>NC_136430.1:133503333-136246666 GCF_052849685.1 Lactuca virosa
AAAGTGCTCCAAATCGATCTCGCATCTGCAACTTCATGGAAATCATATCCCTCAGGGTCTGACACCCTGCCACGCTCACTAACTCACTTGCCAATGGCTAAGCTGCAACAACTGGAACATCCTCTGTCCCCAAACTGGGTCACAAACTCTTCCCTGAAGCTTCTCAGATTCTCCAAGACTCTCACTGATTCGAGTATGAATCCTGTGCTTTCAGTAGTACGGGCCCAATACTACCTTCCACACCTATCCATACTTTCCTCAGCAATCCTCTCGGATCCTCCAAGTCACTTCCTCAGCTGGTACACCCAAGTCTAACTGAGCCTCACTACTAACTCACTGAAATATATCCTAGGCTTCCCTAGGTTCCCGAACTCACCCAGTCCTCAGCTGCTGAAAGATTCCTAGTAATGTCAACTAGCTACCTCATGAATATAGCCACATGCAACAGAGATCAGATAATCCTTCAAGTAACAGACTCATCCCTATAACGGTTAGACTCAAACGAGAGTTGCGCAATAGGGTCAAATCTATCACTCTGAGATTATCCAGCATGTGCCACATGTGACTTAGCATTTTCACTTAATAGCTAACTTACATTACTAAGAGTCCCACAAAGCACAAAGCAAGCAGCATTCAGACAATGGAAAATCTAACCATCATATTCCAATCAAATCATTATATCCCCTAATCAGGAATCTGTACATGCAATTCAAAGGCTCATACAATCAGGCATAACCTAAACAGGCTATCCTATTACTGACTGATCAGTACTATCATGCAAGTCTACAAGCACATACAATAGGCATATAAGGCATCCTCCTAGATCCTCAGCCCTAATCTAGCATTCAGTTCTCATAATCATATCATATCATAACATCACATGTATGGGTATCTTGGGGAAAACTTACTTGAGCTCGGCTGATTGCACGCATCACACACCTTGTTCTTTTCAAAGTTCTTTTCTCTTTTCAAACTTCTTTTATAAAATGATTTTACTTTTGAAAATTTTCATACCAAGTCCTTAGTTTGAGTTCAGACACACCCGAGAGTATGCCTGAATCCCTCAAACCAAGGCTATGATACCAACTTGTAACATCCCAATTTTCAAGGCCAAAAAAATTTCATTTTTAAATAAGTTATTACATAAAACCATCAGTATAAAAACATTCATAATAATATCTCATGTCAAAACCAAAGTGTCAATAATCAAACATATTATCATAAAACCATATCAGAGTGCAATCCCAAAGATCTCATGTGCGGAAAACATAGTGTGATACGCTGCGATCAAGCCGGCTCCTTTCCTTTGAAAACGAGTACCTGAAACCAAAACTGTAAACCGTAAGCACGAAGCTTAGTGAGTTCCCCCATCATACCACACACCATACAATAACATACTGTCAGGCAATTCTGGGGTGCCTGACTACCCAGGTCAAGCCATTCTGGGGTGCTTGACTTACCCAGGTCAAGCCATTATGGGGTGCTTGACTTACCCGTCGGTCTATTTCGCCCGACTACCGGGGACTATTTCACCCCTACCACTACCATATAACACACATATACTGCCAGGCAATTCTGGGGTGCCTAACTACCCAGGTCAAGCCATTCTGGGGTGCTTGACTTACCCGTCAGTCCTTACGACCGACATACGAGGACTATTTCACCTCCTACTACTACCACATAATAACATAGCATAAACATACTGTCAGGCAGTTCTGGGGTGCCCAACCTACCCTTCGGTCCTAACGACCGAACTTGGGGACTATTCTCCCCCTACTACCACTATCACATATAACATATCATACTAGCACATAAACATATCAGGTAGTAGCAAACCTAGATCAAATATCACAAAGACAATCATCTAACATACAACTCCTACTGGTGGGCCGGCATTGTGGCCGTAGACCCACCGCTACTGGAAGGTAACTCACCTCATACTGTTGAAGTCTCGTAGACATAACCCCACATTGCTGAAGTCCCGCAGACTTCACCCCAGCTGCTGGATGACAGATTCCCGAACTGTCAATCACCAAAATAACACCCAATTAATAATTGGGTCCCAACACATAATCATAGATACTCACTTGGATAATTACTACATTACCCCAAGGTTGGCTTTATGCAAGCCCAAGGCCCAATCTAAGGCCCAAAAGTCCAACTATGGCTCAAAGTCCAACAAATGGCCCAATTTTCCAAATTGGGCCCAGGTCTATACATGGTCTTACACTAAGGCCCAACAATAAACCCAAGTGAAATTAGGGTTTCACATAAAATGACGATTAGGGTTAAGTTTCCTTTACTTAACCCATTAAGGACTTAATCCTCTAAGGACTTAATCCATTAAGTCCATTATCGCTTAGATTAATCTTTACCAATGATTATTATTTAATATCTCAAGTTATTAAATAATTCCCACGTGTATCGGTTAATTCCCCAAATTAGGGTTTTATTGGCATTAGGGCTTTCCAAATCCTAATTAGGGTTTTCAATCCAAATATTAGCCCATTTATCAATTTGTTGGGCTTTTAGGTCAATTAGGGCTTTACTGGGCCTATTAAGGTCTCTTTGGGTCAATTAGGGTCCATTAGACCCATTAGGGTTTCCTTAAGCCCATCGATCACATGTTTGGGCTTTTATGTCCATTAAGCCTCATTGGGCCCTTTAGGGTTTCAAGGCCCATTAGGGTTTTAGTCCCTTGACCAAACATCCCAAACTAGCAATCCCAACACAACTAAGCACACCGCCACCCGACACGGCGGCCGGTGGCGGCAGGAGGCGGCAGCCACCACCCTAAGGTGGTGGTTTTCAATTTCTTTTCATTATTCCAATTTGTAATTACACTTTACAATGCTAAATCTCAAATAAACACACACACCTACTAACACACACATACACACGGAGGTGCAGGGTGGCAGCCACCACCTCATGGTGGTGGTGGTGGCGGTTCTTAGTTTTCCAGCCAACCAACTAATACATATAATATTACACTCATCAAAAACGCTCATACACACACTAAAACACCTACACGTACATCTCGAGGCGGCAGCATCGGCGGTTGTGATGACAGCCACCACCTCACGTGGTGGTGGCGGCGGTTAACCTTGCTTCCCTGCCCAAAACAACACATACATTCCACTGTTAGCCCCGAAATCAGCCCATAAAGGCGAACAGATGCATAATCAGCCACCTGCAAGGTGGCAGAACATCGCCGGAATGCACAGAGGTGGCGACAGATGGCGGCGGGGACCCAAAACGACGACCACAAGGCTGTCGACGGCAGCAATCGATATATACGACGCCGGATCACCGGAAATAGCGAAGGAGAGGAGAGGGAGAGGCGACAGATGTGCTTACCATCGTTTTTTCCAGTCACTCACGGCCTTCGCAGCAACAATACCCCACTCGATCGTCGGTCTTGGCGGTTCCTCCCAACAGCCGCTACATTGTCCACATCTTCGCCGGCAATGGAATCATCGGGGGGGTCGAGCACAGCACGGAGATAGCGGCTGGAAAGGTGGGAGGTATAAGGGTGGCGGCTACTCGTGTCATTAGGGTTAGGGTGGAGGCGGGAGGGGTGACGGGTTATATACCCCGATCCCCCAAACTTACTTCCATAATGTCGCATCTAGCCCCTCCATCCAGAAATCATCTCAAAATAAATCCCATATTTACCTTTTAAACCTTGACCTGAAAATCCCTTTCAAATCAAGTCCTATAAATTACCAAACAGCCCCAACTTCTAAAATCTTGACAATTCAGCTCCATATGTTACCCCTTTAGCCCCCAATATCTTATTTATGACATATTCAACCCTTCCACCTCATTTCTTTTTAAATTAAATCCCAGTAATTACCATGGAGCCCCTGTCTTCATAAATAATTATAAACTGAGTCCCAAACACACACTATTAACCCCCGACTTCTAGAAATGTGGCAATTAACTCCTCGAACCCAACACCCTGCATATATAATTATTTATTTTAGGCTACCATTCGTTCACTAATTTATTTATTTAACTAATAAATAAACGGGTGTTACAGCTAATCGGTATGGCACTTTCACTATTGGTGTCTATCCTAGTAACAAGTCTATTTGAAACTCCATTTGTCTATCAGGGGGCAATCCAGGAAGATCTTCAGGAAAGACCTCCGGATAGTCACACGCCACTGGTATTCTTTTTATCTCCTTCTTCTCCTTTTTTGCATCTATCATAAATGCCAAGTATGATGTGCATCCTTTTGACAAACATTTTATGTCTGTCATCAGGGAAATGATTCCAGAATTTACTCTACATTGTCCCCGTACACCATAAATGACTCTCTTCCAGGTGGGTTTACTCTTACTATCTTCTTCTTGCACAGTATCTCGGCGTCATTGGTGCTAAGCCAATCCATTCATAGTACGATGTGGAAACCATTCAACTCAATGGGTAATAGCTCCTCGTGGAATTCGTTTTCGTTCAAGTCGATGACGATGTTTTTAATGCACTCTCTTATAGGTATGAATTTGCCACTGGCAACTTCTACAACTAGAGCATTATTAAGTTTGTCTACAGGCAATGCCAGTCTTCCACCAAATTTGAGTGATATAAAGGAGTAATTCACTCCGGAATCAAACAATATATTGGCAGGAAATCCATTTACGACAAAGATACCTGAAGCAGCGTTTGTTGCATCCTTTGCGGCTTCCAGGGTCATCTGGAAAGCTCTCTCCCTCGGCCTTAGTGGAATTTTGGGCCTTGCTGCCTCTTTCTTCTTCGGGAAGTCTTTCGAAATGTTCCCTTCCTTATTACATCCATAGCATACCCTCTTGTTGGATGCGCACTTGTTGGCATAATCCCCAGTCTTTCCATACTTGTAGCAAGTCACCTCCTCGCTACATTTCCCGAAGTGTTTCTTATTACACTTCTCGCACCACTTAGCTTCGTCTCCTACTCCTCCAAATTTCCTCGAACCAGACTTCGAGAATTTGCTCTTCTTGTTGGACCTCGAAGATCCATCGAACTTCCTCTTCTTACCAACCTCAGCTCTCTCCAGACCCTTTTCCTTTATCTGGGTCTCAACATTCTTAGCTGCCCAGATAGCGGCTTTCAAAGTGGTTGCTTGCTTAACCATCGGACCAAATTCCGCTGGTAATCCGTGGGCGAACTTGTTGACCTTGGAGAGTTCAATTGGAACTAGGTAAGGAACAATCTTCATCTTCACCGTAAAACTTGCGACATACTCGGTGACGCTCATCCTTCCCTTCCTCAGATTCTAAAATTCATTGTTGATTTCCAGAAGATCCTACTCAGAGCAGTACTGCATTTTCAGTTGCACCAGGAAATCTTCCTAATACATATTGCTAGTTTCTCCCTTGGGCATCGTATCAGCTAGTAGCTTCCACCAGCTTAGTACTCCAGCATTTAACAGGGGAACCGCGAGAGCAGTCTTTTATCTGTTGCTACAGTCGCAACTCTCAAACATTGTCTCCATCTCAAAGATCCAATCCATAACTTCCACCGGTGTTGGGCTTCCAGAAAGACACGGTGGTTTGGATGCCAAGAAATCCTTATATTTGCATTCGCGTCCGTCATTTCCTCCATTGTGGTAGTTTCTCCTTCCCACTCGTGGTTCAGCTTGATTGACAGTCTGACTATAGTTCCCTTCATCAGACTGCTAAATGTTCAGCTCGGGCTATTCAACAGGCATCGTAGGTTCATCCATATTCTGTTGAAGTAAACGCCGTGTCTCTTCCATCTGACGATCCAATGTCATCTGGATCATTGCTTGTACCCCGACCATCGTGATTGGCTCAGGTGCAGCTGCTACTATCGGTACTTCCTCAATCACTTGAGGTTGAGGCTGCCGATTGCCATTAGCATTAGCATTTCCGATTCCGCTTCGAGTTCTTTCCATGTTGATCTATACACCAAAGTAGGTGAATTTAGATCTGTATTTACGGTAGACGTTTAAATCTTCCTTGTCACTCTGAAACGTTACATGCTAGTTCTAATATCGTAGTCGAACGTTTAGAAATCTGAATACGTAAAGTTTCCAGATCTGGTCGGCAACAGACCATAGATCCGATCAATTAATAGCATATAAGGCATCTTTATAGCTATAACATAAATCATTTAGCACATAAAAACATATTAGGCATCTTTCCTAAAATAAGCTAGTGCTCATGTCTAAAATATAGTAGACACTCATCTCACAATCATCGCTTAGCAGTCTAAGTTTAAGTCTAGAAATCCTACAAATTCCTACTTCGCTTAAACTAATGCTCTGATACCAACTGTGACATCCCCAATTTCACAGGCGGAAAAGACCGATTTGTTTATGCTTAGTTTGAAAACAAGAGTATACTTTTAAAGATATATGTTGCGTAATTTGTTCCCAAAAACATGATAAAGAATTAATCAAAGCATTTCCGAATAAATGTATTTTCATTATATTAAAAACCTCGGGATGCCATTGTCAATACAGATCAAAAGCATAAACAGAAACAACATAGGCCTTACAACATCTATTTATTCTAGTGGCCTATAATCCATTGGTCTCTCATCAAACCATCACTCCTGTGCTCTCTTGCCACTATCTGTATACAATAAACTGAATGGGTCAAGCTTGGGATCCTAGTGAGCACATAGGGTTTTCAACCCACAATTATCAAGTTCATTAATTTTGTCAAATCCGATTACCCATTCCCGTTATCCTCACCTTACGTCCCTAAAGCATCTACTATAAGGGACCTAGCCTAAGGACTTTCATCGGGGTGACAACACTGTTTAGGGGATTCCTCCGCAATACATGTCAAATAAGGCAACCATGACGGGGTGGAGTACACCTGGTGAACAAGTAGTTCAAATAAACACCTACAGGTTGCGAGTTTGCTAGCGTTCCACTGGACTGTCTAGAATAGTCTATGGTCGTCATCTATACTCCGCTAGATGACCGGTCATCGTAAACATCGAGACCTCTCATCGTTTTATTTCATCACACATCGACTATTTCATCTATCCATGTTCTACCCAACATATTCGTAGATATAAAATACATATACAGTTTAAATCATTTAAACCATGTATAAATCGTTCATCCAGCATAGATATCAAGAACACATATAATATGCACACATAACACGTAATTTATATTAACTACTTCATATCTATGTGTAAGATGAAAGTAACTATGCACTCACTTGTTAAAGTGGTGATTCCAACTTGGAAAACGCTTCGCTTCTTAACAATATAATTTCCTTCAACTAAACCTAGTATTATTACCACTAGAATTTAGTCAAATATTTATCGCGACTAATTACCAGCATTATTATTTTATAAGTGTTAAACAATACTTTTCAACCACTATGTACAGACAAGGACCTGACATGAAACACCGGAGGGCATGACCATTTTGGCATTATAGCACTTCTGAAATCCAACAACCTTATACGGCCCTTCAAATCAGATTCCTTGTATCGCGAGTAGTTAAAAGATATCATAATAATATTTTATTTATTATATTTTTATAATATATATTTTGTTTATAAGTTCATAATAATGATAATAAATTTAAACCTAAGCTATACTTAAAGTAGGGTAAGCACAACTCACTTACCGGGAGGTTTTCTAGAAACCGGGCTCTGCGGGGGCAGAACTTTCCGAGCCGAAAAGCTCTTTTTCTCGCAGCCTTCTGGCGCTCCGAGGCTTTCCTCTTAGCACTAGGGAAGTACTAGAGCTTGGGAGGGCTTAGATAGAAGTTATAGAGATAAAGAAATGGTTTTTGGTGTGAGAAATATGGCTGCCCTCACATGGTATTTATAGGGGGAGTTGCGGTCCTACGATGGGCGCACCTTCGGTGGTACGCTACGCGTACCTCGGTGAGCAGGGCGTACCTGCTTAGGCAGCGCATACGAAGAGACAGGTGTCCAAAGTTTGTTGGGGTGACGTGGTTGATTCGGAGCCATGCATGCGAGAACGCGGGGCGTTCTTAAGTAGTCTCGCATTTAACACTTCCGTCTTCTAAAATCTGTAACTTTCGTATACGAGCTCCGTTTTCAACGTTCTTTATATCCATGTGTAGGTGGTAATGTACTCTACAACTTTCGTTTAGACTCTGACGGCTAATTTTGACTTTATTTTTAAAGTAATATTTTTAACAGACCTGGACAGGAAAAGTCCGTTAAAATTCATAACTTTGTCATCCGACGTCCGTTTTCGTCTGTCTTTTTATCTTTGAGCTCTCATTAACAAGATCTTAGATTCTCATTTAGGTTGTGTAGGCTAAAAATCGGTCGATCTAAGATTCGAACTCCGGGCTGCATACTGTTATGCCAAATCTTAGAAAAATCATAACTTCCTCATACGAAGTCAGATTTGGTCGTTCTTTTTATGCATGTTCTAGGTTTAATTTATACTACGTCTTTCGTATAGATCGCTAAGGCTAAAAAGTATTTTATCGTAAACTCACTTTGTACGTCACACAGCGTCGTTCCGGTTTTGTCGCGAAACTTCGACATATCATAACTTTTTCGTTATAACTCGGATTTCGGCGTTCTCTATATCTCCGGAATCCTTGTAACGACCACTACAACTTTATTCATAGATATTGGGTTTATCTATTATTTTATTTTTGACGTTTATTTTTATTCTTAATTTATTATATCTTATAAATAAGTATAATGCACATAAAATCACATAATATTCAAGTAATTTCTCTTTAATACTTCAAATTAGGTTACAATGGTTGACCCTAACTATTACTTCATTATACTAATGCTTAGCCAAGAAACACGGGCGTTACAAAATGTCTACAACCACACACAAGGAATATAAAGAGGTCCAGGAAATATAAACCTGCAAATAACAAGTTTATAAAACCCAGATTATAAGCATGGATTAACATGTCATCGAATCAATATCCCATCATGTATAAAAGTGTAATTCTCAAAATCAAACACATGTGAAATAAACCTGCAAATAACAAAATCAATCCTAAATCTTTTAATAAAATCAAACCTTTGAAGGAACGATCTTGTTCAAATTCACAATACCTAGTGAAATCGTTACATAAAAATGTTCAAAATCACATAATTATATACAATGGCAACATACTTACAACACTTTACTCATAAAAGCAATACATTTACATTATGCCCATCTGCATATTGAGGGCTCTTGCATTTTGGTTGTACATAAAAAATTCTCATAAAATTGTTATACACCAAAAGGGAAAAAAACCTAATCAATGCATGAAAGAGTAGACCATGTAACCAGGAAATCCAGTAAGAATTCAAAATTTAATGACCGACATAAATAATTGAACTCAAAATTGTATAATCTGATATCTTTTAATCAACCAACAGCAACACACACAACAGTTTCGACTTTAATCCTGCATATTTAACACACTTTTATCCAATTATTCTTGTTTAATCTTACATGGTTAACAATTTAATCAAAAAAATATCAATTTTTCCATATAATCCAATAGCATGTTAGATGTTGAACTTGAAAAATCAAGTTTAAATCTTTACCAGATTGTCCTTTTCTAATGATACAGGGGCTTAACACATAAGACCACAATATTTAGGGATTAGTTGGTCATACCTTAAGTAATGAGTTGTTTCAATCTGCATATGTATGTGAGATGTGAGCGACATGATGTGGTAGCAATGTCTCTTTTTCTTTGCTTTCTTCTTTGGCTCCTTTGTAATCTACTGTTTCCATTCTATAGGATTGCTATTAACCTAACACAAAAACAACAAAGAAAATGAATAACCCGGTTTTCCAAATAAGCCATATTTTACAAAAATTGAAATGCTTCTTAAATCCATACATATTCCGCTTTTCTTCATAGCAGTTTCTATGCAATCCCTCACATAAACATTCTAACAACTCTATACTTTAAGTCCCTTGCTCAATGTTTCTATCAATTTAACCTGCAATAAAATATTCAAGTCACAAGTAAAAATTATTAAAGTTTTAATGCATTACATTTTTAAGGTTGAGATTGGTTTTCAGTCCAAAGATTTCCGGAGTTTTAAAATCCAGTTTATTTATCATGCACATGATAACGAGATACATGTCAATTTATAATAATGAAAGTTATTATGCACTTGAAAACGAAAACAACAAATCAAATAAAGAAAACGTATTAAACCGAAACACAGATCCGTACACTTGATTCAAGAAAACCAAAGATTAGGGGTTTGCCTTTGTATCGCCTTTTAGAGAACCACTTGAATCAGCTTTAGTGAACTTTGAATTTACTAAATCCTTTTTATAAAGGACAAAAACCAAGAAAAAGTTATCATTAATGCAATACATTAAACATGTTATGGAGGAACAAATAACAAACAAACCAACAAATACCTTATGGCAAACAACATATGTTAAGACCTGGAAATAATATATATATATATATATATATATATATATATATATATATATATATATATATATATATATATGAAAAAGATGCAACCAAAGTTGAAAAAAGTCGATAAAAACTAATAATCAATTCAATAAATCGCATAGAAACGGATTCACTATTTTAGCTCTCCAATACCTTTGATTGGATTTTATGGGACGCTAGGTTTTTAACGATTAAAAGTTAGGAGACAATTTTGTTTCCTGATTTTATGGGATGCTGGGTTTTAAAAATGAGTGGAATAAAAGATTGATTTAGATTTGTTGATTACTTGCTATTAGAAATCAAGGGATTTGATTTTCGACTTCAAATTGACAATTCCCTGGTTTAGTGGGGCATTTTAGTCTAACATTGAAATTAACTTGGGCGGGAAAAAAGAGTCTGAGACATAAAAAGATGACATTTTATATAGTATTGGTTTATAAAATTGACATTTGGCACAAAAGGGATTCTTTTATTAGAGATAGAGATAGAGATAAAGATAGAGTTTATATAAATCTACCATAATAAATAAGAATGATTTTGTCACATGTCATTCTCACATTCAATTTGTCACATGTCATTTTGTCATAATTATAAGATATATTTATTTTCCACTTGTTATGTACTTCATTTTTCATTTCCAATATATCATTAATTTAGTTACCGTAAATTAAACCTACCATAATGAGTATTAATTTTAAATTTTAAATTTCAATTTTAAATAAATTTATAGTTTAAACCTTTGTATTTAATATTTTGTTATAATTAACATGTTTATTACAAATAAATATTATGTTTATTACATAATATTTTGTATTTAATATTTTGTTATAATTAACACGGGTCTCACAACTAAACACATAATTTTAATTTATTTATTTTTTGCATGTTTTTTTTTTCATAATTTTCTTTTATTTAAGATTTCAATTTCAAATAAATTTCACGTTTAGTCAGTTCATATTTAACCCTTTATTTTAACCAACCGGATCTCACAAGTAGTATATACCACTTAGAAACAGCCTCAAGTATTAATTGTTTTTCGTTTTGGCTTCCATCGGTTGGTTTAGAGCTGTTTTAGAGCCGGTCTCTTTTGCTTCTCCACGTGTTCTTCCCTCCTGTACACATAGTGATGCTTATAATATCAACCGAATCCTTGTTTAACTCTCTCATCATTGACTACATCGATTGATGTTGGATTTCATTTCAATTTTTTGGGGTTAATTCCTCTGCTTCATCTCACGTCCCTCTCTACTTCTCCTTTTGCTCAGTCTTTTGTGTTCGATTTTTCCCTTGTCCTAAGACTAACAATCGTTTGAATTCTAGGGACGGTTTCGAAAAAGAAACATAAAGTGAATGCAATTCAGTTCTGTGTGCGGGGTGTGCGATGGAGGTTGTTTCACTGGCAAGAGACTTCTTGTCCGTTTGCCCAGACAATAATAACTACGCTTTTAATTTTTCTATAGGTATTGCGTCCTATCCGTTCAGAGCCTTATGCTTTTTCTCGATGTCTTTACTCATTCTTCTACCATATTCTTTTCTGAATCTACTCCACTCGGACCTCCCTCTTCCAATCAAGCACCGGTAGATGCCTCTTCTGTAAAGGGTTTTTGTAGATGTTTTGAAGACTGTCAGTTTCTTCCCCAAAGAAGAACAAGTTGTGGGCATTCAACATAAAAACACTGATTAATAACATTAACAAGATGGTCGATCGTAAAACTAACCTTAATGCTTGAATCTATCGACACAAAATAGTGGTCAAGAGCAGGTAATCATATCCTTTGGTATAATGGATTTATTTTACGAATTAGGGCTGCATACTGAACATGGTGGATCCAAATTGTCAACATATTTGGTGTTTGTTAACGAGGGAAAGATTTTGTATAGATATAGATGGTTTATTTAGGCTAATCATGTGTTGTCTTTTGTATTACAACAAATGAATGAATTAGAAGTGTGTTATTTTGTTTTTTGTACCTACGCCTGATGATGATGAGTGATACTTCTATTATAATTTCAGTTCTGATCAATTTTAGATTAGAGATTGCATTCAAGAAAAAGAGAAGATGGTGATTAAGCGAATTAGTAAGCTTTTCTCTATCAGGAACTACATCCGCTGAATCTTTAGACCGGATGTGAATTCACCTTTCAGCACTCACTTTTTATGTGTCACACCAGTTTTCCACTCGCCCACCTTTCACTCACCAAAAGTTAGGAAATTGTAACCTTTAACTACCTCTCATTTTTTATTTTATTTAAAATATATATTTTATATATATATTATATTTGTTTTGGAGGGAATTAAAAACCATGAATTCTGATATATTTTTTATAATTTTTTAATATATATAATTAAATTATATATACTAAAAGCTAAAAACAATAAAGAAAATACAAAAAAAATAGAGTTGGCCAATCACATGAGGAAAGAGAGGGTAGGGTACCCTCCCGTCACCCTTTCCCCGCACTACCTAAACCGCAACCCCAGCGTTCTGTGTCGGGGTGCGGTTCCATTCCCTGCGTATCTTCCCCGCTCTCTTCCTATCTGCCTTAGAAATAGAAAAACAAGGTAACTAAATTATTTAGTCATGGGATTGAATATTGGAAAAGATTGGATTTTGCTTTTTTGTAGCTTAGTTTAAGACTATCTACTGCTTTACATGAAAATTTTATCGAATTTCTTTTCTGCTTTCCTTTTCTTATAGTTTTGTGTGTTCTCTTGTAATGCTCATGATTTGTACTATGTTTTTGCTCTATGATTTCAACTTCCGATTTACATATAACTACCGGTTATTTCTTTACAGTTATAAGAACAAGAAACGAGGTCAACCTGCAACAACCGAAGGAAAAAGAAAAGGTAGAGGACTCGAGCAATTTAGCTTTAAAAGGTTTGTAATATGATACGTGTCTAAGATGGTATTCTAGACCACCCCCATGGCCTGACCCGTACAAGTCTTGAAGCAGAAAGCTTGAACACACGTTGCATGAGGAAGACAAAGTCAATTTTCCATTTGCCAATAAAAATAGTTTTCTCAAGTTAGGCCTCACCCACGTTTCAGTTCAGCATGCATGTTTCCTTATTTATAGTTAGCAAGTTATTTCCTTTCCTATAAATGGTAATCATTGTTGGCATGAATAGTAGGCAGAAAAGTAAATGAAATTGTTATGTTATTTTAGTCTATCTTCTTCATCTTAAATAAATACCAAAAAACTTCTCTATTGGTTTTTGTTTGGTTTCTGCATTTTATTCGCAATTTGCCGATTCTTTTCAATCATATTTTAGATTTTGTTCAGTTTTTATAGACTCCTAACAAAAACCATATTCGTGTGAATTGTGATGCCATGTTATCTACATAAAATATAATAGAAGACGTTCTGAGGTGGTCCCTCCAAAGAGTCTTGTCAATTTTAAGATCACCATCTATGGTCCATAAAATAAAAATAAAAATAAAAATAAAAATAAAAAGACGATTCTGGTGTAATATTTAGATGTCATTTGATACTATTTGTTTCTAATATACTCATTTGGCCCTAATAATAGACATAGTTTTTAGGGTAAATTACACCATTCATCCTTCATGCATGTTCAGTCCCTATTTTCAAAAATTAACTCGCATCGTCTCTATGTTAGTATTTCCTTGCACGGTTAGCCCTTTCGTCGTTAGCCGTTAGTTCTAACCGTTTAAGTGTCTCATGTGCCTTGCACACAAGGATATTTTCGTCTTTTCAGTTATTTTCCTTTTTTGACTTCAACATTGGTAACTAGAAAATAAAGTGGGCCCTAACCCACCTACGCCCCCTTGATATGATGTGTAAAGCATCATCTCCGCCCACTCCACCCGAAATCCATATATCTCTATACCTCTCTCTTTTCTCAACACAATCAGGAACCCAAAATTTCGACCCCATCCACTGCCATCGGAAAACGCTTATGACCACATCTTGCCCACTAGAACAACGTCGATTTGCATCTAAAGCCATGATCCATCGTCGATCTCCATCACTGTCTGCTTTTTCTAAAGTCATGATCAATCGCTGTTTGCTTCTGAAGCCATGATCCATCGCCGATCTGCATCGCCCCTGGAAGCTCAACCACCACCACCAAGAACGACGACGACATGAACGAGTGGTGGCGTCGACGACAACCTTCTTACCTACTACCTATTCTCGAGCCTTCTTCTAATGAACCAAGTTTCTTGCTCCTTGTCGTACCCTTCTTATTGATCGCATGTTTAGGTTACAAGGGAAAACGATTATGACAAAAGGTTTGGGTTTTGGTGATAGTGATTTGTGAATTTCTATCTGGTTTTTTAAGCAAATAGTCATAAACGTATTTTTTTAAAATATCCTTTACCATATTTTATTTTGTGGTTTGAATTTCATATATTAGATTAGTAGTGGTTTAATTTTGAGGCTTGAACTGATATTATTTAAGGTTTGTACTGATGGTAGTTGCAACGACGGATGTCGAAGGTTAACCGGAGGTTAACCGGTGACTGTTGTCATTGTTTGAGAGGAATTTGTCTGAATTTCGTTGATGTAGGTGTGAACATGGTGTTGGAACTTTGAACTAGTATGGGATAAGAATAGTGTGAAAGAAATAAATAACTAAAATATTTAAATAAATAATGAAAACTAATATATAAGAAAGTAAATTAAATAAGGACAAGAGATAAAAATAATAATTTAGGGACCAACCATGCAAATTAACAAAAACCATAAGGACCATATGTGTAATGTACCCTAATATTTAAAAAGGGTTGGACCTGAAAAGAGGAAAACACTTGAACTCAAGAATTAACCGCTAACGAGAATAGGGACTAACTATGGAAAAAAAAAAACTAAAACAAACCCAAAAACGATTCGAGTTAATATTTGAAAATAGGGATTAAACGCATGTTTTGACATATATACAAAGGATGAATGGTGTAGTTCATCCTAGTTTTTACTAGTTTAACGACTTTAGAGATATGCAATTTCACATAGAAGTGACAAATTTATCGCACTTGTTAACCATCCACGGATTAATACCAATAAGCTTTTAAAATATTGCCTAATTGATTATTTAATTAATTTACATAATACACATTTCCATTATAGCATTTTTCATATAGAAAAAGCAAATATAAACAAACCATTACAAGGTCTAAAACGATATTTTTATATGCCATATCTATGACATGTCCGTTTATACTACTTATGAAATGTTGCATGCCATTACTCATGATAATCCGGTCCAATTCGTATAGACATATGATCAAAATAAATGTAAATAAAGAGCGTCATATCTGAATCCAAACTTGGCAATGCTATAGCCTTATGATCAAAGGTAAATAAGTATAACCTTTTATACAACACAATATGTACTTCAAGAATAGAGGTAAAATAGTGCAAAAAATAGACATTAGGCCTACTATGAGCAAATCATTTGCTTAAACTTGGTTTTATCTGCTCCATTATCTCTCAAAAGTGCAGCTCATGTTGTACTGACTTGCAACAAATTTGAGAATATGCAAAAATTGGTTACCATGACGTTTAGCCCAATTTTGCTAGCTCTTAATACTTCAACATTACTTTGGTTAAAACCAAATGACACTAACTTTATTTGCTCAAAAATAAACGCTTTACGAGATTTAAGAGTCTTAGATTTGAACAATATCAAATTTTTTTGGAAATATACCCCAATGGATTGAAAAACAAATTACACCTTAGAAATCATTCAAATAAAACTTCACCATAGAACTCCTCGATCTTTGTGCAAAACTTCAACTCTTCAATCGTTGGAAAATACATAAGGCTTTACAGGAACCATCCCTCGTTGTCTAGGAAAGTACATGTCATGGATCTTTGTTCCCCGCATATATTGATGGTGTAGCTTGGAGGGATCAAACTTGTAGTTCTCTTAACCATGACATTCAACTCTCCTAGAAAACAAGGGATGGTTTCGCTAAAAAGCTTATATGCAACATCTAAAACTTGAAGATGTTTAATACAAAGACCGAGAAACCCATTTTGTGAAAATATGTTCATCCAAAATCCATGGAAGTGTAAGTTTTTCTCCAAACCATTGGGGTATATTTCTAGAAAATTAATAATCACCCAAATCTAAGATTCATAAATCTCGTATATTACTCCAATCTATAAAAAGTTCACCAATAAAATTATCAATCATTAGATTTCAACCAAACTAATACTAATCGCACATGTGATTTGAGCTAAATCTCATGGTTACCAACCTTTGAGTAACAGTAATTCGACCAAATTGCACCTGTTTCGCAATTTAACAAGAATCATATAACCTATTAGAACATGCATAACATTCTTAAAATCCCATTAGTGTAAAATATATATGCTAAACAAAAAGAAAATAGTATTAATAACAGTATCTCTTATTGTAAACTGGTCCAACCGATTTCGAAACAAACACCCAAATAACAAGCTTCAAAACTCAGAAATCAATTACCTGATTCGGAAATATAATTCAGAATTTAAAATAATTCAGATGATTAGTGTGAATTTGAAAACGAAAGAAAGACGATTTACGTCGAAGAAAATTTCAAATTGGTAGAGCGTATGTCGGCACCTTATCCTATGACTATCTGAAACCCTGGTATCAAAGAACGTACCATATCAAATGGGCCAGTAGGGGCTATTAAACTTCAAAGTATTCAACCATTCTTAATGGGCCGCCAACTATAAATCCATTAAGACATGCACCGAGTTATTTGTATCAAAAGCTTTGTATTTGTATAAATTAGATTTTTGATAAATTGTACGGGTGTCGATTCCTCATCTAATCTATAACCCGATTAAATATAAACGGGTTTGGATTAAAATTTCTGACCAACATGTTTATTTTATGGGTTGAGTTGGGTTGTGTGTTTGAGTTTTCGGGTCAATCTATTAACACGAACCCAACCCAATTGTCACCCGTAATAAACATTTAAATAAGTCATTTTAGTCTCTTCCAAATCCCGTATATATTAGTAGTTTCGATTAAATTTTTTGGTTTTTTGGACTTCAAGACATAACCCGTCAAACTGGTTTCGGTTATAGAAAAGTCGGTTTCATTTTATCCTGAAAAAAATCTAGTTTTTTTACTTAAATTTTATGCCAATAAAACATGAACTTCAAATTTCATAAAAAAAACATAGTTTGAACTTTGAATTGCATATGAACTCAAATTACATAAAAACATAAATGTTGAAACTGAAAATACTAGTAATTATAGTTTTGAAATTGGTATTCTTCGTGAAATTGAACGTTTTTAATATGAGAACTCTTCGAAATCACTTTCATCTACTTCGACCATTGGAGATGATAGTTCTTCTGTAAGCTCTTCTTCTTCTTGGATGTGCTCTTTAACAAGCGGTAAAAACGACCATTCAATCCGAACGCAACTTTGTATCGTCTCAACAACATCAAAGTAGTTCTTCAAGCAAACACATACTTCGATCGACTGGACGAAGAATCGTGACCTTCGCTCCGATATGACCTTGCCTCTAAGAGAAAAAAACATATTGTGAAGTTACCTTAGAAGCTTTGAAGGTTTAATCACAGGTCATGGGGACTAGAAGCGAAAATTACAGTTCATTTTTCTTTCCACAAAGCCAAAATGTCAAGGTTGTTAAATTACTCAACGTAAAAGTAGCCTACAAAGTTTGATGTCATATAATTTTCCAATCCGCTACTAGGTGCCAAAGTTCTATGGCGTTTAGTAGCGTCCTTCACCAAAGTGTTATATAGTTGGATATTCGCATCCCAGTCACTTTTAGATAACTAGTATTATACCCGTCCGGTAGCTAGGTTGACCGATATAAAAAATGTATTTATTTTCTTTTCTTTTATAGCATCCTACTTTCATTTGCTTCTATTACAGCATTATACTATGACAAATCTACCGAATTATAGTTATATCACTCATATAAAGTTGTTTATTTTTTTTTATAGGCAATGCATTGGGAGCAAATATGATAAAACGAATATACACAGAACACGCCAAGTTTCTTGTTCTTTATTTTTTTTTTTAAATCAATTTTGTATTAAACTATCAAATTATACTTTTTTAATTACCATGTTATAAAATTTCCAGTTAAATATGTACTCTATATTATGTAAGGTGCACTTTTCTTAATTTTATACTTTACGTTTAATGATAGTCTTTTATTAAATATTGAATGATGGATATCATTTTTAATAGTTTATACTTCAATGTGTCTTTTGCTTTTCATAGATGAAAAATTATGTAGTTTATTTTACTTTTCTAAAAGTATGTTTTATCGTGTTATAGAGATTTAATGTCATTAAAATTAGTTACATAATGCATATCCTTTCTAACTTTAAAAGACTTGGTATTCAATTTTAAAATTTTAAAATTGTAGATTGTTTTTTTAAATGTTCATATTGTTATAGATGATAAAGATTTCATCCAAACCCACAAGGGTCTTACTACTATATTCATCTATTTGATCACGAGTCATGGCTTATGCATAAAAATTTTAATCATTTTTTTTCAATTTAAAAAAAATCCAAAAATATATTAGATAATGTTGGCATTACATACTCACTCAAGCAAAATACTTACGAAAGGTGGTATCAAGTTTACCACTAATCATTTTCTAGTTATGAGGTGGAAATCCAAACCCCAACCTATCGTAGAAGACCATTAACAGAAACCATATTTTTATGTTATTTAATTATTTTTTACCTCTCCCTCTAAGTAGCGTCCTGGTACCGGTACCGGTACCGGTACCGGTACCGGTACCGGTTACCAAACCTTCTGAAATGTTGCTTAAGGTCTACCCAAGTGCCATGTGAGTTTTTGTTTAAATTGTCTTGTTGCATGCTAGAGCAAACGCAGAAAGAACACTAATCTCAATGAATATGGAAATTTTAAATGAAAATGTCACTTTATTTTCTAGAAATCCTTGAAATTTAAGTATTGTCTGATCCATTCCTCGATGATTGCAGTTTATAACAAAGGAAAATTTTCAACAAATAGCAAAACAAAATATAAAGAAAGTATAATGTTCTAATAAGAAAAAATTGAGAGTGCATTGGTATAAATAGTTATAGTGGTTTAATAAGAACTATATTAACAACAAATACATCTCGAGCTTGTTATGTAAGAATCTCATTTTGTTTATAGAAGTAAAGATGATTGTTTCACCTTTTAGGAACTAATATTACAAAATAAGTTATATTCGTCATGCACCAGTAAAGTAACTCCATAAGAGCTTGAACCGACCTTCAATCAAAGAACCATTATCCATAAAACCAAAATTCACCGTCCATCCTCCGTCGCCCGAAGAAATGTATTTGATTTTAGTACCTTCAGTCATACCCCACTGTAGCACCCGAGTCGCCAAGTATGAAGCTAATGACTTAATCTATTTCAATTCAATTTAAAAGGTGATGGAGGGTTTGTGAGTACGATGGGCGTACACTATGTAGGAACTCATTTTTCTACGAACGGTGGATGCAGAAGTAAGATATCTCGAGATTAATCGTGTTTTTGTAAGTATGAACACGAAGAACATATTATGAGTTCATGGAAGAAGGCTAAGAACAAAGAGAGATAATAATAATATTGCATGAAGAACATGGTGGGAGAGAAACTCTCCCTGGGTGGGAGAACCCACCACTTTCTCTCTCTCTAGATTACATGGTAAGAAAAGTGTGCTAGTTTTTTTAAGAGATGACCAACTCTCCCTTTATATAGGAGGGAGAGTATTTACACCATAAATACAATAAAGAAAATACAACCTAACTATCACTCATTATTTGTAGAGCATTTCCATGCTTCAACATTCTCTCTCTAAATGCTTACAATTTTTTAGAGATCCAATAAGTGATACAAGGCTATAATACAGTAATCCGACTAGCAAGTGTGGTAATAAAATGAAACATAGTGAGAACCAAATGCTGAAATGTCTCTGAAACTCTGAAGTGTCTGTGAAGTCTGAAACTGGCCATGAATCTCTAAACAATGAAGGTCTTCGGCTTCAAAACACCACCAATGAAGCAGAAAAGATAAGATCCAAATCTTCAAACCAGTCATAATCACCCGAAGAAGGAGGTCACCATGAACAAATAGAAGATCCAATAAAAGAAACACTTCGGCTTCAAAAAGTCTAAAAAACATCTCGAGTTCTCGAATCATAATACACCAAGATTCTTCAAAGAATAACCTGCTAAAAATGTGAAGCATCCATAAAATGTAGTCTGGATAAAAATAATGTGAGTCCAAAAACATGGTCCAGCAATGCCAAAAATTTGATCCAATGATCAAAAATAAGTGCCACGTCACATTGCCAAAATAATCTTCGTCTTCAACATATCACAAATCCAAACTCGTGAAACCATAAGATCTGAACCGGATGCGAACACAAAATCATCATGTGGTAGAGTCCGAATAATAAATAATCTGAATCGGAAAACATCGAGTAATGCCAAAAATTTGATCCGTTAAGACCAAAAATAAGTGCCACATCGCATCACTAAATAAATAATCGTCTTCAGAAGTCTTCAAAAATCCAAACTCAAACAATCATAATAACCAAATTCGGATGATATTCTCTCCCTATTTTTGATAACCAATGACCGGATATCAAAAATCAACAAATCATCGGATGGAGAGTGTCGGATACCAAGAGCTAAGAGAAGCTCTCCCTAGATGTATGCGGAACAACTTTGTTGATCAATCGTCGTTGTGGTGCAAGTATCACAAAGAATAATATGAAGTCCGACTGCGGTATGGAGTAATCTTCCAAAAATAATCGGCATGAAATGAACCAATGTGACAATCCAAGGGTGCGGTTGTGGCAAAAATTGGTGTTAAATAAAATAATTGGATTAAAAAAATTGGTTTTAATAAAAAATTGGTTTTAATAAAAAAATGGCTAAATAAAATAATTGGCATAAAAAAATATTATTGCAGAATAAACTAATTGGTGTAAAAAAAATTGGCTAAATAAAATAATTGGCAAAAAAAAATATTATTTCAGAATAAGCTAATTGGTGTTTAAAAAAAAATTGGCTGAAATAAAAATAATTGGCATAATTAAAAAAAACTGAATAAAAAAAAATTGTCGTTAAAAAAAATAAGGGGCTGGAAGGAATAAGGGAAGAAGGATAAAAGGTTAAGGAAGAAGGAGGGAGGAGGGGAAGGGCTGAAGGAGGATGGAGAAGGATGGGGGCTGAAGGAGGAGAGGGGGCGAAGTCTGCTGATGGACCGGAGGCAAGAGGAGGAGCCGGAGTCATGGAGGTTCCGGATGTAGGCTGATTGCGGGTCTGGGATTTGACTTCGGATGGAGCATCGTTGCGAAAGGTAAGTAGTTGCGGTCCGAGCTGTGAAGTGCAGCTGCGGTCCGAGAAGTAAGACAAGGTGCGGTCCGATCCGGAGAAGGAAGCCTGCGGTCCGAACTACGGGTCAGTGCCTGCGGATCCGAGGCTGCTGATCCGAGACTGCGGTCAGAGGGCTTAGAAGGCTGCGAGCTTCTCGGCTAGGCTAAGGGGTTGCGGACCAGGTTTAGCTGAGAGGCTGCGGACCAAGGCCTGAGAGGGGCTGCGGGGAGGCTTCTTAGGAGGCTCCGGTAGGCAGTTTTTGGCTGCGGTTCTGGGCTCCGAGAAGGGCTCAATACATGACGAAAAATGCTATTTTTTCATGAAAAATGGTACCGCAAAGGCCATTTATTCATATTTTATTGAGGGAATCTTTTATAAAGCATTTTAAGTCAAAAAATAGTCTTGGGAAGGCAAAGATGAGGAGTGTGCAGGAGGTTTTTTAGGGACAAAAGGTGATGGGATTGGACCATGTCACATGTTTTTTACTTGGGAAGGCAAAAGTGAGTGAATTACTCTTTACCCAAAAGAGCAAAAAGGACAAAGTGCTTTTCACAAACACAATTTACGTCCAAATGGTCTTCAACATTAGATTCACAGTAGGAAAAGTTAGAAGAATAGGAACTTTATACCTCTTGTGAAGAAAAAGTTGATGGGAAAAAATATTATCCACTTCTCTTGAAAATAAGCCCATTAAATTTGTGTCTTCTCATCCAAGAAAAAAGAGCTTCCTGGAACAAATTCTTCAACATTTTGGAGACCACAAAAATAATTTCTTCACCAAATATTTTTCATTTCTTCAACATCAAAAATAATAACTTTTAAGAACATTATTTCCAGCAGAAATTTGAACAAGCAGCAGCAGCAACAATTTATTTTTAACTAAGATTTGAGTCAACCCGGAAGATAGAACTAAGAACGAACTCATAAAAAAAATTCCGGTTTGAAACCCAAATTTTTTTTTTGCTTGCAGAAACACGGAAAAATCACAAGATAATCACCGAACGGGAGTCGTTCCCTTGAACTAGTCGCTTGAACCTTCAAGGTACGGCTCTGATACCAATTGTAGGAACCCATTTTTCTACGAACGGTGGATGCGGAAGTAAGATATCTCGAGATTAATCGTGTTTTTGTAAGTATGAACACGAAGAACATATTATGAGTTCATGGAAGAAGGCTAAGAACAAAGAGAGATAATAATAATATTGCATGAAGAACATGGTGGGAGAGAAACTCTCCCTGGGTGGGAGAACCCACCACTTTCTCTCTCTCTAGATTACATGGTAAGAAAAATGTGCTAGTTTTTTTAAGAGATGACCAACTCTCCCTTTATATAGGAGGGAGAGTATTTACACCATAAATACAATAAAGGGAAAATACAACCTAACTATCACTTATTATTTGTAGATCATTTCCATGCTCCTGTTGGGTTTTGAGCATTCTAACACTCCTATGGTGTACATGCAACCCTATAAACCTTGGATCTATGTTTTCTCTATTATACATGCAAATATTAACTATTCCAAGGTTTCATCCTAACTAGCATATTATGAAGCACCTATACTACAAAGTTCTAGTTAGATGACATACCTTTTGATGTAGCTTGATGTCTTCAAGCTTTAAGAGCTTAGCCCCACTAGTGTGGAAGCCTCAAATGGAATCACAAATCACCAAAACACCTTGGAAGAACTTGAGAGAATATGTATGCACACTAAAATCGGCCCACTCTTATTTTCACACACTTGTTCTAATTTTGTGAGCCAAGGACCCCTTTATATATTATGGAGGATTAGGGTTACATCCATGTAAACCCTAATACCCATGACCTTTCATTTACATAGGATCCATGGGTTAAAAACTCCATGGACCATCCATGAAAGCTTAGCCCAACCTAAATGAACTTGGCCCATTTCATATATATAAGAGTCCATATTTAATTAGTTCTTTTTGATCACTTAATTAATTCTAAATTAATTCTTGATCAATACTAATTAAATAATATGATTCCATATTAATATATTAGAACTTATAATATATTAATATAAATCATAAATATACTATTCTCAAAAGACTATCCATATAAATTGTGCCGGTGAAGTGCAACCCAAATGGACCATGCCGGGTCGGGTCAAGTACATACCAAATATAGTTATGGACTTAGACATTAATCCAACAGTCTCTCACTTGGATAAGTCTAAAACTATTATTGAGTATGACTTCAAAACCTAACTGGCAATCGTAGCTCTTAAAGCCGTTGTCGAACTCTGACCTTGTCAATGACTTGTCCATTAGATAAGGGATCATATATTCCTCCATTCTAGATATCATATGGACTGAGACATGGATTATAATCATTCTCTCTGTCCATTTGTTGTTTCCCGATTTTCGATTTATGATGACTGACTGATTGAACAAATCAAATCAGTCCTGGCTTGGCCAAACACTCACATGTGTCATCGCTAAATCATCGAGGGGCCCACATATATCGCTTTTATCCCGAAGGTAAAAGGAATGGATAAACTTCGACTCATATGGCTTGTTCTACTACTTGTTGAATCATACACAAAGGCACATTTTATAACATCGAGTTACCAATGCGTTTTCGTGCAATGAATGTATAACCAACTCATAGTAACAACTCATATCTCTAGGTTTTAAGAATATAAGATATTATCATCTCATGATCACTCGTGATAAAATCCATGAAGTGATTCAAATGAGCGTGGGTTGAATCCAATACTCAGAACTTATGAGCACTCATGAGTGTTGTAGCACCACTTTGTCCACCAACTTGGACCTCTACAAACCAACCCATGACAGTCTTGATTCATATCTACTTCCAACATATGACCGACTGTGGATGGTTTGAATAACTTAATCATTCAGGAAGAGCGACTTAGTTATTCTGGAAGTCAAAACATGCAAAGTGAAACACAAGAATAAATGAATCAAATATGGTATCAAACCCTATGAATATAAATAAACACTTTTATTTATCACCATACTGATTACTCATTATTCATTGTTTCGATTTTATCAACTTTATACTTGAATTAAAAACACTAGTTGTCCCATGCTCCAAGGATGTACACTATGTTTTTCTTAAACAATAGCTTTGCCATACACCAAGTATGCACTCTATGTTTGTCTATGATCCTTACTTTGTGAAATAAACCAATTGAACATAATTTCAATGATTCTAATTTCACACTCCCAAATCCTTATCGAAAAATGTGAGAAATTCAAATTCCTATCATTTATCGAAATATGTTTAGATTTTAAACTTATATGCACTGACCCTCCTGTAATGAATATGTACAAAGTCACAAAGACTTGTCAACAGTCATTATAAGGTATTCCAATGGAGATCAACTCCATGGAAACTAAGTCTCATATTCAAAGTACATTGCTTTGGACATGCTTCTTGCATTAAGTTTTCTAATCTTACACAGATAACTTCCACCTATGGAGACAACTCCATATTCTCATTTTGACTATCACTTCTGAATAAGAGATGCCTCTTTTCAGAATATATCAATATGGTCCTTCCAAAATTAGCACTATACTTCCAACTGTCCCTGAGCAACCAATCTTTGGTAAACCTCAGATTGTCCTCGACAATTGCTTAATCATTTTAGTCATATCCAATTCTAGACCTTTTCCCTTCTTAATGCCTTTGGGCATTTGGAAAAATTTAGAAATGAAAAATATTATAGCACATGCAATCGATCCTATACCCAAAGCAAATGGTACACGATTCATGATGTCTCACATAAAGACATGATTCTAGACTAGTCTTTTGCTACAATATTTTTATTTGCCATGTTTTCAAAATTTGACTATGAAGAGGGATGTCGTAATCATAATCGAATTTTGAGAACGCAATATATAGAATTTCCTTAAGTTGAAACAATCCAACATGAAATTCATATATATATTCTTGACTAAAGATGATTAAGGTCTCAATCTAAGCCTTTAGAACTGAAATGAAGTATATCCTCTCCCTTAATTATAGCAAAACAACTTTTTCAATCCCTGCAGCCTCACGAATTGAAACTTTTGTTTTCTATAATTAACATTGCTAACTTGCAACACTAACAATAATTATCATGCTCCCACTAACATGATGATTATTAGCATAACACTTATGCTCCCACTAGCTTTGACATGTACTCAGAAATCAGCTGGACTTCTAGAAATCAATACTTTATTGACTTTCTTACCAAAGTTCAGATTTCTAATACGAGATGCTTTGATAAAACTTTATCAAAATCATACACCTTTCCTTAGATAGCATGCATGTGTGTCTAAACAATTTCAGAACTATGAAAAGGGATGCCGTAATCATAGTCTCAATTGTTTAGACCTTTTGCCATCTTCTTCAAATCTACTTGGTGGAAGTGTTTCCTCACCATCATTTTCATGAATTGGAGAGAAACCTTATGACCCTTAGATTTTATGGTGTATGTGTTCTTATCCATGTGAATCGTCAAAACCATAATCACAAGACAAGGATAATGACAAATCCAAACTCATATGGACTGAACTTATGCAATCTTAACTTCTTGCCACCTGGCAGTACAGGGCCTGCCATTGCTTCCAAGTTATTATGCAACCAATTGATAACTTTCAGAACTCCTATGTAAAGCCAACTTTAACAGGAATGGTCACAGAATATGTCAACACGATAGGTTATAAACCTCAAGTCGTGTGCTAGTGAAGAACCTCAGGTTTTATTCTTGATTAGTTCTTGAAATTCTTTTTAGGATCTTTAAGACTCCCACTATCCTCTTGACATATAAGACTATCTTGCCAAATATTCAAGAGATAGTGCGGATTCTTTATCAAGACAAACACTTCACACAATTGGCCTTAGTTGGTCTTTGTTTTATCCAAAACATCACAACTTACCAATTTCAAATGTACAAGAGTAGGACACTTTTACTCTTACATTTGACAAGTGTTTTAAACCTTTCTTTAAGATATGTCACTCAAGTTACAATCTTGGAGTATGACTCTAAGAATTGTTTTGGAACGAAGTATGACTCATCTTCCTGATCTAACCATTTCAACAATTCATGACTCCTCTTCTTAGTCATAAGAATGCACTAAGATGACCTTTAGAGGACTAATTGTGATATGATTTCTAAATCATTAAGATGATCACAAACATGATACTAAAGTACTCTCCCATCTTTTCAGATTTGAGAAACTTTTATCTTTCTGCCTAATTTGATTCTTCCCATTCGTTCTGCCATACATTGAGACTTTTCCAATGTTTCAGAATTATACTTAAACTTGTAAGTATAACCATATTTACTAAACTTTAGTAAATCAAATAGTCTTAACGAGCTTTGTGGTGGACATGACCAGTGCACAAGAATGTGTACTCGATCCCTTTAGTCCTTCACTTGACTCACACATCCATGTGAACAAGTAATTAGTCTTGATTTTCCAATGCTTGAAAGTTCTCATTCATCATACTATTCAACTTGCATGATTCCAAGTTTCGGTCCAATTGAAACTTGGGTGATGAGGAACTTTCTTGATTTGGTAAATTTAGACACTACCACAAATGAAAGAATCAAATCCATTTTTCAATATTGCCGTCAGTGGAATCATATAAGCAACAATTTTCCACAAATGCCATTGTAAGGATACTTCAAATAAATAAAATTAAACAATTTTCTTTTATTTTAAAACTTTGCGGAAAAACTTATCCTTACAATCCACATGGAAAATTGGTGTTATCTATTCCTTAGCAATATATCATAACTTCTTAAGCAACTGCTCAAAATTCTGATGCGATCGAAATCCACCTTCGCGATCAGAATCAACATATACTTCCTTTAAGATTTCTCTCTATTCTTTGATTCTTAAAACATCAACATGTGACCCAGTCACATCATGTAATGAGGATCTCAGAATAGAACTTAACAGAGTTAGATAATGGGCTCTACCTGATGTAGAGTCAAACTTATTGACTTTAACATTCTTGGGTAAATTTGGCAGCTTTGCAATCAACGCCCCTTCCTTTGGCAAAATAAACATATGGAACCTTTGGTAATGGGACTATCTCAGACTTAGCCTTTCTCTTTACTATTTGTTCAACCGGGTTGACTATGGCCAATCCCTTTCCATTGGGAAGAGAATGCTTTTTCTGGATTTCCAGTGTCACCATTGTCACTGTCCATAAAGTTTTTGGGAAGTTGATCTTCTAATCAAATTTGCTTTACTATCGTTCCAAATCATTGCTGATTCAGCAGCACCAAGCAAATAGATATGATCATTAAGGTTCTTGTCATAGTCTGTTTCATAGTAGTCCCACAGGAACTCACTATGTGACTTAGAAAGTGATTGAACATCCAACTTTCTCAAGACTTTGACACCCAACTCTCCCGGCTTGTCAATATGTGACTTCATCTCTAAGATGTGATCACACATAGACCTTGCTTGCCATTAGGGCTTGAGTGACCTTGAACTTGTGGGTTAGGGAGAATAATTGGAGGAGGTGGAGGAAGAGAAGTATGACTTCCATGAGCCAAACTCGGGAAGTCATATTCATTAGGAAAGCTTGGTTTGGGAAGATCGTTGTTGTCTAAACCAGACATCAACAATGGAAGAAATTCACGTAAAGTTGATTTAAGTCCTTCATATAACACCCAATATGATATATTAAGGCTAGGACCCAACAAACTATTTTATAACTTGGAAGAGGGATGTCGTAATCCAAGCTATAAAATATTTGAAGGTAGGTGAATGACGATTCACCAATTTCCACCAAGATAAACGAAATGTATTATTAGGTTTTAATTGGTTTTGAAACTCCTAGATTCTTTTGAGATTCATTGAACTTTTCAATGGCATGTTTCAATCTCGAGTGTGCCCTTCAGGTTTTGTGACTGGGATGCCGAGGATCACAAAACAAGGTGTGAAGTAACCATGCAAATATACTTGGTACCCTTAATATTTACCCCTCAATCGATGTGCCGGTTAACCACACACGCTCCAACGATACTATGATAAACATTAAGTTACCCTTTGCCTACCTTGTTAAGTCCAGGTTAGTGTGCCGGTTAACCACACACGCTCCACTAA
This sequence comes from Lactuca virosa, assembly GCF_052849685.1. NCBI lineage: Eukaryota > Viridiplantae > Streptophyta > Magnoliopsida > Asterales > Asteraceae > Lactuca > Lactuca virosa. The sequence goes on from NC_136430.1 coordinate 133,532,168, forward strand.
CAGCTTAAACAAAGTGCAAAGTGTAATTTCATGGATTAGCACCTTATTCACATTTTCCTAAGTAACTAAGATTGGGAATTTATAAAAAGTTTAGTTACTTAGTATTTATCATTAATACTTTTAATGAAGGGAGAATTATAGTCCTTGTCCTACCTGTTCGGCTAACGACCCTCCACCAGTCAAGGAAGCGGTGGGTGAGAGTGGACACCCATTAAACTGCCATTTTATAGGCAGTAACCTTATACCACCCTTATAGACCGACTTCGTGAATGAGGCCTACTAATGGTAAGACGACTTGCTCTTATACATATAATATATATTAAACTTTTAATATTATAATAGTATAAGGGTGTATTTTAGACATTAAAAATACTTGGTGGTTTAATCTATTAATTAAACTATACTCTTAATTTAATTAAATTTAAACCATGTCATTATGGAATTATTAATTCTCTTTTAATTAAACACTTTAATTATCTATTAATAAAGTCCATAATAGTTAATTGAATTATTCAATAAAAACATCATAATTCCAATTATTAAATTCAAAATTAAAACCATTTAATTAATTGTTTAAGTTATGAACCCAAGAGTTTTAGAATTCAATTCTTTTTTTCTATCATAAAAAAAACTTTTTCCAAATTCCAAAACTTGAGGGCAAGTTTTGTAATTCTTGAAAACCTTTGGATTCCATAACTTATGGAATTAATGGTGTTTTATGATGAAACTTTCCATGTTCCATAACTTAAGAACAAGTTATGGAATTCTTTAAAACATTAACACCAAATTTTGTAACTCCATAAAAACTTTGAATCAAATTTTTTTTTTAAAAAAAACATTCATATCCATAACTTATGGAAGCTTCAAAAACCCTTAAGATTACAACTTTAAAAAAAACTTTTGAGCTCCAAAATTTTATGACAAAATTTGTAATTCCTTAAAACATTTAGATCAAACTTTTAAAACTAATAAAATAATCATATCATTTTATCTTTTACTAAATTTGACCTAATTCAACTCATATAACAAATGATTCAAATTTTACAAATAATTCGTTTTTCACAAAACAAGTAATTATCTTAAAATTTGACAAACGACATATTTTTTTTTCCTTTTTTTTTCCAACTTGAAAATAAAACATTTGCATCAATATAACAGAAAACAACCCATGACTCTGATACCACTGTTGGGTTTTGAGCATTCTAACACTCCTATGGTGTACATGCAACCCTATAAACCTTGGATCTATGTTTTCTCTATTATACATGCAAATATTAACTATTCCAAGGGTTCATCCTAACTATCATATTATGAAGCACCTATACTACAAAGTTCTAGTTAGATGACATACCTTTTGATGTAGCTTGATGTCTTCAAGCTTTAAGAGCTTAGCCCCAATAGTGTGGAAGCCTCAAATGGAATCACAAATCACCAAAACACCTTGGAAGAACTTGAGAGAATATGTATGCACACTAAAATCGGCCCACTCTTATTTTCACACACTTGTTCCAATTTTGTGAGCCAAGGACCCCTTTATATATTATGGAGGATTAGGGTTACATCCATGTAAACCCTAATACCCATGACCTTTCATTTACATAGGATCCATGGGTTAAAAGCTCCATGGACCATCCATGAAAGCTTAGCCCAACCTAAATGAACTTGGCCCATTCCATATATATAAGAGTCCATATTTAATTAGTTCTTTTTGATCACTTAATTAATTCTAAATTAATTCTTGATCAATACTAATTAAATAATATGATTCCATATTAATATATTAGAACTTATAATATATTAATATAAATCATAAATATACTATTCTCAAAAGACTATCCATATAAATTGTGCCGGTGAAGTGCAACCTAAATGGACCATGTCGGGTCGGGTCAAGTACATACCAAATATAGTTATGGACTTAGACAGTAATCCAACAGCTCCAACACACTAGGTACGCACAACGTACTCCTTGCATGCGCGCCATCGGGGTGATCCCGGCGTACGCTTGGCGTACCCATGCGTATGCTCGACGTACTCAATCCAGGGGAAACCCTAATTATTAGGGTTTGCACCTTATTTAAAGACCTTAAGTTCATCAAGTCCATTACCCTTTCAACCTCCATTGTCGTTTTAGTGCAAATCTTGAACCCTACCTCCTTGAGTGCATTTTGAGCTTGCCTTGAGTGTTTGTGGTGTTCTTTGGTGTTTCTAAAGGAGAAGGGAGTTTGGGAGGAAGAAAAGGAGAAGAAGGAGCTTTTAGATCCAAAGTTTGTGCACCATTTCTAGCCCATTGAAGGTATTAAGCATGAACCTTGATGATTCTAAGCTTAGATCTAGGTTTAGGGTATATTTTGGCATCTTTTGGTCCCATAACTTGGTTTCTTATAGTTTGAGCTACTCTAGGCAATGTGAATTGTCCTTTTGGACTCTTGGAAGTGTATGGAGTCATAAAAATCGTATATTGGAGGTTAAGACTCAACCATGCATGTGTTAGTGACCTCCTAAGTGAGGTTGTGGGTTTAATTCACAGTTTGAGCCCCAATAAGGCATGCAAAAGCATAAAGTTTGCAACTTTATGGCTTAAGACATTATTATGAGCTTGGATCTAAGTTTTGGACATTAAAGCTGATTGGATTAAGAATTGGGATCGAAGTTGGGTTGACTGGCCAGTACGTTGGGCGTACTCTAGAGTACGTTGTGCATACTGGGTCAATGTCTAGACTCCATATTGTCATCAACGTATGTTGGGCGTTCAAGCCATGTACATTACGCGTACGCAGTCTGTGAGCTTAGAAGACATTCGGGCTCGTGTTTTGGTTGGGCTTTGGACTTGTTTAGGTTGGGCCTCAGGCCCAACTATTGTAGCAGGACATTTTTAGGCGTAAGGCCACATTAGGTGTTCTTAGGCCATATTGGGCCTTAGAGGTCTTGTAGTTGGGCTTGGATGCCTTTTTGGACTTTGTATGGATTTAGGCCTTGGAGGGAGGGAGGCCCAATGAGGCAAGGATAAAGGAGCCCTTTTTGCCTTAAGTCAAGAATTAGGGTTTGGACCTTCAGGTTAGAATGTGGCCTAATTTCTAATTAGGATTTTATGCTTATGCGTTAGGGAGATGATTTCGCGAGTCATCCGCTGAGTGCGATTCAATACCTTCAGTATGAGGTGAGTTTTCCATCACTGTATCCGTGGGTCGAAGGCACCAATGCCAGCCCACTAGTTTATGATGTAGCGTGATGATTGTCTTTGTGATAATTGTCAGTTATGCAGGTATTTGCTTGATGATTCTATGATTCCTATTATGATATTATGTGGTAGTAGTAGGGGGTGAAATAGACTCGGTATCCGGTTGAAACAGACCAAAGGGGATTTCAAGCATCCAGATATGCTTGACAGTATCCGGCTGAAATAAACCTAAGGGGATTGCAAGCACTCAGATATGGTTAATAGTATCCGGTTGAAATAGACCGAAGGGGTAGGCAAGCACCTAGATATGCTTGGTTGCATGTTGTTTAGTATGTGGTATTTTGGGGGAACTCACTAAGCTTTGTGCTTACAGTTTTTTGTCTATGTTTCAAGTGCTTCCAGTTCAAAAGGGAAGGGTCCGACCTGATCGCACCGCATCACCCTATGGTTTCCGCATTTAGAGATTTTTGGAATTTGTACTCTGATAACATTTTATTATGATACTCTTTTGACTATTTTGATATTAGTTTGAATGAAAGTAAAAACAAAATTTTATCCGTATTTTATGGGATGTTACAAGTTGGTATTAGAGCCTTGGTTTGAGGGATTCAGGCATACTCTCGGGTGTGCATGGACTCAAATCGATGGTTTGGTAGGTTTTCCATAAAAAGAAACATTTAATCTAAGGGTTTTTATAAAAAGAAAAAGGGTGCGATGCGTGCAATCAGCCAAGCTCAAGTAAGTCTTCCCAACATATCCATAAAAATTATATGTTTTATGTTATTATAGGAGAATTGCAAGCTAGATTAGGGGCTAAGGATCTGCTCCGAATTGAATGCTAGGAGAGATGCCTTTATGTGCCTATTTGTATGAGCTTTTAGATTTGCGTGCTAGTGTCAGATCAATCACTTGTTAGGATGGCCTATATAGGGTATGTTTTGAGTTGAATTGCATGATGATCGAATGTTGCATGATTTATGCTTTAGGAAATTCTGTTGCACCTGGCTAATTAGTGGATGAATGTGTTGGATTACATATTATTGAGATTGGATAATTTTAGAAGGATAGGTTAACTCTATTGCGCAACTGTTGTTTGAGTCCAACCGTTGTAGTGTGGGACCTGTCATTCGAAGAATTATCTAGTACTAGTAGTATGTAATTGTGTTCATGCAGTAGTTAAGTGGTATTTATGGAAGTTCCTTCTGCAGCTGATAGCAGAGAGGGTAAGGAAGGGAGTCTTAGGGAGTCCCTATGGGATGCTTGGGTGTGTACGACGCCTTATAGTTTGAGGAATGTATCAGTTATGAAGGGTGACTTGGAGGAGTCGAGGTAGTCCCTGAGGAGGGTATAAATAGGTGTGGAAGGTAGTATTGGGACCGTACTACTGAAAGCACATGATATATACCTGAGACCAGGAAGACCACAATGAATCTAGGGAACTCGAGAGTGTGAACCTTCTCGTTTGTTTGCTAATTGTTTATGTGGTTATGTTTTAGTATCGTGATGACGCGTCATGGAGCATGGGGTTTAGGATGTAATTCCCAAATTCGATTTGATGTATCAATCTGATCCACTTGATGGTGCGGAATCCCAATCAAGTGGATGATGCAAGATAGAATACACAAGAAGAAGAAGAAGAAGAAGAACAAGATGAATCTTCAATGCACATAATGTATTGATTGATAATCTGGTACACAAGATTCATACACACACACACACACTTTCTCTCTTCTTTCTCTCTCTAAAACACGTTCCAACAATATGGCAACCCCTAATCACGTTCCCTCCTCACTTGTCACTACTTTACACGTCCCTAAGCAACACTATTTATACTTCGACTAAAATACAAAGCCCAAACCGAAAGGCCTGACCGAAATCACATGTGAATTCGGTTCAACCAACAAGGAAGCTGAAGTGGATTTCGGCCCTAGACCGAAAACTATAAAATGCTTAGAAAAGCAAAGTATAAACCATAAATTTAGACCTAACAATCTCCCCCTTGGTTTATAGCTTTCTTTTCTTATAAGCTAACAAACTCCCCATGGGTTTGTAGCTTTCTTTTCTTTTCAATCTTCACTTTGTGCTTGGCTTCAGCCTTTATCTTCGATTTCTTCACAACTTCAAGATGAGCAAATGAATATTTGTGACTTCATCTTGAACAGTTGGGCTTTTCTTCAAAAATTTAACTTTGAACACACATTGGGTGAGGAGGCTTCTAGTAAGGATTCTTGAAAATCAGCACTTTTAGCTTTGAGAATCTTCCGAGAAAGCAACAGAGAGACCGATTCTTCTGGATCACTTCAGCAGGTTAATAGATAGCAGAAAATTGATTGAGGAGGCTTCAATGCAACCTGTCACATAACTTCAAGTACAACTTCACCTTCTGTGATCCACAGGGACTTTTTAGTCATTTGTTACTTTTCAAAGCGCAACAGTGATCATTGAAGAATTCTCATTCAAAGGAACAAGAAGTGAAGATTATTCTTGTCACACCCCCGGTCGAGGCGGCGGAATACGCTGGGCTGTGCGACTTAGTTCATGGATCACAAGCAAATTGAATATACATCACAAGTTACAACAATAACAACATAGCAGTTACTTCCCAGTTTAAAGTTCTAATACAAGGTTCATACATATAATAATAGGTTCAGAAATTCGCCTTAACAAGTAGGCCGACATAACAAAAACTAAATGAAACTAGACTGCCTGAAAATCCATGAACAAATCTTCTGTTAAAGACTGGTGCACTGATTTCCTGAGAATACATGTGATTTGAGGGTCAACACAAGGTTGGTGAGAGTTACAGGTTTTCTGCTAACCGCAGTAATGATACTTTATAAGTCTAGAAAGTATTTCTTTCGTGGTTAAAACCATGCTTGATAAAGAAAGAAAACATAAGTAAATTTGTGATTGAAATGATTTTTTAAAGAGATAAACCATAAGTAAATTCATACTTAAAATGTTTGAATAATAGATAAACCTTAAGTAATCCATACTGAAAATGCTTGATAAAGAGTTAAACCATAAGTAAATCCATACTTAAAATGTTTGGTAAATAGATAAACAATAGTAATCCATACTGATAATGCTTGATAAAGAGTTAAACCATAAGTAAATCCATACTTAAAATGCTTGATAGAGAGTTAAACTATAAGTAAATCCATACTTAAAATGCTTGATAAGCAGAGAAACCAAAACCATGGTTTCTAGTTAAAGAATCCGGTTAATGCATATAGTGAGTCCTATAACTGAGCTATGTGACCAGTTATAATCCCTGCACAACGCTTCATCAGACGTCGTAGTTATACTATGTCACAACTAGCATTTTTGCTAGGAAGTTCTTTTCTCATGTAAACATCATCTACTGTAAAGCATGTACTCTAAGTGAAAATCATACTCTATGCTTAATCAAAACCATCCATTTGAGTCCAAACTCTTGATTTAAGTTCAAAACCTAATACAATACATTCCATATAGTCAACTATGGATTGAAAACCCTAGAAAATCCCGGTTCAAGTAATTATGGGTTAGGATGCTCTTATTGGGCCTAATGGACCAATAAATTTTAAATTTGACTATCTTTGGCCAAGAAACCCTATTTGGGCTCTAAGTGGACCCACCTCCATGAGATTAGGGTATTTTGGGTCATATGGGCCTAGAATAATCCTTCTTATTTCTAATGGGCCATAAACCCATTCCTTTTTACCATTTTGGGCCGTGAACCTTCTTAAGGGTCCCAATGGGCCGAAAAATATTATTAAACTTCGTAAATTCGAACAAGACTAATGATGGGCCAAATCAATTCATCCTCACCTCTCTTAAGCCCAAATTTTCGGCCTATTACCCATTATCCACTATGCTTATTAGACAAAAAAAAATGGAAAATAAGGAAATTTGTGCATTGGCCACATCATTGTTGCATGGTGGATTTCCATGCAACATCACCTCACAAACTCTCTCTATCTCTTCTCTTATTAACCTCGGCCAAACCCCCCACCATACCACCTCCATTTCCCAATTCAAACACTTCCAAACACTCTCAAGAAACTTCCTCATCTTACTCTAAAATTTTTGAACTTTGTGGGTGCTTTTAAGAGGATTCTTCATCAATATCATCATCTTTGGTAAGTTTTTGCTTAGATCTATGATATAACTTCTTGATCTCTTCAAAAATCTCTTCTTAACTCATGCCATTTCGTGATATTGCTTCTTATAACCCTCTAAGTTCGAAAACTTCTTCAAGGTGTTGCTAGGGCCGAAAATCTTCCCATATCATCACCAAAAACCAAATCAAAAACCTCAAGGTAAGTTCATACCCTCCTATTTTCAATTTTTACTTTGTTTTGGGGAAGAATACAAGTTGTTTTGTGTAGATCTATGTGTATATGCATGACTCTGTGTGTCTTCATGAATTATTTGGTGATTATGTGTTGTTTACTTCATAAATCTAATAATATGTTAAGAACATGAAGTTTATCACTTGGATCTTCATAAAAACTTTGAGAAAAGTATGTTTTATCACATATAATACATGTAAACTTGTAGATCTGCGATTTATACAGTTAAAATAGCAAAAACAAGTGTTGTGTACAAACATGGATAACTTAAACTCAAAAATCAGCCCTTGACAGAAACGTTTTGGTCCAATCTCGAACTGTTTTGACCACCTTAATGGTAATATTTTTCAAAACTGTTTTACATGCAAACATTTCAGGTTTATACCTTTAAAATTACTACACTCACGTTTTCATACGATTTTTCTACAATTTTTGGCGAATTTTACAAAACTGCCTATCATATTTGAAATAATCTCGGACCAGCCTGTGAAGGTGATCAATTTCTCACTGGATAGAGGCCATTAGAAATTATGAGAAAAATTGTGAACAAAGTAGACAAAATTTCCAAACTTGTACAGTTTACGGATCCAAATTTCGACTTACGAAATTTTCCAACAACCGGGTCAGAAAAGTCAAAAACCATAAAAATGTGTATTTTCACAAAAATCAAGCCAAAAATGATATTTTGGACAAAAATGGGTTAGAAATGTTATTTTTACCAAAAACTAGCCATAAATACAAGTTTTGAGCAAAATGGGGACAAAAGTGTTATTTTTATTAAGATTGGGCATTAATTGTAAATTTTTGGCTTATTGGGCCAAGAATGTCATTTTTACAAAAAGTGGGCTTTTTATGCTATTTTGGTAAATAAATTGACTAATACTAGCAATAAAATAACAAACAGACTAATTTTGCCATTCGTATAATATTGGGCCTTAGAGGCCCATTAATATGCTTGATAGGTTATGAATACTATTTATTTGTTTATTGGGCCTCACTGATCGATTAACATGCGCGACGGACCTTGGATACTATTTGCGTGCTATTTGGGCCTATAAATACCTTACATGTGTAATGGGCCTTAGTAGTCCTTTTACATATATTTTAGGCCCATGTTATATAATCTCATTTCTTTCGGGCCTGAAAAGGACTTACGTGTTCAGTGAGACTCAGTGGTCCGCAGACATGGTTCATTGGGCCCGGAATAAGTTTATATGTTTCTCTTCGCGTAAATTCGATTATGGATCTAGTGAGATTTGTCGGTTGACACCTATTGAGTGTACGATCGTAGCCTGTAGTTATAATCAGAGTCTCTTGGAGGGAGAGCGGGGTTTTGTGTATAGATCTATACGGGGATGACACCCCACACCTGAGCTGTTCGCTACAGTTAGACTACATCAGTCTAGGGCGACTATAACCTTATTTTATTTTTCCGTCGGCGTTCACAAACGCCAAGACAAGCGAAATTGTCATTATTTAGTATGGTTATGACGACTCACTTAGAGGAATTAACGTTATGAAGTTTGCGGAATACCATTCTCTTTTCCCTTGGATTACTCGGAAACTTACTCACACTGGTACTCAACCTCGGGGTTGGTACGACAGCTTTTTCTTTTCTTCTTTTACAGGCAACATCGGGTTGTCTGGGGGCATTCTATTTACATTCTCTTCATTCACTTTTGGCATTCTATTAACCAATAACACACATGCATTGATACCATATCGGACACAAACATACTAGACTATTTTAAGAAAATACAGGATTTTCTTGTGATTACAAAGATATACAAATCATTTTCTCAAACATGCTTATGAACTCACCAACATTTTTATGTTGACCTTTTTAAATTAACTTGTATTCTCAGGAAACCGTTGAAGCAAGTTGGGACGAACAAACTAAAGGATGTTTTGTTATATTTCTATTTCATCAGACTTTAATTATTTTGGCATGTAATATTCAAATATAATACTCGATGTAAACAATGAATGTTGTTATATTACATGTGTGATGATGATGATGTTATGTTTCAATTATATACTCTGTGATGATACTGTAATGTTTGAAAGTCACACTCAAGCCCCCGGACGTTTCCGCCGTCTGGTTCAGGAGTGTGACAAATTGGTATCAGAGCATTGTTTATAGTGAACTAGCATATCTAATCATAGAGGATATGCAACTATAAATGCAATGGGACTAAACTACTCTGAACATAATAATTAAAATACATACCTATGTGTGCATTTTAGAGTAATAACACAACAAGAATAGTAAAAGTGTTTGGAGAATTTGAACATTGCGATTAAACGCGGGCAGTTATGTAGTCGTATTGGCGGTGAACGTAGCGTGATCAACTACATTCATTCAAAATACGACCAACATGTGTTCGGGAGTAATTGTGATGGACAATGAATCAAAGGCTTACCACCTAATTATCCAAAGGGCATATAGAACCAAACCTAAACAAAATTAAATTACTATAGGAGTATTTGGTGTGCTATTTGTTTCTAGTATTTATACACCTTCGTGCAGAAACTATGGTCGGGTATCATTAGCCAGGAGACCCCTATCTCCCTAGTCAGGGGAGGCAGGGTGGTTGACCCAGAGGAAGACCCAGAAGGAGACTCAGAGGAAGAACCATAGGAGGAACATGAAGTAGAACTTGCAGATGGACCCGCCAAGCCAGTGGTGGACCTCAATGACGATGATGACTCAGATGCAGAGTCCGAGGTCATCAATCCTCCATACGTGGGCAGAGTATCGGCTTATCGTATGGGCCCCAATGGCCCCATGCCTCATGGGCACACGATATTGGAGATGGAGTCGCCAGCAGGGGATGCAACCGCCCTACGGTATGAACCGAGGTCTTTTCGATCTTAGTCATGGAGGACCAGCTGACCGAGCCCTCTCAGACATGGTCCGGCGCACCCGAGATATTGACAACCAAGCTCAGGACACCCCAAATCAAACAGACCAAATGTGGGATGATGTTGATAGAGATGAGAGACAAACATAGGAAGTGATCAGAGACTTCCAAGCGAGACAGTCAGTTTGGGAGGCACGACTACGAGACACCGAGCGACAAGTAGCTCATCTCCAGGGTGTATCTACTTCATCAGCACCACCACCAAACACTTTCCGCCACAATTAGGATCAGCCTTTTCTTTTCTCCCCACTACTATCTCTTATGACTCTCTTTCGTGTACTAAGATGGTATTCACTAATGAAACAACTATTTGTTCTTCTTATTTCGTGTTATTGCATGAATCCACTTATATGCACTACCGAAAACCCCGAAACCGCTAGATACTCAAGGAACTCAAAACCAAAACAACCTATATACTCTATGGATAGACTTAATATTCGTGCCAACTCTACGATTACCCGCTACCATAAATACATCATAGGGATGTAGGTGGAAACATTGTGAATCATACGACAAAACGCGAAGTTTATAGAGTACAACCAGAAATGACCATCGTTACTTACGATCTTACTTATCATCATGCATCAGAAAATGTCATCCCACAAAGATAGCAAGCATGCCCGTGAGACACCAATCATGCGGATGGACTTTGCTACATTCCAAGCTGCTTGTAACAGCTGCTATGGCACAACTCAATGCTAACAACACCAACAAAGGTGGAAATAGTGTCGACCACTCCAGCCGAAGTAGCAACCCCGAAAACCAATGAGTGACAGCTTAAGACACTCCAAACCCCAAACTTAAGAGCGGGAAGCGAAAGTCTGGAAGTAAGAGAAAGGGACAGCCAACTCAAGGGTCCTCGAAGAAGCAACATGTTGTTGCTGTCCATGCGACCATGACACCTACTACATCAACACCAGCGAGACCATATGATGGAAGCCTTCCAAAATGCAACAAGTGCAAATTCCATCATAAGGGAGCCTGCTAGAAGCGGTATTGTAATAGATGCAACCGAAAGAGTCACACCGCCAGATACTGTAGAACTTATCCACAACAGAATCAGCAGCCAAACAACAACAACAACAATCGCAACAACAGTAACAACAACACCAATGCTGGGGCCAGTCACACCTGCTATTGGTGTGGAGAAACCGGTCACTTCAGGCGCAATTTCCCCAAGGCTAACAATCAAGGAGCAAGAGGATCAGGAAGGGTCCTGACCTTGGGACAAGGCAAAGTAGTCCAAGACCCGACGGTTGTTCCTGGTACGTCCCACTTAACAACTCTTTCGCTTACATCTTATTCAATAGTGGAGCTGAGCGAAGCTTCGTTAGTAACAAATTCAAACACTTACTAAAACAACGACCTCAGAAGCTAAGCGAAGCCTTCACGGTGGAGATGGCTAATGGGAAAACCAAAAGAACCAAAGATTTTTACGTAGGGTGCACATTAACGCTAAACAACCATTCATTTCAAATAGATTTGATGTCATTAAATATTAGGAGTTTTGATATGATCACCGGCATGGATTGGTTAAGCCCCACCGTGCCGATATTATGTGCCACGAGAAGGTCGTTTGCCTTCACCTCCCCAATCACGAAACTCTAATAATCAGTGGTGATAAACCTGGCGCCAATCTTCGTCTTATCTCGTGCATCAAGGTACAGAAGTGCCCGCACAAGAAGAATTATGCGTTCCTCGCTCATGTCGTAGACAAAGTCAAAGAATAAATCAACATTAAAGACATACAAGTGGAATGCGAATTTCCGGATGTATTTCCTGAAGACCTTCCGGGAATACCCCAGAAAGACAGGTCGAATTTCGAATCGACCCTATACTGGGAGCCACATCAATTGCCAATTCACCCTACAGGTTAGCTCCCGCCAAAATTCAGGAGTTATCCAGTCAATTAAGAGAATGGTTGAGCAAAAGGATTCATCATACCAAGCTTCTCACCCTGGGGAGCTCCAGTCTTGTTCGTCAAGAAGATAGATCCTTTCAGAACATGCATCGATTATAGGGAATTGAACAAGCTCACTGTCAAAAACCGATACCTAATTCGTCGGATTGACGACCTATTTGACCAGCTTCAAGGAGCTAGTTACTTCTTCAAAAATAGATCTAAGATCCGGTTATCATCAACTCCGAATCAGAGAAGAGGACATTCAAAAAAAAAAAAAAATTCTTTCCGAACTCGATACGGTCACTTCGAATTCATTGTTATGCTCTTTTGTCTGACGAATACCCCCGCGGTATTCATGGACCCCACGAACCGAGTTTTCCACTCATTCCTAGTCAACTTTTTATTATTTCATCGATAACGTACTCATCTGCTCTCGAAACAAGAACAAACACAGTCAACACCCACAACCGACTTGGGAGACATCGAAGCCTGAGAATACCACGAAGGAAGCACTGTGTGGAATGGATAAAAATCTCGAAGTCGAAAAGATGAAGCATATTATTACAAAAGTTGGATTAGGCGCTAACTGGATGATCGCCATTAGGTTAACCAAATCTACCCATTTCCTGCCAATAAAGGAATCATACAAGACGGAAAGATTAACTCGAACCTATATAAAAGAGATCGTGAGACTTCATGGAGTACCAGTATCTATTATCTCGGATCGAGATAGTGGATTTACTTTAAGATTTTGACAGTCGCTACGGAAAGCTATGGGAACACAGCTAGACATGAGCACTCCTTACCACCCTCAAACCGATGGCCAGAGCAAGCAGACCATCCAAACACTTGAAGACATGCTTCGGGCCGGTGTGATCGATTTTGGCAAGTCATGGGATACCCACTTGCCATTGATTGAATTTTCATACAACAACAACTATCACACAAACATAAGGGTTGCCCCTTTTGATGCCTTATATGGTCACAAATGCAGATCGCCTCTCTGCTGGGCTGAGGTAGGTGATACCCAACTGGCAAAAGGGCAGTCATCGGACAGCACCCTTACAGGACCAGAAATCATTCGAGAGACTACAGAGAAGATAATCCAAATCAAAGCCCGACTCCTAGCGTCGCGTGACTGACAAAAGAGTTACGTTGACAAACGACGAAAACCCCTGGAATTCCAAGTCGGAGATCAAGTGCTATTGAAGGTCTCTCTCTGGAAAGGAATGATCCGTTTTAGGAAACGGGGAAAAACTAAATTCGCGATACATCGGACCGTTCGAGATTCTTGCCCGAATTGGTCCAATAGCTTATAAGCTGCAGCTACCTTCGGAGCTCAGCAACGTACACCCCGTGTTCCACGTCTTGAATTTGAAGAAGTTCTTATCAAATAAAACTTTTGTCATTCCTTTAGAAGAGATCGAAATAAACAAGAATCTCCTGTTCCTTGAGGAACCAACATAGATAGTGGATAAAGAAGTGAAGCGTACGAAACAAAGCCGCATTCGGATTGTGAAGGTTCGATGGAACGCTAAGCGTGGACTGGAATTCACATGGGAACGCAAAGACCAGATGAAGCAGAATGTACTCTCACTTATTCTCTCATTCATGATCCTACCTTTCGAAAGAATTTCGGGACGAAATTCCCTCTAACGGGGGGATGATGTCACAACTAGCATTTTTGCTAGGAAGTTCTTTTCTCATGTAAACATCATCTACTATAAAGCATGTCCTCTAAGTGAAAATCATACTCTATGCTTAATCAAAACCATCCATTTGAGTCCAAACTCTTGATTTAAGTTTAAAACCTAATACAATGCATTCCATATAGTCAACTATGGATTGAAAACCCTAGAAAATCCCGGTTCAAGTAATTATGGGCTAGGATGCTCTTACTGGGCCTAATAGACCAATAAACTTTCAATTTGACTATCTTTGGCCAAGAAACCCTATTTGGGCTCTAAGTGGACCCACTACCATGAGATTAGGGTATTTTGGGTCATATGGGCCTAGAATAATCCTTCTTATTTCTAATGGGCCATAAACCCATTCCTTTTTACCATTTTGGGCCGTGAACCTTCTTAAGGGCCCAATGGGCCGAAAAATATTATTAAACTTGGTAAATTCGAATAAGACTAATGATGGGCCAAATCAATTCATCCTCATCTATCTTAAGCCCAAATTTTCGGCCCATTACCCATTATCCACTATGCTTATTAGACAAAAAAAGGGAAAATAAGGAAATTTGTGCATTGGACACATCATTGTTGCATGGTGGATTTCCATGCAACATCACCTCACAAACTCTCTCTCTCTTCTCTTATTAACCTCGGCCAAACCCCTCACCATACCACCTTCATTTCCCAATTCAAACACTTCCAAACACTCTCAAGAAACTTCCTCATCTTACTCTAAAATTTTCAAACTTTGTGGGTGATTTCAAGAGGATTCTTCATCAATATCATCATCTTTGGTAAGTTTTTGCTTAGATCTATGATATAACTTCTTGATCTCTTCAAAAATCTCTTCTTAATTCATGCCATTTCGTGATCTTGCTTCCTATAACCCTCTATGTTCGAAAACTTCTTCAAGGTGTTGCTAGGGCCGAAAATCTTCCCATATCATCACTAAAAACCAAATCCAAAACCTCAAGGTGAGTTCATACCCCTTATTTTCGATTTTTACTTTGTTTTGGGGAAGAATAAAAGTTGTTTTGTGTAGATCTATGTGTATATGCATGACTATGTGTGTCTTCATGAATTATTTGGTGATTATACGTTGTTTACTTCATAAATCTAATAATATGTTAAGAACATGAAGTTTATCACTTGGATCTTCATAAAAACCTTGAGAAAAGTATGTTTTATCACATATAATACATGTAAAATTGTAGATATGGGATTTGTATACTTAAAATAGCAAAAACAAGCGTTGTGTACAAACATGGATAACTTAAACTCAAAAATCAGCCCTTGACAGAAAAGTTTTGGTCCAATCTCGAACTTTTTTGACCACCTTAATGGTAATATTTTTCAAAATTGTTTTACATGCAAAAGGTTCAGGTTTATTCCTTTAAATTTACTACTCTCACGTTTTCATACGATTTTTCTACAATTTTTGGCGAATTTTACAAAACTGCCTATCATATTTGAAATAATCTCAGACCAGCCTGTGAAGGTGAGCAATTTCTCACTGGATAGAGGCCATTAGAAATTATGAGAAAAATTGTGAACAAATTAGACAAAATTTCCAACCTTCTAGAGTTTACGGATCCAAATTTCGACTTATGATGATTTTTCTACAAATTTTCCAACATCCGGGTCAGAAAAGTCAAAAACCATAAAAATGTGTATTTTCACAAAAATCAAGGCAAAAATGATATTTTTGACAAAAATGGGTTAGAAATGTTATTTTTACCAAAAACTAGCCATAAATACAAGTTTTTAGCAAAATGGGGACAAAAGTGTTATTTTTATTAAGATTGGGCCTTAATTGTAAATTTTTGGCTTATTGGGCCAAGAATGTCATTTTTATAAAAAGTGGGCTTTTTATGCTATTTTGGTAAATAAATTGACTAATACTAGCAATAAAATAACAAACGGACTAATTTTTCCATTCGTATAATATTGGGCCTTAGAGGCCCATTAATATGCTTGACAGGTCATGAATACTATTTATTTGTTTATTGGGCCTCACTGACCGATTAACATGCGCGACGGACCTTGGATACTATTTGCTTGCTATTTGGGCCTATAAATACCTTACATGTGAAATGGGCCTTAGTAGTCCTTTTACATATATTTTAGGCCCATGTTATATAATCTCATTTCTTTCGGGCCTGAAAAGGACTTACGTGTTCAGTGAGACTCAGTGGTCCACAGACATGGTTCATTGGGCCCGGAATGAGTTTATATGTTTCTCTTCGCGTAAATTCGATTATGGATCTAGTGAGATTTGTCGGTTGACACCTATTGAGTGTACGATCGTAGCCTATAGTTATAATCAGAGTCTCTTGGAGGGAGAGCGGGGTTTTGTGTATAGATCTATACGGGGATGACACCCCACACCTGAGTTGTTCGCTACAGTTAGACTACATCAGTCTAGGGCGACTATAATTTTATTTTATTTTTCCGTCAGCGTTCACAAACGCCTAGATAGGCGAAATTGTCATTATTTAGTATGGTTATGACGGCTCACTTAGAGGAATTAACGTTATGAAGTTTGCGGAAGACCATTCTCTTTTCCCTTGGATTACTCGAAAACTTACTCACACTGGTACTCAACCTCGGGGTTGGTACGGCAGCTTTTTCTTTTCTTCTTTTACAGGCAACATCGGGTTGTCTGGGGGCATTCTATTTACATTCTCTTCATTCACTTTTGGCATTCTATTAATCAATAACACACATGCATTGATACCAGATCGGACACAAACATACTAAACTATTTTAAGAAAATACAGGATTTTCTCGTGATTACAAAGATGTACAAATCATTTTCTCAAACATGCTTATAAACTGACCAACATTTTTATGTTGACCTTTTTAAATTAACTTGTATTCTCAGGAAACCGTTGAAGCAAGTTGGGACGAACAAACTAAAGGATGTTTTGTTATATTTCTATTTCATCAGACTTTAATTATTTTGGCATGTAATATTCAAATACAATACTTGATGTAAACAATGAATGTTGTTATATTACATGTGTGATTATGATGATGTTATGTTTCAATTATATACTGTGTGATGATACTGTAATGTTTGAAAGTCACACTCAAGTCTCCGGACGTTTCTGCCGTCTGGTTCGGGGGTGTGACATACTAAAGATAATTATCACCAGCTTCGATTGATCAGTCGAGGTTGTAGTTAGCAACCGCAGCTGGGGGTGTCAACCCGTATAGATCTATACATGCATATCTCGCTCCGAGGATTAACGGTTATAGTTTAAATGGGAATACTAAGTGGTTAAACTTAGGTAATGAATAATGTCTCACTATAGAGGCCATTAACTAGGTTATACGATAAAGTTTCACTATAAAAGCCGAGTAAGTTCGATATATCCGTAAAAATGTATGTCACTCGCTTAAATAGATAATATGTTTCTCACATGCACGAAAGATTTCCAAGATATAATTGTTATATTTCGTACATAAATAATAAAAATATATGTTTGTACATGCTCGATATAAGTAGAAATAAATTATTCACAAGGCTAATAATGTTTTTAAACGCATGCATATCGTAAGAAATCGGTTTATAACATATTATTTTAACAATAACAAGTATTAAAACTAGATATATGTTTTATATGCGTATTCCATAATCGATATATAGATTTAGCATGTTTATAAACACATGTCATGACCGGTAAATATATTTATATATATTTCACATGTAATCCCCCCCAAAATAATAAAACATTAAAAAGGGGCCGTAACACTCACCTTCGTAGCGTGATTCCGTATTAACTAAATATAGGAATTGAGTCGTGAAACACTGCGAGAACACGAACTAGCAACGGTCCAAAACTGGAACTGTATTGTAAAAATAAATTAAATAAGGGGCTAATCTTAACTAATTTACATCAAGTTTGAGAATGTGGGACTAATTTTGTTAACATTTTCAAGGGAGGGGCTAATTAAATTTATTTGCAATGGAAGTTTGAGCTTGTTTCTCTTGTTCTTTTTACGAGAGTAGCAGTTGAAACAGTGGGTCCCTAGTACTCTTCTATTCTCGAACAAAGTGTATGATGCAAGACCATAAGGGCTGAAGTGAAAACGTTTTTGATAAGTGAGGGGCTGTTTTCCTTTAAATGGCAGTCAACGTTGGGGAGGGCTTAATAAAAAGTCCTCATAACTTTGAGGTTTGTTTTAAATAAAAGGAAAGTGAGTTTGCCCAGTATTCTTATTTTTGGCTTGCATCTACACAGAAGAAACACTCATACACAATATATATATATATATATATATATATATATATATATATATATATATATATATATATATATATATAACGATCTGGATCTCACATATGCGCTAAGCAGAACCCAAATACTACAAAATCTTTGGTTTTCTTGACGATAGTTGAAGCTTATATACATAATCCACATATATAAACATAAATGAGCTAATGGTTACTACTGGGAACATTTTATAGGTTCGTATGATATTAAAACCCAGCAATATATATATATATATATATATATATATATATATATATATATATATATATATATATATATATATATATATATATATATATATATATATTCTTCCTGGGCATTCATTCGAACCCCACATGCATGGGTTACCAAAAGCTTGAACTTATTGAATGAGGTTTACACCTCTTGGTGTGACTCACTATGATTGAAATTTTTCTTTATGATGACGAAAGAATTAAGGCAAAGATTTGATGGCCACTGTGAAGAAAAATCAAAGTAAAACGACAAGGTTTTGGTTTCTTTGGCTAGTTGAGGTATATGGGGAACAAACCAACCAAGAACGTAAAAGTAAGAGAAAGAGGGAGAGCGACTTACGATGGATGAGGAAGGTCGACGAAGGTGGTGGCGGTGGGTGGTCAAGGGTGGCAGCCCTTGATTCTCTTAGAAATAGATTTCTTCTTCGCGTGTCTAACTCTTGATGTCGTGAAATTTATCTGATTGTGTCATGTAATAGATCTTAATTCTAGGGTTTCAAAAACACGAACGAAATATTTTCCGAGTTGTAGAACTCCGGGAATTTGTGTTTGAAATTTCGCGTCAAATTGGTCTGAAGCGTCTGATTTTTCTGTCTCTTACAAATATTTTTACCAAAAATATTTCGAGTTTTAAATAAAATATTAGACCGTAGTCTGAGTTCATAAACGCTTTCAAAACTTCTTTATGAGGTGTGCAAGTGCCTTAACGGATCCATTTGGTTTATGAAATCGGATAAAGACAATGTTATACCGGTTTGATTCTTAAAACGGTCATATCTTTTGCATACGAACTCCGTTTTGGGCGTTCTTTATATATTCGCGATCAGGGAAACATGTACCACGAGTCTAGAATATTTTCTTTGTTTACAGACGCCTAATACAATATTTCATTTTTTTTCCGTCGTTAACTAGAGTTATAGTTTGCGTTTTAAGTTTCGGTCGACATTTTCCATAATTTGAGATAGGATAGCATTTCATATATTATTTCATTTGAAATGACGTTATATTTCTACTAAAATAAGCATGTAACTTCAATCGGTCAAGATACAAAAGATCCGCAATGAACTAGCCGTTTACAGACTCAGACCTAAATTCCGGGATGTCACAATTTTTCAACATTCAATCTTTCTGTTGGATAAGGTGTCTAAGTCCATAACTATATTTGGTATGTACTTGACCCGAGAGTAGCATTGTCCATTTAGGTTGCACTTCACCGAGACAATTTGAAGGATGGACTTTTGAGAAGAGAATAATTATGATTTATTAATATATTATAAGTTCTAATATATTTATATGAAATTATATTATTTAATTAGTATTGATCAAGAATTAATTTGGAATTAATTTTGTGATAAAAAGAGACTAATTAAATATAAGGGGTTGATTTGGTAAATCATTCATTCTTATAAAGTGGGTTAATGATCCATAGTTCTTTGTGATGGGCTAAACCCATGTGGTGACCCATGGATACTCCATGGAGGTTTTAACCCATAGAGCATGAGGGATATGGAAGGTCATTAGGGTTTACATGTGTAACCCTAGTTTGCCACACTATATAAGAGACCCTAAGGCTACCAAAATTGGCACCTAAGTGTACACACAAGAGTGCTAGCCAATTTTGAGTGCAAGGAATACTCTCTCAAGTTCTTCCATTTGTTGGTGGTTATTTGTGGTTCCACTTGAGGCATTCACACTATTGGTGCTAGGCTCTTAAAGCTTCAAGGTTTCAACTACACTAAAAGGTATGTCATCTAACTAGAGTTTTGTAGTATAGTTACTCCATTGTATGCTAGTTAGGATGATGCTTTGGAATTTTGAAAGTATGCACGTATATTAGAGAAAACATAAATCCAAAGCATCTAGGGTTGCATGTACACCATAGGTGTGTTAGAATGCTCAAATCCCATCAGTGGTATCAGAGCCTAGGATTGTTTTCCAATATACTTGATGCTACTTGCTTGGAAATGCTTTAAAAATCGAATTTTAGCTTTCTGGACAGTGGACTCGCCGATTCCACTGGGGAACTCGCCGAGTCGCTTCACAATTCTGACCAACTCGCCGAGTTGGTTCATACACTCGACGCGTTGGAGCTCCAGAGTGCAAATTTTCGGGTTTTAAGGCTGGAATTGGACTAGGATCATTACCCTAAACTGTTTTTGAACTTATAAACCTGTTTTTGATGTGGTAATGATCATGCTAATCCAATTTAAAAGATAATTGTCAAAAGTTTCATGTTTTGTATTAGTTTACATGGTTAGGCTAATTACATGAAATTTGTTTTGATTTGAATTGTCTTGTTCATATGAGTTTGATTGAATCTTCTATGAATTATTTGATTATTGTGTTAGTTAAATAATGTTTTAAATGATTTTAATGGACTCCATAACTTGTCCTCAAGTTATGGATGTTATGGAACATGAAAGGTTTTTCTAATAAAGATGTCATTAAACTCATATGTTATGGATTTGAAGAGTTTTGACAAGTTTCAAAACTTGCCCTCAAGTTTTGGAATTTGTAAAGTCTCACCAAATGAAACTTTAATTCCAAACCTTAGAATTTTAAAAGTTAAAATTCAACCCTTATACTATTATAATATTATAGGTTTAATATTTATATATATGTATAAGACAAGTCGGTTTTACCGTTAATAGGCCTCATTCACGAAGCCGGTCTATAAGGGGGGTATAAGGTTACTGCCTATAAAATGGTGGTTTAATGGGTGTCCACTCTCACCCACCGCTTCCTTGACTGGTGGAGGGTTGTTAGTCGAACGGGTAGGACAACGACTATAATTCTCATTAAAAGTATAATGACAGTAATAAAGTAACTAAACCTTTTATAAATTCCCAATCTTAGTTACTTTAGGAAAATGTGAAATTGATGCTAATCCATGAAATTACACTTTGCACCTTACCAAGTCGTTGATGGAGCGTGTGTGGTTAACCGAAAAATTAACTTGGACTAGTAAGGGTAGCAAATGGTAGCTTAATGTTTATCATAAGGTCAATGGAGCGTGTGTGGTTAACCGGCACATTGATTAAGGTGATAATTGACATTGAGAGTACCAAGTACATTTGCATGGTTATTCACACCTTGTTTGTGATCCTCGGTATCCCAGTCACAAACCTGAAGGGCATAATCGAAATTTAAACATGCCATTGAATTGTTCAATGAATCTCAAATGATCTAGGAGTTTCAAATCCAATTAAAACTTGATTAACACATTTCATTTTTCATGGTGGAAATTGGTAAATCGTCATTTACCTACCTTCAAATATTTTCCGAGTTGGATTACGGCATCCCTCTTCCAAATTGTAAAATATTGTGTTGGGTCCTAACCTTAATATTTCATTTTTGGTGTTATATCAAGGACTCTTTATCTAATCTAAAATTTGTATTTCTTTCTTTTCAGATGTCTTCCAACACTGCTTCGGGCTCTAACCCTACCGGCTCCTTCTCTCTCATGAACCTTTGTGGGAGAGTCATCTTTGATGGGACCAATTTCAATGATTGGATTAGGAACATCAAGATGGTCACTTGCTACGAGGACAAGTAATATGTCCTCGACAAGGAGCTTAAGGAAATCGATGAGTCTGCTGCTACTCCTCAGGAGATTGCTGATTTTAGGGCACATGAGAAAGATGCCACCAAGGTAGCTTGTATCATGCTTGCCACCATGTCCCATGAACTCCAAAATACCTATGAGGACTTCTACCCTTTTGAGATGCACCAGGCCCTGATGGAAAGATACCATCAGAGTGCTCGTCAAGAGCGGTATGAAATCATCTGCTTCATGATTACAACAAAGATGAAGGATGGTGAACCCATCACGGGCTACTTGCAGAAAATGAAAAGGTTTGTGGACCGTCTGCTCAAATTGAATGTGAACTTTGATGAGGAGTTGGCTATAGATATCATTCTACACTCCTTACCTCCATGTTATGATCAGTTCCGCATGACTTATCATATGAACAAGGAGGAAGTCACTATGAGCAAGCTTCAGGGCCTTTTGAGGACTGTTGAAAGTGGTCTCAAAGGTAAAAATGTTGTAACCACTCCTACTGCTAATGCCCCTGTTCTGGAAATTGGGCAAGGTAAGGGGAAGAAGAGGAAGGCTCCTTCCAAGAGCCACAAGGGAAAGTCTCTTGATGGATCCTCTTCAAGTGGAACCAAAGAAGGTTCTGCTACTCATTTGACCATCCCAAAAGAAGCAGAGTGTTTCTATTGCCATGAAAAGGGCACTGGAAGCGAAGCTGCCCTAAATACTTGCAGGATGTCAAGGATGGGAAGGTTAAACCCACCCATGCATGTATTTATACTATTATATCTAAAAACTCATCACATACTAACTCTTGGGTGCTTGAAACAGGTTGTGGATTTCACATTTGTTCTGATGTGCAGGGCCTAAAAAGAAGTAAGGATGTGGAGCACGGGAAGATAAACTTGATCATGGGGAATAGGAAGGTTTCACTTGTCACCAAGATTGGAGTTTACTCTTTATTGCTTAGTAGTGGGTTAGAATTAGATTTGAATAATTGTTGCTACTCGTCTGATATGGCGAGAAATATTATTTCCTTTCATGGTTTGTACAAACAAGGTTTCACATTTTCGTTTGATAATGAAATTGGTGCAATAAATGCTTATTATAATGGTGTTTTTTTTTTTATTTTAGAGCATTACCTTGTAATGGTGTATATGAAACTGTGATGGTTGTAGACAACTTAGGAAATAATGTGTTGCATATCGATTCTTCTAATGATTTGGATAAGGCATCCCTGTGGCATTATCGTCTTGGACATGTCAACAAGAAGCGCATAGGCCAACTCCAGAAGGTTGGAGTTTTGGAGTCATTCGACTTAAGGTCGGATGACACTTGCGAGTCTTGTTTGCTTGGAAAATGACTAAGTCACCCTTCACTGGTTCTTGTGAAAGGGGTGAGGGTTTGTTGCATCTCATACACACCGATGTGTGTGGGCCCTTCAGAACCGCCACAAGGGATGCTAACCGCTTCTATGTGACATTTACTGATGATTACAGTAGATATGGCTATATCTACTTAATCAAGCATAAGTCAGAAACCTTTGAGAAATTCAAAGAGTTTAAGCAAGAAGTGGAGAATCAGCTGGGCAGGAAGATAAAGATGCTCCGATCCGATCGGGGTGGTAACTATCTTAGTATCGAATTCCTGGACTATCTTAAGGAGTGTGGAATTGTTTCACAGTTGATGCCACCTAGGACACCACAGCTTAATGGTGTGGCTGAGAGGCGCAACCGAACCTTGTTATGTTGGGTTTTGAGCATTCTAACACTCCTATGGTGTACATGCAACCCTATAAACCTTGGATCTATGTTTTCTCTATTATACATGCAAATAATAACTATTCCAAGGTTTCATCCTAACTAGCATATTATGAAGCACCTATACTACAAAGTTCTAGTTAGATGACATACCTTTTGATGTAGCTTGATGTCTTCAAGCTTTAAGAGCTTAGCCCCAATAGTGTGGAAGCCTCAAATGGAATCACAAATCACCAAAACACCTTGGAAGAACTTGAGAGAATATGTATGCACACTAAAATCGGCCCACTCTTATTTTCACACACTTGTGCCAATTTTGTGAGCCAAGGACCCCTTTATATATTATGGAGGATTAGGGTTACATCCATGTAAACCCTAATACCCATGACCTTTCATTTACATAGGATCCATGGGTTAAAAGCTCCATGGACCATCCATGAAAGCTTAGCCCAACCTAAATGAACTTGGCCCATTCCATATATATAAGAGTCCATATTTAATTAGTTCTTTTTGATCACTTAATTAATTCTAAATTAATTCTTGATCAATACTAATTAAATAATATGATTCCATATTAATATATTAGAACTTATAATATATTAATATAAATCATAAATATACTATTCTCAAAAGACTATCCATATAAATTTTGCCGGTGAAGTGCAACCCAAATGGACCATGTCGGGTCGGGTCAAGTACATACCAAATATAGTTATGGACTTAGACATTAATCCAACAGTCTCCCACTTGGATAAGTCTAAAACTATTACTGAGTATGACTTCAAAACCTAACTGGCAATCGTAGCTCTTAAAGCCGCTGTCGAACTCTGACCTTGTCAATGACTTGTCCATTAGATAAGGGATCATATATTCCTCCATTATAGATATCATATGGACCGAGACATGGATTATAATCATTCTCTCTGTCCATTTGTTGTTTCCCGATTTTCGATTTATGATGACTGACTGATTGGACAAATCAAATCAGTCCTGGCTTGGCCAAGCACTCACATGTGTCATCGCTAAATCATCGAGGGGCCCACAGATATCGCTTTTATCCCGAAGGTAAAAGGAATGGATAAACTTCAACTCATATGGCTTGTTTTACTACTTGTTGAATCATACACAAAGGCACGTTTTATAACATCGAGTTACCAAATGCGTTTTCGTGCAATCAATGTATAACCAACTCATAGTAACAACTCATATCTCTAGGTTTGAAGAATATAAGATATTATTGTCTCATGATCACTCGTGATAAAATCCATGAAGTGATTCAAATGGGCGTGGGTTGAATCCAATACTCAAAACTTATGAGCACTCATGAGTGTTGTAGCACCACTTTGTCCACCAACTTGGACCTCTACAAACCAACCCATGACAGTCTTGATTCATATCTACTTCCAACATATGACCGACTGTGGATGGTTTGAATAACTTAATCATTCAGGAAGAGCGACTTAGTTATTCTGGAAGTCAAAACATGCAAAGTGAAACACAAGAATAAATGAATCAAATATGGTATCAAACCCTATGAATATAAATAAACACTTTTATTTATCACCATACTGATTACTCATTATTCATTGTTTCGATTTTATCAACTTTATACTTGAATTAAAAACACTAGTTGTCCCACGCTCCAAGGATGTACATAAGAATGCACTAAGATGACCTTTAGAGTACTAATTGTGATATGATTTCTAAATCATTATGATGATCACAAACATGATACTAAAGTACTCTCCTATCTTTTCAGATTTGAGAAACTTTTATCTTTCTGCCTAATTTGATTCTTCCTATTCGTTCTGCCATACATTGAGACTTTTCCAATGTTTCAGAATTATACTTAAACTTGTAAGTATAACCATATTTACTAAAATTTAGTAAATCAAATAGTCTTAACGAGCATTGTGGTGGACATGACTAGTGCACAAGAATGTGTACTCGATCCCTTTAGTCCTTCACTTGACTCACACATCCATGTGAACAAGTAATTAGTCTTGATTTTCCAATGCTTGAAAGTTCTCATTCATCATACTATTCAACTTGCATGATTCCAAGTTTCGGTCCAATTGAAACTTGGGTGATGAGGAACTTTCCTGATTTGGTAAATTTAGACACTACCACAAATGAAAGAATCAAATCCATTTTCCAATATTGCTGTCAGTGGAATCATATAAGCAACAATTTTCCATAAATGCCATTGTAAGGATACTTCAAATAAATAAAATTAAACAATTTTCTTTTATTTTAAAACTTTGCGGAAAAACTTATCCTTACAATCCACATGGAAAATTTTTGTTATCTATTCCTTAGCAATATATCATAACTTCTTAAGCAACTGCTCAAAATTCTGATGCGATCGAAATCCACCTTCGTGATCAGAACCAGCATATACTTCCTTTAAGATTTCTCTCTATTCTTTGATTCTTAAAACATCAACATGTGACCCAGTCACATCATGTAATGAGGATCTCAGAATAGAACTTAACAGAGTTAGATAATGGGCTCTACCTGATGTAGAGTCAAACTTATTGACTTTAACATCCTTAGGTAAATTTGGCAGCTTTGCAATCAACGCCCCTTCCTTTGGCAAAATAAACATATGGACCCTTTGGTAATGGGACTATCTCAGACTTAGCCTTTCTCTTTACCATTTGGTCAACCGGGTTGACTATGGCCAATCCCTTTCCATTGGGAAGAGAATGCTTTTTCTGGATTTCCAGTGTCACCATTGTCACTGTCCATAAAGTTTTTTGGAAAGTTGATCTTCTAATCAAATTTGCTTTACTATCGTTCCAAATCATTGCTGATTCAGTAGCACCAAGCAAATAGATATGATCATTAAGGTTCATGTCATAGTCTGTTTCATAGTAGTCCCAAAGGAACTCACTATGTGACTTAGAAAGTGATTGAACATCCAACTTTCTCAAGACTTTGACACCCAACTCTCCCGGCTTGTCAATATGTGACTTCATCTCTAAGATGTGATCACACATAGACCTTGCTTGCCATTAGGGCTTGAGTGACCTTGAACTTGTGGGTTAGGGAGAATAATTGGAGGAGGTGGAGGAAAAGAAGTATGACTTCCATGAGCCAAACTCGGGAAGTCATATTCGTTAGGAAAGCTTGGTTTGGGAAGATCATTGTTGCCTAAACCAGACATCAACAATGGGAGAAATTCACGTAAAGTTGATTTAAGTCCTTAATATAACACCCAATATGATATATTAAGGCTAGGACCCAACAAACTATTTTATAACTTGGAAGAGGGATGTCGTAATCCAAGCTATAAAATATTTGAAGGTAGGTGAATGACGATTCACCAATTTCCACCAAGATAAACGAAATGTATTATTAGGTTTTAATTGGTTTTGAAACTCCTAGATTCTTTTGAGATTCATTGAACTTTTCAATGGCATGTTTCAATCTCGAGTGTGCCCTTCAGATTTTGTGACTGGTTAACCACACACGCTCCAACGATACTATGATAAACATTAAGTTACCCTTTGCCTACCTTGTTAAGTCCAGGTTAGTGTGCCGGTTAACCACACACGCTCCACTAACAGCTTAAACAAAGTGCAAAGTGTAATTTCATGGATTAGCACCTTATTCACATTTTCCTAAGTAACTAAGATTGGGAATTTATAAGTGTTTAGTTACTTAGTATTTATCATTATACTTATAATGAAGGGAGAATTATAATCCTTGTCCTACCTGTTCGGCTAACGACCCTCCACCGGTCAAGGAAGCGGTGAGTGAGAGTGGACACCCATTAAACTGCCATTTTATAGGTAGTAACCTTATACCCCCCTTATAGACCGGCTTCGTGAATGAGGCCTACTAATGGTAAGACGACTTGCTCTTATACATATAATATATTAAACTTTTAATATTATAATAGTATAAGGGTGTATTTTAGACATTTAAAATACTTGATGGTTTAATCTATTAATTAAACTAGACTTTTAATTTAATTAAACTCAAACCATATATTTATGGATTTAATAATACTCTTTTAATTAAACGCTTTAATTAACTATTAATAAAGTCCATAAGAGTTAATTTGAACTATTCAACAAAACATCATAATTCCAATTATTAAACTCAAAATTAAAACCATTTAATTAATTGTTTAAGTTATGAACCCAAGAGTTTTAGAATTCAATTCTTTTTTTTTCATAAAAAACTTTTCTCAAATTCCAAAACTTGAGGGCAAGTTTTGTAATTCTTGAAAACCTTTGGATTCCATAACTTATGGAATTAATGGTGTTTTATGATGAAACTTTCCATGTTCCATAACTTAAGAACATGTTATGAAATTCTTTAAAACATTAACACCAAATTTTGTAACTCCATAAAAACTTTGAATCAAATTTTTTTTTTAAAAAAAACTTTCATATCCATAACTTATGGAAGTTTCAAAAACCCTTAAGATCACAACTTTAAAAAAAAACTTTTGAGCTCCAAAATTTTATGACAAAATTTGTAACTCCTTAAAACATTTAGATCAAACTTCTAAAACTAATAAAATAATCATATCATTTTATCTTTTACTAAATTTGACCTAATTCAACTCATATAACAAATGATTCAAATTTTACAAATAATTCGTTTTTCACAAAACAAGTAATTATCTTAAAATTTGACAAACGTCATGTTTTTTTTTTCCTTTTTTTTCCAACTTGAAAATAAAACATTTGCATCAATATAACAGAAAACAACCCATGGCTCTGATACCACTATTGGGTTTTGAGCATTCTAACACTCCTATGGTACATGCAACCCTATACACCTTGGATCTATGTTTTCTCTATTATACATGCAAATAATAACTATTCCAAGGTTTCATCCTAACTAGCATATTATGAAGCACCTATACTACAAAGTTCTAGTTAGATGACATACCTTTTGATGTAGTTTGATGTCTTCAAGCTTTAAGAGCTTAGCCCCAATAGTGTGGAAGCCTCAAATGGAATCACAAATCACCAAAACACCTTGGAAGAACTTGAGAGAATATGTATG
Source organism: Lactuca virosa (assembly GCF_052849685.1). Classification (NCBI taxonomy): domain Eukaryota; kingdom Viridiplantae; phylum Streptophyta; class Magnoliopsida; order Asterales; family Asteraceae; genus Lactuca; species Lactuca virosa. Next base: position 133,561,034 of record NC_136430.1, read on the forward strand.
CACACTAAAATCGGCCCACTCTTATTTTCACACACTTGTGCCAATTTTGTGAGCCAAGGACCCCTTTATATATTATGGAGGATTAGGGTTACATCCATGTAAACCCTAATACCCATGACCTTTCATTTACATAGGATCCATGGGTTAAAAGCTCCATGGACCATCCATGAAAGCTTAGCCCAACCTAAATGAACTTGGCCCATTCCATATATATAAGAGTCCATATTTAATTAGTTCTTTTTGATCACTTAATTAATTCTAAATTAATTCTTGATCAATACTAATTAAATAATATGATTCCATATTAATATATTAGAACTTATAATATATTAATATAAATCATAAATATACTATTCTCAAAAGACTATCCATATAAATTGTGCCGGTGAAGTGCAACCCAAATGGACCATGCCGGGTCGGGTCAAGTACATACCAAATATAGTTATGGACTTAGACATTAATCCAACATGTTAGACATGGTTCGTTCCATGATGAGTCGAGCTTCGTTACCAATCTCATTCTGGGGGTATGCCTTGGAGACTGCCGCCCATATCCTTAATCGAGTCCCAACTAAAAAGGTTGCCAAAACACCTCACGAGATGTGGACTGGGAAGGCTCCCTCGTTAGCACACATAAAGGTTTGGGGTTGCGAGGCTTTCGTGAGGCGCGAGACTCACGACAAGCTCGGACCTCAGAGTTAGAAGTGTATTTTCATCGGCTACCCGCAGAAGTCTTTTGGATATCTCTTCTACAGGCCGAGTGACAATGTTGTCTTCGTTGCGAGGAGATCAGTCTTTTGTGAGAGAGCTGATATTCCAAGGGGACAGTAGGAGGAAAATTATGTTGGGTTTTGTATCCAACAAATTGACCTTAAAGAACTTCAAGAGTTAACCGATAAAGGAACCTCAGACACTAGCAGTCAACCTGAGGAGGAAACTCCTGTTGAGCCGATTGACGAGTCCGTACCTCTGAGGCGTTCCAGTAGAGTTAGTGTTCCACCTGTGTTATATGGTTTTTATATAATGTGATATCCCCATTTTCACGGCCAGAAAAGACCGATTTTGTTTATGCTTTATAAAAATCAGAGTATCTCCTTTAATAAAAATGTTGCAGAATTTGTTCCCAGAAAAACATGATAAATACATTATCAAAGCATTTCCGAAGAAATGTATTTTTATTCATTTTTAAAACATTTGGGATGTCATTGTCAATACATAAACATAAGCATAAACAGAACTTACATTCATTATCACTAGTGATTGATATCTCCTTAATCTCTCAGTGTAATTAGTAACTTCATATCGACACCTGTGATACAAATAAACTGAGTGGGTCAGGTTGGGAAACCTGGTGAGTACATAGGGTTTTCAACCCATAATAATATAGTTATTATGTTTAAACATCAAACAATCAACCCAATTAGCCATCCCCATTATCTTCTTTACTCTTAAGGATCTACCCTAAGAATCAGCTATTTCTCATTCATTCATTCCTAAGGATTATCCTAAGGAATAGGTACGAAGTCCATCGTTGCTAATGACACATCTGTCAAGCACAGCTGCTAATATTATCACTTAGGCGTAGCTGATAGAATTGTGACATTCTTTATGGGGCGCATCTGCCGGTATAGTCCTTTAGGCGCATCTGTCGGGGTTATGAGGTTCTCTATTAGGCGCTTCTGCCGGTAGAGTCCTTTAGGCGCATCTGCCAGGGTTATCTCGTTTATTGACAATATCGTTTTCGAGAGTCCACTCGCAATACAGGTCAATGGGGTTTTAGAGTACACCGGTGAACACATCGTTCACAACACCTACAGGTTGTGAGCCTACTAGTGTTCCACTGGACTATCTAGAATAGTCCGTGGTTGTCATCCATACTCTGCTAGATGACGGGGCCAACATTTGGAAAAAGGCTTCTCACATCGTCCACCTCTCACCCTTACCTCATGGTCTATATTACCTCTCAACTTATCGTCCAACTCATATTTCATCTACCCATGTTTTACCCAACATATTATGTAGATATAAATACATATACAATTTAAATCATATAAAACTTGTATAAAATCGTTCATCCAGCATAGATAGCATGTATACAGATAATATGCAGACATAGCACGTAGTTTATATAAAATACTTCATATCTATGTGTAAGATGAAAGGGACTATGCACTCACTTGAAAAGGTGGTGATCCCGAACTCAGACAGCGCTTCGCTTCTTAAAAATAATTTCCTTCGACGAAACCTAGTATTATTACCACTAGAGTTTAGTCTATTATTCGCCGAGACTAATTAATAGTCTAGCTATTATTACTATTATATAAGCATTAAAAAATACTTATATAACCCATAATAATAGCCCAAGTACTCCTTATAAGGTCCTAATAACATTACTATATTGAAACATAAGCTATACTAACGATAGGGTACGCATAGCTCACTTACAGCGGGTTTTCTCGAAAACCGGGCTTCGCTGGAGCAGCGTTCCCGAGCCGAAAGGCTCTTTTCTTAGGGCTTCGGGAGCCTCGGGGATTCCTTCGGGTGCTAGGGGGTTTACCTAGGCTTGGGGGGGGGGGGGGGGGTTGGGGGCTAGAGAGAGAGTGTAGAGAGAGAAAGAAGGCTTGAGAGGTGTGAAGAAATGGCAAGACCCGGCACATCTATTTATAGTGGAAATATCTGATGGAATTGCCGAGTCTTGACACAAACTCGACGAGTTGGTACATGTGGCAGCCTTCTGGTGGTGCGACGTGTCCTCTTTCTGGTGGTGCCACGTCACCCAACTTAGAAAAATCATAACTCTCACATACTAGCTTCGTTTTCGACGTTCTTTTTTTCCACGAGTAGGTAAAATCAAGATCTACAACTTTCATTTAGACTCCGTCGGCTAATTCACGACCGATCTTAAATTTAACAGTAGGAGGAGTTTAGACTGTTAAATGACCGCGAAGAATTCGTAACTCCTTCATACGAACTCCATTTTCGTCTGTCTTTTTACCGTTGAGTTCCTATTAATGAGATGTTCAACTCTCATTTAGGTTGCGTAAACCAAAAACCGCTCGAACTAAAATTCGAGTTTCGGGCCGTGCACTGCTAAGCCGAATCTTAGAAAAATCATAACTTCCTCATACGAAGTCAGATTTGGGCGTTCTTTTTATGGACGCTCTCGGTTTAACGTATACTATAACTTTTGTTTAGATCACTAAGGCTAAAAAGTCCTTTATCAAAGATTCACTATTTACGTCTCCAGGTGCCGTGCCGGTTTTGCCGAAAAACTTCGACGGGACATAACTTCTTCGTTATAACTCGGATTTCGGCGTTTTTTATATGTACGGAACCATTGAGACATATTCTACAACTTGGTTAAGATTATTTATTCTAAATAATCTTTTGTAGAAAATTCGTTTTCGACCCCTATTATCTCTAAATTGACTAGCCCGGATCTACGGGCGTTACAATTATCTCCCCCTTAGGATGATTATGTCACGAAATCATCAACGAAACAGGGTTCACATGATGACTCCATACGTTATCTCTTAATCCTAAGTAATAACCGTAACTTTCATATTTCTTCGAATGAGTATCTAACTCTAAGACTTCCTGACTGCAGGTGGTGCCCGATCTTGGACCCGCTCTCTATCTCATGTTAGACTTCAATCATGATCTTCATGTCACGATCTCGATCTTTATTGGAGACTCCTTCTTTAACAAACTTGAGATAAGTTTCTTCCTTCGATCATCATAATAGACCGATGGGTCATGTTCTAATGACCTCTCATCGTATGATGCGTTGCTTAGACTCAGGTCTCTTAGAGTCAAATTCCGGAACGGAATATACTTTTCTTCATTTTCTAATGTGATATAATCACATTTCAACATGTAGAATTTGTAGCTACCAACTTCTTTAACTATGAGTGCGATACTGCTTCGATTATCTTTTACTTCAATCTTCTTGGCTTAAGTCAGATGCCACATCGAACTTGGTTCTCTGAACCACGTAACATACTCATCATAGTCGGACTCAATTTGATATGACCACTTGGGTCGAAATAACAACAATCTTCTTAGTCATTACCGAAACGATGGTAACGACAGACATGAACAAAACAGAATCAGTTACTAGCTTCTTGGTAACCTTGTGACTTTCCCTGATCTAAGTGTGAGTCCTGTGCTTCCAGTAGTATAGGCCTCTACTACCATTAACACCAACTCATACTCATCCCAAGTATTGTCTCGTAGTTCCCCAAGTTCTTATCCCTTAAAACACAAAACAATTTAACACATACGAATGTGTCCAAATAATCATTAATATTTCCCTAGACTCTACTAGGACTTCTTCCATGCATATCTTCAACAACAATTCTGCTTCAACTCGGTTGATGATGGAAACGTCAGATGATGGGATAACTTCATGGATTATACCAAAAAATCTTTCTTTCTGCTAATCAAAAGTGTACTTCTCCCGTACTAGACGTATTATTTATTAGACGCATTCTAAAGGCAAGATATCGCTCTTACGATATCTTCCGATAGGTATCATTCACTATCGTAAGCCTTCTCATTTCCTCCATTTACTCAGTCTGCTATGAGCCCTTATCATGACATTCTATACACCAAAGTAGGCGTTCAGTGTATCGAGACGAGAATATAGATAGAGGAAGATTTATACGCGTATTCCTCCTTATTACTCCAAAAAGTTACATGTCAGTTCTAATACCGTAATCAAATGTTTAGAAATCTGAACACATAAAATTTTCCATATCTGGTCGGCAACAGACCATAGATCCGATCAAACGATAGCATAAAGCATCACAAATCATTTAGCACATAAAAGCATGTTAGGCATTTTCCCTAAATAAGCTAGTGCTTGTGTCTATTCACGTGTATTACCTAGATTTCATTTAGAAACACTCCTCACGTTCATCTCTTAGCATTCTAAGTTTAAGTCTAGAAATAAATCCATATTCCTAGTTCGCTTAAACTAATGCTATGATACCAACTGTGACATCCCCATTTTCATGGCCAGAAAAGACCGATTTTGTTTATGCTTTATAAAAATCAGAGTATCTCTTTTAATAAAAATGTTGTGGAATTTGTTCCCAGAAAAACATGATAAATACATTATCAAAGCATTTCCGAATAAATGTATTTTTATTCATTTTTAAAACATTTGGGATGTCATTGTCAATACAGAAACATAAGCATAAACAGAACTTACATTCATTATCACTAGTGATTTATATCTCCTTAATCTCTCAGTGTAATGTAACTTCATATCGACACCTGTGATACAAATAAACTGAGTGGGTCAGGTTGGGAAACCTAGTGAGACATAGGGTTTTCAACCCACAATAATATAGTTATTATGTTTAAACATCAAACAATCAACCCAATTACCCATCCCCAATTTCACGGCCAGAAAAGACCGATTTGTTTATGCTTTGTTTTATAAATCAGAGTGATCGTTTAAAGAAAATGGTTGTGGAATTTGTTCCCAAAACAAGATATGATAATAACTTATCAAAACATTTCTCAAAGAGAATGTTTTTTTATTTAATAATAAAACCTCGGGATGTCATGTTCCGATACAGACACATAAGCATAAACATATCATACATTATTTACACTAGTGATTTACATCTCTTTTAATCTCTCAGTGAAATGGGTCTTCGCATCAATACCTCTGATACAAAGAAAACCGAGTGGGTCAGGCTTGGGAGCCTGGTGAGCATATAGGGTTTTCAACCCACAATAATACATTTATTATATTCAATCATCAAACAATCAACCCAAACACCCATCCCTATATCTCCTTTATTTCTTAAGGGTTTACCCTAAGAATCAACTATCCTTTATCCATTCATTCCTAAGGATTTATCTAAGGAATTGGCACGAAGTCCATTGCTGCCAAAGTTTATCTATCAGGTACTAAGTCCATAGTTACCAACATTTATCTCTCAGGTACTAAATCCATAGCTATCAGGCGCTAACTCCATAGTCACCAAGGTTCACTTAACAGTAGGCGCTAACTCCATAGTCACCAAGGTTTATACAATAGACGCTAACTCCATAGTCACCAAGGTTTACTTAACAGTAGGCGCTAACTCCATAGTCACCAAAGTTTATACAATAGGCGCTAACTCCATAGTCACCAAGGTTTACTTAATAGTAGGCGCTAACTCCATAGTCACCAAGGTTTATACAATAGGCGCTAACTCCATAGTCACCAAGGTTTACTTAACAGTAGGCGCTAACTCCATAGTCACCAAGGTTTACTTAACAGTAGGCGCTAACTCCATAGTCACCAAGGTTTATACAATAGGCGCTAACTCCATAGTCACCAAGGTTTACTTAACAGTAGGCGCTAACTCCGTAGTCACCAAGGTTTACTTAACAGTAGGCGCTAACTCCATAGTCACCAAGGTTTACTCATACCATCTTCCATCACACACCAACTATCCCATCTACCTATGTTCTACCCAACATTTTCATAGATATAAATACTTACACAGTTTAAATAATTTAACACTTATATAAAACATCAATTTCCACGCCCATCTCAAATAGGCAAACAATATATAACACCTAGCACGTATCTCATAGAGAATAAATCATATCTATGAGTTAGAAGAAAGTGAATATGCATTCTCACATATAAACAACAATATGTACACATAACACGTATTTCATATCAAATACTTCAAAATTATGTGATAGAAGAAAGTGACTATACACTCAATTGATCAGAAGATGATCGGACAGCACTACGGATTGTAGAAGTAGTATTTCTTCGGTGAAACTAGAAGATCTTCACACACCGGGCTTCTCGCAGGCAGAGCTTCGGCTCGGAAACTCTTTTCTTCTCAGGATCTTCGGGCTTCGGGACTTGCTTCGGGTCTCGGGGTTGATACCGGGGCTTCGGTGGGTTAAAATAGGGCTTAAAGAGTGTATCGGGAGTGGGATAGAAGAGATGGAGCAACCATAATCGGCTGGCCCTTGATTTCTATTTATAGGGCAAATTTCTCATTTTCCACGTCGTGAACAATACTTTCACGTCGTGGGCTTGATCGTCACTGCATGCGTCATCGCAAGTTGGGTCTGGCAGACTCCAGGAGGCGTCAGAAGACATGCCACGTCGTGACCACTGATTTCACGTCGTGGTCTCTGATAGTTTTGGGGTTTCGCGCCCCGAACTTCAGATATCCATAACTTACGCATACGAACTCCGTTTTCGACGTTCTTTATATCGACGCGTAGGTAAAAAAAAGATCTACAACTTTTGTTTAGACTTTGTCGGCTAATTTTGAATTTATTTTTATTATATTATATTTATATTATTTTTAGTAGGCCGGGACAGGAAAACTCCGTTATAAACTCATAACTCCTTCGTCTGACGTCCGTTTTCGTCTGTCTTTCCGTCGTTGGACTACTATCGACGATATCTTCAATTCTCGTTTAGATTGTTTCAGCTAAATATCGCTCGATCTCATATTCGAACTTCGGGCTGTACACTACTAAGCCGAAACTTCGAAAAATCATAACTTCTTCATACGAAGTCAGATTTGGGCGTTCTTTTTATGCACGCTCTCGGTTTAACGTATTCTACGACTTTCATTTAGATCGCTAAGGCCAAATATCGCTCTAACATAAATTTACTATTTATGTCGCGCTGTGTCGTGCCAGTTCTGTCGCGAAACTTCGACAGGTCATAACTTCTTCGTTATAACTCGGATTTCGGCGTTCTTTATATGTACGGAATCCTTGTAACATATACTACAACATAGTTAAGATTAATCCTTCTAAACAATCTTCCATCAAAAGTCATTTTTGATGCTCATTGTATCTAAATTGACTAGCCCTGATCTACGGGCATTACAATTATCTCCCCCTTAGGATGATTACGTCCCGGAATCATCAACGAAAATATGGCTTGTATAATGATTCCATACGTTATCTTTCCATCCTAAGTAATAACCGTGATGCTAAATCTTGCACCTGTTCTTCGTACTCTGTTGGACTTTCATTTGTAACCTTCAAGTTACAAAATAAATCCTTATTGAGGACTCATTCTTCTTCTTCTTAGGATAAGCACTTTCCTTTATCTATTGTAACAGATCGATGGGTCATGTTCTAATGACCTCTCATCGTATGATGCAACGCCTAGACTCAAGTCTCTTAGAGTCAAATTCTAGAATGGAATATACCTTCTTTCATATTCTAATGTGATATAATCACATTTTTGCATGTAGCATTTCTAGCTACAAGCTTCCTTAACAACGAGCGCGATGCCATCGATCACATTGATTTCAATCTTCTGACTTAAGTCAGATGTTACATCGAACTTGGTTCCATGAACCACGTAACAAACTCATCGTAGTCGGACTCAATTTGATATGACCACTAGGGTCGGAATAACAATCATCTCATTAGTCATTACCGAAACGATGGTAACGACATACTTGAATAAAACGAGACCAATTACTAGCTTCTTGGTAACCTTGTGACTTTCCCTGATCCAAGCGTGAGTCCTGTGCTTCCAGTAGTATAGATCTCTACTACTATTCACACATACTCATACTCGTCCCAAGTATTGTCTCGCAGTCCCCAAGTCCTAAAATCACAAAACAATTTAACACATACGAATGTGTCCAATTAATCATAAAATTTTCCTAGACTCTACTAGGACTTCTTCCATGCGTATCTTCAATCATCAATTCTACTTCAACTCGGTTGGTGATGGAAATTCCAGAAGATGGGACAACTTCAAGAATTATGCCAATCGTTCCACCATCCTGCCAATCGAAGGTGTACTTCAGACGTACCGTACTCCTCTAAACGTTCCGTTATTTTATCTGACATATTCTAAAGGCAAGATACCACTTTTACGATATCTTCCGATAGGTGTCATTCACTATCATAAGCCTTTCATTTCCTCCATTTACTCAATTCTCTACGAGTCTTCACCATAACGTTTTGTACACCCAAGCAGACGTTCGGTGTACCGGACGAAAATTTAAGATAAGAAAGCTTTATTTATGAGAGACGTATAAATCTCCTTATCACTCCGAAACGTTTACATGCTAGTTCTAATACCGTATTCGTACGCTTAGAATCCTAAACACATAAGGTTTCCAGATCCGGTTGGCAACAAACCATAGATCCAAACAAATAATATCATATATGACAAACATATAACATTTAGCACATAAAAGAATTTCAGGCAACTTTCCTAAAATATACTAGTGCTCGTGTCTAAAATATGGTAGACACTCATCTCACAATCATCGCTTAGCATTCTAAGTTTAAGTCTAGAAATCCTACAAATTCCTAGTTCGCTTAAACTAATGCTCTGATACCAACTGTGACATCCCCAATTTCACGGCCAGAAAAGACCGATTTGTTTATGCTTTGTTTTATAAATCAGAGTGATCGTTTAAAGAAAACGGTTGCGGAATTTGTTCCCAAAACAAGATATGATAATAACTTATCAAAACATTTCTCAAAGAGAATGTATTTTTATTTAATAATAAAACCTCGGGATGTCATGTTCCGATACAGACACATAAGCATAAACATATCATACATTCATTTACACTAGTGATTTACATCTCTTTTAATCTCTCAGTGAAATGGGTCTTCGCATCGATACCTGTGAATTGTGATACAAAGAAAACTGAGTGGCTCAGGCTTGGGAGCCTGGTGAGCATATTGGGTTTTCAACCCACAATAATACATTTATTATATTCAATCATCAAACAATCAACCCAAACACCCATCCCCATATCTCCTTTATTTCTTAAGGGTTTACCCTAAGAATCAACTATCCTTTATCCATTCATTCCTAAGGATTTATCTAAGGAATTGGCACGAAGTCCATTGCTGCCAAAGTTTATCTATCATGTACTAAGTCCATAGTTACCAACATTTATATCTCAGGTACTAAATCCATAGCTATCAGGCACTAACTCCATAGTCACCAAGGTTCACTTAACAGTAGGCGCTAACTCCATAGTCACCAAGGTTTATACAATAGGCGCTAACTCCATAGTCACCAAGGTTTACTTAACAGTAGGCGCTAACTCCATAATCACCAAGGTTTATACAATAGGCGCTAACTCCATAGTCACCAAGGTTTACTTAACAGTAGGCGCTAACTCCATAGTCACCAAGGTTTATACAATAGGCGCTAACTCCATAGTCACCAAGGTTTACTTAACAGTAGGCGCTAACTCCATAGTCACCAAGGTTTACTTAACAGTAGGCGCTAACTCCATAGTCACCAAGGTTTATACAATAGGCGCTAACTGTCATACCCCCAAACCAAGGATGGCGGAAACGTCCGGGGGTGGAGGACTTCATGTATAGTATCACAACAACGAGTATAATAGTGCTCAAAGTAAATACAACCATCATAAATATAATTGAAAAGGTTACATCATAGTATATGTTTATATGTTCAAAATCAATTACATTATGATGACAAAATGAACTGTTTGACGATTTAATGTCTCATCCTCAAAATGCTGTTGGTTTCCTGTTTCACTGATTTCCTGAGAATACAAGTAGTTTTGAAAGAGTGTCAACAGTTAAGTTGGTGAGTTCATAAGATTTTTATTTGAGAAAGAAATCGTTTTTCCTTTGTAAAAGAGAATGAGTGTGATTCCAGAAAATCCAATATTTTATTTATGAGATGTGAAATGAAAGTTTCTATGTTAGGAAATAATGTACTCTAGAAGATCTATAGGTTCCTTCTATAATCACCCAGTGTATATAAGTTATGTAAAATTTAGTTAAATAAACTAAGTCTTGAAGCTTTTAAATACTTTAAACTTGTATATGTGTGTAAAGCCTTGTGCATAAAAGTATTCATGTATAGGAGTCTTAAAACTTTGGAATACTTTAAATTGGTAGTATACATATCATATAAGACTAAAAAAATGAATGTTTCGAATTAATGAACATATGTACATGTTTAGGTTGTCGTAAATACGATTTAGTGATAGAACACCGCGTAAATCTTATGTTTTGCGAATACCCTAAGCGAGTTACTATAACCATGATATGACCTGGTTGGCCTGAAACGACGTTCTTCAGGCGTCAGAACTGATATGCCATTTGTCACTCGTAGACCTCGAGGCCCTACTACAGCTAACAGCGAGGTGTGGGGTGTCAAGCCTAATATAGATCTATACACAACTATCACGCTCTCCCTCAAAGAGACTCTGGTTACAATTACAGGACTTTTGATTTCGTTACCTTGGAAGTAACATGAAGCGAATGTCTCACAAAGTTATTCATTAACAGATTTACGTGTGGTGATCCGAAAACTCTTTTATGTAGAAATAAAACCTTTCGTAGGAAGTTTGCTCGTATAACATAAACTATCTTTGTTATAGTTTATCAAAACGTTTGTAATGTATAGTTTTATTGTAAAAGTAGTGTTTGTTGTGTAAATGAATCATAAACTATACCTATTATAGTTTATCACATAGTGGTAGTAGTAGTGAACATAAACTATACTTACAATGGTTTATCAAAATGTTTGTATGCAATGGATATAAACTTTGTTTATTGTAATTAATTACCATACTTGTGGAGGTAAAAATCCATTTGTTTTCTGATGTATGTCTATTTACCAAGACAAAATGACATATAATATAACACATATATGCACATAATGATACACACCTTGCTCAACAAGTTACAAGGTGTAAGTGAATTTAATAACATTTTTCTAGTGTTAATATTTCTATTCTTGTTCTTAGAAGATTTATAGAAAAATCATCAAGAGTCCAAATCAGAATCTATAAATTCTGAGAATTTGGAAAATGTGTCTAGTTTGTTCATGAATTTTATTATGATTTTTAGTGACTTCCCACTTGTGTGAAAAAGCCCATATTCACAGACTCGTCCGGATTTGTTCTTGAAATAATAGGTAGTTTTGTAAATATCACCATAAATTGTAGAAAAATCGTATGGTGATGTGCAAATAGTCATTTTAAAGGTATGAACCTGAACTATTTTCACCTAATACAGTTTTGAAAACTAAAATGTTTAAGTTGACCAAAACAGTCCGTGAATGGAGTTAAACTTTTCTGATGAAAGCTGTTGGGTGAGTTTAGTTGTGTTCTTGGTGTTTTAACTTGTATTCCCCCCCCCCCCCCCCCGCCCTAAAACTTAAGAAAAACATGAAAAGATAGGGGTATGAACTCACCTTGTGTGATTTCAGTGGGTGGATGTTGAAGAAAGGTAGTGTTCAACTCAAGAACACTTAGAAAATTGCTTGAAGATTCGAAGAACTAACACAAATATGATGAAGTTTGTGTAAGCAACCTATGATTTGAGTAGAAAGAGGTGGAATAATCATATGAAGGATAATATTACTTACCAAAAGTAGATGAAGAACTTGAAAATCAGCCTTGAAATCTCGAAATTTAGAGAGAGAAGTGAGAGAGAATGGAGTTTGTTCTTTGGTGGAGAATGAGAGAAATGACAGAAATGTGAGGAGGGATAAGGGTTTACATCCTTTGACCAAGAGTGTGGCTGGAAATATGGTGGGAAAGGACAATGAAATGACAAGGTATGGTGGAAGGATAAGGGCTGGTCATTGAGTGGGTATGGGGTGGTTGCTTGTGTCATACACTAAGGCAAAGTTAACACTCCACCCATAAATCTTACCTACTAGATTTTATTCTTAGGCAAAGATTTTTCCCAAAATATAATTAAAATTTGAATATTTAGGGTTTATTATGTCAAAATACGAGTTCGGGTGAAAATCCCGCATTAAAATCACGAAAAACGGGCTCAAAACGCTAAAAATATTGAAAACCGGGTAGAAATTGCTAAAATCCGAAATTCAGGACCGAAGGTGCGAAGGTTCGGCTCCTTAGGAGCATAGAACCAAAGGTAGGGTTCGGTTGTATATGGGAACCGAGAGGTCTCGCAGGCGACTCATCAGAAGGGACCGAAGGTAGTCTTCTCGGACCGAAGATAGCCTCTCGGACCGAGGGATAAGTTCGGTTCCTTAGCAGGTTCGGTTCCGAAGGTGGTTTCGGTTCCTTAAGGGAGGTTCGGCTCCTTAAGACTGTTTTTCGCGTAAACTTCCGTTTTCGAGCGATTTTCGACTAAATTACAGGTCGGGATGCCCCGAGTGATTATAAGAAGTTGAGAGAGATTTTGAGAGAGATTTGGGAGAGATTTGATATACTTGGAGAGATTTGACATACTTAGAGAGATTTGGGAGAGATAACACACTTGGAGATATTTCTCATACAAAGAGAGATTTGGGAGAGATTTCACATTCTTGGAGAGATTTCTCATACAGAGAGAGATTTGGGAGAGATTTCACACACTTGGAGAGATTTCTCATACAGAGAGAGATTTGGGAGAGATTTCACACACTTGGAGAGATTTCTCATACAGAGAGAAATTTAGGAGAGATTTCACACACTTGGAGAGATTTGGGAGAGATTTCACATACTTGGAGAGATTTCTCATATTTAGAGAGATTTCACATACTTGGAGAGATTTGGGAGAGATTTCACATACTTAGAGAGATTTGGGAGAGATTTCACATACTTAGAGAGATTTGGGAGAGATTTCACATACTTAGAGAGATTTGGGAGAGATTTCTTATACTTGGAGAGATTTGGGAGAGATTTCACATACTTGGAGAGATTTCTCATACTTAGAGAGATTTGGGAGAGATTTCACATACTTGGAGAGATTTGGGAGAGATTTCACATACTTAGAGAGATTTGGGAGAGATTTCACATACTTGGAGAGATTTCTCATACTTAGAGAGATTTGGGAGAGATTTCACATACTTGGAGAGATTTGGGAGTAGTACAATATGAATCATATTGGAAACCCTAATATACAAGGGTTAGATGAGTTGACCGGTTTGAATTGACGACTTTGGTTGACTTTGACTTGACCAAAAATTGACGGTTGTCACATCATCCCCCCGTTAGAAAGAATTTCGTCCCGAAATTAGTGTTTTGACTGGGACTTCAAAAATTTGGAGAAAAGATGGGAGAACTTTTCGTAGTACAAGAAATTGATATGGTGGGGACCAATCCGCCTGGTGTTAAATGACGACCTTGGAATTTCTTAATGTAACTTGAGCTGAGTCGATTTAAAAGGAGTTATTGTTTTGGAATGATAGTGTATTCAATGTGTGCCTTTATGCTCCCCGTTTTATCCTTGTTGTTACCACTATGAATATTTTATAATGTAGTTAGTGAGTACTAGTATTACGAATGCTTTAAAAATTTGTGATGAAATTTGCAATATAAGTCCTACCAGATCTTTTATAATCGCTTGGTGTAAACTAGTCGTATATCATTAAGATTGCAAGGGCATTCGAATGAGTGACTCGGCCTTAAGCCCACAACCAAACAAGGAACAGGAAATAAGGCAGAATTACACATTCTAAGTCCATAGAATCTTAATGATATATGGCCATAATGTTTACACTAGCTATCATAGATTCACTAGTAAAAACCCTGTGTTTTTATATAGGAGATAAGACTTATCCGGGTTTTGTCGTGTTCTCGAGGTTTATGGTTGATATACTTTAATCGATGCTAATATTTAAAAAAAATTTAAAACCTAAACGTTGATGTTAGAAACACGTACTGGTATTTACGGGCGGTACCGAGGTGGTCTCTTCAGCGGTGATCATCAGCACCCTTCCACCATCACCAGTCTTCCTTGTCCTTGGACATTCTCTCTTAAAGTGTCCCGTTTCACCACATTTGTAACAAGTTCGGATTATTCCAATGTCTGGGACCTGGTTGATGGGTTGCGCCGGTGCCCTACAGAAACGGACAGTGCGTCCCTTCCTATTGCAATTTTTGCAATGCATCTCCCGGCAAACCCCAGTATGATGGAAGTTGCACTTGTTGCATTCTGGAGTGATCCATTATATGGTCTGGGCGGTGCTTGGGAGACAATTGTTGTGGCTGATGCCGGGGCATGTGTCGTGACTGCTGTTGTAATGGCAGGGGCGGCCATGGGTTGTTGTCTTTTAGCGAATCTTTGAGATAGGTTGCGCTCCTTTTTGTTCCAAAACTTTCGTTTATTGCTCTTAGGTTTGTGGTCTGAGGCGTCATTATTGGTAGACACTCGCTGGTGTCCCTTATTGTTACAGCAATTAGTATTTCCGGCATCGCTTCCACATCCGCTGGCATTGTTAGCATTGATTTGCGCCATGGCGGTTGTCATGGCTACTGTGACTGCAACTTGAAAAGTTGTAGAGTCTATCTGTAGAATTAGTGCCTTGCTAGTTGACTGGTTACCTCCTTGTGAAGACATAATTCTGTTGCATGGCGAGACACGATCTCGTGAGTAGTGATGATTATTAATAGATACATTCTTACGATTTATATATACATATGAAAATTTCACATTTTGCTGAACTATTCTCAATGTTTCTGCTAAAAATTCTTGGGACGGGGTTATGGTGGTGGGTAAGTTTTGTACGTGTGTTAAGTTTGTCCAAACTAGTACTATACTCGCCCAAGCACGCTTAACTGCGGAGTTCTGATGGGAGATCCGGTGCATTAGTGCTGGTATGATCGCACCCTATAGGTCTACGAAGAAGACATCTTTCAACCATAAGATTTAACGACGTAATGGATGTAAGTCTTTTAGTAGTGGTATAAGTCGAGTGCAGTTTAAACTAAGTTATCTTAGTTCTGACATAAGTTTGTAAAGACAAACAGACGGTAAGTTTCCAATAGCAGCGACAAGTCGGATGTTATTGAACTAGATTTTTCTGTATTATGCTCCGACTTAAAAGTATCTTGCATACAATTCATAAAGAAAGTCCATATGAATGAATTTATGAGTTTAGTAGTAGTGACTCGAATGTAGTCTTGTGATTTGTTCCATGTCTGATCCACTCCTAAGATCACCCGATGTATACCAATTGTGTGCAACGAAAGTTTAATAGGCCGTTGAACTTAATGAGTCTGCCCTAGGTCCACAACCAAACAAGGAATAGGACCCAAGGCGGACTCATCATTTCTAAGTCGATCGTCTCTTAATTACACATAACCTTGTGGTATACATTAAGTACTTTTAGAGTTATCATAAGTAAATTGTTTGTAATACCAAGTTATGAAATGTATGGTAAACTCCTAATGAAATGAAATGCATGCCAATTTTTATTGATATAATCAGGTGCATAGGGTTCATGAAAAGTTGACCTTATAATAGGTCCACGTTTTTGTTAATGCAATGGGAAAAATTTTTGACAGCGACTCGACCCCTTGAATAGTGTAGTCTTTAAATTTGGAGGATCGAATTTATGTATATGACGGGGCAGTGTTCAAACGCACGCCAGGAGTTTGAGTCTGTAATGATATGTCAGTAGTGTACACACTACTCGTGGCGGGTGTTGTTCCGTGGGTCATAGAATGAAGACATGTAAGTCTGTATTGTCTTATCCTCTGCCCTGGCTTCTGCCATTTGATGTTATGCTTTTACCACGCGTTTTCTCTAACGCTATGTGAAGTTCCTGATACTCCTAATTTCGGCTCGGATTGCGGTCACTTCCCTCTGAAGGCTTTGATGTGGTTTCCGATCTGTTCATGGTCTCCATCCAGGTGACGAAGGCGAATTGCGGTGATCTTGGTGGTAGTGCCAACCTCCATGATTTCGACTGACCGATGCTCGTGTTTGTACGCTTAAGTGAGTGATGCAGCGTATTATGACAAGGAGAGCCTTGTCTACTAATCCTCATCTGTTGAGGTTGTAGAAGCCTCATCCATGTCATAGGGAGGGTGTTAACCTTGTTACTCACTCCGTCTTTGTAGTTCTACGGCTTATCGAGGTGTCGGACCATGGAAGCCTCGTCGGGGTGTGGCGACTGGAGGGTGTATTGTAGTCCTCGGGCTCTTCGTCAGGATCTTCTCCTATTTCTTCTTTGTATTTGTCTTCTTTTGGTTTCGCTTCCTCCGGATCCTCATCTGAATTGTCTTCGGGGTCTTACTCTATTATTTCCTCAGGGTCCTCTCCGGGGCTTTCTTCGTTCTAACCACCATCTTCCTGGGTAGGAGAATAGGGGTCTCCTGGTAGTTGAGCTTTTGCCATGTTGTTCGTGAGAGAATAGGGGTAGGAGAGATAATTAATAGACGTCAAATCCTACAATTACTTATAGGAGGGTGATCCTTATCAGTCATGTCTATAATCACATAGTGCATACCAGTTATACATAATCTGAGATAGAATAGACCTTCGAATAAATAACTCTACTCTAAGTCCACAACCAAACAAGGAACAGGAAGTAGAGCCATAGTCATAGATTCTGAGCCTATAATATCTTTAATTATGTATAACATTAGCGTATGCACTCAGTCATTATAGACCTATTAATAGGGGTCTTTAGTTTTCACATAAGTTAGTTATAGCAGCACAAAATACTCCTATAGTATTTTAGATGTTTGACTTATGTTCTTAATGTTTCTTGGTAGGTAGAGTTGGTAAGTTTTTAGACTTGTTGCAACACTACAACCATTCCTGGGCATATGTTAATCACTTCTGGGTCAGACATAGTTGATCAGGCTATGTCATTCCCAGACCTGACTACACATCCCCAAGCCTACTTGTGTTGTTCAACAATCACCACTTTTGTTTTGTTCTAGTATGATGCTGACCTTAGTATGTATGCATGTATACTTTTAACAAGAACTATTTATTTCTAAAAGTATAGTCTTTTGAAAATGTTTAATCAGAGACTTTAGTCCCAATGCATTTATAGTATGTATATCTTATGTGGTTTGATATACTTGGTTCACTATAAACAATGCTCTGATACCAATCTGTCACACCCCCAAACCAAGGATGGCGGAAACGTCCGGGGGTGGAGGACTTCATGTATAGTATCACAACAACGAGTATAATAGTGCTCAAAGTAAATACAACCATCATAAATATAACTGAAAAGGTTACATCATAGTATATGTTTACATGTTCAAAATCAATTACATTATGATGACAAAATGAACTGTTTGACGATTTAACGTCCCATCCTCAAAATGCTGTTGGTTTCCTGTTTCACTGATTTCCTGAGAATACAAGTAGTTTTGAAAGAGTGTCAACAATTAAGTTGGTGAGTTCATAAGATTTTTATTTGAGAAAGAAATCGTTTTTCCTTTGTAAAAGAGAATGAGTGTGATTCCAGAAAATCCAATATTTTCTTTATGAGATGTGAAATGAAAGTTTCTATGTTAGGAAATAATGTACTCTAGAAGATCCATAAGTTCCTTCTATAATCACCCAGTGTATATAAGTTATGTAAAATTTAGTTAAATAAACTAAGTCTTGAAGCTTTTAAATACTTTAAACTTGTATATGTGTGTAAAGCCTTATGCATAAAAGTATTCATGTATAGAAGTCTTAAAACTTTGGAATACTTTAAATTGGTAGTATACATATCATATAAGACTAAAAAAATGAATGTTTCGAATTAATGAACATATGTACATGTTTTGGTTGTCGTAAATACGATTTAGTGATAGAACACCGCGTAAATCTTATGTTTTGCGAATACCCTAAGTGAGTTATTATAACCATGCTATGACCTGGTTGGCCTGAAACGACGTTCTTCAGGCGTCGGAACTGATATGACATTTGTCACTCGTAGACCTCGAGGTCCTACTGCAGCTAACAACGAGGTGTGGGGTGTCAAGCCCAATATAGATCTATACACAACTATCACGCTCTCCCTCAAAGAGACTCTGGTTACAATTACAGGACTTTTGATTTCGTTACCTTGGAAGTAACATGAAGTGAATGTCTCACAAAGTTATTCATTAACAGATTTATGTGTGGTGATCCGAAAACTCATTTATGTAGAAATAAAACCTTTCGTAGGAAGTTTGCTCGTATAACATAAACTATCTTTGTTATAGTTTATCAAAACGTTTGTAATGTATAGTTTTATTGTAAAAGTAGTGTTTGTTGTGTAAATGAATCATAAACTATACCTATTATAGTTTATCACATAGTGGTAGTAGTAGTGAACATAAACTATACTTACAATGGTTTATCAAAATGTTTGTATGCAATGGATATAAACTTTGTTTATTGTAATTAATTACCATACTTGTGGAGGTAAAAATCCATTTGTTTTCTGATGTATGTCTATTTACCAAGACAAAATGACATATAATATAACACATATATGCACATAATGATACACACCTTGCTCAACAAGTTACAAGGTGTAAGTGAATTTAATAACATTTTTCTAGTGTTAATATTTGTATTCCTGTTCTTAGAAGATTTATAGAAAAATCATCAAGAGTCCAAATCAGAATCTGTAAATTCTGAGAGTTTGGAAAATGTGTCTAGTTTGTTCATGAATTTTATTATGAGTTTTAGTGACTTCCCACTTGTGTGAAAAAGCCCATATTCACAGACTGGTCCGGATTTGTTCTTGAAATAATAGGTAGTTTTGTAAATATCACCATAAATTGTAGAAAAATCGTATGGTGATGTGCAAATAGTCATTTTAAAGGTATGAACCTGAACTATTTGCACCTAATACAGTTTTGAAAACTAAAATGTTTAAGTTGACCAAAACAGTCCGTGAATGGAGTTAAACTTTTCTGATGAAAGCTGTTGAGTGAGTTTAGTTGTGTTCTTGGTGTTTTAACTTGTATTCCCCCCCCCCCCCCCCCCTTAAAACTTAAGAAAAACATGAAAAGATAGGGGTATGAACTCACCTTGTGTGATTTCAGTGGGTGGATGTTGAAGAAAGGTAGTGTTCAACTCAAGAACACTTAGAAAATTGCTTGAAGATTCGAAAATCAGCCTTGAAATCTCGAAATTTAGAGAGAGAAGTGAGAGAGAATGGAGTTTGTTCTTTGGTGGAGAATGAGAGAAATGTGAGGAGGGATAAGGGTTTCCAGCCTTTGACCAAGAGTGTGGCTGGAAAAATGGTGGGAAAGGACAATGAAATGACCAGGTATGGTGGAAGGACAAGGGCTGGTCATTGAGTGGGTATGGGGTGGTTGCTTGTGTTATACACTAAGGCAATGTCAACACTCCACCCATAAATCTTACCTACTAGATTTTATTCTTAGGCAAGGATTTTTCCCCAAAATATAATTAAAATTTGAATATTTAAGGTTTATTATGTCAAAATACGAGTTCGGGTGAAAATCCCGCATTAAAATCACGAAAAACAGGCTCAAAACGCTAAAAATATTGAAAACCGGGTAGAAATTGCTAAAATCCGAAATTCAGGACCGAAGCTGCGAAAGTTCGGCTCCTTAGGAGCATAGAACCGAAGGTAGGGTTCGGTTGTATATGGGAACCGAGAGGTCTCGCAGGCGACTCATCAGAAGGGACCGAAGGTAGTCTTCTCGGACCGAAGGGAGCCTCTCGGACCGAAGGTTAAGTTCGGTTCCTTAGCAGGTTCGATTCCGAAGGTGGTTTCGGTTCTCAGGAGGTTTCGGTTCCTTAAGGGAGGTTCGGCTCCTTAAGAGGGTTCGGCTCCTTAAGACTGTTTTTCACGTAAACTTCCGTTTTCGAGCGGTTTTCGAGTAAATTACAGGTCGGGATGCCCCGAGCGATTATAAGAAGTTGAGAGAGATTTGGGAGAGATTTGATATACTTGGAGAGATTTGACATACTTAGAGAGATTTGGGAGAGATTTCACACACTTGGAGAGATTTCTCATACAGAGAGAGATTTGGGAGAGATTTCACATTCTTGGAGAGATTTCTCATACAGAGAGAGATTTGGGAGAGATTTCACACACTTGGAGAGATTTCTGATACAGAGATAGATTTGGGAGAGATTTCACACACTTGGAGAGATTTCTCATATAGAGAGAAATTTGGGAGAGATTTCACACACTTGGAGAGATTTGGGAGAGATTTCACATACTTGGAGAGATTTCTCATACTTAGAGAGATTTGGGAGAGATTTCACATACTTGGAGAGATTTGGGAGAGATTTCACATACTTAGAGAGATTTGGGAGAGATTTCACATACTTGGAGAGATTTGGGAGAGATTTCACATGCTTAGAGAGATTTGGGAGAGATTTTACATACTTGGAGAGATTTGGGAGAGATTTCACATACTTGGAGAGATTTGGGAGAGATTTCACATACTTGGAGAGATTTCTCATACTTAGAGAGATTTGGGAGAGATTTCACATACTTGCAGAGATTTGGGAGAGATTTCACATACTTAGAGAGATTTGGGAGAGATTTCACATACTTGGAGAGATTTCTCATGCTTAGAGAGATTTAGGAGAGATTTCACATACTTGGAGAGATTTGGGAGTAGTACAATATGAGTCATATTGGAAACCCTATTATACAAGGGTTAGATGAGTTGACCCGTTTGACTTGATTACTTTGGTTGACTTTGACTTGACCAAAAATTGACGATTGTTTATATCGATGTTCAGAAATCCATAACTTTCGCATACGAACTCCGTTTTCGACGTTCTTTATATCGACACGTAGGTAAAAACAAGATCTACAACTTTCATTTTGACTTTGTCGGCTAATTGACTTTATTTTTATTATATTATTTTTATATTATTTTTAGTAGGCCGGGACAGGAAAACTCCGTTATAAACTCATAACTCCTTCGTCCGACGTCCGTTTTCGTCTGTCTTTCCGTCGTTGGACTACTATCGACGAGATCTTCAATTCTCGTTTAGATTGTTTCGGCTAAATATCGCTCGATCTCATATTCGAACTTCGGGCTGTACACCACTAAGCCGAAACTTCGAAAAATCATAACTTCCTTATACGAAGTCAGATTTGGGAGTTCTTTTTATGCACACTCTCGGTTTAACGTATTCTACGACTTTCATTTAGATCGCTAAGGCCAAATATCGCTCTAACATAAATTCACTATTTACGTCGCGCTGTGTCGTGCTGGTTTTGTCGCGAAACTTCGATAGGTCATAACTTCTTCGTTATAACTCGGATTTCGGCGTTCTTTATATGTACGGAATCCTTGTAACATATACTACAACTTAGTTAAGATTAATCCTTCTAAATAATCTTCCATCAAAAAGTCATTTTTGATGCTCATTGTCTCTAAATTGACTAGCCCTGATCTACGGGCGTTACAATTATCTCCCCCTTAGGATGATTACATCCCGGAATCTTCAACGAAAATAAGGCTTGTATAATGATTCCATACGTTATCTTTCCATCCTAAGTAATAACCGTGATGCTAAATCTTGCACCTGTTCTTCGTACTATGTTGGACTTTCATTTGTAACCTTCAAATTACAAAATAAATCCTTATTGAGGACTCCTTCTTCTTCTTAGGATAAGTACTTTCCTTTATCTATTGTAACAGATCGATGGGTCATGTTCTAATGACCTCTCATCGTATGATGCAACGCCTAAACTCAAGTCTCTTAGAGTCAAATTCCAGAATGGAATATACCTTCATTCATATTCTAATGTGATATAATCACATTTTTGCATGTAGCATTTCTAGCTACAAGCTTCCTTAACAACGAGCGTGATGCGATCGATCGCATTGATTTCAATCTTCTGACTTAAGTCAGATGTTACATCGAACTTGGTTCTATGAACCACGTAACAAACTCATCGTAGTCGGAATCAATTTGATATGACCACTAGGGTCGGAATAACAATCATCTCATTAGTCATACCGAAATGATGGTAACGACATACTTGAATAAAACGAGACCAATTACTAGCTTCTTGGTAACCTTGTGACTTTCCCTGATCCAAGCGTGAGTCCTGTGCTTCCAGTAGTATAGATCTCTATTACTATTCACACCTACTCATACTCGTCCCAAGTATTGTCTCGCAGTCCCCAAGTCCTCAAATCACAAAACAATTTAACACATACGAATGTGTCCAATTAATCATAAAATTTTCCTAGACTCTACTAGGACTTGTTCCATACGTATCTTCAATCATCAATTCTACTTCAACTCGATTGGTGATGGAAATTCTAGAAGATTCGACAACTTCAAGAATTACGCCTATCGTTCCACCATCCTGCCAATCGAAGGTGTACTTCAGACGTACCGTACTCCTCTAAACGTTCCGTTATTTTATCAGACATATTCTAAAGGCAAGATACCACTTTTACGATATCTTCCGATAGGTGTCATTCACTATCATAAGCCTTTCATTTCCTCCATTTACTCAATTCTCTACGAGTCTTCACCATAACGTTTCGTACACCTAAGCAGACGTGCGGTGTACAGGGGGAGAATTTAAGATAAGAAAGCTTTATTTACGATAGACGTATAAATATCCTTATCACTCCGAAACATTTACAAAAAGTTCTAATACCGTATTTGTACGCTTAGAATCCTAAACACATAAGGTTTGCAGATCCGGTTGGCAACAAACCATAGATCCAAACAAATAATATCATATATGACAAACATATAACATTTAGCACATAAAAGCATTTTAGGCAACTTTCCTAAAATATACTAGTGCTCGTGTCTAAAATATGGTAGACACTCATCTCACAATCATCGCTTAGCATTCTAAGTTTAAGTCTAGAAATCCTACAAATTCCTAGTTCGCTTAAACTAATGCTCTGATACCAACTGTCACATCCCAATTTCACGGCCAGAAAAGACCGATTTGTTTATGCTTTGTTTTATAAATCAGAGTGATCGTTTAAAGAAACGGTTGCGGAATTTGTTCCCAAAACAAGATATGATAATAACTTATCAAAACATTTCTCAAAGAGAATATATTTTTATTTAATAATAAAACCTCGGGATGTCATGTTCCGATACAGACACATAAGCATAAACATATCATACATTATTTACACTAGTGATTTACATCTCTTTTAATCTCTCAGTGAAATGGGTCTTCGCATCGATACCTGTGATACAAAGAAAACCGAGTGGGTCAGGCTTGGGAGCCTGGTGAGCATATAGAGTTTTCAACCCACAATAATACATTTATTATATTCAATCATCAAACAATCAACCCAAACACCCATCCCTATATCTCCTTTATTTCTTAAGGGTTTACCCTAAGAATCAACTATCCTTTATCCATTCATTCCTAAGGATTTATCTAAGGAATTGGCACGAAGTCCATTGCTGCCAAAGTTTATCTATCAGGTACTAAGTGCATAGTTACCAACATTTATCTCTCAGGTACTAAATCCATAGCTATCAGGCGCTAACTCCATAGTCACCAAGGTTCACTTAACAGTAGGCGCTAACTCCATAGTCACCAAGGTTTATACAATAGGTGCTAACTCCATAGTCACCAAGGTTTACTTAACAGTAGGCGCTAACTCCATAGTCACCAAAGTTTATACAATAGGCGCTAACTCCATAGTCACCAAGGTTTACTTAACAGTAGGAGCTAACTCCATAGTCACCAAGGTTTATACAATAGGCGCTAACTCCATAGTCACCAAGGTTTACTTAACAGTAGGCGCTAACTCCATAGTCACCACGGTTTACTTAACAATATGCGCTAACTCCATAGTCACCAAGGTTTATACAATAGGCGCTAACTCCATAGTCACCAAGGTTTACTTAACAGTAGGCGCTAACTTCATAGTCACCAAGGTTTACTTAACAGTAGGCGCTAACTCCATAGTCACCAAGGTTTACTCATACCATCTTCCATCACACACCAACTATCCCATCTACCTATGTTCTACCCAACATTTTCGTAGATATAAATACTTACACAGTTTAAATCATTTAACACTTATATAAAACATCAATTTCCACGCCCATCTCAAATAGACAAACAATATATAACACCTAGCACGTATCTCATAGAGAATAAATCATATCTATGAGTTAGAAGAAAGTGAATATGTATTCTCACATATAAACAATAATATGTACACATAACACGTATTTCATATCAAATACTTCAAAATTATGTGATAGAAGAAAGTGACTATACACTCACTTGATCACAAGATGATCGGACAACACTACGGCTTGTAGAAGTAGTATTTCTTCGGTGAAACTAGAAGATCTTCACACACCGGGCTTCTCGCAGACAGAGCTTCGGCTCGGAAACTCTTTTCTTCTCAGGATCTTCGGGCTTCGGGACTTGCTTCGGGTCTCGGGGTTGATACCGGGGCTTCGGGGGGGGGGGGGGTGAAAATAGGGCTTAAAGAGTGTATCGGGAGTGGGATAGAAGAGATGGAGCAACCATAATCGGCTGGCCCTTGATTTCTATTTATAGGGCAAATTTCTCATTTTCCACGTCGTGAACAGTACTTTCACGTCGTGGGCTTGATCGTCACTGCATGCGTTATCGCAAGTTGGGTCTGGCAGACTCCAGGAGGCGTCAGAAGACATGCCACGTCGTGACCACTGATTTCACGTCGTGGTCTCTGACAGTTTTGGGGTTTCGCGCCCCGAACTTCAGATATCCATAACTTTCGCATACGAACTCCGTTTTCGACGTTATTTATATCGACACGTAGGTAAAAACAAGATCTACAACTTTCATTTAGACTTTGTCGGCTAATTTTGACTTTATTTTTATTATATTATTTTTATATTATTTTTAGTAGGCCGAGACAGGAAAACTCCGTTATAAACTCATAACTCCTTCGTCTGACGTCCGTTTTCGTCTGTCTTTCCGTCGTTGGACTACTATCGACGAGATCTTCAATTCTCGTTTAGATTGTTTCAGCTAAATATCGCTCGATCTCATATTCGAACTTCGGGCTGTACACTACTAAGCCGAAACTTCGAAAAATCATAACTTCCTCATACGAAGTCAGATTTGGGCGTTCTTTTTATGCACGCTCTCGGTTTAACGTATTCTACGACTTTCATTTAGATCGCTAAGGCCAAATATCGCTCTAACATAAATTCACTATTTACGTCGCGCTGTGTCGTGCCGGTTCTGTCGCGAAACTTCGACAGGTTATAACTTCTTCGTTATAACTCGGATTTCGGCGTTCTTTATATGTACGAAATCCTTGTAACATATACTACAACTTAGTTAAGATTAATCCTTCTAAATAAAATTCCATCAAAAAGTCATTTTTGATGCTCATTATCTCTAAATTGACTAGCCCTTATCTACGGCCGTTACAATTTTCACGGCCAGAAAAGACCAATTTTGTTTAAGCTTTATAAAAATCAGAGTATCTCTTTTAATAAAAATGATGCGGAATTTGTTCCCAGAAAAACATGATAAATACATTATCAAAGCATTTCCGAAGAAATGTATTTTTATTCATTTTTAAAACATTTGGGATGTTATTGTCAATACAGAAACATAAGCATAAACAGAACTTACATTCATTATCACTAGTGATTTATATCTCCTTAATCTTAGTTTAATGTAACTTCATATCGACACTTGTGATACAAATAAACTGAGTGGGTCAGGTTGGGAAACCTGGTGAGTACATAGGGTTTTCAACCCACAATAATATAGTTATTATGTTTAAACATCAAACAATCAACCCAATTACCCATCCCCATTATCTTCTTTACTCTTAAGGATCTACCCTAAGAATCATCTATTTCTCATTCATTCATTCCTAAGGATTATCCTAAGGAATAGGTACGAAGTCCATCGTTACTAATGACACATCTGTCAAGCACAGCTGCTAATATTATCACTTAGGCGTAGCTGCCAGAATTGTGACATTCTTTATAGGGCGATCTGCCTGTATAGTCCTTTAGGCGCATCTGCAGGGGTTATGAGGTTCTCTATTAGGACGTTTCTGCCGGTAGAGTCCTTTAGGCGCATCTGCCAGGGTTATCTCGTTTATTGACAGTATCGTTTTCGAGAGTCCACTCGCAATACAGGTCAATGGGTTTTTAGAGTACACCGGTGAACACATCGTTCACAACACCTATAGGTTGCGAGCCTGCTAGTGTTCCACTGGACTGTCTAGAATAGTCCGTGGTTGTCATCTATACTCTGCTAGATAAAGGGGCCAACATTTAGAAAAAGGCTTCTCACATCGTCTACCTCTCACCCTTACATCATGGTCTATATTACCTCTCAACTTATCGTCCAACTCATATTTCATCTACCCATGTTTTACCCAACATATTATGTAGATATAAATACATATACAGTTTAAATCATATAAAACTTGTATAAAATCGTTCATCCAGCATAGATAGCATGTATATAGATAATATGCAGACATAAAACGTAGTTTATATAAAATACTTCATATCTATGTGTAAGCAAAAAGGGACTATGCACTCACTTGAAAAGGTGGTGATTCCGAACTCAGACAGCGCTTCGCTTCTTAAAATAATTTCCTTCGACGAAACCTAGTATTATTACCACTAGAGTTTAGTCTATTATTCGCCGAGACTAATTAATAGTCTAGCTATTATTACTATATAAGCATTAAACAATACTTATATAACCCATAATAATAGCCCAAGTACTCCTTATAAGATCCTAATAACATTACTATATTGAAACATAAGCTATACTAAAGATAGGGTAGGCATAGCTCACTTACAACGAGTTTTCTCGAAAACCGGGCTTCGCTGGAGCAGCGTTCCCGAGCCGAAAGGCTCTTTTCTCGGGGATTCGGGAGCCTCGGGGCTTCCTTCGGGTGCTAGGGGGTTTACCTAGGCTTAGGGGGGGGGGGTGGTTTGGGGGCTAGAGAGAGAGTGTAGAGAGAGAAAGAATGCTTGAGAGGTGTGAAGAAATGGCAAGACCCGACACATCTATTTATAGTGGAAATATCTGATGGAATCGCCGAGTCTTGACACAAACTTGCCGAGTTGGTGCATGTGGCAGCCTTCTGGTGGTGCCACGTGTCCTCTTTCTGGTGGTGCCACGTCACCCAAACTCGCGTATCAGCCTCCCGACTTAGAAAAATCATAACTCTCACATACTAGCTCCGTTTTCGACGTTCTTTTTTTTCACGTGTAGGTAAAATCATGATCTACAACTTTTATTTAGACTCCGTCGGCTAATTCACGACCGATATTAAATTTAATAGTAGGAGGAGTTTAGACTATTAAATGACCGCGAAGAATTCGTAACTTCTTCATACGAACTCCATTTTTGTCTGTCTTTTTACCGTTGAGTTCCTATTAATGAGATCTTCAACTCTCATTTAGGTTGCGTAAGCCAAAAACCACTCGAACTAAAATTCGAGTTTCGGGCCGTGCACTGCTAAGCCGAATCTTAGAAAAATCATAACTTCCTCATACGAAGTAAGATTTGGGCGTTCTTTTTATGGACGCTCTCGGTTTAACGTATACTACAACTTTTGTTTAGATCACTAAGGCTAAAAAGTCCTTTATCAAAGATTCACTATTTAAGTCTCCCGGTGCCGTGCTGGTTTTGCCGAAAAACTTCGACGGGACATAACTTCTTCGTTATAACTCGGATTTCGGCGTTCTTTATATGTACGGAACCATTGAGACATATTCTACAACTTGGTTAAGATTATTTATTCTAAATAATATTTTGTCGAAAAGTCGTTTTCGACCCCTATTATCTCTAAATTGACTAGCCCGGATCTACGGGCGTTACATATAACATCTGAGGGTGACACATTTATTAGTGACAGCACACTGATAAATTTGGATGAACCTAACAACTACAAGGAAGCCATGGCAGGCCCCAAGTCTGCTAAATGGAAAGAGGCTATGGACAACGAGATTCAGTCCATGTATGACAATCAAGTTTGGAACTTGGTTGGCAATGTACCGGGTCGTAAGACAGTCGGGTGCAAATGGATCTTCAAGAAGAAGACCGACATGGATGGGAAAGTACACACTTATAAGGCGCGACTGGTTGTGAAGGGCTTTACTTAAACTACGGGAGTTGATTATGATGAGACCTTCTCGCCAGTAGCGAAGATTAAGTCTATTAGGGTTATGCTATCCATTGCTGCATTTCATGACTATGAAATATGGCAAATGGATGTCAAAACCGCTTTCCTTAATGGGAAGTTGGCTGAAGATGTTTACATGAGTCAGCCAGAGGGTTTTGTCGATGCTAAGTACCCTAATAGAGTGTGTAAGCTTGAGAAATCCATTTATGGGTTGAAACAAGCATCTCGCAGATGAAATCTTTGTTTCGATGAGAAGGTCAAAGAGTTTGGTTTTTCGAGAAGCGAGGATGAGTCCTGTGTATATGTCAGAGCTAGTGGGAGTATAGTTAGCTTTTTGGTACTGTATGTGGATGACTGTTGGGTCTAAAATTTGGTTTATACTTTGCTTTTCTAGGAAATTGTAGTTTTTGGTCTGGAACCGAAAATAACCTTGGGTTTACGGTTGTAAACGCGTTTACGGTTGAAAACATGTTTACGGTTGTAAATGTGTTTACGGTTGTAAACGCGTTTGCAGCCTCTGTTTCCTATATATAGTGTCAGTAGGTGTCAGAGTATAAGAGAGAGGAGTGTGTACGGCCAAGAGAGAGAGAGAGAAAGGAGCATAAGTGTGTGTAATTGTGTGAATCTTGTGTGAGGGAACTTCATTCTAATCAAATCATACAAGATTCATATTATTCTTCTTCTCCTTCTTCTTCATTTTGATCTGGCATCATCCTCTTGATTGGGATTCCGCACCATCAAGCGGATCTGATTGATACGCAAGAAGATTTGGGATTTACAGTTGGTATCAGAGCAGATCCAGTGTCAAAACAGATTCAAGTCACGTTTTTGGTTGAAGGAGCTTTTGTGTTCTTCATTGTTCAAGCTTGTTTCTGCATCTGATCGTGTTTTCAAAGGCTAAGGAAATCGAAATCTGATAAAAAACACTCGTTGAATTCTAAAGATCAGCAAACAGTATCTCTCAAATGTCTCCCTCAAAATCAATGTCAAGGTCAGACATTTTTCATGAGAAACTAGGCATTACTAACTCATTGAATTCTATTTTTTGATTTTAAATTTTTATTACTCAGCTGGGTGGAAAGAATACTGTGTTATTGGATCTTTTAGGATGGAAGGTCCCTCTTGTTAGTATAATTTTTGGAGCTGATGTCACTCATCCAGAGTCTGGAGAGGATAGTAACCCATCAATTGCTGCGGTAATTACAAAAATAACCTCGGTCTATAAACTATAGTTTACTTGTGTTAAAATTTGGGAATTCTTCTTATAACTACTTTTATGAAAAAAAAGGTGGTTGCCTCACAAGACTGGCCAGAAGTCAAAGATGAATTATCTTCTCAATCACTTTAGTTGGCACATATGAAGACCAAATTGATGCTAATCTAGTCAAACATGGCCCTCTTTTAAGTAAATCCCTGATCAATGCAGTTTGGAATCAATGTTGGTAAAGTTTCATTCCCTTATATATGTTAAAAGAAGTGACTGGATCATAGTGTTCTTTTGGTTGGGTATGGCTCGGCTAGTTATGCGCCTAGCAGACATAAGGAGAAGCCTTACTGGATCATCAAGAATTCATGGGGAGTAAACTGGGGAGATTTTTTCCCACACCAAGCTAGTTCGAAACATATCTTTGAAACAGAACCAACAATACATTCTATCCACCCTCAGGTACTATCTATCCATACATTGGTTACAAAGATTAGACCCAACATATGTTCTATATGTTTTTTCTTATGATCATTTGTCAAAGATGAGTGGAATGGATGTTATTGAATTGTGATGGATTTTAATAATGATGGGTTGAAAGCTATTGCTACTCAGTGTAAGTAAATATTTCTTATTCTTCTTAAAGTTGGGGCTAGAAATGTTCTGCAAGGTCTACGGGTTTATGCGGCAGGTAAATCAAAGATTTCATCTATATTTGTGGGCTCAATTTATATGAATTTGTTTAACTAGGTTTCCTTTTTTTAATAAGAGATAAATTAGATCACTTTAAACTCATATTTGATATTGTTGTCATCAGATCCATTCAAGCCGTTTCCAATTTAAAATTTGAAGGAGTTTTTTAGCCCTTAATTTTGTTTCCATTGTTTGAAATTTTGAAAAATAGGGATTGAGTTTTTAGTAAAGGTAAATTGCAATAGATATAAACTCTTACTTGCTATCTAATTTATTCTAATTGATACCTTTACTTTATTTCACTAACTTTGATTAGTAAAATGATTTTGCTCTTTTATTAGGTTGTTATTCATTGTGTTGTATTAATATATATGTATATTTGAATGCATTGCAGATGGTTAAGATGTTGGATATTTTAGCAGAATACTTATCAATTAAGGGGTTCAAGTATCAGAGGCTTGATGGAAGTACAAAGGTTGAGGTGAGGCATCACGCTATCTACTTGATTTAAAATTTTAATGCAGCTGGAAGTGATGATTTCTGCTTCCTTCTTTCTGCTCGTGCTGGTGGTTTAGGTATCAACCTTGCAACAGCAGACACGGTTATCATTTTTGTTGCTGACTGGAATCCTCAAGATGATCTCCAGGTTGGGATATATATGCTTCTTTATATATATATATATATATATATATATATATATATATATATATATATATATATATATATATAAAAGGCTATTATATCTTATATGTTATTTAACTATTTTGCTTTTAAATATTCATAATTTCATTTTTTTTTCTTTTTAATTATTTTGCTTGATATATATAGTAAAGGCTAATATATATATATATATATATATATATATATATATATATATATATATATATATATATATATATTATTACAAATTTGCTAATTTCAGTATTTGGCCACCAACTATTACCCTTTTGGTAATTTAAGTCCCTTGTCATTTAATTTTACTTGATTAGCCACTAAACATTAATTGGGATTAGTTTGACATGATGTTATTGTGTAGGATTTCCGTGTTGTTCTTGATCAAGAGTTGGGATTGATATTGAAGCTAAGAGACATGATGATTGGTTGGATACATGAAGGGTTTTAGAGCTTCTTCAGACAGCTTAATGACGAGTTACTGAAACAAGAAGGTGCCCCTTTATAGCAATGTAGTATTAGGTTATATAGTTAGGGAAAAACCTCTTAATAACAATGTATAATTAGATCCCTTTAATATAAATGTATTACATTTTTTGACATGATGTTATTGAATGAAATTGATTGTTGTGGTATATATGTGTTTCTATATTTTTGTATTATGCGTAAAAGAGTATCGTTGAGGCACGTCGTATATGCATATCGTAAATGGTTGCTGAAGTTTATGACACGCAAATGCGTATCATCTTCATTTATGACAGGGGCTTTAATGATACGCAATGCGTGTCCTAAAGGCACGTCGTAAGGTTACGACACACAAATGTGTGTCGTCTTCCTTTATGACAGGGCCTTCCTTGATACGCATTGCGTGTCGTAAATGAGCGTCGTAAATGCGTGTCATAAATGCGCGTCGTAAATTCGCGTCGTAATTAGACGACGCGCAAAAGTGTGTCGTCTCTCGTTATGACAGGGCCTTCCTTGACACGCATTTACGCGTCGTCTGAGCATTTTACGACACGCATTGCGCGTCGTAAAAGGCTGTTTTTCTAGTAGTGACAAGTTGCTTCCTCTTCAAAAGCACCTGTTTCAGCTTCTGCTCCCAAGGAAAATGAAGAAAATTTGGCTCTTGCTACCGGTCGTGTCAACTGCTACAATGCTTTCGTGGCCGGCGAGCTACCTCCCCAACTATCTTTCGCTGATTTGGATCAAATTATTCGCGAAGGTGTTGAGGAGATGGATATTACATGGTAAATCGCTATGGCGGTGTTCAGGGCAAAACAATTCTCCAAGAAGACATGCAAAAATAATTGGGGAATAAATGTTGAAAAGAAGGTGGGGTTCAA
This sequence comes from Lactuca virosa, assembly GCF_052849685.1. Classification (NCBI taxonomy): domain Eukaryota; kingdom Viridiplantae; phylum Streptophyta; class Magnoliopsida; order Asterales; family Asteraceae; genus Lactuca; species Lactuca virosa. The sequence continues at coordinate 133,593,756 of NC_136430.1, forward strand.
CAAAGGCAAACTCTGATGCTTTAACTGCCATGAACCTGGCCATTTTGCCAGAGACTGCCCGAAGCCTGACAGGAGGGAAAACAACGAAAGAACAATGGTGCCAGTGGGTAACAACAACGGAGCTACACCAGCAACCAGACCGCAAATGTTGCTGTGGTAGCTCAGTCGTTTGATTGGGACGACCAAATTCAGGCCCTGAACATCTCAGGACCTGAAAATGCGCATCTTGCCCAAATCAATGACATTGCAGAAGGAGAAGCTGAGGTGGACCCAGAGGCGGAGATGATGGATCTACAATTCGCATTCATGGTACAGACTACCCCTGAGTCTGCAAAGCCAGAGGTCAGTGAAATCTCTTGTTCTCAATCTTGTATTAAAACCGTTAAATTTTTGCGTGATCAAATCGAGTTACTAAAGGGAGAGAACGAGGACCTAAAATATGAAAGGTATGAACTTAAGAGAGATCAGAGACCACTAAAAGAGAAATTAGAGGCCAAGACTAGTGATTTTAGGAAGTTGCAGGAAGATTACAACAACAAATGTGAAAATTACAATTACATAAAGAAACAACTTGTTGTTGTCACTGAGGAACTTAACACATTGAAAATACGTTTTGAAAATGCTGATTTTAACTTTAAAAAATTCGATGTGTCAAGTGAAAAGGTTACAAAAATAATTAAGAAGCAAATGAAATGGAAGGACCAAAAGCAAGTAAGAATAGGTTATGAGAGTGTCCCTCCACCATTCAATCACAATTACACTGCTCAACCTATGACTCAGGAGGAGATAGACCGAGAACCATTTATGGTTTATGGTAAATCAACCGCTGAACAGGACACATAACGTAGTGCTAGGGAGTTAGATACTAACATTTCTACTTCCTGTGCAAATTCGTCTTTAAGTCAGGAAAAGCAAGAGGCTGGAGAGAAAGTGTCTGAAAATAATTTTGTGTCAAAATTTGGTGTTCCTATTTTGAACAATGTTGAGTCTGTGTCTGATGTTAAAAATGATATTTTAATTTGTGATGATTTGGTGTCAAATGTTAATGTTTCTGATAAATGTGGTGCTGGTTTTGTGAAATCTACTAAATCTGAATCTGACACTAGCACATCCACATCTTCTACACCTGTCATACAATCTGAATCATGTACTTGCACGTGTGGGAAAATTAGAAAAGTCAATAAGAGCATGAAATCAGATAAAGGCGGTACCAGGTCTAATGATAATAAGCAAATATGTTTCAACTGTGGTACTGCCGGCCACATTGCTCGCAATTGTCTCAACAGGGCATTTGTGCCATTTTCAACATCGAGGAAAGAAAACGAGTCATGAGGAAGGTCTCTAACGAGAAAGTCCTCGATATCTCATTTTCGTGATGATGATCGGAAAGTTCATGATAATAAGAAAAGGGCTGATCTTAAACCGAACAAACAGTTTTCTCTAAACCGGCCACAGGTACTTTGTCGAAATCGACTGCGGCTGAGCCAAGGTCAATTTCGTCAAATTTTGCGTCTGGATCTTCGACTAATTACAACCGAACATCTAAACACTCAAAGAAAAGGAAACATGTTTCTAAATTACCTGTGAATACTTTAAAACCTAACTACCAATGGGTGCCCAAATCTACAACTGTCCGATCATCTTCATCCTCTGAAAGTGTTTCTGATAATAATGCAAAACTGAAAAATCAAAAAGGTAAATCTGTCAAAGTCAAGGGTATACCCAGGGCTGTAATGACCTGGGTTCCCAAATCTAAATAATCCCGCTCACTGTGCAGGAACAGCTGCAGAGGAATGTCGCCATACCATGGTATGTCGACAACGGTTATTCCAGGCACATGACAGGAGACATCTCCGAACCGCACAACATTCAGAATTTTAATGGGGGATACGTTTCCTTTGCGGGAGGAGATGGCGGAAAAATCACTCAGAAAGGAAAAATTTCCAATGGAGTGCTGAGCTTCGAGAATGTTAACTACGCGCCCGAGTTAAAGCACAGTTTGTTGAGCGTCTCTCAAATTTGTGACAAGGGCTATTCGATGCATTTCAACGATAAAGAATGTCTAATTTTGAAGCCAGACATTTTCATTCCAGATGAATGGATCCTTGTAAAATCAAAACGGGATAGCAATGCATATATCATTGACATGAACAACAATCTTCCTGAACAAGTCACTTGCCTTTTCTCAAAGGTTTCCGAGCACAATGCTATGCTGTGGCATCGAAGACTCGGACATGCTAACGCAAAGAACCTGAATCGACTTGCTAAGAATGAAATAGTGCGCGGACTTCCTGTCAAGGATTTTATCACTTTTGAAAAGTGTGTGGCATGCGCCCAAGGAAAGCATCACAGAAAGCCACACCTACCTAAACAGGTCAATTCAATCAACCAGGTGCTCCAATTGTTACATATGGACTTATTTGGTCCGGTTAACGTCCTCAGCATCAACAGAAATTCATATTGTCTGGTTGTGATCGATGACTTCTCGCGGTTCACGTGGGTTTTCTTCTTGTCCAACAAGGCTGGGGTTGCTGACTTGATTAAGAAGTTTATTGTGATGATAGAGAACCAGACCAACCATCGGATAAAGGCGCTCAGAACTGACAACGGTACGGAATTCAAGAATGCCGTTCTCGATCACTTTTTTGCGGAAAAGGGATAGTGCGTCAATACAGTGCCGTTCGCACACCACAACAAAACGGTATTGCTGAGCGGCGAAACCGAACATTACAAGATGCTGCAAGGACGATGTTATGTGAGTCTAAACTTCCAGTCTTCTTTTGGGCCGAGGCGATCAACACAGCATGTTATGTTCAAAATCGCGTTCCGATCAACAAAGCTCAGATGAAGACTCCATATGAAATTCTTTACGGTCACAAGCCATCTGTTAGTCACTTCCGTATCTTTGGCTTTCCTTGCACCCTCCTTCATCTGGAATCCAATCTCAAATTCAACGCCAAAGCTGATGATTGTTACTTTGTGAGGTATGCTGCTCGCACAGCGTACATTGTCTACAATAAAAAGACAAAGAAAATCGTAGAATCCTTCGACGTGCGCTGGTTAGAGGAGAACGAGACGGATGCCAGAGTCGGTCCGGATTGGTTATTTGATTACACATCTCTTTTCAAATCATTCAACGTGTCTTCAAATGATTCGTCTGGTTCCTGCTCCAGTTCGAAGGAAGTTATTGAAGATGAAGAAGAAGATGTTGTGTACAGACCACCATTGGTGCCTTTTATGACTACTGCGGTGGATGAAGCTGTTACAAGTACTCCTTCAGGTTCACCATGCCAAATAACCGATCCCGATGCTGAAGCCACTCCTCTTACTCCTGCAGAAAGAGACTTCATGACCAGAGACACATCCGCTGCAACTCAGACTTTCATGGAATTACTCTTTCCCGAGCCGATTGCTAACGAGTATGTGGCCAGCACTTTTAATGATTTCAGATCATTTGAGGTGCTTGATTCAGCAAATGACGGACCCATCATTATCAACAACCTTCCCGTAACGCTCAATGACATTAGCTAGGAGCTTCCCACCAGAATTCAACGCGATCACCCGATCGAAAACATCATTGGTCAGCTGGGCGACAATGTTAAAAAGCGAAGTCAAAGTGGAGATGTAAATACATGTCTCTACTCTTGCTTCATCTCTCAAATAGAGCCAAAGAATGTTGAAATGGCTTTAAATGAGCCCAACTGGGTGGATGCTATGCATGAGGAGTTGAATCAATTTGAAAAGTTGGGGGTTTGGAAGTTGGTTGAATTAACTAAGGGCAAGAAGTCACTCGACACGTGCTGGGTTTATCGGAACAAGCAAGATGATTCAGGGGTTATTGTGTAGAATAAGGCCCGATTGGTTGTACGTGGATTTCGCCAAATTGAGGGTCTAGACTACACCGAAGTTTATGCTCTGGTGGCTCACTTGGAGGCTATTCGCATTTTCCTCGCGTACGCTTCCTTCATGAACTTCACAGTTTACCAAATGGATGTCAAGACTGCCTTCCTATACGGCGCTGTGAAGGAAGAAATCTATGTTAATCAACCTCCTGAGTTTGTAAACTCGAAGTTTCCGAATCACGTCTACAAGTTGGACAAGGCTTTATACGGGTTACATCAAGCTCCAAGGGCGTGGTATGCAACTCTTACGAAGCACTTGCTCGAGCATGGCTATTCACGGGGGACAATCGATCAAACCCTTTTCAGTAAGCATGTTGGTGCTGATCAGATTCTTGTTCAAATCTACGTCGATGACATCATATTCTGTGACAACCGTCAAATTCAAGTCAAAGTCAAAGTCAACAAGTCAAAGTCAAAGTCAACAAGTCAAAGTCAGAGTCAACAATGTCAAACCGGTCAAACTTAACTAGGATTTGTATGATAAAAGTTATTCTATAAAAATATGCATTGGTATGCCAAGAATTCAAGTGTTTTGGATATATTATGTGTTTAACAATGTACAACCCTAAGAAGGGAATTAAATGCATCAAAACACGACTATGGACCCTTTTGGGGACTTAAAACAATCATAAACGAAGCATAACGGGGTTCACGAACCTTGCATTACGAGATTATACAACAATAATGACTAAAATCAAATCTCTCTCAACTTTCTATAGTCATCCGGGTCATCCCGACCCTTAACTTGGCCAAAAATCACTCAAAGCGAGAAGATTCTTAGAAAAACAGCTTAAAGGAGGCGAAGCCTCTTAGAACCGAAACACCTCATTAGGACCGAAACTACACCTTATGGACCGAAGCCATGAAGAACCGAACCCTATTTGAACCGAAACTGCTAAGACCGAACCGAACCTCGGAGGACCGAAACCTCGCTTCGCTCCATTTCGCTTTCGGTTCCCTACAACAAGCTTCGCCTTCGGTTCTGACTGCTGACCGAACCTTCAGCCCAATGCGAGCAACTTCGCAGGAAACACCTTTTCACCCGGTTTTCGACTACTTTCGCCTCTTAAGACCGTTTTTACGAGGATTTTTCACCAAATTCATATTTTTATCATTTTAAACTCCCTAAGCTCATATTTTATTCATATCTCAAGGATTTATTAATTATAAATCATTATTTTACATTAAGAAGAGTATTCTACACCACAAGTGGGTCAAGTGTGCCCACTTGTCTCCATGGGTCATCTTCCCATTAGTCCAACCCTATTCACATCACACAAACCAAGGCAAACATCCTTTTAACTTTGCAAATTGCTCCAGCAACATCTATATAAAGAAATCCCTGGAGGATTTCTTGGTTCACTTTGATCACTCTCAAACACTTATACACTTCTCAAACCATCAAGAGAGCCTCTTTTTCTCTCTACTTCCAGCCACTTTTTGGAAGTGTTCTTGAGCTATTACTTCACTTTTTGGTAAGTATTCCATCTAAACTCAAGTGTTATTCCATGTTTTCATAACACCCTTGAATCAACTACACACATTTAACACCAAAAATCATTCTTAGGATCATCCAACACTTCACGTGTTCATCAAGTGTTCTTGACTTGATACTCCTCGTCTTCGACCTTCCACTCTTCAAGAAATCACTCAAGGTGAGTTCATACCCCTACATTTTCTAGTTTTCTTTAGTTTTCAGGGAGGGGGGGATACAAGTTAAAACACAAAAACATATTTAAAACTTAACTTGACAACTTACAATAGAAAAGTTGTGACCTGTTCACGAACTGTTTAACCCAACTTAAACTTAATATTTTTCAAAACTGTTTAAGTTGCAAATAGTTCAGGTTTATACCTTTAAAATTACCACTTGCACATCTCCATACGATTTTTATACAATTTATGGTGATTTTTACAAAACTGCCTATCACTACAGCAACAAAATCGGACCTGGTTGTGAAAATGAACATTTTCACACTGGTTTGAGACCACCAAAAATTATAGGAAAATTTATGAACATAGTAGACTCTTTTTCCAAACTCCCCGAGTTTACGGATTCAGTTTTCGACTTACAATGATTTTTCTATTAATATTCTAAAACAGTGACAGTTAAGGGTAAAACTGTCAAAACAAGTTTAAGAGTTATTCACACCTTGTAACATGCTGAGCAAGGTGTGTAAGATTTTATACTTAGTATTTTTAATGTCATTTTATTGAAATACAAAGCCATGCATAACAAGGTTTCATTTAAAACATAAAACACTCTTGATAAACTATAATAGGTATAGTTTGGACACTTCGTTTAACAAAGAAACAGTAACACAATGGATTTACAAAACGGGTATTTCATTACAAACTACGTGAACATGTTAATGAATAAATTTGTGAGACATTCACCTTCAGGGTACTATTAAGTACAACAGAAAAGTCCTGTAGTTATAGCCAGAATCTCTTGTAGGGAGAGCGTGATAGTTGTGTATAGATCTATATTGGGTCTGACAAACCCGCACCTAAGCTGCCTGCAACAGCTAGACCGACAGGTCTGGGGTGACAAGTGTCATAACATTCTGACGCTTGAAGAACGTCGAGTATGAGGTCTTCGAGTCTTAGCATGTTTATAACAACTCACATGGGGAATTAACAAAACACACAGTTCACGGGAAATTAAGGATTTCACAAAAAGGAGTTTTATTTAAATATAAAACCACACATAAGTATGCCGATTTACTTACATATACTAAGTCTTGGTTCAGTTAAGACTACAACAAACCTTTTAGAAAATATTGGATTTTCTGGAAACAAACTTGTAACAAACTTTAAGGAACAACATCCATTTTTCATTCATAAATTGCTTATGAACTCACCAACTTTAATGCTGATACTCTTTCAAAAACAACTTGTATTCTCAGGTATTCAGTAATACAGGTAACCACAAGATTTTTAAAGGCAAGACGCTAAGGCGTAGATTTCTTTTGAACTATTTTGGCATCATATGTAATTTATTTGGAGACATGTATTTTTGCAACGATGTAATCTTTTAAATTATATTTATGATGGTTGTGTTTACTTTCTTCATTATGGTTATGATACTGAGCATGACGTCCTCCGCCCCCGAACGTTTCCGCCGTTCTGGTTTGGGGGTGTGACATATTCGGGTCCACATGTCTACAGCTATGCAAGGAGTTCGAAAGCATGATGAAGAAGAGGTTCGAGATGAGTTCTCTGGGGTAGATGACTATGTTTTTGAGGCTTCAGGTCAAACAAGACTCAACCGAAATCCTTTTACATCAAGCCAAGTATGTTGAAGATATGCTTGAGAAGTTCGGATTTCGAGACGCAAAACCTGCCTTGACGCCAATGGCCAAGCGACCTCTGTTGACTCCAGATACTAAAGGCGAATCCGTAGATCAGACTGACTACAGATCAATGATCGGATCGTTAATGTATCTAATCGCAAGTAGGCCAGACATCATGTTCGCAGTTTACCAATGCGCACGATACCAGGCTAATCCTAAACTTTCACATCTTATTGCTGTCAAAAGAAGCTTTCGGTATCTCAAAGGCAGCCCAAAATTGGGTCTTTGGTACCCAAAAAATTCTGAATTTGATTTATATGCTTTTGCTGACAGTAATTATGGAGGCTGTGAGCTTGACAGGAAATCAACGCCTGACGGATGTCAATTTCTTGGAGATAGGCTGGTGTCATGGCAGTGCAAGAAACAGCATACAGTCTCAACCTCAATGGCAGAGGCGGAATACGTAGCTGCTTCTGCCTGTTGTTCTCAAGTTATCTGGATACAACATCAATTACTGGATTACAATTTAAATTTTCTAGAAACCCCTATTTTTTGTGATAATGAAGCTGCAATTCAAATTGCTAAAAATCCAGTCCAACACTCGAAAACCAAGCACATCGATATCAAAGTGCATTTTATCAGAGACTGTTATGAGCGTTCGCTCATTCGGTTGGAACAGGTTCCCACTACTAATAATGTGGCAGATTTGTTCACAAAACCGTTTAACAAAGCTCGATTCGATGTGCTTGTGGGATTTTTCAAAATGATACGCTTTGAAGATTAATTTTTGTTTTAGGTTAGTTTAAATTTGCACATTTAATTTTCATTCTCACCCATGCACAAATTTAGGGGGAGAAATTAAACAAAAACCAAACTAAAATTAGAAAATTAAAAAAAATCCAAAAACAGTTGCATTTCTGTAAGTGTTGTGATGGGAAGTGATATATTCATGTGATAACAGGCAATTTGAATCTGTGTAATGTACCAACGTTGAATTGTCTAGGCTCTATGTTCGATGCGCTGGTAGGCACTAAATATTTAAATGGACTTGACTAGGTGTAGATGAACTTAAGGAATCTAGATGAACTTAAGGAATCTAGAGACTTGACAAATCTTAACTTAGATAGTTCCATTTAGCCTGACAATACGACGCTTGGGTAGATTGAGCAGGGAGATATACATGAGAATCCACTGGTCACACTAAAGCAATCCGTATCTAGAACCGTGGTTTAACTCTTCCTCGATGTACGGACTCTGTCCTTAATTCCGGTATTGACTGGGCGACTGGGGAATTCCGATAAATTAGGTCTGTAGAAGGTTATTTTCTTACTTTCTTTCTGTTAGTCATATGTTGCCTCCTCTGCGTGATTGAAATATATCCGACCTGGACTGCAACATATGCAATTCTATTTCTCTGCATCTTCTATCTATGCAATTCTTCCTGTCTGTTAGCCATATGCTGTCTCCTTTGCGTGATTGAAATACATCCGACCTGGTACACAACATATGCACCATTCTACTTCTCAATCCCTCTAAATCTGGTTAGTCATATGCTTCACCCAATGTGAGATTGGAAGAGATCCGACCTGGGTGTACAACATATGCATTCTAAATTTGACTTCTCCCATAATAATTGTAACAACGTAAATTTCCAAACAAAATTTTCATTTTTAACACAATTAAAAACTCATTTCATAATTCACCAAATCACATATGTCTCAAATGTCAACAAGTAAAACACAATCCCAGAATCATAAAAACAATCTCCCGCCAGTGTGTACAATCATGCCGGTGCCTTGCCGCGATCCTCGGAACTACCTGAAACACATAACACATAACACGGTAAGCGTAAAACTTAGTGAGTTCCCCAAAATACCACACACACACACAACAACCACTCGAGGCTATGCTCAAAAGACCCTCTGGTCAATGTGTCTCAGTGGGACCCTCCGGCCCCAAGACTCTGATGGACCCTCTGGTCCCTCAACTCAGCATCTCAATATAATACATAGTAAGCATATCACAAACATATAGCAGGAACTCTCAATACACAGCACATACACATAAGACCCACTGGTCACACATAAATTACCACTCAAGGTAGATATTGTGAGAAGACTCACCTGGTAAGATAGCTAGTAAAAATCTGGTGCCCGAACTCCTCGATCTAGCCTCCGACTATTACAAGGATAAAATTTCTAATTAATACACTCCTTACATTCTCATTCCTAGAAAATGGGTAGAAGACCATTCCACCCTTTCCTGACCTCTCTTAATCAGTTTGACCAACCCTAAGGTCAACTGAAGTCAACTCCAATCGATACTTAAATATTGACCAGACTTGCCGAGTGCACTCGTGTGACTCAGCGAGTTCATGCGTATCCTCTAAATCCCCCTAAGGCCTCACACGACTCGTCGAGTTAACCTCCAACTCGGCGGGTTATCATAGAGTCATGAATCGCGGGACAAATCCGATCCGACTCGTCGAGTCATCACATCGACTCGGCGACTCGTCTCTATTGCATCACTCAAATGGGCTTCTGAAGTCAGATTCGGAACTCTAACCCATAGATCTGGACTTCTAGCATCCAAAAGTCACGTAAAGGTCTGAACTTAGGGTTCATGCATGGTGTATATTGCTCTATATACCATTATGACTCCATTAAAGCTTCATAGCTTCAAAGCTCCAAGGTTACTCACTCATGGCTTCCTACTTTCTGGTTCTCTGGACCTCACAAGGTCCAGATCTAAAGAGCAACTCGAGAAAGGGTTTGGATGCACCCAAAACCCCATCAAAATGGTGATACAAGCCCTAACTTAACACCCAAGGGAGAATCTAATCAAACACAAGGAAGGCAAGAGCTTATACCAGATCAGAAGCTTGAAATGAAGATGAAACTGATCCCCCAACTCTCCTATGAGATTCTTGCAACACCCATGATCCTCTTCTTCAAAGAAATGACCTCAAATTAGCCTCTATCCTCTTTAGCTCACATATGACTCTAGGGTTTCTCTCAAGGGACGAAGACACTGATGGGAAGAGGCCAAGGAGGCCATAAGTGCCTTTAAATAGGCCCAAGCCCGGGAAAATTAGGGTTTCTGCCTCCAGCGCTGACTCGTCGAGTCGGCTCTCCGACTCGTCGAGTCCATTCATTTTCCATGTCACCAAGTCGCGATCCTACTCGACGAGTTGAGGCGCCAACTCGTCGAGTCACTCCTCGTATCTCAAAATAAATACTCAATTCATCATACCTAGAATTCTGGATGTTACAATTCTCCCCCACTAGGATTAGACTTCGCCCCCGAAGTCTTGCTCCTCAAATAGCTCTGGATGCTGCTCTCGCATCTCGGACTCCAGCTCCCAAGTCATCTCGGACCCTTTCCGACGTTGCCACTGAACCTGAACCAGGGGCACTTCTTTATTTCTCAAAACCTTCACCTTTCGATCCATAATCACGATTGGTTTCTCGATATAATTCAGGCTCGCATCCACCTGAATGTCCTCCAGTGGTACCACTACCGTATCATCGACCATAAACTTCCTCAACTGAGATACATGGAAGGTGTTATGGATCTGACTCAACTCCGCAGGTAGCTCCAAGAGGTATGCTACCTTACCCACTCTAGCGGTCACCCTGAAAGAACCGATGTATCGGGGCCCCAGCTTGCCCCTCTTCCTAAACCGTATTACCCCTTTCCATGGGGATACCTTCAGGAGAACGAGATCTCCAACCTGAAACTCAAGTTCGGATCGTCGCCTGTCCGCATAACTCTTCTGGCGACTCTGAGCCACCAGTAATCTCTGTCTGACCTGCTGAATCTGCTCAGTTGTCTTAAACACTATCTCAGTGCCACCCATCACTCGCTGCCCTACCTCTCCCCAACATATGGGGGTCCGTCACCTCCTTCCATAAATAAGCTCAAACGAAGGCATGCCGATACTGGAATGGTGGCTGTTGTTGTATGAAAACTCCGCTAAGGGTAGGTATGTGTCCCAAATTCCACCGAAGTCCATAACACATGCTCGAAGCATGTCCTCGAGCGTCTGAATCGTCCGCTCACTCTGGCCGTCTGTCTGGGAGTGGTAGGCTGTGCTGAAATGCAATCGTGTTCCCAATTCCTCATGAAACTTCTTCCAGAACCTGGAAGTAAAACGCACATCCTGATCGGACACTATAGATGTCGGCACCCCATGCCGAGCTACCACCTCTCTCACATATATCTCTGCCAACCTCTCAGCAGAAGATCTCTCACTAATAGCAAAAAAGTGAGCGCTCTTCGTCAACCGGTCCACAATCACCCAAATCGCGTCGACACCCCTCGTGGTCCTCGGAAACTTGGTGATAAAATCCATATAAATTTGTTCCCATTTCCACTGGGGAACCTCCAGTGGCTGTAACTTGCCATGAGGACGCTGGTGCTCGGCCTTAACCCGGCGACAGGTCAAGCACCTCTTGACTACCCACACAATATCTCTCTTCATGCAAGGCCACCAATAATCCCTCTTCAGGTCCAAATACATCTTAGTGGCCCCGGGGTGGATAGAGAATATCGTTTTATGCGCCTCCTCCATCAGTGTATGCCGTGCTCCGCCCGTATAGGGCACCCAAATCCTTCCTCGGAAGGTCAAAAGTCCTCTGCTGTCTGTCACAAACTCGGACACCTACCCAATCACGCGCTCCCTCTTACGGTTCTCTGGTCTCACGGCCTCCACCTGGGCCTCTTGAATGATGTCTAAGACTGGAGTCATCACTGTCATCCTCATACACACGTCTCGGATCGGGGTACTATCTGCTCTACGGCTCAGGGCGTCGACTACCACATTAGCCTTGCCCGGATGGTACAGGATTTCGTAGTCGTAGTCCTTCACCACATCCAACCATCTCCTCTGATGCATGTTAAGGTTGGGTTGATCCATCAGATACTTTTAACTCTTGTGGTTCGTGTATATGGTACACCGAACCCCGTACAGATAGTGACGCCAGATCTTGAGGGCAAACACCACTGCCCCCAGCTCCATATCGTGGGTGGGATATCTCGTCTCATGAGGCTTCAATTGCCTCGAAGCGTACCCTATCACGTGCCCTCTCTGCATCAGTACCGCACCCATGCCCGTGATAGATGCATCGCAATAAACCACAAAATCCACCATTCCCTCCGGAAGGGCTAACATGGGAGCCTCGCACAATCTCTGGCGAAGTGTCTCAAATGAGGTCTGCTGCTCGGGACCCCAAGTAAACGCAACGCCCTTCCGGGTCAAACTGGTGAGAGGCACAACAATCTTGGAGAAATCTCTGATAAATCTCCGATAGTATCCAACCAGCCTCATAAAACTCCTGATCTCGGTGGGGGATCTCGACACTTCCCATCTCATAACTGCCTCGATCTTGGCCGGATCGACCAAAATACCATTCTGGTTAACGAGGTGTCCTAGGAACTGGACCTCTCGTAACCAGAAATCACACTTGGAGAATTTGGCATAAAGCCTCTCTGATCTCAACACTCCAAGGAGCTCTCTCAAATGCTCCTCATGCTGCTCTCTAGACCTCGAATACACCAGAATATCGTCGATGAACACAATCACCGAACGGTCCAACATGGGCCTGCACACTCGGTTCATAAGGTCTATGAACGCCGCCGGTGCGTTGGTGAGGCTGAAAGGAATCACCACAAACTCATAGTGCCCATAACATGTCCTGAAGTCTGTCTTCTGGACATCCTCCTTGCGGACTCTCATCTGATGATAACTAGACCTTAGATCGATCTTGGAAAACCAAGACGCCCCCTGCAACTGATCAAATAAGTCGTCAATCCTCGGAAGTGGGTAACGGTTCTTGACCGTCAACTTGTTCAACTCCCGGTAATCAATGCACATCCGGTGTGAACCATCCTTTTTCTTGACAAAAAGGATCGGGCCTCCCCATGGTGAGCTACTCGGCCTGATAAACCCCTTCCCCAGCAGCTCCTGCAGCTGTGAGGATAACTCCTGCATCTCCGGAGGCGCAAGGCGATAAGGTGCCTTGGCAATAGGCGCCGCTCCTGGCACCAAATCGATCCAAAACTCTACCTGCCTCACGGGAGGCACTCCCGACAATTCCTCGGGAAAAACGTCTGGAAACTCGCACACTATCGGAACCTCGGAGATAGAAGTCGATCTCTCCACAGTAGCCCGCGTGTCCGTCACATATGCCAAAAATCCCATACATCCCTGCTGTAGACTCTGTCTTGCTCTGGCGGCTGAACAACATGCCGACCCGGATCGGGTACCCTCGTCATATACTGTAAGCGCTCCCCCACTAGGGTCTCGGATGGTCACCAAATGGAGCTCATAGTCGATCATAGCTCCAAATTGACTCAACCAGTCCATGCCCACGATGACACATACATCCCTCATCGCGATCGGTACCAGATCTATCGGGAACTCCACTCCGAATATATCAAGCACACATCCACGAATCACCTCCGTCGCAAATACCGCATGCTCATTGGCTATGGAGACTCTCAGAGGTTGACTCAACGCCTCTCGCCGGATACTGATGTGACGACTAAATGCTAAGGATACAAAGGATCGACTCGCACTCGAGTCAAATAACACTAAGGCAGGCACATAACTCACAAGAAAAGTACCGGCCACAAAATCAGGTGCTGCGCGGACCTCTTCCGCTGTTAGCTGAAAGGCTCTCCCACGAACCCTCGGTATCTCGGCCTTCACTGGCCGGCTGTCAGTAGCACGAGTAGAAGTAGGTGCAGATCCCTGGGCTGATCCCTGCATGAGATGGAGGCACTCGACCTTCCGGTGGCCGGTCTTGTTGCAATGGAAGAAAACCGAGAATCCCTTGGGGCAATCCTTCGCCATGTGCCCCTCCTTGCCACATTTGTAGCAAATCCCCAAATGGCAAGAACCCTCGTGACTCTTGCCGCACTTGCTACAAGTGCGGCCCTTCTGGCCCCCAACTCTGGTATCGGCGGGATAGGCCCGCTTCGTCGCCGGCTGCGACTGCACTGGTCTCTGGTCCTTACCCCGCGACTCCTCCTCGTCCTCCCTGGTCTGCAACTCAAGCTCAATCTCCCTCCTCCTGGCATTGGCCTGAAGCTCGGCCAATGTCTTATACGACGAGTTCGCCACGAACTCCCGTATATCCCTCCTCAGTATGCTCAAATATCGACTCACACGTGCCTGCTCAGTGGACACGTGCTCAGGGCAAAACATCGCCCTCTCATGGAACATCCTCGAAATCTCAGTCACTGATTCTGTCTTCTGCTTGAGAGACAGAAACTCCTGTGCCAAACGTTCCCTCTCCACCGGGGGAATATACTCGTCTCGGAACATTTGTACGAACCTCTCCCATGTCAATGCAGCATGATCTTTGGGGGGGGGGGGGGTAAAACCAACTGTCACAAACTTCCACCAATCCTTCGCTCCCAAGAGAAGCTGGTTCAGAGCAAACCGAACTCTCAAGTGGTCGGGACATGAACACGTGTAAAAACACCCCTCAATATCAGAGATCCACCTCATCGCAGCAATCGGATCCTGCGTCCCATCAAACTCTGGTGGCTTCGTGTTGCTGAACTCTCGGAATAGCAACGAGTCACCTCCCTGAGGCCTAGCAGCGGCGACGGCTGCAGTGGCCGCGGCAGCAGCAGCCTCAGTGATAGCAACATATCGCTTATCAAACGTCTGTATCAAGGTGGTCTTGATAGACCCAAACATCTCAGGAATCTCTGCTCGGATAGCTGCAGCCACCTCCTCGTGGATCATCCTCCGTATCTCCTCATCACTACTCCCACTGCTCCTGGGGTTGTGGCGTGTACCCACCATGATGTCTTTGAAACACAACACAAAAATCATCAGAGACTTTCTCGAGCATACTCACACTCGATCGCCCGCCCCTACTTGTTCCTTGGCATCCTAAGGACTCTTTCTTGGACCGCTCACTGATCCGGTGCTTTCAGTAGTACGGGCCCAATACTACCTTCCACACCGCATCAGTGTTCACCCCAAGTCATCCTCCTCGGATCCCAATAACAAGTACTCTATGCCTCACAAGCTACTCTCATAGTAAACCTCTCATTGGCTCGCTCCTGCTAGGTACTCATACTCAAATGAAACACTAATAGCAGAAATCCCTAGGCTAAGGCATCACAAATCAGGCCACCCTAGTCCTAATATATGAATTTCCTAGCCTATTCTCTAGCATACATTACATCACATAAAATATCTCATAACACAAATGAGTGTATTTTGGGAAATCACCGCTCGGGCTCTGACTGATTGTACACACTGCTCCGGTTCGTCTTTTCTTGAACTCTTTCTCATTTTTAAATTTTTTTTATCTCTTTTGAAAATCTTTCTCAAGTCCTCAGTTTGAGTCCAAACACACCCGAGGGTGCATCCAAATCCCTCAAACCAAGGCTCTGATACCAACTTGTAACAACGTAAATTTCCAAACAAAATTTTCATTTTTAACACAATTAAAAACTCATTTCATAATTCACCAAATCACATATGTCTCAAATGTCAACAAGTAAAACACAATCCCAGAATCATAAAAACAATCTCCCGCCAGTGTGTACAATCATGCCGGTGCCTTGCCGCGATCCTCGGAACTACCTGAAACACATAACACATAACACGGTAAGCGTAAAACTTAGTGAGTTCCCCAAAATACCACACACACACAACAGCCACTTGAGGCTATGCTCAAAAGACCCTCCGGTCAATGTGTCTCAGTGGGACCCTCCGGCCCCAAGACTCTGATGGACCCTCTGGTCCCTCAACTCAACATCTCAATATAATACATAGTAAGCATATCACAAACATATAGCAGGAACTCTCAATACACAACACATACACATAAGACCCACTGGTCACACATAAGTTACCACTCAAGGTAGGTATAGTGAGAAGACTCACCTGGTAAGATAGCTAGTAAACATCTGGTGTCCGAACTCCTCGATCTAGCCTCCGACTATTACAAGGATAAAATTTCTAATTAATAAACTCCTTACATTCTCATTCCTAGAAAATGGGTAGAAGACCATTCCACCCTTTCCTGACCTCTCTTAATCAGTTTGACCAACCCTAAGGTCAACTGAAGTCAACTCCAGTCAATACTTCAATATTGACCAGACTCGACGAGTGCACTCGTGTGACTCGGCGAGTTCATGCGTATCCTCTAAATCCCCCTAAGGCCTCACACGACTCGTCGAGTTAACCTCCAACTCGGCGGGTTATCATAGAGTCATGAATCGCGGGACAAATCCGATCCGACTCGTCGAGTCATCACATCGACTCGGCGAGTCGTCTCTATTGCATCACTAAAACGGCCTTCACAAGTAAGATCCGGAACTCTAACCCATAGATCTGGCCTTCTAGCATCCAAAAGTCACGTAAAGGTCTGAACTTGGGGTTCATGCATGGTGTATATTGCTCTATATACCATTATGACTCAATTAAAGCTTCATAGCTTCAAAGCTCCAAGGTTACTCACTCATGGCTTCCTACTTTCTGGTTTTCTGGACCTCACAAGGTCCAGATGTAAAGAGCAACTCGAGAAAGGGTTTGGATGCACCCAAAACCCCATCAAAATGATGATAAAAGCCCTAACTTAACACCCAAGGGAGAATCTAATCAAACACAAGGAAGGCAAGAGCTTATACCAGATCTGAAGCTTGAAATGAAGATGAAACTGATCCCCCAACTCTCCTATGAGATTCTTGCAACACCCATGATCCTCTTCTTCAAAGAAATGACCTCAAATTAGCCTTTATCCTCTTTAGCTCACATATGACTCTAGGGTTTCTCTCAAGGGACGAAGACACTGATGGGAAGAGGCCAAGGAGGCCATAAGTGCCTTTAAATAGGCCCAAGCCCGGGAAAATTAGGGTTTCTGCCTCCAGCGTTGACTCGTCGAGTCGGCTCTCCGACTCGTCGAGTCCATTTATTTTCCACATCACAAAGTCACGATCCTACTCGACGAGTTGAGGGGCCAACTCGTCGAGTCACTCCTCATATCTTAAAATTACTACTCAATTCATCATACCTGGAATTCTAGATGTTACAATAATTTTCTGCTCACCTAAAGTAAGGAGTATTTTGGAAGTCCCTGATTATTGGGGTATATCAGGAAGCGGGATACACGTTCTAGTGCAACTAAAATTGAACCATTTAAGTGGTTGTCTGTAGATCTCGCGGCTTAATTTAAGTGGACAACAATACCCGTGGTCGTCGTCAGATAAATGGTTTATTTAGAAAAGTTTGTCGATATCCTTCGTGTTTAAGTGGACCACAATACCGGCAATTGACGAGATCTATTCGTGAAGGTGAAGGTACTTATAAACAAGTTAGGACTGTCTCACAACTTTGATCCCAAATATTTTTTGTTTTTGTTAAATTTGTTCTTAGTTTTCCTCTATGCACAAATTTAGGGGGAGAATTAAAAAAAAATCAAAAATCAAACAAAAATCAGAAAAATCAAAAATCCAAAAATAGTGTTATTTCTGTTTTATTTCTTGTTCAGAAAAATAAAAAAAAATCAAAAAATATTTTTGTTTATGTTTTATTTTTCAGAAAATATGAAAATTCCAAAAATATTGTGTGCTAAGTTTTTCTTTTGGTTTAGTTTTGTCTTGAAAAGTGAATTCAGATGTAGATGAGACTCATGGAGACTGTATCGAGATTTTCTAAGACAAGGCTTCATCCGTGATCATCGAAGAATTCTCATTCGAAGGAGCAAGAAATGAAGACAATTCTTTCAATCTTTCAATCTTTCAACCCTAGAAGCAAGGTGAAGCTGAATTGAAGATTATGTGACAAGTTGCATTGAAGCCTCCTCAATAAATTTGCTGCTATCTTGTACCTGCTGAAGTGATCCAAAAATTCATTCTCTGTTCTCTCTGAAGATTCTCAAGCTGAAAGCGCTATCTTTCAAGAATCATTACATCAAGCCTCCTCACCCAACGTTCGTTCAAAGTCAAATTTTGAAGAAAAGCCCAACTGCTCAAGATGAAGTCATTTATTGAAGATTCATCAAGTTCATCTTGAAGCTGTGAAGGAATCGAAGATTAAAGCTGAAGCCAAGCTCAAACTGAAGATTGACAAAGAAAAGCCAGCTACTTTTTAGGGGGAGTTTGTTAGGTCAATTAGAAAAGAAAGCTATAAACCAAGGGGGAGATTGTTGGGTCTAAAATTTGGTTTATACTTTGCTTTTCTAGGAAATTGTAGTTTTTGGTCTAGAACCAAAAACAGACTTGGGTTTACGGTTGTAAACATGTTTATGGTTGTAAACGCATTTACGGTTGTAAACATGTTTATGGTTGTAAACACATTTACAGTTTCTGTTTCCTATATATAGTGTTAGTAGGTGTCAGAGTATAAGTGAGAGGAGAGTGTACGGCCAAAAGAGAGAGAAAGGAGCATAAGTGTGTGAATCTTGTGTGAGGGAACTTCATTCTAATCAAATCATACAAGATTCATATTATTCTTCTTCTCCTTCTTCTTCATTTTGATCCGACATCATCCGCTTGATTGAGATTCCGCACCATCAAGCGGATCTGATTGATACACAAGCAGATTTGGGATTTACAATGACATACTACTCATAGGAAATGACATCCCAACCTTGCAGGAGGTGAAATCCTGGCTTGGGAAGTGTTTCGCTATGAAGGACCTTGGGGAAGCTACCTATATCCTAGGGATAAGGATATTGAGAGAATAATTGGACTTCGTCAAAGTGCCTACTTGGACAAAGTGTTGAAGAGGTTCAACATGCATAATTCCAAGAAAGGTGACTTACCGATCCACCACAATGCCAGACTGAGCAAGGCTCAGTGTCCGAGTACAGAGGCTGAGATAGTTGAGATGAGTCAATTACCATATCCTTCCGCTGTTGGCTCGATCATGTATGCTATGGATTGTACTCGCCCTGATGTGGCCTTTTCTTTGAGCATGGTCAACAGATATCAAGGGAATCTGGGCAAGGCTCACTCGACTGCGGTGAAAAACATTCTCAAGTACCTGCGGAGGACTAAGGACTGGGTCCTTACCCTCGGTGGGAGTGATGACTTGAGAGTGGTGGGGTATAGTGACGCCAACTTTCAGACTGACAGGGATAATTTCCGCTCTCAGTCGGGCTGGGTCTTTACCCTGAATGGAGGAGCAATTACTTGGAAAAGTTCCAACCAAGAGACTGTAGCTGATTCAACGTGCGAATCATAGTACATAGCAACAGCGAAGCGACGAAGGAGGCGATGTGGATGAAGAACTTCATCAGAGACCTTGGAGTTGTACCAGCTATAAAGGAGCATGTGGAGATTTTCTGTGACAGTGATAGTGCGGTTGCCTTAGCCAAGGAACCAAGGGATCATGTCAGGTCTAGACACATCGACAGGAAATATCACTTCATAAGACACAAGATAGAAGAAGGACTCCTCGTGGCAAAGAGGGTATCATCAGATGAGAACCCGACAGATCCCCTCACGAAGGGACTGAGTAGGGTTAAGCATTTACAACATGCGAGGCGCATTAGGGTGAGGGATGATATTAGTTTTAATGATTAGATAGCTATTTCGAAACTTGTAATAGATAAACTGTAATTGACATTTGATGCTTATATAAAAGGTGTTTTTTATTTACTAGTATGGTACTGTCTCATGTCAATTGTTTTACTATTGTTTCATTTTGCATGTTTTGACTTCAAGAATAATTGGATTATTCAAACCATCCACATCCGATCATACTTTGGCTTGTAGATTGTCAGAAATGGTTGGACATTGTTATGACATTCATGAGTGCTCATAAGGTCTGAGTATTGGATTCAACCCACGCTCACCTATATCACTTCATGGAATTTATCTCGAGTGATCGTGAGACGATAATATCATATAATCTTCAAAACTAGATATATGAGTTGTTTACTATGAGTTGGTCGTACATCGATAGTACGAAAACGCATCGGTAACTCAATGTTATAAAATGTGTTGTTGTGTATGCTTCAGTGAATAGTTAGTACAAGCATATACTGCCAAAGTTTATCTGTTTCCTTTTAGTCCTTGGAGGATTAAAAGCAATATCGTGGGCCCCTCGATGATTTTGTTTTGACTTAGGTGTCGGGCCCGGTCAGAACTAAATTGATGTGTTCGATTAAGTTCTATGTCAAACGAATCAAAAATCGGGAAACAAACTGTTGGACAATAAGATTGACTGTGTTCCATGTGTTTGTCCGACTGATATCTTGAGAACAGAGGATTCTATGATCACTTATCTAAAATGGTAAGTCGAAGTTCGACAAAGGCATTTAAGAGCCATGATTGCTAGTCGGATCCTGAAGTTATACTTACAATTATAGTTATTAGACTTATCCAAGTGGGAGACTGTTGGATAAGGTGTCTAAGTCCATAACTATATTTGGTATGTACTTGACCCGAGAGTAGCATGGTACATTTGGGTTGCACTTCACCGGGACAATTTGAAGGATGGACTTTTGAGAAGAGAATAATTATGATTTATAATATATTATAAGTTCTAATATATTAATATGAAATCATATTATTTAATTAGTATTGATCAATAATTAATTTGGAATTAATTTTGTGATCAAAAGAGACTAATTAAATATAAGGGGTTGGTTTGGTAAATCATTCATTCTTATAAAGTGGGCTAATGATCCATAGTTCTTTATGTTGGGCTAAACCAATGTGGTGACCCATGGATACTCCATGGAGGTTTTAACCCATAGAGCATGAGGGATATGGAAGGTCATTAGGGTTTACATGTGTTACCCTAGTTTGCTACACTATATAAGAGACCTTAAGGCTACCAAAATTGGCACCTAAGTGTACACACAAGAGTGCTAGCCGATTTTGAGTGCAAGGAATACTCTCTCAAGTTCTTCCATTTGTTGGTGGTGATTTGTGGTTCCACTTGAGGCATTCACACTATTGGTGCTAGGCTCTTAAAGCTTCAAGGTTTCAACTACACTAAAAGGTATGTCATCTAACTAGAGTTTTGTAGTATAGTTACTCCATTGTATGCTAGTTAGGATGATGCTTTGGAATTTTGAACGTTTGTATGTATATTAGAGAAAACATAGATCCAAATCATCTAGGGTTGCATGTACACCATAGGAGTGTTAGAATGCTCAAATCCCATCACTTTCAACCCCTGAAGCAAGGTGAAGATGTACTTGAAGTTATGTGACAGATTGCATTGAAGCCTCTTCAATCAATTTGCTGCTACCTATGAACCTGCTGAAGTGATCCAGAAGAATCGGTCTCTCTGTTGCTTTCTCGAAAGATTCTCAAAGCTGAAAGTGCTGATTTTCAAGAATCCTTACTAGAAGCCTCCTCACCCAATGTGCGTTCAATGTTAAATTTTTGAAGAAAAGTCCAACTGTTCAAGATGAAGTCATTCATATAGATATTCATTTGCTCATCTTGAAGTTGTGAAGAAATCTAAGATAAAGGATAAAGCCAAGCACAAAGCGAAGATTGAAAAGAAAAGAAAGCTAAAAACCCAGGGGGAGTTTGTTTGGTTATAAGAAAAGAAAGCTATAAACCAAGGGGGAGATTGTTATTTCTAAATTTATGGTTTATACTTTGCTTTTCTAAGCATTTTATAGTTTTTGGTCTAGGGCCGAAATCCCCTTGAGTTTCCTTGTTGGTTGGACCGAAATCACATGTGATTTCGGTCAGGCCTTTGGGTTTGGGCTTTGTATTTTAGTTGAAGTATAAATAGTGTTGCTTAGGGACGTGTAAGGTAGTGACAAGTGAGGAGGGAACGTGATTAGGGGCTGCCATATTGTTGGAACGTGTTTTAGAGAGAGAAAGAAGAGAGAACGTGTGTGTGTGTGAATCTTGTGTACTGGATTATCAATCAATACATTGTGTGCATTAAAGATTCATCTTGTTCTTCTTATTCTTCTTGTGTATTCTGTCTTGCATCATCCACTTGATTGGGATTCCGCACCATCAAGTGGATCAGATTGATACATCAAAGCGAATTTGGGAATTACAAGTGGTATCAGAGCTTGGATCGTATCAATCAAATTGACAAGATATTAAACGTTTTTGGATTTTTTTTCTTGGAGTTTTTGGCGTTTTTGATTGTCGGGGTATGTCGGGAAGTGGGGAACAAATCACTGTTGCGCTTTGAAAAGTAAGAAATGACTAAAAAGTCCTTGTGGATCACAAAGTTATGAAAAACCCTTCTCACCACAGTTGTTCAAGGATGTAACCTTGGCTCAGAAAGTTCTGATACAGTCTCCTTGAGTCTCTTCTTCCTTTGAATTCTCCTTGAGCCTCTCCTTCCTTCGAGTTCTCGTTTTAAGACAAATGAAATTTTGAGATAAAAACAAAACTAAAAGTAGACTTAGCACACAATATAAATCACTAAGAAGTAAAAATAAAAATATTTTTGGATTTTGGATTTTTCTGAAAAAGAAATAAAAACAAAAATAAAGATATTTTTGGACAATCGTTGATTTGTCATTGCCCGAACCCTAACCTAATCCTAGTTGAAATGGCAACTGAACAACCAATAGTCGCGACGGAGCCGACCACCAAAGGAGCCGCAAAGGCAACTAAATTTAAGAAAGCTAAGAAGCCATCTGCTCCCATGACGAAGGATGCTCCTTTGCATCCTCAATACTTTGAGATGATTAAGGACACCATCGTTTCGTTAAAGGAGAGGAACAGTTCGAGTGTGCAAGCAATCTCAAAATTCATTGAAGAGAAATACAAGAATATTCCAGCGAATTACAAGAAATTGTTGCTCAATAGACGGAATAAGGAGACCGCCGCCGGTAAACTCGTGAAGGTCAAGTATTTGTTCAAGCTACCACCCAAGAATGCATCTACAACCGCTGATTTGTCTGCTCCGGAATAGAAGCCGAAGACTGCTGTGAAGAAGCCTGCTGCTAAGAAAGCACCGACGAAGAAAAAGGTTGCCGCTTCCGCCCCGAAAGCCAAAGCTCCAGCTAAACTGAAAGCCAAAGCTAAAGCCAAAGCTCCGGCTGCCAAGGCAAAGGAAGCTCTGGTTCAAAAGGCTAAGCCATTTGCTAAGCCTAAAGCAGCTTCGGCTCCCAAGGCTAATCCAACTGCTAAATCTAAAGCAGCCGCAAAGCCGAAGACTCCAACGAAACCAGTAGCAAAATCCGCGAAGACATCTACTAGATCCACGCCGGGAAGAACCGCTGCGGCCCCAAAGTCCGCATCGATACCTGCCGTGAAGAAGACGCCAGCCAAGAAGCCAGCTGTGCCGAAAAAGCAGCGACATAGAAAGGGAAGAAATGAACGTGAGTGTTGAACTATAGGGACTGTTAGTGAAATTGTGTTTGTTTGTAGGGGTTGTTTTGTAAAATTTTTAATTGGTAAACCATGGGTTTGTCGTGATTCTTAGCTCCAAACCCCATGAAAAGATTTACAAATTTTTAGTCTTTATGTATTGATTTTCTCGATCAATTTGACATTCACAACGTTTGATTAATTTTTTTTTTGTATTTTGATTTCTCCCCCTTAATTTGGGCACGGGGAAGAAAGAAAATAAAAAATTGTCTTCAAAACGAATCATTTTAAGAAAAACACAGGAGTATTAAGAAAATGCAAACTGTAATTCACCAATTGAAGTTGCATCCAGATGATCAAAGAACAGCACGCATATGCAGCAACACATTCAATCTTAGTTGTGTCTCAATTTCGGAACAAATTTAAAAATTCTTCACATCGTTAAGTATAATCCCCATTTGTGATTCTCTTCTTTCTTCCTTTCCCGCAAAGGACACATACCCTCACTTAAAGTTCTGAGTGTTGTTCAGTTGAGAGATGTCTCCTATCATGTTCTTGAAACAGCCACTATCAACAAACTAAAGTCTGATGATATTCCTCCATAGCAGCTCCAGCACAGAGTGCGAGATTAGTTGGTCTTTGGAACCCAATCCATTTTGAAGCTGGGTTGACCTTTATCATCTACGCAAGGTACTATCTCCCATGACATATCCTGTTTATCACACAGATTGTGAAGAAATGTTAGAATCATTAGACAATTTGGGAGTGTGAACCTTTGGTACCCATCTATAGTCGGGTTTAACCCATTTCTTGTTTAATCGGATGGATGCCTCAGCATTTGCTTTAGAACTCGAAACCGATCTCCGAGATGACTTTGACCTAACCGATCTTGGTTTAATTGGACCATCTGTTGAATTTGACTTCTTGTCCGACATTTCCTTCTTGACCTTGGGAGTTTGATTTTTAGCCTTTTTCGCATTCCAGTCACCATTGTGTGATTGTGACCTCGAAGGATTTCTTTTGAAAGATCTCTCTCTTGGTTCTTTCTTCCAACCTTGTGCATAGTAGGGAACATATGCACGATTTGGACAATTTCTGGCAATGTGTCCAGGTGTTCCACAGTGGAAAAAAGTCTCTTTCTTCACGTAGAAGTTGTTTCTGCCTGCCCCTGGTAGCATGCCCATGCCTTGTCTCTGATTGTTCCCACAAGCACACTTACAGCAAGAAATCTGTTTTGCTTGTTTTGGTGGCCTATATTTACCAACAACGGGTTTATTAGAGGTAATGGAATTAGAAGAAACATATTCAGAGTTCAAGGAGACATTGGTTTGACAATCAACAGAACAAGAATTATTTATGTTCTCCTTGTTCTCATCTTCCACTACTTTACCTGCACATGAAGTAGAATCACTAGTATCCTTCATCTCAATATTCTCAATTGGGCCTGATTGTTCAGTCTTAACTGAAGCTGGTATAGGGGCAGACCAAACTGAGCAGCTGTCTCTTCCTCATTGATTTCAAGGGGTGGGGTATAGTTGTCATTGAAGGGAGGTGGAATATTGTGATACCCTAGACCCTTATTTTGATTATCTTTAAATTTTAATTGTTTTTCAATCATAGTCTCAACTTTCTTACTTGACACACCAAACTTTTTGAAGTTAAAATTTGCATTTTCAAATTTATTTTTCAATGTGTCAAGCTCATCAGTCAAGCTGGCAAGCTGTCTCTTAACATAGTTATAGTTCTCACATTTGTTACTATATTCTTCTTGAAGTTTTCTAAAGTCCTTGGTTTTGGCCTCTAGTTGTTCTTTTAAGGGTTTTTTGGGCCTTCCTAAGAGTATATCCTTCATATTTAAGGTCCTCATTGTCTCTACGTAATATATCAATTTGATCACGAAGAAGCTTAATTGTAGCTTCACAAGACCGAGAACATGAAGTTTCATTAACCTTGGTGATTGAGGAACTCATTGTTTACCAAAAATACCCTTTGACTTGAAACCTCAAAAATCAACCTTAAAAGTCAAACTTAAAAGTCAAACTTGAAAAGTCAGACTTAAAAGTCAAACTTGAAGTCAAATTTGAAGGTCAAACGTGAAAACTTGGAAGTTAAACGAAAAAGTCAAAGTTAAAAGTCAAAGATTAAACTTGAGAGTCAAAGTCAACTTTGAAAGTCAAAGGTCAAAATTGAAAGTCAAAAGTTAAGCTTGGAAGTCAAAAGTCGAAAGTCAAAACTTTAGATCGAAAACGAAACTTCAAAATTCGAAAAATTGATTTTTAGACCGAAATCGCGAGGCTTCTCATCCACACCGAGAAGTCTCGCACCGAAAACAATTTCTGACCGAAAATGCAAGACCGAAATCGTAACCGAAAACGTGCGAGTTGAGAACTCTGAGGACGAGAACGTCGCACCGCAAACCCTCTCACCGAGAACCTTCGGACGCTCCACCGCAAACCCTCAAGACGCTCCACCGAAATCGCTGCCGGCCGAAAACACGTTGCTGGCCGAAAACATTGCGGAAACCCTATCCGAGACAAAGAATAGCTGCCGGGGTCTCGCAGATTACAACCAAAAACACGATTTTTTCAACTTTTAATGCAAAAACTCGATCAAAAACTCAAAATTATGAAGAACACGAAGAACAAACATCCAATATTTCGTCCAAAACAAATAAAAAACGCCAAAAACTCCAAGAAAAAAAATCCAAAAACGTTCATTATCTTGCCAGCTTGATTGATATGATCCAAGCTCTGATACCACTTGCAGTTCCCAAATTCGCTTTGATATATCAATCTGATCCACTTGATGGTGTGAAATCCCAATCAAGTGGATGATGCAAGATAGAATACACAAGAAGAAGAACAAGATGAATCTTCAATGCACACAATGTATTGATTGATAATCCGATATACAAGATTCACACACACAACGTTCTCTCTTCTTTCTCTCTCTAAAACACGTTCCAACAATATGGCAGCCCCTAATCACATTCCATCCTCACTTGTCACTACCTTACACGTCCCTAAGCAACACTATTTATACTTGGACTAAAATACATAGTCCAAACCCAAAGGCCTGACCGAAATCACATGTGATTTCGTTCCAACCAACAAGGAAACTTGTAACATCCCAAAAACCCAGACCAAAAATTTCGTTTTAAATCATTAATAAAAACCATAATTATCAACCATTTCATTCATAAACAAAAACCGTTATATCAAATCAGAGTATCATCTCAAAACATATTCTTTTTATTAGAGTAAACATCCCAGGCTAAAAATTTCTTGGTGTGTGCCATGCAGTCATCCCGAGCTCCTCCCTCTGCTACCGGAAGTACCTGAAACCAACACTGAAAACTATAAGCACGAAGCTTGGTGAGTTCCCCATACTACCAAATCCCATACACATAAACACATACTGCAAACAGTGGGCCTAGCCCGCTACATCGGGCCCGCCCGGCATCGGACAAATCCGGCATCAGGCCCCGCCTGGCATCGAGCCTCGCTCGGTATACATATCTGTTTCTACTAGGCCCCGCTTGTCTCAGGGCCCTGCCCGCTACACACATAAAACGATAACATATAAACGTGCTAGTACATAACAAACAATCGCTATACTATAACTGCTAGTCTCAAGGCCCCGCCTATCTTGGGCCCCACCCCTTCTCTGCTACTAATGAGATATGGAACCCCGTCCACACTCAGCTAGTGATGAGATACGGGCCCCCACCCACACTCATCTCCCTACCAGGCACATACAAGTATCACAAAGACAACAAGTATAACTGAACATACACTACTGCCTCGGGTACCACCCGACATCGAACCGTAGCTCGGAAACATACCTATAATCCTTCCTCAGGCCTCGCCCGACATCGGACCGAAATCCGGAACATATAAAATGCATCGAGCTAACCCCGACATCGGATCTAAATCCGGTATACACTAACATACATAAACGGGCCGACATTGGTGCCTTAGACCCGTTCCTACTGGAGAAAACTCACCTTGCAAAGCTGATTGCAGAATCCTGCGAATGACCCCTCGCTGCTAGCTGGCAGATCCCCGAACTGCTGATCTCTCGACTCCCCGAGGTATCAATGCCAAAATATCACTTAGTCCAAAACAATAATCCTCCTTAGGGTAAAATGACCATTTTAACCCTATTCCAACTTGGTCCATATCTAAGGCTCGAAATCGCAATATAAAAAGGCCCAACACTGGATGGGCTTCCCAAGCCCACTAGTGGCCCACTAATGGCCCAAAGGACCAATATCCCCTACATGGCCCAAACCGAGGGCCAAAACTCGCAACACCCATATCTGATGAGTACGCTGGGCGTACTCCTATGTACGCTAAGCGTACTAGCCAAATGGTGTGTACGCTGGGCGTACCTACATGTACGCTCAGCGTACTCCCCTGTTAAGTCACTTTCCCATTAAGTGCTTGATACTCTGATCCAAAAGCTAAAATCACATATCCAAGTCCTTTTTAACGTCTTAATCCATAACGTCACTGACTTGGTGACTTTGCATGCCCCAAACAAGTCCAAACTCCAAAAATGATATTCCATTCTCATAGAAATGCTCTTAACTCATGCATGAACCCAATAAGACATTCAAGATGATAACTTTCTGCCTTAGGGACTCATTTAGACCTGAGAGTAGCAACTCCAAGTCATAGAAATCGGATTGAACCACAAAGCTTCAACCTTTGGACCAAAATGGTCTAAAAACTCAATCTAAGAGATCTAAGAAGATAATCACCAAGTTTAGATCTTTATACCTTGACAAGGTTAGAAATGAAGCAACAATCTCAGATCTGCAACCTCTCCTTTGAACCACCACCTTTCCTTGCTCCTTTCTTGTTTGGAAAATGGATCCACAACACCAAAATGCTATTCTAGTGGCCTTCTAAGCTCCAAGAACACTCAAATATGGATTAGGGTTTTGTAGTAGCTCCTTTAGGGTGGAAATGGAGGTTGGCCATCGAGACATAAGGTTCTTTATATAGGGCTCAACCCTAAAATTAGGGTTTGGGAACTCTGAGCGTATTTTGGGCGTACTTCTCGTATGTTGGGCGTACGCCCCTCCGCACCCGCGATCACTTAGTCCTTCTACTATGGGCGTACCCCAGCTTACGCTGGGCGTACTCTTGCGCTAGTCACCTTGCATGCATGGTCCTTTCTTGCCATCTTTCTCCATTAAGGACCAATATTGCCAATAACTTCAAAGTGCTATAACTCCTTTTTTCTAAGTTTGTTTTCGATGAACTTGATATCCATGAAAAGGTGGCGGGAAGCCCTACACTCATAGCCACACCCCCAAGCCTAAAACCTTCCAGATAAAACCCGAGACACCAAAAAGACCGAATCTCTTATACCCTAGGCCTCCGAAACCACAACCGATGTACTTTTCAAAAGGGGTGTTACAACTCTCCCCCACTTAAACTAGACTTCGTCCTCGAAGTCTCTCCTTACTAACACCCATCTCCCAACAACTGATCTGAGGAACGTAACCGATGATTCTACGCGTGAAACAATATCCCCAAGACGACTGAAAGCCAAATCGGTCTTCCATTCTGAAGAAAACGAACTTCAAACTTCCGCAATCCACATCTGCCTTACTAAAGTCCGAATCCCAAACTGGTCTGTCTCTCTGACCAACCATCTGCCGGTCAATTAGACTTAACAGAAGGCTTAGATAATCCTTCGAGTAGAAGATTCATCCCTACAACGGTTTGACTCAGACAAGAGCTGCATAACAGGGTCAAATCCGTTACTCTGGATTATTTAATCCCACTGCAAGTGGCTTATGACTTCCGATCCACCAGCTACTTCGCACACAAGAACCCTCATGATAGACACTTCTGCCCGAACACCGTGCTGCCCCTTGCCTTCTTTCCAAGAGAACCAGGACCTCCCAGGTCCGAACCTATCTGTCCACTATCCGGAATACCGTATTTCCTCCGGTTACTGAACCCCAGCTCAAACTCTCAGTTGCTCCCAGCGACTTCTGAAGAAACTTCGGCTATATAAAAACTGCTTTATCTATCTTGCCACTCTGGTTCCCTAAGTCCTGGGATCCTCGATCCCATATCTTTGACTTTGAACGCACATTGGGTGTGGAGGCTTCTTGTAAGGATTCTTGAAAATCAGCATTTTCAGCTTTGAGAATCTTCTGGGAAAGCAACAGAGAGACCGATTCTTCTGGATCACTTCAGCAGGTTCACATATAACATCAAATTGATTGAGGTGGCTTCAATGCAATATGTCACATAACTTCAGGTACAGCTTCACCTTGCTTCAGGGGTTGAAGGATTGAATGTTGAAAAATAATCTTCACTTCTTGTTCCTTCGAATGAGAATTCTTCAATGATCACTGTTGCGTTTTGAAAAGTAACAAATGACTAAAAAGTCCATGTGGATCATAGAGTTATGAAAAACCCTTCTCACCACAGTTGTTCAAGGATGTAACCTTGGCTCAGACAGTCCGATACAGTCTCCTTGAGTCTCTTCTTCCTTTGAATTCTCCTTGAGTCTCTCCTTCCTTTGAGTTCTCGTTTTAAGACAAATGAAATTTTGAGATAAAAACAAAACTAAAAGTAAACTTAGCACACAATAGAAATCACTAAGAAGTAAAAATAAAAATATTTTTGGATTTTTGATTTTTCTGAAAAAGAAATAAAAACAGAAATAAACATATTTTTGGAATTTTAAATTTTCTGATTTTTGTTTGATTTTTAATTTTTTGTAATTTTCCCCCTAAATTTGTGCATAGAGGAAAACTATGAACAAATTTAACAAAAACAAAGACTTTTGTAATCAAAGTTGTCAAGCAATTCAATATCGTTTATCAGCACACACCTGCATGTTTAGCTTTAGTCAATCATCGATATTGTGATCCACTTAAACACAAAGGACATTGACAAATTTGACAAATTATAAATGACAAGACATTGCACCTATTATTTCTAAATGGACCATTTAGTTGACGACGACCAAGGATATTGTTGTCCACTTAAATTCAACAGTGAGATCTACAGACAACCTTTTAAATGGTTCAATTTTAGGTGCACTAGAACGTGTTCCCCACTTCCCGACATACCCGACAATCAAGAACTTCCAAAGAACTCCTTACTTTAGGTGAGTATTCAATCATTAATAGAGAAGATAGATATAGAAGTGCATATGTTGTGCCCTGGGTCGGATCTTTTCCAATCATGCAAGGGGGACAACATGTGACTAACACAGATAAAGGGATTGAGAGATTGAGTGTTGCATATTCTATGTTCCAGGTCGGATCATTTCCAATCGCGTAGAGGAGACAACATATGGCTAACAGATAGAAAGAATTGCATAGATAAGAAGGTGAATACAGATAGAGTTGCATATGTTGCATTCCAGGTCGGATATGTTCCAATCGCACAAAGGAGGCAACATATGACTAACAGAGAGAAAGCAAGAAAATAATTTCCTACATACCTACTTTATCATAACCCCCCAGTCGCCCTATCAGTACCGGAATTAAGGACATAAGTCCGTACATCGAGGAATTATTGAGCCATAATTCTAGATACATTAGACTTTAATGTATCTTGTAGGCTCCCTTGTTTATCTCACTGCTCAATCTATCTAAGCGTCATATGGTCAGTCCAAAAGAAACTATCTAAGTCCACACTGTCAAGTCCTTTCATGGTCAGCTATGTCTAGTCCTTTTGAATCCTTCATGCTTACCAGCACATTGAGCACAAAGTCTAGACAATTCAACTTTAGTACCTTACACGAATTTCAGATTGCCCTTTAGCACTAAGCTTCATATCACTTCCCAAATAATTCCTACAAACGAAAACATCCTTTTGAATTTTAGATTTTTCTAATTTTTTTTTTGAATCTTCAATGCACACAATGTATTGATTGATAATCCAGTACATAAGATTCGCACACACACACACACACACACATTCTCTCTTGTTTCTTTCTCTATAACACGTTAATGACAATGTGGCAGCCCCTAATCACGTTCCCTCCTTCTTGTCACTTACTTACACGCCCCTAAGCAACAATATTTATACTTGGACTAAAATACAACGCCCAAACCCAAAGGACTGACCGAAATCACATGTGATTTTGGTTCAACCAACAAGGAAACTCAAGGGGATTTCAGCCCTAGACGGAAAACTATAAAATGCTTAGAAAAGAAAAGTATAAACCATAAATATAGGAAACTATAAAATGCTTAGAAAAGCAAATTATAAACCATAAATTTAGACCTAACACAGGATCTGCATCCGGTTCGGGCACGAGCACTGAACCGATTGATGAGAGGCTACGTGAGTTCATTGCATCTGAGGTTACTAGAGGCATCCTTGATGCGACCCCAATGATGTTTGGGTCGATCAAGGAGGGTATCATCGAGTTGATGGAGGATCACCTTCGGGCTATCAAGGCCGATCTGGACTCTAGCCAGTCGGGGGCCCGTACACTCACCTTCAACGATTTCAGGGGATGTGGGGCACCATATTTCTTTGGGGTGAAACACCCCATCACATCCAGGTGTTGGATAGATGGAATTGAGTGTGATCAGATGACGAGCTTTTTCCCCGAGGGGTCAAAGGTCAGGTTCGCTATAGGATGTTTGAGGGAGCGAGCCCGAGATTGGTGGAGGAGTTCGGCTATGCTTTCGGAGCACCAACCATTGAGACCATGACCTGTATAGATTTTATGAACCGATTTTGAGCGGAGTTTGCACCGACTGTTGAGGTGCAGTAGTTAGCTAGGGAGTTTCTTGACAAGAGATAGATGACTAAGAGTGTGGCAGAGATCACCGCCAAGTTCAGATAAAGGGTGTTGTTGGTTCCCCAGTATGCAGCTGATGAGGATATAAGGAATACCTGATACCACGATATGTTGAGATCTGACATCAGGGAGTTTGTTAGTTTTTCTGCCTGCCCGACTCTGGACAACATGATATCCTGGGCGCGGGAGCGAGAGCTTGATCTGGAGCACTTCGGGAATAGGAAGGTGGAGCCTGGGCAGATGGTTGGGGTTTCAGCGAAGAAACCCAAGGGTTTTGACTCTAGGTCGAAGGGACAGCAGAGCCGGAGCCACTGTGGCAAATGTGGCAGGTCGTATGATGGATTTTGCAGAGCGGGTGGTTAGGGATTCTACAAGTGCAGCAAGTCATGGCACTTTAGCAAGGATTGTACTGCTACTATCACCACCACCCGGACATCATACCTGATTTTCTTTCATTGCAATAAGAGGGGCCACAAGAAGGACAACTACCCATGTTTAGCATCAGGGGGGCCAGTAGTAGAACCTGCTCTAGCGACCCTACAGATCACTAATGGCCGTCAGGGCAAGGCGGATGCACCTTTTGTGAGGAGCATGGCTTTTCTGCTGACTGTCGAGGAGGCGCATGTTGCACCAGATGTGGTGACGGGTATGTATCTTCTCCTTAACTCTTTATTTATATTGATTTATCTACTTATATTCTTGTGTTTTGTTTTAGGATTGTTCCTTGTGAACGGTATCTCTGCCTTGATATTATTTGATTCAGGAGCTACCCGATCTTTCATGTCTCTTGCGCTCAGGAAGAGGTTTGTTGGAGATCCGGGTGAGCTGGATCATCCATTAGAGGTTGAGATTATGGATGATCGATCCCTGTAGTTATTGAGGGTTCATCAGGATTATGTTCTAGAGATGTTTAACGAGCAGTATCGGATTGACTTGGTTCCCATTCCTTTGCGCGGGAACAAGGTTATAGTAGGGATGGACTAGCTAATCCCCAATGTGGCGGTGATTGATTGTGAGTTTCAGATGGTACATGTTTGGGCCCCAAGTGGGGGAGAGTTGGTGGTCCATGGAGAGGGCGCTCAGCGCAGGTCGGTCCTATGCTCATCCGCTAAGGCCAGACGCTATCTTTATCAGGGTTGTTCCGGTTTCGTCGCCTATGTTATGGACACCAGGGAGAAGGGTAAGGCGTCATTTGATGATGTGTTGATTGTGTGGGAGTACCCGGATGTGTTTCCGAAGAATTTTCCTGGAGTGCCTCCAGAGAGGCAAGTGGAGTTCCGGATTGACTTGGTTCCTGGTGCGACTCTGATAGCCAAAGTACCATATCGATTAGCTCCACTGGAGATGCAGGAGTTATCTATACAGCTGCAGGATTTGTTAGACAATGGGTTCATCCGACCGAGTAGCTTGTCGTGGGGTGTGCCGATCCTATTTGTGAAGAAGAAGGATGGTTCGCATCGGATGTGTATTGACTACCGGGAGCTGAATAAGTTAACAGTGAATAACTGCTTCAGGGTGTATCTTGGTTTTCCAAGATTGATCTTCGTTCGGGTTATCATCAGATGAGGGTCAGAGAGGATGATGTGTAGAAAACGGCCTTCCAGACTCGTTATGGTCATTATGATTTCGTGGTGATGCCCTTCAGGCTCACCAAATGCTCTAGCCGCGTTCATGGACCTCACGAACCGCGTGTGCCGATCAATGTTGGATCGGTCTGTGATTGTATTCATCGATGACATCCTGGTCTATTCCAAGACCCAGGAGCTGCATGAGGAGCACTTGAGGGAGGTGTTGGAGACCCTTAGGAGGGAGAGGTTGTATGCGAAGTTCTCCAAGTGTAGGTTCTGGTTGCGCAAGGTGTGGTTTCTAGGGCACCTTGTCAACCAGAATGGTATTCTGGTCGATCGGCCAAGGTTGAGGCTGTGATGAGGTGGGAGGTTCCGAGGTATCCTTCTGAGATTCGGAGTTTCCTTGTGTTGGCAGGTTATTACCGTAGATTCATTCATGATTTCTCCAAGATAGCGGTTCCCCTGACACGACTGATGAAGAAGACTGCCATTTTTCGCTTGGGGCCTGAGCAGTAGGAAATGTTTGAGACTCTGAGACAGAGATTGTGCGAGGCACCAATTCTGACCCTGCCAGAGGGTGTTAAAGATTTTGTGGTTTATTGTGACATGTCTATCATGGGATTGGGCTCGGTTTAAAGGCAGAGGGGTCGTGTTATTCCTTATGCTTCGTGGTAGCTGAAGCATCATGAGGCGAACTATCTGATACATGATTTAGAGTTGGGGGTTGTGGTTTTCACCGTCAAGATTTGGCGACATTACCTTTATGGGGTCCGTTGTACTATTTACACGGGTCACAAGAGCCTGAGGTACTTGATGGATCGGCTGAATCTGAATATGAGGAAGCGTCGGTGGTTGGATGTGGTGAATGATTATAATTGTGAGATCCTTTAACATCCGGGAAAGGCCAATGTGTTGGCCGATGCCCTCAGCCGCAAGGCGGTCGCGGCTCCGATCTGGGATATTTGTATGAGGATGAAAGTGGTTACTCCACTCTTGGAGTAGATCCGGAAGGCTCAGGTCGAGGCTATGAAGGAAGAGCACCGAAAGAGTGACGTGCATCGTGTGTCAGGTGGCTTCCTTAGATTATGATAGTCGGGGTTTATTGAATCTCCAACGGAGAGTGTGGGTTCCTTATTGGGGAGGTGCACGTCAGCTTCTGATGGAAGACGTGCACAAATCGAGATTCTCCATTCATCCTGGGGTGACGAAGATGTATGAAGATCTTCGCCCTGATTATTGGTAGCCATGTATGAAGTGGGACGTTGGTTGGTATGTGGAGAGGTGCTTGACTTGCAGGAAAGTTAAGGCCGAACATCAGCAGCCTCACGGCAAGATGCAACTGTTAGACATTCCCGTTTGGAAATGGGAAGAGATTACCATGGATTTTATTACGAAGTTGCCTCGGACAGCGCTCAGAGTGGATTCGATTTGGGTCATCATGGACCGATTGACCAAGAGCATGCACTTTATCCCGATTTAGGAGAGCATCTCTACGGAGTAATTGGCTGACGTTTATATCAGGGAGGTTGTGGCACGTCATGGGGTGCCGGTTTTAGTGGTATTCGACAGGGATGTCAGGTTTACTTCCAGGTTTTGGAAGTGGTTTCACGAGGAGTTAGGTACCCGCCTGCATTTCAGCACGACCTTTCACCTGCAAACAGATGGTCAGAGTGAGCGGACCATCCATACATTGGAGGATATGATGCGGGCGTGTGTTCTAGATTTCGGCGGTAGTTGGGATACGTATCTTCCGTTAGCGGAATTTTCATATAACAATAACTACCATGCAAGCATCGATTAACCTCCTTTCGAGATGCTATATGGGAGGAAATACATGACCTTGATATGTTGGGGAGAGGTCGTTAAGCGAGTAATGGGGAGTACTAAGGTGGTACTCAACACTACTTAGTTGATTCAACATGTTCGGAGCAAACTTCAGACATCACATAGTCGGCAGAAAAGCTATGCCGACAGGCGCCGATCAGACCTAAAGTTTCAGGTTGGGGATATGGTTCTGCTGAAGGTGTCACCTTGGAAAGGTCACATTCCATTCAGGAAGCGGGGCAAGCTAGGCCCCAAGTATATCGGTCCATTCAGGGTTATAGCCCATGTGGGAAAAGTAGCATATCGGTTGGATCTTCTGGAGGAACTCAGTCAGATTCACAGTACTTTTCACATCTCTCAGCTGCAAAAGTGTTTGGCTGATGATTTCGCAGTGGTTCCATTAGCGGATATTCAAGTGGATGACGACCTGAACTACATTGAGAGACCAATAGCGATCCTTGACAAGAAGAAGAAGACCTTGAGGAACAAGGTTGTTGAGTTGGTTAAGGTGAAATGGTAGTACCGCAAGGTTTCAAAATGGACTTGGGAGCCAGAGGACCAGATGAGGGAGAATTACCCAGATTTATTTTCGGCAGCGAACTTCGAGGACGAAGTCTGATTCAAGTGGGGAAGAATTGTAGCAACCAAGTCGCCAGGTATGAAGCTAATGACTTAATCTATTTCAATTCAATTTAAAAGGTGATGGAGGGTTTGTGAGTACGTTGGGCTTACACTAGGTACGCACGGCGTACTCTTTGCATGCATGCCATCTGGGTGATCCCGACGTACACTGGGCGTACTCAATCCGGGGCCAAACCCTAATTTTTAGGGTTTGCACCCTATTTAAAGACCTTAAGTCCCTCAAGTCCATTACCCTTTCAGTCTCCGTTGTCCTTTTAGTGCAAATCTCAAACCCTAGCCTCCTTGAGTGCATTTTGAGTTTGCCTTGAGTGTTTATGGTGTTCTTTGGTGGTTTTGAAGGAGAGTGAAGTTTGGGAGGAAGCAAAGGAAAAGAAGGAGCTTTTGGATCCAGAGTTTGTGCACCATTTCTAGCCGATTGAAGGTATAAATCCTGAACCTTGATGATTCTAACCTTAGATCTAGGTTTAGGGTAGATTTTAGCATCTTTTGGTCCCATAACTTGGTTTCTTGGAGTTTGAGCTACTCCAGGCCATTTTGAGCTATCCTTTTGGATTCTTGGAGGTGTATGGAGTCATAAAAATCGTATCTTGGAGGTTAAGACACAACCATGCATGTGTTATTTCCGGCAGCGGACTTCGAGGACGAATTCTGATTCAAGTGGGGGAGAATTATAACACTCGAGTCGCCAGGTATGAAGCTAATGACTTAATCTTTTTCAATTTAATTTAAAAGTGATGGAGGGTTTGTGAGTAAGATGGGCGTACGCTAGGTACGCACGGCGTACTCCTTGCATGCGCGCTATTGGGGTGATTCCGGCGTACGTTGGGCGTACCTATGCCTACGCTGGGCATACTCAAGTTAGGGGCAAACCCTAATTTGTAGGATTTGCACCCTATTTAAAGACCTTAAGTCACTCAATTCCATTACCCTTTCAGCCTCCATTGTCCTTTTTGTGAAAATCTCGAACCCTAGCCTATTTGAGTGCATTTTGAGCTTGCTTCTAGTGTTTGTAGTGTTCTTTGGTGGTTTTGAAGGAGAGGGAAGTTTGGGAGGAAGTAAAGGAGAAGATGGATCTTGTAGATCCAAAGTTTGTGCACCATTTCTAGCCCGTTGAAGGTATAAAGCCTAAACCTTGATGATTCTAAGCTTAGATCTAGGTTTAGGGTAGATTTTAGCATCTTTTAGTCCCACAACTTGGTTTCTTGGAGTTTGAGCTACTCCAGGCCATTTGAGCTATCCTTTTGGACTCTTGAAATTGTGTGGAGTCTTAAAAATCATATCTTGGAGGTTAAGACACAACCATGCATGTGTTAGTCACCTCCTAAGTGAGGTTGTGGGCTTAATTCATAGTTTGAGCCCCAACAAGGCATACAAAAGCATAAAGTTTGCAACTTTATGGCTTAAGACGTTATTATGAGCTTGGATCTAAGTTTTGGAGGTTAAAGCTGAATGCATTAATACTTGGGATCGAAGTTAGGCTGACTGGACAGTACGCTGGGCGTAGTCTAGAGTACGTTGCGCGTACTGGGTCAGTATCCCGACTTCGGATTGTCATCAGCGTATGCTGTCGTACGAGCCATGTACATCGCACATATGCAGTCTGTGCTCTTAGAAGACTTTTGGGCTCGTGTTTTGGTTGGGGTTTGGACTTGTATAGGTTGGGCTTCAGGCCCACCTGTTGTAGCAGGACATTTTTCGGCTTAAGGCCACGTTAGGTGTTCTTGGCCCACATTGGGCCTTAGAGGTCTTGTAGTTGGGCTTGGATGCCTTTCTGGACTTTGTATGGATTTAGGCCTTCGAGGGAGGGAGGCCCAATGAAGCAAGGATAAAGGACCCCTTTTTTCCTTAAGTCAAAAATTAGGGTTTGGACCTTTGGGGTAGAATGTGGCCTAATTGATGGGCTTTGAGCATTACAACATTCCTATGGTGCACATGCAACCTTAATTGCTTTGGATCTAGGTTTTTCTCAAGTTATACATGCAATTCAATTATCCAAAGCAAGATCCCTAATCTAGCATACAATTTTCGGATTTAGTGAATAAACATAAGTTAGAAGAATACCTTTCTTATTAACTAGTAATAACAATTAATCCTTTCCTTGATCTTGACCTTCAAGAGCTTAGTGCCTCAATTGATGCACCTCCAATGGAGTCACAAACACCACTAGCAATTGGATGAACAAGAGAGAGAGATGGAGGCTAGGATTTTCGGCTAAGGTTCTCTTATAGGCATAGGGAGGCCGAAAACCTTAAGCCAAGGGTTCCTTATATAGTTGAGCTACTAGGGTTTTAGGTGGAAACCCTAATTCTCTACTTAAGCCTTAAGCAATCCATGAACACCTTCTAGAAGGCCCCTTGGATGAAATTTCTATGGGCTTCCCATAGATTTCGTCCACTACTTCTTTAGGAGTCCATCAACCCAACTTGCAACTATCAATGATTTGCAATATCAGTCCCCTTACTTTTAATCAGTCTCTTTTGATCACTAAATTAATTCCAAATCAATTTCTGATCAATACTAATTAAATAATATGATTTCTCAATTAATATATTATTCTTATAATATATTAATAAATCATTTATTAACCTCTTTCTTATAATTTATCCTATTAAATTGCTATGGTGAAGGCAACCCAAAAGGACCATGCTACTATCGGGTCAAGTACATACCAATTATAGTTATGGGCTTAGACACCTAATCCAACAGTCTCCCACTTGGATAAGTCTAATAACTATAACTGCAAATATGACTTCAAAATACGATTAGCAATCATAGCTCTCAAAAGCCGTTGTTGAACTCTGACCTAGTCAATGACGCGTCCTTTAGATAAGGGATCATGTAATCCTCCGTTCTACGAGATATCGTGTGGAAAAAGACATGGAACATAATCATTATCAATGTCCTAAAGATTGTTTCCCGACTTCTGATTTGTTTGACATATAACTTAATTGAACACATCAATTCAGTCCTGACCGGGCCCGGCACATAAGTCAACACAAAATCATCGAGGGGCCCAAGATATCTCTTTTACCCTCTTAGGATAAAAGGAACAGATAAACTTTGACTTATATGCTTTTACTATTTACTTGTCAAATCATACACAACAACACGTTTTATAACATTAAGTTACTAATACGTTTACGCATTATCAATGCACAACCAACTTGCAAACAACAACTCATATATCTTGGTTTAAAGATTATACGATATTATCGTCTCACAATCACTCTTGATAAATTCCATGAAGTGATTCATATGAGTGTGGGTTTAATCCAATACTCAAATCTTATTTCAAGAGTACTCATGAACATTGCAGCAAACCTTTACTATTTCTAAGCACTTAGACAATCTACAAACCAATTCATGACAGTCTTGCCTCATTACTTACTTCCAAAGTATGATCGACTGTGGATAATTTGAACAATCTAATTATTCTGGAAGTAAAACATGCAAAAGTGAAACAATAGTAAACAATCGACACAAGATAGTAAACTTTACTCATAAATAAATCTCCATTACTTAATCATCAAATGTCAATTACATTTTTCTATTACAAGTTTCTAAACATCTATCTAATCACTAAAACTAATATCATCTTTCAAACCAATGCTCCTCGCATGCTGTAAGTGCTTAACCCTGCTCAGACCCTTTGTGAGAGGATCTGTTGGATTCTCCTCTGACGATACCCTCTTGACTACGAGGAGTCCCTCTTCTACCCGATGTCTGATGAAGTGGTATTTTCTGTCGATGTGTCTGGATCTACCATGATCCGTTGGTTCATTGGTTAAGTCAACCGCTCCTTCGTTATCACAAAAAATCTCCATAGGCTCCTTTATGGCTGGTACAACTCCAAGGTCTCCAATAAAGTTCTTCAACCATAGTTCCTCCTTCGACGCTTCGCTCACTGCTATGTACTCTGATTCGCACGTCGAATCAGCCACGGTTTCCTACTTGGAACTTTTCCAAGTAACTGCTCCTCCATTTAGGGTAAATACCCAGCCCGACTGAGAGCAGAAGTTATCTCTGTCGGTCTGAAAGCTGGCGTCACTATACCCTGTCACTCTCAAGTCATCACTCCCACCAAGTGTAAGGACCCAGTCCTTAGTCCTTCGTAGGTACTTAAGAATGTTCTTAACTACTGTCCAATGAGCTCTACCCGGGTTCCCTTGATATCGGCTAACCATGCTTAACACAAAAGCCAGATCAGGGCGAGTACATGTCATAGCGTACATGATCAAGCCAACGGCGGAAGCATATGGAACTCGACTTATTTCCGCTATCTTGGCATCAGTACTCGGACTCTGAGTCTTACTCAGCTTGGTATTGCTTTGGATTCGCAATTCCCCTTTCTTGGAATTCTCCATGCTAAAATGTTTCAGCACCTTGTCCAAGTAAGTACTTTGACTAAGTCCTATTAGTCTCCCACTTCTATTTCTCAAAATCTTTATCCCAAGAATGTAAGCAGCTTCCCCTAGATCCTTCATAGCGAAACACTTCCCAAGCCAGGACTTAACCTCCTACATGGTCATGATGTCGTTTTCTATGAGCAGTATGTCATCAACATACAAAACTAGAAAGCTAAATATACTCCCACTAGCCTTGACATACACATAGGACTCATCCTCGCTTCTCGAAAATCCAAACTCTTTAACTTTCTCATCGAAACAAAGATTCTATCTGTGAGACGTTTGCTTTAATCCATAGATGGATTTCTCAAGATTGCACACTCTATTAGGGTACTTTGCGTCTACAAAACCCACTGGCTGACACATGTAAACATCTTCAACCAATTTCCATTACGGAAAGCAGTTTTTCCATTCATCTGCCATATTTCATAATCATGAAACGCAGTTATGGCCATCATAACCCTTATAGACTTGATCTTCGCCACTGGTGAGAAGGTCTCATCATAGTCAACCGCTGGTGTTTGAGTAAATCCCCTCGCAACCAACCGTGCCTTGAATGAATGCACCTTTCCTTCAATGTCGGTCTTCTTCTTGAAGATCCATTTGCACTCAACTGTCTTTAGACCTGGTACATTGTCAACCAAGTTCCAAACTTGATTGTCATACAAGGACTGGATCTCGCTGTCCATTGCCTCTTTCCATTTTGTAGACTCGGGTCCCGCCATGGCTTCCTTATAGTTAGTAGGCTCATCTAAATTTACCAGTGTACTATTACTGATAAACGTATCACCTTCCGTAGTAATATGAAAACCATAAAACTCTGGTGCCATCCTAACTCGAGAGGAACGTCTTAGAGGTAATGATTCGTCAATTGATTCAACAGGAATCTCTTCCTCAGGTTGAGTGCTAGTGTTAGAGGTTCCTTCACCGCTTGACTCTTGAAGCTCTTTAAGTTCAATTTGCCTCCCATTGTCCTTTTGGCATATGAGTTCTCTTTCGCGGAAAACCCATCTCCTTGCTACGAAGACCACATTGTCACTAGGTCTGTAGAAAAGATATCCAAAAGATTTTTGCGGGTAGCTGATGATAATACATCGCTCACTATGAGGTTCAAGCTTGTCGTGAGTCTCTTGTCTAACGAAAGCGTCGCAACCCCAAACCTTGATATGTGCCAACGAGGGAACCTTCCCTGTCCACATCTCATGAGGTG
This sequence comes from Lactuca virosa, assembly GCF_052849685.1. Classification (NCBI taxonomy): domain Eukaryota; kingdom Viridiplantae; phylum Streptophyta; class Magnoliopsida; order Asterales; family Asteraceae; genus Lactuca; species Lactuca virosa. The sequence continues at coordinate 133,635,681 of NC_136430.1, forward strand.
TTTTGGCAACCTTCTTAGTTGGGACTAGATTAAGGATATGGGAGACAGTCTCTAAGGCATTACCCCAGAATGAGATAGGTAACGAAGCTCGAATCATCATGGAATGAACCATGTCCAACAAGGTTCGATTGCGCCTCTCAGCCACACCATTGAGCTGCGGTGTCCTAGGCGGCGTCAATTGTGAAGCAATTACACATTCCTTAAGATAGTCGTGGAACTCGATACTAAGATACTCACCACCCCTATCGGATCTGAGCATATTTATCTTCCTGCCCAATTGATTCTCCATTTCTTGCTTAAACTCTTTGAACTTTTCAAAGGTTTCTGACTTGTGCTTGATTAAGTAGATATACCTATATCTGCTATAATCATCGGTAAAAGTCACATAGAAGCGGTTAGCATCCCTTGTGGTGGATCTGAGGGGCCCACACACATCTGTGCATATGAGATCCAACAATCCCTCACCTCTTTCACAAGTGCCAGTCAAAGGTGATTTGGTCATCTTTACAAGTAAACAAGATTTTGCACGTGCCATCCGACTTTAGGTCAAATAGCTCCAAGACTCCATCCTTTTGGAGTTGGGCTATGCGCTTCTTGTTGGCATGGCCAAGACGATAATGCCACAAGCATTCCTTGTCTAAACCATTACACGAATCGATATGCAACACATTATTTCCTTAGTTGTCTACAACCATCACAGTTTCATATACACCATTTGTGACAACTGTCAAATTCAGGTCATTCTCGGACTCATTCAACTTTTTATAAACCATATATGCACATCATGCCATGACCTAGTAATAGAAATTAGGTCACAATTTTTGTATAAACTAGGATCCAACTAAAATCTAAGACTAATATACTTGACTCTTACGATTCTAGTAAGTTGTCTAGCTACAATAGGAAATGCCAATACCCGAATTACAACGAACTCTAAACAATTGTTACAATTAAAAAAAAGGGTATAAAACCCTAAAAATAAATTAAAATCTTCTAATTTCATTTCAACATGATGGTAAATATCTAACAGAGTTCCAAAAGCCCTAAAGAGCCCAAAAATCCAAATTTATAAACTTTAAAAACTAAAAACTCTATAAGATTTGTTATAAACCTTATTATTATCAAATTTAAATAATTAAGTTATGGGATATAATCAAAGACATAAAAATTTAATTATCAAACATATATCATATTTTATGAGCTAAAAACAAAGATTTTTTAATAAGTTAAGAATTAAATAAAGAAGCCTTTTTATAAAAATTAGGGTTTTATAAAAATTAAAGAGAAATTATATAAAAATTTAATTATGAGAGAAAAGACCCCTCTCATACTCAAAAGAATCGTCCACCACATCCCGTGCTCCCTCTTCCCCAAGTCTTTTAATAATTTTATCTTCTCTTACACTCCAACTTCCCTTCACTCTCTTTCTCACACTCCACTCTTTACCACACCCAAACTCTCTCTTTCTCTCTCAAAACCCACGAAATTGTCCAGCCAAGAATATCTCTCAACCTTCAAATCTTCATAAAGGGCCAATATATATGGTTTGGGCTAGGCATCAATGTATAGATGAGTTAGGGCATTTGTCAATGTATTTTGGAGTCTTTTGTGTGTACTTGACGTTTTCGGTCTAGGCCTTTGTTCTCGGTTGGAAGTGACCGAAAACAGGCTTTCGGTCAGCCTGACCGAAACCTGTTTTCGGTGCATATTGGTATATATAGGTTGTCAGGCTGTCAGTAGAGACGGTTGTCGATCTACAGTTGTTCATTGCTAGTTTTCGGTCCTTGAGTTGTATCCGACATTTCCAAGTGTGAATTGTATGCAAGCTCAAGTTTCATTCTATTTCTACTCCATTTCTTCTTTGTTTTCTTATGCTTGATTGATCATTGGTGAAGCTCCTGCCATCTAGGACCTTACATACGGTATCAGAGCCTAACCGGTGTCAATCAAGCTTGTTATTCAGTTCTCGGTTTTCACAGCTTTGTTCTTCACGTTCTCGGTATCTAGAAGCTTACTGTTTGTTCGAGTTTTGAAGATCAGATCACAATTTGCTTGGTGTGGAATCGAGATATGCTTGAATTTCAGCTTTTCGGTTGAAATCTTATTGTTTTCGGTTTGATCTTCATCAACCGAAAATCTATCTTCAACTGATTTCTGTCAGAGACTAGTGTGTTTTGAAGCTGCAGTTGGCATTTTCAGTGTGTGGAAATCAAAATCGGATCGAAAATCTAAGTTTTTCATTTAAAACTGTTAGTTTTCGGTTCTATCTTCAGAAACCGAAAACTGTTCTTCAACCGAAATCCTTTGAATCTTCAGAAACCGAAAACTGTTCTTCGACCGAAATCCCTTGAATCTTCAGAAACCAAAAACTGTTCTTCAACCGAAAATCTCCCTTATCATCATCAACCGAAAACCCCTTATCATCATAAACCGAAAACCCCTTATCATCATCAACCGAAAACCCCTTATCATTCAGAAGCCAAAAACCTCTTTTAAACTTACTTTCCCTTCACTCGAATCCCTTCACCATACCGAATTCCTCGTTTTTGGTACCGAAAACCCATTCTATTTGATCTTTTGATTTGTTTTTCAAGTTAATTTTTATTAAAAATTAAAAAAAACAACAAAAATCAAAAACAAAAATGGAATCTCAAAGCATGTCAGCTCACCATGAATTGGATGCGATTATGGGAACCACTTCTCGAATTCCACGACTGTTATCTGCGGAAGGATTTCCAGAATGGAAATATCGGATCGAGAAGTACATCAAAATGAAGGATTTCAAGATATGGCGAAGCATTCTTAGAGGTCCAATCCGCATCACAACCACATTGGAAGATGGAACCATAATTGATAAGCAAGTTGAGAACTACACCGATGATGATTTCGAGAGAGTCGAGGAGCAGGAAAAGGCTCTTGCTACACTTACCATGGCATTATCTCCGGATCTCGCTCAAGGTTTCCGTGAGTATACATCAGCAAAGGCCTTATGGGAAGCACTGATAGAAGCCTATGAAGGCAACGAAGACATGAAACAGAGTCGCCAAGACATGTTGCGACAAAAGTTCAATATGTTTAGCCATGTCTTGGGAGAAAAACTTGAGAATCAGTTGCAAAGGTTTATCACACTCACCAGAGAAATGAGCTCTGCTAGTGTGATGGTTACAAGATCGGAGATCAACAAGAAGTTGCTGAACTCTCTGCCAAAATCCTGGGATATGAATGTCTCAGGGATTAAGAAGACCAAAGATTTGAACCGTTTGAGTTTGGCTGAAACATTGGCGATCATCAAGGCTTGTGATCTCGATGATAAGCAAAGGGAGATTAACCATGTCAATTCATACTCCACAGCAAATCTTGGGATCCAAACCACCAACAACACTGCTTTCTCAAGCTTTTCTACTCCTCAAGCTCCTCAAGTTCATGTTCCTCAAGTTCAACCTTATGTGACTCATCAGCCCACCTCATACGTTATACCTCAAATGCAACACATTCAAGTTCCTCAACCTCAAACTTTAGCTCAACAAGTTGGTTCTAGTGTTGGTTCATCCACAGCTGCACCCGTTCAATCTCATGGAATCAGTCCTCAAGCTTCATCTTTAAAAGAAAAAAAAGAAAATCTGGCACTCGCCACTGGTTTGGTAAACTGCTACAACGCTTTTATGGCCGGAGAACTCTCCCCGCAACTCTCATTTGCTGACCTAGACCAGATCCATCCTGAGGATGTGGAAGAGATGGACATTACATGGCAGATGGCTATGGCGGTTTTCAGGGCAAAGTAGTTCTCCAAGAAAACAGGAAAGAACAATTAGAGTGTGAATTCCGACAAGAAAGTGGGATTCAACAAAGGAAAATTGCGATGTTACAACTGCCATGAGCATGGTCATTTTGCAAGGGAATGTCTAAATCCAGATCGAAGAGAAAATTCTGAGCGAACCATGGTGTCGGTGACCTATGTCAACAAGGGATCTTCTTCAAGCAATCAGACTGCTAACTTGGCGATGGTGGCCCAATCCTTTGATTGGGAAGATCAAATTCAGGCTCTGAATATTTCAGGACCTGAAAATGCACATCTGGCCCAAATCAAGGATTGTGTGGAGGAAGAAGCAGAGAGAGACCCAGAAGAAGAGATGATGAATCTTCAGTTTGCGTTCATGGTGCAAACTACTCCAGAGCCTGTCAAACCCGAGGTCAGTGAATTTGGTTGCTCTCATCTTGCATTAAGACTGTTAAATTCCTATGTGAACAAATTGAATTAATCAAGAGAGAGAACGAGGACCTTAAATATGAGGGATATACTCTTAGAAAAAATCAAAATCCTTTAAAGACACAATTAGAAAATAAAAAAAGGACTTTAAGAAACTGCAAGAGGATTACAGCAACAAATGCGAGAACTATGATCATCTCAAAAGAAAATTTGTTGCAGTAACCGTTGAACTTGACTCATTGAAAAATCGTCTTGAAAATGCTGAATTTATTTTTAACAAATTCGATGGGTCAAGTGAAGTTGTTGCAAAAATGATAGAGGAACAAATGCAGTGGAAGGACAATACTTGTGGAAACCAAAAGAAAGTAGGATTAGGTTTTGAGAGTGTCCCTCCTCCCTTTAATCATACTTACACTGTTATTCCTTTATCTCAAGAAGAAATTGACAGAGAACCTTTCATGGTTTATGGGAAATCAGCTTCTGAACAAGCAACACGGTCTAATGATAAAAACTTGGATACTAACATTTCTACCTCAAGTGCAGATACGTCAGTAGTTCAGGGGGAGCAAGAAGCTGAAAAGTCTGAGTCAAATAATTCTGTGTCTAAATTTGGTGCTGAATTTTGTGATGAATCTGTGTTAAATTCAAACACTAACGTTTTTGTTTCTGGTGGTGTGTTGCTTCAGACTGAAAATTTTGAAAATAATAGTGTTGTTTCTGATAAAGTTGCTAAATCTGATTTGAATGCTTCTACATCTTCCACGTTTGCTACACAATCTAGTGCTTGTTCTTGCAAATGTGAAAATGTTAGAAAAGATAATAAAAACCAGAAATCTGAGAAGAGCAATACCCAATCCAATGATAATAAACAAATTTGCTTCAATTGTGGTATTGCTGGTCATATTGCCAGAAATTGTTTAAACCGGATGTTTATGCATCACATGTCAAAAAGGGGAGAGAATGAGTCTAGAGGATGATCTTTAATTAGAAAATCCGCCAGAACTCGCTCTCGAGATGATGACTGGAAAACAAATCTAAACAAGAAAATGGCAGGTTTTGAAAAGAACAAACAAGTTTTCAATAAATTCACAAACAGTTTGCCAAAATCGACACAAGCTAAGCCAAAGTCGATTTCGTCAAAGAGTAGGTCTGGATCTTCAAACTCTTCGAGTAGAAAATCCACCGGCTCGAAGCAAACTGAAAAGAAAGTTGTTTCAAAACCTAAATATCAGTGGATGCCAAAATTAAAATCTGATCAGTCATCATCCTCCTCTGTATCTGTTGAAAAAGAAAAATCAAAAGAGAAATTGAAAGATGAATCTATGAAAGTTAAGGGTCAACCCAGGACTGTAATGACCTGGGTCCCCAAATCTAAATGATTCCGCTCATCGTACAGGGACAGTTGCGGAGGAATGTCGTCAGACCCTGGTATGTCGACAGCGGCTGCTCCCGGCACATGACTGGAGATATCTCCCAACTGCGCAATATTCAGACATTTAATGGGGGATATGTCTCCTTTGCGGGCGGAGAAGGCGGAAAGATAACTCAGAAAGGAACGGTGACAAACGGAGTGCTCAGTTTTGAGAATGTCAACTATGCTCCTGAGTTGAAGCACAGTCTGCTGAGCGTTTCTCAAATCTGTGACAAGGGTTACTCGACACACTTCACCGATAAAGAATGTCTAATTTTAAAGCTGGGCATTGTCATCCCGGAGGAGTGGATTCTTGTAAAATCAAAGCGGGATGGGAATGCCTATATTATCGACATGAACAACAATGTACCTGATGAAGTCACTTGTCTCTTTTCCAAAGTCTCAGAACAAAACGCAATGCTGTGGCATCGTCGACTTGGCCATGCAAATGCAAAGAATCTGAATCGTCTTGCCAAAAACAAAATGGTCCGCGGTCTACCTGTCAGAGATTTTATTACTTTTGAAAAATGTGTTTCCTGTGCTCAAGGCAAACACCATCGGAAACCACATCAGCCAAAGCAGGTCAACTCCATCAGTCAGGTGCTCCAGTTGTTGCACATGGACTTGTTTGGTCCGGTCAACGTTCTCAGCATCAACCGAAATTCGTACTGCCTCGTTATGATAGATGACTTCTCTCGTTTCACGTGGGTCTTCTTTCTGTCCAACAAAGTTGGGATTGCCGACCTCATCAAGAAGTTCATTGTAATGATCGAGAACCAAACCAACCACCAAGTGAAAGCGCTTCGTACAGACAATGGAACAGAGTTCAAGAACGCTGTTCTTGATCATTTTTGCGCTGAGAAAGGGATCGTACGTCAATTTAGCTCTGTTCGGACGCCACAACAAAACGGTGTTGCTGAGCGGAGGAATCGGACATTACAAGACGCCGCAAGGACGATGCTTTGTGATTCTAAACTTCCAGTTTTCTTTTGGGCGGAGGCGATCAACACAGCTTGTTATGTTCAAAATCGTGTCTTGATCAACAAAGCCCAGATGAAAACACCGTACGAGATTCTATATGGACACAAGCCATCTGTCAGCCATTTCCGAGTATTTGGCTGCCCTTGCACCCTTCTCCACTTGGAATCCAACCCAAAGTTCAATGCTATACGCTGCTCGTACTGCTTACCGGGGATACAACAAGAAGACGAAACAAATCGTGGAGTCTTTCGATGTTCGCTGGCTTGAAGAGAATGAGACGGACGCTAGGGTGGGTCCTGATTGACTATTTGACTACAGATCACTATTCAAATCTTTTAGTGTATCAACTGATAACCAAGCTGGGTCTTCCTCTGGCTTAAAGACTAATATTGAAGACGAAGATGAAGAGGTTGTCTACAGCCCTCCGTTGGTTTCTTCTAATCCTCCGGTGGTGTATACTGTTCCAATCGCTTCTACTGAATCCTCAACACAACAATCTGCTCCAGATGCTGATGCTACTCCTCTAACTCCAGTTGAAAGAGAGTTCATGAACCAAGATGCTTCCGCTGTCACTCCAAATCTGATGGAACTTCTCTTTCCTAAACAAATCGCAGATAAGTTTGTAGCAAATCCACCAAACGAAACTGGTACATCTACCGTGGATTCTTCAGCACATGACGAAGCTATTAATATCCATAATCTTCCCGTCTAAATCAATGACATCAGTCATGAAATCCTCTCTCGCATACAGCGCGATCATCCGATAGAAAACGTCATTGGCCAGCTGGGTGACGGAGTTCAAACAAGAAGCCAGAGTGGAGACGTCAACACATGTCTCTATTCTTGCTTCATTTCTCAAATAGAGCCCAAAAACATCGAAATGGCTTTAAATGAGCCCAGTTGGGTGGATGCCATGCATGACGAGCTCAATCAATTCGAAAAGCTCGGGGTTTGGAAGTTGGTGGAGCTACCTAAAGGCAAGAAATCTCTCGACACTACTGTTGGATTAGTCTCTAAGCCCGTAACTATATTTGGTATGTACTTGACCCGGTTATGCATGGTCCTTTTGGGTTGCCTTCACCAAAGCAACTTGACAAGGTAATTTGAGGAGAGAGAGAGGATATTATGGTTTATTAATATATTATAAGAATAATATATTAAAGGAGAAATCATATTTATTTAATTAGTATTGGTCATAAATTAAATAGGATTTAATTTAGTGAGTAAAAGAGATTAATTAAATAAAGGGGCATAAACTGTCAAATGTGTGATAGTTGAGTTTTGGGCTGGGAAACCTAATGGACTAAGGGGGAACGAAATTATGATGAAGGATCATCATATTTTCGTCCAAGGGCCTTATTCCAGAAGGTTCCTTGGGCTGCTTGGTGGCTAAGTTGTCCATTAGGGTTTAGACTGAAACCCTAGCAGCCTGCACTATAAATGAGACCCCAAGGCTCCAATTTTCGGCCACTTGCTTCGAAGAGAAACCCTAGGGCCGAAAATTAGCATCCTTCCTCCTCTCTCAAAGTTGCCTTCTTGCTTGAGGTGTTTGTGATCCATTAGAGGAGTTACATTTGTGACTCTAAGCTCAAGAGAAGAAGAAAAGAAGATCTAAGCCAATCTTTGAAGTGGTAAACATCTAGATCTGATGTATTAAGTTAATTTTCAAATTATGTATGCTAGATTAGGGTTTGCAAGTCTTGGATTCAATGCATGTACAATAGAGAAACCTAGATCCAAGCATTAGGGTTTGTATGAGCACATAGGATTGTTCTTATGCTCAAAACCCATCAGTGGTTTCAGAGCCTTGATTGCTTTCTGTTGTATGTGATGCTATAACTGTTTACATGCTGAAAATTGTTTTTCTAGCTTCTGTTCGACTGGACTCGGCGAGTCTCTTCATGGACTCGGCGAGTCGGCCCTACTCGGCGAGTCCATGAGTGGCTCGGCGAGTCAGATCGTCTGACAGAGGCAATATCGGGATTTCTTGCTGTTTTTGCTATGTAATAGTTGCCTAATCTTTGTTTACTGATAAAATTCGAATTTTAATGATTTTGTGAGACTATCCTTGCCAAAAACAAAAGATATTTACCAATTGATTAGATAATAAATTCATTATATGATTAAAATTGATTATTTGAATTAATTGGATAACTTATCTTGCAAGAAATTGAATTAGGTCAAATATAGATGATCACTAAATTAAATGTTTGATTTATATTATTTGTTATTTGATCCCTTGTGTTTTGAAAAGTTCAAAACTCGTCCTCAAGTTTTGAAATTTAAATTTTATGATTAAAAGTTTAATTTTGAATGATTTAAATTTCAAACCATTAGAATTTTACAAGTTTAAAATTCAATCCTATACTATTATATTATTACAAGATTAATTAATATATATATATATGTATAAGAATAAGCTAGTCTTATCGCTAGTAGGCCTCATTCACGAAGCCAGTCTATAAGGTGGGTATAAGGCTGCTGCCTATAAAATGGCGCTTAATGGGTGTACATTCACACCCACCGCTTGCTTGACTGGTGGAGGGTCGTTAGCCGAACGGATAGGACAGGGCACTTAATTCCTCATTATAAGTATAATTAATATTGCAAAGTAACTAGAATGTTTTTCAAATTCCCAATCTTAGTTACTTTAGGGTAAAATGTGAAAATGATGTTATTCCATGGAATTACACTTCGTACCCTTGTCAAACGTTAGTGGAGCGTGCGTGGCTAACCGGCACACTAATTTGGGATTGACATTGGTGACGAAGGGTGGCTCGATGTTTATCATAGATCAATGGAGCGTGCGTGGCTAACTAGCACATTGATTAGGTGATAGAGACATTGAGTGCACCATGTCGATTCGCATGGTTATTCACAACTTGTTTGCGATCCTCGACATCCCAGTCGCAAATTTGAAGTGCATATCGAGATTTAAACATGCCATTGAAATGTTCAATGAATCTCAAAAGAAATCTAGGAATTTTCAAATACATTTAAAACTTAATCTCTTTTCGTTTTTCATGGTGAAAATTAGTGAATCGTCATTCACTTACCTTCAAATTATTTACTTTTAGATTACGGCATCCCTTTTCTAAGTTGTAAATAATGTTGTTGGATCCTAGCCCTAATTTCTCATTTGGGTGTTTAATTGGGGATTCATTTCTAATCAAACTTTGTTCCTTTCTATTTCAGATGTCAAACGCAAACGCAAACAACAACGCTTCTGGATCATTCTCGCTGATGAACCTGTGCCAAAAGGTGACATTTGATGGGTCAAACTTCAACGAGTGGATGAGATACATTCGTATGATAACTCGCTATGAGGACAAAGAATATGTCCTCGATGAGAAGCTCGAAAAGATCAACCCAGAAGTTGCTACTCCTGAAGAGATGGCCGCCTTTGAGGCCCACGAGCGTGATGCTACGAAAGTTCATTGCATCATGCTGGCCACCATGAACCTCAAACTCCAAAAGTCCTATGAGGACATGTATCCATATGAGATGCATCAAGATTTGCTGGACAGGTACCACCAGAGCGTGAGGCAAGAGCGCTATGAGATCATTACCAACATGATCACCGCTAGGATGGGGAGTGGGGAATCCCTAACCGCTCATTTGCAAAGAATGCAAAGGTACGTTGATCGTCTTCTCAAACTTAATGTTAAGTTTGATGAGGATTTGGCTATCGACATCATCCTCCACTCCTTGCCTTCCTGCTACAACCAATTCAGAATGACCTACCACATGAACAAGGAAGAGGTCACCCTGAGTAAACTTCAAGGGCTCCTGAGGACTGCTGAGAGCAACCTCAAGGACAAGTCTATTGCATCATCCTCTACTGTAGCTGCTCCTGTGTTGACAATTGGCCAAGGAAAGGGTAAAAAGAGGAAGGCTCCTTCTAAGAGCCACCAAAAGGGTAAGACCCAAGATGGTTCCTCTTCTAGTGGGACCAAAGCAGGTTCTGTTAAACCCTCTTCTGACCCCAAGGAAGCAGAGTGCTTCTATTGCCACCAGAAGGGCCACTGGAAACGAAGCTGCCCTAAATATCTGCAGGATATTAATGATGGGAAGATAAAGCCCACCTTTGAAGGTATGTATTTAATTAAATCTAATAACTCATCACTTGCTACTTCATGGGTCCTTGATACTGGTTGTGGTTACCACATTTTTTCTGATTTGCAGGGGCTAAGAGAAAGTAGGGAAGTGGAGCATGGAAGGATAAACTTGATCATGGGAAACAAGAAGTCTTCACCAGTAACCAAGATCGGAGTTTATTCCTTAGTTTTGAGTAGTGGGTTAGGGCTAGATTTAAATAATTGTTGTTATTCGCCAGATATGGCAAGGAACATCATTTCTTTTCATGGATTGTTTAGACAAGGTTTCAGATATTCGTTTGATAATAGTAATGGTTCTATTAATGCTTATTTGAATGGTGTCTTTTAGTTCAATGCATTACCTTGTAATGGGATTTATGAATCTGTGTTAATTATAAATAACTTAGGAAATGATGTTTTAAATATTGATTCGTCCACAAGTTTGGACAAAGCATGCTTGTGGCATTGTCGCCTTGGCCATGTTAACAAGAAACTCATAGCCCAACTCCAAAAGGATGGAGTCTTGGAGTCATTCAACCTTAGGGACGATGACGTGTGTGAATCCTGTTTACTTGGGAAGATGATCAAGTCACCCTTTACTGGCACATGTGAAAGGGGTGAGGGTGTATTGGATCTCATATATACTGATGTATGTAGACCCTTTAGATCCACCACAAGGGACGCTTGTCGCTTCTACGTGACTTTTACAGACGATTATAGCAGATATGGATATATCTACTTGATCAAGCAAAAGTCAGAAACCTTTGAAAAGTTCAAAGAGTTTAAGAATGAAGTGGAGAATCAGCTGGGCAGGAAAATCAAGATGCTTCGATCTGATCGAGGAGGAGAGTACCTGAGTCTTGAGTTTCACGACTATCTAAAAGAATGCGGAATAGTTTCGCAATTGACGCCTCCTAGAACGCCACAATTGAATGGTGTGGCTGAGAGACGCAATCGAACCTTGTTGGAAATGGTTCGTTCTATGATGAGTCGTGCTTCGTTACCAATCTCATTCTGGGGGTATGCCTTAGAGACTGTCGCCCATATCCTTAACTTAGTTCCCACCAAAAAGGTTGCCAAAACACCTCACGAGATGTGGACATGGAAAGCTCTCTCGTTAGCACATATCAAGGTTTGGGGTTGTGAAGCTTTCGTAAGACGAGAGACTCACGAAAAGCTAGAACCTCGTAGTGAGAAGTGTTATTTCATCGGCTATCCACATAAGTCTTTTGGTTATCTCTTCTATAGACCAAGTGAGAATGTTTTCTTTGTTGCTAGGAGAGGGGTTTTCAGAGAGAGAGAGAGAACTCATAAGTCAAGGAGACAGTGGGAGTCAAATTGACCTTGAAGAGCTTCAAGAGTCAGGAGATGAAGGAACCTCTGACACTGGCGCTGAACCTGAGGAGGAAAATCCTGTTGAACCAATTGACCAGTCCTTACCTCTTAGACGTTCCAATAGAGTTATTGTTCCACCCCAGTTTTATGGTTTCCATATTACTACTGACGGGGATACGTTTATAGTGATAGTACACTAGTAAATCTGGACGAACCTAATAACTATAAGGAAGCGATGACAGGCCCATATTCTGCTAAATGGAAAGAGGCAATGGACAACGAGATTCAGTCCATGTATGACAACCAAGTTTGGAATTTGGTTGATAATGTACCAGGTCGTAAGACAGTCGGGTGCAAGTGGATCTTCAAGAAGAAGACAGACATGGATGGGAAAGTGCACACTTATAAAGCGCGATTGGTCGTGAAGGGCTTTACTCAAACTCCTGGAGTTGACTATGATGAGACCTTCTCGCCAGTTGCTAAAATAAAGTCTATTAGGGTAATGCTCGCAATAGCTGCATTTTATGATTATGAAATCTGGCAAATGGACGTAAAAACCTCTTTTCTAAATGGAAAGTTGGCTGAGGATGTTTACATGAATCAGCCAGAGGGTTTTGTCGATGCGAAGTATCCAAATAGAGTGTGCAAGCTTGAGAAATCCATTTATGGATTGAAGCAAGCATCTTGCAGATGGAATCTTTGTTTTGACGAGAAGGTCAAAGAGTTTGGTTTTCTGCGAAACGAAGATGAGTCATGTGTATGTGTCAAGGCCAGTGGGAGTATTGTGAGCTTCCTCGTATTGTATGTCGATGACATACTACTCATAGAAAACGACATCCCTACCTTGCAGGAGGTCAAGTCCTGGCTTGGGAAGTGTTTCGCTATGAAGGACCTAGGAGAGGCTGCATATATTCTGGGAATAAGGATAGTGAGAGACAGAAGTAAGAGACGGATAGGACTCAGTCAGGATACATACTTGGAAAAGGTACTAAAACATTTTAGTATGGAAAATTCCAAGAAAGGGGAGTTGCCAATTCAATGCAATACCAAACTGAGTAAGACTCAGAGCCCGAGTACAGAGGCAGAGATAGTTGATATTAGCCGAGTACCTTACGCTTCCGCAGTTGGCTCGATTATGTACACTATGACCTGTACTCGCCCTGATGTGGCCTTCGCTTTGAGCATGGTTAGCAGATATCAAGGGAACCCTGGTAGAGCGCATTGGATTGCTGTCAAGAATATTCTTAAGTACCTACGAAGGACCAAGGAATGGTTTCTAGTCCTCGGTGGGAGTGATGACTTAAGGGTGCGAGGGTACAGTGATGCTAGTTTTCAGACAGATCGGGATAATTACCGATCGCAGTCAGGCTGGGTCTTTACCCTGAACGGAGGAGCAGTAACTTGGAAAAGTTCCAAGCAAGAGACCGTAGCTGATTCAATGTGTGAATCAGAGTACATTGCGGCAAGCAAGGCGTCAAAGGAGGCTATATGGTTGAACAACTTCATAGGAGACCTTGGAGTTGTGCCATCCATAAAGGAGCCCATGGAAATTTTCTGTGATAATGAAGGAGCGGTTGCCTTGACCAAGGAACCAAGGGATCATGGCAGATCTCGACATATCGACAGGAAATACCATTTTATTAGACATCGGGTAGAAGAGGGACTCCTCGTTGTGAAGAGGGTATCGTCAGAAGATAACCCAGCAGATCCCCTTACGAAGGGACTGAGTAGGGTCAAGCATTTGAAGCACGCTAGGAGCATTGGGCTAAAGGACGATATTAGTTTAGATTAGATAGGTAGGAAACTTGTAATGGATAATTTTGTATTCAACATTTGATGATTAAATAAAGGTGTGTTATTTATAAGAAAGTTACTATCTTATGTTGATTATTTATCTATTGTTTCGGTTTTGCATGTTTTGACTTCCTGAATAATAAGATTATTCAAACGGTCCACAATCGCTCATATGTTGGAAGTAGATATGAAAGAAGATTGTCATAAATTTGTTTGTAGATTGTCTAAAAGGTTTTAGACATAGAAAAGGTTTGCTACAAAGTTTATGAGTGCTTATGAAATATCTTTTGAGCATTGGAATAAACCCGCACTTGCTAGTATCACTTCATGAAAGTTATCACAAGTGATCGCAAGATGATAATATCATATAATCTTTAAACCTAGAGATATGGTTATTGTTTACTAGTTGATTATACATTGATAATGCGAAAACACATCAGTAACTTGATGTTATAAAACGCATTATTATGTGTGACTTAGCTAGTAAATGATAAAAGCATATAAGTCGAAGTTTTCTGTTCCTTTTATTCTAAGAGAATAAAAGCGATATCTTGGCCACTTGATGATTTGGTTTGACTTATGTGCCGGGCCCGGTCAGGATGAGGTTGATGTGTTCAACTAAATTCTATGTCAAACGAATCAGAGATCGAGAAACAAAATGATGGACAACAAGTATTGTCAGCATGATATCTAGAACAGAGGATTATACGATCCCTTATCTGAAGGACAAGATTTTGATCAGAGTTGACAGAAGCGTATAAGAGCTACGATTGCTAACCGGATTCCGAAGTCATATGTGAGATATAGTTACTAGACTTATCCAAGTGGGAGACTGTTGGATTAGTGTCTAAGCCCGTAACTATATTTGGTATGTACTTGGCCCGGTTATGCATGGTCCTTTTGGGTTGCCTTCACCAAAGCAACTTGACAAGGTAATTTGAGGAGAGAGAGAGGATATTATGGTTTATTAATATATTATAAGAATAATATATTAAAGGAGAAATCATATTTATTTAATTAGTATTGGTCATAAATTAAATAGGATTTAATTTAGTGAGTAAAAGAGATTAATTAAATAAAGGGGCATAAACTGTCAAATGTGTGATAGTTGAGTTTTGGGCTGGGAAACCTAATGGACTAAGGGGGAACGAAATTATGATGAAGGATCATCATATTTTCGTCCAAGGGCCTTATTCCAGAAGGTTCCTTGGGCTGCTTGGTGGCTAAGTTGTCCATTAGGGTTTAGACTGAAACCCTAGCAGCCTGCACTATAAATGAGACCCCAAGGCTCCAATTTTCGGCCACTTGCTTCCAAGAGAAACCCTAGGGCCGAAATTAGCATCTTTCCTCCTCTCTCAAATTTGCCTTCTTGCTTGAGGTGTTTGTGATCCATTAGAGGAGTTACATTTGTGACTCTAAGCTCAAGAGAAGAAGAAAAGAAGATCTAAGCCAATCTTTGAAGAGGTAAACATCTAGATATGATGTATTAAGTTAATTTTCAAATTATGTATGCTAGATTAGGGTTTGCAAGTCTTGGATTCAATGCATGTACAATAGAGAAACCTAGATCCAAGCATTAGGGTTTGTATGAGCACATAAATTGTTCTTATGCTCAAAACCCATCAACTAGATGGGTGTTTCGGAACAAGCAAGATGATTCGGGTGTAATTATACGTAATAAGGCGAGATTGGTGGTCTGTGGGTTCAGACAAATTGAGGGTCTTGATTATTCAGAAGTCTATGCTTCGGTGGCGCGCTTCGAGGCTATTCGTATCTTCCTCGCTTATGCTTCCTACATGAACTTCACCGTATATCAAATGGACGTCAAGACGGCTTTCTTGTACGGCAAGGTGAAGGAGGAGATTTATGTTGACCAACCTCCTGGGTTTGTTAACCTAAAACTTCCTAACCATGTCTACAAGTTAGACAAGGCTTTGTATGGGCTGCATCAAGCTCCCAGAGCCTGGTATGCTACCCTCACACAGCACTTGCTCGACCATGGCTATTCCTGCGGCACTATCGATCATACCCTATTCATCAAGCATGTCGGTGCAGACCAGATTCTTGTCCAAATATATGTGGACGATATCATATTCGGGTCGACGAGTCCTCAGCAATGCAAGGAGTTCGAGGACGTCATGAAAAAGCGGTTTGAGATGAGTTCATTGGGGGAGATGACCATGTTTTTGGGGCTTCAGGTCAAACAATGTTCAGCCGGAATCCTGATTCATCAAGCCAAATATGTGGACGATATGCTCGAGAAGTTCGGGTTCAGAGACGCTAAACCTGCCTTGACGCCCATGGCGGAGAGACCACTGCTGACTCCTGATATTGAAGGAGAATCCGTAGATCAAACGTACTACAGATCGATGATCGGATCGCTGATGTATCTGACTGCAAGTCTCCCAGACATTATGTTTGCGGTCTGTCAATGCGCGCGCTACTAGGCTAATCCTAAACTGTCTCATCTTATTGCTGTTAAAAGGATTTTTCGGTACCTCAAAGGCAGCCCAAAACTGGGTCTTTGGTATCCGAAAAATTCCGAATTTGATCTTTATGCTTTTGCAGACAGCAATTACGGAGGCTGCGAGCTTGACATGAAATCGACTTCAGGGGGATGTCAATTTCTCGGAGATAGGCTGGTGTCTTGGCAATGCAAGAAGCAGAATACTGTCTCGACCTCAACAACAGAAGCAGAATACATAGTTGCGTCTGCCTGTTGTTCTCAAGTCATATGGATCCAACATCAGCTGTTGGATTACGGTTTGAATTTTCAAGAAACCCCTATATTCTGTGATAATGAGGCTGCGATCCAAATTACTAAAAATCCGGTCCAACACTCAAAAACCAAGCACATCGACATCAAAGTTCATTTTATCAGAGATTGTTATGAGCGCTCGCTCATTCGGCTAGAACAGGTTCCCTCTGCTAATAATGTGGCGGATCTATTCACCAAGCCATTTAACAAAGCTCGATTCGATGTGCTAGTAAACTTTTTGAAAATGATTCGCTTTGAGGATTAATTTTTGTTTAGGTTAGTTTAAATTTGCGCATTTTAATTTCATTCTCACCCATGCACAAATTTAGGGGGAGAAATAATCAAAAACCAAACAAAAATTAGAAAATTAAAAATCCAAAAACAATAGAAAATCAGAAAATCCAAAAACATTAGAAAAACAGAAAATTCAAAAATATTACTGGGAAGTGATATAAAACTTGTGATAATAGGCAATATGAGTCTGTGTAAAGTACCAAAGCTGAATTGTCTAGGCTCTATGTTCGATGAGCTGGTAGGCACGAAAAATTTAATGGTCTTGACTAGGTGCACATGAACTTAAGGAATCTAGAGATTTGACAAAATTCTGACCTAGATAGTTCCGTTTAACCTGACAATATGACGCTCGGATAGGTTGAGCAGGAAGATATCCATGAGCATCCACCAGTCACATTAAAGAATCTGTATCTAGAACCATGGGTTAACTTTTCCTTGATGTACGGATTTTGTCCTTAATTCCGATATTGACGGGGCGACTGGGGAATTACGATAAAGTAGGTCTGTAGAAAATTATTTTTTTTCTCTCCTACTGTTAGTCATATGTTGTCTCCTCTGTGTGATCGAAAGATCCGACCTGGACTGCAGCATATGCAACTCTATTTCTCTGCATCTTCTATCTATGCAATTCTTCCTATCTGTTAGCCATATGCTGTCTCCTTTGCGTTATTAACAATCCGACCTGGTACACAGCATATGCAACCTGCTACTTCTCAATCCCTCTGAAATTCTAGTCAGTCATATGCTTCACTCTCTGCGTGATTGAAAGATCCGACCTGAGTGTACAGCATATGCAATCTAAATCTATCCTTTCTATGAATAATCGTCTGCTCACCTAAAGTAAGGAGTATCTCGGAAGTTCTTGATTATTGGGGTATGTCAGGAAGCGGGAAACATGTTCTTATACATCTAAAATTGAACAATTCTAGATTGTCTGTAGATCTCGCTGCTCAATTTAGGTGGAAAACAATATCCTTGGTCGTCGTCAGATAAATGGTCCTTAGGTATTTTTATCTAGTAACTTAGGATCAATTTGTCCTGTCACTGATAGCATTCCTAAAATTTGTCACAATTTTTCGTGCTTAAGTGGACCACAATACCGACGATCGACCAGATCTATTCATGAAAGGAGAAGTACTGATAAATGAAAATGATTGTCTAACCACTTTGATCCCATATCACTAAAGGTTAATCAATTTCAAGATAGAGGATTAAAATTAGTTTAAATTAAATTTTTGGTAGTTTTATTTTATTTTATTTTATTTTCATTTTTTAGGATTGATAAATTTTAGAAAATGTTTTTATTTTATTTTATTTTATTTTGAAATTAAGCCTCCAAGAGTTTTATTTTTAAAATTATTTTGGGTATTGGGCATTATATTTTAAAAAGGAGGTGCAGCCCACCGGTTTGGATCCGGGTATGAACCGGATATATAAGCGAAAAATTCCACCGATTTAGGTTCCTTTCCTCATTTTCTCTTCTCTGACCGAAAACCCCAAAGATCATCTCTAAATCTCCGGGAAAAATTTTGTGTTTTTTTCTTCAAATCGACTTGATTTTCCTACAGGTATGAAGATTCTGACCATGCCTATGTAATTTTTACCGAGAATCGACCGTGAAATCCAAGCAAAATCGCGAAAATTTGATCTGTCGGCGAGCTTTCGGTCCTAACCGGCTTTCGGTCAAGCCGAGCCGTTTTCGGTTCGTCGGCTAACCGGCTTTCGGTCAAGCCGAGCCGTTTTCGGTTCGTCGGCTAACCGGCTTTCGGTCAAGCCGAGTCGTTTTCAGTCAAGCCAGCTTAGACGGCTTTCGTTTGAGCTGTATTCAGTCCCTAATTAGCTTTCGGTCTACACTCTGTTCGGTCCATGAGCTTTCGGTCTAACTGTCTTGACTGAGAACCATATTTTTTTTAATGAAACTTATTTTAAATGGACAAAATAAATGGAATTAATTGAGAAAATAATATTTAATTTGTTATTATCAAATGTTTTCTCACTTGGTCAGTTTTGTGCAGATAAAATGGCAAATCTAAAAATTGCAGACAGTCACAACGTGTTCATTCTTCTTGATGATCCTCCAGTAGCACACAACAAGTTCAAATCAATGATGTACAGGCTAAGGGAATGCTGCATCTCAACTGCACTTACCTGGAACCCCATTGTTTATCTGAACCTGATCAACGAATTCTGGAGATCTGCAAGTACCAAGAATGGAGACAATGGATCAATTACAATTGAAGCTTCGCTCAGGGGATGCAAAATAGTTATCTCTGAGCAATTCATCAGAGATATCTTGAAGATTGATGACAAAGCTGCTTACCCGACTAACATCGATCTGAGAATTGTTGATGAGTATCTCGAGAAGATGGGATACGAAGGAGTCTTTCCACCAACCCTAAAGAAGTTGTTACCTCCTTAATGGAGGTTTCTAGCTCACGTGTTCGTTAATTGCATATCTGGGAGGAAGGGTGGTTCAGACGAAATATCCTCGAGAAATACTCAGGCGATCATCGCATTGGCTGCAGGGATTGAATTCAATTTTTCTAGGTTCATCTTGGAGAAGATGGTTACTAATGCTAACAAGAAGTCGAAGGATCAATTCCTGCTCTATCCAAGATTTATTCAAATCTTCATCAACAGCCTATTTCCCAATTTGGTCAAGACAGGAGAAATACTTGACATGAAAGCCTTCGGACCAAACACTGTGAGCCTAATCAAACAGAACCGTAAAGGGAAAATCATGTTTCATGGGAAGTACCCTCTCGTGAAATTTGGAAAGTTTGCTGAGTTGTCAGACTCTTCAGAATCCCATGGGTCGTCTGAACAAATGTCAACTGATCAAGCATCGTCAGAACATGCAAATGTGAATGATGATGTTATCACCGTTTTAGACCATGAGACTGAAAATGTTACTCCGTGCACCATTGTTGCTGAAGAGCATGATCTCTCAAATGTGGAGGTTCAGAGTGACTTCAGTGAGGGAACTACAGAAGAATTTACTGAGACCGAAGGAGAAGGAGAGGATGAGTATGAGAATCTTGATCTGTCCGGTTACGACAAAGATGATGTTTCGGTGCATTTTACTGGACTTGAGCACCCACTGTTAAATGAAAACCTCGATGACTTCCTCAAAGATATCGATGATGGTGTCAATTCAACACCGGAGATAAGGGAGAAAGCTGACGATCAAGAAGTTGAGCCTCCGGTTCCCGTTCAAGTGGCTGATTCTTCAACTCAAATGGACACATCATCAGGGATTCCTCCCCTTGATAATGTGGTTCCTACATCCGAGCCAATTACAAGTGATACCCAGACAGTCCTGACCTCCCAACCCCCGATAAAGAGATGCAGAATTGATCCAAGGGCGGGAGTAATTTTTCCTGATCAAAATCAAACCACAGAGACTCCTCCATCTAAATATATCTCCCCCTTGGTTTGGGGCTAGCATGATTCAGTCTTTATCAACCACCAGTACGTCTGACTTTCCCATAGCTCCATTCCACATCTCCTTTTGAATAATATCAGCAACCATGGCAGTGTATTCCTTAGCAGCAGACTCAAAAAGGTCTTCAGCCACCTTGATCTGATGAAGAGAAAGTTGATGTATATCCCACTTTCCAAACTGTAGCAGATCCCTCTTGTCATATAGACGAATACATCCATGTTCAAGTTTGATGACAGCAGAAGTTGTAGTTTCATCAAACACCCAGTATTGCATGGATTGTAGAGATCCATCTGGATGATTCTGAATGATAGGAATCTACTTAACTTGATTAGTAACGGGCCACATCACAGACCGAAGAGGCTGATTGGTTTTGGGATCAATGACACTCGGGTATATCTTGATAATAGACTCTGCAGTCTTCATTGAGGGAAAGCCCTTTGCCACTTGATTTTCCAAAAATAACTTGAATTGTGTCACCTTGGGTTCATTTGATGGATTTGAAAAAGGAGCCTTAGACAATTCTGTAAGATCAACCCTGGTCCAAGAGTGGAAGTCGTGAGCATCTTTATACAATTCGGTATTCCCACTCTTCCTTCTCACGATCCACATGTTCAGAGTGTCGTGGAATC
Source organism: Lactuca virosa (assembly GCF_052849685.1). NCBI lineage: Eukaryota > Viridiplantae > Streptophyta > Magnoliopsida > Asterales > Asteraceae > Lactuca > Lactuca virosa. The sequence continues at coordinate 133,656,632 of NC_136430.1, forward strand.
CCCATGAGATGATCCCTGACCTATCACCATATACGTCCCTGAAGCGATTTTCTCCAAGATCCGTAAAGGTGATGTTTGGTTGACCCCCGGGAGCATTCTGATCCGAGCTCCTCTTGAACAAAAATTGACCCTTTTCAGCAGACTTGGCTAGTTTAGCACCTTTTAACGCCACGACATTTGGAGCCTGCGCTGGTTCTTTGTCAAAACGATCGACAATCGTGGTTGTTCTTGTAGGAGATGGAACTACGGGAGCGACTTGATTGGGAAGATAGACTCTTGGCTCATCGACATATGATTTGAATTTTTCACCAAATTCTTCTTCCAGCTTCTTCTTCAAATCATAATAGCTGGCGGTCAACAAACCAAAATGCGTCTGAAGATCGGTGATCTGCTTTGTCTTCAGAGCTTTATCTTCAAGAAGATCAGCAACTTGAATATTTAGCTTGGCGTTCTCAGTTTGAAGGTCTGCAACCTTGATATCAAGCTCGATATTTTTCTGGTTCAGCACACCAATCTCCTTTCTCAGCTCAGGCACTGAGGCGTCATCATCTCCAGATATACCTTCGTCAAAGGATATTTCTTTTCCGCGTGAGGAGTGAGTTGGACTTAATGGCTGGGCTAAATGAATGGCTAGTCTCTCAGAGACAGCATCATGATAAGGCCTTGGAGGAGACGATCTCAGGCCAGGAGACGTCAACACATGTCAAAAACCAAAACTAGCAACACACGTCAACACACGTCTCAAAAACCAAGCACATCGACATCAAAGTTCATTTTATCAGATATTGTTATGAGCGCTCGCTCATTCGGCTAGAACAGGTTCCCTCTACTAATAATGTGGCGGATCTGTTCACCAAGCCGTTTAACAAAGCTCGATTCGATGTGCTGGTAAACTTTTTGAAAATGATTCGCTTTGAGGATTAATTTTTGTTTAGGTTAGTTTAAATTTGCGCATTTTAATTTCATTCTCACCCATGCACAAATTTAGGGGGAGAAATAATCAAAAACCAAACGAAAATTAGAAAATTAAAAATCCAAAAACAATAGAAAATCCAAAAATCCAAAAACACTAGAAAAACAGAAAATTCAAAAATATTACAGGGAAGTGATATAAAACTTGTGATAACAGGCAATCTGAGTCTGTGTAAAGTACCAAAGCTGAATTGTCTAGGCTCTGTGTTCGATGCGCTGGTAGGCACGAAAAATTTAATGGTCTTGACTAGGTGCACATGAACTTAAGGAATCTAGAGATTTGACAAAATTCTGACCTAGATAGTTCCGTTTAGCCTGACAATATGACGCTCGGATAGGTTGAGCAGGGAGATATCCATGAGAATCCACCAATCACATTAAAGAATCTGTATCTAGAACCGTGGGTTAACTTTTCCTTGATGTACGGATTTTGTCCTTAATTCCGATATTGACGGGGCGACTTGGGAATTCCGATAAAGTAGGTCTGTAGAAAATTATTTTCTTTCTCTCCTACTGTTAGTCATATGTTGTCTCCTCTGTGTGATCGAAAGATCCGACCTGGACTGCAGCATATGCAACTCTATTTCTCTGCATCTTCTATCTATGCAATTCTTCCTATCTGTTAGCCATATGTTGTCTCCTTTGCGTGATTAACAATCCGACCTGGTACACAACATATGCAACCTGCTACTTCTCAATCCCTTTGAAATTCTAGTCAGTCATATGCTTCACTCTCTGCGTGATTGAAAGATCCGACCTGAGTGTACAAGATCCGTAAAGGTGATGTTTGGTTGACCCCCGGGAGCATTCTGATCAGAGCTCCTCTTGAACAAAAATTGACCCTTCTCAGCAGACTTGGCTAGTTTAGCACGTTTTAACACCACGACATTTGGAGCCTGCGCTGGTTCTTTGTCAAAACAATCGACAATCGTGGTTGTTGTTGTAGGAGGTGGAACTACGAGAGCGTCTTGATTGGGAAGATAGACTCTTGGCTCATCGACAGATGATTTGAATTTGTCACCAAATTCTTCTTCCAGCTTCTTCTTCAAATCATAATAGCTGGCGGTCAATAAACCAAAATGCGTTTGAAGATCGGTGATGTGCTTTTGTCTTCATAGCTTTATCTTCAAGAAGATCAGCAACTTGAATATTTAGCTTTGCGTTCTCAGTTTGAAGGTCTGCAACCTTGATATCAAGCTCGATATTTTTCTGGTTCAGCACACCAATCTTCTTTCTCAGCTCAGGCACTGAGGCGTCATCATCTCCAGATATACCTTCCTCAAAGGATATTCCTTTTCCGCGTGAGGAGTGAGTTGGAGGAGACGATCTCAGGCCAGCAGACGAACCACCAGCTTCATGGATAGAGTTGGGATTCTCTTGAATGGGCACAGATGAAGATGGAGCAAATATTGTAGATGGATGAGTCTCTGTGGTTTGAGTTTGATCAGGAAAAATTACTCCCACCCTTGGATCAATTCTGCGTCTCTTTATCGGGGGTTGGGAGGTCAGGACTGTCTGGGTATCACTCGTAATTGGCTCGGATGTAGGAACCACATTATCAAGGGGAGGAATCCCTGATGATGCGTCCATTTGAGTTGAAGAATCAGCCACTTGAACGGGAACCGGAGGCTCAACAAGAAGCTGCTGAACTCTCTGCCAAAATCCTGGGATATGAATATCTCAGTGATTAAGAAGACCAAAGATTTGAACCGTTTGAGTTTGGCTGAAACGATGGAAATCATCAAGGCTTGTGATATCGATGATAAGCAAAGGGAGATTAACCACGTCAATTCATACTCCACAACAAATCTTGGGATCCAAACCACCAACAACACTGCTTTCTCAAGCTTTTCTACTCCTCAAGCTCCTCAAATTCATGTTCCTCAAGTTCAACCCTATGTGACTCATTAGCCCACCTCATACGTTATACCTTAAATGCAACACATTCAAGTTCCTCAACCTCAAACTTTAGCTCAACAAGTTGGTTCTAGTGTTGGTTCATGCACAGCTGCACCCGTTCAATCTCATGGAATCAGTCCTCAAGCTTCATCTTTAAAAGAAAAAGAAGAAAATATGGCACTCGCCACTGGTTTGGTAAACTGCTACAACGCTTTTCTGGCCGGAGAACTCTCCCCACAACTCTCATTTGCTGACCTAGACCAGATCCATCCTGAGGATGTGGAAGAGATGGACATTACATGGCAGATGGTCATGGCGGTTTTCAGGGCAAAGCAGTTCTCCAAGAAAACAGGAAAGAACAATTGGAGTGTAAATTCCGACAAGAAAGTGGGATTCAACAAAGGAAAACTGCGATGTTACAACTGCCATGAGCCTGGGCATTTTGCAAGGGAATGTCCAAAGCCAGATCGAAGAGAAAATTCTGAGCGAACCATGGTGCCGGTGACCTATGTCAACAAGGGATCTTCTTCAAGCAATCAAACTGCTAACTTGGCGATGGTGGCACAATCCTTTGATTGGGAAGATCAAATTCAGGCTATGAATATTTCAGGACCTGAAAATGCACATCTGGCCCAAATCAAGGATTGTGTGGAGTAAGAAGCAGAGAGAGACCCAGAAGAAGAGATGATGAATCTTCAGTTTGCGTTCATGGTGCAATCTACTCCAGAGCCTGTCAAATCCGAGGTCAGTGAATTTGGTTGCTCTCAATCTTGCATTAAGACTGTTAAATTCTTACGTGAACAAATTGAATTAATCAAGAGAGAGAGAACGAGGACCTTAAGTATGAGGGTTACATACTTAGGAAAAATCAAAAGCCTTTATAGACACAATTAGAAAATAAAACAAAGGACTTTAAGAAACTGCAAGAGGATTACAGCAACAAATGCGAGAACTATGATCATCTCAAAAGAAAATTTGCTGCTGTAACCGCTGAACTTGACTCATTGAAAAATCGTCTTGAAAATGCTGAATTTATTTTTAACAAATTCGATGGGTCAAGTGAAGTTGTTGCAAAAATGGTAGAGGAACAAATGCAGTGGAAGGACATTACTTGTGGAAACCAAAAGAAAGTAGGATTAGGTTTTGAGAGTGTCCCTCCTCCCTTTAATCATACTTACACTGTTATTCCTCTATCTCAAGAAGAAATTGACAGAGAACCTTTCATGGTTTATGGGAAATCAGCTTCGGAACAAGCAACACGGTCTAATGATAAAATCTTGGATACTAACATTTCTACCTCAAGTGCAGATACGTCAGTAGTTCAGGGGGAGCAAGAAGCTGAAAAGTCTGAGTCGAATAATTTTGTGTCTAAATTTGGTGTTGAATTTTGTGATGAATCTGTGTTAAATTCAAACACTAACGTTTTTGTTTCTAGTGGTGTGTTGCTTCAGACTGATAATTTTGAAAATAATGGTGTTGTTTCTGATAAAGTTGATAAATCTGATTTGAATGCTTCTACATCTTCCACGTTTGCTACACAATCTAGTGCTTGTTCTTGCAAATGTGAAAATGCTAGAAAAGATAATAAAAACCAGAAATCTGACAAGAGCAGTACCCAATCCAATGATAATAAACAAATTTGCTTCAATTGTGGTACTGCTGGTCATATTGCCAGAAATTGTTTAAACCAGTTGTTTGTGCATCACATGTCAAAAAGGGGAGATAATGAGTCTAGAGGACGATCTTTAATTAGAAAATCCTCCAGAACTCGCTCTCGAGATGATGACTGGAAAACAAATCAAAACAAGAAAATGGAAGATTTTAAAAAGAACAAACAGGTTTTCAATAAATTCACAAACAATTTGCCAAAATCGACCCAAGCTAAGCCAAAGTCGATTTCGTCAAAGAGTAGGTCTGGATCTTCAAACTCTTCGAGTAGAAAATCCACCGGCTCGAAGCAAACTGAAAAGAAAGTTGTTTCAAAACCTAAATATCAGTGGATGCCAAAATTAAAATCTGATCAGTCATCATCCTCCTCTGTATCTGTTGAAAAAGAAAAATCAAAAGAGAAATTGAAAGATGAATCTGTGAAAGTTAAGGGTCAACCCAGGACTGTAATGAACTGGGCCCCCAAATCTAAATGATTCCGCTCATCGTACAGGGACAGTTGCGGAGGAATGTCGTCAGACCCTGGTATATCGACAGCGGCTGCTCCCGGCACATGACTGGAGATATCTCGGAACTACGTGATATTCAGACATTTAATGGGGGATATGTCTCCTTTGCGGGCGGAGAAGGCGGAAAGATAACTCAGAAAAGAACGGTGACAAACGGAGTGCTCAGTTTTGAGAATGTCAACTATGCTCCTGAGCTGAAGCACAGTCTGTTGAGCGTTTCTCAAATCTGTGACAAGTGTTACTCGACACACTTCACCGATAAAGAATGTCTAATTTTAAAGCTGGGCATTGTCATCCCGGAGGAGTGGATTCTTGTAAAATCAAAGCGGGATGGGAATGCCTATATTATCGACATGAACAACAATGTACCCGATGAAGTCACTTGTCTCTTTTCCAAACTCTCAGAACAAAACGCAATGTTGTGGCATCGTCGACTTGGCCATGCAAATGAAAAGAATCTGAATCGTCTTGCCAAAAACGAAATGGTCCGCGATCTACCTGTCAGAGATTTTATTACTTTTGAAAAATGTGTTTCCTGTGCTCAAGGCAAACACCATCGGAAACCACATCAGCCAAAGCAGGTCAACTCCATCAGTCAGGTGCTCCAGTTGTTGCACATGGACTTGTTTGGTCCGGTCAACGTTCTCAACATCAACCGAAATTCGTACTGCCTCGTTGTGATAGATGACTTCTCTCGTTTCACGTGGATCTTCTTTCTGTCAAACAAAGCTGGGATCGCCGACCTCATCAAGAAGTTCATTGTAATGATCGAGAACCAAACCAACCACCAAGTGAAAGCGCTCTGATACCACTTGTAAGTCCCCAAATCTGCTTGTGTATCAATCAGATCCAATTGATGGTGTGGAATCCCAATCAATTGGATGATGTCAGATCAAAATAGAAGAGAGGGAGAAGAAGAAGAAGATGATGATGAATCTATGATGTATTAATGAAATGATTGATGCTCCATACACATAGATTCACACACACTCTTCTCTCTTGTTTCTCTCACACCTTAGAATACATACACTTAAGCTCCTTGGCTATTTCCCTCACATGCACTCCTCACCCTATATATATATATATATATATATATATATATATATATATATATATATATATATATATGTATATATATATGTATATATATATATATATATATATATATATATATATATATATATATATATATATATATATATATATGGACCTAAGGCCAAGCCCAAAATACAAATAATCCAATGCTAGACCGAAAACACATGGGTTTTCGGTCCAAGCTACAATTAATCCTATACTATTTTTGGCCCAAATAATTAAAACAATAAATGCTTAGAAAAGCAAAGTATAAACCATATTTTTGTCCTAACAATGCATATGCAATCTAAATCTATCCTTTCTATGAATAATCGTCTGCTCACCTAAAGTAAGGAGTGTCTCGGAAGTTCTTCATTATTGGGGTATGTCAGGAAGCGGGAAACATGTTCTAGTACATCTAAAATTGAATAATTCTAGATTGTCTGTAGATCTCGCTGCTCAATTTAGGTGGACAACAATATCCTTGGTCGTCGTCAGATAAATGGTCCTTAGGTATTTTTATCTAGTAACTTAGGATCAATCTGTCCTGTCACTGATAGCATTCCTAAAATTTGTCACAATTTTTCGTGCTTAAGTGGACCACAATATCGGCGATCGACCAGATCTATTCATCAAAGGAGAGGTACTGATAAATGAAAATGATTGTCTAACAACTTTGATCCCATATCACAAAAGGTTAATCAATTTCAAGATAGAGGATTAAAATTAGTTTGAATTAAAAAAAAATTGGTATTTTTATTTTATTTTTTTATTTTCATGTTTTAGGATTGATGAATTTTAGAAAATGTTTTTATTTTATTTTATTTTATTTTATTTCATTTTGAAATTAATCCTCCAAGAGTTTCATTTTTAAAATTGTTTTGGGTATTGGGCCTTATATTTTAAAAGGAGGTGCAGCCCACCGGTTTGGATCCGAGTATGAACCGGATATATAAGGGAAAAGATTCCACCGATTTAGGTTCCTTTCCTCATTTTCTCTTCTCTGACCGAAAACCCCAAAGATCCTGTCTATATCTCCGGAAAAAAATTTGTGTTTTTTTTTCTTCAAATCGACTTGATTTTCCTACAGGTATGAAGATTCTGACCATGCCTATGTAATTTTTACCGAGAATCGACCGTGAAATCGAAGCAAAATCGCGAAAATTTGATCTGTCGGCGAGCTTTCGGTCCTAACCGGCTTTCGGTCAAGCCGAGCCGTTTTCGGTTCGTCGGCTAACCGGCTTTCGGTCAAGCCGAGCCGTTTTCAGTCAAGCCAGCTTAGACGGCTTTCGTTTGAGCTGTATTCAGTCCCTAATTAGCTTTCGGTCTACACTCTGTTCGGTCCATGAGCTTTCGGTCTAACTGTCTTGACCGAGAACCATATTTTTTTTAATGAAACTTATTCTAAATGGACAAAATTAATGGAATTAATTGAGAAAATAATTTTTAATTTTTTATTATCAAATGTTTTCTCACTTGGCCAGTTTTGTGCAGATAAAATGGCAAATCTAAAAATTGCAGACAGTCACAACGTGTTCATTCTTCTTGATGATCCTCCAGTAGCACACAACGAGTTCAAATTAATGATGTACATGCTAAGGGAATGCTGCATCTCAACTGCACTTACCTGGAACCCCATTGTTTATCTGAACCTGATCAACGAATTTTGGAGATCTGCAAGTACCAAGAATGGAGACAATGGATCAATTACAATAGAAGCTTCTGTCAGGGGATGCAAAATAGTTATCTCTGAGCAATTCATTAGAGATATCTTGAAGATTGATGACAAAGTTGCTTACCCGACTAACATCGATCTGAGAATTTTTGATGAGTATCTCGAGAAGATGGGATACGAAGGAGTCTTTCCACCAACCCTAAAGAAGCTGTCAGACTCTTCAGAATCCCATGGGTCGTCTGAACAAATGTCAACTGATCAAGCATCGTCAGAACATGGAAATGTGAATGATGATGTTATCATCGTTTCAGACCATGAGACTGAAAATGTTACTCCGTCCACCATTGTTGCTGAAGAGCATGATCTCTCAAACGTTGCGGTTCAGAGTGACTTCAGTGGGGGAACTACAGAAGAATTTACTAAGACCGAAGGAGAAGGAGAGGATGAGTATGAGAATCTTGATCTGTCCGGTTACGACAAAGATGATGTTTCGGTGTATTTTACTGGACTTGAGCACCCACTATTAAATGAAAACCTCGATGACTTCCACAAAGATATCGATGATGGTGTCAATTCAACACCGGAGATAAGGGAGAAAGCTGACGATCGAGAAGTTGAGCCTCCGGTTCCCGTTCAAGTGGCTGATTCTTCAACTCAAATGGACACATCATCAGGGATTCCTCCCCTTGATAATGTGGTTCCTACATCCGAGCCAATTACAAGTGATACCCAGACAGTCCTGACCTCCTAACCCCCGATAAAGAGACGCAGAATTGATCTAAGGGTGGGAGTAATTTTTCCTGATCAAACTCAAACCACAGAGACTCCTTCATCTACAACATTTGCTCCATCTTCATATGTGCCCATTCAAGAGAATCCCAGATCTATCCATGAAGCTGGTCGTTCGTCTGCTGGCCTGAGATCTTCTCCTCCAAGGCCTTATCATGATGTTGTCTCTAAGAGACTAGCCATTCATTTAGCCCAGCCATTAAGTCCAACTCACTCCTCACGCGGAAAAGGAATATCCTTTGAGGAAGGTATATCTGGAGATGATGACGCCTCAGTGCCTGAGCTGAGAAAGCAAATTGGTGTGCTGAACCAGAAAAATATCGAGCTTGATATCAAGGTTGCAGACCTTCAAACTGAGAACGCCAAGCTAAATATTCAAGTTGCTGATCTTCTTGAAGATAAAGCTCTGAAGACAAAGCAGATCACCGATCTTCAAACGCATTTTGGTTTGTTGACCGCCAGCTATTATGATTCGAAGAAGAAGCTGGAAGAAGAATTTGGTGACAAATTCAAATCATCTGTCGATGAGCCAAGAGTCTATCTTCCCAATCAAGACGCTCCCGTAGTTCCACCTCCTACAAGAACAACCACGATTGTCGATCGTTTTGACAAAGAACCAGCGCAGGCTCCAAATGTCGTGGCGTTAAAACGTGCTAAACTAGCCAAGTCTGCTGAGAAGGGTCAATTTTTGTTCAAGAGGAGCTCGGATCAGAATGCTCCCGGGGGTCAACCAAACATCACCTTTACGGATCTTGGAGAAAATCGCTTCAGGGACGTATATGGTGATAGGTCAGGGATCATCTCATGGGGATTCCACGACACTCTGAGCATGTGGATCGTGAGAAGGAAGAGTGGAAATACCGAATTGTATAAAGATGCTCACGACTTCCACTCTTGGACCGGGGTTGATCTTACAGAATTGTCTAAGGCTCCTTTTTCAAATCCATCAAATGAACCCAAGGCGACACAATTCAAGTTATTTTTGGAAAATCAAGTGGCAAAGGGCTTTCCCTCAATGAAGACTGCAGAGTCTATTATCAAGATATACCCGAGTGTCATTGATCCCAAAACCAATCAGCCTCTTCGGTCTGTGATGTGGCCCGCTACTAATCAAGTTAAGCAGATTCCTATCATTCAGAATCATCTAGATGGATCTCTACAATCCATGCAATACTGGGTGTTTGATGAAACTACAACTTCTGCTGTCATCAAACTTGAACATGGATGTATTCGTCTGTATGACAAGAGGGATCTGCTACAGTTTGGAAAGTGGGATATACATCAGCTTTCTCTTCATCAGATCAAGGTGGCTGAAGACCTTTTTGAGTCTGTTGCTAAGGAATACACTGCCATGGTTGCTGATATTATTCAAAAGGAGATGTGGAATGGAGCTATGGGAAAGTCAGACGTACTGGTGGTTGATAAAGACTGAATCATGCTAGCCCCAAACCAAGGGGGAGATTGAAGGTCCAATATATATGGTTTGGGCTAGGCATCAATGTATAGATGAGTTAGGGCATTTATCAATGTATTTTGGAGTCTTTTGTGTGTACTTGACGTTTTCGGTCTAGGCCTTTGTTCTCGGTTGGAAGTGACCGAAAACAGGCTTTCGGTCAGCCTGACCGAAACCTGTTTTCGGTGCATCTTGGTATATATAGGTTGTCAGGCTGTCAGTAGAGAGGGTTGTCGATCTACAGTTGTTCATTGCTATTTTTCGGTCCTTGAGTTGTATCCGACATTTCCAAGTGTGAATTGTATGCAAGCTCAAGTTTCATTCTATTTCTACTCCATTTCTTCTTTGTTTTCTTATGCTTGATTGAACATTGGTGAAGATCCTGCGATCTAGGACCTTACACTTCATCTTCTAGGGTTGTTCTTCAAGGTAATCACGAAAACCCTTCATCTTCCTTCACTTTCTTTCTTGTTTAAAGGATTTTCTTGCACTTCTCCTTCTTATACACCATTCTTTATAAACATTCATGAACATATACATGAATTTCGAGTTTGATGATGATGGTGGTAGGGTTTCACCCAAGAACGACATGCATGTTGTTTGATGGTGAAATCCAAGGACCAAAACCTATGTCAAACCCTAAAATACGAATTTTTACAAGTTTTGAAGATTCATCTACATTATGCATTCAAGTTTTTCCTTTGAAAACATCACTATGAACAAAATATGTCCAATCATGGTTCTCAAACCGTGATGCATGTGATGAACATCAAGTTAAAGAGCTTGATGATCAAAGTACATTGTTAATAGTGCATGTAAATGATTTTATTCATAAAAAAATCTAGATATCCTTTTCTGTTCGAAATAAATTTTCCTCAGATTCTCAATAGGATAATATGAGGATCTGGAAAATCCCAGGAGTTTTTATCATTTCTTTAATTTATTAAAATTGTAGAAAGAAAACAAGACCATAAATCATTTAAAATAGTTTCTGAGGTCTATAAATCCTAGGTAAATTCGTGGATCGATGACCCCTAAAGTAAATGATGACATCTCCATAAGTTTCATCGATTTTGGTTACTGTTTGGTATGGTTTTTAATTTTCTTTTTTTTTAATTCAAATAAATCATAAAACCACTTTAGAAAATATGAAAAGGCTATCTAAGATTTTCGCAGATCCTACCTCATGTGGAATACTAAAAAAAAATAGTATTAGAATTTATCATAATGCATAGCTATTTTTCCCCGATTTATGTATTTATAATGGACTAATAATGGGAAAAATAGTTCTACTCATCCAACATTCATGAACATTTACCATAAGACCTTATAATATATTATAACTCTAAATAAAAATTTGGATGATTTTTCTATTCAGTATGTTATTTTTCTTCTATTTTCTAAGATTAAATACACTTAAATCCACAAAATCGGATTACAGTATATAAAAATCACCATTGGTATTTTTCTCGGATGATGTACACTGTAAACAAAGTTTACCAAAATTTTGGTAATTTACTTTAAATGTTTGATAATTATGCACCAATTAATGATTATTCAAGAGAATAAAACAACGAAAAATAGGAAGACTAAATGAAAAATATCTTTTATATTTTTCACAACTTCTATATGTATAATAACAGTATCACAAAAAGTTTGGCAAATTGTAGAAACTTTTTTCTATTTATTTCTATTTTTGTTAGAATAAATGCACAAAAATCATAAAATCGGGTTAAACTGTTTAGAAACCTATTTTTATATTTTTTTCTAGCTTAAGTATATTTAATGGAAGTAGGATAAAAAGTTTGCGAATTTTTATCATCTAGATGATATTTTTCACGAATTTAAATTGTTATGAAGGCTTAAAAATTTGGAAAAATAGTTAATCACATCAAAAATTCAAGGGAAAATTTCTGGAAGACCTCTACTGTATTTGGAACGAAAATGTAAAATTGGATGAATTTTGGAAACTTTTTGATAATATTTTTGGATTTTTAGGAGTTTAAAACACCTTTAAATGTGCTGAAATACCCTCAATTAATATTACAAAAACCTGAAAAATAATATCCAGAATTATCTTTATCACATGAGTTATAAAATATCACCATTTCAGAAAAATTGTTACCCATTTAATATAAAACCAATATTAGAACAAATTTTTTTGGCATTTCTCTATATGTAGAATTTAGTATATTAGCATTAGATTTCGACATAGAAATTCACTAGCGTGTGTTTGATGTCGTAGGATCCCGGTAGTAAATGCATTGGTGTATTCCGAGGCACCACTTGTAGCTACTTGAAACATTGTGAGTATTCACACCTTCCCCCTATTTTCGGTTTTTATGTTTTGGGGTGGAAAAGCATGTCCAAACTATTTATGATTGATGTATTATATTGAATTGTATCAAACTTGATTGCTATATTTTGCTATATTTTGTTGTGTATGTGTATGTTATTGTTAAAACATGAGGCCTTATCGTCTTAAGTCCTTTCCACTTTACTCCAACCATTAACTCTTTGAGCCAATGGTCATTATGAATAGCGCTATTAGGAATTGACAACTCCTCACTCGCCCGATTGCTTGAGTGCATGATACCATATTCATCTATCGAACGATAAGCATAGATCTTGATAGGGCATCAGTCATAGGCTTGGTTGTGAACTCATTGTTTATTCATATACATATAAACTTGCTTATTAATTATAGCAATGAACTTTTTTCCTCATTATAGCAATGAGCTTTGTTTCTCATTATAGCAATGTACTTGTATTTATGGAAAGTATTATACCAAATCTTGATTTTGTAAACTTGTGAACTCACCAACTATTTTCATAGTTGACCGTCGTTTTACATGCTTTTTCAGGAAATAATTAGTAAGTGGGTTTAAAGATTCATCATCATAGAGCATGCTGCATCGTGTGGAAGTTATTTTATGAAGTTATCTTTTGAACAATGTCATTTTGGAAAACTTGTATTTTGTTTTGTTTGAATTATGGGTTGTAAACTTTTAACTACTACTATGGTGATGTATCTTTATCTTTTGCAATGAAACCTTTATCGCTGACATATCTTGCATTTCCGGTTTCGCGGGGTGTGACAGAAATGGTATCAGAGCTAAAGTTATAGAGAACATAAGTTTTCTTTTAATAAAACACAACCTATAACCAAAATGTATAAATTTTCTTTTACATCGAACATACTACTAATGTAATTAGGTTGGGGGTTTTATTATTAGACCTCAATTAAACATAGCCTGATCACCTATGTTTGATTAAGGAAAGATTTATAAAAAAGCTTGAGCTAATTATAATGGGAAAATGTTCAACCAAATTTTTGTGAAAACTTTATTTCAAAAATTAAAAGGTGAATTTTGGTGTGTGTAAGCATTGCATATTATAGGCATTCATTGTTATTTATTTCATAACTCATAAAAACTATGTCTCAGTCCACTATGTCGACATCGTCATCCTCTCGCGCTACCCCCTCGACTGATGAGTCCGGCTATGTCACCGTTATCCCTCGACATGATCCCCCTGCCTCTGTGGAAGAAGAACCCTCGGAAGACATGGGAGAATCGGTGGAGATCAGCAGTGACAACGCCCTGAGTCGGCAACGCGAGGCATCGCCTGTATCAGTGTTACCACAGCCGCTACCCTCCGGGACTCGTATCTGACACACTGCAAGGAAGAATGTCTCTAGGCCCGTGAGGGTATCATTCGATGGAGCAGGACCCAGTAGGGTAGGACCCAACATGACATGACCGAGAGCACCCACACCACATCGAGTCATTGGGATACTTGTCAGGCAGGAATGTATGACCCCGAAGGAGTCCCGAAGAATGCAGTGGATGAAAGTGGACCTACGGCAGAGTCTCGCAGTGATAGATGGGCATCAGGAGGTTTTGGATGAGGTGATGACATGAATGGGCATCCTGTTTCAGCATCCTATGGAGGCTAAGGATACTGCTAGAGATGCCAGGCGAGTGGCAGGTCGTGCAATGACCGCATGTTATGTGTTCGGAGGGCTGTTACTGATCATGATGTGGATGTTTCTTGTTGGGATATTCATTCGTATTTGGTTATGATTTAAGTATTTTATTTTATCATGTAATGAAAACCCATGTTGGGTGTCTTTTGGGAGAAACTTTAAAACTTTATTTTGAGAATGATGTATCGTTTTGGTATTGAAACTATTTTGTATGGTCATGAAAAAGATAATTTTATGTTTGAAAACTTTACTATGAGATCAAACCCTAGATTTTATTTAGTCAATTGTTGAATAAAAATATTTTTATTCTTTCTTTCTTTTCTCAAATCTATATGCATAGTAATAATGCAAACCGTTAATTTGACAACACATATAGTTTTAAAAATGTAGTTAATCAGACATTATACATTATTTTATATATTTATATGTATTTTTTTCTCTCTTGTGTCTTAGAACCATGGCAGGAAGGCCTACTCGCGGGCGCCCACAGAACGAAACAACCGATGTTGCTCAATTGGTAGCACAACAACTCATGGCAGCAATCCCAAACATTGTTACTCAAGTAATTGCGGATCTTAATGCAACCCAAGGAAGTAGAGGAGGAAATCAGGGAAGCAATGAAAGAGAATGCAAGTACAAGTCCTTTATGGCCTGTAAACCTAAGGAATTCCATGGAAAGAAAGGTGCAGTCGTGTTGCTGAAATGGATTGAAATCATGGAGTCGGTCCTTCACAATAGCAAATGCCTCGAACGCAACAAAGTGGAGTATGCAACTTGTCTACTCCAGGATAGGGCATTAACCTGGTGGAATTCCCTAGTGCAAACCCGAGGTCGTGCAGCGGAATATCAACTAACTTGGGAAGACCTGAAGAAGCTACTGATAGAGGAGTATTGTCCCAAGGATGAAATTCAGAAGCTTGAATCTGAGTTCTAGAACCATTCTATGGTTGGAAAACAAATAGAGAAGTACACAGTCCGATTCATAAGCTACAAAAACTGGTACCTCACATGGTCACTCTTGAAGAGAAACGGATTGACCGCTACCTTTGGGGTTTGGCACCTGAGATTCGAGGAATGGTTACTGCAGCTAACCTAACCACCATTGAAGTTGCAGTAAGTCTAGCAAATCGACTAACCAATGATGTGATAAGAACGGGAGCCTCGGCAGAGGAAAACTCTAGTAGCAAGAGGAAGCCAGAAGATCAAGGAAAGAAGAAGTCTGGAGGCAGGTCAAGGATGAAGCAGAAAGTCTCAAGAAACTTTATGGTAAGAGCCCAGGAGCAAGAACCAGTGAAAACTCAGGAACAGAAAGTCGTGGAAACTCAGGAGCGAAAGTAGTACACATGACCGCATCTAAAGTGCAATAAGTGTAACTTCCATCACAAGGGAGCTTGTCATGTGTGCCAAAAATGTAACGAGACAGGCCATTACCGGAAGTATTGTAAGCTGAATAAGGATGAAAAAGGGCATGTTACGAGTGCGGGAGTACTGATCACCTCCGTAATGCTTGTCCCAAACTAAACAGGAGGCCTGGTAACAACGGACAAGACCAGGCTAGGCAAAATTTCCAAGGAAATCAAGGTGGGCGGCCAAGAGGTGTAGCATTTGTGATTGGTGCAGAAGAAGCTCGTCAAAACCCTGAAGTGATTACAGGTACGTTCCTCCTAAACAATCACTTTGCATCAGTAATATTCGATGCGTGAGCAGATAGGAGTTTCGTTTATTTAGCATTTAGACCATTAATTGAATTGAAATCAAGAAAGATGAGGAATACTTATGCTATTGAACTTGCTGATGGGTATGAAATTAGGGCTAATGAAATAATTCCAGGTTGTACTTTGAACATAGCTGATAAACTCTTTAGCATTGACCTAATTCCCATAGAGCTAGATAGTTTTGATTTAATAGTAGGAATGGATTGGTTATCCAAGAATAGAGCGGACATTGGTTGTTATGAGAAAGGCATTAGGGTACCTCTCCCCAATGACGAAACCCTTATCATACACGGTGAGAAGCCAGGAAGAAGTTTAAACATTGTGTCAAGAAGGAAGATTCACAAGTACCTGAAAAAGGATTGTATTGCATTCATGGCCCATGTGGTAGAAAGAGAACCTGAAGCTAAGCAAATCAAAGAGATCCCGGTGGTTCAAGACTATCCCGAAGTGTTTCCGGAGGAATTACCCGGTCTACCCCCACACAGACAAGTCAAATTTCGGATCGACTTAATTCCCGGAGCGGCACCAGTAGCAAAAGCACCATATCGCCTCGCGCCATCTGAGATGCAAGAATTGTCCGGACAACTTTAAGAACTTCTAGACAAGGGGTTTATACGACCAAGTTCTTCACCTTGGGGAGCCCCAGTGTTGTTCGTCAAAAAGAAAGACGGGTAATTCCGAATGTGTATTGTTTACAGAGAACTGAACAAGTTGACAATCAAGAATCGATATCCTCTTCCTCGAATTGATGACTTGTTCGATCAGTTGCAGGGCGCTTCATACTTTTCAAAGATCGACCTCCGATCAGGATATCATCAACTAAGAGTTCACGAAGAAGACATTCATAAAACAACGTTTAGAACCCGTTATGGACATTATGAGTTCTTAGTCATGACTTTTGGACTAACGAACGCGCCAACTGTTTTCATGGATTTGATGAACAGGGTCTGTAGACCATACCTAGACAAGTTCGTAATCGTATTTATTGATGACATAGTTGTTTACTCACAAACCAAAGAAGAACATGAACGACATTTGAAGTTAATATTGGAGCTATTGAAAAAGCAGAAATTGTATGCCAAGTTCACTAAGTGTGAATTTTGGATTCGGGAAGTACATTTCCTTGGCCATGTGGTCGGCGAAAAGGGAATTCATGTAGATCCAACTAAAATTGAGGCAATCAAGAAGTGGGAAGCCCCCAAAACCCCGACAGAAAATACGACAGTTTCTAGGATTAGCTGGGTACTACAGACGCTTCATTGAAAATTTCTCAAGGATTGCTCAACCATTAACATCCTTGACCAAAAAGTAAAAAAAATTTCTCTGGGAAGAGAAACACGAAGAAGCTTTCCAAATCCTGAAAAACAAACTATGCAATGCACCAATTCTGGCCTTACCAGATGGATCAGAGAACTTTGTAGTGTAAATTGATGTGTCTCATCAAGGTTTAGGATGTATGTTAATGCTAAAAGATAAGGTCATTGCGTATGCTTCCAGACAACTCAAACCGCATGAGAAGAATTATACAACCCGCGATCTAGAACTAGGAGCAATAGTTTTCGATCTTAAGATAATGAGGCATTATTTGTATGGAACCAAGTGCATCATTTATACCGACCACAAAAGCCTTCATCATATCCTAGATCAGAAAATGTTAAACATGCTGCAAAGGAGATGGGTAGAGTTGCTTAGTGATTATGACTGTGGGATACGATATCACCCAGGCAAGGCTAACGTAGTAGCCGACGCTCTTAGCAGAAAAGAAAGAGTGAAACCTTCCCGTGTGAGGGCTTTGGGAATGGTAATTCAGACAAGCTTGAAATCTCAAATCATTGATGCCCAGGAGAAAATCTTGATCAAGTAAAATCTTCCAGGTGAAACTTTACATGGTTTAGAAGTGAGATTTGAAACCAAACCCGACGGAGTACGTTATTTTAAGGGCAGAATTTGGATTCCAAGAGTTAACAATCTGAGAGACATAGTACTAGAGGAGTCTCATCGATCTAAATACTCAATCCACCTTGGAACGGATAAGATGTACAAAGATCTTAAAGAGTACTATTGGTGGCCTGGAATGAAAAAGGATATCACCTTGTATGTTGGAAAGTGTTTGACATGCTCAATAGTCAAGGCTGAACATCAAAAACCATCCGGCTTACTGCAACAGCCTAAAATTCCACAATGGAAATGGGAGCAAATATACATGGATTTCGTTACCAAACTCCCTAGGACTTCTAAAGGTCATGATTCGATTTGGGTCATAGTGGATCGACTGACAAAATCTGCTCACTTTCTCCCTATCCGGGAAGACTTCAAGATGGATAAATTGGCCCAAGTCTACATCGACAAAATTGTTTCTCTGCATGGTGTACCTCTATCTATCATTTCTGATAGAGATAGTCGTTTCACATCACGATTTTGGAGGATGTTATAGAAGGCACTAGGAACCCAGATAAATTTGAGCACAACTTACCAACCTCAGACAGATGGGCAGACGGAGAGAACAATACAAACCTTAGAAGACATGCTACGGGCGTGTGCCATTGAATTCAAAGGAAATTGGGATACTCATTTGCCTCTAATCGAGTTTTCCTACAATAACAGTTACCACACGAGTATCCAGTGTACTCCATATGAAGCATTATATGGACGCAAGTCTCGTTCTCCATTATGTTGGACAGAAATCGGAGATAGACAATTGTCTAGACTCGACCTTATCCAGGAAACAACTGACAAGATTGCTATCATCAGAGATAGGCTTAAAGCCGCAAGAGATCGTCAGAAAAGTTATGCGGATAATCGTCGGAAACCTTTAGAATTCCAAGTCGGAGACAAGGTACCTCTAAAGGTGTCGCCTTGGAAAGGGCTTGTACGTTTTGGTAAGAAAGGAAAACTAAGCCCAAGATATGTAGGACCCTTTGAGATCATTGAAAGGATCGATCCGGTGGCATATAAACTCCAATTACCCCAAGAGTTAAGCGCCATTCACAACACATTCCACGTCTCCAATCTTAAGAAATGTTTAGCCGACAAATCCTTGATAGTGCCTTTAGAGGAGATCAAGATCAGCGATAAGTTGAATTTCGTTGAGAAGCCGATAGAAATCTTGGACAGAGAGGTAAAACAACTCAAGCGGAGTAAGATTCCGATTGTGAAAGTTCGATGGAACTTGAAACGCGGGGAGTACACCTGGGAGCGTGAGGACTTCATGAAGGAAAAGTATCCACAACGTTTTCCATACGATGACAAACGATGACATAGAATGAATTTCGGGCATACTATGACAACTGTCAAATTCAGGTCATTCTCGGACTCATTCAACTTTTCATAAACCATATATGCACATCATGTCATGACCTAGTAATAGAAATTAGGTCAAAATCTTGTATAAACTAGGATCCAACTAAAATCTAGGACTAATATACTTGACTCTTACGATTCTAGTAAGTTGTCTAGCTACTGTAGGAAATGCTAATACCCGAATTAGAACGAACTCTAAACAATTGTTACAATTAAAAAAAGGGTATAAAACCCTAAAAATAAATTAAAATCTTCTAATTTCATTTCAACATGATGGTAAATATCTAACAAAGTTCCAAAAGCCCTAAAGAGCCCAAAAATCCAAATTTATAAACTTTAAAACCTAAAAACTCTATAAGATTTGTTATAAACCTTATTATTATCAAATTTAAATAATTAAGTTATGGGATATAATCAAAGACATAAAAATTTAATTATCAAACATATATCATATTTTATGAGCTAAAAACAAAGATTTTTAATAAGTTAAGAATTAAATAAAGAAGCATTTTTATAAAAGTTAGGGTTTTATAAAAATTAAAGAGAAATTATATAAAAAAATTAATTATGAGAGAAAAGACCTCTCTTATAATCAAAAAAATTGTCCACCACATCCCATGCTCCCTCTTCCCCAAGTCTTTCAATCATTTTATCTTCTCTTACACTCCTACTTCCCTTCACTCTCTTTCTCACACTCCACTCTTTACCACACTCAAACTCTCCCTTTCTCTCTCAAAACCCACGAAATTTTCCAACCAAGAACATCTCTCAACCTTCAAATCTTCATCTTGTAGGGGTGTTTTTCAAGCTAATCACGAAAATCCTTCATCTTCCTTCACTTTCTTTCTTGTTTTAAAGGTTTTTCTTGCACTTCTCCTTCTTCTACACCATTCTTTATGAAAATTCATGAACATATCCATGAATTTCAAGTTTGATGATGATGGTGGTAGGGTTTCACCCAAGAACAACATGCATGTTGTTTGATGGTGAAATCCAAGGACCAAAACCTATGTCAAACCCTAAAATACGAATTTTTACAAGTTTTGAAGATTCATCTACATTATGCATTCAAGTTTTTCCTTTGAAAACATCACTATGAACAAAATATGTCCAATCATGGTTCTCAAACCGTGATGCATGTGATGAACATCAAGTTAAAGAGCTTGATGATCAAAGTACATTGTTAATAGTGCAATTAAATGATTTTATTCATAAAAAAATCTAGATATCCTTTTCTGTTCGAAATAATTTTTCCTCAAATTCTCAATAAGATAATATGAGGATCTGGAAAATCCCAGGAGTTTTTATTATTTCTTTAATTTATTAAAATTGTAGAAAGAAAACAAGACCATAAATCATTTAAAATAGTTTCTGAGGTCTATAAATCCTAGGTAAATTCGTGGATCGATGACCCCTAAAGTAAATGATGACATCTCCGTAAGTTTCATCGATTTTGGTTACTGTTTGGTATGGTTTTGAATTTTCTTTTTGTTTAATTCAAATAAATCATAAAACCACTTTAGGGAATGTTAAAAGGCTATCTAATATTTTTCGTAGATCCTACCTCATGTGGAATACTCGGAAAAATAGTTTCAGAATTTTTCATAATGCATAACTATTTTTCCCCGATTTATGTATTTATAATGGACTAATAATGGGAAAAATAGTTCTACTCATCTAAAATTCATGAAAACTTATCAGAAGACCTTGTGATATACTAGAACGCTAAATACAAATTTGAATGATTTTTCTACTCAGTATGCTATTTTTCTTCTATTTTCTAAGATTAAATACACTTAAATCCTCAAAATCGGATTACAGTATATAAAAATCACCATTCGTATTTTTCTCTTATTATGTACACTGTAAACGAAGTTTACAAACATTTTGGTAATTTACTTCAACTGTTTGATAATTCTTCTCCAATTAATGATTATTCAAGAGAATAAAACAAAGAAAAATAGCAAGACTAAATGAAAATATCTTTTATATTTTACACAGCTTCTATATGTATAATAACAGTGCTACAAAAAGTTTGGGAAATTTTGGAAACTGTTTTCTATTTATTTCCAATTTTGTTAGAATAAATGCACAAAAATCTTACTTTCAAAGTATGATCGACTGTGGATAATTTGCACAATCTAATTATTTCTGAAGTAAAACATGCAAAAGTGAAACAATAGTAAACAATCGACACAAGATAGTAAACTTTACTCATAAATAAATTTCCATTACATAATCATCAAATGTCAATTACATTTATCTGTTACAAGTTTCTAAACATCTATCTAATCACTAAAACTAATATCATCCTTCAGACCAATGCTCCTCGCATGTTGTAAGTGCTTAGCCCTGCTCAGACCCTTTGTGATAGGATCTGTTGGATTCTCCTCTGACGATACCCTCTTGACTACGAGGAGTCCCTCTTCTACCCGATGTCTGATGAAGTAGTATTTTCTGTCGATGTGTCTGGATCTACCCTGATCCCTTGGTTCATTGGTTAAGGCAACCGCTCCTTCGTTATCACAGAAAATCTCCATAGGCTCCTTTATGGCTGGTACAACTCCAAGGTCTCCAATGAAGTTCTTCAACCATATTTCCTCCTTGACGCTTCGCTCGCTGCTATGTACTCTGATTCGTACGTTGAATCAGCCACGGTTTCCTACTTGGAACTTTTCCAAGTAACTGCTCCTCCATTTAGGGTAAATACCCAGCCCGACTGAGAGCGGAAGTTATATCTATCGGTCTGAAAGCTGGCGTCACTATACCCCGTCACTCTCAAGTCATCACTCCCACCAAGTGCAAGGACCCAGTCCTTAGTCCTTCACAGGTACTTAAGAATGTTCTTAACTGCTGTCCAATGAGCTCTACCCGGGTTCCCTTGATATCGGTTAACCATGCTCAACACAAAAGCCACATCAGGGCGAGTACATGTAATAGCGTACATGATCAAGCCAACGGAGGAAGCATATGACACTCGACTCATTTCCGCTATCTCGGCATCGGTACTCGAACTTTGAGTCTTACTCAACTTGGTAGTGCTTTGGATTGGCAGTTCCCATTTCTTGGAATTCTCCATGCTAAAACGTTTTAGCACATTTTCCAAGTAAGTACTTTGACTAAGTCCTATTAGTCTCCCACTTCTATTTCTCAAAATCTTTATCCCCATAATGTAAGCAGCTTCCCCTAGATCCTTCATAGCGAAACACTTCCCAAGCTAGGACTTAACTGAAGGGTTTTGAGCATTCTAACACTCCTAAGGTGTGCATGCAACCCTAAAAACCTTGGATCTATGTTTTCTCTATTATACATGCATACATTCATTTTTCCAAGGTTTCATCCTAACTAGCATACCATGAAGTATATGTAATACAAAAATCTAGTAGAATGACATACCTTTTCTTGTAGCTTGATTCCTTAGACCTTTAAGAGCCTACCACCCCAAGTGTGATGCCTCAAATGCTTCACACAACACCACCAACAAATTGGATGAACTTCAGAAGAGATATACACTCAAAATCGGCTAGCACTTCTTGCAAAGACTCTAGGTGCAAATTTCATGAGCTATGAGGCTTCTTATATAGTGTGGCACAATTAGGGTTACACCATGCAAACCCTAATGTGCATGACTTTCCACATTCCTCATGCTCCATGGGTTTTAACCTCCATGGAGTATCCATGGGTCACCATATGGGTTTAGCCCAACATGAAGAACTATGGATCATAAACCCACTTTATAAGAAAGAATGATTTACGAAATGAATCCCCACTTATTTAATTAGTCTCTTTTGATCACAAAATTAATTCCAAACTAATTCTTGATCAATACTAATTAAATAATATGATTTCATATTAATATATTAGAACTTATAATATATTAATAAATCATAAATATCCTCTTCTCTAAGGTCCATCCTACAAATTGTTCCAGTGCCATGCAACCCAAATGGACCATGCTACTCTCGGGTCAAGTACATACCAATTATAGTTATGGGCTTAGACACTAAATCCAACAGTCTCCCACTTGGATAAGTCTAATAACCATAACTGCAAGTACGACTTAAAACACGGACTAGCAATCGTAGCTCTTAAAAGCCTCTATCGAAACGAGACGCTCCATTTTAGATAAGTGATCATATAATCCTCTGTTCAATATATCAGCCCGAAAAATACATGGAACAACGTCATACTTATTGTCCAGCAGTTTGTTTCCCGATTTCCGATTTGTTTGACATAAAACTTAATCGAACACATCAATTTAGTTCTGATCGGGCCCGACACATAAGTCAAAACAAAATCATCGAGGGGCCCAAGATATCGCTTTTAATCCTCCAAGGACTAAAAGGAACAGATGAACTTCGACAGTATATGCTTGTACTAACTATTCATTGAATTATACACAACAGCACGTTTTATAACATCGAGTTACCGATGCGTTTTCGAACTATCAATGTATAACCAACTCATAGTCAACAACTCATATATCTAGGTTTGAAGACTTATATGATATTACCATCTCACGATCGCTCGAGATAAATTCCATGAAGTGATACAAGTGAGCGCGGGTTGAATCCAATACTCAGACTTTATGAGCACTCATGAATGTTGCAGCAAAGTTGCTATGTCTAATACCATTCAGACAAATCTACCAACCAAATTCATGACAATCTTGATTCAATACCTACTTCCAACGTATGATCGACTGTGGATAGTTTGAATAATATGATATACCATAACAGAATTATTCTGGAAGTCAAAACATGCAAAATGAAACAATAGTAAATGATTGACACAAGACAGTACCATACTAGTAAATAAAAAGCACCTTTTATATAACCCTGCTCAGTGCCTCGCATGTTGTAAATGTTTAACCCTGCTCAGTCCAATGTGCTAATATCATCCTTCAGCCCAATGTGCCTCGCATGTTGTAAATGTTTAACCCTGCTCAGTCCCTTCGTGAGGGGATCTGCTGGGTTCTCATCCGATGATACCCTCTTTGCCACGAGGAGTCCATCTTCTATTCAATGTCTAATGAAGTGGTATTTTCTGTTGATGTGCCTGGATCTGCCACGATCCCTTGGTTCCTTGGCTAAGGCAACTGCACTCTCGCTATCACAGAAAACCTCCATAGGCTCCTTTATAGCTGGTACAACTCCATGGTCTCCGATGAAGTTCTTCATCCATATTGCCTCCTTCGCCGCCTCGCTTGCTGCTATGTACTCTGATTCGCAAGTTGAATCAGCTACTGTCTCCTACTTGGAATTTTTCCAAGTTATTGCTCCTCCATTCAGGGTAAAGACCCGGCCCGACTGAGAACGGAAATTATCCATGTCGGTCTGAAAGCTGGCGTCACTATACCCCACCACTCTCAAGTCATCACTCCCACCGAGGGTAAGGACCCATTCCCTAGTCCTACGTAGGTACTTGAGAATGTTCTTTATCGCAGTCCAGTGAGCCTTGCCAGGATTCCCTTGATATCTGCTGACCATGCTCAAAGCAAAGGCCACATCAGGGCGAGTACAAGTCATAGCATACATGATCGAGCCAATAGCGGAAGCATATGGTATTCGACTCATCTCAGCTATCTCAGTCTCTATACTCGGACTCTGAGTTTTACTCAGTTTGGCATTACACTGGATCGGTAAGTCTCCTTTCTTGGAATCCTGGATGTTGAATCTTTTCAACACCTTATCCAAGTAGGTACTTTGACTAATTCCAATTAGTCTTTTACTCCTGCCTCTGAATATCCTTATCCCAAGAATATAGGCAGCTTCTCCGAGGTCCTTCATAGCGAAACACTTCCTAAACCAGGACTTAACCTCTTGCAAGGTTGGGATGTCATTTCCTATGAGTAGTATGTCATCCACATACAATACCAGAAAGCTAACTATGCTCCCACTAGCTTTGACATATACACAGGACTCATCCTCGCTTCTCGAAAAGCCAAATTCCTTGACTTTCTCATCGAAAAAAAGATTCCATCTGCGAGATGCTTGTTCCAATCCATAGATGAATTTCTCAAGCTTGCACACTCTATTAGGGTACTTTGCATCGACAAAACCCTCTGGCTGACTCATGTAAACATCCTCAGCCAACTTTCCATTAAGGAAAGTAGTTTTGACATCCATTTGCCATATTTCATAATCATGAAATGCAGCAATAGCTAGCATAATCCTAATAGACTTAATCTTCGCTACTGGTGAGAAGGTTTCATCATAATCAACTCCCGGAGTTTGAGTAAAACCCTTCGCAACCAGCCGCGCCTTATAAGTGTGTATATTCCCATCCATGTCGGTCTTCTTCTTGAAGATCCATTTGCACCCAACGGTCTTATGACCCGGTACATTGGCAACCAAGTTCCAAACTTGATTGTCATACATGGACTGAATCTCGCTGTCCATAGCCTCTTTCCATTTAGCAGACTCGGGGCCTGCCATGGCTTCCTTGTAGTAGTTAGGTTCATCCAAATTTATCAGTGTGCTATCATTGATAAATGTGTCACGCTCAGATGTTATATTAAAACCATATAACACAGGTGGAACACTAACTCTACTGGAACGCCTCAGAGGTACAGACTCGTCAACTGGCTCAACAAGAGTTTCCTCCTTAGGTTGATCGCTAGTGTTTGAGGTTCCTTCACCGCTTGACTCTTGAAGTTCTTCAAGGTCAATTTGCCTCCCACTGTCTCCTTGGCTTATGATCTCTCTCTCTCTCTCTCACGAAAGACTCCTCTCCTCGCGACGAAGATGACATTGTCGCTCGATCTGTAGAAGAGATAACCAAAGGATTTTTGTGGGTAGTCGATGAAAATACACTGCTCACTCCGAGGTTCGAGCTTGTCGTGAGTCTTGCGCCTCAAGAAAGCCTCACAACCCCAAACCTTGATGTGGTCTAATATGGGAGCCTTCCCAGTCCACATCTGGTGAGGTGTTTTGGCAACCTTTTTGGTAGGGATTAAATTAAGGATATGGGCGGCAGTCTCTAAGTCATACCCCCATAATGAGATTGGTAACAAAGCTCGACTCATCATGGAACGAACCATGTCCAACAAGGTTCGATTGCGCCTCTCAGCCACACCATTAAGCTGCGGTGTCCTAGGTGGCGTCAATTATGAAACAATTACACACTCCTTAAAATAGTCTAGGAACTCGATACTAAGATACTCACCACCACGATCGGATCGGAGCATATTTATCTTCCTGCCCAGCTGATTCTCCACTTCTTGTTTAAACTCTTAGAATTTCTCAAAGGTTTCTGACTTATGCTTGATTAAGTAGACATAACCATATCTACTGTAATCATCAGTAAAAGTCACATACAAGCGGTTATCATCCCTTATGGCGGTTCTGAAGGGCCCACACACATCGGTGTGTATGAGATCCAACAAACCCTCACCCCTCTCACAAGTACCAGTGAAGGTTGATTTAGTCATCTTTCCAAGTAAGCAAGATTTGCAAGTGTCATCCTAACTTAAGTCGAATGACACCAAAACTCCAGCCTTCTGGAGTTGGCCTATGCGCTTCTTGCTGACATGTCCAAGACGACAATGCCACAAGCATGCTTTATCCAATTAATTGGAAGAATCGATATGCAACACATCATTTCCTAAGTTGTCTACAACATTCACAGTTTCATATACACGATTACAAGGTAATGCTTAAAATAAAAAACATCATTATAATAAGCATTTATTGCACCAATTCATTATCAAACGAAAAGGTGTCACACCCCCAAACCAGAACGGCGGAAACTTTCGGGGGTGGAGGATGTCATGTACAGTATCACAACAATGCATAATAGTAAAACAAGCAAAAACATCATCCATTGCATTAATAATATAATTTTAATACAAGTGTGTTTTGTAGTTTATAAGACACCAAAATATGAATCAAAATAAAAGACGAGTCTTGAACGTGCTCCGTCTTCTCAAAACCTGGTCATCGGTACCTGTCTACTGGTGACCTGAGAATACAAGTTATTTTGAAAGCGTAGATTAGCATTAACGTTGGTGAGTTCATAAGTATTTAATGTCTTTGTTTGTATAAGTTTGAATAAAATGTTTGTAACTGTTTGATGTAAAAGTTTGTAAGTGTTTCAATGTAAATGCTTGTAAACTTCCTAGAAAATCCTATATTTTCTACTAAAGTAGTCTTCTACCAAGACCTAACTGTTCTTTATGTTTGCTCTTTTGTAAAAGTGAGTATTTTCCCAAAGTACGACTATCATTACCAAAATATAGTTTTCATTACCGTTTATGTGAGAAGATCACAATGTGAATGAAATGGAAAAATAAAGATGTATTGTAGTTTTATCTAAGTAACTACTAATGTACTAACTACCTTAAATTTGTTTGTTTAATTAAGGTAAAATGTGATAAGATTGTAACCATACTTTATTGACTAGTATAACACGACGTTCAAGACGCCGAAATGGTATGACATTAGTCGCCCGTAGACCTGCAGGTCCCACTGTAGCTAGCAGCAAGGTGTAGGATGGTCAATCCCGTATAGATCTATACACAAATTCACGCTCTCCTTCCAGGAGACTCTGGGTATAAAACGTGACACAACAGTATATTGTCGTGCCATGAAGTAGTGGCTCACATTAATGTTATAGTATTCTTGTATTTGTATAGTATGTTCTAGTGTATTGTATGTTCTCTCTGTCTAGTGTATAGTATGTTCTAGTGTAGTGTATGTTCTCTCGGGTTCTCTTTATAGTGAGTATTTTTTTCTCGTTATAGTATGTCTGAACTGACTCATGTATGAACTGACTCTTGTATGTTTCATTGTTCTAGAAATAATAAGTAGTGACTTCCTAAACTATACCTATTATAGTTTACTAGCAATGTTGTTTGAATGACTGAACATGTTCGTACACCTTTGCTACCCAAAGGTATTGAATTGAACGAAGAACTTTTATTTCTATATACATATACATAATATATAACTAAGATTCAAACGACATTCGGACAAACAACCGATACCCTAAGTCCACAACCAAACAAGGAACAGGAAATAAGGCGAGTTATCAGTCCTAAGCCCTTTCAGTCCTACTTATATAACTATATCTATATAGACATGATTTTGACAATATATAAGTTTAAAAGAGTTTGATAAAAGAGTTTAACATCTAAAAGAGTTTGTAAAAACGATTTGATGCAATTTGTTTGAAAACATAGTTTGAAGTATAAGAAATCCATTTGTTTGATAGTTATTAATCACATATGATTGATATAATAACTATAATGTTTCTACTTGTATTCCCCCCCCCCCACCATAAAAGCATTTAAAATCATTTAAAAGGTAAGTTAAGGGGTATGAACTCACCTGCAATGAGTGATACGAATGAAAGATCGGTTGTAGGATGCGAAGTGTCAAGTGAAGACTCGAACATACACAGATCCTATTTAGCATATAATGACACATATATGTATATAATTAGTGTTTATACAACTAATTATGTAAGGAAAACACCTTAGAACTTAGGAAAAACTTAGATTGAAGTCTTACAAGTACAAAGGATTGCATAAAAGGAGTTTAAGGCCACACATGAGTGTGTACGGCCAAGGTGTGTACGGCCTATGTGTGTACGGCCACCTGGTGTACGCCCACTTGTGTGTACGGCCACCTGGGTGTACGGCCACTTGTGTGTATGGCCACCTGGGTGTACGGCCTCGGAGTGTACGGCCGTACACTCCTTGCAGAACATGCCAAGAAGGTGTTTCACGACCCTATCTTGCAACCTCTAAGTGCCCATGATCTTATTTTGGGACATAACATGAGTAGATGGCCTAGATATGCACTAAACAAGGGGTGTACGACCATATGAAGGGTGTACGGCCGTACACTCTTTGTTTTCATGCATTAGATGATGTTTTAAGATGAATGTCAAGTGATTCTAGTAGGTAACAAGCATAGGAAGCAGTTACTCATAAATTTGGAGGCTTGATGAGTGTTCCCGGCCACCAAGGACTAGTAGGTGTTCTTGGTGTTCTTGGTGAAAATGAAGAACACTTGAAGATCTACCCAAAAAGAGTAATTTCATGGATGAAATCAAAGGTTGATTCAAGATCAAGAAGGACAATCACAAAGAAATGGAAGGAGTTCTTACATTTTTGAAGATCTAGATGATGGAAGTTGAAGATAGTTGAGAGAGAAATCGGAGTTCATGGCTTAGGAGTGTGAAAAGAGTTGAATGAAGGCTAAGCATCATCTTTATAGAGGAGAGTGTACGACCATAGATGGGTGTACGGCCGTACACACATGTGTACGGCTGTACACTCCTCATGTTGGAGTCTTTGGCCCGATTTTGCTACTATGAACTTTGAGAACTCATTCATATACCCTATCCTTGAATGTACAAGACTTGGAACACTCAAACAGACTCTAAACAAGGCTAAAAGATAGCAGAAACGAGTGTGACTTTGATTGAATTGAATAACTGTACAAGATAGAAATTTCGGGTTGTCACATCATCCCCCCGTTAGAGAGAATTTCATCCCGAAATTAGAGTTTAAGCAATTAGCAATTACAAATAACTAAGTAAAAAGATGCGGATATTTTAGTTTCATTTGATCCTCGCGCTCCCTAGTGAATTCAGGTCCTCGCTTGGCATTCCAGCGAACCTTCACTATCGGGATATGACTTTGCTTCATTTGCTTGACCTCTCGGTCCATGATCTCTACTGGTTCTTCCACGAAGTTGAGGCTCTCATTGATCTCGATCTCGTCGAGTGGGATTACAAGAGTCTCGTCGGACATACACTTTTTCAAGTTTGATACGTGGAAAGTAGAATGTTCGTTACTAAGTTCGCGAGGTAGTTGGAGTTTGTAAGCTACAGGGCCGATTCTAGTGATAATCTCGAAAGGCCCTATGTATCTTGGATTTAGCTTTCCACGCTTTCTGAAGCGTATCAAGCCCTTCCAGGGTGAGACCTTCAATAGAACACGGTCGCCCACCTGGAATTCCAAAGGTTTCCTTCTCTTGTCTGCGTAGCTCTTCTGTCGGTCTCTAGAGGCTTTCAATCGCTCACGAATTTGAATGATCTTCTCTGTCGTTTCCCAAGTGATTTTCGGACCTGTGAGAGTGCTGTCAGGAACTCGTCCTTTAGCTAACTGAGTGTTGCCCACCTCAGCCCAGCACAGAGGGGATCTGCACTTACGGCCATAGAGGGCTTCAAATGTTGCAACCTTTATGATTGTGTGATAACTATTATTGTAGGAGAACTCGACAAGGGGTAAATGAGTATCCCATGCCTTCCCAAATCTATCACACAGGCTCGCAACATATCTTCCAATGTTTGAATAGTCCTCTCACTTTTTCCGTCGGTTTGCGGATCGTAGGTTGTACTCATGTCCAGCCTAGTTCCAAGGGAACTTTGTAGCGACTGCCAAAACCTCGAAGTGAATCTACTATCTCTATCAGAGATAATGGATATGGCAACACCATGCAGTCGTACGATCTCCCTTATGTATGTTCTAGTGAGTTTCTCCATCTTGTCAGTCTCTTTGATAGGCAGGAAGTGTGCGGACTTTGTTAACCTGTCTACGATCACCCAAATGGTATTGCGACCACCCGTTGTCTTGGGAAACTTGGTTATGAAGTCCATCGCGATCCACTCCCACTTCCATTCAGGTATCTCCGGTTGCTGAAGTAAACCTGATGGTTTCTGGTATTCGACCTTAACCTTGGCGCAAGTAAGGCACTTGCTCACGAAGGTAGCAATCTCTGCTTTCATGTTAGGCCACCAGTATAACTTTTTAAGATCCAGATACATCCTATCTAAACCTGGGTGGATGGAATATTGAGTGTTGTGCGCTTTGTTCATGACCAAGTCTCTGAAACCACCGTGTCTCGGTGTCCAGATTCAATCCATGAGATATAAGGCTCCGCCACCCTTGACTACCAAGTTCTTGTCCATCCCTCTCAGGGATTCACTTACCACATTTTCAGGTTTCAAGGCTTCCAGCTGAGCCTCCTTAATTTGTGTGGATAAGTGTGAATGGATAGTCATAGTCAATGATTTGACTCTATGACCAGAGTATTCTTTTCGAATTAGGGCGTCAGCTACTACGTTGGCCTTGCCGGGATGATAGCGAATTTCGCATTCGTAATCACTGAGTAGCTCGACCCACCGTCGTTGTCTCATGTTGAGCTCCTTCTGGTCGAATATATGTTGTAGGCTTTTGTGGTCTATAAAGATAGTGCTTTTCGTATCGTACAGGTAGTTTCTCCAGATCTTTAGAGCAAAAACTACTGCTCCTAACTCAAGATCATGTGTGGTGTAGTTGACCTCGTGTGTCTTTAGCTGCCACGAGGCATAGGCGATGACCTTACCTCGTTGCATCAGAACACATTCGAGCCCTTGGTTGGATGCATCGCAATAAACCACGAAGTCTTCTATCCCTTCTAGGAGGGATAGTATCGGTGCGCTGCATAAGGCTCGTTTTAGCGTTTGAAACGCTTTCTCTTGCTTCTCTTCCCAGTCAAAGGCCACGCCCTTCTGGGTCAATGTTGTAAGCGGTTTCGCAATCCTTGAGAAGTTCTGAATGAACTTGCGATAGTAGCCAGCGAGGCCTAGAAATTGATGAATTTCTTTAGGCGTCTTTAGTGCTGACCAGTTCTCAATGGCTTTGATTTTGGAAGGGTCCACGTGGATTCCTTCTTCACTAACCACGTGACCCAAGAATTAGACTCTTCGGATCCAAAATTCGCATTTAGAGAACTTCGCATAAAGCTTCTCTGATCGCAGAGTTTCCAAGACCTGACGTAGATGTTGACTATGCTCCTCTTTACTACGAGAGTAAATGAGTATGTCATCGATGAATACAATGACAAACTGATCCAAGTAAGGACGGCACACCCTATTCATTAAGTCCATGAATACTGCGGGCACATTGGTCAATCCGAACGACATCACTACAAACTCGTAGTGTCCATAACGAGTTCGGAAGGCTGTCTTTGGGACATCCTCCTCTAGCACTCGTAACCGGTGATACCCGGATCTCAGATCTATCTTTGAAAAGTAATTATCCCCTTGTAGTTGGTCGAACAGGTCGTCTATGCGAGGTAGAGGGTAACGATTCTTGACGGTCAGTTTGTTCAGTTCTCTGTAGTCGATGCACATACGGAACGATCCGTCTTTCTTCTTGACGAACAAGACCTGTGCTCCCCAGGGTGAGAAGCTTGGTCTAATAAAGCCCTTGCTGAGCAGTTCGTTAAGTTGACTGGATAGCTCCTGCATCTCAGCTGGTGCTAGATGATAGGGCGATTTGGCTACTGGGGTAGCCCCTGGAACTAAGTCGATTCTGAACTCGACTTGACGCTGTGGAGGTAATCCTGGTAGTTCTTCTGCAAAGATGTCGGGAAAGTCGCGTACTACTGGGATGTTGTGTATGTCCTTCGTCTGTTGGCTCACATCGACAACATGAGCAAGGAATGTGTGACATTCTTTTCGTAAGTACTTTTGGGCATGTATGCTCGAGATGATACGAAGGTTCGTGCCTGGTTTGTCGCCATAGATAATTAGGGTTTTGCTAGACGGTAGATTAAGGCGAACGGCCTTCTCGTAACACATGATGTGGGCACGATGAGAACTCAACCAATCCATGCTGATTATGACGTCGAAACTTTTAATTGAGACCGGCATGAGGTCAATTGGAAATGAATGGCTATCTAGTGTTAATGTACATCCTATGTATATGCAGCTAGTGCTCTTTGTCTTCCCGTTAGCCATTTTCTACAGTGAACGGTTCTTTAAGTGCACGTGATTTTTGTTTAAGCAAGTGAGCAAATTTCTGGTTCACGAAACTCCTCTCCGCTCCACTATCAAACAGTATGCATGTATATGAGTTATCAAGGAGAAACATATCAGTGACCACTGTAGGGCCGGCAACTGCTTCCTCGTGTCCTATAGCCAAAACTCTTGCCACTCCGCCGACATTCCCTACCTTCGGGCAGTTCCTTTTGTAGTGGCCCACCTCGCCACATTCGTAGCAAGCCTGGCCCACACCACCGCCAGGGACTTGGGTGATTGGCCTTGCTGGAGCCTTGCAGAAACGGGCAGTGTGCCCTTTCCTATTGCAGTTATATCACTGCATTTCCCGGCAGGGTCCGTTATAGTGGAAGCTGCATTTGTTGCACTTAGGCAAGCTCCCAACATATTGCTTCATCGGCGCAGTAGCAGTAGGTGCTATTGCAACATGAACAGCTACAACCTGCTGCTTTTTGGCAACGCTCTGCGCCGTATTCTTCTTCTTGTTATCCCAGAACTTCCGCTTGTTGTCAGCGGCCTTGGAGGGTTCTGAGATGGCTAGGGTTGTTGTTGTTGATGGGGTGCGGACTCCATGGTCAATGAGCCGCTCTGCCAACTGCTTGGCACTATCGAAGGTAGTGGGGTTTAAAGCTAGTACATTCCCCTGAAATGGAGGCACCAACCCCTAAATATACCTCTCAACCTTCTTTCCCTCAGAAGGGACCATTCCTGGACACAGCGCTACTAGGTCGTTGAATCTGGCAGTGTAGGAGACTATGTCGGAGCCCTTCATGGTTAGGCTCCAGAGTTCCTGTTCAAGTTTCTGAACCTCGCCCTTCGGGCAGTATTCCTCGATCATGAGCTCCTTAAGAGCTTCCCAGCCCATAGAATTTGCCACTATAAGAGTTAGTGACTTGACATGGCTATTCCACCATGTCAGGGCTCGGTCCGCGAAGGTGCAGGCGGCAAATTTTACTTTGCTCCCTTCCGGACAGGAACAGATCTCAAAGATCGATTCCGTCTTCTCGAACCATTGCGAGAGGGCAATGATTCCACCAGTCCCATTGAAGTTTCTGGGTTTGCAGCTGGTGAAGTCCTTGTACGAGCACTCCCTAGAGCGCACTGGAGCATCACTATGAGTGGAATACACATTAGTTCCACTCCCGCTAGTATCGGTAGTGGTGAATTGTGCTAGGGCTGCCATAACAGCCGCATTCACCGCAGCATGGATTGCTGCCGGATTGTATTGTGGAGGAGTTGGAGGAGTTTGATTCTGAGTTATTGGAGGATTGCGTCTCGCTGATCGACGGGGAGGCATCTTGTAGCTATAAGTTTAGAAGAAATGAAGATATTAATAAGCATTTGATAGTGAGAAATGGGAGTGAATCATGGACTAACTATCCATAGCCCAACAAATAGATGAGAGTATGATTGAAATAGAGATCTAGCAATAGAAGATGAAAGCATTCGGAGTAGGTCTTACATTAACCAGGATAAGAAAATTTTGACAGCATAAAGACCTAATAGACTGAAAGTTCAAGGTCTTAAGATACACAGGAAATTACAGGGAAAAGTGCTACTTAGAGCATAGATAATAAGGCTATTCCTTTAACCAAAAGAAAGGATGAGCAGAGCATCTCCTACTAACGACGGGCACCCCTTGGGGGAACCCTTAAGTCAGCCAGCTGACGCTCCATATCAAGAAGGCGTCGCTCATACACTCGCTGGCGTACGCGGTGCTCTATGACCTCAACTCGAGTCACAACTAGTTCTTGCAGTAGAGACTCATTGTCTCTCGCAGCTCTCTCACGAGCATCTTCCAAACGAAGAATGCGGACGTATTGACTCCCGCATTGGCATCAACCTGCATGATTCGGTTGAGGGCTGTCCTACCCTGTATTTCATTACGAGCAACCCTGCGGACCAGAATAGGAAGGACTCTGTCCACTGAGCCTCCTTCGCTCACGTTGTAGAAACTTCTGTCTTCGTTGTATGGCATGGGTTGACCCTGTTCCTGACTCCATGTTTCCAAACTTTCCGCCCACAGAGGCGTTGGGCCTTGAAAAGCCGGACGAGGGTTAGGATTTGGAATTGGAGCTACCAGGGGTTGATCATTGACTTCTGGACCTGGGTCAGAATCCTTAGGAAAGTCTTCTGCGAAGTCATCTTCCAATGGAATTGTAGGTTCCCCTTCTGGCTCATCGTCGAGCCATCCACCATTACCTAGGTTGGGAAAGTACGGGTCGCCGGGGAGATTGAATCCAGTCATGTTATCTACGCGAGAATGGGGGTAAAAGAAATAATTAATAGACGTACTAATTAAGATAATTATAAGATGATCCTTACTAGTTACTCCAACATTTGCATGGTGCATACCAGTCATATGTAACCAAAACATGATAGACCTTTGAATAAGTGATCCTATCTCTATGTCCACAACCAAACAAGGAACAGGAAGTAAAGCAAATATCACAGATTCTAAGTCTATGACACCTTAGTCACATATCACCTTAACGTATTCACTCAGCAACTATTGACATACTAATAAAGATCTTTTTAGTTTTCACATAAGTAATTTTAGTAACACAAAATACTCCTATGTTTTGTTCTATGTTTTGTTCTAATGTTTTCGTTGTAGTAGTGTTGGTAAGCTTTTATACTTGTTGCAACACCACAACCAATCCTAGGCACATGCTAATCACTTCTCGGAAAGATATAGTTGATCAGGCTATATCACTCCCAAAACTGATTATATGTCCCCAAGCCTAATTGTGTTGTCCAACAATCGCAATACTTTTGTTCTGTCCTAGTGACACAGATTTTAGTATGAATGCAGGTGTGTATACTTTGGTTAAATATTTTATTATTTAAAAGTATAAACTCTTTATCAGAGTATTTTAATCCCGTTGTGTTTATAGTTGTATATCTTTTATGGGTTGATATACTCAATTCACTATAAGCCTGGCTCTGATACCAATCTGCCACACCCCCAAACCAGAACGACGAAAACGTTCGGGGGCGGAGGACGTCATGTACAGTATCACAACAATGCATAATAGTAAAACAAGCAAAAACATCATCAATTGCATTAATAATATAATTTTAATACAAGTGTGTTCTGTAGTTTATAAGACACCAAAATATGAATCAAAATAAAAGACGAGTCTTGAACGTGCTCCGTCTTCTCAAAACCTGGTCATCGGTACCTGTCTACTGGTGACCTGAGAATACAAGTTATTTTGAAAGCGTAGATCAGCATTAACGTTGGTGAGTTCATAAGTATTTAATGTCTTTGTTTGTATAAGTTTGAATAAAATGTTTGTAACTGTTTGATGTAAAAGTTTGTAAGTGTTTCAATGTAAATGCTTGTAAACTTCCTAGAAAATCCTATATTTTCTACTAAAGTAGTCTTTTACCAAGACCTAACTGTTCTTTATGTTTGCTCTTTTGTAAAAGTGAGTATTTTCCCAAAGTACGACTATCATTACCAAAATATAGTTTTCATTACCGTTTATGTGAGAAGATCACAATGTGAATGAAATGGAAAAATAAAGATGTATTGTAGTTTTATCTAAGTAACTACCAATGTACTAACTACCTTAAACTTGTTTGTTTAATTAAGGTAAAATGTGATAAGATTGTAACCATACTTTATTGACTAGTATAACACGACGTTCAAGACGCCGAAATGGTATGACATTAGTCGCCCGTAGACCTGCAGGTCCCACTGTAGCTAGCAGCAAGGTGTAGGATGGTCAATCCCGTATAGATCTATACACAAATTCATGCTCTCCTTCCAGGAGACTCTGGGTACAAAACGTAACACAACAGTATATTGTCGTGCCATGAAGTAGTGGCTCACATTAATGTTATAGTATTCTTGTATTTGTATAGTATGATCTAGTGTATTGTATGTTCTCTTTGTTTAGTGTATAGTATGTTCTAGTGTAGTGTATGTTCTCTCTGGTTCTCTTTATAGTGAGTATTGTTTCTCGTTCTAGTATGTCTGAACTGACTCATGTATGAACTGACTCTTGTATGTTTCATTGTTCTAGAAATAGTAAGTAGTGACTTCCTAAACTATACCTATTATAGTTTACTAGCAATGTTGTTTGAATGACTGAACATGTTCGTACACCTTTGCTACCCAAAGGTATTGAACTGAACGAAGAACTTTTATATCGATATACATATATATAATACATAACTAAGATTCAAACGACATTTAGACAAACAACCGATGCCCTAAGTCCACACCAAACAAGGAACAGGAAATAAGGTGAGTTATCAGTCCTAAGCCCTTTCAATCCCACTTATATAACTATATCTATATAAACATGATTTTGAAAATACATAAGTTTAAATGAGTTTGATAAAAGAGTTTAACATCTAAAAGAGTTTGTAAAAACGATTTGAAGCAATTTGTTTGAAAACATAGTTTGAAGTATAAGAAATCCATTTGTTTGATAGTTATTAATCACATATTATTGATATAATAACTATAATGTTTCTACTTGTATTCCCCCTCCCCCCATAAAAGCATTTAAAATTATTTAAAAGGTAAGTTAAGGGGTATGAACTCACCTGCAGTGAGTGATACGAATGAAAGATCGGTTGTAGGATGCGAAGTGTCAAGTGAAGACTCGAACACACACGGATCCTATTTAGCATATAATGACACATATATGTATATAATTAGTGTTTATACAACTAATTATGTAAGGAAAACACCTTAGGATTTAGGAAACACTTAGATTGAAGTGTTACAAGTACAAAGGATTGCATAAAAGGGGTTTAAGGCCACACATGAGTGTGTACGGCCAAGGTGTATACGGCCTATGTATGTACCTCCACCTGGTGTACGGCCACTTGTGTGTACGGCCACCTGGGTGTACGGCCACTTGTGTGTACGGCCATCTGGGTGTACGGCCTCGGAGTATACGGTCGTACACTCCTTGCAGAACATGCCAAGAAGGTGTTTCACGGCCCTATCTTGCATCCTCTAAGTGCCTATGATCTTATTTTGGGACATAACATGAGTAGAAGGCCTAGATATGCACTAAACAAGGGGTGTACGGCCATATGAAGGGTGTACGGCCGTACACTCTTTGTGTTCATGCATTAGATGATGTTTTAAGGTGAATGTCAAGTGATTCTAGTAGGTAACAAGCATAGGAAGCAGTTACTCGCAAATTTGGAGGCTTGATGAGTGTTCACGGCCACCAAGGACTAGTAGGTGTTCTTGGTGTTCTTGGTGAAAGTGAAGAACACTTGAAGATCTACCCAAAAAGAGTAATTGCATGGATGAAATCAAAGAGTGATTCAAGATCAAGAAGGATAATCAAAAAGAAATGGAAGGAGTTCTTGTATTTTTGAAGATCTAGATGATGGAAGTTGAAGATAGTTAAGAGAGAAATCTGAGTTCTTGGCTTAGGAGTGTGAAAAGAGTTGAATGAAGGCTAAGTATCATATTTATAGAGGAGAGTGTACGGCCATAGATGGGTGTATGGTCGTACACCCATGTGTACGGCCGTACACTCCTCATGTTGGAGTGTTTGGCCCGATTTTGCTACTATGAACTTTGAGAACTCATTCCTATACCCTATCCTTGAATGTACAAGACTTGGAACACTCAAACAGACTCTAAACAAGGCTAAGAGATAGCAGAAACGAGTCTGACTTTGATTGAATTGAATAACTGTACAAGATAGAAATTTCGGGTTGTCACAAAAGGAAATAATATTTCTCGCCATATCAGACGAGTAGCAACAATTATTCAAATCTATTCCTAACCCATTACTAAGCAATAAAGAGTAAACTCCAATCTTGGTGACAGGTGAAACCTTCCTATTCCCCATGATCAAGCTTATCTTCCCATGCTCCACATCCTTACTTCTTTTTAGGCCCTGCACATCAGAACAAATGTGAAATCCACAACCTATGTCAAGCACCCAAGAGTTAGAATGTGATGTTTTTTAGATAAAATAGTATAAATACCTGCATGGGTGGGTTTAACCTTCCCATCCTTAACATCCTGCAAGTATTTGGGGCAGCTTCGCTTCCAGTGCCCTTTTTCATGACAGTAGAAACACTCTGCTTCTTTAGGAATGGAAATGGGAGCAACAGAACCAGCCTTGGTCCCACTTGAAGAGGATCCATCAAGAGAATTTCCCTTGCGGATCTTTGAGGGAGCCTTCCTCTTCTTCCATTTCTCTTGTCCTATTTCCAGAACAGTGGCAGTTACGGTAGGAGTAGAAACAACATTTTTACCTTTGAGACCACTTTCAGCGGTCCTCAAAAGCCCTTGAAGCTTGCTAAGTGTGACTTCCTCCTTGTTCATATGATAAGTCACGTAGAACTGATCATAACATGGAGGTAAAGAGTGTAGAATGAAATCTATCGCCAGCTCCTCAGGAAAGTTCACATTTACCTTAAGCAGACGGTCCACAAACCTTTGCATTTTCTGCAAGTGGCCCGTGATGGGTTCACCATCCTTCATTCTTGTTGTTACCATGGAAGAGATTATTTCATACCTCTCTTGACGAGCACTCTGATGGTATCTTTCCATTAGGTCCTGGTGCATCTCAAAAGGGTAGAAGTCCTCATAGGACTTTTGGAGTTCAGCCGACATTGTGGCAAGAATGATACAAGCTACCTTGGTGGCATCTTTCTCATGTGCCCTAAACTCAGCGATCTCCTCGGGAGTAGCAGAAGACTCATCAAATATGACTCTCCTTGTCGAGGACATATTCCTTGTCCTCATAGCGAGTGACCATCCTGATGTTCCTAATCCAGTCATTGAAGTTGGAACCATCAAAGATGACTCTCCCACAAAGGTTCATGATAGAGAAGGAGCCAGTAGGGTTTGAGCCAGAAGCAGTGTTGGAAGACATCTGAAAAGAAGGAAAGACAAGTTTAGATTAGATAAAGAGTCCTTAATATAACACCCAATATGAAATATTAAGGCTAGGACACAACATAATATTTTACAAATTGGAAGAGGGATGTCGTAATCCAACTTGCAAAATATTTGAAGGTAGGTAAATGACAGTTTACCAATTTACACCATGAAAAACGAAATAGATATTAGGTTTTAATTAGATTGAAACTCCTAGATCCTTTGAGATTCATTGAACAATTCAACGGCATGTTTAAATCTCGAGTAGGCCCTTCAGGGTTGTGACTGGCATACCGAGGATCACAAACAAGTTGTGAATAACCATGCAAAATGGGCTTGGTACTCTCAACTTTATCAGACAATCACTGTGTCGGTTAACCACACACGCTCCATTGATCGTATGATAAACATTGAGCCACCCTTCGCCACTCTTACTAGTCCAGGTTAATGTGTCAGTTAACCACACACGCTCCATTAACGACTTGGCAAGGTGTAAAGTGCAATTTTCATGGAATAGCATCAATTTCACATTTTCCTAAAGTAACTAAGATTGGGAATTTATAAAAGGTTTAGTTACTTT
Source organism: Lactuca virosa (assembly GCF_052849685.1). NCBI lineage: Eukaryota > Viridiplantae > Streptophyta > Magnoliopsida > Asterales > Asteraceae > Lactuca > Lactuca virosa. The sequence goes on from NC_136430.1 coordinate 133,696,907, forward strand.
ATTATTATAATTATACTTAATGAGAATTATAGTCCTATCCTACCTGTTCGGCTAACGACCCTCCACCAGTCAAGGAAGCGGTGGGTGAGAGTGGACACCCATTAAGCTGCCATTTTATAGGCAGCAACCTTATACCCCCTTATAGACCGGCTTCGTGAATGAGGCCTACTAACGGTAAGACTGAATTGTCTTTTATATATAAATATATATATATATATATATATATATATATATATATATATATATATATATATATATATATATATATATATATATATATATATATATATATTAAACCTATAATATTATAATAGTATAAGGCTTGAATTTTAAACAATTAAAATTCTAGGGTTTGGAATTAAAGTATTCTAAAGTGACTTTACAAATTCCAAAACTTGAGGGAAAGTTTTGAAACTTGTCAAAACTTCTCAAGTTCATAACCTATGAGTTTTAATGACTTTTAAGGAAAAGACTTTTGGAATTCCATAACTTGAGGACAAGTTGTAGAGTCCATTAAAAGGCATTTAAATCAACAATTAAACGAACAAGCAAGTGTCAAATAATATGATCTACCAAAAACTCATAAGCATGGATAATTCAAATCAACAATTTTCAAGAATAATATAATCTAATATAAAACTTGAAACTTTGACAATTATCTTTGAAATTGGATTAGCATGATCATTAACACATCAAAAACAGGTTTATAAGTTCAAAAACAGTTTAGGGTAATGATCCTAGTCCACTTCCATCCTTAAAATTCGAAAATATGCACTCTGCAGCACCAACTCGTCGAGTGCAGGAGCTGACTCGGCGAGTTGGATGAATTTGTGCTTGGACTCGGTGAGTCCCCCAGTGGACTTGGCGAGTCCACTGTCCAGAAAACCAAAAATTCGATTTGTCAAGCTATAAACACAAGTTGCATCAAGTATAATGGAAAACAAGCCTAGGCTCTGATACCACTGAAGGGTTTTGAGCATTCTAACACTCCTAAGGTATGCATGCAACCCTAGAAACCTTGGATCTATGTTTTCTCTATTATACATGCATACATTCATTTTTCCAAGGTTTCATCCTAACTAGCATACCATGAAGTATATGTAATACAAAAATCTAGTAGAATGACATACCTTTTCTTGTATCTTGATTCCTTAGACCTTTAAGAGCCTAGCACCCCAAGTGTGATGCCTCAAATGCTTCACACAACACCACCAACAAATTGGATAAACTTGAGAAGAGATACACACTCAAAATCGGCTAGCACTTCTTGCAAAGACTCTAGGTGCAAATTTCATGAGCCATGAGGCTTCTTATATAGTGTGGCACAATTAGGGTTACATCATGCAAACCCGAATGTGCATGACTTTCCATATTCCTCATGCTCCATGGGTTTTAACCTCCATGGAGTATCCATGGGTCACCACATGGGTTTTGCCCAACATGAAGAACTATGGATCATAAGCCCACTTTATAAGAATGAATGATTTACCAAATCAATCCCCACTTATTTAATTAGTCTCTTTTGATCACAAAATTAATTCCAAACTAATTCTTGATCAATACTAATTAAATAATATGATTTCATATTAATATATTAGAACTTATAATATATTAATAAATCATAAATATCCTCTTCTCTAAGGTCCATCCTACAAATTGTTCCGGTGTCATGCAACCCAAATGGACCATGCTACTCTCGGGTCAAGTACATACCAATTATAGTTATGGGATTAGACACTAAATCCAACATTAACCTCCTGCAAGGTCGGGATGTCATTTCCAATAAGCAGTATGTCATCAACATACAAAACTAGAAGGTAACTATACTCCCACTAGCCTTAACATACACACAGGACTCATCCTCGCTTCTCGAAAATCCAAACTCTTTGACTTTCTCATCGAAACAAAGATTCCATCTGTGAGACGTTTGCTTTAATCCATAGATGGATTTATCAAGCTTGCACACTCTATTAGGTTACTTTGCATCTACAAAACCCTCTGGCTGACACATGTAAACATCTTCAGCGAATTTCCCATTAAGGAAAGCAATTTTGACATCCATCTGCCATATTTTATAATCATGAAATGCAGCTATGGCCAACATGACCCTTATAGACTTGATCTTGGCCACTGGTGAGAAGGTCTCATCATAGTCAACCCCTGGTGTTTGAGTAAAGCCCCACGCAACCAGCCGTGCCTTGAATGTATGCACCTTTCCTTCCATGTCAGTCTTCTTCTTAAAGATCCATTTGCACCGAACTTTCTTTCGACCTGGTACATTGTCAACCAAGTTCCAAACTTGATTGTCATACATGGACTGGATCTCGCTGTCCATTGCCTCTTTCCATTTTGCAGACTCGGGGCCCGCCATGGCTTCCTTGAAGTTAGTAGGCTCATCCAAATTTACCAGTGTACTATCACTGATAAACGTATCACCTTCCGTAGTAATATGAAAACCATAAAACTCTAGTGCCATCCTAACTCGAGAGGAACGTCTTAGAGGTAATGATTCGTCAACTGGTTCAACAGGAATCTCTTCCTCAAGTTGAGTGCTAGTGTTAGAGGTTCATTCACCACTTGACTCTTGAAGCTCTTCCGGTTCAATTTGCCTCCCATTGTCCTCTTGGCATATGAGTTCTCTTTCGCGGAAAACCCATCTCCTTGCTACGAAGACCACATTGTCACTATGTATGTAGAAAAGATATCCAAAAGATTTTTGGGCTAGCTGATGATAATACATCGCTCACTATGAGGTTCAAGCTTGTCGTGAGTCTCTTGTCTTACGAAAGCCTCGCAACCCCAAACCTTGATATATGCCAACGAGGAAACCTTCCTTGTCCACATCTCATGAGGTCTTTTGGCAACCTTCTTAGATGGGACTATATTAAGGATATGAGCGACAGTCTCTAAGGCATACCCCCAGAATGAGATAGGTAACGAAGCTCGACTCATCATGCAACGAACCATGTCCAACAAGGTTCGATTGTGCCTCTCAGCCACACCATTGAGCTGCGGTGTCCTAGGCAGCGTCAATTGTGAAACAATTCCACATTCCTTAAGATAGTCGTGGAACTCGATACTAAGATACTCACCACCCCTATCGGATCTGAGCATATTTATCTTCCTGCCCAATTGATTCTCCACTTGTTGCTTAAACTCTTTGAACTTTTCAAAGGTTTTCGACTTGTGCTTGGTTAAGTAGATATACCCATATCTGCTTAATCATCGGTAAAAGTCACATAGAAGCGGTTAGCATCCTTTGTGGAGGATCTGAGGGGCCCACACACATCTGTGTGTATGAGATCCAACAATCCCTCACCTCTTTCACAAGTGCCAGTCAAAGGTAATTTGGTCATCTTTACAAGTAAACAAGATTTTGCACGTGCCATCCGACTTTAGGTCAAATGACTCCAAGACTCCATCCTTTTGGAATTAGGCTATGCGCTTCTTGTAGACATGTCCAAGACGACAATGCCACAAGCATGCCTTGTCTATACCATTAGACGAATCGATACGCAACACATTATTTCCTAAGTTATCTACAACCATCACAGTTTCATATACACAATTTGTGACAACTGTCAAATTCAGGTCATTCTCGGACTTATTCAACTTTTTATAAACCATATATGCACATCATGCGATGACCTAGTAAAAGAAATTAGGTAACAATCTTGTATAAACTAGGAACCAACTAAAATCTAGGACTAATATACTTGACTCTTACGATTCTAGTAAGTTGTCTAGCTACTGTAGGAAATGCCAATACCCGAATTAGAACGAACTCTAAACAATTGTTACGATTAAAAAAATGGTATAAAACCCTAAAAATAAATTAAAATCTTCTAATTTCATTTCAACATGATGGTAAATATCTAACAAAGTTCCAAAAGCCCTAAAGAGCCCAAAAATCCAAATTCATAAACTTTAAAACCTAAAACTCTATAAGATTTGTTATAAACATTATTATTATCAAATTTAAATAATTAATTTATGGGATATATTCAAAGACAAAAAAATTTAATTATCAAACATATATAATATTTTATGAGCTAAAAACAAATATTTTTAATAAGTTAAGAATTAAATAAAGAAGCCTTTTTATAAAAGTTAGGGTTTTATAAAAATTAAAGAGAAATTATATAAAAAATTAATTATGAGAGAAAAGACCCCTCTCATACTCAAAAAAATCGCCCACCACATCCCATGCTCCCTCTTCCCTAAGTCTTTCAATCATTTTATCTTCTCTTACACTCCAACTTTCCTTCACTCTCTTTCTCACACTCCATTCTTTACCACACCCAAACTCTCTCTTTCTCTCTCAAAACCCACGAAATTGTCCAGCCAAGAACATCTCCCAACCTTCAAATCTTCATCTTCTAGGGTTGTTCTTCAAGGTAATCACAAAAATCCTTCATCTTCCTTCACTTTCTTTCTTGTTTTAAATGTTTTTCTTACACTTCTCCTTCTTCTACACCATTCTTTATGAACATTCATGAACATATCCATGAATTTCGAGTTTGATGATGATGGTGGTAGGGTTTCACCCAAGAACAACATGCATGTTGTTTGATGGTGAAATCCAAGGACCAAAACCTATGTCAAACCCTAAAATATGAATTTTTACAAGTTCTGAATATTCATCTACATTATACATTCAAGTTTTTCCTTTGAAAACATCACTATGAACAAAATATGTCCATGCATGGTCTTCAAACCGTGATGCATGTGATGAACATCAAGTTAAAGAGCTTGATGATCAAAGTACATTGTTAATAGTGCATGTAAATGATTTTATTCATTAAAAAAATCTAGATATCCTTTTCTGTTCGAAATAAAATTTGCTCAGATTCCCAGTAAGATTATATGAGGATCTGGAAAATCCCAGGAATTTTTATCATTTCTTTAATTTATTAAAATTGTTACAAGAAAACAAGACCGTAAATCATTTGAAATACATTTTCAGGTCTATAAATCCTAGGTAAATTCGAGGATGGCCCCTAAAGTAAATGATGACATCTCAGTAAGTTTCATCGATTTTGGTTACTATTTGGTATGGTTTTGAATTTTCTTTTTGTTTAATTCAAATAAATCATAAAACTATTTTAGGGAATGTGAAAATGCTATCTAAGATTTTTCATAGATTCTACCTCATGTGGATTACTCAGGAAAATAGTTTCAGAATTTTTTATAATGCATAACTATTTTTCCCCGATTTTTGTATTTATTATGGACTAATAATGGGAAAAATAGTTCTACTCATCCAAAATTCATAAAAAATTACCAGAAGACCTTATAATATATTACAACTCTAAATAAAAATTTGGATGATCTTTCTATTTGATATGCTATTTTTCTTATATTTTCCAAGATTAAATACACTTAAATCCACAAAATCGGATTACAGTATATAAAAATCACCATTGTTATTTTTCCCGGATTATGTACATTGTAGATGAAGTTTAAATTTTTTTTGGTAATTTACTTTAACTATTTGATAATTATTCACTAATTAATGATTATTCAAGAGAATAAAACAAAGAAAAATAGCAAGACTAATTGAAAAATATCCTCAAAACTTCTATATGTATAATAACAGTGTTACAAAAAGTGTGGATAATTTTGGAAAGTTTTTTCTATTTATTTCCATTTTTGTTAGAATAAACGCACAAAATTTATAAAATCGGGTTAAACTGTTTAGAAACTCATTTTTATATTTTTCCCAGCTTAAGTATGTTTAATGACAGTATTATAAAAGATTTGGGAATTTTTATCATATGGATGCTATTTTTCACGAATTTATATTGTTATGAAAGCTTAAAATTTTGGAAAAATAGTTAATCACATCAAAAATTCAAGGGAGAATTTCTGGAAGACCTCTACTGTATTTGGAACAAAAATATAAAATTTGATGAATTTTGGAAACTGTTTGATTTTATTTTTGGATTTTTAGGAGTTTAAAACACCTTTAAATGTGTTGAAATACCCTCAATTAATATTACAAAAACCTAGAAAATAATATCTAGAATTATCTTAATCACATGAGTTATAAAATATCACCATTTCAGAAAAATTGTTACCCGTTTAATATAAAACCCATATTAGAACAAAAAAATTTGGCATTTCTCTATATGTAGAATTTTTTATATTTGCATTAGATTTCGACATAGAAACTCACTAGCGTGTGTTTGACGTCGTAGGATTCCGGTAGTAAAGGCATTGGTGTATTCCAGGGCACCACTTGTAGCTACTTGAAACATAGTGAGTATTCACACCTTCCCCCTATTTTAAGTTTTTATGTTTTGGGGTGGAAAAGCATGTCCAAACTATTAATGATCAATGTATTATATTGAATTGTATCAAACTTGATTACTATATTTTGCTATATTTTGTTGTGTATGTGTATGTTATTGTTAAAACATGAGGCCTTATCGTCTTAAGTCCCTTCCTTTTTACTCCAACCATTAACTCTTTGAGCCAATGGTCATTATGAATAGCGCTATTAGGAATTGACAACTCCTCACTCGCCCGATTGCTTGAGTGCATGATACCATATTCATCTATGGAACGATAAGCATAGATATTGATAGGACATCAGTCATAGGCTTGGTTGTGAACTCATTATTTATTCATATACATATAAACTTTCTTATTAATTATAGCAATGAACTTTGTTTCTCATTATAGAAATGTACTTGTATTTAAGGAAAGTTTTATACCAAATCTTGATTTTGTAAACTTGTGAACTCACCAACTATTTTCATAGTTGACCCTCGTTTTACATGCTTTTTTAGGAAATAATTAGTAAGTGGGTATAAAGATTCATCATCATAAAGCATGATGCATCGTGTGGAAGTTATTTTATGAAGTTATCTTTTGAACAATGTCATTTTCGAAAACTTGTATTTTGTTTTGTTTGAATTATGGGTTGTAAACTTTTAACTACTACTATGGTGATGTATCTTTATCTTTTGCAATGAAACCTTTATCGTTGTCATATCTTGCGTTTCCGCTTTAGCGGGGTGTGACACCATTACAAGGCAATGCTTCAAAATATAAAGTACCATTTTAGAAAGCATTAATAAAACCAATTACATTATTAAATGAAAATCTACAACTTTTTTTTGTACAAACCATGAAAAGAAATAATATTCCTCGTCATTTCTGACGAGTAGCAACAATCGTTCAAGTCTAATCCTAACCCACTACTAAGCACTAAAGAAAAAATCCCGATCTTGGTGACAGGAGACGATTTCCTAATCCCCATTATCAGGTTCATATTCCCATGCTACACATCCCTACTTCTTCTTAGCCCCTGAAAATCAAAACAAATGTGAAAACCACATCCTATATCAAGGACCCAAGAACTAGCATGTGATGAGTTATTAGATTGAATAGTATAAATACCTGCAAAGGAGGGCTTTATCCATCATGGGACTTTCCCTTGTGGCTCTTAGAGGGAGCTTTCCTCTTCTTCCCTTTTCCATGTCCTATTGCGAGGACAGGGGAAACAGAAGTAAGGGTGGACTCGACAGCTTTTCCTTTCAGTCCACTTTCAGCAGTTCTCAACAGACCTTGAAGTTTGCTCAAGGTGACTTCCTCCTTGTTCATATGATAAGTCATCTTGAACTGATCATAACAACGAGGCAACGAGTCGAGAATGATATCAATCGCCAACTCTTCGTCAAAGTTGAAATTCAACTTGAGCAGACGATCCACATACCTTTGCATTCTTTGCAAGTGGCTCGTGATGGACTCTCCATCTTTCATCCTGGTCGTTATCAACGAGGCGACAATCTCATACCATTCTTGACGCACACTTTGATGGTAATTTTCCATCAAATCTTGGCACATCTCGTAAGGCTAGTAGTCCTCGTAGAACCGTTGGAGCTCAGGAGTCATAGTGGCTACCATTATACATGACACCTTTGTCGCGTCTTTTTTTGTGAGCCCTATACTCAGCTATCTCTTCAGCATAAGCATTAGTTTCATCTATCTCTTTGAGCTTTTCGTCGAGGACGTATTCTTTTTCCTCGTATCGAAGGTTCATGCGGATGTTGCGGATCCAATCATTGAAATTGGACCCATCGAAGGTGATCCTCCCACAAATGTTCATAAGAGAAAAGGAACAAAGTTTAGATTAGATAAGAAATCCTCAATATAACACCTAAATGAAATATTAAGGCTAGAACCCAACACTATAATTCACAATTCGGAAGAGGGATGTCGTAATCCAATTTCAAATTATATGAAGGTAGGGAAATGACGATTAACCAATTCCACCACGAAAAAGAAATGAAGAATTAGGTTTTAAATGAGATGAAATTCCTAGATTCTTTTTACATTCATTGAACTTTTCAATGGCATGTTTAATCTCGATTGTGCCCTTCAAGTTTGTGACTGGGATACCGAGGATCACAAACAAGGTGTGAATAACCATGCAAAATAGTTTGACACTCTCGAGTCATTTACCACCTAATCAACGTGCCGGTTAACCACACACGCTCCATTGATCTATGATAATTTTGAGCTACCCTTTGCCACCCTTGTTAGTTCAAGTTAGTGTGCCGATTAACCACACACGCTTCACTAACAACTTGGCAAGGTGCAAAGTGCAATTTCATGGAATAACATCATTTTCACATTTTTCCTAAAGTAACTAAGATTGGGAATTTATAAAAACATTTAGTTACTTTATAATATTCATTATACTTATTAATGAGGAATTAATGTCATATCCTACCCGTTCGGATAACGATCATCCACTAGTCAAGAGTGCGGTGGGTAAGAGTGGATACCCAATGGCGGTCATTTTATAGGCCGCTTCCTTAAACACCCCTTATAGACCAACTTCGTGAATGAGACCTACTAACGGTAAGACTGACTCATCTTATACATACATATATATATATATATATATATATATATATATATATATATATATATATATATACGTATTAAGCTTTTAATATTATAATAGTATAAGGGTTGTATTTTAAACTTTTAAAACACTAGGGTTTTAGAATTTAATATTTCAAAATTAAAACTTTTAATCAAATTTTAAATTCCAAAATTTGAGGGCAAGTTTTGAAACTTTTCAAAACTTCTAGATCAAATTTTAAATAATTTAAACTGATCATTTAATTTTAAACATTATCTCAAAATTTGGTCATAATCTTCCAATTAGATGAGGATAATCAATACCATAACAGAAAATTTAAATTTTAATTAGTAAAACAACTTATGGTAATTATCCAAATCTAATTTAGGCCAAAAATCTGAAAATCTGCCAACCGACTGGTCTCCATGTCGTGTCATGCCATAGCACGTCGTGGAGGACCAACATGATGACACGTCGTGTTCCATTATGAACACGTCGTGTTCATCAGGCAGAAACAAAAATCGATTTTCCTTTTTCTTTGAACAATTTATAAATGCATCAAATATAACAGAAAAATACCCTAAGCTCTGATACCACTGATGGGTTTTGAGCATTACAGCATTCCTATGGTTTTTCTCAAGTTATACATGCAATTCAATTATCCACAACAAGATCCCTAATCCTTTCCTTGATCTTGACCTTCAAGAGCTTAGTGCCTCAATTGTTGCACCTCTAATGGAGTCACAAACACCACTAGCAATTGGATGAACAAGAGAGAGATGGAGGCTAGGATTTTCGGCTAGGGTTCTCTTAGAAGCATAGGGAGGCCGAAAACCTTAAGCCAAGGGTTCCTTATATAGTTGAGCTACTGGGGTTTTAGGTGGATACCCTAATTCTCTTCTTAAGCCTTAACCAATCCATGAACACCTTCTAGAAGGCCCCTTGGAGGAAATCTCTATGGGCTTCCCATAGATTTCGTCCACTCCTTCTTTAGGAGTCCATCAGCCCAACTTGCAACTATCAATTGTTCAGAGAAAAACTTGGAGACACACTTGAACAAAACGTTAGAACAAGTAGATTGCGGAATAGTTAATCTCAAAGGATCTAAAAGCTCAACAATAATAATAACAAGTTAGAGAGTTAGTTGCGGAAATATAAAGAAATAGAAATGACAACAGTTGTTATATCAAGTATACACTTAAGTTGATTCATAACAAGGAATGCATTCAAACCGAGTTAATAAGAAAGATCAAACTTAGTGATTAAGTCTCTAAGACTTGCTCCAGAGAGATGTTATGTTTTAGTAGCAGTTGATAGTAAGAAGTGGGAAGTAGAGAGATAGAGAAATAGAGAAGATAACTTTGAAGAAATGTATTCAAAATAGATCGTAAGTTATCCGTGTTGAATATATGAGAATGAGCTCTTATTTATAGAGACTCATGAAGAAAACTAGATTACAACTCTATAGTAGCCATGCAAGGCATACTGGACAATAGAGTGAATTACAATAAGACAAGTAATCTAATCTAGCTAAATGGACTGCGGTAGCAAAAGGGTCTGATTGCGGTTGTTGATAAAGAGTCTGATTGCGAGTGCTGAAGTGGTTGCGGTAGCAGACTTGGATGCGGTAGCTGAAGTTCAAGAGGGTCACTTTTATGATTCAACAATTTCCCCCTAAGTGACCTCTTTAACTTTTGATTCAGCTGTCAAGTTTGAGGAACTTGATTAGAATCCACCAAAACTTCCTGACGTTTTCAAGCCATGTGATCCTTCTTGTGATTTCAAACTTGACTTCTTCAGTAGTATGTTTTGATCTTTCCACTGCGGTTCGGCATATGTCAAGTTGCTTTCTGGTTAGGCGATGCATGGCAGTCATAGGAATAAAGTATTTGACATTATCAGTCTTCCTTTTGAATATGACTCCAAGTTCAGGAAAGTTTGTTGCGCCTAGAGATCGTTCTTCAAAGCCTTCAGTAGGCATTGGCACAGGTTCAAGAGGTGGAAGGTCAAACTTCTTGAGGATGGTGGGGTAGATATCCGCATCTATCTTGGCAAAGTCGCAGACCGTATCCCTCATAAAATAATTGGCTTTTTCAAGCGCTATCTGCATCTTAGGGTGCTTCTCTGACTTGTTTTGGAATACCCTGGCAATGAGGAAGATTTCTTCCGGATTCATACAAGGAAAATCTGCCTAGGTGCGGATGTAGTCATGCTCCCTTCTGGTGAGGGTATACTGGATGAAGTCAGCCTTCATGAACTTCCGCATCTTGTAGTTCTTGACTGCGGATGGTCTATCGTTAGACCATATTTTCTCAATGGAGGAGGCATGCTTGGCATAGAAGCGGTTAAGTCTTTCAAACTCCATTGGCAGTCGTTTGTGGGCAGGAAGGCTGCAGTCAAATGGCTCAAATACTGCAAAGTATTTGGCATTGGGAGAGATTAGAACATCCCAGTATCCATCAGCAGGGGGTTCAGCATATGTGAGGTGCGGTTTGTAGTCTTCATCCAATAGCCTGCGGTGCGGATTGACCCAAAAATTTATCAGTGATTCGTCGATGATCGTGTCAAATCCGCATTCATTCCAGATTAGTTCAGCAAGCTTGGCCGCCTTCCAGTCATGCTTTCTTTGGGCTGTGGCAGGGGAGTCTGATGAACTTGGAGATGACATATCCTCCGCAAGATTTTTAAAGTGAGGAGGGGTCTCCGGCTTTTTAGGAGTATGTTTTTCTTGCGGTGGAGAGTCATGTGGGGGAGAGTGATATGATGGTTGCGGTGAAGTCTGCGGTGTGGGAATTTTTTCAGTTGGGGGACTTTGATGTTGGGAGATGGATTGATTCGAGTGATGGACTTCTTCTTCTTCACTTCCCCCTCTTGAGGAATGCAACGCAGGTGCTTCCTCAAGCCATTGCTTAAGTCCATCAACCTTGGCACAGACTTCTTTGAATTGAGCTTTGAGAGCTTCTGCCAGTTGGGAATTGTTAGGAGTAGAGGAGCTGAAGAGTAGTTTGTGGATTTCCTTTGTGAGTTGAAGGATCTCTGGACCGTGGAAGTTGGAGGACAGGGATTTCTGCACTCTGTTGATGGTGGCGTGAAGAACAGAGATAGTGGACTCATAAGCAGTATGAGTCTCATCTATCAATTTCTTAGACTGAGAAGCTTGATCCGCGATGGCTGCCTGGAGATCCGTCTTGATTGCGGTCACCTCAGTGATGAGGCATTCCGTTGCAGCCATGAATTCTTTGTGGTCAGCCTTGCGGTTGTTGTCAAGGGACTGTATCCTCATCTCTACTTTTAGAGAGATTCGATCAGCAGCCATGCGTTCCCTTGTTTCCAGACGTTCTATTCTTTCAATCAGTGACTGCGGTCCTGGGGTGTTTTCAGATTGCGGTTGAGTAGGCTTGACCGCAGCCAGAATCTGATCAACTTTGGCTTGAAGGATCATGAACTCCTTCCGGGTGACAACATTCTTCTTCTTTTTCTTCTTTTCTTTAGGCTTGGAAGTCGAATGATGAGAACCGCTGGACTCCTCTTCTTCTTCAAACATCATAAGGTCATCGTCTGAAGGGTTTGGCTTGTTGACCTTGGATGTCTTCATCATCCAGACCGAAGGTTGGAGCAGAGCTGATTTCAACTGCGGTCCCTTTGTCTTGTGATGGAGTGACTGTAGGAGTAGGAATTGGAGTGGGAGTTTGAGTAGGAGGGACTTTGGAGGTACCTGATGTTGCACCGGAAGCTTGTGCTTTGAGAATTGTCTCTGCCATCTCATCCATCCAGGTCTGAACCTTTTGAATATTGGCTACAGTATGGGCATTATGAATTGCATCTGCCCAGTACTTAGCTATGGACTGGATTTCTTGCTCCTTCAGCTGTTGTTGCTTGATCTGTTGTTCTTTGCGGGCTTGAAATGCTCTTTTGAAAGCAGCATATTTCTTTTTATCTGACTCAGTTACAGGATTGTACTGTAACCAAGAGTCATTCGATTCTTCTCCGTCAAATCCTGAAAAACGCACCGAAGTGTCCTTCGGGTTCACGGATCCTTGCATATTTGTGCTCACCGTGCCTAAACCACCTGTAAAAGATGTAAGCAAAGTAGGATTTCCTGAGCTTCCTCGGTCTCCTTGACCCGTGGTCAAGTCTGGCCTCGGCTCAGTTCTGGCATGGGCGAAAGAAGTGCCCTGCGGTTGGGAAGGTGTTTGAAGTGTTTGGGTGATATTGGAAAGGATGGAGCGCAACTCCTTTGGGGAAAAGAAATGCAGTCGGGAAGCCCTGGAGACCTTAGGGCAAGAACCAGTGTCATCCCCATGGGAGTGAACTGGGGGGGAGTCTCCACGTAGAGATGATGATGATGATGATGAAACAAACTCACTTGCTGAGCTTGAGTGGTATTCAATGGTGGTGTTGAATGGGTCTGCGACCACCCCAAGGACTACTGGAGCCTTTTGAGAGGCTGCAGTATCGGTCCGGTCACGCATATGGATAGTGGTGTCGGTTGTTTTCCTTTTCTTGAGGATAGAAATCGGTTGCCTATCCTCATCTGAATCACTGCTAGATACGGTGGTTGGTTTGGCTTTGCGTTTCTTGGTGGGTGCGGTTCGTTTTGGAGCGTCTTTCTTGGGGGTTCGTTGTTTCTTCTTGGTTGCCAATTGCTTTCTTCTGTGAGAAAGATTGGAAAGTGTAGTGGAAGAAGGGATTGCGGTACCTTCTGGGTTAATGGCTGTGGATGGAAGAGGCGGGGTAGAAGGGTATGGGGCAATACCCTCCGTAGCCTCTATGTGATCTGAGACATCAGCAGTCTTAAGACCAAGTGTTGAAAGAATATGGGTAGGTAGTATGCGGATGGGTCCAAAAATTGTTTGATCACAAGAAGTATTGTACCTTTTGATCTCTTTAGTGACGAAGAAGTTGATGTCACTGCCCATATCTATTCCAGCATCCGCATGCAAGTCTGAGATGCATAGTGACCTGAATCGAGCAAATGTGAGCTCGGATGGATTCTCCTTTGGGCTCTCCTTGGGAATATATTGTAGGAAATCGTCCCATAGGATCTGCCCATAGTTGACATCATGGCCTGAAAATATGCTCCACACCAACTCTAGAAGCTTGAGACCCATATTGTCGATGCCTCCGGTTCTGCCTGATAGACAGCGGATGACATAATGACATACAAACTGCCATACCGCAGGCAGCGGATTCTTTCTGAATTCACCAATTCCCCGAATTGGTTTTTGATACCCCATCTGGTAGAGTGCGGATGTAACGTCCGCCATTGAAGGTGAGAAAATCTTGATGGATGGATGAACCAGAAGATTAATGGCAGATAAGAACTTTTCTTTGGACAAGATGACCAGAGTATCGTTGATGAGGTTGAGGTGAACTTCTTGGGGGTTTTCTTTTGGTCGATAGGCAGAAAAAGCACACTTGAAGAGTGTCGATACTGGAACAACATCTGTAAATGCATCAAATGGAGCAAAAAGGGGGTGGTTCTTGAGAAACTTGATCATAAGCTTGGTTGGGGCATTGTATGAAGAATGATCTTCAAATATTGCTCTGAAATTACTTGAAGCGATTGTTGGAGAATCAGAACCTGTTGGATTGACTGATCCTGAAGCCTTGGATTGCTTCTTTGATGCACCAGATTTCACCATTGTAGGATCTTGAAGGATTTGAGAGAAAAAGTAGAGAACAGAGTGCTTGAAAGTTTTGAGAGAGATGATCGATATTCAGAAAGCGTAAAGTAAAATTGGGGAAGAAGATGGGTTTATAACGGAGGTGAAAAGATTTTAACCCTAGGTAAATGGTAAGGGTAGGGTAAAACGTCGTTTGGGTTTGGGGGGAATCTTTGAATTTGGGATTAAATCTCAGCCACAAATATTGAAACGGTTTTTAAAAAAAGATTTGGGAGATTTATTAAAAGAGGGTTGCATTTAATGAAAAGTCCGACATCTATCAATGTGTCAGGTGACGTGGGGTGAGGGGTGAGGAAGTTGTAACGGATGGGACGTGCTGGGGAGAGGAAAAGACAGATTAAGGATCAGATTATGGAAACACGTTCTTTTTGTCATGATACCTAAAATAGGTTGACACAGGTTTATTTAGAAAGGGAATGGAACAGTTTCTAAAGGGAATGTTTTTTTTGTCTTTAATGTTCTACTTAATGAAGGATCATTAAATAGCACACAAGGATTCAAAGGTTGATGAAACAGTTGAGAAATTATCACAATGATCGCGGATGGAAACTTCATTGCGGTTGGAAACGTCATTGCGGTTGAGATATCATTACGGTTGGGAACGTCATTGCGGATGAGATAATAAAAGACTGGTGAGAAACTGAGATACACTTGTACAAAAGTTAGTAGTAACAGACAATAAAGACCCATGAGAGATAGGTATAATATATGGTTGTGGTACCTAGACTGCGGTACCAAAACCATCTATCATAAGTAACTCTCAGTTAGAACCGGACGGAGACCAAGAATGGTCTGCGGTAGCTAACAATTCAAAAAGAATTGCGGGTCTGGATTCATCATTCCTAACATTTGCAGGAAGGTGTTAAGCTTTGTGGAGTCGAGTGCTTTTGTGAACACATCAGCAATCTCTTCATGAGAAGGGACAAAGATGAGTTCAATGTTACCTTTCAAGATGTGGTCTTTGATGAAGTGATACCGTAGTTCAATATGCTTAGTCTTGGAGTGCTGAATTGGATTGTGGGAAATGGCAATAGCACTTTCAGAGTCACAATAGATTGGTATCCGCAGCATTCTGTAACCGTAGTCCAATAATTGAGTTTTCATCCAAGGAACTTGAGAACAACAGCTGGCTGCGGCCACATATTCAGCTTCTGCGGTAGATAGAGACACACAACTTTGTTTCCTTGAAGACCAGCTGACGAGACGTTCTCCCAGAAATTGACATCCACCGGAAGTGCTCTTTCGATCTAGTTTGCATCCGGCGTGATCCGCATCTGTGAAAGCCTGCAGGCTGAATTCATTGCCTGCGGGGTACCATAGACCAAGAGATTTGCTTTCTTTCAGGTACCGTAGTATCTGTTTGGCTGCGGTCATGTGTGACATTTTAGGGTCAGCCTGATACCTTGCACATACACCTGTTGCAAAGACAATGTCTGGTCTGCTTGCGGTGAGGTACATCAAGGAGCCTATGATGCCTCTGTAAGTCTTGTGATCTACAGATTCGCCTGAAGGATCAGCAGAGATCTTATAACCGAAGGCCATGGGGACCTTAGCAGAAGAACAGTTTTCCATAGAATATTTCTTCAATAGTTCAATGGTGTATTTCTCTTGATGAATGAATATTCCTTGTGGAACTTGTTTCACTTGAAGACCTAGAAAGAAGTTAATCTCTCTATTCATGCTCATTTTGAATTTGTTGGTCATGAGCTTAGCAAATTCATCCACCATGCCTTGATCAGTCGATCCGAAGATGATATCATCCACATATATTTGTACCAACATAAGGTGGTCATCATTTTCTTTTCTAAATAATGTGGGGTCAATCACTCCTCTCTTGTACCCGGATGAGACGATGAATTCAGAAAGAGTCTCATACCATGCTCTTGGGGCTTGCTTCAGACCGTAGACTGCTTTTTCAAGCTTGTAGAAATGGTCTGGGAATTCAACATTTTCAAATCCTGGAGGTTGCTAAAGATAAACCTCTTCTTTTAGTTCTCCATTGAGAAAGGCACTCTTGACGTCCATTTGGTGTACCTTGACGTTCTTGTGGGCTGCGTATGCTAGGAAGATCCGGATAGCTTCCATGCGTGCCACCGGAGCATACGTTTCATCGTAGTCAATACCTTCAAGTTGACTATAGCCCTTTGCAACTAGTCTTGCCTTGTTTCTGACTACCGCACCAGATTCATCCAGCTTGTTTTTGAACACCCATCTAGTGCCAACAGTGGAGTGGCCACGTGGCTTCAGAACGAGCTGCCAAACTTTGTTTCTTTGAAATTCTTCAAGCTCTTCTTGCATTGCAGCTATCCAGTCCGGTTCAAGCAATGCTTCTTTGATTGTTCTGGGCTCTACCGAGGACATAAAAGCTGCGTAGTGGCAGTGATCAGATAGGTCCTTGGAAGATCGAGTCTGAATGCCTGCGGATGGGTTGCCGATGATTTGACCTGGTGGGTGGTCCTTCGTCCATACATGTAGACGGGGCTGCAGATGATCAGCAGCTGCGGTAGAGGGGATATCTTGAATATCAGGAGAATCTGCAGTTGGAGATGGCAGTTCCCCTTGGACCTGAGAACATCCTGCTGAGTCATCTTGGATTGTTGGGACGAGAAATGAATTTTCTTGAACGGTTGGGAGAAGTTCCCCCTGGATTGCGGATGGGAGTTCCTCTGGAACCTGAGAAGGTTCCCCCTGGACTGCGGATGGGAGAGTGATAATCCTTGGATCGGTTCTTGTGTCAATGTTTTCTATGAGCTCATCATCCGAATCCGAAGATACGTTTGATGGTAATGTTTCTCTGCGGGTCGGGACTTGAACATCATCAAATACTGGAACCTCGATGATTGTTGCTAGATCCGGAGTCGAGCTTTCCCCCTCAACCGGAGAGGTGGAAGTATCGAGAGATGCTGCTTCAGATAGAGACGGTCCAGAAACATCAGCATGTTGTTGTAGAGCTGCGGGTGACACAAGAACTTCGGATAGTTTCGCCGTTTCAACAGGATCGAAGAGATCTTCATAGTTGACTTCAACTAGATTTAATGGACCTGAAGAAGCAGGAATATCACTTTCCATGATTGTGGTGGTTTCAGTGGATGGAGGGGCGTCGCGGATGTGAGAATCATCAAATTTCACATCGAAGCTTTCAATGATCAGTCTTGTACGTCTGATGAGCACTCGATAAGCAACCTTGTTAGTGGAATAACCAAGGAATATGCCTTCATCAGACTTCGGTGCAAATTTGTTGAGCTGATCTCGGTTGTTGATCATGAAACATCTACATCCAAAGATATGAAAGAAGCGAACATTTGGCTTGCGGTTGTTGAGGCCTTCATATGGGGTTTTATTGAGACGTTTGCACACAATGCTTCGGTTTTGGACAAAGCATGCGGTTGCTACTGCTTCGGCCCAGAAGTAGAGAGGAAGGTGGGCGAAGTTAAGCATAGATCTGGCTGCTTCTACTAGAGTGCGGTTCCTTCTTTCTACTACTCCATTTTGTTGCGGTGTGTAGGGTGCTGAGAAGTTGTGCGAAATGCCCTTGGACACCAAGAAACTGTTGAGAAGATGATTAGTGAACTCGGTTCCATTATCACTGCGGATGCGTCTAACTGGAAGCTTGATCTGAAGTTCGATTTCTTTGATGAAGTTGATGAAAATCTGCGGTGTCTCTTATTTGAGTCTGAGGAAGAAGACCCATGTGAAGCGTGTATAGTCATCAACAATAACCAGTATGTACTTCTTGTGATGGAGACTAGCTACGGTGGATGGACCGCAGAGATCAATGTGCAGTAGCTCCAGTGGTTCAGAGATGGAAGAGTCCATTATCAGAGGGTGACTTGCTTTTGATTGTTTGCCACATTCACAGGCCGGACAGAGAGTATCGTTGCTGAATTTAAGAATGGGGAGACCACGAACTAGTTCTCCAGTGACTAAATTGTTGATGTACCGGAAGTTGAGATGAGCTAGCTTGCGGTACCATAGCCAGCTGACTTCGGATACAGCTTTGGACAGGAAACACAACTGCGGTCTACCAATGATTAGAGAGACATCCAAAGGGTACATGGTACCTTCGGATCGAGATTTGATCAGGCATGTGTTCCTATCACTTGTCATCACGTAGCAAAACTGATCATCAAACTCAACTCTATGTCCTGCTTTACATAGTTGGCCAACACTGATGAGATTGTTTTTAAGGCTTTCTACATAAGCAACCTTCTGAATAGAGAAGTTCCCCGTAGTGAGAACACCGTAACCTCGGATGACACCGTTTGCATTGTTACCAAACGTGACATTTCCACCATTGCATATAGGCCTGAAATCCCGAAGGTACTCTAACCTCCCGGTCATGTGCAAGGAGCAGGCACTGTCAATTAACCATTCTTCTTCTTGTTCCTCCTTGCACAAAGCCTGACAATTACACGGTTAGTGATGTCTTCGGGAAAGGTCTTGTCATTGACTGGGAAATGAAATTACACTGGGGCAATTGGTGAATTTCTAGAAAATGCATGGACCGAGGTTGCAGTGACGAGTCTCTTGTCATCTTTTAATCCTAGTCCTGAGTGTTTGTTCAGATTTGGAGTGTTGTGAGGTTTTGAAAAAGTACGAGGTTTCTGACTCTGATTTGATTTGACATAAGATAAATTCTTTTGACAACTACACTGACATTTACAAAAAGGGATTTTGTCACTAGATCTGACACTATGCTTGGTCAGCGGTCCATAGGATGAATTGGGCTTGTTACCGGTCTGAGGTTGAAAAGATCTGACATGATTGATGTTTGGTTTTTGAAAATTTTGATTTGAATGAGGTTTAGCACGTGTAAATCTTTGAGTCCTTTTAGGTGGATTTGGTAAAATACCCTTCCATTTGTTGAAATTTTGACGTGACTTTAAAAGTGGTGGAGTGGGTAAAATACCTTTCCATTTAGGATCATTTGAGGAATAGACCTGAAAAACATAGTTTCGAAAAGACTTAACAACCTTTTGGGTTGTGTCAGAAGTGATAGGAATGACTTTTGAAACTGAACTTTCCTCTTTGTTCTTTTTCTTGATAGGAGAGTTTTTTGAAAAATAGTGTGAGAAAACAAATTTTTCTGGACTCTTGGATTTTGGACATCTGACATGCTTCTTGTTTTTTGAAAAGGTTTGTCTGTTTGTGCCTCGAGATCTAATTTCCTCTTTGAAGGCCCTTTTTGCCAAAGATTTTGGTGAACCGCAGTCATTGTTGTTCAACTGCAGTTTCCTGGAATTTTTAGAATGATTTTGAAAACGTGGGCTTGAGTCATCAGAACTTGAAGATTCAGGGACTTGAGAGCATTGTCCTACTTCAAAGTTTTCTATGGGTAATTCATGAAATATTGGCTGAAGAGTTACGGTTCCTTGAACCGATGACTGCGGTCGGGATGACTTAACTACCGCAGAGTAAGTCTGACTTGGGACTCCGGTGGGACAATTGTGAGACATTTGACTACAGTGAGGGACACTGCGGTCTGAGGACAGAGATGGGAAGTCTTTGGAAACTTTAGGGTCCTCAATAACAATCTCTTCATCAACTACGGATGAAGTTTGAGAGTTTGGATCATATGTGTGACCAGAGATCTCATGCAAAATTTCCTCAATGATACAATTATTGCTTAGATTGTGCAGTCTACCGAAGTGGGTTTTGATGTCTTCAGGAAAGGTCTTGTCATTGACTGGGAAATGAAATTCCTGATCTGGAGGGACATACAGTCTGTCTTTGTTGAACCGGGGTGAGGAATCCATTGCGGTAGGATATCCATTCGACCAACCCCAATTGTATGTATTGTCCACGGTTCCATTATTTACCAAATTTTCAATAGCTTCACTTTCATTAAACAATTTTTCAATTAAGAGATTCAACCGTACAATTTCTCTCTGAGCTAAATCCCTTTGGTTCAAAGCTATCTCTAATTGGGTTTCACTTAACATTCTTGCATCTTTCTCTAACTCTAAGTCCTTCTCTAACATAGCCATATTAAGTCTTTTGTTATCCAGGCGTCCTCTCATGTGGAACATCTCTTGGGACGCAATGTTCTTCTCATCTAAGGCTTTATTGTAGTCTGTAAGGACGGCAGCACAAGTGTCATTAAGATCATCTATGTAGGGCTAACAATCATGCATGCTATAATTTAGAGTTTGGATCATAAGTTTTACATGTTCGACGATGCTTAGAGTTCCATCCTTTGCCATGTAGCAGTAGTTCTTGTTCAGCATTGTAGACCCATCATCATCCGTAGTGGCCAGCATGCAGATTTTCCCTTTTCCTTTGACACTGCTAATGGCTTCATCTTCATCTCCGGATGACCAAACTTGATGGTCTCTTTTGACTTGGGCCACGTATGCCCTTGCCTTTTCCTTTTCTTCCAACTCTTGAGCCATTCTAAGGTAGAATGCTCTGTCTTTTACTACATTGGCCTTACAATCTCTTGCAAAGTGATTCTCTTTGTTGCATTTGTGACAAATAACAACATCAGTCTTGTCTTCTGGGGGAGTACCGGAGTCAGTAGTTTGAGGAGACTGATGTACCTCCTTTGGCTGATTGTTTTGAGATTGCGGTGGTGGATGAGAACTTTTGAGATATCGAGGATGGTTATTCTGGGAACCGAAGTTACGGTTGAATGGAGGTTTGTTGAACTGCTGATTCTTGCGGAAGGAAGGAGGGGGTATACGGTTGAACTGTTGGCTAACAAGAGCAATAGCCTTCTGAAATTCTTCTTCATCGTCATATTCTGAGTCAGTTTCGTATGACTGCGGTGGAGTGTCATACGATGCAGAGTAAGGTGACTGCGGTGGAGCTTGTGCTATGAGAACAAGTGGTCCTCCGAAGTCAGCACAGTCTTTGAGTACGGTTGATTCTTGTGCTTGAAGCTCTCCATAGAGCTTGTAGAGAGACAAAGAGTGAATCTTTCTATCGCCTTGGACTATCATCTTAGCCGTAGTCCAATGTCTTCCCAAACCATTAAGAAACTGAAGATTGGTTTCATGGTTACTGCGAATGGTGCCCGCATTGGATAACTTGGTGACTATTAGGTTGAACCTCTTGAAGGAGTCTTCCAAACTTTCACCAGTATGAGCTTTGAAGTTGTTGAACTCGTTGAGTGCGGTAGTAAGCTTCTTGTCTTGTGCTTGTTCTGTGCCTTCGTACAGATTCTTGAGAACATCCCAGATCTCTTTTGCTGATTTGCAATTTATGATAATATCGAAGTTGTCAGGAGCAACTCCGCAGGAGATTTCATAAAAAGCAACAACATCATTTTCCATCTTATCGAGATCATCCTTGGTGGGACGGTTCATTGTTGGTTGACCTCCTCCTAGCCTGGTTGTAGCGCCGTCAGTTTGAACTGGTGTAAGGACTGGAACATGTGGTCCTTCTTCTACGGATCGCCATACATCTCTACCCAGTCTTCTCAAGTATTTTTCCATTCTTTGAGATCAGTGATGATATTCATTTGCTACCAGTATTGGGGCTCGGTTAGAACCACCAACACTGTTGGAAACATTCAGAGATGACGATTGTGCCATTTGAAATTGTTTTTTTTATTTTTTTTAAGAAATGAGCTTCAGTGGTATAGAAGGCCCTTTGAAAAATCAGAGTTCCATTTTCAAAAAGCAACCACTATGGCTCTGATACCAATTGTTGAGAGAAAAACTTGGAGACACACTTGAACAAAACGTTAGAACAAGTAGATTGCAGAATAGTTAATCTCAAAGGATCTAAAAGCTCAACAATAATAATAACAAGTTAGAGAGTTAGTTGCGGAAATGTAAAGAAATAGAAATGACAACAGTTGTTATATCAAGTATACACTTAAGTTGATTCATAACAAGGAATGCATTCAAACCAAGTTAATAAGAAAGATCAAACTTAGTGATTAAGTCTCTAAGACTTGCTCCGGAGAGATGTTATGTTTTAGTAGCAGTTGAGAGTAAGAAGTGGGAAGTAGATAGATAGAGAAATAGAGAAGATAACTTTGAAGAAATGTATTCAGAATAGATCGTAAGTTATCCGTGTTGAATATATGAGAATGAGCTCTTATTTATAGAGACTCATGAAGAACACTAGATTACAACTCTATAGTAGCCATGCAAGGCATACTGGACAATAGAGTGAATTACAATAAGACAAGTAATCTAATCTAGCTAAATGGACTGCGGTAGCAAAAGGGTCTGATTGCGGTTGCTGATAAAGAGTCTGACTGCGGGTGCTGAAGTGGTTGCGGTAGCAAACTTGGATGCGGTAGCTGAAGTTCAAGAGGGTCACTTTTATGATTCAACATCAATGATTTGCAATATCAGTCCCCTTACTTTTAATCAGTCTCTTTTGATCACTAAATTAATTCCAAATCAATTTTTGATCAATACTAATTAAATAATATGATTTCTCAGTTAATATATTATTCTTATATAAAAATATAATAAATCATTTATTAACATCTTTCTCATAATTTATCCTATCAAATTGCTATGGTGAAGGCAACCCAAAAGGACCATGCTACTATCGGGTCAAGTACATTCCAATTATAGTTATGGGCTTAGACACCTAATCCAACACTAATTTCTAATTAGGATATTATGCTTATGTGTTAGGGAGAGGATTTCGCGAGTCATCCGCTGAGTGCAATTCGATACCTTCAGTATGAGGTGAGTTTTCCTTCACTGTATCTATGGGTCAAAGGCACCAATATCGGCCCACTAGTTTATGATGTAGCGTGATGATTGTCTCTATGATAATTTTCAGTTATGCTTGTATTTTCTTGATAATTATGTGATTCCTATTATGATATTATGTGGTAGTAGTATGGGGTGGAATAGACCCGGTATCCGGTTGAAACAGACCGAAGGGGATTTCAAGCAGCTAGATATGCTTGACAGTATCCGGTTGAAATAGACCAAAGGGGATTTCAAGCACTCAAATATGCTTGATAGTATCCGGTTGAAATAGTCTGAAGGGGTAGGCAAGCACCCAGATACGCTTGGCTGTATGTTGTTTAGTATGTGGTATTTTGGGGGAACTCACTACGCTTTGTGCTTACAGTTTTCTATCTATTTTTCAGGTACTTCCAGTTCGAAAGGAAAGGGCCTAACCTGATCGCACTGCATCACCATATGGTGTCCGCATTTAGAGATTTTGGGAATTTGTACACTGATAACATTTTATTATGATACTCTTTTGACTATTTTGATATTAGTCTCTTATCATTCGAATGAATGTAAAAACAAAATTTTATCTGTATTTTTGGGATGTTACACCCACACTATATCTTCATTATCTTCTGGTGCACCATCACCACCAGCAACATCCCAAAACCTTCAAGAATCCACCCAGTCTATACACTATTGATTAGATAAAACAAATTGTAACATATAGGAAGAAATAAAAGTAGGATGATATAATAAGAAAAATAATGAAAGTAAGTTGCTATTTATTGCATAGAAACCAAAGAAACATTCACCTTTTTTTTACACACACATTGTAACATCTGGTTTTGAGGCACTTCCATTGTTCACCCTTATATTGAGATTTATTGCATTGTTGGTCCTTAAGTGTAAGAATGTTGCAAAAAGGGCCCTGTCACACCCCGCTAAAGCAGAAACACGAGGCGTGGCAGTATAAAGGGTTTCATAGCAAAAGTTAAAAGACAACACCAACCATAGTTTAAAAATCATTACAAATTTACAATGGGTTTGAACAAATTTTTAAAAGAAATTACAATGTAAACTGAAATACAACACATGCGAATGCTCCTAAAAGTGATGTATCCCTAAGTGCCACTTACTCGATGATTCCTGAAAAAGCATGTAAAACGAGCGTCAACTATAAAAATAGTTGGTGAGTACTCACAGGTTAAAAATAATATTGGTTTCATGAATCGTAATCAAAGTTTTAATAGAAGTTTCCATAAATAAGGTATATTGTTAAA
This sequence comes from Lactuca virosa, assembly GCF_052849685.1. Lineage (NCBI taxonomy): Eukaryota > Viridiplantae > Streptophyta > Magnoliopsida > Asterales > Asteraceae > Lactuca > Lactuca virosa. The sequence goes on from NC_136430.1 coordinate 133,721,409, forward strand.
ATGAGTAAATAAGTTTGTATAAACAAAGTTCATTGTCATCATGAGAGATAAAGTATGTTGCCCAAATGAGATGCAACGTTCATATTCTCATGAGAAATAAAGTTTCCATAAATAGAAATATATTGCACATGAGTAAATAAGTTTACATAAACAAAGTTCGTTGTCATCATGAAAGATATAGTATGTTGCCCAAATAAGATGCAACGTTCATATTCTCATGGGAAATAAAGTTTCCATAAATAGAAATATATTGCAAATGAGTAAATAAGTTTACATAAACAAAGTCCGTTGTCATCATGAGAGATAAAGTATGTTGCCCAAATAAGATGCAACGTTCATATTCTCATGGGAAATAAAGTTTCCATAAATAGAAATATATTGCAAATGAGTAAATAAGTTTACATAAACAAAGTCCGTTGTCATCATGAGAGATAAAGTATGTTGCCCAAATAAGATGCAACGTTCATATTCTCATGGGAAATAAAGTTTGTTGCTAAAATGAGATACAAGGTTCGTATGTGCATAATGATTATACCATGAGTTCACAACCCAAGCCTAATGACTGAGGGTGCCCTCTTCTATGTCTATCGCTAACATAGGGAAATATGGTAAAATGCACTCAAGCGAATCGTACGAGTGAGGAGTTGTCTACCTCCTAATAGCGCTATCCATAATAACCATAGGCTCAAATGAGTTAATGAGTTGTGTGAATTGATTGCAGGGACTTAAACGCGATAAGGCCTCATGAATTAACAATAGCATACACATACATAGCAACATTTAGCAACCAAGTTTGATACAAGTCAAATTAAATACAACGAACATAAATAGTTTAAGACATGCTTTTCCACCCCAAAACATAAAAACCGAAAATAGGGGGAGTCATGAATACTCACAATGCATTGAGATGATGAAAATGATGCCTTGAACTACGTTCCACGTGTACCACTAACGATTCCTACAATAATGGTATTCGCTAGTGAGTCTCTAATCGAAATCTAACACTAGTATACTTACTACTACAATAGAATTATGCCAATATTGTGTCAAAATTTAATATTGATAAGTTACAAACATTTTTCTGAAATGGTGAAATTTTATAGCTCATGTGATTAAGACAATTTTGGATATTAATTTCCAGATTTTTGTAATATTAATTGAGGGTATTTCAACACATTTAAATGTGTTTTAAGCTCTTAAAAAGCCAAAATATTATCAAACAATTTCCAAAAATTCTCAAACTTTGCATTTTCATTCTAAACATAGTAGAGGTATTCCATAAATTTTCCCTTCAATTTTTGATGTGATTAACTATTTTTCCCAATTTTTAAGCCTTCATAAAAATATAAATTCGTGAAATATAGGATCCAGATGATAAAAATTCCCATACTTTTTATAATACTGCCATTAGACATACTTAAGCTGGGAAAAATATAAAAATGAATTTCTAAACTGTTTAACCCAATTTTATGATTTTTGTGCATTTATTCTAATAAAAATGGATTTAAGTGTATTTAATCTTGGGAAAATAGATGAAAAATAGCATACAGAAGAGAAAAATTATCAAAATTTTTATGTAGCATTCTAATATATTATAAGGTGTTCTGGTAAATTTTCATGAATTGTGGATGAGTAAAACTATTTTTCCTGTTTTTAGTCCATTATAAACACAAAAAAAATCATGAAAAATAGGTATACATTTTGAAAAATTCCCAAAATATTTTCCTGAGTCTTCCACATAGGGTAGAAGCTGCGAAAAATATTAGATACTCTTTTTATATTCCCTAATGTGGTTTTATGATTTATTAGAGCTAAACAAAAAGAAAATTCAAAACCATGTTAAATAGTAACAAAAGTCATTGAAACTTCATGGGAGATGTTTATTAACTTAAAGGATCATCCAAGAATTTTTACAGAATTTATTTACTAGCGTAAATATTTTATATGATTTAACACTCTATTTTCTTATTATTTTCATATAAAAATAAAGAAAATATATATTGAGCTGAAAATTTCCAGAATGCATCTTCATACAATTTAATAACAATGAAAAATTGTTTTCTTATTTTTGATGTTGAAAACCATGCCTAAAGGCTCAATAAATTATAGAGAAAACTTGGTTCTTGTGATTTATGTAAAGATTATTGATGTTATTTTGAGAATTTTTGCAACATGTTACAAAGACTTTTGAATCAAGATCTTTTTGTACCTATTAATAGATGATATTAAGAGTTCAAAATAATTTTTCAATGATTTTTAGTGATGAATAAGTCCTTTGAACATGCAACACAAAACAAATGTTCATAAGGAAAGTGCTGTTTGAGCAACTGTTTTGTAAAAATTGGTAAAAATCGAAATATTGGAATTTTCCAGTGTGGTCAGATGTCTTTGAAAGCTAACTCAAACTATTATATTTCAGAAAAAGAATCACGAATTTTGGTTAAGAAATGAGTGAGATATGGCAGTTTAAAGTCAGGTAAAGAAATCTGGCAGATTGCATGCATGATGATTGGTTAGAAAAGTGAGTTTTCATCATTTCCTTGAGTAAATCTTTTGAAATATTTTGAATGTATCATGATAAACTCATATTTTAGTCATGTTTCCAGAGATCAAAAGATTAAAACTTATCAAAATGTATACATGCATTTATGAACAAAATTTTGTTTCTCAAAAACTCTTAACTTGAGTTTAATGTTTTAGTCCTTAAAAATCAATTTTTGCACTAAGATCATGAACATGCAACCTTGTTTATCATACATGCATGGTGTTAGAACACATCCATGATGTTCTAAAAACCATTTTAACAAAAAGAAAACAAGTTTGAAGAAGATGAAGAAGTAGAAGTCGGTTTTTGAAGTAAAATGCACATGCATGGCTTAAATCATTGTTGTGGATCTTCAAGAGATGTATGTTCTTTACCTTAAATTTATTTGTGGCTTGAAAACCCCTTATGAATCTCCATAATTTCGTGGTTAAGAGGCTGTGGTTGTGGTGTTTGGAGAAAAAAAATTAGAGAGAAGGTAGAGAGTGTTTTCTAGAGAGAGAAAGAAGAGAGATGTGTGTATGTTGGAGAATGAGAGTGTGAGAGAGAGATATGGGGAGGGAGAGAACGAATTTTAGGGGAGGAGAGGCTCCCTCTCTCTTGTTTCTTTTATAAAAATTCAAATCTTTTATAAAAATATCCAACTTTTTATAAAATGTGCACCTTAACCTAGTTTTTATACATAAAACTCTTGATTTTTGACTTATAAATCAAGGGTAAATGTTAATAACTAAATCTTTATTTTTCAATGATTGTATTTCATAATAATTATTATGATAAGATAATATTATAAGGTTCATAATTGTTTTTATAGGATTTTTAAGGTTAAAGTTTATAAATATGAGCTTTTAGGGCTTTTAGGGTTTTTAGGGTTTTTCGGATTTTGCTAAACTTTAGATATCAAGGTAGATTGAATTTTGGAGGCATCAAATTATTTTTGAGTCTTATAACTCTTTTATAGTTATAAATAATGTTTTTAATTCCTTTTTGTCGGTTTATTGGCATTTATATGTAGTGGTTCCGAGATTCAAGTGAACTTGAAGAACCAAGTATACTAGTCATAGTTTCAACTTTGACTTAAGTTCCACGAGACTCCGACCTAATTTTTACCACTAGGTCAAGTGCATAATGTGTGTATATGATTCATGAAAAGGTGTTCGACTCAAAGAGTGACCTGAATATGGATAGCCTCTACAGTTAAGTAGTTGTAGAATTTACATATCAATATGAAATCTAAGTACATTATCCATTGTTTCTAATTGTTTCCAAGTTCCTAGTAGGTTATAACTTAGCTTCTAGTTACTAAGTCTAGTATGTGTCGTGCCTGTACGTGCAACTAAGTTTAGTCAAATCTAGAACCGACTCGAATTATGACAGTTGTCACAGACTCCCCCGGTTGAAAGAATTTCGTCCCGAAATTCAATTCGTGACGTATTCTATTAGAACTCAGCCGAATACAATTGTATAGCTGGAGAGGTGGTGACTTGAAGAGCTCTTTGATTATTTTAGGTTAATTCCTCAAGGGAAGAGCGCAGCTCTTTAGCTACAATTAAATTAATGTCTCCTTAATTCGAGTTCTTTCGTCTAGATTATGGAAATTTTGGGTCATGGAATCATGATCCAACCATGGCGACCTAGTCGAAAAAGATCATCTAGTTAGATATTATCTGAATTAAGAGAGCGCTATAAGTTTGGCTGAAGCACCAACTACATTGAGTGTTTGATCCGCATTGATTCCTAAGTCGCATTCTAAATCAGCACTAAGTGTAAATTCGTCATCTAATAAAGAAGGGATTAAGAACAATTTGTTCACTTCCGGGCTGGCTAATAAATTTGGAAAATACATATTCCGAAATAAGAAGGGGTAGCACGAATGAAAATAAATGATCAAGGGTAAGTTCCTAAAGATACGTACTAAGGGTAGGCAACGAAGTTTTGGTACCTCTCGAATGTAAAGGCTATTTAAGTGTCGTCTACAAAATAAGTTACGAAATGATTGAGGATCTCCGAGGCTATAATTACTACTACGGTTACTCTTACAATAATAGAACTATATTCGAATAATATATATATTTAGAGAGTCAATGTTGCAAATGGAGGCGATGAAATCACATTGTGTAGATAGCATTTTAAGTGTTTAGAAGTGATAAAAATCTCATTGTTATCAAAATGTGTGTTTAGAAATGATAATTAATCTAACTATTATCAAAATATGTAATAATTCCAAGATAATGAAAATACATGTTTGGCGATCAAACGAATTAGTAAAATAATATAAAGATTAATTAATGTTAAATGTTTAAGTCGTCATTAAGGGAAAAAAAAATTTATAGAAATATTGATATTACGCTTTTTGTAAAATTGAATAATTGTCTAAGTCAAGACAAATACAAGTTTAAAAGGAGTCAAAATATTTATGAAAACAAGTTTGAGAGTTTAGGAACTCACTGAAAATTGCAAAGTAGAATGCTATTTTTAAGAAATGTGTAAAAATATCGATCATTGAAAATAGTGGATTCTTGATTTAGTGTTTCTACAAAACAATCATTTAGAGAATATATAATAGTAAAATCCAAGACTTTTGATGTATTTAAAGGAAAGAAGAAACATAAGGAAACATATCCTTCACATATATTTTCCGGATATAGAAAAATTATAAGCATAAGGGTCTTCATCTTGTGTATTAATTATAAGGAAAAATATAATGAAACTTGCATTTTAAATCAAGTTTCCGAATTTAGAACGAAAGAGCAAATGTAAATAAGGATCACTTGTTTATACTAGATTTCAAAATAAAAACAAGATGTATATGATAAAAGGAGTAATTGAATATATCAAAGTTGACTAAATCAAAATTATGTCTCATGACTATACACGTATTAATCGCTCAAAACGAAAGGGTAGACTTCTAGTCTGTATGTGTACGAACATGATACCATGAGAAGCAAAATAGACAGAAACAAGGTTAGTCAATCTATTATGTTATTATCGTGGGTGTGCAATATCTAAAATTAGAAGGAGAGCAAGAAATCAAGTGTGGGGGATAGAAAAGGAAGGTACCGGCGACAATGATTGCTATCGTTAAAATTTTAAGAATAATATGTATAGGTAGATTTAAAGCCAAGTCGAGATATTTTTCAAACTTCAATATTTGATGTATGTTGATGATTAAATAGACATGTGGAACTTTTAAAGTGTTTGCTAAAAATCATGAGTGATCTATTAAGTTAAACTTCATTTGTGAAAAAGAAGAAACACTATAATGGTAGTTGAAAATCTGACAATTTGACTTTTTAGAATGGAGTTCAATAATAGTTAAAACATATAAGGTAAAGACTCAATAGATTTAGAAGAGTAATTATACATTGTTGAAGGTGCGTCACTGGAAATTTAAAAGTGAACACTAAGTTTTGCAATGCTTTATATTTTAGAAGTTTTACATATTATTTAACTAATTTGTAATAAAATATACAAATAAGGTGTGTTTTGAAATGTACGCATTAGTGATGCCTTGTAATCACGCTTGGAGTAGAAAGTTGTAAAAAAAAATATCATGTTCGGTTTCAAGAAAATACATTTAAGTAAAGTACAATGCCTAAATAAGAAAGTGGTCAAAAGAGTCAAAAGAAAAGTGGTTTGAAAGATCCGATGAAGCTTTTACACGTAATATGAACTTCAATGTCATATGTCTAAGTTTTATAGAATAGAATTTAAACACTTTTATAAAAGAAAATGTTTCTAAGTTTTTCGAAAACGTGTCAAATTGGTAAGCAAGGTTTAAAATGGTTTATATGCCCTTAAAAGCATATCTATCCATTGAAATGGATTTGAATTGAAATTGAAATAGCAATGTTAAAACCAATATTGGTTAAATTGAGTTTAGAAGAAAATTGTTAAGTTAAAGCAAGTTGTCAAAAGATTTTAGCGAGAATATGGCTTACATTGTTTGGAATGGTCTACTAAGTTGTATGAAGTGGTTATAAAATATTTTATCGATGATAAACAAAACCGATGAAGCAAAATAACTTTTCGATGGAAGATTAAAAGTAAGGGATAGGTAGATTAGTGTAGATGATCGTACCTAAATACTAAGGCGAGTATAAGGCAAGTATAAGGCGAATACTGATGTCTTTTCCTCAAGATAAAGGACAAGAAAAAAAATTATTTATGAAAATTGTTTGAAAAACGTTTTACGGTGTCAATGTAGTTTATGACCTTTTATAGAGGTCAATGGGACATCCTATGTTAAGTTTTAAGCTCAAGGTGGAAACAACCTAGAGCTAAGTCGTAACGTAGTAATAAGGTCTCACGTATGGGTTAAACCTCCTTACGCGATGCTCCAATTTTCATCCGTGTCGGTAACAGAACGTTTTCCTAGTTGTAACTCTAGTACGAAGACGATGAAGAGGTATTGAGGAATAATTGGAATAGGTTTCGACTTAAGATTATTACTTGTGTATATCTAACTACTAACCTTACATCTAAAGTCAACAGCTACCGATGAATACTCATTCTCAGTACTAAGTGCATTGCTCCTAGAGTGACTAGTGATATAACCTAAGTGGTTAACCTAGCACTTGATAATGGGTAAGAATATTTCTAAATAAAGGCATTGTTATAAAAGTGCACTTAGTTTCTAAGTGTATCTAGATGAATGCCTATAATATGCAACGCCCGTACGTACATCGAAAAAATTTTGTTTTTCAAAAGTTTAAGTTGAAAATTGTTTGGAACATAATTCTAGTATAACCGTTTCCAGCCTCACATTAACCTTCCTTAATTAAGCATAGTTGGCCAGGCTATACTTAATTAAAGTCCAATAATGCGTACTCGAATTAGTTATACCAGTAGTATATTCTATATTTTAAAAACGTTTAGAAAATTTTTGGCTATAGTTGTGGTTCTCCAAAGGAAAACCGGTATTCTCTATAACCTTCGGCTCTGATACCATTTATGTCACACCCCGCTAAAGCGGAAACACGAGGCGTGGCAGTATAAAGGGTTTCATAGCAAAAGTTAAAAGACAACACCAACCATAGTTTAAAAATCATTACAAATTTACAATGGGTTTGAACAAATTTTTAAAAGAAATTACAATGTAAACTGAAATACAACACATGCGAATGCTCCTAAAAGTGATGTATCCCTAAGTGCCACTTACTCGATGATTCCTGAAAAAGCATGTAAAACGAGCGTCAACTATAAAAATAGTTGGTGAGTACTCACAGGTTAAAAATAATATTGGTTTCATGAATCGTAATCAAAGTTTTAATAGAAGTTTCCATAAATAAGGTATATTGTTAAAATGAGAAAATAAGTTTGTATACACACAGTTCATTGTCATCATGAGAGATAAAGTATGTTGCCCAAATGAGATGCAACGTTTATATTCTCATGAGAAATAAAGTTTCCATAAATAGAAATATATTGCAAATGAGTAAATAAGTTTACATAAACAAAGTTCGTTGTCATCATGAGAGATAAAGTATGTTGCCCAAATAAGATGCAACGTTCATATTCTCATGGGAAATAAAGTTTCCATAAATAAAAATATATTGCAAATGAGTAAATAAGTTTACATAAACAAAGTTCGTTGTCATCATGAGAGATAAAGTATGTTGCCCAAATAAGATGCAACGTTCATATTCTCATGGGAAATAAAGTTTCCATAAATAGAAATATATTGCAAATGAGTAAATAAGTTTACATAAACAAAGTCCGTTGTCATCATGAGAGATAAAGTATGTTGCCCAAATAAGATGCAACGTTCATATTCTCATGGGAAATAAAGTTTGTTGCTAAAACGAGATACAAGGTTCGTATGTGCATAATGATTATACCATGAGTTCACAACCCAAGCCTAATGACCGAGGGTGCCCTCTTCTATGTCTATCGCTAACATAGGGAAATATGGTAAAATGCACTCAAGCGAATCGTGCGAGTGAGGAGTTGTCTACCTCCTAATAGCGCTATCCATAATAACCATAGGCTCAAATGAGTTAATGAGTTGTGTGAATTGATTGCAGGGACTTAAACGCGAAAAGGCCTCATGAATTAACAATAGCATACACATACATAGCAACATTTAGCAACCAAGTTTGATACAAGTCAAATTAAATACAACGAACATAAATAGTTTAAGACATGCTTTTCCACCCCAAAACATAAAAACCGAAAATAGGGGGAGTCATGAATACTCACAATGCATTGAGATGATGAAAATGATGCCTTGAACTACGTTCCATGTGTACCACTAACGATTCCTACAATAATGGTATTCGCTAGTGAGTCTCTAATCGAAATCTAACACTAGTATACTTACTACTACAATAGAATTATGCCAATATTGTGTCAAAATTTAATATTGATAAGTTACAAACATTTTTCTGAAATGGTGAAATTTTATAGCTCATGTGATTAACACAATTTTGGATATTAATTTCCAGATTTTTGTAATATTAATTGAGGGTATTTCAACACATTTAAATGTGTTTTAAGCTCTTAAAAAGCCAAAATATTATCAAACAATTTCCAAAAATTCTCAAACTTTGCATTTTCATTCTAAACACAGTAGAGGTGTTCCATAAATTTTCCCTTCAATTTTTGATGTGATTAACTATTTTTCCCAATTTGTAAGCCTTCATAACAATATAAATTCGTGAAATATAGGATCCAGATGATAAAAATTCCCAAACTTTTTATAATACTGCCATTAGACATACTTAAGCTGGGAAAAATATAAAAATAAATTTCTAAACTGTTTAACCCAATTTTATGATTTTTGTGCATTTATTCTAATAAAAATGGATTTAAGTGTATTTAATCTTGGGAAAATAGATGAAAAATAGCATACAGAAGAGAAAAATTATCAAAATTTTTATGTAGCATTCTAATATATTATAAGGTGTTCTGGTAAATTTTCATGAATTTTGGATGAGTAAAACTATTTTTCCTGTTTGTAGTCCATTATAAACACAAAAAAAATCATGAAAAATAGGTATACATTTTGAAAAATTCCGAAAATATTTTCCTGAGTCTTCCACATAGGGTAGAAGCTGCGAAAATTATTAGATACTCTTTTTATATTCCCTAATGTGGTTTTATGATTTATTAGAGCTAAACAAAAAGAAAATTCAAAACCATATTAAACAGTAACAAAAGTCATTGAAAATTAATGGGAGATGTTTATTAACTTAAAGGATTATCCAAGAATTTTTACAGAATTTATTTACTAGCGTAAGTATTTTATATGATTTAACACTATATTTTCTTATTATTTTAATATAAAAATAAAGAAAATATATATTGAGCTGAAAATTTTCAGAATGCATCTTCATACAATTTAATAACAACGAAAAATTGTTTTCTTATTTTTGATGTTGAAAACCATGCCTAAAGGCTCAATAAATTATAGAGAAAACTTGGTTCTTATGATTTATGTAAAGATTATTGATGTTATTTTGAGAATTTTTGCAACATGTTACAAAGACTTTTGAATCAAGATCTTTTTGTACCTATTAATACATGATATTAATAGTTCAAAATAATTTTTGAATGATTTTTAGTGATTAATAAGTCCTTTGAACATGCAACACAAAACAAATGTTCATAAGGAAAGTGCTGTTTGAGCAACAGTTTTGTACAAATTGGTAAAAATCGAAATATTGAAATTTTCCAGTGAGGTCAGATGTGTTTGAAAGCTAACTCAAAATATTATATTTCAGAAAAAGAATCACGAATTTTGGTTAAGAAATGAGTGAGATATGGCAGTTTAAAGTCAGGTAATGAAATCTGGCAGATTGCATGCATGATGATTGGTTAGAAAAGTGAGTTTTCATCATTTCCTTGAGTAAATCTTTTGAAATATTTTGAATATATCATGATAAACTCATATTTTAGTCATGTTTCCAGAGATCAAAAGATTAAAACTTATCAAAATGTATACATGCATTTATGAACAAAATTTTGTTTCTCAAAAACTCTTAACTTGAGTTTAATGTTTTAGTCCTTAAAAATCAATTTTTGCACTAAGATCATGAACATGCAACCTTGTTTATCATACATGCATGGTGTTAGAACACATCCATGATGTTCTAAAAACCATTTTAACAAAAAGAAAACAAGTTTGAAGAAGATGAAGAAGTAGAAGTCGGTTTTTGAAGTAAAATGCACATGCATGGCTTAAATCATTGTTGTGGATCTTCAAGAGATGTATGTTCTTTACCTTAAATTTATTTGTGGCTTGAAAACCCCTTATGAATCTCCATAATTTCGTGGTTAAGAGGCTGTGGTTGTGGTGTTTGGAGAAAAAAAAATTAGAGAGAAGGTAGAGAGTGTTTTCTAGAGAGAGAAAGAAGAGAGATGTGTGTATGTTGGAGAATGAGAGTGTGAGAGAGAGATATGGGGAGGGAGAGAACGAATTTTAGGGGAGGAGAGGCTCCCTCTCTCTTGTTTCTTTTATAAAAATTCAAATCTTTTATAAAAATATCCAACTTTTTATAAAATGTGCACCTTAACCTAGTTTTTATGCATAAAACTCTTGATTTTTGACTTATAAATCAAGGGTAAATGTTAATAACTAAATCTTTATTTTTCAATGATTGTATTTCATAATAATTATTATGATAAGATAATATTATAAGGTTCATAATTGTTTTTATAGGATTTTTAAGGTTAAAGTTTATAAATATGAGTTTTTAGGGCTTTTAGGGTTTTTAGGGTTTTTCGGATTTTGCTAAACTTTAGATATCAAGGTAGATTGAATTTTGGAGGCATCAAATTATTTTGAGTCTTATAACTCTTTTATAGTTATAAATAATGTTTTTAATTCCTTTTTGTCGGTTTATTGGCATTTATATGTAGTGGTTCCGAGATTCAAATGAACTTGAAGAACCAAGTATACTAGTCATAGTTTCAACTTTGACTTAAGTTCCACGAGACTCCGACCTAATTTTTACCACTAGGTCAAGTGCATAATGTGTGTATATGATTCATGAAAAGGTGTTCGACTCAAAGAGTGACCCGAATATGGATAGCCTCTACAGTTAAGTAGTTGTAGAATTCACATATCAATATGAAATCTAAGTACATTATCCATTGTTTCTAATTGTTTCCAAGTTCCTAGTAGGTTATAACTTAGCTTCTAGTTACTAAGTCTAGTATGTGTCGTGCCTGTACGTGCAACTAAGTTTAGTCAAATCTAGAACCGACTCGAATTTTGACGGTTGTCACAGTCTCCCCCGGTTGAAAGAATTTCGTCCCGAAATTCAATTCGTGACGTATTCTATTAGAACTCAGCCGAATACAATTGTATAGCTGGAGAGGTGGTGACTTGAAGAGCTCTTTGATTATTTTAGGTTAATTCCTCAAGGGAAGAGCGCAGCTCTTTAGCTACAATTAAATTAATGTCTCCTTAATTCGAGTTCTTTCGTCTAGATTATGGAAATTTTGGGTCATGGAATCATGATCCAACCATGGCGACCTAGTCGAAAAAGATCATCTAGTTAGATATTATCTGAATTAAGAGAGCGCTATAAGTTTGGCTGAAGCACCAACTACATTGAGTGTTTGATCCGCATTGATTCCTAAGTCGCATTCTAAATCAGCACTAAGTGTAAATTCGTCATCTAATAAAGAAGGGATTAAGAACAATTTGTTCACTTCCGGGCTGGCTAATAAATTTGGAAAATACATATTCCGAAATAAGAAGGGGTAGCACGAATGAAAATAAATGATCAAGGGTAAGTTCCTAAAGATACGTACTAAGGGTAGGCAACGAAGTTTTGGTACCTCTCGAATGTAAAGGCTATTTAAGTGTCGTCTACAAAATAAGTTACGAAATGATTGAGGATCTCCGAGGCTATAATTACTACTACGGTTACTCTTACAATAATAGAACTATATTCGAATAATATATATATTTAGAGAGTCAATGTTGCAAATGGAGGCGATGAAATCACATTGTGTAGATAGCATTTTAAGTGTTTAGAAGTGATAAAAATCTCATTGTTATCAAAATGTGTGTTTAGAAATGATAATTAATCTAACTATTATCAAAATATGTAATAATTCCAAGATAATGAAAATACATGTTTGGCGATCAAACGAATTAGTAAAATAATATAAAGATTAATTAATGTTAAATGTTTAAGTCGTCATTAAGGGAAAAAAAAATTTATAGAAATATTGATATTACGCTTTTTGTAAAATTGAATAATTGTCTAAGTCAAGACAAATACAAGTTTAAAAGGAGTCAAAATATTTATGAAAACAAGTTTGAGAGTTTAGGAACTCACTGAAAATTGCAAAGTAGAATGCTATTTTTAAGAAATGTGTAAAAATATCGATCATTGAAAATAGTGGATTCTTGATTTAGTGTTTCTACAAAACAATCATTTAGAGAATATATAATAGTAAAATCCAAGACTTTTGATGTATTTAAAGGAAAGAAGAAACATAAGGAAACATATCCTTCACATATATTTTCCGGATATAGAAAAATTATAAGCATAAGGGTCTTCATCTTGTGTATTAATTATAAGGAAAAATATAATGAAACTTGCATTTTAAATCAAGTTTCCGAATTTAGAACGAAAGAGCAAATGTAAATAAGGATCACTTGTTTATACTAGATTTCAAAATAAAAACAAGATGTATATGATAAAAGGAGTAATTGAATATATCAAAGTTGACTAAATCAAAATTATGTCTCATGACTATACACGTATTAATCGCTCAAAACGAAAGGGTAGACTTCTAGTCTGTATGTGTACGAACATGATACCATGAGAAGCAAAATAGACAGAAACAAGGTTAGTCAATCTATTATGTTATTATCGTGGGTGTGCAATATCTAAAATTAGAAGGAGAGCAAGAAATCAAGTGTGGGGGATAGAAAAGGAAGGTACCGGCGACAATGATTGCTATCGTTAAAATTTTAAGAATAATATGTATAGGTAGATTTAAAGCCAAGTCGAGATATTTTTCAAACTTCAATATTTGATGTATGTTGATGATTAAATAGACATGTGGAACTTTTAAAGTGTTTGCTAAAAATCATGAGTGATCTATTAAGTTAAACTTCATTTGTGAAAAAGAAGAAGCACTACAATGGTAGTTGAAAATCTGACAATTTGACTTTTTAGAATGGAGTTCAATAATAGTTAAAACATATAAGGTAAAGACTCAATAGATTTAGAAGAGTAATTATACATTGTTGAAGGTGCGTCACTGGAAATTTAAAAGTGAACACTAAGTTTTGCAATGCTTTATATTTTAGAAGTTTTACAGATTATTTAACTAATTTGTAATAAAATATACAAATAAGGTGTGTTTTGAAATGTACGCATTAGTGATGCCTTGTAATCACGCTTGGAGTAGAAAGTTGTAAAAAAAAAATATCATGTTCGGTTTCAAGAAAACACATTTAAGTAAAGTACAATGCCTAAATAAGAAAGTGGTCAAAAGAGTCAAAACAAAAGTGGTTTGAAAGATCTGATGAAGCTTTTACACGTAATATGAACTTCAATGTCATATGTCTAAGTTTTATAGAATAGAATTTAAACACTTTTATAAAAGAAAATGTTTCTAAGTTTTTCAAAAACGTGTCAAATTGGTAAGCAAGGTTTAAAATGGTTTATATGCCCTTAAAAGCATATCTATCCATTGAAATGGATTTGAATTGAAATTGAAATAGCAATGTTAAAACCAATATTGGTTAAATTGAGTTTAGAAGAAAATTGTTAAGTTAAAGCAAGTTGTCAAAAGATTTTAGCGAGAATATGGCTTACATTGTTTGGAATGGTCTACTAAGTTGTATGAAGTGGTTATAAAATATTTTATCGATGATAAACAAAACCGATGAAGCAAAATAACTTTTCGATGGAAGATTAAAAGTAAGGGATAGGTAGATTAGTGTAGATGATCGTACCTAAATACTAAGGCGAGTATAAGGCAAGTATAAGGCGAGTACTGATGTCTTTTCCTCAAGATAAAGGACAAGAAAAAAAATTATTTATGAAAATTGTTTGAAAAATGTTTTACGGTGTCAATGTAGTTTATGACCTTTTATAGAGGTCAAAGGGACATCCTATGTTAAGTTTTAAGCTCAATGTGGAAACAACCTAGAGCTAAGTCGTAACGTAGTAATAAGGTCTCACGTATGGGTTAAACCTCCTTACGCGATGCTCCAATTTTCATCCGTGTCGGTATCAGAACGCTTTCCTAGTTGTAACTCTAGTACGAAGACGATGAAGAGGTATTGAGGAATAATTGGAATAGGTTTCGACTTAAGATTATTACTTGTGTATATCTAACTACTAACCTTACATCTAAAGTCAACAGCTACCGAGGAATACTCATTCTCAGTACTAAGTGCATTGCTCCTAGAGTGACTAGTGATATAACCTAAGTGGTTAACCTAGCACTTGATAAGGGGTAAGAATATTTATAAATAAAGGCATTGTTATAAAAGTGCACTTAGTTTCTAAGTGTATCTAGATGAATGCCTATAATATGCAATGCCCGTACGCACACCGAAAAAATTTTGTTTTTCAAAAGTTTAAGTTGAAAATTGTTTGGAACATAATTCTAGTATAACCGTTTCCAGCCTCACATTAACCTTCCTTAATTAAGCATAGTTGACCAGGCTATACTTAATTAAAGTCCAATAATGCGTACTCGAATTAGTTATACCAGTAGTATGTTCTATATTTTAAAAACGTTTAGAAAATTTTTAGCTATAGTTGTGGTTCTCCAAAGGAAAACCGGTATTCTCTATAACCTTCGGCTCTGATACCATTTCTGTCACACCCCGCTAAAGCGGAAACACGAGGTGTGGCAGTATAAAGGGTTTCATAGCAAAAGTTAAAAGACAACACCAACCATAGTTTAAAAATCATTACAAATTTACAATGGATTTGAACAAATTTTTAAAAGAAATTACAATGTAAACTGAAATACAACACATGCGAATGCTCCTAAAAGTGATGTATCCCTAAGTGCCACTTACTCGATGATTCCTAAAAAAACATGTAAAACGAGCGTCAACTATAAAAATAGTTGGTGAGTACTCACAGGTTAAAAATAATATTGGTTTCATGAATCGTAATCAAAGTTTTAATAGAAGTTTCCATAAATAAGGTATATTGTTAAAATGAGTAAATAAGTTTGTATAAACAAAGTTCATTGTCATAATGAGAGATAAAGTATGTTGCCCAAATGAGATGCAACGTTCATATTCTCATGAGAAATAAAGTTTCCATAAATAGAAATATATTGCAAATGAGTAAATAAGTTTACATAAACAAAGTTTGTTGTCATCATGAGAGATAAAGTATGTTGCCCAAATAAGATGCAACGTTCATATTCTCATGGGAAATAAAGTTTCCATAAATAGAAATATATTGCAAATGAGTAAATAAGTTTACATAAACAAAGTCCGTTGTCATCATGAGAGATAAAGTATGTTGCCTAAATAAGATGCAACGTTCATATTCTCATGGGAAATAAAGTTTCCATAAATAGAAATATATTGCAAATGAGTAAATAAGTTTACATAAACAAAGTCCATTGTCATCATGAGAGATAAAGTATGTTGCCCAAATAAGATGCAACGTTCATATTCTCATGGGAAATAAAGTTTGTTGCTAAAACGAGATACAAGGTTCGTATGTGCATAATGATTATACCATGAGTTCACAACCCAAGCCTAATGACCGAGGGTGCCCTCTTCTATGTCTATCGCTAACATAGGGAAATATGGTAAAATGCACTCAAGCGAATCGTTCGAGTGAGGAGTTGTCTACCTCCTAATAGTGTTATCCATAATAACCATAGGCTCAAATGAGTTAATGAGTTGTGTGAATTGATTCCAGGGACTTAAACGCGATAAGGCCTCATGAATTAACAATAGCATACACATACATAGCAACATTTAGCAACCAAGTTTGATACAAGTCAAATTAAATACAACGAACATAAATAGTTTAAGACATGCTTTTCCACCCCAAAACATAAAAACCGAAAATAGGGGGAGTCGTGAATACTCACAATGCATTGAGATGATGAAAATGATGCCTTGAACTACGTTCCACGTGTACCACTACCGATTCCTACAATAATGGTATTCGCTAGTGAGTCTCTAATCGAAATCTAACACTAGTATACTTACTACTACAATAGAATTATGCCAATATTGTGTCAAAATTTAATATTGATAAGTTACAAACATTTTTCTGAAATGGTGAAATTTTATAACTCATGTGATTAAGACAATTTTGGATATTAATTTCCAGATTTTTGTAATATTATTTGAGGGTATTTCAACACATTTAAATGTGTTTTAAGCTCTTAAAAAGCCAAAATATTATCAAACAATTTCCAAAAATTCTCAAACTTTGCATTTTCATTCTAAACACAGTAGAGGTCTTCCAGAAATTTTCCCTTCAACTTTTGATGTGATTAACTATTTTTCCCAATTTTTAAGCCTTCATAACAATATAAATTCGTGAAATATAGGATCCAGATGATAAAAATTTCCAAACTTTTTATAATACTGCCATTAGACATACTTAAGCTGGGAAAAATATAAAAATGAATTTCTAAACTGTTTAACCCAATTTTATGATTTTTGTGCATTTATTCTAATAAAAATGGATTTAAGTGTATTTAATCTTGGGAAAATAGATTAAAAATAGCATACAGAAGAGAAAAATTATCAAAATTTTTATGTAGCATTCTAATATATTATAAGGTGTTCTGGTAAATTTTCATGAATTGTGGATGAGTAAAACTATTTTTCCTGTTTTTAGTCCATTATAAACACAAAAAAAATCATGAAAAATAGGTATACATTTTGAAAAATTCCCAAAATATTTTCCTGAGTCTTCCACATAGGGTAGAAGCTGCGAAAAATATTAGATACTCTTTTTATATTCCCTAATGTGGTTTTATGATTTATTAGAGCTAAACAAAAAGAAAATTCAAAACCATATTAAACAGTAACAAAAGTCATTGAAACTTCATGGCAGATGTTTATTAACTTAAAGGATGATCCAAGAATTTTTACAGAATTTATTTACTAGCGTAAGTATTTTATATGATTTAACACTCTATTTTTTTATTATTTTCATATAAAAATAAAGAAAATATATATTGAGCTGAAAATTTCCAGAATGCATCTTCATACAATTTAATAACAATGAAAAATTGTTTTCTTATTTTTGATGTTGAAAACCATGCCTAAAGGCTCAATAAATTATAGAGAAAACTTGGTTCTTGTGATTTATGTAAAGATTATTGATGTTATTTTGAGAATTTTTGCAACATGTTACAAAGACTTTTGAATCAAGATCTTTTTGTACCTATTAATAGATGATATTAAGAGTTCAAAATAATTTTTGAATGATTTTTAGTGATGAATAAGTCCTTTGAACATGCAACACAAAACAAATGTTCATAAGGAAAGTGCTGTTTGAGCAACAGTTTTGTAAAAATTGGTAAAAATCGAAATATTGGAATTTTCCAGTGAGGTCAGATGTGTTTGAAAGCTAACTCAACATATTATATTTCAGAAAAATAATCACGAATTTTGGTTAGGAAATGAGTGAGATATGGCAGTTTAAAGTCAGGTAAAGAAATCTGGCAGATTGCATGCATGATGATTGGTTAGAAAAGTGAGTTTTCATCATTTCCTTGAGTAAATCTTTTGAAATATTTTGAATATATCATGATAAACTCATATTTTAGTTATGTTTCCAGAGATCAAAAGATTAAAACTTATCCAAATGTATACATGCATTTATGAACAAAATTTTGTTTCTCAAAAACTCTTAACTTGAGTTTAATGTTTTAGTCCTTAAAAATCAATTTTTGCACTAAGATCATGAACATGCAACCTTGTTTATCATACATGCATGGTGTTAGAACACATCCATGATATTCTAAAAACCATTTTAACAAAAAGAAAACAAGTTTGAAGAAGATGAAGAAGTAGAAGTCGGTTTTTGAAGTAAAATGCACATGCATGGCTTAAATCATTGTTGTGGATCTCCAAGAGATGTATGTTCTTTACCTTAAATTTATTTGTGGCTTGAAAACCCCTTATGAATATCCATAATTTCGTGGTTAAGAGGCTGTGGTTGTGGTGTTTGGAGAAAAAAAATTAGAGAGAAGGTAGAGAGTGTTTTCTAGAGAGAGAAAGAAGAGAGATGTGTGTATGTTGGAGAATGAGAGTGTGAGAGAGAGATATGGGGAGGGAGAGAACGAATTTTAGGGGAGGAGAGGTTCCCTCTCTCTTGTTTCTTTTATAAAAATTCAAATCTTTTATAAAAATATCCAACTTTTTATAAAATGTGCACCTTAACCTAGTTTTTATGCATAAAACTCTTGATTTTTGACTTATAAATCAAGGGTAAATGTTAATAACTAAATCTTTATTTTTCAATGATTGTATTTCATAATAATTATTATGATAGGATAATATTATAAGGTTCATAATTGTTTTTATAGGATTTTTAAGGTTAAAGTTTATAAATATGAGTTTTTAGGGCTTTTAGGGTTTTTAGGGTTTTTCGGATTTTGCTAAACTTTAGATATCAAGGTAGATTGAATTTTGGAGGCATCAAATTATTTTTGAGTCTTATAACTCTTTTAGAGTTATAAATAATGTTTTTAATTCCTTTTTGTCGGTTTATTGGCATTTATATATAGTGGTTCCGAGATTCAAGTGAACTTGAAGAACCAAGTATACTAGTCATAGTTTCAACTTTGACTTAAGTTCCACGAGACTCCGACCTAATTTTTACCACTAGTTCAAGTGCATAATGTGTGTATATGATTCATGAAAAGGTGTTCGAGTCAAAGAGTGACCCGAATATGGATAGCCTCTACAGTTAAGTAGTTGTAGAATTCACATATCAATATGAAATCTAAGTACATTATCCATTGTTTCTAATTGTTTCCAAGTTCCTAGTAGGTTATAACTTAGCTTCTAGTTACTAAGTCTAGTATGTGACGTGCCTGTACGTTCAACTAAGTTTAGTCAAATCTAGAACCGACTCGAATTTTGACGGTTGTCACAGGCCCATGGTGGCAATTTGGTAAAATTGGGAATTTTGAGTATGCCATGCATACGTGTTTGTACGCTAAGCGTACTAAGGCGCACCTTAGTACGTTGGGCGTACACTTCGTACGCAGGGCGTATGTGGTTGGCATGCAAACCCTTATTTTAGGGCTTTGGCTCATATTTAAGCAAATTTATGGACTCAAACCCTCATCTTATCTAGCCTCCTTCTATGAGTTCGACCTTCAAGCAACCCTAGAGCAAAGGAGAGCCATTTTAAGCCTTGAAGTGAGTTTTTAGACTGGTTTGAAGAAGGAAAAAAAAGTGGTGAGAAGATCTTGAAGTTGGGCACACTTTAGATCTGGGATTTCTACTTGGTTTGCAACATCTTGAAGGTATAAAGCTTGCATCTTTACCACTTAATCTTGTAGATCTAAGTTTTGCTCTTTAAAGACACTTTTTGGTCCCAAAATGATGATTCATGAACATAGCATGTTCTTGACCCATTGAGCTGTCCTTTCAGACCCTTGGAACGGTCTTGAGTTAAAAAATGGGGTCCAAGTGGTTGGTTTTGCCCCATGCATCATTTAGAAGGCCTTAATGGATTAAGAAGTAGAGTTAAGCTCTTAATGGCCATGCAAAGTCATAAAGTTGGAAACTTTATGACTCTTGAGGGTATTTTAGCGATGGAACTGAAAAATGGTCGTGAGTGCTTAAGCCATTAAGCACTTATTGCGTTTTCAGGTTTCTAGGAGTATGCTCTGTGTACTCGGAGTATGCCCTGCATACGAGGTAAACCACCCCATTCTGTAGTGACTCGGTTAGGTAGCTGAGTTTACTCGGTTGGGTTGACTCAGTTGACTTATGGATTTTGACATGTTTGACATTGACGTTGACCAAGTTTGACCTAAGAGTATTTTCGGTATTTCGGGATTTTGATTGTGATTGGTCACTTGGGTGGATACGTGTCGGTTGGAGCTGAGATTTCGAGTGGGGACCTCGTCAACTATTGATCAAATCGAGAGGTGAGTTGTGCTCACTGTGCTTACGGGTCGGAGGCACCAAAGTCGGCCCATTGGATTAGATATATTGTTATGTGATAGTATATTATCGTGTTGTAGTGATCTGTTAGATCGGTATCCTGTTATATAGGATGATCTTATGCTTAGTGATCTATAGATCTGCCCGAGTTTCTATTGACTGGTTATATGTTGGTTGGTGGTTGAGGATTTACTCCTATGTGCGTGAGCCAACAGACCGGTGGCATTCCAACCCAATGGTTGAATAGGCCTGAGGGTATTTCATCCCGAGGATAACAGGACCCGTTGTATATTGGCATTCCAACTCGATGGTTGATTGGACCTGACATGATTGTATGGTATATGGTGAGACTGGATTGCTTTGTGCATCAGTCAACAGACCTGGGGTATTTGTCACAACCCGAAAATTTTATTCTTAAAAGTCAACTTTGGTCAAACTTATTCCTTCCATTATCTCAATTTAGATGGATTTTGGTTTATAAGTTTTGAAGCCTTGTAACTAAGTGTGTTATAGTTGTAAGGGAAAAGCCTTAGGAACCGAGAGCCTTCGCATTGACCACAAAGCTTCGCAGCCATGAAAGGAGCCAAGAACCTCGGACTGTGAACCACCGAGGCCGTGAACGGCTTAGGACCGTGAACATCTTCGGACCATGAATCCTCGGTTCATGGCCGTGAGCTCCTCGGCCTCAATGACTTTCCTATATATCAGTGTTTGATCATTTTTATCTTCATTTCTCACCTCTTGGTTGTGATCCTCTGAAATCTCTCTCAAGTATCATCCACAAGAACTTCATCTTTCACTCTTTTTCATCCCTTTTCGTTACTATCTTCTTGGAATACATCAAAGAGCCTTTAAACACTCACCAAACAACAAGATCTTCAAGTGTTCTTCACCATTTTTGGGCCGTGAATCCTCCCAAGGTCGTGAACCATCCTTCATTTGGGCCGTGAACCTCAAGTGGGTCGTGAACCACTCATCATTTGGGCCGTGAACACCCCATTTGGGCCGTGAACACCTCAAGCCCAGCCGTGAACACCATGTCGTAGGTTGTTTCCCAATCAGCCTCCTAACTTGCTTCTAGCACTCTTTTGGTGAGTTATTCTTGCATCCTAGGTTGTTTCCCAATCACCTTTGTAGTTAGATTCACTAATTTCATGCCAATATGTATCATTATATGTCATTTAGGACTCGTTTATACCTCGGGACGTCACTCGTGGAGCTTATCATCCTTATTCAAATCTTCAATTGAATCACCCACATAAGGTGAGTTCATACCCCTATAATCTATCTTTTAAATGTTTTTAAATGCTTTTAAGGAGGGGGGGAATACAAGTTGAACACAATAATATTGTGTAAATATTATATGTGATAGCCATCATATTAAAGAAATTCTTATGCTTTTATAAGTTATTAAATCAATTTAAAAGATGTTAGATTGCTGTTTATAAAACTCCGTTTTTAAAGTACATGCTTAACACGGTAGATAATTGAGTCTTTTCTACAAGTCAGTAACAGTTCAAACAAACATACTAGTAAACTATAATAGGTTTAGTTTAGAGGGTTACTACTTACTACTTCTACATCAGTGAAACTTACATGAGTCAGTTCATACTTGAGTCAGGTCATACATACTATAATAAGAACAAGATAACAATAATGTGAGCCTCATGGCACAACAATATACTTGTTGTGTCATGTTTTGTAACTAGAGTCTCCTAGAGGGAGAGCGTGAGTTTGTGTATAGATCTATACGGGATTCACCATCCTACACCTTGCTGCTAGCTACAGTGGGACCTGTAGGTGTACGGGTGACAAATGTCATACCATTTTCGACGTCTTTAGATCGTCGTGTTTTATACTAGTCAAATCAAGCATGGTTATAACCTCATAACATTTTACCTTAATTTAACAAATTGGTTTTAAGGTAGTTGGTACTTCAGTAGTTGTTTTATACAACACTACTGTATATCTTCATTTTCCCATTACATTCATATAGTGATATTCTCACATCGAGTAATGTAATCTATTTCCTAGTAACATGAGCATTCAGTTAAAAGGGGACCTATAATGCTAACTTTATGATTCCTTAGTTTATACATTAGGGTTATGTATTAATCAGATCTGACAGGCAGTAGGATGTGTACTTTCCGTTTCATTTCCTGTTCCTTGTGGGCTTAGAGCAGACTCGCACAGTCTACTATCTATTCAATCTTAGTTAAATATATAACTTGTATACACCAAGTAATCATAGGGAGTAACAGGTATGGGTTAGGTTATAGCATACAAATTCAGTATACCACTTTCTAGTACAAAAACATACTTTTCGGATAGATCATTAAGTAAGTGAAACTAGAAACTTATTTATAAAAGGTTTGATTCGCATTATTAAACCAGTATAACTTAAAGGACCTTTAGTGGTTAATTCTATAATACCTTAGTTTATACATCAGGGTTATATATAATTAATATCCGACAGGCAGTTGGATGTGTGTTTTCCGCCTTACTTCCTGTTCCTTGTTTGGTAGTGGGCTTATCGCAGATTCACACATTTAACTGTCTGTTCGATATTAGATTATATATAACTAGTATAAACTATGTGATTATAGAAGTGACTATTGTGGTTACCATTTTACTAAAAGGAAATATATGATTTTCTTAAGGAATGTTTTCTTCAAATATAAAAGAACTATTCCAATTAACTCCGTAAGTACCAAATGAATACGACAGGGTTATATACAATGAAGATCTAACAAACAATGGGATGTGTGACTTCCACCTCATTTCCTATTCCTTGTTTAGTTGTGGGCTTAGGGCAGATTCACACAATCGATTGTCTATTTACTCTAAATTGTATATAACTTGTATCCATTTAGTACTCATAGAAGGAATTGTAGAGCCATTTTTACTTATCATTCATCACATCAGAAAATATAGGATTTTCTGGAGGAACAGGCGAACTTTTCTAAAAGAACTTATAGTATACTTTTCGTAAACTAAAATACTTATGAACTCACCAGCTTAAATGCTGATCTACTCTTTCAAAATAACTTGTATTCTCAGGAAACTAGTAGACAGGTACGCGCACTGGGATTCAGAAGATGGAGTATAGGAGCTTCATGTCTTGTTTTGTTATTTACTTTTGGAGTCAATATTTTGTGAATCACATACTTTGTAAACACTTTAATATTAATGCAATGGTTGTTTGTTACTTTGATTACTATGATGCATGTGTTGTGATACTAAACATGACGTCCTCCGCCCCCGAACGTTTCCGCTGTTCCGATTTTGGGGTGTGACAGATTGGTATCAGAACATTGTTTATAGTGAACTAAGTATATCGACCTATAAAAGATATACAACTATAAATACAATGGGGCCGAAGTGCTCTGACTAAAAGTATATTTCTAAAATATAACAATATTTTATAAAAGTATACATAGCTGCTAATACATATATACATACTAGAACAAGTATCACAAGAAGAACAAAATAGAAGTATTTAAAGATTGGACACTGCGGTCAAACCTGGACAGTTATATAATCATATTTGGGATCAATATAGCCTGGTCAACTATATTTATTTGAGATATGACCAACATGTGTTTGGGAGTGATGTGGTGTTGCAACAGTCTTAAAACTTACTGATGTGAATTAATCTCTAGATCATTTAGATCTTTCACAGGTATATTGATAAAGAACAAATAATTCAATCACAATACGATTAAGAACACAATATGGAATCAATATGAAGCTTATGATTCAAATGTAGTCACGCCTCATCAGAGCTCGATAAAGAACTTCCACTGTAGAGGCGAGCTAGGGTTTACAATACTTTGATAAGAAAATAATAAAAGTGTTACCTACTAAGGATGCATGCATGCACCTTAAATACTAAACCCTAAACAAAACAATCACGGTTGGACAGGCCCAAACCGGATATCAAAACTGGGCTAAGGATCGAGCCCATGACGCAACACTTATTCAACCCAACAATCTCCCCCTTTGCGTCAAATGAGGCGAGAGATTATTTTTGTTGAGTAGCCTTCACTGTCTTCACAACTTTGAACAGCCGAGGAATGATAGCAAGAAGAGTCTGTCGAAATAGAATATACCATCGCAGCATGTTAGTAAACAACTTCTTGTCAGCTGCAGAATTCTGATTACACCTGTGAATGATCTCCAAAATATGCTCCAAGCAAGCAGTTGAGAATAGGTACTTATCACAAAGAGCAAAAAGACACTTGTGATTTTCACCCCTAACGAACATCATTGTATGAGATTTGGGGTCGATTTTACCCGTGACCATCACGTTCACATTGCCAATTTTTCCAGTTGGTTTGATCGTTGGTCGCTTATGAATGGCAGATGCAATTTCTTGATCCATTTTCGCTACTTCATGAATGTAGCAAACAAGCATTCGCTTGATGTGGTCAATAATCGGCTGATACTCCTAAGGATTGGACAGCAGAATATTGTTGAGGAGTATCCAGTTGTGAGGGTTAAGGTTCGGTAGATCAGCCAGGGAAAAATTATGAACCGAGCTATCAGAGCCTCGGGTTACTTTAAACTTGACATTGACAAATTTTCCAGCTGCATAAGGCTTCAGTACCTTGACCGTAGTAATTTTCTGTAAGCTCCAGGTCAAGTACTGTGGCTGAGCGAACTCCAAATAAAATTCCAACAGATCCCGATCTACCTTCGGGTCCGGAGAGGGAATGACAGCAGTTGATTTGAAGCAATGAAATATAAATGCCTTTCGTGTGATTGGCATATCAAATTGAGCGTCCTTCGAGTTCTTAAGACCGAACGACATTACAGGTTCAAGCCAATGAGAACTCGGTTCATCAATAGCTTCTCTCTGGAGCGATTCAATGGTCCATTCTGGAAAAATAGACTTCTTTTTCTCCAAGAGCTCCTTTTCTTTTAGCTTCTTCTCGAGCTCAACTGTTTCCTTTTCAATTTTTTTCTCAAGCTCCTTATCAGTAGGCTTGGTTTTATGGAAAGGCTTAGAGGGATTTTCACCCAAGATATCTTCAAAATCATCATCATCTTCATCATCTTCTCCAATCTTCTTCTTCTTCTTCTCATCCCTTTTGCTGCCCGAAGCTACATTATCCTTCGGTGCAGCTGTTGATTTGGGTTCGGGAGGAGGTTGAGTATCATCCTTGCCAGCTTGAGTTACTTTTTCTCCCCCTTGTTGTGGCTTGACGGTAGTCACCGGAACACCCTCTATCCGACTCAAGATAGCCAACGCAGGTCTGAGTTTGTCAGCTAAATGGCGTCTAATGGATATAGTTAGAATAGAGTCTTCATGGTCGAGAAGGTGTAGCAGAATGGAGTGAACGTCACCCACAGAGCTTCGAATAACCTCTCTTTCAGACTTTAAATCATCAAGCTCTTTTGTGGTTGTGCGAAGCTTGAGGTTTTGAATTTTCAGCTGAGACGTACGCTTGTCTAACTCATCCATAATCCGATTTTCAACGGCAAGTTCGGCTTCCAGCTGAGTCAAACGTTCATTAACATTATTATGAAGGTTTTCGTTGGCAGCTTCAATGGCCTGGCGAGCGACTTCAAGATTAGTCCTTTCAGCTTCGAGCGAACGTTGGAGATTATCAACTGAAGCATTCACAGTCTGAGAGTTCTTTTGAGCAGCAGCTTGCAGAGAATCTAAGAATAGTTGAGCCTCAGAAATTAGTTTTTTGACTTTTGCGGTCGCATCTTTGCATTCTTTCGTGGAGGCCTCAACAGCAAACGAGGCCTTCTGACATTGAGAATTTGAGGCATCGATAGCCTTTGCAGCGGCAGAGAGAGAGAGGCATCATGCTCTTGAACAACCGAAGAGAACAAGGCCTTGAGAGCAGCTTCGGAGTAAGCACCAGTGGAGGAGGAAGAAAGTAGCTGATCAAGCTTATCAGTAACAGTCTTGAGGTGGCGCTTGGTAACTGGAGCATCGTCATCATCATCACTTTGGACGCGGTAGGGACTAAACTAAGTTGAATCAAACTCCAAGTCCTCACCTCCAAGAACAGTGTTGGTTTCAGTGGATTGGGTAGGAGATGGTGGTGTGGTGGTAACTGGAGGTTCGGTGGTTACTGGGGGTTCGGGTGCTGAAGAGCGAGCCCCCGTATCAGATACATTGGTTCGAACTCAAGTAGTGGTGGTAGTAGTAGCCTCAGTAAAGATGGGTGCAGAAATGGGAATGGTAGAGGATGGTTGAGATGAAATGACAGTGAAAATAGGAGGGATGGAGACAGGAACAGAAACAAGTGGAGGAGCAGGTGCTTGGGACCGAACAGGTACCTCTGGTGTAGGCGAGCGAGGCGGTGTATCACCACGAACCGAACCCGCAGCCTCTGAGCTTTCGCTGTCAGATTCACTGGGAAGAATTGTGGGTTGATTAGGCGGCACATATTTTGAGTCAGAATCACTTGAGGATTGAAGAATTAGCCAGCGAGCGGGTTTCTTGACTCTTTTCGGCTTAGGTTGAGCTGGTGCTGCCTTCTCAGACTTTCGCTTCATAGGGGTTTGAACTTTTGAGACTTGACCACCCTTATCCCCCTTTTTTCTTTCGGGCTTTTTGCCTCTCTTTGCAGGTTTGTCTGCATCATCAATTGATTTTACCATGTCGGCAGTGAGTTCCCTTGGACCAAAAGAGGGAAGTTTCTTGTATTCCTGAATAATCTTGCTTGAAGGAGGCACAGAAGCAGACATCGACTCAGGAATAGACCCAACAAAAAGAAACTTTGAAGGATGAGTAACAATAATGTTGGTAGTATGAAATGTAGCAATGGAAGAAAGCATTGAGTCCGCCACTATTGGAACATGGAAACGATCCATTGCCCACTGAGTGATAATAGTCCAGAAGCGAGCACAAGATATTTCGGTGTGGCGAGAAGAAGATGATAAACTCTGAATAAGTTGAAGCCATAAGACCATTCCATAATCCAGATTAAGACCGTGGTACACACCATAAAGTAGAGTCATGAATGACTTGCTCGCACCGTCAGATCCAGCACTTCGTTCAGAAAGCCCTTTGAAGAGTAGAGTGAAGAGGCCGTTCCATTGAGGAGGAAGGCAGGACTTTTTGAACTTGGTCACAGTGGTTAGGGTTTCAGTATACCCCATGTTGTAGAACATTGAGAAGAGCTGACCGGTGGCAATGGAATCAGGATTAACCATGGAGTCTTCATGTGCAAGCCCTAGAAGAGAGCAGAAACAATTCCTGGAGATGGAGGTTTTCTGGTTAAGAATATCGAAGAAAATCTTGTCTTCCCCTTTGTCATATGTTGCAGAGGAATAGATTTGAGAGAGACAGGACATCAGAACAACTTCGACTGTGGTTAGGGCTTTAACGAGTGGGGAATACTTCAGGCATTCCACCACTTGATACATGTACGTATCGTAGAGGAAAGGTGAGAGATCGATCAGCAGGTTCTGATTGGGCTTGATTGCAAGAAGAGTGGAGTGTGCAGTAGTTTCCTGAACTAAAGATGATTCTGCCATTGAGGAAGCTTATCGAGGAAGATGATGAACAGTGAGAAATTAATCGTCTGCTTTTGCTCTAGTGAATTGAAGTGTGGTAAGGAATAGTCGCACAGAAATTAGCCCTTATATACGATCTTGGAGAGAGAAAAATCATAAGTGATGATTGCTGAAATCTTGGAAACGACTCCTGAAAAAGCATGATTTGACATCTTGCAACCCCGATAAAGTAGAGATGACACAAGATGATGACCGATTCAAATTCTGGCGCTTTCCAAACTTATCAATTAATCAAATTATCACGCGTTGAAACTTCCTGCTGAGTCATCGGTGGAATCTTCAATAAAATCATTGTTACCATAAAAACTCAAGGACGTTACGCCAACCCATCGCAAAACCATCTGCATTAACCCCTTTCTGAATATAGAATGTGTGTGCATAAGAGTGTAAAAGATAAAGAAATAAAGCAAACTTTTTGTGGGAATTTGTGATGTCTATTGAGACATTAAGCAGTCGATCCCGGGCACGAATCTCTTCCTTTAAAGTCAAGAGAGACTTCAAAGTGCTTGTTGGGATTCCCGTTGAATGACGATCAAGTACTTGTTAAGAAGTATTGAAAGGTATCTTTAATTAAGGCTATGAAGGGTGGCTTTCACTTCAATTCTAGATTTCGAAACTTGATATAAGATCGAAACAGAACGAAGTACTTGTGAGACCAATGTGGCCTGTTAAACAAGTAGGTAGGAAACATATTCAGTGACTTGTTGAATAACGATAACAGGAAATCTCAAAAAAAAATAAACTGGATCCTTTTGGGAGAAAAAGTCTTGGTGAAAAACAATTTCAGAAGGATCTCGCAAAAGGAAAATTAGAGATTTCATAAGGTGACAAATAATAGCTAGAACTTTGAAGAGTTCACCGTTAATTCATTATGGGAGTTGGATTTTGGATTTCACTTAATTCGTGGTGGACGAAACTAAGATCATTAACACAGATTTTTGTGTAACCATAAACCTCAGTGGTAAGTGCTGAGAGTCTCAAGGGTTACATTAGTGAGATGAAGTGTAATAAAGAAAAATGATATATGTGGTGTAAGAAGCGAATGTACCTCTGCTATTAAAGAAGGACCAAGCAGAAAACTCTAAACTCAATATGAGAAGAGTAAGGTAGCTCATGATTAGAGTGAATGTAACAGCCTAGTTTGGGAAAACATGATTTGTATATATCACATTATTAAGGCTTCACTCAAAATCTGTAGAGGCTTTGGTCAACATGCAGCAGCATGCATCTAGGGACACTTAACAAATTCATAGAAAAGAATTTATACCTGCTTGAGCTTCGCCAGTGAGAGTAGCATTTATACAAAGAAAAACATGAGAAAAATGAAAAATATTTTTGTATTTTGTGAATAATTTCTAGTAAAACAAAAAAAAATATTTTTGGATTGTACGAAAATTAAAAACAATTGAAAAGAAAAACATAAAAATGAGTATGTAGAAGAGTATACAAAAGAATACAATCAAAATCCCTTTTAATGAAAAAGAAGTGAACGAGTTCAGAAGGATCAAACCCGAAATAGACCGAGCGTTCGGTTCATTTCGGTTCTCGGTTGAACCGAACCCGAAATAGACCGAGCGTTCGCTCTATTTCGCTTGTTACCTTTAATGAAGCGAAGGCGATTTTGGTACTGATTCTGCTTCCATCATTCCTAGGCCTTGTAAGATCTTGTTGAAACTCGCTTCAGGTAAAGCCTTAGTGAATATATCTGCTAGTTGATCAGTGGTTCTAACGAAATGAATTTCTACGTTACAATCTTCCACATGATCTTTGATGAAGTGATACCGCAGTGCTATGTGCTTTGCCTTCGAGTGTTGCACTGGGTTATGACAAATCCTAATTTCACTTTCAGAGTCGCAATATAGTGGGATTTTCTTCATGTTCAGCCCATAGTTCCTAAGCTGACTCTGTATCCAAACAACCTGAGATGTGCTTGAGGCGGCGGCTATATATTCAGCTTCAGCCGTGGAGAGAGAAACACAGGTTTGTTTCTTTGATTGCCAGCTAACCAATTTACCATCAAGAAATTGGCATCCTCCAGTAGTGCTTTTACGATCCAATCCACAACCACCTAAGTCAGCATCTGAAAATGCTTGTACAAAGAAACCTGAGTTGGATGGATACCATACACCGAGAGAGGAAGTTCGCTTCAGATAGCGAAAGATGTTTTTCGCGGCTAGCATGTGAGGTTCGCGTGGGTTAGCTTGGAATCGTGCACAATAGCAGACTGAGAACATGATGTCTGGCCTGCTGGCTGTGAGATACATCAGTGACCCAATCATCTGACGATAAAGCGTCATGTTAGCAGCTGGCTTTTCCAAAGATGGTGTAAGCTTAGTCCCAAAAGCCATAGGAATTTTCACTTTGGAGTCTCCCATCATGCCAAACTTGGCAAGCAATGTCTTTGTATATGCCTCCTGATTGATAAAAATGCCTTCGGGTCCCTGTCTAATATTTAAGCCAAGGAAAAAGTTAATTGGACCCATTGAGCTCATCTCAAATTTAGTTTCCATCAACTTCCTGAATTCAGCTGTTAAGCTGGGATTCGTGGAACCGAAGATGATGTCATCAACATAAATTTGGACTATCATAAGGTGGGTACCCTCTCTCTTACGAAAGAAGGTTGGGTCAACCGAACCTTGTTTAAATTTGGACATTTTTAAGAATCGAGTTAGAGTTTCATACCATGCTCTGGGAGCCTGCTTCAAGCCATATACTGCTTTGTCTAGAATGTAGCAGTGATCTGGATGCTTCTCGTTCACGAAGCCTGAGGCTGCTCAACGTACACAGTTTCTTCAAGTTCTCCATTGAGAAAGGCACACTTTACGTCCATTTGATAGACTTCAAAGTTTTTGTGTGCAGCATAAGCAAGAAAGATTCGAACCGACTCTAATCTTGCAACTGGAGCGAAGGTCTCTTCATAATCTATACCTTCCTCTTGGCAGTATCCTTTTACGACCAACCGGGCCTTGTTACGAATCACATTCTCTTCCTTATCCATCTTATTTCTGAATACCCATTTGAGACCGACAATCGAAGCATCCTTTGGAGTTGGAATTAGACGCCATACTTTGTTTCTTTCAAACTCGTTTAGCTCGTCTTGCATGGCTTGAACCCAATCAGAATGGTCAAGAGTTGAATTCACGGTTTTCGGTTCAACTTTGGAGACAAAAGAGTTGAACATGCAAAATTCTACTTGAGAGAATAGTGCAGCTTGTTTCGCTTTAATCTGTGAGCGAGTTAATACCTTTTCTGAAGATTCCCCAATGATTTGACTCTGAGGATGGTCTTTGGTCCATTTAATGAGAGGAGGGTAATTTGGATCACAAGAGGGATCCAGTTCTGCATTGACCTCTTCTTCCAATTCTGATTGTGTATCATCATTATTGACATTTGTATTCTCCCCCTCGAATGATGACACAATTTCAGTTTCTGGATCAGAACGTTCCCTTTCGTTTGGACTTTCGGTTGAGCTAGATGATTGTCAAGATGAATTCTCCCCCTGAATTGATGAATCCTGATCATTTGGTAGAGACGAACCCTCCCCCTGGATAGAAGAACAGTCACCAGAAGGTTCGCTTGAGTCAGGCCTTTCGCTTGCCTTTGGTTGTTCAGCTACCATCTTTTGTGCAGCATCGTCAATAATTTGCTTCAAACTGTCGACTTTGTTATCTTCAGCCTTGGATTCAGAATCGATAGCTTTTTCAGGTTCACCAAAGAGAAGCATATATTGCTCAAAAAGATTTGAGATAGGCACAGTGACTTGACTGGACTTTGGGAAGATTTCCTGCATAGCACCTTCAGGTGTCTTCAACTTCTTGACAGAACTGTCATCAAAAGTGACATAGTATGTCTCTTCAATCTTCTTTGAGCGTTTATTTAGAACTCTATATGTCTTAGAGTGTAAGGAGTAGCCCAAAAAGATCCCTTCATCGGCCTTAGTATCAAACTTGTTTCGATTCTTCTTTGAGTTGAAGACGAAGCATCTTGAACCGAACATGTGAAAGAACTTCACATTAGGCTTGCGGTTGTTCAAGATCTCGTAAGGAGTGATAGAGAATCACTTGTTTAGATATGATCTATTTTGAGTGTAACATGCAGCAGCAATAGCAT
The DNA here is from genome assembly GCF_052849685.1 of Lactuca virosa. Classification (NCBI taxonomy): domain Eukaryota; kingdom Viridiplantae; phylum Streptophyta; class Magnoliopsida; order Asterales; family Asteraceae; genus Lactuca; species Lactuca virosa. The sequence continues at coordinate 133,753,706 of NC_136430.1, forward strand.
CAGCCCACAAATATAAAGGCAAGGAAGCGAAGTTTAGCATAGTTCGAGCCGCTTCGCACAGAGATCGGTTTCGCCTTTCGACGATTCCATTCTGTTGTGGAGTATATGGAGCAGAGAAATTGTGAGTCGTTCCCTTCTCAGCCAGAAAATCTTCGAAATCCTTGTTCTTGAATTCCAAGCCATTGTCGCTTCTTATGTTACGAACCACTTTTCGCAGTTGAACCTCTACTTGCTTTATGAAGAGCTTGAGCTTAGGAGTTGCCTCTGATTTTTGCTTCAAGAAAAATACCCATGTGAAGCGAGAGAAGTCGTCAACAATGACAAGAATGTACTTGTTCCCACCAATGCTTTCAATGGAGGAGGGACCACATAGATCGATATGTAACAGCTCCAATGGTTCTATCACCTTTGTGTTGATAATAGAAGGATGACTTTGTCGACTTTGCTTTCCCATTTAACAAGCTGCACATAGATGTTCTTTGTCGAATTTGAGAACTGGAAGACCTCTAACATGATCTCCCAGTACCAGCTTGTTGATATCTTTGAAATTGAGATGAGAGAGCCTTCGATGCCATAACCAGCTTTCGTCTGAGTGTGCCTTCGTTAGCAAGCAGACTGTCGGTTTCCCTCGAATTGGATTGAGATTTAAAGGGTACATTTCCCATTTTCGCTTCGACTTCAGCAGTATGTTATTTGACTTCTTTTCGACTATCTCTGAGCCTTCATCATCAAAGGAGACCTTCAATCCAGTCCCAACTACTAGCTGTGATACACTGATGAGGTTGTGCTGCAATCCTTCAACGTATGCGACCTTTCTGATTGAGAAGTCACCATTCGTAATCATTCCATAGCCTTTGATAGTTCCAAACGAATTGTTGTCGTACTTCACTGTTCCACCATCCTTGAGAGACCGAAACTCCCTCAGTTCTTCCCTTCGTCCTATCATGTGACGCGACCAGCCACTATCAATGTACCATTCTTCGTCAAACTTCTCGTCACGTATAAACTGCAAAATATCAAGCAGATTTAGGAACCCAAAGTTTCTTGGGTACTTGTGAGCCTTTTACAGGACAGGGAATAGTAAGAGAAACATTAACCATATAAGTTCTTTTTATTAGAGTTGTTTCATCCTTTCTTTTTATTGTAAAAACTTTGATTTTGTTTGACTTAGATTCATTTAATTTAGACGTAGGATTTGAAATTTTGACATCTGCATGCTTTTGGATCTCTTTCGGGCATTTGTTGTCTTCTGGAAAGAGCTTTCCTTTCTCCTTTGAATCTTTTGAAGAATTAGAATGAGAATGAGAAGAAAAAGCAATATTAGATCGTCGATTATTGCTCTTCCTTGGTTGAGAACGGGAACATTCTTCCCTTCGGTTCGTCTGATTGAACCTGGGACTGAACCCATCCTTTCGGCTGCTATTATGTTGAGGACCGAAACCTTTCTTTAGGTTGCTTACCTGCTGAGAACCGAAACCCTCCTTTCGGTTGCTTTCATGCCGAGGACCGAAACCTTCCTTTCGGTTGCTTCTTGGTTCTCCTTGTGACTTATGTGTCTTTTCATACCTTACGTAATGAGGATTATGAGATCGCCAAAACTGTTTTCTTTCTGAGAGATTCTTCTTGTATCTCAGATTACGTTGATGTTTTCGTTCTGCCACCTGTTTTGGATTTTTATGAATGTTGGCCTTTTTCTTAGGTACTTGAGCATGGCTTTCGCTCTTTGACGAACACGTCTCACTGGACGTTATCACTGGTTCGCCCGAAGATGTTTTCATACCACTTGTGCTTGGTACATCATATCTTGTAGGTTCATTAAGTGGTTCCGGAACATACCTACCCTTCACTCTCCATGAGGTTTTCTGAGATAGGCCTTTTGTTTCATCAGCGTTATCTATTGGTGCTGACCAGAAGAACTCCTCACATCCATTTTCATTGTCTTCTACTACCATTGCTGTCAGTTCTGCTGTTTGTTGAGGTGTGACTCCCTGAACTGTGTAGACTTGATTTGGAGTGGTTTGAACCTTTTGATATACGACAGCTTTTGCCTTGAGGATTTTGGTCTTGTCTGTCGATGAGCGAGCGAACTCAACGGAATTTTCAGAGATCAGATTTTTATTACTTTCGGGTTCGCTTTTGACAAATTCAGAACAGTCCACCACGTCCTCTACAGAGATTTCACTCATGTCATTATCCTCATTAAGTTTAGATGCATTTTCAACATCAATTTTATTTTCTGAACTTAATTTGGCATTCAACAAGTCAAATTTCTGTACAGTTTCAATTTATCATTTTCATCTAACAGATTTTTGAGCATGTCCTTATGGTCTTTTGACTTTATGTAGGACTCTATTTTGTCAAGACCAATTTTGTAGGCATGAGAGATTTCGTCAGAAGATACAACATTTTCACAGTTGTAAGCTTCGGCATCGACTTCATTCTCCTTTAACTCAAGGAAGGGTAAAATCATGCGATGTATCTTCTTTCCTATTTCACAATCGAGATGTAACTGAGTGATATTAAAATATAGTCTTTTCGCAATCAAACAAAAAATGTTTCGTTGTTTTAAAAGCTTAAGATTGTCTCGTTGCAAATAGATTGACTCATCCCTAGACCTAATTAATTCTTTCTCCTTCTGCTCAATCTAGATCCTCCTCTCCTCACTCTTCGACGATATCCTGCTAATTTGATCAGTCAGGTTAGAGTTTGTGACACGAGTTTGGGTAAGACTACTACTTAAACTAGAAAATTTAGATTTTAAGCTATTAAGTTCCTTTTCATAGTTAGTAATAGGAATTTTCAGAGAAGTTAATATATTTTGTACCTTCTTGATCAACTCATCACATTCGTTGATCTGTGCACTGACAGGTTTCGCAGCGAAACACCTGTCCTCTCGCTCCTTCTCATCTTCCAGCCCACCATCTGTTGTGTATCCTCGCATCTGTGATACACCTTCTGTCACCATCATACATCTTCCCGCAACATTTTCTTCTTTCACCAGCATAGCCTTGCCATGAGTCGGCTTTCTCACTTCTTCGTCCTCTGAATCTGTGGACCACACCTGCACTCCACCAAATTCATCATTGTCACCTGTATCCTGTACAATCAAAGCATTCATGGTGTTATTGTTAGCTGCTGATTTCCTTTTCTTGATCTCCTCCAATCGTCTCAGGAGATTCGCTTCCTCATCATCTTCATCAACCTTTTCAGACTTTTTCTTTAGCGTGCAGTCTTTGGCAAAGTGATTCTTGCCTCCACAATAATGGCAATCAAAACCTGAGTCACCACCAATCTTCGTCTCCTTCTTGGATTCTTCTGACTTTGAACCCATCTTCGGATTCCTCCTTCACTTTTTCGGAACTATAACTTCCCTGCCAGTTTCGGTTCTTGTTGGCTGGGAACTTTCTTTTGATAAACTTTCTTGGATTGGAAACCATCAGGGCATACTCTTCACCAGTTAGATCATAGTCAGTAAGATCCAATTCTTCTTCTTCTTCAACAACACCTTTTCCTTTTGAAATAAGAGCTAACGACCCCAAACTGGAAACCACGTTCGTTTCCTTTGACACCGCACTTTCATGGGACTTCAGAATTCCCACCAGTTTCGCCAGAGAGTATGATTTGAACTGTTCGTGTGCCTTCACTGTGGACACAACTGCCATCCATTCGGATCTAAGACCGTTCATGAAGGTAACCTTCTGCTCAATAACCCTCCTTTCGATCCCGTGCTTTATCATCTTACTGAGGAGATGATTAAACCGATCAAAGGCCTGAATGAGTTTCTCTTCTGGCTTCTGTTTGAAATCACCAAATTTAGAAAGTAGCAAGGTTTGAATCGAATGTTCCAGATCTTCATCAGTAGAGTACAATTCCTTTAACCTATCCCATATTTCTTTTGCTGTAGCACATGAACTCACCAATCGAAACGTATCCGATTGTAAAGCAAACCTAATCATTCTTAAGGCTTTAATGTTGCACTGAAACTTTTCTTTCTCGTCTTGATGAATGTCTTTCACATCATTCACGAGTTGATTGTACTCCTTTTGAGTTTTGACAATCTTTGAAGTGCTTGAGTGAGCAAACGGACCAACTGTGATTGCTTCCCAGATCAAGTACCCATTATCCTCTGAGCCGATTACATAATCTTCGAAGTGATGCATCCAAACTTCATAATCCTGAGTGTATAAGATTGGAATCCTTGTTGTGGATCCAATACTGTTGGAGATGTTGATTGGATTGGTTTGCGAATCATCCATAGACATTGTGATGATGTTTGATCGATAACCTGTTTAAGATCAGACTTGTAATTTATCGTTAGAGTGAGATCGACAATTAATGAGATACGCCAATTTGGAATGACGGCTCAATTAATATCAATCAATGCGGAAAAACCCTAATAATTTCTTCAACAGAAGAGATGTGTATGAATTACATAGCCTCCTGCTCTGATACCAATTGATGTGAATTAATATCTAGATCGTTAAGATCTTTCACAGGTATATTGATAAAGAACAAATAATTCAATCACAGTACGATTAAGAACACAATATGGAATCAATATGAAGCTTATGATTCAAATGTAGTCACACCTCAGCAGAGCTTGATAAAGAACTTCCACTGTAGAGGCGAGCTAGGGTTTACAATACTTTGATAAGAAAATAATAAAAGTGTTACCTACTAAGGATGCATGTATGCACCTTAAATACTAAACCCTAAACAAAACAATCACGGTTGGACAGGCCCAAACCGGATATCAAAACTGGGCTAAGGACCGAGCCCATGACGCAACACTTATTCAACCCAACACTTACCTAACTCTATACACAAAGGATTTTTAGATCGTAACATAAAGTTAAAATACTATATGAGTATTTTATGATACTATAAGATAACAACAAGTTTAAAACTTACCAGATTCATACCATTAAAATACTATAGGAGTATTTTAGGCACTATAAATAACTTATGTGAAAATTTAAAAGACCCTTCTAGTAGGTCTATAATTCTGGAGTGTATACTCTTAAGGTTTTATATAATTGAGGTTTTATAGACTTAGAATTTGTGATCTATGCTCTACTTCATGTTCCTTGTTTGGTTGTGGTTTTAGAGTAGGATCACTTATTCGAAGGTCTATTTAATCTTAAATTATATACAACTTGTATGAATTGCGCAATTATAGGAGGACCCGGTAAGGATCTGTCACACCCCCAAACCGGAACGGCGGAAACGTTCGGGGGTGGATGACTTCATGTATAGTATCACAACCATTGCATTACAGTAATCAAAGTAAACACAACCATCACATTAATTAAGTAAAATATTTACATTGGTTTGATTCATGTTTATAGACATCAAAAGTGTGACAAAAGTAAAAGACGCGACTCTATATGCTCCGTCTTCTCAAAACTCCAGGAGGTACCTGTCTACTGATTTCCCGAGAATACAAGCAGTTTTGAAAGAGTATCAGCATAAAGCTGGTGAGTTCATAAGCATGTTTTTGAGAGGAAAACCGGTTAATGAATCAATAAATGTATTTGTATGCTTCCAAGAAAATCCATTATTTTCTAACATGTGTATTCTGTTACTGAATCTCATTGAATGTGTTGTGCATTGTTTGATTTAATAAGAAACCTATTTTTACAAGAAAAACCCTGATTATCACCAGTATGTATAGTAAGTTCGGAAAGCTCTGAAAACTGTAATATGTATAGTAGTTCTATTAATTTATAATAAAACTAATTAAAGTTATTACCATTCATACATTAATCGTATTTTCTTAGTACCAAATTTATGAGTTGTTATAACCATACTTGACCATTGAATTGCCTGAACGACGTTCTTCAGGTGTCGGAATCGAAATGACTTTGTCACCCAGACCTGCCGGCCTAACTGTAGCTAGCAGTTATGGTGCGGGATTGTCAATCCCGTATAGATCTATACACAAACTCACGTTCTCCCTCCAGGAGACCCTGGTTATAATCTCAGGACTTTTGTTAGTACTTAGGTAAGTACGCGAAGAATGCTCACTCATAAAATGCTATACTAAAGATTACATGTAGAGTAAAATGAATCCATTGAATTTAGCTTACTGTCTATACATCTCATAAACTATACCTTATATAGTTTATATATTTTATTGCATTGAATCTATGTTTGTACATTGATATGTTCGTTGTTCCATAAACTATACCTATTATAGTTTATATGTTCATTCATGCATTCAATTCATGTTTTACATTGAAAGTTCTGTGCTTATGATGAAAACTTCCCTTATACTCAGCATAGTACAAAAGGGATAAAATATCTATATATTTTATAAAAGTATATAAACTGCATGATTGTACGGCCGTGAACCGACTCTTGAATGGTGTACGGCCTTTGAACGGTGTACGGTCGTGAACTGGTGTGCGGTTAATGAAGATTTGCAGATTTGAAGGGTGTACGGCCGTACACTCAAGAACAAGGTTGTTGGATTCGATGAAGAACGTGTTGTAGATGTTCCGAAATGACTCCCAACGATGATTTTTGATGATTCTCGGAAGAATGAGGGTGTTTTTAGGGTGCACGGTCGAGATTTTAGAGAGAGAAGGAGAGAGTGTTCGGCCAGAAAAGTGTAAATGAGGGGTAGGCCCTCGAATTTATAGGAGTTTTCTAGGTCGGTGGTGGGGTCCACCCTATGATGGTCGTAAACGCGTGTATGACCGTACACGGGTTTACGGCCGTAAACTCAGTGAGGCCGAGAACTGACGTTTTGATCGAAGGATAATTTTGAGATTCGTGAAGTTTTGGTTCCGACTCATATAAAAATTTAATTATATAAAACTAGATGATTTTCTAAACCAAGAAGTTTGACGAAAATTTAATAAAATTCAAATTTTTATTAACGGAAATTGGTTAATGAAAACGGAGAAAGTTTCGGGTTGTCACAGGATCACCCCATAAATGTTTCACTAAATCTCATAGATTGTTTAGACACTTCCATTCTCGCACGACAAACCCAGATAGATGTAACCACTCCATCATAGCAGTCAGCAGAGGAGTCAAGGAGGAACAAGAAGAGGTTCATGAGGAGTTTTCCAGGGAGGGATCAGCCGAAGAAACCAAGCGTCCTATGCGTCACACTAATAAATAATAAACTAAAATGACCTAGTGAGCTAGTGAATACACTACTCACACTATGTGTTAGGATTATTTCTTTTCGTGCAGTCGGTAACAGATATTCAGTTCACAGAAATTCATTCGAGGATAGCCACTTCTGATTCATAAAGTTTATTTTATATAGACTCCCATTATGAATTGTTTTCAGAACCCTATGAAAGTCAGAACCAGATACACTCAGAACTAGGATAACTTAGTCATTCAGCATTCGGCTTATAACCACTGCTATAGACTAATTTCCGTCTCATCTTTGTATTCTTTTTAGCAAAAGATGCCTCACGGTAGACCTATAAGGCGCGTAGTCAATGCCACAACAGAGAATCCACCACCACAACAGGACCCTGCTGTTCTCCAAGCAGCGATAATCGCCGCAGTGACAGCTGCTATGAAATAAATCCGCGCAAGTGGTACTAGTGGATCTGGTAGCAGTACCCACCTAACTAACCCCGGAGTTACCCACGAACACTCACGGGAGTGTTCGTACAAAGACTTCATGAACTGCAAACCCAAATCCTTTAATGGAAATGGGGGAGTCATTGCTCTAATGCGATGGTTCGAGAAAACAGATTCGGTTTTCGAAATCTGTATGTGCCCATAAGGGAGCAAAGTGAAGTTTGTTGCTTGCACCTTCTTCGACAGAGCCCTAACATGGTGGAATAGCCATGTTAAGTCACTGACCCTATCAGTGGCTAACTCGATAGGTTGGGAGAACCTGAAAGAGATAATGTTTGAAGAATATTGCCCTAGGGGCGAAGTTTAAAAGTTGGAGCAAGAACTATGGGAGCATACCATGGTCGGCTCAGACATAGTGGCCCACACTGACAGGTTTAGCGACCTGGCAGCACTATGCCCCGGGATGGTTACCCGGGAGAGTAAGTGTCACAACTAGCATTTTAGCTAGGAAATTCTATTCTTGTGTAACCATCCAACTATTGTAAATCTTATACTCTAAGTAAATCTCACTCAATGCTCATATAGATTCATCAATGATGTTCATCAAACAGTCTGAAAACTCTAGGAATCCCGGTTTAAGTCCATATTGGACTAGAATTTTCTTATTGGGCCTAATGGACCAATAAGCACCCAATTCAACTTCATTGGACTTAGAAGCCCTAATTGGATCCTAATTGGACCCAATTCATAAATCTAAAACATTTTGGACCATTTGGGCCTAGAATGATTCATTCTAACCCTAATGGGCCTTACTGGGCCATAACTAATCCAATTAACCTTAGTGAGCCATAAGCCCATTCCTTTATTCTAATTGGGCCATGAATGCTTCCAAGAGCCCAATGTACCGAAAATTTTTATGTTTAGGATCCAAATATTCTTGCTAAAGTTAATGAGCCCAATCTACTCCACCCTTTCTTCTTGGCCCAAAATCTCGGCCCATGTATGAACAAAAAAAAAAGAAGAGAATTAGGGGGGTTGACTTGGGATGCCACCTCCATAATACCCAACATGTATCAAAGTTTAAACCACCATGCAACCAAGCTAGTCACCTCACTTCTCTCTCTCCCCTCTCCTCTTCTACTCTCGGCCGAAGACAACAAACACACACACACACACACATTACACCAAATTCTCTCCATTTCTCTCAAGAATCATCCATCTTCTTCCTCCAAAATTCTCAAGATTTTGCTTAGGTTTCCACGGGATTTTCACAAGATAATCATCATTCTTGGTAAACCTTTACACATTCAAGTTTTATAACTCCATCTTCATGATAGATCACTCTTTTAAACAAAGTTTTTGGCGATCATACTCCTAGAAATCTTCTTAAGTTCGAGATCTACTCAAGGGAGTTGCTAGGGCCGAAAATCACTTCATCTTTTCCACTTCTTCTTCAAAAACCGAAACATCAAGCAAAAGGTGAGTTCATACCCCCTTGTTTTCAGTTTTCATATGATTTTGGGGGAGAATGCAAGTAAAATGTGTAGATCTATGTGCTATATGCATGTTTTGTGTGAATTCTTAGTTTGTTTGGTAATAATGGGTTAGATCTTAGCAAATCTCGAAATTTTAAGTATCATTTAACAAAGATCTATGAACTATGACATGATATACATTACATTATCAAGCCAAAAGTGAATACATGTTTAAGATGCTAAAGAATTCAACAAAAACCTTGTTAAATGTCAAAATTGTCAAGAAAACCAAAGATAAGGGTAAAAAGTGAAAATTATGTTTTTAAAGGGGCCAAACATATCCTACATGTATAAAAAGGTATTTTTATGCTAAACATACTTTTAAAAGGGCCAAAAATGAAAATTTTAGCTTAATGGGCCAAAACTTTTGGCCTCACGGTTTTGGGCCCAATTTGCGAAAAAAATGAGTTTTGGGGTTAAAAATTTTATTTGGCCAAAGTTTGAGTAATAAATGTAAATAAACCAAATTTAGAGGTGAAAATATCATTTATTTTCAAATTGGACCAAAAATGTAAAGTTTTCCAAAAATCGGGCCGAAAGTGTAAACTTTTACAAACAAGGGGCTGAAAATGTACTTTTCTGCAAAACAGGGTTCTAAATGTGAAAATATAACATTTTGGGTTAAAACTGTAAATTTATAGACATTTGGGACAAAATTGCAAACTTTTATAAATTATGGACTAAAGTGTCATTTTTACAAAACTTTTGGCCTAATTTAAAATTTTGAGGATTATTGGCCGAAAACGTCGTTTTTACAAAAAGAGGATTTTTATCACCAATCTATTGAACTTCGAGCCAAAACAAATAACGGAATAAAACAAAACGAATGAAATACAGCAATAACTATTTATTGGGCCTAATATACACGTTACTTGGCCATTGGACCCTAAGGGACAAATTAAGTGTATATTGAACCCAATGTTTTCCATGATGTGTTTATTGGGTCTTGCAACCCATTTACATGTTAATTTGGGCCTAAGTATTGGATTACATGTTATTGGGCTTTTGTGGCCCATTTACATGCCTATTGGGCCTAAATTACCCTCTTACATGTTATTGGGCCTTTGTGGTCTAACTACATGCTAATAGGGATTGGAATGGAAATTTCACATGTTAATAGGCCGTAACTATATCTTTGCGAAATCATTAAATGTCGTATACTTATATATGTACCTTTCGAATACAAAAACATACAACATATACGTAAACGTTAAACATAGAACAAAAAGGGGTTGAGAATCTAGTGAGACATGTCGGTTGGCACCTCCGAGTGTACAATCGTAGCCTGTAGTTATAATCAGAGTTTCCTGGTAGGAAAGCGGGATTTTGTGTATAGATCTATACGGGGTGACCCCTCATGCCTTAGTTGTTCGCTACAGCTAGACTAGGCCTGTCTATGGCGACAACATCCTTAGTAAGACCGACATTTGGAAAAATACCAAGACAGGCGACCTAGTCATTATCATGCATGCTTATAACGGCTCATATAGGGATTCAATACCAAAAGTTAACCTTTTGAAGATAAATTCTTTAATTGTGTCAATGCAAAACGACTTATTTAACGATACAAGAATCTAAACGATGTTATAAAACAGAAAATATCGGATTTTCTGGGGAGATTATTCATATACAATTATCATCTATTTAAAATACAATGAACCTAAACTACACTCATACAAGTTTTTAACTATGAAATTCACACATGCATTTATACTCGATTTTCACATCATTTTCAAAACATTTTACAGAAAATATCGGATTTTCTGGGTTTTTATGAAAGATACAAAGACTTTTACTCAAATATACTTATGAACTCACCAACATTATATATGTTGACCGTTTTCAAAATAACTTGTATTCTCATGTAATCGTTAAGCTGGAAGATATGCAAGTGTGTATGGTTTTGTTTATGTAACATCACTTATCGTACTTTGAACAATTTGAACTTATGTATTCTAACAATGTACTTGATGTGAACAATGTTGGTTGTAATATGTAATGTTGGTGATGAATGTGTTATGTTTCATGTATATTCATTGTGATGATTATTCAATTGTTAGTCACACGAGCCCCGGGACGTTTCCGTCGTCTGGTTCGGGGGTGTGACAGTAAGAAGATAGAAAAATACATCTAGGGTTTATCTACCCCGATTCAGGGGGATGTACTGTCTTCTAATCCAACTACCTTCGTTAACGCCAAACGCCTAGCCCAACGACTCATTGACCATGGAGTCCGCCATGTCGTGGTAGCCCCAGTTCCTGAGCCAACAAAGGGAGAGAACCATAAACTAAAGTCGGGGAAAAAGAGGAAGGAACTAACAGCACAGGGACCCCCGCAGGAGCAACAAGTAATTACTGTACACACCGCCACAACACCAGCCACTCCAGCATCTGTCAGTCGATATGTTGGAACTCTCCCGAAGTGTGGTAAGTGTAACTACCACCACACCAGAGAATGTCGGGAAATGCAGTGCATGAATTGTCGCAGGAAGGGGCACATTGCCCATTTTTGTAAGGCACCGACACAACCGATCTCCCAAGTCCCCGGAGTAGAAGTAAACCAGGCCTACTATGGTTGTGGTGAGACTGTACATTACAAGAGGGACTACCCGATAATGAAGAACTCTGGCGTGGATGGACGAATTCTGATGATCACCACAGGAGAAGCTGCCCCGGAACCACCAGCGAACAACGGTACGTCTTGTAAATAAAAATTACTTAAAAAATTTAATTTATATTTTATATTAAGATTAAAATTTGGGGATATTAAAATTTGGTGGTAGTTTGAGCCCTAAATGGGGGAGAACTGGGCATTCTGCTTGGAGGATCATTGATATGTTCGGGTTCGTGGTATTGAGAGAATGGTTTTTAGGGATCTGCAGTGCGAGTATGTGGGATCTCGGTTCAGGGTTTGGTCAAGGAAGGGGTATATAGTAGGTGGTGATCGTATGGATGTGTTCAGGAGACACATGAGTTGTCCCTCAGCAGAAAGTGGTTGGTCAAGGAGCTCGTTGCAGCTATTGGTTCCTTTATGGGGGTGCCAATGAATAGATGAGGAGTCTCTAGGACCACTCAGGTTGAGTATCAGTTGCGGAGGGAATTTGTTAGCTTGTTGTATGTATTTCTAATTATAGCGTAGCTTGCCTAGAGGTCGATCAGGGAATCAGTTTCAGAATTGGGTACGTTCAGATCTGCCCAGGTTTGGTTTATTATATCTAATGTTAATGCCTCCTCAATTATTTGTCGCATCGTTTGTCATTCATCGAAGGTTCTCTGAAAGTTTCGAGTTGTGGCAGTTGAAGTTCTATGGATGTGTCAACCTATCATCAAGTTTAGTATGTTTTATGTTCCTTTGGTATCTGGGTATGTTTACCCTTAATGGTGGTGTGGAATTATGGCTCATAGCAGGCTCAGGTTTTGGTAGCATTCAAGACCCTTGGAAGTCTTCTGGAGCTAGTTGCGTTTTGGTGGAATTTGTTCAGCCTCAATTAAATATGGGATCTTGTTTCGACCGATCTTGAGGATGTATGATGTTAATGATTGAGGCTTGTCGTTTTGATAAAACTATGGTATTTCTGCTCTTTTTGGATGAGGTTGTGGGTTCCCAAAGGAGGTGCATTGTGGTAATTCATTATGTGTATTGTCGAGAGGGGTGTGTGTGGGTTATACAAGATAGCATTGGAGCACTTGGTTTGAATTATATGTATGGTTCTTTTGGGTTTTAGCCTTTGAATTGGATCAAGAGTATGACCGTTTATCTTATTCTCGGGTCGCGTGCGACCATGTTTTCGTAAGGATTTGCATTGGTAGCAGCGTGTTCTTCGAAGGGAAATTATGTGTGGTAAGATTATGGCATTGTTGTTCTTGGTTGGCATTGAAAGGGGAATTTTTTAGGTCCCTGGAAGGTGATGGAATGAGGAGAGTATCTTTAGGCCCCGAGGTGCTGGGCGAATGATGTAATATCAGCAAGACCGGTGTGATATTGGGAGCATTCCAGTCATCGGTTGTGGGCTCAGTATTCATGATTGTTCATTCTTCTGCTTGAGGTACTTCGGTGTTGGCACGTTGATGAAAGTCGGGAGACTCACAAATCAGCTGGTTTGGATAAAGGAAACAATTAAAGGTTGTTGGGAGTATCATTCGTATATCAGAAAGTCTCTTCGGAATGTTGCATTATAAATCACGTTTGTTCGCAAGCTGTTTTTAGGGGTTGATCATCAAGGTTGGGAATCGGTTATGAAGTCTCAAATCAAAAAGTTCTTCGTTATGTCTCGGGTTTCTTGCCAGATCGGGTTACGCCGGAGTTGTTAAGGATTGCAGGTAAATGTGAAGGTTCTTGGAATTCTCATCTTTGCTCGTAGGAGCAGTGGTTGGAATGGCGTAACAGTGAGTCACGGGTTAATTAAAGGAAGTTGGTGTATATTATGGATTTGGAATTGGTTGAAAATTCGCGATTAATGTGTTTGAGTTCTTTTCCGCATTGTTGATAGTGATCATACTCTTAGTCAAGGGGTGGATTCAATTAATGGATGAATGTCAGTCTTGGATTATGGATTCTGAAATTTTGATCTGATGAGCTTCCGGTCACGGGAAGAATATTGATAGAGTTGATACGGTGTTTGTAGCCTTGAGAGCCCCCGATTTTGTGGATATCTCACTAGACATTCGGTCTTATCCATGAAGTTGTGGAAATGTTGGCATTGTTTGTGCATATCTACAGTGGTTATCTAGTTGACGCTCGTGCTTGGAGTCGCCTGTTTTCGGATGAGGGGTTCATCAACAGGGATTGGTCACGAGTCCTGATTCCTCAGTGGAATCAGCAAGACAAGTCAGGGCCAGAAGGGTTCAATATGGTTCGGATTGTGAGAGGTATCGTATCATCTATGTTCTGATATGGTTTTTCTTGCTTAAGAATCAGTGGAGGTAGTGGATGCCTGAATTTTGAGAGGGTGGTGTTGGTTTCTTCAGTGATGAAAGTTAGCAAGTCAATGATGGTATGGGTAGGCAACCACCTGAATGAGCCGACTTTTAGTTCGGATCGGGTCATGGGGAGGCCGTCTGAGTGACCCAATGTGGTGATAAGGAAACACTACCTTGGGCTAGGTTCTACGACAGGCATAGAGGACGAAGTCTAAGTCAAGTGGGGGAGAATTGTAACATCTGGTTTTGAGGCACTTCCATTATTGACCCTTATACTGAGATTTATTGCATTGTTGGTCCCTAAATGTAAGAATGTGGGAAAAAGGGCCCATGGTGGCAATGTGGTAAAATTGGGAATTCTGAGTACGCCATGTGTACGTATGTGTACGCTAAGCGTACACTTCGTATGCAGGGCGTATGTGGTTGGCATGCAAACCCTAATTTTAGGGCTTTGGCTCATATTTAAGCAACTTTATGGACTCAAACCCTCATCTTATCCAGCATCCTTCTGTGAGTTCGACCTTCAGTGTAACGACGTAAATTTCCAAAACAATTTTTCATTTTTAAAACATACTTTTATTCATAAGGTAATATCAAAACATAATGTATCCAATGTTATCAAAACAAAACATATCCCAGAATCTCAAGACATAAACTCCATGAGTGTGTACGGATCATGTCGGCGCCTTCCCGCGATCCTCGCTAGTACCTGAAACACATAACACAACAACTGTAAGCATAAATGCTTAGTGAGTTCCCCAAAATACCACATACGCACATACGCCACTCAAGGCTATAAGACCTTCCGGTCACTGTGTCTCAGAGGACTTCCGTCCCACAACCCTGGTAGACCTTCCGGTCCAACCCGTAATGACCTTCCGGTCCATATCATCATGACCTTTCGGTCCACATCATAATGACCTTCCGGTCCTTCTCATTCATAACATACATAACACATACATATCATATAACAGCATACAACACATACATCTCACAGCATATAAGACCTTCTGGTCACACATAGGTACCATCCTAGGTACAGTATAGTGAGAAGACTCACCTCGTACGAAGTCAGATAAACTCTCGTGCTTGACGTCCCGACCTAGCCTCCTCCTATCATCCGAATAACATTCCTGATCAATACTCTCTCATAGTCTCATCTCTAAAGATTGGGTAGAAGGCCATTCTACCCCTCCCTGAACTCTCCTGAATCAGCTTGACCAAAACCCTAAGGTCAACTGAAGTCAACGGTCAAACTTTGACCCGACTCGTCGAGTGCACATGGGCGAATCGGCGAGTCCATGCGGGTCCTCTGAATCCTTCTAGCCTCACTTGGCACATCGAGTCATCCCTTCACTCGACGGGTTACTTCTGTCACGAATCGTGGGGCAACCCCGACTCGACTCGTCGAGTCCACTTATGAACTCGGCGAGTAGCGTCCATGGCAACACTCAAATGACCTTCTGAGGTCAGATCCGCTTCTCTAACCTATAGATCTGACCTTTCCATACCCACTAATCACGTAAAGGTGAAACCTTTACACTCATGCATCACATATATGGTTCCTTTTGAAGAAATAGCCTCAAAAATGGCAACCTAAGTTCATTCCTTCCATAACACTTCATAAAGCAAGATGGATAATGCTCTCTGGACCTCTATGGGTCCAGATCTGAAGTCTAACACATAAAGGGACCATAAACTCATCAATTCAAGCCATAAAAAGGGTATAGAAAACCCTAGATTCATATATCTTAACCAAAACAGAAGGAGAGTTCGATTTGCTACCTCAATACTGCAGATCCAAGCTTGAAAACCACGGATTAGCAATCCTCTTGACCTCCTCTAACTGGAAACACCTTCTTCTTTGCAAAACAACACCAAAAAGGATTAAAATGGCTTGCTCTCACACACAACTCGCCCAAGCTCTCTAGGCTTTCTGTCTCTGGACTGGTAGCCGCAAATGAGGGCTATAAGGACCCTTAAATAGGGCACAGGCTCAAAGATTTAGGGTTTCTGCCGCCAGCACGGACTCGTCAAGTCACAGTGCTGACTCGTCGAGTCCATTCATTAATCCAGTCAGCAAATCGCGATCCTACTCGACGAGTCTAGGCGTCGACTCGTCGAGTCCTTCTCTCAAACTCAAAATAAATGAATAACATAGAATACCTGGGAATCCAGATGTTATATTTCTCCCCCACTAGAATCAGACTTCGTCCTCGAAGTCTCGCTCTGCAAATAACTCTGGATGCCGCTCCCGCATCTCCAGCTCCGACTCCCAAGTCAGATCGGACCTGCTCCGATGTTGCCACTAGACCTGAACCAGGGGCACCTACTTGTTCCTCAGAACCTTGATCTTACGATCCACAATCGCGACTGGCCTCTCAACATAATTCAGGCTCGCATCCACCTGAATATCCTCCAGTGGTACCACCTCTGACTTGTCGGCTATACACTTTCTCAACTGAGACACGTGGAAGGTATCATGAATCTGGCTCAACTCCGCAGGTAGCTCCAAACGATACGTTACCCTGCCCACCCTCGCGGTCACCCTGAACGGACCAATGTACCGGGGCCCCGGCTAGCCCCTCTTCATGAATTGGATCACTCCCTTCCAAGGAGACACCTTCAGGAGTACGAAGTCTCCCACCTGAAAGTCAAGCTCGGATCATCGCCTATCCGCATAACTCTTCTGGCGACTCTGAGCTGTCAACAACCTCTGCCTGACCTGCTGTATCTGCTCAATTGTCTGAAGCACTATCTCAGTGCTACCCATCACGCGCTGCCCTACCTCTCCCCAGCAAATGGGAGTCCGACATCTCCTCCCATACAACAACTCGAAGGGAGGCATACCAATACTCGAATGGTGGCTGTTGTTATAGGAAAACTCAGCCAACGGAAAGTACGTGTCCCAACTTCCTCCGAAGTCTAACACACATGCTCGAAGCATGTCCTCGAGCGTCTGAATTGTCCTCTCACTCTATCCGTCCGTCTGTGGGTGGTAGGCGGTACTGAAATGCAACCTCGTACCCAACTCCTCATGGAACTTCTTCCAGAACCTGGAAGTGAAACGTACATCTCGATCTGACACAATCGAGATCGGTACTCCATGACGCGATACCACCTCTCTCACATACAACTCGGCCAGCCTCTCTACAGAAGAGCTCTCACTGATGGCAAGGAAGTGAGCGCTCTTCGTCAGTCGGTCAACGATCACCCAAATTGCATCGACGCCCCTCGCGGTCCTCGTCAATTTGGTGATAAAATCCATAGAAATTTGTTCCCACTTCCACAGGGGAACCTCAAGTGGTTGCAACTTGCCATGTGGACGCTGGTGCTCGGCCTTAACCCGGCGATAGGTCAAGCACCTCTCAACGAACCACGCGACATCCCTCTTCACACAGGGCCACCAATAGTCTCTCTTCAGATCCAAATACATCTTAGTGGCCCCGGGATGGATCGAGAACCTCGATATGTGCGCCTCCTCCATCAGAATGGTACGTGCCCCGCCTGCATACGGCACCCAAATCCGACCTTGATAGGTCATCAGCCCTCGACTATCGGTAACGAACTCAGATACCTGCCCGATCACCCGCTCCCTCTTGCGGTTCTCTGGTATCACGGCCTCTGCATGGGCCTCCCGAATGGTGTCCAACACCGGAGTCATCACCGTCAATCGCATACAAGTGTCTCGAATCAGGGCACTCTCTGCCCTACGGCTCAGAGCATCAGCTACAACATTAGCTTTGCCCGGGTGGTACAGGATCTCACAACTATAATCCTTTACCACATCCAACCATCTCCTCTGGCGCATATTCAGGTTGGGCTGATCCATCAAATACTTCAAACTCTTGTGGTCCGTGTATATGGTACATCGAACCCCATACAGATAGTGACGCCAGATCTTGAGGGCGAACACCACTGCCCCCAACTCCAGATTGTGGGTGGGATACCTCGTCTCATGAGGCTTCAGCTGCCTCGATGCATACGCTATCACATGCCCTCTCTGCATAAGCACCGCACCCAACCCCGATATCGATGCGTCACAGTACACTACAAAATCCTCCATTCCCTCTGGAAGGGATAACACCGGGGCTTCGCACAACCTCTGGCGAAGAGTCTCAAACGAGGTCTGCTGCTCTGGACCCCACGAAAAAGCAACGCCCTTCCGGGTCAACTTGGTGAGAGGCACGGCAATCTTGGAGAAATCCTTGATAAATCTCCGATAGTAGCCGGCCAACCCCAGAAAACTCCTGATCTCGGTGGGTGATCTCGGCACCTCCCAACTCATCACAGCCTCAATCTTGGTCGGATCGACCAATATCCCATTTTGGTTAACGAGATGCCCCAAGAACTGGACCTCCCGTAACCAGAACTCGCACTTGGAGAATTTGGCATAGAGCCTCTCCGATCTCAAAACTCCGAGAATCTCTCTCAGATGCTCCTCATGCTGCTCTCTAGATCTCGAATACACCAGAATATCGTCGATGAATACAATCACCGACCTGTCCAACATCTAACTGCATACCCTGTTCATGAGATCCATGAACGCTGTTGGTGCAATGGTGAGCCCAAAAGGCATCACCACAAACCTGTAGTGCCCATAACGAGTCCTAAACGCCGTCTTCTGGATATCCTCATCTCGCACCCTCATCTGGTGATATCCAGACCTCAAATCTATCTTGGAGAACCAAGATGCTCCCTGCAACTGATCGAACAGATCATCAATCCTCGGTAGTGGATAACGGTTCTTGACCGTCAACTTGTTCAACTCCCAGTAATCAATGCACATCCGGTGTGAACTATCCTTTTTCTTGACAAAAAGGATCGGCGCTCCCCAAGGTGAGCTACTCGGCCTGATAAATCCTTTCCCCAACAGCTCCTGAAGCTGTGAGGATAACTCCTGCATCTCTGGTGGCGCAAGGCGATAGGGCGCCTTGGCGATAGGCGCCATTCCCGGAACCAAATCGATGCGAAACTCCACTTGCCTCACGGGAGGCACACCCGGCAACTCCTCGGGGAAAACATCCGGGAACTCACGCACTATCGGCACATCACTAACCGAACCCGACCCCTCTGCGGCCACCCGTGAATCCATCACATAAGCCACAAACCCGCTACAGCCCTGCTGTAGGCTCCGCCTTGCTCTAGCAGCCGAACAAAATGCTGACCCAGAACGGGTACCCTCGCCGTACACCGTAAGTACTCCCCCACTAGGGTCTCGTATCATTACCAACTGTCGCTCGCAGTCTATAACAACCCCAAATCGGCTCAACCAATCCATGCCCACTATGACACACACGTCCCCCATCGCAATCGGGACCAGATCTATCGGGAACTCAACACCGAAGATCTCGAGTACACATCCTCGAATCACATCCGTAGCATACACTGCTCGCTCGTCAGCTATGGAAACTCGTAGAGGTTGACTCAACGCCTCCCGTTCGATACTGATGTGCTGACTAAATGCTAAAGACACAAATGACCGACTCGCACCCGAGTCAAATAACACCAAAGCAGGTACAGAACTCACAAGAAAAGTACCTACGCATATCATAATATAAGCACAATATCTCAAACTCAGCATAAATAAATGAAAGAATACATACCAGCCACGACATCGGGCGTTGCGCGGATCTCCTCCGCTGTCAACTGGAAGGCTCTCCCGCGAGCCTTTGGTGCCTCGGCCTTCACCGGCCGAACCTCAGTAGCTCGCACGGCAGTAGGGGCAGATCCCTGCGGTGCTCCTGTGCTGTCCCCCGTAGCTACGGACACTCGGCCTTCCGGTGTCCGGTTTGGTTGCAATGAAAGCAAACCATGAACCCCTTGGGGTAATCCTTGGCTATGTGCCCCTCCTTGCCACATTTGTAGCAAGCACCTGATCGATAAACCCCATCATGTCCCTTTCCGCACTTCCCACAAGTGCGGCCCTTCTGGCCTCCAGATCTCGAATCGGCGGGCTTTGCCCGCTTGGCTGCCGGCTGAGACTGTGTCGGCCGCCGATCCTTCCCCTGAGACTCGGCCTCCTCCCGGGCCTGAGTCTCCAGCTCGATCTCCCTCTTCCAGGCATTTTCCTGGAGCTCAGCAAATGTCCGGTATGACGAGTTCGCCACGAACTCCCTGATATCCCTCCTCAAAATGCTCAAGTACCGACTCATGCGTGCCTGCTCAGACGACACGTGCTCAGGGCAAAACAACGCCCTCTCATGGAACATCTGTGTGATCACAGTCACTGACTCCGTCCCCTGCTTGAGGGACAAAAACTCTTGTGCCAACCGTTCCCTCTCCACCAGGGGAACGTACTCATCTCTGAACATGATGGTGAACCTCTCCCAGGTCACCTCCGAAATCTATGCAAGAGTGAAGTTCGCTGTCACAAACTTCCACCAGTCCTTCGCTCCCAAGCGAAGCTGGTTCAGTGCAAACTGAACCCTCAAATGCTCCGGACACGAACAGGTGTAGAAGCATCCCTCGATATCATAAATCCATCTCATCGCAGCAATCGGATCCTGCGTCCCATCAAACTCCGGTGGCTTCGTGTTGCTGAACTCCCGGAACAACATCGAGTCACCCCCCTGAAGTCTAGCAGCAGCAACAGCTGCAGTAGCTGCAGCAGCCGCAGCCTCAGTAACCGCTGCGTACCGCTCATCAAAGGTCTCAATCAATGTAGTCTTGATAGACCCAAACATCTCCGGAATCTCAGCTCGGATCACCACAGCCACCTCATCGTGGATCATCTGACGAAGCTCCTCGTCACTCACGCCGCTCGTCTCAGGTCTGTGGCGTGTCCCAACCATGATGTCTCTGAAATACAACATAAAATATCAGAGACTCGCTCGAGTATACTCGCACTCGATCACTCAACCCTACTTGTTCCCTAGTACCCTAAGGATTCTTACTTGGATTGCGCACTGATCCGGTGTCTTCAGTAGTACGGGCCCTATACTACTGTCCACACCGCATCAGTATTCACCCCAAGTCCTCCTCCTAGGATCCGAGATCACAAGTACTCTACATCTCGCTAGCATAGGCTACCCTTCGGTAGACCTCTCATAAGCTCATCACTGCTATCTACTCATTCTCAAGCATCACATAGCAGCAGAAATCTTCCTAGGCTAAGGCATCACAAATCAGGCCACTCTAGTCCTAATATGAATACCTAGCCTACTCTAGCATGCATAACATATCATAACATATTTCATAACACGTAATGTAAGGGTAATTTGGGAAATCACCGTTCGGGCGCGGGCTGATAGTACACACTGCTTCCTTCTGCTTTTCTCAAATCCTTTTACTTTTCAGAAAAATTGTTTAGTTTACGAAAAACTTTCTTAAATCCTCAGTTTGAGTTCAAATACACCCGAAGGTTCATCCGAATCCCTCAAACCAAGGCTCTGATACCAACTTGTAACGACGTAAATTTCCAAAACAATTTTTCATTTTTAAAAAATACTTTTATTCATAAGGTAATATCAAAACATAATGTATCCAATGTTATCATAACAAAACATATTCCAGAATCTCAAGACATAAACTCCATGAGTGTGTACGGATCATGCCGGCGCCTTCCCGCGATCCTCGCTAGTACCTGAAACACATAACACAACAACTGTAAGCATAAATGTTTAGTGAGTTCCCCAAAATACCACATACGCACATACGCCACTCAAGGCTATAAGACCTTCCGGTCACTGTGTCTCAGAGGACTTCCGTCCCACAACCCTGGTAGACCTTCCGGTCCTACCCGTAATGACCTTCCGTTCCATATCATCATGACGTTCAGGTCCATATCATAATGACCTTCCGGTCCTTCTCATTCATAACATACATAACACATACATATCATATAACAACATACAGCACATACATCTCATAGCATATAAGACCTTCCGGTCACACATAGGTACCATCCTAGGTACAGTATAGTGAGAAGACTCACCTCGTACGAAGTCGGATAAACTCTCGTGCTTGACGTCCCGACCTAGCCTCCTCCTATCATCCGAATAAAATTCCTGATCAATACTCTCTCATAGTCTCGTCTATAAAGATTGGGTAGAAGGCCATTCTACCCCTCCCTGAACTCTCCTGAATCAGCTTGACCAAAACCCTAAGGTCAACTGAAGTCAACGGTCAAACTTTGACCCGACTCGTCGAGTGCACATGGGCGACTCGGCGAGTCCATGCGGGTCCTCTGAATCCTTCTAGCCTCACTTGGCACGTCGAGTCATCCCTTCACTCGACGGGTTACTCCTGTCACGAATCGCAGGGCAACCCCGACTCGACTCGTCGAGTCCACTTATGAACTCGGCGAGTAGCGTCCATAGCAACACTCAAATGACCTTCTGAGGTCAGATCCGCTTCTCTAACCTATAGATCTGACATTTCCATACCCACTAATCACGTAAAGGTGAAACATTTACACTCATGCAACATATATATGGTTCCTTTTGAAGAAATAGCCTCAAAAATGGCAACCTAAGTTCATTCCTTCCATAACACTTCATAAAGCAAGATGGATAATGCTCTCTGGACCTCTATGGGTCCAGATCTGAAGTCTAACACATAAAGGGACCATAAACTCATCAATTCAAGCCATAAAAAGGGTATAGAAAACCCTAGATTCATATATCTTAACCAAAACAGAAGGAGAGTTCGATTTGCTACCTCAATACTGCAGATCCAAGCTTGAAAACCACGGATTAGCAATCCTCTTGACCTCCTCTAACTGGAAACACCTTCTTCTTTGCAAAACAACACCAAAAAGGATTAAAATGGCTTGCTCTCACACACAACTCGCCCAAGCTCTCTAGGCTTTCTGTCTCTGGACTGGTAGCCGCAAATGAGGGCTATAAGGACCCTTAAATAGGGCACAGGCTCAAAGATTTAGGGTTTCTGCCGCCAGCACGGACTCGTCAAGTCACAGTGCTGACTCGTCGAGTCCATTCATTAATCCAGTCAGCAAATCGCGATCCTACTCGACGAGTCTAGGCGTCGACTCGTTGAGTCCTTCTCTCAAACTCAAAATAAATGAATGACATAGAATACCTGGGAATCCGGATGTTACATTCAAGCAACCCTAGAGCAAAGGAGAGCCATTTTGAGCCTTCAAGTGATTTTTTGGAGTGGTTTGAAGAAGGAAAAAAAGTGGTGAGAAGACTTGGTGTAACATCCCAAGTTTTTTCTTTTGTAGTCCCTGGGGATGGAAGGGTAAAGCCATGAAGAGCGTAAGGGATAAATTATAATTTTGGGACCAGGAGAAGTACGCAGAGCGTACTAGGGCGCGCCCTAGTACGCTGGGCGTACACTTGTGTACGTTGGGCATACTCATAACAGAAGGAAACCCTAATATCTCGGGTTGGGGGATATATAAACATCCTTATGGCTCATTTTCTCTCCTCCTTCTCAGCCTCCATCTTCCAGAAACGTCCCCAAACCCTAGTTCTTGTGTGTGAGAGTGAGTTGGTGGGTATTTTGAGCTCTTGAAGGTGAAGCCATTGCAACAAATAGTTGAAGAAGGAGATTGGCTTGTAGATCTGAAGATGTGTTGTGCTCTAGAAGCTCCAGAAGGTAGAAAGCTTCAAACTTTATGCTTGTAGGTCACAGATCTAGCCTTTCTAGTATTATGGAACCATTTCTTGTCCCAAAAACCCCCAATATGGTGCATGATGTATTTTGGACGAGATAACCTATCCTTTCTGGACCTTGAAGAGGTCTTAAGTGATAAAAATGAGGTCCCAATGCCTTAAGATGTCCCATGCATGTAGTAGAAGGGTCTTAAGGGATTAAGACCATGGATTAAGAGCTTTTTGGACGTCCAAAGTGATAAACTTTGAGACTTTATGAGTCCTAGGCACATTTGGTCACTGGATCTGGAGTTGGGCTTAAGTGCTTAAGCCATTAAGCACTTATTAAGGTTTTGGTGAAACCCTGCGTACGCCCAGCGTAAGGTTCTGTACGCCCAGCGTACTGAGTGAATGACCCCATTTTTCCAGTCAATGAGAGACTCGTGTACGCCCCGCGTAGCCTTGGGGTACGCCCAACGTACGCCTTCTGTGGACTTTTGGTGATTTGGGCTTTGAGTTTGGGCTACTTTTTGGGCTAGTAAGGTTTGGGCCTTGCTGGACTTTCTGAGTAGATATGTTTTGGACCAGTTTTGGTGATAGTGGATCATGGGGTTAAGCCCAATAAGTAAGTTGGGCCCAATTTAGTAAATTGGGCCAATAATGGGCCTTGCATAAAGACTTTCAAGTTTATGGACTTGGAATTGGGCCTTGGCCCAATAAAAGAGAATAGACATGATGGATTGAGTGGACCCTTAGCCAAGATTGTTGTTTTGTGTAATGACTTGGTATTTATCATGTGATAGTTCGGGATTCCCGGTGAGATAGCGATTCGGGAGTTGATACTTCAGTTCAGGTCGGCATTGCGAGGTGAGTTATCCTCACTATATCAACAGGGTCTAAGGCACCAAGGTTGGCCCTTTCTCGGATTGTATGATGGTATTTGTTTGATATGCTTATTGATATGTTAGATCGACGTCCTGGTAATTAGGACGGTATTATGTTTAGTGAACTAGTTTAGGTCGGTATCCTGGTGTATAGGATGATGCTATGTTAGTGACCGGTTAGGTCGGTATCCTGGTTAGGATGTTGCTATGTTATATGATCTGCTAGATCGGTTTGTTTGTCTATGGACTGTTATGTGATTATCTGTTATATGTGTACATGGTTGGTTGATTGGGGTTGGGTTGAGGCGGGTCATGCTTTGTGCTGTAGGCCAACATACCCAGGGCGGACCGGACAGACTGCAGACCCGGGAGGGCACATAGTCAGGCCGAAGGCCCGGCGAGCGGTCCGGATAAGCTGAAGGCCCCAAGAGGGCGGTCCAGACGTGCCGAGGCTCAGAGAGTGGGCCAGATAGACTGAAGGCCCGGTACGGGCGGTCCAGTCATACTGTACACTCAGAGAGTGGACCAGGTGGACTGAAGGCCCGGTGCGGGCGGACCAGTCACACTGTAGACTCGAGATGCATGGTTGTTCTGTATTTGTTGATATAATATGATTATGGTTATATGAAGTTGGTATTTTGGGGGTAACTCACTAAGCCTTCGAGCTTACAGTTTTGGTTTATTGTTTCAGGTTCAGCGGATGACCGCGGGAAGGCGAAGGCGTGACCGTACACTTCCTCGATTGATGATTATGATTTCTGGGAACTCTGATGTTTAAACTATTTTGAAAACGAATTGTAATAACTGAATGGTTTTAAATGTTTGAAAAAGTTTTAAATTGGCTCGAATTTTTATGGACGTTACACTTGGAGTTGGGCACACTTTGGATCTGGGATTTCTACTTGGTTTGTAACATATTGAAGGTATAAAGCTTGCATCTTTACTACTCCATCTTGTAGATCTAAGTTTTGCTCTTTAAAGACACTTTTTGGTCCCAAAATGATGATTCATGACCATAGCATGTTCTTGACCAATTGAGTTGTCCTTTCAGACCCTTAGAATGGTCTTGAGTCATAAAAATGGGGTCCAAGTGGTTGGTTTTTTCCCATGCATCATTTAGAAGGTCATAATAGATTAAGAAGTGGAGTTAAGCTCTTAATGGCCATTCAAAGTCATAAAGTATGAAACTTTATGGCTCTTGAGGGTATTTTAGCCAAGGATCTAAAAAATGGTCGTGAGTGCTTAAGCCATTAAGCACTTATTGGGTTTTGAGGCTTCTGGGAGTACGCCCCGCGTACTCGGAGTACGCCCTACGTACGAGGTAAACCACCCTGATGGTGGTCATCATGCGAGTACACCGAGTGTACCTTCGGAGTACGCCCCGCATACTCATTCTGTAGTGACTCGGCAGGGTAGCCAAGTTGACTCGGTTGGGTGGACTCAGTTGACTTATGGATTTTGACTTGTTTGACATTAACTTTGACCAAGTTTGACCTAAGGGTATTTTGGGTATTTCAGGATTTTGTTGTGATTGGTCACTTAGGTGGATAGGTGTCAGTTGGAGCTTAGATTTGGAGTCGGGACCTCATTAGCTATAGATCAGATCGAGAGGTGAGTTGTGCTCACTGTACTTACGGGTCGAAGGCACCAAGGCCGACCCATTGGATTAGATATCCTGTTATGTGATACTATGTTATCGTGATGTAGTGATCTGTTAGATCAGTATCCTGGTATATATTATGATGCTATGCTTAGTGTCACACCCCCAAACCAGAATGGCGAAAACGTTCAGGGGCGGATGACGTCATATACAATATCATAACAGTTGAGTAATAGTAAAGAAAGTAAACACAACCATCATAAATATAATTTAAAACGTTACATTGTTGCATGAGTTACATGTTTCAAAATAAATTACAATATGATGACAAATTGAGTTTTTAACTGACGCCTTAGCGTCCCGTCCTCAAAAGCTGGTGATTACCTGTTTTACTGGTTCCCTGAGAATACAAGTTGTTTTGAAAAAGTGTCAACAATTAAGTTGGTGAGTTCATAAGAATTTGTATGAGTAACTATAAACCTTTCCGTGTAAAGTAATCGTGTTTATTTCCAAAAAATCCAATATTCTCCATAAAATTAGTTGTAAGCCGTTTGTTCGTGAAATGATAGTGTTTGTTCCAAAAGTCCAATATTTTCTATAAAATGAGTTGTAGTCTTGAATACTCTAAGACCGAAATGTATAACTAATTTCCATACTTAAAATAGTGTATGTAGTTTTATACGTATATAAAACCATTAAAGTGTTTGTTAGCCCCGTAAACCAAAATGTGTTATTAATACCCCATGTGAGTTATTATAACCATGCTAGCGACTAGTTGGCCTGTGACGAAGTTCTTCAGGCGTCAGAATGTTATGACATTTATCACCCCAGATCCTGCCGGTCTAACTGTAGCTAACATTTTAGATGTGAGATTGTCAGTCTCGTATAGATCTATACACAAGTGTCACGCTCTCCCTCCATGAGACTCTGGTTATAATACAAGACTTTTGTTGGTACTTAGAATAGTACTTGAAGACGTGTCTCACAAATTTATTCATTAATAGGTTTACGTCAAAATGAACTGAAAATCCTTTTTCTTGTAAATGTATGTATTACCTTTTCGTAGCGTAAAAATAATTATATTTTTATATAATTATTTATTTGGCCCAAAAGGGTAAAATAATATGAATATTCCACAAACTATATCTATTATAGTTTGTAAATGTATGTTCCGTCGAAATGAAAACCTCTGCGTTTTAGCAACTTTATATGTAAAAGTTTATAATTTTAGTTGTAATGTTATTTTATGCATTTAACATTTTCACGTAAAATGTATATAGAATATAAGAAAACATAAATAACGGTTTGTATTTTAACACAAGTTTTCTTGTGTTTTACTTGTATTCCCCCCCTAAAACATAGAAAAATCTTGGAAAATGTGGGGGTATGAAGTCAGCTCGACTGTAATCGCGGTTAGATAACGAGGTGAAAACGATGATCTTCGAGTTTAGAATACGGGGAACTAGTCGTATCCTAATAGTTTAAACACATATTAATGTGTGAGGATATGTAACTAGTAAGACAAGTGTTGCATAAACACTAGGTTTATGAAGTGTGCTTACCAAAATCTTAGAGAATAACTTTTGAAGCAGAAGTCTCCTGGGGATTGTTATGAACTTGAGGTTGAAAGGAAAAATGGGTTTGAGTTTTGAGAGAGTATGAGGTGAAGTTTGTTTACTGTGAAAGGAGGGTTGAATGTTTCCTAACTCGTGACTTATATAGGAAGGAAAAAATAGGATTATGAGGTAACATTTACCTTGGTATGTGTAATCTATCATATTGGGAAACTAACAACCAATCAAGTGGCAACACAAGTGGGCCAAATTGGGTGATTTCGGCTTAAGCGTGACCGAAATCACCTTGATTTCGGGTTGTCATCACCCAAGAATGGGTGATTTCGGTCCAAGGGGTACATTCAAATTCGGCCTTACCAAAACCGAAAACCCCATTGAACTTTGATTCCGAAAACCGAAATCTAAATGACCCTAGATTCCTAAAACCGAAAACCCTAAGGTTCTAGATTCCAAATACCGAAATCTCAATCGTAGTGTATTTAGTTATGGTTTTAGACTTAACCTTTTAGCTTATGTTGACTTATATTAACTTAAATAAACATGGGTTTCAATATACACATATTTATTAACTTATAAAACATGCCCTCGTGGCTATAGGTGATACAATGCAACAAAGTTAAGATGTGGTTTCACTCATACATGGTACATCTTTTGACTTGGTTCGACTCCAAGTTTGCCACTTGTCACACTTAGTGATCTGTAGATCTGTCCGGGTGTCTGTTGACTGGTTATATGTTGGCTGGTGGTTGAGACTTTACTGCTATGTGTGTGAGCCAACAAACGGGGGGATTCCAACCCGATGGTCGATTGGGCCCGAGGATATTCCATCTTGAGGATGACAGGACCCGTTGTATATTGGCATTCCAACCTGATGTTCGATTGGGCATTGGGTATTCCAACCCAATCGTTGATTGGACCCGACAAGGTTGTATGGTATATGGTGAGACTGGATTGCTTTGTGCATCAGTCAACAGGCATGGGGTATGCCAACCTGATGGTTGATTGGACCCGACATGTTTGGTATTCCAACCTGATGGTGTAACGCACGCATTTCTGGCTAAGCATTATCATAATGATGTAATAGTTAGGGTCAATAATTGTAACCTATTTTGAAGTAATAAAGAAGAATTATTTGAGTATTATGTGATTTATGTGATTTTATGTGCATTATACTTATTTATAACAACGTAATAAAATAGTAATAAAAATAAGTGTCAAAAAGTAAACTAATAGATAGACCTAATATATATGAAGAAAGTTTACATAGTCATAACAAGGATTTTGAGGATATAAGGAACGCTGAAATCCGACTTATAATGAAGAAGTTATGACCTGTCGAAGTTTTGCGGCAAAACCGGCACGACACCGGGAA
This sequence comes from Lactuca virosa, assembly GCF_052849685.1. Lineage (NCBI taxonomy): Eukaryota > Viridiplantae > Streptophyta > Magnoliopsida > Asterales > Asteraceae > Lactuca > Lactuca virosa. The sequence goes on from NC_136430.1 coordinate 133,782,701, forward strand.
TCGTAAAAAGTGAATTTACGATAAATTACATTTTAGCCTTAGAGATCTAAACGAAAGTCATAGTATATGTTAAGCCGAGAGCGTTCATAAAAAGAACATCCAAATCTGACTTCGTATGAGGAAGTTATGATTTTTCTAAGATTTAGCACAAAAGCGCATAACCCGAAATTCGAATTTTAGATCGGTCAATTTTTAGCCAAAACAGTCTAAAAACGAGAATTGAAGATCTTGTTAATAGGAGCTCAACGATAAAAGACAGTCGAAAATGGAGCTCATATGCGAAAGATATGGACGAAACTTAGTCCATACTCTTCGAGCGCGATAAATTCGATACAGTTTTGTAAATCTGAGATAATGAGAATTAGCCGACGGGGTCTAAACGAAAGTTGTAGTACTCGTAAATACCAATGCATGTATATAAAGAACGTTGAGAATAGAGCTTGTATGTTAAAGATATGGATGGAACTTAGTCCCTACTCTTCGAGCGCGATAAATTCGATACAGTTTTGTAAATCTGAGGTAGAATGAGAATTAGCCGACGGGGTCTAAATGAAAGTTGTAGTACTCGTAAATACCAGCGTGTGGATATAATCAATGTTGAAAACAGATCTTGTACGCAGAATATAGGGACGAACCTTAGGGCTTACTCTATGATCAAGCCCCTATAAATAAAGGTTGAATTCTTCATATTTCTTACACCATTCCTCTAAACTCTCTCTAGAACCCTTCTTTCTTTCTTGTTCAATTTCTGATAGTTTTAGGGTGTGATAGAGAAACTCCGAGTCGTCAAAAAGTCGACGAAAGAAGTTTTTAGAGTCGGAGTTCTGCCTGCGTAATTTCCCGGTTTTCGTTAAAAACCTGGTAAGTTAAGCTACACTATTCTGTTTTCAGTGTAACTTATATTTATAGTCATAAGTCGTTATTATGAACCTATAAACAATATATGTGCCGAGTATTATAAAATATAAAGTGTTATTATAATATCTTTTAACCATTTGGGGTACGAGGAATCTGGTTTGAAGGGCCACATAGGGTTGTTGGATTTCAGAAGTGTTATAATGCCAAAATGGTCCTGCCCTCTGGTGTTTCATGTCTGGCCTTTGTCTGTACATAGTGGTTGAAAAGTATTGTTTAACACTTATAAAATAATAACACTCGTAAATAGTCGCGATAAATACTATACTAAAATCTTGTGGTAATAATACTAAGTTTCGTCGAAGGAAAACAAAATTATTAAGTAGCGAAGCGCTGCCCGAGTTGGGAATTATCACTATAACAAGTGAGTGCATAGTTATTTTCATATTACACATAGATATGAAGTATTTAATATAAATTACGTGTTATGTGTGCATATTATTTGTGTTCCTGATATCTATGTTTGATGAACTGTGACATCCCGAAATTTAGGGCTGAATCTGTAAACGATCAGATCACCGCGAACCTTTCGTATCTCGACTGATCGAATTTTAATACATATTATAGTAAAAATATAGTGTCATTTCAATTACAATAAGATATGAAATGGTATCTTATCTCGAACTATGGAAAATGTTGAACGAAACACAAAGCACAAACTGTAACTCTAGTTAACGACTGAAAAACTGAAACTTTGTATTAAGCGTCTGTGAACAAAGAAAATATTCTATACTCGTAGTAAATGTTTCCCTGATCGTGAATATATAAAGAAGGTCCAAAACGGAGTTCGTATACAAAAGATATGACCGTTTTAAGAAACCAAACCGGTATAACATTAACTTTATCTGATTTGGTAAACCGTATTGATCCGTTGAGGCACTTGCACACCTCAGATAGAAATTTTGAGAGTGTTTTTGGACTTAGATTATGGTCTAATAATTTATTTACCAACCGAAATATTTTTAGTAAAATATTTGTAAAAGTCAGAAAAATCAGACGTTTCAGACCAATTAGACGCGAAACTTTAAACGCAAATTCCCGAAGTTCTACAACTCAAAAAAATTATCGGATCGGGTTTTTAGAATCCTTGAATTAATATCTATCAATCGGCGCCATCAGAAAATTTTCACGTCGTCAAGAATTGGACACATAAACCGAGATCCGTTTTTAAGACTTAGTGAGATATTTGCTTTTGGTAAAAAAAAAAAAAGAAGAAGAATAATAGCAAAATAATCAGCCTAGTCATCTCTCTCTCTCTCTATATATATATATATATATATATATATATATATATATATATATATATATATATATATATATATATATATATATATATATATATATATATATATATATTTGGTCTATTGCAAGAGTCAACCATCTCAAAATGGGGGTATGCAGGAACATGCTTTCTCTGGACTTAAAAACTGTGATGCACAAATGGTGTATGAATGCACAATTTTGGCTTCTTGTTCTTTAATCAATCCATAAACTACACCATGTATCCCCTCTCATTCTTAAGAGTTGTGCCACCATAGGACCACCTTGCACCACCCCCTCTTAACCAAAAGCACCACCAGATACTACCCACTCTTCACGTTTTCTATTTACCTCCTTCCTTCACTGCCGAGAACAATCACTACTAAAGAGGGGTGGTGGTGTTGTTGTGGTAACCATCAAACACCACCCAAGCACCCTCAAAACACCGCCACCTACTGCCTTCCTCCGGTCTTAGTGTTGAACCACCGCTGAGGAGCCACAGACCACCGCAGCCCCACCAGAAACCACCCTCTTCAGTCTTGGTCGAGCCCCACCATCATTCCTTTCCTGTTTCTGTCAAGCTAGCTGCCAGGCACCACCCTACACCACTCTCCTTTGTTTCCTCACTTCACCAACAAAGAGGACCACCACAGTCGACGGTGGTGGCCTTTCCTCCTCCTCCTCTCGTAACCCACCACCACTAAACACCCATCACCACAATTGCTATGGAAGTTGAGAACAACCACCATCGAGGGGTGGTGGTGTTGTTGCTGCTGTAACCACCAAAACCACCAAGAACCACCTTCCTCACCATTATTTCCGATCAACAACGACCCAAACCACCACCCGTCCGTCTGCCCTCCTTCCATCGTCGATCGACTCACAACCCTTTTCCTCCTCCTTTCGTCTCGTCAAACCCGTCGGAACAGGAAAGTAGAAGCAGCAAGGCTGCCATCGCCGCCCTCTGTCGCCGCTGTTGCGGAGTCCCAGACACCACCGCCATCACCGAGCTGCTGCTTCCCAGTCACTCCAGCCATCACCGACCACTGTAAGTCCGAATCACCACCACCGTTTGTAACCTTTGTATGCGATTTCCCCGGTGACCATCGACGCGGGACCTGAAGTGGGTCTCGTTTTTTTTCCGCGTTCTGTAACATGAACCAGGAAAACAGGATGAAAGCCAAACATAATTTAAAATTGTTTAAATTAAACCCTCCATTGTTAGACTTGTACGACTTTGGCTCTCCTGGGGATTTAGTTTTCATATCAAGTCAAACTTGCATTAAAATGTCAAGGAATGGCCCTCCAGCCGAAAAACCCAGCAAACCAAGTCATGGAACCTTAAATTAGGTTAAAGTGTGCATATTAGACCCCTGATTTGAGAACTGTTTGCAAGATCAGTCCATGGAGTTTGATTTTGGCAAAATCTACCCCTAGACTTTATTTATTTTAATAAGTACCACCCTATACTTAATAATTAATACCCAAACTACCCTTTTGGTTTATTAGGTAATACAAATAGACCCGATGATTCGTTTAAAGGGCATGAAACGTCACGAAACGACTTTCACGACAATTTTCACTCCCGAGCATCTTTTACGCATCGAATGTGAGTGTTTACGGCCCCTTTTTAATATTTTTACGCTTTGGGGGAGAATACATGTGCTATATATATTTATTGATCTTGATAAACACTTACCAATTTCAAAACTAGTTTATAAATATTATTTTATTAAATAATATTTCATATACAAATAAACTAGTGATAAATATGTTACAGTTGTTTTTAAATAATAAAACTAGTAGAGATAACAAATGATTTCTGCATACAAAATATCACAATTTTATGACAAAATATGTTATAAAACTTATGTCATAAAAAGTTACACCTTTGTAGTATTTCAAGTTCATATCAAACATACATATACGAGTTACCAAACTCTTATCTTGAAATCATTTATGTACTGTGTACACTACCATGAGTTTTACCACTTATTCGAACGAGTATTATACATTTTTATGGATTTTCTTATCGAGTATACCCTGCTTTTCATGACAAACTCTAGTTAAGGGCCTTATGAGTGAGACATTATTCATTACCCTAAGTGCAAACAAACACTTAGAAGACCCACACCACTATAACTGTTAATCTTCAGAGCTGAGATACGTATGTATAGATCTATACATGTTGACACATCCACCTGTGGTTGCTAGCTACAACCTCGACCGATCAATCGAAGCGGGTGATAAATATCTAAACCAATTTTACGACGTCTAATGAAGCGTCATAGTGGTAGGTACAGTCACATAGCTCGGTTATAGGACTCACTATAAGCATTAACTAGATCTCATAATCTAGAAACCACGGATCCGGTTTCTCTTATTATCAAACATTTTGAGTATGGATTTACTCATGGTTCTCTGAGTACCAAACATTTTGAGTATGGATTTACTCATGGTTCTCTGATCACCAAACATTTTGAGTATGGATTTACTCACAGTTTCTATGATTACCAAACATTTTGAGTATCGATTTACTCACGGTTTCTCTGATTACTAAACATTTTGAGTATGGATTTACTTACGGTTCTCTGATCACCAAGCATTTGAGTATGGATTTACTCACGGTTTCTCTGATTACCAAACATTTTGAGTATGGATTTACTCACGGTTTCTCTGATTACTAAAAATTTTGAGAATGGATTTACTCACGGGTTCACTGATTACCAAACATTTTAAGTACGGATTTACTTATGATTTCTCTGTCTATCAAATATTTTAAGTATAAATTTACTTACAATTTCTCTTTTACCAAACATTTTCAAACATGGGTTAAACTAAAATAGGAATAGTTTTTAGTCTTTTAAAGTATTATTACTGCGGTTAGCAGAAAACCTGTAAACTCTCACCAACCTTGTGTTGACCCTTAAAACTACATGTATTCTCAGGATATAACCAAACGAGCAATCAGTCAGAAGATTAGTCATGGATTTCAGGCGACCTAGTTTAATCTAGCTTTTGTTATATCGGCCTATCTGTTAAGGCAAATTTATGAATTTTTTATTATGATCCTTGTATTTAAACCTTAAAGTGTAATGTAACTGATATGTTGTTAGTGTTGTAACTTGTGATGTATATTCTATTTGCTTGTGATCCATGAACTAAGTCGCACAACCCGGCGTATTCCGCCGCCTCGGTCGGGGGTGTGACATGAACGATTTATACATGTTTTAAATGATTTAAACTGTATATGTATTTTATATCTACATATATTGCTGAGGAATCCCCTTAGCAGTAGTGTCCATCCCGATGAAAATCCTTAGGCTAGGTCCCTTGAATTAGATGCTTTAAGGATAGAAAGTGAGGATAACGGGAATGGGTAATCGGGTTGATTGATGTGATGAAACTAATAAACTTAATTATTGTGGGTTGAAAACCTTATGTGCTCACCAGGCTCCCAAGTTTGACCAACTCATTTTCTTGTATTACAGGTAGTGGCACAAGAGCATAGATGTGATGATCGGATGAGAGTTTATTGATTATAGGCCAGTAGATATAAATAAATGTTGTAAGGCCTATGTTGTTTTTGTTTATGCTTTTGTTCTGTATTGACAATGACATCCCGAGGTTTTTAATATAATGAAAATACATTTCTTCGAAAATGCTTTGATAAATTCTTTATCATATTTTGGGAAGAAATTCCGCAACATATTTCTTCAATAGCATACTCTGATTTTCAAATAAAGCATAAACAAATCGGTCTTTTTTGGCCGTGAAATTGGGGATGTCGCAGATGGTTGATTGGACCAACATGCTTATGATACGAGGGTATTCCATCTCGAGGATGACTGGGCCCATCGCAGACATGCCTGGTATTCCATCTCGAGGCTGATTGGGCCAGGCATAAGTATTTGAGCTGCTTGTTTGTATATGTTATATGTTTGTGTGATGGTATTTTGGGGGAAACTCACTAAGCTTTATGCTTACAGTTTAGTTTATTGTTTATGGTGCTCAGAGGTTCAGGATGTTACACAGATTTATCATTAGAATGGACAAAATATTGAAATTAGGATAACATAAAACACTTTCAAAATTGCAAAAATTAGCTATACCCAAGGAAATATAATATAATATAAACATTTTATGGTTGTTTAAAAAAATAAAATTATAAGTTAATAAAAAGTACGAATTTTTAAAAAGATCGTTGGTGATTTTAGTGTAACCAGAACATTTTGTGTAATTGGTACTTACATGTGAGCTAAGGGGCTTTGTAATTTGTACTCTAATATAGGGGTGTGCATCAAACCGCACAAACCGCATAAACCGCCCGCACCGCACCACACCGCACCGCATAATGCGATTTTGGATGCTCGTGGTGCGGTTTACGGTTTGTAGTTTTCATAAACCGCACTATGCGGTGCGGTTTGCGGTTTATAGTTACCAAACCGCGGTTCAAACCGCACTGCAACATACCATATATATATATATATATATATATATATATATATATATATATATATATATATATATAACACTATATGTTTACCACTTTTAATACCCTTAATAATGTTTATGAGATTGTGATTGATAAACATGGGTCAAAATGTGAAACCAAGTATATCAAAATTATGTGTTTACAGTACCATAAGTTCATATTATAATTTTAAAACATTGTAAAATATTTTGATGTTATGCATCAAGAAGATGCTTATACAGGCAATTAATCTTTTCTTCATAGAATATAAAGCACCACACACTTATTATGTTTTAAACTAAATTTAATATTTATGTTTATGAAACCGCATAAAACTCACAAAAAACCGCAAAACCGCCCGCCCAAAACCGCACCGCATAACGCGGTTTATAACCTTTGCGGTGCGGTTTGTGGTTCCCGAAAATAACAAACGACATATGCGGTGCGGTTTGCGGTTTTGAGTATAAACCGCACCGCGAACACCCCTACTCTAATATATGTTTGGGTATGTGTAGAGTGCACGCATGTATAAGATCGAATTAGAAGTCGTTCGACAACAAGTCAGAGGTCCGGGTTCGGGGCTTCCGAAGGGGCAGCGCTCTCGTAGGTTTTAGGGTAGTGCCCGAAAAACTATTAGGATTATAGGAGTGGGTACGTAGTGGAAAAATCAAATTCTTGAGGATGATTATGGTAAAACATACTAAGATCGTCAGTTTTGGAAACCACTGATTTCCTTATTAATTTCGGATTCTATTACTTTGTTTCCAAAGAAACCAATGACGGCCAACCCTAAAAACAAAACCCTACATCTCGTTTTCTATATAAACGACTCTCCTCTTTGAAAGGTGATACTTTTTAGCCCTCGTTTTTCTTCATACGAACTCAGATTATGTAGCAATTTGGCTTACGTTTTCAATGCCTAGAATCGTAAGTGCCCCCTTGGGATTATCCTAAGTTGAATTTCTTGTAATCTGGGCAAAGGGTAGAAATATCAGTTTGAAAAGTGTTTACACGATCCAAGGGGTATCCAAATCTCCACTATAAACCCTGTCTAATTTCTAACAATCGATCTGATATCTTCTGTTTCTGGAGATGGGTGAATCAATCCGCAAGATGACCATAAAGTTTGCAAAACTGGAGAAGTTTGAAGGCGTCGATTTCAAGCGTTGGAAAAAGAAAGTGCACTTCATGCTGACCACTCTAAAGGCATCATACGTGTTGACTACTCCAAGACTACCTGAACCGGAGGAAGGTGTTGAGAGACACTTGAAGAGACTAGGAAGGAGCAAACGTGGGATAACAACGACTACATCTACAAAGGTCACATCTTGAATGGTATGTCTGATGCTCTATTTGATATCCATGGTGATGCTTTAACTGCTAAGGAATTGTGGGACACCCTTGAATTGAAATACATCATTGAGGACACTTCTAGCAAGAAGTTTCTGGTTAGTAGATTTAGTAATTTTAAGATGGTTGATTCAAGGTCTGTCACTAAACAATACAATGAACTCCTTGGTATTTATGGTTAATTTAAACTGCATAATATGAAAATTGATGAATTCATTGTTCTATCAAGTTTAATTGACAAACTTCCACTGTCATGGAAGGATTCCAAACATAATCTAAAACATCAAAAGGAGGAATTTTCATTCGTTCAACTTGCCAGTCATATTTATATTGAAGAATCTCTTCGTGCGAAGGAAATTGACAAATCTGATAAAACCAAATGGAAATTTGAATATGGATAACCCTCTGTTCATATGGTGGAAAATAATGCGAGGAACCCGAACCATAAAGGACATGGAAAACGTAAGCAGGAACATGTCTCAAATAACTCCAAAAAAAAAGGAACTGGTTTGTTGGAGGTGCAACAAGGTGGGGTATTGAAAGAGTGATCGTCGTGTGAACTTAGGCAACAATAATAACAATAATGGTGCTGGAAAAAGTTGAGCCAATGGAAGTGTGAATGGGTCTTCGGGCCAAGTTAAAGGAGGTCAGTTTTTTACTAACTTTGCAAAATTATGTTTATTATATTTCACTTCTTCATGAATTGTTCTATGTACAGGATGATGATATTGCTTGGTGGATCGACTCCGGGGCAACAAACCATGTATCCAAGGATAAACGGATGTTTGAAACATTAACACCGCTTGGTGATGGATCGGTGTTGAGAATGGGAGATGATTCTTTTATACCAATTTGTGGTGTCGGTGTCTTAAGTCTTGAATTTACTTCTAGAAAGACCATTAGGCTTTTTGATGTTTTGTTTGTTCCTAAGATTCGAAAGAATCTTTTTAGTTCTAGTTGTTTGAATTCTGATGGTTTTAAACAAGTTATTGAGTCGAATAAGTTCATCTTATCACGAGGTGGAATGATTATTGGTTTTGGATATTTAAATAATAGAATGTTTCGTTTGAGTATTGTTGACAAATTATTACCTGCTCAAAATTCTGCATTTGTATCTTCTACTTCTAATGTTGACAAATCTATACTTTGACATGTAAGATTAGGTCATGTCAACTTTAGAAGGATTCCTGAAATGTCAAAATATGGATTGATTCCATCCTTTGACATGACTTCTGATAAATATAAAACATGCATGCTTACAAAAGTGAAAAAATAGACTTTTCCTAGTGTCACTAGAAATTCGGCTATTTTGAAACTTATACACAGTGACCTGTGTGACTTTCACTCCACTCCTTCCTTGGGAAATAAAATTATGTAGTCACGTTCATTGATGATTGCACTCGGTTTTTGCTATGTGTATTTGTTACATTCTAAGGACTAAGCCTTAGATAAATTCAAAATATACAAAATCGAGGTGGAATTGCAATTGGGAAATCCAGTTAAATGTCTCAGGGCTGATAGGGGAGGTGAATATATGGTACCCATATACTTCCAATCAGTGAGTATCATTTATGAGACCACGACACCTTACTCGCCCTAACAAAATGGAATATCTGAACGCAAAAATCGAGTTTTAAAGAAAATGATAAACTCGATGTTGTCATACTTGGGATTGAGTGATGGATTCTGGAGAGAGGCCATGTTAACGGCCTGTTATTTAGTAAATAGGGTTCCGAATAAAAACAACAAATCCGTCCCATATGAACTTTGGTTCAAGAAAAAACCGAATTTAAGCTATTTTCGTGTTTAGGGATGTGGGGGCAGTTGTAAAACTAACCGAGCCGAAAAGGAAAACTTTGGGAGAATGTGGAATAGATTGTATATTCATTAGATATGTTGAACATTCCAAGACTTATAGGTTCTACATAATTGAATGTAATGATTCGGTATCGGTTAACACCGTTATCGAGTCACGAGATTAAATTTTTGATGAGATGCACTTTGCATCTATTCAAAGGCCTAAGGATGATATTTTGGCATTAATGAAGTGTGACATCCCCAATTTCACGGCCAGAAAAGACTGGTTTAATTTATGCTTTTAAAATAAATTCAGAGCAATCATTTGATTAAAAGAGTTGCGGAATTTGTTCCCAAAACAAAATATGATAAAAATTTATCAAAGCACTTCTAAAAGAAATGTATTTTCATTATATAACAAAATCTCGGGATGTCATGTTCTGATACAGACCAAAAGCATAAACGACACATTATAAGCCTTACAACAGTTATTTACAACTACTGGCCTATAATCGAAAATATCTTGATAAGTCATCCAACTTACGCTATGGTGCCACTACCTGTAATACAAAGAAAAACTTAGTGGGTCAGGCTTGGGATCTTGGTGAGCATATAGAGATTTCAAACCACAATAAATAATTATATTAATTTCACCAACCAACAATAACTCAATTACCCATTCTCGTTATCCTCACTTTACGTCCCTAAAAACAACTATCACAAGGGACCTAGTCTAAGGATTTTTCATCGGGATGGACACTACTACAAAGGGGGTTCCTCAACAATAAATGTCCTAAAGGCAACCATGAGGGGGATAGAGTACACCGGTGAACACATCGTTCACAAACACCTACAGGTTATGAACCTGCCATCGTTCCACTAGACTGTCTAGAAAGAGTCTGTGGTCGTCATCCATACTCCGCTAGATGACTAGATCAACAACAACATCGAGGCCTCTCATCATTTTATTTCATCACACATCAACTATCTACCCACGTTCTACCCAACGTATTTGTAGATATATATATATATATATATATATATATATATATATATATATATATATATATATATATATACACATTCATATACAGCTTAAAACCTATATAAAATATTTATTCAATACTCATTTCAAATAACATATAATATATAAACACATAGCACGTATTTTATAGAGAATAATTCATATCTATGTGTTAGAAGAAAATGAATACACACTCACCTAATAAAACGATGATCGGACAGCACTACGGCTCTTTAAAGTAATATTCTTCGATGAAACCGGGATATCTTCAAAAACCGGGTTTCTCGCGGGCAGAGTTTCAGCTCGAAAACTCTTTTTCTTGGGATCTTCGGAGCTTCGGGACTCGCTTCGGGTGTCGGGATGATACCGGGACTTCAGGGGTATTTCAAGATGGCTAGAGAGGGTATAGAGAGTGAGAGAGATAGTGAATTAGCAACCATAATCAGTAGCCTTCGATTTCTATTTATAAGGCTGAATTCTGAGATTCACGTTGTGAACCACTAGTTCATGTCGTGAACTTGGTCGTCATCAGGTGCGTAGTCGCGACATCAGCCTGTCAGACTCTGGGATACATCCATCACATGTTCACGTCGTGAACTCTCTGTTCACGTCGTGAGCTCTGACACAGGGGTTGAAGTTCGTGCCCCGCACTTCAGAAATTCATATCTTTCGCATACGAGCTCCGTTTTCGACGTTCTTTATATCCACGCGTAGGTGAGATTATGCTCTAAAACTCTCGTTTAGACTCCGTCGGCTAATTTTGACTTTATTTTTATTATATTATTTTTAGTAGGCCGGGACAGGAAAACTCCGTTAATAATTCATAACTCCTTCATCTGACGTCTGTTTTCGTCTGTCTTTATACCGTTGCACTACTATCAACGAGATCTTCGATTCTCGTTTAGATTGTTTCGGCTAGAAATCACTCGATCTCATATTCAAACTTTGGGCTGCATACCGCTAAGTCGAAACTTAGAAAAATCATAACTTCCTCATACGAAGTCAAATTTAGACGTTCTTTTTATGCACGCCCTCGGTTTAAGATATTCTACAACTTTCGTTTAGATCACTAAGGCTAAATATCGCTCTATCGTAAATTCACTATTTACGTCACGCAGTGTCGTACCGGTTCTGTCGGGAAACTTCGACAGGTCATAACTTCTTCGTTATAACTCGGATTTCGACATTCTTTATATTTCCGGAATCCTCGTTACGACCACTACTTCTTTATGTATAGATATCAGGCTTATCTAATATTTTATTTTAACGCTTATTTTTATCCTTAATTCGTTTAAGTCACACAATTAAGCATAAAACACATAATACTCAAATAATACATTCTTATTATTTCAAAACGAGTTACAAAGGTTAACCTAGACTATTACATCGTCATTAATGCCTAGCCTAGAAACACGGCCGTTACATGAAGTGCGAAATCCAGAAAGTTCAGATGGTGTTACTGAACCAGAAACACAAGAGCTTCGAAAAAGCAAAAGAGGCCAAATTCCAAAAAAATTTGGTTCTGACTTCCAAATCTACTTGGTGTAAGGCACAAGGGATGAGGAGGGTCTTCAATACTCTTATTGTTACAATATTGAGGTTTATCCAAAGACATTTCAAGATGTCATGCAGTCTCGAGATGTAATATTTTGGAAAGAAGCAATTGATGATGAAATGTCATCAATTCTTGAAAATAACACTTGACTGCTGATTTATTTGCCTCTAGGTACTAAACCACTTGGTTGCAAATGGATTTTCAAAAAGAAAATGAGTGTTAATGGGACTATTGAAAAGTTCAAATCCCGATTAGTTATTCAAGGTTTTAGACAAAAACCCGGTGTTGACTATTTTGATACGTATGCTCGATACATATCTCTACTATTAGATTGTTGATTGCCTTGGCAAGTATCCACAATCTTTTTATTCATCAAATGTATATGAAAACAGCCTTTTTGAATGGTGAGCTTGATGAGGAAGCTTACATGAAACAACTAGAAGGTTTCGTTATGCCTGGTAAAGAGCATATGGTTTGTAAACTTGTCAAATCTTTGTATGGGCTAAAACAAGCACCTAAACAATGGCATCAAAAGTTTGATGAGGTTATTTTGTCCTCTGGTTTCAATATTAACCAGTGTGACAAATATGTTTATAGTAGATTTGATGATGCTACTAGTGCTGGAGTGATCATTTGTTTATATGCAAATGACATGCTGATTTTCGGTACCGACCAAAATCAAGTAGATGAAACAAAGAAATTGCTATCATCTAAGTTTTCCATGAAAGATTTGGGAGAGGCTGGTATAATTCTTGGAATAAGAATTAAAAGGATGAACAAAGTCTTGGTAATGACTCAAAGTCATTATATTGAGAAAATTCTCAATCAGTTTAATTTTACCGATTGTTCTCCTATGAGCAGTCGTATGGATCTAAGTGCGAAATTGATGGACAACACAGGAACTCCTATTTCAAAATTGGAATACTCTAAAGCCACTGGTAGTTTGATGTATGAAATGACAAGTACCAGGCCTGATATTGCTTTTTTGTAGGAAAATTGAGCAGGTATACTAAAAATCCTAATGCTCAACACTGGCAAGCAGTGAATAGAGTATTTAAGTATGTTAAGGGAACCATGGATTATGGCTTGAGTTACTTGGGATATCCTTTGGTTTTGGAAGGGAATTCGAATGCAAGTTGGATTACCAACCTAGAGGATCATTCCTCAACGACTGGTTGGGTATTCTTTCTTGGGGGAGGTGTCATTTCCTAGGCTTCCAAGAAGCAAACTTTCATTACAAACTCAACAATGGAATCTGAGTTTGTTGTGTTACATTTTGCTAGTAAAGAAGAAGAATGGTTGACGAACTTAGTCTATGAGATTCCTTTGTGGCCTAAACCGATGACACCTATTTCTATTTGTTTTGATAACGCTGCCGCTTTGGGTAGGTCCTACACTGAAGTGTGTAATAACAAGTGTCGAAACTTAGGTGTCCGACACAATATGGTTAGAGAAATAATCATGAACGATGTAATTTCGGTTGAGTTTGTGAATCGCAACATAATTTGGCATATCGTTTGACTAAGGGTTTTTCAAGAGACTTAGTGCACAAGATGTGATTAGGATGGGATTAAAGTCCATCTAAATTCTGTAGTGGTGAGACACCCAATTCCCTCCTAATATGACATTAGGAGCTGAATTTAATGTGGAAAACTCAAACTTATAGATTGGAACACATTAAGTATACATCCTAGGTAATGTGTTTGGTTTTGCAGTTGACCAGGTTGAAGTTTAACTTCTTAATAATTCCTTTGATTAAATGTATGTATAGATACATGGAAATGAGTTACCTACGTGATTGTGAAATGTAGCCGCATTTTAAGAGGTTGTGGACTTGGCCTTGAACGGTCATGATAGGATTAGGACATGCGGCGTAATAATAGTGTCAAGTTGTATTTTGCTCGAAATTTCAATAAACTAATATGTATTACATAAGAAATCAAATCTATCACGGGAAGGGATCCGTACACAACAGTTTTTTGCCATACACAACAATTTATGCATTATATAATTGTACAATACAACATTTTAAAGCACCAATTGTTGTGTATGGAGAAAATTATTTTGTCCGGATCTCCTCCCATCTACCAGTTTTAGTATTTAAGATACAAAAACAGTGGAAAAGAGAAAATAGTATACCCCTTTCAAGTTCAACTAAGATGTTATACCAAATTCGACCCACAGATGTTGATCGATGTAATATTTTAGGAAAAACTCCAAAATACAAACTTAGTATGAAATCAAAAACAATATAGTTGAATAAAATTAGGCGTAAATAAACAAAAAACATTAACAAATGGAAGTGTTTTACCTTCAACCAGTATGAGTTTAACACTCATCTGTTTTCTGGATGAGTTTTTCCGATTCAAGACTAACAAAAAAAATCCCACAAATCTTAGCCGGGATCGGCCATCTTTTTCATATCAGTCTTGACCCTGCAGAAGAACTTAACACCCAAATTAGAAGTAACATGTAAGCCTAGACAGAAGTTAAATGATAATTTAAGGAGAAAGGAAATGTAATTGTATTAGAAAGATACACATATCAAACTAATTACTCCAAATAATCACCAATAATCCATAATTAAATAGTTATAAACTCATATTTTCATGAGGATTTTGAAAAACATGGTCCATGTTAGATAATTATGGGACCATTCTATAAATGCACTCACACACACATACACACACATATATATATATATATATATATATATATATATATATATATATTGTTATCATTTATATTCATAAATATTATGGTAAGTGTATAAGATTGTTAATTGATAGATATTCAATTACCATTTGTGGCTTGAGTTCCCGGTTTGACTCAAGATCCTCAAGATCCCTTTCATCTCTCACATTAGGGTATATCCCCATCTATATATACATGTGATGAGTAGCATATCAAGACACACGAAATTACATAAAGAAATTTGTGAGACATTGATGAGGGGTTTTAGAGGTAGTCTTCAGATCTATTAGAACACTCATCCTAGTCTTCATATCCGAAAATCTCAATAGAAATAGGTATGTAATAGTTCTTTTTTGTTTAACTTTTCTGCTAATCAGATTCGAGATAAATATCTAAAGTTTATGATTCCGTAATTTATGTTTTGATTATTAAAATATCCAACAATTGGTGTTAGTGCTTACTCGAATTTGTTACTAGAAAAGAAGTTTGATTGGTTTAGAACCATGAAAATTATTTTTCCAAACAAACATACCTGTGTTTTCCTCATTACGTCGATATTGCATTTGTTTTCTTACCAGCGATGAGAGAAAGAACGTGTGGGCATTCGTTTCTCATGATTTTTTTTTGTTTCTTGAATATAATATGTTGATTTAATCTTGTGGTGACAAGACAAGCTTTTGCTTGTACTTAACTTTTCCTTTTTCTTCCTAATATTTTATTTGGTAGAAAAGACAACATCATGATATTAATAGCTTTTGTTCTAAGTTATCAACATCATATTTTTAGGTTGATATTTTTTTTCAACCTTGACGTTCGTATATGTTTTAGTATTAATTACAAACATCAATTAAATATTCATTGTGTGTATGTAATTAAATCCAAGAATCATAGACTTAATATGCAAACAAATATTTTTTGATCGGAAACTCTTAAAATAAAGATATATTATGTTAATATTTTTTATGGGTTTTGTCGCTTATGTATTTAGGCATTATTCGCATAGGGTTTGATGTAATAATTAAGTTTTTCAAAAGGAAAATGGATTTTATTTTATTTTATTATTTGTTATCTAAGAACAACTATGTTTTTATATAGACTTTTCCATATGTACATTAATTATAGGTATTAAAAATCATTTAAAGTATTACACACCTTATGAGATATTATTAGGTCTATATAATATCTTAAATAACTATGTATCCATAAGATATATTTTATTCATGATCTTGTGATTTTTTTATGGTTGTGATTTTTTTAAGAAGTCACAAAATATTTATTTTTTGTATGATTAGTATTTATCGGGTGTAATACAAACAAACTAACGGGTGTTTTATTTTTTGTATGATTAGTATTTACCGGTGAAAAGAATGTATCAAAATTATGGGATTTGATTTTTTTTTTGTTAGTGATTGATATAATATTGTTACTAAAGTAACCTTTATTATTTTAATCAATTTGGTTATACAATATTATTTATGTGAACTGTGTTCGTGTTCGACCCAAAGGTAGACACAATTTGACAAATATTTCAGATTGTCAATAAATTACAGTTATGACATGTTATTTATTTTCAAGAGTAAACTAATTAACACAATTTATTGCCAAAGTGATATCTTCTGCGAAAATTAATTTATTGTTTATGTGAAATGTGTTCGTGTTCGACCCAAAGGTAGACACAGTTTGGCAAATAATTTAGATTGTCAATAAATTACAGTTATGACATGTTATTTATTTTCAAGAGTAAACTAATTAACACAATATATCACCAAAGTGATATCTTTTGTGAAATTTAATTTATAGAGAACTTAAATGTTCGAGTTTATGTGTTTATTATTGCTGATATTGACCAACCCAAAGGTAGGTTGATATTTTGTCGGATAAACACATATATGATAGTAAACATTTGACAATTGTCTTTAAGATTAAATGTCATTAATAAGTCAATCCAAAAACAGACTTTTTAATTGAAATGATTTATTGTCGATGTTTATTATTATATTTTATGTTGTATGTGTTAATTAATGCGGATATTAATCGACCAAAAGGTAGGTTAATATTTGGTCGGAGAAACACATGTTTGATGATAAATACACGACAAATTTTAGGTTACATGTAATTAATAAGTCAATCCAAAGAGGGGCTTATTAATCGACCTAATTTATTTTCAATACTTATTATTAAATTTTATAGTTTATGTGTTTCTTAATTAACTGATCAAAAGGTTGGCTGATATTTGGTCGGATAAACACATATCTTGAGGTAAACATGTGATAATTATTTGGTTCCATGTGATTAATAAGTCAATCCAAAGAGGGGTTGTTAATTGACATAATTTATTGGCAATTTTTTATCACTAAAAGAAGTATATCTCTTGCAAGCTAATATTACTGTCCAAAGACTTGATATTAATGTTGTGTCAATATCTTGTAAAGATGTCATAATTGAATTTATTGATTGTAGTTTATGGATTAATTAACATAAATAAAAAATAGATTTGTTTATGTTCTCAAAACAACGAATTTGAATATTGGTATTATATCTTCCAAACATTGAGCATATTTATGATTCATCTGCTCAATGAGACTAACTTTAAGGGGTGAAAGGAGAACATTATGTTAGTTCTTAATTTCATGCATATTAAACTTGCATTTTGGATAAAGCAACATTCTTTAAGAATGTTGAGTTTGGGGGAGATGAATAGTTAAAAATAATGTCCTTAAGGAGGAATCAATATTGATTCCTATTATTGCTTTCGATAATATGCAAATTACGAATCAGGGATCGACAATATTATTCAATTTTCTATTCAGAATACATAAACTCAACAACCTCAACTTAGGATATCCCATCTGTGGTACTACAAGTTTCATTAATTTATTATCTCTTTTTGGTTTTGAGGTAAAAACAATAGATGTTTGTGTTTATCACCAATTAAGTGGGAGTAAATAACTAAATATATATTTTTGGTTTTGTATGTTGATGACATATTGTTTTCCATCAATAAATTGAAGTATTTTGAAATGAATGATCTTGGGGGAGCCTATTTTGTATTGGGAATCCAAATTCAATGAGACAAACTCGTTGAATTCTTGGATTATCACAAAAGAGATACCTCATTGAGATCCTTGAAACAAACTACAAACCAGGTGACATCCTTGTTGCTAAAAGAGACAAATTTAGTCTCCATCAGTGCCCTGAACTAGACCTTGAAGTTAGGGACATAAAGAAGATTCCTTACATTTTCTTTGTTGGGAGCCTGATGTATGCCAACGTATGTATACGTCCTTATGTATGGGGATGTTGGGTAGATAACTAAGTAACCTATTTATAGATCATTGAGAAACAATCAAATGCATTTTGAGATATCTATAGAAAACAAACAGTTATATGCTCAACTATAGGAAATCAGATGTTTTGGAGATCATTTTTTTAGGAATCTGATTTTATTAGATGCCAAAATGGTTACTGATCCATATCAGGATAGTTTTACATGTTAGCCTGATGAACCATTTCATGGAATAGACTTTGATAACTTCTTCCATGATGAAAACATAATTTGTAGAATGTTTTGAGGAATCAAATCATGGAATACGGTTGCAAAAATTTGTCACGAGGTTGCATATGATTGGTATTGAAAGACCACTAAAGTTGTGACAATAAGTTAGCAATATTAAATTCCAACAATAGCAGAAGTTCTACTAAATCAAAGCATACTGACATCAAGGTTCGGTTATGACTGTTAAAGAATGAGGTGGTCGTGCTGTGTGGAGGTTAAACATCTTAAATATTGAGAAGCAATATATATATATATATATATATATATATATATATATATATATATATATATATACACATATATATATATATATATATATATATATGTGTGTGTGTGTGTGTGTGTGTGTGTGTATATATATATATATATATATATATATATATATATATGCTATAACTACTCCTAGGACCTACAATTCTGCTGTGATTGCAAAACTTATGATCGTCGCCATGGTGCTTCTTGTAAGTGGTGGTAGTGGGCGCGGATGAGAAAAGAATAAGTTGTTCTCCCTCAATAGCCTCTTTATTTATATGCATAAGTTCTGAGCGATAGGGGATATAGTTGTAGGGCGAGGAACCGTTCATCAGAACATGGGGGTGAGAACTATGAAGCGAATGTGGGAATAAGAAGGAGGATTGTCGGACATGTGTGAGGTCCTGTTAACCGTCAAGAAATTATCCTAGATAACTGTAAATAAGGAATTTAAATGGTTAATATTGAAAGTTTAGATGATCGGCGGGCTGGAAATGAAGGAGCGGTTACTCATTCACCGCTGTTAGCAATAATAATAATTTCACCATCCTACTGTGCATATGATCAAATATTAGATTACTTGATTGACCATACTTGGTTGCATAATGGTGGAATAACTTATTTAAAGTGTCATTCAATTTAAAAACTCAAGATTCAACTAAATTTGGTGGTTGTCGAGGCCAACAAAATAAATACCCTTAATATTGCACAAAAAATAACGTACAATGGTAAAGGGATTGAATCCACGGAGATTGGTACAATTTGTTACTTCTATGAAAAATTTTGTTATACAAATATTTGTGAAACTAAATTAAAAAAATGGGGGGTTTTTGATCTTTTGAAATACTTGAAAGAAAACTAGAGTTAAACTAAGATTTAAATAGACAATTCAACAAAAGCAAGAGTTGTATGTAAAATCAATGAGGGAAAGATGGTTGACTTTGGTTTTCATCACATGGACAGTTAGTTGATTATCATTAGACACCATGGTGCAAGACTTGTGATTTCATTTTAATTTGGCTACAGCAACCCAAGAAGCTTGAGATCACCTAGACTTCTCTTATTTAGCAAAATAGCTAGAGAAGCTCATAACATATTTCCTTAGTTAAAGTCACAATTTCCATTAAGCATGTAATTAGTGAAAATTAACCAGCATTAAGGACTAAAAAGTCACCAAATCCAATAGGAGTCAAATGCTTTTAGTACCATGTTGGAGAAAGTTTTTTAATGATTGTGTGAAGTGAAAACTAAGACAAAAATCAGTTGTTGCTTGCTAATTTGAGGATCTATTACTTAATCAAGAATTAGCCAACTAATTACCAAACATACATCTAAACTAATGAATAAAGACATGTAAATGGAAAGATGTTTAAATGAAAAACACTTTCATAAAAATCACCATAACTTCATGATAGTCTTCAAATAACTAAGCATCCATGTATTTCACCAAAATCAACCAATATTAGTTTAGCCTAGCATAGGTAAACTCACGATAACAAAATAATAGTAGATTATACCAAACATTCCAAGTGAAAAGGATGATAAAATGATGCCAATCTTCAAGTTCTTCAAGCCTCCAAGGTCTTCAAAGTGCAAAGAAAATGGCCCGAAACTCGAATGTCAAAAGACTCCCACCAAACTTCCTCAAATAGAAGACAAAAGAAAAATCACGAGAATACCCCTACAGGAAGCCACGCGGGCCGCCTGAGTTTTGGCCTACTTCTTACGTGGGCCGCGTGAGATGGTCATGAATGGACCATTTTCATTTCTTGGGCCTGAATTGCGTTAGCCCATCAGCCCAGTTTGAAATCCATCAACTCATAGCCCACGATTCTTCATTATTTCTTCAACTTTGGCTCGATTTAACTCCTCTAAACTATCCAAAGCTCGAACACTCACTCGATCAATCAATTCCACAACTTCAATTATCTTTTTCCATATTCTTTTAAGACAAATCCCTTGTTGATTTCCAATAAAATGCCTCCAAATTAGCCCATATCTTCCTTTTATATTTTTAAGCTTAAGTCATCACATCTCTTCTTATACCATTAGCCTAATCGTGTTCGTCATTTAATCCGGAAATGAACGACAAGCTCCATGTTTCAAGGCTCCAGACTCTCGTAACCGCTCCACATTGAATAGTCTTTGATAAAAATGCAAATAAGCTCAAGAAACTAGAAAGAACCCGATAAAGATGAAAAATAACAAAAAGAGAAAATATGTATGAGGATTAACTAAAATGATATGAAATGTGCTAAAATAAACTAAAAAAATAAGTAAATAAACTGAAACTATCAAATCACCCCAAGCTTGAAACTTACTTCTCCTCAAGTAAGACAAGACTAAAATGAACTTGGGATGAACTATCTTAAAAGAAAAAAGAATAAGAATCGTAGGTAGAAATTCATGACAACACCCTTAAAATAAAAAAACATATAATCCATTGTTGTAGATAATAATCGCCTTAAGGGATGATCCTTTGTTACACTTCTAGCAAGGGATACATGTTGAGCAAGATACAAAACGAGCATGCATACTTCACTAATATGGGTCATGTGACATTGTTTCGCGGTCCGATCTAGACCACATGGCATAATAAAGTGTTCCTTGGTTAGAATGTTCCTTACTCCCCACAACTTCCACCCCACGCCATGGAATAAAACCTAGAAAAAGATAACTCGGGCCAAAAATTGCAAGGAACGAGCTATGTACAAAGGTTGGCAAAACTACAATCATTTATAATTATAAGTGTTCTCACCAAAATGATATCCATGTAGAGTGAAGAATCGAGCATGTGATGAATAATGGGCGTCATTGTAGTTGCCAACAAAAGATGAAATCTAAACTAGAAATATATCGAAATAGAAATGCGCTACATAAAATAGAATCCAAAATAATCTAAACATCTAACAAATGAAAAATGGTTGCAACTCCTTGGCCCGACCTTTTTAATATATATATATATATATATATATATATATATATATATATATATATATATATATATATATATATATATATATGTAAAAGATACAATTACAATTACAAATATAAAGACATAAACTATTGCCATAAAAACTTTTAAACATCAAATGAGAAAAATACCAAAAACTTCTAACTATATTCGCATTTTGTGATTACGATAATATCCGACTTTTCTAAGAAATTTTAAGGACTTTTAATGACCCAAACCAACAAAAATAAAACTTCAACTTTTCAAATGATCAAAATTTTTGACTCTTCTAACATAAAAGAACAAGTGACACTTTACATAACACATAAAAAAATTTAGATTTTTACCAAAGATTGTTGAAAATTGATGAAAAACTTATCGAACGACGTTTTAAAAAATAAGCTTATGGTTTATGAGACACCAAATAACTACAAAAGAGACAATACTAGAAAGGGGTGTTGTTTTGGCTCACTTTTTTGATTTACCGAGTTTTACATAGGTTGTATCACATAAAAAAAAATACAAAGCACAACCATATACAAACTACAAGTGACATCTAAATGCAACCCAACTAAGAAACTAAACGACTAAATCGAGCAAAATAAATGAAAAAGCTAAGCATAACTAAATGAAGGCTAAATTAAGATCAAATGGGAAAATGTGTCTATATCATAAGGTGAGGTTATATGATAAAAAGTGCATCAGCTAGACACTAAGGATCTCAAAATAACAAAATATAGTTATTATTCCTTTATTTGGGGTTTAGTTGTTGTTTGTAAGGAACATGCATGTTAGGAACTAGTCGGCTTAAGGCAAAGTTGTCCTTCTACTTATGCTACACTTTCCATAGGTTGATTCATCGACATAACTACTTGCACTCTCTCCCCACATATATATAAAAGAAGACGTGACAACTGAAAGTCCCTATGAGCGATTCTTATTTGTTATGTGAGTTTCCAAAAGAATTGTAATTAAGGTGTGTCGAGCTTAGTCTTTCAAGTAAAGATGTTCGATGATGAGAATACAAAGATAACAAAAATTCATGTATGCTAATGTCCTAACTAAATGTTATGCAAAAATAAAAAGAAGAAAATAAGAAAATAAAACTTTTTGGACTTTTTATAAAACAAATGGATGCAAATTAGCTAAAGACTAATATGCTATGCAACCTAACTAAAAATGCATGAAAAAGTTAAAATAAAAAGGAAATACCCCACCGCAAGCTTAAAAATAAGCATTGTCCTCAATGCTTGGGGAATGGTGAATGTACCTAAATCGGGGGATCGGGAGGAGGATAGGGGTATGGTGGGTAAGGTTAACAATAAGGCAGAGGGGAGTAAGGATGAGTGGGAGGAGGGTATGGGTAAGGCGGAGGAAGCAGGATGTTCTCAAAATGATTTTGAGATTCGTGCCAACCCCACATGTGATGCATTTGTTGCGCCATGATTTGGTTGGAGACACAAAGGACATCAAATCATTCGTTGAAATTTGGTGGTTGTTGGAATTGTCCTTATGGAGGGGATTTTTGTGGTGCTGCTTGTGGAGCCGGCTCGTCATGCACAATAACATGATCTATAGGTGGATGGTAATCATATGGAATGACCCATTTCTCGGGTTCGGTTAGTTCAAATAACCCTATATACTCATGAGGGAGAATTAGGTACGGTTGGGCATCAAGATTCCATATGTGTCCATCGATCAATTCTCGAATGATTTGTATTCGTCGAAGTGCGTTAATGTCAAGACGATAGGGGCCTATTTCTTTTTCAAATGGATAGGAGGAAAGATGTAGCTCAAGTAGGGGCCGAGTCACAAGAAGCGTGATCAAGCCTCCAATAAAAATGTCTCATTTGTCCATGGTGGTGAGATTGGAACATTTGTTGAAGAAAAGGGTGGCAAAATCTGGGCGGGGACCATTTTCAAGAGTCATGCGCCATAGAAAAAATAATTCAGCTTTAGAAATTTGACACACTTTGGAGCAAGCAAAAATGGTGCATGTAAGGACTTGCTGGGCTAGATGTAAACATGAATGAAAAATTAAGGAAGCCTTGGATGAAGATGATGAAAATCATGACTCGTGGGCAATTCGTTGCCAAAAGTGATGTTCGTTAAATGTCGTAGGCCAAGGCTCCATTTGGGAATACGTATGGTCCACCGGGGTACCCATTACGGCGTTCACAGCCCTATACGACAATGTTTGATTTTCACCTAACATTTGGAAAGTTTCGGTTCTCGCTTCGTCATCATGGTCGAACGAGGAAAGGAATTCTAAAGTGGGTTCAACATAGGTGGATGTGTGATTATGAATTAATGGACCCCACCCGAGATTGTCAAATAGAACTTGAACTCCTTCGAGTACTCCGAGATCCTCAAAAGAATCTCTATGGAGGAATTTTGTTGATTTGATTTTTCGGTGGTTGGAAATTGAGAAATTCATATGTCTTTACTTTATGCATTACCATATTTGTATATTATGCTTGAAGAGTTGTACATTTTGCTACAGTTGCCTTTCCTCACAAATGAAAAGTTACCTATTGTATATATTTATAATTTCGTCGGTGTTTGGTTTTTGTATCAGTTTATCTAAATGTTAATATGATATATGTTTTGATTATTATATATCCTTACGTTATCTGGTGTTTACAGTTTGTCAATCCTTTTTATTTATATTTTAGGTTTCGATTTGAATTTTATTTACTTTAATCAGGGTTCTAAAAGGCACGTCAAGGAATGCCATGACATCAAGGCGTAGCTACGCTATCCTAAAATTTTCATGGTGATGATGTTAGGCATGGTGCTAGCCAATGCAAAAAAAGTCAGGTATTTTTTTTTCTTCATATTTTGCTTTTTCTTTGATTTCTTTTTATACGTTACAAAATCACCACCTTAAATCATGCCTTGAAAAAACTATGGTTCATTAAGTCTGAAGCTTAACCTTGTCACCATGTCACGTCTCACATCATTTCTAACAAAAAACATACAACATACAGAGGTGATGCCTTATGATATGTATATAATAGAAGACATTCCAAAGAATCTTCTTGTTGTTAAGATTACCTAAGTATGGTCTACAAAAAATTATAAGGATTCTAGTGCATTATCCGACACAAAGAAGTAGTGATTATTTAATATATTTTTTTTTCAAATAAATTCATGAGTCTATTGACATGTTTGAAAACAAATATTTGAGAGCTTCTATCTTTTATCGTTTAATAAAAACTTGATTTAAATAAAAAACTTCGTTTGGAAATACAAGCGTGTATCTTTTATTATAAACGAAAATATCCAAATCTAAAAGTTACATAATCTAACATTTTAGAAAAAGAAATTAAGGTTTTTTAATCGGTTTATAAAATTATATATATATATATATATATATATATATATATATATATATAATTCTCCTTTTATGTAATTTTACACATTTCAAAACTTTTAGTTATTTTTATCATATAGCAAATAAAAATTACAACTTCCAGCTAGGTTTGACAAAAACATCATTTATTTAAGAATTTTTATTTTTATTTTTTGTTTACATTATATTTATAATTATAATGTAAAAGATATTGTAGACATTCAGTTCCTCCAACTCATTACACTGTATTTAACATTGAAAAGAATATTTTAGGTATATTCTTTTTTATCCGACTTTTATAATTTTACAAAAACAACCATTATACTTATTAGGTTTTTATAAACTTGACTAATATATTTTTATTACAAATGCTTAATAAATTATATTATCAAATATTTATGAACAAAACATCCGTAAACAATTTTATTAATTATAACAAAGTTACATTTGACACAAATCTAAATAAATATTACACATGCATTTTTAAAACATTAAACATACATTTAAAAAAATGTACTATGCAATTATTCATTCAAATGGTTTTCCCATGGTCAATTAAAGCATTTCATAAATTAAAATTTATCCATTGAAATCGTTTTCCCATAAATGGTCAATTAGGCACACTCTACATCCTTTCGACATGCTTCTTGTTGCATAGCAAAATACTTTTTCTCGTCCTCTAAGTTGATGAATAATTTGTACTATCGTTGTCTATTTTGGATATATACTATCAACAAAGTAATAATCCATGTTGTATTCTTTCCCTTGAAGAACATAATTAGCAGGGGGTGCAATACCTTGTGCTAGATCAAAGAAAATGTGAGAAGACTCCAATACATTTATAAGCATGCCATATCCAAAGATCATAATATATAAATGTATGTTTTATTTCCATATCATAACTTAATTTAAAGTAAACAAAACATAACTTAATCTAAAGTTAAATGACCAAACTGTACAAATGAAACTTCAATACTATATTTAGTGTTGATGAATAGTGTAACACTATATTTATTGTTACACTATTCACCAACACTATATATATATATATATATATATATATATATATATATATATATATTTAATGTTAGGGTTGTAGCATTATAATACAATTTATAGTGTATAAGAAGCTTTTTAATGTAAGGAGAGATGCCCTTAGAGTTATCCAATTTTACATAAGGCCATCCGTAATGGTCTTCACGACAACAACCTCCTTCTACCTCCACATCACCATCATCGTCATCCACAACATAGTTGGTATACTCTAAACATTGATTATGGTCGTGGTTTGCAAGAGAGAAGAAGATTCGTGGTCCTCTGTTCTCCCCGCCACAAATTGTAACACCCGCGTTTCCTGCTAGAAATAGTCATATTTTGTAATCAGTTTGGTCAACTATTGTAATCTTTTTATGAATGAATAAGAAATGATTATTCATGTATTTATGTGATTAAGTGTTTTATATGATGTTTTGTGTATATAGTATAATAAATAAGATTAAAATACGCGTCAAAATAGAATAATAATTAGGATGAATAACCTTAGTGAAAGAAGTAGTAGTTGCGATAAGGATTCTGAAGATATAAGGAACGCTCAAATCCGACTTAGAATGAAAACGTTATGCTTCTTCAAAGTTTCGCGACCAAACCGGCACAACTTTGGGTATCGTAAAAAGTGAAATTTTGATAAAGTACTTTTTAGCCTAAGTAGTCTAAACGAAATTCGTAGTAGTCGTTAACCGAGAGCATGCATATAAAGAACGCACAAATCTGACTTCATATGAGAAAATTATGATTTTTCGAAGTTTCAGCGTAGCTGTGTTAACACATAAATCGAATTTTAGATCGGTTGATTTTTATCCGAAAAATCTAAACGAGAATTGAAGATCTTGTTAATAGGAGTCCAACGATATAAAGACAATCGAAAACCGACGCCAAATGAGAGAGTAATGCATTTTATATGGGCTTTAACAGTCTAAGTCTGTGTAAATAAAATAAAGTGAGAAATAACCGATGGATTCTAAACGAAAGTTATAGATCCCATCGATAGCTACGCATGGATATAAAGAACATAAAAAACAGAGCTCGTATGAAGAAGTTATGCAATTTTGAAAAATCAAAAAATCGGTACAGGCGAGGTGCGCGACGCGCATAGTGTTCTAGAAGCCAGCCGCGTAGCCTCACCCAGTTCAGGACAAGTGTAAACAGCTCCATGGAGCAGCGTCACTAGGCGCGACGCGCTTTTCAAAAAGTCCTATAAATATCCTTCGTTCCTATATGCTGCTCATATATGGCCCTACAACCTCTCTCTTAGAGTTCTCTCTGCCTTATCCTATTCTCCCTTAAGTTTTCTATATTCCGGCGAAGCCCTAAGATCCGTGAGTGTCCGACAAGTAGTAGCTATCAAGTAGGAGCTCTGCCAGTGCAATTTTCGGACTTTTGTCTAGGAAATCTCTGTAAGTTAAATTACACTCAACCTTATTTTAGTGTAATTTATATTTATATTCATAATTATTGTTATGAATCTATAAATAAGATTTATCAGTAATTCCATGTCGTTATACTGATCTACTTACAAAAGAAGTGTTTAGAATGGTCACGTTGGGTTGGTTGTTGGATTTCAAAAAGGCTATATGCCGAAATGGTCCTGTTTCCCAACTTTCCTGCCTAGTTGATCCTTATTTGATAGAACTCTCAGCATTCATTGGGATTACTGAGGAATCTAGACTATCATTATTATAATCACAAAGAATATGAAACTAGACTAAGACTTAGTACCATTTAAATCTAGGTCTTTCGAAAGGATAAATGTTAAGGCGAAGCGCTACCCTAACCTCAAATCACCTACTTTTGTCAGGTGAGTGCGTAGTTACTATTAAGAACATAATCTTAATTTAAAAGTATTAGTGCTTATAAGCAATATTAAATGTTTACATGTATTATCTGTGTTATGTGCTACTTGTATAAATATGATAATACTATTGGATTAGAAACTATATTGGAAATCGATTGCATTTAGTCATAAGTCCTGCCTTAAGTATAAGAATAAGACTTGTAAAGGTTGCTTAGTTCAAATTAAGCTTGATATTGATTAGTTCTCATAACTGGGGTAGAATGTGAGATCAGAGCGGAGCGTAGTCCTCCTCTTTTTGGATGAATAGAAATGGTGGGTCCAGATCAGACAACCGGCAAGTATGTCTGGGTCATCGACTAGAGTATATGACAACACTCGATTGTTGCAGGTGGTTTAGTGAATTACATTGCTAGCATGGATTTATAATCCATAGACGTAGATAAAATGAGATACCATATTTATCAAATCTTTGAACATTAGTTGTCTTATGTATGACTTACCTTGTCCAAGGACTCCCCTAGCTGTATAGTCAAACAGATACTCAGACAATTCATCACGTAAGGTGATTCTTCCAGATAATTGTCGAACTAGGGTCTGTGATGAGCGGTTGAGTTAGGTAGTTGGTCTTAGGTGAGATTATATACACCTATATTACCTGACAACGTTGTTTTGTAGGAATAATATTATTTATTATCACTAAATTATTTTGAGCTTGAAAACCCTACGTATCTCACCAGGTTTTCCCAAACCCGACAAACTCATTTTTATGCATCATAGATAGTGGAACCAAGGCTATTGTAATGTAGTTAGGATGTTGAGTGGAATGAAGAGATGTGCCGGTAATAAGTAGTCTGAAGACCTTTTATATTTACGTTGTAATGTATGTTTGGATATTAACGATGACATCCTCGAAGTTTAATAAAATGAAATAACTTTTGTTATCTCAAAAATGTTTTATTTAACTGAGAATCTTCGCATCTTAATTTATTAAAGCGTAAAGAAATTTTTTTAATTGGTTCTGAAAAATGGGGGATGTCACACAAATTAACATGACAACGCCCGACCACGAACGACGGGATAGTGTGTACGGTCGTGGTCCGTGGCCACGTCGACAATGAACCTATTCGTGTTGCAGATGGCCTAAGAAACAATAAAACTTGTACCGATCAAACTTCTATAAAAGAAAATTAAGGCATGTAAGTGAAACAATAAACAGACTTGGTAACTTTCATACTCTTCCTATATATAACATGTTTAACTATCTTTCAAGAAACATACATATTTACTTTATTTATTAATTAACAATTAACAATTATTATAAAATATTACTAACATTGATTATAACCAATAAGCTTTTTCAATATTGCTTAATTAATTATTAATTACTTTACATACATAATATTTCCATAATAGTAATTTATCATATAGAAAAAATGAAAATACACAACCATGTACGTATGTACAAGGTCTAAAACTATATTGTTATAAAACTTATACAATATATTGAGGGCCGGTCCGGTAATTTTGAGAGCCCTATGCTAAAAGTAATAAATGAACCCTTAATATAAGAAAAATAATTAGTTATAAAAATCATCTCAAAAAAAGTTAGGCAAGTGGTTTGAACCCTGGTCTACTTCTGAGGAAGCTAACAATGTGTACACCTTAAAGAAAGGCATCTGTTAAAAATTAAAAGAAAGGGAGTAGATGAGAATCAAACCCTGGGCGTTTGGCAAGAAACAGCAAAACATGGCTTGTAGAGTCGATTGAACTAGAAACAGTTTGTTAATATTATTGCGTAACATAATATCTAATATATAATAAATATCTAAATCGGCTAAAATTCAGGCCCTATTTTTTCCCGGGCCTGTGCGGTTGCACACCTTGCACACTCTCAAGGCTGGGCCTGAATATATTACTAATCAAATGTAAATGAGTATAACCTTTTATCTGCTTCCATTATCCCTAGGCATGACAATTCTCGACATGACTCGTGACGCGACATGAAACTGACACGAAGATAAACGAGTTTAGTTTGAGCTTTACAAACCGTCAATCCGCCAACTCGTTTATTAAACGGGTCGTATATGGGTTACCAAGAAAAACATCCGAGTTCACTCGCCAACATATTTAGGATTTTAATAAAAAAGTTATATATTATTTAAATGTTTTAAGATTTAAGTATGAAGAGTTGTTGACCATTTGACCCTTAGACCTTACTCCTTAGTCCCTTATGAACCCGTTTTTGTTAAATACTTCAAAGAACATAAAACTATAATAGAGAAAACAGTTTCATGTATTTTCAAAAATTATTTTGTTCGAAAACTACAATTATATATAATGATTATAACTATCCATTCTTTTATATATGTAGTTGCTTATTTTGGAACTGTACACGTATATTAGTTTCCAACCATATATCAATGGAAAAGCCCATTCATACTTTTTAATACATATCTTAAAAATAAAATGTGACAACAGTATAGCTTTCTTAATCCTTATTACTGCATGGAAGAACACTAAACTTGTGTAATTAGAACCCATTATGACAAGGAGCTAATTCCTCAACCTTTTCATAAATTAATGGAATTTATTCATGTTTAATTATCAATTTTATTTATGGAATCTGACCCACAAACCCGAATCTAACCCACGAATCCGAATCTGGTCTGTCAACCCGTATAAATAAACAGGTTGACGGGTCGTATGCAAAAATTTAAGATAATTCAAAAATTGTTAGTATGAGATTTAGCTCAAATCACCTGACTCACGTAATTCCAATTCTGATAGTACTTAATACTTATAATTCTTTAAACTCTTGATGGCGGTGAGTGAAAAACCGTCTGGATGATCTCAGCCCTTCAGTTTCTTCAACTTTTAATCTGGACCGTAATAACTAGCTATTTACGGTTTCTTGGCTCCCACAACCACTAATCTGGACATAGATACTTATCAGCCTTCACACAATCATTGATATACAGGTTATTTTTAATTTCTTAAACAAGATCTTTTACTTCGTAGATAGTAACCTAATTTTACATTCCACATAACGAGCTAGAGGTATTGCTACTTAATTTGCTTAAATTATGGTATGAAAACTAATTGTGTAAAATTACCTAACTATCCATGGGTTATGTTATTAGATGATCCAATATCGACACATGATACAAAAGATTTGATGGTGAAGCAAAAGAGTAAAGTGATGATGTTGTGTATATTGATAAGTTGCATTGAAAGAAAGGTCGTGATCCACTTGGAATCTTGTAGCCTTAAGTTTCTCCTTTTGTATTTTTTTACCTATTTATGGATAAATCCAAACAAGCATCATCTTAAGCTAAAGAGCTACTTGAAAAGGTTGGTGTATAACATGCTGACTAATGGATTTTTACCCATGATTCTTCCATGTATACAAAATAAAAAGATAATTTTTATTCACTTTTTAGACTCCCCATTTACAAATTTGTTTATAATTTTGATTTCTTGAAAATTGTCAAAAAAAATTGAAATTACCGTGTGTTAATTGTGATTTGTTAGTCTAAAACTGCAAATAACACTAATTTTATTGGCTCAAAAATAAAACATTTACGAGATTTAAGAGTCTTAGATTTGAACAATAATAATTTTTTTGGAAATATACCCAAATGGATTGAAAAATAACTTGCACCTTAGAAATCAGAAAAATAAAACTTCACCAGAAGAACTCATCGATCTGTGTGCAAAACTTCAAATCTTAAAATTTTGGAAATTACATAAAGTCTTACAAGAACCATCCCTCGTTGTCTAGGAAAGTCCATGTCACGGATCTTTGTTCCCAGCATATGTCTGCAATCGATTTCCAGTTGGAGGGATCAACTGGTAGTTCTTTTAACCATGACATTCAACTCTCCTAGAAAACAAGGGATGGTTCTGCTGAGAAGCTTATATGCAACATCTAAAACTTAAAGATGTTTAACACAAGGACTAATATTATAAAAACCCTAAATTGTTAACGCGTAATTGAAAAAAACCCTAATATTTTTTTTATTATTGCTCTGGTCACAACTTTCTTGCAGAATTATCACTCTAGCCACTTAACAAGTTTTATGGTTAACTTGGTTAACTTTTTTGCAAAATCAATCCTAAAATTTTCAAATTTGGTCCCTGATGTTTGCAAAAAATTACACCATATGATTTTCTAACTTTATTTTTCGTTTTTTGTATACTTTATTTATTTTCGGGTTTTTTTTATAAATATATATATTTTTTTTATTTTCTTTTTTTATATATACTTTATTTATTTTCATTTTTTTTAACTTTTCAACAATTTGATTTTTTTTACCTTTTGTTTTCTATTTTTTTTAGTGTATATATAGAATATATTAGAGTTTTTTTTTTTTTTTTTTTCATTTTTCTTTTCGTATTATATTTTTAATTTTTTTTTCATCTTTTTATTTAATTTTTTTCTTATTTGTTTTCCAATTATTTGTTTTTTTTTGTATTTTTAACTTTTTTATTGACCTTTTTCGAAAAATGTAAAATGTATTAATATATTAGAGTATATTACAATTTTGATAATTTATAGTTTTTGTAATTTTTTTATTTTTGTTCAAGTAAATAAAATAGTTATGTTTATATATGTAATTTCGGTCCAACTTATTTTCTTTTTATTCTTTTTTTCTTTAGTGTTATTATATTTATGTTACGAAAAAATGAAAATTAAAAAAAATTAGCTTGTTTATTGAGAATTAGTGTTTCAATGTGTTGTATAACTTACAAATTAAATCATATTTCTATATGTGATATCAATAGTTTAAATTCAAGATAATATTTTTCAATTTGATAATAGACTAAAAGAAAGAACAAAAAATATAATAATAGTCGGTCTCTATAAAAAAAACTTGTTATAGTAATTTAAATTAAATTCAAGTTCGTTTACTTGAATCAAAATAAAAAAAAACACTAGAAAAAACCATAAATAACTAAAATAGAAAAAAATAGAAAACAAAAGGTAAAAAAAAAAAACAAACAAATTGTTGAAAAATAAAGTTAAAAAATGAAAATAAATAAAGTATATAAAAAAGAAATAAAAAATGTATATATATTTATTAAAAAAACCGAAAATAAATAAAGTTTACAAAAAACGAAAAATAAACTTAAAAAACCATGTGGTGTAATTTTTTTGCAAACCTCAGGGACCAAATTTGAACTTTTTAGGACTGATTTTGCAAAAAAATTAACCAAATTAAACATGAAACTTATTAAGTGGGCTAGAATGATAATTCTGCGAGAAAGTTGTAGCCAGAACAATAATAAAAAAAATATTAGGGCTTTTTCCAATTACACGTTAAAAATTTAGGGCTTTTATAATATTAGTCCTTAATACAAGAAACCCTTTTTTTGAAAAATTCTTTATTCAAAATCCATGAAAGTGTAAGTTTTTCTCCAAACCATTGGGGTATATTTCTAGAAAATTAAAAGTCACCCAAATCTAAGAGTCATAAATCTCGTAAATTCCACATTCACCAATAAAATTATCTCAGTGAATTTCAACCAAACTATTACTAACCAACCTTTGAGTATTCTAAAATTTGACTAATCTTATCCACAACAGTAATTCCACCAAATTGCACCTGTTTCGCAATTTAACAAAAATCATATAACCTATAACATGAATAACATTCTTAGAATCCCATTGGTGTAAAATATATGCTGACACAAAAAAAAATAGTAATAACAGTATCTTTTATTGTAAATTGGTTCAATCGATTTCGAAACAAACATCCAAAATAACAAGATTCAAAACTCAGAATCAATTACCTGATTCGGAAGCATATTTCAGAGTATAGAGTACAGTGTTTTATGCTGTAGAATTTAAAATAATTCAGTGTAAATTTGATGGCTAAAGAAAGACGATTTACGTCGACGAAAATTTCAAATTGGCGGAGCGTATGTCGACACCTTATCCTATCTGAAACCCTGATACCATTAATCAATTATCAAACAACGTATCCATATCTAATATGCCAATGCTATTGAAACTTTAACGTATTGAGTAGGGGTGAGCATTTGGATCTGTGGACCGGACCGGACCGTTTTTTTGGACGCCCGGGCCGGTTCTCGGTTCTAAGATTTAGAGTCGGTCCGGTCCGGCTGGTTCCGGGTAAAAACCGGTTATGGACAGGCTTATTTTTTTAAAAAAAAGTTGTATTTTGTGAAAAATTTTAAACAAATATATCTCATTCGTTTTAAGTCGGATTGACATGCGGTTTTTTTCAACATATAATTTAGAGTTTGTAGATGATTTTTGACTATAATTTTGTTGTTTTTGGTGTTATATTTGATGATTTGTAATCCTTCAAAGATGAGATATCAAAGCTGAAATATTTTAGCTTTTCGGTAAGAAATTTAAACTTTTGTATTCTGTGAAATTCTTTAAACAAACATATCTCATTCGTTTTAAGTCGGATTGACATGCGGTTTTTCCTAACGTGTAATTTAGAGTTTGTAGATGATTTTAGACTATATTTTTATTGTTTTTGGTGTTATATTAGATGAGTTACAGTCCTTCAAAGATAAGATATCAAAGCTAAAATATTTAAGTTTTTCAGCAAGAAATTTTAAACTTTTGTATTCTATGAACTTCTTTAAATAAGCATATCTCATTCGTTTTAAGTCGGATTGACATGTGGTTTTCCTAACGTGTAATTTAGAGTTTGTAGATGATTTTAGACTATACTTTTATTGTTTTTGGTGTTATATTAGATGATTTACAGTCCTTCAAAGATGAGATATCAAAGCTGAAATATTTCAGCTTTTCAGCAATAAATTTAAACTTTTGTATTTTGTTAAATTCGTTAAACAAGCATATCTCATTCGTTTTCAGTCGGATTGACATGCGGTTTCTCCCAACATTTAATTTAGAGTTTGTAGACGATTTTAGACTATATTTTTGTTGTTTTTGGTGTTACATTCAATTAGTTACAATCAATCAAAGTTAGGATATCAAAGCTGAAATATTTCAGCTTTTCAACAATTATTTTAGACTGTAATTCTGAATTTTATGTATCTTTTGATAGATAAATCATATGAAAGGGGTCTTAATAGAGTACCGGAATGTGACAACCGTCAAAATTCGAGTCGGTTCTAGATTTGACTAAACTTAGTTGCACGTATAGACACGACACATACTAGATTTAGTAACTAGAAGCTAAGTTATAACCTACTAGAAACTTTGAACCAAGTAGAATCGAAGGATAGTGTACTTGGATTTCACATTAGTATGTGAATTCTACAACTACTTAACTGTAACGACTATCCATATCCGGGTCACTGACTCGAACACCTTTTCATGAATCATATACACACATCATGCATTTGACCTAGTAGTAGAAATTAGGTCTGAGTCTCGTTGGAACTTAAGTCAAAGTTGAAAGCTAGGCCTAGTATACTTGATTCCTCAATTTCACTTAAATCTCGAAACCACTACATAGAATGCCAATAAACCGATAAAATAAGTTACAAACATTATTTATAACTATAAAAGACTTATAATACCATAAGATAAATTTAAGTCTCAAAGATTCTATTGATTTTGATATCCAAAGATTTACAAACTCTCAAAAACCCTAAATGCCCTAAAAACCTAAATTTATGAAATTTAACCTTAAAAATTCTATAAAAACAATTATGAACCTTATAATATTATCTTATAATAATTAAAATTATGAAAATGCATTCAAGGAAAATAAAATTTAATACATTAACATTTACCCTTAATTTATAAGTCAAAAATCAAGGTTTTATGAATAATATCTAGGTTAAGGTGAATATTTTAAAAAAATTTCATAATTTTATAAAAGATATGAGCTTTATAAAAATGGAAGAGAGGGAAACCCTCTCTCATCCCCTAAAATTCGTTCTCTCCTTCCCCATATCTCTCTCTCTCTCACTCTCATTCTCCAACATACACACATCTCTCTTCTTTCTCTCTCTAGAAAACTCTCTCTACATTCTCTCTAATTTTTTTCTCCAAGCACCACAACCACAGACTCTTAACCACGAAATTATGGAGATTCATAAGGGTTTTTCAAGCCACAAATAAATTTAAGGTAAAGAACATACATCTCTTGAAGATCCATAACAATATTTACAATTTTTTTTTAGCATTTTTCTCTTCTATCTTGATGTTCTAAGGCATTCTTTTTGCTTGTAAACAATATTTGATTTTAATTCTTGAAGATTCGCACCAAAACATGTTGCATGTATTAGAAATGGTGAAAATCTATGATCAAACCTATGTTAAGACAATGATTTAAGCCATGCATGTGCATTTTACTTCAAAAACCGACTTCTACTTCTCCATCTTCTTCAAACTTGTTTTCTTTTTTGTTAAAATAGTTTTTAGAACATCATGAATGTCTTTTAACACCATGAATGTATGATAAACAAGGTTTCATGTTCATGATCTTAGTAAAAAAAATCAATTTTAAGGATTAAAACATCAAACTCAAGTTAAGAGTTTTTGAGAAACGTAATTTTGTTCATAAATGCATGTATGCATTTTGATAAGTTTTAATCTTTTGATCTCTGGAAACATGACTAGAATATGATTTTATCATGATATCTTTAAAATATTTCAAAGGATTTACTCAAAGTAATGATGAAAACTCACTTTTCTAACCAATCATCATGCATGCAATCTGCCAGATTTCTTTGTCTGACTTTGAACTGCCATATCTCACTCATTTCTTAACCAAAATTCGAGATTCCTTTTTTGAAATATAATATTTTGAGTTAGCTTTGAAACCCATTTGACCTCAATGAAAAATTCCAACATTACTATTTTTAATAAATTTTTACAAAACTGTTGCTCAAACAGCACTTTCCTTATGAATATTTGTTTTGTATTGCATGTTCAAAGGTCTTATTCCTCACTACAAATCTATGAAAAATTAATTTGAGCACTTAATATCATGTATTAAGAGGGAAAAAAAGATCTTGATTCAAAAGTCTTTGGAACATGTTGCAAAAATTCTCAAAGTAACATCAATAATCTTTACCAAAATCACAAGAACCAAGTTTTCTCTATAATTTATTGAGCCTTTAGGCATGTTTTTCGACATCAAAAATAAGAAAACAATATTTCATTGTTATTAAATTGAATGAAGATGCATTCTGGAAATTTTCAGCTCAATATATATTTTCTTTATTTTTACATGAAAATAATAAGAAAATAGAGTGTTAAAGCATATAAAATACTTACACTAGTGACCAAATTCTAGAAAAATTCATGAATGACCTATACTGTAAAACAACATCCCCATGAAGTTTGAGAAATTTTTATTACTCTTTACTATTAGTTTTTATTTTATTGTTATTAAGCACAAATAAATAACAAAAGTCGGTTTTCAAGTTATAAAAATCATATTTATTATTTTTCGAAGCTTCTATATATTATATAAGCTTCACAGAAAATTTGATGAATTTTCCATAACCTTTTACTATTTTCCCAAGATTTAATGTATATTAAAAGAATTAAATAAGTGAAAAATAGTTAAATTTATCCAAAATTCACAAAACTTACCAGGAAATCGGTTATTACATTATAACCATAAATAATAATTTTGGGGATTTATCTTACCTGTTTACTATTTATTTCTATTTTCTTGGTATTAAACACACTTAAATTCTAAAAAGAGGGATTTTCTGTTCAAAAATGACTTTCAATAATTTTCCCAGATTATGTACACTATATATGAAGTTTACAAAAAGTTTGGTAATTTTCCTTAACTGTTTACTAATTATTCACGAATTAATGCTTATTTAAGTGAATAAAACAAAGAAAATATCTAAACTGTTTGGAAACCAACTCTTATATTTTCCCAGCTTTTATATATGTAATAACATTTGTACAAAAAGTTTGGGGAAATTTTGAAACTGTTTTATATTTATCTCTATTTTGATAGAATAAATACACAAAAATTAGAAAAATCGTGTTAAACTATTTGAAAATACATTTTATTATTTTTCCCAGATTAGGTAATCTGTAAAACAGTTACACAAAAATTATAAGAATTTTTCATGATAATTTACTATTTTTCCATGATTTTATGATTATTCAATGAATTAAAATGGTGAAAAATAGTTAGACAAACCAAAAATTCAAGAAAATTTATCTTAACATATTTGACTTCATTTGAAACTGAAATACAAAGTTTGGGAAAGTTTAAAACTAAATTTATTCAGTTTTTGAATATTTAATCATTGGAACACCTCTTAAAATTTTAAATATTAACATTTCAATAATGATAATTTTCCACTTAAATTGTTTTATAACAATTGATTCATAGAAATCTAGATTTCACAGAAAAATATTTGTAACCTATCAATATTAAATTTTGACATAATATTGATATAATTCTATTGTAGTAGTAAGTATACTAGTGTTAGATTTCGGTTAGAGACTCACTAATGTGTACCATTATTGTAGGAATTGGTAGTGGTACAAGTGGAATGTAGTTCAAGGCACCATTTGCATCATCTCAATGCATTGTGAGTATTCACGACTCCCCCTATTTACGGTTTTTATGTTTTGGGGTGGAAAAGCATGTCTGAAAAACTGTTTATTGTTCATTGTATTTAAATTGATTTATATCAAACATGATTGCTATATTTTGCTATGTATGTCTATGCAACTTGAAACATGAGGCCTTATCGTCTTAAGTCCCTTCTCTTACACTTTAATCCAACCATTAACTCTTTGAGCCAATGGTCACTATGGATAACGCTATTAGGAATTGACAACTCCTCACTCGCCCGATTGCTTGAGTGCATGATACCATATTAATCTATGGAATGATAAGCATAGATCTTGATAGGGCATCGGTCATAGGCTTGGTTGTGAACTCATTGTTTGCTCATATACATACGAAACTAGCTTACTTATTATAGCAACAAACTTTTATTATTGGAAACTTATTTACTGGTCTTAGCAACGAACTTGGTTGCTCATTATAGCAATGAAACTTGTTTACTCGTTTTAGTAACGAACTTTATTTCCATGAGAATATGAACATTGCATCTCATTTGGGCAACATACTTTATCTCTCATGATGACAACGAACTTTTTTTATGCAAACTTATTACTCATTTTTGCAATATATTTCTATTTATGGAAACCTTATTACTCGCTTTAGCAACGAACTTCTATTAATGAAAACTTATTTACTTATTTTAGCAATGAACATTTGTTTATGGAAACTGTTATAAATATTCTGATCATCATGAGTTCCAACTATATTATGTTATAAACTTGTGAGTACTCACCAACTATTTTTATAGTTGACGTTCGTTTTACATGCTTTTTCAGGAATCATCGAGTAAGTGACACTTCACTTTTAGGAGCATTCGCATGTGTTGTATTTCAATTTACATTGTAATATCATTTAAAAAAAATTCAAACTCATTGTAAACTTGTAATGATTTTTAATACTATGGTTGGCGTTGTCTTTTAACTTTTGCTATGAAACCCTTTGTACTGCCACGCCCCGTATTTCCGCTTTAACGGGGTGTGAAATGGAATATTCTGACTTCGAAATTGTAATGGATATGGTGAACTTCTTTGAAAAATTCAAGATAAAAACAGAGCTTGTTTCGGCTACATCAAAACCTTTGGTAAATCTTTTTATCCAGGAAGTCTTAGATGTGGACATACATCTAAGAAAGTGGTCAACCAAACCAATGTTTCTCGAAATGGTAAAGGTCATGAAGACAAAATACGACAAGTATTGTGGTGCCTACAACAAGATGAAGGATTTTATATACTTTGCGGTTTTACTTGATCGTACCACCAAATCACCTTTTTTGTTACATGCATTTAAAAAAAATGATCAGATACATGGAACCATCATTGACATCCGCATGAATTTGTTGGTAAACTTGATAGATATGTTAGTTGGTAACCATGTTAGATTTAGATGACAATATATATATATATATATATATATATATATATATATATATATATATATATATATATATATATATATATTGTTACCGATCCAAATGGGTCCAAGAACTGGAAAACCCGGACCTAGAACCGGACACGGACACAGAGACGACTCATCCGGTCCGGTCCACGGTCCATAATATTCTCCATAACTGGTCCGGTCTAAGAGCTGGTCCGGTCCGGTCCAAATGTTCACCCCATAGTATTAAGTATTGACCATTCTTAATGGGCCACCAACTATGAGTCCATTAAGACGTTAATATAGTTTATCTTTAATGGAAAATTAAGTAATCTAACTCATATGAACGACAATTATAATCATAATAACTATATTTTTTTTTTGTAAAATGATCATTTTCTTTGGAATAGATCATTCTAGAGTCAAGGTCTTTATTTCGATGTTATTGTTCTGAAATAATAATATCAGCTTCGTACACTCCGGAGTAATAATGTTTGAAACAAAAATACTAATACGATTGTCAACTTTGTACTTTGATGTGACAATATGGAGTCACAGACAATCGTTCCGGACATACATTTCAGATTAAAAAAACATCATTTTCGTCCCCTATATATAAATGATAACGTATGTAGTTAGATGATTACTTCTAGATCATCCGTAATTATCTCCTATAACTGCTTCAAGATGAGTTTCTCAGAGAACAGTCACGAAGAAAGTTTTACCAACCTACCTATTTACCTACACAACCTTAGACGGACCAACCATCATACTTACATTAACATCAAAACTGATGTGATGGATCGTTTCATACTCTGTTTTGTTGTAACATTCAAATTTCCAAACCAAAATTTTCATTTTTAAATTTATATAAAAACATTGTTTATAAAAAC
The DNA here is from genome assembly GCF_052849685.1 of Lactuca virosa. Lineage (NCBI taxonomy): Eukaryota > Viridiplantae > Streptophyta > Magnoliopsida > Asterales > Asteraceae > Lactuca > Lactuca virosa. The sequence continues at coordinate 133,823,572 of NC_136430.1, forward strand.
CATTTCAAGAAAATCACAAAGGTCAAATACAGATCATCATCAAAATATCATAGTGTCCCAAAATATCCAAAATCATAAATTACAGGTGAATGTGTACAATCAAGCCTTCGCCTTCCCGCGATCCTCATAAGTACCTGAAACACATTTAATCAACAACTGTAAGCAAAAAAATTAGTGAGTTCCCCAAAATACCACATACAAAACAACACAAATTAAACAACTATGGGTTATCAACAACCCTGGAGACTACCAAAAGTGTCAGTGGACAAACAGCACGCCCTATGGGTTATCAGCAACCCTGGAGACTACCCGAAGTCTCAACACATACAGTAACACATATCACAGTAATATCACATAGACCCAGTTGGTTATCATAGATATAAATATATTTTACCACATAGGTAAGAGTAGTAAGGAGACTCACCTCGCACAGATGACTGATAGAACTCACACCCGAACTGTTGGAATTAGACTCCACCTAATAATTACACCAATTAACACTAGTTAATAATTAAGGTAATTTTCCATACTCCACTGATACCAAGCTAAGTCTAATACATATTTAGGGAAAAAGACCATTTTGCCCCTTCCAAGACAAAAAACCCTCACTAGTTCCCTTAAAGACACAATTAGCCCAAAAGTCAAAGAAAGTCAACATGTGGCCGTACGTGTAGCATACATAGCTCTACGTTAGGCGTAGAGCACTTGGCTAGAAAGGATCGGGCTCGCAACTGGTTACGTTGGGCGTAGCCATGATTACGCTCGATGAACGCGGATGATCCCAAACATATGCATGCGTATAATCTTAATTGCAATTTTGACGGCATGCTCCATCAACAATAGAACTTGTACATTTTCCATTTAATAATTCTTCACAACTTACTAAGTTGATTAAATAAATACCAACTTCATAATAAAATAGGAGAAGCATACCTTCTGTGATTTTATTCAAAATCATGTGACCTCAAAAAAGATTTGTTGATATCTTCTTCAAAAAGTTAGTCTCCTCCATAATACCCAATGTATTTTGTCTATTTCCATAGCATCAAGATGCATGGAGTAAAAAAATGAATGAGCTCTAGACAAAAATACCATCTTCTTCTTCTCAGCAATAAAAAAAATAAAACTTTGATGAACTCAGATTTTCAGCAGAAAATTGAACGAGATGGCAACGACATTATTATGGAAAGCTTGAATCAACACCCAAAAATTGAAAACTCCTCATACAAATTTCCAGTTGTGAAACCAAGAAATTCTTGTAGAAAATTGAAAAATCTCAAGATAGATGTAGCAAATCGGGCTCGTTTAAAATATCGCTTAGATCTTCTAGGTACGGCTCTAATACCAATTAGAGAATCCCGTTTGAACGATCGACTTAAGCAGAATAATAGGATCTTGACGATTTAACGATTATACAAAATATGAAGAACACAAAGATGAGTAATTCGATGAGTTACTAGAAAGAAAGAGATAAAATATTACAATGAAGATCTCTCTTTAGATGGGGAGAGACCCCATCCCACTCTCTCTAACTAGAAAGACTACATATTTGGTGCAATCTAAACAAATAACCACTCCCTCTCTATTTATATAGAGAGGTACCTTACAAACAATAAAAGGGAATATAACAAGCTAACTATCACTCATAATTTGTACAGCATTTCCATGCTCCAACACTATCACATATGATTATACACATAAGAATCACACACCCTATTTTAATCACACGTGATTATCATCTTTTATATACACAAAAGATATTTAATCACATGTAATTAACATCTATTAATAAAGATGTATGTTTTATTTATATATACAAAAGATATTTAATCACATGTGATTAAAAGCAACTTTGTGATTTCCTGATTATATATGTATTTATATATCTCAGAAACTCCTAAGCAAAAGGGGAAAGGGGAAAAATGAGAGTGTTGAAGAAGAAATAGAGAGAAGAATAGAAGAAAAAAATGAAAAATGTATAATTCAATCACATGTTATTATGCACATAAACATCCTTTATAAAATCAGACACATATGATTATACACATAAACATACCACACTCTTTCTTAATCAAATGTGATTACCATGTTTTATATACAAAAAGGATATTAAAACACATGTGATTAACATCTATTGATAACAGTGTATGCTTTATTTATAATAAAATCGTTTTATCATTTGTGATTTATATCTATATTTATACGTTAAAGAATAATTTAAAAGAAAAGGAAAAATATTCAATGAAGAAGAAACAACATAAATGAGATTTAAACAAAAACATGACGAAGGTATAATACAATCAAATTTGATTAGGAAACTAAACAACCCAAAAATTCTTTAAACACATGTGATTACAATATGTTTTAAAAATTTATCACTTCAATCACATGTGATTAGAATCTGTGTTGAAGATTGTAAACTTATTTATTATGAATTTGTTTAATCATTTTTTTCTTGTTATGAATTTATTATTAAAAATTCTTGTTTAATGATAAATGTATCAATATATGATTAACACATATGATTTCCAAAACAACTATTGTACTAGTAGCAGAAAAAAAAAGATAAAAGCTATAGCTTTAGAAAAAACAACTTCTTGATGAACATGAAGATTATGACTTTGAAACAAATGAGAAAAAGAAAAGGAACAAGAAGCAAATAAAGAATCATTTTGATACAATAAAAAATAGGTATATTTTGTGATTACCATATTTTATATATTTTATATTAAATCACATATGGTTAAAACATAAGATTATAAAATCAGAAACATGTATATTTTTATGATTAACATCTTTTATATATGACTAAAATCATATACGATTTGAAAAACAACTTTTAGAAATCAATCACATATAATTATATAAATGAACAACCCACAGTCTGGTATAATCACATATGATTACAATCTTTTATATACATAAAGACATAGATCACATATGATTATATTTTTGTATTATCCAGTTAAATGACATGTGATTTAAATATAACATATGTATACTAAGAACACTTATTCTTATAATCACATATGATAGGTGCTCCCCCGGAGATTTGCTTTTGGTAATCAAGGATTCAATTATATTAAAAAAGATTGTGTTAAAGATATTGGATTTAGAAATCTTTTGAAGATGAATATGACGGAGGTGCATGGGGAACTAAGTTGCTTTGTACTTGAAAATTTTGATCCAACAACAAAGAAGATTATTCTTCAATAGTCGAGATTAATGTGATAAGGGAATCAGTCACTCAAATTTTTGAATTTCCATTGGGAAGGATAAAGTTTTCTAACCTTCCATTTAGAACAGAAGATGATAATACGTATGACGAATGGACATATCAGTTCAAAAATAAGAGAATGATCAGACTTCAAGAAATAAAAATGAATATTGTCTCCTCAAACAAAGTGCATATGAAATTTAGAATGAACTTCTTGTCTTTGTTGATCAACTATTTGATTGAATCAAGTTCATCTGGAAAAGCAAACACATCCCCGTTAAACTACATAATGAAGAACACAAAAAGAAGCAACGCTAACTAGTTCTCCTGTGTAACACCCAGTTTCCAAGACGGATCGGTTTAGGGCATCAAAGAGTCAAAGGCACGGTTTTGGGTAAAACCGGGTGTCATGACGCAACCATAAGAAGGTCACGATGTGAAAAGTGAATAAATGAAAATTTCAGATCCAACTGAGCTCACGAAGTGAGACATAAGAGCTCACGACGTGAGAACTGTTGCAGCCCAATACCATGATCTTTTAAGGTTTCCTTCGTATTTAACCTCCTCTAAGTCATTTTTAGGGTTCATTGCCAGCCTCCTTCATCCTCAAACACATAAAAACCCTAAACCTAGCCTCTCCTTGTGATTCTTAAGCTTTTGGTGGTGTTTTGGTGGCTTGAAGAAGAAGGGATCACCTTTGCATCATATATCCAGATTGGAAGCTTCATTTGCATCTTCTAGCAACATCTCTGGACCTTTGTGAGTAACCAGGATTCAAGCTTTATGATTCCTTATTGCTAGATCTAAGGTTTTATGCATGATTATCCAAGGTTAGATGAGTTAGAGTGTTGGGACTCTATAAAGTTAGCAACTTTATGGGTCCTTAGAGTCCTTTGGTGATTATATGTGGTGGATTTGATGTTTGACCTCATGCTTGAGGTTTTGACCTCCTTTTCTTCATGAATTCCCGAATTTGAGCTCAAGTATTACATTGGACATGCAAGAACTTAAAGTATCGGTTTTTATGGTTGTTGAGGTGTTAGGAAGCCTTATGGAGGAGGCGGATTAGTGGCTTAAAAGATTAAGAGGTTTTATTCATCAAAATGTCATTCAGACAGTTCTTACAATGTGAGACTATGCTTATCATGTCATGAGGATCGAAGGATCATGACTATTTTGTCTTTTAGTGGCTCATGATGTGACCAATAGAGTGCCACGTCGTGAAGGTCCGTTAACCATTGACTTTTATTGACTGTTGACTTTTTGACCAGTTTGACTTTGGGTCAAACTTGAAGAATTTGGACTGTTGCTTAAGATTCTTCCATGTTTTGGTGCTAAAGGGCTCGTGGGAGTAAGTAGTACAGAAAAGGAAGTGGTTCACAGCGTTTCGGGGTTCTTCGTTTCAGGTGATTTTTCCTCACTGTACACGTAGGTCGAAGGCACCAATGTCGGCCCATTAGTTTTGATTATCACTTAGTAAAGGGATGCCCTAGGGGTTGTATGTAGCCATGTAGGATACATTGATGACTCTTGATCTAGGCTTTCTTGCATGTTCCTTGTTTGGTTGTGGCTCTAGCGTAGGATCATCTGTCCGGGTGGCTATCTCACCTCTAGTTCCTTTTGTTTATGCATTCCATGGAAAATTGTCGGTAGCGGAGCAGTGTGCTGTGAAGTGTCTAGTAGGTGGTAGTGAGTTGCATGATTGGTAGTTGCATGTATTTATGTACCTACTTGATCTACTATTTGTTTATTTGTTGGATTATTGTGGTGTTGAGGTTGAGGCGGTACTGTTGTGTGTTGTAAGCCAAGTTACCATGTGCGGGCCGGCTGTAAGCCGTAGGCATGGAGGCTCGGGAGGAGCGGTTCATTAGAGCGGTCTAGCTACTGAAGGCATTGTGAGGTGCGCCAGTAGACTGTAGATTCGATAGAACGGTACAAGCATTTTGTCGGCTTGCGAAGCAGTCCAGGCAGACTGAAGGCTCATGCTTACATGTATTATAGTTGTGATTGGTGTGTGTGGTATTTTGGGAAAACTCACTAAGCTTTGTGCTTACGCAGTTGTTTATGTTTTCAGGTTCTATCGGTGATCATGGGGTGAAGGCGTGACTGTACACACTCATTAGCAACATTGAGGATTTCACGATTATTATTTTACTCTGATCTTCGACAAATACAATTTGGAATAAATATTTTTCTTATAATGGATCTATAATTGTGAAGTTTTACCTTAAAAAAATGCAATTTTTTGATTTTGAAAATGGGATGTTACAAGTTCGTATTAAAGCCCTGGTTGGAGGGATTTGGAGGAACACTTGTGTGAATCCAAACTCAAACTAGGATACGAGAATTTTCACCAAACGTTTTTGAAACAAGAATTTATAATAAAAGGGCTAGTTTAGGGACATTGGCTCGGTCTCTTGTCATGTTATTGTTTGATTGTTGGCTTAGGATCGGGAACATGGAGTTTGACTTAACCTAGGTTTTATAGGAAGATGCGGTGTATACAGTCATCCAGAGCCCGAACAGGAGACTGATTCCCAAAATACCCATATTTATTATATGTGCTGAATTTTGAATTTGCTGAAATGTGAATTGTTAGAAAATCATGTTAATAGATAAGAATAGGTTCTTTGTAACACTAGCGAAAATCACAATAATTTTAAACTTTTAAAACCAACCCACAAGCATAAAAGTGTTTACAAAACCATTGTTTCAAAATGCTTATATAATATCAGAGTATCCCAAAATCATATAAAAACCTATAAACAAGAGGATGTGCATGGTCACGCCTTCACCTTTCTACGGTCATCCGAAGTACCTGAAACAATAAACTAAAATTGTAATCCATAGCTTAGTGAGTTCCCCAAAATACCACCACAAAACAAAGCACAAACACAAACACTCATGCTTGGCCCAATCAGCCTCGGGCTGGAATACCAGGCATGCCTACGATGGGTCCAGTCATCCTCAGGATGGAATACCCTCGTATCATAAGCATGTTGGCCCATTCAGCCTCGGGCTGGAATACTAACATGTCGGTTCTAATCAGCCTCAGGCTGGAATACCCCCGGTTTGTTAACCGACACACATAGCAGTACAATCTCACCATACACCATAGAATGTCGACATATGCATAACATATAAACAAATAATCAAGAAACAGGTAAACAGATAACAGATCCACATATCACTACTGTATGCTAACACCCTACATATCAGTATACATAACAGAAAGGGCCGACATTGGTGCCTTCGACCCACATATACTGAGAGGAAAACTCACCTCAGACTGAACACTATCTGCTGAGTTACTAACTCCGAATCTCAGCTCAATCTGACACCTAATCATCATAATCACCGATTCTTAGCCATAATCCAAAGTACCAAAAATACCCTTAAGGTCAAACTTGGTCAAACTAGGTCAAGGTCAAAGTCAAACTGGTCAAACCACTGAGTCAACTGAGTCAACCCAGCCGATTCGACCCAGAGCGAGTACAAGGGGCGTACTTTGGAGGTATGCTGGGGTACTCCTCCTTAACCGTATCGGGACCCTTGACCGCATATGTTGGGCGTACTCTCAGGTACACAGGGCGTAACCCCAAAAATCATGATTCATTTATTAAGAGCTTAATGTAACGAGTTAATGCACCTAAATGCAGATCCAAGGTCCAAATTCCATAAAGAGTCATAGAGTTGGAAACTTTATGACCTTGCATGCACGAAAAGTGCTTAATCCATAAAGACCCAATACCTTAATGCCTTAAGACTTCCATTAACATGCATGGGCCAAAACTAGCCATTAAAGCTCCATTTTTATGACTTAACCCCACTACTAGAGTCTAAAAATACAACTTAATGAGTCAAGAACATGCCATGTTCGAGATTTAACAATTTGGGGCCAAAAAGGACATAAAATCAACACATAAGCAAGATCTAGTGAAGTATCCATCAAGGTTTGAACTTTATACCTTCAAATGATGGAGAAGGGTGCAAAACTCCCAGATGTAATCTTGCTTCTAGATTCCAAGCTTCACCACCACCTTCCTCTTCCTTTGGAACACACACAAAAACTCACATAAAATCTTCCAAGTGCTCAAATGAGGCGAGGGTTTGCAAGAGAACACGAGTATGATGATGGAGGCTGGAAATGAGAAGAGAAATGAGGCTTAATGTTGCTTAAATATGAGAAAAATCCTCAAAACTAGAGTTTAGGATCTGGCCGCGTACGCCCAGCGTACTAGGGCGCGCCCTAGTACGCCCAGTGTACTCATGTACGCATTGCGTACTCCCATAGCCTCAAAATTACGGAAGTGTCACTACGGCTTAATTGAACACATTCATGCCCCCAGGGTCCAATTTACATCATAATAAACTCATAAGGGTCAAGATTAGAAGTACCTTATCGACAGGATGTTATAATTATCCCCCACTTGAACTAGACATCGTCCTCGAAGGATGCAGCGACGAATAGCTCGGGGTAATGCTCCCTCATCTCCGCCTCTGGCTCCCAAGTCCACTCGGAGCCTCTCCGATTCTGCCACTGAACCTTTACCAAAGGTATCTCCTTGTTACGTAGGACCTTCACCTTTCTCTCTAGATACGCTACCGGCCTCTTAACATAGTTCAGGCGCTCATCGACCTGAATATTGCCCAAGAAGACCACTGCCTCATCATCCAATACGCACTTTCACAACTGTGAAACGTGGAAAGTGCTGTGAATTTGATTGAACTCCTCAGGTAGATCCAACCTATAAGCAACCTTGCCAACCCTGGAAATCACCCGAAAAGGTCCAATAAACTGGGGACCCAATTTCCCCCTCTTCCAGAAGCGTATCACACCTTTCTAAGGTGAGAACTTCAGTAATACCATATCACCGACCTGGAACTCCAACTCGGATCAGCACCGGTCGGCATAACTTTTCTGCCGACTCTGAGCTGTCTGTAGTCTCTGCCTGATCTACTGGATAAGCTCTGTGGTCTGAAGGACTACTTTGATCCTTCCCATAACCCTGTGACCAACCTCGCCCCAACAAACCGGGGTACAACATACCCGCCCAAACAAGAGCTCAAATTGCGGAGTACCAATGCTGGAGTGATAACTACTATTATAGGAGAACTCTGCAAGAGGTGGGTAGGAATCCCAACTCTCAACAAAATCAATAATGTAGGCCCGCAACATATCCTCAAGGGTCTGTATCATCCGCTCACTATGGTCGTCTGTCTGCGGATGATAAGCAGTGCTGAAATGCAACCTCGTACCCAGATCCTCGTGGAACTTCTGCCAAAAACGGGAAGTGAAACGGACACCCCTGTCCGAAACAATGGAGACTGGAACCGCATGATGAGAACCAATCTCTCAGACATAAACATCGGCCAATGTTTCAGCCGAAGAGCTCTCCCGGATGGCAAAAAAGTGGGAACACTTGGTCAATCGATCCACGATGACCCATATATCATCAAAACTATTGGAACCTGAAAAGTAAACCTCTAGCAATCACAAGTATTGAAGATCCAAAGTCAGCAGTGTCCGAGATTATGTGAAGTCTGAAATGTAGATGGTGTACGAGATGAAGACTATTCCAAGATGGAGAGTAGATCCGAGATCATATTGTCTGTTTGAACATTTATTATTTATTGTCTTATTCATGATGTAACATTTCATAGGACTTATCTTTTGTATATCTTTTAGATGATCAGTTGTTAGTGACTGATTATTAACCAGTCCTAGGAATGTATCCAAGTTTATACGATGTTCCTCCTTAGCCTATATATGGAGTGATTTGAATGGCGAATAACAAGCATTGTTACTCCAAAGATAGCAAAAATTCTCTTTGATTTACTTTCACTTTTCTCTCAAAAATGAAGATCTTTCATAAACATTCTTATTGTTCATTTATTGTTTTTACATTGATTATACTCCTAGTTTCTTCATTTAATATTTTGTACTTTGTTGAATATTTCATTCAAGTCCTAACTGGTATTACCATATTCGACTGGAACATTTAATTAAGAGCAAACATTGATCTTAAAGATTAACTCAAGGTTTGAGTTTTCAAACCTTGTCCTTGCGCAATAGTTTCTTGTACTCTCAATTGGTATCAGAGCTTGAGTGGTTGTCCTTCGAATCCATAAGAACAGATTATAGTTAATTCGAAATTACCTTGGTATTTCGATCATTTCTATGTTCAGGATAAAATTTCTTCTATATACCGCTTCTGCTCTAGTATCTTAACTTCAATGGCTGCTCCTAATTCTCATCAAATTTATTCAATGCAAATATCAAATTGCATGGGTTGCCCTTCTCATGCCCCATTGCTAGTTGTTGAAGGGTATGATCACTGGAAAGTTAGAATGGAAAGGTTTTTACTTGGTAAAGAAAAAGGTGAAGCTATCTGGAGATCTGTAAAAGAAGGTCCACATGTTCCTGTTAGACAAATTGTAAGAGATGCTGCTGCAACTCTCATGGGACAGGAAGAACAGCGTTAGGCACCTCTCACTGCTGATGATATCGAGAAATTGCATGCAGATCAAGTTGCTTTTTCCAAAATGGTGTTTAGTGTTCCTCCTTCTCTCTTTGAGCACATTAAGTTGTGTAAATCTACTAAAGAGATTTGGGACACACTCCAAGACTTGTTCGAAGGATCAAAAAACATGAAGGATAAGCGTTTGACTTCCGTTCTCAATGAGCTCGATACTTTCACCATAACTCCCGGTGAATCAGTTGCCTCGGCCTCTAATAGATACCGAATCGTCGTCAACAACATGACAACTCATGGGATTGTTCGAACTCCACTTGAATACAATCTCAAGTTCATCAGTAGTCTTGGTAAAGGATGGGGAAATGTGAAATCATGTCTTCAGAGTAATGGATCTCTGAAGAAGTTGAAGCTTTACAAGCTGTTTGACGAACTTCAAGGTCATGAATCAAATGTTGCACAAACCTTCATAGAACTCTCAGGAGGTCCTCTTGCTCTTGTTAGCTCCTTCGATCCTCATGTCTCGAACCCTTCTGTTTCGGACCCTTTCAAATTTGTTATCCCAACTATCTCATCTATTCAACCCTCTCCACCAACTTTACCTGCTCCTACTAGTTCAAACTATCAGTTTGATGGAGACCTCGACCATGTAGCAATGGACTCCGAACTACGCTTTCTACGAGAGTTTTCTTTGTTTTCCATGAAATATAAGCGTCCCTTCAATCCCACTCACAAACCATATCACAACCGTTTCCAATCTCCTCATCAAAGTAATCCCCAAACATTTCCTAAACCGTCAGAAAATCCACCTGCTTATAAACCCAACATCTCTACACCAAACCATACCTCAGAATCTCACAAGACTCCGAACTCAGGAAAACCAAAAATCGTTTGTCACAAGTGTGGTCATGAAAATCACTATACCAAAGATTGCTTGGCTGAAGTACTAAAAAAACCCAAGATCAAGGACTCTTCTTACTATGTACGTCGACCTCAAGAAATGGCTGCTAGTGAGAAATCATTTGTTATCACTGTGTCAAGAGATGTGGAAGGATATTGGTCATCTGGTGATGAAGATGATGTGAGTACTGGTAGAAACATGTGTCTTATGGCTAGAAAAACAATTGAATGTAATGAAGGCTACTGGTCATCTGGATCAGAGGAAGATTATGATGATGCTAAACCAAACTACTGCTACATGGCAACCAATGACCTACCCGGTAGAAGCATCGTTCAATAGGTAAAATGTATGATTTACTAATAATAATTTTGATTTATCTCTTTGTGAACCATATCTAACTCAGATCAAATCAAATATGAACATCATTTATAAAGCCTATGAGTCTGCGATTGAAGCTAGTGAGAAGATGGAGAGTGAACTAAGTCGTCTTAGATTGCGTTTTGAGGATAAGAAGCTTAATATTGAGTCTTTAGAGCATGAACCTCTAATGTCAAAAGATGAATGTATCATTCTTAAGGAAAAATGTGAAATCACTTATTCTGAAAGAAATGTTTTAATTTTTGATAACAAACGTCTCAATGCCAAAATAGATGCTTTGCATAATTCCGTAGACATTCTTGAAGCAAATGAACGGATGACTCATAATTTTCGTCATCCTTGGTCTAAAGCAGAATCGAGTTTCCGAAACCTATTGCTCGTCCCTTGAAGGAGTTACAAAAATTAACTTTTATGGGAGACAATCTGAACAACAAACATTCGGATAGCCCTGTCTTGCCATTGTCACCCCTTCCTGAGACTCCGGGCTGATTCTCATCCCTGATACCTGAGTTTCAACCAATAGTTGTCAAATGTCCTGATTCCATGCCTCTTCCGCCTATGATACCCTTGGACCTAAATCAGAACTCGGAATTTCCCCCTAGCATTCCCAATACTGTAGTTCAAATTCTGAACCACAGTCCTCCTCACAATTGTGTTGTTGAAGAAATTATTCCAGAGACAACTGGACCTGACTCGGATAAATCAAATTTTGTCTGGGCATCTTTTGATAGTGACGTTGAAGAAGAAATTGTAGTAGAATATTCATTTGATTCTTGTGTTTCTGATTCTCAAGTGATTTCAAAAACCACCTTAGTGCCAATTAAACCCAAGTTTAACAACCCATCTGCTGGCCAAACTTCCAAGTCATCATCTGACTCCAGGAAGAAACCTTCGTTGAATAGGAGAGATGTCGCTGATCCTAAGATAGAAGCCAAAATCGCCCTCCAAAAGGAAATTAGGTCAAGAAAAGACTCCAGGTTCATTGAGAATTCCAAAAGAAAGTGTCTTCGACTGTAAGCTCGACCAGTAGGAACCATAACACATTTGCGCCTGTTAAGATTCTTAAAAGGCCATCCATTCCTCCTAGAACGGTAGTTCAATACAAAGTTGTCAGTCCCATTCCAAAAAAATATGTTGAGACTTGTCCCACAAGAAATAACTCTCCTCAGACTGTTTCCTCTATTTTTATTGCTAAATCTGATGGTACGATTATTAAACCACAACAGCTTTCAAAACCAAATGTACCATCAACAGCACCAAACAAAGAACGATTTGTTAAAAACACTGTCACTCAAAAAATTTCAAAGAATTCAAAACAAAAGTTTGAGTGGAGAGCTAAAAGTGTTGAAAAAGATATTGAAACTTCAAGTAACACTGTGATTCCTATAGCTCCGAAAACAGTCTGTTCGAGAAAAGTTGTTCCGAAACACCCTGGTGTTGAATATGATTTTTGGATCAATGAAAAGACATTGGCATTTTGCTTCTTTCCGAGAGGATCTCAGAACAAGCCTTCCGAGACACATGTTGCTCAAAAGTAACAATCCAAGTCCAAAGCCCGTTCCTAAGTCCCAAAACCAAACTCGGAGCCTAAAAACTCCAAACTTCACTAATTTTCAGGCACTTTGTGCTTCGGAACAAGATACAATATGGTATATTGATGGTGCTTGTTCCATGCACATGACGGGGCAGAAAGATTTTATGCATGATCTCAAACTCTCACCAAATGTTGGCTAAGTGACGTATGACAACAACTCCAACTCTCAAATCCGAGGTTATGGTGTCCTCACCAATGGAAACTTCTTTGTGCCAAACGTGGCATAGGTAGTTGATCTGAAGCATAATCTAATTAGTGTTTCTCAACTTACTGATGTAAATCGTCGAGTTGAATTCTGCAAGAAACACAACTATGTCATGACAGAAGATCGGAAAGAATGTTTGATCAAGTCAAATCACAATAAGAACATGTATCCTCTTGACATCAACATGATCATTGGCAAACCTCAACTCAGTCTATTCTCTAAGGCAGTTCATGATGTCAGTTGGTTATGGCATCGAAGGCTTGCTCATCTAAATTTTAGATATATGAATGATCTTGTTTCCGGTTAAATGGTCTGAGGTCTGCCTCTCATCAAGTTTGAAAACGATCATCTCTATGCTGCCTGTGAATGTGGGAAGCAATCAAAGAAAGGTCATCCTGTCATCATCAAAAAATCAATCTCGGAACCGTTAGAGCTACTTCATATAGATCTGTGTGGACCCTCCACTGTAGAAAGTTTGCATCACAAGAAATACATTCTTGTGATTGTGGATGATTTTACAAGGTTCATCTGGGTCTTCTTCCTTAGGCGCAAGTCAGAAACAGCCTCAGAACTTATCAACTTTATCAAAGGAATTGAATTTATTGTCAAACTTCCTGTTTGACGAATTCGAAGTGATAATGGTTCGGAGTTTACCAATGTCACCATTGAGAATTTCTTATCCGAGAAAGGTATTGACCACAATTCCTCAGCTCCCTACACTCCTCAACAAAACGGTGTGGTTGAAAGACGAAACAGAACCCTCGTTGAAGCTGCTCTATTGATGCTTAACTTTGCAAATCTTCCACTTTATCTTTGAGCTGAAGTTGTGTCCACTGCTTGCTTCACTCAGAATCGAAGCATTATTAATGGACTCCTCAACATGACACCGTATGAAGCCCAAATTGGTCGTAAGCCAAGTATCTCTTTTCTATATGTTTTCGGCTGTCGATGCTTTATCAAAAACAATTGTGATCACCTCACGAAATTTCAGCTAAAAGCCGATGAAAAAAAATTTCTTGGATACTCAGCAAAATCAAAAGCTTACCGAGTTCTGAATCCTCAAACTCGTGTTCTTTAAGAAAGCTTTGATGTCACCTTTGATGACAACTATATTCGGAATTCTAGCCCAATCCATGTCACAACCCACATCATGGAGTCCAATGCTCCATCGCCAGGATGTCTGAATCCTCAAATAATTCATGAAGTCGATTTTGAAACCCTGTTCGGACCATCTGAAACAGATCTTGATTCGGAATCTCGATAAAGACAATCCTCATCAACTGTAGCTTAAATTTCACAAAATGTTTCAGGTCCGACACCCATATTTCCTCCATTTGATTCCAAACTGATTCAACCTTCTCAGGTTGAGGGGGAGAATGATTTTTCCTCTATTGAATCAAATGTTGAAGGATTCCAAGATGCAGCGGATCAATTTGCTAAATCCGATCCTATTCCGGACAATAACGACGGCAACGCCAACTTCTTTGACTTTCCGGACGAAAATAAGGCTGATATCTCCGGTTCAGAAGTTCAGGAGGAGCATCATCCTCAAATTCAAGTTGTTCAGGGGGAGCAACACAACCCCATTGTTGATGTCGGATCATCTGCTGCAGAAGAGCTTCTGTGACTACACATCTGGACCAAGGATCATCCTCCAAACCAATTTATTGGAAATCTAAACGTCGGTATTCAAACTCGTTATGCCACCAACATACAAAATGAATGTCATTTCTTGGTATTTATTTCAATGGTTGAACCAAAATCCATCAAGGAAACACTTAGACATGCTGACTGGATTACAACCATGCAAGAAGAATTGACAGAATTTGACCGAAATGAAGTGTGGACTCTCGTTCCTCATCCTCAGGATCATCCCATTATAGGTACGAGATGGGTGTTCCGAAATAAGCTAGACGACGATGGACTTATCATTCGAAAAAAAAAGCAAGATTGGTGGCCAAATGATTCACACAGATTAAAGGACTTGACTATGACGAGACCTTTGCTCATGTTGCCCATCTTGAAGCCATCATAATTTTTCTTGTTTATACAGATCACAAAGGCTTTAAAGTTTACCAAATGGACATAAATAGCGATTTTCTTAATATTGAACTTGATACCGAAGTGTATCTCCAACAACCTCCCGGTTTTGTCAATCCTTCTTATCTAAATTATTGCTACAAACTCCGAAAAGCTGTTTATGGCCTCAAGCAAGCTCCTCGTGCCTGGTACGAGACTCTCACCGACTTTCTCAAGCGTTCTGGTGTAACATACCAAGTTTCATCATTTATAGTCCCTGGGGATGGAAGGGTAAAGCCATAAAGAGCCTAAGGACTAAATTGTAATTTTGGGACCAGGAGGAGTACGTTGCGCGTACATAAGGGTACACTGAGTGTACTCATCACAGAAGGAAACCCTAATATCTCGGGTTGGAGGCTATATAAACATCCTTATAGCTCATTTTCTCTCCTCCTTTTCAGTCTCCATCTTCCAGAAACGTCCCCAAACCCTAGTTCTTGTTTGTGAGAGTGAGTTGGTGGGTATTTTGAGCTCTTGAAGGTGAAGCCATTGCAACACATAGTTGAAGAAGGAGATTGGCTTGTAGATCTGAAGTTGTGTTGTGCCCTGGAAGCTCCAGAAGATAAAAGCTTCAAACTTTATGCTTGTAGGTCATAGATCTATCCTTTCTAGCATTATGGAACCATTTCTTGTCCCAAAAACCCCAATATGGCTCATGATGCATTTTGGACGAGATAAGCTGTCCTTTCTGGACCTTGAAGAGGTCTTAAGTAATAAAAATGAGGTCCCAATGGCTTAAGATGTCCCATACATGTAGTAGAAGGGTATTAATGGATTAAGACCTTGGCTTAAGATCTTTCTGGACATCCAAAGTGATAAAGTTAAAGACTTTATGAGTCCTAGGCACATTTGGTCACTAGATCTGGAGTTTGGGCTTAAGTGCTTAAGCCATTAAGCACTTATTAGGGTTTTGGTGAAACCCTGCGTACGCCCAACGTAAGGTTCTATACGCCCAGCGTACAGAGTCAATGACCCTGTTTTCCAGTCAATGCGAGACTCGTGTATGCCCCACGTAGCCTTGGGGTATGCCCAGCGTACGCCTTCTGTGGACTTTTGGTGATTTGGGCTTTGGGTTTGGGCTACTTTTTGGGCTAGTAGGGTTTGGGCCTTGCTGGAATTTCTGAGTAGATATGTTTTGGAGCAGTTTTGGTGATAGTGGATCATGGGGTTAAGTCCAATAAGGAAGTTGGGCCCAATTTAGTAAATTGGGCCAATAATGGGCCTTGTATAAAGACTTTCAAGGTTATGGACTTGGAATTGGGCCTTGGCCCAATAAAAGAGAATGGACATGATGGATTGATTGGACCCTTAGCCAAGATTGTTATGTTGTGTAATGACTTGGTATTTATCATGTGATAGTTCGGGATTTCCGGTGAGATAGCGATTCGGGAGTTGATACTTCAGTTCAGGTCGGCATTGCGAGGTGAGTTATCCTCACTATATCAACAGGGTCTAAGGCACCAAGGCCGGCCCTTTCTCGGATTGTATATTGGTATTTGTTTGATATGCTTATTGATCTGTTAGATTGGCGTCCTGGTAATTAGGACGGTATTATGTTTAGTGACATGGTTTAGGTCGGTATCCTGGTATATAGGATGATGCTATGTTAGTGACCAGTTAGGTCGGTATCCTGGTTGTAGGATGTTGCTATGATATATGATCTGTTAGATCGGTTTGTTTGTCTATAGACTGTTATGTGATTATCTGTTATATGTACACATGGTTGTTTGATTGGGGGTTGGGTTTAGGCGGGTCCTACTTTGTGCTTTAGGACAACATACCCAGGGCGGACCGGATAGGCTGCAGACCCGGGAGGGCACATAGTCAGGCCGAAGGCCCGGCGAGCGGTCCGGATAGGCTGAAGGCCCCGAGAGGACGGTCCAGACGTGTCGAGGCTCAGAGAGTGGGCCAGATAGACTGAAGGCCCGGTGTGGGCGGTCCAGTCATACTGTAGACTCAGAGAGTGGGCCAGGTGGACCGAAGGCCCGGTGCGGGCGGACCAGTCACACTGTAGACTCGAGATGCATGGTTGTTCTGTATTTGTTGATATGATATGATCATGGTTATATGAGGTTGGTATTTTGGGGCTAACTCACTAAGCCTTCAAGCTTATAGTTTCAATTTATTGTTTCAGGTTCAGCGGATGACCACACGAAGGCAAAGGCGTGACCGTACACTTCCTCGATTGATGATTATGATTTCTGGGAACTCTGATGTTTAAACTATTTTGAAAAACAAATTGTAATAACTGAATGGTTTTAAATGTTTGAAAAGGTTTTAAATTGGCTCGAATTTTTATGGACGTTACAAGTTGGTATCAGAGCCTTGGTTTGAGTGAATTGGAGGAACACTCGTGTGAATCCAGTCTCAAATCAAGGAAAGATTTTCAAAATGATTTTTAAATGGTTTTCGAAATAAGTAAAAGAGGATGCGAAGTGTACGATCAGCCGGAGCCAGTAAGTAGACCCCAAAATACCATGAAGTTATTTGATTATGTGATATGTTAAAACAACATGCTAGTACTAGGCTAGGGATCTTCATGAATTGCATGATTACATGATGCCTGATAGCCTAGAGTTTTCCTTATATGAAATTGACATCATTACTGTAGTTGCTTAGTGTATGCATCACGACTGTACATAATTAAGATCTTATAGCCTGAGAATGTTTGGTTTGGCCTTATTTCTTGTTCTTGTATGATGAAAAGCTTAGGGTAGCATCAGGTATTCGAAAGTCTATAGGGTCCAGCGTTATGTATGGCTAGTATACACTAGTGCTGCAGGGTTGGTGGAAGTTTCATGGATGGGTGGGTAGTGAGAGGCCGGGAGGCCAGTTACGAGATATTTATCATTCCTCTAGGAGTGAGGATTGAGAACTCGCTATGATTATGTATATTGTTAGGGCGTTGTGATGATACTTGAGACAAATATGGGTAGGTGTGGAAGGTAGTATGGGCCCGTACTACTGAAAGCACAGGACCCATACGCGTAGCAAGGAAGTCACAACCCCTAGGGTTGGGTTGGGAGTTGGTCCCTTGTCATTATATGAATTATCAGAGATCTTTATGGAGTCTTACTAGAGTGGTGGTTGCGAGTCGTCTTGAGACCGGATCCAGGTTAGGATCGGGAGCTGGCAGCCAGGATAGGCCAACATTTTCTGAGGATCGTGTTAGTGAGATCATCTGGGAGGGGGTGATCAAGATTGTCTGGGGACAGTTTCCGAAGATGTTCGGGTCTATTAAGACCTCCATGGTTGAGTATTTCTACGAGCGCTATGCAGCCCTTGCTGAGACGGCTGCCGCAACAGCTGTATCGACGGCAGGGGGAGGAGCTGGTCGAGCTTTCCAGTACTAGGACATATTCTGATGAGTAGAGGACTACAGTTACTTGAGATCAGGAAGATATTCTGTACTCATTACATTTTGCGGGCTGAGCGGGAGTGGCTATCACAAGAGTGTCTGGATTTGAGGTTTCGGGGGTTTTGCTCGAGGCCGAAATGCGAGTCGCGGGGACTCCGGAAAGGTGTGATGATTATGTTCAGCTAGAGTTTTGCAACTAGAAGTAAAATGGTTTATTAAAGGATTGGACTGCTGTTTTAGCGGGAAAGGATTGTGCCCTTTCAGTTTTCGAGTTCGAAGGAGTGAGCAGACTTGTGACCCCAGGATCAGGTTGTATTCTAGCTCGGGCTCAGCTGGTTGCAGGGATTGGTGACATTATTTCAGCGCCGGTGAGCGCAGGTGGGTCGATGTGGCATAAGTATTTTGTGAGGTACGGTTTGCCTTGGATCTCTTGTATCAGGCGGTAAGGATCGATTATGCGACCTATTGCACTTTTGAGATTGTAGACTATGTCTTGGGAGACTTGTTTGGAGCACCTTTGGAAAAGGGGTATTATGTGGGAGGTCTGGGGATAGGGTCCCACAGAAGGGTTATTCTTAATTTTCAAGATTTAGTGGTTTTAGCAACCGTTCGTGATTGACGGACGAAAGCACAAGGGGAAGTAGCCCGTCGCCAACGTATTAGTTGGGGCATCTATCTTTTGGTCTTCAGGACGTGAGTGTAGGGTCATTCAAGCATTAGTGATTGTCGGTTTCTCTGGGATTCAGGAAGTGTTCATCTGGTTCTTAGAAGTGTGTGATCATTTGGGATTGGTTAGTAATGGAGCGCTAGATAGAAAGAGTTGGTTGTCATCGGATCGATTGTTTGGAAGTGAGAAGGATTGGGAATCCTCCAATCTTCATGTATTGTGAAGACTTAGTCGAAGCTAAGTGGAGGAGAATCGTCCCGGGATACAGAAGTAGGAGCGGTGTTGAAAATGGGTTATGTTTCGCATCCTGGTCAGGAAGGAAGACAGCCCAAGTGGCTGTTTGGTTTGAGGGTTATGTGAGTTGGGAGTTCGGTAAAACTCCCTAGCATGTGTATCACGTCTTCTTGGTGCTTGATAGCAGAAGTTGGGGAACCAGATTGGAGTTCTAGTCATGAATTGAGTTCAGTTCGAGTATTCGGTCGAGGGTGTGCTCGACTCTAAGGGTTTTTGGATTGATAGATTGAGGGTTTTGTTGGGTGCCAGGGCTCAGCAGTACTTTTAGCACGGGTGTGCGGGTTATTTAGCATATGTGGTAGACACGCGGATCGGGGAGCAGACCACGGATTTCTGAGAGGGTGGACGATCGACATGAGGCCTAGGGTTAGGTCGGGGTTAGAGTCCACGGAATGGATCAGGAGTTCTGAACCCTAAGTGGGTGAGAACAGTCTGCATGGGAGAGACCACCAGGAGGGGTGGTCCAGGGAGATGCTCAACAGTTTAGAGCGGTCCGGATAAACTGAAGGTCGGTGGGGCGTACCAGTCAGGCCGAAGGCTCGGAGAACGGTCCAGACAGGCTGAAGGCCTAGAGAGGCGGTCCAGACATGCTGGAGGTTCTGAGAGTGGTCCAGATAGACTGAAGGCCTGGTGAGGCGGTCCAGTCATGCTGAAGACTCTATGTGTGTTTATGGATCTATGTGCAGGTATTAAGTATGCTGATAGGAATCAGTAGGTCTGTCCCCAAGTATTAAACATGCTGATGGAGTATGTTGAAGACTTTGTATGGGTTTTGTTAGTTATATCATCAGGTTCTGAGTATATATGTGTTATGGGGTAGCAACTTGTTCTACAAGTGGATAGTGTGGGGTGAGGTTTCAGTACTGTGACGCTTGTTGGTGTTATGAAGGACATTGATTAGGCCCTCTTGGGCAATGGAGGAGATGAGAAATTCTAGGATGGAGCGTTGGGACAACTGAAGTGACGACATCAGTGTCGATAGGTTATCGGGAACATTACAGTCATAGGCTGTGGGCATAGAGATTGTGTTTATTATGTCTTTTGTAGGAGCGCGTTCGGGTTAGATCTTTCTCCTGATCGTCTATGGTGACACATTATATGTGGGTAGGGTTGAGGTGGTCCTGCTCTATGCAGTAGGCCAAGATACCCAGTGCGGGCCGACTGAAAGTCGTAGGTACGGAGGCTCAAGAGGAGCGGTAGGGTTGAGGCGGTAGGCCAACAAACCCTGAGAGTTTCAACTCGTTGGTTGAATTGATTCGAAATGTTGGTATTTCAATCTAGGGTATTCCATCCCGAGGATGACCGGACCCTATGATCAATTGGACTTGGCATATTGGTATTCCCACCCGAAGAGTGGTATGGGATAGATATGAGTGTCGTATTGGTGGGCCGGTAGTGGTAGGTATGTTGTTGGTGGTAATTGTGACATCCCCAAAATCACGGCCAAAAAAGACCAATTTAATTAATGCTTTTAAATAAAATCAGAGTAATCCTTTGATTAAAAGAGTTGCGGAATTTGTTCCCAAAACAAAATATGATAAGAATTTATCAAAGCATTTCATAAAGAAATGTATTTTCATTATATAACAAAACCTCGGGATGTCATGTTCTGATACAGACCAAAAGCATAAACAATACAAAATAGACCTTACAACAGTTACATATAACTACTGGTCTATAATCCAAAAATATCTTGACAATGTCATCCAACTTATACTCTCGTGCCACTACCTGTAATACAAAGAAAAACTGAGTGCGTCAGGCTTGGGAGCCTGGTGAGCATATAGGGTTTTCAACCCACAATAAATAATTATATTTAGTTTATCAACCAACAATAACCCGATTACCCATTCCCGTTATCCTCACTTTATGTCCCTAAAACAACTATCACAAGGGACCTAGTCTAAGGATTTTCATCGGGATGGACATTACTGCGAAAGGGTTTCCTCCACAATAAATGTCCTAAAGGCAACCATGAGGGGGATAGAGTACACCAGTGAACACATCGTTCACAAACACCTACAGGTTATGAGCCTGCTAGCGTTCCACTGGACTGTCTAGAAAGAGTCTGTGGTCATCATCCATACTCCGCTAGATGACTAGATCAACAACAACATCGAGACCTCTCATAATTTTATTTCATCACACACCAACTGTCTACCCATGTTCTACCCAACATATTAGTAGATAAAATATATACATTTATATACAGCTTAAAACCTGTACAAAACATCCATTCAACAAGTAGTTCAAATAAACAAATAATATATAAACACATAGCACATATTTTATAAAGAATACTTTATATATATGTGTTAGAAGAAAACGAATATACACTCACTTGATCAGAAGATGATCGGACAACACTACGGCTCTAAGAGTAGTATTTTTGGTGAAACCGGGATGCTTTCTTGAAACCGGGTTTCTCGCGGGCAGATTTTCGTCTATGAAACATTACTTCTCGGGATCCTCAGGGCTTCGAGACTTGCTTCGGGTCTCGGGAATGATACCGGGCGCTTCGGGGGTATAAATTGCACGTAAAACGATGTAATACGGGAGAGAGGAAAGGAATTGAGCAACAAAACTCGACTGGCCTTCAACTTCTATTTATAGGGCCATTTTATGCACTCACGTCGTGAGATTTTAGTGCTCACGTTGTGAGCTCAGTAGGTCACTGCGTTCGTCATTCTTCCACTTGCTCTGGAGGGTGTCCAGTCTGTGCTCACGTCGTGAGCATTGTGCTCACCTCGTGAGCTCTGACACAGCCTCGAATTTTGTGTTCCGAACTTCAGAAATTCATATCTCTCGCATACGAACTCCGTTTTCGACGTTCTTTATATGCACGTGTAGGTGAGATTATGCTCTACAACTCTCGTTTAGACTCCGTCGACTATTTTAAATTTTAACTTTTATTATATTATTTTAGTAGGCCGGGACAGGAAAACTCCGTTATAAACTCATAACTTCTTCATCTGACGTCCGTTTTCGTCTGTCTTTCTTCCGTTGCACTACTATCGATGAGATCTTCGATTCTCGTTTAGATTGTTTTGGCTAGAAATCACTCGATCTCATATTCGAACTTTGGGCTGCATAACGCTAAGTCGAAACTTTGAAAAATCATAACTTCCTCATACGAAGTCAGATTTAGACGTTCTTTTTATGCACGCTCTCGGTTTAACATATTCTACGACTTTCGTTTAGATCACTAAGGCTAGATATCGTCTATCTTAAATTCATATTTTACATCATACAGCGTCGTGCCGGTTCTGTCGCGAAACTTCGACAGGTCATAACTTCTTCGTTATAACTCGGATTTCGGCATTCTTTATATATTCGGAAACCTCGTCACGACCACTACCACATCCTTCATAGATATCGGGTTTATCTAACATTTCATTTTGATGCTTATTTTTATCCTTAATTCATTTAAGTCACACAATTAAGCATAAAACACATAATACTCAAATAATACATCTTTATTATTTCAAGACGGGTTACAAAGGTTAGCCTAGACTATTACATCATCATTAATGCCTAGCCTGGAAACACGAGCGTTACAATTCTCTCCACCTTAGGATGATCCCGTCCCCGGAATCACACATCAACAAACAAATGCGGATAGCGACTCATCATGTCACTCTCCATCTCCCAGGTGAGATTTGGCCCGTTCGCATGTTTCCATCAGACAAGCACTAATTAGACCATCTTGCGTCGCAACTTCTTAGTCTTTCGGTCAACGATTGCCTCTGGTTGTTCAACTAACCTCTTGTTTTCATCAATTCTCAATTCCGAAAGTGGAATCATGTCGGGAACTTCTCCCGTGAACTTCCTCAAATAACACACATGAAAAGTGTTATGAATTCCATTCAGTTATTCGGGTAATTCCAGCTTGTAAGCTTGATTCCCAATCCTCTGAAGAACTTTAAACGGTCCAATAAACCTTGGACTTAATTTTCCCCTTTTTCCAAATCTTATAAGTCCCTTCCACGGTGAGACTTTAACCAAAACTGAATCTACAACTTCAAAACTCATCGGTCGTCTTTTCTTGTCAGCATAGCTCTTTTGACGATCTTGAGCTGCTAACATTCTCTCCTTAATTATTTTCAACTTTTCAGCAGTTTGATGGACTATCTCCGGTCCCATAAACTGCTTTTCCCCAGCCTCAAGCCAACAAGACGGCGTACGACACTTCTATCCGTACAAAGCTTGATAAGGTGTCATCTTTATGGTCGAGTGGAAACTATTATTATAGGAAAATTCTACCAAAGGTAAATGTTCATCCCAGTTACCTTGGAATTCCATGGTACATGCTCTCAGCATATTTTCAAGCGTTTGTATCGTTCGTTCGCTCTGACCATCAGTCTGTGGATGGTAAGCTGTACTCAAACACAACTTGGTACCCAATTCCTCTTGTAGACTTCTCCAAAATCTTGAGGTGAAACGGTTGTCACGATCTGACACAATCGCCGTGAAGCCTCACAATTTCCTTCACGTAAGAATTCACAAGCTTATCCATAGACCATTTCTCATTGGCTGCTATGAAGTGCACATTCTTAGTGAAGCGATCAACAACCACCCAAATCATGTCGTGACCATTCTTTGTTCTGGGCAGTTTAGTGACAAAATCCATAGCAATGTCTTCCAATTTACCCATAGGCACAGGTAAAGGTTCTAAACTCCCGTATGGTTTCTGATGTTGTTCCTTGACCCGCGCACATGTCACACACTCCGCCACGTACTTTGCAATATCAAGCTTCATCGTCGGCCACCAGTAATAGGGTTTCAGGTCCCTATACATTTTAGTGCTGCCAGGATGAATTGAGTACATGGTTTTGTGAGCTTCTTCCATCAGAAGATCTTTTATTCCTCCTGACTTAGGTACCCAAATACGATCTTGGAATACCTTCAGTCCATGACCGTTTGTACCAAACACCAACGTTTTGCCCAAACATTCCTCCTTTCGGTCATTCTTCTCAGAAGCTTCTTCTTGAGCTTTCTTTATACTTTCCAAAATGGTCGAGACAACTTCTATTCTCTATGTTCTTGTCCTTTTTCTTTCAAGATTGACTTTCCGACTGAGAGCATCAGCGACAACATTTGCTTTACCGGGGTGGTAAAGTATCTCACAGTCATAGTCCTTAAGTAACTCTAGCCAGCGTAGTTGCCTCATATTCAATTCTTTCTGATTAAAGAGATATTGGAGACTCTTATGATCAGTGAAAAGTTTGCACTTCGAGCCATAGAGGTAATGCCTCCATATTTTTAGAGCGAATACTACCGCTGCCAACTCCAAATCATGAGTGGGGTAGTTCTTTTCATGCTCCTTCAGCTGTCGAGCGCATATGCTATCACCTTTTCTCTTTAGGTCAAAACACAACCCAACCCAACACCAGACGCATCGTTATAGACAGCGAAGTCTTCAACTCCATCGGGTAGAGAAAGAATCGGTGCCTCACATAGCTTCTTCTTTAGCAACTCGAATGCTTCTTTGTGCTTATCACTCCAAGTATAAGTAGCTCCTTTGTGAGTCAAAGCTGTCAATGGAGTAGCGATCGAAGAAAAGCCTTGGATAAACCTTCGGTAATATCCGGCTAATCCTAAAAAGCTTCGGATCTCCGTGGGACTTTTCGGTTGTTCCCATTTCATCACAGCTTCAATCTTTGCTGGATCAACCATTATCCCTTCTTGGTTGACCACGTGACCCAAGAATTGGACTTCTTGAATCCAAAAATCACATTTGGAGAACTTTGCATATAGCTTCTCCTTCCTCAAGACTTCCAACACTTCTCGCAAGTGTCTGCCATGCTCCTCTTGGCTTTTCGAGTAAATCAGAATGTCATCTATGAACACTATCACAGATTTATCAAGGAACGGATTACAAACCCTGTTCATTAAATCCGTGAATGTTGCTGGAGCATTGGTTAGTCCAAACGACATAACCAAAAACTCGTAGTGTCCATATCGTGTTCTGAATGCAGTCTTCTCGATATCCTGCTCTCTCACCTTCAGCTGATGATATCCTGATCTTAGGTCGATCTTTGAAAAATAACTTGAACCTTGAAGTTGATCGAACATGTCATCAATCCTTGGCAACGGATATCTATTCTTTATTGTTGCCTTGTTCAGCTCTCTGTAATCGATGCACATTCTCATACTTCCATCTTTCTTTTTCACGAATAACACCGGAGCTCCCCAGGGTGATGAACTAGGTCTAATGAAACCTTTGTCCAATAACTCCTGAAGTTGCATCATCAGCTCCTTCATCTCTGTCGGTGCTAATCGGTAAGGTGCCTTTTCTATTGGTGTCGTCCCTGGTAACAAGTCGATACGGGATTCTACTTGTCGATCGGGCGGTAATCCGGGAAGATCTTCGGGAAATACTTCCGGATAATCACACATGACAGGAATGCTCCGCATCTCCTTTTTCTCCTTCTTTGCATCTATCACAAATGCCAAATATGATGTACATCCTTTGGCCAAACACTTTCTGGCTTTCATTAGAGAAATGATTCCAAAATTTACTCTGCGTTTGTCCCCATACACCATAAATGACTCTTTCCCTGGCGGGTTTACTTTTACTATCTTCTTCCGACACAATATTTCGGCATCATTGGCGCTAAGACAATCCATTCCCAGCACGATGTCGAAACCATTTAACTCAATAGGCAATAATTCCTCGTGGAACTTATTCCCATTCAAATCAATTAAGATGTTTTTCATATGATGTCTAACAGGTACAAACTTGCCACTAGCAACTTCAACTAATAAAGCATTATCTAGTCTATCGACAGGCAAAGCTAGTTTTCTACCAAATTCATGTGAAATAAAGGAGTAGTTGGCTCCATAATCAAATAAAATTTGGGCAGGCAATTCGTTTACGAGAAAGGTACCTGAAGCGACATCAGCTTCTTCTTTAGCAGCTTCCAGTGTCATCTGAAAGGCTCTCGCCTTCGCCTTTGGTGGAATGTTGGGTTTTGCTGCCTCCTTCTTTTTCGGACAATCCCTCGAGATGTGCCCCTCCTCACCACACCCATAGCAGAATTTCTTGGTAAGGGTGCATTCGTTGGCATAGTGCCCTGGCTTTCCACATTTGAAGTATGTGGCTTCCCCGCCACATTTCCCAAGATTCTTCTTCTTGCATTTGTCGCACCATTTCGCCTCGCCACCTACTCCTCCTCTCTAACCAGATTTCGAGAATTTATTTTTCTTGTTGGACCCTGAAGGCCCATCAAACTTCCTCTTCTCACCAACCTCTGATCTCTCCAGACCCTTCTCCTTGATCTGAGTCTCAACATTCTTAGCAGCCCAGATGGCGGCTTTCAATGTGGTTGCTTGCTTAACCATTGGACCAAAATCCGCTGGTAATCTGAGGGCAAACTTATTGACCTTTGAGAGTTCTGTTGGAACTAAATATGGAATAAGCTTCATCTTTTCCGTGAAACTAGCAACGTATTCAGTAACGCTCATTTTTCCCTTCTTCAAATTCTGAAACTCATTATTGATTTCCAGAAGGTCCTGCTCTGAGCAGTATTGCAGTTTCAGCTGTTCGACAAAGTCTTCCCAAGACATCTTGCTCGCTTCTCCCTTGGGCATCGAGTCAGCTAATAGCTTCCACCAGCTCAATACTCCTGATTTTAACAAAGGGATCGCAAGAGCGGTCTTCTGCCTGTTGCTGCATTCGTAACTTTCAAACATTGTCTCCATTTCGGAGATCCAGTTTATAACTTCTACTGGCGTCGGTCTTCCGGATAGACATGGTGATTTGGATGCCATGAAATCCTTATACTTACACCCACGCCCATCATTTCCTCCATCCTGGTTGTTGTGTCTAACCACCGGTGGGTTGGCTTGACCAATAATCCCACTGAAGTTTCCTCCTTCCGACTGCCCTTCACTTAATTCGGGTTGTACAATCGGCATCGAAGGTTCTTCACGATTCTGCTGCAGCAGACGTCTCGTTTCTTCCATCTGACAATCCAACATCGTCTGAATCATCAATTGTACACCAGCTATTGTCATCGGCTCAGGTGCCGCTGCTACAACAGGTATTTGCTCAATCACTGGTGGTTGAGGCCGTTGATTCCTGTTTTCATCCGTTTCCAACGCCACTTCTTGTTCTTGCCATCGTTGATCTATACACCGAATAGGGTGAATTTAGATCCTTATTCACAATAGATAATCAAATCATCCTTATCACTTCGAAACGTTTACATGCTAGTTCTAATACCGTCGTCATACGCTTAGAATCCTAAACACATAAGGTTTCCAGATCCGGTTGGCAACAAACCATAGATCCGAACAAATAATATCATATATGGCAACCATATAACATTTAGCACATAAAAGCATTTCAGGCAACTTTCCTAAAATAAACTAGTACTCGTGTCTTAAATATAACAAACACTCATCTCACAATCTTCACTTAGCATTCTAAGTTTAAGTCTAGAAATCCTACAAATTCCTAGTTCGCTTAAACTAATGCTCTGATACCAACTGTGACATCCCCAAAATAACGGCCAGAAAAGACCGATTTAATTTATGCTTTTAAATAAAATCAGAGTAATCCTTTGATTAAAAGAGTTGCGTAATTTGTTCCCAAAACAAAATATGATAAGAATTTATCAAAGCATTTCATAACGAAATGTATTTTCATTATATAACAAAACCTCGGGATGTCATGTTCCGATACAGACCAAAAGCATAAACAATACAAAATAGACCTTACAATAGTTACATATAACTAATGGTCTATAATCCCAAAATATCTTGACAATGTCATCCAACTTATGCTCTCGTGCCACTACCTGTAATACAAAGAAAAACTGAGTGCGTCAGGCTTGGGAGCCTGGTGAGAATATAGGGTTTTCAACCCACAATAAATAATTATATTTAGTTTATCAACCAACAATAACCCGATTACCCATTCCTGTTATCCTCACTTTATGTCCCTAAAACAACTATCACAAGGGACCTAGTCTAAGGATTTTCATCGGGATGGACATTACTGCGAAGGGGTTTCCTCCACAATAAATGTCCTAAAGGCAACCATGAGGGGGATAGAGTACACCGGTGAACACATCGTTCACAAACACCTACAGGTTATGAGCCTGCTAGCGTTCCACTGGACTGTCTAGAAAGAGTCTGTGGTCGTCATCCATACTCCGCTAGATGACTAGATCAACAACAACATCGAGGCCTCTCATAATTTTATTTCATCACACACCAACTGTCTACCCATGTTCTACCCAACATATTAGTAGATAAAATATATACATATATATACAGCTTAAAACCTGTACAAAACATCCATTCAACAAGTAGTTCAAATAAACAAATAATATATAAACACATAGCACGTATTTTATAAAGAATATTTCATATATATGTGTTAGAAGAAAACGAATATACACTCACTTGATCAGAAGATGATCGGACAACACTACGGCTCTAAGAGTAGTATTCTTCGGTGAAACCGGGATGCTTTCTTGAAAACCGGGCTTCTCGCGGGCAGAGTTTCTGCTCAGAGACTTTACTTCTCGGGATCCTCAGGGCTTCGAGACTTGCTTCGGGTCTCGGGAATGATACCGGGGGCTTCGGGGGTATAAATTGCACGTAAAACGATGTAATACGGGAGAGAGGAAAGGAATTGAGCAACAAAACTCGACTGGCCTTCAACTTCTATTTATAGGGCCATTTTTTGCACTCACGTCGTGAGATTTTAGTGCTCACGTCGTGAGCTCAGTAGGTCACTGCGTTCGTTATTCTTCCACTTGCTCTGGAGGGTGTGTAGTCTGTGCTCACGTCGTGAGCACTGTGCTCACCTCGTGAGCTCTGACACAGCCTCGAATTTTGTGTTCCGAACTTCAAAAATTCATATCTCTCGCATACGAACTCCGTTTTCGACGTTCTTTATATGCACGTGTAGGTGAGATTATGCTCTACAACTCTCGTTTAGACTCCGTCGGCTATTTTTAATTTTAACTTTTATTATATTATTTTAGTAGACCGGGACAGGAAAACTCCATTATAAACTCATAACTTCTTCATCTGACGTCCGTTTTCGTCTGTCTTTCTTCCGTTACACTACTATCGACGAGATCTTCGATTCTCGTTTAGATTGTTTTGTCTAGAAATCACTTGATCTCATATTCGAACTTTGGGCTGCATAACGATAAGTCGAAACTTCAAAAAATCATAACTTCCTCATACGAAGTCAGATTTAGACGTTCTTTTTATGCACGCTCTCGGTTTAACATATTCTACGACTTTCGTTTAGATCACTAAGGCTAGATATCGCTCTATCTTAAATTCATATTTTACATCATACATCGTCGTGCCGGTTCTGTCGCGAAACTTCAACATGTCATAACTTCTTCGTTATAACTCGGATTTCGGCATTCTTTATATATTCGGAAACCTCGTCACGACCACTACCACATCCTTCATAGATATCGGGTTTATCTAACATTTCATTTTGACGCTTATTTTGATCCTTAATTCATTTAAGTCACACAATTAAGCATAAAACACATAATACTCAAATAATACATCTTTATTATTTCAAGACGGGTTCCAAAGGTTAACCTAGACTATTACATCATCATTAATGCCTAGCCTAGAAAGACGGGCGTTACAGTAATCGCTTGCGGGACTGTATTCTATGGAAGTGGTGGATGGCAAGGAACGACATGGTAAATTATCGTCGGTATTAAGTGGACATATTTTTCTGATGGTCTATTAGATGGCATGTTGTGCTTGAGCGGGCTGAGGCGGTCCTGCTCTATGCAGTAGGCCATGATACCCGGTGCGGGCCAACGGTGAGTTGTAGGGGCGGGGATTTAGCAGAATATGACCCATGGTTCTATTTCGGGTAGGAACTTCAGGTTCCCAGGGCTGAATAGTCTGTTAGTAGTAATGGGAAGAGAGTTAGCGATGGATAGTATGAGTGGTTGGCCAGGGAGTCAGACCTACTCCAGGTTTCCAGATTGCGGGTTTTAGGTGGTGAAGGATTGTGTGCCGCATGGGATTATGGAATCGTCTTCTCTGGAATGAAAAGATTCCCATTGGGTTTAGTCTCCTTCGAAAGTCGTCGGATGTCATGGTTGTGGAGGTGTCCCTCAGGATGTCGGGTTACCAGGGATGGTAAGGAATGATTTCGAGGACGAAATCAAATTTAAGTGGGGGAGAGTTGTAACATCCCAAGTTTTGTCATTTGTAGTCCCTGGGGATGGAAGGGTAAATCCATGAAGAGCCTAAGGGCTAAATTGTAATTTTGGGACCAGGAGGAGTACGCTGCGCGTACATAAGAGTACGGTGAGCATACTAGGGTGCGCCCTAGCACGCTGGGCGTACACTTGTGTACGTTGGGCGTACTCATCACAGACGGAAACCTAATATCTCGGGTTGGGGGCTATATAAACATCATATTACTCATTTTCTCTCCTCCTTCTCAGAATCCATCTTCCAGAAACGTCCCCAAACCCTATTTCTTGTGTGTAAGAGTGAGTTGGTGGGTATTTTGAGCTCTTGAAAGTGAAGCCATTGCAACAAATAGTTGAAGAAGGAGATTGTCTTGTAGATCTGAAGTTGTGTTGTGCCCTGGAAGCTCCAGAAGGTAAAAGCTTCAAACTTTATGCTTGTAGGTCATAGATCTAGCCTTTCTAGCATTATGGAACCATTTATTGTCCCAAAAACCCCAATATGGTGCATGATGCATTTTGGACGAGATAAGCTGTCCTTTCTGGACCTTGAAGAGGTCTTAAGTGATAAAAATGAGGTCCCAATGGCTTAAGATGTCCCATGCATGTAGTAGAAGGGTCTTAATGGATTAAGACCTTGGATTAAGATCTTTCTGGACTTCCAAAGTGATAAAGTTTAAGACTTTATGAGTCCCAGGCAGATTTGGTCACTGGATCTGGAGTTTGGGCTTAAGTGCTTAAGTCATTAAGCACTTATTAGGGTTTTGGTGAAACCCTGCGTATGCCCAGCGTAAGGTTCTGTATGCCTAGCGTACTGAGTCAATGACCCATCTTCCAGTCAATGCGAGACTCGTGTACGCCCAGCGTACGCCTTCTGTGGACTTTTGGTGATTTGGGCTTTGGGTTTGGGCTACTTTTTGGGCTAGTAGGCTTTGGGCCTTGCTGGACTTTCTGAGTAGATATGTTTTGGACTACTTTTTGGGCTATTTGAAAAACAAATTGTAATAACTGAATGGTTTTAAATGTTTGAAAAGGTTTTAAATTGGCTCGAATTTTTATGGATGTTACATCTGGTTTTCAAAGAGGAATTCTCAATCCTACCCTGTTCTAAAGATCAAATGGAAAACATCTCATGTTGGTTCAAATCTATGTGGACGATATTATTTTTGGGTCCACCAATCCATCAATGGTTGCTGATTTTGCCAAAGTAATGGTTAGTCGATTCCAAATGAGTATGAATTGTGAACTAAGTTTCTTCCTTGGTCTCCATGTACAACAAACCAACTTTGGAATCTTTATTAACCAAGAGAAATACATTTCTGAGCTCCTCAAGAAATACTCAATGGACACCTGTGCCTCTGCAAAGGTACCTATGGGTTTCAGACACAAGATCTTTTCGGACCCATCAGGTGTTGCTGTTGATGAAAAGAAGTATAGATGAATGATTGGATCGCTACTCTACCTAATAGCAAGTTGTCTAGACATCATGTTTTCTACATGTTTGTGTGCTAGATTTCAGGTCAATCCAAAGATGTCTCGTCGTTTGGCTGTCAAGCAAATATTCTTATACCTCAAAGGTACAAAGATTCTCAGAATCCGGTACCCAGCAAATGAGAGTTTCCTCCTACAAACATATTTCAATTCGAACTATGGAGGTCTTCAATTAGACAGAAAGAGCACCTCTGGTGGCTGTCAATTTTCGGGTGGAAGATTGGTTAGCTGGTTATCTAAGAAACAAAACTGCATTGCACTATCAACAGCCGGAGCGGAATACATTGCTGCTGTTAGTTGCACCTCTCAAGTTCTTTGGATGGAATCATAACTCTTGGATTATGGTTACCGGTTCCAACAAATTCCCATATATTGTGATTCTCAAAGTGTCATTGCAATTTCACACAATCCAATTCAGCACTCCATGACGAAGCACATTGATATATGGTACCATTTCATTGAAGATCATGTTTTAAAAGGAAACATTGAACTTTTTTTTTTCATCTGACGATGAAATTGTTGATGTCTTTTCTAAGGCATTAGACAAAACCAAATTCAATGGTTTTCTGAACAAAATGGGTATGATGTTGCCTGATCCTCAATTCTTTCAAGAGGCTTGCACTCTCTGATGTTATCATATGGAAGTGAAACAATTCCGAAGTCAAAATTATTTTTCAACTTGGAATCGTTCCTCTCGGAATAAATAGGATCGTTTACGTGTCTTTTTTATCTAACCTCTTCTTCTAGTTTAAGTTGTACAGTTCACTCAATCTCTTGAAGTTCATGACCAATATAGTCACATTGGTATTTTGGTTGATCTCTCCTCGGAATCTATCTCAAATAGTATGTTGTGAAACTCATCTCGGAATTCAAGTCCAAAATGGTAATGTGTGTTCACATCCACTGTTGTCCGAGATCTGTTCCTTCATGTCTCAGAGTCTCAAAATCTATTTAAATATATCCTCTAAGATCTTCTCTCCTTTTACCTCTGATATTCAATCTGAGTCTGCGCAATCTCGAACTCTATATCATGTACAAGTATTTTCATTCTCGGAAGTATCTTATGACAATTCATCTCGGAACTTTCATGCTCCGATATCTTAATAACAATCCATCTCGGAATTTTCATGCTCCGAGATCTCTTTGGCAAATCATCTCGGAACTACCTTGCTCTGAGATCACTTTCCTTGAAAGAATTTCAAAAGGTTTTACATTGTTAATACTAAAACGTTTTTTTTCTTAATAACTCAAATGGTTATTTTTTAACGATGATTATCCTTTAATCCTTGAAAATCACACTCTTTTTGCACACATCTCGATAAAGTAAACATCACGTCAATCAAACGACAGTTTCCATTTTGCATGTCTTGCCATAGTATTCTTTCGTCCTTACAGGTCAACTCAATCCAAATGTGGTAACACATTTGATGCGCTCCATATCCATATCCGGGTTTCATCATTACACCTTTTCTAACCCGACCCACTTTCATTTAACCTATAAAAGGCTCACCAAAACTCATTTGACACTTTACCCTCTGATAACCTTTATCACTTTCTCTTTACAAAAAGTGTTCTGCGAGCATTCAAAACCTGCAACAATGGCATCATCTCAATCTGCCCCTAAAATCACCAAAACTGCTCCCAAGAATAAATCCCCCAAGGGTTCTGCATCATCATCATCGACTGAACCGTTCCTCAGAGACACCACTCAATTGTTCTCCTTGGATCCCATGGACTATCACGAGTCCATATGGGTTATGATCGAGTTCATATCCCGCCATCTCATCTCAGTTCCTCTCACAAAAATTCATGATCCACCCATTCCACTTCGTCTTCTTCACACTGCTTTCGACAGAATCAAGATCGAGGACAGAGTTCTTGAAGTTTGGATTACTGGTGACCGTATTGTACCAATTTCAAAGCAAACTTTCTCAAGGGCTATTAGGATTCCTGAAAACCCTAAGTGTTTCATAGTCCAAGAACCATCGTCTGAAGAGTTTCAGAGGTTTCTTAACCACATAGGGTATGCTGAAGAGTTTAAAGCCAAAAAGTTCAAGAAATATGCAGTTCCTGGGCTATGGACAGTTCTCATGCACCTCATCCTTCAAGGTATGTCTAGGAAACACGGAGGAATGAAAACTATGAGCAAAGACTGGCTCTATGTCGTCTACAATATCTACTTCAGAAAATCAAATGTTGTCGACTTGACCGAAGTCTTGTGGCTAGACTTTCGGAAATTTGTTGTGAAGAGAAAACCTCTGGATATATCTAGCCCGAGATTCTTGGCTCTTACCATCCAATAACTCTACCGAGAGAGGCGTGAACCAATCCCAGTCGACACAATTTCGAAAGAGGTATTTCTATCTTTCAAAGTTATTAAGACTTATCACCTTCCGAACCAAGCATCTTTTGGACCAATTCGTAGACTGTCTGAGAACATGTTGGCCATCCTACCATCCGAGTCCCTTTGCTTGAAACATCGTTTGGAGACTTCGATTGGTATAGCCCTACACAGTCTACCCCTGTCTCAATTGAGCCCACCTCGGATGTGGCCCAGCCAGCCTCCATTGGCCGAAAGAAAAAGAAGGCTGCCAAAAGAAAGACCTCTCCCTCTAAACCAAAAACTAAAAACAGAGCAAAAGTTGATAGTTCCTCTCAATAGGAAACTATCAAAGACACTCCGTCTGACTCTGGTTATCCTCTCAACCCACCTTCCTACTCTTCCGAAGTACCCTTCGGATTTTCAAAATCAATTACACACACTCACGG
Source organism: Lactuca virosa (assembly GCF_052849685.1). Taxonomy (NCBI): domain Eukaryota; kingdom Viridiplantae; phylum Streptophyta; class Magnoliopsida; order Asterales; family Asteraceae; genus Lactuca; species Lactuca virosa. The sequence goes on from NC_136430.1 coordinate 133,858,199, forward strand.
GGAGTCTCCTCATAATCCATCCTCACCTTCCCAACAAAGTGATGCCGGTGTCGAACATAGTTCTTGCACCCCCCTAGAAAACACCCATGATTCACTTCAGATATCCCTCATTCTTCTTCTGCACAAGCACAATTCGAGGTCCCTGGCTTGGATCCTAAGCATTCCAAAGCTGGAGTAGTCCCTCCTACCTCGGATGCCACAACTGGTCTGATACATGGCAAAAGTAAAGGACGACCAGGTACTGATGATACAAATTGTCTAGACTTTGTTAGCAGGGCTCACACCAGGCATCCAGAGCTCACTCGATCACAGGTCGAAACTACTCTCATTTCCATGAGTAACAGAGCCATTCAAAGCAACCTTCCATTTGTTGCTCCATCTAATGAAGTCACTGACAAAGAGTTTGCTTCAGGAGAGACTCTTCTAGACAACATTCTAAAATCCTCCCACCATGATGCATTACATCCAGATCCTAATGAGGAACACTCGTCAGAATTCATGTTTGATGACGATAGTGTCTCCATTGCTGCTCCTCCTGTTCTCTCATATTTTCACATTTTGCAAAAACCATCCTCGTCTAGTCCAGCTTATGACTTCGGTCTCTCATCATCTTTATCCGAGCCAGTTGATGAAGAAATTCATATTGATGATCAAGCTCACAACATTCATGGAGGTGAAACGGAAGCAAATCCTCCCAAGGATGATCAAACCACCAACAATCCTGGTCCTTCCGAACCTCCAGTCCATCAAGAGAGTGACAAAGCTAAGTCTGAGAGTTCCATCTCGGATACGGGATCATCAGCTGAAAACTATGATGATCCATTTGCCTTGCTGGAACTCCGAGACAATGTGTCTGATGTTGTCTCCAAAGTTGAATCGTTGGAAAAGTCGGTTGCCCAACTTGACTCCAAACTTGATGCTAAAGTGTCCGGTCTCAACACATAAGCTTGATTCAATTCTCCTCTCACTCTCGGAAGTCAAGAAACCAGTCCCTCAGATGAAGAAAGGGCTCAACAGCTAGATCAACTCATATCCCTCTGACTCAAGCACACCATTGAGGAGGTTGAGCAAAAGTATAGTTCAAGTCTTGATCACTATCTCGACACCATCACCACCATTCTGAATGTTTAATATGACATGATCAATGCCACAAATGAACTGATCAAATAAACGTATGCCCGACATGAAAAGTAGATTCAGAGAATGGAGGAGGAGATAAAGAAGAAAGACGAGATGAATCTTATCATGCAGCAAGTACTCATCAAACTCCTCCGAGCCTGTTGGAATATTTTGTATGTTCCGAACAATAAGTTCGATGAAATGATGTCTATCCTTGCCACTTTATTTGATGGCCTCAAAGATCAGGCTCCGACTGCTGAAGCCTATGACGCCCTTACCTTGCAGATGAACACCAGCTTTCAGAAGGTGTTTGATCGTCTCTCGGAGTTTTAGCATTCAACTTTTTTCTCCTCGGTTGCCAGGCTATCCGATGCAAGAGGGTGAGTAGGCACAAGTAAAAGAGATCACTCTATCTCTTGGAAGTCTACCTTAGAGTTCAAACTCTGAGATAAGTATGATGATGATTTTGTTCAAATCATTCCTACAAGTACTCCATCTAATGATCATAACGATGAAGATGACAATTACATCACCAATGTTGTGATAGGAATTCAAGCTCCAAGGAAGTTTCCGGCCAAAGTTCTTTCCGAGTAAGAGTAAAGGATACGGTATGTTGTCTCATGGCCGTCATCCCTAGCTGACGTACTACAAAGAAGCCGTGAAATGGCTAAGGCAAAGACCAAGTTGGCAATTGAAGCTTTCCGAGCCACCCAGTCAATGTTGCATCCAGTTCCCTCGCAGAGAATAGCTTCAATCGATGAAGGTTCTCCACTTTGGAAACCTGACAACATTCCTGAAGAGCCCCTGATTCCTCCTCCTCTAGATTTTACCATCGATGAAAACATGCAGCATGTCATCTCGGTTCTCAGCAAGCAACAAGACAAAGGAAAAAAAAACCTATCTCGTAATTTCAAAGCTCCGAACAAAGGGCTCAAATAGATCAAGCCCTGGAAGAAAGCATCTGAATTCAAGCTCTCAAATACAACCCCAATCTGATGCTAGGGCTTTCCCCACTCTATAGAGAAAGAATAATCTATGACTTGGACATAGTGCCATTCATGTATTATGATCTACCAATCCAGGACACGGACCAGCTCGATCTTCCCATCTCTCCATACGGCAAGTTCTACATCAAATTTGCTCCACTTCACCCAGAAGATGATCCTCAAATGATCATCAAAACTGAAAGAGAACGATTGAAGAAATTCTACTCCTCGAACGCACGTCCCTAAAAAGAAGTGTGGTCTCGGAAGAGGATTACAAGAATATATGGGTTCGGAAGAAAAGTTTTGACATGGTTTGGTTTGGACTGTCTGTTGCATCGCTACTATGTATATCGGAACAAGACAACACAACTCACCATCACGGACGCTGACTTCCCCTCGATCAATCAAAATGACATCTTGACCATTGATGCACATTTCCGAACTCATCAAGATAGTCAGATGAGCATTGCTGCCTATAGTGCTGCTATGAATTATCTGAAGGATTATGTTGCAGAATTTTGCAGATGTGACTTCGAATTGGCTCATTTGTTCGGAACATAAAGGTTCTTGGAAAAAATTTACTTCAAGCTGCCTGAAGCTGTAATATTGTTAGAAGGGCCCATTGATGAACTTGTGTTGGGGTACATCTACTTACAAAAGAAGACAAACAAGAAGAACTTCTTCCGAGTCCTAAACAAGCATATCTTCCCCTCCAAAGCTCTTCAAAAGTTCATAAAAATGCAGCTAAGTTAGAAGCCACCGAGCATGTGACGTCCAAGTTTATAAGTCAACTTCAATGGTATATTGAAGTCCGAGATTGGTTGTACAAAGCTCATGTGCTCATCCAAGAGGAAGCCAACTAAGCTGACTAGATTGCTAAGTTCACTTAGGGGGAGACTGTTGGAACCTGAAAAGTGAAGCTCTAGCAATCACCAGTATTGAAGATCCGGAGTCAGCAGTGTCCGAGATTGTATGAAGTCTGAAATGTAGATGGTGTACAAGATGAAGACTATTCTGAGATGGAGATTAGATCCGAGATCAGATTGTCTGTTTGAACATTTATTATTTCTTGTCTTATTCATGATGTAACGTTTCATATGACTTATCTTTTGTATATCTTTTAGATGATAAGTTGTCAGTGACTGATTATTAACTAGTCCTAGGAATGTATCTAAGTTTGTACGATGTTCCTCCTTAGCCTATATAAGGAGTGATTTGAATGACAAGAATAACAAGCATTGTTATTCCAAAGATAGAAAAAATTCTCTTTGATTTACTTTCACTTTTCTCTCAAATCAAGATCTTTCTTAAACATTCTTCTTGTTCATTTATTATCTTTACATTGATTATACTCCTAGTTTCTTCTTTTAATATTGTGTACTTTGTTGAATATTTCATTCAAGTCCTAAATGGTATTACCATATTCGAATGGAACATTTAATTAAGAGCAGACATTGATCTTAAAGATTAACTCAAGGTTTAAGTTTTCAAACCTTGTCCTTGAGCAATAGTTTCTTGTACACTCAGAAACCCTTTTCTGTCTTTGGCAACTTGGTGATAAAATCCATCGTGATATGCTCCCATTTCCACATGGGAACCTCCAGAGGCTGCAGTTTGCCATGCGGTCTCTGATGCTCGACTTTGACCATCCTGCAGGTCAGGCATCTCTCAAGATACCAGGCTATCTCCCTCTTCATACACGGCCACCAGTAGATCAATCTCAAATCTCGATAGATTTTGATGGCTCCCGGGTGTATAGAAAAACGAGACTTATGAGCCTCCTCTAACACAATCTTCCTGACCCCACTAGAAACTAGAACCCAAACCCGACCAAACCGGGTCAATAACCCTCGACTATCAGTGACAAATCTGTCAATCTCACCCTTGATCCTCTATTGTTTCCAATTCTCCTTCCGAACTCCCTCAACCTGAGCCTCTCTAATCCAACCCAAAAGCGGAGAATCAACAGATATCCTCATACACATATCGCCGACCGAAGATCCAGCTAACTTAGGCTCAAAGCATCCGCTACCACATTCGCTTTACTCGAAAGGTAAAGGATCTAGCAATCATAATCCTTGACCACGTCTAGCCACCTATGATGCCTCATGTTCAGGTTCGACTGATCAATAAGATGTCTCACACTCTTGTAATCCGTGTAAACTGTAGAACGGACCCCATAAAGATAATGTCTCCAAATCTTGAGGGCAAAGACCATTGCCCCCCCCCCCCCCCGCGCTCTAGGTCATGAGTGGGATATCACGTCTCATGCGGCTTCAGCTGCCATGAAGCATAAGCAATCACTCATCCTCTCTGCAGGAGGACTGCCCCTAATCTGGTGATGGATGCATCATAGAATACCCTAAAATCCTCAACTCCCTCCGGGAGGGTCAATACTGGGGCCTCACATAACTTTTGTCGAAGAGTCTCAAACGCAGACTGCTACTCATGGCCCCATTAGAAATCTACAATCTTGGAGAAATCCTTAATGAATCTCTGACTGTACCCTGCCAAACCCAAGAAACTCCTGATCTCTGAGGGAGATTTCGAAACCTCCCACTGCATCACAGCCTCGATCTTGGATGGATTGACCAAAATTCCATTATGGTTAACGAGGTGCCCCATGAACTGGACCACCCGTAACCAAAACTCGCACTTCGAGAACTTGGCATAAAGTCGTTCTCGCCTCAAAACCCACAAATGCTCTCGAAAGTGCTCCTCATGCTGCTCTCTAGTCTTGGAATACACCAAGATATCATCAATAAACACAATGACAAATCGATCGAGCATCGGCCTGCATGCCCGATTCATCAAATCCATAAACACATCAGGCACATTGGTAAGCCCAAATGGCATCACCACGAAATCATAATTTCTATAACGATTCTGGAACACGGTCTTCTCTACGTCCTCATCTCTCACTCTCAATTGATGATACCCATACCTCAGTTCTATCTTAGAGAACTAACATGCACCCTGCAACAGATCAAATAGGTCATCAATCTACATAAGCGGATAACGGTTCTTCATCGTTAACTTGTCTAACTCCCAGTAATCAATGCACATCTGATTTGAACCGTCCTTCTTCTTGACAAACAGTATCGACACTCCCCACGGAGAACCGGTCGGTCTGATGAACTGCTTGCCTAGCGTCCCCTGCAGCTGAGATGACAACTCTTACATCTCAGGCGGTGCCAAGCGATACGACACCTTGTCAATCGGGGCCGCACCTGGCATAAGGTCAATTCTGAACTCGACCTACCTCTCGGGAGGCACACTGGGTAACTCCTCCGGGAATACATCAGCAAACTCCCTGAACATTGGAACCACTGAGACTAAAATTTGATCCTCAACTCGAGTGTCAACCACATAAGCCAAATAACCTACACACCCGTGCTGAATATACTGACGAGCCCTGGTTGCCGAACAAAACCCTGAACAGACCCTGGTACTCTCTCCATAAATAACCAGTTCTCCCCCACTTAGGGTTCGAACTACCACTCGCTGGTCCTCACAATCAATCATGGCATCACACCTGCTCAGCCACTCCATACCCACTATCACTCACATATCTCCCATGGGAATAGGGATCAGATCAATCGGATAAGGCACCCTGAATATCTCTAGCACACATCCTTGAAATACCTTGGATGCAGAAACCCTGTGTTCGTTTGCGATAGAAACACGCAACAGACACTCTAACTCCCCAAAAGGCATATCAAACTCCCTACTGAATGATCAAGATACAAAAGACCGACTCGCACCCGAGTCAAACAACACAAAATCAGGAAAAGAGTTAGCTAGGAACGTACCTATTAAGGCATATATGTATATATATATATATATATATATATATATATATATATATATATATATATATATATATATATATAGCATAAAATAAAACATAATCAACAGAATAATAAATAGAAACATACCAGAAATGACATCTGGCGTTGCCCTGGCCTCCTCTGTAGTGAGCAAGAAGCCACGACCTTGAGCCTTTGAGGGCTCTGCCCTACCATGGCGTCCATCTGTAATCCTTGGGGGTAGCAGTAGCTGGAGCCTGCACAGTCCTAGCAATGAGCAAAGGATAGTTGGCCTTTATATGGCCAACCTGATCCCAGTGGTAACAAATCCTAACACTCGGTGGCGGAATCTGCTGACCCTCCTTTCCACATTTGTGCCACCCAGATCGACGCGCACCATCACGAACCTTGCCGCAATTCCCACAAGTGCGGCCCCTTTGACTCCCCGTCCTCGAATTAGCTTCCTTAAACCGCTTCGTTGCAGGCTGTGACTGCACTGGTGCCTATCTCTGCTCCCTCGTCTGGAGCTCTATCTCAATCTCACGCCGCCTAGCGGCCTCCTGCAACTCCAGTAATGAACCATAGTGTTGGGTGGACACAATGGCCACAACCTCCTCATGGATAATCTTCTTGATACAATCCTCAGCCTGATTATATGATGTCTGATAACCTACGGTTCTTTATTATATGAAATTGACATCATTAGTATAGTTGCTTAGTGTATGCATCATGGTTATACATAACTAAGATTCTATAGCCTGATAATGTTTGGATTAGCCTTATTTCCTATTCTTGTCTGATGAAGGGCTTAGTGTAAGCATCATAGAGACAATTGTCTGGTATCTTCCCGCAGATAATGGCCATAACCCAAGCCTATCACTAACATGTTGTTCTAACATATCATGAAATCAAATAATAGTGTGGTAATTTGGGGTCTACTTATCGTACACATCGCATCCTCCAATCACTCAAACCAAGGCTCTGATACCAACTTGTAACACTAGCGAAAATCACAACAATTTTAAACTTTTCAAACCAACCCACAAGTATAAAAGTGTTCACAAAACCATTTTTTCAAAATGCTTATATAATATCAGAGTATCCCAAAATCATAAAAACCCATAAACAAGAGGATTTGCATGGTCACACCTTCGCCTTTCCACGGTTATCCAAAGTACCTGAAACAATAAACTAAAACTATAAGCCAAAGCTTAGCGAGTTCCCCAAAATACAACCACAAAACAAAGCACATACATAAAAAGTCATGCCTGGCCCAATCAACCTCGGGCTGGAATACCAGGCATGTGCACGATGGGTCCAGTCAAACTCGGGATGGAATACCCTCGTATCATAAACATATTGGCCCAATCAGCCCCGGGCTAGAATACCAACATGTCGGGTCCAATCAGCCTCGGGCTGGAATACCCCTAGTCTGTTGACGGACGCACAGAGCAGTACAGTCTCACCATACACCGTAGCATATCGACATGTGCATAACAGATAGACAAATAATCAATCAACATGTAAACAGATAACAGATCCACGGATCACTACTACATGCTAACACCCTACATATCAGGATACATAACAGAAGGGGTCGACATTGGTGCCTTCGACCCGTGGATATTATAGGGAAAAACTCACCTCACACTGAATATTAGCTACTGAGGTACAAACTCCGAATCTCGGCTCAATATGACACCTAATCATCACAATCACCAATTCTTAGCCATAATCCAAAATACCCAAAATACCCTTAAATTCAAACCTGGTCAAACAAGGTCAAGTTCAAAGTCAAACTGGTCAAACCACTGAGTCAACCCAGCTATGTCGACCCAGAGTGAGTACGTGGGGCGTACTCTGGAGGTACATTGGGCGTACTCCTCCTTGATTGCATCGGGACCCCTGACCGCGTACGCTGGGCGTACTCCCAGGTATTTGGGGCGTAACCCCAGAAATCATGATTCCTTGATTAAGAGCTTAATGTAACGACTTAATGCGCCCAAATGCAGATCCAATGTCCAAATGCCATAAAGAGTCGTAAAGTTGGAAACTTTATGACCTTGCATGCACAAAAAGTGCTTAATCCACAAAGACCCAACACCTTAATGCTTTAAGACTCGCATTAACTTGCATGGGACAAAACTATCCATTAAAGCTCCATTTTTATGACTTAACCCCACTACTAGAGTCTGAAAATTCAACAATGAGTCAAGAACATGCCATGTTCAAGATTTAACAATTTGGGGCCAAAAAGGTCATAAAATCAACACATAAGCAAGATCTAGTGAATAGCCATCAAGCTTTAAACTTTATGCCTTCAAATGATGGAGAAGGATGCAAAACCCCCAGATCCAAGCTTGCTTCTAGCTTCCAAGCTTCACCACCACCTTCCTCTTCCTTTAGAACACACAAAAACTCACACTAAATCATCCAAGTGCTCAAATAAGACTAGGTTTTGCAAGAGAACACAATTATGATGATGGAGGCTGGAAATGAGAAGAGAAATGAGGCTTAATGTTGCTTAAATATGTGCAAAACCCTCAAAACTAGGGTTTGGGATATGGCCACGTACACCCAATGTAAGAGCATACGCCCAGTGTACTAGGGCGCACCCTAGTACGCCCAACATACTCACGTACGTATGGTATACTACCATAGCCTCAAAATTACAGAAGTCAACTATGGATTAATTGAACACATTCATGCCCCTAGGGTCCAATTTACAACATAATAAAATCATAAGGGTTAAGATTTGAAGTACCTTTTAGGAACTGTTGGATAGTAATGTCTGATCTCTGTGACGCCTTACGGTATAGGGAATTGCTTGATATATGCTATTTGATTGTGTGATTGCTAAGTGTATGTTGTATAGTCGTATACGGTCAGGATTAAATAGCCTTAGAATGACTAACTTAGCCTTATTTCATGTTCCTTGTTTGGTTGTGGACTTACGGTAGATTCGATTATTCGATAGTTTTTCTAACCCCGTATTGTTTACAACAAGCATACACAAAGCAACCAGCAGTGCGTGAGCGAGGACGATCATAGGAGGAGTGACTAGGAAGTTAGTTGTGGATCATAGGAGAATTTGGGTGTGAGCACACCTAGGGGTGGTCTAGTGCAGTGACTTAGGACCTTGGGATGAATTCTGAATTGACTACGGATAGGTGTGGAAGGTAGTATGGGCCCGTACTACTAAAAGCACAGGATCCGTATGAGATTCAGAATAAATCTTGAGGTTACTAAGGAACTAATAGGTGGAGGTCCGCTATGTTGAGCACTGCGTTTTAATGTCTAATCTTTCCGTTGCATATTTTTAATATGGTGGCTATCAAAGGTACAGGATCAGGTGCTGGTGGCAATGTGAGGGTAGGTCCGAGTGATGAGAAAATATGCGGGATCATTGCTGCCGAAGTGGCTGAGGCGATCAGGGAGGAGATTCTGGAATTGTTTGGGTCAGTTAATACCGCTTTGATCGAAGAGTTTGATCGGCGCTATGCAACTATCCCACAGGCTGTTGCTACCACAACCACTGCATCTGTCGTCGTTGTAGGAATTCAGAGAGTCGGGGCGATGCGGTACCGGGAGTTCAGTGATATGAAGCCTCCTAAGTTCAGAGGTGAAAAGGACTCAATTATTTCTCAGATATGTATATTTAAAGTGGAGGGATATTTCTACACGTGTTCGTGTCCCGAGGACCAGAAGATAAAATTCGTGCTGAATCTTCTTCGCTGGGGTGTGAAGGATTAGTGGGAGTTTGTGACCCAGGGCTTGTCGCATGAAGAGCAGGCCGTAGTGACTTGGGAGCAGTTGTTGGATATGTTTTGTGTAGAGTATGTTCCTCTTGTGGAATGAGAGCGATTGGCTCAGGAGTACTTGTTGCTCACGCAGACGACTAATTTGGTGACGGAGATCACCAATATGTTTACGGAGAGATCTCTTTTCTGCCTAAAGTATGTCGCTTCTGATCAAGTGCAGATGTCGTGATACTTGAGTATGATAAAGAAGGAGATTCGATATTTTGTATCGACTCGGCCATATCATACCTTGACCGAGTTGCAGTTAAGCACCAGGAAGAGGGAGATTGAGTTAGAGATCCAACGGAAGGAGGATGGGGCAGCTCAGGGTAGTATCAGCCAGGGACCAGGCGGTTCAAGTCCACCGAATTAAGTCCGTGATTAGTGGATAAGAGGAGTTTTGAGTGTGGCAAGTGCGGGAAGTTTCACGGTGGGAGGTGCCGGTCGTTTTCGTGTCGTAGGTGTGGCAAGGAAGGGCATTTTCGTAGGGAATGCAGGCAGATTATGTGGGTTTGTTTTTATTGCGATCAGGAGGGATGCATCAGAGCTCATTGTCCCTTTCTTGTTTTTGGCAAGGTTCAGAACCATGCACCCCTAGCTTGCAAGTTACCTGACGGACGTTATAGGACGGATGGAGTCCCGAAGACCGAGGTTTGAGTTATCTGTTCTTCAATTCGATCGGGTACTGCATTGTTGATATCATTGTATTTTCTCTATATGTTTAGGAAGTTCAGTTGTAATCTTGAATGATAAGTTGAATGAAATTATCTTATGTAACTTTGGTTTTATGTGATTTCTTATTATGAAGGGATTGAATATTGTCCTTGGAGTTTTGCTTACGTGTTGGAATTTGTGAATATTGTTGTAGGTGTAGATTCTCCTAAATATTTGGATGTTAGGGATGGAGATCAAGTAGTAGAGTTCAAGTTAATATGGGATTGAAGGATTGTGAAGTCGCCAGAGTCTAGCCTACTCCAAGTGGGGGAGAGTAAAGACCTCATAGCAGGAATACGTTATGCCAATGTTCAGTTCTCAGCCGGATTTCTCCAGTTCAGGATTTTCTCCAAATTGTTTGATCTTCTGATTATCACATCGGGGTTATCGTCAGCAGTTGGATTTCTTTTGTAATCGTCTTAGTTTTGGTGGTATTAGTAATATGAAGGGCGTCCTCGTTTCTTAGACTCCAGGGTGTTAGGAGCCCAGGTTGAGGGTTGTGAAGAGGACTTCCTTGTCTGTTCTTGTTCGATTGGGGCTTGGAAGTCTGAGTCACGGCCCAAAGGCCTAGTAGGGTTAGTTAAGTCTTGTTAGTTCGGTGAGCATTATGTTGGGAGTGCAGTTATTGGTTAGCAGGTTAGGGGGTAAGCCTAAGTGCAGTTGTTGGTTACTAGGTTGGGGGTAAACCCTAGTGTAGTTGCTGGTTTGCAGTTCGGGGTAAGACCGAGTGTTGTTAGTGGTTAGTAGATCGGGGGAAAGCCTGAGTGTTGTTAGTGGATAGTAAAGTAGTGTTTTTATAGCCTACTGGGATCATGGTCTAGTTTAGTATGCGATCGCTGGGTTTTCTTGTGTTGGTGCATTTTATGCGGCGTTAGCATGATGGAATTCGGTCATGAGTTTCATGCTATCTCTCATAGGTGAGCGGCGTTAGGCCGAGAAGGTCTAGGATCAATCAAATCTATGGATTTTCGGTCAGCATAGTTGATAAAAGGGTGGTTTAGCCTTGTCTGCTGGGTTTTGTAAGGATTTCTCACTGATGCGTCAGTGTGTGAGGTTGGCATCTATGGTGTAGGATGTAGTTCCTATTTCAGATGTCGATGAGCAGCGCAAGGCCGGGAGACTTTGGTTAGATCAGGTCTCTGAGTTTTGGTTAGCATGCGTGTCAAATGGGATGATTTAGTTTACCTGAAGTTTGTGCACAATTTTGAGATCTGCGAGCCCTGGATTGAAAAGTGAGTTCTTCTCTTGTGGATTAAGAATGTTGTATGGAATTTTTTTCTTCAGGTCACTTGTTTCTCATTAAAGTCAGCAGAGGTGACGGGAAGTGATCAACTGTTCAAGAGGTGTTGCAGTAGTTGTGTTTCAGGCCACTAGATTCTATGCTCAAATTAGCTTATAAGCCTGGTTTTGGGACCTTGGATGTCAAGGGTAGCAGGTTAAGCATTCATGCGATCTCAATCTATGTTGGGGGAGTCGGGTTTCAAGGACCCATAAGGGGTTACTTCTAGAACGGAAGCGAGAAGTTATTTTGAGGACGAAATATATTTTAAGCAGGGGAGAAATTGTAACTCCCAGTTTCCAAAACGGATCGGTTTCGGGCATCAAGGAGTCAAATGCATGGTTTTTGGGTAAAATCGGATGTCATGACATGACCATAGGGAGGTCACGAAATGAAAAATGAATAAATGGAAAATGTGGATTCAACTGAGCTCACGACATGAGACATAAGGGCTTACGACGTGAGAACTGTTTCAGCCCAAGCTCATGATCTTTTAGGGTTTCCTTCGTATTTAAGCCCCTCTAAGTCATTTTTAGGGTTCATTACCAGCTTCCATCGTCCTTAAATGCAGAAAAACCATAACCCTAGCCTCTCCTTGTGATTCTTGAGCTTTTGGTGGTGTTTTGGTTGCTTGAAGAAGAAGGGGTCACCTTTGGAGCATAGATCCAGCTTGGAAGCTTCATTTGCATCTTCTAGCAACATCTTTGGATCTTTGTGAGTAACCAAGATTCAAGATTTATGATTCCTTGTTGCTAGATCTAAGGTCATGATTATCCATGGTTAGATGAGTTAGAGTGTTGGGACTCCATAAAGTTAGCAACTTTATGGGTCCTTAGTGTCCTTTGTTGATTATATGTGTTGGATATGAAGTTTGGGTGATGTTTCAGCTCATGCTTGAGGTTTTGACCTCCTTTTCTTCATTAATGCCCTAATTTGAGCTCAAGTCTTTCATTATACATGCAAGACCTTAAAGCATCGATTTTTATGGTTTTGGGGGTGTTAGGAAGCCTTGTGGAGGAGGTGGATTAGTGGCTTAATGGATTAAGGGGTTTTATTGATCAAAATGTCATTCAGACAGTTCTTACAACGTGAGACTATGTCTGTCACATCGTGAGGATCGAAGGATCGCCATTATTTTGTCTTTTAGTGGCTCACAATGTGACTAATAGAGTGTCACGTCATGAGGGGCCGTTGACTGTTGACTTTTTAACCATTTTGACTTTGGGTTAAACTTGAAGGATTTGGACCATTGATTAAGATTCTTCCATGTTTTGGTGTTAGAGGGCTCGTAGGAAAAACCAGTGTAGAAAGGGAAGCGTGTCGCAGTGTTACGGGGTTGTTAGTTTCAGGTGAGTTTTCCTCAATGTACCCATGGATCGAAGGCACCAATTTCGACCCACTAGATTTGGTTATCACTTAGTAGAGGGACTAGGGGATGTATGTAGCCATGTAGGATAGACTGAGGACTCTTGATCTAGGCTTTCTTGCCTATTCCTTGTTTGGTTGTGGCTCTAGAGTAGGATCATATGTGTGGGTGTCTATCTCACCTCGGGATGCATATGGTTATGCATTCCTTAGAGATTTGGTTATGTGTCCATGTGTATAGGATGTTACTGTTCTTTAGTGAGTAGTTATATATATATATATATATATATATATATATATATATATATATATATATATATATATATATATATATCCTTGTGTGTTAGGATGCACCAGTAGTGGTATTTTGGTTAGAGTACCAGTGGGCTGGTTATCGTCTAGTGGAATGCCCTAGGGTCTGTATGTAGCCATGTATGATAGCCTGAGAACTCTTGATCTAGGCTTTCTTGCATGTTCCTTGTTTAGTTGTGGCTCTAGAGTAGGATCATCTGTTTAGGTGGCTATCTCACCTATGGTTTCTTATGGTCATGCATTCCATGGAGAGTTGTCAGTAGTGGAGCAGTGTGCTCTGAAGGGTCTAGTAGGCGGTAGTTATCTGCATGATTGGTAGTTTCCTGTATTTATGTGCCAACTTGATCTCTTGTTTGTTTATATGTCGACATATTGTGGTGGTTAAGGTTGAGGTGGTCCTGCTGTGAGATGTAGGCCAAGATACTAGATGCAGGGCGGTTGTGAGCCATAGGAATAGAGGCTTAGGAGGAGCAGTTCAGTAGAGCGGTCCAGCTATTGAAGTCCTTGAGAGGCAGACCAATAGACTATAGATTCGGTAGAGAGGTCCAGGCATCATGTACGCCTTGTGAGGCGGTCCAGGCAGACTGAAGGCTCATGCTTTCATGCATTGTATTTTTGATTGGTGTGTATGGTATTTTGGTGAAACTCACTAAGCTTTATGCTTACCCAGTTGTTTATGTTTTCAGGTTCTATCGGTGTTCGTGGGAAGACAAAGGCGTGACTGTACACACTCATTAGCAACATTGATGATTCCATATTTATTATATTACTTTGATTTTCGACAAATGTAATTTGGAATAAATGGTTTTCTTAAAATTGATCTATAATTTTGAAGTTTTACATTAATAAAAATGAAATTTTTTGTTGTGAAAATGGGACTTACATTCTATTTGATAGATTTTTTGGTTAAAACCAAACAATCTTATGATCCATCAAGTTCAACAAGAAATTTAGCTGGACCATGTGCTTATTTAGTGGTACATTTAATAACTTCTCTTCTATTTTATTATCCTTATAATCACATATGATTGTAATGAAAAATACTTTAATCACATGTGAATCTCATTATTTGTATAATCACATGTGATTTTCAATGTTTTTTATAAATGTTAAAATTTGAATAGCTATAATCACATATGATTTAAATACTAAATTTGTTTAATCACATGTGATTTTCAAGGATTTTTATAGATTAAATCTAAAATTCTATAATCACATGTGATTTAAAAATAAATTTCTTTAATCACATATGATTGTAATAACAAATATTTTAATCACAATTAAAATTGTTTACTTTTCAAATCCCATTTGATTTTCAGGCTTTCTTACAGTTATGTTAAAATCATAATAGCAATAATCACATGTGATTTAAAAATTAAATATCTTTAATCACATCTAAAACTCGCAATATTTATAATCACATGTGATTGATCATTTAAAGTTATATTATAATCTAAATTGTTATAATCACATGTGATTTAAAAGTAAGTTTATTTAATAACATATTGTTATAGTGGCAATTATTTCTTCTTTGGCATCTGTTTTATGTAAATAGTGTCCATTCTGAGGTAGTAAAAAGAACATGTCTAATGATCTCTTACTGGATGTCGGAGAAGATTAATCTAAGAGAACTTACGAAAACAAAAAGTTGGGAGACTTTAGTAAAGGAGATTTAAGTGAAGAGTTTGTAGTGTAATATATGAATGAGGAGGTACATTTAATTATAGAAATTATACAAAAAAAATTTCTCATTACTTAATAATATTAATCTTTAATCATATATGTTAATATAAAATTTCGATTATTTTTTATTTAGGCTTATCAAGAAATGATTTTGATAAAGTATAGGAACTTACATATGTTGATTTAAAATGGAATTAATAAATTCTAAGTAAATGTAACACTAAAACATTTGAAAAGTTAGTTTGGAAGATATTTTGATGATGAAAATGAAGATGAAAAGGGAAATTATGATGTTCAAGTTGATAAAGAAGATGATGATAAAGATAATGATAAAGATGATGATGAAGATAATGATGGTTTTGAAGGAGGAAACAATGTTTAAGATGGTAAGAAAGATGATCAATGTGGTGAGAATATTAAAGGTGGAGATGAAGATGAGGAGGATGTGGAAAGGGAGAATATTGAAGGATGAGGTAAGTAATAGTATATATTTATAAATCATTTATGATTATTACAATTATCTTTGTACAATTACGTATGATTAACTACATATTTTAATTATAGGCATGTTTGGAGGGGAGAAATATGGATGAAGGAGATTGTGGAAAAAGTGATGATGATAAGGGAGAAGAGAATGTTAAAGAAACAGGTAAATCAAGTATATATTACTAAATCATATATGAGTATTAAAATTTTTTTTGAATAATGACATATGATTAACTACATATTTTACTTATATTCAGGTTTGGAGGGAGGTAAAACAAATGATGGAATATATATATATATATATATATATATATATATATATATATATATATATATATATATATATATATATATATGACGATGATGAAGAAAATGACAATGTTGAGGGAAGAGGTAAAAATCAGTAATCATATATGATAACATATGTTATAATCACATGTAATTATAGTCATATATGAGTATAAAAAATCATATCAATATCTATGTATAATTACAGATGATTAATAAAAGTTTTTAATTATATTCAGGTGTAGAGGGGAAGAATGTGGAGGGAAATATGATTAGCACAGAGTTATAATTATCTCCTCCTTGAATATTGTCTATAACTATTGATATGTTTTATGTATAATCAGATATTATTATTAAAAAAACATATCAATATTTATAGATAATCAAATATGATTAAATGATTATAATAACATATGATTAACACAAAGTTATAATTACATATGATTATAGAAAAACATATTAATATTTATATATAATCAAATATGATTAAATTAAAGATGGATTTTGTTAAATCTATAAATCATTTTTAAATCATATATGATTAAATATAGATTATAATCACATGTGATTATAATCTGTTATGAAAAAACACTTTCATTTAATAATATAGTGTTATAAATCATGAAATTGTTTTTGTTGTTACTTTTGTTTTAGTAGAATCTCTTATATATCAATAAAATATGTTTATAAAAAATAAAGAACATTCCGGTTTAATCGTATGTGATTAAAATACCCAAAAGATATTCAATCATATGTGAGTAAAAGTTTTAGCTATATATGATTAAAATAAAATAGTTTTCATATATTCAGGTTTGAAGTAGATACAGGAGCAAGTATTAAACATTTTTTGTTAAAAATATTGTATTGAAAAGTAATTGTTTTGTATTAATTTTTTAAAATTATTTTGTATGTAATTCGTACAATTTCAAACTTTTTTTCATAAATTTATAATCAAATATGATTATAATCACATTTGATTAATACAAGCTATAATCAAATATGATTATAATCACATATAATAATAGAAAAACATATCAATATTCATATATAATCAAATATGATTAAATTAATTCTGGATGTTGTTCAGGTTAAAACTTCTACTCACATGTGATTGAATCTCTTTTGGGAATTTTAATCGCATATGATAATACAACTTTTATACATCAATCACATAGGATTATACACATAAAATAACCCAAAAGTCATATGTAATTGTAAAAACAACTGTTATACATCACTCAAATATGACTATACACGTAAACAACCTGGACTATTGTTTAATTACATGTGACTACAATCTTTTATATACACAAAGATATCCAATCACATATGATTATGATAAGATATGAACATTGTATAAAGAGGTTGTGCCTGCAATTTCTGAATAGAAAAATGTCACAGAAGAACCTCAACAAAAAAGGAAAAATTATTGGGTTTTGAGCACTATAACATCCCTATGGTGCACATACAACCCTAATGCTTTGGATCTAAGTTTTCTCTAATTATACATGCAATTTTATTTTTCCAAAGCATGAAGCCTAACTAGCATACAAATTTGGTATTTGAATCATAAAAAACTAGTTAGATGATTACCTTTTGTTATAGCTTGTAGAAGTTGGCCTTTCAAGAGCTTAGCACCTCAAGTGTGATGCCTCAATTTTTTCACAAAACACCACCAACAATTGGATGACAATGAGAGAGAGCTTGGAGCACCAAAAAATCGGTTATACCTCTTAGAATACTCTTGGTACCGATTTTAGGGGCTTAGAGGTTACATATATAGTGTAGAATTCCAAGAGTCATTTGTAAACCCTAATTCTTACACTTAGGCTTTTGATCCAACAATTGATTTGGACTAATACTTCATGGACTATCTCATAAGCTTAGTCCATCACAAATCAATCATGGATCATTAGCCCAAACCATATGTATCACTGATTTTCATAATCAGTCCCCATTAATTTAATTAGTCTCTTTTGATCACTAAATTAATTCCAAATTAATTCTTGATCAATACTAATTAAATAATATGATTTATCAATTAACATATTATACTTATAATATATTAATAAATCACAAATAACCTCTTTCTCAAATATACATCCTATCAAATTGTTCTGGTGAATGCAACCCAAAATGGACCATGCTACTATCGGGTCAAGTACATACCAATTATAGTTATGGGCTTAGACACCTAATCCAACAGAAATGTTCCCCTTATAAAGAAAGAACTATTTGCTTGAAGACTAAGCCAACATCAAAAGAAGAAATGTTCAATGAATGGTTATTCAACCTGCAAGGAAGTGAATATTAAGTTATTCATATGTGCTTAAAACTTATATAAATCACAGTAGCATACTTGTTCAAAATTGATCAAACACATTTGATTAAAAACATAATCACATGTGATTATAGTTATGTTGACCATACTTGGTGAACATTGATCAATCACATATGATTAGAAATAAAATCACATGTGATTACAATTCTGTTGAGCATACTAGATTAAAATTGATCAATCACATGTGATTACAAAAATACTCATTGTGATTGCAATTATGAATATACAATAATATGAAGTATCAAAATGGTTTCTATATTTCTAGTGATGAAATATTGTCAACAATAAACAAAAAGGGTTGTATTTCATTATGTCTTTGAAAGCTTGTATCAAGGAGAATATCTATTTTTTGATGTAATTAACTCGTGGGCTGGACTGCTAAACTATTTTGAGAATGATAGAGATACAAAAAAACTCTCCATACAGAGAATTCTTTAACATACAACTGCAGTAAGTTAAACATATATTATTCTAATACTAAATTAATAATAGTTGTTTAAATTCATAAATGATTATACATTGAATCACATATGATTAACCATGTAGACAAGCTGTATTTAAGATAAGCCAATCACTAAACCAAAAAAAGATGGCAAGAAAAGATAAATAGATGAAAAGATGAAATAAAAATTGAAACTGGAAGCAAAGGAAAAAGATGAGAAAAGATACAATCTCTTCAAGCAATACCTTCTCGACTAGTTAAATGGTGATGAAGAAAAAAATCAAAAAAAGGAGTTGACCTCGTAAGTTATTTAAAATCTTATTATAACTTATATCCTTCCAAAATATGACAATACATATTTAAATGCATATTTTCTTCTCTGCTTGTCCGAGTGCACATATGTTTGTAACAATGTCGGATCATGCAGGACAACATTATATCAGATGCAACAATACAGGACAATTACAAGCCTATACTTAAAAACCTTATGAGTAACATTTAACTATTTTAATAATAAAAACAAAAGTTGATTTATAAATTATATATTGTAATCATATATAAAGGTTGTTTATTTGAAATCAAATGTGATTACAAACATAAATATTTTATGATTGAATAAAATATTATGTGATTACATGTACTAATCGCATGTGATTATATAAATATGAAAAAAAAATTGTAATCACATGTGATTATATATTTGAATTCAAGCATAAAATATTATTCATGTAATCACAAGTGATTATATACATATTAATAAGATTTTTCTGTGTAATCATATGTGATTAACTTTCTTATTTTTTTAATTTTCAGAAAAAAGTACTTCACACGATATTTCAAGAAATAAAACATTCAAGATCACATGCCCTTGAAGGCCCACATGTGAAACCAAATCTATTGGATATGTTATACATAACAAGAAATAGTAAAACATAATGTGGAGTCTTTGTCCTAAGATATATGGAAACATATAAAGGGAAAACAGATGGGATATAAAAAATAGGATTTCCAAAAGAAGGTGCTCAAGACGCTATGTTGGATTGGGTCAGAAGTAGGTATTCTACCACAATCATCATTACTTGAAGGATGATATCTTGGATTATGTATATCAATGCAATAAAGAAGATAAATAGAAAACACTAAATGATGCAAAAAAAAAAAATTACTGAGACCCAACAAAAGTTGAAGATGTTAAGTTGAAGATGGATGAAATATGATGGATATTGGAAGATAGATGTGATATGATGATATGGTGGATGTTTGAAGATACGTATGATATGTTGATATGGTGGATGTTTAAAGATGTATGTGATATGGTGGATGTGAGGATGTTAGTATATATGTTTGTAAAGGGGTATTTGAAGATGATGTATTATGGGTTATATGTTTATAGAGGTGAGGTGGTGAATGTGGTTACGGTTATATGATTTTGTGAGTAAATGATGTGGATAATCTGTTTATTGCTTTATCAAGACAATGTTTACTTTGTTAATTAGATTAGTTTTAAATTAGATGAGTGTGCTTAAAAAAAATTATGTTTAATATGTTATTAATGTTTAGACAATTGTTAAGTTTAATCACATATGATTAGTTATTTCTTAAACTTATAAAAAAATTTATTGTTCTTTGTATAATCTCATGTGATTTTGACTATAATCACATATGATTTTAATATTTCATACACTTATAAATTTTATTGTTCTTTGTAGAATGATTGTAATCACATATGATTTCTATAATCACATGTGATTACAATCAATCACATGTGATTACAATCATAATCTTTTATGCTTAATTCAAAAATCTCACTTATTTTATCGTATAATCACATATGATTATACATATAAACAAAAATCATAAATCATATGATTTTATCACATATGATTGGCATTTGTTATGAACACTATATGATCTATACATCAATCACATGTAGTCAAACACATAAACATAATTTATATATCAATCATATATGATTATACACATAAACAACAAACACACTAATATAATCACATTACCATATATAATATACACAAAGAGATTCATTCTCATATGATTTGCTTTTATTATGAACATTGTATGATTTATACATCAATCACATGTGATTAGACACATAAACATAATTATATATATATATATATATATATATATATATATATATATATATATATATATATGATTATACACATAAACAACCCTGGTATAATCACATGTGATTATCATCTATAATATACACAAAGAGATTCAGTCACATATGATTTGCATCTGTTATGAACATTGTATAATCACATGTGATTAGACACATAAACATAATTTATACATCAATCACATGTGATTAGACACATAAGCGTAATTTATGTATCAATCACATATGATTATACACATAAACAACCCACACTCTGGTATAATCACATGTGATGATCATTTGTTTTGAACATTATATGCTAAAAAACTTGAAAAATAAAATCATTTTTTATAACATAACTGAAACAGTGAGATGAACAAATAAAACTAATAATCACATATGAATTAAATCTAAACTTTATTAGAAAAATAATTATTCACAAATGAATGTTCTAAAAAATTATACATCTATTTATATATCATTTTTGATCATCAAATCACGTTGGACATTTATGGCTATTGTGTGATTATCTTTTACCATATTCTAAGCATTAACTGGTCTTCTTTTGTGATTTCATATTGATTTTTCAATTTGACTAAAAAGTCTTTTATATCCACATCCTTTATTATGTTGAACATATGGAACATGAATCTCAACCTCTTATGGAATAGTAACCCCATAAAGTTTCTCAACTACATCCGAATTTTTAATCGACTCTTCGCTTGAATAATTGCTCTTCACATCCTTCAACAAAAGTTGTGTTTTTCAGCTAAAGAAGCTAGCTTCTGCTTTTCAACTCTCACAATATCTAAAGCGGATTCATATTAAAGAATAATTCATTAACCAATTTCATAACATTTTCATCCTCTTCATGAAACAGGTCTCTAGTTAGCTGATAATTCGAAGATATTACATCCTTTCTCTATCTCCTAAGAATATATTGTTCAGGTATTTCCTTAAAAATTTTGCTTATCGGTACTCTGAAAGCATATATGCATAGTATACTGAAACGGTTAAAATGACCACAAGTGCATTTCACTTCTTTTTCAGCAAATTTTAGTTCCACATGTAACAATAAAAAATCACATATGATTATATAGCAATCACATATGATTACACAAACAAACATCACACACTCTAGTTTAATCACATGTGATTACAATCTTTATATACACAAATATATTTTCTACATCAATCACATATGATTATACACATAAACAATATACACTCTACTTTAATCACATGTGATTACCATATTTTATATACACAAAAAAATATTCAAACTCATATTATTAGCACATGAAAATAATAAATCTTTGTTTACATCTCATCTAATTATAATCACACGTGATTAGACACATAAACATAACTTATACATCAATCATATGTGATTATAATCACACCTGCATATAATCACATCTGATTGTACATATTAATATTACAAAATTATATTTATTATAATAAATGACATATTATTACAACATTATAATAATATAAAAATAACATATAAATACCTTATATGTTGCTTTTACTTCATTTTTTTTTTGGTATATATGGATAACTTTAAATGGTTCCCATCCACCCCCTTCGCTTAAGTCGTTAAAATCATGATACCATGCTCCTTTAAACATCTCTTTTTGAACTTCAAAAAATATTTTGCTCGTGTACACATCTGTTGCATGTTCTTCTATCTTATGTAGTGACTTCCAAACATAATGTGCTCCTTTAGTTTTATGATCTAGTTCACGTTGTGTATTTCGATTTTTTTTGAATGGCATTGTCATTATTCATCGTGAAATTTATAAGGAAATTTTCACTTTACGAATATGAAATGAAAAAAGAATTCATACTCTCAGACCTTGATGTTGTCTTCCTCAACCCACACCTTGGAAAATCATTGAAATATGCAGGTATCCATAATTCCCTATTTTTAAAAAATATTTTTAAGCCATCTTTTCTCTTGAAGATTATATTACTTCATCAACAGTTCCCAATTCCTTGAAAAACATCACGCTAGATATACATATCCCAAACAAGCTTATTGAATCTTTTCTTGAAATTCGTGATTTTAAGAAATTCAACAGATAGCTATAATAATCACATGTGATTCACAGTTTAAAAATTATACATAAACAAATATCAAGGCAATAATAACATATCATAACTTAAAATGATTTAATCACATGTGATCATACACATAACCAACCAACACTTTGCTTTAATCACATATCATTAGCATTTTGTATAAATAATTACATTTAATAATAAATTGTTTTAAGTCATATATAATTATCATTTGTTATAATCTCAAATGATTTAGTAAATATATTAAAATCATAAGTGATTAGTAACACAAATTTTTAATCATGAAATTGTCTTTGAATTTAATTTTCTTTTAATCACATATGATTATACGTCTTTTATGTATCCAAAAATATTCAATCACATATGATTAGCATTTGCAATGAACAATGTATATTGTATTTATCATGACTTTGTTTAATCATATGTAATTTTCTGATTAACTTAAAAATTTTGTTGAAAATCATGTGTTTTTATACAAATTTGAGTAAACAAAAGAGAAACTAGACAAAAAAATTGTTTCTTTGTCAGTTTCTTCATGATATATCACATGCATGATTTGTGTTTTGAATGAGAAAAAACAGACTCAACGAATTGCTTTAGTGTTGCATCTTTATCAGTTAAAACCAATAATGGTTGTTTAATCAGAAAATTTTCAAGTAACCACTTATACGACTCGACATCTGTGCTTAACAACCAAACTCCAACTGTAGCAGACAATTTATGATGGTCAATCACAATAAATGGAAGAAAAATCAATACATACTTGTTTCATATAAAGGACATAATTACATATGATTATCCATATTTAGAACTTACCTATATATTAAATATAATGATATTGATCACATATGATTAGAAACATAATCACATTAGCATGCTTGTTAATAAATGATCAGTCACATATGATTATAATCATAATCACATTACCAAACTTGTTGATCATTCCTGTCACACCCCCAAACCGGAACGGCAGAAACGTTCGAGGGCGAAGGACGTCATGCTTAGTTTCACAACACATGCAACATAGTAATCAAAGTAACAAACAATCATTGCATTAATATTAAAGTGTTTACAATGTATGTGATTAACAAAAGTTTGACTCCAAAAGTAAATAACAAAACAAGACATGAAGCTACTATACTCCATCTTCTGAATCCCAGTGCGCGTACATGTCTACTAGTTTCCCGAGAATACAAGTTATTTTGAAAGAGTAGATCAGCATTTAAGATGGTGAGTTCATAAGCATTTTTATTACAAAAAGTTATACTCTAAGTTCTTTAGAAAAGTTCGTTTGTTCCTCCAGAAAATCCTATATTTGCTGGTGTGATGAAAGATAAGTAAAAATGACTCTACAATTCCTTCTATGAGTACTAAATAGATACAAGTTATATACAAATTAGAGTAAACAGACATTCGATTGTGTGAATCTGCCCTAAGCCCACAACCAAACAAGGAACAGGAAATGAGGCAGAAGTCACACATCCCATTGTTCGTTAGATCTTCATTGTATATAACCCTGGAGTATTCATTTGGTACTTATGGAGTTAACTGTAATAGTTCTTTTATATTTGAAGAAAACATTCTTTAAGAAAATCATATATTTCATTTTAGTAAAATGGTAACCACAATAGTTCCTTCTATAATCATTTAGTTTATACTAGTTATATATAATCTAATATCGAACGGACAGTTAATTGTGTGAATCTGCCCTAAGCCCACAACCAAACAAGGAACAGGGAATGAGGCGGAAGTTACACATTCCACTGCCTATCGGATATTAATTATATATAACTCTGATGTATAAACTAAGGTATTATAGAATTAACCACTTAAGGTCCTTTATGTTAAACTAGTTTAATAAGAAGTATTAAACCCTTTTTTATAAATAAATTTCTAGTTTCACTAACTCAATTGTGAAACGTTGTTTTTGGTAAAAATGCTATTGTTTTCAGAAAGTTCAATCGAAAACGGTTTACCTTAAAAGAATGATCTTTACCATAGAAAATCCTATATTTTCTATAAAAACCGACTGGATGTCCATGTTGTTCTAAGTTTGAGAAGCACAAATATACTCCCTATACTTACTATAATGATGTCTAGTTTTGTTGATATGTTAAACTGAATAAAGACTTGGTTGTTCTGGATACCTGATACGACGATACTACCCTCCTATGATTACCTAATACATACTAGTTACATATAACCGAGATCGAATAGACAGTTGAATGGGTGAATCTACCCTAAGCCCACAACCAAACAAGGAACAGGAAGTAAGGCGGAAAGCACATATTCCACTGTCTGTCGGACTTCAGTTTTATCTAACACTAAAGTATACATTGGGTAATCACATAGTTAGTATCCTTTTATATTTGTTCATGAAAAGTACATTACTACATAAATACATCGTTGTTATCTATTGTGAGTTTTACGACCATACTAATTGGACCGGTTAACCACGACGTATTGTAGACGTCGAAAAGAATATGCCATTTGTCACTCGCAAACCTGCCGGTTCGGCTGTAGCTAACAGCGAGGTGCGGTATTGTCAATCCCGTATAGATCTATACACAAACTCACGCTCTCCCTCCAGGAGACTCTGTTCGTAAGGGTAGACTTTCACTGGTACTTATATGAGTACTCAAAGATGTGTCTCACAAGCTGGATTAACAACTTTACAAGTAATAATGTAGAAAACCTTTTTTTATATTTGACAGATAAGTTTATAAAAAGATCCTTTTGTTCCTTAAGTTAAGCTTATTAAAGTTTATAAGCTTATTTCTGTGTTCAATTCAAATTTTCATGTTCTAAATACAGCTTATTGATACAAAGACATAATAAGCAATTTATATTTTAAAACACAACATTTCTTGTGTTATACTTGTATCCCCCCCCCCCTAAAAGCATTTAAAACCATTTAAAAGATATATTATAGGGGTATGAACTCACCTTATGTGGGTGATTCAACCGAAGGTTCGATATAGAATGATAGGTTCCACGAATGAAGTCCCGAGGCACAAACGAGTCCTAAATGACATATAATGATACATACAGGCATGTAATTAGTGAATCTAACTACAAAGGTGATTGGGAAACAACCTAGGAGACAAGAATAACTCACCAAAAGAGTGCTAGAAGCAAGTTAGGAGGCTGAAAGGGTGTTCACGGCCCAACAAGTAGGGTTCACGACCCTTGGGAGGTTTCATGACCCAAGAACACAAGAATGGTTCACGGTTCGAGTTCACGGCCTCGCAGGTTCACGGCTCCGTGTTCACGGTCCGAAGTTCTTGGCTCCTTTCACGGCTACGAAGCTTTGGTGGTGAATGCGAAGGTTCTTGGTTTCCTTAAGGATTTTCCCTCCAAACAATAACACACTAATTACAAGGCTTTTGCACTCGTAATTCACTACTCCATATAATTCAAGATCATGGAAGGAAAAAGTTTGACCAATGTTGACTTAACGAGAATAAAATTTTCGGATTGTGACATCATCCCCCCGTTAGATGGAATTTCGTCCGGAAATTAGCTTTCTCAGCAGTACTCTTGGGGTCGTGCTCCTCTGAAAGGTAGAATATCCACTCGTAGACCTGGGCAACTTTGCCCTGACGCTCATGATAAGATTCATATGTGGTCCATCTATCATCACCTCGTGTATACAAGTCGTATATAACTAAGATTAGTAAGACGATCGGATGTGCGACTCTGCCCCAGGTGCACAACCAAACAAGGAACAGGAGATAGGGCGGAAACACACATACTAAATCTGCATAATCATAATTATATACCACCCTACCATATACACTTAATAGTGATAGGTGGGCTGTATTCGTCC
This sequence comes from Lactuca virosa, assembly GCF_052849685.1. NCBI lineage: Eukaryota > Viridiplantae > Streptophyta > Magnoliopsida > Asterales > Asteraceae > Lactuca > Lactuca virosa. The sequence continues at coordinate 133,884,859 of NC_136430.1, forward strand.
TTAGCCTCTGTGCTTGAACTTGATCTGCTGGACGAGTGGTAGTTTGGGAAGGTCTATTGAGTATACATCAGAAAGGTTTCGTAGGGCAAGGTACTCCATGCATGAGTACTTCGGGGTCAAGAATATAAGGGAGATGATCCTGAGGTCTGGGTCGGGCTGTCGTTATGAATGACGAGGGTTTCGTTAGTCGGTCAGTTAAGGCGATGGAATTTCGAAACACATGAACTTGGTATGGTGAGGACCACGCCAATTCATGACGAATGATGACGACAGACTCTTTATAGAAACAAATGTTAGGCCGATTTGAAAGAAACGTTTGTTATATGATCGTGTATCCCGAGTGTGCTCGATAATGTATTTTGTGAAGACTTTCTAGTGCTTTCATTTTTCTCCTTGAAATTACCACTGTCACAAATCGTACCGCGATAAGCGATTACTAACAGTGAAAGTGCTTTGATAACTAGTGTCGATACTTTATATTATGATCCTCCTCGGTACATCTATGATCACTTGGCATATACAAGTTATGTATAATTAAGATGAATAATACGGTTGACTGAGTGACTCTGCCGTAAATCCACAACCAAACAAGGAACAGGAATTAAGGCAGAATCACTCACTCTAAGCCTTCAAAATCTTAGCTATGCACAACCCTGATGTACATACTAAGCCATCATAGCTTACCTGTACGGATCTTTAGTTCTCTTATAAATGTTGTGACTTGTGCGGATGAGTGAGTTATTATAATTACTTTTTATATCCCCAAATTTTAATCATATATTAAATATAAATTAAAATTTTAAAGTAATTTTTATTTCGAAGACGTACCGCTGTTTGCTGGTGATTCTGGGGCAGCTTCTCCTGTAGTGATCATCAGAATTCGTCCATCCGCTCCAGAGTTCTTTGTTATCGGGCAGTCCCTTTTGTAGTGCGCAGTCTCACCACAGCCATAGCAGGCCTGGTTTACTTCTACTCCGGGGACTTGGGAGATCGGTTGTGCTGGCGCTCTGCAAAGATGGTCAGTGTGCCCCTTTTTGTGGCAATTCATGCACTGCATTTCCCGTCATACTACGGTGTGGTGGTAGTTACACTTACCACACTTCAGTAGAGTTCCAGCATATCGACTGACAGATGTTGGAGTGGCAGGTGTTGTGGCGGCGTGTACAGTAACCACTTGTTGCTCCTACGGGGGTTCCTGTGTTGTTCGCTCTTTCCTCTTTTTCCCCGACTTTCGTTTGTAGTACCCTCCCCTTGATAGCTCGGGAACAGGGACCACCACGCCATGGCGGACTCCATGGTCAATGAGTCGTTGGATCAGGCGTTTGGCACTATCGAAGGTAGTTGGATTAGAAGACAGTACATCCCCCTGAATCGGGGTAGATATGCCCCAGATGTACTTTTCTATCTTCTTACTCTCCGGGGTAACCATCCCGGGGCATAGTGCTGCCAGGTCGCTAAACCTGTCAGTGTAGGCCACTATGTCTGAGCCGACCATGGTATGCTCCCATAACTCTTGTTCCAGCTTTTGAACTTCGCCCCTAGGGCAGTATTCTTCCAACATCATCTCTTTCAGTTTCTCCCAACCCATCGAGTTAGCTACTGATAAGGTCAGTGACTTAACATGGCCATTGCACCATGTTAGGGCTCTGTCGGAGAAGGTGCAGGCAGCAAACTTCACTTTACTCCCTTCTGGGCACAGACAGATTTCGAAAACCGAATCTGTTTTCTCGAACCATCGCATTAGAGCGATGACTCCCCCAATTCCATTAAAGGATTTGGGTTTGCAGTTCATGAAGTCCTTGTATGAACACTCTCGTGGGTGTCCGTGGGTAACTCCGGGGTTAGCTAGGGGGGTACCGCTACCAGATCCACCGGTACCCTTTCGCAGATGTGAGTTATAGCCGCTATTACTGCTGTTGTCACCGCTGCTTGGAGAGTAGCAGGCTCGTATTGTGGTGGTGGATTCTCTGTTGTGGTATTGACTACGCGCCTTACAGGTCTACCGCAAGGCATCTTTTGCTATCATGAATACAAGATGAAACAGAAATAAGTCTATAGCAGTGGTTATAATCCGAATGTTGAATGACTAAGTTATCCTAGTTCTGAGTGTATCTGATTCTGACTTTCATAGGGTTCTGAAAAACAATTCATAATGAGAGTCTATATATAATAAACTTTATGAATTAGAAGTGGCTATCCTCGAATGAATTTCTGTGAATTGAATATCTGTTACTGGCTGCATGAAAAAGGAATAATCCTAACACATAGTGTGAGTAGTGTAATCACTAGCTCACTAAGTCATTTATTATTTATTAGTGTGACGCATAGGACGTTTGGTTTCTTCGGTTGATCCCTCCTTGGAAAAACTCCTCATGAACCTCTTCTTGGTCCTCCTTGACTCTTCTGCTGACTGTTATGATGGAGTGGTTACATCTATCTAGATTTGTAGTGCGAGAATGGAAGTGTCTAAAGAATCTATGAGATTAAGTGAAACATTATGGGGTGATCCTTACCGGGTCCTCCTATAATTGCGCAATGTATACAAGTTGTATATAATTTAAGATTAAATAGACCTTCGAATAAGTGATCCTACTCTAAAACCACAACCAAACAAGGAACAGGAAGTAGAGCATAGATCACAAATTCTAAGTCTATAAAATCTTAATTATATAAAACCTTGGGAGTATACACTCCGGAATTATAGACCTACCAGAAGGGTCTTTTAAATTATCACATAAGTTATTTATAGTGCCTAAAATACTCCTATAGTATTTTAATGTAATGAACTTGGTAAGTTTTAAAATTGTTGTTATCTTATAGTATCATAAAATACTCCTATAGTATTTTAACTTTATGTTCTGATCTAGAAATCCCTTGCGTATAGAGTTAGGTAAGTTTTAAGACTGTTGCAACACCACATCACTCCCAAACACATGTTAGTCATATCTCAAATGAATATAGTTGATCAGGCTATATTGATCCCATATATGATTACATAACTGTCCAGGTTTGACCGTAGCGTCCAACCTTTAAATACTTTTATTCTGTTTTTCTTGTGACACTTGTTCTAGTTTGTATATATGCACAAGCAGGTATGTATACTTTTATAAAATATTGTTATATTTTTAAAATATACTTTTAGTCAGAACACTTCGGCCCCATTGCATTTATAGTTGTATATCTTTTATAGGTTGATATACTTAGTTCACTATAAACAATGCTATGATACCAATCTATCACACCCCCAAACCGGAACGGCGGAAACGTTCGGGGGCGGAGGACGTCATGCTTAGTATCACAACACATGCAACATAGTAATCAAAGTAACACACAACCATTGCATTAATATTAAAGTGTTTACAATGTATGTGATTCACAAAAGATTGACTCCAAAAGTAAATAACAAAACAAGACATGAAGCTACTATACTCCATCTTCTGAATCTCAGTGCGTGTACCTGTCTACTAGTTTCCTGAGAATACAAGTTATTTTGAAGGATTAGATCAGCATTTAAGCTGGTGAGTTCATAAGCATTTTTATTACAAAAAGTTATACTCTAAGTTCTTTAGAAAAGTTCGCATGTTCCTCCAGAAAATCCTATATTTTCTGGTGTGATGAAAGATTAGTAAAAATGACTCTACAATTCCTTCTATGAGTAGTAAATGGATACAAGTTATATACAAATTAGAGTAAACAGACAATCGAATGTGTGAATCTGCCCTAAGCCCACAACCAAACAAGGAACAGGAAATGAGGCGGAAGTCACACATCCCATTGTTTGTTAGATCTTCATTGTATATAACCCTGGCGTATTCATTTGGTACTTACGGAGTTAACTGTAATATTTCTTTTATATCTGAAGAAAACATTCTTTAAGAAAATCATATATTTCCTTTTAGTAAAATGGTAACCATAATAGTTCCTTCTATAATCACTTAGTTAATACTAGTTATATATAATCTAATATCGAACAGACAGTTAATTGTGTGAATCTGCCCTAAGCCCACAACCAAACAAGGAACAGGGAATGAGGCGGAAGTCACACATTCCACTGCCTATCGGATATTAATTATATATAACTCTGATGTATAAACTAAGGTATTATAGAATTAACCACTTAAGGTCCTTTATGTTATACTAGTTTAATAAGAAGTATTAAACCCTTTTTTATAAATAAGTTTCTAGTTTCACTAACTCAATTGTGAAACGTTGTTTTTGGTAAAAATGCTATTGTTTTCAGAAAGTTCAATCGAAAACTGTTTACCTTAAAAGAATGATGTTTAACATAGAAAATCCTATATTTTCTATAAAAACCGACTGGATGTCCATGTTGTTCTAAGTTTGAGAAGCACAAGTATACTCCCTATACTTTCTATAATGATGTCTAGTTTTGTTGATATGTTAAACTGAATAAAGACTTGGTTGTTCTGGATACCTGATACGATGATACTACCCTCCTATGATTACCTAATACATACGAGTTGCATATAACCGAGATCGAATAGACAGTTGAATGGGTGAATCTGCCCTAAGCCCACAACCAAACAAAGAACAGGAAGTAAGGCGGAAAGCACATATTCCACTGTCTGTCAGACTTCAGTTTTATCTAACCCTAAAGTATACATTGGGTAATCACATAGTTAGTATTCTTTGAGATTTGTTTATGAAAAGTATATTACTACGTAAATATATCGTTGTTATCTATTGTGAGTTTTACGACCATACTAATTGGACCGGTTAACCACGACGTATTGTAGACGTAGAAAAGAATATGACATTTTTCACCCGCAAACCTGTCGGTCCGGCTGTAGCTAACAGCGAGGTGCGGGATTGTCAATCCCATATAGATCTATACACAAACTCACGCTGTCCCTCCAGGAGACTCTGGTCGTAAGGATAGACTTTCACTGGTACGTATATGAGTACTCAAAGACGTGTCTCACAAGTTGGATTAATGACTTTACAAGTAATAATGTAGAAAACCCTTTTTATATTTGACAAATAAGTTTGTAAAAAGATCCTTTTGTTCCTTAAGTTAAACTTATTAAAGTTTTTAAGCTTATTTCTATGTTCAATTCAAAGTTTCATGTTCTAAATACAGTTTATTGGTACAAAGACATAATAAGCAATTTATATTTTAAAACACAACATTTACTGTGTTATACTTGTATTCCCCCCCCCCCTAAAAGCATTTAAAGCCATTGAAAAGATAGATTATAGGGGTATGAACTCACCTTATGTGGGTGATTCAACCGAAGGTTCGATATAGAATGATAGGTTCCACGAATGAAGTCCCGAGGCACAAACGAGTCCTAAATGACATATAATGATACATATAGGCATGTAATTAGTGAATATAACTACAAAGGTGATTGGGAAACAACCTAGGATACAAGAATAACTCGCCAAAAGAGAGCTAGAAGCAAGTTAGGAGGCTGAAAGGGTGTTCACAGCCCAACAAGGAGGGTTCACGGCCCAAGAACAAAAGAATGGTTCACGGTCCGAGTTCACGGCCTCGCAACCCTTGGGAGGGTTCACGGCCCAAGAACACAAGAATGGTTCACGGTCCGAGTTCACGGCCTCGCAGTTTCACAGCTCGGTGTTCACGGTCCGAAGTTCTTGGTTCCTTTCACGGCTGCGAAGCTTTGGTGGTCAATGCGAAAGTTCTCGGTTTCCTTAAGGCTTTTCCCTCCAAACAATAACACGCTAATTACAAGGCTTTTGCACTCCTAATTCACTACTCCATATAATTCAAGATCATGGAAGGAAAAAGTTTGACCAATGTTAACTTAACGAGAATAAAATTTTCGGGTTGTGACAATTCCTCAGTCACATGTGATTAGAATCATAATCACATAATCATACTTGTTGACAATTGATCAATCATATGTGATTAGAAAAATAATTACATCAACACACTTATTGAGAATTGATCAATCACATGTCATTAGAAGCATAATCACATCAGCATAGTTGTTGAGCATTATGTAACAACCGGAAAATTTTAGATCAAGCAAGGTCTAAATCTTAACCAAGTATAAGTGAAACCACATTGCAACCTTGTTGTAGTGTATCATCTATAGCCATGAGGGCAAGTTTATAAGTTAATAACTAGGTGTAGAATGAAACCTATGTTGAGATAAGCTAAGATAAGTCAACATAAGCCAAAAAGATTAAGTCTAAACCATAAATGGATACGCTATATAAATGTTTTTGGTTTAGGGAATCTAATCCCATACTAAAACCGAAATCACTTCCTTTATGGAAGTGATGGCTGAAACCACTTCCTTTATGGAAGCCATGACCGAAATCTCAATTGTGAAACACTATAGGACCGAAAACACCACTTAAGGACCGAAATCCCTCCTTGCCAAGACCGAAATCACTAGTTAAGGCCCGTTAAGGCCGAAATCTATCCCTATATATATATATATATATATATATATATATATATATATATATATATATATATATATATATATATATATATATATATATATATATGTATGACCGCAAACCATTCTCATAATTCACTTTTCACACCGAAATCATCCTCAAATTTGCTCTCAAAACTCATGCAAAATCTTCCTATCTTCATAAGGTTCTGCCCAGATTTCCTTCAAATATACATATCTTTATCAAGAACATTCATATCATCTTCAAATCTCCTTATTTTCACTCAAGAACACCAAGAACACCTTCAAATAATTACTAATGATTTTTGTAAGTATTTCTTACATAATTTAGGGTTGTCTAACACTTTAAATTATTAAGTATTTCCTAACCCGAGGATTTCTGCTATCGCTACGCTATACAAACAAGAACACACATTCGAGGTGAGTTCATACCCCTACGTTTTCTCTATTTTTCAATGTTTTTAGGGGGGTGGGGAATATAAGTAAAACACAAGGAATCTTGTGTTAACATTCAAGTGATTTCAAACAGTTTCAAATTATTTCAAGCTATTTCAACTGTTTCAAACTATTTTTTTAATATTTCAAACTACTTCAATTATTTCAACATTTGTTTTTCACAATATATATATATATATATATATATATATATATATATATATATATATATATATATATATATATAATTAAGATTTAACAGGTTTAGGACTGGTGTTTCCGCCTTAACTCCTGTTCCTTGTTTGGTTGTGAGTTTAAGGAAGAATCACTTGTCCGACTGCCTTTTCAATCTAAATTATATATGCCTTATATATATATATATATATATATATATATATATATATATATATATATATATATATATATATATATATATGAGTATAAAACTTATTTAAATAAAACTTTGACCCTTTTGTAACATGTTGAGCAAAAGGGTATCTTTCTTAAATATTTCACTACTATTTATACAAAATGTTATATTACAAAGATTTTTATTACATACAGAACGTACATATAAACTATAATAGGTAGAGTTTAGGGAACTTACATACTATTTTACAAAGTCGGATAACAAAACAAGAACAAACATATAAACTATAATAGGTATAGTTTATGGAACGTGCATACTAGGTTTTCACAAACGAATTATCATTACTAAATGGCTTTTCATTATTCTACACGTAACCGTGAATATAGCTTTGTGAGACATACCTTCAGATACTTATCTATGTACCGACGAAAGCCATGATTTTATAACCATAGTCTCCTGGAGGGAGAGCGTGAATTTGTGTATAGATCTATACGTGACTGACAATCGTGAACCCTGACTATTAACTACAGTTGGAACAGAAGTTCTGGGGTGAGAAATGTTATAATGATTCCGACGCCTGAAGAACGTCGTATCAGGCCATCCTAGGTCAACAAGCATGGTTATAATAACTCACAGTTTGGTATTAACAATACGATTAGTGTATGAATACATAAACAACTGTACATAGTTTTATTTAATAATAAAACTACAATACAAGACTTTGCATTACAACTGGTGAATCCAGGAACATACGTACAAAAGGGTTCACTATTCATTTACAAACTAGCAAGACATAAAGGACCCTTATTTCTAATTCTATGATTCCTTAGTTTATACGTTAAGGTTATATACAATGAAGATCCGATAGGTAGTGGAATGTGTGATTTCCGCTTTATCCCTTGTTCCTTGTTTGGTTGTGGGCTTAGGGCAGATTCTTACATTTGACTGTCCGTTCGATCTGAATTATATATAACTTGTATACACTAAGTAATCATAGAAGGAACAAGTATGGGTCACATTACTTACATTTCAATTACTAAGAAAATATTGGATTTTATGGAAGAACACACTAACGTTTCCAAAGAACAATGACAATCTTTCCATCATAAAAATAAACTTATGAACTCACCAACTTAAATGTTGATACACTTTCAAAACCAATTGTATTCTCAGGGAACCAGTAGACAGGTACACACACAGGTTTCAAGAAGACGGAGCATAGTAGCGTCACATCTTAGTTTTTGTTGTATACTTTTGGTGTCATACATAAAATGTTACGAACACAGTGTAAATTGTATATTATCAATACAATGGTTGTTTTTACTTTGATTACTATTATTCAATTGTTGTGATACTGTACATGATGTCATCCTCCCCCGAACGTTTCCGTCGTTCTGGTTTGGGGGTATGACACATTAATCAATCATATTTGATTACAAGAATAATTACAGAATTAAAACTTACTTATTTGTGTGAAATGTTGCATTAAACAACATAACATCTCTAAATTCGTTGTAGTATGCTTTATATGTTTCATCAGCCCAAAACATTGCATTCAAAGGTTTATTCTCATCGCATCTATAATAAAAATAAAAATTTTGATAGTTGATTTTCCAATCAATCATCTTGTTCACGATAAGTTGAGCATCTTTGTAGCCGATAATGGAGCCCATGTCCTTCTTGAAGTTTTTATAATCTACAATCTTGCCCCTTTACATGCCGATAACCACCTTTCAAAGTTGATTTGAACTTATAAGCCTTTGTAGCACCGGTTTTCGTTGTAGAGGCCCGAAAAATAAATTCATTGTCAAAATATGACAGATTCCTTGTACTTTTTAGGTGATATATCTTTAAGCTTGTGGTTATGCATTTCTTTAAAACCATCAAACCTATAATCACTCATTTTTTTGACAAATTTCACAATAATCTTAGCTTTACAGTATGTAACCTTGTATGTTGTGTTATGTTTGTCCCTAATATGTAACCTTGTATGTTGTGTTATGTTTGTCCCTAATATCCACTGACTTCATTTGTGGTTTACCCATCCTGTCGCAAACCACATACCTATGCTTTATTAAATCACCCTTTTTTCTTAATGTGTTCAGACGAACATCAAAACGAGTCTTATGTGTGTATCTTTTATAAAACTCATTCATCGATATTTTGAACCTCATTGTCTTATTAGGTTTAAACTCTTCAGGAACGTTCGGTTTGACATCATGTGAAACCTCTGACCCGTGAATAGCGGGTAGATAACTTGTACTCATCCGATTGTTGGAATTTGCATCATTTGAAGAAGTAGAACATTCACCTGTATAATCAAATATGGAAAACATTTTAATCATATATGATTAAAAAGTAAACAATTGAATATGCATCAATTCAGGCAATGTAAAATCACATATGATTAACTATATATTTAATAACAAAACTACTAATTAATCACATGTGATTAACAAACCGATTCACTTCTACTACAATAGCAATAAAAATAATGAATTCTTTATATAATCATTTATAGATAATTGAACATAGATTAACTAAACATGTGTCAACTATTTATTCAACAACAAAAAAATAGATAATCACATGTGATTAACAAACACTTTAAACATATTTAATAACAAAACTAATCATTAAAAATAGATTGACTTCTATTACAACAAGAATAAAAACAATGAACTTCTTATATAATCATATGTGATTATATCATACAACTGAATATAGATCAACTAAGCATGTGTCAAATATTTATTCAACGACAAAAAATGGATAATCACATGTGATTAACAAAAGCCTTAAAAAGATTTAATAAAAAACTATTGATTAATCACATGTGATAAAAACAGATTAACTTGTATTAAGATTATTACCATAATATTCAATAATATCGATTTATAATTGATAAATGAAGTTACAATGGACGTTAAAAAAAATAAACAAACATAAATGAAAAAACAGTATAACAATCAAAAAACGATCAATAATAGTAAAAATCAAGTATTAACGAACTCAAAACATTGAAAAAGTGATTAGATTACTAGAATAGATGAAAAATATTACTAATGCGAGTGTTTAATGTTCAAAAACGTTATGCAAAGTGAAGATTTTTACTTTTTGATGAACCATATGTTATACCTAACTCCTTTCAAACTCAAAATGTTGAATACACGATTCGATTACTAAAATAGATGAAGTAATTACAAATGCTAGTGTTAAATAATAAAAAAAAACATTATGAAAAGTGAAGATTTTTACCTTTTGATGAACAAACACTTAAAGCTAAATCCTTTGTCGATGATGCAATTACTTCTTCTATAAGAATCAACGTTGAATACATAGAAAATTTTGGAAGCTAAATCGTAGAAATCGAAAGTATTTGGAAGAAATTACGTAAAAATCAAAAAAAAAATCAAGAAGAAATCAATGAAAACATCCAATCATACGATAATCAAGGAGAAGATATGCTCGACGATGAAACTATCGTTTATAAGATGCAAAATGACCAGAGTAACCCTAAACGGATAAAAATAACACGTGCATGCTTAAATGTATTTGATTGACTGAGAATTGTTCTCATTATTCTCAATTTAAGAAATGTTCTCAGAATATATATATATATATATATATATATATATATATATATATATATATATATATATATATATGTATATACACACACACACACTAGACAAACACATACGCAGACAAACACACACACACACACACATATATATATATATATATATATATATATATATATATATATATATATATATATATATATATATATATATATATATACACTATAATATCCTCGTTATCATTTGAGTTTACTCCTTGGAAAAAAATTCGGTTCTTTAAAAAATTAGGAGGTGGAGATTATTTTGTTCAACGGTATGGAAGATAAATCGTATATGGGTTATAGAGATTGTGTAGATTTTGATTTGTGTGGTGGAGAATATAACATAGTTTTAGTTATAAATCGCATATGGGTTATAGAGATTGTGAAGATTTTGATTCCTAGGATTTAGATTGGATGGAAGTCCATAGTTATATTTTATGCCTAAAACTTTGTTTATTTGACGTTTTAGTTTGTGTAGGGTTTTTTGTTTGGTGGGGGGGGGAGGGGGTTGTGCTCTTTTCTTTTATTTTTTCAATAAAATTATTATATGGAAGATCAGTGACACCTACAATGATAGAGGATGCTAAGAGTTTCAACAGATTAGACAACTTAATTAACAACCTTGTTGTGTTACCAAATTACAGAATAAAACTCTTTTATGGGATTACACTAACACTTTTTCATAAGAACACTCAAGAATATATCAAATAACCAAGTGTGTATGGGGACTCACACTACAAGAATACTTTAAGACATCAATTCTACGTTTTGATTTCTTGAAATGTTGGAGCAAATGAGCTCTTTAGCTATTTAAAGGTGCCTTCTACCTCTTTATAAGAAGGGTCTAGGTTTTCCTAGCAAGTTAGTATATTAAAAACTATTATAGAATATTATATCATACTCTATTAGCATTTATAAGGTTCTAAATGTTTCAAGAAAGTCACAGCATGTCCTATAATACTCTAGGGCATTCAAAGGTCTTATATAATGTTGTAGAATCTTTCATGGTCTTTTGGGATGTTTTAAAATATGTTAGCATCTTTTGCAATATTCTAATAATTTGCATGACATTATAAAACATTCTATAATCTTCTAGATAATGATCTTATATTAAAAATGGGCTAGACTCCATTGTACTAGTTATGATTATTTTAACATATATCACATAAATTTTCAACTTATAACCAATAGCATTTGGTTAAGACAGACAACAAATATAACAATTTTGTCTTTCTCAGAACCTTGAAAACAAATCTTTAAACTTGTTTGTAGTAGACACCATATCATATGTGGAATTCTACATTGTCTTCCATTCAGGATAAGCTTTCTATGTGACAATTACAAGTGATGTATAATATATGAAATCATAAAAAAAATCTTTTGCCTTGTAACATTTAGTAGATATGTTTTTTAAATAAGTTTGTTCAATGATCATCTTTTTTCTATTAAAAAATCCTTATAATTTTTGGGGATAAAATGAACTCGTTAAGCTTTTTACGTATATTGTATATACTAGTTGTGTCAGTTGTGTCAAACCTATGGGATTGGCCTCGTGTTGCAGTTGGTTTATTACACAATATCCATTTCGGTATTTTTTGTAAAGCATGGGTAGGGATGGAAGAAATCCTCATACCCGATGGGAAACCCGAAACTCGCACCCAGTTTAACCAGGGAATCCCCAAGTTATCCAAGGATGGGGACAGAGATGGTGAATCCCTAAATAAAAAAGTGGGATTAGGATGGGGATGGGGATACCCCTATTCCCCGACCCTGGACCTAACCCCGGTAATTTTAAATTTTAATTCAACCAAAACATCAGTTATCTTTTATTCAAAAATTCAAAGTGTTTCATAATAAAAAGGTCATCAGAGTACAATCTCAAAATCATCATAATGCAGAAACATGGGTTGATGCGCTGCGATCAAGCAGGGCCCTTCCCTTTCGAACCGAAAGTACCTGAAATCATAACCATAAAAACCGTACGCACAAAGCTTAGTGAGTTTCCCCAAAATACCACATACCATACATACCATTGGGCCTAGCCCTCACATTGGGCCCAACCCACCATAATGGGCCTAGACCTGTCAAACCAATGGGCCTAACCCGACATACATTTGGGCCTAGCCCAGCATACAAATGGGTCTAGCACAACATACCATGCAAAAGTCACAAAGACAACTAGCATAAAAGATCCTAGTGGGACGGCATTGGTGCCTTCGACCCACGGGTACAGTGAGGAGACTCACCTCAATCAAAAGATAGAAAATATTGTGCCCAAGCCTGATGTACAACGGCTGCTCACACTGAACACAATCAATATCAATCCTTATTACATTCTTAAGGTCAAACTCATAAGACATGAGACCCAATAACGGCCCAAGCCCAAATTAGGCCCACTAATGGTCCAACCCAATTAGAGAGTCTTAAGGCCCAAACAATAATCTATCTTCCTAAAGGGTAAAAGACCATTTTACCCTTCCCAAAACTAGTCCAACCACTCATGGCCCAACTCCCAAAAGGCCCAAAATGGACTCCCTGGGGAGTACGCCCCGTGTACTAGAAATGTACGCCCCGTATACCGACTGTCGAAGCACAATGTACAAGTCCTTGAAGTTGATCCAAGCATTATGTTGAGTGTACTCCTTCATACGCCCAACGTACTCGTTAAAGGGCCAAAGACTCTCATTAAGCACTTAATGCTTAAGACTAACGTCCAAACTTAGATCTAACCTCTAGATATGGTCTTAAAAGAGTAAAGTTGCCAACTTTACTCCTTTACATGACTTAATGGGGCCTAATCCTTGTTTTCATCTATACTAAGAACCAAGGTTTCTAGAAAGCTCGCCACGGCTCTGCCATGACTCCAAGTCTTGTAGATGCCGCCAAGCTTTACCAAAATGTCGCCTTAACTCATATATGTGTATAAAAATGAATAATGGTTGAAAATACATATAAAAATATTAATTATATACAAAATTGTCGCCTTAAGTCACGCCTTAGAAACGACGTGGCTCGCCAGGGCTTGGAAAAGCTTGAGGCTTGACATTGCCGCTAAGTCATGCCTTACGTTATTTAGAACCCTGCTAAGAACACCAATTCATGCATGCATCAATAAAAACCCTCAAGGTGACATTTTTATGAATTAACAACTCAACAAGAACCAAATATGAGGCTCAAAGGTCCTGGAGTAGCTTCTACTCACAAGAACAGCAACCTTGGGATCAAAACGTGATAAAATACCACCCAAGAATAGATCTACACTAGAGAACCATAAAGTATGAAGTTTCATACCTCCAGAGGGTAGATCAAGATGCACAAAGTCTGGACCACAAGCTTCAAGCAATCCAACACTTCTCCAACAAGCTCCTTCTTCTTTAACGAGCACCAAAATGCATGAAATCACACCAAAAACCTATAGAATGCTCAAATGAAGGATAGGGTTTCGAATCTAGGGTTTAATGGGATGGAGGCTGACGAGAAGAGGGTTTGGAGTTGAGTTAAGCTCATTACATAGGGTCCAAGACCCTAAATTAGGGTTTTCATCTGGCTGGAGTACGCCCAAGGTACTCCTGGTACGCCCAACGTACTCCAATGGGCACCCGCGATCAGCCTGCCTAGTACGCCCAACGTACTCCTATGTACGCCCAACGTCCTAAGCTTATCCTTAAACCCACCAAACTTCCAAAAGACATAACTTCTTTGTTTTAAATCTTATTTCGAAGATCCTTATATCCACGAGAAGGTAGTGAGAAGCTCTATACTATTATCAACTCACTCTTGCCTTAAAAATTTCTGAACTTAAATCCAAAATCCATAAAAGGCCCGAACTGTCACTTTACCGATATACACTTGGGCTTAAAAATACAAACCGAACTCCTGGGTCATCCAACCTACCTTTTCCACACCCAAACGGGTCTAATTGTCTCTTTCCCAAAGGCCCTAAGCCTTATGATTACCGATCTTTGGGTCACGACCCCGAATTACGAAAAGGTTCGGAATATGGTATTACATATTAATATTGATGATGCGCCTCCTAGCGCGCGCCAGGAGTGGGATCCCCAGGTCGAAGGAATGCTTGCGTGAGAAGTTTGGCCTCGTCAAGGGCATCCCCTCTATAAGAAAAATACAACGGCTCCAGGCAACAAAGAGTATGCCCAGATCACTAATGCATGAGCCAATCGTTGCCCTCGACATAGCAGGGACACGATTAGCCAATCAGAGTAATGGATCCTGTCAGAACTGCAGTCCTTGTTCCCCGTACGAAACAGCGAGGATCCTTATTATAAAAGGGAGTCCTCCCTACCTTGAGAAGTAAGTGATCTCTCTCAATTCTCATCACTCTCACCCAAATATCTCCCACTGACTTGACTGTCGGAGCGTCTTCCCAGGACCTCCTCCCGGGAAACGGCTTACGGCCTTCCTTGTTGTGACTTTGTAGATCCCTCCGACGACAGTGAACACTCTGAGAGCCGGTGGTCGAAGCCAAGGTCTCATCATTTGGTGCCATCTGTGGGACTCCAACCATATTTGGCAATGCAACAACCCAATTGCCACTATACCCAGCAAACCCTAAACCAAGATTGCCTCTCGTGAAGCGTAACCTCGTCCAACACCGTAAAGTTACCCAACCTCAAAACCTACAACGGCACTACAGACTCGGAAAGACATATCGACACGTACGAATGGACCGTGACATCCCTCAAACTCGATGAACGTTTTTGGTGTGCATATTTCCCTACAACGCTCAATGGCAAGGCAGGAACATGGTTCAAGACACTCCGAACAGGAAGCATTTAGAACTTTAGCCAACTGAAGTGCCTCTTCTTAACCAACTTCATGCTGATGCGCAAGTACAAAGGAGATTCACACTCCATAATCGGATGTAAAGAGAGGGAGGGGGAGACAGTCAAAGAGTACTTTGCCCGGTTCATAAATGCAACCCTCGACGTGCTAGGGCACGACGAAGTATTGATCGCAGGGACATTCATATGGAGCCTCCTTCCTGACCCACTTTCCCAGAAGCTCATGGGAAAGAAACCCCAGACATAGGCAGAGTTCAAAGAAAAGGTGGAAAGATACTAACGATTGGAAGAAGGGGAGGCCTCGAAACAAGCATACTTAAACGCCATGGCAGCCCCAGCCGTAAAGAGCCACCGACCAGGCTGGGACGAAAGGCGAGGAGGGCATAAGTACCACGGATGAGACAGATGGTTCAGAACTTTCGCAAGAGACAACAAGCGGGGAAGACGAGCATAAATATGCACTGTTGTCGATAAACCAGCAGCCGAAGGAACGAAAACGCGTTACTACGAATATCACAAAAGCAGAACGCACGACACAAACAACTGCTCTGTCCTGAAACGCGAAATGGAAGAAAAGTAGCTAAAGGGAAACATTGTGGAGATCGCTCGAAGCCTACGTGCGAAGTTCGATGAAGAAAACCCTAAAGATAACGGCGGAGGAGGAAATTGCCGCCAGGAGATTATGACGATACACCACAAGCGGGGAAGGACGGAACATGCAGGTGACGTAAGCGGCATCATAGAGGCAATGCGAGGTTTGACTTTCTCAACAACTGACCCAAGGCCACTGGGCTAGAGAGGAGACGACCCGCTGGTAATTCAAGAATCCATCCGAGACATCACCATTCATCGCGTATATGTCGATACATGAAGCTCAGCGGATATCATATATGAGCACTACTTTCGATTGCTCCCGGACAAATAGAAGGAAGGCTTGAAACCGGCGCCAAGCCAGCTTACCGGCTTCATAGGGCATAACATATGGCCCCTAGGTACGATTCATTTACCATTCACACTCACCAGCCATGACAAAGACAGATGCAAGACAGCCCTCATTGACTTCGTCGTTGTACGACACTCCTCTGAGCACAATGTCACATTCGGACAGACAGTCCTACTTAGATTCAGGGTATTGAAATTTGGAACGAGCCAAGGGCCGGGAACGGTCTTGGCGACCCCCCACAAGTTCTAAAGTGGTATGAGATCATGCCACCAAAAGAAATCTCCGAAGAATCAAAGAGGCCTCTCTTGGAAGGACCTGAAGGGAAGGAGGTCATCAACCGGGATCACCCAGACCAGCCACTCAACATAGGGGTAACCCTTCCCCAAAAGACAAGACAAGCCTTGATAGAGTTACTAAAGAAATACAAGCATGTATATGCATGGACCCCCACCGATATGGTAGGGGTCGATCGAGGAGTCATAGAACACAAGTTGATGATCAGACCCGAAACCAAGGAGATAAAACAGAATAAACGTGTCCAATGCGGAGACAGAAACAAGGAAATAAACACAGAGGTGGCCAAACTAACCAAAGCTGGCATCCTCCGGGAGGACATTTTCCCAACATGGATTGCCAATCCGGTCATGGTCAAAAAACACGATGGGACATGGCGTATGTGTATCGACTACTCAGACTTAAACAAGGCATGCCAAAAGGACTGCTATCCGCTCCCAGAAATAGACCATAAGGTAGAATCCTTGCACGGTTTCTAGTGGAAATGTTTCCTAGACGCATACAAAGGGTACCACCAGATCCTCATGAGTAAGGAAGACGAGGAGAAGACTGCCTTTTATACAGACCATGGCACTTTTTGCTACTAAAAATGGCGTTTGGATTGAAAAACATAGGCGCATCTTACCATAGATTGGTCGATTCCCTCTTTCTAAACCAAATTGGCCGAAATATCGAAGTCTACGTGGACAATATGGTCGTAAAGAGCCCAGACGAGCAGAGGCTGCTGGCGGACGTTGAAGAGACTCTGCGGAGCGTAGAGAAAGTAAAGATGAAACTGAACCCCGCAAAGTGCACCTTCGGGGTAGAAAAAGGACAGTTCCTGGGGTATTACATTACAAAAGAAGGAATCCAGCCTAGCCCCACCAAGATAACTGAGCTCAAAGAAGTAACATCACCCCACACGCTAAGAGACGCCCAAGGCCTTGACGGTAAGCTAACGGCGCTGAGTCGTTTCATCTCCAAGTCAGCTGAGAAGGCGATGCCACTATTTGACACGCTTAAAGGGTGTATTGAGAAAAACACCTTCCGTTGGATGTCAGAAGTTGAAGCAGCGCTACACCAAATAAAGAAAGTGTTGCACACGCCTCCCACACTGGCCAGCCCAATCCTTCGCGAGACACTCCAAATGTACTTTTCAGCATCCAATGAAGCAATCTCGTCAGTACTGATAGTGGAACGACAAGGAAAACAGCTCCTCGTTTACTTTGTTAGCCAAGCGTTGCAAGGACCATAGCTCAGCTACCCCATCATTAAAAACCTAGTACTGACATTAGTATACGTCGCCCGACGACTGCGGCGATATTTCCAAGCGCACCAAATAGAAGTTCTAACTAGCTGCCCAATTAAACAAGTGCTCTTGAAGCCAGAAACCTCCGGGCGCCTCGCAAAATGGGCCATAGAATTGGGAGAACACGATATTGCTAAGCAGATATTTTGTTGCAGATACCAGGAGAATTGCAAAAGCAGATGGAAGAGAGCACACACAAGGAGCCACAACACGAAGGAGACGAGCATGCATGGACCTTATATACCGATGGGGCCACCAGCAAGGAAGGATAAGGAGTCGGCCTCATCCTAACTAGCCCCACGGACGAAGAACTGACGTACGCTCTATGTTTCGACTTCCATACATCCAATAATGAGGCCAATTATGAAGCCTTGTTGGAAGGGTTAAGGCTTGCAGTAAAGATGGGAGCATAGAAAGTGACGGCCCTCACCGACTCTAGACTGGGCGCTAACCAAATCACGCGGGAGTTCAAAGTGAAGGATAAGAGGATAGGAAAATATGTGAAAGCTATTCAGCAGATCACAAGCTCACTCAGAAGTTTCTCCATCAAACAAATACCAAGGGGAAGCAATAGGTGCGCTGACAACTTGAGTAAGCTAGCATCAACATGTTTTGGCCACCTATCCAAAGAAGTTTTGGTAGAAGAACTCAAAGAACGAAGCATCGACGAGCGACGGGTCCACTCCTTATCTCCGAAACAACCCAGCTGGATGACACCCATCATAGACTACTTACAGCACGGTGTCCTCCCCGACGACCATGCGGAAGCCCACAAGATAAGAATACAGGCCCCACAATACGCTATCTTGGGAGGGGTATTATGCAGGAAAGGATACATGGCCCCTTAGCTCAGATGCATAGATAGGGCATCAGGGAAACAGACCCTTCACGAAGTTCACGCCACCCCGGCAGGAGCCCACGAGGGAGACAGAGCCCTTACAGGGAAGATACTCCGAATGGGACTCTACTGGTCGGACATCCACGAAGACGCCACCAAACTCACTCGCACATGTGTAGAATGCCAAGCCTTCTCCCCGGTGCAAGGCATTCCCCCGACGCCGCTAACAAGCATTGTCAGCCCATGGTCGTTCTACCAATGGGGGATTGACAAACGTAGGACCATTCCCAGAAGCCCCCGGTAGAATCAAGTTCCTAGTTGTAGCTATCGACTATTTCACAAAGTGGATAGAGGCAGAACCGTTGGTGTGTATCGCAGGAAGGCAGATGATCAAGTTTTTGTGGAAAAACATCATCACAAGGTTCGGGACACCCAAAGTCTTAATCAGTGATAATGGCATGCAGTTCGCCGAGAATCCATTCAAATACTAGTGCGCGGAGAGGGCATTGAACAAGATTCATATATGTGGCATACCCTTAGGCGAATGGGCAGACAGAAGTGTCCAGCTGGACGCTAGTAAATGGAATCAAGAAGCGACTCGGGAAAGCCAAAGGCAATTGAACATATAAGCTCCCAGGAGTAGTATGGTCATACAGAACCACTCCTCGTATAAGCACAAATGAAACTCCATTCAGCCTGGCATATGGAACAGAGGCAATGCTACCAGCAGAATTAATGATAGGCTCAATACGAACAACACACTTCTAGGATCAGGAAAACGACAAGGACCTGGGACAAAATTTGGATCTCCTGGGGGAGCACCGAGAGCGATCCAACATGCGTAAAGCCGCATACAAAAATGTTGTGGAGGGATATTACAAACAGCAGGTAAAGGAAAAAAGCTTTTCGAATAGGAGACCATGTCATGCGGCGGAACGAGGCCAACCATGCGCAACTGCGCATGGTTAGGAGCAACATGGGAAGGACCATACAAAGTGGTCGAGATGCATCGCGACGGGTCTTACTCTCTCGAAACGATCGAGGGACGGCTAATACCAAGGACATGGAACGCAAGGCATTTGAAAAAATTCCATTTCTAGAAGACGCCTCGAGCCACGCTCAACAAACCCCCTATGGAGTAGGGGTAACACACATCGCAAAGTGAATTATGGCCGGATTGATCACCCGGACCAGCAAATGGACACTCAGTGTGGTCCGACTAGGAACCTTAGTGTGTTGAAATGCCAAATATCTTAGCATGATAACGGCAAATATTATGTATCTCAAAGATAAAAACCTTAGTGTGTTCGATAATACAAGCGCTTATTCAAAAACAAAATGCATTACATAGAGGATACTAAGTGTATCCATACTTTAAAATGCCATCAAGATACTCAGAGTATCCACACACAATATAAACCTTAGTGCTTCACGAAATACATCAATGCATTAGAGCATGGCACGTAGCTCAAATATACCAATGCATTAGAGCATGGCACATATGTCAAATATACCAATGCATTAGAGCATGGCACATATGTCAAATATACCAATGCATTAGAGCATGGCACATATATCAAACATCAATGCATTAGAGCATATCTCAAATAGAAACGTCGCAAAATTGAAAAGGCCAAAGAATCCAAAATTCTAGCACAAAAGTGCAGCAATTAGGCCACACATATACACATATAAACATCAACACAAAATACCAAGACATGCTTGTTCCATTACATTTAGCAAAACACAGGCCACGCAGGGCCTAACAAAAGCAAAGGAAAAGAAACAACACAAAAAGTAAACCATATTTCATGCCCCGAAGGGTAGCATAAGGGAACGAGTCCAGATCAAAGATTACCTCTGCCAGCACCATCAGCACCACCATTACCGCTAGCACCATCAACACCACCTTCATCACCGCCTCCACCCGCACCATCGACGCCACTTTCACCATCACCGCCTCCACCAGCACTACCAACACCGCCTTCACCATCACCGCCTCCACCGGCACCACCAGCGCCACCTTCACCATCGTCGTCTACATCAACACCACCTTCACCGCCACCTCCACCAGCACCATTGCCATCACTACCAACACCCATACCTGCACCAAGAACAATTGCACCACCACCATTTCCAACACCATCCATAAGATCGTCACCATCATCAAAAGCGCATAGGAGCCTGAGACCAGCTATATCTAATTGCCCCAAGCCAAGAATCGCAGCGTAATCCATTGTCGCAAACGTCAGTAGAGCATCTTCAAGACTAGATGTATGGCTTGAACGGGAATCGCTACCCTCTGGGTTGTAGGTCCTGACATCAATCTCAGCTTTTAGGCCGGTGTGCCTAGACTCCTCACCTGCAACGAATGCAACATGACGAATCCTGCTGACACCACCTGTGAACTCCGGATGTTCAATGAGCTTATTCATCACATGAACAACACCAACATGTAACAACCAATCACGATCTGCACGCAACGATTCCAGCTCCACTCGCATCGCATCCAACTCCCGGTCACGATCAGAAAGATCATGCTCCAAACTTTCGTTATGGATCATCAAACCCTCGTTAGATTGGGTCAAGACATCAAAACGAGCTTCCAGCGATGACCGAACATCCTCCACAGATACCTTATCAGCAGTAAGCAGATCATACTTATCTTCAAAACCTTAGGATGCCTTCTCTAACTCCAAGACTCTACACTTTAACTCAGCTTCGCTAGCCACAAGATTAGAATGTGCCCGCTCAAGGTTGTCAAGCTGTTGAATTCGTCGGAAACCACTGACCAGGTAACACATAGCTTGCGCAACGGCGTAGGCTATGTTTTGCGATAGAGCAGAGCTACCCATTGCATCCATATCGCCAGCGGTCGCTGGAGGAATAGCATGACGAGCGAACTCTAAGGCATTTGCACGGATGAATAATCGAGAGTCAGTACGAAGATCCCACCCCGGGACAAATGGGGGCGCACCAGGGCCTGGAAGCCCATGTAAACCCTCCATAGGAATAGGCTCACAGTGCGCAACCCGTGCCCCACCACTCGACGAGCAGGGGGTAAAACGAAACCCAGGCACAATAGTTGTTGACATGACGAGCTTCTTAGACGCCCCTTGACAACCCTAAGACTGTTGAACGTCATCATCGGGTATAACCACCACAACACCAGGACCGGAATAGATCAAAGACATCAAACGTGCAAATCCACGCCTCTGCATAACACGCCTCCCAATCTGGCCAGAACCATCTCCAGGAGAGGGTTCACCCATTGCTTGGACAGCTTTCCGCTTTGCCATGACGCGGCGTACACTTGACACCATCCCTTCCTTGATATCCTCCACCACTTCATCGGAGGGCCCCTCAGTCGGCCGGACAACTAGGGTCACGGGCGAAGGAATGACCGGAGCAGGGACGCTTTCCGTCGTTAAAGAACTCACCAGAGGCCGAGCCACCGCAGACGATGGCTAACTAAGGCAGCGGGGCGGAGGAAGAGTCTCATGTAGATCCACCACACGGTGCTCTAACTTCCCTTGGTACCGTTTCCGGAGGACGGCATCCATGGAAACGGAACACTCAGTACATGTAAAAGTGATAACTAGTCAAACGGTTATTTTATATATATATATATATATATATATATATATATATATATATATATATATATATATATATATATATATATATATATATATATATATATATATATATGGGACAGTTCAAATAAAAACAGTAAATAGTGTGAGAACGTAAAAACACTTTTTTATGTTATTATTCTGCAATGAATTTTGTATCGACAACTTTATGTCATTATTCAGCAAAGAATAAATGAATAGTTAAAGGTTAAAATTAAAATTAGAATTTACTACAAAAATGCACATATATAAGTTTATAATAGAATAATAACATTGTAATGAATATATGACTAATCGAAAGTTAATATTTATATTAGAATTACTTCAACAATACACATATACAAAATTCATTACAGAATAATAACATAAACATAGTGTTTTTACGTTCTCACACTATTTACTGTTTTTATTTGAACTTACTTCTATATATATATATATATATATATATATATATATATATATATATATATATATAGTGTGTGTGTGTGTGTGTGTGTGTGTATAAGGGGGGGGGGGGTAGGAGGAGCTGGAGAATAACAATACTACCATTAGACACTATGAAGAAAACTGACATCTCACCACGGGCACACCAGCTAGGGCTCATCCCAACACCGACAAGCAAGACCTCCGATAACCCGTCGGCATCTACTTGAAGAGTCTTCAAGAAATCAGCTGTGGCTTGGTTGTGGGGAAATAGCTTCGGAGTGACATCGGAAAAGTTGTTCGCTCGACAAGGCTCTCGACCAACCAACTCCTTATTGACCCATAACCATTTCTCCTGCCAGTTCTTTGGTGTCTTATTGTCCAGAACAAGACTTTGCAACAAGCAGAAAATGTTTACTTGTCGTCGGTAGCCCCAAATCGAAAGAAGTATTTGAAGACAAAGAAGTCTGGGATGATGTTGTTGGCTAGGCATATCATTTCAAAGGCCACCATTTTATGAATTGCATTAGGAGTCAGCATTTGGACGCTGCAACCGTTACAGAGGGGGAGCTCCTCCTGGAAGTCGTTCAAAGGCAGGTGAAGGCCAGCGTCGAGCGTTTTTAAGTAAACCCCGACCTTCCTGACCGGAGGGGAGGTGATCACGGCACCGGGAACAGGGAACTCCACCTCGTCGGCCGGAGACAAACCATACGTCTCCTGCAGGTTGTCGAACTCAGAAGCGGTAGGAACAAGACCAGTCGGAGTTGCCATAGCAAGAAATCACTGGAAAGAAGAAACGTAAGATAGAGTGTAGAAAGAAAGTGGGAAAGACGAGGAGTTCCTCCAAAATATAAGAAAGAAGGCAGAAGGCAGGGCTTTTCAAAAACCTGACAAATGACATAACCGCCAGAAGGGATAAGCGGTCACATCGCCGAAATTGAAGCAACGAGCGAACAACTTCCCAACACGTGTACATAGCCATTAAGTCCAGAACATCATAGCTAGCTAGCAAACGCTATGACTACTAGACTAGGGGACTTGATGACGCGTCTCCTAGCGCGGGCCAGGAGCGGGATCCCCAGGTCGAAGGATCCTCCAGCTAGCCCAGCATGGATGCCTCAGTAAGAGCTCTAGCGCTCGGGCGTTCCCTCAAGGCGGAACGCCCGCGCAGAAGTATGGCCTCGTCAAGAGCATCCCCGCTACAAGACAAATACAATGGCTCCAGGGGACAAAGAGTATGCCCAGAGCACTAACGCTTGAGCCAATCGTTGGCCCCGAAAAAACAGGGGACACGATTAGCCAATCAGAGTAACGGATCCTATCGGAACTACAGTCCATGTTCCTCGTACGGAACAACGAGGATCCTTAGTATAAAAGGGCCTCGCCCTACCTTGAGAAGTAAGTGATCTCTCTCAATTCTCATCACTCTCACCCAAATATCTCCCACTGACTTGACCGTCGGAGCGTCTTCCTGGGACCTCTTCCCGGGAAACGGCTGACGGCCTTCGTTGTTGTGACTTTGGAGATCCCTCCGACGATAGTGAACACTCTAAGAGTCGGTGGTCGGAGCCAAGGTCGCATCAAATATATAAAAATAAAACAAAACATATATTTATAGTAAAATTTATAATGCCTAAAATTTGATTCAAGTGACTCAACTAATTAATACTTAGTTGAAATTATACTTTTCCTTATTCAGTTTATGTAATTTAACCGCATGTATATTTTTTTCTAATTGGTTTATCTATTGTTACCTCAAATATCACACTCTCATACTTTTTTCTGCTTATTTTTTATGTATGTATTTAAATTTGCTTGAGAATTTGTTTATAGTTTTTATACAATCTATGAATATTTTTATTGTTTGTAAAACTTTTAATCTGGTAAAATTGAAATTTATAATCTTCTTTACTTAAAAGTTTTTATATTAAAATAAATAATAATAAAAAGTACTTGATTCCTCGCTGGGAATCCCCTAACCGCGTTGGGGGTGTGGATAAGGATTCATTTATATTCCATGTTAGGGATGGAGATGAAGATGAAGATGGAGATGATGATGAGGATTTAGGGATGGGGATGGGGATTAGGATCACCGCTATGTTCCATCTCTAAACATGGGGACTATGCTTGGTAAATTTGCTATTAGGCAAGGACTATGTCTATAATTTTGTGATACACATTGATATTAATGTTAGTTTGCTACCATGTGTTTCTAAAACTTTTAGAAATTGTCTTGATATAAAAGAGAATTTATAGAAATAGTCCCTGCCTAGAGTACCCTATAGCAAACTAAGAAACAAATTATAAAAATTATCTCTAACTAATAGCAAACAAAGGCCCTGTTTGTTTACCTCTTAATTGCAAAATTAAGAGGCAAGGTCTTAAAAATTCAGATTCAGATTGTTTGCTTGCCTCTTATTTTTTACCTCTTAAAGTTCTAAATGTCTCTTAAATATTCCGATATTAAACCAAGTCTGAATTTTAAAAAAAACACGCGTTTTCCTATTATACCATAAACAATCGATGGACACCTTCACCAAACCAGCGCCCCATCTTCTTCTTCAGTCTGTGAGCGAGGTTCTTCCCCTCACCAGATTCTCCGACGACGCCGCCGCACCCCAACGTCGTTGCCGCCTCCTCGAACGATGCTGCCGCCTCCGTCTCCGACGTTCCAGGTGAGTTTCTTCCTTCTTTCCCCCAAACTCGATAATTTTACTGTTTTTATGAATTGTTTGGTCTGAAAATCGATGGTGCCTCCCCTTTAAAATCGAGTATCAGATTTTTCTTTTCTTCATCTAGAAATCGAATTCAACATATTAGGGTTGTTTTGGTTGTTTTTTTTCGGATGTGGTATGATTTGGTCGATTTTTATGTTCAAATCAAATTGTTTTTATATGGCGTATTTTACATTAACAATATGCTGTTTTTCAGAATCATTTATTGACAAGAGGGATCAAGAGCTAAAAAGCAAGGATGAGATCATTGCACAAAAAGAGAAAGATTGCATAACTTCATTACAAAGTGAGGTATTTAAACTTGAGAAGACCATTAGCAGCAATCGCACAATGCTATTAGCTCTTTATTTCAAATGTTTATTATGTTCCTTAGTTGTGTTTCCAATATCAATCATGTATATTTTGATATCGTTTTCTGCACCATATTTGTTTTGACTACATTACTATCTTACAGTCTTATGTGGAAAGCCATTGGAAAGAGCATGGACAACCTGCTCTTCAATTGATTTGGCAGAAGGTAAATATACCATTTTTGGTGTACATTGTTGCATATACCATTTACTAAAAGGTGTTATACTTATACTCGTTGGTAACTCTGTTCAAATTTTATTTAATATAAGAGAGGAGGTTTAAATTGTCATTTGTTGTGATAGGTGTTGGAGAAAAAAGCACAAGTTGGAAAATGGGTTTGAATAATTGTTTAAGAACTTGACACGATCCATGTAGGGTAAAACAACAATCAAACTTCCATTT
This sequence comes from Lactuca virosa, assembly GCF_052849685.1. Taxonomy (NCBI): domain Eukaryota; kingdom Viridiplantae; phylum Streptophyta; class Magnoliopsida; order Asterales; family Asteraceae; genus Lactuca; species Lactuca virosa. The sequence goes on from NC_136430.1 coordinate 133,911,416, forward strand.
ATGACATTGATGAATCGGCTGAAACAAAATCTTCATTGCTGAATTTTGGATTAGTTTGAAGGACCTAATGGTGGAATTTTGTTTTTTCTTATAATTCTTTTCTATCATGTGTATTATTTTTGTTGTAAATATGACATGTTTCGCTAAAATATGTTGTTATTTGAAGGGTAAAATGGTTATTTTGATTTGAATTTGTGTTATAATTTTGATTTTTAATTTGGAATTTGTATGGTTTTTATATATACTTTTTATGATTACTAAAGAAGTTGATTCGATTAATTTATAAATAGAAACTTTGAAGTCAGCAAAAAATAACACAGAAGGGTAAAATGGTCATTTCAGCACTGCAATTCAGAGATGTCAACCAAACAACATGTTAAAAATTCAGATCTTAAAAATTCAGACCCTCTTAGAAATTCAGACCTCTTAAAAATTCAGATCCTACCAAACAGCCCCTAACATAAATATCCATGTGTATCACAAAATTATAGACATAGTCCTTGCCTAATAGTTAGAGATAATTTTTATAATTTGTTTCCTAGTGTGCTATAGGGTACTCTAGGAGAGACTATTTCTATAAATTCCCTTTTATATCAAGACCATTTCTAAAAAATTTAGAAACACATGGTACCTTTTTGTAATTGTCCAATTAAGTAGAGACCAAATTTATAACCTTTTGAAACATATGGACAATTTATGTAATTTTGTGAAACAAAAATACATTTTTGTAAATTCAATATTACACTGACCATATCTATAAATTACATAATTTATAGGGACTATTTCTCTAACTTTATGAGACAAATAAACTATTTCTATGATTTTTAAATTAAGTAGATACTATTTATGTATAAATTTTATAATATAGGAATTAAAGACTATTTCCTCAAATGTTTAATAATATATGGACGAAAGACAGGTAGCGTGTAAATAATGGAAGACGGCTCTTAGGGGCCGTTTGATAATTACTGACTGGGTTAGAAACTGATTGAGTTAGAAGTTCGGAGTGAGTAAAATTCTGACTGAAATTTGATGTTTGATTTTGCATCTGACTTGTAATACAAAATGACTATATTACCCTCAGACAATATTTTTTACAATAACTCATTTACATCAACACTTAGAGAAAACTACATACTTTTATTTATTTCTCTTATAGATGTGAAGCAACAGCCAACCACCAGCAAAATCTATTAATACCAAACAATGGATATACTTGTTTTATACACATCTGTTATATGGTTATAAACATGGAAAAATTGGAAAAAAAAACCGACGAGCTCTTAACCTCGAAAAAGCTTGTCTTTGGGTCTTCAATCTAGAAGTCAGGAAGTGTTTGGCAGTCCACATCCTTGCAGAACTTTTTCTTGATGTTCTTTGAAATCAAAATCAGGTGATAAAAGGAAAATCGAAATCAGGTGCAAGATTAACAACAATCGAAATCAGAGCACATCAACAAAGAAAATCGAAATCATGTGCACGATAAACAAAAATCAAAATCAGAGCAAAGGAATCAACGTCCTAATTTTTCCAATTTTATAGAGGTGAGGCGATTGAGGGTACCAAAGGAATCAACGTCCCAATTTTCCAATTGAGGGTCAATTGAGGAAAAACCGAATGTAATCTACCGTTTCTATCTTTCAATTAGTCAAAAAAATCTTTCAATTCCAGAGGTGAGTCGATTGAGGGTCAGTTGAGGAAGAATCATTTACCATTTGAGGATGAAATCGATACAGGCAATGTCAGTATTGGTGGGTGTACAAATGATAAGGTCGTTATTGGGTGTGCGATTGAGGATGAAATCGATACAGGGATGAATGGAGATGGAGGAGCAACCAGAAGAAATCGTGTATGGGAAGGAAGGAGCATCACAGGAATGAGAAGGAGAAAGGGAAAGATGGAGATTATTGATCTCGTTCCCAAACCTTCATCTTTATAAAACGGACCGAATCAGAATGATTTTTATGGACTGAGTCCCAAGTATGGACCGAGTCTAAGGTTTTAAAAGGAAAAACAAACATGCTAATTGAAGATTGAGGACCCGGTCCAACTTTTGACCCAGTTAGAAGCCAAATCAAACAACCCCTTAGGTTATATGAAATGGGTGGTGTTCTCTTACGTATAAAAAGACGGTCACATCAGCAAATATCAATCCCACTAGGTTCTCATCGGCCTTAGGAAATGATGTTAAACTAGTAAGCTGTTAGTAAGTGGGGAGAAGAAGAGAGAGATAAAGAGAGGGATGAATGAGAGAGATTGTGAAGAAGGGTAGCCTCACTCATGGATGGTTACAAAGTCACAAGGCAGTGGTGGTGTTCCACTGGTAAGTTGGTAGTGAGTGGGCTTCCATGTCATCATACACGTAAAAAAAATTTCCCGTTCCATATAGCCTTATGGATAAGCATAGTGGGGTTCTATCTTTATCTTTTTCTAAAAGACTATGTTATCAAATACATAGATTTTCAGTGGTTTTGGTCCTTAAAAATCCTAAAAAAATATTCTACACATTTGATTTTTTTATATTTTTTCAACTTTTAATTAATAATTTAATTGTTATAAGAGTAAATTACACGAGTGGTCCCTATGGTTTGGGGTAATTTGCACGCTTGGTCCCTAACTTACTTTTTTAACTCGAAAGGTCACTACTATTTGTTTGTGTTATGTGTTTGGTCCCTACTGTTTGTTTTTGTTACGCGCTTGGTCTCTACTGTTTGTTTTTGTTACGCGTTTGGTCCATATCTTACCTAAAAAGACTATTATTTAAATAGGAAAAAATGACGGGGTAGGTAAGGTAAGGTGATGGAGGGTGGGGTTAGGGTGTGTTTATTTAAATAAATTAAAAAATCAATGGCAAAATAGTCTTTTTAGGTAAGACAAGGACCAATAACAAAAACAAATAGTATGGACCTTCTGAGTTAAAAAAAAATAAGCTACGGACCAAACGCGCAAATTACCCTAAACCATAGGGACCATTCGTGTAATTTACTCTTGTTATAAAATAGAAAATACATCTTTCTCACACATAGCACACATACATACAGCTACAAGTACTATTTTCTATCCACGAAATCTCAAAAGAACCCTTAAAGTAATGAATTGAATCATTAAGCTTCATCTATGGCTACACATTTATGCACCGACAGATGTTCTCGAATTAAAAAAAGGACCTGGAGCCAAGGTTGTTAAAATCGCGATTGATCGTAGATCGTACGATTCTACGATCCTAAGTATGAAAAATGAGTTGGATCGTATTTGGGATAGGAACGCAGGTAAGAACATAGGATCGGAATCCGATCCTACCTTCCCTTGAATTTATTTATTTATTTTGCAAATGAAAAAAATAAATTTACCATTTTATGCCTTTTACCTTTTACTTGTTAACATTTATCATTTTGTGTTTAGAATTGTGACTAATGTTTTGAAGTTTTTATAGATTTTGAACAAAAAATGGATCGTTTGAGATAATTTTCATGTTTTATAATTACAAGTTAAAATTATGTTTTTTTTGTAGGATCTTAGGATTCTTATCCGTATCTTGAAAATTCAAAAACAATCCTACGTAGGATCCCGATCTTGATAACCTTCCTTGGAGTATTTATCCACAAAATCCCAAAAAAATGTTCATGAGGTTCTTCGTCGCCTGCGCTCCCACTATAAACACCAACACCTCTAAACTTTTGAGACATTTGTCATCACTGAAGCACTTAAACTAGGCTTTTGTTTCTCCGACGAGGTTCTAATGATCGTCAAATCATAGGGGCAGGGGTAAAATCAATGACATCGTATTCTTTAAGGTGTATGTCACTATTTTAGTTGAATTGGGTGACAATCTAGGGAGGGCATTTTAGCCTTTAAGTATTTCATACCTAAGGTTGAAACACATAAGATAATAGTTTTTAAAATTATGTATGTTTATGTGTGTCAATTTTTAATGTGTATATGTTTATTTTGAGCAATTGTAAAGACCAAAAATGCAATTTAAACCAAACACATAGACAAATCTACTCCAAAGAAAAGCAGTAAACACAATGAAAGATGGGGGTGGTGCGGTTATGACTTTTAATTTTATTAATAAAAGTAATATAATAAAAGAAACTAAAAAACTGAATGAGATTTTAGTCTTTTTAGGTAAATATGAACGAAATAAAAATATAAATTGAATGGAGACCAAATTTATAAAAAAGTAATTATATTTTGGAACCCGATACAAGTTGAAAGTTTTTCTAACTCTATCCATTTATTTTTGCAAATAAAAGAAATCAAATTTACAGTTTACTCTATAAATAATAATTTATATATGATTCCTTGTACTTAGTTTTTTATACTAGATGCCTCGTAACAAAAAAATGTGCATTTTCTTTGAAAATATCAACATATGAAAAATGTCTGGTTGACTTTCTTTCAAAATAATAGCTAAAATCATTCTATTCTAATAAAAAAAATAAGTTTATTATCTCTTTATCACGTGTCATCACTTATCAACCTATTGATTCTTCATTTTAAATTTTAAATTTTAAATTTTCCAGTCTAATTACATTAAATTAATAACATTATAATAAAAATTAAAATAAAGTTAATACATATTATAAAATAATATAATTTCACGTATTTATTTAAATCAATGATTATCATTTTAAATAACTAAAAAAATATCTTTTAATTAATAATTTATTTAAAATAATTGATTAATAATTTTAAATTTTTAATATGAAAATTCAATTAATTTTATGGTGTTCCTACAGATTATAAACTAGTTATCAACCAATAAAAAAAGATTATACCCTTAAAAAGGGAAAAGTATGTAAATAGGCCGAGCAAGAGTACAAAACCTAAGTAATGGGCTGCAAAATCTACACTTCACATTTTCTTATTTGTATTTATATTTTTAGACCATTAAATGATTTTTTAATAATTATACCAAAACAAAATAGAAAAATAACCTATAACTATCACATACGACCGATAAATTTCACAGTGAAATTATCTATGAATTTTGTAATCAGAATTAAAAAAAAATTGCTGTGAAAATGATCTTCGAATATTTCTATGACAAAAAAAAATGAATATTTCTTTTTGCATTTTGTTCTTCAAAAAAAGTTTCAGAATATTCTTCTTCTCTTTCAAATCATGGTTTGGTGACTTCAGAGATATTGTGCCCATGGCATTTGCCATATTTCACAGTTAAAACCTACAAAATTGATGGTTATTTTTAGAAAACCTTTGATTTTTTTTTTAAATCCTGGTAAAAGCCAAAAAAGTTGTCTTTTTCTCTTAAAAGTATCACTTAATTGTCAATTTATTTCACTACTGAACAAACCTAAATCTAATTGGTTATTTATCCTGTAATGTTTATCATCGGTCCATGTCATCGACAATATTAGCCATCTCACACATCCAACTGGTAACAAATTAAGACGTACCTATTCTAACAAGGAGAGGAAAAAAAAGATTAAACGATTAACAATTTTTAACAAAAATTGTATCCTAGTTTTCTTTGTTAATTAACAACTAATTCAAAATATTACTTAGATTGATGATTACAAAAAATAAATTTCTTTCAATATCTGACTACTAATAAGAATTTTATTAATTTACATACATTATATTTTCAAAAATCATAAATAACATTTTCACATAAGAAAAGGGAAATTAAACAACCATAATGTACAGGTTTTTTTTATCACAAATATTACTTTCGTGATTTGATATACGATTAATCAAATACTACACTTTTGTTACATATAATAAGTAGAACTAGGGGTGTTCGCGGTGCGGTTTACAGTCAAAACCGCAGACCGCACCGCATATGCGGTTTGAGATTTTTGGAAACCACGAACCGCACCGCGAAAGGTGTAAACCGCGGTTTGCGGTGCGGTTTGTTGTGGGCGGTTTTGCGGTTTTAGTGCGGTTTGTGCAGTTTGATTAGTTGTTAAACTTTGAATCTATTTTCAAACATTTGATCTAAATTAAAATTTTATATTTTATTAAAGAAATACTATATTGTAATATTTTTTAACATATATCTATGGTCATTGCTTAATACTGCCAAATCTTTATACATCTTATTCAACATATTATATCATAATATCTTACAACTAATATATATTTTCATGAGGTGAAGTTATAACATAATTTCTTTGTAAATGCAAAATGTAATTTACCAAGAGCTAATGTAAATTGTGGTTTGTTGAAGAATCCACGTTTAATGAACTACTACAGTTTAGTTACTCGTATAATCTTATATTAAACTACTACAGTTTAGTTACTCGTATAATCTTACTATTACATAAGGTTTATTGATAAAATCGAATTGTTATCGATTATATATATATATATATATATATATATATATATATATATATATATGCGGTGCGGTTTGAACCGTAGTTTTGAAACTAAAAACCGCAAACCGCACCATATAGTGCGGTTTATCGAAATTACGAACCGCACCACAAAAGATCTAAACCGCATTATGCGGTGCGATTTGGTGCGGTTTGATGCACACCCCTAAGTAGAAACTTTTACACAACATATAAATGTGGTACAAGAAAAAACAGATAAACTATTGCAACTTAAAAGATATCGGACTTACCTTGAGCAATGATTTACCAAACTTGATTTTTATAGCTTCCCCTATCTACCAACATGTAACTTGTGTTGTATACAATTAGGCATAACTTTTGAGAAGAATTTGCAAAAATTGGTTACCATAAAATTTAGCTCAGATCAACTGTTTGATGTCATTCCAAGTTCTATTGCTCTTAAATCTTTATGGAAACTTTGGTTAAAAGTCGCATGCTAACATTTTAAGTTCCGAGTTTTGCACAAATATCGCGGTGAAATTGTTTTTATAACCTCAAAACAATCAAAGATGTATTTTAGATAAAAATCCCCAAATTCTCAAAAAAGTCCATGGTCAATGAAAGTAATGATAAAGAATTAAAGCAATAGCTCTTGGAATGACATAAGACAACTAAATTAAGCTAAATCTCAAGGTAATCAGATTTTGCAGATTCTCAAGTTACTTCAGAATTCTCAAGCTAACATGCACCTGTTTTGCAAATTAATAAAAATCATTAACCAGTAAGAACACGATAATCGGAGAAGTATTTTTAGATAAACATAATTAACAAACAAACAGAAATAACATGATTCAAAACTTAGAGAGCAATTACCTGATTCAGCAACATATTCAAGATTCAGATTCTTAATATCTTAATGATTATCGATACAGATCTGGGTCTGATTCACATTCTGAAATCAGGTTCAACCTTTTTTGCCTTCAAAGTACAACGATTTCTTGCTGAAGAAGTTAAGATAGTTCAGATCATCGTGTAAAAAAGAGGGTTAGACGCAGTGGCGGTGGTGTAGGAAAAAGTATAATACTCGCGGCGGAGTACGATTGCGATGCGAATTTTAAGGGTTGGAGGGTATGAATGTGTATGATGGCGTCGTATTTGGAAACCCTAACTCGTGGTAGCATGTCAACTCGTCAACTTGCAAGCAATCAATAGGAGCCATTGTTCTTTGGGCCACAGCCACTTAATTAGCTCGGTTGGCTGCCCACAACGAGTCCATAGACATTTAATGGATATGGAAAAAATATTTGAAGAATTAAAATATAAAATTAAACTATATATTATACTGTATATTAAATACAAAATGTTTGTGACGTCTTTTGTTATAAAAGTTTTATATTTTAATAGATTTAATTTCTGCATCCAAGGTTTTATATTTTGAAAAATTTAGTTCTTGCAATATTTTTCATTTATAGAAAAGACCCTTACGAAGTTTCTTGTTTTATAAAAGAGTTTATATGTCTAGGATTTTTGTATGTGGTTAGGTTTTGTCCTTACTTAGAAAATAAATTATAAAATTGTCCTTCTAGTTTTATAGTAAATGTCATTGTGTATCTGTTAACAGAAACAGTGAATATGTTTACAAAAATAGTGCACACAAAACGACAAAACGAAAAATAGTAGTCCCTTTCTTTTGTGTATCTGTTAAAATTGGTCCCTATATTTTCCCGTGTCAGCAAGTTTGTCCCTCCAAAATAGTGCACACAAAACGACAAAACGAAAAATAATAGTCCCTTTCTTTTGTGTGCCTATAACATAGTTAGCAATACTTCGTCTGCGTCCCCTGCGAAGGGGGAGAGGGAAATTTATAATTTAGTAAAAATTGTGTTTAGTTAAAAAATTAAAAGGATTTAAACTTTTTAAATTCCATAAATTCAGTGTTTGAAAGAATTTGCCGTTTTTTTTTTTGCTAAAGACAAAATTTTAGATTACATTCCTTATATTTTATTATAAAGAAAAATGTGACATCCCAGAATTTAGGTCTAAATTTGTAAACAGTCAGTTCACCGTGAACCTCTTTGTAACTTGATCTATTGAGTTTTAATGCATGTTTTGGCAAATATATAGTGTCATTATAATTACAACAAGATATGAAATTGTATCTTACTTCCCATTGTGTGAAATCTCAAACAAATCACAAACACAAACTGTAACTTTGGTTAATACCTCCGAAAACTTAAAATACATATTAAGCGTTTGTAAGTGAAACTTTATGTCACATCCATGAAAATCATGCCAATTTAAAACTTTTTAAAGCATTCAAAAACCAATAATTATTACAAATTTGTTTTCAAAATGGTTTCATGTCAGAGTATCCCAGAATCAAATCATAAAAATATAAGGAGGTGCACGATCATGCATTCGCCTTCCCGCGATCATCAGAAGTACCTGAAACAAAATCAACAACTGTAAGCCCGAAGCTTAGTGAGTTCCCCCAAAATACCAACGCCATACAAACCATAACAATATCATATAAACAACAACATGCATATTGAGCCATCAGCCTCACTGGACCGCCTCACAGGGCTATCAGTCTATCTGGACCGCTCTCCGAGCCATCGGCACATCTGGACCGCCTCTCAGGGACTTCAACCTATCCGGACCACTCGTCGGGCCTTCGGTCTGACTAGTACGCCCTAACCGGGTCTGCAGTCTATCCGGTCCGCCTTGGGTATGTTGGTACAAGCACAAAGCATGACCGCCTCAACCTAAACCCCAATCAAACAATCATGTGCACACAAATATCATACGCTAGCTAGCATGTACAGATAGTCATACAGATCTAACAGATCACTAATCATACCGTCATCCTCAGTACCAGGATACTGATCTAATAGATCACTAACATAGCATCATCCTATAACTAGGATACAGATCTAACCGATCTCTAACATATCATAATCCTATAACCAGGATACAAACCATAAAGGGTCGGCCTTGGTGCCGTAGACCCTGCTGATATAGTGAGAAGAACTCACATCACGCTGCTGAAGTCCCGCGGATAAACTCTAGCTGCTGGATGACAGATTCCCGAACTGTCAACATCAAAACGACAACCAATTAATAATTGGGTTCCAACACATAACCATAAGTCCATGCTTGGGGTAAAAGACTACTTTACCCCTAACCTAGCTTGATTCAAGCTCAAGGCCCAAGCTCACACTCCAAAGGCCCAAAAAGTCAAACAATGGACCAAAGCCCATCATATTGCCCAATTTTCCAAATAGGGCCCAAACCTCTCACATGGTCTAACCTTAAGGCCCAACCATATATTCAAGTCCAACACTTGGCATTCCAGTGGTCCAATATCTCATAATCATAAAGGCCCAATTATGGCCCAATTTCCAAATTGGGCCCAAGCCTTTCCAATGGGCCTTATCATAAAGCCTAATCCAAATATTCTAATCCATATACTTGTTCTTGGATGGCCCATCAATATCCCAATCACCAAAGCCCAACAAAAGGGCCAACTTAATGCCCAAGTAAAATTAGGGTTTTCACATAAAATGACGATTAGGGTTAAGTGTTCCTACTCAGCCCATTAAGGACTTAATCCGTTAAGGACTTAATCCATTAAATCCACCACTCCACTAGTCCAAACATACAATGTGGTCGGGATTTTTTCATAATTCCAATCCAATAGTCTAAACATGCGGGTACCGACAATTCCAAATTAACATATCCTAAAATTAGGGTTTTCCAAACCCTAATTAGAGTTTCCAACCCAATCGCAATCCAATGGGTTAATGTCTTAAAAACCCTCAAGTTTTCAAGGTTTTGTCGGTTTTGCCCAAAGTTGAATTTTATGTCCGTTTTTACCCTAACATTTCCGAAAAAATGTTCGGTTTTACTCTTTTACCGGTGATAACAGGTTTTCCAGGTTACCATTATATTAAATTCGCAAAAAAACCCTTAAGTTTACCCTTTTTTTTGCGTTTTTACCCTTAAGTTTATAATTTTTTTACACTTTTACCCTCAATATTTTTTTTCATAATATACGTATTCATGCAGAAAAATCGTATTTATATACGAAAAAATGTTTAATTAAATATTGTATTTTTTTAGTTATATATATATATATATATATATATATATATATATATATATATATATATATATATATATATATATATATTTGTGTGTGTGTGTGTGTGTGTTTTTGCAATGTTATATCATTTAAAAAGATAAATAATATTTTTAGAATTATGAATACGTGTTTTATAGATATAGTGTTTAGAAGTTTAAATACATATTTTTACATTTTTATATATTAATATGTATCTATACATCTAAAAATATATTTATACTTTTAAAAAAAACATATATCAAAATACATATTTACACTTCTAAAAAGGGCTAATGTCATAAAAACCCTCAAGTTTTCAGGGTTTTGTCGGTTTTGCCCAAAGTTGAATTTTATGTCCATTTTTACCCTAACATTTTCCAAAAATGTTCGGTTTTACCCTTTTACCGGTGATAACAGGTTATCATCATATTAATTTCGCAAAAAACCCTTAAGTTTACAGTTTTTTTACGTTTTTACCCTTAAGTTTATAATTTTTTTTTACACTTTTACCCTATGTATTTTTTTTCATATTATACGTATTCATGCAAAAAAATCATATTTATTTACGAAAAAAATTTTAATTAAATATTTTATTTACATTTTTTAATGTTATTTCTTTATATATATATATATATGTGTGTGTGTGTGTGTGTGTATAGGTTTTTTTCTTGGATAAACCATTTAAGATGCAAAAAAAACAAATTAATATGTTTTTAGAACTACAAATTCGTATTTTTATGTATTTAAAAATATACATTTCAATAAAAAAAACTTGTTCAATCATAAACATGTTTATATAAGTATATACATATATTTTTAGAAGTGTAAATATGTATTTTGATATATATATATATATATATATATATATATTTTAAAGTATAAATATATTTTTAGATGTATAGATACATATTAATATATAAAAATGTAAAAATATGTATTTAAACTTCTAAAAACTATATCTATAAAACACGTATTCATAATTCTAAAAATATTATTTATCTTTTTAAATGATATAACCTTGCAAAAACACACACACACACAAACAATATATATATATATATATATATATATATATATATATATATATATATATATATATATATACTACTTTATAATGCATACATAATAGGAAGCTTAAAAGTTTTAAGACCAAAGTCTTAAAACTAAGGAGCTTAAATCTTAACCTTTAAATTTTATATCAAATACATCTAATGGTATAAATTCATGATCCATGTGAACTAAAAATGACCAATCAAAATGAAATATTTTTCTCAATCCTAGATATAAAAAGCCCCTCCACAAAACCCTAACCCATTTCAATTTTCATGAGCCTCCACCTTTTTATTCCTTTCAACCCTACTGGTGACCTCATTGATCTCATTGATTCTTTTCAAAATCGACAGCCACCACAATACAACATCCATCCTTAGCTCTTCCACCACAGCCAACATCACATCACCACTACTAACACTCTTATTTTTTACTCATCCTTTTGTGTCTAGAAACCAAATTCGTGCTCTTCCTCTCTAATAAACCCTAAGATCAGCTCTATGTCATCGACCAACATTGTTTCACCGGCCACTGACCAGCACCTCCGCCATCCCCTCCATTCACCGGAAACAACACTCCACAACCGCCGCCCCTATTGGTTTTCTGCCACCAAACATCTTTGTAACTTCATCGTGGTCAAGTAACAACCACAACCACATTTGTCTCCATGCCTCTCTACAAGGAAAGCTAGATCTGAAACTCGCAATTCAATGTCGTTTACACCAACATCAAACCACTCCCCTTCGCTCACAACAACACCAGTCACCACCACTGTCAACATGGTGGTTGTCATGACCACCGATCTGCTACTATAACCATCCTACTTCGTCTTTGTTACTAGATCTAAGTCATATCTGGATAGATTTTTATATTTATTTATCTGAGCTGTAAACTATTGTACGATAGATTTGAATGTTTGTGTCTAAATGGGTTTGTAAATTATAGTATGGTAGTTTTAGTTTGGAACTTTTTTAGTTGTTTGCACTGAGAATATTGTAGGAGGCGTAGAGAGAAGATAAAGGGGACATACAGAAGATGAGAAGGTTTTTAAATAGAATTTATCATATTAGTTGTAAGTTTTCTTTATTCGTAAAAATAACAAACGAAGACATTTATCTGTTATATAATATTGTTATTTCTTTAGTTTGTATATTGATTAAATTTTATGGGTTCTGTTTTCTTGACATTGACATTTTTGTGGTTATTTGATATTTAAATTTTGTTGATGAGAAAATTATGATTTTTTTAATAGATTCATGAATTTTAAAGTTGAAGTTTTTATCTGTATTTTAAATATAATTTTTTTAAAAAAATCTTTTATCGCTTTTATTATTTATTTACACTTTGTCTTTATATGGTTGCTTATTATTAGAAACGATAGACAAAAATATGGACATAAAAAAATTTGATGCTTTGAAGATTAATATAGAACATAAAATCATCTTCACGGTAAATTAATATTAAATTCTAGACGTGTTAAGGTTTAAGAGGGATACAAACTTCACTTTTTATGTTATTATTAAATATATTTTATGTTATCATACGTGAATAGTTTTATGGTTATTTTATTTTTATCTATTTGTATGAATTTAGTTAATTTTAAAAATATATATTGTTTTAAAAATACGAGTAGCATTCATCTTCTTATTTGAATCTTTTATTTGAAATTAGTTTGTTTTACTATTTTATAGTATATAAATGATATTATTGCATAACATGTTATATTTATAGAAATTTTGAATATATAAATAATATAATTTAGCTTTACTTCTATAAAATAATATTAAAATCAATAACAAAATTGACATGAAAATTAGTATTTAACTATTATTGTTGAATGTTTATAATTAAATATAGAACTTTACAACCCAAAACAAAATTATTTTATGTATACGTACACTATAAAGTTATGGACAAGAATTTGAAAAATAAAGTTTTCATAAAAATAACTAAAAATAATATAATAAACACATATTATCAAATTTAATATTTTAACTAATATTTTTATATTGAATTCAAACAAATGCAAAATCTAAATATATATTGTTAGATTAAAACCTAAAATATTTTATTTTGATTTTAAACCGAAAGCAATAACATATTTCTCATGTTAACCCTAAATGAAAACGTAAATGAAAACTATTTTAAATTTTAAATTTAAAATATGAGCATGGTTATGTTTATAACATAAAATAAATAGCGATTTATATTTGTTTACCACCATATCTTCTAAATCTTACACCCAAAATAGCAATACATATTTATTTTTAAACCAAAAATAGAACGTCGAAAGCAAAACTTTTCACTGAAAAATAAAAATTTGTTGTCCACTAAAACGACCCCCCTCCCAAAAAAAATAAAAAAAATAAGACTAATTGTTGCCACTAAACTACTTTCAAAGATAAAACTAATTGCCTCCGTCTCCACATTCCACACCCCTAACTATATATCAGATCGTTAGATTTTCGAAACAAATTGTATTTGCGATATTTTTTTGTTTCATTTTCGCTTTTTGAACACCATGTTGCTATGCATCTAGTTAGAAACTATTCGCCAAAAGAAAACTGTCTGACACAAAACATTCGTCCAAAAGGCTAAAAGGAATTTATCCGGCACAAAACATTCCTCCAAAAGGCTGAACGTAACAAATTGCTGGAATGAAACAAATCGAAAGGAAACGATTTGACGACCGCCGAAATGACACTAACTTTTGTTCGGAAACTAATCGTTGGAATAAAACAAATCGCCGCCGCCGCATCACGCGGGTACGCTACTAGTATATATATATATATATATATATATATATATATATATATATATATATATATATAAAACTAAAAAACTACAATATTTAATTAAACATTTTTTCGTATATAAATACGATTTTTCTGCATGAATACGTATATTATGAAAAAAAATATTTAGGGTAAAAGTGTAAAACAAATTATAAACTTAAGGGTAAAAACGCAAAAAAAAATGGTAAACTTAAGGGTTTTTTTTGCGAATTTAATATAATGGTAACCTGGAAAACCTGTTATCACCGGTAAAAGGGTAAAACCGAACATTTTTTCGGAAATGTTAGGGTAAAAACGAACATAAAATTCAACTTTAGGCAAAACCGACAAAACCTAGAAAACTTGAGTGTTTTTATGACATTAACCCTTCTAAAAATATATGTATATACTTATATAAACATGTTTATGATTGAACAAGTTTTTTTTATTGATATGTATATTTTTAAATACATAAAAATACGTATTTGTAATTCTAAAACCATATTAACTTGTTTTTTTGCATCTTAAATGGTTTATCCAAGAAAAAAACCTACACACACACACACACACACACATATATATATATATATATATATATATATATATATATATATATATATAAATAACATTAAAAATGTAAATACAATATTTAATTAAAAAAAATTTCGTAAATAAATATGATTTTTTTGCATGAATACGTATAATATGAAAAAAATACATAGGGTAAAAGTGTAAAAAAAATTATAAACTTAAGGGTAAAAACGTAAAAAAACTGTAAACTTAAGGGTTTTTTGCGAAATTAATATGATGATAACCTGTTATCACCGGTAAAATGGTAAAACCGAACATTTTTTGGAAAATGTTAGGGTAAAAACGGACATAAATTCAACTTTGGGCAAAACCGACAAAACCCTGAAAACTTGAGGGTTTTTATGACATTAGCCCCAATCCAATTAGTCAATTTGTTAAGATTTTAGGTTAATTAATTGTTAATTAAGTCGGACACCACCAACTACCACCTCGGGTAGCGGTGGTCAATGGCGGCTCACGGCGGCGGCCACCACCTCGTAGTGGTGGTTATGATTTTTGGCTAAAAATATCCAAGCATCCCAAAATAACAATCACACACACAAAAGCACACAGCCACCCAAGGTGGCGGCTGGTGGCGGCAGAATGGTGGCATGAGGTGGCAACCACCAACTTACGGCGGTGACGGGTTGTTTTCCTTGAATAATCCGGCCAAGCAATACATTTTACAATGCAATATCCAAATAACACACACACGCGCACACTCAGCCACCCTTGTGGTGGCAGGCGGTGGTTGGAGGTGACAGTCACCACCTCACGGTGGTGGTGGTGGCTTTTCTCGTGAAATCCGACCAAGTAACAATCCCACAAACTGAACACGCACACAATAACAGCAGAAACACACACACTTCTGCCCGGAATAGGAACACCACAACCCACCTGGTGGCGTACGGCGACGGCAGTGGGCTGAGCTTGCAAACGGTAGCAGCGCTAGTGATCGGCGGCGCTGCAACTGTGGATGGCGGAGAAGAGACGTGACCCAACACAAGCAACAATAGCCTCCACGACTGAATCAACGACGACGACAATCTTCGTCTTCGTTGGCAGTACCCGCGACGACAGCAACTACCAGTCGGAAAGGAAACGAGGGCAGTTGGGCCGAGACCACAACGAACAACAATAAAACTAACCGTCGGCGTTAGCGGTGGCTTCGTCTTCAACGATTGGGCACAACGGCGGCAGCAATGCAACAGTGGGAGGAGGTGGCGGCGATGACTAAAAGGCAATCTAACGAGCAGGTACACACACAACTTCGTTTCCCGGTGGTAGGATGAACGCGAGGTGGTTGGCTTCGGTGGTTTGGGACCTCAACAGCGGTGGTGGCGGCCGGAAGTTAGGGGGTGGTGGCTGTTGATGTATAAGGGTTAGGGTTACATGGTGACGGGTTTATAAGTCCCGTCCAATTCAAACATTGATCTATATTGACACTTTTAGTCCCTCCTTCTCCTTTTTTCTTTCAAATTAAATCCAAATGTTACCAAATGACCCCTACTCTACAAAACCTTTTCAACTTAGGTCCAGAATTTACTCTTTAGCCCCTGCCTCCATAAATCCTTTCATATTAAGTCCAAATGATACCAAAAACCCCCTGACTTCTGGAAATCTTTATAAAATAAATCCCCGAATTAAAATTTAACCCCCGAAACTCCAACTTATATCATTTGGCTCCCCGAAACCAACACCCCGCTAAATATTATGGATTTTAGGGCTACTATAAAATAATATAAAATATAAATTTACATCTTGGGGTTCCGGGTTTATTATTTAATTACTCTATTTTAAACGGAATGCTACACTTTAAACTCGATTTCCCGGAGTCCTACAACTCGAAAAATTAATTTGTTCGGGATTTTGAAACTCTTGAATTTAAATCTATCATTAGCCACCTTCGGAAAAACTTTTAGATGTCGGAACATGGACATGCGAATCAAAAGTCATTTTTGTGACATTTTTAATGTCACAAGTGTGACATCCCATGACCTTAGTTTTGATTGAGTGCGAAAGCAAGTTAGTGAGGTTAAGGGTTAGTTGCGATTGGGAACAAAAGCTAGTTGTGGCTCCTAAGGTTCGATTTCCGCATCCATTCGCAACTAGATGTGATTTTGGTTTTCACTTTCCGTTCGCAACTGGATGCGATCTTAACTTCCGACTTTCACATCCATTCGCATCTTGATGCGAATATGACTCCTGAATTTCGCATTCGTTCGCTACTAAATACGATTTTGCGACTAACGTTCACATCCATATAACCTTTACATCCAAGTAACTTTCACATCTAAGTAGCTTTCGCATCCGAGTAACTTTTTCACCTAAGTAGCTTTCATATCCGAGTAACTTTTTCACCCAAGTAGCTTTCGTATCCGAGTAACTTTCGCAACCGAGTAGCTTTCACGTCCATATAACTTTCGCACCCATATATTTGGACTTTTAAGGAAAGAAAGAGACATGGGGATTACAACCTTGACTCACTTCATGCATGATGGGTGAAAGGAAGAGATCAGCTAAATCCTCGTTCCTTCTTCCTTGTTCACGTGAGTACCGTTCTTTCTCTCACGTCTATATTTCTCCCTCTCTCTCATGTACTCTACTTGGACTTTTTTCATGGAGTGAAAGTCAAACTCTGCCTTAAAAGAGTATGTCCAGGGATTGATTTCCTCCATTGATAAGAGGATCAAGCATAGAAGATGAAAGAAACCAGATGGTTGTCTTGCTCTCCTTGGACTACCCCTCACTCACGTCACCACCGCTACTTTATTGCTGGTGTTCCTTGGCTATAAAATGGAACCATTAGCATCCTCATTCTCACCACAAAACACATCTCTCTTCACTCTCTTTCTCTCATTCAATACCTCTCCTCCTTGGTTTGAAGATCCACCAAGAAAACACCACAACTTTACTCTTTCTTCCTTCCACTTTCAAGCATACACACACCCAAACACCCCCTGATCATAGCCCTTGTTTCTCCTTCCTCCCTCTCGTCGGTTGTTGCCCATAACAGGAGGAGAAAATGAAAGCATTGAAGCTGCAGACGCAGTTTCATAACCTCCTGCCACCCAGTACCACCATCTTCACCTCCCACAACCGCCAATACTGTATAGTTTCCGACCATCCTTCTGTTGCCATTATAAGTCGACCACCACTAAGTTCTTTCTTTTATTACTTTCATTGTGATCAAGCTTGGACCGAGAAAGAAACCTTCTCCCTTCGTGGGTATGTTCGTGATTTTTTTTGGGTTGTGCATCTGCGTGCGTAAACAGAAGAGGGGGGACGAGTTCCCTCTCTTTTCCCAAAATTCTAATTAGAAAAAAAATTAAAAACAACCCCTTTGGAAATGTTTAACAAACTTAGGCCCTGTTTGATACTCGTCTGGACGAGTTGGGTCAGACCTTTTTGGCTGACTCGGTCAGCTATATTTGTTTGATAAACATTTTTTGTGCGTCTGACTCGGAAAGAAAAAGCTGATTTGGAAAGAAGTTGAAAATCAGCTGACTGAGAAAAAAGAGAAAGATTTCCACCGGTACCCTTGCCTAACGTATCTTCCAGCGACTCCCCTTCTTCTCCTCTTTCAGCGGCTCCTTTCTTCTCCAGCACCCACCAAGCAAAGTCGACCCCATTCTTCCTCTTCAACCCACCGATCGAAGCTCCTTCCCCATCTCATCAGGTACGTTTCTATTTTCATGTTTCGATTTTATCTCTAAAAGTTCCGATTTTTGCCATCTTGGACCCACTCTTTCTCTACAAGTTTTGATTTTTGCTGTTGAGAGGGATACAAGTTTCAATTTTTGGTGTTGTTACGCTCCTTTGCTGATTTTGCTGTTGAAAGTTCCGATTTTTCAAGTGATTTGTTATTTTTGCTGTTGAATGTTCATTTGCTGATTTTGTTGTTGAATTTATTCATACATGAACACATAGATACATATCTGATCACACATACCTGAACACATGAATTTATTCATGCCTGATTTTGTTGATTTTTGTTGATAAGTTCATATTTTTGCTGATAAAGGGAGGTGTAGTATTGCTGAGGTTATGGTTTAGGAGAGTTTGAGGTAGAAAGTGGAGAAGAATTTAGATGAAATTGGGATTTCATTGGCATCAAATAGGGACTGAAAGCGGAAATGGATTATTTGTTGGAGGGAGATGAAAGCAGGTGAAAAAGATGATAAGAGGAGGATTGATGGTGAGAAAGGAAGAGTTAAAAGGGATGCAATTTTGAAGTGATTATAACTGTGGAAGAATGTGTGGATTGATTTTCTGATGATTTTGATGACATCTCCGGAATTGGTGATTCTATAGTATATTGATGTAGGGGTTTGTATTTGAAGTGTGAATTTATGGTATAAAATGTAGATGAAAAGTATTTTAGTTATTGTTTTTGCATTCATTATATTTAAGATAAGAAGTAGTTTTTTGTATAGGTTTGCTAGTGTTTGGACTTTGGTGTAATTAAGGATTTGGATTTTTAAAGGATTTGTGTGTAATTAACATTTTGTATGAGAATTTGTATGTTTTTATAAATCTTTAGTACAAAGAAATAGGGTAAAATGCTCATTTTTCATGAGTCAACACATTCAGTCAGATGTACAATCAAACTAACATGGTTTCTTACCCAGTCAGGATTTTTATACCAAGACAGCAACTATCAAACGGGACCTTAGTCCCAAATCCTCAATTTCGATTTTCTTATAATCAAAATCAGTCCCTCATTTGATATATTTTTACCAAATAGTCCCGGGCTAGGATCTTTGCTTGTTCGTGCTTCTCGCGGTGTCTCACGGCTCAAACCCTATGCTTAGCTAACTCGAAATCATGCCACGATAGTGAGTGCTTACGGCCCCTTTTTAACGTTTACATTATTTTGGGGGAGAATACTTATGAAACATATTTATCGGTTATGAAATATGTTTGCAAAAACGTATATCTAGTTATAATTAATTTTATGTCAAAATAATATATTATAAACTAATTTTATCATGACATGCATATGTTAATTTTATGTCAAAATAATATATTATAAACTAATTTTTATCATGACATGCATATGTTGTAATGGTTTGGAAATGTTATCAAACTTATAAATGTTTTAGACCTATATCATGCATGTACAAATACGCATGTTAAATATATATGTACGAATTATAACGCTTATATCTTGTAAATTATACATGAACTTGAAGAAACACATCATTTATGTAAGTGAGTAAAATACATTTTTATGGATATATCAAACGTACTCGATTTATATAGGGAAACTTTATCGTATATGTAACACCCATGACTTGAGGTAATAATAATAATTTAATATCTTTGTAATTAATTGTTGGGCTATGAGATAAATAGTGGATTATTGATTGGGCCTTAGCAAGTGCGCCGTTGTGATTGGGCTGCCTGAAGACGTACGCTAGGCGTAAGCTTGGCGTAGTGCAGCATTGGATGCGGGGGGTTCATCCGCGTACGTGCAGCGTACACGAGCAGAATCAAAACCCTAATTTTTAGGGTTTAAGCCATATAAATACAACATTATGTCCCAAACCCTAGCCTCCTTACCAGCCACCTCGACTCAAAAACCCTAGAAACCTTTCATTCTTCATCTTAGTGTGTTTTTGGCCTTGTGAAGCTCATTATGGTGTTTTGAAGCTTGGAAGGAGAAAGAAGAAGTTGAAGAAGAATAACTTGAGTAGCTTGAGCTCAAGGATCTGAGATAACATCACCATTTAGCACTCATTTGAGGTAAAAATCTCTCAACTTGCCTCATGAATGCTTAGATCTACGTTAATGGTGTTTTGGACCTCTTTAGGTCCCAAGAATGGATTTTTATGGTTCAAATCCGTTTCTAGGCTTAGGGTTGCCACCCTTAGTGCTATATGAGTCCCAAGAACAGAAAAGTTTCAATCTTGAAGGTCCTTTTGTGACCATGCATGAGCTCTAATCATTTCCATGGAAGATAGTTGTCATATTTCAAGTTTGGGTCCATTTGGTGGGCTGCAAGCCACCAAGTAATCGACTTTATGGATTAAGACACTTTAGTGGACTTAGATATGTGTTTGGAGCTTAAGGTCTTAAGGGAATAATCCCTTTTGGAGTTTATTGCTTAACAGGGTAGTACGCTGGGCGTACAAGCCTGTACGTGCGGCGTACAAGCCATGCAGCCTGTACGCTTAGCGTACAGAGGAGTATGCCCCGCGTACTCACTGGATTCAGATTCCTCGTCGTTTGGGCCTCGGTTTGGGCCAATCTTTGGAATTCTTAGCTATTGGGCCTTAGTGGGCCGTCAGGAGTCAGTTATTGGGCTAAGGATATGTTTGGGCTAAAGGGAAGGCCCATTTGAGGAGTTGGGCCCAATTTAGAAAATTGGGGCATTAGTGGGCTTGGAAAGGTTAGATGGAATTGGGCCTATGTTATGGTCCAAATTAGATCAGGGGTAAAATGGTCATTTTACCCTAAGAAGGATTATTGGATTTTGACTAAGTGTTATTGTGATAATGATAGTCGGGAGTCGTCAGAGCAACCGTTAGAGATTCCTTACCGTGAGATTCTGTATTCAGCTTTGCGAGGTGAGTTTCCTCCTGGTTTGAACGGGTCTAAGGCACCAATGTCGGCCCGTGTATAGTATGTGTGATGATTAGTAGCTAAGTATGGGCAGGGCACGTATCTTAGCATTATTTGAGTATAGATATAGAATTGTAGAGCTTGATTATACTTGTTGTATGTGTGATACTTGTATGCATGTCTAGTTAGTAAAATGTGGGCGAGGCCCGTATCTCCTAGTCAGCGGAGTGTGGACGGGGCCCGTATCTACTAGTTAGCAGAGTGTGGGCGAGGCCCGTATCTCGTAGATAGCTAAGTGTGGGCGAGGCTCGTATCTCATAGTTAGCTGAGTGTGGGCGAGGCCCGTATCTCACAGATAGTCGAGTGTGGGCGGGGCCCGTATCTCCTTGAGTGTGGGCGGGGGCCCGTATCTCCTAGTTGTATGTTATGTGTATGGTATGTGGTAGTTTGGGGGAAATTCACTAAGCTTCGTGCTTACGGTTTTCAGTTTTGGTTTCAGGTACTTCCGGTAGCAAAGGGAAGAGCTCGAGATAACTGCAGTGCACACACCATGATTTTAGCCTGGGATGTTTTACTCTGATATGTTTGATACATGTTTATGATGTTTTGAGATACAATGACTTATGATTTTATGTGATGAATTGATAACTATGGTTTTTATTAATAACTAATAATGAAATTTTTGGACCGTATTTTTGGGATGTTTCAGTATATCACAGTTAACGGCCTTTATAGTGAAACCCTACTCATTACCTAAGTTTAACTACTTAGTATACCCTCTCGGCTATAACCGTTAATCCTCGGAGCGAGATACGTATGTATAGATCTATACGGGTTGACACCCCCACCTGCGGTTGCTAGCTACAACCATGACAGATCAATCGAAGCAAGTGATAATTATATTTGGTCTTTATCCATGACGTCTAATGAAGCGTCGTAAGGGGTTATATCTAGTCATATAGCTTGGTTATAGGAATCACTATAAGCATTAACTCGTTTTATTTATTTAGAAATCACGGAATAAAAAACCACAGATTTGGTTTCTCATTTTATCAAACATTTTTTAAACATGATTTTATCTACAAAATAAATACTTTCAAAATTTTTTTTAAGTATCTTCACTACGGTTAGAAGAAAACCTATAACTCTCACCAACATTTGTGTTGACCCTCAAACTTCATATATACTAAGGAGATCATTGAACCAACTTTTAGTAGAAGAATTTTTCATGGGTTTTGAGCAACCTAGTTTTGTTAAGTTTTTGTTATATCGTCCTACTTGTTAAGGAAAATTTATGAACTTATTATTATTATTGTATGAACCTTATATTCAAACCTTAAAGTGGAATGTCACTGTTGTGTTGTTATTGTTGTAACTTGTGATGTATATTCAATTTGCTTGTGATCCATGAACTATGTCTCACAACCCGACATATTCCACCGCCTTGGCCGGGGGTGTGACAGATTGGTATCAGAGCTAAATTGGCTATAGAGAACTTGTATCCTTGAAAGAGGAAATACAACTATAGCTACAAGCTCCTAATAAAACTATTATTAATAACTACACTACTTCTTGGGTACTTACGGTATGGGGAATCGGGTTTGAAGGGCCGCATAGGGTTGTTGGATTTTAGAACGGCTTAATTGCTAAAATGGTTTTGTCCTCCAGTGTTTCCTGTCTGGCCCTCGTCCGTGCTTAGTAGTCTTGGAGTACAAAACAAAATTTAATAATGCTACAAACCTCATCAACACTAATATATAAGAGTTATATATATACTCTGACCCACGATGAGAACACTTAATAAAAATTCTAACATACCTTCAATTAAAGCTACCAACTCAACCATTTAGGTCAAACGCCTCAACTAAGGTTAGTATCGTATATAAGTCATACCATAATTAAATCTGGAATGTGTGCCTATGTTATTTATGGTCGGGCTGGTGAACAATCAACCTTAAGCGACTAGTTTGACAGACTACAGTGGTTGAGAGTTTTGGAGATTGAAGGATGTTCTCAAGATACGCTACAGATACCTAGTACCTTAGAACCCATATGCCAAGTTTAAAACACTTACACAGTTTTAAAACACTTATACACTTAAAACTCATCTCGAACATACTAAAATTCTTCCAACCCCTTGATGTAGATGGCATACGACCACCGAGCTGGGATTGACCCTGCAGACCATGAGGATCATCATGAGGCCCCGATGCACTTGAACGGGGACCCATATTTTCCCGAAGACCCCCCAGCTAACCCCACCGAAGAGGAAGACCCTTCGGAAGATGAAGATGACCCAGAAGAGGTTGCAGAGTCCAACGACGAGGGTATACTTGAGGACGTACATGATGAGCTAGACGATGATGAACCAGTTGAGGACGAGGATGGCCTCATAGATGAGGAGTCTATCCCTACTCCACATCCTTCCCCGCCCAGGTCGTGTTATCAGTTATATCACCGTCACGGAAAGAGTCCCGTGTTGATGAGGACTCTGGGGATGAGTGTTCCTCCATAGTCTCGCCTAGACACTTTCTCTTATCTTTCCCGACTCATTAGTGGTTCGAAAAGGAAACCGACTTCACCCCCTGAGCTAGCTTGGCTTACCGATATGCTCAGCAAGAGGAGGATTACTAATGGTCCTCCACAATTTGAGAGAGGAGAGTCTTCTCAGGCTCTACCACGTGCACCATTTGGGGGTAACCCCGATGATCAGGACGACAAATTAGTAGACTGAGTCCAATCCCTGTAGGAGTTTGTTAGAGCTTTAGGTACTACCTCTAGGGCGATTGAGCAGCAAGTCAAAAGACTCGAGGAGGAGGAGAAGGATGATTCAGAAGCCATCCAAACCCTCTATCACCATGTGGGTGTCAGTCGTACCGAGGAAAATGCCATGGGTGCCCATATCAGGGCCCTATAGTATCAGATTCAGATTATTTGAGTCGGTTGGATGCAACCGAGCACAGAGTGATCATTGTTGCACAAGAGCGACGCCAACTTCAGGAGTAGTTTGAAGAACTGGTCCACTACTTGATTTTCCGTTTGGGATGGTAGATATTCGTCTAGGGTGGCTTGTGCCCTTGGGTAGGGTTAGGATTTTTGATGGAATAGCTAATTGTATTGCAAGTGTTTATCATTGCTTGTTTATAAATTGTTCTTTTGTAAAGCTTTTCCATTTCTAACCTTACACGGTTAGTACTTTTGTAACCTTTGTAACCGAAACAAGCAGTTCTAATTTATAAATCTATTTTTAGTATTTTGTTAAATGTTGAAACCCATTGTCTGTATTACTTGTAAAACACTATCATTACTTAGTGAAATACCGAATAAGAACTTTCACTATATAACTTGGAGATCTGTGAGATTTTGGGACCAAATTACACAAAAATACAAGTCACACATACTTGTTCATGGCTAAGAAGTATAAACAACTTAAACATGTCATTTTAAAATGTTTAGAACAATGGCCCCCTGATAGAGTCCGCGAGTCCGTCCACCACCAACTCCCCGTAGCAATCGAAGAGGTGCACTAAGAGTAACTTCAACTCCAAAAAGTGTTGGATTAAGGTGTCTAAGCCAATAAATAAATTGGTATATTCTTGAATTAGAAGCAAATTTCTTTTTGGGTTGCCCTCCAAACTAGTAACTAATTAGAATGACAATTGGAGATAGAGGATAATTTATTAGTTTATTATACAAATAATAACTAATTGGAAATTGAAATATCTAACTTATTAATATATTATATGATTAATATGTTAATTGGAAATAGTAATGATTAATTGATTAATTAGAATTAATTTGGATTTAATTCTAGGATTAATTAGAATTAATCATTCAAGGACTCTTTGGTTTCCATGGGAGTTTCCTTAAGCAAGTATAAATAGGACACCATGGGTGCCTATTTTCGTACACACATATATTTCCTTTCATAGAGACAAATTTATGCTCAATCTCCTCTCTCCTCAAGTCTTCTTGCTACTAGGGTTTTGGGTACAAGCCATTAGATGCATCCATTCCTTTGGTGCTAGCTTTCCAAGATGTAGAAGAAGGATTCAACTTTGATTATTTACAATAATAATCAAAAGATATTTAACCCTAATTTTATGTATGAATTTCGATTTCATAGCCTCTCTCATAGGGTTTTCTTGATATTCATTGTTAGTTGCTATCAATAGAGAAAACATAGATCTTTTCTAGGTTTCATGTGAACTTAAGGGTTTAAGTGTTTTTCCGTCACATGTAATTTTTGTTTATAACCTAGAAAATTCATCAGGGTATCAGAGCCATAGGTTTTTTATTTGATTGTGCACTAAAATGAATTGATCAAAAGAAGGATAAGGGATTACGATTAAATTTGAATTATTTAAATTAATTGTTTAATTGGTAAATAATTATTTAATCCATGAAATTAAATTATTTAATTAATTGTTTAATTGGTAAATAATACGATTTAAATTTATTTAATTAATTGTTTAATTAAAGATAAAAGATTAAAGCATTATTTTGTCTAAAATTAATTATTATTAATTGTTTAATTCGAAAGATTAATTTTAAACCCTAGTATTTTGAAAAGTTTAAAATATACCTTATATATATATGATAGAGTTTAATATATTATATGTATAAGATAAGTCAGTCAAATCACTAGTACGCCTCATTCACGAAGCCATACTTTAAGAGGGTATAAGGAAGCAACCTATAAAATGACCGTTGAATGGGTGTCCACTCTCACCCACCGCTCCCTTGTATGGTGGAGGGTCGTTAGCCGAACGGATTTGATAGGACATAACCTCTTAAAAGCATGATACTATAAAGTAACTAAACCTTTTATAAATCTCATTGTAGTTACTTTAGGAAAAATGTGAAATTGTATGCTAATCCATGAAAACGCACATTGTTTCCTTATGGGTCGTTAGTGGAGCGTGTGTGCTTAAGCGACACACTAATTTGGGACTATAAAGGCGAAAGAGTGAAACAACTCATGTTTATGATTGTTTATGGAGAGTGTGTGGTTAACCGACACATCAATGCGAGATCATAAATCGATTGAGGGTGTTTGGGCGGGTTTACATGGTTATTCACATCTTAATTGTGATCATCGGCATCCCAGTCACAATTGGTAAGAGAATAATCGAGATTAAACATACCATTGATAAGATTCAATGAATCTCAAAAGATCTAGGAGTTTCATGTGATTGAAATTGGTGAGATGACTCTACCTACCTAAACTATATTTGAATTTGATTACGACATCCCTCTTCAAATGGTGAATCGAAAATATGGATCCTAGCCTTAATTTAATGATGGGTTAATAATTAAGGTTTAAAATCAACTAACTTGAATTCTCTCTTTTCCCAGTTTTAGATGTCAAAACAAGATAATAATGGTATTTCTCATTCTTATGGAAATGGTTTTCCTCAATCTTCTGGAGATGGTCTTCCAATTTCAATTCAAGGTGAAATTGTTTTCCCTTCCGTAGGAAATTATGGAACTGGACATCATCTCTCGTCAACTCGTCCACTTCCTCCCGTGACTCTCCCAACGTCACGAGTTGAAAGATATTAAATAACTCAAGCCCTTTTGGCATGTAAACATGAAGATGGAAATTCTATGTGTGCACACGTTCTGAAAATGAAGTCGGACATTGACAAATTGGATAGGATGGATGTTGTATTTCCATAGGAGGAAGCCATTGATTTGGTTCTTATCTCGCTTCCAAAGTCAAACCCTCAATTCGTTGAGAGCTTTCATATAGGGAATATTGATGTGAACCTAATAGATCTGACCCAAATGTTGGTGGTTATTGAGGCAAAAATGCTTAAGAAGACATCTGAAGTAGAGATGCCTATAGGTTCTGATTCCAAGGTTTCCATGGGCATTGGAAATGGTGACATTGGTGATCCAAAAAAGATTTTTCTTCCCAGTGGAAAGGGTCATCAAAGGTCAAACCGTTTGATTGTATGGTTAAGAGAAAGGCTTATGTGACATCCCCAATTTCACGGCCAGAAAAGACCGATTTGTTTATGCTTTATTTGAAAATCAGAGTATCATTTTGAAGAAATATGCTGCGGAATTTGTTCCCAAAAATATGATAAAGAATTTCCGAAGAAATGTATTTTAATTATATTAAAAACCCTGGGATGTCATTGTCAATACAAAACATAAGCCTAAACAGAAATAGTACATGCCTTACAAATATATGTTATTCTAATGGCCTATAATCCATAGATCTCTCATTAGATCAACACTCATGTGCTCTTTTGCCACTACCTGTAATATAAGAAACTGAGTGGGTCAGGCTTGGGAGCCTGGTGAGCATATAGGGTTTTCAACCCACAATAATTAAGTTCTTTAATTTCATCAAATCATTCAACCCAATTACCCGTTCCTGTTATCCTCACTTTCTGTCCCTAAAGCATCTAATTCAAGGGACCTAGCCTAAGGATCATCATCGGGAAGACAATACTCCTTAGGGGATTCCTCAACAATATATGACAGTAAGTTAACCATGAGGGGGACGGAGTACACCTGGTGAACACATCATTCACAAACACCTACAGGTTGCGAGCCTGCTAGTGTTCCACTAGACTGTCTAGAATAGCCCATGGTCGTCATCTATACTCCACTAGATGAATAAATCAGCTTAAACATCGAGGCCTCTCGTCATTTATTTCTTCATCTATATCATTTACCCATCTTTACTCATCATAATTATAGGTATAAAATACATATACAGTTTAAATCGAATAAAACATGTATATTTTTTTTGTCTAACATAGATATCAAGAACACAGATAATATGCACACATAGCACGTAATTTATATTAAATACTTCATATCTATGTGTAAGATGAAAGTAACTATGCACTCACTTATTAACGTGATGACTCCAAATTCGGGCAGCGCTTCGCTTCTAACAATTTTCTTTTACTTCGACGAAACCTAGTATCATTATTACAAGATTTTAGTCTAATATATATTGCGACTAATTATTAGTCTAGATTTATCATTAACTCAAAGCCTACTTTCATGATCTATCAAGTAAGGAACCACCTTTAGGATCATATCGGAGGTAGGGTCCGTTTGGTATACGTAGTATACTGTTTGGAAAGCCCACTTTAAACACCTCACTAAATCACAGCCTACATATCATCCATGTAAGTAGATCAATCAGTATAACAAATTTGAATCACTGATAAATCTTTTTTATAGGTTCATAATAACGACAATGAACTTAAACATAAGTTATACTTAAAGTAGTGTAAGCATAACTCACTTACAAGGGGGTTTAGCGAGGAACCGGGCTTTGCTCGGGTAGAACTTCTGAGCCGAAAGCTCTTCTTCACGGAGCCTTCTGGTGGTCTGGGACTCGCCTCTAACACTTAGGAAGTGCCAGGAAAAGGAAGAGAGGATTTGGGGGGTATTGGGAGAGAATGGGTTAGAATGATGTGAAGAAAATGAGAGATTTGCATATCTATTTATAGGCTGGGAAACTGACCAACACGACGTGTTCTGAGCCCTTCACAACGTGTTGGATGCTAAGTGTCACCATCTGGTGGCAAGGCGTGGGGAGGAAGCTGTGGCTGAGATGGTGCCACGTGTCACCTTCAGAACTTAACCCCAAAATTAATTATCTTCTACATTTCGTAACTTTCGCATACGAGCTCCATTTTTGACATTCTTTATATCTACACGTAGGTAGCGACGTGATCTACAACTTTCGCTTAGAGTCCGTCGGCTAATTTTGACGTTACTTATAAAGTTATATTTTAATAGGCTTAGACAGTTATAGTCCGTTAAAAATTCATAACTTTGTCATTCGACGTCCGTTTTCGTCTGTCTTTATATCGTTGAGATCCTATTAACGAGATCTTCGATTCTCATTTAGATTGTGTCGGCTAAAAATGGATCGATCTAAAATTTGATTTTTGGGTGGCATACTGCTATGCCAAATCTTAGAAAAAATCATAACTTTCTCAAACGAAGTCAGATTTGGACGTTCTTTTTATGTACATTCTTGTTTTAATGTATACTACGACTTTCGCTTAGATCACTAAGGTTAAAAATTAGTTTATCAAAAATTCACTTTTTATGATACGCGGCGCCATGCCGGTTTAGTCGTAAAACTTCGACGGGTCATAACTTCTTCGTTATAAGTCGGATTTCAGCGTTCCTTATATCCCCGAAATCCTTGTTACGACTACTTAGACTTTCTTCATAGATATTGGGTCTATCTATTATTTTATTTTGGATGCATATCTTTATTATTATTTTATTACATCGTTATAAGCACATAGATAGCACATAAATCACATAATACTCAAATAATTCCTCTTCATTACTTCAAAATAGGTTACAATTGTTGACCCTAACTATTACATCATTATAATAATGCTTAGCCAGAAACGCGGGCATTACAATTCTGTCCTCCTTAGGATGATAACGTCCTGGAATTATGCATCAGCAAACAAATGTGGATAGCGACTTATCATGTCACTCGTTGGTTTCCCAGGTGAGTTTTGGCCCATTCATATGTTTCCATCACAGAAGCACTAATTCGTCCATGTTACGTCGCAACTTCTTTGTCTTACGGTCAACAATTGCTTCAGGCTCTTCGATTAACCTCTTATTTTCATCCATCCTTAACTTCGAAAGTGGAATTATATCGGGAACTTCTCCCATGAACTTCCTCAAATAACACACATGGAAAGTGTTATGGATACCATCCAATTCTTCTGGTAATTCCAGCTTGTAAGCTTGGTTCCCAATCCTCTAAAGAACCTTGAATTGTCAAATAAACCTTGGACTCAACTTTCCTCTCTTTCCAAATCTTATAAGTCCCTTCCACGGTGATACTTTGAGCAACAACGAATCTCCAACTTCGAATGTCATTGGTCGTCGCTTCTTGTCAGCAAAGCTCTTTTGGCGATCCTGAGCTGCTAACTTCCTTTCTCTAATCACTTTTAACTTTTCAGCAGTCTGATGGACTATTTCGGGACCCATAAACTGCTTTTCTCCAGCCTCAAGTCAACAAGACGGCGTACGAAACTTCTGTCTGTACAAGGCTTGATAAGGTGTCATCTTAATGCTTGAATGGTAACTATTGTTGTAGGAAAACTCAACCAGGGGTAAATGCTCATCCCATTTACCTTGAAATTCTACGGTACATGCTCTTAACATATCTTCCAATGTTTGAATTGTTCTTTCGCTCTGACCACCAGTCTGCGGATGGTAGGTTGTACTTAAACACAACTTCGTACCCATTTCCTCTTGTACACTTTTCCAAAATCTTGATGTGAAACGACTGTCACGATCCGATACAATTGTTAAGGGAACACTGTGAAGGCTTACTATCTCCTTCACGTAAGCATTTGCAAGCTTATCCATAGACCATCTCTCATTGGATGCTATGAAGTGTGCACTCTTTGTGAACCAATCCACGACTACCCAAATCATGTCGTGACCGTTCTTCGTCCTGGGTAGTTTAGTCAGAAAATCCATGGTGATGGCTTCCCATTTACCCATGGGTACACGTAAAGGTTCTAAACTCCCATATGGTTTCTGATGTTGCGCTTTTACTCTCGCGCATGTTACACATTTTTCCACATACCTTGCGACATCGAGGTTCATCATCAGCCACTAGTAGTAAGGTTTCAGATTCATATACATCTTAGTGTTGCTGGGATGAATTGTTTACATGGTCTTGTGAGCTTCTTCCATCAGAAGATCTCTTATTCCTCCCATCTTAGGCACCCAAATCCTATCTTGGAATACCTTCAATCCTTGACTATTTGTACCGAATACCAACGTTTTGCCTAAACGTTCTTCCGTTCGGTCATTTTCCTCCAAATCTTCTTCCTGAGCTTTCTTAATGCTTTCCATAATCGTCGAGACAACTTCTATTCTTAACGCTCTTGGCCTTTTTCTTTCCAGGTTTACTTTTCGACTTAGAGCATCAGCTACAAAATTTGCTTTACCAGGGTGGTAAAGTATCTCACAGTCGTAATCCTTGAGCAACTCTAGCCAGCGTCGTTGCCTCGTATTTAATTCCTTTTGATCAAAGAGATACTGGAGACTTTTATGATTAGTGAAGAGTTTTCACTTTATGACATAAAGATAATGCCTCCATATCCTTAATGCAAATACTACCGCTGCCAACTCCAGATCATGAGTGGGGTAGTTCTTTTCGTGCTCTTTCAATTGTCGAGATGCATATGTTGTCACTTTATCTCTCTGGGCCAGAACACGACCTAACCTAACTCCAGATGCATCGCTATAGACTGTGAAGTCTTCAACTCCGTCAGGTAAAGAAAGAATCGGTGCTTCACACAACTTCTTCTTTAATTTACCGAATGCTTCTTCATGTTTCTCACTCCATGTATATGTAGCTCCCTTATGGTTCAAAGCTGTCAATGGAGAAGCTATCGAAGAAAAGCCTTGGATATACATTCGGTAATATCCAGCTAATCGCAGAAAACTTCGAATCTCAGTGGGACTTTTTGGTCGTTCCAATTTCATCACAGCTTCAATCTTTTCTGGATCAACCATTATCCCTTCTTGGTTAACCACATGACCCAAGAATTGGACTTCTCGAATCCAAAAATCACATTTGGAGAACTTTGCATACAACTTCTCCTTCTTCAAAACTTCTAATACTTCTCACAAGTTCTTTCCATGCTCTTCCTGACTCTTTGAGTAAATTAGAATGTCATCTATGAACACTATTACAGATTTATCGAGAAATGGTTTACAAACCCTATTCATCAAATCCATAAATGTTGTTGGAGCATTGGTTAGTCCAAATGACGTAACTAAGAACTCATAATGTCTGTATCTTGTTCTGAATGCGGTCTTCTTAATATCTTGTTCTATCACCTTTAGTTGATGATCCTGACCTGAGATCGATCTTTGAGAAATAGCTCGAACCTTGCAGCTGATCGAACATGTCATCAATCCTTGGCAATGGATACTTGTTTTTCACCTTTTCCTTGTTCATCTCTCTATAGTCTATGCACATCCTCATGCTTCCATCCTTCATTTTCACGAATAAAATCGGAGCTCCCGAGCGTGATGAACTAGGTCTAATGAAACCATTGTCCAACAACTCCTGAAGTTGCATCATAAGCTCCTTCATCTCTGTCGGTGCTAATCGGTATGGTGCTTTCGCTATTGGCGTCGATCCTGACAACAAGTCTATTCGAAACTCTACTTTTCTATCAGGGGGCAATCCAGGAAGAACTTCAGGAAAAACTTCCGGATAGTCACATACCACTGGTATCCTTTGTATCTCTTTCTTCTCCTTCTTTGCATCGATCACAAATGCCAAGTATGATGTGCATCCTTTGGACAAACATTTTCTAGCTTTCATCAGGGAAATGATTCTAGAATTTACTTTACGTTTGTCCCCGTACACCATAAACGACTCTATTCCAGGTAGGTGTACTCTCACCATCTTCTTCCTGCATAGTATTTTGGCATCGTTTGCACTAAGCCAATTTATTCCTAGTACAATATCGAAATCGTTCAACTCAATGGGCAACAATTCCTTGTGGAATTTATTTTCGTTCAAGTCGATGACGATGTTTTCAATGCAATCGCTAACAGGTATGAATTTGCCACTGGCAACTTCTACAACTAGAGCATTATCAAGTTTATCTATAGGCAATGCTAGTCTTCCACCAAATTTATGTGATATAAAGGAATAATTTGCTCCAGAATCAAACAATATATTGGCAGGTAATCCATTTACAAGAAAGGTACCTGAAGCGACATCTGCTTCATCCCTTGCTGCTTCTAGGGTCATCTGGAATGCTCTTGTCTTTGGCTTTGGTGGAACATTAGGTCTTGCCGCCTCTTTCTTCTTCGAGCAGTCCCTAGAAATATGCCCATCTTCATTTCATTTGAAACACACATTCTTGTTAAATGTGCACTCATTGGCGTAATGCCCAGACTTTACACACTTGAAACAAGTCACCTCCTCGCCAAATTTTATAAAGTGTTTATTTGTGCACTTATCACACCATCTTGCTTCACATCCTCCTCCTCTAAACTTCTTAGAACTAGACTTTGAAAGTTTTCTTTTCTTGTTGGACCTTGAAGATCCCTCAAATTTCCTCTTCTCGCCAACTTCAACCTTGTTGGTGGTTTTGTCTTTGATCATTTCTTCAATAGACTTAGCATCCCAGATGGCCGCCTCAAGAGTAGGTGTCTGGCGTACTGGCACAACGTACTCCCATGGTAGTCCCTTCATATACTTATCGATTTTCGTTAGCTCATCAGGGACGATGTGCAAAGCAAAGGCATTGGTATACTCATCAATGGACATGTTGCCCTTCTTCAAAGTCGGAAATTGGTTTTCTAGCTCTAGCAGGTTTTGGGCCAAGCAGAACTTTTGTTTAAAGTGTACCAAGAACTCTGCCCATGTCATTTGTAGTGGATTATTGGGGCTTATGGTCTTCCCCAAAGTGTTCCACCAGCAAATAGCACCACCTCTAAACTGACGCACTGTATAAGTGGTTTGTAGCTTGCCCTTGCAACCACACGTTATGAAAGCTAGCTCCATTTCGGAGATCCACTCCATAACTCCGATTGTATATTCTTTCCCAGTAAAATTTGATGGTTTGTGAGTCGTAAAGTCTTTATACTTGCATCCGTTCCTTTTAATCTCTTCATCCTGGTTATTTCTTCTAACCACTCGAGGTTTAATTTGTCTTACAGTACAACTGTAATTTCCCTCCTCTGACTGCTCAATGTTCAATTCAGGCTGCTCAACAGACATAGTAGGTTCTTCCCTATTATGTCGCAGTACACGCCTTGTTTCTTTCATCTGACGATCCAACATCATTAGGATCATTGCTTGTACCCCTGCCATCGTGATTGGCTCGGGTGCAGCTGCTGCCTCTCGTGCACGCTTAATCACTTGTGGCTCAGGCTGACGGTTTCCATTAGCATTTCCTAATCTGCTTCGAGTTCTCACCATGTCGATCTATACACCAAAGCAGGCAAATTCAGATCTTTATTTTCGATAGACGTTTAAATCCTCATTGTTACTCCTATACGTTACATGTCGGTTCTAATATCGTAGTCGAACGTTTAGAAATCTGAGCACATAAAGTTTCTAGATCCGGTCGGCAATAGACCATAGATCTGATCAAGTAATAACATATAAAGTACCATAAATCATTTATCACATAAAAGCAATTTAGGCATCTTTCCTAAAACAAGCTAGTGCTCGTGTATGTAGCAGACGCTCATCTCACAATCATCGATTAACATTCTAAGCTTAAGTCTAGAAATCCTACAAATTCCTAGTTCACTTAAAATAATGCTCTGATACCAGCCGTGACATCCCTAATTTCATGGTCAGAAAAGACCAATTTGTTTATGATTTATTTGAAAATCAGAGTATCCTTTTGAAGAAATATGTTGCAAAATTTGTTCCCAAAAATATGATAAAGATATTATCAAAGCATTTCCGAAGAAATGTATTTTAATTATATTAAAAACGTTGGGATGTCATTGTCAATAAAATACATAAGCATAAACAGAAATAGTACAGGTCTTACAAATATCTATTATTCTAATGGCCTATAATCTATAGATCTCTCATCAGATCAACACTCTTGTGCTCTTTTGCCACTACCTGTAATACAAGAAACTGAGTGGGTTAGGCTTGGGACCCTGGTGAGCACATAGGGTTTTCAACCCACAATAATTAAGTTCTTTAATTTCATCAAATCATTCAACCCGATTACCCGTTCCTGTTATCCTCACTTTATGTCCCTAAAGCATCTAATTCAAGGGACCTAGCCTAAGGATCATCATCGGGAAGACAATACTTCTTAGGGGATTCCTCAGCAATATATGTCAGTTAGACAACCATGAGGGGGATGGAGTACACCTGGTGAACACATCATTTACAAACACCTACAGGTTGCGAGCCTGCTAGCGTTCCACTAGATTGTCTAGAATAGCCTGTGGTTGTCATCTATACTCTGCTAGATGACTAAACCATCTTAAACATCGAGGCCTGTCATAATTTATTTCATCATCTATGTCATTTACCCATCTTTACCCATCATAATTATAGGTATAAAATACATATACAGTTTAAATTGAATAAAAATGTATATTTTGTTTGTCCAACATAGATATCAAGAACACAGATAATATGCACACATAGCACGTAATTTATATTAAATACTAATGGGTTTTGAGCACTATAATATCCCTATGGTGCACATACTACCCTAATGCTTTGGATCTAAGTTTTCTCAAGTTATACCTGCAAAAAAATTATCCAAAGCATGAAACCTACAATTAGCATACAACTTTGATATTTAAAACATAAAAAACTAGTTAGATGAATACCTCTTTGTTATAGCTTGTAAAACTTGACCTTTCAAGAGATGGGCACCTCAAATGTGATGCCTCAAATGAGTCACAAACACCACCAACAATGAAGGATAATGAGAGAGAGGCTAGGAGGCACATAGTGTGGCTAGGGTTCTTCTTGGAACTCTTAGGGGTCCTTTTTGGTGATGCTAGGGGTTACATTTATAGTATGGAATTCCTAGGGTTTCACTTGTAAAACCTAATTCACTTCCTTGGGCCTTAAGTGCAATAATCCATATGACAAGCCCTTTGGACTAACTCTTCATGGACTCCCACATAAAATTAGTCCATCCTAATCAACGTGGATCATTAGCCCAAACTATATGTATTACTGATTTACTTAATCAGTCCCCGTTAATTTAATCAGTCTCTTTTGATCACTAAATTAATTCCAAATTAATTCTTGACCAATACCAATTAAATAATATGATTTCTCAATTGATATATTATTCTTATAATATATTAATAAATCACAAATAACCTCTTTCTCAAATATTCATCCTATCAAATTGTTCTGGTGAAGGCAACCCAAAAGGACCATGCTACTATCGGGTCAAGTACATACCAATTATAGTTATGGGCTTACACATCTAATCCAATAGTCTCCCACTTGGATAAGTCTAATAACTATAACTGCCAATGTAACTTCAAAATCTTATTAGCAATCGTAGCTCTCAAAATCCGCTGTCGAACTCTGATCTTATCAGTAATGCGTACTTTAGATAAGGGATCAAATATTCTCCGTTCTACAAGATATCCTATAGACATGAGACATGGATTATAATCATTCTCTGTCCAAGTTCTGTTTCCCGATTTCTGATTTATAATGACTGACTAATTGAACAAATCAAATCAGTCCAGGCTTTGCCAAGCGCTTAGGGTGTCATCACTAAATCATCGAGGGGTCCACATATATCACTTTTATCCCTCTTAGGGTAAAAGGAACGGATAAACTTCGACTCATATGCTTTTACTATCTACTCATCAAATCACACACAACAATACGTTTTATAACATCAAGTTATTGATGCGTTTATGTATTATCAATGCGCAACCGACTCATAAACAACAACTTATATGTCTCAATTTCAAGAATATAAGATATTATTGTCTCACAATCACTCGCGATAAAATCCATAAAGTGATTCAGATGAGCGTGGGTTTAATCCAATACTCAAATCTTATTACAGGAGTACTCATGAACACTGTAGCAAACTTGTGCTATGTCTAAACGCTTAGACAATCTACAGTCGGATTCATGACAGTCTTTCCTCATTACTTACTTCCAAAGTATGATCGACTGTGGATGTTTGAATAACCTAGTTATTCGGGAAGTAAAACATGCAAAGTGAAACACAAGAATAATCCAATCCAATATGGACTCAACCATATTGATTACACATTATTCATTGTATAATGTTTCGATTAATCAACTTAATACTTGAATTAAAACATTAGTTATCCCATGCTCTAAGCATGTATACTATGTTTATCAATGGTCTTTCCTTTGTGAAATAGATCGATTGAACACATTTCCGATGATACTTATTTCACAATTCCTAATCCTTATTATAAGTGTAAGAATACCAAATTCTTGCCACTACTAGAATATGTTAAAGTCTAAACTTTCATGCAATAATCCTTTTGTTATGTCAAGGTTCCAAAGTCACAGAGACTTTGCCAATTACAAAACATCCCATTGGAGATTTTTACAAGACAATTCCATAGATACGAAGTCTCATATTCAAAGTACATTCCTTTGAACATCCTTCTTGCATAAAAGTTTCTACATATAGATTCTTAATATCCAACTTCCATTATGGAAATATTACCATATTGCCATATGACTATCCATTCTTAATAGAATCCTATCTATTAAGAATCACGTCAATATGGTCCATCCATTACTATACTTCCAACTGTCCATAAGCAACCAATCTTCAGCGAACTTCAGATTGTCCTTGACAGTTGCTTAAGACTTTCAGTCATATCTTGTTCTAGTCCTTTTCCCTCTTAGTACCCTAGGTATTTGGAAATTAGAACAACCAAATATTATTGCATATGTAACCGACCCTATTCTGAAGCACATGGGATATGATTCATAATGTCTTACATGAAGACATGATACTAGACCATTCTTTTGATATAATATTTCTATATATTTATATATATATATATATATATATATATATATATACATACATATATATATATATATATATATATATATATACATATATATATATATATATATATATATATATATATATATATATATATATATATATATAGAGAGAGAGAGAGAGAGAGAGAGAATTTCTAATGTTGAAACATTTCAACACTACATTCATATCTATCCATGACTAAATCCCTTTAATAGTTTCAATCTAATCTTTTAGATTCGAAATGAAGTATGAATATCCTCTCCCTTACTATAGCAAAACAACTTTTCAAACTCTGCAACTTTGCAAATCAAAACTTTTTTTCCTATAAATAGCATTGCTAACTCGCAACACCTATCATAATGATTATGCTCCCACTAGCACAATAATTATGTCCTTACTAGCATAACACTTATGCTCCC
Source organism: Lactuca virosa (assembly GCF_052849685.1). Lineage (NCBI taxonomy): Eukaryota > Viridiplantae > Streptophyta > Magnoliopsida > Asterales > Asteraceae > Lactuca > Lactuca virosa. The sequence goes on from NC_136430.1 coordinate 133,949,780, forward strand.
ACTAGATTTCACATGTATCCAGAAATCAGCTGGACTTCTAGAAATCAATACATCTTGACTTTCATACCAAAGTTTAGATTTCTGATACGCGGTGCTTCGATGAGTCTTTATCTAGACTTCTCAAGCTCATACACCATTCATTAGATAGCACAAGTGTGTGTTTAAACCTTTCAGAACTTAAAGCAATAAGTCCGAATGTTCAAACTATTTGCCATTTCTCACAATTCGAACTATGAAGAGGGATGACGTAATCATAATCATATTTGAGAACGCAATTAACACAACTGCTATCTCCTTAAAATCTACCAGTAAAAGCATTTCCTCACAATCATATTCATGAAGGAGAGAAACCTTTTGCCACTTAGATTTTACAGTTTATGTGTTCCTATCCATGTGAATTTGTCATAACCATAATCACAAGACAAGGTTTGTGACAAATCCAAACTTATATGGACCGAACTTGTTCAATCTTAATTTCTTGCCATATAGTAGCACAAGGGCCTACCATTGCTTCCAATTTGCTGTGCAGTTCACCCCTATCGATCAACATACTTTCATTGACCAAGGTGCTTTGCCTTATGCATTCAAATGAGAACTCGTAGAACTTCACATGCATAGTTAACTTAATTGGAACGGGAAAAGAAACAAGAATATGTCAACACGATAGGTTGCAAACCTCAAGTCGTGTGCTGGTGATAAACAATAGGTTTATTCTTGATTAGTTCTTGAAACCTTTCAAGATCTTTTAAGACTCCCACTAACCTCTTGACATATAAGATTCTTTTGTCAAGAAACATTTATTGACAAACAAATATTCAAGAGTTAGTGCGGGTTCTTATCAAGAAAAATACTTTATATAATTGGTCTTAGTTGGTTTTTGTCTTATCTAAGACATCATAACTACCAATTTCAAATGTGCATGAGTAAGAACCATTTCTACTCCACATTTCATGATGTGTTATAAACCTACTTAGGATATGTCACTCAAGACACAATCTTGGAGTATAACTCTAAGACTCGATTTTGGAATGAAGTATAACTCATCCTTTCGATTTTAACCATTTTAACAATTCCCGATACCTTTCCTTCGTTATATAAATGCACTAAGGTATCCTTAGAGGATCAACTGTGACATGGTTCCATAATCATAAGGATGATCATAAAACACGATACTAAAGTATTCTCCTTTCCTTTCAGATTGGAGAAAACTTTTATCTTTCTGCCTAATTTGATTCTTCTTATTCGTTCTGCTATATATTGAAACTTTTCAATACATCAGAATTACATATAATCTTGTAAGTATAACCATATTTACTAAACCTTTAGTAAATCATGACGAATATCCTTTATCGTCCTTTGTGGTGGATCTGACCAGTGCACATCAATGTGTACTAGATCCTTTCATCTTTCACTTGACTTGCATACATATGTAAACAAGGAATTAGTCTCAATTTACCAAGTACCAAGATTTTCATACATCACATGATTCAAATCATATGATTCCAAGTTTCTATCCAATTGAAACTTGGGCAATGAGAATCTTTCCTTACTTAGAAAATTATGACACTACCACAATCGATATAACTAAGAATCAAACCATTTTCAATATTGCTATATATGAACACCAATTTTCACAAATGCCATTGCAAGGAAATATAAAATAAGACAAAATCAAAATTTCTTTATTTATAAAATTGCAGAATACTTGTCCTTACAATGCAAATACAATTGAAAACTATGCTACTAATTATTCCTAAGCAATCTATCATAACTCCTAAGTAGCAGCTCAAAAATCTGATCATCGAACCATGCAATCGAAATCCATCTCTTCACGATCAGAATAAGCTTACTCTTCCTTTAAGCTTCCTTTATTTCATTCTTTGATCCTACAAAACATCAAAATGCAATCTTATCACATCATGTATTAAGAATATATAAATAGAAACTTAATAGAGTTAGATAGTGGATTTACCTGAAGTAGAGTCATACATTTTGACTTTACCATTATTGCGATCCTTCAGGTAGATACAGCAGCTTCGCATCCAATGCCCCTTCTCTTGGCAATAGAAAGAAACAGACTCTTTCGGAATGGGGCATGGGATTATCTCAGACTCGGCCTTTCTCTTATGATCAAACTTTTCGACCATGCCCGATTTCCCTCCCTTAGGAGAGGAAACCATTTCTGGACTATCACCTTTGCCGCTGTTAGGGTCCATGGAAATTTGGGATGAAGATCTTTCATTCAAATTTGCTTGAGTAGTGCGCCAAATCATTTCTGATTCAGCAGCAATTAGAAAATATGTAAGATCGATAAGGGCCACGTCGTGATCTGTCATATAGTAGTCTTTAACAAACTGACCATACGACTCGGGAAGTGATTGAAGAACCAAGTCAACAGCCAAGTTTCTCGGGAAAATGACACCCAACATTCCCAGCCTGTCAATATGCAACTTCGTCTCCAAGATCGGAGCACATACATATTTTCCATCTTTGTGTTTGCTTGCCAATAAGGCTTGAGTGACCTTGAACTTTTCAAGTCGACGAACACATGGGTCAGGGAGAATAATTGGAGGAGGTGGAGGAAGTGAAGTATGATTTCGTGGAACATCATCTTCACGAAGAAAGCCTTCTCCGAAAGATTCAAGTTAGTTGATTTAAGCCTTAATATAACACCCAAATGAAATATTAAGGCTAGGACCCAACACAATAATTCACAATTCGAAAGAGGGATGCCGTAATCCAATCGTAAATTATTTGAAGGTAGGTAAATGACGATTTACCAATTCCACCATGAAAACAAAATTTTAAACGAATTAGGTTTTAAATGAAATTCCTATATCTTTTGAGATTCATTGAACTTTTCAATGACATGCTTAATCTGGATTATGCCCTTCAAGTTTGTGACTGGGATACTGAGGATCACAAACAAGGTGTGAATAACCATGCAAATTAGCTTGGTACTCACGAAGTCATTTATCACCAAATCAATGTGCCGGTTAACCACACATGCTCCATTGATCTATGATAACCTACGAGCTACCCATTGCCATCCTTCATTAGTCCCATATTAATGTTCCGGTTAACCACACACGCTCCACTAATGACCAATGAGATGCAATGTGCAATTTCATGGATTAGCACCAAATTCATATTTTTCTTCCTAAAGTAACTAAGATTGGGAATTTATAAAAGCATTTAGTTACTTGTATTTCATTTTACTTATTAATGAAAGTTTGTGTCCTATCCTACCCGTTCGGGTAACGACCCTCCACTGGTCAAGGGTGCGGTGGGTAAGAGTGGGTTTCCAATGGCGGTCATTTTACAGGTCGCTTCCTTAAACACCCCTTATAGACCAGCTTCATGAATGAGGCCTACTAACGGTATGACTGACTTTTAACTTATACATATATAATATATTAGACTTTTAATTATATATAGTATAAGGGTGTATTTTACAAATTTAAAATACTAAGTGGTTTAATATATTAATAATTTAGACTTTTAATTTAATTAAACTTAAACCATGTCATTATGGATTTATTAATTCTCTCTTTTAATTAACCACTTAATTAATTTAATATAACCATAAGGGTGCAATTTGAACTATTCAAAATATCAAGGTTCTAAATTTAAGATTTCAAAATTAAGGCTATTTAATTAAATTTTAAATTACAAAAACAAAGGTGCACTTATGAACCTTTTCAAATTACTAGGGATTTAGAATTTAATATTTCATAAATGAGACTATTCAAATTCCAAAACTTGAGGGAAAGTTTTGAAACTCTTCAAAAACTCTTGAATTTTAGAATTTAATGTTTCATAAATGAGATTTTTTAAATTCCAAAACTTGAGGGCAAGTTTTGAAACTCTTCAAAACCTTTTGGATTCCAAAACTTGATGGCAGGTTTTGTAATCTTCAAGACCTTTTGAATTCCAAAACTTGATGGCAAGTTTTGTAACTCTCCAAAGCCATTTAGATCAATTTGAAACAAGTAAAATAATCACATATTTTTATCATTTACCAATTTGATCTAATTCAACTCATATAGCAAGATAATTTCAAATCAAATAATACAAATAATTAGCTTATCATATAATCTAGTAATTATCTTAAAATTTGACAATTTATCTTTTAATTGGATGAGGATAGTCACTACCATATCAGAAAAATCAGATTTTGTGATACAAAATAGTTTATGGTAATGAACCTAATCCAATTCTGGCCAAAAACTCGAAAATTTTCTAACTGACGAGCCACCACGTCGTGGTAACTTTGACCACGTCGTGGTCACTAGGCAGATTCCAAAAAAAACGATTTTTTTGCTTTGAACAAGTAACCATTGCCTCAATATAACAGAAAACACCTAGTCTCTGATACCACTGATGGGTTTTGAGCACTATAACATCCCTATGGTGCACATACTACCCTAATGCTTTGGATCCAAGTTTTCTCAAGTTATACATGCAATAAAATTATCCAAAGCATGAAACCTACAACTAACATACTGTCACACCCCCAAACCAGGATGGCGGAAACATTTGGGGGTGGGTGACTTCACGTAGTATCACAACAGTTGAATATTGTAAAGAAAGTAAACACAACCATCATAAATATAATAAAAACTTACATTGTTGCGTGTAATACATGTTTCAAAAGAATATTACAAATATGATGATTTAAAATGTTTTGATAATAGACGCTTTAGCGTACCTTCTCCAAAAGCTAATGGTTACCTGTATTACTGATTCCCTGAGAAATACAAGTAGTTTTGAAAAACTGTCAACAATTAAGTTGGTGAGTTCATAAGCGTTTTTGTACTGAAATTTGTATGTCCTTTAGTAAAAATAACTGAACGTGTTTTCCAGAAAATCCAATATTTTCTACATATAGTTTGAAAAAGTTCCATAGGCTGGAGTGCAATAGTATCTTTCGTGCTAAAAATGGTGAAAGTGTATTTATACTCAAATAATGTATTTACTGAATGCATTCAAGAGTCTCGTAAATCAAACTTATTTTAATACTTCCGTGTGAGTTTTATAACCATGCTATTGACCCAGACTGCCTGTAACAACGTTCTTCAGGCGTTGCAGTGTTATGACGTTTCTCACCCCAGACCTGCCGGTCTAACTGTAGCTAACAGTTTAGGTGCGGGATTGTCAATCCCGTATAGATATATACACAAGTATCACGCTATCCCTCCAAGAGATTATGGTTTATAATACAGGACTTGAAATGCATACTCGAAAGTACGTTGAAGATGGGTGTCTCACAAAACATTGTATCAAAAGATTTACGAAAAGGAAAGTCTATATTTCATGTAGATGAAAGTATTTCATTTTTACAGCGTTTATGTAAAGATGTAATGAATAACTCGTAAACTATACCCATTATAGTTATTCGAAAGCGTGTTCCATTTGATAACATAAACTTGGTGTAATATCAACTTTGCATGTGAAGTGTAACATTAGTATTAATGTTGTTTAACATCCATAACAAAAATCTAGATAAAGTATTTGAAAACATTTCTAACGACGTGTATTCTGAGTATGAGTTTATCTCGTGTTTCACTTGTATTTCCCCCCTAAAACATGAAAAAGACGTGAAAATGTAGGGGTATGAACTCACCTGGAAAGTGTGGTGATTTGAAGGAAACGAGTTTTTTTCTCGGGCAACACTTCGACCGGAAAGTGGTGTAATTCTCGGGATTCTCGGCGCTTCGGACCTTCGTCGGGGCTTGGATATGTAACCGGGGTGTCGGGGTCGTCTCGGGGTGCTAAATGTGGAGTAGAACTGAGAGAGAAAAGGGAAATGAGCAATGAGAGTCGGGACCCTCGCATGCTATTTATAGGGTGAATTCTCAGGATTCACGTCGTGAACATGGGATGGTTCACGTCGTGAGTCTGGTCTGTAGACGCGACACTCAGCGGTCTAGTTCTGGCACACATCAGTCATAGACTCACGTTGTGAGTTTCTCTTGCTCACGTCGTGAGTTTCGGATAAGGTTGGTGTGCGTGCCTCGATCTTCCGAAATTCATATCTCTCGTATACGAGCTCCGATTTCGACGTTCTTTATATCCACGCGTAGGTGAGAATATACTCTACAACTTTCATTTAGACTCCGTCGGCTAATTTTGATTTTAATTTTTAATATTATATTTTAAATAGGCCGGGACAGGATAATTCCGTTAAAAATCCATAACTTCTTCATCCGATGTCCGTTTTCGTCTGTATTTTTACCGTTGTACTACTATTGTCGAGACCTTCAATTTTCATTTAGGTTGTGTCGGCTAAAAATAGCTCGATCTTTATTTCGAGTTTTTAGCTGTCTACTGCTGTTCTGAAACTTTAGAAAAATCATAACTTCCTCATACGAAGTCAGATTTGGGCGTTCTTTTTATGTATGCTCATGGTTTAACATAATCTACAAATTTCGTTTAGATACCTAAGGCTAAAAAGTATTTTATTGAAGTTTCACTTTTTACGCTTAACGGTGTTTTACCGGTTGTGTCGCGGATTTTCGATTGGTCATAACTTCTTCGTTATAACTCGGATTTGGGTGTTCTTTATATATTTGGAAACCTTGACAATATATCTAACATTTTATGCAACCCAAATGAGACTTTAGAACACTTCATTTTTGACGCCATAGTATTACATAAAAAATAGTTTAATATTATTTGACTTTTTGAACGTTACATTGACTTGGAATATCGGGTTGTCACATCATCCCCCCGTTAGAGGGAATTTCGTCCTGGAATTTAATCTAAGACAGAGTTTATGGAGTAGGAAAAAGATGTGGGTACTTTTGTTTCATCTGATCCTCGCGCTCCCAGGTGTATTCAGGTCCTCACTTGGTATTCCAACGGACCTTTACAATGGGTATGCGACTTTGTTTAGTTCTTTTAATTTCCCGATCCATGATCTCTACTGGCTCTTCTATGAATTGGAGATTCTCGTTGATTTCAATTTCGTCCAGAGAGATAACGAGGGTCTCATCGGACAAGCACTTCTTTAGGTTCGACACGTGAAAGGTAGGGTGTACGTTATTGAGTTCCTGCGGTAATCGAAGTTTGTATGCCACCGGGCCGATCCTGGCAAGGATCTCGAATGGTCCGATATACCTTGGGTTTTGTTTCCCACACTTTCCGAAACGTATTAATCCCTTGTAGGGTGAGAATTTTAATAGTACCCGGTCCCCAACCTGGAATTCCAAGGGTTTCCGTCTTTTATCCGCATAACTCTTTTGTCTGTCTCTTGAAGCCTTCAGTCGCTCCCGAATTTGAACAATCTTCTCCGTAGTTTCCCTTATGATTTCTGGTCCAGTGATAGTGTTGTCGGTTGCTTGTCCTCTTGCTAGTTGTGTGTCACCCACTTCAGCCCAGCACAGAGGTGATCTGCACTTATGGCCGTAGAGGGCTTCGAATGGGGCAACCTTGATGCTAGTGTGATAGCTATTGTTGTACGAAAACTCGACCAATGGTAAATGGGTGTCCCATGACTTACCAAAATCGATCACACAAGCTCTTATCATATCTTCTAAGGTTTGTATGGTTCTCTCACTCTGGCCGTCGGTCTGTGGGTGATAAGCAGTACTCATGTCTAACCTCGTTCCTAGAGATTTTTGTAGTGACTGCGACAACCTCGAGGTGAATCTACTATCTCGGTCCGAGATAATGGATATTGGTACACCATGCAGTCGTACAATCTCTCTAATGTATGTTCTGGTTAGCTTTTCCAGTTTATCCGTTTCTTTGATTGGTATGAGGTGCGTGGATTTGGTTAACCTGTCGACGATCACCCAGATGGTGTCGAGTCCGCTTGCCGTCTTGGGTAAATTGGTTATGAAGTCCATGGTTATCCGCTCCCACTTCCACTCGGGTATTTCCGGTTGTTGCAACAATCCCGAGGGCTTTTGGTATTCCACCTTGACCTTGGCGCAAGTCAAACATTTGCCTACATAGGTAGCTATTTCGGCTTTCATGTTCGGCCACCAATACAACCTCTTGAGGTCTAAGTACATCTTGTCTGAGCCGGGATGTACGGAGTAGCGAGTTTTATGAGCTTCGTTCATGACAACATCCCTGAATCCACCAAATTTTGGTGTCCAGATCCGGTTCATGAGACAACGAACTCCGTCATCCCTGACTTCAAGGTTTTTGTCCATTCCTCTCAATGCTTCACCTGCCACGTTCTCTGGCCTCAAGGCTTCTTCCTGTGCTTCTTTGATTTGTGCGGACAGGTGTGAGTGGATGGTCATTGTTAAGGATTTCACTCGGCGGCCTGAGTATTCCTTTCGGTTGAGTGCATCGGCTACTACATTAGCTTTCCCGGGATGATAACGAAGTTCGCATTCGTAATCGTTTAGTAGTTCTACCCACCGTCTTTGTCTCATGTTGAGCTCCTTTTGACCGAGGATGTGTTAAAGGCTTTTATGGTCGGTAAAGATCGTACATTTCGTGCCGTAGAGATAGTGCCTCCAGATCTTTAGAGCGAAGACGACTGCTCCTAGTTCGAGATCGTGTGTGGTATAATTGACCTCGTGCGTCTTGAGTTGTCTCGAGGCGTATGCGATGACCTTCCCTCGTTGCATTAGGACACATCCAAGTCCCTGGTTTGATGCATCACAATAGACCACAAAGTCTTATGTTCCTTCTGGCAAGGATAATATAGGTGCGCTGCATAGGGCTCGCTTAAGGGTTTGGAATGCAACGTCTTGTTTCCCTCCCCAGCTGAAGGTTACACCCTTCCGAGTCAGGGTGGTAAGTGGCTTAGCAATCTTCGAAAAGTTTTGTATGAACCTTCGGTAATACCCAGGAAGGCCCAAGAATTGTCGGATTTCCGTTGGAGTCCTTGGAGTTGTCCAGTTCTCGATTGCCTTGATTTTGGAAGGGTCCACGTGTATCCCCTCCTTGCTGACCACGTGACCTAGGAAATCTACTTTCCGAATCCAAAATTCGCACTTTGAGAATTTTACGTAAAGCTTCTCTGTCCTTAATGTTTCCAAGACCTGTCGGAGGTGTTGGCTATGTTCCTCCTTGCTCCTTGAATAGATGAGTATATCATCTATGAATACAATCACAAATTTGTCCAGGAAAGGACGACATACTCGGTTCATCAAGTCCATGAACACTGCCGGTGCATTTGTCAACCCAAAGGGCATCACTACAAACTCGTAGTGACCATAGCGAGTCCGGAATGCCGTTTTGGGAATATCTCCTTCCAGGACTCGCAACTGGTGGTACCCAGATCTTAAATTGATCTTTGAGAAGTAGCTCGCTCCTTGTAGTTGGTCGAATAGATCGTCTATGCGCGGTAAGGGATATCGGTTCTTGATCGTGAGTTTGTTCAGCTCTCGGTAATTGATGCACATGCAAAAAGATCCGTCCTTCTTATTTGCGAACAGGACTGGCGCTCCCCACAGTGAGAAGCTCGGTTTGATGAATCCCTTGATTAGAAGTTCGTTCAGCTGGCTGGATAACTCCTGCATTTCAGCCGGTGCTAGATGGTACGACGATTTTGCTATTGGGGTAGCTTCGGGAATCAAGTCGATCCTGAACTCGACTTGACGTTCCGGTGGGACTCCTGGAAGATCTTCTGGGAACACATCTGGGAAATTACAGACTTCCGGAATGCCTTTAATGTCTTTCACTTCTCGTTTCTTGTCTACCACGTGGGCTAGAAAGGCATGATATTCCTTGCGAAGGTATTTCCGGGCTTTGACGCAAGAGATGATTTGTAAATTGCTACTGGGTTTGTCCCCATAAATGATAAGAGTTTTGCCGCTTGGAAGATTGAGGCGAACGGCCCTTTCGTGACAAAGTATATCGGCATGGTGAAGGCTTAACCAGTCCATACCGATGATGACATCAAAACTTCTTATAGTAATCGGCATAAGATCGATTTGGAACGAGTGTTCATTTAAATTTAACGTACAACCTATGTACATATCGTTTGCGCTTTCCGTTTTACCGTTTGCCATTTCTACTGTGAATATTTTATTGAGTGCTTGGGGTTTTTGATTAAGTAAGTGTTTGAATTTATGATTCACGAAACTTCTCTCCGCACCACAGTCAAAGAGTATGCATGCATAAATGTTGTTGAGGAGAAACGTACCCGTAACCACTGTGGGATCGGCTATTGCCTCGTTCTGCCCTATTGCCAGCACTCTTCCTACACCGCCAACATTCTTTGCCTTAGGGCAATCCCTCTTGTAGTGCCCAGTTTCCCCACACCCATAACATGTCTGGCTCACTCCAGCACCAGGAACTTGGGTGATTGGTCGCGCCGGTGCCCTACAGAAACGGGCAGTGTGCCCTTTCCTGTCGCAGTTTTTACAGTGCATATCCCTACAATTCCCGTTGTGATGATAATTGCATTTGTTGCACTTTGGTAGGTTCCCAACATATTGTTTTACCGGCGTAGGGGTAACAGGGACAACAGTGGGAGCAGTAGCAGCATGGACCACCACTATTTGTTTCTTTGAAGGTTCTTGTGAAGTTTGACCTTTCCTTTTGTTCCAAAACTTCTTGTTGTTGTTGTTGTTGGCATTGCTGTTATTGTTGTTGCTTCCTTTGGTTGGTTCCGGGACGATGGTCGTGATATCTTGGCAGACCCCATGATCGACGAGGGACTGTGCCAGTTGTTTGGCACTGTCGAACGTCGTGGGTTTGGAAGCTAGCACACTTCCTCGAAGCTGGGGCGACAGCCCCCAGATATACCTTTCCACCTTCTTGCTTTCTAGGGCCATCATCCCTGGGCAAAATATTGTCAAATCACTGAACCTATTCGTATAGGTTGTGATGTCCGAGCCTACCATAGTCAATTCCCAAAGTTCCTGTTCAAGTTTCTGGATCTCGCCCCTTGGGCAGTATTCTCGTAATAACATTTGCTTCAAGTTCTCCCAACCCATGGAGTTTGCCACCACCAGGGTTAGTGACTTGACGTGGCCATTCCACCACGTTAGGGCTCGTTCGGAGAAGGTACAGGCGGCAAATTTTACTTTGCTCTCTTCGGGGCATGAACATATCTCAAACACGACTTTCGTTTTCTCTATCCATTAGGATAGAGCCATCACTCCCCCGGTTCCATTAAAGGGGATGGGTTTGTTGTTGGAGAAGTCTTTGTAAGTACATTCCCCGGAACGACTCTGGTTTTGGCCATTTGTAGAGCTGTTTATTCCTCCTCCTGATCCGTTGTTACTCATTTGCGCCATTGTTGCGGTTAGGGCAGCTGTTACAGCAGCCTGAAAGGTAGCAGCATCCATCGACGGAGGGGGTGGTGGAGGTGGTGTTGGTGTTCCTGTATTATTGAAGCGTCGAGGATTTCTTCTTGGTGGCATGATTCTGCGACAAGTTAAGAGACGAATCCTTGATAAGTCATTAGAATGATTATGGAAGGTTTTATTATTATAAGTTTTGGTTCTGAACATTTCTGGTTTTTGCATGTTAATGGAAACTTTCAAAAATAAGTGTATGATTCTTTTAAGAATTAAATGGAATAATCAAGGAAATAATAAATGCGTGTCAATTTCATTGATATTAGTATATGATACAACGATCATTTATACAAGAAAAGGTAACACCAACACTTAGCCGATAGGTATAAATATAACGCCAGTAGTACGCGCTCTACTCCGAGTGGGTAGCACGCTGCGGACAATGGTATGTGGTTGTGGATGCCTTAGCTCGGGCTACTTGACGTTCAGCCTCGATGACGCGCCTTTCCAATGCGGCTTGGCTTCTACGGAACTCCCTTACCTCGGCTCTAGTAGCAGTGATATCCTTTTGTAGGGAAAAGGTGTGCTCTATTGTCCGCTCATGTTCTTCGTCCAGACGACGAAGACGTACTGCAGTGACAGCAGCGGTGGCCTTAATGTCCAAGAGTTGGCTGGCATTCACTCTTGCTTGCTCACCTTGGTTGGCAATGCGTCGAACCATGACAGGGAGTGCCCTGTCGGCCGAACCCTTGTTGCTGAGGTTATAAAAGCCTCGTGCCATGCTGTAGGGCGGGCGTTGCCCTTGTTCCCTGCTCCATCGCTTCAGATCCACAGCCCAGCGGGGCGCCGGGCCCTGAAAGTTCCTTTGGGGATTTGCTGCTCCTCGGGGAGGATTGTAGATCTCGGGTTCCGAGTCAGTGCTCCTACCAACTCCTTCCTCTTCTGACTCTTCGTTTGGGTCTTCCTCGGGATCCTCTTCGGAATCCTCTTCTGGCTCCTCCTCGGGAATCTCTTCGGGATCTTCCTCTGGGTCTTCTTCAATCTAGCCTCCATTACCCTGGTTAGGGTAGTAGGGATCCCCGGGAATGTGAAATCCTGCCATTTTGTCTAGTCGAGAAATAGAGGCAAGAGAATTTTTATAAAAACTCGGGAGTAAAAAGGAAATTTTTGATAAATAAATTTTTTATTTATTTGATGATTTCCTAAATTTAACTAAATATCGAGGTTCGCACGATTACTATAGCTCCTATGGTTTTATAAAATACTCCTATAGTATTTCAAATTTGTAAGTTTGATTCAAGTATTTTCTTTGGTAAGTTTACGACTTGTTGCTAACTACGACCATTCCTCGACATACGTTGGTCACATCCAGGATAAATATAGTTGATCAGGCTATATTTATTCTCGATTTGATTACATACCCCGAGGCCTAGTCGTAGTGTCGCAACTTGCCTTAATACTTTTATAAAATCTTTGCTATGATACGAGACCGATGCATGCGTGTATTCATACCTTTAAATAATATATATATATATATATATATATATATATATATATATATATATATATATATATATATATATATATATATATATATATATATCATTTTAATTTATTAAAAGGATCCTTTATGAAAACGTTTTGTCAGAGGGTTTTTAGTCCCTTTGCATTTATAGTTTGTATATCTTATGTGGTTCGATATACTTAGTTCACTATAAACAATGCTCTGATACCAATCTGTCACACCCCCAAACCAGGATGGCAGAAACATTCGGGGGTGGGTGACTTCACGTAGTATCATAACAGTTGAATATTGTAAAGAAAGTAAACACAACCATCATAAATATAATAAAAACTTACATTGTTGCGTGTAATACATGTTTCAAAAGAATATTACAAATATGATGATTTAAAATGTTTTGATAATAGACGCCTTAGCGTTCCTTCTCCAAAAGCTGATGGTTACCTGTATTACTGATTCCCTGAGAAATACAAGTAGTTTTGAAAAAGTGTAAACAATTAAGTTGGTGAGTTCATAAGCGTTTTTGTACTGAAATTTGTATGTCCTTTAGTAAAAATAACTGAACGTGTTTTCCAGAAAATCCAATATTTTCTACATATAGTTTGAAAAAGTTCCATAGGCTGGAGTGCAATAGTATCTTTCGTGCTCAAAATGGTAAAAGTGTATTTATACTCAAATAATGTATTTACTGAATGCATTCAAGAGTCTCGGGGTGCTAAATGTAACCGGGGTGTCGTGGTGATTTGAAGGAAACGTGTTTTTTTCTCGGGCAACACTTCGACCGGAAAGTGGTGTAATTCTCGGGATTCTCAGCGCTTCGGACCTTCGTCGGGGCTTGGATATGTAACCGGGGTGTCGGGGTCATCTCGGGGTGCTAAATGTGGAGTAGAACTGAGAGAGAAAAGGGAAATGAGCAATGAGAGTCGGGACCCTCACATGCTATTTATAGGGTGAATTCTCAGGATTCACGTCGTGAACATGGGATGGTTCACGTCGTGAGTCTGGTCTGTAGACGCGACGCCCGGTGGTCTTGTTCTGGCACACATCAGTCATAGACTCACGTCATGAGTCTCTCTTGCTCACGTCGTGAGTTTCGGATAAGGTTGGTGTGCGTGCCTCGATCTTCTGAAATTCATATCTCTCGCATACGAGCTCCGATTTCGACGTTCTTTATATCCACGCGTAGGTGAGAATATACTCTACAACTTTTATTTAGACTCCGTCGGCTAATTTTGACATTAATTTTTAATATTATATTTTAAATAGGCCGGGACAGGATAATTCCGTTAAAAATCTATAACTTCTTCATCCGATGTCCGTTTTCGTCTGTCTTTTTACCGTTGTACTACTATTGTCGAGACCTTCAATTTTCGTTTAGGTTGTGTCGGCTAAAAATAGCTCGATCTTTATTTCGAGTTTTTAGCTGTCTACTGCTGTTCTGAAACTTTAGAAAAATCATAACTTCCTCATACGAAGTCAGATTTGGGCGTTCTTTTTATGTATGCTCATGATATAACATAATCTACGACTTTCGTTTAGATACCTAAGGCTAAAAAGTATTTTATTGAAGTTTCACTTTTTGCGCTTAACGGCGTTTTACCGGTTGTGTCGCGGATTTTTGATTGGTCATAACTTCTTCGTTATAACTCGGATTTAGGTGTTATTTATATATTTGGAAACCTTGACAATATATCTAACATTTTATGCAACCCAAATGAGACTTTAGAACACTTCAGTTTTGACGCCATTTTATTACATCAAAAATAGTTTAATATTATTTGACTTTTTGAACGTTACATTGACTTGGAATATCGGGTTGTCACACATACAACTTTGATATTTGAAACATAAAAAACTAGTTAGATGAATACCTCTTTGTTGTAGCTTGTAAAACTTGACCTTTCAATAGCTGAGCACCTAAAATGTGATGCCTCAAATGAGTCACAAACACCACCAACAATGGAGGATAATGAGAGAGGCTAGGAGGCACACAACACGACTAGGGTTCTTCTTGGAACTCTTAGGGGGCCTTTTTGGTGATGCTAGGGGTTACATTTATAGTATGAAATTCCTAGGGTTTCACTTGTAAAACCTAATTCACTTCCTTGGGCCTTTAGTGCAATAATCCATATGACAAGCCCTTTGGACTAACTCTTCATGGACTCCCACATAAAATTAGTCCATCCTAATCAACATGGATCATTAGCCCAAACTATATGTATTACTGATCTACTTAATCAGTCCCTGTTAATTTAATCAGTCTCTTTTGATTACTAAATTAATTCCAAATTAATTCTTGACCAATACCAATTAAATAATATGATTTCTCAATTAACATATTATTCTTATAATATATTAATAAATCACAAATAACCTCTTTCTCAAATATCCATCCTATCAAATTCTTCCGGTGATGGCAACCCAAAAGGACCATGCGATTATCGGGTCAAGTACATACCAATTATAGTTATGGGCTTAGACACCTAATCCAAAAAATACTTCATATCTATGTGTAAGATGAAAGTAACTATGCACTCACTTGTTAAAGTGATGACTCCAAATTCGGGCAACGCTTCACTTCTAACAATTTTCTTTTACTTCGACGAAACCTAGTGTCATTATTACTAGATTTTAGTCTAATATTTATTGCGACTAATTATTAGTCAAGATTCGTAATTAACTCAAAGTCTACTTTCATGATCTATTAAGTAAGGAACAACCAGGTAGGATCATATCAGAGGTAGGGACCGTTTGGTATACACGGTATACTATTTGGGAAGCCCACTTTAAACACCTCACTAAATCACATCCTAGACATCATCCCCGTAAGTAGATCAATCAGTATAACAACTTTGAATCAGTGATAAATCTTGTTTATAGGTTCATAATAACGATAATGAACTTAAACATAAGTTATACTTAAAGTAGGGTAAGCATAACTCACTTACAAGGGGGTTTAGCGAGGAACCGGGGTCTGCTCGGGCATAACTTCTGAGCTGAAAGTTCTGAGCCTTCTGGCACTCCGGGACTCGCCTCTATCACTTAGGAAGTGCTAGGGAAAGGAAGAAAGGGTTTGGGGGTATTAGGAGAGACTGGGTTAGAATGGTGTGAAGAAAATGAGAGATTTGCGTCTCTATTTATAAGTTGGGAAACTGACCAATACGGCGTGTTCTGAGCCCTTCATGACATGTTGGAGTGACAAGTGTCACCATCTGGTGGCAAGGCATGGGGAGGAAGCTATGGCTGAGATGGTGCCACGTGTCACCTCCGTAACTTAACCCCAAAATTAATTATCTTCTAAATTCTGTAACTTTCGCATACGAGCTCCGTTTTTGACGTTATTTATATCTACACATAGGTAGTGACGTGATCTACAACATTAGTTTAGATTCCGTCGACTAATTTTGACTTTATTTTCAAAGTTATATTTTAACATGCTTAGACAGTTAAAGTCCGTTAAAAATTCATAACTTTGTCATCCGATGTTCGTTTTTGTCTGTCTTTATATCGTTGAGCTCCTATTAATGAGACATTCGATTCTCGTTTAGATTGTTTCGGCTAAAAATCAATCGATCTAAAATTCGATTTCCGGGCTGCATACTGTTATGCAAAATCTTAGAAAAATCATAACTTCCTCAAACGAAGTCTAATTTGGACGTTCTTTTTATGTACGTTCTTGGTTTAATGTATACTACGACTTTCGTTTAGATCGCTAAGGTTAAAAAGTAGTTTATCAAAAATTCACTTTTTACGATACGCACCGCCGTGCCGGTTTAGTCGTAAAACTTTGATGTGTCATAACTTCTTCGTTATAAGTCGGATTTCAATGTTCCTTATATCCCTGAAATCCTTGTTACGGCTACGTGGGTCTATCTATTATGTTATTTTTGACGCATATTTTTACTATTATTTTATTACATCGTCATAAGCACATATATAGCACATAAATCACATAAATCACATAAATCACATAATACTCAAATAATTCCTCTTCATTACTTCAAAATAGGTTACAGTTGTTGACCCTAACTATTACATCATTATGATAATGCTTAGCCAGAAACACGGGCGTTAGTGCTTATTCTGGGATCTTTCCATGCGTTAAACCCAAAGATTCCATTTGTTTCTACTGCCAATTGAAGGGGAACTGGTTGCGAAGCTGCCCAAAGTACCTGAAGGATCTCAGAGATGGTAAAGTTAATATGTATGACTCTACTTCAGGTGCATCCATTATCTAACTCCATTGCTTTATAAGTTCCTATTCTTAGACTCTTAATACATAATGTGATGATCACATTTTTATGGTATTACATGATCTAAAAGGAAGAAGGAAGCTTAAGTGAAGTGATCTAAATCTGATCGTGGAAATGAACTTTGGTCACATGGTTCGATGGTCAGAATTTGGAGCTACTACTAGGGAGTTAAGATAATTTAATAGATTGCTATTACTCTTCAGAAATGTCTAGAAATATAGTTTTTCATTTCATGCATTGTAAGGATAAGTTCCAATTTTCCTTTTAGCAATAAAATGAAGTTTTGGTTCATGAAGTTGCCTTATTTCCTTGCAATGGCATTTATGAAAGTTTTGGTTATGTTTCTAATAATAGTAATGTTAATATTGGATATTGATTCTTCTAGAACGTGCTTGTGGCATTGTCAAATTTTTGACCAAGTGAGAAGGAATCTCATCACCAAGTTTCAATTGGACAGAAACTTGGAGTCATACAATTCGAATTGCATGATACGTGAGAATAAAGTTCATTGGAAAATCATGACTAATTCGTTGTTCACATGCTTATGTGATGCAAGTGAAGGACTAATGGATCTATTATATGTTGATATGGACGCTTCAGATCCACCACAAGGGACGATCACTCTATTCGTCATGATTTACTGATGCTTCAGTAAATATGTTTTTTGTTTATAAGATTAAGTAGAATTCTAATACTTTTGAAAAGTTCAAAGGGTAGCAGAATGAATAGAAAAATCTGTCAGGCAAAAAGATAAAAGATTCTTCAATTTGAAAAGAAAAGAGAATGCTTTAGTATCTTGTTTTATGATCATCTTAGTAATTGTGGGATTGTATCACAATTAATCATCCAAGAACATCTTACTGCAATTGTATGACTAAGAAGAGGAATCTAACATTGTTATAAATAGTTCGATCATAAGATGAGTCATACCTTGTTCCCAAATCAAAGTTTTAGAGCCATGCTCTAGTAACTATGCACCATATCTTGAAACTCATTGCAAAAACTAAGAAGAATAACAACACCTCGTAATATGTGGAGTAATAATGTTTTCTTACTCTAGCACATTTGGAATTGGAGTTGTGATTCGTTGATCGAGAAACAAACGATAAACTGAGACCTATTCTATGAAGTGTTTTCTTGTCGAAAATCCGCACGAACTTTTAAATATTTGTTTTAGCTCGTCAAGGAATGTTTCTTGAGAGAAAAACTAATATGTCAAGAAGTCAGTGGGAGTCTTATTGATCTTGAGAGTTTCAAGAGTCAATCGACAATGATCCTTTTAGTTATCACTAGCACGCGACCTGAGGTTGATAACCTGTTGTGTTTTATTCTAATTTTTGTGCACTTCTGGTTGAGTTGGCAATGCCTATGAGTTCTATGTTCTTCATTTAACTGCAAAAGGCAAAGCATGTTGGTCTGTGAAAAGTACATTGATCAATATAGGTGAGTTGCTAACAACATGAAAACACTGGTGGGTTCCTTGAACTGCCATAAGGCAAGAAATTTAGATTAAGCGAAGTTCAGTCCATGAAGGAGAACTAAATGTGATTTTGGTTTGTCCTAAACCTTCTCTTATGACTGTAGGTTGAAAACCGAAGTTCTACATGGATGGGAACATATGCACCTTTGAATCTAGGTGACAAAAGCTTTCACTCTAATTCGTGAAAATGGTTATGAGGAAACATTTTCACTAGTAGATTTTAAAAGGTTTGATAAATATTAATATGGATTTTGGTTGTATTATTTACATTCTCAAATTTATAATATGATTACGACATCTTTTTTCATATTTCGAATTGTGAGGAATGACAATGAATTGTTTAGACTTTCAGGAGATATGTTTATCATGTCTTGAAAGAGGTTGAACACATACACTATCCAGATAAAGTGCATAAGCTTAAGAAGCCTAATTAGAGGCTTGACGAAGCATCGCAAAATAAGAAGCTGTACTTCCATGAGAAAGTCAAAAGGTATTGATTTCTAGAAGTCCAACTGATTTCTAAGTACGTGTCAAAGCTAGTGGGAGCATAGTTGTTATGTTGGTACTATATCGATAGGGAACAATGTCTCTAATTTGCAAGTTACAAAAGTTGGGAGCTGTTTCGCTATAGTAGACTTAAGGGAGAGGGCGTTCATACTTCACTATGAATCTAAAGGTTTAGATTGTGTAGTTTAATAGAACTTAGTCAAAGGCATATATGAATAGCATGATGAAATGCTTCAACATTGGAGATTCTATATAGGGAAATATTGTAGCAAGGAATTGAACATAAATTGGACCCTTGTAATAATGAGTCGAGTCCCATATGCTTCGAATATAGCATCGATTACATATGCTATAATATTCGATTATTCTATTTTTCAAATGCTTTTAGCATTGTGTGAAAAGGATTAGAATTGCATGTGACTGAAGTTGTCAAACAACTGTCAAGAACGTTTTAAGTTTTTACCGAAGAATTGGTTGTTTGTGGACAGTTAGAAGTGTGACATTATTTGGGAAGGACCATAGTGACACATTTTGGATTTAGATGATTCTTGGTCAGAATTGATGGTCATATGCGAATATGGAAATGTTTCCATAATGGGAGATATTTGAAAAATCTACATGTAAGTTGGAAACTTTAATGCAATAAAAGTGTTCAAGGAGTGTACCTTGAATTTGGGACTTCATTACCATGAAACTGTTTTTGGTAACAAGTTTCACTGGAACATTCTGTAATATCAAATGCTCAGTCTCTGTGACTTTAGAACCCTGACATCACAGAAATAAAATGCATGTAAAGATGAAATTCCACTACATCTTAGATAGCGATAAGAATTTAGAATTGTGAATTGAGCATCATTGGACTAATGTCTAATCGATCTATTCACAAAGGAAGGATCGTTGAGAGGCATAGAATACATGTTTATAACATGGAATGACTGATGTTATTTAATTCAAGTGGTTAGTTGATTACTCGAAACATTATACAATGAATAAATTCATAATTGTTATGGTGATTAAATAATATAGATTTATTTATGATCAACGGGTATGATGCCATAGTTAATTAATTTATTATTATGTTTCACTTTGCATTTTTTACTTCCTTGAGTAATTTTGATATTATTCAAAATTCCATAGTTGTTCATACATTTGGAAGTAAGTAGTGAATTAAGACTATCATGAATTGATTGCAGATTGTCGATTGAGGTTAAGACATTGCAATTGGAATTGCTACAATATTCATGAGTACTTTGAAAATAGAGATTTTAAGTATTGGATAAACCCACACTTAGAGATTACTTCATGGATCTTGTCATGAGTAATTCTAAGATGATAATATATTCTATTCTTGAAACATAGATATATAGTTCATTATTTATAGATTAGTTATGCATTGGTTTACTCAAACACATCTCGTAACTGGATGTTATAAAGGGTAATTCCATGTGTGATTTAATGTGTGAAGTGTATGACTATGTAGTCAATGTAACTTGTTCCTTTTGCCCTAACAGGAAAAGCGATATCATTGGGCCCCTCGATGATTTGATGTTGACCATATAGTGTTGGACCCAACGAGGACTAATTGATGTGTTCAATTTGAAGTCCAATCATATGACATCCCCATTTTTACAGCCAGAAAAGACCGATTTCGTTTATGTTTTTTTAATAAAAATCAGAGTAACTTCTTAAAGAAAAGTGTTGCAGAATTTGTTCCTAAAACAAAATATAATAAAAATTTATCAAAGCAATTCTTAAAAAATGTATTTTCATTATATTACAAAAACTCGGGATGTCAACATCGATACAGATCATAAGCATAAACCAAAAACATCATAGTCCACAAAACAAAATCTGGCCTCAAAGCAACATGGGCCTTACAACATTCCATTTATTTTCTACTGGCCCAAAATCCATACTCTCTCGTCAAGTCATCCAACTATGCTTTTGCCACTACCTGTAATACAAGAAACTGAGTGGGTCAGGCTGGGGAGCCTGGTGAGCATATAGGGTTTTCAACCCACAATAAATAATTTTATTATTTTCAACAATCATTAAAACCGATTACCCGTTCCCGTTATCCTCACCTTACGTCCCTAAAGCATCTATCATAAGGGACCTATCCTAAGGAATTTCATCGGGATGGACACTACTGCTAAAGGGATTCCTCAGCCATAAGTGTCCGTAAGGCAACCATGGGGGGGGGGGAGATGGAGTACACCGGTGAACACATCGTTCATAAACACCTACAGGTTGCGAGCCTGCTAGCGTTCCACTGGACTTCCTAGAAAAGTCTGTGGTCGTCATCCATACTCCGCTAGATGACTAGATCAACGTCAACATCGAGGCCTCTCATCATTTTATTTCATCACACACCAACTATTTCATCTACCTATGTTTTACCCAACCTATTTGTAGATATAAAATGCATATACAGTTCAGATCTGGAAAACAAAGTTTAAATCTTTCATACAACATAGATCTCAAAGTATAAAACATATATATACAGTTTAGATCTGAAGTGAGAAAGTCCAGATCTAAAGTGTGAAAGTCTAGATCTGAAGGAAAAAGGTTCAGATCTGGAAGGAAAGTTTAGATCTGAAACATAAAGTCTAGATCTGAAGGAAAAAGTTCAGATCTGAAAAGGAAGAGGTTCAGATCTGTCATCCAACATAGATCCCAAGTAAACAGATAATATATACATACACATAGCACGTAATTTATATAAAATACTTCATATCTATGTGTAAGATGAAAGTGACTATACACTCACCTGATAAGGAGTGATTCGGACAGCACTTCGCTTCTTAAAACAATCTTCTTTGACGAAACCGGGAAGTTTGCTTGAAAACCGGGCTCTGCGCGGGCAGAGTTTCAAACCGAAAACTCTTTTTCTCGGAGCCTTCGGGTGCTCCGGGGCTTTCTTCTAATGCTAGGGAGGTTTCCTAGGCTTCGGGGTGGATTAGGGTGGCTAGAGAGTGAGTAGAGTGAGAATGATAGTTGAAAATGTGAGGAAAATGGGCTGGACCTCACACCCTTTTATAGGCCGAGGCCGAGGACTACGTTGGGCGTAGTTTCGGAGTACGCGGGGCGTACACCGAGGTTCGTACAATGCGTGTCGATAAATTTCTGGGGCGACGTGGCTTATCTCGGACCGCAAAAGAAGTCAAATCACGCAGCGTACTCTTCCTCGTACGCGGGGCGAACTTCGGTACGTAGGGCGTCCGAAGGTACGTTGGGCGTACCCCTCGCATCAGCTCGCAATTTCTCGTCTCGACTTCTAAAATTCATAACTTTCGCATACGAGCTCCGTTTTTGATGTTCTTTATATCCACGCGTAGGTGGGACCGTACTCTACAACTTTCGTTTAGACTCCGTCGGCTAATTTTGATGCTATTTTTAAAGTTATATTTTTAACAGGTCGGGACAGGAAAGTCCGTTAAAAATTCATAACTTCTTCATTCGACGTCCGGTTTCGTCTGTCTTTTTACCGTTGCACTACTATTAATGAGATCTTCGATTATCGTTTAGGTTGCGTCGGCTAGAAATCGTTCGATCTAATATTCGAACTCCGGGCTGCATACCGCTAAGCCAAAACTTAGAAAAATCATAACTTCCTAATACGAAGTCAGATTTGGGTGTTCTTTTTATGCACACCCTCGGTTTAACGAACAATACGACTTTCGTTTAGATCACTAAGGCTAAAAATTCCTCTATCATAAATTCACTATTTACGTCACGCAGTGTCGTGCCGGTTCTGTCGCGAAACTTCGACAGGCCATAACTTCTTCGTTATAACTCGGATTTCGGCGTTGTTTATATCTCCAGAATCCTTGTCACGACCACTACAACTTTCTTTATCGATATCGGGCTTATCTAACATTTTATATTTGACGCTTATTTTTATCCTTTATTTATTATATTATTATAAACAAGTAATAAACACACAAAAGCACATATTTCACATAATATTCAAGTAATTCATCTTTATTACTTCAAAATGAGTTACAATGGTTGACCTAGACTATTACATCATCATTAGTGCTTAGCCCAGAAACACGGGCGTTACAATTCTCTCCCCCTTAGAATGATTCCGTCCCAGAATCATGCATCAGCAAACAAATGCGGATAGCGACTCATCATGTCACTCTCCGTTTCCCAGGTGATATTTGGCCCATTCGAATGTTTCCATCGCACAAGCACTAAGTCGACCATATTGCGTCGTAACTTCATCATCTTACGGTCAACAATCGCCTCGGGCTCTTCGATTAACCACTTATTCTCATCCATCCTTAACTCTGAAATTGGAATTATGTCGGGGACTTCTCCCGTGAACTTCCTCAAATAACACACATGAAATGTGTTATGAATACCCTCTAGTTCTTCTGGTAGTTCTAGCTTGTAAGCTTAGTTCCCAATCCTCCGAAGAACTTTGAACGGTCCAATGAACCTTGGACTCAACTTTCCTCTTTTCCCAAATCTTATAAGTCCCTTCCACGGTGCGACTTTAAGCAAAACCGAATCTCCAACTTCGAATGTCACCAGTCGTCTTTTCTTGTCAGCATAGCTCTTCTGACGATCCCGAGCTGCTAACTGTTGGGTCAAAAATATGGTTTATACTTTGCTTTTCTAAGCATTTATTGTTTTTATTATTTGGGCCAAAAATAGTATAGGATTAATTGTAGCTTGGACCGAGCATTGGATTATTTGTATTTTGGGCTTGGCCTTAGGTCCATATATATATAGGGTGAGGAGTGCATGTGAAGGATGAACACATAGAATAGAGGAGCTTAAGTGTGTGCATTTGAAGGTGTTCTAGAGAGAGACAAAAAAGAGTGTGTGTTAGTGTGTGTGAATCTTGTATCCGGATCTTCATTCATATCAATACATACAAGATTCATCATATTCTTCTTCTCCTTCTCTTCTATTTTGATCTGACATCATCCGTTTGATTGGGATTCCGCACCATCAAACGGATCTGATTGATACACAAGCAGATTAGGACCTAACAATTGGTATCAAAGCTTGGATTGTATCAGTCAATTTTGTCAGATCTGGAGCCGATTTGATCTTATTTTGGAAAGATTCTTACGTTTTTGGATAGATCTCTGAAAATTAGGGGGGGTTTGTTCTTCGCGTTTTTCGTAAAAACGAGTTTTTGATCGCGTTTTGGAGCAAAAATGGTGAAAAACGTCGTTTTTTTTGCGATCTGAAGCTGTGTTTACGGTCTTTGAAGGGTTTACGGTCCGGAGTTTACGACCGTAAACGTGTTTACGGTCGCCGGAGTTTACGGCCGGAAACAGTTTACGGTCTCCGGAGTTTACGGCCGTAAACGTGTTTACGGTCGCCGGAGTTTACGGCTGGCGGTTTACGGTCGCTGGAGTTTGCGGCCTCGGCTCGGAATTCGGCTCGGTGAACGGCTTGAAGGACGGCTCGGCTCAGCAGCAGCAAGCTTCACATCAGCGCTTCAATAAAAAGGGAAATGGAATTGGGGGGTGCCGGGGATCGAACCCGGGACTTCTGGTTGAGCAACACAACGCTTTACCAACTCGTCTAGCTGACAACTTGCTTCACTCCTTCGAAATTTAATTCATAAAGTGTCCTTTTCAGATCCTAATTTCGCATTTTGACACTTTCAGCCCAAAATTCAATTTCTTTTCATTATAAATTCCAATTTCAACCAAAAATTTTAGTGTTTAATTTTTGACTTTTATTTTTGACTTTTGACCTTAAAATTTTGACTTTGACTTTTAAAATTTGACATTTGACTTTAAACTTTGACTTTCTCATTTAACTTTTAAATTTTCAAATTTAGCTTTTCGGTTTGACTTTTCAAGTTTGACTTTTAAGTTTGACCTTTTAAATTTGACTTTTAAGGTTGACTTTTGAGGTTTATAGTCAAAGGGCATATTTTTTTGGGTTTGACTTTTAAGTTCTAGTTGTGCTTTAAATGGTTTTTGAGGTCTACGAGGGAATTGAAGACATGAAAGAGAGTCGTCAGGAGATGTTAAGACAAAACTTCAACATGTTCGATTATATCCCTGGAGAAACCCTGGAAGCTCAGTTACAGCGATTTACCACACTCACTACTGATATGAATATAGCTGGGATCTTCTTGACCAAATCTGAGATAAACAAAAAGCTACTGAATTCACTTCCGAAATCGTGGGATATGAACGTGGCTGTCATCAAGAAGACAAAAGATCTCAATCGTCTTAGTCTTGCTGATATAATTGAAGAACTTGACGCTTTGAATTGTCGAAAAACAATGAGTTCCGCAAACCTTTCGGTCAATGAAGTTTCATGTTCTCAATCATGTGAAGTTTCATGTACACTATCTAGTGAAGATACGATTAAATTTCTTCGGGAACAAATTGAGTTATTAAAAAGAGCAGTTGAGGACCTGAGATATGAAGGATATCAACTCAGGAAAGGACAGAAACCCCTGAAGGCTGAATTAGAAACAAAAATAAAGGACTTTAAGAGAATTCAGCAAGACTACAGTGAAAAATGTGAACATTATGATTATATCAAGAGACAGAATGTTGAGTTAATTACTGAGCTTGATACATTAACAGGGCAATTTGAAACTGCAAATTTTGATTTTAGAAAGTTTGATGTATCAAGCGAAGTAGTTGCCAACATGATAGACCATTGCATGCAATTTAAACATAATCAATCAAAGGGTTTAGGATACGATAATGTACCTCCTCCTTTTAATCATACATATCAGTATCAACCTTTTTCTAAAGAGGAGATTACCAACGAACCATTCATGGTTTATGGCAAGCCATCTGGTTTTGTTTCTGGAGGATTTATTAATGTTGAAAATGCTAACGTTTCTACTTCCCCTGCAGATCAATCCTTAGATCAGTCAAAGCACAAAGTTGAAGGATCTGTTTCTGATAAGAAAACTGAGCCTGAACCTGATGTTTCTGTTTCCAATGAAAAACCTTCTGTTTCTGATATTAAAGTTGATGATACATCTTGTGATGCTTTTGATGCTTTTGCATCGGATCATGTTGAGTTAAATTTTTTTGACATATTTGATTATTTGTTTGAAAATACTGATGTTCCTATTTCTAGCACATCTACTTCAAGTACAGGTAAAGTAGCAGAGGATGAGAACAATAAGAACACCACTGAACAAACCAACATCTCCTTGAGCTCTGAATCTGTTGCTTCGAACTCAGCTGCTTCTGTTCAACCTGCTGTTGAGAAATACAGGCCACCAATTCCAGTGAAACAGAGTGCCTGTTGTAATTGTGCATGTGGGAACAACCAACGACAAGGCAAAGATACGCCACCAGGGGCAGGAAGAAACAACTTCACAGTGAAGAAAAAGACATGTTTTCACTGTGGAACACCTGGTCACATTGCCAGAAATTGTCCTAATCGCGAATATGTTCCCTACTATGCACAAGGCTGGCAGAACGCGCCAAGAGGGAGATACTTCAAAAGAAACCCCTCAAGGTCACGTTCAGACAATGATGACTGGAATGCGCAGAAGAGCAAGAATCAAACTCCAAAGGACAAGAATCAAAATCTCAAGGGCAAGAAGGGAATGTTGGCCAAGAAGCCCAATCCAAGAGATGCTCCAGTGAAACAAAGACCGGTTAGGTCAAATTCATCTCAACGGCCGACATCAAGATCAAAAGCAAGTACTGAGCCACCCATCAGATCGAAAAAGAAATGGGTTAAACCCAACTACAAATGAGTTCGAAAGGCTCACTCTCCCAAATCAACTAATGACTCTAATATTTCTTCATCTTCTGTTTGTGATAAACAGGATATGTCATGGGAGAGAGTACCGTGCAAGGATGACAAAGGTCGACCCAGTTTCAAAATGGACTGGGTTCCAAAGACCAACTGATCCCGCTCTGTGTCATAGCAGCTATGGAGGCATATCTTTGGTTTGTTGGTAGTGGCTGTTCCTGACACATGATAGGAGGCATCTCTCAACTGTACAACACTCAGAATTTTGTTTGAGAGTATGTATCCTTTTCGGGAAAGGAAGAAAGGAAGAGATCACAAATGGGGTTAGTGCTTAATGACATGAAGAATTTTCGGATCCGTTCTAAGATTATACGTGCTGTTCTCAGACATTCTGGATGCAAATTCAATCGGTGATTTACAGTTTGAGTTTTCTTCTCTATACTCCTGAGTTTTTCTTAAGCTGATTCTCTTTAAAGACTAATTTTTGTTTTAGGATAGTTTAAATTTGCGCATTTACTTTCATTTCTCTCCTATGCACAAATTTAGGGGGAGAAATAAAAACAAAACAAAAATTAGAAAAGTTTAAAAAATCCAAAAACATTAGAAAATCAGAAAATCAAAAATATGTTGGTTATGGAATGTGCTTGAGGGAGATGTTTTGGGAAGTGATATAATCATGTGATAACAGGCAATCTGAATCTGTGTAAGGGACTAAATCTGAATTGTCTAGGCTCTGTGTTCGATGCGCTGGTAGGCACGAAAGATTAAAATGGACTTGACTAGGCATTAATGAACTTAAGGAATCTAGAGACTTGACAAATCTTGACCTAGATAGATCCATTTAGCCTGACAATACGACGCTTGGATAGGTTGAGCAGGGAGATATACATGATAATCCATCGGTCACATTAAAGTAATCCGTATCTAGAACTGTGGTTTAACTCTTCCTCGATGTGCGGATTTTGTCCTTAATTCCGGTATTGATGGGGCGACTGGGGAATTCCGATAAAGTAGGTCTGTAGGAAATTATTTTCTTGCTTTCTTTCTGTTAGTCATATGTTGCCTCCTCTGCGTGATTGAAATACATCCGACCTGGACTGCAACATATGCAACTCTACTTCTCTGCATCCTCTATTTATGCAATTCTTTCCGTCTGTTAGCCATATGTTGTCTCCTTTGCGTGATTAACCATCCGACCTGGTACACAACATATGCACCATTCTACTTCTGAATTCCTCTAAATCTGGTTAGTCATATGTTTCACCCTCTGTGTGATTGGAAGAGATCCGACCTGGGTGTATAGCATATGCATTCTAAATCTGACTTCTCTCATAATAATTGTCTGCTCACCTAAAGTAAGGAGTACTTTGGAAGTTCCTGATTATTGGGGTATGTCAGGAAGCGGGAAACATGTTCTAGTACATTTAAAATTGAACAATCACTAGGTTGTCTGTAGATCTCGCTGCTCAATTTAGGTGGACAACAATATCTTTGGTCGTCGTCAGCTGAATGGTCCTTAAGGAATATTATCTAGGATCTTAAGATCACATTGTCTTGTCACTTATAGTATGTCCTAATTTTGTCACAATCTCTCGTGTTTAAGTGGGCCACAATATCGACGATTGACCAGATCTATTCATGAAGGGAGAGGTACTGATAAACGGATAAAGGCTGTCTAAAAACTTTGATCCCAAATCACTCTTAAAGTTAGATATCATTTTATTTTTGTTAAATTTGTTCATAGTTTTCTTCTAATTTAAATATTAGGGGAGAATTAAAAAAAAAAAATAAAATAAAATAAAAAAATTTTAAAATCCAAAAATAGTGTTATTTCTGTTTTATTTCTTTTTCAGAAAATATGAAAAATCAAATATATATATATATATATATATATATATATATATATATATATAGTGTGCTAAGTTTTCTTTTAGTTTAGTTTTGTCTTGAAAAGTGAATTCAGGTGAAGATGAAACTCATGGAAGTTTGTGTCGAAGATTTCCGAGCCAAGGCTTCATCCGTGATCATCGAAGAATTCTCATTCGAGGGAGGAAGAAATGAAGATTATTCTTTCGACATTCAATCTTTCAACCCCAGAAGCAAGGTGAAGCTGGAATTGAAGAATACGTGACAGATTGCATTGAAGCCTCCTCAATCAGTCTGCTGCTATCTTGAACCTGCTGAAGTGATCCAGAAGATTTGTTCTCTCTGATGTTCTCTCTGAAGATTCTCAAACTGAAAGCATTATCTTTCAAGAATCAGTACAAAAAGCCTCCTCACCCAATGTACGTTCAATGTCAAATTCTGAAGAAAAGCCCAACTGCTCAAGATGAAGTCATTCATTGAAGATTCATCAAGTTCATCTTGAAGTTGTGAAGAATTTGAAGATTAAAGTTGAAGCCAAAGCTCCCAATGAAGATTAACAAGAAAAGCCAACTACTTTTTAAGGGGAGCTTGTTGGGTCATTTAAGAAAAGAAAAGAAAGCTATAAACCAAGGGGGAGATTGTTGGGTCAAAAATATGGTTTATACTTTGCTTATCTAAGCATTTATTCTTTTTATTATTTGGGCCAAAAATAGTATATGATTAATTGTAGCTTGGACCGAGCATTGGATTATTTGTATTTTGGGCTTGGCCTTAGGTCCATATATATATAGGGTGAGGAGTGCATGTGAAGGATGAACACATAGAATAGAGGAGCTTAAGTGTGTGCATTTGAAGGTGTTCTAGAGAGAGACAAAAAAGAGTGTGTGTTTGTGTGTGTGAATCTTGTATCCAGATCTTCATTCATATCAATACATACAAGATTCATCATATTCTTCTTCTCCTTCTCTTCTATTTTGATCTGACATCATCCGTTTGATTGGGATTCCGCACCATCAAACGGATATGATTGATACACAAGTAGATTAGGACCTAACACTAACATTCTTTCTTTAATCACCTTCAACTTTTCAGCAGTCTGATGGACTATTTCGGGGCCCATAAACTGCTTTTCTCCGGCTTCAAGCCAACAAGATGGTGTACGACACTAATTGGAATGACAATTGGAAATAGAGGATAATTTGTTAGTTTATTAAACGAATAATAAACTAATTGGAAATTGAAATATATGATTTATTAATATATTATATGATTAATATATTAATTGGAAATAGTAATGATTAATTGATTAATTAGAATTAATTTGGATTTAATTCTAGGATTAATTAGAATTAATCATTCAAGGACTCTTTTGTTAATAGTCGATCATACAAACCAAATTTTAAATCATGAACCAAAAATGATTTTTTTCTTCTGTTTTTCTGATAATGGCAATGATTAAAACGCAAAAACTTTGTGAATCTATGACAATTTTGATTGAAATCTACATTTGCATTGAAACTTTAAAACATTCTTTGAAGAAATTCATTATATGAACTACTTTGTCAAACACGAACAAAAAATGATTTTTTCTTCGATTTTTCTAGTAATGATGTTGCTTTTATATGGATTGTATATGTTTGTAAGTAGATTTAGTATGAATATTAAATTATAAAAGGGTTTTCAACTTATGTTTAATAATGTCTTACAAGTGTTTGATGAAATGCTTAAGAGAGTTCATGATTTTTCTACTTATGTTCATCTTTCCTAGTTCAAATTTGTGTTTAGTGGGTGTCTTTGGGATGGGTTTTTTCTTTCGGTTATGTGCATATATATAGGTTTTATTGTGTTGTTTGTGATCGTGTGGATGATCTGATGGTTCAACTTTCTTTATAATTGATGCTTTTGTGTTCAAAATTTTGTGTCTAGATAAGTTTGTTTGCAGTGGCTTCCTTCAGGTAGTCGGGTTGTTATTTTGAAATTATATAAAATCTATGTTTACATTAATTTTGTTATTGAATTAAGAAACATCTTTCATAGTACAGTTATTCTATAACACTCATAGTATTCATCAAAGTCCAATTCTAGAAAGTTATAATAAGTGTAGAGCAGAACACTACCAGGAAGAATTACTTGAAATTTCAAAAGTAAAATGTGTCACACCATCAGCTTTGTTATACATGATAATATGATTTAAAAGACTTTGTGTAATGATACTAAATATTGTATTATACTGATTGTTTGAAAACAAAAGCATCAGCGATGGATCAAAGTTTAGAAAATATAGAATCTACAGTGGATATTAATAATGGAACAACTGGAAACAAAAACATAACAGAAAAGAAAGCTATATTGAAGGTAAATGTTTTTTCTTATTAATGACTTTTTTTGTATAAAATTCTTCTTTGAAACATTGAAATATGGATCTTCATCAGGAAATATTGTATCTTCATTAGCAAATGTTGGATCTTCGTCTTCTTATAGACAAGATCCAATTGAGCATAAATCAAAATTTCTAGAAAAAAACGATAACTAGTGAAGAGCTCATAAGGTATTTGAATAGCTTTTTTAAATTATTGTTATTCTTTGCGCGCACAACCTGCTTGTATTTATGCCCATGTGAGATGTAAGTAAGTGATTTCATACTCTTCATTTACATTGCCTTTTGTTCTTCATGTGAAATTTATAAATCTAAGATATGTTTGGATGAAAGGGAGATAAAATGTAGATTGTGGGTGTATGTAAATGAAAGTTCATTATAAAAAGAAAAGCCTATTGGTAAAACGAATTGTAAATAGATAAAGATGGGCCTCCTAAAGAAACAATTATACATGTCTATTAAGTAAAAGCGAAACTCTGATTAGATAAGATTTAGTTATATATACCAACACACTATAAGCATGTAATATTGCTAATGCTTGTTTATATTATAGTTTTTAATATCTACATTTGGAGCATTGTGTTTTGGATCATAACATGTTTGTCTCATAAATACAATGGAAATTAGATCATATCATTGATTTTTCATACTCTTTGGCGTTAGATCGTATCATTGATTTGTTTATCACATTATTTGTAGAATTGGATCATAACATGTTTTGATCATAAAGTATTTGGATCATACACAGTTCGAATTGGCTCATTGTATTGATTGATTTGTAACATTTATATCATAAATTATTTGCTTCATATCACCTTGAATCATAACATTTTAAATCATATATGTTTGAATTTTATGATCCTTAATCTATCATTTGATGGCGTTATTCATCATGATACATCATTAAGGAACCCCCAGTTATGTGTGGAGGAGACATATTCCTTAATAATTAGGTACATGATCTTAGTTAGCATTACTAATTAAGTGCATTGTTCATTAGGCTAACTTTTAGAAACTATGTTTTTATAACAAGTTTTGATTGTAAGCTCCCATTGGAGAGTACTTTATTCTTCATCTAGATGTAAAACTTTCATTGAGTCGTCGTCTTTTTGTTTCGGGCAACATTTTGTATATTTTGACATCACTGATATCAAATGTCGTATAGGTTTTATACTTTGAATTATATCATCTGTTACAAGAATTTAATGCAAACTTATATACAAAGAAAATAGTTATATGATTTTAATAATATTATTTTGAATTATATCATTTTGAACCATATGATTTTTGAATCATAAGTAGTTTTTCATATAGGTTTCAATTAATAATAGTTCTGGTTCATAACATGTTTTGGATCATAACACATTTTCAATTATAATAATAAACTAGTTTGTCATTTTCAATAGTATCATACTTAGAATAATAGTTTGATTCACAAAATTTATGATCCAATATTTATGATATACAATGATTGGATCCATAATATAAGATGGATCATAAAATTGTGAATCAATACTATTAGTAATCGAAAATTTATGATCCTATATTTCTAATCGAAAAGTTATGGCACAAAAAGTTATCTATGATAAAAAAAATACAAGATAAAAGTTAGTATTTTTATTATTTTTGAAGTAAATAATTGAAGTACTTTTATAATAACAAAATGTAAATGATTTAGAGATGTAAAAATTTGGTCCAAAAAAATAGTATCAACAAATTTCTATGATTTAAAAATACGACATGAATGATAAATTTTTCTAATTATTTAAGATGGGACAACTAATAATTTATTATTAATAAAGCTATGTCATGACTATGATTCACAAATAATGATTCAACTAATACGACGTGTAACTAAAAAATATAAAACTTTTTTGCTTATGGTGAACAATTTCTATAAGATGGATAATA
The DNA here is from genome assembly GCF_052849685.1 of Lactuca virosa. Classification (NCBI taxonomy): domain Eukaryota; kingdom Viridiplantae; phylum Streptophyta; class Magnoliopsida; order Asterales; family Asteraceae; genus Lactuca; species Lactuca virosa. The sequence continues at coordinate 133,982,625 of NC_136430.1, forward strand.
GAAGTTTGGAATTAATAATTATATTTTGAGATCCAAAAGCTATTATCACAATATATCTAAAACCATCTTTAATATCTAAAATCATCCATTACTAAAGCCGGAGAATGTACCTTGACAAAGTTTATAACCCAAAAACATATCAAACTAACATTGTTTTTTTAAAGAACTTGACACAAAAATCGTTAAAAAAAATGCAAATAGACCCCAAAACAAACATATCCAAGATTCTTTAACAATAACCAAACGAACAGTCTGTCTTCGAATACACGTGAACCATAAATTATAAAACTCTAATTCATATAATCCTAACCGGAACTTATTTCATATGTACGTCATTGGAACCATAAATTATAAAACTCTAATTCATATAATCCTAATTGGAACTTATTTCATATGTACTTCACTGTGAATCTTCTTCTTCTTCTTGTAACTTGAAATTTATCAAAATCCTCCAAAGTTCTCAAAAGCTAGGTTTGCACAGATTAAAACCATATATATTTGCAACATATTTCTTCTTTATCTCAACTAATTGTAGGACTTGATCACGAGATTCAATTTATAATTCAACCTCAACAGAACCACTTGGGTTGTGGTGACTTGGTAAGGCATGTGGAAGATATGGTGGATAACCTATTGACCCATGTTCAAATCTTGGCACCACTCAGCCCTTGTGGCCATGGAGGTTCGCCTGCAGTGACTCCAGGGCATGAGGTAAAGCTTCATGTTTGCAGCGGGGGATTAGTCGGTGCTCGAAAGCTGGCCCGGAAACCCCCGTTAGGGAAGTTCCCTTTCCAAAAAAAAAAATTCAACCTCAACAGTATCAACTCCACCACCATAATATAGTTCCATACACCTTATAAGGAACAACCCACTCTCAACATTATTATTTTTCATAGGAGTGGCACAAAGTTTCAGACCACATGAAAGTTCTTTATCATTCTGAGTTGGTTCTTTAGGAAGAGACAAATTATGTCTTTTCTTTGAAGAATTTGTACATAGACAAACCAATGTCAACATAAGATCCACAATAAACAATTTGAACATGATCTACAATAACCAGATAAACAATACGATATTATCATCAACATCTAATCCACCATAAGAAATATAATGAAATCATACGGTAACAAAAAAATTATCAAGACTTATTAAACGAACTATAAAAAAATAGATGATCCACAATAAGTAAATGATCAATAATTAATATATGATGCAAATAACCATAAGATACAATCTGAATCTATGATTAAGAAAATAAAAAACTTGATCATATGATCCAATAAAAAAGAAATCAAGTAGATCTCATTAAATGAACTATGATTAACAAAATACATATGATCCACAATAAGAATATGATTCAATCATAAAAAGATAAACCAAAACAAGTAATTTAACAATATCATCAAGTAACAAAAACAAAATTATAATAATTGTTTAAATGAAGTATGATTACAAATTTTGCATATAATCTACATAACAATTATGAGTTTATATAGTAACATGCATTTAAAACCAAACAACATAAAAATATAAAATTTACAGTAACAAAAGCAAAGAAAACAATTAATGGATAAAAATGTCTAACACGTTAATTTCAAGAAAAAACAATGCTCCTTGTTACAAATAGCTACATCATATATCTCATATAAATAAAAGATACAAACAATCAAATGTTTGAGAATTCAAAAGGATAGTGTTTCTTTAAGACATTAGATCAAACATCTTGTAAGCATCATTGCATTCAATTTTATTTATGAACACAAATAGGAGTTTAGAAAAAAGTAATCATCAGAAAATGTTTTGAACTTAAATGAAAACAAAATATCATACAATAAAGTAACAGGAGACCAAATTCATTTCTTTTATACATTTAATCAAACACCTTGTAAGCATCCTCACATTCAACTTCATTTATAAACAAAAGCATGAGTTTAGAAAGAACTAATCATCAAAAAATATTTTTTAAACTTAAATACCAACAAAAAATCAAACACTTAAGTAAAAAAGATAACAAATATGTTTATGGAACTAGGATTTTAAAGCAAATTAACAAAGAAAATCATTTAATAAGGATATTATTTACTTTCTTCCATTTGACTTGAAATTACCACGAGCCCCTTCCCATTTGACTTGAAATTACCACGAACCCTTTTCCATTTGATTAGGATTTTGGAAAATTTGAATCTACAGAAGCTAAAATACAAAGAATCACACAGATTCCACACCCTACAATGATTTCCAAAGAAAAATCAAACAATAAGCATCCAAAGTATCTCAGATTGAACCAAAACAAGCTAAAAATAAGAGAAATTAAAAAGCAAAGGTTTACATGTGTGACAACCGAGAGGTTTCCGTCACTGATCATCATTAGGAAAGAGTAGGAAAAATAGATGCAATAGCTTAGTATTGTAATATTTAATTTTTGAGATGATAAAAATCAAATGTATCATTACATTCATTTGTTAAAACGATTATTAGGCTCGAAAAATTATCGTCTAAAAAGTTGTACTGTTTTCTAAGTTGGTCAACATACTTGGAAAGTACTCGTTAATGTGATCTCAAGGATATAAGATTCGTAAAAATCCGAATCCAAAGGAAAGAGTTGTGGATTTAAAAAAAATAGAAATCAACCGCGTAACTAAATTAATTACGTCAAAACGGTACTTAGAGATTGATTGTGTTTTGACTTAAAGTGCAAAAAGGAGATTCGTAGTACTCCTTAAGATATAAAATTTAGGACAAAAAGTGCCGAAAACAGGATCGGTTATGAGAGATATATGATTTTTATAAAATTATTTATTTTTAACCCCGTTAGGCACAAAAATGAAAATCAAAACTAGTTAAAGCAACCTAAAGGAGAGTTGTAGTACCCATTGAAATCATCACATAGATATAAAGAGGGCTTAGATCAGAGCTCGCACGAAGAAATTATGATTTTTGAAAAATCTTTTCGTCCGCGCGAGGTGTGGGTCTATGACCGTTGCGCACCTGACATCAGATTCGAGCAAATTGCAAGTGATGTGCCCAACTTGGGAAGTGACATGTGCCCTTCTCTGGATGGAGCCACGATGATCACGCGCGACGTGTGCACCCGAAATCACATAGATATCAAATTGTTTTATCAAAATATATTTATATCCATAAATATCATTCGTTTTATAATGCTTAAAGCGTTAGAATAGCTATAAAAACTATGCGTAGTTGTACGCTATGATATTATGCCTAAGAGTTATGATGCCCGATAATGTAGGAAGAGATAATACCTAGATGTTATAATGGCCAAATCCCTAGGATAACATAGTACCTAGAATGCTGGTTAAATATGGGGATATGCATTGTACCTAATTATTACTCTGCCCAAATATCCATTTATCAAATTAACCATAATTAGGGTATATATATATATATATATATATATATATATATATATATATATATATATATATATATATGTATGTATCGCAAAATAAAATATATACATATACATACAAAATAATTATGAGATCTAATAAATATAATTATCAAATATAAAATCCAAGGGGTTTACATTATGACAATTATAGGAAATCACTAGGAAAGATAAAACATAAAAGATAAAAGATAAAAGATAAATACCTAAGGTTAATGCGTTAGTGTGTTGTTAATATTCATCCATAGCATGATTAAATTCGGCTATCCCAATACATGTAATCGTTAATTTTGTGAGAGCTAGGAAGATATGTATAGATCTATACGAGGATTGACACCCCACCTGCAATTGGTAGCTACAATTCCGGTAGGATAACTTTCTTATTAATCATTATTTGACATCCGATGAAGCGTTGTGGCGGGGTAATCAATAGTTAAAGAACGTCGATTATGGGGGCTCATGGTAATACATTACAATTTACAACCACCTTAGAGATCCGACTACCATTAGGGACTCCTTAGAGTGGTAGATAAAATACGTTAGGAATAGTAAAATATCTTAGAAAGATAGTAAATTAGGATTAATAAAATATCCTAAAAGATAATAAGATTGGATCGTTAGATATCCTCACAAGAGAGTAAGCTAGGGTTGATAAAAAAATTTTAAGAAAGGTTTTTCTAAAAGAAAAAGGGTTCTTAATTTAATACAACCAAATAAACTATAAAAACCTGTGCAATCACCAACATTATGTTGATGTTTTAAAAAATACATCTATTCTCAGGGAGATGTGTGACATCCCGAAATTTAGGTCAAAAACTGTGAACGGTCAATTTATAGTAAATCTCTTTGTAATTTGACTAATTGAGTTTTAGCGGATCTAATGTAAAATAAATGAGTTCATTTCAACTATTATATGATACCAGATGATATCTTACTTCCAAATATGTAAACTGAAAAACGAATCAAACAACTCAAACTGCAACCCTAGTTAATGCATTTGAAAATTTGAAAATTCGTATTAAGCAGTTTTAAGCGGAACAAACATTAAAATATCGTAGTACATGTTCCCTTATTTCCGAAAATATAAAGAACGTCCAAAACGGAGTTCGTATGCAAAAGATACGACAGTTATAAGAAAACAAATTAGTAACATACTGACTTTCTTTAAATTGCTAAAACTAAATCGATCCATTGAGGCACTTACACACATCCGATGTAAATTCTGAGAGCGTTTTTGGACTGATACTATGGTCTAATATTTAATTTCATAGTCGAAATAATTTTAGCGAAAATAATTGTAAAAGTCGAAAAATCGAGCGTTCGGGTCATTAGACGCGAAACTTTAAATGCGATTTCCCAGAGTTCTACAACTCGAAAATTAATCCGTTCGGTTTTTTGGAATCCTTGAACTCAGCTCTCTCTAACGACACTTTTGGAAAAATTATTCAACATTAGGATCTCAATACACCTAATTAGGATTGTTTTGGGCAATTAAAGGGATTGTGTGAGGCCCACCTAACCATGTTAGACAAAAATCAGTTTTTTTTGGCCCATCTCTTGCCCTTGCCCATGTGGGATAGCAATCCCTCTCCTTTGGTTGCTTGCACATCTCAATTACAAGGTACAAGTCATGGGTTCGAAGTATGGCATTACAAAGCTTGTGTGTATGCCTTCCGACTATATATAGAAGCATTGGGAGCCTCATTCATCACACCATTCATCAACTTCATAATCTCTCCATCTCACTCTCTCTTCCCTTTCTAAATTGTAATCTCATAATCTCTTCATCTCACTCTCTCTTCATCTCACTCTCTCTCTAGCTCTCTGTCCCTCTCTCCCAGTTCTTATACACCACCATAAACCACCCTTGTACCACCTTATTGTGACCGGAAATCACCCCCAAACACCACCTCACCTCCTCTCCATTCTCCCCTCTCTCCCTCTCGTCGACCTACTACCGAAGGGAACCAGAAACTGGGCAGCAAAGGTGCTGCCGAAAGTCCACTGCCGCTGTCAAGCAACCCCACCACCACCTGGTGCTGCTGCTTTGTCAGTTTACTCCACCACCATCTCCGTTATTTTTTTGTTTGTTTATCCCGTAATCGTTGATCGTAAAAACCAGCCGGAAACCATCTTTTTTTTTTTGGTATTTTTCTGTTCGTCGTGCATGGAAAATGAAACAGGAGGAGGGCTTCCTCCTGTTCAAACTTCATTACAAATTTAATTCAAACACCCCCTCCCTAAATTCTTTACAAATCAGGTCCAAAGCCCTCAAACTTCAATTAAAAATGTTTAAAACCCACCCCCCTCTCGAAAATCCCTTACAAATCAGGACCAAGTCATCAAACATCCATTTCAAATATTTATTTTAACCCTTCCTTGAGAAATTATTTACAAAATAAGTCCAAAACTCAAACTTGGAATTTAAATAAACAATTTTAGTCCCTTTCTTAGAATATGATTACAATATAAGTCCCAATTATTGATTATTTTACCAAACCAACCCCATACTTAGTAATTAATACCAAATATATCATTTGGTTAAATAGGTAACTAAATTACTCCCGCCGGTTCGTTTCAAAGCAACACATCTCAGTTTCTCATGTCAAATACTCGAAACAAATCGACAACCACACGTTAAGGTGAGTGTTACGGCCCCTCTTTTATATTTTTTTCATGCTTTGGGGTAGAATACATGTGCATAGTTGTGCTAGTTTATGCAAAAATACACATAAAATATTATTATTTTATGTAAAAACTATAATTAGTTTATAAAATATTGGTTTGACATTTATATGTTATAAACACATAAACTAGTTTTAAACCTCAATATTTTCATATGTTATGATGTTAAAATGATACAACTAATAAAAATAACATATGCTTTTTTACTACAAAACTCTATGATTTTATGTGACATTATATGTCATAAACATGTCATAAAACTTTGTAGTATTCCTAAGGATTTAAGCTATACATGTATATGTACAAAGTTTATACATGAAACATACTTCATTATTAAAGCAAGTGCCTTATACTATACATGCATACCATTTATGCTCAAATTTTATAAACTCTATACAATTCATTATGCCTAGTAACTTATCCACTTATAAGTTAGGGTTGAGAGCTATTCACATACCTTAGTTAAGGGCTTTTTAGTGAGACTATATTCATTAAGAAAAGTCTAAACACTTAGCATACCCACACTACTATAATCGTTAATCTTCGGAGCGAGATACTTATGTATAAATCTTTACCGGGTTGACATCCCTACCTGCGGTTGCTAGCTACAACCTCGACCGATCAATCGAAGTGGGTGATAAGTGTCTACTATCGTTACTACGACGAACAAGGAAGCGGTGTAGGAGGTACACTCAGTCACATAGATCGGTTGTAGAACTCACTATAAACATTAACTAGAATCACTCTTTTTTACTACAAACCATGGACTTGGTTTCTTTCAAACTATTTTAAGTATGGATTTACTTATGCAAAGATACATTTTGGTTTTCAAAAGCTTATACAAAGACTCTTTACAAACATTGTTTTAAGTGTTGTTATACTTAAAAATAAAATACATTTTAGACTTTTTAAAAGTATCACTCCTGTTAGCTGAAAACCTGTAACTCTCACCAACCTTGTGTCGACCCTCAAAACTACATGTATTCTCAGGAAATCAGTAATTCAAGCATTCAGACGATGGATAATCACGGATTTCAGGAAATCTAGTTTACTTGTTTTTGTTATGTCTGCTTACCTATTAAGGCAATTCATGTATTATTATTATTTGTAACAACCATGTATTCAAACTTAACGATGGAATACAAAGTTTGTTTTGTTTATTGTTGTACTTGTGCTATATATTCAATTTACCTATGATCGAAACTTAGTCGCACTGCCCGACATGTTCCACCGCCTCGGTCGGGGATGTGACAAAATGTTTGTGGAGGATAGTCGTGTCGAGGAGGAGGTTTTCAAGAAAGCTTGTTGGAGTTTAGTTCCGTTTGTTTGTCATTTCTAGTTATGTTTAGGATGTGTGCTTGACCCTTTTAAACAATGTAAACCCAAATAAATTATAATAAATAAAACTATCGTTTGTGATAAACTTTTGTGTTATGTTATATATATATATATATATATATATATATATATATATATATATATATATATATATATATATATATATATATATATATATATATGTGTGTGTGTGTGTGTGTGTGTGTGTGCGCCTCAATTTGATTTCCCCCATGTCGCACCGCCCGATGTTTCCACCACCGGTCAGGGGTGTGACATATTGGTATCAGAGCTGCAGGTTATAGCGAACCAGTAATTCCTTAGGAACTATGACTATAACCTAGGGTATATAATCTAAATTAGTTAAACCTGATAAAAGTATTATTATTAATTATCGTACAGATAGACTATTTACGGGAGAGGTGACTAGTTTAAAATGTCGTCTGGGTTGCTGGATTTCAGAACGATTATATGCTAAAATGGTCATGTCCTCCGACACTTCTCATCTGGCCGATCCCTTCTTAGTGGTATTGAAGTACAAAAACATAAAATTAATAAAATACCCTAAGCAAACACTAATAAGATAAAGAGTTATATAAACTCTTATAAATATACCCTTATATTCTAAAAACTATCCATTCAAATCATAACTTAAGAATTTAGATCAAAAACGAATCCTGGGGTTAGTCTAGCATTGCAGCCGTACCACAACTAGACCTAGAATGCGTAACTAAGTTTTATTATGGTCCGACCGACGCACGCCTAAACTTGGATGCCGTGGTTGACAATCAAAACGCTTGAGGATTTATGGATCAGTAGTTAGTACACTTAGTTAAGAGATTAGGACGAGGCGTACGACTAGAGGATCTTCGGATCAGTCGCATAGATTGACTGTTTGAAGAATAGAGCCTTAGATCAAGATCTAGTGTAAGAGGATGGTACACCTAGAGGATATCCAGAATAGATATAGGCATACGACATACCACCCATATGGAAAGTTACGTAAGATATGGTACTATCTAATATATATATATATATATATATATATATATATATATATATATATATATATATATATATATATTGTTAACGTTACCGTATGAGACCACGTTAAATATGACGGAAAGCACTGACGGGACGTTATCCCGCCAGGTATTTGGTCGGGTCTCAGTCTTAGCCCGGACATGTCAGCGCCAGGATGACAACCCACTTTCCCCCATGAGGAAGAATATTCCTCGTGATCCTCTCATTCTCTCATGACCAATCAGTTCATGACAAAGAGCCTGATGACGCCCAAAACTGGCATCACCTGGCTGTTAGACGACGTGAGCGTACTTCTCCCAGTAGGAAAGTGCCACGTCTCACTCCCACATGGGGGGAGTCACCCCATTCTATTAGCAACAGGTATAAAAAGATCCCTTCCTGCCTAAGGAAGGGATCATCTTCTTCCCTATACAATTTACCTAAATCTCTCTCAGAAGAAAAGCTAACTTGATCGTCGAAGTGACGTCCCGAGAGAACCCCCGGTCTTCCTCTAACGACTCTTTTGTGTTGTGTATCCAGGAAACCATCCAAGACTAACTCTCCAACAAACGATCAATTCCCTGGAGATCATGTCACAACATTTGGCGCCATCCGGATGTATCCTCAGAGTGATACAACCAGTAGACGACGCTGGTTCTCTACAAAAAGGGAGATCTAAACTCAACAGCAACCGGGATGGTAGAAGAAGATCTGTTCAGAACGCTAGTGATAGTAAACGAGGAACATCACCGCGAGTATAGAACACATGTCCCAATCCAGGTGCTAATGGCATGGGTCCATCAATTACGACAGAAACAACAGAGCTAGTACTCAAGAGCAATTTTCAGCAACTATCATCAGAAGGTTCGCTGCCTCAAATGGCGATAACACATCTCGATTTGATGCAGGAACCTCCGTATGATGGCAATGAGGTACTCTCTATCTCTAGAACTCGTAAGAGAAACACAACTCACCAAACGGAAGAGAGATAGAGGTACTCTCGAGAAATCTACCTGTAAGTCCCAAATTTGCTTGTGTATCAATCAGATCCAATTGATGGTGCGGAATCCCAATCAATTGGATGATGCAAGATCAAAATAAAGAAGAAGGAGAAGAAGAATAATATGAATCTTGAATGTTTTGATGATTAGAATGAAGTTCCTTACACAAGATTTACTTTCTCTCTCTAGAACGCACCTTGAGTTTCACACACTTAAGCTCCTCTAGCCGTACAGACTCCCACACATGCACTCCTCAACCTTACATCTATTTATATGGAACATAGGCCGTGAACAGGTTCACGGCCGTGAACCAGTTCACAACCATAAACACCCACATGGGCCGTGAACACACAATTGCAAACACATATTACTTCACTGAAAACCCAATTGCCTAGAAAAGCAAAGTATAAACCATATTTTTGACCCAACAATCTCCCCCTTGGTTTATAGCTTTCTTTTCTAACTGACCCAAAAAACTCCCCCCTAAAAATGTAGCTGACTCTTCTTGTCAATCTTCATTGGGAGCTTGGCTTCAACATTTATCTTCGATTTCTTCATAGCTTCAAGATGCACTTGATGAATCTTCAATAAACGACTTCATCTTGAGCAGTTGGGCTTTTCTTCAAGATTTGACTCTGAACGCACATTGGGTGAGGAGGCTTCTTGTAGAGATTCTTGAAAATTAGCGCTTTCAGCTTGAGAATCTTCAGAGAGAATGATAGAGAGAACTAATCTTCTCACTTCAGCAGGTACAAGATACTAGCAAATTGATTGAAGAGGCTTCAATGAAATCTATCACATAATCTTTAAAAACAGCTTCACCTTGCTTCTGGGGTTGAAAGATTGTATGTTGAAAGAATAGTCTTCATTTCTTGTTCCTTCGAATGAGAATTCTTCGATGATCACAGACGAAGCCTTGGCTCAGAAAATCTCGATACAGTCTCCATGAGTCTCATCTACATCTGAATTTACTTTTCAAGACAAAACAAAACTAAAAGAAAACTTAGCACACAATATTTTTGTATTTTTCATATTTTCTGAAAAAAATAAAACATCAACAAAATTATTTTTGGATTTTTAATTTTCTGATTTTTGTTTGATTTTTGAATTTTTTTAATTCTCCCCCTAAATTTGTGCATAGAGGAAAACTATGAACAAATTTAACAAAAACAAAAATATTTGGGATAAAAGTTGTGAGACAGTCTTAACTTTGTTTATCAGTACCTTCACCTTCATGAATAGATCTGGTCAATTGTCGGTATTGTGGTCCACTTAAACACGAAGGATATCGACAAAATTTTCAAATATACCATTTAGCTGACGACGACCACGGGTATTGTTCTCCACTTAAATTAAGCAGCGAGATCTACAGACAACCTCTAAATGGTTCAATTTTAGTTGCACTAGAACGTGTTCCCCGATTCCCGATATACCCTGGTTATCAAGAACTTCCAAAGAACTCCTTACTTTAGGTGAATAGACAATTATTAAGGAGGAAGCCAGATTTATAAATAGGTGCATATGTTGTGTCCCAGATCGGATCTCTTTCAATCACGCAGAGGGGACAACATATGGCTAACAGAGATAGAGGGATTGAGAGGTAGAATGTTGCATATGTTGTGTCCCAGGTCGGATCTTCCGATCACGCAGAGGGGACAACATATGGCTAACAGATAGAAAGAATTTTATAGATAATGAGGTGCGTAGAATTAGAGTTGCATATGTTTCAATCCAAGTCGGATCTCTTCCAATCACACAGAGGAAGCTGTTAGGGTGCAAAGTCACTCTTGGATGTAGTGTTTTAGGCTTACCCTCTTGTATGTGTAAATGGGTTGAGTCTTTCCTATAAATAGGAAGTGAGTGACTCCCATTATGTAATGATCATTTTGGAGTGTTAGACTAGAGAGAAAAATTTGTACAAACCCATTTGTATATCCTTTCTAGATCTAATATGAGCTTACACAGATTTATTTACTCCTTGTGTTCTTGAGTTTACATGATGATTCACTAGATATTTTCTAATTCCGCACATGCCATCATAATCAACACCACTACAATTGGTATCAGAGCGGGTGTTCTTGATTTGATCAAGAATTGATCCATGGTGGCAATCTTGATTTCGTGATTCTTCATTGTGTTTTGATCTTCGTGATTTAAAGAGTTTTTGGATTCTAGAAATCGAATTCATCATTGTTTCTATTCATAATTCGATTTTCTTCACTAGTATTCAAGTGATTTTTACTTTCTCTCTCTAGAAAACCCATTCAAAATCACTTTCTCTCTCTAGAAATTTTCAAGTTCTTGAGATCATGGTGAATTTGCCGTATAATTCTTGGATTGTGATCGTTGAAGATGTCAAATACAAAGTCAATAAAAATCAATATTATGGGTTGGTGTTAAACAATTTGATTACATGGGGAACTATGGTTTCTTATGGAGGATTGAAGGATGATCATGGAAGCTTGATATTTCAACCACTTTGTGAGATTAAATGGTTGGCTGAAATTACATGGTCCATATCAACACGTAGTTGTGGTAAGAATGGAGAAGAAAAATATTTGTTCAATAAGAAATATGTTTCCCTTATTGAAGACCCAAATGATCTTCGTGCTCTTAAGTTTGTTGAAGTTCAAGACAATAGAGTTCAATGTGATGTTCTTGATGTTCTTGAATTTCATGATAAGAAGATTCAAGTTGATTCTCATGATGAATTTTTTTTGCTCGATTGGAGTTCAAACTGATGATATTTTGTGTTCTTGTGATTCGTTTGAAGGAATGATTCCTTATCGGAAGCCGGTGATCCAAGAAATTCACAAGTATCAAACTCCAAAAGATTTGATTCAAACTCACAAAGTTGATGTTGTGGAAAGTGGGTTTGTTCATGAAATCAAGTCTTCAAGATGCAAAAAGATGAGAAAGAAAAAAGAAGAACAAGATTAAAAGGAAGAACAAGCGGGTTTATTCACAAAAATCGTCAAATGTTGTTGTGAATCTGAAATGCGTGAATCAAATTTGGGTTCCAAAGCAACAATATCCAAAGGTTGCATTGAATTTGAAGCCAAAACCCAAATGTGTTGGTGGTTATTTTGAAGATGTTCTTGGATCGTTGAAGAACACGAAGAACGAGTTGTACAACACGCATCGTGGGTGGTACAATGTTCAAGTTGGAGATTTTCTCGTTCCGACAAAAGAACCAAGATCTTCTAAATTCGATTCGTTTGTTGCAAATGGATCTCGATTCATCAAAAAGGTATCTCAAATTCTCAAATGGATTCCAAAACGTCCATGATTTCGATTCGTATTTTGCGTTTTTCATTTTGATCGATTTGCGTCATTGGATCAAATCCGTTTCAACCTCATTGATTGATCCAATTATTTTTGTTTAGATCAAAACCAAATTCAACTAATTTTGTTTAATCTCGAAATTCACTGTTCATTGAATCAAATTCGAAGTCAAATTGTAATTATTGTTGTTCATAATCATATAATCGAGCCCAAACTGATTCTTGTCACTGTTCATGATCTAATCTTTGAAGCCCAAACACAATTTTGATCCATTACTGTTCTTTTGTTCATTTGAGTCCATTTTCAGAATTTGATTCATACGAGATTGTTACTGTTGAAGCCCAAAAGAATAAACACTTTGATCGTTCCTCATCACATGCTTCAAGAGTTTGTACTCTCAATTATTCTTGACTGTGTTCATACGAGTTTTGATTCGTATGGTAATTATTTACAGTCAATGTTTGTTGCTTGTTGAATTCATCTTGTGAATCGATTCTATTTGGATTGTACAAACATAAAATCGATTATGATCAAGATGTGGATAATTGATTCAATTGAAAGTCAACCGAGTTTTTGATAAAGTCAAAATTGAAATCGATTTTGGTTCATTATTCGACTGATTTCGAATGGAAATCAAGTATGATGGTCAATGATTGATAATGAACAGATGAAGAAATTTTATTGTTGATTTCGAAAGTTGTAGGAGTCGATTGCTGGATTTATTTGGTATAGACAGTCGATGTGTGTTGGAGTCGATCGATGTTTGCATCGATGGTTTGGGGATTAACAAACATCGACTTGGCTAACAAACTGGGAAGCTTTTGAGAAGTCGATTGAGAAGTGAAATCGATTTTGGGGTTAGATTTCGAAGTCCTGCATGTGGTTTGGAATTGAAAATGGAATCGATTGTTGAAGGCTGAAGTCAAAGCATACGAACAGAAAAAGTCAAGACTGAAGAAGGATCGACTGGAATCGGAATTTGATCTTGTAATTGATCTGAATCTCGTCTCGGAATGACTTTGATTTGATGAAAATAATTTCGACTAACTTGATTGTGGATTGAATGTTCCTACTGTATGTCAAATTCAAATTCGACCTAATGAAAGAACGATTGGGAATTGAACGCTTTGGAGTCAAAATAGACTTTGATTGTCGAATTTGATTTCGATTCCTGGAAATCGGAGGTTATATATTGAGATTTCGAATGGATTCAAGTCAGCCATGATGTCAAAAACGAAATCGATTTTGTATTTGGAAATCTAACACATGTTGGAGTAGTTCGATGTGTGGGTATCAGGTTGTTCAATGGAGATCGATTTGGAGTGTTTGACAATAAAAGCGAAGTATTGGATTTTGAAGATTCGATATGTCGATTGTTGATTGTTGATTTGGGTTGATGACTTAAAAACGAAGAATTCGATTTTGGTGGACTTATGTGTTCGATTTTGAGGGGGAGTTTGGAGTCGATGGTCGAGTTTGGTTTATTGTTTGATAACGAACCGTTGAAGGTTTGATAGATGGTTCGATTGTAATGGATTTGGTATATTGCTTCATTGCTTGTTATTGCCTGGGTTCGTGATATATCAAAAATCGATTAAACAAGTTTGCTAACGAAGTCTTGTACTTTTGATAACAAAGGTTTTAAAAATGAAGGTTTGGCATGTGATTTCGAAAAATTGATAACAAGTTGGGAAGGAGACTGGAAATTTTCGTTACCTGGGTAACGAATTGAAGAAGAAAACGAAAACTTTCGAAGTTGGTCCTTACTCTTTCGAAGATTTGACAGTTTATATATACTTTCGAAAGTTGGACTGATTTTCGAAAGTTTGGAAGTGAAGAATGCAGAAGTTTCGAAATGAGCCCCTGAAGTTTCGAAAAGTTGGCAGCAAATACCAAACTTCGAAATTGGGCTAATTTTCTGATAAATTGAAGAATGTTGACTTCTGGTCCCTGCAGTTTGTGCGAATTAACATTTTCTACCTAGTTTCGCAAATGGGGGAGAATTTTGCATATTTGGCTATTTTTGGCGCGACGGGTCCCTGCAGAATTCAGAAAGTTACATTTTTTACCTGGATTTTGGAAAATCTTGCAACTTTCACCCAAAAAGTCAAAAATTTTCACAAACTGAAAATTTTTTGAGGCTTTTTCGTGATTGTTTTTCCGTGCAAGATTTTTGGTGATTCATTTTTGGTACACATCAAGGGGGAATATTGTGAAGTTTATTCCTCATGCGCTTCTCACCCTTAATGGGTTTTATAATCATTTTTTTGATTATAAAAAGGGGGAGAATGATGGGTTTCGAAGCTTCTTGGGTTTGTCGAATATTCATTTGCGGATTTGAAGACCGGTGTTACTTCGAGGGGGAGTTTGGTCTTGATCGCGCTAGCTCGTTGGAGACTGAAGCCGGGACATCCAATCCTAACTTTGAGGGGGAGAATGTTAGGGTGCAAAGTCACTCTTGGATGTAGTCTTTTAGGCTTACTCTCTTGTATTTGTAAATGGGTTGAGTCTTTCCTATAAATAGGAAGTGAGTGACTCCCATTATGTAATGATCATTTTGGAGTGTTAGACTAGAGAGAGAAATTTGTACAAACCCATTTTTATATCCTTTCTAGATCTAATATGAGCTTACACAGATTTATTTACTCCTTGTGTTCTTGAGTTTACATGATGATTCACTAGATCTTTTCTAATTCCGCACATGTCATCATAATCAACACCACTACAAAAGCAACATATGACTAACAGATAGAAAGCAAGAAAATAATTTCCTACAGACCTACTTTATCAGAACCCCCCAGTTGCCCTATCAGAACCAGAATTAAGGACATGAGTCTGTACATCGAGGAAAAGTTGAACCACTGTTCTAGATGCATATTAATTTAGTGTATCCCGTGGGTTCCCGTGTTTATCTCACTGCTCAATCTACCCGAGCGTCGTATGGTCAGTCCAAACAATCCTATCTAAATCCACAATGTCAAATCCTTCGTGCCTACCAACACATTGAACACAGAGTCTAGCAATTCTGATTCAGTACCTTACACTGGTTTAGACTGCCCGTTATCACTTTCTTGATATCACTTCCCAACAGACATATAAGAAAATAAAAAATAAAAAAATTGTCTTCAAAACGAATCGGTTTAAGATAAACTCAGGAGTATCGAGAAGAAAACTTAAACCGTAAGTCACCGATTGAATTTGCATCCAGAAGGTCTGAGAATAACATGCATAATCTCAGAACAGATCCGAAAATTCTGCACATCGTTAAACACAAAACCCCATGTGTGATCCTCTCCTTTCTTCCTTTCCCGCAAAGGACACATACTCTCAAACAAAGTTCTGAGTGTTGTACAGTTGAGAGATGCCTCCTATCATGTGCCTAGAACAGCCACTATCAACAAACCAAAGTCTGATGATATGCCTCCATCGCTGCTCCCACACAGAGCGGGATTAGTTGTTCTTTGGAACCCAATGCATTTTAAAACTGGGTTGGCCTTTGTCATTTGTGCAAGGAACTCTCTCCCATGACATGTCCTGCTTATCACAAATAGAAGATGAAGAAATATTAGAATCGTTAGAAGATTTGGGAGATTGAACCTTTGGTACCCATCTGTAGTTGGGTTTAACCTATTTCTTGTTCGATCTGATGGGTGCCTCGACACTTGATTTTGAATTTGAAGCCCATCTTCGAGATGACTTTGATTTGACTGATCTTTGTTTCACTGGAGCATCTTTTCAATTGGACTTCTTGGCCGGCATACCCTTATTGACCTTGGGATTTTGATTCTTGGCCTTTTGTGTGTTCCAGTCACCATTGTTTGAACGTGGCATCGAAGGGTTTCTTTTGAAGTATCTCCCTCTTGGCGCGTTCTGCCAGCCTTGTGCATAGTAAGGAATGTATGCGTGATTTGGACAATTTCTGGCAATGTGTCCAGGTGTTCCACAGTGAAAACATGTCTTTTTCTTCACGTGGGTTTTTGTTTCTTCCTGCCCCTAGTGGCGTGCCCTTGCATTGTCATTGATTGTTCCCACAAGCACACTTGCAGCAGGCACTCTGTTTAGCTTGTGTTGGTGGCCTGTATTTACCAATAGCAGGCCGATCAGAAGTAACTGAGTTAGAAGTAACAGATTCAGAGTTCAAGGAGTTATTTGTTTGTTCAATAGTGCTCTCCTTGTTCTCATCTTCTACCACTTTACCTGCACATGAAGTAGAAGCATCAGAAATGGTCACCTGAATAACCTCAGTAGGCCCAGATGGTTCAGTCTTAACTGAAGCTGGTATAGGGGTTTGGCCATACTGAGAAGACATTTCTTCCTCATTGGTCTCAAGGGGTGGGTTATAGTTGTCATTAAAAGGCGGTGGAACACTGTGATACCCTAGACCCTTTGTTTGATTATCTTTAAAAATCAATTGTTTTTCAACTAAGGACTCGACTGTCTTGCTTGACACAGTATAATTTTTGAAACTAACATCTGTTTTTTCACACTTAATTTTCAAAGTGTCAAGTTCTTCAGTTACAGCAGCAAGTTGTTTCTTAATGTAATTGTAATTTTCACACTTGTTGCTGTAATCTTCCCGCAACTTCCTAAAATCCCTAGTCTTGGCCTCTAATTGTTCTTTCAATGGTTTCTGGCCTTTCCTAAGTTGGTACCCCTCCCATTTAAGGTCTTCGTTCTCCCTTTTTATTAGTTCAATTTGCTCACGAAGAAATTCAATCGTAGCTTCACAAGATGGAGTACATGAAACTTCATTGATCGGGATGCTTGAAGAAGTTCACGGCCGTGAAACTTCACAAGACTCCCACACATGCACTCCTCACCCTTACATCTATTTATATGGAACATAGGCCATGAACAGGTTCACGGCCATGAACCAGTTCACGGCCGTGAACCAGTTCACGGCCGTAAAGACCCACTTGGGCCGTGAACACACAACTGCAAACACATATTACATGACTGAAAACCCAATTGCCTAGAAAAGCATAGTATAAACCATATTTTTGACCCAACACTACTCAATATCACTTTTTTGAGTAGCGATCCCAAGTCATCGAACTGGGATCCACGAGATCCACTCCTCATATCTGGATCCATTTGCCATACGAAAATCCATCGAATATACATCGACAATGGTAGTAGCTCCAACATACTCTATGAGCATTGTTTCAGGCAACTACCAGAAACATGGAAGGAGGGGCTAAGGCCCCCAACTGGAGGACGATTGGTGGGGTTCACCGGCCACAGCTTGTGGCCATTGGGCACTATCCGGTTGCCTTTAACGTTGGTTAGTCATGACTAAAGGGAAAAATCACAAGAACAATCGAATTTTCTGTGATGCGGTTTCCAGCAGAACACAATATTCTGCTCGGACGATCAGCAATCTCCCTACTACAGTTCGTGCCATCGACGATACATGGCATAGTTAAATTTAGCACATGCCAGGGACCAACAAAAATTATTGCCGCAAACACCAGGGCGCAACACTGCCATCAGATCATAGCTGCTCCTGAGTTGTTGCGAGCTCCAATAAAGTCGAAGGAGGATTGTCCCACTGAACAACACCAGGTGAGCACAGAATACCCAGAGCAGCTTGTGCGAATCGACGCTCACCTATCAGGCAAGACCAAGTCACGACTGGTAGCGCTCCTGAAGCAATATTCCACTGTGTTCGCCTGGAAGCCAACAGATCTGACGGGCGTAGACCGACATGTTATAAAGCACATTCTCAACATCACGCCCGGAAGCAATCATGTCATACAAAAGAAGAGGGGTCATGCGGAAGATCGAAACAGGGCTATAAATGCAGAAGTAGCCAACCTAGTGAGCGCTAGCATACTTAGGGAAGCAATGTTCCCGATATGGATAGCAAATCCCGTTATGGTAAAGAAAGCCAATGGGTCATGGAGAAAGTGCATTGACTACTCAAACCTTAATAACGCTTGTCCAAAGGATCATTACCCCCTTCCGGAGATAGATCAGAAAGTCCAATCGCTCGAAGGGTTCTAGTTCAAATGTTTCCTTGACGCGTACAAAGGTTATCATCAAGTACAGATGAAACTAGAGGACGAGGCGAAAACAGCTTTTCATGCCGAGAAGGACACTTTCTGCAACCGGAAAATGCCGTTTGGACTCAAAAACGCGGGTGCTACATATCAAAGGCTAATAAACAAGATATTCGTTGATCAAATTGATAGGAACATCGAGGTCTACATTGATGACATGGTAATCAAGAGCCGTAACAAAGAAACATTACTCCATGATGTGGAAGAAACTCTTAAAACGCTAGCTAAAGCGCAGATGAGATTAAACCCAACCAAGTGTACTTTCGGCGTAGAAGAAGGTCAATTCATTGGGTATCAGATATCCAAATAAGGGATTATGCCCAACCCCATCAAAGTCCAAGAGTTCCTCGAGTCAAAAACTCCCCACAACCTCAAAGGTGTACAAGAGATCAATGGTCGGCTAACGACATTAGGAAGATTTATTGCCAAATCAGCAGAAAAGGCGCTTCCCCTGTACCAAACCCTCAAAGGGTGCTTAGATAAAAAGCAATTCAAATAGACAGAGAGAGCAGACGAAGCATTACAATGTCTAAAATATGCCTTACACCAGCTACCGGCCCTCGCTTGACCGCTACCAGGAGAAACGTTACAGACGTACCTAGCAGCATCGGAATAAGCTATCTCCTCCGTGTTGGCGGTGGAAAGGGAAGGCAAGCTAGTACCCATCCACTTTGTAAGTAGGGCCAAAGGTTAATTACCCAGTCTTAGAGAAACTGGTCCTCGCCCTAGTAAACGCTGCCAGGCGGCTACGGCAGTATTTCCAAGCTCACAAGGTGGATGTCCTAACCAAATACCCGATAAAGCAAGTTCTGCTAAGGCCGGAAAAGTCTGGACGCCTGGCCAAGTGGGCCATAGAATTAGGCGAACAAGATATCAATTACCACCCCCGGAGTAGCATCAAGGCCCATGCCCTCAAAGATTTCCTAGTCGAAATCCCAGATACTATCAAGGGAACACCAACGACAATCTCCGTCGACCCATTTGAGCCTGAAGCCAATAAAGAGCTTTGGAAATTATACACCGACGGCGCAACAAGTAAGGAAGGCTCAGGCGCAGGCCTGATCCTTCAAAGCCCCAAAGGAAAAGAAATTACTTACGCATTGCGATTCGATTTCCAAGTATCTAATAATGAAGCAGAATATGAGGCACTCCTAGAAGGCCTAAGGTTAGCAAGGGAGATCGGTGCAAAGTGATTAGCAGCTCTCAGTGAATCGTTACTCATCACGAACCAAATAAATGGAACATATGAAGCCAAAGATCCAAGGATGCAGAGGTACCTAGATGTAGTCTGCAGCTTAACAAGCACGTTTAAAAACTTACCAATAAAGCAAATCTCCCGTCGAAAAAATACGAGGGTGGACGCTCTCAGCAAGCTAGCCTCAACTTCCTTTGATCACCGAACAAAGAAAGTGTTAGTCGAAGTGCTCCCAGAGAGAAGCATTGATAACCAAAATGTTAATATAGTCTCGACTACCACAGAATGGACCAAACCATACGTCGATTACTTACGCAACGATGTACTCTCAGATGACTGGGCAGAAGCGAGGGCGTCACATTTCGCAATTAGAGATAACCAACTTTATTGAAGATGGTGTTTAAGCCCATGGCTAAACTGCATCTCTAAGACAGAAGGACTGGTGCTCCTAGAAGAAAGTCATTCCGGAGACACGGCAGCGCACAAAGGGGCTCGAGCACTCACAGGCAAAATACTCCGCCTAGGAGTATATTGGCCAGACATATACAAGGAGGCGGCAGCCCTAACCAAAAAATGTAAAGAGTGCCAAGCATTCGCTCCTTTCCAAAATCAACCGGCCATGCCATCGACCAGCATCACCAGCCCCTGGCCCTTCCATCAGTGGGTGATTGACATAGTGGGACCATTCCCACCAGCGCCAGGGGGCATGAAATTCTTGTTAGTTGGTGTGGATTATTTTACAAAGTGGATACAGGAGGAGTCGCTGGCCACCGTATCGGGAAAGCAAATGATAAAGTTTATGACCAAAAATATGTTGGATTAATGTCTAAGTCCATAACTATAATTGGTAAGACTTGACCCGACCCGGCATGGTCCATTTGGGTTGCATGGCATCATGCATTTGGATAGACTATAATGAGAGAAATAACACTTAAGGTTGGTTAATATATTATAAGTTCTAATATATTAATAAGGTTATTTAATTAGTATTGATCAAGAATTAATTTGGAATTAATTAAGTGATCAAAAGGAGACTAATTAAATATATGGGTTGATTGTGTAAATCATTCATTCTTATATATGTGGGCTTGTGATCCAAGATTCCTTATGTTGGACTAAGTCCATGGGGTGACCCATGGATACTCCATGGAGGTTAAAATCCATGGAGCATAAGGAATGGGTAAAGTTATGAGTTACATGGTGTAACCCTAATAGCCACCATATAAAAGAATCCCATGGCTCAAGAAATCGTGCACTAATGTGTGAGTGTGAGGGCTAGACGATTTCAAGAAGTGTTCAAGTTTCTCTCAAGTTATTCCAAGTGTATTTGGTGTTGTGTGAACCATTTGAGGTGTCACACTTGGGGCACTAGGCACTCAAGCTTCATGAAGACATTCTACATCAAAGAGGTATGTATTCTATCTTGTTATATTTATTATTTTGTATGCTAGATTAGGATAATACCTTGGATGTTCATAATTGTATGTATAATAGAGAAAACATAGATCCAAGGTATTTAGGGTTGCATGTACACTTAGGAGTGTTAGAATGCTCATAACCCAACAGTGGTATCAGAGCCTAGGCTTGTTTTCTTGTTATACTTGCAAAAGTAGCTGATTCGATTGTTTTGGCTGGTATTGGACTAGGAACATTACCCTAAGATGTTTTTGGACTTATAAACTTGTTTTTGATGTGGTAATGTTCATGCTAATCCAATTTCTAAGATAATTGTCATAATTTCAAGATTTGTATTAGTTTGTATGTTCATGCTAATTTCTTAAAGATTGATGATTTGAATTATCTTGTTCTTATGAGGTTCTTAGATTAATAGAAAATTTGTGTGAAAGAGTTGTTTTCAATCCATTTTAATCTAAGAGTTGATTCCAAAGTGTGTTTTTGTAACTTGTCCTCAAGTTATATGAAAAGTCACATTTAAGAATCATAAAACTCGTAAAAGTTGGCAAAGGTTACAAAATGAAGAGTCTAGTTCTAATTAAATGGTTTTATGACTCCATAACTTGTCCTCAAGTTATGGAGGTTCAAGAGTCTCTTCATTAAATTAAAAAAAAAAGTGTAACCTTAATTAGTTCCATAAGTTACAATAAAAAAAAGTTATTTTTTTTATTAATTAGTTTAAAGTCTTCCATAACTTGTCCTCAGGTTATGGAACTTGAAGAGTTTTTTTTTTAATTAAAACTACTTTAAACTCATAAGTTATGGAATTAATTAGTTTTGAATAGTTTGAAAACTTGCCCTCAAGTTTTGGAATTTGAAAAGTTTTCACTTATGAATACTTTAATTCCAAGTTAGCCCTTAGAATTTTAAAAGTTAAAATTCAACCCTTATACTTTATAATATTATAAGTTAATAATATTTATATATATGTATAAGAGTAAAGTCAGTCTTACCGTTAGTAGGCCTCATTCACGAAGCCGGTCTATAAGGGGGGTATAAGGTTACTGCCTATAAAATGGCAGTTTAATGGGTGTCCACTCTCACCCACCGCTTCCTTGACTGGTGGAGGGTCGTTAGCCGAACGGGTAGGACAAGGACTATAATTCTCCTTTCATTAAAAGTATTAATGATAAATACTAAGTAACTAAACTCTTATTAATACCCAATCTTAGTTACTTAGGAAAATGTGAATTTGGTGCTAACCCATGAAATTACACTTTGCACTTTGCTTTAAGTCGTTAGTGGAGCGTGTGTGGTTAACCGGCACACTAACCTGGACTTAACAAGGTAGGCAAAGGGTAACTTAATATTTATCATAGTATCGGTGGAGCGTGTGTGGTTAACCGACACACTGATTAAGGGGTAAATATTAAGGGTACCAAGTATATTTGCATGGTTATTCACACCTTGTTTTGTGATCCTCGGCATCCCAGTCACAAAACCTGAAGGGCACACTCGAGATTGAAACATGCCTTTGAACAGTTCAATGAATCTCAAAGATCTAGGACTTTCAAATCCAATTAAAACCTAATAAATTATTTCGTTTTTCATGGTGGAAATTTGTGAATCGTCATTCACCAACCTTCAAATATTTTATAGCTTGGATTACGGCATCCCCCTTCTAAGTTATAAAATAGTTTGTTGGGTCCTAGCCTTAATATTTCATATTGGGTGTCATATTAAGGACTTTAAATCAAATATCTTGAATATCTCCCAAAAAGATGTCTGGTCTAGACATTTATGATCTTCCCAAATCTCTTGAAACAAACTTTCCTAAATGAAGATGATGTCCCATGGATATCATACTTCTTTCACCTCCTCCAATTATTCTCCCTAACCCACAAGTTCCTAAAAAGTTTAAGGTCACTCAAGCCCTATTGGCAAGGCAAGGTCTAGGTGTGATCACATCTTGGAGATGTAGTCACATATTGACAAGCCGGGAGAGTTGGGTGTCAAAGTCTTGAGAAAGTTGGTGGCTCAACTACTTTCTAAGTCACATAGTGAGTTCTTTTGGGAATCCTATGAAACAGACTAAGACAAGACCCTTAATGATCTTATCTATTTGCTAAGATCAACTTCCTAAAACGCTATGGACATTGACAATGATGACATTGGATATCCAGTAAAGCTCTCTCTTCCCAATGGAAAGGGATCGGCCATAGTCAACTCGGTTGACCCAATGGTAAAGAGAGAGGCGAAGTCTGAGATAGTCCCATTATCAAGGGTCCATAGGTAACTATTGCCAAAGGAAGGGGCATTGGTTACGAAGCTGCCAAATTTACCTAAGGATGTTAAAGTCAATAAGTTTTGCTCTACTTCAGGTAAAGTCCATTGTCTAACTCTATTAAGTACATGCTGATTCTGATCGCGAAGATGGATTTCAATCGCATGGTTCGGTGATCAGAATTTTGGGCTATTACTTAAGAGTTATGATATTTATATTGCTTAGGAATAGATAACAACAAGGTTTTCATATGGATTGTAAGGATAAGTTTTTCCGCAAAGTTTTAAAATAAAAGAAAAAGGTTTTGATTTTATTTATTTTAAGTATCCTTACAATGGCATTTGTGAAAAGTTGTTGCTTATAAGATTCCATTGATAGCAATATTGGAAAAATGAATTTGATTCTTTCGGTTGTGGTAGTGTCTAATATTACCAAATAAGGAAAGATTCTCATCACCCAAGGTTCAATTGGACCGAAACTTGGAATCATGCAAGTTGTATAGTATGATGAATGAGAACTTTCAGCTTGGAAAATTAAGACTAATTCCTTATGTGAATAAGGAAAGGACTAAGGGATCGAGTACACATTCTTGTGCACTGGTCAAGTCCACCACAAAAGATCAAGAAGACTATTCGTCATGATTTACTTAAGTTCAGTAAATATGGTTATACTTATAAGTTTAAGTATAAGTCTGTAGCATTGGAGAAGTTTCAATGTGAGACAGAACGAATAAGAAGAATCAAAGTATGGCAGAAAGATAAAAGATTCTCAAATCTGAAAAGATGGGAGAGTACTTTAGTATCATGTTTATGATCATCTTAATGATTAAGATACCATATCACAATTGGTCCTCTAAAGTCATCTTAGTGCATTCTTATGACTAAGAAGAGGAGTCATGAATTATTGAAATGGTTAAATCAAAAAGATGAGTCATACTTCGTTCCAAAACAATTCTTAGAGTCATACTCCAAGATTGTAACTTGAGTGACATATCTTAAAGAGGGTTTGTTAACACTAGTCAAATGTAAGAGTAAAAGGTTATCTACTCTTGTACATTTGAAATTGGTAAGTTGTGATGTTTTGGATAAAACAGAGACCAACTTAGGCCAATTGTGTAAAGTGTTAGTCTTGATAAAGAATCCGCACTATCTCTTGAATATTTGACAAGGGAGTCTTATATGTCAAGAGGACAGTGGGATTCTTAAAGCTCTTGAAAGTTTCAAGACTTAATCAAGAATAAAACCTAAAGTCCTTCACTAGCACACGACTTGAGGTTTATAACCTATCGTGTTGAAATTTTTGTGCCTATTTAAGTTGGCTTTGCATAGGAGTTCTGAGAGATCTCAATTGGTTGCACAACTACTTGGAAGCAATGGCAGGCACCTGAGCTGCCAAATGGCAAGAATTTAAGATTGCACAAGTTTAATCAATATGAGTTTGGATTTGTCACTAACCTTGTCTTGTGATTATGGTTTTGACAAATTCACATGGATAAGAACACATACACTATTAAATCTAAGTGTCATAAGGTTTCTCTCCGATTCATGAAAATGATGGTGAGGAAACACTTTCACTAAGTAGATTTTAGCTAGATAGCAATTGTGATATTTGCATTCTCAAAGTCGTTAGTGGAGCGTGTGTGGTTTACCGGCACACTAACATGGACTTGTGAGAAGTGACAAAGGTCTAAACAATTGAGACTATGATTACGGCATCCCTTTTCATAGTTCTAAAATTGTTTAGACACACATGTGAGCTATCTAAGAGAGGTGTATGATTTTGATAAAGTTTTATCAAAACAATCTAGTATAAGAAATCTGAACTTTGGTAAGAAAGTCAGCTGATTTCTGAGTACATGTCAAAGCTAGTGGGAGCATAAGTGTTATGCTAATAATCATCATGTTAGTGGGAGCATGATAATTATGACAAAGGTTGCAAGTTAGCAATGTTAATTATAGAAAACAAAAGTTTCAATTCGTGAGGTTGCAGGGGTTGAAAAAGTTGTTTTGCTATAATTAAGGGAGAGGAAATTATACTTCATTTCAATTCTAAAAGCTTAGATTGAGATTTTAATCGTATTTAATCAAGGATATATATATGAATTTCATGTTGGAATGGCTCAACATAAGGAAATTCTATATATGGGTCCATTATTTGCGTTCTAAAATTCGATTATGATTACGACATCCCTTTTCATAATCTGAATTTTGAGAACTTGGCAAATTGAAATGGAAATATTATAGCAAAAGACTGGTTTAGTCTTTATGTGAGACATCATGAATCGTGTCCCATATGCTTCGGATATAGGATCGATTACATGTGCTATATTCATCCTTTATAAAATTTTCCAAATGCCTGGGGCATTATGAAGGGAAAAGGTCTAGAATTGGATATGACTAAAATGATTAAGCAATTGTCGAGGACAATCTAAGGTTTACCAAAGATTGGTTGCTCAAGGACAGTTGGAAGTATAATGTTAATTATGGAAGGACCATATTGACATAATCTGTAAGGAGGCAACTCTTGTTCAGAAGTGATAGTCAAAATGGAATATGGAAATGTTTCAAAGTTAGAAATTATTCAGTCTGTGTAAGATTAGGAAACTTAATGAAAGAAGGATATTTCCAAGGAGCTGATCTCCTTTGGAATGCTCTGTAATGATTGTTGTCAAGTCTTTCTGACTTCGTGCATAATCATTAAGAGGATCAATGCATATGAGTTTAGAATCTAACAGATTTCAGTAAATGGCATGAATTTGGAATTCTTGCATTTGCAGTAAGGATTTGGGACTGTGAAAAGAGGATCATTGGAGTGATGTTCAATTGATCTATTTTACAAAGTAAAGATCATAGACAAACATAGTATGCATACTTGGTGTATGGCATGACTAGTGTTTAGAAAACATAGTGTACATGCTTGGAGCATGAGACAACTATTGTTTTAAATTCAAGTATAAAGTTGATACAACCGAAACTATGAATAATGAGTAATCAGTATGGTGATAAATAAAAGTGTTTATTTATATTCATAGGGTTTGATACCATATTTGATTCATTTATTCTTGTGTTTCACTTTGCATGTTTTGACTTCCAGAATAACTAAGTCGCTCTTACTGAATGATTAAGTTATTCAAACCATCCACAGTCGGTCGTATGTTGGAAGTAGATATGAATCAAGACTGTCATGGGTTGGTTTGTAGAGGTCCAAGTTGGTGGACAAAGTGGTGCTACAACACTCATGAGTGCTCATAAGTTCTGAGTATTGGATTCAACCCGCGCTCATTTGAATCACTTCATGGATTTTATCACGAGTGATCATGAGACGAGCACATGAGAAACACCATTCAGCCTTACCTATGGGATGGAAGCAGTTGTAGAGTCGAAATATATTGTAATATGTTGAAATGTCGAAATCTGTGTAATAGTCATTTTCGTATGTTTCTTATGTATTTACTAAGGCATCTGTTTTTACGAAGCTTTGAAGTTTAGCCTTAGTATTTTTTGTACTTTCAGCCTCCTATAAATAGGAGCTGAACAATGAGTTGTAAGTAGAGTTTTCCCATTTCTGCTTACGTTTTGTACTTGTGTTCATTAGAAGTAATGAGAGCTTAAACCAGACCTTATTTACTTCTCGTGTTCATCTTTACTCTGATTTTGATTCTCTTACTCGATTAATTCAACTACAATTGGTATCAGAGCAGGAATCATACTGCAATGATCTGATTTTCAATTGAATCACTAGTTTTTGAGTCACGAATTTGTCTCAAAAGTTTCCGCACTGTTCGATTTTGAAAATCATCACTGATCTACAGTTTTGGTTTGATTTTGTGTTTGAATTGTGTAATCAAGTAATCGTTTTTGAGCTTCTGATCGATTCAGTCATTCAATTTCAAGTTTCTTCAAGTTTTTCTGAAAAATCTCATCCGTACGTTAATGGCGAATTTCAACATGAACACGATGACTTCATTTTCTCATCTGTTAGGATCTTCTACGAAGATTCCTATATTGATCCCAGAGTACTATGATCAGTGGGCTGATCGAATGGAGGATTACTTGAACGGTTTGGATGAGGAACTCTGGAGCTGCATAACTGGAATTCTTCAACCTCCACCAAATGTTCAACAAATTGGATCATCTGGATCAGCATCTGCAGTCATCGATCAATCCACCAAGCTGAAGAACAACGAAAAGTGTTGTTTGAGAGAACTGAGAGGTGCATTTCCAGCTGTTGTTTACGTTTACATCCGTGGTTGTAAAACAGCAAAAGATATCTGCAATACTCTTAAGGAAAAGTATCGGGGAAGCGAGAAAACAAAGATAAACTCTGTTAAGCAGTGTCTTGTGGTGCTGAAAGAATTCAGACAAAAGGAGAGTGAAACGATTGAAGTTTACTATGATCGTCTTAATGAACTGATCTATCGATGCAATCGTTATGGAATCATAAGATCATCAATGGAGTTCAATCTCACTTTTGTGATGGGACTTCGTAAGGAGTGGAGAAGTGTCAGCATGATGGTGCAGAATCAACAAAGCTTCGATACTTCATCTCTGAATGACGTGTATAACTAGTTGAAAACACATGAAAGTGAAGTGAATGAGATGGCAGAAGAGTCAAAACTAAGCTTGGGAGGTCCTTTTCTTTGATTAATGTCTAAGTCCATAACTATATTTGGTATGTACTTGACCCGACCCGACATGGTCCATTTGGGTTGCACTTCACCGACACAATTTATGTGGATAGTCTTTTGAGAATAATATATTTATGATTTATATTAATATATTATAAGTTCTAATATATTAATATGGAATCATATTATTTAATTAGTATTGATCAAGAATTAATTTAGAATTAATTAAGTGATCAAAAATAACTAATTAAATATGGACTCTTATATATATGGAATGGGCCAAGTTCATTTAGGTTGGGCTAAGCTTTCATGGATGGTCCATGGAGCTTTTAACCCATGGATCCTATGTAAATGAAAGGTCATGGGTATTAGGGTTTACATGGATGTAACCCTAATCCTCCATCATATATAAAGGGGTCCTTGGCTCACAAAATTGGCACAAGTGTATGAAAATAAGAGTGGGCCGATTTTAGTGTGCATACATATTCTCTCAAGTTCTTCCAAGGTGTTTTGGTGATTTGTGATTCCATTTGAGGCTTCCACACTATTGGGGCTAAGCTCTTAAAGCTTGAAGACATCAAGCTACATCAAAAGGTATGTCATCTAACTAGAACTTTGTAGTATAGGTGCTTCATAATATGCTAGTTAGGATGAAACCTTGGAATATTTAATATTTGTATGTATAATAGAGAAAACATAGATCCAAGGTTTATAGGGTTGCATGTACACCATAGGAGTGTTAGAATGCTCAAAACCCAACAGTGGTATCAGAGCCATGAGTTGTTTTCTGTTATACTGATGCAAATATTTTATTTTCAAGTTGAAAAAAAAAGGAAAAAAAAACATGACGTTTGTCAAATTTTAAGATAATTACTTGTTTTGTGAAAAACGAATTATTTGTAAAATTTGAATCATTTGTTATATGAGTTGAATTAGGTCAAATTTAGTAAAAGATAAAATGATATAATTATTTTATTAGTATTAAAAGTTTGATCTAAATGTTTTAAGGAGTTACATATTTTGTCATAAAATTTTGGAGCTCAAAAGTTTTTTTTAAAGTTGTGATCTTAAGGGTTTTTGAAACTTCCATAAGTTATGGATATGAAAGTTTTTTTTTTTTAAAAAAAAAGTGATTTAAAGTTTTTATGGAGTTACAAAATTTGGTGTTAATGTTTTAAAGAATTTCATAACTTGTTCTTAAGTTATGGAACATGGAAAGTTTCATCATAAAACACCATTAATTCCATAAGTTATGGAATCCAAAGGTTTTCAAGAATTACAAAACTTTCCCTCAAGTTTTGGAATTTGAGAAAAGTTTTTTATGAAAAAAAGAATTGAATTCTAAAACTCTTGGGTTCATAACTTAAACAATTAATTAAATGGTTTTAATTTTGAGTTTAATAATTGGAATTATGATGTTTTGTTGAATAGTTCAAATTAACTCTTATGGACTTTATTAATAGTTAATTAAAGCGTTTAATTAAAAGAGTATTATTAATCCATAAATATATGGTTTGAGTTTAATTAAATTAAAAGTCTAGTTTAATTAATAGATTAAACCACCAAGTATTTTAAATGTCTAAAATACACCCTTATACTATTATAATATTAAAAGTTTAATATATTATATGTATAAGAGCAAGTCGTCTTACCATTAGTAGGCTTCATTCACGAAGCCGGTCTATAAGGGGGGGTATAAGGTTACTGCCTATAAAATGGCAGTTTAATGGGTGTCCACTCTCACTCACCGCTTCCTTGACCGGTGGAGGGTCGTTAGCCGAACAGGTAGGACAAGGACTATAATTCTCCCTTCATTATAAGTATAATGATAAATACTAAGTAACTAAACACTTATAAATTCCCAATCTTAGTTACTTAGGAAAATGTGAATAAGGTGCTAATCCATGAAATTACACTTTGCACTTTGTTTAAGTTGTTAGTGGAGCGTGTGTGGTTAACCGGCACACTAACCTGGACTTAACAAGGTAGGCAAAGGGTAACTTAATGTTTATCATAGTATCGTTGGAGCGTGTGTGGTTAACCGGCACATCGATTGAGGGGTAAATATTAAGGGTACCAAGTATATGTGCATGGTTACTTCACACCTTGTTTTGTGATCCTCGGCATCCCAGTCACAAAACCTGAAGGGCACACTCGAGATTGAAACATGCCATTGAAAAGTTCAATGAATCTCAAAAGAATCTAGGAGTTTCAAAACCAATTAAAACCTAATAATACATTTCGTTTATCTTGGTGGAAATTGGTGAATCGTCATTCACCTACCTTCAAATATTTTATAGCTTGGATTACGACATCCCTCTTCCAAGTTATAAAATAGTTTGTTGGGTCCTAGCCTTAATATATCATATTGGGTGTTATATTAAGGACTTAAATCAACTTTACGTGAATTTCTCCCATTGTTGATGTCTGGTTTAGACAACAATGATCTTCCCAAACCAAGCTTTCCTAATGAATATGACTTCCCGAGTTTGGCTCATGGAAGTCATACTTCTCTTCCTCCACCTCCTCCAATTATTCTCCCTAACCCACAAGTTCAAGGTCACTCAAGCCCTAATGGCAAGCAAGGTCTATGTGTGATCACATCTTAGAGATGAAGTCACATATTGACAAGTCGGGAGAGTTGGGTGTCAAAGTCTTGAGAAAGTTGGATGTTCAATCACTTTCTAAGTCACATAGTGAGTTCCTTTGGGACTACTATGAAACAGACTATGACATGAACCTTAATGATCATATCTATTTGCTTGGTGCTGCTGAATCAGCAATGATTTGGAACGATAGTAAAGCAAATTTGATTAGAAGATCAACTTCCCAAAAACTTTATGGACAGTGACAATGGTGACACTGGAAATACAGAAAAAGCATTCTCTTCCCAATGGAAAGGGATTGGCCATAGTCAACCCGGTTGACCAAATGGTAAAGAGAAAGGCTAAGTCTGAGATAGTCCCATTACCAAAGGGTCCATATGTTTATTTTGCCAAAGGAAGGGGCGTTGATTGCAAAGCTGCCAAATTTACCTAAGGATGTTAAAGTCAATAAGTTTGACTCTACATCAGGTAGAGCCCATTATCTAACTCTGTTAAGTTCTATTCTGAGATCCTCATTACATGATGTGAGTGGGTCACATGTTGATGTTTTAAGAATCAAAGAATAGAGAGAAATCTTAAAGGAAGTATATGCTGATTCTGATCGTGAAGGTGGATTTCGATCGCATCAGAATTTTGAGCAGTTGCTTAAGAAGTTGTGATATATTGCTAAGGAATAGATAACAACAATTTTCCATGTGGATTGTAAGGATAAGTTTTTCTGCAAAGTTTTAAAATAAAAGAAAATTGTTTAATTTTATTTATTTGAAGTATTCTTATAATGACATTTGTGGAAAGTTGTTGCTTATATGATTCCACTGACAACAATATTGGAAAATGGATTTGATTCTTTCATTTGTGGTAGTGTCTAAATTTACCAAATCAGGAAAGTTCCTCATCACCCAAGTTTCAATTGGACCGAAACTTGGAATCATGCAAGTTGAATAGTATGATGAATGAGAACTTTCAAGCATTGGAAAATCAAGACTAATTACTTGTTCACATGGATGTGTGAGTCAAGTGAAGGACTAAAGGGATCGAGTACACATTCTTGTGCACTGGTCATGTCCACCACAAAGCTCGTTAAGACTATTTGATTTACCAAAGTTTAGTAAATATGGTTATACTTACAAGTTTAAGTATAATTCTGAAACATTGGAAAAGTCTCAATGTATGGCAGAACGAATGGGAAGAATCAAATTAGGCAGAAAGATAAAAGTTTCTCAAATCTGAAAAGATGGGAGAGTACTTTAGTATCATGTTTGTGATCGTCTTACTGATTTAGAAATCATATCACAATTAGTCCTCTAAAGGTCATCTTAGTGCATTCTTATGACTAAGAAGAGGAGTCATGAATTGTTGAAATGGTTAGATCAGGAAGATGAGTCATACTTCGTTCCAAAACAATTCTTAGAGTTATACTCCAAGATTGTAACTTGAGTGACATATCTTAAAGAAAGGTTTAAAACACTTGTCAAATGTAAGAGTAAAAGTGTCCTACTCTTACATTTGAAATTGGTAAGTTGTGATGTTTTGGATAAAACAAAGACCAACTAAGGCCAATTGTGTGAAGTGTTTGTCTTGATAAAGAATCCGCACTATCTCTTGAATATTTGGCAAGATAGTCTTATATGTCCAGAGGATAGTGGGAATCTTAAAGATCCTAAAAAGAATTTCAAGAACTAATCAAGAATAAAACCTGAGGTTCTTCACTAGCACACGACTTGAGGTTTATAACCTATCGTGTTGACATATTCTGTGCCCATTCCAGTTAAAGTTGGCTTTGCATAGGAGTTCTGAAAGTTCTCAATTGGTTGCATAACAACTTGGAAGCAATGGCAGGCCCTGTACTGCCAGGTGGCAAGAAGTTAAGATTGCATAAGTTCAGTCCATATGAGTTTGGATTTGTCATTATCCTTGTCTTGTGACTATGGTTTTGACGATTCACATGGATAAGAACACATACACCATAAAATCTAAGGGTCATAAGGTTTCTCTCCGATTCATGAAAATGATGGTGAGGAAACACTTCCACCAAGTAGATTTGAAGCAGATGGCAAAAGGTCTAAACAATTGAGACTATGATTACGGCATCCCTTTTCATAGTTCTGAAATTGTTTAGACACACATGCATGCTATCTAAGGAAAGGTGTATGATTTTGATAAAGTTTTATCAAAGCATCTCGTATCAGAAATCTGAACTTTGGTAAGAAAGTCAATAAAGTATTGATTTCTAGAAGTCCAGCTGATTTCTGAGTACATGTCAAAGCTAGTGGGAGCATAAGTGTTATGCTAATAATCATCATGTTAGTGGGAGCATGATAATTATTGTTAGTGTTGCAAGTTAGCAATGTTAATTATAGAAAACAAAAGTTTCAATTCGTGAGGCTGCAGGGATTGAAAAATTTGTTTTGCTATAATTAAGGGAGAGGATATACTTCATTTCAGTTCTAAAGGCTTAGATTGAGACCTTAATCATCTTTATTCAAGAATATATATATGAATTTCATTTTGGATTGGTTCAACTTAAGGAAATTCTATATATTGTGTTCTCAAAATTCGATTATGATTACGGCATCCCTCTTCATAGTCAAATTTTGAAAAATATTGTAGCAAAAGACTGGTCTAGAATCATGTCTTTATGTGAGACATCATGAATCGTGTACCATTTGCTTTGGGTACAGGATCGATTGCATGTGCTATAATATTTGTCATTTCTAAATTTTTCCAAATGCCCAGAGGCATTAAGAAAGGAAAAGGTCTAGAATTGGATATGACTAAAATGATTAAGCAATTGTCGAGGACAATCTGAGGTTTACCAAAGATTGGTTGCTCAGGGACAGTTGGAAGTATAGTGCTAATTTTGGAAGGACCATATTGACATATTCTGAAAAGAGGCATCTCTTATTCAGAAGTGATAGTCAAAATGAGAATATGGAGTTGTCTCCATAGGTGGAAGTTATCTGTGTAAGATTAGAAAACTTAATGCAAGAAGCATGTCCAAAGCAATGTACTTTGAATTTGAGACTCAGTTTCCATGGAGTTGATCTCCATTGGAATACCTTATAATGACTGTTGACAAGTCTTTGTGACTTTGTACATATTCATTATAGGAGGGTTAGTGCATATAAGTTTAAAATCTAAACAAATTTCGATAAATGATAGGAATTTGAAATTCTCACATTTTTCGATAAGGATTTGGGAGTGTGAAATTAGAATCATTGAAATTATGTTCAATTGGTTTATTTCACAAAGTAAGGATCATAGACAAACATAGAGTGCATACTTGGTGTATGGCAAAGCTATTGTTTAAGAAAAACATAGTGTACATGCTTGGAGCATGGGACAACTAGTGTTTTTAATTCAAGTATAAAGTTGATAAAACCGAAACAATGAATAATGAGTAATCAGTATGGTAATAAATAAAAGTGTTTATTTATATTCATAGGGTTTGATACCATATTTGATTCATTTATTCTTGTGTTTCACTTTGCATGTTTTGACTTCCAGAATAACTAAGTCGCTCTTCCTGAATGATTAAGTTATTCAAACCATCCAGAGTCGGTCATATGTTGGAAGTATATATGAATCAAGACTGTCATGGGTTGGTTTGTAGAGGTCCAAGTTGGTGGACAAAGTGGTGCTACAACACTCATGAGTGCTCATAAGTTCTGAGTATTGGATTCAACCCACGCTCATTTGAA
Source organism: Lactuca virosa (assembly GCF_052849685.1). Lineage (NCBI taxonomy): Eukaryota > Viridiplantae > Streptophyta > Magnoliopsida > Asterales > Asteraceae > Lactuca > Lactuca virosa. Next base: position 134,017,233 of record NC_136430.1, read on the forward strand.
TCACTTCATGGATTTTATCACGAGTGATCATGAGACGATAATATCTTATATTCTTAAAACCTAGAGATATGAGTTGTTACTATGAGTTGGTTATACATTGATTGCATGAAAACGCATTGGTAACTCGATGTTATAAAACGTGCCTTTGTGTATGATTCAACAAGTAGTAGAACAAGCCATATGAGTCGAAGTTTATCCATTCCTTTTACCTTCAGGATAAAAGCGATATCTGTGGGCCCCTCGATGATTTAGCGATGACACATGTGAGTGCTTGGCCAAGCCAGGACTGATTTGATTTGTTCAATCAGTCAGTCATCATAAATCGAAAATCAGGAAACAACAAATGGACGGAGAGAATGATTATAATCCATGTCTCAGTCCATATGATATCTAGAATTGAGGAATATATGATCCCTTATCTAATGGACAAGTCATTGACAAGGTCAGAGTTTCGACAACGGCTTTAAGAGCTACGATTGCCAGTTTGGTTTTGAAGTCATACTCAATAATAGTTTTAGACTTATCCAAGTGGGAGACTGTTGGATTAATGTCTAAGTCCATAACTATATTTGGTATATACTTGACCCGACCCGACATGGTCCATTTGGGTTGCACTTCACCGGCACAATTTATGTGGATAGTCTTTTGAGAATAGTATATTGATGATTTATATTAATATATTATAAGTTCTAATATATTAATATGGAATCATATTATTTAATTAGTATTGATCAAGAATTAATTTAGAATTAATTAAGTGATCAAAAATAACTAATTAAATATGGACTCTTATATATATGGAATGGGCCAAGTTCATTTAGGTTGGGCTAAGCTTTCATGGATGGTCCATGGAGCTTTTAACCCATGGATCCTATGTAAATGAAAGGTCATGGGTATTAGGGTTTACATGGATGTAACCCTAATACTCCATAATATATAAAGGGGTCCTTGGCTCACAAAATTGGCACAAGTGTGTGAAAATAAGAATGGGCCGATTTTAGTGTGCATACATATTCTCTCAAGTTCTTCCAAGGTGTTTTGGTGATTTGTGATTCCATTTGAGGCTTCCACACTATTGGGGCTAAGCTCTTAAAGCTTGAAGACATCAAGCTACATCAAAAGGTATGTCATCTAACTAGAACTTTGTAGTATAGGTGCTTCATAATATGCTAGTTAGGATGAAACCTTGGAATATTTAATATTTGTATGTATCATAGAGAAAACATCGATCCAAGGTTTATAGGGTTGCATGTACACCATAGGAGTGTTAGAATGCTCAAAACCCAACACCTTTAGCTCTTGTCTCGAAAGTGTCTGAGAAAGAAGCTGTTGAAAAAGATGGTTCTGATGAAGAAGGTTTTCTAATGAACTCTGATGATGAAGCGGTTGCTTTTTACTCGAACAACCGAGTTAAAAAGTATTTCAAGAAACCTTTCAATCCTAAGATGAAGCAAAGTGATGTGAAAGGAAGTTTCGTGAACAAGTCTGTGGGTGAGGAGAAGAAGAAATTTGAAAAGAATGATGTGAAGGCAACTGAAGTCAAAAGCGAGAAGAAATTGAAGGGAGATTCGGGCATTGATTGTCATTACTGTAACGGAGCAAATCATTTGGCAAATGATTGCATGCTTCATAAGAAAGAGGAGAAAAAGAATAGGGTCAAGGATGAAGCTTATTATGTGGAAATATTGGAAGAAGTACGTGCAAAGACAAAGGGGTTATCTTTGGTTGCTCAAGGCGAAAGTGAGGAGGATGATACATATCAGATCTGGTCTTCAGGGTCTGATGATGAAGAAATGCGTTATCCGACGCATAGTGCTATTTTCGCACAGTTTGAGGAGGATGAGGATGAAAAGGTGACTGGTCGTTGTTTCATGACCAAGACAGGAGACAAATCACCTATGACAACCAAGGTACGTGCTATTCTTCAGTCTTTTAGCATTCCTTTACAAGCTTACGATTCTGAAATAATTGCATTTGATGATACTGTTGCTTACTTTGATACAATTGTGGTGTCTGCTAGTAATGAAGCTAAGAAACTAAACATCCAATTGCGAGAGACACAAAAATTGTTAGATTCGAAACGAAGCAGAGTAGAGTATCTGGAATTACAAATTACAAATATCATGTGTGATAGGGATTCGTTAAGCAGTGATGTTAAAATGTTGTTAGCTCAATGAAACATTTACTATAATTCTAAAAAACAATTATATGCTAAATTGACTGCTTTGCATCATTCGTCTGCCATTAGCAAAGAACAACATAGGAAGTTATTAGCTTTCCTAGCTTTCGAAAGAGAGAAAATTGATAGCTTGTCTTATAATTGATCCTAGCAGAATTCGATAAAGTGCCTGATAATCGATTTGCTTATGGTATTGTTAAGGTAGATGAATATTTGAATGCTGATGAACTTGTTGAGATTGTGAATGATACCTTAACCAAAAATGAACAAATCAAAATTTTGGAAAGAACTGAGAATTCGAAACTTGACTCTCAATCCAATTTTGCTGATGTCGATGATAATTCTGATAGTTTTAGCGAAATCAGTGAAACTGAGGAAGAGGAAAGTGTCGATTGTTCACAGTTGTCTGTCATTAATGTCACATCTAAGTCTAAAGGAAAAGAAAATTTTAATGATTTGTTGGTTAAGATTGGCACTGACAAACCCTCACCTTCGAAAGTTTTTGATTTCGAAAATGTGAGTGTCAGAGACAGTCAAACGGATAGTAGTGATGATGAGGATGAAGAACAAGTTTCAAACAAATCTAAGCCTGGAAAACCTGTTTCAATAGAAACAACCATTCCACGAGTTGTTGTTGATCAAGTGTTTGGGGACACTAAAAATTTCGACAAAGTCTTGTCTGAAAAAGGAGCTCATTATTTGGAAACAAATCAAGTGGTGTATCTAAATTTCAAGTGTTCAGATGATGTATTTCCAAATCAAGTGTTCAGATGATGTTGTATTTCCTCAACGAAAATGGATTGAAAAACAAGAAAATACAAAAGAATGTTTGAAACAAGAATCTAAAGAAACAAATGAGAATGTGAAACTTAATTCAAACGAATTTAAGGATCGTGTTGAGAAATTTTCGAAGGAAAAATGAATTTCGAAAAAACAGCCAAGAAAGAAATTTTTTTGGCAAGTTGTGTCAAATGAAAAGGAATCCAAAATACCGACCAAGAAAATGTTTGAAAATAAGTTGTCCAAATCTGAACAAACAAAGTTTTCAAAACATTCGGATAAAAAGGAAAATCCCGCTCAATCAATTTCGTCTGATTCTCTGAATAATTCTGAGAAGTTTTCAAATTCAAAAACTTTTCAATCAAATAATCCACAAAAGAATTTTCATTCAAAAAGCCAACAAAAGTTTTCAACTTCAAATTCATCCTGTTCAAAACAAACAAACAATCAAAACCGATTTTCTTCAAATAGAACAAATCGACTTTTTGACAATGTTCGAAAAATTGACAATGTTCGAAAATTTGAGAATGATCGAAAATTCGACAATGCTAAAAAATTTGCGAATGTTCGAAAATTTGACAATGTTCGAAAATTGGAGAACGGTCGAAAATTCGAAAATGTTCGAAAGTTTGCAGACAATCAAACATTTGTGCATGATAAATCCAAGCAATCTGCAAAGTTTACTCCTCAAAAACCAAATTTTCCAAATCCTTCTGGGAAGCAGAATTCGAAAGTGTCATACACAAAGGGTTCGTCAAATGTGAATAATATCGATCATTGGCTTGAAGGACAAGGAAAGATGTTTCAATCTCGTAAGTATTCCCAACAACAGATTCACGAAGCATATGAGAAATATTTGAATGATTCTTCAAATGGAAGTTCCTCTTCCAAAGAATCAAATATTCCTGTGAAAACATGGAAACCGGTTTCGAAAGATAAACATGTTGCGAAACAAACTGAGAACAGAAAGGCGAATGTCAGTGACAAATCTAAACCATCGAAAACTTATGTTTCTGCTCCTTTACCTAATGATGTCGACTTAATAGACACTTTCAAATCCAAAGTTCGTAATTGGGTTTTAGGTTCTTCATTTCACTCGGTTTTCAAAGCTAATAACCAAGGACCCAAACAGCCTTGGGTACCTAAATTCTTTCATTAATTACAGGTTCTATGTGACAAGCAATATGATGATAAATGGTACATTGATAGTGGTTGCTCTCGTCACATGACTGGAAAGAAGGAGAATTTACGTGATTATCGAAGTTTGGAGAATGCAGGAGTAGTTAAATTTGGAAACAATCATAAGTGTCAGGTGAAAGGATATGGCAAAGTCACAAATGGGAAGTTTACTATAAAAAGAGTTGCATATGTCGAAGGTCTTCAACATAACTTGATAAGTGTTTCACAACTTGTTGTGGGCACTGGCAATCAAGTTGTGTTTAACAAAACAGGCAACATTATTTCGAATGTTGAAACTAACGAAGTTTTGCTCAAATCCAGATGACATGGTGACATGTTTACTCTTGATATCAAACCAATCATCGGCAAACCCTCAGTGTGTTTACTTTCAAAAGCCTCCTCTGATGTCAGCTGGCTATGGCACCGGCGTTTATCACATTTAAACTTTCGAAATTTGAATAAGTTGGTCGTTGACGATCTTGTTCGAGGTTTACCTGTACTAAAGTTTGATAATGATACTTTGTGTGCAGCTTGTGAACAAGGAAAACAGCATCGCAAAGGACATCCAATTGTCATAGATTCGAAAATTGTTGAACCGTTGGAACTTCTTCATATTGACCTTTGTGGACCATCAACTGTTGAAACTCTCAAAAAAGGAACGGTACATTTTGGCTATAGTTGATGATTTTTCACGATTCACTTGGGTGTATTTTCTCAGGTTAAAATCTGAAGTCGCTCAAACAATGATCGAATTTATCAAGAAAATTGAGACCAATCTGAAAAGGAAAGTTCGTAAAATCAAAAGTGATAATGGTTCGGAGTTTAAAAATAATGCGCTCGATTCGTTCTTAACTGAGAAAGGAATTTCGCATAATTTCTCATCGCCATATACACCACAAAAAAATGGTGTGGTTGAAAGGAGAAATAGGTCACTTTGCGAAGCAGCAAGAACAATGTTGACATATGCGGATCTTCCTCAATATCTATGGGCAGAAGCAGTTTTGACAGCATGTTTCACTCAGAATCGATCTTTTATTCATCGTCGTTTTAATACAACTCCGTATGAAATAATAAATAACCGAAAACCTAATGTCAAATTCTTTCATGTTTGTGGTTGCAGGTGTTTTATCATGAATCTCAAAGATAATATTTCGAAATTTCAAGCTAAGGCTGATGAAGGAATATTTTGGGGATATTCAAATAATTCGGTTGCATACAGAGTGTTGAATAAGCGAACAAGAAAAGTTGAAGAGACATTTAATCTCACTTTTGATGATTACTATGTGAAACAAGTTGAAAAACATTTCGAACAAAAACCAATTCTTAATGAATCGAATGATGAGTCTGAAAGTTATAATTCCTCAGATTTTGATTATGATTTAATTTTTGGTGTTCCAAACAGGGCTGCTGGTGCTGAAGTAAATGCTGCTGATAATCAAACTACTGAATCTTCGAAACATTTTGATGATTCGACAATCACCTCAGATACGACTGCTAATGGTGAAAGTATGCTAGATGCTCAAGTGGAGGGGGAGCACTTGCATATACCTTCAACTGTTGAGGGGGAGCATCCTTTTGAGGGGGAGAAGAGCAGTTTCAATGATGTTGTCAAGGGGGAGCATCAGAATGACAATTATGTCGAGGGGAGCATAATGATACTGAAACCATCAATCTTAATGAAAATGATGAATTTCATGACCTAAATGATAATAATTCTGTTGCAGGATCAGAAAATGAAGAAATGTACGAAGATGCACCATTGGAGTTTGATCCAGCATATCCACCATTGGAAAAGTGGACAAGAAATCATCCGAAAGAACAAGTCATTGGAAATCCACAAGATGGAGTTTTGACTAGAGTCAAATTCGTGCAAAGAATGAGGTACTGAATGCTCGTCAAGAATTTTGCATGTTTAATGTTTTCATCTCGAAAATTGAACCAAAGACAGTTAAGGTTGCAATGGAACACTCAGATTGGGTTGTTGCAATGCAATATGAACTTGCTGAGTTCGACAGAAACAAGGTTTGGAGGTTAATTCCTAAACCTGAAAATGTTTCGATTGTCGGATTAAAATGGATTTTCAAAAACAAAACCGACAATGATGGAAATATTGTTCGAAATAAAGCACGATTAGTCGTAAAAGGATATTCACAACAAGAAGGTATCGATTATGAAGAAACTTTTGCCCTTGTCGCAGGACTCGAGGCTGTTCGAATATTTTTGGCTTATGCAGCTCACAAAGATTTTGATGTTTATCAAATGGATGTGAAATGTGCTTTTCTCAATGGTGAACTCGAAAAAACAGTTAATGTTGAACAACCTCCAGGTTTCATTAATGAAGAGTATCCGGATCATGTGTATATTTTAGATAAAGCAGTATATGGGTTAAAACAAGCACCAAGAACATGGTATGCAACTCTTACCAGTTTCTTAAAACAATCAAAATTTAAACAAGGATCAATTGACCCCACATTATTTCGAAAGAAAGTTGGGAATCATCTAATGCTTGTTCAAATTTATGTCGATGATATTATTTTTGGCTCTACTGACCCTGCTTTGTCTAGTGAATTCGAATGTTTGATGAAAAGCTGTGACAACCCGAAATTTCTATCTTGTACAACCAGTCAATTCAATCAAAGTCAGACTCGTTTCGGCTATCTTTTAGCATTGTTTAGAGTCTGTTTGAGTGTTCTAAGCCTAGTACCTTCAAAGTTAGGGTTTAGAAATGAGTTCCTTAAGTTCATCACTTTTCAAAAGGGCCAAACACTCCTTCATGAGGAGTGTACGGCCGTACACCCCCTCCTGGCCTTACACTCTCATGTATATATGTGGGACCTAGCAATTTTAATCACTTTTCACACTCCCAAGTCAGAAACTTGATTCTCTCTCAACTATCATCAACTTTCATCATCTAGATCTTCAAAAATGTAAGAACTCCTTCCATTTCTTTGTGATTATCCTTCATGATCTTATATCACCCTTTGATTTCATCCATAAAATTACTCTTTTTGGGTAGATCTTCAAGTGTTCTTCACTTTCACCAAGAACACCTACTAAGTTCTTGGACCTTAAACACCGCTAAAGGCTTCTAATTCGTAAGTACCTCTTCCTATGCTTGTCTTACCCTAGAAACACTTGATTTTCATCTTAAAATCGACATCAAATGCATGAACACAATGAGTATACAGCCGTACACCCTTCATATGGCCGTACACCCCTTGTTTAGTGCATATTTGGCCTCAAACTCAAGCTATACTCCAACACAAGATCATGGACACTTAGAGGATACTAGATAGAGCCGTAGACCACCTTTTTGGACATGATCTTCATGGAGTGTACGTCCGTACACTCCATGGCCGTACACACCTGGCCGTACACACAAGTGGCCATACACCACTTGGCCGTACACACACTAGTGTGGCCGTACACCCATTTTATGCTATCCTTTGTATTTTTAACACTTCAACCTAAGTGTTTCCTAGTTCCTAGGGTGGTTTCCTTTCATAATTAGTTGTATAAACACTAATTATATCCATATATGTATCATTATATGCTTATTAGGATCCGTTCGTGCTTGAGTCTTCACTTGACACTTAGCATCCTACAATCAATCTTACTTTCGTATCACTCACTGCATGTGAGTGCATACCCCTTAACTTACCTTTTAAATGATTTCAAATGCTTTTATGGGGGAGAATACAAGTTGATAACATTGTAGTTGTTATATCAAACACATGTGATTAATGACTATCGAACAAGTGGATTTTCTTATACTTCAGTATGTTTCATCAAACAAACTCTTCAAAACATTTTGTAAACTGACATCAAGTCATCTGTTACCATTCAAATGGTTAAAACTCTTTTATATGTTAAACTTTTTATTAAACTCTTTTAAACTTATATATTGTCAAAATCATGTCTATATAGATATAGTTATATAAGTAAGGTTGAAAGGACTTAGGACTGATAACTCACTTTATTTCCTGTTCCTTGTTTGGTTGTGGACTTACGGTATCCGGTTATTTGTCCGAATGTCGTTTGAATCTTAGTTATATATTATGCATATCTGTATAGATATAAAAATTCTTACATCAGTTCAAGACCTTTGGGTAGCAAAGGTGTACAAACATACTCAGTCATTCAAACAACATTACTAGTAAACTATAATAGGTATAGTTTAGAGGTTTACTACTCACTATTTCTAGTACAATGAAACATACAAGAGTCAGTTCATTCATGAGTCAATACAAACTTACTATTATGAAAAACAGAGAGAACATACTATGATGAGAAACTAAGAGAACATACACTGCACTATACAAGAGAACATACTATACACTAGAACAGAGAGAACATACAATACACTAGAACATACTATACAAACACTAGAATACTATAACAATAATGTGAGCCACTACTTCATGGCATGGAAATCTAATGCTGTGTCACATTTTGTAACCAGAGTCTCCTGAAGGGAGAGCGTGAATTTGTGTATAGATCTATACGGGACTGACCGTTCTATAGTTTGCTGCTAGCTACAGTGGGACCTGCAGGTCTACGGGTGACGAATGTCATACCATTTCGACGTCTTTGATCGTCGTGTTTTACTAGTCAATCAAGTATGGTTACAACCTCATCACATTTTATCTTAATTAACAACTGGATTAAGACAGTTAGTACATTGGTAGTCACTTATACACAATACTACAGTACATCTTTACTTTCCCACTGCTTTCACATTGTGATCTTCTCACATAAACGGTAATGTAAACTATATTTTAGAAATGATAGTCATACTTGGGAAAATTACACACTTTTACAAACAAACAACATATAGAACATTCGGGTCTTGGTAGAAGGCTACATTTAATGTAGAGAATATAGGATTTTCTAGGAGATACAAACATTTACTACAAACACTTACAAACATTTACGCCAAACATTTACAAACACTTTCATACAAACAATGACACTAAAATACTTATGAACTCACCAACTTTAATGCTGATCTATGTTTTCAAAATAACTTGTATTCTCAGGTCACCAGTAGACAGGTACCGATGACCAGGTTTTGAGAAGACGGAGCTTTCAAGACTCGTGTTTATTTTGATTATTCATTTTTGGTGTCTTATAAACTACAGAACACGCTTATATTAAAATTATATTATTAATGCATTGGATGTTGTTGTTGTTGCTTGTTTACTATTATGCATTGTTGTGATACTGTACATGACGTCCTCCGCCCTCGAACGTTTCCGCCGTTCTAGTTTGGGGGTGTGACAGATTGGTATCAGAGCATTGTTTATAGTGAACTGAGTATATCAACCCATAAAAGATATACAACTATAAACACAACAGGATTAAAACACTCTGACCAAGAGTTTATACTTTTAAATAATAAAATATTTAACCAAAGTATACATACCTGCATTCATACTAAAATCAGTGTCACTAGGACAGAACAAAAGTATTGCGATTATTGGACAACACAGGTAGGCTTGGGGACATATAATCAGATCTGGGAGTGATATAGCCTGATCAACTATATCATTCCGAGAAGTGATTAGCATGTGCCTAGGAATGTTTGTGGTGTTGCAACAAGTCTAAAAACTTACCAACACTACTACAATGAAAACATTAGAACAGAACATAAACTTAAAATACTATAGGAGTATTTTGTGTTACTATAATTACTTATGTGCAAACTAAAAAGATCTTTATTAGTATGTCAATAATTATGGTGTGGATACTCTAAGGTTATATGTGACTAAGGTGTCATAGACTTAGAATCTGTGATCTTTGCTTTACTTCCTGTTCCTTGTTTGTTTGTGGACTTAGAGTTAGGATCACTTATTCAAAGGTCTATCCTGTTTTTGTTACATATGACTGGTATGCACTACACAGATGTTGGAGTAACTAGTAAGGATCATCTTATAATTATCTTAGTTAGTACGTCTATTAATTATCTCTTTTATCCCTATTCTCGCGTAGATAACATGGCTGGATTCCATCCCCACGGCGACCCGTATTTCCCCAACCAAGGTAACAATGGACGGCTCGATGATGAGCCAGAAGAGGAACACGCAATTCGATTGGACGATGACTTTGCAGAGAACTTCCCGGAGGATTCTGACTCCGAGCCAGAAGTCAATGATCAACCCCTGGTAGCTCAAATCCCAAATCCCAACCATCGTCCGACATTTCAAGGCTCGACGCCTCTGTGGGCGGAACACTTGGGAACATGGAGTCAAGAATAGGGTCAACTAATGCCATATAATGGAGACCGAAGCTTCTACGACCTGAGCGAGGGAGGCTCAGCGGACAGGATCCTGCCTATTCTGGTCCGCAGGGTTGCTTGTAATGAAGACCAGGGTAGGACAACCTTCAACCGGGTCATGCAGGTTGATGCCAATGTGGGACTCAATACTGTCCGCATTCGTCGTCTGGAAGATGCTCGTGAGAGAGCTGCGAGAGAAAATGAGTCTCTACTGCAAGAACCAGCTGTGACTAGAGCTGAAGTCATAGAACACCGTGTACGTCAGCGAGTGTATGAGCGACGCCTTCTTGATATGGAGCGTCAGCTGGCTGACTTAAGGGTTCGCCCGAGGGGTGCCCGTCGCCAGTAGGAGATGCTCTGCTCATCCTTTCTTTTGGTTGAAGGAACAGCCTTCTTATCTATGTTCTAAGTAGCACTTCTCCCTCTAAATTCTTGTTTATCTTAAGACCTTGAACTTTCAGTCTATTAGGTCTTTATGCTGTCAAAATTTTCTTATCCTGGTTTGATGTAAGACGTACTCCTAGGTCATTTTCCCGAACTTGTTACATCTTTAATACCAATATTATTGACAGATATCTAATCTCAGGGGAAATCTTTACTCAAATGCTTTCATCCTTCTATTGCTAGATCTCTATTCAAACATACTCTCATCTATTTGTTGGGCTATGGAGAGTTAGTCCATGATTCACTTTCATCATACTCTTTATTAAATTCTTACCAATATCTTCATCTGTTTAAACTTATAGCTACAAGATGCCTCCACGTCGATCAGCGAGACGCACTACTCTGATAACTCCAACACAACAACCACCTCCACCTCCTCCACAATACAATCTAGCGGCTATCCAAGCTGCGGTGAATGCGGCTGTTACGACAGCCCTAGCTCAGTTCAGCGCTAGTGGAACTAGCGGGAGTGGAACAATCGTTCATTCCACTCAAGGTGATGCTCCAGTGCGCTCTAGAGAGTGCTCGTATAAGGACTTCACCAACTGCAAACCCAGGTCCTTCAATGGGACTGGCGGAATCATTACCCTCTCGCAATGGTTCGAGAAGACGGAATCGATCTTCGAGATCTGTTCCTGTCCGGAAGGAAGCAAAGTTAAATTTGCTGCTTGCACCTTTGCGGACCGAGCCCTCACATGGTGGAATAGCCATGTCAAGTCACTAAATCTAATAGTGGCAAATGCTATGGGCTGGGAAGCTCTTAAGGAGCTCATGATCGAGGAGTACTACCCGAGGGGCGAAGTTCAAAAACCGGAACAGGAACTGTGGAGCCTAACCATGAAGGGCTCCGACGTAGTGACCTATACTGCTAGATTCAGCTATCTGGTGGTACTATGTCTATCCATGGTCCCTACTGAGTGGAAGAAGAAAGAGAGGTATATCTGGGGGCTGGTGCCTCCATTTCAAGGGAATGTACTAGCTTCACACCCCACTACCTTCGACAGTGCCAAGCGGTTGGCACAACGGCTCATTGATCATGGAGTCCGCACCCCATCAACAACAACGACCTAGCCATTCCAGAACCCTCCAAGGCCGCTGATAACAAGCGGAAGTTCTGGGATAACAAAAAGAAGAACGCTGCCAAAAAGCAGCAGGTCGTAGCTGTTCACGCTGCGATAACACCTACTGCTACTACGCCAATGAAGCAGTATGCTGGGAGCTTGCCTAAGTGCAACAAATGCAGCTTCCACCATAACGGACCCTGCCGGGAAATGCAGTGCTCTAACTGCAACAGGAAGGGGCACACTGCCCGTTTCTGCAAGGCTCCGGCAAGGCCAATCACGCAAGTCCCCGACGCTGGTGTGGGCCAGGCTTGCTATGGATGTGGCGAGGTGGGCCACTACAAGAGGAACTGGCCAAAGGCAGGGAATGCCGGCGGAGTGGGAAGAGTATTGGCTATAGGCCACGAGGAAGCAGTTGCCGACCCCACAGTGGTCACTGGTACATTTCTCCTCGATAACTCATATGCATGCATACTGTTTGATAGTGGAGCGGAGAGGAGTTTCGTGAACCAGAAATTTGCTCACTTGCTTAAATAAAAATCACGTGCACTTAAAGAACCGTTCACTGTAGAAATGGCTAACGGAAAGACAGAGAGCACTAGCTGCATATACATAGGTTGCACACTAACTCTAGATAGCCATTTGTTTCCAATCAACCTCATGCCGGTATCGATTAAAAGTTTTGACGTCATAATCGGCATGGATTGGTTGAGTTCTCATCGTGCCGACATCATGTGTTACGAGAAGGCCATTCGCCTTAATCTACCGTCTAGCAAAACCCTAATTATCTACGGCGAGAAACCCGACACGAGCCTTCGTATCATCTCGAGCATAAGAGCCCAGAAGTACTTACGAAAGGAATGTCGTGTATTCCTTGCTCATGTTGTTGATGTGAGCCAAGAGACGAAAGACATAAAGAACATCCCAGTGGTACGCGATTTTCCCGACATCTTTCCAGAAGAACTACCAGGATTACCTCCGCAGCGTCAAGTCGAGTTTAGAATCGACTTAGTTCCAGGGGCTACCCCAGTAGCCAAATCGCCCTATCGTCTAGCACCAGCTGAGATGCAGGAGCTACCCGGTCAACTTAACGAATTGCTCAGCAAGGGCTTTATTAGACCAAGCTTCTCACCCTGGGGAGCACCGATCTTGTTCGTCAAGAAGAAAGACGGATCGTTCCGTATGTGCATCGACTACAGGGAGCTGAACAAACTTATCGTCAAGAATCGTTACCCTCTGCCTCGCATAGACGATTTGTTCGACCAAATCCAAGGGGCGAATTACTTTTCAAAGATAGATCTGAGATCCGGGTATCACCAATTACGAGTGCAAGAGGAGGATGTCCCGAAGACAGCCTTCCGAACTCGTTATGGACACTACGAGTTTGTAGTGATGCCATTCGGATTTACCAATGCACCCGCACTATTCATGGATTTAATGAATAGGGTTTGCCATCCTTACTTGGATCAGTTTGTCATTGTATTCATCGATGACATACTTATATACTCTCGTAGTAAGGAGGAGCATAGTCAACATCTACGTCAGGTATTAAAAACACTGCGATCGGAGAAGCTTTATGTGGAGTTCTCTAAATGCGAATTTTGGATTCGAAGAGTCGAATTCTTGGGTCACGTGGTTAGTGAAGAAGGAATTCACGTGGACCCTTCCAAAATCAAAGCCATTGAGAACTGGTCAGCACCGAAGACGCCTACAGAAATTCGTCAATTTCTAGGCCTCGCTGGCTACTATCGCAGGTTCATTCAGAACTTTTATTGGATTGCGAAACCGCTTACAACATTGACCCAGAAAGGCGTGGCCTTTGACTGGGAAGAGAGGCAAGAGAAAGCGTTTCAAACGCTAAAACGAGCCTTATGCACCGCACCGATACTATCCCTCCCCGAAGGGATAGAAGACTTCATGGTTTATTGCGACACATCTAAACAAGGGCTCGGCTGTGTTCTGATGCAACGAGGTAAGGTCATCGCCTATGCCTCGCGGCAGCTAAAGACACACGAAGTCGACTACACCACACATGATCTTGAGTTAGGAGCAGTGGTGTTTTCTCTGAAGATCTGGAGACACTACATGTATGGTACAAAAAGCACTATCTTTACAGACCATGAAAGCCTTCAACATATATTCGACCAGAAGGAGCTCAACATGAGACAACGACGGTGGGTCGAGCTACTCAGTGATTACGAATGTGAAATTCGTTATCATCAGGGTAAAGACAACGTAGTAGATGACGCCCTAATTCGGAAAGAATACTCTGGTCGTAGAGTAAAATAATTGACTATGACTATCCATTCACACTTGTCCACACAAATTAAGGAGGCTTAGCTCGAAGCCTTGAAACCTGAAAATGTGGCGGGTGAATCCCTGAGAGGGATGGATAAGAATTTGGAAGTCAGGGGTGGCGGAGCCTTATACCTCATGGATCGGATCTGGACACCGAAACACGGTGGTTTCAGAGACTTGGTCATGACCGAAGCACACAACACTCGATATTCCGTCCACCCAGGTTCAGATAAGATGTATCTGGATCTTAAAAAGTTATACTGGTGGCCTAACATGAAAGCAGAGATTGCTACCTTCGTGAGCAAGTGTCTTACTTGCGCCAAGGTTAAGGTCGAATACCAGAAACCATCAGGTTTACTTCAGCAACCGGAGATACCTGAATGGAAGTGGGAGCGGATCATAATGGACTTCATAACCAAGTTGCCCAGGACAACGGGTGGTCTCGATACCATTTGGGAGATCGTAGACAGGTTAACAAAGTCCGCACACTTCCTGCCTATCAAAGAAACAGACAAGATGGAGAAACTCACTAGAACATACATTAGGGAGATTGTGCGGCTGCATGGTGTTCCCATATCCATTATCTCTGATAGAGATAGTAGATTCACTTCGAGGTTCTGGCAGTCGCTACAAAGTTCCCTTGGAACTACGCTGGACATGAGTACAGCCTACCATCCGCAAACCGATAGACAAAGTGAGAGGACTATTCAAACTTTGGAAGATATGTTGCGAGCTTGCGTGATAGACTTTGGGAAGGCATGGGATACTCCTTTACCCCTTGTCGAGTTCTCCTACAATAACAGTTATCACACGAGCATAAAGGCTGCTCTATTTGAAGCCCTCTATGGTCGTAAGTGCAGATCCCCTCTGTGATGGGCTGAGGTGGGTGACACTCAGTTAGCTAAAGGACGAGTTCCTGACAGCACTCTCACAGGTTCGGAGATCATTCGGGAAACAATAGAGAGGATCGTTCAGATTCGTAAGCGATTGAAAGCCTCTAGAGACCGACAGAAAAGCTACACAGACAAGAGAAGGAAACCTTTGGAATTCCAGGTGGGCGACCGTGTTCTATTGAAGGTCTCACCCTGGAAGGGCTTGATATGCTTTAGAAAGCGTGGAAAGCTAAATCCAAGATACGTAGGGCCTTTCGAGATTATCGCTAGAATCGGCCCTGTAGCTTACAAACTCAAACTACCTTGCGAACTCAGTAACGTACATTCTACTTTCCACGTCTCGAACTTGAAAAAGTGTCTGTCCGACGAGACTCTTGTAATCCCACTCGGCGAGATGGACATCAACAAGAGCCTCAACTTCGTGGAAGAACCAGTAGTGATCATGGACCGAGAAGTCAAGTAAACTAATCAAAGTCGTATCCCGATAGTGAAGGTTCGCTGGAATGCCAAGCGAGGACCTGAATTCACTTGGGAGCGCGAGGATCAAATGAAACTAAAATATCCTCATCTTTTCTTTTAGTTATTTGTAATAGCTTAATTGTTTAAACTCTAATTTCGGGACAAAATTCTCTCTAACGGGGGGATGATGTGACAACCCAAAATTTCTATCTTGTACAACCGTTCAATTCAATCAAAGTCAGATTCGTTTCGGCTATCTTTTAGCATTGTTTAGAGTTTGTTTGAGTGTTCTAAGCCTAGTACCTTCAAAGTTAGGGTTTAGAAATGAGTTCCTTAAGTTCATCACTTTTCAAAAGGGCCAAACACTCCTTCATGAGAAGTGTATGGCCGTACACATGGGTGTACGGCCGTACACCCCCCTCCTGGCCGTACACTCTCATGTATATATGTGGGACTTCACCATTTTTAATCACTTTTCACACTCCTAAGTCAGAAACTCGATTCTCTCTCAACTATTATCAACTTTCATCATCTAGATCTTCAAAAATGTAAGAACTCCTTCCATTTCTTTGTGATTATCCTTCATGATCTTAGATCACCCTTTGATTTCATCCATGAAATTACTCTTTTTGGGTAGATCTTCAAGTGTTCTTCACTTTCACCAAGAACACCTACTAAGTTCTTGGACCTTAAACACCCCTAAAGGCTTCTAATTCGTAAGTACCTCTTCCTATGCTTGTCATACCCTAGAAACACTGGATTTTCATTTTAAAATCGACATCAAATGCATGAACACAATGAGTGTACGGCCGTACACCCTTCATATGGCCGTACACCCCTTGTTTAGTGTATATTTGGCCTCAAACTCAAGTTATACTCCAACACAAGATCATGGACACTTAGATGATAGTAGATAGAGCCGTAGACCACCTTTTTGGACATGATCTTCATGGAGTGTACGGCTGTACACTCCATGGCCGTACACACCTGGCTGTACACACAAGTGGCCGTACACCACTTGGCCGTACACACACTAGTGTGGCCGTACACCCAATTTATGCTATCCTTTGTACTTTTAACACTTCAATCTAAGTGTTTCCTAGTTCCTAGGGTGGTTTCCTTTCATAATTAGTTTTATAAACACTAATTATATCCATATATGTATCATTACATGCTTATTAGGATCCGTTCGAGCTCGAGTCTTCACTTGACACTTAGCATCCTACAATCAATCTTACTTTCGTATCACTCACTGCAGGTGAGTTCATACCCCTTAACTTACCTTTTAAATGATTTCAAATGATTTTATGGGGGAGAATACAAGTTGATAACATTATAGTTGGTATATCAATCACATGTGATTAATGACTATCGAACAAGTGGATTTTCTTATACTTCAGTCTGTTTCATCAAACAAACTCTTCAAAACATTTTATAAACTGACATCAAGTCATCTGTTACCATTCAAATGGTTAAAACTATTTTATATTTTAAACTTTTTATTAAACTCTTTTAAACTTATATATTGTCAAAATCATGTCTATATAGATATAGTTATATAAGTAAAGTTGAAAGGACTTACGACTGATAACTCACTTTATTTCCTGTTCCTTGTTTGGTTGTGGACTTAGGGTATCCGGTTATTTGTCCGAATGTCGTTTGAATCTTAGTTATATATTATGTATATCTGTATAGATATAAAAGTTCTTACATCAGTTCAAGACCTTTGGGTAGCAAAGGTGTACAAACATACTCAGTCATTCAAACAACATTACTAGTAAACTATAATAGGTATAGTTTAGAGGTTTACTACTCACTATTTCTAGTACAATGAAACATACAAGAGTCAGTTAATTCATGAGTCAATACAAACTTACTATTATGAAAAACGGAGAGAACATGCTATGATGAGAAACTAAGAGAACATACACTACACTATACAAGAGAACATACTATACACTAGAACAGAGAGAACATACAATACACTAGAACATACTATACAAACACTAGAATACTATAACAATAATGTGAGCCACTACTTCATGGCATGGCAATCTACTGTTGTGTCACGTTTTGTAACCAGAGTCTCCTAAAGGGAGAGCGTAAATTTGTGTATAGATCTATACGGGACTCATCATACACCTTGCTGCTAGCTATAGTGGGACCTACAGGTCTACGGGTGACGAATGTCATACCATTTCGACGTCTTTGATCGTCGTGTTTTACTAGTCAATCAAGTATGGTTACAACCTCATCACATTTTATCTTAATTAACAACTGGATTAAGATAGTTAGTACATTGGTAGTCACTTATACACAATGCTACAGTACATCTTTACTTTCCCATTGCATTCACATTGTGATCTTCTCACATAAACGGTAATGTAAACTATATTTTAGAAATGATAGTCATACTTGGGAAAATTACACACTTTTAGAAACAAACAACATATAGAACATTCGGGTCTTGGTAGAAGGCTACATTTAAAGTAGAGAATATAGGATTTTGTAGGAGATACAAACATTTACTACAAACACATACAAACATTTACGCCAAACATTTACAAACACTTTCATACAAACATTGACACTAAAATACTTATGAACTCACCAGCTTTAATGTTGATCTATGCTTTCAAAATAACTTGTATTATCAGGTCACCAGTAGATAGGTACCGATGACCAGGTTTTGAGAAGACGGAGCTTTCAAGACTCATCTTTATTTTGATTATTCATTTTTGGTGTCTTATAAATTGCAGAACACACTTGTATTAAATTTATATTATTAATTCAATGGATGATGTTGTTGCTTGTTTACTATTATGCATTGTTGTGATACTGTACATGACGTCCTCCGCCCTCGAACGTTTCTGCCGTTCTGGTTTGGGGTTGTGACAAAAGCCAATTCGAAATGAGCAGGATGGGTAAAATCAATAATTTTCTTTGTTTAAATATTCATCAAAGTAGAGAAGGAATTTTCATCAATCAAGAAAAATATACCAGGAATTTGCTTGAAAAATTTGGAATGACAAATAGCACGAAGTTAAGAGTACCAATGGCGGTTGGAACAAGGCTAACACCTTCGTTAGATACACCAGCGGTTGATCTTACTTTATACAGGAGTATGATAGGTTCATTGCTTTATCTTACTGCAAGTCGACCTGATATCATGTTTTCTGTATGTAATTGTGCTAGGTATCAAGCAAATCCACGAGAACCACATTTGACTGCTGTGAAAAATATTTTTCGTTATCTCAAGGGAACAATTTCATTAGGATTGTGGTATCCTTCGAAATCAGGATTTTTTATTCAATCCTTTTCAGATGCAGATCTAGGAGGATCTACTCTTGATCGGAAGAGTACAAGTGGAGGATGTCAATTTTTGGATGGAAAGTTGGTTAGTTGGCAGTCGAAAAAGAAAACGTGTGTTTCGATTTCTACTGCTGAAGCTGAGTATGTTGCAGCTGCTGCTTGTACTTCGCAAATTATTTGGATCTAGAGTCAATTGCGAGACTATGCCATTCATATGTAAAAGATTCCATTGTATTGTGATTCACAAAGTGCTATACGCATTTGTCATAATCCAGTACAACATTCGAAAACCAAACATATTGCTCTTTGTTATCATTTTATCAAAGATCATGTGGAAGATGGCAACATTGAAGTTCATTTTGTAAAAACAACTGATCAGCTTGCTGATATTTTTACAAAAGCTTTGGACGAAAAATCATTTGTTCAAATTTTGACAGTTTTGGGAATGATCGAAGCAAGTTCAGTTCCAGGAATGATTTCGAATGTATGACAAAGAAGTGTTATACATATGTGTCGATTCAGAGGCAATAATGATTCATTCAGAGGCTAATCGTATTAACCATTCAGAGGTTATTGTTCACGTTCAACGCTTCGACACGCTTCGTTTTCGACTTTTGGGAAAGAAAAGTTTCGTGAGTTTGGTACATACTTACATTTTCGTTTAATATTTTTTATTATTTTTGAAAAATTGAAAAACTCAAAAATATTTTCGTTTGTTTGTATTCTTTTCGAAAAATCAAAAATTCCAAAAAGATTTTCTTTTGTTATTTGTTTTATTTTTCGAAAAACTTAAAAAAAGAAAACACAAAAATATTTTATTTTGTTTCAAAAATATAAAATTCCAAAAAGATTTTTGTTATTTTGTACTTTGTCTTTTCTTTCTTAATGTAGATTTCACGAATGTTCTTCAAGGGTCATGCTTGCGTTTCTAGGGTACGATAAATTTTCGATAACTTTGTACTAGTTAGAATGTCCCTAGAAGCATGCTATAGCATGTCGACCCAAGCCTCTATTGACTCAATGTGTGATTTCGAAAGCCTTAATGAAATTTTCATTACAAAAATTTCTTCCCAATCAGGCTTGCATTCACATTAGTCTACAGAGCTACCTTACTCTTCTCAAATGAGTTAAGAGTTTTCTGTTTGGTCCTAGCATAACAGAGGTACAATTGATTTCGTAAAACAACCTTTTTCATCTCAAAATTCTAACACATTTCACACACAATGACATATGTCCGAGAGGTCATTGATCAAACCAATCATGACTTAGACATATCAACCTTCTGTGTCAATGATCTAACATCATGAGACCGTGATGAAAGTGAAACCCAAATTATCGAAATCATATAAGGAATTGACGGGGAACTATGTTCCAGATTTAACGAAACATTTGTTTCAGTACCAACCTTCGATGCTCCAAATGATATTCTTTCGTAATGAGTGGTCTTGATCAAATGGTCGAAACCCACGACATTTGTTTCCCAACAGGATCCAGCTGAATCTAATTTTTCTTTGAATATGATTTTCGTAGGAGTGTCAATTCTTTCACTTGTCACGTTCAAATTAATTCAAAGCATACTTGTCACTGACTACACTGGTCAAACAGGTAATTTCGGTTACAATTACTCACCTTATGTTTAGGCTGATATGTAACGAAATTTTTAAGCCACCCACGAAGACATGAAAAAGAAGCCCTTCGATACTTCTTTACAAGTATTCGATTGAAATTCACGGGAACATACACAAGCTTTTGATTATATCTCTTGATAATTAACGAAGCAACCTTTGCCCGGGGTTTAACTGTATTTGTGTTGAAATTTTATATTTCGACATCACAGTTCCAAAATTTTCGTTAATTTGCTTCTCATCTCATTTTCTTGGCACACTGCACTCACGAAATCCTTGAGGTTCTGAGTACTACCAACTCAGGCTGATGATTTCGAAAGTCTGGCAAATGACTTCGTCTCTAATCCAAAAGACGAAAGAGCCTAACCTCCATGCCGAAGGTTTTTCGATCTTATCCACCTGGTGCTCACGAACAGTCTGATGTGACTGTTTGGCAACGTGGCCCGACTTTCAAGGCACTTTATCTGACATGGCGTGTTTAACGGCTAGTGGTGCGACTTTAAAGAACATACGTGGCTTTCTCTTTCCAGAAAACGTTTGGACTTCAATCGGGGTTACATATAAAAGGAAATTCTACTTTCCTTTTATCATTACGCGTTCAAAATCACAGAAGATCAAAAAGCCCTAACTGTCTATGTACTTCAATTTCTCTCAAACCCTAATCAATGGCGGCTGATCCAACCTCCACTACTGAAGAAGTTGCATCTCAACCACTGATGAAAATTCAAAGCACCAACTATCAGGTCGAAGGAGATGTGTCACTGTATCCGGAAGAACTTAAGATGCTGATTGCTGCTCTTCAACATTCAGGTCTTGAAACTGCGATGTTCAATGCGTTTGCAGTTCCGTTATCATGGTTATCAATGGCTGGTTCTACTGCTTCTTACAACAAAGCCACTGATTTAATCACATTCAATCTGGTGAATGAAAAGCGTATTCGACTTTCGAAGAAGATGTTTGTTCAAATCTTGGCAATTCCCAATTCCTCTCCATTCTTAAAACCTACTGCAGAACAAGTTATGTTCATGTTTAACGAGATGGGTCATCAACCACCACTCGTTAAGATCAGTGATTTCAAGAAATCTGGTCTTCCTTGCATGTGGAATTTTTTGTTCGGAATCTATCTTCGTTGCTTAACTGGGCGAAGTGTAGGGCTTGATAAGGGGAGAATGGAGGTTTATGCTATGGTAGCAGGGTTGTATTATGATATCAAGGTAGATTATGCTACTCAAATTTGGAAGGAGTTTATCAAGAGCCTGGAAAACACGAATGTGGTGAAAGGAATTTCGTGTGCACGTTACTGGAGCTTGATTCTTCAGTATGTGTATGAAAAAGAAGGTATTCAAGTACCTGCTGATGAGGCTAAGGCAGAATTTGCAAAGTATCACTTTCCAAAGGTTGTAGCTGATGATTCTGATGAATTTCCTAATGTTGCTCGCATTCCTGATGGGATGTTGAAAAAAGTTGATCCAGCAAATTCGGTGTTGGTTGAATACTTGAAAACCATAAATCATCTGTTGAAACTGGGGTTTTGCTTCCAGTAAGTGATGAAGGGTCATCTAAAAAGTCCAAGAAGTCAAATAAGTTAACGAAGGTTTCTGAAGAAGATGTTATTATCGAAAGTCCCAAGAAACAACCCAAGATTACGTCTCCTAAGAAGATTGAAATGGAAACTGAGACACCTAAGGAGAATATTATTCCTGATTCTTCAAAGGAATTGATCCCTTCGAAATCTGGTGTGTTTAAACGGTTAAGGAAGTTTTCTTTTATCAAACAAACTTCGGAAGATCAATCTCCTACTATTCGTAAACCACAACTTAATAGAAAAGGAGTTAAAGTTTGTGAGATTCCTGCACCCATTTCACCATCATCCAAAAAGAGAAGAGCAGAGGATGTGGCGAAGCATATCAACAAGAAGAGGAAGAAGCAAAAGTTGATTGTTCAAGATGAGTCCTCAGAAGAAGAGATTGTTCCAGAATCTCCTTTGGGTTCGAATTCCCCAAATGTCTCACAACCTCTTATCATCGAACCTGTTTCCTTGCCAATCACAATAGTTCCACTCGAAATTGTGGAAACCAAATCAATTCCTGAGGGGGTTCCAATTTCCAACATTGTTACAAACATATCTGATACGGGTGTACATGTTTCTAAGAATGTTGATCCATCATCTCAAGGTATTCCTATTACCTTTGTTTCTGAACCAATAACAAGTACTTTTGTTTCATTACCACCATTTATTACACCAGTTTCTACTACCATTCCTTCACCAACTTTCGAACATGTCTTACACCAACCCTTCACTACACTTTTTGCATCTCAATCCACCGATCCACCAAAACCTAATTCCGATGAAGAAACAGATGGAGGAGGTTTCAGAGGAACGTTTGAAGATCTACATTTTGATTCAGAGGAAGAAGATATACCAGATCATATGTTAATGTCTGGTAAGCAATTCAAGATCCTAAATCGCAAACTTAATGTTATTCTTCAATCACATGTTGATTCCGGAGCAAAGAACACAGTGTTTGTGATTGAAGTAGATGTGATGCTTAAAGCTGTGGAGCTTCGCATGCAAAAACAAATGGATGTTATGGATAAAAATAACGAATTGAGGGTCAAAGATCAAAATGCTACGTTTAATTCTACACTCAAAGATCGTCATTTGAAAACAAAGGAACGACATGTTCTCTTTGTTAAAGATGTCAAGACAGTTCATGAAGATGTGAATCGAAAATTGGAGGAGTTGAAGGTAGAAGTATCCAAAGAACTGAATGCGCTGAATTCTAATTATTCGACACTTCAGTCGAATGTTGAGACTATTGCAACTGCTGTCCGAACAGTTGTTGAATGGTATCAAGCTTTGACTCCAAAGTTTGGTGCAAAGGATAAAACGGATGCTCAACAATTCGAAAAGATGGGTGTTCTACTTGGGGAATTAAAAGAGTTAGTGTCGAAGCCAGTTTCAACTTCACTTTTAACTCCTGAGTTTTTAACTCAGAAGTTACATTCCTTGGATCAAGCCATTCAGAAGGCTGTGGCTCCAATTTCGAAGTTTGCGAATATGTTACCCACTGGTGCCCCACCTATTGTCACATGGGTGCAAGGGGGAGAAAAGAAAACTCAAGAAAGCAAACCATCGAAAGTTACAAAAGTGGTGGAAAAGCCGAAGAAGAATGAGAAGATTGTTACTACTACTGGTGAAGTAACGGAAGTTGTATCTACTCAAGTCATAGTTCTGATAGTTCCATTGACGAATACAACTGAGGCCATCAAGACAACAACAAGACCCATTTTAAAGAGAATTGTAATTGGTGGTTCGACAACTAAAGGAGGGAGTTCTAGTTCGTCAAAGCCAAAGGTTTCTGAGGATATTAAAGATAAAGGAAAAGTGATTGTGGTTGAAAAGCAAAGGAAGAAAAGAAGGCTGAAAAGGAAGCTGAATTGGATAAACTGAGGCAGATACAAAGTATAATGAGAATTCGTGAAAGTGATCCACCTGGTATGGAGAAAGGAGATCCAACGAAGTTGTACAGTTACGAGAACATTGAAGCAAGAGTTGCGTACAATCACATGTTTGCATTTGAGAAGAAGCCGAAGAAAAGTTACTCTATCGCTAACACTGATATGAGTCAACTTGATTTCCCTGTGAACGAAATGATGTTTATCATGGCTCAGTACAAAATTATTGACAAGTTCGAAAATAATGATGATTATATCCATTTGAAACTTAGATTTCATGCAGTTGTAGGGAAAGAGCCTGATGAAATATGGTCTTTGGTGAAGATTAAGAAAGTTATCAAGATAACGAAGGATGTGATGTTCGAGAACATGATACAAAATTTTTGGTATTTTGTTGTAAGGGCGAACAATCAAGTTTGTGACTTTTCAGTTGCTGATTTTCCTCTGATGAACTTGAATGATCTGATTCAAGTTGCATTAATTTTGAAAGATATGGAGGCTTCACAACTTCAAGGAACACACAAAGATGTTTTGAGACTTGGTCTTGCACACATCAAAATCTTCATAGACAATTACTATGATTGTCTAGCATTGACTGATGTGGAGTTAGCATCAGCAATGGGAAAAGAAGTAAAAGTTGTAATGGAATTACCGAAGACTCAAGCAGAATTGAAGAAGTTTGCTGATGGGGAAATCTGTTTGAAGCCTTTTGGTATGGTCTTTGCTGGAAAAGAGAAAAATGGCAAGGCTAAAAGGTTTTTGTTTTAGACTTCGGAAATTGAAAGGTATACTAATTCGCAATATACGAACTTCATTGTTCGTATGAATAATTGCAAGAAGAATAATGATGGGGATAAAACGGAGTTGAGGAAGATTTTGACGTGGTACTCAGAGATACGAAGAATGATGCATTTTGCTGCACAGATTCTCATGAATTGAGAAGTTCGACATGATTACAAAGGGGGAGATTGTAGAGTCGAAATATCTTGTAATATGTCGAAATGTCGAAATCTGTGTAATAGTCATTTTCGTATGTTTCTTATGTATTTACTAAGGCATCTGTTTTTACGAAGCATTGAAGTTTAGCCTTAGTATTTTTTGTACTTTCGGCCTCCTATAAATAGGAGCTGAACATTGAGTTGTAAGTAGAGTTTTCCCATTTCTGCTTACGTTTTGTACTCATGTTCATTGGAAGTAATGAGAGTTTAAACCAGACCTTATTTACTTCTCGTGTTCATCTTTACTCTGATTTTGATTCTCTTACTCGATTAATTCAACTACAACAGTCCTCCTATTGGAAATAGTAGTTGGCTCACTGGGAACAGAGAGTTTTGAGGAAACAGCCAATGAAGCAGGGCGACGCCAGGACTTAGACATGCTAGATGAAAAATCCGAGGCTGCACAGATGCGCCAAGCATTGTACAAATCGCGTACCAAGAACTATTACAACCGCCAAGTCCAAGTCAGAACGTCAAAATTGGAGAATGGGTGTTAAGGAAAAACGAGTCCAGCCACGCTGAACCATTAGGAAAACTTAGTGTCACTTGGGAGGGACCGTACAAAATTGTAGAAGCCCATAAGAATGGTGCTTATGTACTAGAAGCCCAAAACGGGCGTGCAATACCAAGAACTTAGAATGCGCAGTGCCTGCGCCATTTCTATTCTTAAACGAGTGTCAAAGATAAATTAAATGTTAGACAAAGAATTGATTATTGCTCTTGAAATGTAAAATTAATCAGTAAGAATTAGTTTACTATTTCTAGTTTTGTGACACTCTAACAATAGATGAATTAGAGAGAAAAAAAGAAAGAAAGAGGTTGTCTACATTTACCATGTGACAACAAGGATTGATCATCCAACGTCACATGAGCGAAATAGTTACAAGAAGGCAGCCAGGGGGTTAAAAAGGTTCATAACCTTTCCCTCAAAACATGTTTACTAAAGATATTATAGCAAACGTTGCCAAAAACAAACGTACAAAAGAACATGTAACATAAGTGTAGAAGATTCATAACCTTCCACTGATAAGAAAAGCACAACCAGGTGAGCCTTAAGACGACAATATTGGCTACACCAAGGGTATTTAAGCAGGAAATTAGAACATATTTCTCAAAGACTAGCATGAGAAAAGCTCAAAGAGTTCTCAAGTGAAAGGACTCAGACCAGGGATTCAAGAAAGCCCTGCACAAATACTGCGTGATGGCCAACATAAACCATTTGCGATATATATATATATATATATATATATATATATATATATATATATATATATATATATATATATATATATATATATATATATATATATATATATATATATAGGTTTAGGTTCTATGGAAAACAAAAAACCCTAAAAATCATAAAAATGCATAAAAAAATACTTAGAGATCACAAAACTTTTTTTTGAATTTTTTTATAAAAAATCGCAGCTTTTTATTAAAATTCTCTGAAAAAAAAATAAAAAATCAATTTTTTTTTATAAAAAAAAAAGTTTTTTTTTCAAATTTTTTTTCAGCGAATTTCTTTAAAAGGCTGCGATTTTTTCATAAAAAATGTCAAAAAAAAGTTTTGTGATCTCTAGGTATTTTTTTATGTATTTTTATGATTTTTGGGGTTTTTTTAGAGTTTTTTTTGTTTTCCAAATAACCCTTCGCTATATAGGTTATATATATATATATATATATATATATATATATATATATATATATATATATATATATATATATATATATATATATATATATATATATATATAATAGCAGGAAACATTCATATCCATAAAATAAAAATAAAAATTGTCAGTTGTAGGACTCCCGAACATTTAAACTTCCACGAAGGGCAGGGAAGACAAAAAAAATTGTTCACAAAAGCTGCATAAACAACCAAATAACACTACTAGTGAGCAGGTTCAGTACCATCATCAGGTGGAGAACTTGGGCCAAGATCTGATTCATCACTTTGAGCATCCTGGCAGAGAACACGGAGCCCATCCAAATCTATGTCGCCAAGATGAAGATAGCCAACAAAACCCGTCTCCATGAACATAACAATGGTGTCCTCCATCTCCCGAGTCTTGGTGGCCACATCCACCTCCACTTCTGGGTCGAACTTCCTAGCAGCCACCAGTTCTCTCAAGGCTCCCTTCCCCTGCTCCATACCCGCTACCATGCAAGCAGCCTGCACATGCATCAAGCCCTTGAGGAAGTGAGGGCTTTCGATCAGCTTGTCCACAATCTGGCAGAGCCCATCGCGAAGGATCCATGCGATGTCCTTCTCCAACACACCCCTCGTAGCGCTTTCCTCAACCAAGTCTGCCTCCAGCTCTGCCGTTCGTTCGCTTAGGCCAGTGTTCTCCATGGTCAGGGCCCCTACACGATTAGTTAAGCGCTTCACCTCCCCGTCCAACCTTGCCACATGCTCTTCTAGCCTCGCCTTCTCGCACAACACAAGCTCTTGCTGCGTCTCCCAACTGCGCTTATCAGCCTCCATCTTCGCCACCTGAGCTTTCAACTCCTCACATTCAACGATCATCTTCTCTGAATGGGACTTGATGGCCTCTATGTCGGAAATGCGCTCAGAAGCCGACATCAAGTAAGACAAAACTTGGGCGGCAACATAACAAAGACCGTTAGCCATATGCTCATCCGCCAGAACGGTCAAAGCTTCAGTTTGTTGGATATAGTGTCTAAGTCCATAACTTTATTTGGTATGTACTTGACCCGACCCGGCATGGTCCATTTGGGTTGCATGGCATTACAATACTTGGATAGACTAAATGAGAGAATAAGGCACTTATGATTATTAATATATTATAAGTTCTAATATATTAATAATAGTATTATTTAATTAGTATTGATCAAGTATTAATCTAGGATTAATTTGGTGATCAAAGTGAGACTAATTAAATATATAGGGTTGATTATGACAATCATCAATTCTTTTATGGTGGATTAATGATCCATAGTTTATGGGTTATGGATGTAACCAAATGGAGCTCCATGGATGGTCCATGGGAGTTACAAATCCATGGGTCATGGGAAATCAAGAGTCATGACAATTAAGGGCATTCATGTGTAAACCCTAATTGTGACAACACTATAAAAGGAACCCTATAGCTAGCAAAAAGTGGAGCTAGTGGACATAGTGTTACTAGAGAGGGCATAACCAATTTTGAGTGCTAGAAGTATTCTCTCAAGTTATTCCAAGTCTTGTGGTGTTGTGTGAAGCATTTGAGGCACAACATTTGGGGTGCTAGGCTCACAAAGTCTTGAAGGAATCCAAGCAACAACAAGGTATGTGTTTCTACTAGTTTTATGTTTTATGTAATCCCCATGCCATGCTAGTTAGGAAATAACCTTGAAAAAGTAATTTGCATGTATATAGAGAAAACATAGATTCAAGGTTATTAGGGTTGCATGTACACTTAGGAAGTGTTAGAATGCTCAAAACCCATCAGTGGTATCGGAGCCTAGGACTGTTTTCTGTATACTTCATGCAAAACTGCTTAAAAATCGAAAATTCTGCATTCTGACGACTAGACTCGCCGAGTCCATGGGGAGGACTCGCCAAGTCCATGAACAAATTCATCCTACTCGGCGAGTAGAATAATGCACTCGGCGAGTAGGAGCGTGCTGGGCAGTTTTTTCGAGTTTTGTTGCTGGAAATGGATTAAGATCATTATCCCAATCTGTTTTGGACTTGTAAAATCTGTTTTTCAAAATGATAATGATTATGTTAACCCATTTTACATGGCTTTTATCAATTTTCAAGTATTGTATATAGTTATATGATTTCTTGAAATTGCTTAATATGAATTTGTGTTCTTATGAGTTTTTAGAAGATCATAGGAATTATGTGTAACCACCATGTGTGTTTAATTCATGATCTTAATGGCTATGATGGTGTCCATAACTTGTCCTCAAGTTATGGATAACCAAAAGTCACTTCTTTTAATTATGATTAAAGAACTAAAGAGGTTTCATAAAATGAAGAGTCTTCATTTTTATGAACCATTAAAACTCATAAGTTACAAATTGAAGAGACTTGGAATAGTTTCAAATCTTGCCCTCAAGTTTTGGAATTTGAAAAGTCTTATACTTTAATACTTTAATTCCAAATTAAACCTTAGATTTTTAAAAAGGTTTAAAAATCAACACTTATACTATTATTATAATTTTATTATATAGATATGTATAAGAATATGTCATTCTTACCGTTAGTAGGCCTCATTCACGAAGCCGGTCTATAAGGGGGGTATAAGGTTGTTGCCTATAAAATGGTGACTTAATGGGTGTCCACTCTCACCCACCGCTTCCTTGATCGGTGGAGGGTCGTTAGCCGAACGGGTAGGATACGACTTTAAATACTTGTTAAAAGTATAATGAATTATAAAGTAACTATACATTATAAATTCCCAATCTTAGTTACTTTAGGAAAATTTAAAATTGGTGCTAGCCCATAAAATTACACTTTGTACCTTACCAAGTCGTTAGTGGAGCGTGTGTGGTTAACCGGCACACTAACATGGACTAGTAAGAGTGGTAAAGGGTAACTTGACTTTATTATAGATCGGTGGAGCGTGTGTGGTTAACCGGCACATCGATTAGGTAATATTGTTGAGGGTACCAAGTCAGTTTGTATGGTTATTCACACCTTGTTTGTGATCCTCGGCATCCCAGTCACAAACTTGAGAGGGCACAATCGAGATTCAAACATGCCATTGAAAAGTTCAATGTATCTCAAAAGATCTAGGAGTTTCAAAACCAATAAAACCTAATAATAAAATATTTCGTTCTTATGGTGGAAATTGGTAAATCGTCATTTACCTACCTTCAAATATTTTATAGTATGGATTACGGCATCCCTCTTCCAACTATAAATAGTTTGTTGGATCCTAGCCTTAATATTTCATTTGGGTGAATTATTAAGGATTCCTAATCTAATGAAACTTGTCTTTCTTTCCTTTCAGATGTCTTCCAACAATGCTTCTGGCTCAAACCCAACATGCTCCTTTTCCCTTATGAACTTGTGTGGTAAGGTCATCTTTGATGGATCCAATTTCAATGAGTGGATCAGAAACATCAGAATGATTACCCGCTACGAGGACAAAGAATATGTCCTCGATAGGGAGCTTAAGGTTGTGAATGAAGCCACTGCTACTCCTGAAGAGTTTGCGGAGTTTGTTGCACATGAAAAGGATGCTACTAAAGTAGCATGCATCATGATGGCCACCATGACTCCTGAACTTCAAAAATCCTATGAAGATTTCTACCCCTATGAGATGCACCTGGATCTGATGGAAAGGTACCATCAGAGCGCGCGTCAGGAGAGGTATGAAATCATCTCCTCCATGATAACCGCAAGGATGAAGGATGGTGAACCCATCACCGGTCACTTGCAGAAGATGCAAAGGTTCGTTGACCGGTTGCTGAAGCTAAATGTTGACTTTCCTGAGGAAATGGCGATTGACATCATTCTCCATTCCTTACCTCCAAGTTATGATCAGTTTCGTATGACTTATCATATGAACAAGGAGGAAGTCACACTTAGCAAACTTCAAGGACTCTTAAGGACAGCTGAAAATGGCCTTAAGGGTAAAGCGGTTGCTACTTCTACTCCTTCAACAGCCCCTGTTCTGGCTATTGGGCAGGGAAAGGGTAAGAAAAGGAAAAACCCTTCGAAGGGTACCAAGGGTAAGACTCTTGATGGTTCCTCTTCAAGTGGGACAAAGAAAGGTCCCATTACTCCTTCTTCAAACCCAAAGGAAGCACAATGCTTCTATTGCCAGGATAAGGGACACTTCAAGCGAAGCTGCCCCAAATATCTGCAAGATCTAAAGGATGGGAAGGTTAAACCCACCCATGCAGGTATTTACACAATATTGTCTAACAACTCATCTAATGCTAATTCTTGGGTGCTTGATACAGGGTGTGGTATTCACATTTGTACTGATTTGCAGGCACTAAGAAGAAGTGAGCAAGTGGAGCACAGGAAGATAAACTTAGTCATGGGCAACAGGAAAGCATCACCTGTTACCAAGATAGGAGTTTATTCTTTATTGCTTAATAATGGGTTAATGTTAGATTTGAATAAGTGTTGTTACTCGCCCGAAATGGCGAGAAATATTATTTCCTTTCATGGCTTGTACAAACAAGGTTTTACATTTTCATTTGATAATAAAAATGGTGCTATTAATGTTTATTACAATGATGTATTTTACTTTAAAGCATTACCTTGTGATGGTGTATATGAAGCCGTGAATGTTGTAGACAATCTAGGAAATAATGTGTT
Organism: Lactuca virosa; assembly: GCF_052849685.1. NCBI lineage: Eukaryota > Viridiplantae > Streptophyta > Magnoliopsida > Asterales > Asteraceae > Lactuca > Lactuca virosa. Next base: position 134,048,489 of record NC_136430.1, read on the forward strand.
GTATATTGATTCTTCAGATAGCTTGGATAAAGCATCCTTGTGGCATTGTCGTCTTGGACATGTTAACAAGAAGCGCATAGGCCAACTCCAAAAGGTTGGAGTCTTGGAATCATTTGACCTCAAGTCAGATGATAGTTGCGAGTCTTGTTTACTTGGAAAAATGACAAAGTCACCCTTCACAGGTACTTGTGATAGGGGTGAAGGTTTGTTGGACCTTGTACACACGGATGTGTGTGGGCCCTTCAGAGTTGCTACAAGGGATGCTAATCGCTATTATGTGACTTTTACTGATGATTACAGTAGATATGGATATATTTACTTAATCAAGCATAAGTCAGAAACCTTTGAAAAGTTCAAAGAGTTTAAGCAGGAAGTTGAGAATCAATTGGGCAGGAACATCAAGATGCTCCGATCCGATCGAGGAGGAGAGTATCTTAGCATTGAGTTCCTTGACTATCTTAAGGAATGTGGGATTGTCTCACAATTGACACCTCCCAGAACACCACAGTTGAATGGTGTAGCTGAGAGGCGCAATCGAACCTTGTTGGATATGGTTCGTTCCATGATGAGTCGAGCTTCATTACCAATCTCTTTCTGGGGGTATGCCTTAGAGACTGCCGCCCATATCCTTAATCTAGTCCCTACTAAAAAGGTTGCCAAAACACCTCACGAGATGTGGACTGGGAAAGTTCCCAATTTGGACCACATCAAGATTTGGGGTTGTGAAGCTTTCGTGAGGCGTGAGACTCATGATAAGCTTGAACCTCGAAGTGAGAGGTGTTTTTTCATCGGCTACCCACAGAGATCCTTTGGTTACCTCTTCTACAGACCTAGTGATAATGTGGTTTTTGTAGCAAGAAGAGGAGTCTTTCGTGAGAGAGAATTCATAAGCCAAGGGGACAGTGGGAGGCAAATTGACCTTGAAGAGCTTCAAGAGTCAAGTGGTGAAGGAACCTCTAATGCTATCGACCAACCTGAGGAGGAAACTCCTGTTGATCCGATAGATGAGTCTGTACCTCCAAGACGTTCCACTAGGGTGAGGAACACACCTGATTTTTATTATGGTTATCACATCACCACTGAAGGTGATACATTTATTAGTGATAGTACACTAATAGATTTGGATGAACCTAATAATTACAGGGAAGCCATGGCAGGCCCTGAGTCTGCTAAATGGAAGGAGGCTATGGACAGCGAGATTCAGTCCATGTATGACAATCAAGTTTGGAACTTGGTTAACAATGTACCAGGTCGTAAGACAGTTGGGTGCAAATGGATCTTCAAGAAGAAGACCGACATGGATGGGAAGGTACACACTTATAAAGCGCGACTGGTTGCGAAGGGCTTTACTCAAACTCCGGGAGTTGACTATGATGAGACCTTCTCACCAGTAGCTAAAATTAAGTCTATTAGAGTATTGTTAGCCATAGCTGCATTTCATGATTATGAAATATGGCAAATGGATGTCAAAACCGCTTTCCTTAATGGAAAGTTGGCTGAGGATGTTTACATGGCTCAACCAGAGGGTTTTGTCGATACAAGATACCCTAATAGAGTGTGTAAGCTTGATAAATCCATTTATGGATTGAAACAAGCATCTCGCAGATGGAATCTTTGCTTTGATGAGAAAGTCAAAGAGTTTGGCTTTTCTAGGAGTGAGGATGAGTCTTTTGTGTATGTCAGGGCTAGTGGGAGCATAGTTAGCTTCTTGGTGTTGTATGTGGATGACATACTTCTCATAGGAAACGACGTCCCAACCTTGCAGGAGGTTAAGTCCTGGCTTGGGAAGTGTTTCGCTATGAAGGACCTTGGGGAAGCTGCCTATATCCTAGGGATAAGGATATTGAGAGATAGGAGTAAGAGACTAATTGGACTTAGTCAAAGTACTTATGTGGATAAGGTACTGAAGAGGTTCAGTATGCAAGATTCCAAGAAAGGAGAATTACCAATCCAGAGTAATGCCAAGCTGAGTAAGACTCAGAGTCCGAGTACAGAGGCTGAGATAGCTGAAATGAGTCATATACCATATGCTTCCGCTGTGGGCTCGATCATGTATGCTATGACTTGTACTCGCCCTGATGTGGCCTTTGCTTTGAGCATGGTCAGTAGATATCAAGGGAACCCTGGCAAGGCACACTGGACAGCGGTAAAGAACATTCTCAAGTATCTGCGGAGGACTAAGGATTGGGTCCTTACCCTCGGGGGCAGTGATGACTTGAGAGTGGAAGGATATAGCGATGCTAGCTTTCAGACTGATAGGGATAATTTCCGCTCTCAGTCAGGCTGGGTCTTTATCCTAAATGGAGGGGCAATTACTTGGAAAAGTTCCAAGCAGGAGACAGTAGCTGATTCTACTTGTGAATCAGAGTACATAGCAGCAAGTGAAGCAGCTAAGGAGGCGATATGGCTAAAGAACTTCATCGGAGACCTTGGAGTTGTACCAGCTATAAAAGAGCCAATGGAAATTTTCTGTGACAGCGAAAGTGCGGTTGCTTTGGCTAAGGAACCAAGAGATCATGGGAGATCTAGGCACATTGACAGAAAATACCATTTCATAAGACATCGAATAGAAGAAGGACTCCTCGTGGCTAAGAGGGTATCATCAGATGAGAACCCGGCAGATCCCCTCACGAAGGGACTGAGCAGGGTTAAGCATTTACAGCATGCGAGGCGCATTGGGCTGAAGGATGATATTAGTTTCAATAATTAGATTCCTGAAACTTGTAAAATGTAATTGACATTTGATGATAAATAAAAGTTGTTATTTATTTATGAGTAAGGTGTTACTATCTTATGTTGATTGTTTACTATGTTTCAATTTTGCATGTTTTTACTTCCAGAATAATTATGTTATTATTCAAACCATCCACAGTCAGTCAAACTTTGGAAGTAAGTATTGATTTAAGACTGTCATGAATTTGGCTTGTATGATTTGTCTAAAAGTGCTTTGGACAATGCAATGGTTGCTACAACATTCATGAGTACTCATAAGGGCTGAGTATTGGATCCAACCCACGCTCACTTGCATCACTTCATGGAATTTATCTCGAGTGATCGTGAGACGGTAATATCATATAAATCTTCAAACCTAGAGATATGAGTTGTTGACTATGAGTTGGTTATTCATTGATTGCACGAAAACGCATTGGTAACTCGATGTCATAAAACGTGCCTTTGTGAGTAATTCAACAAGTAGTTAGTACAAGCATATCAGTCGAAGTTTAGCTGTTCCTTCTAGAAATAGAAGCGATATCTGGGCCCCTCGATGATTTGGTTTTGACCTATGTACCGGGCCCGGTCAGAACCTAATTGATGTGTTCAATTTAGTTCTATGTCGAAACAAATCAGAGATCGAGAAACAAATGCTGGACAATAAGTAAGACCATGTTCCATGTGTTTGTCCGGCTGATATCATGAGAACAGAGGATTATATGATCACTTATCTTAAATGGCGTATCATCATCATCTCAGTTCCGAGAGACTTTGAAAGAGCTACGATTGCTAGTCGGATTTTGAAGTCATATTCGCAAATATAGTTATTAGACTTATCCAAGTGGGAGACTGTTGGATATAGTGTCTAAGTCCATAACTTTATTTGGTATGTACTTGACCCGACCCGGCATGGTCCATTTGGGTTGCATGGCATTGCAATACTTGGATAGACTAAATGAGAGAATAAGGCACTTATGATTATTAATATATTATAAGTTCTAATATATTAATAATAGTATTATTTAATTAGTATTGATCAAGTATTAATCTAGGATTAATTTGGTGATCAAAGTGAGACTAATTAAATATATAGGGTTGATTATGACAATCATCAATTCTTTTATGGTGGATTAATGATCCATAGTTTATGGGTTATGGATGTAACCAAATGGAGCTCCATGGATGGTCCATGGGAGTTACAAATCCATGGGTCATGGGAAATCAAGAGTCATGACAATTAAGGGCATTCATGTGTAAACCCTAATTGTGACAACACTATAAAAGGAACCCTATAGCTAGCAAAAAGTGGAGCTAGTGGACATAGTGTTACTAGAGAGGGCATAACCAATTTTGAGTGCTAGAAGTATTCTCTCAAGTTATTCCAAGTCTTGTGGTGTTGTGTGAAGCATTTGAGGCACAACATTTGGGGTGCTAGGCTCACAAAGTCTTGAAGGAATCCAAGCAACAACAAGGTATGTGTTTCTACTAGTTTTATGTTTTATGTAATCCCCATGCCATGCTAGTTAGGAAATAACCTTGAAAAAGTAATTTGCATGTATATAGAGAAAACATAGATTCAAGGTTATTAGGGTTGCATGTACACTTAGGAAGTGTTAGAATGCTCAAAACCCATCACAGTTGTGGCGTGCAGAAAAGCATGCCGACACCACTCAAGATCAGTGTCGTGGTCGGATACAAGGTCTTTGGGGATTAAGCTCCAAGACGGCCTATAGAGACCCGAATGAGACCCTGAAGGAGGAAGGACAGCTCCCATTTTACTAGGAGAAGTTGACACATGACCACGAGAAGGCACAAATACAACCTTCTCCTTGGCTCTCTCAACAGCAGGATCGGGGTCAGTCACATCGGTAGTCTTCTTCTCTTTATTACCGGGCAGTTCAGTCGCCCTGTTGTGTACCCCCTCCAACAGTTTCGAAGAAATTTCAATGGGGACACTGGTGGAACCTTTGGAACCCCCTAGCAAGAGACTCAAGTTACGTGTCTTTCAAAGCGGGGGCTCAGTTCTAGTCGTCTCAACGCTACCGCCGGAAGAGGCTTCTAACAAAGCAAAACGCCTCTTGACACGCCGTAGAATCCTTGGAGGCCCGGAAGGGACAGGATCCTTCTGAGAAGCACCGGTAACAATGACATCCTGCAGATCCGGCTCCTCGTCAGCACCAACAGCATCCTCTGAACCGGAGAGAGACTCAGATATAGCCCCGATACCCCGACCGAAAACAGGTGGCGGGAGAGTCTCTACAAGGTCGATGTCGCGGCACTCAAGATCATCGTCGAATAGACATCATAGAGCTCTCTATAAGGAGATAACCTCCTCCACACCTGAAAAAAAAGGTAACAACGGTTAAAAAAATCACCGATTTCAAAGTACTTTGCCAAATAAAAGGGGGGAGGAAGGGAAAGCAGAAGAAGTATCATACCTTCTCTCTCGACGAAAACTCGAGCATTTTCCAATGAGCCCTACAAGCGGCGCTCATCCCACCAATAACCAAGAAGCAGTCGAGCCAATCCTCACCATTGATGCTAAACTTCTCTAGGGCATCTGCTAACTCTTTGTCAGCACCAAAGAGCGTTGGAGCACGGTCTACATATGCCTTGGTCCTAGGATAGCTAAGCACCACAAGATCACTGTTCACCCACAAAAACTTCTCATGCCAATTCTTTTTAGATTTCTGATCATGGATGAGGGTAGGGACTCCGTGTCGGCGAGAAAGGGTTCGAGTCCCAGACTGGGTGGAAGCATTGAAAAAGTTCTTGAACGTCGGGACAGTCCGCTGGAAACCTAGGGAACAGCAGAGAAGCTCAAAGCCCACAATCTTGTTTATGGCGATTGGGGTCACTTCCCTCATAGAAAACTCGTACTCGCGAATGATCAGGTTGAAAAAGTCCATAATAGGTAAGCATAGACCCGCCTCGAACAAGGCAATTGGAATGCCGACCTTGCCCTCAGGACCGATGCATCAGGGAGAGGAATTTGAACCCCATGTTCAGGGACAAACCCAAATCGGAACTGGAAGGATTCCCATTCCTCAGCAGTGAGTTCCCTTCCTAAAGGACGAGCGACACCCATGGAAGAATGCAAGGAAAGATTGAAAAGGTTCTTCAGAACAAAAAAGCAAAGTGATAAATGCCGAGAATGAGAAGGAAATGCCAGGAAAAACAAGGGTTTAAATGCCACAAAAGAGCACTGAACCGTCTCATGATGAAACCGCCGAACAAAGACAACTCTGTCTTGTCAGCCGCACAGACTAGCAATAACATTCCGCCACGTGTCTATTACTAGACTAGAACAACTCTACTATGTCGCCAACGCAAAAGCCTACTGGTCTAAGGGACTTGTTAACGTTACCGTATGCGACCACGTTAAATCTGAAGGAAAGCACTAACGGGACGTTATCCCACCAGGGCCTTGTCCGAATCTCAGTCTTAGCCCGGACAGGTCAGCGCCAGGATGACAACCCACTTTCCCCCACGAGGAAGAATATTCCTCGTGATCCTCTCATTCTCTCATGACCAATCAGGTCTTGACAAAGAGCCTGATGACGCCCAAAACTGACGTCACCTGGCTGTTAGACGACGTGAGCGTACTTCTCCCAGTAGGAAAATGTCACGTTTCACTCGCACATGGGGAAGTCACCCATTCCGTTAGTAACATGTATAAAAAGATCCCTTCCTGCCCAAGGAAGGGGATCATCTTCTTCCCTATACAATTTACCTAAATATCTCTGAGAAGAAAACATAACTTGATCGTCGGAGTGACGTCCCAGGAGAACCCCCGGTCGTCCTCTAACGAATCTTCTGTGTTGTGTATCCAAGAAACCCTCCAAGACCAACTCGCCAACAAACGATCAATTCCCTGGAGATCATGGCACAATATATATATATATATATATATATATATATATATATATATATATATATATATATATATACACACACACCAAGGTTGTAAAAATCGTTCGGCAGTAGCTCGGCGGTCGACTGGCGATAAGTGATTAATCAGACTCAGCGGGGATTAATCGACAATTAATCAGGGACCCTAAATTATTAATAAAATTATTTAAAAAATTAATATTTCCTAAAAAATTAAGTATTTAAAATTTTGAAATTTTAAAAATTCTAGGATAATATTTTAAAATTTGAAAGCTTAAAAATTTAAAATTTTAAAATTTTGGTGTAATATTTGAAATTTTTTTTTTTTTGAATTTTTTAAATATTTCCCGCCTATGACTGCCGAGGACCGCCAAGGCCGCCAAAGACATCCAAGCCCGAGTTTGACCGATTTTGATCAATTTCCACCAAGCACCGTAATCGTAATCGGTTCGAGGTCGCCAAGCGATTAATCGGCCGCCAAGGCCGATTTCTACAACACTGATATATACTTATAATAGGAAATTATATGTATTATATATTATTTCTCATAAACAGCTTCCTGTTTGATGTCTTATGTTGGAAATCAGAGCAATATGGAGGATTTATGGGACTGGGTGTCACATCCTTACCCGGAAGAAGATCAAGTGGTGCCATGCACGCCTGAGGAAGAGAGCGATTACGATCTGACAATGCCCCTACCACCTACCCCAGTATCAGCTGATGATGAGCCATATGAAGATGAGGAAGAGCCCAATGAGGAGTAGGAGTAGCCTAACGATGAGATCAGTGGAGTACCTGCAGACAGTTCACCCTACCCATATTCATCTTCCCACCTGGATCGTGATGAGACTCGGCAGGAGGACCCTACCGAGTCAGAGTCATCCACATAGATTGTTGCGTCACATCCCAAATCCTCTCTCAGTATTCATACTTCGGGACTCAGAACTATAACAACCCCTAGAAATTCCATTCCTATCTCTTCATACAAGTGGGCAGCCTCACCACCATTATCATCGAGATCATTAAAGAAACCTTGCCCCACCCACAAATGGACTCCACAGGTGGACGAGTGGATCATGGAAGATAGTATTGGGTTTTATGAGGTTGGAGAGTCCTCCCAGACACCTAGGCGCGATCCCATCCCATAGGATCCCACAGATAGAGCGATCTCAGTGTTAGTCCCACGAGTAGCACAACACAGGGTTCACATACATCAGATAGAGGAGGATCATGTCTCGCTGAGGAGGGAGATTAGATCATTACCTGGTAGAGTTAGAGATTTAGAGCAGGGGAGACAAAATGAGGATCCTCCACGCATATGATCATTTAGAGGAGACTCATTCTTTAATGCAGTATCATCAGGTCGTGATCGAGAGTCTAGAGCAGTGAGTGAGAGAGACAGAGTTGAGATTGATGGTGTCAAAGATAGGTGCAACCACTATGGAGGTTATGATCAGTTGCCTTCAGCATCATTTAGCACAGATAGTGGCTTAAATGATAGTTTGTTTTGGATTGTGGTAGATAGTTCTAGCCAAGGAAAGCTAGGAACTATGATTTTTGGGGTTTAAGGGAAGGAAAACTAGTGTAGCAGATAATAGGAAACTGCTATGTCTTTTGATTTTAAAATAGATGTTTTTCATGTTCAAACCACACCATTGTACACTCTTTTTAGGAAATCTGATGTAAAAATTTGTGGAAGTTAATGAAAATTATGTGATCTTATCGTATATTGTGTTACTTGTCTGATTCTGTAACGCCGTAAATTTTCAATCAAAATTTTCATTTTTCAAATCACATAAATCTCATCAACACATTTCACAAAATCCCCAATTGTCAAATTATCGAAAACACATATTCATAATTGTTTGAATAAAATCCAGGATCCTCAAAACATAACTCCATCTACTGTGTACAATAAAGCCGGTGCCTTCCCGCGATACTGAGAAGTACCTGAAACACATATCACACAACACGGTAAGCACAAAGCTTAGTGAGTTCCCCAAAATACCACACATAATTCAGTAGCCTCATGGATATATCTCAAATAAGACCCTCCGGTCAATGTGTCTCAGTGGAACCCTCCGGTCCCACAGCTCGGGTGGACCCACCGGTCCTAACTCAGTATAGCTTAGAATAATACACAACATAAATCACAGAGACATAATGCAGGATATCACAATACGCAACAATAGCATACAAGACTCTACGGTCACACAAATTACCACTCAAGGTAAGTATAGTGAGAAGACTCACCTCGTAAACAATCAAATAAGCCTCGTACACGAATCACCGATCTAGCCTCCGCCTAACACATATGATAATTATCACTAATTAGCACTTCGATCACAACTCTAAATAAACCAAACTATTTTCTCTCTCTAACTCTTGGGATGGGTAAAAGACCATTTTACCCCTTCATGGTCCCCATAATCCCTGCTTGACCAAACCCTAAAGTCAACAAAAGTCAACACTCGAGTCAAAAGCCCATGTTGACCCGTTTCGCCGAGTATAGCTCATGGACTCGTCGTGTTTCCCAGAACTCAGTACATCGTGAAAACCCGAGTCAACTCGCCGAGTTGCTAGCTATCTCATCGAGTCAATGCAGTGTCCAGAAGACCAGGAAAACCCCTCCTACTCGTCAAGTTGTCCCATCAACTCGTCGAGTCCACTCTTAATCCAAAGACGGGCAAAACCCGTTCAACTCGTCGAGTTGTCTCGTCAACTCGCCGAGTCTGCAATGCGTCCAAACCATCGGGGTAAACCCTAACCGACTCGTCGAGTTGTCTCATCAACTCGTCGAGTCCATTAAGTCTATTTCCTCATTCAGATGATTTTGGACAGAAATAAGGTCTCATACTCTAGATCTAGCCTCCTAAGGATGAATCATCACGTAAAGCTGTAAGCTTTACGCTCATGCATGGCATATAGGGCTCAAAATGCCAAAACAAGCTCCATAAAGGTCTTTATGCTTTCTCTCTCTCATAACGACTACAACCCGTCTAGGGTTTCTCTCGGTGTGTCTAAATGGTCAGGGAGGCGAAAATGAGGGCTTAAGGGCCTTTAAATAGGGTGCAAGCCCTAAAATTAGAGTTTTCTCAATACACTCAACTCGTCGAGTCCAGCCCTTCGACTCGACGAGTAGGCTTCATAATTCGTGTGGCCAGCTCATCCCCTACACGACGAGTCGGGACCAACCAACTCGTCGAGTAGGTCCTCCAAAGTGCATTATAACTCTTAAATTTCTCATCCAGGATTCGGGGTGTTACAGATTCATTTTCTTGATATATTTAACTATATTAACTAAATTATCAAAGAAAAACTCTAAATTTATCATAACAAATAACATATGCCATAAATTTAGAATCGTGCCTCGCACCAGAAGAAACCTAAGACAAACCGAACCCAATCCTGAGCCTATAAGCTCAGCCACAATTGAGGTTAGTAGACCAACGTGTTACTGATGCAATAGCAAACCTAGAGACCCCTAGGAACATAGGATCAGGAGGAAATGAAGGTGAGAGTTAGCAAGGAGATAACCGAGGTCCAACTAGGATTTATGCATATAAAGATTTTATAAACTGTAAGCCAAAACCCTTCCATGGAAACGAAGGCGTATTTGGGTTGACTAGGTGGATAGAGAAGATGGAGTCTGTTTTTGAGATAAGATTATGTCCGGAGGACTATAAAGTTATGTTCGCTTCCTGCACCCTGGCAGGCGTATCCCTAAGCTGGTGGACCAGTTACACAAAGACCATGGGCGTTAATGTAGCAAATTCTATATCTTGGAGTGAGTTAAAACAACTCATGATTGAGGAGTACTGCCTAAAAGAGGAGATACAGAAGCTGGAGCAGGAGCTGTGGAATCTGATGATGCAAGAAGCTGATGTTGCCACATATACAAGTCGTTTCAATGACCTTGCCACCTTATGTCACGGGATGGTCACCTCGGAATATAAGAAGATAGAGAGGTATATTTGGGGTTTGCCTCAGCCTATCCAAGGCTTAGTCACTGCCTCAAAGCCAACCACCTTCGACAATGCCAAGAGACAAGCCTTTAGTACGACCAATCAAGAGATTCGTCGTGGCACGTTGGTCCAAAAGGCTGACCTTCCGAAGCTGGAGGGTAGAAAAAGGACCTCGACAGTGATTCAGGCATTTACGGTTACGATAACCTCGACAGTGACTACCTATGGAAGTAACCTATTGAGTCTTATTATGTTGCGTCATGGGCTTGTTTTGTATATCCGGATTGGGCCTGTCCATCCGTGATTATCTAGTAGGGTTAGACTATAAATAGTGCACGCATGTATGCATTAGAAAATAGATTGATTATCATTATTATTGTTTTGTAACCCTAAACACCTCTACAGTCGAAGTTCTTAATCGAGCTCTTCTGAGGTGTTAAAGGATTAATCATACGACATCTTTAAAGCCATTCTTGTGTTCATAATTACATCCTTAATTGTTTTCCTGCATAAAATCTATCGATCCTAATAGAACATTGTTCTAACAATTGGTATCAGAGCAGGAGACTGTGTGATCAATACACATTCCTTCTATGTTAAGAATTCTTTTGGGTTTCCGCTTTTATCGAATATAAAGAAGTTGTCTTCTTCCTGTCGACGGTAACTCTTGTTTCTGATAAAACCCTAATCTCAAGTTTACAGGTCTGATTCTAGCATCTCACCATGTCTCACGAAGATTCTCAAACAAATCCCATCAACATCTCTAACAGCATTGGATCCACTACCAGGATTCCCATTCTTTACACTCAAGAGTATGAAGTATGGGCGCATCACTTTGAAGATTATGTGGTCGGATCTGAAGATAATGGTTATCTCATCTGGGAAGCCATCACGCTTGGGCCATTTGTTCATTCTGGAACGAACACGACTGTTAAGACCCAAAAAGAATATAACAAGCTGGTGGCGGACGTAGACAAGATGCCACAGGATGAGAAGGACAAGTTGCTGTGTAATGTAAAGGCCATGAGAATGATCAGATTCGCCTTGAAATCTGACACTTTTCGGTTAGTTGGTTCATGCACGACGGCCAAAGAAATCTGGGATAGGTTGAAAGAACTTTACTCAACCGATGAAGATCTAGAACACTCTATTCAAACCTTGCTGCTATCAGAATTTGGAGTTTTCGAACAGAAACCAGAAGAGAAGCTGATACAAACCTTCGATCGCTTCAATCATCTCCTAAGCAAGATGATCAAGCATGGTATAGAAAGGAATTTGATCGAACAAAAGGTAACATTCATGAATGGTTTGAGACCAGAATGGATGGCTGTGGTTTCAACAGTGAAAGCACATGAACAGTTTAAATCTTACTCACTAGCGAAACTTGTGGGAATACTGAAGTCCCATGAGAGTGTGGTAAAAAAGGAGGCGAAGGTAGTTTCGGGTGTGGGATCGTTGGCCCTTGACTCAAAAGGAAAAAGTATTGCAGAAGAAGAAGAGGAGTCGGATATATCTGAGTGTGACCTTACAAGCGAAGAATATGCTATGATGGTCACCAATCCAAAGAAGTTTGCACGAAGAAAATTTCCTGTCAATAAGAACCGAAACTGGCAGGGAAGTTACAGTTCTGAGAAGGTGAAAGATGAACCGAAAATTACTTCTCAAAAGGATGATGACAAGAAGGAGAGCAAGCTTGCAGGAGACTCAGGGTTCGACTGCAATTACTGTCACGGCAAGAACCACTTTGCCCAAGATTGCATGCTGAGGAAGATGGCTGAGAAAAGAGATGGTGAAGACGATGAGGCGTACTACATGCGAAAGTTGGAAGAGATCAAGAAAAAGAAGGCATCAAACAGTTCAATGAATGCCTTGATTGTGCAGGAGAATGCAGATGAAGATGAGTTCGGTGGCGTTGAAGTCTGGTCAACCGATTCTGAGGATGAAGAGGTGAGAAAGCCCACTCATGGAAGAGCTTATGTGGCCAAGGATGTAGGTTCGGCTGGAAGATGTTTGATGGTCACAGCTGGTGGATCAACCGAAAGTGCAAGTAAGGAGCCAAACCTCACTGAGGACAAGTGCTTTGCAGCCAAGCCCGTGAGCGAAGATCGACGACTGTGATCGGCTGATCTAAAAGGTACAATCCATCCTTGAATCACTTAAAGTTCCAGTAACAAATTATGAAGAAGAATTAAATGAATTAAAATTTAAATTTTCTAACTTAAGTGGAAGTCTCATGCAAACTCGCTTAGCGAATTCTAACCTAACTGACCAACTCAGCAGGGTGTCTTCAAAGAGTGAGGAGAGAAGGATGTGGATTGAGCTGGAGGAGTCGGAGTTAAATAGGGCTAGGGATGAAAGTATTTATTTGCAGCGAGACAATTTAAATTTTTTGAAACAAAGGAATGTTTTTTGTTTAATTGCAAAGCGCTTATATACTAATATTACTCAATTGCATTTAAATTGTGAAATAGGGAAAAAGATTCATAAAATGATTTTACCCTTCCTTGAATTTAAGGAGGATGAAGTCATAGCTGAATGTGAATCAATTGTGTCCTCCGAAGAGACATCCATCCATTACAAAATCGGACTGGACAAAATAGAAACCTTCATCGACTCTAAGGAACATAAATGTATGCTCAAAGATCTTTTAGATGAAAATTATAGGTTAAAAATTAAGTCCGAAACTATTCAATCGTTTGATTCGTCTAACGCCAAATTAATTTCAGAAAATAAAATGAACATAGAAAATACGTCTGAATTTGATGAGGAAAGTGAGATGAGCGAAATCTCAGTAGAAGACGTGGTTGATTGCTCAGAGTTTATGAAGAGAGAAACCGAGAATGTGAAACCCCTCATTTCTGAAAATTCGGTTGAATACGCTTGCCTGTCAAAAGACAAGCCACAGGAACTCAAAGAGAAAGCAATGGTTTATCATAAGGTTCAAACTGTGCCGAATCAGGTATACGCTGTTACAGGGATCACTACAAAATAAACGGCAGAGTTAAAAATCTTGGTCGACAAAGACAACGCTGAAGGGTGCGACGATTACTTCTGGTCAGCCCCTATTGATAATGCAGACGAAACCATAGGCTTATCTGAGCAAACCTCATGGAGGGTAAAAGGAAGATATGTTGCTGAACCTATCAACAAACCCTTGAGTTTCGACAAACCAAGTACAAGTGGAACGAAAGAGATCCCTGAAGAACCAAAGAGAACACCGAATGTTCCAACTAAGACAACCAAAACTCAAAAGGAAAAGCCAAACGCTAGCTTCAATATCCACAAAGCTCAGAAGGAGTTAGCTGAACAGAAACGCCAAAGAAATCAGAGATACATGAAAAATCTGAATGAGCGTAAACGTTATTGGCAGTCTCAAAATCCCAACTATGTACCTCCTAAGAAAGAATCAATTGACAAAGGAAAGGAAAAACTAAAAGGAAAAGAAAATTTCAGTCCAAATTCCTACTATTCCAAATCTCAGAACCGAACGTCTACTTTCGGTTCCAACACCAGCGCTCAGAATCGAAAGTCAAGTTTCGGTCCCAAGCCTAGTTTCGGTCCTTCCAACTCCCAAAGAAAATCAAATTCAGTGGAGGACATCAAAGGAAAGGGAAAGCTTGATTCTAATTTTGATTCTAATAATAAGAAAAAGTCAGCTAACCCTAGGATTCAAAAGGAAACACCAAAACCATCTAACAACACACCATCAAATACACCAAAATTTAAACAAGATAAAACTAAAATCAAAGTGTACACCATCAAAAGAAAAGATCAATCCACTCTAATAAAAAGAACTTATTTGGTTGATATTTCTACTGCAATTCCTTTTTCTGTGAAAGACTCACAAGGACCCAAGAAACTTTGGGTTCCTAAATCTGCTTAAATTTGCAGGTGATTAGTGACGAGCAGTTCGATGACGAATGGTATATAGACAGTGGCTGCTCACGTCACATGACAGGAAGGAAGGAAGAGCTGAGGGAGTTTAGGTCCCTAAAAGATGGTGGATGTGTGAAGTATGGCAATAACTCATATGGCACAATCAAAGGATATGGTATGATAACCAACGGAGACTTCTCGATTCGAAAAGTAGCGTATGTAGAAGGATTGCATCATAACCTCATCAGTGTGTCACAATTAGTTGTGGGAATAGGTTTGAAGGTTTCATTTGATGATGAGGGCTCTGAAATAATTGAGAAGCATTCTAAAAAGGTTCTGTTAAAGTCTGAAAGCAAGGGAGAGATGTATCCTTTAAATCTCAACCCTATTAAAGGAAAACCTGCGATATGCCTGCTATCAAAGGCGAACACTGATGAAAGCTGGTTGTGGCATCGACGCCTATCGCACCTGAACTTCAAATACAACCGAAATATCTTTCGAGGGGGAGAATCCAATTCCATCCCCAACTCATAAAGGTCCAAACCCACCCAATAATAGTCCAATCGAGGGGGAGAATCCGACTCCCACAGAGGAGGAAAACTCTGGATCTGACAAGGGATACACTTCGCCATTTGAGAGGGAGAAAGAGAATACAACTAACGAAGGTGATCAATCAGAACTTGAAGAGGAAGTAAATGCAGAGTTGGATCCAGCCTATGACCCAAATTATCCTCCTTTAGTGAAATGGACCAAGGATCATCCCAAAGCACAAATCATTGGTGAATCATCTGAGTGAGTTCTCACACGTTCTCAATTGAAAGCGAAACAAACTGCATTATTCTCTAATGTTGAATTTTGTATGTTTAATTCGTTTGTCTCCAAAGTCGAACCGAAAACAGTTAATGATGCACTTGATCATTCTGATTGGGTACAAGTAATGCAAGATGAACTCCATGAGTTCGAAAGAAATCGAGTTTGGAGGCTGATTCCCACACCAAAGGACGCTTCAGTGGTTGGCTTAAAATGGGTCTTCAGGAATAAATTGGACAAAGAGGGGAACGTCATTCGCAACAAGGCTCGGTTGGTGGTGAAAGGATATTGCCAAGAGGAAGGGATAGACTGTGAGGAAGCCTTCGCTCCTGTAGCAAGGTTGGAATCTGTTAGAATTTTTCTGGCATATGCTACTCATAAAAACTTCGAAGTTTTCCAAATGGACGTAAAATGCGATTTCTTGAATGGAGAACTGGAAGAAACAGTGTATGTTGAGCAACCTCCCAGGTTCGTGAACGAGAAATTCCCTGATCATTGCTATGTGCTGGATAAAGCTGTATATGGTTTGAAGCAAGCACCGAGGGCCTGGTATGAAACTTTAACTTGCTTTCTGAAAATGTCGAAATTTAAGCAAGGTTCGGTTGACCCAACCTTCTTTCGAAAGAAAGAAGGCGAACATCTAATGATAGTTCAGATTTATGTCGATGACATCATCTTCGGCTCCATGCATCCTAGCTTAACGGCTGAATTCAGGAAGTTGATGGAGACTAAATTTGAAATGAGCGCAATGGGTCCGATTAATTTTTTCCTTGGTTTGAATATTAGACAGGGACCAGAAGGTATATTTATCAACCAGGAGGCCTACATAAAGAACTTGCTGGCAAAATTCGGTATGACGGGAGATTCGAAAGTGAAGGTTCCTATGGCATTTGGCACTAAGTTAACACCTTCTCTGGAAAAACCTGCTGTTGACATAACACTATATCGACAAATGATAGGGCCCCTTATGTATCTAACAGCTAGTAGACCGGACATTATGTTTTCTGTTTGTTATTGTGCCATGTTTCAAGCTAATCCAAGAGAACCTCACATGGTGGCAGTGAAAAATATTTTTCGTTACCTGAAGCGAACCTCATCTCTCGGTCTCTGGTACCCTGCTAGATCTGGATTATTTATTCAAGCTTTTTCTGGTGCTGATCTTGGAGGATGTGGTCTGGACCAAAAGAGCACAACTGGTGGATGCCAATTCCTTGACGGTAAACTTGTTAGCTGGCAGTCCAAGAAGCAAACCTGTGTGTCACTTTCAACATCCAAAGCTGAGTATATAGCTGCAGCATCTTGTACTTCTCAAGTAATATGGATACAAAGTCAACTAAGAGACTATGGGCTAAGTATGAAGAAGATTCCTCTCTATTGTGACTCAGAAAGTGCAATAAGAATATGCCATAATCCAGTGCAACACTCAAAGACTAAGCATATTGCACTTAGATATCATTTCATCAAGGACCATGTAGAAGATGGGAACGTGGAAGTACATTTCGTTCGGTCCTCTGATCAACTTGCTGACATATTCACTAAAGCCTTACCTGAAGCGAGCTTCAATAAAATTTTACAAGGCTTGGGAATGATGGAAGCAGAGTCGGTACCGAATCCTCAAATCTCTCTCTAAAAATTAGACAAGCGAAATAGAGCGAACGCTCGGTCTATTTCAGTTCCGGATTTTTTGGGAACCGAAATGAACCGACCGCTCGGTCTATTTCGGCTCCATAATTTTTGGGAACCGAAATGAACCGAACGCTCGGTCTATTTCGACTCTGGAATTTTAAGGAACCAAAATGAACTGAACGCTCGACTTATTTCGCTTCATTCTTTTAAGATTTGGTTTCGGTTGTACATTTTGTTTATTCTATTAAGTCTATTTTCTGTTTTTATTCTTTTTCAGAAAATCTCAAAAAAAATCCAAAAATATTTTTTTAGAAAACTTCAAAAATACAAAAATATTTTCTTTCTCTGTTTTTATTATTTTTCAGAAAATCTCAAAACTTCAAAAATATTTTTTCTCAACATTTTTTTTGGTTTGTTTGTTTTGTTTGTGTGATGTGTTTGTTTGCTTGTTCTTCTAATTAGGTCCCAAGTATACCAGTACAACAAAATTTGGAGATAAGGCAGGTATGATTCTCTCCATCTGAACTAGTTAAGAGTCCCTAGAAGCATGCTGCTGCATGTTGACCGAAGCCTCTACGACTAAGAGCAAGGCCTTAATGATTCGATCTATATCTATCATTTCTTCCCAATCAGGCTGTAACAATCACCTCAAGTCAAGAGCTACCTTACTTTTCTCAAATGAGTTAAGAGTTTTCTGCTTTGTCATGTTAATACAGCAGAGGTACTTTCGGTTCTTTAACCACCCTCCTTACATTCTCCATCAATTTTCGGTTCACCACTGTAACCCTTGAGACTCTTGGTCTTTACCACTGAGGTTTATGGTTACATCAAATCTGTGTTTGTGATCTTAGATACGTACACCACGTCCTGAGTGAAACCCACAATCCAACACCAACAATGAATTGCCGGTGAATTATTATATTCAAGATCTTACTGGTTACCTAATGAAACATCATTTTATTTTTGAGTGGTCTTTTATGAAATTGTCTAACACCAAGGCACTTCTAACCAAAAAGATCAAGTTTGTTTTTGTTTTTGAGATTTCTATCACCTTTAGTCACTATAAATTATATCCTACCTACTTGTTCAACAGACCACATCGGCCTCACAAGTACTTCTTCCAACATTCGGTCTTATGTTAAGAATCGACGTTCGGTTGAAGATAAGCTACCTTTAGCCTATAAATTAAAAGAAGCCTTTCGGTGTTTCTTTACAAACACTCGATCGTATTTTCTCGGGAAACCACACAAGCACTTCAAGTCTCTCTTGACTTTGAAGGAAGCGATTCTTGCCCGGAATCATCTGCTTTATGTCTTCTAATAGACATCACTCACATCCAATACACATTTTGCTTTATTTCTTTATCTTTTGTCACCCTATTGCACGAAAATTTTGATTTTCCAACTTTCTGGTTGTTGTTGGTTCGATTTTTGCTTATCTTTTGGAGCAACATGGGTTATCCTAAACTTTGGAGCGAAGCTGAATTTCAAACGACGAATTGAGGATAAGCTTTTGGGCGCGTGAATTTGAACGGTCCCTAAACCCACGTGTGCTGATGTATACCTGGGAGCAACCACCCTGTCACATCGCGCTTTTTCAGGCGACGTTTCAGTGACCTCATCATTATCATGACAATTCTTTCTCTCTCCTGCCAACGGTATATAAAGGGTTTCTAATTACATTTGTCTTTTTTACCTGCAACAAACTCTCTCTATATACACGACGATTTACAACTGTTCATCTTCTTCCTTAACTCAACAATGGCGACTTCTTCATCGGCTCACGATCAAACTGATTCGTCCACATTGCTTTCGATCAAGCCAAACCAGAACATGATCATTGAACTCAACCCTTTTCTGTACGATTCGTATATGCTACAAGTGGTTGAGTGTTTGAAGTATTCACCTCTGGTTCTAGCCCTAACACAGGTGGAATCCGTCCCAATGTCCCTCCTATCGCAGGTTTACACTACTCCTTCATATGACAAGAACAAGGAGAGGATCTACTTCAAAATCTTCTCTCACAAGGCTTCGATTTCAAAAGGGAGATTTTGTTCACTATTGCAACTTGCTGTGGATTCGTCTGTGATCTCACCGGACTTCATCACCACTACTCAACTATTCTCGATGCTCTACGAGATGGGTTACACTGATGTGCTTACCACGGTTACGAAGGTTAAGAAGTCATGCTTACCACCCCAATGGAATGGATTGCTTACTCTTCTCATCAAGAGTTTGGCGGAGAGGAGTGGTGGGCCTGATGGTACCAGCAAGGGTTTTCTGACCCTTCTATACGGTCTTTACAATGGTATAAATCTCGACTATGTGTCGATTATCTGGTCACAGGTGGTGTAAAGCCTTAACACTTCGACGAGGCACTCTGAAATTTCGTGTGGACGATTCTGGACTCTCATTACACGAAGGGCGATTGATACTTTGCAGATTCCGGTAATGAAGGATGCCCTAGTCGCGACTGTGGCTACGTTTCACACCAAGAAAATTATCATTTCTGATCCTACAAAGTTCCCTCACAATGGCTCCATACCTGAGACGATGTACAGGTGTGTCTCAGCCGAGAGTAAGGTCATGACTAATTATCGCAAGATTCTTCCCAAGGAACCGAGAGTCTTATCTCCTGAATAGCAGGCCGCCTTGGATGCTGTGGAGAAGCCTGGAAACCGAGGAAAAAGGGCTACTACCAAGAAAGGGACAACCGATGATGATAAGTCTAATCCTGCTAAGTCAAGGAAGCGAAAGTCTGAGAAAGGGGATTCTTCTAAGCCAAAGAAGATTAAGAAGATGGCGAAGAAATCCAAGAGTCCCTCTCCTTCCAGTTCAGAAAACGATGAGGAGGATGAAGAAGAGGAAATTCATCATGAATCACCGAGAGGTAACACACCTCCCCGATCCCCAACTCCAAACGAACCTCTTCATGACAAACTTCCCACACCACCCTCATCACCGAAACAGACAGTTCCAATTTCGGTTGCTCCTCTTCCACCACCTACCACATCTCAAACAACAACTTCTCTACCACCACCACCACCAGTTAGTACCACTTCTATTTCTACAACTCCCTTACCACCTCCTATCATTTCTCAATCAACTTCCACCACTATCCCAGAACCGACAGTAAACGTCAACGTATCTGATGCGGGGGCGAATACTGAAACAGAACCTCCTGTTACTTCTAAACCACTTTCAACCTCCACTTCAACCGATTCTGGTGCAACTCTCGGTGGTGCTAATGATGAGTTTGATTCGACCTACTACAGTCCCTATCGGATTCCTACAGATGATGACGATGAAGCTCCAGTCACGAGACAACAACTGCAGAGCATTGATGAGAAACTTGATAAATTGTTTGATACCAACAAGTCATACAGTGATGTTGTGCTCAAAGCTTTTTTGGACACTGCTCTTGAGCAATATACTGGGGCTATTGACAAATCAACAAAGGCTGTTGACGCTTCTACTTCTTCTTGCAAGAAGGCCACTACTGACGTTGCAGAAATTGTTCACAGTACTCAGATCTTTCTTGAGTCACTCAAAGGGCATGCTGATACCAATGCCGCCAAGGTGAATGCTTCTGTGAATTCCTTATCCAAGTCACTTCAAGAGGAGCACAATAAGTTTGAGGCTGTTCGTTCTTCGATGCAAGCAGAGAACACTTCACTTATCAGTTCTGTGAATTCTCGGCTTGAATCTCTCCAAGCTGATTTCGCAAAGGAGAGTACTCTGAAGGAAGATCTTGCCTGCCAAGCCTCCACTATTGAAGTTCAGAAGGTGCAGCTTGCTTAAGCTGAAAAGGAAATTTCTTTGTTGAAAACTGAAAGAGCTGTCTTTCGTAGCTGTGCTGGGGATGTCAAGGATATGCTTACCAATCTTCTTGGTGCTCATGATCCTATCCTTACTCTCACTATCAGAAATCATCTAACATCAAAACTTCTTCATGCCCTTGCAATGTTACATGAAATGAAGGGTGTTTCGGAGAGATTCATACCTCCAAAACAAGGGGGAGAAGGTGCTCGACCGAAGGTTACTGTGAAAACTGAATCTGCTAAACCGAAGGTCACAATTACAACCGAACCAAAGGGTAATGAAGCTTCGGGTTCTGGTGATAAAGATAAAAAGAAGGGGATTGATGATGACAGTGAAGAAGAATAAGAGACTATAGCTGAGGCTCTAAAAAGAAAGAAGAGGGATAGAGAGTTGGATGAAACTTTAAGGGTTGTGAGGGAGGCTGAGGAAAGGGAAAGGAGGAACAAGGAAGAAGAAGAAGCCTTAAACTGCAAGAAGGCCTTGTTTCCTCTCTGGACAAAAGAAACACTTATCAATGAGGCAATAGAGTTTCCAAGCATCTACTGGCTGGAACCTGTCACTTCTTTTGATTGTGACAATTCTAAGGACTCACAGTTCGACATGCTGATAACACGAAAGGCATTCACGTTTCATTGTTTTGATTCGACTGTTGAAGTTCCTTTCCCTCATCCAAAAGTTGATCGTGAGCTTATCGACTTTTATCTGAAGTTTGGTCAACCGCAGTACTTGACATGGAGTGCACAGAAGATAGTGACTGTCAAGGTACTAAAACCTTCGCCTGCTGGGAAGTTCATAAATGTTAATTTCAAAAATCACACGAGGATCAGCAAACTCGGTGTCGATTATTTCCCTGGCAGACCTTCCAAATTTAAATCCACATGACTGGATCCTGTTGTTTAACATTCTGCTCACTAATACGAAAGAATATGAGCCGATACTGGATCATTTGAAGAGGATGTTGGCCTCTTACATCCATGAGGTTGCTGCTATGGATCAGGAGATAGCGAAAGTAAAGAATAAGAAACCGACAGTCAAGCCAACAGCGAAACCAGGAGATGTGAACAAAATGAGGATGGGCCAAATCGATTCTACACATCTTACTGTAATGTTTACAAGAGGCGAAGCCAATCGTTTTCTGTTCGCTCTTGTTGATAAACATATGTTTTCAACAGACTGCTTAGAGCACATTATCAATATCATCCATCGGTGCAAGCAGAATTCAGAAGCAGACAAGAAGAACTTCACGAACATGCTTCGGTGGTTCATTACGTTTCGTCATCATCTATTGGCCATCACACCGAAGGTGTTCAAGACAATCAAGAAGTCTTCTGCAGCTCAACCGAAGTGAGCTTTCGGCTCCATTGACGCAAAGGGGGAGATTGTTGAGTCTTATTATGTTGCGTCATGGGCTTGTTTTGTATATCCGGATTGGGCCTGTCCATCTGTGATTATCTAGTAGGGCTAGATTATAAATAGTGCATGCATGTATGCATTAGAAAATAGATTGATTATCATTATTATTGTTTTGTAACCCTAAACACCTCTACAGTCGAAGTTCTTAATCGAGCTCTTCTGAGGTGTTAAAGCATTAATCATACGACATCTTTAAAGCCATTCTTGTGTTCATAATTACGTCCTTAATTGTTTGCCTGCATAGAATCTATCGATCCTAATAGAACATTGTTCTAACATAACCCTAGATGAAATGAGTGTTGGTTTCATCACAATGGAGCATGTTGGGTTTACATCAACTGCAACAAGAAAGGTCATCTTGCCAACAGATGCAGAACCCCACCCAATCGAGGAACCGCAACAACAGAGAGTCGAGTGTACTATGAGTGTAAGGAAGTTGGACACATCCGGAAGGATTGTCCGAAATTGAAAGGACAAGGAGGTACTGCTAGAAGCAGAGCATTTGTTATAGGAACCAGAGAATCCGTCTAAGATCCGATGGTAGTAACGGGTATGTTCCTAATCAATAATCTATATGCATATATACTCTTTGATATCGACGCCGATAGAAGTTATATTACTCTCAAATTCAGGAAATTGTTAGACCACCCATCTAGTAAACTTAAGGAATCCTATAGGGTAGAAATGGATAACGGCCAAGTCGGTAGTACTCAACAAATACTTAGGAACTATACCTTAACGTTAGAATCATGCGTTTCTTGTCGACCTTATGCTAATGGTCTTTGGACGTTTCAACTTCATCATCGGTATTGATTGGTTATCCTCTAACCACGTTGAAGTGTTATGCTTTGAGAATGCCTTACGTCTACCCCTACCAAATGGATAACCCTTGACCGTCTATGATGATAAACCCGGTAGAATATTAGGATTATCTCCTGCATGAAGGCCAGAAAATACTTGCAGAAAAACTATTTCGCCTTCTTAGCCCATATTATCGATAGAAAAGATAATAAGAAGAAAAAGATCGAGAAAGTACCTCAGGTGTGCAATTACCCTGATATATTCCCTGAAGATTTACCAGGTCTGCCGCCAGCTCGACGAGTAGAGTTTTGGATCGATCTAGTTCTAGGCACTGTCCCAGTAGCAAAGTCTCCTTATAGATTGACACCCTCGGAGATACAAGAATTCTCCAGCCAACCACAAGAACTTCTTCACAAGGGTTTTATTAGACCAAACTTCTCGCCTTGGGGAGCACCCGTTCTATTTGTCAAGAAGAAGGACAGATCTTTTCGAATGTGCATAGACTATAGAGAGCTAAATAAGTTGACCATTAAGAATAGATATACACTACCCCGAATAGACGATCTCTTCGATCAACTGCAAGGATCCAGTTACTTCTATAAGATCAACCTGAGATTTGGATATCATCAACTTCGAGTCATGGAAGAGGACATTCCAAAGACTGCTTTCAGAACGCGTTACAGTCATTATGAGTTCTTGGTCATGCCCTTTGGATTGACCAATTCCCCAGCTATTTTTATGTATCTCATGAATCGAGTGTGCAAACCCTACTTGGACAAATTTGTGATTGTATTCATCGATGATATTCTGGTATACTCACGAACAAAGGAAGGGTATGGGCAACATCTTCGAGTGATCCTAGAGCTTTTAAGGAAAGAAAAGTTTGCAAAGTTCTCTAAGTGAGAATTTTGGATAAGAGAAGTACACTTTCTTGGGCATGTAGTAAGCAGCATAGGAATTCATGTCGACCCTTCCAAGATCGAAGCGGTAAAGAATTGGGAAGCGCCCAAGACCCCATCAGAGGTTCGTCAGTTTTTAGGAATTGATGGCTATTATAGGAGATTTATAAAAAATTTCTCTCACATATCCAAACCCCTCATAACATTAACCCAAAAAGGAATAAAGTTCATTTGGGGAGACCAACAGGAACCAACTTTCCAAAAGTTGAAGGAAATGTCGTGTAGCACACCAATACTACCCCTTCCAGAAGGTACTAATGACTTTATACTGTATTGTGATGCTTCACATCAGGGGTTGGGATGCATATTAATGAAAAGGGAAAAGGTCATAGCCTACGCCTCAAGATAACTCAAGGTGCATGAGAACAACTACACCACTCACAACTTAGAGTTGGGAGTGGTAGTTTTTGCCCTGAAGATTTGGTGTCATTACCTTTACAGAACACAGTGTGTAGTATACACGGACCACAAGAGTCTGAAACACATCTTCGGCCAGAAAGAACTCAACATGAGACAAAAAAGATGGTTAGAGTTGCTAGATGACTATGATTGTGATATTCGTTATCACCCAGGAAAGGCTAACGTCGTATCCGACGCCTTGAGCCGTGGAGAATGAGTTAAACCTCGTAGAGTCAAGCAATTACAATGACCATTTAGTATAATCTAATCTCGCATATTAGAAGTTCTCAACTTGAGGCTTTAACGGAAGAAAATGTTAAAGAAGAAGGCCTCAAAGGAATGGAAATACAACTTGAAAATAAGGATGATGGAATGAGATATTTCATGAACCGAGTATGGGTTCCAAAATTTGGAGAGGTCAAAGAACTAGTTCTAAATGAGGCCCATAGGACTAGATATTCCATCCATCCTGGAGCAGACAAGATGTACGTGGACCTAAAATCCCTTTATTTGTGGCCAAACATGAAGGATAAGATTGCAACCTACGTAAGTAAATGCCTAACATGTTCCAAGTTTAGAGTAGAGCATCAACGAACTTAGGGATTGTTGCAACAACCAGAGATTCCTGAGTGGAAGTGAGAGCAAATCGCAATGGAGTTTGTTACCAGATTACCAAAGACTAATGTTGGTTATGACACTATTTGGGTAGTTGTCGATAGATTAACCAAGTCTGATCACTTCATACCAATAAAAGAGACCGATAAGATGGAGAAGCTGACCAGGACGTACCTTAGAGAGATCGTCGGATTGTACGGGTGTAACATCCCGAAAACAGTAATAAATTTTTTCATTTTAAAGTCTATCAAATCATTCATCAATTGTTCAAAATTAACACCAAGTCATAATATTCAAAACATCAGAGTACAATTATTCAAAATGCGCAAATCATGAGGGGAGGATGTTGTACCATCATGCCAGACCCTTCCCCAGAAGTACCTGAAACCATAAACATAAAATGTAGGCACAAAGCTTAGTGAGTTCCCCAAAGTACCACATACTAATCATACAATTGGGCTTAACCATGGGGTATAATCCAACAGAATATACACATATGGGCCCTGCCCTGGGGTGTATTTCTACCCGATCAACACATATGGGCCCTGCCCTGGAGTATCTTTCAACCCAATCATACAATAGTGGGCCCAGCCCTGAGGTTTATTTCAACCTGAACATATGATAGTGGGCCCCGCCCTGGGGTGTATTTCAACCCAACATACAATCACAAATAAACCACATAGCAGCTATCATCCTAAATAATACAATAATGGGTCGATATTGGTGCCTTCGACCCATGGATACAGTGAGAAGACTCACCTCCAAAGAAGATAACCAAGCCACACACTCGATCTGTTGCTAATACAGATCCTCACAATAAAGATATCCTAAATAAAATAACCCTAATTAATAATTCGGGCTTTTATTCCATAATAAATGGTCCAACCAACCCGATGTCCTAAATAGGGGCAAAAAGGTCATTTTATACTTCCCATTCTGTCCAATCTTGAAAAGCCTAACACCTAATGATCCAAGGCCCAAAAGAATGTCCCAACACTGGAACTAGGACGTACGCCCCACATACCATCTTGTATGCCCCGCGTACACGTCCGATGCGAAAAGGGGATCGGGGTCGAGGTGCAGTACGTGCAGTGTACAATATTTTACCCCCAGCGTATGCACCCTAATGCTAAAACGCCCATTAAGGTCTTAATGCCTTAAGACCTTACGTCCAAACTTCATATATGAGCTTATTAAAACTTCTAAGACCATAAAGTTGCAAACTTTATACCTTTGCATGGTTACAAGGAGCCCAACACTAAAAACCTAACTTGCTCAAACATTTTCTACACCATAACTCTTGCATGGGGCCAAACCAAGATCCAAGCTTGCATTTTATGACTTAAAATGGCCTAAAATGTATGAAAGGATAGCTTAAAGGCTTTGGAGTACCTCATACTCACAAAGACCTAGGTTTTGGGACAAAAGGGAAGAAAATCTAAGCCTAACCAACATCTAGAGAAACATGAGTCAAGGTTAGAGCTTTATACCTCCAAATGGTGCACAATGAAGAGAAAATGTTAGATCCAAGGTCTTGAGAGCAAAGCCACTTCCTTGATGATCTTCCTTCATAAACAAGAATTCTTACAACTCACTCAAAAGCTCAAAATGCTCAAAATAGGTTAGGGTCTGCAAGGAGGGTCGGTTTTAGGGATGGAGGCTAATAAGATGAAGGGTTTTGGGGCTATAATGGTGCTTATATAGTGCACAAACCCTAAATATTAGGGTTTTGTCCAAACCACATACGCCCTGCGTAGCAGTGTATGCTCAATGTACATGCGCGAGACCAGGTATGCCCATCGTACCGAAGTGTACGCCCAACATAGCCATACTGCACCTAAATTACGAAAATGTCATAAAGGGCCACTTCGTACAATAATCACTTACTAAGGGGATAAAGGGTAAATACTTGGAAGAAAAATATGTTACAACTCTCCCCCACTTGAACTAGACTTCGTACTTGAAGTCCATTATCGCGAATAAATCAGGATAGTGCGCTCGCATCTCCGACTCAGGCTCCCACGTCCATTCGGAACATTTCTGATGCTGTCACTGGACCTTAAACAGAGATACTTCTTTGTTGCGCAGAGCCTTTGTCTTGTGATCCAAAATATTCACCGATCTCTCCATATAATTCAGGCGATCATCAACCTGTATGTCATTTAGAGGAAAAACTGCGGACTCATCGGCCATTCACTTCCGAAGCTGAGACACATGGAAGGTGTTATGGATCTGGATGACCTCATCAGGAAAATCTAGCCGGTATGCAACCTTGCCCACCTGGTTCGAAATCCTTCAAGGACCAATGAATCTGGGGCCCAACTTTCCTCGCTTCCGAAATCAGATGACACCTTTCCAAGGTGACACCTTCAGAAGCACCAAGTCTCTTACCCAAAACTCGAGGTCAGAGCGTCGCCGATCTGCATAACTCTTCTCCCGTCTTTACGCGACTCACAACCTATCGCACACCTGTTGAATCAACTCAGTGGTCTTGAGTACATCCTCAGTATTCCCCATGACTCGATTCCTAACCTCCCCACATCAAACCGGGGTCCTGCACCTTCTTCCATACAACATCTCAAACGATGGTCGGTAAATACTGGCGTGATAACTGTTATTGTAGTAGAACTCATCCAGTGGAAGGTAAGTATCCCAACTCCCTCCAAAATCTAGTACACAAGCCCAGAGCATATCTTCAAGCGTCTGAACCATCCACTCGTTGTGGCCATCAGTCTAGGGATGGTATGATGTACTAAAATGTAGCTGAGTACCCAACTCCTCATGAAACTTCCTCCAAAACCTGGAGTGAAACTGATGGGTTTTGAGCAAAATAGCATTCCTATGTACACATGCAAAACCCTAAATCTTTGGATATAGGTTTCTCTATTGTACATGCAAATTATCCAAAGCTATAAAACCCTAGATCTAGGATATGAAATTAGAAATCAATAATAAAAACAAGTTTAGATGATTACCTTTCACAAGTAGCAAGAATCTTCAACTTCAAGAGCTTAGTATCACAATTGTAATACCTCTAATGGCTTACAAACACCAAGGCAAGAAGATGATCTTGAAGAGAGGTAATGGAGGCTCCAAATTCGGCTCTAGGACTCTTAGGAATAAGTGGTAGCCGATTTCGGGTTCCCTAGGGTCCTTTTTATAGATGTGATGCTAGGGTTTCAGTCAAAACCCTAATTGGATAGCTTAGGCCTTAAGCAGTCCAAAGAACCTTCTGGAATAAGGCCATGGACGAAATCATAGTGGGCTTCCACTCTAATTTTCATCCCCCTTATATCCATAAGGATCTACACCCCAAAATCCAATTATCTTATAATTGCAATACCATTCCCTTTTATTTAATTAATCTCTTTTAGTCACAAAATTAATTCTTAATTAATTCTTGACCAATATTAATTAAACAATATGATTTCTCTTTTAATATATTATTCTTAGAATATATTAATAAACCATAATATCCTCTCTCTCCATTAATCATCCATTCAATTTGCTTTGGTGAAGGCAACCCAAAAGGACCATGCTACTATCGGGTCAAGTACATACCAAATATAGTTATGGGCTTAGACACTTAATCCAATAGTCTCCCACTTGGATAAGTCTAATAACTATAATTGCAAGTATGACTTCAGGATCTGATTAGCAATCATAGATCTCAAAAAGCCTCTGTCAACTCTGACCCAGTCAAATGACATATCCTTTAGATAATGGATCGTATAGTCCTCTGTTCTCAAGATAGCGTGTGGACAATCACATGGAACACAATCATACTAATTGTCCAGGAGTTTGTTTCTCGATCTCTGATTTGTTTGACAAAGAACTTAATTAAACACATCAACTTAGTCCTGACCGGGATCAAACCAAATCATCGAGGGGCCCAAGATATCGCTTTTGTCCTTATGAGACATATGGAACATATAAACTTCGACTCATATGCTTGTACTATTTTCTCATCAAATCGTACACAACAATGCGTTTTATAACATCAAGTTAGTGATGCGTTTACGCATTATCAATGCACAACCAACTCGCAAACAACAACTCATATCTCTAGGTTTAAAAACTTTATGATTATCGTCTTACAATCACTCGTGATTAATTCCATGAAGTGATTCAGGTAAGTGCGGGTTTAATCCAATACTAAAATCTTATTTCATAAGCACTCATGAACGTTGCAACAAACTTTTTCTATGTCTAAAACACCTTAGACAGTCTACAAACCAATTCATGACAGTCTTCTTTCATACCTATTTCCGATGTATGATCGACTGTGGATGGTTCGAATAATCTTATTATTCAGGAAGTCAAAACATGCAAAGTGAAACAATAGTAAATAATTAACATAAGACAGTAACTTTACTTATAAATAAAGACACCTTTTATTTAATCATCAAATGTTAATTACAATTTATCTATTACAAGTTTCTAAATCTATCTAATCACAAAAACTAATATCGTCCTTCAGCCCAATGCTCTTAGTGTGCTGTAAGTGCTTTACCCTACTCAGTCCCTTCGTAAGGGGATCTGATGGGTTATCCTCTGACGATACCCTCTTCACAATGAGGAGTCCCTCTTCTACGCGATGTCTAATAAAATGATATTTCCTGTCGATATGCCTGGATCTGCCATGATCCCTCGGTTCCTTGGTCAAGGCAACCGCACCTTCGTTATCGCAGAAAATCTCCATAGGCCCCTCTATGCCAGGTACAACTCCAAGGTCTCCGATGAAGTTCTTTAGCCATATTGCCTCCTTTGACGCTTCACTCGCTGCTATGTACTCTGATTCGCACGTTGAATCAGCCACAGTTTCCTGCTTGGAACTTTTCCAAGTCACTGCTCCTCCATTTAGAGTAAAGACCCATCCTGACTGAGATCGGTAGTTATCTCTGTCAGTCTGAAAACTGGCATCACTGTACCCTCGTACTCTTAAGTCATCACTCCCACCGAGGACTAGGAACCATTCCTTGGTCCTTCGTAGGTACTTGAGAATATTCTTGACTGCGATATAATGGGCTCTACCAGGGTTCCCTTGATATCTGCTGACCATGCTCAAAGCGAAGGCCACATCAGGGCGAGTACAAGTCATAGCATATATGATTGAGCTGACTGCGGAAGCGTAAGGAACTCGGCTCATCTCTGCTATCTCAGCCTCTGTACTCGGGCTCTAAGTCTTACTCAGTCTGGTATTGCTTTGGATCGGTAACTCTCCCTTCTTGGAATTCTCCATGCAGAAACGTTTCAACACTTTATCCAAGTAAGTACTTTGACTAAGTCCTATTAGTCTCTTATTCCTGTTTCTCATTATCCTTATTCCCAGAATATAGGCAGCTTCTCCGAGGTCCTTCACAACGAAGCACTTCCCAAGCAAGGACTTAACTTCCTGCAAGGTTGGGACGTTGTTTCCTATGAGTAGTATGTCGTCCACATACAACACGAGAAAGCTAACTATGTTCCCACTAGCTTTGACATATACGCAGGACTCATCCTCGCTCCTCGTAAAGCCAAACTTTTTGACTTTCTGATCGAAACAAAGATTCCATCTGCGAGAGGCTTTTTCAATCCATAAATGGATTTCTCAATCTTGCACACTCTATTAGGATGCTTCGCATCGACAAAACCCTATGGATGACTCATGTAAACATCCTCAGCCAACTTCCCATTAAGGAAAGCGGTTTTGACATCCATCTGCCATATTTCATAGTTATGAAACGCAGCTATGACTAGCATCACCCTAATAGACTTTATCTTCGCAACTGGTGAGAAGGTCTCATCATAGTCAACTCCAGGAGTTTGAGTAAACCCCTTCGCAACCAATCGCGCCTTGTAAGTGTGCACTTTCCCATCTATGTCTGTCTTTTTCTTGAAGATCCACTTGCACCCGACCGTCTTACGACCTGGTACATTGTCAACCAAGTTCCAAACTTGATTGTCATACATGGACTGAATCTCACTGTCCATTGCCTCTTTCCATTTTGTAGACTCCAGGCCTGCCATGGCTTCCTTGTAGTTGTTAGGCTCGTCCAAATTTACTAGTGTACTATCACTAGTAAACGTATCCCCTTCAGTAGTAATACGAAATCCATAAAACTTAGGAAGATGGCTAACTCTACTGGAACGTCTAAGAGGTAAGGACTCGTCAACTGATTCAACATGAGTTTCCTCCTCAGGTTGATCGCTAGTGTTGGAGGTTCCTTTATCACTTGACTCTTGAAGCTCTTCATGATCAATTTGCCTCCCACTGTCCTCTTGGCATATGATCTCTCTGTCGCGAAAGACTCTTCTCCTCGCAACGAAGACAACATTGTCACTCGGTGTATAGAAGAGATATCCAAAGGACTTCTGTGGGTAACCGATGAAAATACACCGCTCACTACGAGGCTCGAGCTTTTCGTGACTCTCTCGTATTACGAAAGCCTCGCAACCCCAAACCTTGATATGTGCCAACGAGGGAGCTTTCCATGTCCATATCTCGTGAGGTGTTTTGGCAACCTTCTTGGTAGGGACTAAGTTAAGGATATGGGCGGCAGTCTCTAAGGCATACCCCCAAAATGAGATAGGTAGCGAAGTACGACTCATCATGGAACGAACCATGTCCAACAAGGTCCGATTGTGCCTCTCAGCCACACCATTAAGTTGTGGTGTCCTAGGTGGCGTCAATTGTGAAACTATTCCACATTCCTTTAGATACTCGTGAAACTTGATACTAAGATACTCTCCTCCCCGATCGGATCGTAGCATCTTTATCTTTCTGCCCAGTTGATTCTCCACTTCATGTTTAAACTCTGTGAACTTTTCAAAGGTTTCTGAATTATGCTTGATTAAGTAGATATACCAATACCTACTATAATCATCAGTAAAAGTCACATAGAAGCGACAAGCATCTCTTGTGGTGGATCTGAAAGGCCCACATACATCAGTATGTATGAGATCCAACAAACCCTCACCCCTTTCACAAGTACCAGTGAAGGGTGACTTGGTCATCTTTCCAAGTAAACAAGACTCGCAAGTGTCGTCTGATTTTAGATCAAAAGACTCCAACACTCCATCCTTTTGGAGTTGGCCTATGCGCTTCTTGTTGACATGTCCAAGACGACAATGCCACAAGCATGCTTTGTCCAAACCATTGGACGAATCGATTTGCAATACATTATTTCCTAAGTTATCAATAATCATCACAATTTCATATATTCCATTACAAGGCAATGCTTCAAAATAGAAAACACCATTCAAATAAGCATTAATAGAACCAATTTCATTATTGAATGAAAATCTAAATCCTTGTCTATACAAACCATGAAAAGAAAAAGTGTTTCTCGCCATCTCAGACGAGTAGCAACAATTATCCAAATCTAATCCTGACCCACTACTAAGCATTAAAGAGTAAACTCCAATCTTGGTCACATGCGACGCTCTTCTGTTCCCCATGATCAGGTTCATATTCCCATGCTCCACATCCCTACTTCTTTTTAGGCACCGCAAGTCAGAACAAATGTGAAAACCACATCCTGTATCAAGAACCCAAGAAATAGCATGTGATGAGTTGTTAGATTGAATAGTATAAATACCTGCGAAGGTGGGTTTGATCTTCCCATCCTTGATATCTTGCAGATATTTGGGGCAGCTCCGCTTCCAATGCCCTTTCTCGTGGCAGTAGTAGCACTCTGCTTCTTTAGGGTTGGCAGAGGGAGTAGCAGAACCAGCTTTGGTCCCACTAGAAGAGGATCCATCATGGGGCTTTCCCTTGAAGCTCTTTTGAGGAGCCTTCCTCTTCTTTCCTTTGCCTTGCCTAATAGCCAAGACAGGGGCAACAGCAGTAGGATTTGATGCAACAGGTTTGTCCTTGAGATTGCTCTCAACAGTTCACAAGAAACCTTGAAGCTTGCTTAGTGTAACCTCCTCCTTATTCATGTGATAAGTCATACGAAACTGGTTGTAGCAAGGAGGTATGGAGTGGAGAATGATGCCAATTGCCAGCTCCTCGTCGAAGTTAACATTCAACTTCAGCAAGCGGTCCACATACCTCTGCATCTTTTGCAGGTGGGTCGTGATGGACTCTCCATCCTTCATCTTGGTAGTGATCATTGAGACGATGATCTCATACCTCTCTTGCTTGGCACTTTGATGGTACCTCTCCATCAAGTCCTGGTGCATCTTATAGGGATAGTAGTCCTCAAAGGACTTCTGAAGTTCAGCAGCCATAGTCGCAAGCATGATGCAATGGACCTTAGTAGCGTCCCTTTCATGGGCATCATACGCAGAAATCTCTTTAGGAGTAGCAATATTAGGGTTAATCTCCTTGAGCTCCTTGTCGAGGACATATTCTTTGTCCTCGTATCTGGTCATCATTCGTATGTTACGAATCCAGTCATTGAAGTTGGCGCCATTGAAGATCACTCTCCCATAAAGGTTCATGAGAGAGAAGGAGGCAGAAGCATTAGTCCCCGAAGCGTTGTTATTGTTTTGAGTAGACATCTGAAAAAGAAGAGAGACAAAGTTTGATTAGATAAGAATCCCCAATTAAACACCCAAATGAGAAATTAGGGCTAGGACCCAACAACATTATTCACAATTTAGAAGAGGGATGTCGTAATCTAAATCGCAAATATTTTGAAGGTAAGTGAATGACGATTCACTAATTTCCACCATGAAAAACAAAAACAAAGATTTAGTTTTAAATGTATTGAAACTCCTAGATCTTTTGAGATTCATTAAACTTTTCAATGGCATGTTTAAATCTCGATATGCCCTTCAAGTTTGTGACTGGGATACCGAGGATCACAAACAAGGTGTGAATAACCATGCAAATGTACTTGGTGCCCTCAATGTTACAATCACCTAATCAATGTGCCGGTAAGCCACACACGCTCCATTGATCTATGATAAACATCAAGTCACCCTTTGCCACCTTTTCTAGACCCAAATTAGTGTGTCGGTTAACCACACACGCTCCACTAACGTCTTCCCAAGGGTACAAAGTGTAAATTCATGAAATATCATCATTTTCACATTTTTTCCTAAAGTAACTAAGATTGGAAATTTTATAAAAACATTTAGTTACTTTATATATTCATTATACTTATAATGAGGAATTAGTTGCCCTATCCTACCCGTTCGGCTAACGACCCTCCACAAATCAAGGAAGCGGTGGGTGAGAGTGGACACCAATTCAATCGCCATTTTATAGGCAATTTCCTTATACCCCCCTTATAGATCGGCTTCGTGAATGAGGCCTACTAACGGTAAGACTAGCTTAATCTTATATATATATATATATATATATATATATATATATATATATATATATATATTATTAATCTTGTAATACCATAATAGTATAAGGGTTGAATTTTAAACTTGTAAAATTCAAGGGTTTAGAATTTAAATATTTCAAAATTAAACTTTTTAATTACAAATTTAAATTTCAAAACTTGAGAGCAAGTTTTGAAACTTTTCGAAACTTTCTAGATCAAATTACAAATAATTTAATTAAAGAATTAATTAGTGACTATTTAGATTTGACATAATCCAATTTCATGCAAGATAATTCAATCAAATAATTCAAATAACTAAAGTTTATCACATAAGGCAATAATTATCTAATTAAATGATAATTATCTTTTATTTTGGTAAGGATAATCACAATATATATATATATATATATATATATATATATATATATATATATATATATATATATATCGGATTTTATTAATCAAAAACAATTTTGGTAATTATCCAAACACAAAATAAGTCAAAAAAACGAGTTTTGAGCCATCTAATCCACTGACTCGTCGAGTGTGTCAGACAAACTGGATTCACGTCGTTAACTCCGTGAGTCACGTCGTGAGTTGGGTGTGTTGGGTCAAAAATATGGTTTATACTTTGCTTTTCTGATCAATTGTATTTTTATGTAATATTTTATGAGTTTACAGTCAGGTTTACGGCCAAGGGGGTGTTGACGGCCGTAAAAAGGTTTACGGCCGTAAACCCTGTTTACGGCCCAATGGGTGTTTTCGGCCGTAAACCCATTTACGGTCGTAAACTCATTTACGACCGTAAACCCATTTATGGCCCATATTCCCCAAGTATATATATATATATATATATATATATATATATATATATATATATATATATATATATATATATATATATATATATATATATATATATATATATATATATATATGTGTGTGTGTTAGGTGGTTGAGGAGAGATTGATGAACAGAAGAGAGAGTACGGCTAAGAGAGAGAGAAAGGAGTTTTAGTGTGTGTAAGTGTGTGAATCTTGTGTAAGGAACTTAATTCATATCATCAATACATTCAAGATTCATATTATTCTTCTTCTCCTTCTCTTCTATTTGATCTGACATCATCCGTTTGATTGGGATTCCGCACCATCAAACAGATCTGATTGATACACAAGCATATTAAGGACTTACAATTGGTATCAGAGCTTGGATTGTATCAATCATTTTGGCCAGATCTGGAGCATATTTGATCTTATTTTCGAAAGATTCTTGCGTTTTTTGATAGATCTCTGAAAATTAGGGGGGGTTTGTTCTTCGCGTTTTTCATAAAAACGGGTTTTTGATCGAGTTTTGGAGCAAAAAGGGGCAAAAATCGTTGTTTTTTGTCGTAACCAGCGAGGGGGTGGCAGCGTTTACGGTCAGCAGCTATGGTTTCCAAGGTTTACGGTCCCGAGTTTACGGCCCGTCGGTTTACAGCCAGAGTATACGACCCGGAGTTTACGGCCGGTCCTCGGAGTTTGCCGTCTAGCAGCCTCGGTCTTCGCTTCGGAGTTGATCCTCGCACGTCCTCGCATCGCGTCATCGGCCTCGTCCTCGCAGCAGCATCTTCCTTTGCATCTAAAAAATAGGAAACGGATTTGGGGGTGCCGAGGATCGAACCTGCGACCTCTAGTTCATCAACGCAGCGCTTTACCAACTCGACTAGCGGACACCTTGGTTCAATCCTTCGAAATTTAATTCATAAAGTGTCCCTCTCGGTTCCAACTTTCGCATTTTTGTCAATTTCAGCCCAAAATTAAAATTTCTTTTATTTTTTAAATTCCATTTTCTACAAAATTTTAGATTTTAATTTTTGAGTTTTTATTTTTGAGTTTTTATTTTTGAGTTTTTATTTAAAATTTTGACCTTTGACTTTAAATTTTGACTTTCTCGTTTAATTTTTAAATTTTCAAATTTAGCTTTTCGGTTTGACTTTTAAGTTTGACTCTTCAAGTTTGACTTTTTAAATTTGACTTTTAAGGTTGACTTTTGAGGTTTATAGTCAAAGGACATTTTTAAATTTAAGTTTGACTTTTGAGTTTGATTTTAGCTTCTAGTTGTGCTTATAATGGCTTTTGAGGTCTACGAAGACATGAAAGAGAGTCAGGATATGTTAAGACAAAAATTCAACATGTTCGATTATATCCCTGGAGAAACCCTGGAAGCTCAGTTGCAGCGATTTACTACACTTACTACTGAGATGAGTATAGCTGGGATCTTCTTGACTAAATCTGAGATAAACAAAAAGCTGCTAAATGCACTTCCAAAGTCGTAGGATATGAACGTGGCTGTCATCAAGAAGACAAAAGATCTCAATCGTCTTAGTCTTGCTGATATAATTGAACAAACTTGACGCTTTGAATTGTCGAAAAACAATGAGTTCCGCAAACCTTCCGGTCAATGAAGTTTCATGTTCTCAATCATGTGAAGTTTCATGTTCTTAATCATGTGAAGCTACGATTAAACTACTTCGTGAACATAATGATTTGCTAAAAAGGGAAGTTGAGGACCTGAGATATGAAGGTTATCAACTCAGGAAAGGACAGAAACCCCTAAAAGCCCAATTAGAAACAAAAATAAAGGACTTTAGGAAGCTTCAGGAAGAATTCAGCAACAAGTGTGAAAATTATGACTATATTAAGAGACAACTTGATGTTGTAACCGAAGAACTTGACGCTTTGAAAATTAAGTGTGGAAAAACAGATGTTAGTTTCAAAAATTACACTGCGTCAAGTAAGACAGTCGAGTCCTTATTTGAAACCCAATTAAAATTCAAAGATAATCAAAACAAGGGTCTAGGGTATGATAGTGTTCCTCCACCTTTCAATCATAGCTACACATCCATCCCTACGACACAGAAAGAAATTTACAGGGAGGCACATCTTCAATATGGAAAACCAGCTGGATTTGTGTCAGGAGGTATTCAGGTTGAAAATTCAAATGCTTCTACTTCATGTGCAGGTAAAGTAGCAGAAGATGAGAACAAGGAGAAAACCATTGAACAAACCAACATCTCCTTGAGCTCTGAATCTGTTGCTTCGAACTCAGCTGCTTCTGATCAACCTGCTGTTGAGAAATACAGGCCACCAATTCCAGTGAAACAGAGTGCCTATTGTAATTGTGCTTGTGGGAAAAATAAGAGACAAGGCAAGGATACGCCACCAGGGACAGGAAGAAACAACTTCACAGTGAAGAAAAAGACATGTTTTCACTGTGGAACACCTGGACACATTGCCAGAAATTGTCCTAATCGCGCACACGTTCCATACTATGCACAAGGGTGGCAGAACGCGCCAAGTGGGAGATACTCTAAAAGAAACTCCTCAAGGTCACATTCAGACCATGGTGACTGGAACGCGCAGAAGGCCAAGAATCTGAATCCCAAGGGCAAGAAGGGAATGTCGGCCAAGAAGTCCAATCCAAGAGATGCTCCCGTGAAGTCAGAATCAAAGTCATCTTAACGGCCGACATCAAGATCAAAAGCAAGTACTGAGCCACCCATCAGATCGAAAAAGAAATGGGTTAAACCCAACTACAAATGGGTTCCAAAGGCTCACTCTCCCAAATCTTCTAACGATTCTAATATTTCTTTATCCTCTGTTTGTGATAAACAGGATATGTCATGGGAGAGAGTACCGTACAAGGATGAAAAAAGTCAACCCAGTTTCAAAATGGACTGGGTTCCAAAGACCAACTGATCCCGCTCTGTGTCGGAACAGCTATGGAGGCATATCATCAGACTTCGGTTTGTTGGTAGTGGCTGTTCCAGGCACATGATAGGGGACATCTCTCAACTGTACAACATTCATAACTTTGTTTGGGAGTATGTGTCCTTTGCGGGAAAGGAAGAAAAGAAGAGATCACAAACGGGGTTAGTGCTTAATGACATGAAGAATTTTCAGATCTGTTCTGAGATTACGCGTGCTGTTCTCAGACCTTCTGGATGCAAATTCAATCGGTGACTTACGGTTTGAGTTTTCTTCTTTATACTCCTGAGTTTTTCTTAAGCTGATTCGCTTCAAAGACAAATTTTTGTTTTAGGATAGTTTAAATTTGCGCATTTACTTTCGTTTCTCTCCTATGCACAAATTTAGGGGGAGAAATAAAAACAAAACAAAAATTAGAAAGTTTAAAAAATCCAAAAACATTAAAAAAAATCAGAAAATCCAAAAATATGTTGTTAATGGAATGTTCTTGCATGAGATGTTTTGGGAAGTGATATAATCATGTGATAACAGGCAATCTGAATCTGTGTAAGGGACTAAATATGAATTGTCTAGGCTCTGTGTTCGATGCGCTGGTAGGCACGAAAGATTCTAAATGGACTTGACTAGGCAGAGTTGAACTTTAGGAATTCAAAGACTTGACAAATCTTGACCTAGTTAAATCCGTTTAGCCTGACAATACGACGCTCGGATAGGTTGAGCAGGGAGATATACATGATAATCCACCGGTCACATTAAAGTAATCTGTATCTAGAACTGTGGTTTAACTCTTCCTCGATGTACAGACTTTGTCCTTAATTCCGGTATTGATGGGGTGACTGGTGAATTCCGATAAATTAGGTCTGTAGGAAATTATTTTCTTGCTTTCTTTCTGTTAGTCATATGTTGCCTC
The DNA here is from genome assembly GCF_052849685.1 of Lactuca virosa. Classification (NCBI taxonomy): domain Eukaryota; kingdom Viridiplantae; phylum Streptophyta; class Magnoliopsida; order Asterales; family Asteraceae; genus Lactuca; species Lactuca virosa. The sequence goes on from NC_136430.1 coordinate 134,087,299, forward strand.
CTCTACGTGATTGAAATACATCCGACCTAGACTGCAACATATGCAACTCTATTTCTCTGCATCTTCTATCTATGCAATTCCTTCTATCTGTTAGCCATATACTGTCTCCTTTGCGTGACTCACAATCCGACCTGGTACACAGCATATGCACCATTCTACTTCTCAATCCCTCTAAATCTGGTTAGTCATATGTTTCACCCTCTGCGAGATTGGAAGAGATCCGACCTGGGTGTATAGCATATGCACTCTGAATCTGACTTCTCTCATAATAATTGTCTGCTCACCTAAAGTAAGGAGTACTTTGGAAGTTCCTGATTATTGGGGTATGTCAGGAAGCGGGAAACATGTTCTAGTACATTTAAAATTGAACAATCACTAGGTTGTCTGTAGATCTCGCTGCTCAATTTAGGTGGACAAAATATCTTTGGTCGTCGTCAGCTGAATGGTCCTTAAGGAATATTATCTAGGAACTTAGGATCACATTGTCTTGTCACTTATAGTATGTCCTATTTTTGTCACAATCTCTCGTGTTTAAGTGGACCACAATACCGGCGATTGACCAGATCTATTCATGAAGGGAGAGGTACTGATAAACGGATAAATGTTGTCTAAAAACTTTGATCCCAAATCACTCTTAAAGTTAGATATCATTTTTATTTTTGTTAAATTTTTCATAGTTTTCTTCTAATTTAAATATTAGGGGAGAATTAAAAATTTTAAAAACCAAACAAAAAATCAGAAAATATGAAAAATCCAAAAATATTGTGTGTTAAATTTTTCTTTTAGTTTTGTTTTGTCTTGAATAGTGAATTCAGGTGAAGATGAAACTCATGGAAGTTTGTGTCGAAGATTTCTGAGCCAAGGCTTCATCCGTGATCATCGAAGAATTCTCATTCGAAGGAGCAAGAAATGAAGATTATTCTTTCGACATTCAATCTTTCAACCCCAGAAGCAAGGTGAAGCTGCACTTGAAGATTAGGTGATGGATTGCATTGAAGCCTCCTCAATCAGTATGCTGCTATCTTAAACCTGCTGAAGTGATCCAGAAGATTTGTTCTCTCTAACGTTCTCTCTGAAGATTCTCAAGCTGAAAGCGCTATCTTTCAAGAATCTTTTCAAGAAGCCTACTCACCCAATGTTCGTTCAATGTCAAATTTTGAAGAAAAGCCCAACTTCTCAAGATGAAGTCATTCATTGAAGATTCATCAAGTTCATCTTGAAGTTGTGAAGAAGTTGAAGATTAATGCAGAAGCTAAGCTCTCGATGAAGATTGACAAGAAAATTCAGCTACTTCTTAGGGAGAGCTTGTTGGGTCATTTAAGAAAAGAAAAGAAAGCTATAAACCAAGGGGGAGATTGTTGGGTCAAAAATATCGTTTATACTTTGCTTTTCTGAGCAATTGTATTTTTATGTAATACTTTATGAGTTTACGGTCAGGTTTATGGCCAAGGGGGTGTTTACGGCCGTAAACAGGTTTACGGCCGTAAACCCTGTTTACGTCCCAATGGGTGTTTTCGGCCGTAAACCCATTTACGGCCGTAAACCCATTTACGGCCGTAAACCCATTTATGGCCCATATTCCCCAAGTATATATATAAGTGTTAGGTGGTTGAGGAGAGATTGATGAACAGAAGAGAGAGTACGGCCAAGAGAGAGAGAAAGGAGTTTTAGTGTGTGTAAGTGTGTGAATCTTGTGTAAGGAACTTAATTCATATCATCAATACATTCAAGATTCATATTATTCTTCTTCTCCTTCTCTTCTATTTGATCTGACATCATCTGTTTGATTGGGATTCCGCACCATCAAACGGATCTGATTGATACACAAGCAGATTAGGGACTTACAGGGTGTTTTTCAAAAACAATTTTCTTTTCAAGCTATGGACGAACATATAAGCATCAAATACAATTGAAACCAATCAAGGCTTTGATACCACTGATGGGTTTTGAGCAAAAGAACATTCCTATGTGCACATGCAAAACCCTAAAGCTTTGGATCTAGGTTTCTTTATTGTACATGCAAATTATCCTAAGCTATAAAACCCTAGATCTAGTATATGAAATTTGAAATCAATAATAAAAACAAGTTTATATGATTACCTTTCACAAGTAGCAATAATCTTCAACTGCAAGAGCTTAGTATCACAATTGTAATACCTCTAATGGCTTACAAACACCAAGGCAAGAAGATAATCTTGAAAAGAGGGAATGGAGGCTCCAAATTCGGCTCTATGACTCTTAGGAATAAGTGGTAGCCGATTTTGGGTGCCCTAGGGTCCTTTTTATAGGTATGATGCTAGGGTTTCAGTCAAAACCCTAATTGGATAGCTTAGTCCTTAAGCAGCATAAAGAACCTTTTGGAATAAGGCCATGGACGAAATCATAGTGGGCTTCCACTCTAATTTTCGTCCCCCTTATATCCATAAGGATCTACAGTCCAAAATCCAATTATCTTATAAGTGCAATACCAGTCCCCTTTATTTGATTAATCTCTTTTAGTCACAAAATTAATTCTTAATTAATTCTTAACCAATATTAATTAAACAATATGATTTCTCTTTTAATATATTATTCTTATAATATATTAATAAACTATAATATCCTCTCTCTCCATTAATCATCTATTCAATTTGCTTTGGTGAAGGCAACCCAAAAGGACCATGCTACTATCGGGTCAAGTACATACCAAATATAGTTATGAGCTTAGACACCTAATTCAACAAAAACGAACATCCCGGTCCGAAACCACCAAAATTGGCACCCCATGCCGAACTACCACCTCCATTACGTAGATGTCAGCTAACTTCTTAGTAGATATGCGCTCATCAATCGGTATGAAATGCGCACTCTTGGTCAATCTATCAACAATGACCTAGATAGAATCAACACCACGTGCCATCCTTGGAAACTTTGTGATGAAATCCATGGTAATCTCTTCCCACTTCCACAAGGGAATGAGTAAGGGTTGCATCTTGGGTCTGTGATGTTTGGCCTTGACTTTCCTAGAAGTCAGGCACTGCTCAACAAACCAAGCTATTTCCCTTTTCATATAGGGCCACCAATAACTCAAACTCATATCCCTATACATCTTCGTGGCCCCCGCATGGATAGAAAACTTTGAATTATGCGCCTCCTCCAGAACCATCTGTCTCACCCTGACCGATGTCAGAACCCAAACTCTACCACACTGAGTCAACAAACCCCGACTGTCTCTGACAAATAAGGGAACCTTTCCCCTGATCCGCTCGACCTTCCAATTTTCCTTTTTCAATCCCTCCACCTGAGCCTTCTTGATCAAATCCATCAAAGGAAAAGTGACAATCATCCTCAATCAGATATCCTTGATAGAAGGACTCACGACCTTGCGGCTCAAATCATCAGCCACCATATTGGCCTTCACATGGTGGTATAGGGTCTTGTAATCATAATCTTTTACCATATCCACCCACCTCCTTTGTCACATGTTCAAATTTAACTGATCCATCAAATATCTTAAACTCTTGTGGTCAGTGTAAACAGTACACTAACCTCATACATGTAGTACCTCTAAATCTTGAGGGCGAAAAACACCACCCCCAACTCCAAATCATGCATAGGATAATTCGCCTCATGAGGCTTCAACTGCCTTGAAGTGTAATAAATCACGTGACCCCTCTACATAAGAACAACTCCCAATCCCGAAATAGAGGCGTCATAGTAAACCACGAAATCATCCAAACCCTCATGAAGCGCAAGAATCGTGGCCTCGTATAATATCTGCCTTAGAATCTCAAAAGCCAATTGTTGATCAGGCCTCCACCAAAAATTCACATTATTCTTTGTCAAACGGGTCAAAGGCGCTGCAATCTTGGAGAAATCCTGGATGAATCTCCAATAATAACCTGCGAAACCTAAGAAACTTCGAATCTCAGATGTGGTCCTCGGAAACTCCCATCGCATCACGGCCTCGATCTTGGTCGGGTCGACGAAGATACCCTTCGGGTTGACGATGTGCCCAAGGAACTGCACCTCACGCAACCAGAACTCACATTTGGAGAACTTGGCATAAAACCTCTCCCTCATCAGGGTCTGCAACACCTCCCATAAATGTTCCTAGTGTTGCTCCTTGGTCTTGGAGTAGACCAGAATATCCAGTGACGGAGCTTGAACATATAACTAGGGGGCCGAAAGTAAAAAAATCTAAAATAAACGTTATTACACAAAAAAATCAATTTTTTTTAGCATTTAAACACCAAAATACCTAAAGTTACTGTTCTTACATATAAAAAAACCAAATTTTTTAACAATTAAACACCAAAAATACCTAAAAAAGAATTACAACTCAGCCCGACGACCTTTAAGATCTTTAAAATCATCAATTACCGACTTCAAATCAATGTTTTCAACAATTTCCCTTTCTATGTAAACCACCAAATTGTTTGCGAGAAAGTCATCCAACATCTTGTTGCGAAGGCGGTTCTTGAATATTTTCATTGCAGAAAATCCCCTCTCTGTTGTTGCGGTAGAAACTGGAAGTGTCAAGATTAACCGAACCACTCTATCAAGCAAATAATACGTCTCACATTTCTGATTTTCCACAAGTCCCTTGCATAGGTCAGCAATAGTTGATACACCACTTAGCCTAGGATTCTTTGTCTTATCAATATTAAAAATCTCCAATTGATATCGTAATTGAATTCTCTCTTGCTCCGTAAAATCTTCGGGATAATACTTCTCAACAAGAAGACAAATCTGATCAACGTTAATCACTTTAGAGTGTTCTTTTGAAACTAAAGTAGAACTAAGACGTAACAACTCAATCGCCTGATCATTGAATCTACTATTCAACTCATGTAACTGTTTATGTGGATGTAAACAAATCTACTCGATAAAAATGTTCAAAAGTAACATGATTATCTGTTTTTCGAGGCCGATATCGAGTAGAAGTATATGGAGCATTCATATCTGGCATATCTATTTTATGTTTCTCACAAAAAAAATTGTACATGTGCAAGTAAAGAATCCCACCCGTTGTTTCTGAAATCATTTAGACCCTCCTTTGTTGCTGAAACTAACTTCATGGCATTAAGAATATCCTGGGATTTCTTTTGTAAAGCTTGAGAAAGTATATCAGTTTTTCCCATTAGTTCCTTCATCAGGTGAAGAATAAACACAAACTCAAATGATTTCAGGTAACAATAAGTTGCATCAGCATCTCCGCATTGAGAATAAATAGCAGATTCGTCATCAATTATTCCTTGGAGCACAACACAAGTACAATCAAATATGTTAAGCAAACTACAAACGGAACGAAGATGAGAACCCCAACGTGTATCACCAGCTCTTGTTAATGTCCCAACTTGATTCAATCCTTTGCCTGATTCAATTTCACCAAGTTCCAATAAATGCTCAATCTCAGTTGCCTTTGCCTTTTGTAACTCATCATGACGCTTACTAGAAGCACAAACCACATTAATTATAAAAATTAAGTTTGAAAAAAATTGGTGTACATGAATAATTTCTCTTGAAGCAGCCACCAGTGCTAGTTGTAATCTATGAGCAAAGCAGTGAACATAATATGCAGAAGGACAATCCTTAAGAATAAGTGCTTGTAATCCGTTCCATTCCATTCTCATATTACTAGCACCATCATACCCTTGACCACAGATTTTACTAACATCAAACTGATAGTGTAAAAGTTGTCTCCACATATTTGTTTTCAAGGTTAACGATAACGTATCCTTGACATGAACCAAATCCAAGAATCTTTCCCGAATGATCCCTTCGGCATCAATAAATCTCAAAACTATGGCCATTTTCTCTTTTTTAGACTCATCCCGTGACTCATCAACCATGACACAAAAGTATGAATCCCCCACTTCACTACGAATATGTTTTCGAACTTTATTTGCAATAATACTAAGAATCTCTTTTTGAATTTCTCCAGAAGTATACTTTGAATTATAAGGAGCTTTCTCTAATATAACATTTGCAACTTCATCATTATAAGATGCTAGAAGTTTTAGTAGTTGGAGAAAATTACCACGATTTTTGGAATTAGGACTTTCATCATTTCCGCGTAAAGCACAAGCTTGGAATGTTAACCAACGAACTGTGTCAATCGAAGCTTTTAATCGTAAACGATTCTTCAATATTTGCGCCTCATTTTGCTTCACTATGATATTTTCAATGTGTGCTTCTTGGTTGATCAAGTTTTCAGCGAATCCAACTGCATTTCTATGTTGTGAACAACCAATGTGTTTCAAGAATGCACAATTTTTCCCGTCATTAACTTTTTTCCAATTGTCAAATCCTTTAACAGTAAATGCATCATAACCATGACTCACACTTGGTTTATCGTTAAATATATAACAAATAAAACAATAAGTTCAGTGTGTTGTTGGAGAATATTCTAACCAATTAGGGAAAATGTTGAACCAAGAGTATTGGAATCTACGAGGATGTTTCTTTGAACCTTTAGCATGATACTCTTTAAGACGTATTTGGAAAGGTCCTAAAGTCATATAAGCTCGTCTTACTTCTTCTCTTAAATTAACCGGATAATCCCACATTTGTTTTCGTTTAGCAAGATCTCTTTCTAGTTGCTTAAGATCCACCTCATTAGGATTTGATTGTGTGGCTTCAGAAATGTCATTCTCTTGTTGATTTCTATGTTGTTGCGGTTGTGGTTCACTTGTTGAAGCTTTTTGACGTTTACTCTCGTGATTTTCATTAAGTGTTCTTCATCATCACCCATTCTTTTGAAAAAAGAATGAATGGTTTTCATCTTGCCCATGATTATATCTATAAAAAAAATCAAAATGTATGAACAATTCATTCAAAATCTACCAATTAACTTTAATTTCTGCAAAAGAAAACATATAACATTGTTTGAGATTCTAATTTCTTGATTCCTAAATTCCAACAACAATAAAATGGAGGAACAATTCAAATTAATTAACAATCTCAGCTCATTTAAGACAAACAACAAGCAATTAGAGGAACAAATCAACAATCTTAGCTCATTTGGAGTTTTGGACAAACAAGAAGCAATTGTAGGAACAACAATGTGTGAAATCATTTAACTGTGTGAACTGTAAAATTCCCACAAGGCCACAACAATCAATTAACCAAATTTACAAATGGAGACTGAACACTGAACAACAGAACAAGATTACACGAAGGAACATATAACATTGTTTCATTTGTTTGAGATTCTAAGTTCTTGACTAGTTAAATTTCTGATTTTTCTTCCAGATTACACGAAGGAAGAATAGAACTTACAGAAGAGAAGACTGAAGATTGGAATTTAAAAGTCTGCTAGCTGTTGTCGCCTGCTGTGCTGGCGTGCTGCGTCTGCTGTGGTCTATGGAGGCCGGAGGCGGAGCGGACAGTGAGGCGTGAGGCACTGAGGCCATGAGGCCTCCGACGACTAGAACAGCGACCAATGAAGAACGGATTCAACGGATTGACAGAAGATGAGGATTGGGATTTTCCGATTTGGGGTTCGATACTTCAATTCACATCATTCCGATTGGGCAGGAGGGGCCAAAGCCCAATTTTCTTACATCTGGGCTTATATCTCGAAAAATTATTCTTAGTTGGACTACTTCTAACCCAAAATTTAGGGGGGGAGGGGGGCAAGACCTGGCCCTAACAAAGATGCGTCCCTGAGAATATCATTAATGAATACAGTCACAGACCGATCCAATATTGGCTTACAAACTTGGTTCATGAGATCCATGAATGTGGCTAGTGCATTGGTGATCCCGAATGGATCACCATGAACTTGTAATGACCATAAAGAGTCCTGAAGGATGTCTTCTGTACATCATCATCTCTGACCTTCATCTGATGGTACCCCGATCGCAAATCAATCTTGGAAAAGCAAGATGCACCCTGAAGCTGATCTAACAAATCGTCAATCCTCGGAGGTGAGTAACGGTTCTTCACCGTTAGCTTATTCAAATCATGTTAATAAATGCACATTTTGTGTGAACCGTCCTTCTTATTCACAAATAGAATCGGTACTCCCCACAGAGAGCTGCTCGGACGAATAAAACCCTTGTCTATCAGTTCCTGAAGCTGTGTAGACAACTCCTGCATCTTTGGTGGTGCCAGGTGATACGGTGCCTTGGATATCGGGGTCGTACCAGGAACCAGATCAATCCGAAACTCAACCAGCCTCTCGGGAGGCACTCCTGGTAAATCCTCAGGAAACACATCGGGTAAATCCTGAACAATGGGCACCCCACTCAACTCGGACGTGCCCTCAACTCGAGTTTTTGCAACATAAGCTAGGATCCCAGAACAACCCTATTGCAGGTATCTCTTGGCCCTCGCAGCTGAACAGAGAGCTGGCCCATGCGAAGCTCTCTTACCAGGAATAACCAGTTCTCCCCCACATGGGGTTCGAACCCTCACTAACTGCCACTCGCAATCGATCGTGGCCCCATAGGTACCCAACCAATCAATCTTGATAATAACCTTCGATCCTCTCAAAGGAATCGACACCAAATCAATAGAGTACCTCTCACTAATAGATTCAGGACACACCCACGATGAACCCTCGAACCACTCACGGTACGGTCATCTGCAATATCAACCTCTAGTGGAGAATCCAAAGTCCCGGGAGAATCATCAATGCGGCTGGCGCAGGTACCGCCACTGCTCCCCCTGACAATCTCGAACAATCGGCCTTTTTATGTCCGGTCTGATAGAGATAACAAATTTACCTCTCGCTTCTGGCAGAGTTTGCAAAAATCCCTTGGTACTTGCTTGAATATGAGTACAACCTACCATCCTCAAACCGATGGCCGAAGTGAAAGAAACATCCAAACACTTGAAGACATGCTCAGAGTTCCTCTAGTTGAGTTCTCATACAATAATAGCTATCACACGAGCATTAAAGCAGCACCGTTCGAAGCACTATACGGCCGAAAATGTCGATCTCACATTTTTTGGACTGAAGTTGGCGATACCCAACTGGCTAAAAAATTCGCAGGGAATACCCTACGAACAGGCCTAGAGATTATCCACAAGACAGCCGAAAAGATAGTCTAGATACGAGAGAACATGAAGGCAGCATATGGCCGTCAAAAGAGCTACATTGATGTAAGGTGTAAACCCCTAGAGTTCTAAGTCAGAGATAGGGTGATGCTAAAAGTATCTCCTTGGAAAGGAGGTATAAGGTTCGGAAAGCGGGGTAAACTGAATCTGAGGTACATAGGACCATTTGAAATCCTTGACAGGATAGGTCTGATTACCTATCGACTTAGGTTACCCCAAGAGCTTAATAAAATGCATGACGTCTTCCATGTGTCTAATCTTAAAAAGTGCCTTTCCGGCGATACACTTGTCATTCTACTTGATGAAATTCAGATTAACCCTAAATTGAACTTCATCGAAGAGCCAGTCGAAATCATGGATAGAGAGGTCAAACAACTCAAGCAGAGTCGGATTACCATTGTTAAGGTATGGTGGAACTCAAAGTGAGGACCAGAATACACATGGGAATGAGAGGACCAAATGAATGACAAGTACCCTCACTTGTTCGAAGGAAGCCCGATGACAAGATAAAATTTTAAGACGAAACTTCCTAAACACGGGGAGAATGTGACAACCGAGAGGTTTTCGTCACTAATCACTTTTAGGAAAGAGTAGGAAAAATATATGTAATAGCTTAGTATCGTAATATTTGATTTTGAGATAATAAAAATCAAATTTGCCATTACATTCATTTGTTAAAATGACTATTAGGCTCGAAGAATTAGTCTCAAAAAATTTGTATCGTTTTCTAAGCTGGTTAACATACTTGGAAAGTACTCATTAACATGATCTTAAGGATATAAGATTCCTAAAAATCAGAATCCAAAGGAAAGAATTATGGATTTTATAAAAATATAAATCAACCGCGTAATTAAAATTAATTACGTCAAAACGGTACTTAGATATTGGTTGAGTTTTCACTTAAAGTGAAAAAAGGAGATTCGTAGTACTCCTTAAGATATAAATTTTAGGACAAAGATTGCCAAAAACGGGACCCGTATGAGAGAGATGATTTTTGTGAAATCCTTTATTTTTACCCCCGTTAGGCACAAAAAAGAAAGTCAAAACTAACTAAAGAAACTTAAAGGAGAGTTGTAGTACCCATTGAGATCATCACATATATATATATATATATATATATATATATATATATATATATATATATATATATATATATATATATATATATATATATATATATATATATATATAAAGAGGGCTTAGATGGGAGCTTGCACAAAGAAGTTTTGATTTTTGAAAAAGCTTTTTGTGCGTGCGAGGTGCACGTCTATTCCCACCGCCCACCTGACACCGGATTTGAGTTGATTGCGAGTGATGTGGTTAATTTGGGAAGTGACACATAGCCTTCTTTGGATGGAGCCACGATGATCACGCGCGACGTGTGGAAATATTTGTGTTGCACGCACCCTAACTCCATGACTATAAATAGAAGGCCCTATAGATCACTTTTTCACACCTTCCATCGTCATTCTCTCTGAAATTCTCGAAGATGATGCCCTTAGATACGTATGTATATATCTATACGGGTTGACACCCCCACCTACGGTTGCTAGCTACAACCACGAGGGATCAATCGAAGTGGGTGGTAATTATCTTTGGTATTTATCCACGACGTCAAATGAAGCGTCGTAAGGGGTTATATCTAGTCACATAGCTCAGCTATAGGAATCACTATAAGCATTAACTTGTTTATTTATTTAGAAAGCACGGATTCGGTTTCTCATTTTATCAAACATTTTCGAAACATGATTTTATCTACAAAAGAAATACTTTTCAAAAAAAATTTAAAAGTATATTTACTGCAGTTAGCAGAAAACCTGTAACTCTCACCAACCTTTGTGTTGAGCCTCAAACTTTATTTTTTTCTTAGGAGATCATTGAACCAACTTTTAGTAGAAGAATTGTTCATGGATTTCGGGCAACCTAGTTTTATCTAGTTTTTGTTATACCGGCCTACTTGTTAAGGTAAATTTATAAACTTATTATTATTATTATTGTATGAACCTTGTATTCAAACCTTAAAGTGGAATGTAACTGATGTATTGTTATTTTTGTAACTTGTGAGGTATATTCAATTTGCTTGTGATCCATGAACTAAGTCGCACAGTCCGACATGTTTCGCCGCCTCGGTCGGGTGTGTAAAAAAAATCATGCGACATCCTCTTTATTTTAGACATTGTTCATATAATTAAAACATATTATCATCATCATCTCTCTCTCCCTCTCACCCGACCCATCCATCCACTCACCCACCCTACCAGCACCCCTCCCCCGCCCACACACATTCACCCAAGTTAGAGTCATCATTAGGTCTAGGAAAAAATAATGGAGATACAAGACTCAAAAACTGAATTTTGGGCACTAAAATAGTCTATATCTGACCATCAATGATTTTTCTATAATTTTCACAAAACAGGAACAGAATAGGGTAATTTCAAAAAATCACTCATTTGTCCTTACATGGTTAATTTGGCATCTTAACCCATTAAGTCATCATCTACGGACCTCCAGGGCTGTAAAGTAACATCTTAATAGTAGCAACATTTCATTGAATCAAAATGGTAACCTAAAATTCAACCCCTAACCCAAAGTATGTCGTCAAAAGTGAAAATCCAAAGTACAATGCCATAAAAGTAATTCATGGACTTAGGGTTTTAGCTTTCGATCACACAACACCCAAAAAACATTAAAGACCCAAAAATGTTGTTGGAAACATCACCACCTACTGCTATCATGGCGGTGATAGTCGGAGGTGGCTGTCACCACCCTAGTGGTGGTGGTGGTGGTGGCGATGTTTACTAAGGAAGAGAAAGATTTGCAAAGGAAAAACAAAGATTTAGATACCTTAAGAGAGGAATTTGGTCCTAAAAGTCATAGGTTGAGTTCCTCTCGACTTCACTTCAGATTTTCGACGACCCAAGGAAAAAGATGTTGGCAATGGTGGTTTTTCCAGCGAGAAGATGGTTGTGATTACTTGTTCGGTGGCACAAGGAAGGAAGAGCAAGAAAGATAGCAGTTTAGGGTTTTGAGGATTTCTTGGCTGCAACAAATGATGCAAGGAGAAGGGAAATAAGGTCTCTCGTAACCAACATAAAAACGTGCACATACAAACATAATTTTTCCACTATTGGCATAAATGCCCCTTAATCTACTAATCTTCACAAAAACACTTTCAAAATGTAACCAAACCAACCCTACTCGCTAAATATTAACAATATAAGCCTCCCCAAATAAAATCTATGGATTTTTTATTAATTTAATACATATAGAATATCTGAATAATAAAAATAAAATATACTGAAACTTGGGGCATTACAGTGTCCCACCTCACCCTCATCGTATGTGACACACACACATAACCTCTCAATGAAAGGTTTGGTCTCATTCTATGCATTTCCCTTGTTTCACTTCCAATCCTTTGATATTGTATTTATAACGCTTAAATCTTGAATTTAGTTGAAGGAACTTGAATCTTAACACCAAAAATAGCCTAATTGCACCCAAAATCACCCTTAGATTTGAGAGATTTTAAGAGTAGCTTATTGAAATGAGAAAGGTGGAAATGGTTGAAATTTTATCTTTTACATTGTCGGTCAAAGAAAGTCAACGTTGGTAAAAAAAATTCAATGCAATGTTGAACGCATGGTGAAGCTAGCATTAGAACCTAGCTTAACACGATGTACATACATGATATGGACCTTGCGTTGACGCTCACCTATGTAACTTTGAGGTGATGATTCTTCAACATTCTAAAGGACTTCATTGGTCAAACCAATTTCATTTTTATTACTTAGCAACACTTTCAAAAGTGTTTAATTTGGTATAACTTCATACCTTTCACCCATTTCTTTTATTATACATATGTTTGATGACCAAAACACATTTTTGTTAAACTCAGGTCTCATAGTACATATTATTATTTAAAGAGATCTTAATATTTATGCAATTTTTTATAACCATTTATGCTTCAATTAGAGGATGTTATATAAAAGATGAGAATCAAACACAAATCAATGAATAGTACCATAAATTTTAAGAAAAAAAATATTGATAATATTATGATTTGATCCCATGAATATTTATAACCAAATAGCCAAAAACATTTAGGGTTTTATTATTAAGTGAAAAGTATAATTGTAGTGACAAGGAAACTGACTATAAATAAGAAAAATAACTAAGGTCAAGTTGTTAACCTATCTAAGAAGCTCGCCAAATTAAAACTAAGTAAACCCCTAATATGAAAAGACTAAGGTGGTGTTTATTATATATATATATATATATATATATATATATATAGTTCGGATCCTGTGAGGACTCAAATTTTAGTTAGGACTGGGAAGACAATTCTCGTCCAATTGAGCTCGTTAAGGGAATTTAGGTCAAAAAATATTTTGAAAGAGTTGGGTCAAAAGATAAGGCGTTCTTGGGTTGCTCTGAACAAGATTCTATATGAATGTCTACTTCACGGCTTACAACTAAAGCGAGTATCAATCATACAGAAAACAATTTTTTCAATTAAATGTGTTTTTTTCTTCATCGATCAGAAATTTCTTATTAAACCATGCTAGTATAACTCAATTTTTTTTCATGGATTTTCTCATCAATCAAAGATTGATTATTCACCAACGTTGAATTGTTAATAGTCAATCATACAAACCAAATTTTAAATCATGAACCAAAAATGATTTTTTTTCTTCTGTTTTTCTGATAATGGTAATGATTAAAACTCAAATATTTTGTGAATCCATGACAATTTTGATTGAAATCTACATTTGAATTGAAACTTCAAAACATTCTTTGAATAAATTCATTATATGAACTACTTTGTCAAACACAAACAAAAAATGATTTTTTTTCTTCTATTTTTCTAGTAATGATGTTGCTTTTATATGGATTGTATATGTTCGTAAGCAGATGTAGTATGAATATTAAATTATAAAAGGGTTTTCAACTTATGTTTAATGATGTCTTACAGGTGTTTGATGAAATGCTTAAGAGAGTTCATGATTTTTTCTACTTATGTTCATCTTTCCTAGTTCAAATTTGTGTTTAGTGGGTGTCTTTGGGATGGGTTTTTTCTTTCGGTTATGTGCATATATATATATATATATATATATATATATATATATATATATATATATATATATATATATAGGTTTTATTGTGTTTTTTGTGATCGTGTGGATGATCTGATGGTTCAACTTGCTTTATAATTGATGCCTTTGTGTTCAAAATTTTGTGTCTAGATAAGTTTGTTTGTAGGGCTTCCTTCAGGTAGTCTGGTCGTTATTTTGAAATTATATAAAATCTATGTTTACATTAATTATAGAATTAAGAAACATCTTTCATAGTTCAGTTATTCTATAACACTCATAGTATTCATCAAATTCCAATTGTAGAAAGTTATAATAAGTGTAGAGTAGAACACTACCATGAAGAATTACTTGAAATTTCAAAAGTAAAATGTGTCACACCATCAGCTTTGTTATACATGATGATATGATTTAAAATACTTTGTGTAATGATACTAAATATTGTATTATACTCATTGTTTGAAAACAAAAGCATCAGAGATGGATCAAGGTTTAGAAAATATAGAATCTATAGTGGATATTAATAATGGAACAACTGGAAACAAAAACATAACAGAAAAGAAAGCTATATTGAAGGTAAATATTTTTTTCTTATTAATGACTTTTTTTTGTATAAAATGCTTCTTTGAAACATTGAAATATTGTATCTTCATTAGCAAATGTTGGATCTTCGTCTTCTTATAGACATGATCCAATTGAGCATAAATCAAAATTTCTAGAAAAAAACTATAACTAGTGAAGAGCTCATAAGGTATTTGAATTGCTTTTTTAAATTATTGTTATTCTTTGCGCGCACAACCTGCTTGTATTTATGCCCATGTGAGATGTAAGTGAGTGATTTCATACTCTTCATTTACACTGCCTTTTACTATTTATGTGAGATTTATAAATCTAAAATATGTTTGGATGAAAGTGTAACGACCCAAAAATCAAGGGTAAAAATTTCATTTTTAATATAGCTAAAACATTGATACCATTTATTTAAAACATTTCAAATCATCATTAAGTAAAACATTTATCAGAGTCCTTCCCAAAATCATTCATTCCAGAAATCATAGGTGTGTGCACTGCGATCAATCCGAGCCCTTCCTTTCCAAAGCGATGATACCTGAAACCATAACAAAACCTGTAAGCACGAAGCTTAGTGAGTTTCCCAGAGCATACCATACACACAATCCACATATCACATACCATGTTAGCTATAAAAGCTACCCGTATCATATATCCTGTTAGCTATAGAAGCTACCTATAACACATAAGCCATGCATACAAAAACCTGTAAGGATGTCGTGGGCTTCCCCCAGGGTCTTACACCATTGTGCCATGGGCAACCCCACATGGTCTTAACCTAGGAATGTCATGGGCTACCCCACATAGTCTTACTTCCAATTGCCACGGGCTCCCCCCGGGGTCTTCCATGCAATAACATACATAATCACATAACATATCATATAACACAGAAATATGTACACATAACACAAACATAAACCTGTAAGGATGTCGTGGGCTCCCCCCAGGGTCTTACACCATAGTGTCATGGGCTACCCCACATGGTCTTAACCTAGGAATGTCATGGGCTACCCCACATGGTCTTACATCCAATGCCATGGGCTACCCCACATGGTCTTTACCTAGGAATGTCCTGGGCTACCCCGCATGGTCTTATATCCAATGCCACGGGCTCCCCCCCCCCCCCCCCCCGGGGTCTTCCATGCAATAACACACAATCACATAGCATATCAAATCACAGAATGACTAACACATATACCATAATCACATAATGGGCCGACCTTGGTGCCTTAGACCCATAGGTATGGTGAGAAGACTCACGTGACACTGTCGAAGTCCCGGGATTGCAACTCCAGCTGTTGGTTGGTAGGTTCCCGAACTGTCAACATCAAACAATACCCAATTAATAATTGGGTTCGAAGCCCAAGGTCCAACTCACACTCCAAAGGCCCAATAGACAAGTAATGGCTCAAAGCCCAACATATGGCTCAAAGCCCAACATATGGCCCAATTTTCCAAATTAGGCCCAAATCTCTACATGGACTCATTTTAAGGCCCAATCAATTATTCTAGTCCAAACAATTGGCATTCTGATGGCCCAATAACTAATAATCTTCAAGGTCCAATTATGGCCCACTTATAGCCCAATTTTCCAAATTGGGCCAAAGCCTCTCTAATGGGTCTTATCCTAAAGCCCAATAATTCCTTAGTCCGTACATATGTTCCCAATTGGCCCACCAAGGCCCACAGCAGCTTAGTCCAATAAATGGCCCAATAAGAATCCACACCCAATTAGGGTTTTTCACATAAAATGACGATTAGGGTTAAGTGTTCTTACTTAACCCATTGAGGACTTAATCCATTAAGTCCATTATTCCACTAGACCAAACACACAAAGTAATCGGGCGTAAATCAAAATTCCAAATCCAATGGTCTAAACGCGGGTCCCGACAAACCCAAAATACACATTCCCAAAATTAGGGTTTTCTAAACCCTAATTAGGGTTTCCAACCAATCACAAAACCAATTAATCCAATAGTTAAGCTTTTACAATAATTAAAGTCTAATCAAGTCGGGTACCACCTACTACCACCTCGAGCAGTGGTGGTTGGCGGTGGTTCACGGCGGCAGCCACCACCTCACGGTGGTGGTGGTTATGTTCTTGGGCCAACACACACCAAAAGCACTCTAAACATCAAACCCAACGCACCCGAAAGCTCACAGGCACCCGAGATGGTGGCTATCAGTGGCAGAACAGTGGCAGCAGGTGCCGGCCACCACCTCACGGTGGTGGTGGTAAGTTTTCTTCGGTTTCCTGGCCAAGAAAAGGTCTATAAAACATTAACCCATGAAATAAGTTCACATACACACCTAACCACCCTCCCCACAGCGGCAAGTGGTAACAAAGAGGAGGTAGAGGACGACAACATGTGGCAGCCACCACCTTATGGTGGCGGCGGTGGGTTTTCTGACCAATAAATCACATCCAACACCACCACTTCCGAAAACAGTCCATACCACCTACAAGGCGGCAGAAACGGCGTCGGGGCTAAAAGAGTCGGTGGCCGAGGCCGGCAGCTGCGGCAAGGATGTTTCCTCACGTCACAGTTACCGGAAAGACAAAGTAGAGGAGATATGGGTTGCAGTTTCACTTACCGAGAGCTTCTGATTGCTCGAGAGCCACGTACCGACGCCCACAGCGCGCTTCCCGGCCCTTGGCGATTTTCTTGGCAGCTCACGATGGTTACCGGTATATCTTCGATTTCGCCAGCGACTGGAGCGACATCAATGGTGTTTGGCGGCCATGCGACGAGGAGGTGGCGATGGATGGAGTTCGAGACACAAGGGTGACGGCTGGAATTCCCGGTAGTGGCGGCTGAACCATGTTCCTTAGGTTTAGGGTTACTGCGCATAAGAGGGTAACGGGTTATACCCGTCCAATCTTAAAATTTGACTCATAGTTACACAACCTACCCTTCCCTCTCAATTCTTTTCAACACAAGCCCAAATGTTACCATGCAACCCCTCCATGACAAATTCTTTTCAACTTAGGTACTTAATTTACCCTTTTAGTCTCAACCATCCAAAATCCTTTCATATTAAGTCCAAATGATACCAAAAACACCCCGACTTCTTAAATCCTTTTCAAATTAAATCCATAGTTTACCAAACAACCCTCAAACTTCAAAATTCTTTACAAACTAGTCGAAAAATTACATTTTAACCCCCGAAGGTCCAAAATATATCGTTTGGCTCCCCGAAACCAAAACCCTACTCAATATTATGGATTTTAGGGCCACATTAAAATAATATAATATAAAAATTTTCATCTTGGGTTCCGGGTTTATTATTTAATTACGCAATTTTAAACAGGATGTTACAACTCTCCCCCACTTAAATTAGATTTTGTCCTCGAAATCATTTCTTACCATCCCTTACACGCCCGACAACTCAGACGACATGATCCAAAACCACGATCCCGAGTATACCATAGCCTTCCTAAGGCAACCGAAACCATCCCTTGCAGGGTTCTAAAACCCGAAGGTTAACGAATTCCTTGCATCCTGATCATATCTGCTCCATCTGAAATCCATAGTCTAGAGATGGTCTGTCTCCTTGACAGACCGCCCACATCGAATCCCTACCGAGTTCACGTCACTTATCTACCAACTGGCTATTCAACTTATGATATTATTTAGTCCAACTGTAACCACCTTAGCATATGCCCCGAATGACAGGCAACTCCACACACGAATCCCAATTCACTTAACCCATTTCGACTCTTCTGGTTACCACTTGCTGCCTTTCGAAAGCAGCCGAGACCTCTCTGATCTCACCTTATCTATCATCTACTCGGAACATTGTACACCTAATCGATTTTTGGGCCAAAAACACACGTAGCAGTCCTATGCGACCTCCGAAGGATACATCGTCTAATGATAGCTGCACTACCTATACAGCCACTCATGGCTCCTTCAATCCATTTGATCCATCCGATCATGAGGCGGAAAGCATACATCTAACTACCTATCGAGTATTAATTATATATAACCCTGATGTATAAACTAAGGTATTATAGAATTAACCACCTAAGGTCCTTTAACTTATATTGGTTTAATAAATGGTTTAAACGCTTACTGGTAAGTTTCTAGTTTTGTATACCAAATGTTCTATTTGAAAAGTATGTTTGGTACTAGAAAAATGTGCATTGAATTAGTGTCCTATGACCTGACCCATACCTGATACCCCTTATGATTACTTGGTGTATACGGAACATATATATAGCTAAGATCGAATAGATAGTAGGCTGGGTGAATCTACTCTAAGCCCACAACCAAACAAGGAACAGGAAATGAAGCGGAAAGCACACATCCTACTACCTGTCGGATCCGATTAATATATATCCCTGATGTATAAACTAAGGAATCATAAAGTTAGCATTATAGGCCCCTTTCTACTGAATGTACTAGACTCGACTGTTCTGTTTGTCGCTTGAAATGATGTAAGTTTTCTCCTAGTTTATAACTATCTTAACTGGAAAATAGTTTGCATTAACTTTCAAGTGGAACTGTCACAATATGAAAGTAATAGGAAAATGTAAACAGTTGTCTTTTGAATTGACATCGTGAAGTACTGATTACCTTAAAACAAGTTTGTTTTATTAAGGTCATAATGTGATGAGTAGTACCCATACTATACGCTCTCCCTGCAAGAGATTCTGGTTACCAAACGCGACTTCAGCAAACAAACTGTTGAGCCGTGAAGTAGTCTCACATTAAAGTTATATGATCATGTATACCCAATTTACTATCACCTTTTGTTTAGAACAATGAGTTAGTGATTATTGGTATAATTAGATCCTGGTTTGTTCTTCTGCTATAGCATCTTAGTATGTTCTTTCTATTATAGTATCTTAGTATGTTCTTTTGGTTATCGGGTATTGTATCTTCCTCCCTGTTTCTCTTTATAGTATGTTCTCTATGTTATCGTGTATTGTATCTACCTCCCTATTTCTCTTTATACTATGTTCTAGAATCTAGTATGAACTGAACCCCTAAACTATACCTATTATAGTTTACTAGTATGTTTACTTGAACTGTTACTGAAAAGACTCATTTATCTACTAAGTTATGATTGTACTTTAAAAACGGAGTTTTTATAAACTATAAAGTAACATAACTTCAAAAGAGTTTTTGAAATGTTTTGATCACTTATAAAAACATAAGCAATCCTTTGAAAGATGTTTATAATGAACATTTACACAATTATCATTGTGATCAACTTGTATTCCCCCCCCCCCCCTTAAAAACATTTAAAACAGTTTAAAATATTGATTATAGGGGTATGAACTCACCTTATGTGGGTGATTCAACGAATATGCGCGTAAGGATGAGAAGTTCCACGAATGAAGTCCCGAGACACAAACGAATCCCACGTGACATATAATGGCATATATTGGCATGAATATAGTGTTTAGAAGCAACTACATGCAAGGAAACACTCTTAGGGACTAGGAAACACTTGAACCAAGTGTTAGAATCACATGTGATTCATCTAATGGGTGTGTACGGTCACAATGAGGAGTGTGCGGCCACGGGTGTACGGCCATGGAGTGTACGGCCGTACACTCAGGGTAAGAAGTGCACAAAAGTGTGTTTGAATGATAGGGAAGCTTGTGGGACTATTGCTCAACAAGTGCATGAACTAGGTTTGCATTTTGGAAGCCCTTTTGGGGTGTTTTGAGGGGTGTACGGCCACACATGGGTGTACGGCCGTACACTCCTTATGTTCTTGAGTTCTTGTCGATTATAAGGTGTTAAACAAGTGTTCCTAACATGAACTAAGCATGGGGAAAGAATACTTACGTTCTGGAGGCTTGAAAAGGGTTCACAATCACCAAGAACAAGTGTGTGTTCTTGGTGTTCTTGGTGAAATGGATGAAGATTTGAAGATCTACCCAAAAGATGATTTGCATGGATGAAATCAAAGCGTGTTACTAGGTTAAGAAGAATATCAACTAATCAAAACGGAAGAAAGGCTTACATTCTTGAAGATCGGGGTGAAAAGCTTGATGATAGTTGAGAGAAAACTCGAGTTCTTGACTTGGAAACTGAAGAAATAACTTAGGAATGAAGGGATATCACACTTATGGAGGGGGTGTATGGCCAACATGGGTGTACGGCCGTACAGTCATGTGTACAGCCGTACACTCCCTCTGATGGAGTGTTCAGCTCGATTTCAATGCGAAGAACTTACGCAACTCAATCCTATACCCAATGCTTGAATGTACTGAGCTTAGAACCCTTAAACAGACTCTAAACAATGCTAACAGATAGCAGAAACGGGTCTGACACTCAGTTGAATTGACTGGCTGGACTTACAAGGCAAAAATTTTCGGGTTGTCATATCATCCCCCCGTTAGATGGAATTTCGTCCCGAAATTAGCTTTCTTAGCATTACAACTGGGGTTGTGTTCCTTTGATTTGCATAATACACACTCGTAGACCTGGGAACTTTGCCCTAATGTCTATGATAGGATTCATACCTAGTCCATCTATCATTACCTCGTGTGTACAAGCCGTATATAATTAGGATTAGTAAGACGGTCGAATGTGCGACTATGCCCTAGGTCCACAACCAAACAAGGAACAGGAGATAGGGCGGAAGCACACATACTAAATATGCGTCATCATAATCATATACCACTCTCGCGTATATACTAAATAGTGATAGGTGGGCTGTATTCGTCCTTAGCCTCTGTTTTTGAACTTGATCTGCTGAACGAGTGGTATTTCGGGAAGGTCTGCTGAACATACGGCGGCAAGGCTTCGGAGGGCAAAGTACTCTTCGCACGAGTACTTCGGGGTTTAGAATACGAGGTAGGCGATTCCGAGTTTTGGGTCGGACTGTCGTTACGAATCACAAAGTTTTCGTGAATTTGACGGTCGAGGTGATAGAAACATGTGAACTTTGTATGGTGAGGACCACGCCAATTCATGACGAATGATAGTAACGGACTCTTTACTAAACAAAAGTTTGGACGATTTGAAAGAAACGTCTGTTTTACGATGATGTACCCCTAGTGTGCTCGAAAATGTACTCTTTGTAAACATTCTAGTGCTTTCTGTTTTCCCCTTGATGTTAACACTTCTACGTATCGTACCGCGATGAGCGAGTACATACTGTGAAAGTGCTTTGATAACTAGTGTTGATACTTTATACTAAGATTCTCCTCGGTACCACTATGATCGCCTGACATATACCAGTTATGAATAATTAAGATGAATAAGACGGTCGACTGAGTAACTCTGCCTCAAATCCACAACCAAACAAGGAACAGGAATTCAGGCGGAATCACTCACTCTAAGTCTGCAAAATCTTAGCTATACACAACCCTGATGTACACACTAAGCCATCATAGCTTCTCTGAACAAATCTTTTAGTTCTCTTGAATACCGTGACTTGTTCATATAAGTGAGTTATTATAATTACTTTTAAACTTTTTCCCCAAGTTTTAATCTTATATAAATATAGATTAGTTTTTAAAGCAATTTATTTTATTTCGAAAACGTACCGCTGCTCGCTGGCGACTCAGAGGTAGATTCTCCTGCGGTGATCATTAGAATCCGTCCATCTGCTCTTGAGTTCTTTGTTATCGGGCAGTCCCTCCTACAGTGTCCATTCTCACCACAGCCATAGCAGGCTTGGTTTTCTTCAACTCCGGGGACTTGGGAGAACGGTTGAGCCGGTGCCCCGCAGAACCGGACTGTGTGTCCCTTTTTGTGGCAGTTCAGGCACTGCATTTCCCGACATGCTCCGGTGTGGTGGTAGTTGCACTTTCTGCACTTCGGGAGAGTTCCAGCATATCGACTGGCAGGTGCTGGAGTAGCAGGTGTTGTGGCGGCGTATATAGTACTCGTTTGTTGCTCTTGCGGGGTTTCCTGTGTTGTTCTCTTCTTCTTACTCTTGTTCCCCGACTTCCGTTTATAGTCCTCTCCCCTCGATGGCTCGGGAACGGGGACTATCACGTCATGGCGGACTCCATGGTCAACGATTCGCTGGGCCAGGCATTTGGCACTATCGAATTTGGTTGGGTTAGAAGACAGTACATCTCCTTGAATCGGGGCAGATAGACCCCAGATGTATCTTTCTATCTTCTTGCTCTCCGGGGTAATCATCCTAGGGCATAGTGCTGCCAGGTCGCTGAACCTGTCAGTGTAGGCCACTATGTCTGAGCCGACCATAGTGTGCTCCCACAGTTCTTGTTCCAGCTTTTGGACTTCGCCCCTCGGGCAGTATTCTTCCAGCATTAACTCTTTTAGGTTCTCCCAAACTATTGAGTTTTCCACTGATAGGGTCAGTGACTTAACATGGCTATTCCACCATGTTAGGGCTCTGTCGGAGAAGGTGCAGGCAGCAAACTTCACTTTGCTCCCTTCTAGGCACGAACAGATTGCGAAGACCGAATCTGTTTTCTCGAACCATCTCATCAGAGCGATGACTCCACCATTTCCATTAAAGGAATTGGGTTTGCAGTTCATGAAGTCCTTGTACGAACACTCCCTTCGGTGTTCGTGAGTAACTCCAGGTTTGGTTAAGTGGGTACCGCTACCAGATCCAAAGGTACCACTTTCGCCGATGTGAGCTAGAGCAGCTGCCACTGTGGCTGATATTGCTGCTTGGAGAGCAGCAGGATCGAATTGTGGAGGAGGTAGTGGCGGTTGAGTTGGAGTTATTGGAGTAGTGCGTCTGTTTGATCTGTGAGGAGGCATCTTTGCTAAAAGAATACAAAGATGAGATGGAATAAGTCTATAGCAGTGGTTTATAAGCCAAAAGCTGAAAGACAAGATTATCCTAGTTCTGAGTGTATCTAGTTCTGACTTTTATACGGTTCTGGAAACAATTCATAAAAGAGTTTATACCAAATAAACCTTATGAATTAGAAATGGCTATTCTCGAATGACTATATGTGACTTGAATAACTGTTACCTGTTGCATGAAAAAGAAATAATTCTAACACATAGCGTGAGTAGTGTAATCACTAGCTCACGAAGTTAAACAAGATTATTATTTATTAGTGTGACGCATAATACGTTTTGGTTACTTCGGCTGATCCTTCTTTGAAAACTTCTCATGAACCTGCTCTTGTTCCTCCTTGACTCTTCTTGTCTGCTATGAGGTAGTGGTTTCATCTATTTGGGTTTATCGTGCGAGAATGGAAGTGTCTAAAGAATCTATGAGATTAAGTGAAACATTATGGGGTGATCCTTACAGAGTCCTCCTATAATTGCACAATGTATACAAGTTGTATATAATTCAAGATTAAATAGACCTTCGAATAAGTGCTCCTACTCCAAAACCACAACCAAACAAGGAACAGGTAGTGAAGCATAGATCACAAATTCTAAGTCTATAAAATCTCAATTATATAAAACCTTGGGAGTATACACTCCAAAATTATAGACCTATCCGTAAGGGTCTTTGAAATTATCACATAAGTTATTTATCGTTCCTAAAATACTCCTATACTATTTTAATGTAATGTACTTGGTATGTTTTAAACTTGTTGTTGTGTTATAGCATCATAAAATACTCCCATAGTATTATAACTTTATGTTCTGATCTAGAAATCCCTTGAATAGTATTAGGTAAGTTTTAAGACTGTTGCAACACCACATCACTCCCAAACACATGTCGGTCACATCTCGAATGAATATAGTTGATCAGGCTATATTGATCCTAGATATGATTACATAACAGTCCAGTTTGACCGCTGTGTTCAACCTTTAAATGCTTTTGTTCTGTTCTTCTTGTGATACTTGCTCTAGTATGTATATATGTATAAATATTTATGTATATTTTTATAAGGTATTGTTATATCTTTAAAATATATTATTATCTAGAGCACTTCGGCCCCATTGCATTTCTAGTTGTATATCTTTTATCGGTTGATATACTTAGTTCACTATAAACAATGCTCTGATACCAATCTGTCACACCCCAAAACCAGAACGGCGAAAACGTTCGGGGGTGGAGGACGTCATGTTTAGTATCACAAGTCATGCATCATAGTAATCAAAGAAATAAACAACCATTTCATTAGAAAGAAAGTGTTTACAAAGTATGTGGTTCACATAACATAGACTACAAAGTAAATAACAAAAAGACACGAAGCTATTATGCTCCATCTTCTGAATCTCAGAGCGCGTACCTGTCTACTGGTCTCCTGAGAATACAAGTTATTTTGAAGGAGTAGATCAGCATTTAAGCTGGTGAGTTCATAAGATTTTTGTGATGTAAGTAAGTTGTAAGAAAGTTGTAGTAAGTTGTAAGTTTTTAGAAGAGTTCGACTGTTCCTCCAGAAAATCCTATATTTCTTGCTTTGATGAAAGATAAGTAAAAATGACTCTACAATCCTTTCCATGAGTACTAAATGGGTACAAGTTATATAAAACCCAGAGTAAACAAACAATCGGTTGTGTGTATCTGCCCTAAGCCCACAACCAAACAAGGAACAGGAAATGAGGCGGAAGGCACACATCCCATTGATTGTTAGATCTTCGTTGTATATAACCCTGGTGTATTCACTTGGTACTCACAGAGTTAACTGTAATAGTTCCTTTATACTTGATGAAAACATTCTTTAAGAAAACCCTTATTTCTTTTAGTAAAAATGGTAACCACAATGATTCCTTCTATAATCACTTAGTTTATACTAGCTATATATAATCTAATATCGGACAGATAGTTACTTGTATGAATCTGCCCTAAGCCCACAACCAAACAAGGAACAGGAAATGAGGCGGAAAGCACACATCCAACTACCTATCGAGTATTAATTATATATAACCCTGATGTATAAACTAAGGTATTATAGAATTAACCACCTAAGGTCCTTTAACTTATACTGGTTTAATAAATGGGTTAAACCCTTACTGGTAAGTTTCTAGGTTTGTATACCAAATGTTCTATTTGAAAAGTATGTTTGGTACTAGAAAAATGTGCATTGAATTAGTGTCCTATGACCTGACCCATACCTGATACCCCTTATGATTACTTGGTGTATACGGAACATATATATAGCTAAGATCGAATAGATAGTAGGCTGGGTGAATCTACTCTAAGCCCACAACCAAACAAGGAACAGGAAATGAAGCGGAAAGCACACATCCTACTACCTGTCGGATCCGATTAATATATATCCCTGATGTATAAACTAAGGAATCATAAAGTTAGCATTATAGGCCCCTTTCTACTGAATGTACTAGACTCGACTGTTCTGTTTGTCGCTTGAAATGATGTAAGTTTTCTCCTAGTTTATAACTATCTTAACTGGAAAATAGTTTGCATTAACTTTCAAGTGGAACTGTCACAATATGAAAGTAATAGGAAAATGTAAACAGTTGTCTTTTGAATTGACATTCTGAAGTACTGATTACCTTAAAACAAGTTTGTTTTATTAAGGTCATAATGTGACGAGTAGTACCCATACTATACGCTCTCCCTGCAAGAGATTCTGGTTACCAAACGCGACTTCAGCAAACAAATTGTTGAGTCGTGAAGTACTCTCACATTAAACTTATATGATCATGTATACCCAATTTACTATCACATTTTGTTTAGAACAATGAGTTAGTGATTATTGGTATAATTAGATCCTGGTTTGTTCTTCTGCTATAGCATCTTAGTATGTTCTTTCTATTATAGGATCTTAGTATGTTCTTTTGGTTATCGGGTATTGTATCTTCCTCCCTGTTTCTCTTTATAGTATGTTCTCTATGTTATCGTGTATTGTATCTACCTCGCTGTTTCTCTTTATACTATGTTCTAGTATCTAGTATGAACTGAACCCCTAAACTATACCTATTATAGTTTACTAGTATGTTTACTTGAACTGTTACTGAAAAGACTCATTTATCTACTAAGTTATGATTGTACTTTAAAAACGGAGTTTTTATAAACTATAAAGTAACATAACTTCAAAAGAGTTTTTGAAATGTTTTGATCACTTATAAAAACATAAGCAATCCTTTGAAAGATGTTTATAACGAACATTTACACAATTATCATTGTGATCAACTTGTATTCCCCCCCCCCCCTTAAAAACATTTAAAACAGTTTAAAAGATTGATTATAGGGGTATGAACTCACCTTATGTGGGTGATTCAACGAATATGCGCGTAAGGATGAGAAGTTCCACGAATGAAGTCCCGAGACACAAACGAATCCCACGTGACATATAATGGCATATATTGGCATGAATATAGTGTTTAGAAGCAACTACATGCAAGGAAACACTCTTAGGGACTAGGAAACACTTGAACCAAGTGTTAGAATCACATGTGATTCATCTAATGGGTGTGTACGGTCACACTGAAGAGTGTGCGGCCACGGGTGTACGGCCATGGAGTGTATGGCCGTACACTCAGGGTAAGAAGTGCACAAAAGTGTGTTTGAATGATAGGGAAGCTTGTGGGACTATTGCTCAACAAGTGCATGAACTAGGTTTACATTTTGGAAGCTCTTTTGGGGTGTTTTGAGGGGTGTACGGCGACACATGGGTGTACGGCCGTACACTCCTTATGTTCTTGATTTCTTGTCGATTCTAAGCTGTTAAACAAGTGTTCCTAACATGATCTAAGCATAGGGAAAGAATACTTACGTTCTGGAGGCTTGAAAAGGGTTCACAATCACCGAGAACAAGTGTGTGTTCTTGGTGTTCTTGGTGAAATGGATGAAGATTTGAAGATCTACCCAAAAGATGATTTGCATGGATGAAATCAAAGCGTGTTACTAGGTTAAGAAGAATATCAACTAATCAAAACGGAAGAAAGGCTTACATTCTTGAAGATCGGGGTGAAAAGCTTGATGATAGTTGAGAGAAAACTCGAGTTCTTGACTTGGAAACTGAAGAAATGACTTAGGAATGAAGGGATATCACACCTATGGAGGGGGTGTACGGCCAACATGGGTGTACGGCCGTACACTCCCTCTGATGGACTGTTCGGCTCGATTTCAACGCGAAGAACTTACGCAACTCAATCCTATACCCAATGCTTGAATATACTGAGCTTAGAACCCTTAAACAGACTCTAAATAATGCTAACCAGATAGCAGAAATGGGTCTGACACTCAGTTGAATTGACTGGCTGGACTTACAAGGCAAAAAATTTCGGGTTGTCACACCAACTGACCATCAGTGAATGCTACGGCTCCCCCGTAGTCTTACAACACTTTTATCCTAACACAACCATAGCCCAATACCTTACCCCCGACCTATTGATTCGAAAGGCATACAGAGTCGAGCACCCACTCCACCGAACACCCGAACTGAACTCCATTCATGACTGGAGCCCCAATCCGTCTCCCCAAATTCTGTTATCAAGCCCCCAAGAAGTCGCGGTCCACATGACGGGGAGTCTTACCGGACTCCAAACTCGCACAACCCTCAAACCAAATAACCACTTGGACTGCCATTTTCCCTCGATGGGGACGAGAATCCCATCCCGGTCTCATACATGTCCTTGTCTTGAATACCTGTGCGGTTCTCCCCCACTTAGATTCAACTAAGTCTTCGCAATACATGAGATTTGAAGGATTCCCGATCCTCCTTACTCTTTAATAACCAACTGCTGACAAACTGTTTCTTGCCCGTGCAAGTGCTCTATTACGGGCCCAAATCCCCAAGGACCACGCAACTCTTAAAGATCAGAAAACACTTCCCGAATCCCAGCGAGACTAATAATCTCAGACGCCTTGAAATGATGCCCCACCTATATCTTGAGGTCCAAATAACCGATGCCCAAACCAAAACCTCAACAGTAAACCACTTCCTCTGGCGCTCCCAAAAGCCGACCCTTGCATAATGGCTGAGTCACCAATCCTGACCGTAGACCTTCTGCGTCGCGTCTCTGAACCGATCTCGACCATAGACCCCGATAACACTGAACGCTCCAAACCAGCAATGAACGAAACAACCTTTCACTAACCACCCTGTAACTCACGGTGTGCAAATGACATATGACAAATGTTGAATGTATAGTCCAAACACACACAGGGAAACACACCCAGAGGTACACTTAGAAAAACCCTCGAAACGAAAACTCCCTCGTGCAGTTTCCTGCCAATACTGCACTAAACCCGACCCTGCTGGCCTCTCACAACTAACTCGGACCCTTGGGTCCCTTTCCGGGACCCTCCAATGTATGTACCTGATCTGATCCCCTCTTCCTAATGTTCTCCAAATCAATCCCTGCTCTCGAACTCTAGGAATCATATCATCCAGGGTCTCGCACCCTGACACACTCACCAGCTCAATCGTCAAAGGTTGAACTGCAATAGTTGGAGCAACCTCTGCTCTATACCGCGATACTAACCATCCGCAAGACATAGTCTCCAATCCTGAAAGTGCAATAGAACGTACAATCAACCCGTGTCTTCCGATACGAGTGATCCACGACGATCTCAAAATCCTGACAGTCCTTCCGCTATCCGGCTCACCACCAGAGTCGGGACCAACCCTGGTCCTCCCTCATGTGTGCTCATCCTCATCTAGCAAAGCACTTATCCCCACTATCAAACATAACCAAGGATTCCCCTTCGTATCAGCTTCTTAGATTCTCCAAGACTCTCAGTGATTCGAGTATGGATCCTGTGCTTTCAGTAGTACGGACCCATACTACTTTCCACACCTATCCATATTTTCCTCAGCAATCCTCCCGAATCCTCTAAGTCACCTATCCCACTGATGCACTAAATATTCGCCAAACAGTAGCACAATATCCACCGAAGCACCTACTAGGCTCCCCCTAGGCTCCCAACCTCACTGAACCGCCCCAACTAACTCACTGGAGCATATCCTAGGCTTTCCTAGGTTCCCAACCTCACCCTGCCATCAACTGCTGAGGAACTCCCCATGATACCAGTCATCCACCTCCTGGATATCGTCATATCCACTTTGTATCTGACTCCCATCACTCAATAGTTCCACAAAACACAAAGCAAGTAGCATTCGTGCAGTAGCACTCCGATCCAAAGAACTATCATAGAACATTCCGCCCCCATGTCGCGACTCGTGCTTTCCACATCCATCCATCCTCACTGTCGGCTGCCTTATGCATGCAAATTATATACAGAACAGGATCTAATAGACTGTCGAATAATAGACTCTACCCTAGGACCACAACCAAACAAGGAACAGGAAATAAGGCCAAATCAATTATTATAAGGCTATAAGATCCTAACCGTATACAATTTTAAAAGCATACACATAGCGGTTACAAATACCAATTATCATTCTCATTCTAGCATGGCATCAAATATTCCTAAGGTTACAAGCATCACATATCAGGCCAATCTATTGCTGACTACTCAGCACTAGCATGCAAGTCTATCAGCTCATACAACATACACAGGCATCTCCCCTAGTCCTAACTAGCATGTGATTCACAGATTCATAATCAAATCATAACAGACAACATATGTGGTATTCTGGTAAACTTACTTGAGCTCGACTGATTGCATGCACCACACCCTTTCTTGTCTTATAAATTCTTTACTTAAAAACATTTTCCTTTTGAAAACTTTACAGATCCTCAGTTTGAGTTCAGACTCACCCGAAAGTATGGCTGAATCCCTCAAACCAAGGCTCTGATACCAACTTGTAACGACGCAAAAATCAAGGGTAAAAATTTCATTTTTAATATAGCTAAAACATTGATACGATTTTTTTAAAACATTTCAAATCATCATTACGTAAAACATTTATCAGAGTCCATCCCAAAATCATTCATTGCGGAAATCATAGGTGTGTGCACTGCGATCAATCCGAGCCCTTCCTTTCCAAAGCGATGATACCTGAAACCATAACAAAATCGGTAAGCACGAAGCTTAGTGAGTTTCCCAGAACATACCATACACACAATCCACATATCACATATCCTGTTAGCTATAAAAGCTACCTGTATCACATATCCTGCTAGCTATAGAAGCTACCTATAACACATAATCCATGCATACAAAAACATGTAAGGATGTCGTGGGCTTCCCCCATGGTCTTACACCATTGTGTCATGGGCTACCCCACATG
Source organism: Lactuca virosa (assembly GCF_052849685.1). Lineage (NCBI taxonomy): Eukaryota > Viridiplantae > Streptophyta > Magnoliopsida > Asterales > Asteraceae > Lactuca > Lactuca virosa. Next base: position 134,118,037 of record NC_136430.1, read on the forward strand.
GTCTTAACCTAGGAGTGCCATGGGCTACCCCACATGGTCTTACTTCCAATTGCCACGGGCTCCCCCGGGGTCTTCCATGCAATAACATAAATAATCACATAACATATCATATAACACAGAAATATCTACACATAACACAAACATAAACCTGTAAGGATGTCGTGGGCTCCCCCCAGGGTCTTACACCATAGTGTCATGGGCTACCCCACATGGTCTTAACCTAGGAATGCCATGGGCTACCCCACATGGTCTTACATCCAATGTCATGGGCTACCCCACATGGTCTTTACCTAGGAATGCTATGGGCTACCCCACATGGTCTTATATCCAATGCCACGGGCTCCCCCCCCCCCCCGGGGGGGGGGGGTCTTCCATGCAATAACACACAATCACATAGCATATCAAATCACAGAATGACTAACACATATACCATAATCACATAATGGGCCGGCCTTGGTGCCTTAGACCCATGGGTATGGTGAGAAGACTCACCTGACACTGTTGAAATCCCTCGATTGCAACTCCAGCTGTTGGTTGGCAGGTTCCTGAACTGCCAACATCAAATAATACCCAATTAATAATTGGGTTCCAAGCCCAAGGTACAACTCACACTCCAAAGGCTCAATAGACAAGTAATGGCTCAAAGCCCAACATATGGCTCAAAGCCCAACATGTCACACCCCAAAACCGGAACGGCGGAAGCATTCTGGGGTGGAGGACATCATGTTTAGTATCACAACCATCATATAATAGCAATCATAGTAACACAACCATTACAGTGAATACATAAATGAAAAATGTTTACATCTGTTTAAAACTTGTTTGGATTACATCAAAAATGTATGTAAAGTAAGTAAATCATGACTCTTGTTGCTCCAGCTTCTCAAAAATCCTGAAGGTACCTGTCTACTGATTTCCTGAGAATACAAGCAGTTTTAAAAGAGTATCAGCATAAAGCTGGTGAGTTCATAAGCGATATTTTGAAATGAAAGTTTGTTGATGACTTTGTAAAGATGTTCACATGTTTCCAAGAAAATCCAATATTTTCTTTAGTGAAAGTGATATTATCAGTTCTGTGTAAAACTATGAATGTTCTTTTCAAAACTGTTGTGGCATGTGATAACACTAGTTTGTATGACTAGCTAAAGCTAATCATAACATGCATGTATTCTGTATGGAAATCATTGTATAATCGGTTCTGTTTGCAAACCCTGGCTATCACCAGTATACATGGTATGTTTTATTACTTAAAATAAAACCACTGAAGAGTGAATTACTGTAACCAAATGATTAATTTATACTTATTGTGAGTCGTATAACCATGCTTGATATGACCTAGAGACCTTTACAATGTTCTTCAAGTGTTGGTTAAATGATATTTGTCACCCCAGACATGCCTGCCTAACTGTAGCTAGCAATTCAGGTGTGGGATTGTCAATCCCGAATAAATCTATTCACAAATCTCACGCTCTCCCTCCAGGAGACTCCGGTTATACTATGATAGGATTTAGCCCTGTACACCTAAGGGTACAGTTTTGAAGTAGTACCTCACAATGTTGTACAATCCAGTTTACATGTAGTTCTATAGTGTTATACTATAGTGAAATCCGTGTGTATACTGTATGTAGTGCCAATTATACTTAAATAATTGTGAAATGCCATGCTCATGTAGTGACGTATACTTGTTAAAATACCCTTTTGTATTAGTTCACAAAAGCATCCATGTGTGGCTTGTATTCCCCCCCCTGAAAACCTTTTAAAAATCAGTAAAAGCGTAGGGGTATGAACTCACCTCGAGTGAGTGGTTTGCACGAAAGGCCGGTATGGAATGCTGAGGGTCAAGTGAAACTTTGAATACAATTGGATCCTAATTATCATGTAATAACACATATAGGAGCCAAATTAGGGTAATTCGCGACTAGACATGATAGAAACCCACTCTACGGACTTGGAAACACTTGGATAAAGTGCTAAAATCACATATGATTGAGTGAGGGAGGTGTACGGCACCCTAGGGGTATGTACGGACATGGGTGTGCGGCCCATGGGGTGTGCGGCCGCACACTCATGATGGAGTGTGACTTTGAGGTGTTTTCAACGTTCATGCTAGCATTCATGAAGTGTTCTAGGTCCATGCTTAGTCCTAGTGCAAGTTTGAAGCCCGAAATGTTCATCAAAATGGGTGTATGGTCCCAAGGCGTGTGTGCGGCCGCACAAAGGGGTGTGCTGCCGTACACACTTCATGTTTATGCCCCAAAATGTTAACTTTAAGATGCAACAAGACTAGGGTCATGTCTAACTCGGAAATAGGGGCCAAACTCTCACTTTGGAGGGTCTTTTAGGAGTGTGCGGCCACCTTATGGGGTGTGCGGCCGCACTCTCTTCTAAACATGAAGAATATGATAAATATTGCGGACTTACGGCTTAGATAGAGTGGTGTTTCCTGGTTAACAAGTTAGAGAATGAATTACTCACGTTCTTGAACCTTTGAGGGTTCACGGTTGAAGATACTTTGAGAGAATACTGTAGTGTGCTGCCAAGGAGTGAAAGGAATGAAAAGAAAGGGGTCTGCCCTTTATATAAGGGTGAGTGTGCTGCAAGAGGTGGGTGTGCGGCCGCACACCCATGTGTACGGCCATACACTCCTCCTAAAGGTGTGTATGGCCCGGTTTTGATACTATACAACTTGCTGACTCATTCCTAACCTCAACCTTGGTGGTACTCAAGCTTAGAACACTTAAATGAACGCTTAAACAATGCTAGAAGTTAACAGAAACGATTTTAACATTGATTGAATTGACTAGATGTACAAGATAGAAGTTCCGGGTTGTCACATCATTCCCCCGTTAGAGGGAATTTCGTCCCGAAATTGAAGAATAGAGTACAAATGATGAACTTGGAAAGAGATGAGGGTACTTTTGTTTCATTGAGTCCTCACACTCCCAAGTGAATTCAGGTCCCCGCTTGGCATTCCAGCGAACCTTCAATATCGGGATGCGGCTCTGCTTCGTTCGTTTGACCTCTCGGTCCATGATTTCAACAGGTTCTTCCACGAAATATAGACTTTCGTCTATATCGATCTCGTCGAGGGGAATTACAAGTGTCTCATCGGACATACACTTCTTTAGGTTCAACACGTGGAAAACGGGATGGACATTACTAAGTTCTCGGGGTAACTGGAGTTTGTATGCCACGGGACCGATCCTAGCAAGGATCTCGAATGGTCCAATGTATCTTGGATTTAGCTTTCCACGCTTCCCGAAGCGTATCATGCCTTTCCAAGGTGTGACCTTCAGAAGGACACGGTCACCAACCTGGAATTCCAAGGGTTTTCGTCTCTTATCGGCGTAGCTCTTTTGTCTATCCCTTGAGGCTTTCAGTCATTCCCGGATTTGTACGTTCTTTTCTGTCGTCTCTCGAATGATTTCAGGACCTGAGAGAGTGATGTCGAGAACTTGACCCTTGACTACCTGTGTATCACCCACCTCAACCCAGCACAGAGGGGATCTGCACTTACGGCCATAGAGGGCTTCAAATGGCGCAGCCTTGATACTTGTATGGTAGCTGTTGTTGTAGGAAAATTCGACCAAGGGAAGATGAGTGTGCCACGACATGCCGAAGTCGATGACGCAGGCTCTCATCATATCTTCCAATGTCAGAATTGTTCTCTCACTCTATCCATCTGTCTGCGGATGATAAATCGTGCTCATATCCAACTTAGTTCCAAGAGCCTTCTGTAGCGATTGCCAAAACCTCGAGGTAAACCTGCTATCTCGATCGGAGATAATGGATACAGGTACCCCATGAAGGAGAACTATTTCTCCATCTTGAAGTTTTCTTTGATTGGCAGGAAGTGGGCAGATTTGGTCAACCGGTCGACAATTACCTAGATGGCGTCGTGTCCACTCGGAGATCTGGGTAACTTGGTGATAAAATCCATTGCAATCCTTTCCCACTTCCACTCAGGTATTTCTGGCTGTTAAAGTAAACCAGAGGGCTTTTGGTATTCTACCTTCACCTTGGCGCAAGTCAAGCATTTGCCCACGAAGGTAGCAATTTCTGCTTTCATGCTCGGCCACCAATAGAGTTGTTTGAGATCTAGATACATCTTATCTGAACCTGGGTGAACGGAGTATCTAGACTTGTGATCCTCATTCATGACAACCTCCCTGTACCCACCGAACTTTGGGGTCCTGATCCGGTTCATGAAATAGTAAACTCCATCTCCCTTAACCTCTAAGTTCTTTTCCATTCCTCGTAGCGCTTCCTCTGACATATTCTCTGGTTTCAAGGCTTCCAGCTGAGCCTCTCTAATCTGCGTGGACAAATGGGAATTAATGGACATCGTTAGTGCCTTCACCTTACGACCCGAATACTCCTTTCGGCTGAGGGCATCCGCTACTATATTAGCCTTGTCGGGATGGTAGCGTATTTCGCACTCGTAGTCACTGAGTAACTTTACCCATCGCCGATGCCTCATGTTTAACTCCTTCTGATAAAAGATGTGTTGCAAGCTCTTATGGTCGGTGAAAATAGTACACTTGGTTCCGTAAAGATAGTGTCTCCAGATCTTTAACGCAAAGACCACTGCTCCCAACTCTGAATCGTGAGTTGTGTAATTGACCTCGTGTGTTTTCAACTGCCTCGAGGCATAGGCGATAACCTTTCCTTGCTGCATGAGCACACGACCTAGGCCCTGATTGGATGCATCACAATAGACAACGAAGTCTTCCGTCCCTTCGGGCAGGGACAAGATAGGTGCGCTGCATAGGGCCTGCTTCAATGTTTGGAACACAGTATCTTGCTTGACTCCCCAACTAAAGGTTACACCCTTCTGTGTCAGGGTAGTTAAAGGCTTAGCGATCCTGGAGAAGTTCTGTGTCAGTAGATGCTCTCGAGGTCTTTAACTTTTTGCGTCTCATCAACAACATGAGCTAGAAATGCATGGCATTCCTTCCGCAGATATTTCTGGGCTTTGATGTATGAAATGATACGAAGATTCGAACTGAGCTTATCACCGTAAACCATGAAGGCTTCACCAGAAGGAAGATTGAGATGGATCGCTTTCTCGAAGCAAAGGATATCAGCACGATTAGGGCTCAACCAATCCATGCCGATTATGACGTCAAAGCTTTTTATGCAGACTGGCATAAGGTCGATAGGAAAGGAATGACTGTCTAGGGTAAGGGTACAGCCTATGAATATGTCGTTAGTGCTTTCTTTCTTTCCGTTAGCCATCTCGACGGTAAATGTTTCAGTTAAAGGTTAGGATTTACACTTGAGAAGATGTTTGAATGCATGACTAACAAAACTCCTTTCTGCACCAGAGTCGAAAAGAATGCATGCATAAGAGTGGTCAAGGAGGAACGTACCCGTAACAACGGTAGGAGCAGCGACCACTTCCTCCTGGCCCATAGCCAGTACCCTCCCTGTGTTGCCCATTGTTTTTGCCTTGGGGCAATTTCTTTTGAAGTGCCGAACCTCTCCATATCCATAGCAAGCTTGTCCAGCTCCTGCCCCAGGAGCCTGGTTGGTTGGTTGAACGGGTGTCTTGCAGTATCGAGCCGTATGCCCCTTCTTTCCACAGCTGTTGCACTTCAATTCATGGCAGGGCCCGTGATGATGAAAGCTACACTTGTTCCACAGAGGTAGGTTCCCAGCATAACCTCCAGTAGGAGCTTGAGTGGTTGAAACAGCAGCTGGAGTAGCAGCAGGAGTAGTAGCAGCATGAACTGCCACTGTTTGTTGTTTCTTGGAGGCCTCCTGCGAATACTGCCCCTTGCGTTTGTTCCAAAACTTCTTCTTATTCCCACCACTCTCCTTTTGTGGCTCGGAAACAGCTGTTACCTCATCCAGATCTGCCCCATGATCAATCAGAGTCTGCGCCAGGCTCTTGGCGCTGTCAAATGTAGTGGGCCTAGCAGCCAATACATTCCCTTTGGTTGGGGGCGTCAGTCCCCAGATGTACCTCTCGATTTTCTTGCTTTCCGGGGTGACCATTCCCGGACAGAGGAGAGCCAAATCACAAAATCTGGCGGTGTAGGCTGCAATGTCGGAACCCTTCATCTTCAAGTTCCAGAGTTCGTGCTCCAACTTTTGCACCTCTCCTCTCGGGCAGTATTCCGCGAGCATGAGTTCTTTCAATCTTTCCAAACCCATGGCATTAGCCACTGGTAGAGTTAGGGATTTGATTTGACCATTCCACCAGGTCAAAGCTCTGTCGGTGAATGTGCAGGCGGCGAACTTCACCTTGTTTGCTTCGGAACAGGCGCAAATTTTGAAGATGGATTCGATCTTCTCGAACCATCTAGTCAGGGCAATAACACCTCCGTTTCCATCGAAGGATTTGGGTGTTGCGTTCATGAAGTCCTTGTAGGAACATTCCTTTTGTTGTCCCTGACTTCCATCTTGTCTTTGAGGGTCGGTTCCACCTCCAGCCCCACCAGAGTTAACTTGTGCCATTGCTGCAGTCACGGCAGCTGTAACTGCTGCTTGGAACATGACGGGGTCGAACTAAGGGGGTGGTGGTGGTGGCGGGGTGTCTTCGTTCCTTCTGTTGGATCTTCTTCGGGGAGGCATCTTGTTCTAGAAACAATCAGGAAGAAGAGGAGGGTAAGTCCCCAAGATATATGAAACAAGATATATCTCATCCTGATAAATAAAGCGTTCTACCAAGCGATAAACAAGGAAAGGTTACTAATGCAAGTAAGTTATCGCTTAAGAAGGAAGAGGTAGCAACACTTGGAATGAATCTACATACTGAATTTGGCTCTAGCTAAAATACTCCTATAGTATTTTATGGTGTATGTTTTTGTTTTTACTGATGTCTGATGAATATATGCTTGGTAAATGTTGGGTTTGCTGCAACACCACAGTCACTCCCAAGCACATGTTGGTCATGCCTCGAATGAATATAGTTGATCAGGCTATATTGATCCTAGACATGACTACATAACTGGCCAGGTTTAACCGCAGTGTTCCAACATCCAAATACTTTTGTTTGTTCTATTTATGACTCCGGTTCTGTTATGTATGCATGCTCGTATACTTTTTACAAAATACTTATATTTTGAAAATATACTTTTAATTTTCAGAGTGCTTCAGCCCCTTTGTGTTTATAGTTGTATACCATGTAAGGTTCAGTATACTTAGTTCACTATAAACAAGGGCTCTGATACCAATCTGTCATACCCCAAAACCGGAACGACGGAAGCGTTCTGGGGTGGAGGACGTCATGTTTAGTATCACAACCATCGTATAATAGCAATCATAGTAACACAACCATTACAGTGAATACATAAATGAAAAATGTTTACATCTGTTTAAAACTTGTTTGGATTACATCAAAAATGTATGTAAAGTAAGTAAATCATGACTCTTGTTGCTCCAGCTTCTCAAAAATCCTGAAGGTACCTGTCTACTGATTTCCTGAGAATACAAGCAGTTTTAAAAGAGTATCAGCATAAAGCTGGTGAGTTCATAAGCGATATTTTGAAATGAAAGTTTGTTGATGACTTTGTAAAGATGTTCACATGTTTCCAAGAAAATCCAATATTTTCTTTAGTGAAAGTGATATTATCAGTTCTGTGTAAAACTATGAATGTTCTTTTCAAAACTGTTATGGCATGTGATAACACTAGTTTGTATGACTAGCTAAAGCTAATCATAACATGCATGTATTCTGTATGGAAATCATTGTATAATCGGTTCTGTTTGCAAACCCTGGCTATCACCAGTATACATGGTATGTTTTATTACTTAAAATAAAACCACTGAAGAGTGAATTACTGTAACCAAATGATTAATTTATACTTATTGTGAGTCGTATAACCATGCTTGATATGACCTAGAGACCTTTACAACGTTCTTCAAGTGTTGGTTAAATGACATTTGTCACCCCAGGCATGCCTGCCTAACTGTAGCTAGCAGTTCAGGTGTGGGATTGTCAATCCCGAATAGATCTATTCACAAATCTCACGCTCTCCCTCCATGAGACTCCGGTTATACTATGATAGGATTTAGCCCTGTACACGTAAGGGTACAGTTTTGAAGTAGTGCCTCACAATGTTGTACAATCCAGTTTACATGTAGTTCTATAGTGTTATACTGTAGTGAAATCTGTGTGTATAATGTATGTAGTGACAATTATACTTAAATAATTGTGAAATGCCATGCTCATGTAGTGATGTATACCATAAACTAAATCTGCCATAGTTTATATGCTTAGTAGTGATAAATCTCTGGACTTGTAAGAGTTATGTTTAGAAAATCCCAAACTATACCTATTATAGTTTGTGTGTATGAATATGTATGAACTTGTATGAATTCCTAAACTATACATATTATAGTTTGTATGTATAGTGCAATTGATGAGGATATTGAATCTGAAAAACTATGCAATTTTAGTTGTAAGTTGAAAGTGTCCCTTATGCTCAACATGGTACAAAAGGGATAAGATATGAGAATTGCATGAGCTTTATACTTGTTAAAAGACCCTTTTGTATTAGTTCACAAAAGCATCCATGTGTGGCTTGTATTCCCCCCTGAAAACCTTTTAAAAATCAGTAAAAGCGTAGGGGTATGAACTCACCTCGAGTGAGTGGTTTGCACGAAAGGTCGGTATGGAATGCTGAGGGTCAAGTGAAACTTTGAATACAACTGGATCCTAATTATCATGTAATAACATATATAGGAGCCAAATTAGGGTAATTCGCGACTAGACATGATAGAAAACCACTCTACGGACTTGGAAACACTTGGACAAAGTGCTAAAATCACATATAATTGAGTGAGGGAGGTGTACGGCCACCCTAGGGGTGTGTACGGCCATGGTTGTGCGGCCCATGTGGTGTGCGGCCGCACACTCATGATGGAGTGTGACTTTGAGGTGTTTTCAAGGTTCATGCTAGCATCCATGAAGTGTTCTAGGTCCATGCTTAGTCCTAGTGCAAGTTTGAAGCCCGAAATGTTCATCAAAATGGGTATATGGTCCCAAGGCGTGTGTGGGGCCGCACAAAGGGGTGTGCTGTCGTACAAACTTCATGTTTATTCCCCAAAATGTTAACTTTAAGATGCAACAAGACTAGGGTCATGTCTAACTCGGAAATAGGGGCCAAACTCTCACTTTGGAGGGTCTTTTAGGAATGGGCGGCCACCTTATCGGGTGTGCGGCCGCACTGTCTTCTAAACATGAAGAATATGACGAATATTGCGGACCTAAGGCTTAGATAGAGTGTTCTTTCCTGGTTAACAAGTTAGAGAATGAATTACTCACGTTCTTGAAGCTTTGGAGGGTTCACGGTTGAAGATACTTTGAGAGAATAGTGTAGTGTGCTGCCAAGGAGTGAAAGGAATGAAAAGAAAGGGGTCTACCCATTATATAAGGGTGAGTGTGCTGCCAAGAGGTGGGTGTGCGGCCGCACACCCATGTGTACGGCCATACACTCCTCCTAAAGGTGTGTATGGCCCGGTTTTGATACTATACAACTTGCTGACTCATTCCTAACCTCAACCTTGGTGGTACTCAAGCTTAGAACAGTTAAATGAACCCTTAAACAGTGCTAGAGGTTAACAGAAACGAGTTTAACATTGATTGAATTGACTAGATGTACAAGATAGAAGTTCCGGGTTGTCAAACAACATATGGCCCAATTTTCCAAATTGGGCCCAAATCTCTACATGGACTCATTTTAAGGCCCAATCAATTATTCTAGTCCAAACAATTGGCATTCTGATGGCCCAATAACTAATAATCTTCAAGGCCCAATTATGGCCCACTTATGGCCCAATTTTCCAAATTGGGCCCAAGCCTCTCTAATGGGTCTTATCCTAAAGCCCAATAATTCCCTAGTCCATACATATGTTCCCAATTGGCCCACCAAGGCCCACAACAGCTTAGTCCAATAAATGGCCCAATAAGAATCCAAACCCAATTAGGGTTTTTCACATAAAATGACGATTAGGGTTAAGTGTTCTTACTTAATCCATTAAGGACTTAATCCATTAAGTCCATTACTCCACTATACCAAACATACAAAGTAATCGGGCGTATATCAAAATTCCAAATCCAATGGTCCAAACGTGGGTCCCGACAAACCCAAAATACACATTCCCAAAATTAGGGTTTTCTAAACCCTAATTGGGGTTTCCAACCAATCACAAATGTTGAATCATGAAAAGTGACCCTCTTGAACTTCAGTTACCGCAGCCCACAAGCCACCGCAGTCAAGCTCCCTCATCAGCAACCTCATCCGAAGTCATCTAGCCAACCGCAGTCATCTTACTTTACTTAGTTTATTTATCTTTCTGTAATACTCTCTATTGTCCAGTATGTCTTGCATGGCTACTCTTAGAGATTGAATCAAATGTAATTCTTTGAGTCTCTATAAATAGAGCTCATTCTCACTTATTCAAATATATATCTCTAAAGCTATCTTTTCTATCTCTCTATCTGATTACGCATCTCTTCTTACTCTCAAACCTTACTTGAATATAACTGATTACAATCTCTCTTCGGAGCAAGTCTCTTGTGACTTAATCACTAAGTTTGATCTTACTTATTAACTTGGCTTGAATGCATTCCTTGTTATGAATCAACTTATGTGTATTCTTGATATAACAATTGTTGTCATTTCCATTTCTTTACTTTTCCGCAACTAACTCTCTAACTATCTAACACTAACTTATTAATATTATTGTTGAGCTTTTAGATCCTTCGAGATTAACTATTCCGCAATATACTTGTTCTAACGTTTGTTCAAGTGTGTCTCAAAGTTTTTCTCTCAACAATTGGTATCAGAGCCATAGTGGTTGCTTTTTGAAAAAACGGAACTCTGATTTTCAAAGGGCCTTCTATACCACTGAAGCTCATTTCTTACAAGAAAAAACTTTCAAAAACAAGGAAATATGGCACAATCGTTATCTCTGAATGTTTCCAACAGTGTTGGTGGTTCTAATCGAGCCCCAATATTAGTGGCAAATGAATATCATCACTGGTCTCAAAGAATGGAAAGATACTTAAGGAGACTTGGTAGAGATGTATGGCGATCCGTAGAAGAAGGACCACATGTCCCAGTTCTTACACCAGTCCAAACTGACGGCGCTAAAACTAGACTAGGAGGAGGTCAACCAGTCATGAACCGTCCCACCAAGGATGATCTCGATAAAATGGAAAATGATGTTGTTGCTTTTTATGAAATCTCTTGTGGAGTTGCCCCTGACAACTTCGATATTATCATAAATTGCAAATCAGCAAAAGAGATCTGGGAAGTTCTCAAGAATTTGTACGAAGGCTCAGAACAAGCACAAGATAAGAAGCTTACAACCGCACTCAATGAGTTCAACAACTTCAAAGCTCATACTAGCGAAAGTTTGGAAGACTCCTTCAAAAGGTTCAACCTGATAGTCACCAAGTTATCCAATGCGGGCACCATCCGCAGTAACCATGAAATAAATCTTCAGTTTCTTAATGGTTTGGGAAGACATTGGACTACGGCTAATATGATAGTCCAAGGCGATAGAAAAATTCATTCTTTGTCTCTCTACAAGCTCTACGGAGAACTGCAAGCACAAGAATCCACCGTACTCAAAGACTGTGCTAACTTCGGAGGACCACTTGCTCTCACAGCACAAGCTCCACATAATCAATCTTACTCTCCCATGTATGACACTCCACCGCAGTCATACGAAGCTAACTCAGAGTATGATGATGAAGAAGAATTTCAGAAGGCCATTGCTCTTGTTAGCCAACAGTTCAATCGACTACCACCTTCTTCCTTTCGCAAGAATCAGCAGTTCAACAAACCTCCATTCAATCGTAAATTCAACCCACAGAATAACCATCCTCAATATTCCAAAAGTTCTCATCCACCACTGCAATCTTAAAATACTCAACCAAAAGAGGCACCGCAGTCTACTCAAACCACTGACTCCGGTACTCTCTCAGAAGACAAAACTGATGTTGTGATTTGTCACAAATGCAACAAAGAGAATCATTTTGCAAGAGATTGTAAGGCCAATGTAGTAAAAGACAGAGCATTCTACCTTAGAATGGCTCAATAATTGGAAGATAAGGAAAAGGCAAGGGCGTACGTTGCTCATGTCAAAAGAGACCACCAATTTTGGTCATCCGGAGATGAAGATGAAGCCATCAGCAGTGTCAAAGGAAAAAGGAAAATCTGCATGCTGGAAACTGCGGATGATGATGGGTCTTCAAAGCTGGAAAAGAACTACTGCTACATGGCAAAGGATGGAACTCTAAGCATCGTCGAACAGGTAAAACTCATGATCCAAACTCTAAACTATAGCATGCATGACTGTCAACCCTACATAGATGATCTTAATGACACTTGTGTTGCCGTCCTTACAGACTATAACAAAGCCTTAGATGAGAAGAACATTGCGTCCCAAGAGATGTTCCATGTGAGAGGACGACTGGATAACAAAAGACTCAAAATGGCTATGTTAGAAAAAGACTTAGAGTTAGAAAAAGACGCAAGAATGTTGAGTGGAACACAATTAGAGATAGCTTTGAACCAGAGAGATTTAGCTCAGAGTGAAATTGTACGCTTAAATCTTTTAATCGAAAAATTGTTCAATGAAAGTGAAGCTATTGAAAATTTGGTAAATAATGGAACCGTAGACAATACATACAATTGGGGTTGGTCAAATGGATATCCTACCGCAATGGATTCCTCACCCCGGTTCAATAAAGACAGACTATATGTCCCTCTAGACCGAGAATTTCATTTCCCAGTCATTGACAAGACCTTTCCCGAAGACATCAAAACACACTTCGGTAGACTTCATAATCTAAGCAATAATTGTGTCATTGAGGAAATTGTGCCTGAGGTTTCGGGTCACACATGTGATCAAATTCCTATCTGTGGCACCATTTACCTAAATTCTCAAACCTCATCCGTAGTTGATGAAGAAATTATCATTGAGGGCCCCGAAGTCTCGAAAGACTTCCCATCTCTGCCCTCAGACCGCAGTGTCTCACACTGTAGTCAGAAGTCAAACAAAAGTCCCACTGAAGTCCCAACTCAGACTTACTCTGCGGTAGTCAAATCATCTTTACCGCAGTCCTCAATAAAAAGCTCTGTGACTCTCCAACCAATTCATCATGAATTACCCATAGAGAATTTTGAAGTAGGTCAATGCTCTCAAACCCCTGAATCTTCAAGTTCGGATGAGTCAAGCCCTCATCCTCAAAAAATTTCTATGAATTCTAGGAAACCGCAGTTGAACATCAAATATTGCGGTTCCCCAAAAACTTTAGCAAAAAAGGCTTTCAAAGAGGAAATTCGCTCCCGAGGCACAAATAGACAAACTTTTTCGAAAAACAAGAAGCATATCAGATTCCCAAAGTCCAAGAGTCCAGAAAAATTTGTTTTCTCACACTACTTTTCTAAAAGCTCTCCAATCAAGAAAACATACAAAAAAGAATGTACAGTTTCATCAATCATTCCAAAGTCTTCTGACACAACTCAAAAGAAAGAAAGGTCTTTTCGTAGCAATGGTTTTCAAATCTATTCCTCAGATGATCCGAAATGGAAGGGTATCTTGTCCACCCCAACACTTTTAAAGTCACATCAAAATTTAATAAAGGGAAAGGGTATTTTACCAAATCCAACAGAAAGATCCAAAATATCTACACGTGCTCACTCTTTTCCAAAACAAACGTTTTCAAAATCCAACAGCACCAATGTCAGATCTTACCAACCTCGGACCAATCACAAGCCTACTTCATCCTTTAGACCGCTGACCAAACATGGTGTCAGAACAAAAGACAAAATCTCAACCTGTAAATGTCAGTGTAGTTGTCAAAAAGATTCATCCTATGTCAAATCTAGTTGGAGTCAGAAACCTCGTAATTTTTCAAAAAGACACAACACTCCAAAACTGCACAAACACCCAGGACTAGGATTAACAGTTGACAAGAAACCCGTCCCTGCAACCTCGGTCCATGCATCATTCAGAAACTCATCTGTTGTCCCAGGCTCCAAACTAGTTTGGATGCCTAGACTAACCGTGTAATTCTCAGGCTTTGTGCAAGGAGGAACAAGAAGAAGAATGGTTAATCGACAGTGCCTGCTCCTTGCACATGACCGGAAGGTTAGAATACCTTCGGGATTTCAGGCCAATTTGCAACGGTGGAAATGTTACATTCGGCAACAATGCTAATGGGATAGTCCGAGGTTATGGTGTTCTTACTACGGGAAACTTCTCCATTCAAAAGGTTGCTTATGTAGAAAGCCTTAAACACAATCTCATCAGTGTTGGCCAACTATGTAAGGCAGGCCATCGTGTTGAATTTGATGACCAATTTTGTTATGTAATGACAAGCGATAGGAGCACCTGTCTGATCAAATCCAGATCCGAAGGTACTATGTATCCTCTGGATGTCTCTCTGATCATAAGCAAACCGCGGTTATGCTTCCTATCCAAAGCAGTATCTGAAGTCAGCTGGCTATGGCACCGCAAGCTAGCTCATCTCAACTTCAGATACATCAACAATTTGGTCACTGGAGAACTAGTCAGAGGACTCCCTATTCTCAAGTTCAGCAATGATACTCTCTGTCCTGCATGTGAGTGTGGAAAGCAATCCAAAGCAAGTCACCCCATGGTGATTGACTCTTCAATTTCTGAACCACTGGAGCTCTTGCACATTGATCTCTGCGGTCCATCCACCGTAGCCACTCTCCATCACAAGAAATACATACTGGTTATAGTAGATGACTTCACACGCTTCACATGGGTTTTCGTCCTCAGACTCAAGTCAGAAACACCGCAGATTCTCATCAATTTCATCAAGGAAATAGAACGTCAGATCAAGCTGCCAGTAAGACGTATCCGCAGTGATAATGGAACCGAGTTTACTAATCATCTCCTCAACAGTTTCTTGGTGTCCAAGGGCATCACTCAGAACTTCTCAACTCCCTACACACCGCAACAAAATGGGGTAGTAGAGAGAAGGAACCGCACTCTAGTAGAAGCAGCCAGATCCATGCTCAACTTCACACACCTTCCTCTCTACTTCTGGGCTGAAGCATTGGTCACCGCATGCTGTGTACAGAACCGAAGCATTGTGTGCAAACGTCTCAACAAAACACCGTATGAGGGCCTTAAAAATCGCAAGCCAAATGTCCGTTTCTTTCATATCTTTGGGTGTAGATGTTTTGTGATCAACAACAGAGATCATCTTAACAAGTTTGCACTGAAGTCTGATGAAGGCATCTTCCTTGGCTACTCCACTAACAAGGTTGCTTATCGAGTTCTCATTAGACGCACAAGGTTGATCATTGAAAGCTTCGATGTGAAATTTGATGACTATCACATCCGCAACACCCCTCATCCACTGAAACCACAGCAATCCTAGAAAGTGATATTCCTGCCTCTTCGGGTCCATTAAATCTAGTTGAAGTAAACTATGACGATCTCTTTGACCCTGTTGAAACAGCGAAACTATCCGAAGTTCTTGTGTCTCCGGAAGCTCAACAGCAGCACGCAGATGTATCTGGGCCATCACTATCCGAAGTAGCATCTCTCAATACTTCCACCTCGCCGGTTGAGGGGGAAAGCTCTACTCCGGATCAAGCAACAACCATCGAGGTTCCAGTACTTGATGTAGCTCAAGTTTCCATCCGCAGAGAATCATTTCCATCAAACGTTTCTTTCGACTCGGATGATGAAAACATAGAGAACATTGACACAAGAACAGACTCAAGGATTATCACTCCCCCATCCGTAGTCCAGGGGGAACCTTCCCAGGTTCCAGGGGAACTCCCATCAGCAATCCAGGGGGAACCTCTTCCAACTGCTCAAGAAAATTCCATTCTCGCTCAAACAATCCAAGATGATTCTGCAGGATGTTCTCAAATCCAGGGGGAACTGCCATGTCCAACCGCAAAGTCTTCCGATATCGAAGACATTCACTCTACCGCAGTTGTTGATCATCTGCAATCCCGTCTACACGTATGGACGAAGGACCACCCACCAGGTCAAATCATTGGCAACCCATCCGCAAGTATCCAGACTCGATCTTCCAAGGACTTATCTGATCATTATCACTACGCAACATTTATGTCCTCGGTCGAGCCCCGAACGGTCAAAGAAGCATTGCTAGAACCCGACTGGATATCCGCAATGCAAGAAGAGCTAGAAGAATTCAAAAGAAACAAAGTGTGGCAGCTCGTCCCGAAGCCGCATGGTCACACCATTGTTGGTACTACATGGGTATTCAAAAACAAGTTGGATGAATTTGGTGCGGTAGTCAGAAACAAGGCAAGGTTAGTTGCAAAGGGCTATAGTCAACTTGAAGGTATTGACTATGATGAAACGTATGCTCCGGTGGCACGAATAGAAGCCATCCGAATCTTCTTAGCATACGCAGCCCACAAAAACATCAAGGTACACCAAATGGACGTAAAGAGTCCATTTCTCAATGGGGAATTAAAAGAAGAGGTTTATCTTCAGTAACCTCCAGGCTTTCAAAGTATTGAATTTCCAGACCACTGCTACAAACT
The DNA here is from genome assembly GCF_052849685.1 of Lactuca virosa. Lineage (NCBI taxonomy): Eukaryota > Viridiplantae > Streptophyta > Magnoliopsida > Asterales > Asteraceae > Lactuca > Lactuca virosa. The sequence goes on from NC_136430.1 coordinate 134,134,563, forward strand.
TGAAAAAGCAGTCTACGGTCTGAAGCAAGCCCCAAGAGCGTGGAACGAGACTCTCTCTAAATTTCTTGTCTCATCTGGATACAAAAGAGGAGTGATTGATCCCACTTTATTTAGAAAAGCAAATGGTGATCACCTTATGCTTGTACAAATATATGTGGATGATATCATCTTCGGATCAACTGATCAAGGAATGGTGAATGAATTTGCTAAGCTCATGACCAACAAGTTCCAAATGAGCATGAATAGAGATTAACTTCTTTCTAGGACTTCAAGTGAAACAAGTTCCGCAAGGGATATTTATTCATCAGGACAAATACACCACTGAACTGTTAAAGAATTATTCTATGGACAACTGCTCTTCGGCTAAGGTCCCCATGGCCTTCGGATATAAGATATCTGCTGATCCCTCTGGCGAATCAGTGGATCACAAGACTTATAGAGGTATCATTGGTTCATTAATGTACCTCACCGCAAGCCGATCGGACATTCTCTTTGCAACTGGTGTATGCGCAAGGTATCAGGCTGACCCAAAAGTGTCACACATGACCGCAGCCAAACAAATTCTAAGATACCTGAAAGGAAGCAAAACTCTCGGTTTATGGTACCCCGCAGGCAATGATTTCAGCCTTCAAGCATTCACAGATGCGGATCACGCCGGATGCAGACTAGATCGAAAAAGCACCTCTGGTGGATGTCAATTTCTGGGTGGAAGACTCGTCAGCTTTTCTTCAAGGAAACAAAGTTGTGTATCCCTGTCTACCGCAGAAGCTGAATATGTGGCCGCAACCAGCTGTTGTTCACAAGTACTATGGATGAAGACACAACTTATGGACTACGGATACAGAATGCTGCGGATACCAATTTACTGTGACTCTGAAAGTGCTATAGCGATTTCTCACAATCCTATTCAGCACTCCAAGACCAAGCATATTGAACTACGGTATCACTTCATCAAAGACCACATCCTGAAAGGTAACATTGAACTCATCTTTGTCCATACTCATGAAGAGATTGCTGATGTGTTCACAAAGGCACTTGACTCTACAAAACTCAACAGTTTCTTACAAATGTTAGGAATGATGAATCCGGACCCATAATTCTTTCTGAATTGATAGGTACCGCAGACCATCCTTGGTCTCTGTTGCGGTCCTAACTGAAGTTACTTATGATAGATGGTTTTGGTATATCTTGTGTACCGCAGTCTATGTACCGCAACCATATATTATATTTATCCTTCACTGGTCCTTATTGTTTGTTGTTACTAACTTCTTGTACAAGTTCTCTCCTCGGTTCTTCTACTGCAGTCATACATCTGTCCATCCGCAATGACAAATGATCCATCCGCAATGACAAAGGATCCATCCGCAATGAAGTTTCCATCCGCAACCACATTGATAGTTTCTCAACTGTTTCATTAATCTCAGAATCATGGTGTGCTATTTAATGATCCTTCATTAAATAAGAAGACATTAAATAAAAAACATTCCTTGAGAAACTGTCCCATCTCCTTTTTGAATAAACCTTGTGTCAGACCTATTTTAGGTATGATGACAAAAAGAACGTTTTTCCATAAACAAATTCTTAATCTGTCTTTTCCTCTTACCCAGCACGTCCAATCCGTTACAACTTCTCTTTGCACAACGGATTAAACCAACCCTCACCACACGATCACCAGACGTGATGTTGTACGTCTGACATTTCATTAAATGCAAACCCTTTTTTGGTAAATCTCAAAAATAATTTAAACCGTTTCATAATATGTGGCTGAGATTTCACCTCCCAAATCAAAAGAACCCCCAAACGTTTTTTTTACCTTATCCTTTTCACCTAGGGTAAAATCGTTTACTGTTCAAATCCATCCCTGTAAAAACCTTTCTTCTTCCCCAAGAACAGTTTACGCTCTCTAAACTTTGAATCTTTTCTCCATTTTCGCACTCTGTTTCTACACTTTCTCTCAAACTCCTACAATGGTGAAATCAGGTGTCTCCAAGAAACACTCCAAAGCATCTGGATCAGTGAACCCTACTGGTTCAGACTCTGCCTCAAGACATCCTACGCCTACGATTGCCTCAAGTAATTTCATAGCCGTGTTCGAAGAACATTCATCCTACAATGCTTCGATCAAGCTGATGATCAATTTCTTGAACAATCACCCCATGTTTGGCCCCTTCGATTCGTTCACAGACGTTGTCCCTCTTTCAACCCTATTCAAATGTGCCTTTTCAGCGTATCGACCACTCGAGAATCCACAAGAAGTGCATCTTAACCTTGTTAACGATTCTTTGGTCATTCTGTCTAAAGAAAAGTTTCTCTCTGCCATTAATCTTCTTGTTCATCCCTCAATCAAGATTTTTACTCCATCCATGGCGGACATCACTTCTGCACTTTACCAGATGGGATATCAGAAGAAAATCAAAGGCATTGGGGAATTCAAGAAAAACCAACCGCCTGCGGTTTGGCAATTCGTTTGCCATTTTGTCATCCGCAGTCTATCCGGCAGAACCGGAGGCACGGATAACATGGGACTCAAACTCCTAGAGTTAGTTTGGAGCATTTTCACTGGCAATGATGTCAACTACGGTCAGATACTATGGGACGATTTTCTGCAATACATTCCCAAGGAGAGCCCAAGGGAGAACCCTACCGAACTTACATTTGCAAGGTTCTGGTCCCTCTGCATTTCAGACCTCCATGTGGATGCAGGAATTAGCATGGGCAACGACATCAACTTCTTTATCACCAAGGATCTCAAAAGGTACAATCCCTCATCTGATCAGTCTGTTTTTGGACCCATTAGAAGACTACCAACCCACATTCTCTCCTCTCTTGGTCTTGAGACTGCTGATGTCTCAGATCATATTGAGGCTACAAAAGGTATTGCCCCATACCTTCCTACCCCGCCTCTTCAAACCCCATCCGCAATCATTGCTCCTGGAAGTACCGCAATCCCATCTTCCACTACTCTCTCCAATCTTTCTCAAAGAAGAAAGAAATTAGCCTCAACCCATCAAGGCCCCCGTAACGTCTCCAAGAAACAAAGAACCCCAAAGAAAGATGCTCCCAAACCAACCAAACCCTCAAAGAAACGCAAAATCACCCAAACCGCACCCACAAATGATAATGATTCTGATGAGGATGCGCAACCCATTGCCATCCTTAAGAAGACGAAAACCAATCCTACTGGCCAAATGCGTGACCGGACTGATACCTCAGCCTCTCAAAAGGCTCTGGTAGTCCTTGGGGTGGCCGCAGACCCATTCAACACCACAATCGAATACCACTCAGACTCAGAAAGTGAGTCTGTTTCACCGCATCGTGGAGACTCCCCCCCAGTTCAATCCCAAGAGGATAACACTGGTTCTCGCCCTAAGGTCTCCAGGGCTTCCCGACTGCATTTCTTTTCTCCCGAGGAGTTGAACTCCATCCTCTTGAATGTAACCCAAACACTTCAAACACCTTCCCAACCGCAGGGCACTTCTTCCGCCCTTGCCGGAACTGAGCCGAGGCCAGACTTGACTACGGGTCAAGGAGACCGAGGAAGCTCAGGAAATCCTACTCTGCTTACATCAGTAACATGTGGTTTAGGCACGGTGAGCACAAATGTGCAAGGATCCGTGAACCCGAAGGACACTTCGGTGCGATACCAAGGATTTGACGGAGAAGAATCAAACGACTCATGGTTACGCTACACTCCGATGTCTGAGGCCGATATCAAGAAGTATGCCGCTTTCCGTAGGGCATTCCAAGCAAGAAAAGATCAGCAAATCAAGCAACAGCAGCAGAAGGATCAGGAAATACGTTCTGTGGCTAAGTATTGGGCAGACGCAATTAATAATGCCAATACCGTAGCCACCATACTGAAAGTTCAAGATTGGATGTCTGAGATGGCAGAAACGATACGTAAGGCTCAGTCCACTCATGAAGGTGCAGGTCCCTCCAAAGTCACTCCAACTCCAAATCCAATCCCAACTCCAACTGTTCAAGAATCACAAGAAGAAGGAACCGCAATCGAAGTCAGCTCTGCTCCCACCTTCGGTTTTGATGATGTTGATCTTCAGGAGGTGAATCAGCCCAGTCCTTCGGATGATGACCTCATGATGTTTGATGAAGAAGAAGAATCTAGTGGCTCTCACCATTCAACCTCTAAGCCCAAAGAGAAGAAAAAGAAGAAGCAGAATGTGGTGACCAGAAAAGAATTCTTAAGCCTGCAAGCAAAGGTCGATCAGATTCTCGTTGCGGTCAAGCCAACACAACCGCAACCAGAAGACACACCCGGACCGTAGTCTTTGATCGAAAGGATAGAAAGATTGGAAACTCGTGAGAGATTGGCTGTTGAGCGCATCTCTCTCAATATAGAAATGGGAATTCGGTCCCTTGATAACAATCGTCAAGCAGATCACAAGGAATTCATGGCTGCTGCGGAACGCCTCATCTCTGAGGTGACCGCAATCAAGAAAGACTTACAACCAGCCATTGCGGACCAATCCACCCAATCTCAAAAGCTGATAGCTGAGACTCACACTGCATATGAGTCCACTATCTCAGTCCTTTAAGCTACTTTCAACCGACTGCAACGATCTTTGTCAACAAACTTCCATGGTCCCGAAATTCTTCAACTCACCAAGGAAATTCACAGGCTGCTCTTCAACACCACCATCCCTAACAATCAACAACTGGCGGATGCTCTTAAAGCCCAATTCCAGGAAGTCTATGCCAAGGTTGATGGTCTAAGGCAATGGCTTGATGATGCTCCGGGGTTGCATTCCTCAAGAGGGGGAAGTGAGGAAGAAGACCATCACTCCAATCATTCCAACAGCATCGCACAACATCAAAGTCCCTCCATCATTACAGAAAGAATTCCTTCACCGCAACCTTCACCACAACCATCTCATCAGACTCCACCGCAACCATCTCATCAGACTCCACCGCAACCATCTCATCAATCTCCACCGCAAAAGGAGATCACTCCTGAGAAACCAGAGACCCCCCTCACTTCAAGAATCTGGTGGATCACATGTCCTCTCCAAGCTCAAATGACTCCCATGTCACCTCACAGAAGAAAAAAGCCCGGAAAGCAGCAAAACTTGCTGAGCTCATATGGAGAGAATGCGGTTTCGACACTGTTTTGGATGAATCCTTGATAAACTCTTGGATCAATCCCCACCGCAGACTGCTGGATGACGACTACAAACCATATCTTACCTATGCGGAACCTCCCTCTAATGGTTATTGGGATGTTCCAATCTCTCCCAATGCCAAGTACTTTATTGTATTTGAGCCCTTTGACCGCAACTTGCCCGACCACAAGAGGCTACCTATGGAATTCGAAAGACTGAATCGGTTCTATGCCAAACATGCATCTTCCATAGAGAAAATCTGGTCTAACGATAGACCATCCGCAGTCAAAAACTACAAGCCCCGGAAATTCATGAAAGCTGACTTCATTCAATACACACTCACAAGAAGGAATCAGGACTATGTCCGCACCCAAGCTGACTTCCCATGCATGAATCCTGAAGAAGTCTTTCTTATAGCAAAGGTGTTCCAGAACAAGTCGGAGAAGCACCCGAAGATGAAGATAGCGCTTGAAAGGGCAAGTACGTTTTTGAAGGAAACTGTCTGTGATTTTGCTAAAATCGACGCAGACATCTACCCTACCATTGCTAAAAAGTTTGATCTACCACCACTTGATCCTGCACCAATGCCTACCGAAGGTTATCAAGAAAGATCCTTAGGTGCAACTAACTTCCCTGAACTCGGAGTCATTTTCAAAAGGAAGGCCGATAAAATCAAATACTTCATTCCTATGACTGCCATGAATCGCCTCACAAGGAAGCAACTTGAAATTTGTCGAACCGCAGTTGAAAGATCAAAGCACACAACTGCCGAAGTCAAGTTCGAGATTTTAAGAAGGATCACCTGGTTAGAAAACATCAGTAAATTTTGGTGGATACTCATCAAGTTTCTAAAACTTAACAACTGAAGAAAAGTTAAAGAGGTCACTTAGGGGCAAATTGTTGAATCATGAAAAGTGACCCTCTTGAACTTCAGCTACCGCAGCCCACAAGCCACCACAGTCAAGCTCCCTCATCAGCAACCTCATCCGAAGTCATCTAGCCAACCACAGTCATCTTACTTTACTTAGTTTATTTATCTTTCTATAATACTCTCTATTGTCCAGTATGTCTTGCATGGCTACTCTTAGAGAGTGAATCAAATGTAATTCTTTGAGTCTCTATAAATAGAGCTCATTCTCACTTATTCAAATATATATCTCTGAAGCTATCTTTTCTATCTCTCTATCTGATTACGCATCTCTTCTTATTCTCAAACCTTACTTGAATATAACTGATTACAATCTCTCTTCAGAGCAAGTCTCTTGTGACTTAATCACTAAGTTTGATCTTACTTATTAACTTGGCTTGAATGCATTCCTTGTTATGAATCAACCTATGTGTATTCTTGATATAACAATTGTTGTCATTTCCATTTCTTTACTTTTCCGCAACTAACTCTCTAACTATCTAACAGTAACTTATTAATATTATTGTTGAGCTTTTAGATCCTTCGAGATTAACTATTCCGCAATATACTTGTTCTAACATTTGTTCAGGTGTGTCTCAAAGTTTTTCTCTCAACAACAAAACCAATTAATCCAATAGTTAAGCTTTTACAATAATTTAAGTCTAATCAACTCGGGTACCACCTACTACCACCTCGGGCAGTGGTGGTTGGCGGTGGTTCACGGCGGCAGCCACCACATCACGGTGGTGGTGGTGGTTATGTTATTGGGCCAACACACACCAAAAGCACTCCAAACATCAATCCCAACGCACCCGAAAGCCCACAGCCACCCGAGATGGGGGCTAGCAGTGGCAGAACGGCGGCAGCAGATGGCGGAGCGACGGCAGCAGGTGTCGGCCACCACCTCGCGGTGTTGGTGGTAAGTTTTCTTCGGTTTCCTGGCAAAGAAAAGATCTATAAAACATTAACCCATGAAATAACTTCACATACACACCCAACCACCCTCCCCATGGTGGCAAGTGGTAGCAAAGAGGCGGTAGAGGACGACAGTAGGTTGCAGCCACCACCTTATGGTGGTGGCAGTGGGTTTTCTGGCCAATAAATCACATCCAACACCACCAGTTCCGAAAACAGTCCATACCACCAACAAGGCGGCAGAAACGCCGTCGGGGCTAAAAGAGTCGGTGGCCGAGGCCGGCAGCGGCAGCAAGGACGTTTCCTCACGTCACAGTTACCGGAAAGACAAAGGAGAGGAGATATGGGTTGCAGTTTCACTTACCGAGAGCTTCTGGTTGCTCGAGAGCCACGCACCGACGCCCACAGCGCGCTTCCGGCCCTTGGCTATTTTCTTGGCAGCTCACGACGGTTACCGGTATATCTTCGATTTCGCCAGTGACTGGAGCGACATCAGTGGTGTTTGGCCGCCATGCGACGAGGAGGTGGCGATGGATGGAGTTCGAGACACAAGGGTGACGGCTGGAATTCCCGGTAGTGGCGGTTGAACCATGTTCCTTAGGTTTAGGGTTACTGCGCATAAGAGGGTAACGGGTTATACCCGTCCAATCTTAAAATTTGACTCATAGTTACACAACCTACCCTTCCCTCTAAATTCTTTTAAACACAAGCCCAAATGTTACCATGCAACCCCTCCATGACAAATTCTTTTCAACTTAGGTACTAAATTTACCCTTTTAGTCTCAACCATCCAAAATCCTTTCATATTAAGTCCAAATGATACCAAAAACACCCAGACTTCTTAAATCCTTTTCAAATTAAATCCATAGTTTACCAAACAACCCTCAAACTTCAAAATTCTTTACAAACTAGTCGGAAAATTACATTTTAACCCCCGAAGGTCCAAAATATATCGTTTGGCTCCCCGAAACCAAAACCCTACTCAATATTATGGATTTTAGGGCCACATTAAAATAATATAATATATAAATTTTCATCTTAGGTTCCGTGTTTATTATTTAATTACTCTATTTTAAACAGGATGTTACAGAAAGGGTGATAAAATGTAGATTGTGGGTGCATGTAAAAGAAAGTTGATTATAAAAAGAAAAGCATGTTGTTAAAACGAATTGTAAATGGATAAAGACAGGCCTCCTTAAGAAACAATTATACATGTCTATTAAGTAAAAGCGAAACTCTGATTAGATAAGATTTAGTTATATATAAGATTTAGTTATTGTTAGATTAGTTATATATACCAACACACTATAAGCATGTAATATTGCTAATGCTTGTTTATATTCTAGTTTTTAATATCTACATTTGGAGCATTGTGTTTTGGATCATAGCATGTTTTGTTAGATTATATTTATTGTTTATTCTTCTTTTGTTCATTGATGTATAGTCTAGTGGGTCTCCTTGTAACTTATTGTAACACATAGATACTTGTGATAATGCATCGTTCTCTCTATGGAGTTTTCCACAAATCCAATATGGTATCGAGCTAGGGATTTTACCCTCTACTGTGGCCGACCGATTTTTTTTTTCTGCATCACGTTCTCGTCGCCAACAGCACTGACTGCCCCGTCCACTCTTCAGCTCGCCTTTGCAGCTGTGCAACACCTCACAGCTCCAATCATAGATCCGGTCATTGCCTCCTTCACCGGTTTGTTATTTTCTGCTTATCACAGTTACTATGTCGATTCCTGCATCATCATCCTCTACAATTCCCTCAACACTAAGCCTTGTTTGCTCTCTTACAAACGTTTACAACCAGTTTAACTTCAAACTCAATGTTGATGGGTCTAAATATAAGCTTTGGAGGCAGATTTTTTCTAACATGTGCAGGGATACTCAATGCTATAACCATTTCTCTGGAAAATCTACACCTTCTGGAGATGATGATGATGAATGGTATTCTGTGGATGCGCGTATAAAATCCTGGTTTTACACGACTTGTGATCCAAGTTTGTTACATAGTATATCTAGTGACAATTGTACTGCGAAGGATCTTTGGGACAAATTAGATGAATTCTTTCGGAATAATAAAATGTCTCGTATGCTGCAATTGCAAGATCAGTTTCGCAATACAAAAAAGGGTGTCAGTTCAATTACCGAATATTGTCATACTCTCAAAAACCTTGCGGATGATCTCAAGGATGTCGACTCGCCTATTACAGAAATTGAGTTGGTTATGCAGATTTTTAGACAGCTACCTTCATCATATCACAGTCTGGTGGATGTTATTACCAATACCAAACCGTTTCCCTCTTTTCTTGAGGTTAAAAACATGCTTCTTTTGCATGAATCACGCGAGGCTTCCACTGAGGCGTTCATTGACACTAATGTTTCTCAAACATCAGCCTTATATTCATCCTCCAACAACTCTAGCAAACAAAAAAAGAATTGGAATAAAAGTCGCAATGGAAACAAAAATTCTTCTAGAGGGGATATTGGTGAACAATCTTCAAATTTTGCTGGTCCTTTGGGTAATGGGCAAACTTTTTTTGGCAACTTAGTTGCTTCTCAATATACGCCTCCAGCTGCCAATTTTCAACAGCCCACGTATGGAGTGTCTCCACTGCAACAGCAACTACCAAGCCAACAGTAGATTCCAACCCATTTTGCTGCCCCTTCCCAACATGCCTATACCGGTCGTTCACCTGCAGCCTACGGCCCAACTACCTTCAACCAACCCAATGTTTACAACCAATCAAGTTTTGGACAGCCTTCCAGTTTCAGTCCAACAGCATACGGTCAAGCCCAAATGTCATTCAAACCCACTCAAATGCAGCCATTTGTGACTCCTCAACCTCACGTCCCTTCTTTTGGTGGTCATGCGCAATCCTCCTTGCCACAATACACAGACATTGCATCAGTTTTTCAAGCCATGTCTATCCAAAAGCCGCCAGACAACAACTACTAAATGGACTCATGTAAGGGTCGAATTGTTGTAATAAGTCGAATTGTATTTTTTGTCTCTTCGAATGTTTTGTTATGTATTTTACTAAGGCGCTTATTGTTCGAAGCGTTAGTGTATTTGCCTTAGTATATTTTTTGTACGCTTTCGGTTCCCTATAAATAGGGATATTTACTAGAGTTAGATAAGAGTTTTTATAGACCTGTCTTTGTACTCTGTAAACATACGAAAGCGTAATAGAGCTGAAACAAGATCATATTCACATCTGGTGTTCAATCTCGTATTCTTAATTGATTTCATACTCTGATTTGTTTTAAACTCGATTCTTTGATTCATCAATTGGTATCAGAGCAGGAATTACGTCTGTAATCTGATTTTCATCCATTCAAAAAAAAATTTAATCAAATTTTTGGTTCAAAAGTTTCCGCGCTTTTTGATCGTGAAAAATTTGTCTAGATCTTAGATTGTGATTTGATTATGCATTTGAATTGTTGAATTGAGTGTTCTTCTAGCAATTCCGATTTGATTCAACTAGTTTGTTTTCAAATTTCCAAATCTTCTTAAGAATTTTCAAAATCAACTTCCGTACAACATTGGCGAGTTTCAATCTCAATTCGATGACCTCGTTTTCTCATCTGTTAGGATCATCAACCAAAATTCCAATGCTAATCCCTGAATACTATGATCAGTGGGCTGATCGTATGCAGGATTATCTGAATGGTATTCATGAAGAATTATGGTCATTTATCGCTGGTAATGTCAATGTTCCAGTAACTGTTCAAGCAATTGGATCATCTTCTACAAATTCTGGTGTTGATAATCAAACTGATCGTCTGAAGATACTGGAGAAAAGGTGTATGAGGGAATTACGAGGAGCTTTACCTCCAATTGTGTACAATTATGTAAGGAGTTGTACACGACTTGTGATCCAAGTTTCAAGGAAGTGTAAAATTCTGGTTTTGAGCATTCTAACACTCCTATGGTGTACATGCAACCCTATAAACCTTGGATCTATGTTTTCTCTATTATACATGCAAATATTAACTATTCCAAGGTTTCATCCTAACTAGCATATTATGAAGCACCTATACTACAAAGTTCTAGTTAGATGACATACCTTTTGATGTAGCTTGATGTCTTCAAGCTTTAAGAGCTTAGCCCCAATAGTGTGGGAGCCTCAAATGGAATCACAAATCACTAAAACACCTTGGAAGAACTTGAGAGAATATGTATGCACACTAAAATCGGCTCACTCTTATTTTCACACACTTCTTCCAATTTTGTGAGCCAAGGACCCCTTTATATATTATGGAGGATTAGGGTTACATCCATGTAAGCCCTAATACCCATGACCTTTCATTTACATAGGATCCATGGGTTAAAAGCTCCGTGGACCATCCATGAAAGCTTAGCCCAACCTAAATGAACTTGGCCCATTCCATATATATAAGAGTCCATATTTAATTAGTTCTTTTTGATCACTTAATTAATTCTAAATTAATTCTTGATCAATACTAATTAAATAATATGATTCCATATTAATATATTAGAACTTATAATATATTAATATAAATCATAAATATACTATTCTCAAAAGACTATTCATATAAATTGTGCCGGTGAAGTGCAACCCAAATGGACCATGCCGGGTCGGGTCAAGTACATACCAAATATAGTTATGGACTTAGACATTAATCCAACAGTCTCCCACTTGGATAAGTCTAAAACTATTATTGAGTATGACTTCAAAATCTAACTGGCAATCGTAGCTCTTAAAGCCGCTGTCGAACTCTGACCTTGTCAATGACTTGTCCATTAGATAAGGGATCATATATTCCTCAATTCTAGATATCATATGGACTGAGACATGGATTATAATCATTCTCTCTGTCCATTTGTTTTTTCCCGATTTTCAATTTATGATGACTGACTGATTGAACAAAACAAATCAGTCCTGGCTTGGCCAAGTACTCACATGTGTCATCGCTAAATCATCGAGGGGCCCACAGATATCGCTTTTATCCCGAAGGTAAAAGGAATGGATAAACTTCGACTCATATGGCTTGTTCTACTACTTGTTGAATCATACACAAAGGCACGTTTTATAACATCGAGTTACCAATGCGTTTTCGTGCAATCAATGTATAACCAACTCATAGTAACAACTCATATCTCTAGGTTTTAAGAATATAAGATATTATCGTCTCATGATCACTCGTGATAAAATCCATGAAGTGATTCAAATGAGCGTGGGTTGAATCCAATACTCAGAACTTATGAGCACTCATGAGTGTTGTAGCACCACTTTGTCCACCAACTTGGACCTCTACAAACCAACCCATGACAGTCTTGATTCATATCTACTTCCAACATATGACCAACTGTGGATGGTTTGAATAACTTAATCATTCAGGAAGAGCGACTTAGTTATTCTGGAAGTCAAAACATACAAAGTGAAACACAAGAATAGATGAATCAAATATGGTATCAAACCCTATGAATATAAATAAGCACTTTTATTTATCACCATACTGATTACTCATTATTCATTGTTTCGGTTTTATCAACTTTATACTTGAATTAAAAACACTAGTTGTCCCATGCTCCAAGCATGTACACTATGTTTTTCTTAAACAATAGCTTTGCCATACACCAAGTATGCACTCTATGTTTGTCTATGATCCTTACTTTGTGAAATAAACCAATTGAACATAATTTCAATGATTCTAATTTCACACTCCCAAATCCTTATCGATTTATCGAAATTTGTTTAGATTTTAAACTTATATGCACTGACCCTCCTGTAATGAATATGTACAAAGTCACAAAGACTTGTCAACAGTCATTATAAGGTATTCCAATGGAGATCAACTCCATGGAAACTGAGTCTCATATTCAAAGTACATTGCTTTGGACATGCTTCTTGCATTAAGTTTTCTAATCTTACATAGATAACTTCCACCTATGGAGACAACTCCATATTCTCATTTTGACTATCACTTCTGAATAAGAGATGCCTCTTTTCAGAATATGTCAATATGGTCCTTCCAAAATTAGCACTATACTTCCAACTGTCCCTGAGCAACCAATCTTTGGTAAACCTCAGATTGTCCTCGACAATTGCTTAATCATTTTAGTCATATCCAATTCTAGACCTTTTCCCTTCTTAATGCCTCTGGGCATTTGGAAAAATTTAGAAATGACAAATATTATAGCACATGCAATCGATCCTGTACCCAAAGCAAATGGTACACGATTCATGATGTCTCAGATAAAGACATGATTTTAGACCAGTCTTTTGCTACAATATTTTTCAAAATTTGACTATGAAGAGGGATGCCGTAATCATAATCGAATTTTGAGAACGCAATATATAGAATTTCCTTAAGTTGAACCAATCCAACATGAAATTCATATATATATATTCTTGACTAAAGATGATTAAGGTCTCAATCTAAGCCTTTAGAACTGAAATGAAGTATATCCTCTCCCTTAATTATAGCAAAACAACTTTTTCAATCCCTGCAACCTCACGAATTGAAACTTTTGTTTTCTATAATTAACATTGCTAACTTGAAACACTAACAATAATTATCATGCTCCCACTAACATGATGATTATTAGCATAACACTTATGCTCCCACTAGCTTTGACATGTACTCATAAATTAGTTGGACTTCTAGAAATCAATACTTTATTGACTTTCTTACCAAAGTTCAGATTTCTGATACGAGATGCTTTGATAAAACTTTATCAAAATCATACACCTTTCCTTAGATAGCATGCATGTGTGTCTAAACAATTTCAGAACTATGAAAAGGGATGCCGTAATCATAGTCTTAATTGTTTAGACCTTTTTCCATCTGCTTCAAATCTACTTGGTGGAAGTGTTTCCTCACCATCATTTTCATGAATCGGAGAGAAACCTTATGACCCTTAGATTTTATGGTGTATGTGTTCTTATCCATGTGAATCGTCAAAACCATAGTCACAAGACAAGGATAATGACAAATCCAAACTCATATGGACTGAACTTATGCAATCTTAACTTCTTGCCACCTGGCAGTACAGGGCCTACCATTGCTTCCAAGTTGTTATGCAACCAATTGAGAACTTTCAGAACTCCTATGCAAAGCCAACTTTAACTGGAATGGGCACAGAATATGTCAACACGATAGGTTATAAACCTCAAGTCGTGTGCTAGTGAAGAACCTCAGGTTTTATTCTTGATTAGTTCTTGAAATTCTTTTTAGGATCTTTAAGACTCCCACTATCCTCTTGACATATAAGACTATCTTGCCAAATATTCAAGAGATAGTGCGGATTCTTTATCAAGACAAACACTTCACACAATTGGCCTTAGTTGGTCTTTGTTTTATCCAAAACATCACAACTTACCAATTTCAAATGTACAAGAGTAGGACACTTTTACTCTTACATTTGACAAGTGTTTTAAACCTTTCTTTAAGATATGTCACTCAAGTTACAATCTTGGAGTATGACTCTAAGAATTGTTTTGGAACGAAGTATGACTCATCTTCCTGATCTAACCATTTCAACAATTCATGACTCCTCTTCTTAGTCATAAGAATGCACTAAGATGACCTTTAGAGGACTAATTGTGATATGATTTCTAAATCATTAAGACGATCACAAACATGATACTAAAGTACTCTCCCATCTTTTCAGATTTGAGAAACTTTTATCTTTCTGCCTAATTTGATTCTTCCCATTCGTTCTGCCATACATTGAGACTTTTCCAATGTTTCAGAATTATACTTAAACTTGTAAGTATAACCATATTTACTAAACTTTGGTAAATCAAATAGTCTTAACGAGCTTTGTGGTGGACATGACCAGTGCACAAGAATGTGTACTCGATCCCTTTAGTCCTTCACTTGACTCACACATCCATATGAACAAGTAATTAGTCTTGATTTTCCAATGCTTGAAAGTTCTCATTCATCATACTATTCAACTTGCATGATTCCAAGTTTCGGTCCAATTGAAACTTGGGCGATGAGGAACTTTCCTGATTTGGTAAATTTAGACACTACCACAAATGAAAGAATCAAATCCATTTTCCAATATTGCTGTCAGTGGAATCATATAAGCAACAATTTTCCACAAATGCCATTGTAAGGATACTTCAAATAACTAAAATTAAAAAATTTTTCTTTTATTTTAAAACTTTGCGGAAAAACTTATCCTTACAATCCACATGGAAAATTGTTGTTATCTATTCCTTAGCAATATATCATAACTTCTTAAGCAACTGCTCAAAATTCTGATGCGATCGAAATCCACCTTCGTGATCAGAATCAGCATATACTTCCTTTAAGATTTCTCTCTATTCTTTGATTCTTAAAACATCAACATGTGACCCAGTCACATCATGTAATGAGGATCTCAAAATAGAACTTAATAGAGTTAGATAATGGGCTCTACCTGATGTAGAGTCAAACTTATTGACTTTAACATCCTTAGGTAAATTTGGCAGCTTTGCAATCAACGCCCCTTCCTTTGGCAAAATAAACATATGGACCCTTTGGTAATGGGACTATCTCAGACTTAGCCTTTCTCTTTACCATTTGGTCAACCGGGTTGACTATGGCCAATCCCTTTCCATTGGGAAGAGAATGTTTTTTCTGGATTTCCAGTGTCACCATTGTCACTGTCCATAAAGTTTTTGGGAAGTTGATATTCTAATCAAATTTGCTTTACTATCGTTCCAAATCATTGCTGATTCAGCAGCACCAAGCAAATAGATATGATCATTAAGGTTCATGTCATAGTCTGTTTCATAGTAGTCCCAAAGGAACTCACTATGTGACTTAGAAAGTGATTGAACATCCAACTTTCTCAAGACTTTGACACCCAACTCTCCCGGCTTGTCAATATGTGACTTCATCTCTAAGATGTGATCACACATAGACCTTGCTTGCCATTAGGGCTTGAGTGACCTTGAACTTGTGGGTTAGGGAGAATAATTGGAGGAGGTGGAGGAAGAGAAGTATGACTTCCATGAGCCAAACTCGAGAAGTCATATTCATTAGGAAAGCTTGGTTTGGGAAGATCATTGTTGTCTAAACCAGACATCAACAATGGGAGAAATTCACGTAAAGTTGATTTAAGTCCTTAATATAACACCCAATATGATATATTAAGGCTAGGACCCAACAAACTATTTTATAACTTGGAAGAGGGCTGCCGTAATCCAAGCTATAAAATATTTGAAGGTAGGTGAATGACGATTCACCAATTTCCACCAAGATAAACGAAATGTATTATTAGGTTTTAATTGGTTTTGAAACTCCTAGATTCTTTTGAGATTCATTGAACTTTTCAATGGCATGTTTCAATCTCGAGTGTGCCCTTCAGGTTTTGTGACTGGGATGCCGAGGATCACAAAACAAGGTGTGAAGTAACCATGCAAATATACTTGGTACCCTTAATATTTACCCCTCAATCGATGTGCCGGTTAACCACACACGCTCCAACGATACTATGGAAAACATTAAGTTACCCTTTGCCTAGCTTGTTAAGTCCAGGTTAGTGTGCCGGTTAACCACACACGCTCCACTAACAGCTTAAACAAAGTGCAAAGTGTAATTTCATGGATTAGCACCTTATTCACATTTTCCTAAGTAACTAAGATTGGGAATTTTTAAGTGTTTAGTTACTTAGTATTTATCATTATACTTATAATGAAGGGAGAATTATAGTCCTTGTCCGACCTGTTTGGCTAACGACCCTCCACCGGTCAAGGAAGCGGTGAGTGAGAGTGGACACCCATTAAACTGCCATTTTATAGGCAGTAACCTTATACCCCCCTTATAGACCGGCTTCGTGAATGAGGCCTACTAATGGTAAGACGACTTGCTTTTACACATATAATATATTAAACTTTTAATATTATAATAGTATAAGGGTGTATTTTAGACATTTAAAATACTTGGTGGTTTAATCTATTAATTAAACTAGACTTTTAATTTAATTAAACTCAAACCATATATTTATGGATTTAATAATACTCTTTTAATTAAACGTTTTAATTAACTATTAATAAAGTCCATAAGAGTTAATTTGAACTATTCAACAAAACATCATAATTCCAATTATTAAACTCAAAATTAAAACCATTTAATTAATTGTTTAAGTTATGAACCCAAGAGTTTTAGAATTCAATTCTTTTTTTTCATAAAAAACTTTTCTCAAATTCCAAAACTTGAGGGCAAGTTTTGTAATTCTTGAAAACCTTTGGATTCCATAACTTATGGAATTAATGGTGTTTTATGATGAAACTTTCCATGTTCCATAACTTAAGAACAAGTTATGGAATTCTTTAAAACATTAACACCAAATTTTGTAACTCCATAAAAACTTTGAATCAAATTTTTTTTTTAAAAAAAAACTTTCATATCCATAACTTATGGAAGTTTCAAAAACCCTTAAGATCACAACTTTAAAAAAAAAACTTTTGAGCTCCAAAATTTTATGACAAAATATGTAACTCCTTAAAACATTTAGATCAAACTTTTAAAACTAATAAAATAATCATATCATTTTATCTTTTACTAAATTTGACCTAATTCAACTCATATAACAAATGATTCAAATTTTACAAATAATTCGTTTTTCACAAAACAAGTAATTATCTTAAAATTTGACAAACATCATGTTTTTTTTCATTTTTTTTCCAACTTGAAAATAAAACATTTGCATCAATATAACAGAAAACAACCTGGCTCTGATACCACTGTTGGGTTTTGAGCATTCTAACACTCCTGTGGTGTACATGCAACCCTATAAACCTTGGATCTATGTTTTCTCTATTATACATGCAAATATTAACTATTCCAAGGTTTCATCCTAACTAGCATATTATGAAGCACCTATACTACAAAGTTCTAGTTAGATGACATACCTTTTGATGTAGCTTGATGTCTTCAAGCTTTAAGAGCTTAGCCCCAATAGTGTGGAAGCCTCAAATGGAATCACAAATCACCAAAACACCTTGGAAGAACTTGAGAGAATATGTATGCACACTAAAATCGGCCCACTCTTATTTTTACACAGTTGTTCCAATTTTGTGAGCCAAGGACCCCTTTATATATTATGGAGGATTAGGGTTACATCCATGTAAACCCTAATACCCATGACCTTTCATTTACATATGATCCATGGGTTAAAAGCTCCATGGACCATCCATGAAAGCTTAGCCCAAGCTAAATGAACTTGGCCCATTCCATATATATAAGAGTCCATATTTAATTAGTTCTTTTTGATCACTTAATTAATTCTAAATTAATTCTTGATCAATACTAATTAAATAATATGATTCCATATTAATATATTAGAACTTATAATATATTAATATAAATCATAAATATACTATTCTCAAAAGACTATCCATATAAATTGTGCCGGTGAAGTGCAACCCAAATGGACCATGCCGGGTCGGGTCAAGTACATACCAAATATAGTTATGGACTTAGACATTAATCCAACAAAGGATTCATCATGAATTCGGATGATGAGGCAATTGCTTTTTACTCGAATAATCGTGTTAAGAAGTTTTTTAAAAAGCCGTTCAATCCGAAGACTAAGCTTGCTGAGGTAAAAGGAAGTGCAGTGAGTAAAACTGTTGATGAGGAGAAAAAGAAAATTGATAAGAAAGATTCGAAAATGTCTGAAGGAAAGATCGAGAAAAAGCTGAAAGGTGATGCTGGAATTGATTGTCATTATTGCAACGGAGCTAATCATCTTGCGAATGATTGTATGCTTCGGAAGAAGGATGAGAGGAAGAATAAAGTTAAAGATGAGTCGTATTATGCAGAGAAGCTTGAAGAGGTTCGTGCGAAAACCAAAAACTTGTCATTGGTTGCAAAAGGTGAACATGAGGATGAAGATGGAACGTATCAAATTTGGTCATCCAGATCAGACGATGAAGAAATGAGGAATCCAACACATGGGGCAATGTATGCGAAAATGGAGGAGGATTCAGATGATGAGGAATTCGAAGTGAAAGGACGATGCTTCGTATCCAAGACAGCAGACAAATCCCCAATGACAACAAAGGTACGTAAAATTCTCGAATCTTTTAATATTCCTACACATGCTTATGATTCTGAACTAATATCTTTTGATGAGACGGTTACTTATTTTGATTCAATTGTTGTGTCTGCTAGCAATGAGGCCAACAAGTTGTCAATGGAGTTGATAGAGACCAAAAAGCGATTAGAAATGAAAATAAGTAAAATTGATTGTTTGGAATTTCAAATAACAAATATTATGTGTGATAGTGATACTTTAACAAGTGAGGTTAAACTTTTGCTAGCACAAAGAAACATTTATTGTAATGCTGCTAAAAGACTTTATGGAAAATTAACTGATTTACATCATTCATGTGAAATAAGTAAGAGCAACATAGAAAATTACTACCTTTTCTAGCATACGAAAGAGCTAAGGTAGATAATATTTCGTATGATTGTGAGCAAATTATAGCTGATTTTGACAAAGTTCCTGATGACAGATATAAATATGGAATTGTCAAAATTGATGAATGTCTTGATGCGAATGAATTAGTTAATATAGTGAATGATACTTTGACTAAATCTGAACAAATTCAAATTTTGAAAAAGACTGAGAATTCAACATCTGATTCTCAATCTAATTTTGCTGATATTGAAGATAATTTTGACAATATTAGTGAAATTAGTGAACTTGAGGATGTTGATTTTTCCCAGTTGTCTGTTGTTAATGTTGCATCAACATTTAAAGGAAAAGAAAAAGTTAAGGATTTGATGGTTGAGAAAGAAATTGATATACCTTCAACTTCGAAAGTTTGTGATATGAACTTCGTGGATATCAAAGACAGTCAAACTGATGATAGTGATGATGAAAATGAAGAGAAAATTTCGAATGAAAAGAAATCTTCAAAGGAAGAAGAAACTCCACGAATAGTGGTTGATCAGGTGTATGGTGATACACAAAAGTTCGAATAAGTAAAGACTGAAAAAGGTGAACATTACCTTGAAAAAAATATTGTGGTTCATCCAAATTTCAAGTGTACAGATGATGTCATTTTTTCAAATCAAGTTTTCGTAACAACTGGAAATGTTGAGAATATCAAACCAGAATTAAAGAAATTAGTTGAGGACGATAATTCAAAAACAACTCATGAAGGTTTTTTCGCAAATCAAAGCATAGTTGAAAACAACTTAACAAAGAATTCGTACATATTTCAACGTCAAAACCCACAAAGAAAATGGGTTGAAAAATCAAAAATTGAAAAAGAGAATTCAAAACAAGTTGTAAAGGAAGAAGAAAAAGTTGTCAAACTAAACTCCAAGGAATTCAAAGATCAAATTGACAAATTTTCGAAGGAAAACAACATTTCAAAAAGACAAGCAAGAAAGAAAATATTTTGGCAAAATGTTGAGTCTCAAAAGATGTCTGATTCACAATCACCCAAAAATGTTTTCAAAGCTAAAAATTCCTCTTTTTCAACAAAACCTCAACATTCATCTCAATCAAATCATTCAAAGTCTAAAGTGAATAAACAACAAAGGTTTTCGAAAGTTTTAGAAACTAATATTCCAAGAAAATTTTCAAATAACTCAAATCTAAATCAAAAATTTCTTCAACGTCAACATTTTAAATCAACAGTTGATACATCATATGCTCAATCATTTACAACAAATCCAAAAGTTGATTTTGTTCCTCAAAAGCCAAATTTTCCTAATCAAACGAAGAAAGAAACTATGAAATTTTCACGAGAAAAAGGAATGACTTCAAGGAAGAACATTGATCATTGGCTTGAAGGCAAAGGAACGATGTATCAGTCGAATAAATTTTCAAAGGAGCAAATTCACGAAGCATATGAGAAGTATGTGAATACTTCATCAAACGGCAGTTCATCTTCTAAGGATTCGAACATATCAGTCAAAGCTTGGAAACCAGTAATAAAAGTAAAGAATGTTCATTCACAAACTCAGAATTCGAAGGGTATTGTCAGTGAACATTCGAAACCATCAAAAACTTATGTTTCGGTTCCTTTAAATGAAGATGTAAACTTAATTGATAGTCTCAAAACCAAAGTTTGTGATTGGGTTAAAAGTTCTTCATTACATTCGAAATTGAAATCTAATTTCCAAGGACCCAAAAAGCCTTGGGTACCTAAATTTTTTCATTGATTGTAGGTACTATGTGACGAGCAATATGATAATAAATGGTACATCGATAGTGGTTGCTCTCGTCATATGACTGGGAAGAAGGAGAATTTACGTGATTTTCGAAGTCTTAAAAATGCTGGAGTTGTGAAGTTTGGGAACAATCAAAAATGTCAAGTCAAAGGATATGGGAAGATAACGAACGGACAATTCACAGTGAATCGTGTTGCGTATGTTGAAGGTCTTCAACATAACTTGATAAGTGTTTCCCAACTTGTTGTGGGCACTGGCAATCAAGTTCTTTTTAACGAAGAAGGAAGTGTTATTACGAATGTCAACACAAAAGAAGTGTTACTGAAATCCAAAAGGAAAGGTGACATGTTCACTTTGGACATCAATCTGATAGTAGGGAAACCTGCTATATGTCTTCTTTCGAAAGCAACATCAGACTTAAGTTGGCTTTGGCATCGAAGACTCTCTCATCTTAATTTTCGAAACATCAATAAACTTGTGGTATAAGATCTGGTAAGAGGTTTACCTGTACTTAAATTTGACAAGGATTCTTTATGTGCAGCTTGTGAAGTTGGAAAGCAACATAAACAAGGTCATCCAATTACAATAGATTCGAAAATTGTTGCACCTTTGGAGCTCTTACATATTGATTTGTGTGGTCCTTCAACCGTTTCAACTCTCAACAAGAAAAGGTACATTTTAGTTATTGTTGATGACTTTTCCAGATTTACGTCGGTTTATTTTCTCAGGCTTAAATCCGAAGTTGCACAAATCATGATTGACTTTATCAAAAAGATGGAAACAACATTGAAGAAGATTGTTCGAAAAATTAAGAGTGATCATGGAACTGAATTTTAAAACAAGGTTCTTGATTCATTTTTGGTGGACAAAGGGATTTAGCATAACTTTTCATCTCCATACACACCATAACAAAATGGTGTTGTTGAACGAAGAAATAGGTCTCTATGCGAAGCGGCAAGGACTATGTTGGCATATGCGAATCTTCCACAATACCTTTGGGCTGAAGCAGTATCAACCGCATGTTTCACTCAAAACAGATCTTTCATTCATCGTCGTTTTAACATTACTCCATATGAAATTCTCAACAATCGAAAACCTAACGTCAAATTTTTTC
Organism: Lactuca virosa; assembly: GCF_052849685.1. Lineage (NCBI taxonomy): Eukaryota > Viridiplantae > Streptophyta > Magnoliopsida > Asterales > Asteraceae > Lactuca > Lactuca virosa. The sequence goes on from NC_136430.1 coordinate 134,156,782, forward strand.
ATGTTTTCGGATGCAGGTGATTCATTATGAATCTCAAGGATAATCTTATGAAATTTCAAGCTAAAGCAGATGAAGGGATTTTCTTGGGATATTCGCATAATTCAGTCGCATATCGTGTGTTGAACAAAAGAACACGAAAAGTTGAAGAGACGTTTAGTCTTACATTTGATGATTACTATATTAAACAAACTACATTGCAGTTTGAAAATCATCCTATTCTGAAAAACATACAAGATGAATCTGAATCCTCACAAACCGTAGATATTGATTATGATCTAATTTTTGGAATTTCAGATCATGCTGTTGATGCTGAAATAAATGCAAATGATAATCATCTCTCTGAATTAACAAAGCTTATTGATGATTCAACATCAACTTCTCCAGAGAAAGGCGAAAGTATGCGAAACAATCCAGTGGAGGGGGAGCAATTGGATTCGAATACTCTAGTTGAGGAAGAGCATTCTTTCGAGGGGGAGAAAGGAAGAGTGAATGCTAATGTTGAGGGGGAGCATGATGTTGAAAGGGAGCAAAATGTTGAGGGGGAGCATTTAGAAAACATTGTGAATAATAATGATTTTGATGATGTTTATTCGATTGCAGGTTCATAGAATGATGATATATACGAAGATGCACCATTGGAATTTGATCCAGCATATCCGCCAATGGAAAAATGGACAAGAGATCATCCGAAGAATCAAGTAATTGGGAATCCACAAGAGGGTGTTTTAACAAGAGCTCAAGTTCGTGCAAAGAATGAGGTATTGAATACTCATCAAGAATTTTGCATGTTCAATGTTTTCATCTCTAAAATTGAACCAAAAACAGTTAAGGTTGCAATGGAACACTCAGATTGGGTTGTTGCAATGCAATCTGAATTGTCTGAATTTGAACGAAACAAGGTTTGGAGATTAATTCCTAAACCTGAAAGTGTTTCGATTGTCGGGTTAAAATGGATTTTTAAAAATAAAACCGACAAAGATGGAAATATTGTTCGAAACAAAGCCAAACTTGTTGTTAAAGGATATTCACAACAAGAAGGAATCGACTATGAAGAAAATTTTGCCCCTGTCGCAAGACTCGAGGCGGTTCGTATATTTCTGGCTTATGCAGCTCACAAAGACTTTGATGTTTATCAAATGGACGTGAAATGTGCATTTTTAAATAGAGAGCTTGAAGAAACAGTTTCCGTAGAACAACCCCCAGGTTTTATTAACGAAGAATATCCAGATCATGTTTATATTTTAGATAAGGCAGTTTATGATTTGAAACAAGCACCAAGAGCATGGTATGCAACTCTTACTTCATTTTTGAAACAATCTAAATTTAAACAAGGATCTGTTGACCCCACATTATTTCGAAAGAAAGTAGGGAATCATCTAATGTTTGTTCAAATTTATGTTGATGATATTATTTTTGGTTCAACTAACCCTGCTTTATCTAGAGAATTCGAAGATTTGATGAAAAGTAAGTTCGAAATGAGCATGATGGGAAAAATCAATAATTTTCTTGGATTGAATATTCGTCAAAGCAGAGAATGGATTTTTATTAATCAAGAAAAATATACGAAGAATCTGCTAGAAAAATTTGGATTGACGAATAACACAAAGTTACGAGTTCCAATGGCAACTGGCATCAAGTTGACACCTTCGTTAGATAAACCTGCAGTTGACATAACTCTTTATAGAAGCATGATTGGTTCATTACTTTATCTTACAGCAAGTAGACCTGATATCATGTTTTCTGTGTGTAATTGTGCAAGGTATCAGTCTAATCCACGAGAACCACATCTCACTGCTGTGAAGAATATATTTCGTTATCTTAAAGGAACAATTTCGTTAGGATTGTGGTATCCTTCGAAAAATGGGTTCTTTGTACAAGCATATTCGGATGCAGACTTGGGTGGATGTAATCTTGATAGAAAAAGCACAAGTGGTGGATGTCAATTTCTCGATGGCAAATTGGTGAGCTGGCAGTCGAAAAAGCAAACATGTGTCTCAATTTCAACAGCTGAAGCAGAATATGTGGCTGCTGCTGCTTGCACATCACAAATTATATAGATTCAAAGCCAATTGCGTGATTATGCAATTAATATGAAAAAGATTCCATTATATTGTGATTCTCAAATTGCAATAAGAATTTGTCATAATCCTGTGCAGCATTCGAACACTAAACATATAGCTATTCGTTATCATTTCATCAAGGATCACGTGGAGGATGGGAATATTGAAGTACATTTCGTGAAAACAACTGATCAGTTAGCTGATATTTTCACGAAAGCTTTAGATGAAAAATCTCTTGTGAAAATTATAGAAGGACTTGGAATGATCGATGGAAATTCTGTTCCATGTGAAAAAGGCGAATGATGAATGACCAGGAATGAATCAGAGGCGCTGAATGAAAGACAAAACAATAACCGTCAGCATTCAGAGGTTACTGTTCATAGTCAACGCTTCGACCCCTTCGAATTCGTAAATTTGTCACTTATTTTAAGGGTTCATTCAGAGGTTACTGTTCATAGTCAACGCTTCGACCCCTTCGAATTCGTACATTTGTCACTTATAAGGGGATGATAAAATTTCGTATTTTTGCAACAAGTACAGTTTATTTTCAAATTTCGAAAAATCAAAAATCCAAAAAGATTTTCTTTTGTTTTGTCATTCAATTTTCGAAAAATCAAAAATCCAAAAAGATTTTCTTTTGTTTTGTCATTTAATTTTCGAAAAATTCAAAACAACAAAAATATTTTAATTCTTATTTCTTTTTAGTATTTTGTTGCAGAACATCATGAAGATATAAAGTGGATTATGCTTGCAGTTCTAGGGTCAGGTACATTTTTTCGTATGAATCAATACATTTTTCATCACTTGAACTAGCTAAGTTGTCCCTAGAAGCATGCTGATGCATGTTGTCCAAAGCCTTCAATGACTCAATGTGTGTGTACGAAAGCCTTAATGAAATTTTTCATACGAAAATTTCTTCCCAATCAGGCTTATATTCACATTAGTCTCTGAGCTACCTGACTCTTCTCAAAATGAGTTAAGAGTTTACTGTTTGGTCCAAATATAACAGAGGTACTTTTCGTGTCTTACATCAATCTTTTTCACCTATAAAGTTCTTACACGATCACACACGAAGACATATGTCCGAGAGGTCTCTGATCAAACCCATCGAGACTTAGACATATCAAAAATTTGTGTTTATGATCTGACATCATGAGACCGTGATGAAAGTGAAACCCAATTTTCAATATACTTTTAAGGAATTGATGGGGAACTATGTTCTAGATTTCCACGAAACATTTGTTTCAGTACCAAAGATTTGAAACTCCAAATCATATTCATTTCAAATGAGTGGTCTTGATCAAACATTCGAAAACCATGATGTTTGTTACCCAACAAGATCCAGCACAAATTTTTTTCTTGAATATGATTTCCGTGTGAGTTTCATTCGAAAGTCCATGTCACTTAAAATTTTTCAAAACACACTTGTCACTGACTAAACTGGTTAAACAAGTAATTTATGTTACAATTTTTCACCTTATGTTTAGGATGATATGTAACGAAATTTTTTTTCCTACCCACGAAGCATGATAAAAGAAGCCCTTCGATACTTATCAACAAGTACTCGATTGTAATTCACGGGAACCTACACAAGCTGTTAATCATTTTTCTTAATGATTAACGAAGCGATCTTTACCCGGGATTTCATCTGCTTTTGTGTCAAATTGAAGTTTTGACATCACTATATCCCAAATTTTTCTTATCTTTGTTTCTTGTCTACATTCTTTGGAACACTACACTCACGAAATCCTTGAGGTTCTGAGTAATACCAACTCAGGCTGATGATTTCAAACATCTAGCATATGACTTCGCTTTTCATCCCAAAAGTGAAAGAGCCCTGCTTCCATACGAAGGGTCCTGACGGTTACAATCATCTTGGGGATAACAATAAAGGCTGTCTATAAATGATGTATGGTATTCTGTCCGATTTTCAAGGAGATGTGACAGCTACTTTTTGACGCATGGCTACTTTTACGCAGTAATGGTCCGATTTTCAAGGTGCCATGTCGGATTTCATTAAATACCTATCCCGCTTCAAATTCAAACTTTAGGGTTACATATAAAAAGGGATTCAAGGGTTCATTATCAGTTTACGCGAAAAGAAAAATTCCCAAAATTCTCTGATCATCAAAGTCTTCAAACCCTAACAATGGCGACTTCTGTTCATGTTGATGTTGATCCTTCTCAGACCACTGAAGATGTCTCTTCATTACCAATAATGAAGATTCAAGCAACAAACTATTACTTGGAGGGTGATGTTTCTCAATACCCGGAAGAATTGAAGATGCTAATAGTTGCCTTGAAGAACTATGTCTTGTCTAAGGTGATGTTCAGTTCATTCTCAGTTCCAATGTCATGGCTTTCTTAAGCAGGATCAACTGCTACTTACAACAAAGCTTCTGATACAATAACTTTTCATCTGGTGAACGACAAAAAGGTCAGACTATCCAAGAAACTCATTTGCCAAATTCTTGATATTCCGAATTCACCTCCATATGTTGCTTTCACATTTCCTCAAATTGTCAATATGTTTAATGAGATGGGATATAAGCCTCCACTATCAAAGATCAGTGATTTTAAGAAATCTGGTCTTCCACGACTATGGAATTTCTTATTTGGAATTTTTCTAAGGTGTTTAACTGGGAGAACAGTTGGTCTTGATAAAGGGAGAATGGAGGTTTATGAAATGGTTGCTGGAATCTATTATGATCTTCAAGTGGATTATTCTACACAATTATGGAAGGAATTCCAAAAGGGTGTAGAACACACGAATGCTATTCATGGTATTTCGTGTGCAAGATACTGGAGTTTGATTTTGCAATACTTTTACAACAAGGAAGGGATTTTGGTACCCAATGATGAAGCAAAAGCTGTTTTTCAATCATACCACTATCCGAAGGATGTCACAGATAGTGCTGAAGTGTTTCCATCAGTTGCTCGTATTCCAGATGCAATGCTTAAAAGAGTTGATCCTTCGAATTCTGTCTTGGTGGCATATTTGAAGACCATTGATTCTACAATCGAAACTGGCATACTATTGGGAAGAGATGATAAGAAATCCAAGAAGACGAAGAAGACTGAAACAGAGTTAAAATCTTCGAAATCTCCAAAGAAGAAGCCTCAAACGGCTGAAGTGTCTGTTGCTGAGACTCAATTGATTGAGCCTATTATTGAAGAAACACAAGAGCATGTAGTCATTCCTTCGAAGACTGGAATGTTTCGAAGAATCAAAATGAAGTCAACCCATAAAAGCAAGTCTCCTACACATAAAGTGGTTCGAAAACCTCAAATCACTCATCAAGGTGTTTTAAATAGAGAAGTGCCAGCACCTGTTTCTCCGGTGTCCAAGAAACGAAGGGCTGAGGATATGGCAAAACATTTGTCAAAGAAGAAGAAGAAGAAGACTCGAAAACTCGTGATTTCTACTGAGTCAACAGAAGATGATAGTGAAAGAATTCCAGAAACACCAGAGACAACTCTTCATGTACAAAATTTGTCTCCTGAGCAGACAGTTGTCATACCACCTGAAGATTCGGTTACCAAATCAGTTTCTGAGGCGGTACGAACTTCAGGCATCCCTGCAAACGTATCTGATACGGATGCAAATGTCAATATGGGTGATGGAGATGCGAAGAATGAAGTTCAAGTTCAATCTACTTCTGTTCCCTTTGAAAGTATTGTTTCTTTATCACAATCCACTATTCCAATTACATCAACTACTGATTCCCCTACCTTCGAAAATATTATCAATCAACCATTCACTTCTATTTTTTCTTCTCAATCCACTAACACACCTAAACCAAATTCGAATGTTCAAGAAACCATTTTTATGGAGACAGAAACTGATACTGAAGGGTTTGGAGGTACGTTTGAAGAATTAGAATTTCATGAAGAGGAAGAGGCGTTTCCAGATCATATGCTGCTGACCATGAAGCAATTTAAAATTCTGAATCAGAAGTTGAATTCTATAATTCAATCTCAAGCTGATCTGGGGGTTGGTTCATCTGTTTCAAGTTTGGAGGTTGATTCATTGTTGAAAATTTCGAAGCCAGAATTGTAAATAAAGTATCGGGGATGATTAAAGACTCTGAATCTCGAATTTTGGAGAAGGTTGATCACAATGATCAAAATAATGAACTTCGGATCAATTCTCAAAATTCAAAGTTTACCAGTGATGTGAAAGAATTGAAGAATGTCACAAAGGAAAGGCATGTTCTTTTTGTTCAAGAAGTGAAGAAAGTGAGGGAGGATGTCAATTTGCAAATTCGTGAACTCCGCGAAGATATGCAAAAAGAAATTGGAAATTTTCAACAAGATTATGCTTCTTTAAATCAGAAAGTTGATATCATTTGTGACGCAGTCACACGATTTGTTAAATTGTATGAAAATTTGAGTCCACAACTAACTCAACTTTCAACATCCGAAAGTGCCAACTTTTTGGAAGTGATCACTTTGTTAAAGGAGTTAAAAGATCTATCAGCCAAGCCGATTTCTTCTTCACTAATTACTCCTGAATTTTTATCACAAAAATTCATTCAATTCGAAGCAATTCTCAACAAGCAACTCGCTCCTATATTTCGCATTACAAGCCTTCTTCCAACAACATATGCCCCACCTGTTTTCACAGGGGTGCAAGGGGGAGAAAGAAAAACTGGTGAATCGAAGGCGAGTGATGAAGATGCGAAAGTTGTAGGAAAGGTATTTTCTTCAAAGATCCCAACAATAAAGCCAGTTATTGTTTCTGCTGGGATGGTTACTTCAACAGTTGTGACAACGTTACCTATTACAAGACCTATTTCGAAAGGAATTGTGATTGGTAAATCTACAGAGACTGGTGAGAGTGGTTCGAAACCAAAAGAAGTAATTGATAGTTCAGCCTTGAAAGATAAAGGGAAATCGATTGTTGTGGAAAAGTCGAAAGAAGAAAAGAAGGCTGAAGCTGAAGCTGAAATTGAAAAACTAAGGTTGATTCAAAGCATTATGACTCAGCGTGCTGGTGATCCGAAGGGAATGGACAAAGGTGACCCATCCAAACACTACAATTACGAAACAATTGAGGCCAAGGTTGCATTCAATCACATGTATTCATTTGAGAAGAAACCAAAACAAAGCTATTTGGTTACGAATACTGATGCAAGCCAGCTGGATTTTCCAATAAACAAAATGATGTTCATCATGCCTCAGTTCAAAGCAGAAGGAAATTTAAAAGAAAAGGATGAAGGTACACACATGAAAATTCGATTTCATGTTGTTCTTGCAAAAGCCCCTGAGGAAGTGTGGTCATTGATTAAAATCAAGAAAGTGATCAGTATGAAAAAGGATGTGGTATTCGAAAACACAGTCCAAAATTTCAAGTATGTGGTTGTCAGGGCAAATGGAAATGTTTGTGAGTTTACTGTGGCAGATTTTCCATTAATGAACTTGTATGATCTTATACAAGTTGCATTAATTTTAAAAGACAAATCATTTTCATACCTTCAAAACACAGAACCTGATGAATTCAAGCTTGGGGTTGCTCACATCAAGATTTTCATTGAAAATTACTATGAGTGCTTGGCTCTTACAAATGTGGAGTTAGCTACGGCTAAAGGTATGGAAATTAAAGTTCCAATGGCTCCTACGAAGACTCAGGCAGAATTGAAGAAGTATGCTGATGGTGAAATTTGCCTGAAGCCTTTTGGAATGGTCTTCGCAGGAAAAGACAAGGCTGGTAAAGCAAAACGTTTCTTATTCCAGGCATGCGAAGTGGAAAGGTATGCAACGTCTCAATATACGAATTTAATTGTTCGTATGAATCACTGTAAGAAGAACAATGAAGGAGATAAGAAAGAGCTGAATAAGATAATCTCCTAGTACACGGAGATTCGAAGAGTGATGTTGTACTCCATTCAGCTTCTTACAAATTAAGTAGTTCGACTTTGATTACAAAGGGGGAGATTGTAAGGGTCGAATTGTTGTAATAAGTCGAATTGTAATTTTTGTCTCTTCGAATGTTTTGTTATGTATTTTACTAAGGCGCTTATTGTTCGAAGCGTTAGTGTATTTGCCTTAGTATATTTTTTGTACGCTTTCGGTTCCCTATAAATAGGGATATTTACTAGAGTTAGATAAGAGTTTTTACAGACCTGTCTTTGTACTCTGTAAACATACGAAAGCGTAATAGAGCTGAAACAAGATCATATTTACATCTGGTGTTCAATCTCGCATTCTTAATTGATTTCATACTCTGATTTGTTTTAAACTCGATTCTTTGATTCATCAACTCCGGTGCAAGCTCACACATGTCTTTCAACTCAGGTAACAGGCTTTCCCTTAATTCATGTAATTCTAAGTCCATTATGGTTGGAAATGGTGCAGTACTTCCGGTTTCTCACATTGGTAAAACTTTTTTTCCAAACTCTCAAAACCGTTTAGCTTTAAAGAATGTTCTTATCTCGAATCAAATGGTTAAAAATCTTGTTTCTGTTCGTCCATTCACTACTGATAATTTTGTCTCTATTCCATTTGACCCTTTTGGTTTTACTGTGAAGGACTTTGAGTCGGGTGCTTTTATTCAACGTTGTGACAGCACTGGTGACCTATACCCCATTCTTCCATCATCTAACATTTCGTTGTCCGCTACTGCTCTTCCTGCCGTGACTCTCCTTACCTGGCATCGTCGGCTCGGGCATCCCGGATCTTCTGTTCTTCAATTTTTACATACTAGTCGTTTTATTTCTAGTTCTACTAATAAACTTCCCATTTGTCATGCTTGTCAACTTGGGAAGCATTCTCACTTACCTTTTTCTTCATCTCAAACCAAAACTACTCGCGTGTTTGAACTTATTCATTCTGATTTGTGGACATCTCCTGTTCCTAGCATTAGTGGTTTTAAATATTATATCTTATTTTTAGATGATTTCTCTCATTTTTTATGGGTTTTTCCATTACGTGCTAAATCTGATGTGTTTATGGTTTTTTATAACTTTCATGCATATGTCAAAACCCAATTTAAAAATGATATCCAACAATTTCAGTGTGACAATGGTCGTGAATTCAACAATCAATTATTACTCAATTTCTTTACCTCTCACGGAATTAAAGTTCGCTTCTCATGTCCTTACACCTCTCAACAAAATGGAAAGGCTGAGCGTGCTATCCGCTCAATTAACAACATTAGTCGCACTTTCCTTTTCCAAGCATCTCTCCCCCCAAAATTCTGGACTGAAGCTCTCCTCACTGGCATTCACATCATAAATCTTCTGTAACAACCCGATATTTCGAATCAATGTAACGATCCAAAGTCAAGTTTAGTAACCTATCTTAATATAATATGAATAACGTCAAAAATGAAATGTTCAAAAATCTCAATGTGAATGTACTAAGTGGTAGATATCGTATCAAGGTTTTCAAAAATATAAAGAACACAAAAATCCGAGTTATAACGAAGAAGTTATGACCAATCGAAAATCCGCAACAAAACCGGCAAAACACTGTTAAGCGTAAAACACGAAATTTCAATAAAATACTTTTTAGCCTTAAGTATCTAAATGAAAGTTGTAGATACCACTAAACCGTAAGCATACATAAAGCGAACGTCCAAATCTGACTTCGTATGAGGAAGTTATGATTTTTCGAAGTTTCAGACATAACAGTAGACAGCTAAAAACTCGAAATAGAGATCGGACGACTTTTAGCCAACGCAACCTTAACGAGAATCGAAGATCTCATCAATAGTAATACAACGGTAAAAAGACTGACAAAAACGGACGTCGGATGAAGAAGTTATGGATTTTTAACGGACTTTTCCAGTCCCGACCTGTTAAAAATATAATATTAAAAATATATTCAAAATTAGCCGACGGAGTCTAAGCGAAAGTTGTAGAGCATAATCTCACCTACGCGTGGATATAAAGAACGTCGAAAACGGAGATCGTATGCAAGAGTTATGATTTTCTGAAGTTTTTAAATAATTAAAATATAAAAATTTAATTATTTATTCGGATAATATCCGAAGAGCTGACGAGTCCGATCTGATCCGAAGGGTACGCCCAGCGTACCGAGGAGTACGCCCCGCGTACATGTCGACCCCGAGGTACACCCTGCGTACGAGATAGCTACGCGCAGCGTACAGCTGCTTTCCTCGGCCCAGAAGCGACCACGTTGCACCATCCGGAGCTCGCCACCTGGAGGTCTGATCCGAACTACGCCCCGCGTAGAGCTTCGTACACCCAGCGTACGTGCGAGGTTTATCCCCTATAAAAGGGCATGCGAGGCTGCCGAGTTCTTTTGCTCAATTCTTCTCATTCCCGTGTTTTTGCTCTGCGTTTAACCCCTCGAAGCCATCCCGAAGCCTCGGTTTTCATATCCAAGTTCCGAAGGAAGTTTTACGCTCCCGAGATTCCCGAGAATCCCGAGAAATCAGCTTTCTCCAGTCGAAGTTCTGATCGATTTTTGTCTCACCTTCTTCAAGCTACCAAGTGAGTTCATACCCCTATCACTACGTTTTTAAATACCTTTTTAAATGCTTTTAAGGGGAGGAATACAAGTAAACACACGGTTAAACTCAGGTGAAAACATCAATCTTTTTTTATACTTATCTTACTATTGTTTTAACTATTATATGAAGTTGTTAACATATAAAACATCATACATCACAACTTTACCCTCATGGGATACAATATGTTTTATATATATAGAAATATGTTTTATTTATATATCTGCATGCTACATCATACCAAGGGTAACCATTTTAACTACAACATCATGTTTACACAAGAAAATGCAACTCATTATTATGCCTTTGTTAACACTGTAGAAAGGCTAATCTTTTCAGAAATCATTCATATATATTTCAAAATACGTGACTTAATTGAGAATATGTGAGTCAATCGTCTTCACCACACCTGTCAAGGTACCGCTAGAAAGCCCTGTTTTATAACCAGAGTCTCTGTTGTGAGAACGTGATACGTGTGTATAGATCTATACGGGACTGATGATCCCGCACCCTGACTGTTAGCTACAGTCCGCGGGGTGACAAATATCATATCGCTTCGACGCCTGAAGAACGTCGCCACAGGCAAATCCATCATAGTACGGTTATGAAAACTCACAGGATAGACAATTATTATGGTATTTATATTTTTGCGGGAAAAGTAATATTACAATTATCTTTACGCGAAATTACAAACTTCTTATAGTTTTGTTTACTAATAAAACTATGCATCATTATTTTAAGTATGACATATTTACTTAAAAAATCATAGTCTTGGACATTTGAGACTACTCCTCACTGTTAGGAAAATATAGGTTTTTCCTGGTTCGATACATTCATTCTATACAAACAAAGATTCATAATTCCTTTTATGAGAAAATATAGGATTTTCTGGAAAACAAACACGAACTTTCGAATGGCATACATTTATACAAATATATATTTATGAACTCACCAACTTAATTGTTGACACTTTTTCTTGAAATAACGTGTATTCTCAGGAAACCGCTAAGCAGGGTTAACAACTACTTTTGGAGATTAACGCTCTTGCGTTAACATCATCTTTTGGAATTCATCATTCTGTATTTGACTTTTAAACATGTAATAGATACAATCATGTAAACTTTTCAAATATATGTTATGGTGGTGAGTACTTTCTTTACTATTCAATTGTTATGATACTGAATATGACGTCCTCCGCCCCCGAACGTTTCCGCCGTTCTGGTTTGGGGGTGTGACATCTTCTTCCCACTACCACTCTTAAATACAAAACCCCATTCGAGGTTTTGTTTGGTTTCTTTCCTAAATACGATCACCTTCGTGTCTTTGGTTGTCTCTGCTACCCAAACACCTCCTCTACTACCCAACACAATCTCTCTCCTCATTCCACTGCTTGTGTCTACCTTGGTCCCTCTCCCGATCATCGTGGTTATCGATGTCTTGATCTCGTCACCCAACATGTTCTTATCTCACGTCATGTTGTCTTTGATGAAGATCACTTTCCATACTCTGATTTTCACGTTACTCCTCAACTATCTGACTACGATCCTCATGTATCTGAAGATCCTCCCCCTCCCCCTATTTTCGATGACGTCTCTCCAGCTGAATCCACTTCGGCTCCTCCTATCATCACTCCTTATGATGATGTTCCATCGTCCCCGACTCCCCTCACTCCTTCTCCTCCCTCCCTTCCTCCTCCCCCACCTCCCACCTCCAGTCACCATATGACTACTCGTTCTCGAACCGGCTCTTTAAAACCACGTCACATCTTCAACCTAGACATCTCTCCCATTCCCTGCTCCACTACTCAGGCTCTAAGTGATCCTAACTGGAAATATTCCATGGATAGTGAGATGATGGCTCTTCAGTCTAATCGCACATGGGATCTTGTTCCTTGTCCTCCTCATGCCAACATTGTTGGATGTCGTTGGTTATATCGCCACAAGTTTGACAGTAATGGAATACTTGATCGTTACAAAGGTCGTCTTGTTGCTCAAGGATTTTCTCAACATCCTGGCATTGACTATGATGACACTTTCAGCCCTGTTGTCAAACCTGCTACTATTCGTACTGTCCTCAGCATTGCTACTTCCAAAAACTGGCCCATCAATCAACTTGATGTTAAAAATGCTTTTCTTCATGGTGATCTGTCAGAGGAAGTTTACATGAAACAACCTCCCAGATTTGTTCATCCTACCCTTCCTAATCATGTTTGTCACCTTCGCAAAGCTCTCTATGGCCTTAAACAGGCTCCTCGTGCCTGGTACCAAAGGTTTGCTGTCTTCATCACCACTCTTGGTTTCAATAGTAGTCGCTCTGACTGCTCTCTCTTCACATATCATCGTCGATGTGATCATATCTATCTACTCCTGTATGTTGATGATATCATTCTCACTGCATCCTCGTCGTCCCTTATAACTCAGGTCATCTCTCGTCTTTCATCCAAATTTCCCATGACAGATCTTAACCCTCTCTCTTTTTTTCTGGGCATAGCTGCCTCTCGATCCATGGATGGTCTCTTTCTATCTCAGTCCACTTTTGCTCGCGACATCCTCTCTCGTGCCGACATGCTTTCTTGTAATCCGTGCAGCACTCCGACCGATACTAAGCCAAAACTTTCGCCTCATGGTACTCCGGTTGCAGATCCCACTCTCTACAGAAGCCTAGCGGGTGCCTTACAGTACCTCACTCTCACTCGTCCAGATATTGCTTACGCGGTTCAACAAATTTGTCTCTTTATGCATGACCCTCGTGAACCGCATTTCCCTGCCCTTAATCGTATTCTTCGTTACATTCAAGGAACGCTTTCGCATGGCCTCATATCCGTGCATCCTTTGTTGATCATTTGGTTGCTTATTCTGATGCTGATTGGGTCGGGTGTCCGCATACCCGTAGGTCCACTTCCGGATTTTGTGTCTATCTTGGTGATAATCTCATGTCATGGTCCTCCAAGCGTCAACATGTTGTGTCTCGCTCCTCGGCTGAGGCTGAGTACCTGTCACACCCCCAAACCAGACGGCGGAAACGTCCGGGGGTAGAGGACTTCATTTGTAGTATCACAACACATGTAATATAGTAATCATAGTACAAACAACCACTGTATTAAAAAGTATAATTATTTACATGTGTTTCATATTGTATACTGAAACCAAAAAGTTGTACAAAAGATAAAGACAAAACATAAACTGCTCCATCTTCAAAAGCTCGGGTGTACCTGTCTACGGGTTCCCTGAGAATACAAGTAATTTGAAAAGAGAGTATCAACATAAAGTTGAGTGAGTGCATAAGTATTTATGTTTTGTAAGAATGTTTTCTGTTTCTTGAATATGTAAACTGTTTCTAGAAAATCCTATATTTTCTGTTGTATATGAAAAGTAGTTGTATATTTATAAAATTGTTCTGTTTGTAAACCAATGTTCTGTATCTTGTAATTTGTATCTAGTAACTGTATTTTGTAAACAGTATACTGTAAACTGTATCTTGTAAACTAGTACTTTGAAAATGTACTTAAGTTTAGGTAATTATACACTAACGTATTGTTAATATCTTTTAAATGAGTTATTATAACCATACTAACTAGATGGCCTGATCCAACGCTATGAATGCGCTGAAAGTTGATGATAACAATTGTCACTCACAGGCGTGTATGCCTGACTGTAGCTAGCAGTCCGAGTGTGGGGTTGTTAATCTCAATATAGATCTATACATCCATTGTTTTGATCCCCTGCTGGAGACTCTGGTTATAATATCAGGACTTTACTATATTGTTTAAAATGAATTAAACAAACTGTACTACTTGTCTCATAAAAGCATATAAACGTTACCTGTATATTAATTATGAAAACCCAATCATTCTGAAGTAAATGATTGATAGTATAATCTTGAATTTAGTACTCTTAACATGTATTTGAATGAATGTATATAATTGAATAGTTTTGAATTAAACCTTTGTTTTTGTAAAACCATGTACTCTAGGATACTACTATCGTGAATTAATGTTTTGGGTATCATAAATTATACATATTATAATTTATTTGTACTTTCTGATTTGTTAACGAGTATTCATGTATGGGATCCTTTGCTCAACATGTTACAAAGGATAATTGAATCTAATTGAATAAACTTTTATACTTGTATACATATACAAATATATATAACTAAAATTTAAATGACACTTGGACAAACAACTGATACTTTTGATCCACATCCAAACAAGGAAAAGGAACCAAAGTGGGTTGTCAGTCCTAAGTCTTTTAAACCTTATTTATATAAATATATGTATACTAGTATGATTTTTGGGGAAAAATATAAGTTTATAAAACATTTAAAAGAAGTTTCATATTTGGAAATCCATTTTGGTGACTTGATGTCTTTTTGAAATAATCACTTAAAACCACTTGATTTGATAAGATGTTTGAAACCATTTGTTTTGATAACTGTATTCCATTTGAAATCATTTGTTATAACACAATATCTTTGTGTTATACTTGTATTCCCCCCCCCCCTTAAAAAAGTAAAAACTATGAAAATGTGGGGGTATGAACTCACCTGTTGTAAGTTACTCAAATGTAAGATTGGTGTAGGATGATAAGTGTCAAGTGAAGACTTGAGCACACACAGATCCTATTGAACATATAATGACACATATATGTTTATAATTAGTGAATAAACAACTAATCATGAAAGGTAACACACTATTAGACTAGGAAACTCTAGGTTTTAAGTACTACAATCACATATGATTGCATACTAAGGGTGTATGGCCATTCTAATGAGTTTACGGCCAACATGGTAAGTCTTATATGAGTTTACGGCCTAGGGTTTACAGCCCTATGAGTTTACGGCCGTAAACTCATAGTATCTTGTACCAATTTGTGTTTTAAAGTCCTAGGTTCTTCCTTGAGGTGTTCTAGACTTAGTTCCAAGGCTTAGTAAGAGGTTTAGGGTTCATTTGCATCCTTATTTAGAGTTTACGGCCCAAGAAGATTACCTTGGCCGTAAACACCTTTTGATCTTGATTTCTTTATGTTTTCAAGTAGTATAATCAGTAAGTGTTACACAAAGGAAGGTACTCAAGGGTTTAGAAGCCTTTAGGAGTGTTTAAAGTCAACATATGCTTCATTATATGGGTTTACGGCCAAGGGAGATTGTCTTGGCCGTAAACTCCCTTTGTTCTTGTCAATTGGATGATTCCTAAGTGTTCTTCAAGTATTTCGTGTATATAGCAAGCTTAGGAGAGAGTACTTACAATATAAAAGCTTGATAGGGTGATTAAAGTCCAAAAACACTAGTGTGTGTTCTTGGTGTTCTTGGTGAAATGAAGAACACTTGAAAATCTAGCAAAATGGAATGATTTCATGGATGAAATCATGTATAATCACTAGATAAGGAGATGTAACAACAATTCAAGTGAAAGAATTCTTACATTTTTGGAAGATCAAAGTGAAGATCTTATGATACTTGAGAGAGAATATTGGGTGTTCTTAACTAGAAATGGAAGAAATGGAGAAAAGTGATGTAAACTCATGTTTATGGCATGGGTTTACGGCCTTGACATGAGTTTACGGCCCAACCATGTGTTGGTCGTAAACTCCTATTAATGAGTTAAGAGTTTGATTAAGGCACAATGGACTCAAGTAGATACTTCCTAATACCCGATTCTTGAATACACTAGGCTCAGAACACTCAAACAGACTCTAAACAATGCTAAAAGATAGCAAAAACTAGTTTGTCTTTGATTGAATTGACTGAAAGTACAAGGTAGAAATTTCGGGTTGTCACATTATCCCCCCTTTAGAGAGAATTTCGTCCCGAAATTAGAGATTAAGAAAATAAGTAGTTACTAATAACTAAACGAAAAGATGAGGATATTTCAGTTTCATTTGATCCTCGCGTTCCCAAGTGAATTCAGGTCCTTTTTTGGCATTCCAGCGAACCTTCACTATCGGGATACGGCTTTGTTTCGTTTGCTTGACCTCTCGGTCCATGATCTTTACAGGTTCTTCCACGAAGTTGAGGCTCTTGTCGATCTCGATCTCGTCGAGTGGGATAACAAGAGTCTCATCGGACAAACACTTTTTCAAGTTTGAGACGTGGAAAACAGGATGTATGTTACTTAGTTCTTGAGGTAGTCGGAGTTTGTAAGCTACGGGACCAATTCTAGCAAGAATCTCGAATGGTCCTATATACCTTGGATTCAACTTGTCACGCTTTCCAAAGCATATCATGCCCTTCCAGGGTGAGACCTTCAACATGACACGTTCACCAACCTGAAACTCCAAAGGTTTTCTTCTTTTGTCGGCGTAGCTTTTCTGTCTATCTCTGGAAGCTTTAAGTCGCTCCCGGATTTGTACGATTTTCTCCGTGGTTTCGCGAATGATTTCCGGACCAGTGAGGGCACCGTCAGGAACTTGACTTCTAGCTAACTGCGTATCGCCCACTTCAGCCCAGCACAGAGGGGATCTGCACTTACGGCCATAGAGAGCTTCGAAAAGAGCAGCCTTTATGCTAGTGTGATAACTATTATTGTACGAGAATTCGACAAGGGGTAAATGAGTATCCCATGCCTTACCAAAGTCTATCACGCAAGCTCGTAACATATCTTCTAAAGTTTGAATTTTCCTCTCACTTTGTCCGTCAGTCTGAGGATGGTAGGCTGTACTCATGTCCAGTCTAGTTCCCAAAGATTTTTGTAAATACTGCCAGAAACGAGAAGTGAATCTACTATCTCGGTCGGAAATAATAGATATTGGAACACCATGCAGTCTAACGATTTCTTTGAGGTAAGTTCTTGTTAGTTTCTCCATCTTATCAGTTTCCCTGATCGGTAAGAAGTGCGCGGACTTGGTTAATCTATCGACAATTACCCAAATAGTATCATAACCACCCAATGTCTTGGGTAACTTGGTTATGAAGTCCATTGTAATCCGCTCCCACTTCCATTCTGGTATTTCAGGTTGTTGCAATAAACCTGAAGGTTTCTGGTATTCTACCTTCACCTTGGAACAAGTATGGCACTTGCCCACAAAGGTAGCAATTTCGGCCTTCATGTTTGGCCACCAGTATAGTTTCTTGAGGTCCAAGTACATCTTATCTGAACCTGGATGAATGGAGTATTTGGTTTTATGGGCTTCATTCATGACTACTTCTCTGTAACCACCAAACTTAGGTGTCCAGATCCGGTTCATGAAACAATAAACTCCATCATCCCTGACTTTGAAGTTTTTATCCATTCCTCTCAATGATTCACCTGTCACTTTTTCAGGTTTTAAGGCCTCTAATTGAGCCTCTCTGATCTGTGTGGACAGATGTGAATGGATTGTCATGGTCAACGACTTTACTGGGCGTCTCGAGTATTCTTTTCTGCTAAGGGCGTCAGCTACAACGTTAGCTTTACCAGGGTGATAAAGAATCTGACAATCGTAGTCGTTCAGTAGCTCCACCCATCGTCGTTGTCTCATGTTCAACTCTTTCTGATTGAAGATGTGCTGGAGACTTTTATGGTCTGTGAATACTGTGCATTTTGTGCCATATAAGTAATGTCTCCAGATCTTCAGAGCAAATACTACTGCTCCTAGTTCAAGGTCATGTGTTGAATAATTGACTTCATGTGTCTTTAGCTGTCTTGAGGCATAAGATATCACCTTTCCTCTTTGCATAAGAACACATCCAAGCCCTTGATTTGAAGCATCACAGTATACTACAAAATCCTCTATCCCTTCAGGAAGAGATAGGATTGGTGCACTACACAAAGCTCACTTCAGCGTTTGAAAATTTGTTTCTTGTCTTTCTTCCCAGCTAAAAGTTACACCTTTTTGCGTCAGAGTGGTAAGAGGTTTAGCTATTCGAGAGAAATTCTGAATGAATATACGATAATAGCCACCAAGACCTAAGAATTGACGGATTTCTGTAGGTGTTTTGGGTGCTGACCAGTTTTCAATAGCCTTAATTTTGGAAGGATCGACGTGTATTCCTTCAGAACTGACCACGTGTCCTAGAAATTCAACCTTTCTAATCCAAAATTCACATTTTGAAAACTTCGCATAGAGTTTCTCTGTTCTAAGAGTTTGCAAAATTTGACGAATATGTTGGCCATGTTCCTCTTCACTTCTTGAATAAATAAGAATGCCATCGATGAAGACTATAACGAATTTATCCAAGAATGGACGACACACTCTGTTCATTAGATCCATGAACACAGCAGGTGCATTCGTCAATCCGAATGGCATCACTACGAACTCATAATGAGCATAACGAGTTCTGAACGCGGTTTTGGGAATGTCATCCTCCAAAATTCGTAACTGGTGATACCTGGATCTTAAGTCTATTTTTGAGAAGTAGCTCGCACATTGAAGTTGGTCGAACAGATCGTCAATGCGAGGCAGAGGGTATCGATTTTTAATGGTAAGTTTATTCAGCTT
The DNA here is from genome assembly GCF_052849685.1 of Lactuca virosa. NCBI lineage: Eukaryota > Viridiplantae > Streptophyta > Magnoliopsida > Asterales > Asteraceae > Lactuca > Lactuca virosa. Next base: position 134,175,735 of record NC_136430.1, read on the forward strand.
GCGGTAGTCTATGCACATACGGAATGATCCATCCTTCTTCTTCACGAACAAAACCGGTGCTCCCCAAGGTGAGAAGTTGGGTCTTATAAAACCTTTGCTAAGGAGTTCGTTAAGCTGGCTGGATAATTCTTGCAATTCTGAAGGTGCAAGACGGTAGGGAGATTTGGCTACTGGGGTAGCCCCTGAAATTAAATCAATTCGGAATTCGACATGTCTTTCGGGAGGTACTCCTGGAAGATCATCGGGAAAAACATCGAGAAAGTTACAGACTTCTGGAATTTTCGCGATATCTTTCACTTCTTGCTTTTTGTCTACAACATGAGCTAAGAAAGCACAGTACTCTTTGCGAAGGTACTTCTGTGCCTTAATGCAAGAAATTATATGGAGGTTCGTTCCGGGTTTGTCGCCATAAATAACAATAGTTTCATTAATTAGCAAGTTTAGACGAATGGCTTTTTCATAACATAGGATGTCAGCACGGCTAAGACACAACCAATCCATACATATTATTACGTCGAAACTCTTGATAGAGACCGGCATAAGGTCAATTAGGAACGAAAAGTTATTCAGGGTAAGAGTACATCCTATGTATATTTCGTTGGTGGATTCGGATTTCCCGTTAGCCATTTCGATTATGAATGTTTCTTTTAATGGTTGGGAGTTTTGATTTAGCAAGTGTTTGAAATTATGGCTCACAAAGCTCTTCTCAGCACCACAATCAAATAGAATGCATGCATAAGTGTTGTTGAGAAGGAACATACCCGTAACTACTGCGGGATTTGCCACAGCTTCTTCCTGGCCCAAGGCTAATATTCTCCCGACTCCACCAGCATTTCCAGGTTTAGGACAGTCTTTCTTGAAATGTCCTACTTCACCACAATTGTAGCATGCTTGACCAACTCCAGTCGCAGGTACTTGGTTAAGTGGTTGGGGTGGTGCTCTACAGAATCGGGCAGTATGCCATTTCCTGTTGCAGTTACGACACTGCATTTCCCTGCAATTTCCATTATGGTGAAAATTGCATTTGTTGCACTTTGGGAGATTACTAGCATATAGACCTGTCAATGGGGCGGGTTTAGAGCGAATCACCCATGATCCAAACCCGTTTAAAAAAATAAAAACATGACCTGCCCCGCTCCAATAACCCTCAGGGTCTTGAATAGTCGAATCCATACCCGTATCCACCGAATCAACGAATACCCGACCCATTAACCCGACCCTTTTATAATATTAAATTTTCATAATTTTTATGTGTTCCACAAAGTAATATTTCTCAAAAAGATAAAATGTCTACTTAAACAAGATATACATTAATTAATACTCAAAGTCCAATACAATAAAAATCATATTTTACTTAGACATCGAGTGGTATATTTTGTTGTCATATATATATATATATATATATATATATATATATATATATATATATATATATATATATAATGGGGCGGGTTATAAGTGGAGCGGATCGACAATGATCCATACCCGACCCATTTATTAAAAGGGTAAACGGGTATGGATCATAAACGGGTAAACGAATCGAAAATTACAATCCAAACCTGTAAAATTCTTACGGGTTTGGAGCGAATCAGGGTCAAAACGCGCCCCATTGACAGGTCTACTAGCATATGGCTTAGCTGGTGCTGGATTAACAGGAACAACAATAGGTACAGTCGCAACATTGACTGCAGCCAGCTGTTGTTTCTTTGAGGAATCCTGTGAAAACTTGCCCTTCCTCTTGTTCCGACCCTTCTTGTTGTTGTTGTTGTTTCCCTTTGGGTATTCTGATGTAGCAACCACCGAGTGTTGATGGGTTCCGTGATCAATAAGAGATTGTGCCAGCTCTTTAGCACTGTCAAAAGTAACAGGCCTTGAAGCAAATACACTTGACTGAATTTGGGGCGACAGTCCCCAAATATATCTCTCAATCTTCTTGCTCTCTAGAGCAACCATCTCCGGGCACAGAATTGCCAGATCACAAAATCTACTAGTATAGGTTGATATATCAGAACCAACCATTGAAAGACCCCAGAGTTCCTGCTCAAGTTTTTGTACTTCGCCTCGCGGACAATATTCCCGCATAAGCATAGCTTTGAAGTTCTCCCAGCTGATCGAATTAGCCACTACTAGAGTAAGTGACTTAACGTGACCATTCCACCACGTCAAAGCTCTTTCAGAAAAAGTACAAGCAGCGAACTTGACTTTGTTGTTTTCAAGACAGGAGAAAATTTCAAAAATTGCTTCTGTCTTTTCTATCCATTGCCTTAATGCCATAACGCCACCAGTTCCATTAAAGGTCCTGGGTTTGGCATTGGAAAACTCCTTATAAGTGCACTCTCGCGACTGCCCATGACCTTCGCCTTGGTTAGCAGGATTTGTACCAGCTCCTGAACCACTAGCTCCAGAAGTATTGATCTGAGCCATAGCAGAAGCTACAGCCGCCGTGACCGCCGCTTGGAACATAGCGGGGTCGAACTGAGGAGGTGGTGGCGGAGGTGGTACCGGTGGTTCATCAGTATTTTGACGTCTTGGATTCCTACGAGGAGGCATCTTTTTCTATAAAAGTTGAAAGATACAATGATGATAAGATATCAAGAGTGAATATGAATTTTGATATCTCTGAACTAAAACAGATAGTTCGACATGAATCTTGGAATGAATTGGAAATAGAAGTCTATGACAAGTACAACTTGTAACTGAATAATATGAAATCGAATGGTTATTTTTCAAGAGTACGAAGATGCATGTCGATTAAATTGGCATATTAAATACATAAGTCTGGAAAATTTAACCCTAGACAGATCTACAATACACCAAATTTTGAGAAAATATCGACATCATGAAGACCTTATCGAAAATAGATTTTTCGTGGTCTGACTGAAAAACCCTGAAAAATCATGCTAAAACCTATCCATAGACTTAACTATAACCAAAAGAATGAGTAGAGTATTTCCTAATGGCGACGGGTATCATTTGGATGAAACCATATCTCAACCATTTTTGCCTAAGCGAGAATAGGGATAAGAGATATAGAGTATAGTTAGTAACGATAAGTTTCTACAAGAAAGACTTACAATTAACAAATAATGTACTAAGTACAACTTGTTCTAGATGTCACTATAACTATAAAGTGCATATTAATTATATATAACTTGGTTATATTCCACCTTCGATTAAATGACCCGGCTCTAAATCCACAACCAAACAAGGAACATGAAATGAAGCTAAATCACATATTCTAAGTCTATATAATGTTAATTATATATAATTGTAATATACCCTTAGTATTTATAGTTCTACCCTTAATTTGTTCTATTGTTTTCACATGTTTGTTATTAGTATATAGTGCCTAAAATACCCCTATAGTATTTTAATCTTTATGTTCTATTCTAAAATTCTTCTGAGTATGTATGGTAAGTTTTAGACATGCCACAACACCACTATCACTCCCAAACACATGTTGGTCATATTTCAAATCAATATAGTTGATCAGACTATATTAATCCCAAATATGATTACATAACTGTCCAGGTTTGACTGTAATGTTCAACATTCAAATACTTTTAAGTTCTTATGATTGTGATACTGTACTTGTAGGTATGAGTGTTAGTACACTTTTTGTAAAAATACTTAAATTTTTAAAAGTATACTTGTAGTCAGAGCTCTTAGCCCCAAATGTATTTATAGTTTGTATATCTTTTATGGATTGATATACTAAGTTCACTATAAACAATGCTCTGATACCAATTTGTCACACCCCCAAACAAGACGGCGGAAACGTCCGGGGGTGGAGGACTTCATTTGTAGTATCACAACACATGTAATATAGTAATCATAGTACAAACAACCACTGTATTAAAAAGTATAATTATTTACATGTGTTTCATATTGTATACTGAAACCAAAAAGTTGTACAAAAGATAAAGACAAAACATAAACTGTTCCATCTTCAAAAGCTCGGGTGTACCTGTCTACGGGTTCCCTGAGAATACAAGTAATTTGAAAAGAGAGTATCAACATAAAGTTGAGTGAGTGCATAAGTATTTATGTTTTGTAAGAATGTTTTCTGTTTCTTGAATATGTAAACTGTTTCTAGAAAATCCTATATTTTCTGTTGTATATGAAAAGTAGTTGTATATTTATAAAACTGTTCTGTTTGTAAACCAATGTTCTGTATCTTGTAATTTGTATCTAGTAACTGTATTTTGTAAACAGTATACTGTAAACTGTATCTTGTAAACTAGTACTTTGAAAATGTACTTAAGTTTAGGTAATTATACACTAACGTATTGTTAATATCTTTTAAATGAGTTATTATAACCATACTAACTAGATGGCCTGATCCAACGCTATGAATGCGCTGAAAGTTGATGATAACAATTGTCACTCACAGGCGTGTATGCCTGGCTGTAGCTAGCAGTCCGAGTGCGGGGTTGTTAATCCCAATATAGATCTATACACCCATTGTTCCGATCCCCTGCTGGAGACTCTGGTTATAATATCAGGACTTTACTATATTGTTTAAAATGAATTAAACAAACTGTACTACTTGTCTCATAAAAGCATATAAACGTTACCTGTATATTAATTATGAAAACCCAATCATTCTGAAGTAAATGATTGATAGTATAATCTTGAATTTAGTACTCTTAACATGTATTTGAATGAATGTATATAATTGAATAGTTTTGAATTAAACCTTTGTTTTTGTAAAACCATGTACTCTAGGATACTACTATCGTGAATTAATGTTTTGGGTATCATAAATTATACCTATTATAATTTATTTGTACTTTCTGATTTGTTAACGAGTATTCATGTATGGGATCCTTTGCTCAACATGTTACAAAGGATAATTGAATCCAATTGAATAAACTTTTATACTTGTATACATATACAAATATATATAACTAAAATTTAAATGACACTTGGACAAACAACTTATACTTTTGATCCACATCCAAACAAGGAAAAGGAACCAAAGTGGGTTGTCAGTCCTAAGTCTTTTAAACCTTATTTATATAAATATATGTATACTAGTATGATTTTTGGGGAAAAATATAAGTTTATAAAACATTTAAAAGAAGTTTCATATTTGGAAATCCATTTTGGTGACTTGATGTCTTTTTGAAATAATCACTTAAAACCACTTGATTTGATAAGATGTTTGAAACCATTTGTTTTGATAACTGTATTCCATTTGAAATCATTTGTTATAACACAATATCTTTGTGTTATACTTGTATTCCCCCCCCCCCTTAAAAAAGTAAAAACTATGAAAATGTGGGGGTATGAACTCACCTGTTGTAAGTTACTCAAATGTAAGATTGGTGTAGGATGATAAGTGTCAAGTGAAGACTTGAGCACACACAGATCCTATTGAACATATAATGACACATATATGTTTATAATTAGTGAATAAACAACTAATCATGAAAGGTAACACACTATTAGACTAGGAAACTCTAGGTTTTAAGTACTACAATCACATATGATTGCATACTAAGGGTGTATGGCCATTCTAATGAGTTTACGGCCAACATGGTAAGTCTTATATGAGTTTACGGCATAGGGTTTACTGCCCTATGAGTTTACGGCGGTAAACTCATAGTATCTTGTACCAATTTGTGTTTTAAAGTCCTAGGTTCTTCCTTGAGGTGTTCTAGACTTAGTTCCAAGGCTTAGTAAGAGGTTTAGGGTTTATTTGCATCCTTATTTAGAGTTTACGGCCCAAGAAGATTACCTTGGCCGTAAACACCTTTTGATCTTGATTTCTTTATGTTTTCAAGTAGTATAATCAGTAAGTGTTACACAAAGGAATGTACTCAAGGGTTTAGAAGCCTTTAGGAGTGTTTAAAGTCAACATATGCTTCATTATATGGGTTTACGGCCAAGGGAGATTGTCTTGGCCGTAAACTCCCTTTGTTCTTGTCAATTGGATGATTCCTAAGTGTTCTTCAAGTATTTCGTGTATATAGCAAGCTTAGGAGAGAGTACTTACAATATAAAAGCTTGATAGGGTGATTAAAGTCCAAAAACACTAGTGTTTGTTCTTGGTGTTCTTGGTAAAATGAAGAACACTTGAAAATCTAGCAAAATGGAATGATTTCATGGATGAAATCATGTATAATCACTAGATAAGGAGATGTAACAACAATTCAAGTGAAAGAATTCTTACATTTTTGGAAGATCAAAGTGAAGATCTTATGATACTTGAGAGAGAATATTGGGTGTTCTTGACTAGAAATGGAAGAAATGGAGAAAAGTGATGTAAACTCATGTTTATGGCATGGGTTTACGGCCTTGACATGAGTTTACGACCCAACCATGTGTTGGCCGTAAACTCCTCTTAATGAGTTAAGAGTTTGATTAAGGCACAATGGACTCAAGTAGATACTTCCTAATACCCGATTCTTGAATACACTAGGCTCAGAACACTCAAACAGACTCTAAACAATGCTAAAAGATAGCAAAAACTAGTTTGTCTTTGATTGAATTGACTGAAAGTACAAGATAGAAATTTCGGGTTGTCACAGTACCGGGGGGTAGCCAATGTTGTCGCTGAAGCTGCTTGGCTTCGCAATCTTCTTCTCGAGTTATCATGTCCATTGTCTAAAGCAACGGTTATTTTTTGTGACAACGTGAGTGCTATGTATTTAGCTTCAAATCCCGTACAACATCAACGCACCAAACATGTGGAAATTGACTTACATTTTGTTAGGGAACGTGTTGCTATCGGACATGTTCGTGTTTTACATGTTCCTTCGGCGCATCAGTTTGCAGATATTTTTACAAAGGGACTCCCAACTCAGTTATTTTTAGACTTTCGACACAGTTTAAACATTTGTAAACACCATGCTCAAACTGAGGGGGTGTGTTAGATTATATTTATTGTTTATTCCTCTTTTGTTCATTGATGTATACTCTAGGGGGTCTCCTTGTAACTTATTGTAACATATATATACTTGTGATAATGCATCGTTCTCTCTACGGAGTTTTCCACAAATCCAATATGTTTTTCTCATAAATACAATGGAAATTAGATTATATCATTGATTTTTCATACTCTTTGGCGGTAGATCGTATCATTGATTTGTTTATCACATTATTTGTAGAATTGGATCATAACATGTTTTGATCATAAAGTATTTGGATCATACGCGGTTCGAATTGGATCATTGTATTGATTGATTTGTAGCATTTACATCATAAATTATTTGCTTCATATCACCTTGAATCATAACATTTTAAATCATATATGTTTGAATTTTATGATCCTTAATCTATCATTTGATGGCGTTATTCATCATGATACATCGTTTAAGGAACCCCCAGTTATGTATGGATGAGACATATTCCTTAATAATTAGGTACGTGTTCTTAGTTTGTATTACTAATTGAGTGCATTGTTCATGAGGCTAACTTTTAGAAACTATGTTTTTATAGTAAGTTTTAATTGTAAGCTCCCATTCGAGAGTACTTTATTCTTCATCTAGATGTAAAACTTTCATTCGTCTTTTTGTTTCGGGCAACATTTTGTATATTTTGACATCATTGATATCAAATGTCGTGTAGATTTTATACTTTGAGTTATATCATCTGTTACAAGAATTTGATGCAAATTTATATACAAAGAAAATAGTTATATGATTTTAATAATATTATTTTTAATTATATCATTTTTAACCATATGATTTTTGAATCATAAGTAGTTTTTCATATATGTTTCAATTAATAATAATTCTGGTTCGTAACATGTTTTGGATCATAACACATTTTCGATTATAATAATAAACTAGTTTGTCATTTTCAATAGTATCATACTTAGAATAATAGTTTGATTCACAAAGTTTATGATCCAATATTTATGATGTACAATGATTGGATCCATAATATAAGATGAATCATAAAATTGTGAATCAATACTATTAATTATTGAAAATTTATGATCCTATATTTCTAATCTTTCATGTTGGCAGTCACTCTCATGGATTTCTCATAGAAGATCATTCTCTGACTTTTTAGCTTCTAACCTGTTTGAAAAGATAGCGCTTACAAACTCCCTGAATGGGCTTTCCTTCTTCTCAAAGAGGTCGAAAAAGTTATTTATGATAAAAAAAAATACAAGATAAAAGTTAGTATTTTTATTATTTTTGAAGTAAATAATTAAAGTACTTTTATAATAACAAAATGTAAATGATTTAGAGATTTAAAAATTATGATCCAAAAAAATAGTATCAACAAATTTCTATGATTTAAAAATACGACATGAATGATAAATTTTTCTAATTATTTAAGATGGGACAACTAATAATTTATTATTAATAAAGCTATGTCATGACTATGATTCAACTAATACGACATGTGACTAAAAATATAAAACTTTTTTGCTTATGGTGAACAATTTCTATAAGATGGATAATAAAAGTTTGAAATTAATAATTATATTTTGAGATCCAAAAGCTATTATCACAATATATCTAAAACCATCTTTAATATCTAGAATTAAGCATTACTAAAGCCTAAGGATGTACCTTAGCAAAGTTTATAATCCAAAAACATATCAAACTAACATTGTTTTCTTAAAGAACTTGACACAAAAATCATTAAAAAAATGCAAATAGCACCTAAAACAAACATATCCAAGATTCTTTAACAACAACCAAATGGACAATCTGTCTTCAAATACACGTGAACCATAAATTATAAAACTCTAATTCATGTAATCCTAACTGGAACTTATTTCATATGTACTTCACTGTGAATCTTCTTCTTCTTCTTGTAACTTGAAAATTTATCAAAATCCACCAAAGTTGTCAAAAGCTAGGTTTGCACAGATTAAAACCATATATCTCTGCAACATATTTCTTCTTTATCTCAACCAATTGTAGGACTTGATCACAAGATTCAATTTATAATTCAACCTCAACAGTATCAACTCCACCACCATAATACACTTCCATACACCTTATAAGGAACAACCCACAATCAACATTATTATTTTTCATGGGAGTGGCATAAAGTTTCAGACCACATGAGAGTTCTTTATCATTCTAAGTTGGTTCTTTAGGAAGAGAAAATTTATGTCTTTTCTTTGAAGAATTTGTACATAGACAAAACAATGTCAACATAAGATCCACAATAAACAATTTGAACATGATCTACAATAACCAGATTAACAATACGATATTATCATCAACATATTATCCACCATAAGAACTATAATAAAATCATACGCTAACAAAAAATTAGCAAGACTTATTAAACGAACTATAGAAAAAATAGATGATCTACAATAAGTAAATGATCAATAATTAACATATGATGCAAATAACCATAAGATACAATCTAAATCTATGATTAAGAAACTAAAAAACTTGATCATGTGATCCAATAAAAAATAAATCAAGTAGATCTCATTAAATGAACTATGATTAACAAAATACATATGATCCACAATAAGAATATGATTCAATCATAAAAAGATAAACCAAAACAAGTAATTTAACAATAGCATCAAGTAACAAAAACAAAATTATAATAATTGTTTAAATGAAGTATGATTACAAATTTTGCATATAATCTACATAATAATTATGAGTTTATATAGTAACATGCATTTAAAACCAAACAACATAAAAATATAAAACTTACAGTAACAAAAGCAAAGAAAACAATTAATGGATAAAAATGTCTAACTAGTTAATTTCAAGAAAAAACAATGCTCCTTGTTACAAATAGCTACATCATATATCTCATATAAATAAAAGATACAATCAACCAAATGTTTGAGAATTCAAAAGGATATTATTTCTTTAAGACATTAGATCAAACATCTTGTAAGCATCATTGCATTCAACTTTATTTATGAACACAAACAGGAGTTTAGAAAACAGTAATCATCAGAAAATGTTTTTAACTTAAATGAAAACAAAAAATCATACAATAAATTAACAGGAGACCAAATACGTTTCTTTTATACATTTAATCAAACACCTTGTAAGCATCCTCACATTCAACTTCATTTATAAACACAAACATGAGTTTCGAAAGAACTAATCATCAAAAAATATTTTTTAAACTTAAATACCAACAAAAAATAAACACTTAAGTAAAAAAGATAACAAATACGTTTATGGAACTAGGGTTATAAAGCAAAATAACAAAGAAAATCATTTAATAAGGATATTATTTACTTTCTTCCATTTTACTCTAAATTACCACGAGCCCTTTTCCATTTGATTAGGATTTTGGAAAATTTGATTGTACAGAAGCTAAAATACAAAGAATCACACAGATTCCACATCCTACAGTGATTTCCAAAGAAAAATCAAGCAATAAGCATCAAAAGTATCTCAGATTGAACCAAAACAAGCTAAAAATAGTAGAAATTAAAAAGCAAAGGTTTACATGTGTGACAACCGAGAGGTTCCTGTCACTGATCATCATTAGGAAAGAGTATGAAAAATAGATGTAATAGTTTAGTATTGTAATATTTAATTTTTGAGATAATAAAAATCAAATGTGTCATTACATTCATTTGTTAAAACGATTATTAGGCTCGAAAAATTATCGTCTAAAAAGTTATACTGTTTTCTAAGTTGGTCAACATACTTGGAAAGTACTCGTTAACATGACCTCAAGGATATAAGATTCGTAAAAATCCGAATCCAAAGGAAAGAGTTGTGGATTTAAAAAAAATAGAAATCAACCGCATAACTAAATTAATTACGTCAAAACGGTACTTAGAGATTGATTGTGTTTTTACTTAAAGTACAAAAAGGAGATTCGTAGTACTCCTTAAGATATAAAATTTAGGACAAAGAGTGCCGAAAATGGGATCAGTTATGAGAGATATATGATTTTTATAAAATCATTTATTTTTAACCCCGTTAGGCACAAAAATGAAAATCAAAACCAGTTAAAGCAACCTAAAGGAGAGTTGTAGTACCCATTGAAATCATCACATTGATATAAAGAGGGCTTACATGAGAGCTCGCACGAAGAAATTATGATTTTTGAAAAATCTTTTCGTGCGCACGAGGTGTGTGTCTATGCCCGTTGTGCACCTGACACCAGATTCGAGCAGATTGCAAGTGATGTGGCCAACTTGGGAAGTGACCACATGAAAGTTCTTTATCATTCTGAGTTGGTTCTTTAGGAAGAGACAAATTATGTCTTTTCTTTGAAGAATTTGTACATAGACAAACCAATGTCAACATAAGATCCACAATAAACAATTTGAACATGATCTACAATAACCAGATTAACAATACGATATTATCATCAGCATCTAATCCACCATAAGAAATATAATCAAATCATACGGTAACAAAAAAATTATCAAGACTTATTAAACGAACTATAAAAAAAATTAGATGATCCACAAAAAGTAAATGATCAATAATTAATATATGATGCAAATAACCATAAGATACAATCTGAATCTATGATTAAGAAACTAAAAAACTTGATCATATGATCCAATAAAAAAGAAATCAAGTAGATCTCATTAAATGAACTATGATTAACAAAATACATATGATCCACAATAAGAATATGATTCAATCATAAAAAGATAAACCAAAACAAGTAATTTAACAATATCATCAAGTAACAAAAACAAAATTATAATAATTGTTTAAATGAAGTATGATTACAAATTTTGCATATAATCTACATAATAATTATGAGTTTATATAGTAACATGCATTTAAAACCAAACAACATAAAAATATAAAACTTACAGTAACAAAAGCAAAGAAAACAATTAATGGATAAAAATGTCTAACTAGTTAATTTCAAGAAAAAACAATGCTCCTTGTTACAAATAGCTACATCATATATCTCATATAAATAAAAGATACAAACAAGCAAATGTTTGAGAATTCAAAAGGATAGTGTTTCTTTAAGACATTAGATCAAACATCTTGTAAGCATCATTGCATTCAATTTTATTTATGAACACAAATAGGAGTTTAGAAAACAGTAATCATCAGAAAATGTTTTGAACTTAAATGAAAACAAAAAATCATACAATAAAGTAACAGGAGACCAAATTCATTTCTTTTATACATTTAATCAAACACCTTGTAAGCATCCTCACATTCAACTTCATTTATAAACAAAAACATGAGTTTAGAAAGAACTAATCATCAAAAAATATTTTTTAAACTTAAATACCAACAAAAAATCAAACACTTAAGTAAAAAAGATAACAAATACGTTTATGGAACTAGGATTTTAAAGCAAATTAACAAAGAAAATCATTTAATAAGGATATTATTTACTTTCTTCCATTTGAGTTGAAATTACCACGAGCCCCTTCCCATTTGACTTGAAATTACCACGAACCCTTTTCTATTTGATTAGGATTTTGGAAAATTTGAATCTACAGAAGCTAAAATACAAAGAATCACACAGGTTCCACACCCTACAATGATTTCCAAAGAACAATCAAACAATAAGCATCCAAAGTATCTCAGATTGAACCAAAACAAGCTAAAAATAAGAGAAATTAAAAAGCAAAGGTTTACATGTGTGACAACCGAGAGGTTTCCGTCACTGATCATCATTAGGAAAGAGTAGGAAAAATAGATGCAATAGCTTAGTATTGTAATATTTAATTTTTGAGATAATAAAAATCAAATGTATCATTACATTCATTTGTTAAAACGATTATTAGGCTCGAAAAATTATCGTCTAAAAAGTTGTATTGTTTTCTAAGTTGGTCAACATACTTGGAAAGTACTCGTTAATGTGATCTCAAGGATATAAGATTCGTAAAAATCCGAATCCAAAGGAAAGAGTTGTGGATTTAAAAAAAAATAGAAATCAACCGCGTAACTAAATTAATTACGTCAAAACGGTACTTAGAGATTGATTGTGTTTTGACTTAAAGTGCAAAAAGGAGATTCGTAGTACTCCTTAAGATATAAAATTTAGGACAAAAAGTGCCGAAAACGGGATCGGTTATGAGAGATATATGATTTTTATAAAATCATTTATTTTTAACCCCGTTAGGCACAAAAATGAAAATCAAAACTAGTTAAAGCAACCTAAAGGAGAGTTGTAGTACCCATTGAAATCATCACATAGATATAAAGAGGGCTTAGATCAGAGCTCGCACGAAGAAATTATGATTTTTGAAAAATCTTTTCGTGCGCGCGAGGTGTGTGTCTATGCCCGTTGCGCACCTGACATCAGATTCGAGCAAATTGCAAGTGATGTGGCCAACTTGGGAAGTGACATGTGCCCTTCTCTGGATGGAACCACGATGATCACGCGCGACGTGTGCACCCAAAATCACATAGATATCAAATTGTTTTATCAAAATATATTTATATCCATAAATACCATTCGTTTTATAAAGCTTAAAGTGTTAGGATAGCTATAAATACTATGCCTAGTTGTATACTATGATATTATGCCTAAGAGTTATGATGCCCGATAGTGTAGGAAGAGATAATACCTAGATGTTATAATGGTCAAATCCCTAGATAACATAGTACCTAGAAGCAATGTTGGTTAAATATAGGGATATGCATTGTACCTAATTATTACTCTGAACAAATATCCATTTATCAAATTAACCATTAGTAGGGTATATATATATATGTATCGCAAAATAAAATATATACATATACATACAAAATAATTATGAAATCTAATAAATATAATTATGAAATATAAAATCAAAGGGTTTTATATTATGATAATTATAGGAAATCACTAGGAAAGATAAAACATAAAAGATAAAAGATAAAAGATAAAAGATAAATACCTAAGGTTAATGCGTTAGTGAGTTGTTAATATTCATCCTTAGCATGATTAAATTCAGTTATCCCAATACATGTAATCGTTAATCTTGTGAGAGCTAGGAAGATATGTATAGATCTATACGAGGATTTACACCCCCACCTGCAATTGGTAGCTACAATTCTGGCAGGGTAACTTTCTTATTAATCACTATTTGACATCCGATGAAGCGTTGTGGCGGGCTAATCAATAGTCAAAGAAGGTCGATTATGGGGGCTCATGGTAATACATTACAACCAATGTTTTAAAAACCGGTTTGAACCAGCCGGTCGTACCGGTTGGACAGGGAACCGGGGGAGAGAGCGGTTCAACTATCACCGGTTTTATGTCGATTTCTGAACAGGATTGAACTGACCGGTTTTTAGAAAAACCAGGTTGAACCGGTCAAAATAAACCGGTTAAACCAAATAAAAACACATGAAAAAAATCATTACATAATAAACTTTTGAGATTTTTTTTATCAAATCTATTTAGTTTTCTCTAAATAAAAATATATGATAAATGTTATAAAGTTTTTTTGATGTGTTTGTATTCATCTAAAACTATATTTTGTTTCGGTATTATACTTTATTTTCTTTTTGATGTATATGGATTGATATAAAACACTAAAACTTATGGTTATGTGTTATTTTGATGTATTTTGATTCATCTACAACTTATATTTATGTGTATTTTTAATGTCTGTACTTTTATACTTCAAATTCATGATTTATATATGTATGTATGTGTAGGAAAATAAGAAAAAACATGAAAAAAAAATTATACCGGTTGATTGTGTTTTGACTTAAAGTGCAAACAAAGGAGATTCGTAGTACTCCTTAAGATATAAACTTTAGGACAAAGAGTACCGAAAACGGGATCGGTTATGAGAGATATATATGATTTTTATAAAATCATTTATTTTTACCCCCGTTAGGCACAAAAATGAAAATCAAAACTAGTTAAAGCAACCTAAAGGAGAGTTGTAGTACCCATTGAAATCACCACATAGATATAAAGAGGGATTAGATCAAAGCTCGCACGAAGAAATTATGATTTTTGAAAAATCTTTTCGTGCGCACGAGGTGTGTGTCTATGCCCGTTGCGCACCTAACACCAGATTCGAGCAGATTGCAAGTGAAGTGGCCAACTTGGGAAGTGACATGTGTCCTTCTCTTGATGGAGCCACGATGATCACGCGCGACGCGTGCACCTGAAATCACATAGATATCAAATTTTTTATTAAAATATATTTATATCCATAAATATCAATTGTTTTATAAAGCTTAAAGCATTAGGATAGCTATAAATACTATGCCTAGTTATACGCTATGATATTATGCCTAAGAGTTATGATGTCTGATAGTGTAGGAAGAGATAATACCTAGATGTTATAATGGTCAAATCCCTAGCATAACATAGTACCTAGAAGCAATGCTCGTTAAATATAGGGATATGCATTGTACCTAATTATTACTCTGACCAAATATCCAATTATCAAATTAACCATAATTAGGGTATATATATATATATATATATATATATATATATATATATATATATATATATATATATATATATATCACAAAATAAAATATATACATATACATACAAAATAACTATGAGATCTAATAAATATAATTATCAAATATAAAATCAAAGGGGTTTATATTATGATAATTATAGGAAATTACTAGGAAAGATAAAACATAAAAAGATAAAAGATTAATACCTAAGGTTAATGCGTTAGTGAGCTGTTAATATTCATCGTTAGCATGATTAAATTCGGCTACCCCGATACATGTAATCGTTAATCTTACGAGAGCTAGGAAGATATGTATAGATCTATACAGGGATTGACACCCCCACCTGCGATTGCTAGCTACAATCCCGACTGGATAACTTTCTTATTAATCACTATTTGACGTCTGATGAACCGTCGTGGCGGGTTAATCACTTGTTAAACAACGTCTATTATAGGGGCTCATAGTAATACATTACAACCACCTTAGAGATCCAACTACCATTAGGGACTTCTTAGAGTGGTAGATAAAATATGTTAGGAATAGTTAAATATGCTACAAAGATAGTAAATTAGGATTAATAAAATATCCTAAAAGATAATAAGATAAAATCGTTAAATATCCTCAAAAGATAGTAAGCTAAGGTTGATAAAATATTTAAAAAAAATGTTTTTCTAAAAGAAAATTGATTCTTAATTTAATACAACCAAATAAACTATAAAAACTTGTGCACTCACCAACATTATGTTGAAGTTTTCAAAAAATACATGTATTCTCAGCGAGATGAGTGTGGAAGATAGTCGTGCCGAGAAGGAGGTTTTCAAGGAAGCTTGTTAGAATTTATTTTCGTCTATTTGTCATTTATAGGTATGTTTATGATGTGTGTTTGACCCTTTTAAACAATGTAATCCCAAATAAATTATAATAAATAAAAGTATCATTAGTGATATACTTTTGTGTTATGTTCTATATATATTTGTATGTCTCGATCCAATTTCCCCCACATCGCACCGTCCGACGTTTCCGCCGCCGGCCGTGGGTGTGACAACATGCTTCCATACCTTGAAATCAAACAAAAATAAAGCTTAAACACGAAGAATCAAAAACGATTACGAGATCATACGAGAGATACAACAACGATTTGTAGTTAGTAGAGAATATTCGTGATGAGATCAAAGAAGAAGGAAGATGTTACGTTTTAGTTCTTATGTAGGCATTTAGAAAGGAAGTTTGACCATCATGCCCTTGAGAGGAAAACCACAAAAAGTTTGGGTTATTTACAAAAATACCATCCCTAATAAAAAAATACACAAATCTAAAAAAATCACAACCACTCGTATATATCTTAAATTTTTCTTCGCAATATATATATATATATATATATATATATATATATATATATATATATATATATATATATATGGTTTTTTTTTTATTTAATATATAAAGATAGGGTTTTGATATTTTTTTATCGATTAAGTCCTAAACAGATAAAATATATTTAATGAATAATTATGTCTGAATAAATAAAATGTTGCTGATATAAATATAATTTCTTTTTGGACGGAATGCATACTGACATTTTGTTTTTGTTTAAAAGACAACATATAGGAAAATGATGATATATATATATATAACCATTACAAATTTAAAGTCTACATTATCACATTAAATAATTAAATAATTATAATAATTTAAAAATTTTCATCCAATAAGAATCCATTTGTAAGTCGATATTGGCCTAATTATCATCCGAATCCGAAGTAGTAAATAGTTCCTAAGAATCCATGATCTTTTGTAGTGTTAATTGTCTTTTTTTGTTTTACAACCTGCACTCGTTTTGGACTACTATAAAGTACTTCAAGCACAAAATTACTGCATATAAAAGTAATTAAGTAAATTAATGCAAGTTCTTTTCTTTGGAACATCCATTTAGGGTGGAGAAAATGATAGCATTCAAAAAATACTAAGCGCAACATATTCTTGTCTTATATTTTGTGTTGTCACTGCAACATGTTTTTCTTAGTATTTCATGAGGAATGGTAGCACCATTAGCATACAATATGTATTTTTTTTTCAAACTTAAATAAATTATATTTTTATAAAACACAAACATTTCATATTAAATAAAACAGTTACAATAAATTAAAACTTAAAAGCCGACTTAATAATTTAAAACATGACTTAATATCTAAAATGTAAAACATGACTTAATAATCGACTGTAAAAAATTGTAGCATCCCATTTTCACAAACAAAATTTTCGTTTTAATTAAGGTAAAACTTCTTAATTATAAAATCCATGTTAAGAAAACTATTTGTTCCAAATTACATTTATTAAAAATATCATAGTAATATAAAACGTCAAATCCTCAATGTTGCTAATAATTGTGTATAGGCGTGCCTTCGCCTTCCCACAATCACCGATGGTACTTGAAAACATAAACAACTGGATAAGGACAAAGCTTAGTAAGTTTCCCCCAAAATACCACACACCACAAAACATATACAAGCATGCATATTGGCCCACAGTCATCGGACTGGATTGCCCCGGGTATGTTGGCATGTCGCCTCAAACCAACCGCTCCTCCCGAGCCTCTGTGCCTACGACTTACAGTCAGCCCGCACCTGGTATCTTGTCCTACAACACACATCAGGATCGTCTCAACCTCACCTATCATGATATGTCGACATATATAATCAAACAAATAATCAAGTAGGCACATAAGCACATGAAACTATGAATCTACTTGTCGAAAAACTCTATACTGCCTACTCAACCCCTCACAACACACTGCTCCACTACCGACAAATCTCCAAGGAATGCATAACCATATGTAATCAGAGGTAAGATAGACGCCCAAACAGATGATCCTACTCTAGAGCCACAACAAAACAAGGAACATGCAATAAAGTCTAGATTAAGAGGTCTCAAGCTATCCTACGTGGCTACATACAGCCCCTAGGGCACTCCACTACACGATAACCATCCCACTGGTACTCTAACCAGCATACCACTACTCTTACATCCTAACTCACAGGTGGGTGGGTGGGTGTGTGTGTGTGTGTGTGTGTGTGTGTGTGTGTGTGTGTGTATATATATATATATATATATATATATATATATATATATATAAAAGTAGGTTCATGCGAAAATATATACAAGTTGTGAAAATGAGAGAACCAATGAGTGGGGGACACATGGATATTATAATTGATATTAATTTTGAATTATTTAAAGCTGTAAATATATATAAAAGGGTAAGAGCGTAATCATATATATTTGATGTTATGCGTCAGTTAAATATAGATAATAGAGTTTGAATTTTGAATTCCTAATGTAACTGACCAACACAAACGTGGAGCATGATATTAGTATTTCATTTATTAGATTATTAATTGGAATATATTTTGGTCAAGACCCAAGAATTGTTATCGTCGGAAGTTATTTTTTTAAAAATAGATGTTTGCGTTTAAAGCAATATTGGATGCTAGTTCAAATAGAAAAAAGTTTAATTCACAAAAAAAAAAAAAAGCTATCGCAAATGGAATCGGAAGGAAAACTCTATTGATTACCCGATTGAAATTGAAGACGACGAAGAATGTACATATGACGATTGTTCAGTTGATGAGTTGATTATCCAGAAAAAAGAATTCGATGGAGGTTTGTGGTTTATAAATAATGTTTTAGATTTTTTTTGAATAAAATTTATGTTGTTTTGTATTGTTATTTTGCTGCAGTTATGAATAATCAAATTGAGATAGATTCTACTGAATCATGTAAGATTAAGAAAGAGCATGAAGAACCTGCAGATGTAGTTTTTTCAAGTGATCATTTACTTAGCAAGGGGAAAAAATCAATGAAGGTTTGTGGTTGATAAATAGTGTTATTCATTTGATATGAGTAAAATTCATGGGTTCTTTTTTTTTGTATCAGATCTGAAGAAACCGATTGAGATACATTCTAGTAATTCTTTGAAGCTTAAGAAAGATAGACATCATATTTTTGAAGTCCGCAAGAATCAAAAAAATGGATTATATGGTAATATACATTCAATAACATAATAAGTATAATGTTATATATTTTGAAGTTCAATATATTTTCAAAGTATTTTTATTTTATTATTGTATTTGTTTTTTTTTTATGTTTTGTAGGTTCTAATGATTTTTCAAGTGATTCCGATTATGAAGAGGCGAGTATAAGGAGTTTTAAGAAGTTTGTAGTAAAATCTGATAAAAAGGTTAAAAAAAAATATGATGTTAAATCGGGTAATATGAAATCTTTGTATGCTCGTGTGTCTCTTAAATCTTTTTACGGGGCTGTGAAATCTTTGAATGGAAAACAAAAAGAATGTCTAAGGATAATCGGGTTTGGATCATTGCTTGATATAAAGACTCAAAGTATTCCAACAAAATTATGTTATTTTGTTGTGGATTCTTTTGATCATGAGGAGATGGTTATTAAGAGTGAAGGTGGAAATATTCCTGTAACAAAGAGAAGATGTGAATAGGGTTCTAGGTTTGCCTTTGGGTGTTGAGCAGATTAGTTGTTTAGGTATCCGAGGCAATGAGGATTGGTTTGAAATTTGGAAAGACCAATTTAAGAAACCATTGTCATTATTAGCTCCTTCTGATTTGGTGGTGAAGATAATAGAGCGAAGCGAAGCAGATGTGGTTTTCATTGTGAAGTTCATAATTCTGATGTGTACATGTTTTGGATCAAGTAACAAACAAGGAGCATGTAATTTAAAAGTTCTTCCTTACTTGTCTCGGTCATCTAAGTTGGATCAAATAGATTGGTGTTCATATGTCTTGAATTGTTTGAAGGAGGAGAAATTGGTATGGAGCAGAAATGAAGTTAAATCATTTTTTAATGGTCCATGTGAATTTATAACGGTATATGCTTTTAAATTATTAGATTTGTATATAGGATAATTAACATTCATAACATTTCAGTTTGTAATAAAAATTATTTTGTGTAGTTGCTATATGTTGATAGGATTCAATGTAAGCAAATGCCCATATTGAGAAGATATCATGTAATTAATTTCTCGACATCAGATCAACTTATGTTTAGAGAAACCAATGAATTGGACAATGGTGGTTTCGGTAATGGAGTTGATGTTGCAAAGTGTAGTGAAGAAGTTGAAAATGGATCCATATTAGTAAGTTTGAGTATTTCTTTGTATTTATATTTGAGACAATTTTAAACAATGTTATCTACATTATCTACATAACTGCGATTTCATTTTTTATTTATATCTACAGGATTTTGAGTTAGATATTCAGTGGGCTGTGTATGACTTGTCCAAGAAAGTGGAAATGGCATTGAAAAAGCATGAAAAGCATAAAAAATTTAAGTTTTATAGATTGAAATTAAACGAGATTGTTTCTGTTATTTCTAAAGTCCAACAGAGTGATTTTAAAAATGATTCCAGCTCTGACTCATTTCGAAGAAATATTAGTTTTGAGGAGTACTCCTTCACAGATCACGGTAAGTGTTTTGAAAAATTATGAATTTAATATTTGATGATAATGCATAAGAAGCTGAAATTACTAAAATTATTTTTTTTTCTATTGCAGGCAAGGAAATGGAAAAAAAGTTTTATAGATCAAGTAATGCGGGTTTGTATGGTGTGAAATCACTTGACGATGTCAAATCTTTTGTAAAAGTGACGATGATTCAAGTCGTCTCCATCTAGATAAATTTTGTCTTTAAATAAATTAATTATATGGTTATTATAATAAGTATTTAATCAAACAATAAAATGGTTGAATACTTGCTTGTATCTTCGGTTACTGTTGCTTGTGATTTTCCAATTGCAGAATTACTGAAATCAATTGTCGATATCATCCTATTTTCTTGCATACTCATCTCTTTAACTTTGAACAATTTATTAATTGAATTTTGGATTCATGAAGATTTAGGATTTAAGTTATAGTAAGTGTAAATTTGAAAAAAGTTGTCCAACAAGCAGTTAGTATCAATATGAATATGTCGGCGATTTAAATTTGAAAGAAGTTATCCAACATGCAGTTGTGAAATCGTGGATTCCAAACATATGTAATTGACATGTATACCCTTTTTATATAAATTAAATGATTTATTAAAACTAATCAAAAGTAATGATGTGTATTATTCTGATTGGTTCTCGCGTTTTCGCATACTTTTTGCATTTTCGCATTAGCCTTCCCCTATATATATATATATATATATATATATATATATATATATATATATATATATATATATATATATATATATATATATATATATATAACCAAATCTAGTGGGTCGACATTGGTGCCTTCGACCAACGGGTACGGTGTGGAAAACCCACCTAAATCGAAGAACCCAGAAACACTGCAACACGCTCCCTTTCTACAGTGATTGCTCCGACGAACCTACTAGCACCAAAACATGGTACAATCTTAATCAACAGCCCAAATCCTTCAAGTTTGACTCAAAGTCAAACTAGTCAAAAAGTAAACAGTCAACATGTTAACAGCTCTTCAGGACGTGACACTCTCTTGGTCACGTCTTGACCAGCTAGTGGACAAAACAGACGCGAGTTTTCAATTGTCAAGACGTAACAGGAACCTTGTCACGTTGTGAGAACTGGCTGCAAGGCAACTTGAGGGAGAAAGCTCTTAATCCATTAAGCCACTGACTTATTTCCTCCAGAAGGCTTCCTTACACCCCAAAAGCAATAAAAATCGATGCTTTAAGGCCTTGCATGCCCAATGCAAGTCTTGGGCTCAATTTAGGTCATTTATGAAGAAAATGAGGTCAAAACCTCAAGCATGAGCTCAAACTCCACCAAACTTCATATCTACCACATCTAACCACCAAGGGACTCTAAGGACCCATAAAGTTGTCAACTTAATGGAATCCCAACACTCTAACTCATCTACCCATGGACAATAAAGCATAATCTCTAGATCTAGAAACAAGAAAGCATAAAGCATGAAGCTTGAATATTCACAAGGGTCCAAAGGGATTTCTAGAAGATGGTAATGAGGCTTGGAAGCTGAATCTATGCTCCAAAGTTGACCCCTTCACCTTCAAGTCACCAATACACCACCAAATACTCAAGAACTCATGGATGGGGCTAGGGTTTCGTTTAAAATGAGTGTAGGCTGAAGAAGATACCCTACGTCATGAGATAAGATCCTTAAATACGGAGAGAACCCTAAAACTTGTAGGCTTGGGCTGAAACCATCCTCACGACGTGACCATTCTCTTGTCACGTAGTGACAAGCCCTTCAGAATACGCGTTTCATTTTTAACATGTCATGTCGTGAACTCCCTATGGTCATGTTGTGACACCCGATTTTACCCAAAAACCATGCATTTGACTCCTTGATGCCCTAAAATGACCCTTTCTGGAAACTGGGTGTTACAATTCTCCCCCGCTTAAATTAGATTTTGTCCGCGATATTAGTTCTCGCTTCCACTCTCGAAGTAACCTCTTGTGGGTCCTTCAAACCCGACTCCTTCCATGCGGGCCGAGATTGCTTGAATGCCAACATCTGCAACTATTTCCATCAATGGTTCCAACCCAGGCTCATAAGCCAATCCAAGCAGAGATTCCAAGACCTGAATCACCTCTAATGCAGCATTGATTAGACAGTCGACCAACTCCCGACAATTCTGTCAACCTTAATTTTTGTGATAACACGCGATCTGAAGAAAACGTCTTCACACAACCTATTAAATCATGACGGAAAGAACCCACTTCTTTACCCGAAACATGCAGATCTCGAAGTCTTACACAACCTTCAGGTAGACAGAGCCGCCCCCATTTGTAACCCATGTTGACCAATACTCGCAGACCTAACCCAACCAAGACCTCTTGATCTTGCGCCGCCCATCTAAAAACCCAAATAAGGAAACCACCACTCATGCCATAGCTGACAACCTCGCATATCGACGCACCAGCGAAAATTCTAGTAACGCCCTGCAAATGATACTAACAACCTTCACATCAACTACGTTGGCCGAAATCCATAGATTTGACCGGTCTAAGATCTTCTCGACCAGACACCTCCCTACCGGAAAAATAGAACATGAAACCCACGACCGACGGTCGTCATTGCCAACCCTGCATAAACATGCATCAATGAAACTTTGACGAAAATCAATTGATTGCATACTAAGCTAGACTATGCTCCTATTCGGATCTAATACTCCTACTATTATATCCACTGATAATACTCGAGCTTACCCAGATCTACCAACCACTAACCGCACTCGGGCTTACCCCCGATCCGCTAACCAATAACAGCACTCGGGCTTACCCCCGATCTACTAGCCAATAATAACGCTCGGGCTTACCCCAATCCACTAACCAATAACGCACTCAGGCTTACCTCCGATCCACTAACTAATAACAGCACTCGGGCTTACCCCCAATCCACTAACCACTACAGCACTCCGGCTTACCCCTAATCCACTAACCAATAACAACACTCGGGCCTAACATAACGCACACCAAACCAACAAGAATTAACTAACCCTACCAGGACTTTGGTCTATGTCTCAGACTTCCCAGCCCCAATCAAACAAGAACAGACAAGGAAGCCCTCCACACAACCCTCAACCTAAGCTTCTAACACCCTAGAGTCTAAAACGCGAGGATGCCCTACATATTACTAACACCACCCAAACTTGAATGATTCGAAAGGAAATTCAACATCTTGCGATGACCCCGATGTGAAAATTAGAAGATTAAGCAGTTGCGCGAAAGTCTTGAACTGGAGAAATTTGGCTAAGAGCTGAACCTTGGCATAAATTCTTCCTGCAACATGGTCTCCATTCTCCCCCACCTGGAATATGCTATACTCTGATAGCTCCAAAACCCTTCTAAATTCCAGGCCAACTTGAACTCTACTACTTGATCCCACCCCTGACATTCAGATACACAAGAATATCTGATCCCTCAAACGACATTCAAGACCTCCAATACGCATGCACAAACTCCAAGGAAAACAATCAATCTAATCATAAATAAGAGATCAAAAATAAAACCAGAAGTAATTAAAACAATTCCATTCAACCGGTCATCCAAGATTACAACTGAACTGTAGAACATAAACAGAAAATACATATGATACCAACAATGCATTAACCAACTAATCGAAGAACTGGTAACTAAAACTTCACCCTCTGAAACTCCCGCTTTCCCACGATGACCATCAGGTAACTGCCAAGCTAGGGGTGTAGGGTTCTGCACCTCTCCGAAAATGAGAAAGGGACAATAAGCTCTGATGTGGCCCTACTGGATGCAATGGAAACAAACCTGCGTACTCTACCTACAATCCCGAAAAAAATTCCCCTCCTTGCCACACCTATGACATGAAAAAGATCGGCACCTCCCACCATGAAACTTCCCGCAATTGCCACACTTGGAACTCCTCCTCTCAACTGGTCCTGAACTCGAGTTGGCGGACTTGAACCGCTTGGTTTCCGGCTGAAAATGCACTGAAGCTGACCTCTCCTCCTTTCTCTAGGTCTCCAACTCAATCTCCTTCCTCCTGGCGCTTGACTGCAACTCGGTCAAGGTCCAATACGACTGAGTCAATACAAACTCTCAAATATCCGTCTTGAGCATACTCAAGTATCATGACATCTGTACTTCCTAGAATACTCTGGGCAGGAGAGGGCTCTCTTTGTAAACATCTCGGTGGTCTCCGTCACCGACTCAGTCGTCTACTTGAGTACATGGACTTTTGTGCCAGTTGCTCTTGGTCTACAAGAGGAACATACTTTGCACGAAATATTTCCAGAAACTACTCCCAAGTCACTGCGGCTTGCTCTTCATACGGAAATCCCTGGGTCACAAACTCCCACCAATCCATCGCACCCCAAAGAAGAAGATTCATCGCAAATTTCACATTTCTAGTCCTCAGGACACGAACATGCGTAGAAACATCCCTCCACATCAGATATCCATCTCAAGGCGATAATCGGGTCCTTGTCGCCTCTGAACTCTGGAGGCTTCGTATTACTAAACTCCCGGTAATGCATTGTATTGCCTCTCTGTAGTCCTACAACGGTTACGGCTGCAGTGGTTGTGGCAGCAGCAGTCTGCGTGACGGTGGCATAATGCCTGTCAAACTCCTCGATCAACGCGGTCTTAACTGACCCAAACAACTTCGGAATCGCCTCCCTGATCGTCATGGCTGCTTCGGCAGCAATGATCCAACGGATCTCCTCATCACTCAAACTTGTCCTCTCAGTGCCACCAGCACCTGAGCCTAAACCTCTGATAGCCACCATACTTAAATATACAACTGAAAAGGTCAAATATCAAAACACAGTGTTCAACACACCAACCCCCCACATAATAGTTCCTTGGCAACCTCGAGATTCCTTCTGACTCTCACACGGATCCAGTTCTTTCAGTAGTATGGGCCCATACTACCTTCCACACCTATTCGTAGTCGATTCAGAATTCATCCTAAGGCCCCAAGTCACTGCACTAGACCACTCCTAACTGTACTGACACCATTCTGCTCCTAAGAGTTGCAACTAACTTCCCAGGTACTCTTCCTAGGATTTTCCTCAATCATGCTCCCGCTCCGTTGGTTGCCTTGTGCATGCTAGTTGTATACAATACAGGATCAGATAGACAGTCGAATAATTGACTCTGCCCTAAGCCGACAACTAAACAAGGAACAGGAAATAAGGCTAAGTCAATCATTCTAAGGCTATATAATCCTAACCATATACAACTATACAACATACACCAAGCAATTCAAAAAATCAAATAGCATATAACAAGCCATAAAACATCACAAAAATCAGGAAATACTATCCAGAGTTCCTGAAAGAAACCTTAGCTTATCCATTAGCATTCATTTCTAAGAGTTCACATATCAGCAAGTTCAATTGAACATATATTATAAGTATGGGTATTTTGGGAATTACTTTCCTATTTGGGATCTGGCTGACTGTACACATAACATCTTCTTGTAAAACCAAGGTAAAGTCAAAGGTCCACGTTCTCGATCCCAAGCCAACAATCAAACAAGAATATGACAAGAGATCGAGTCCATGTCTCTAACCCATCTGTTTATTAAATTTTTTTTTCAAAAACGTTTTGTGAAAATTCTCGGATCCTAGTTTGAGTTTGGATTCACAAAAGTGTTCCTCTAAATCCCTCAAACCAGGGCTCTGATACCAACTTGTAACATCCCATTTCATAACCAAAATTTTCATTTTAATTAAGGTAAAACTTCATAGTTATAAAATCCATGTTAAGAAAATCATTTGTTCTGAAAGAACCCCTTCTCTAAACTTTACAATATTATTACTCCAAACATGCTACATGCATATTCATAATATAATTTACAGAAGTCTGGATATTTACCAAAAGACTGGATACAAACCAACTATTAAATTTTTTTACAAAGTTTTATATATTACATAATTTCCCAGGAATTTATACACTAAATACAAAATTTATAATATTATCTATGTTATATCTTCTAACAGTACATAACTATATTGGATGCTTATCACCTGCAATAATTAAACACTGAGAGGGATAAGCGGGTGACGCTTAGTGAGTTCAATAACAGTTACAATATAACTCTATGTCATATATATATATATATATATATATATATATATATATATATATGACATAGAGTTATATTGTAACTGTTATTGAACTCACTAAGTGTCACCCGCTTATCCCTCTCAGTATATATATATATATATATATATATATATATATATATATATATATATATATATATATATATGTATATCAATATGACAGAAACAAAGAGGGACAAAGAACAACAAAGGCAGATGAGTATCATATGACAGGCTTTCCATATCAACCAATAATCTGATTCAAAGATTTACAATCAATGAAATACAACAATTTCAACATGATATACATCAATAAGACTTCAGCCCAAGTGGCATAGAAATACAATTTGGAATTATCATTTTGCTAGAATATACAGGCTTTTAGCCCTACCTAGCATTCTGCCAATACCAAAGTGATACGAGTCATTCTCTACATGGCCAAAAGCACAAAGCCAATACCAAAGTGATACGAGACATGCTCTACATGGCCAAAGGCTTCATACCAATACCAAAGTGATGCTTAGTCATTCACTTCATGGTCAAAGGTATAGCTCCATTATCATAATAACACGGGAAAGCACATTGCACATATAACACATAACATACAATTGTCCCAATATTGAACTCACCGTGAAATAACCGAATGATAAAATGATAATTTGGGCAGCACTTTGTTCCTAAAAATGACTTTCTTTGACGAAACCGGGGATTATAGTTGAAAACCGGGCTTCGTGTGGGCAGAGTTTCGACTGAAAATATTATTTTCTCGGGGTCTTCGGTGCGCCGGGACTTGCTTCGGGTGTTGGGGTAGTTCTGTAGGCTTCGGGGGTGTTAGGGTAATTTGAGAGAGAGTAGAGGGTGAAAGAGAGTTAATTTTGTAAACAAAAATCGGAAGACCTCGCTTTCTATTTATAGTATCCGAAACATCGCTTTACGCTGGGCGTAACTCCTCGGTACGCTAGGCGTACTGCGTAGCGGTGCTCTACGCTGAGCGTAACCTAGTACGCGACGCGTAGGTGAGACGTGGCTTCTGATCGGAACCCAGACCTCGGACGTGGAACAGTTAGGACACACTTCCATCATGCAAAGGCACTAGGTCGCTGATACGTGTCTTCGTAGTACGTTGGGCATACGTACGAAGTACGCTGGGCGTACTTCTCCGGTCCAGCCTCGTAATTTGTGCCATAAACTTCAAAATTTCATATCTTTCGCATACCAGCTCCGTTTTTGACGTTCTTTATATCCACGTGTAGGTGAGATTATACTCTACAACTTTCGTTTAGATTCCGTCGGCTAATTTTGATTCATTTGTAATATTATATTTTTATCAGGCCGGGACAGGAAAAGTCCGCTAAAAATTCATAACTTCTTCATCTGACATCCGTTTTCGTCTGTCTTTTTACCGTTGTACTACTATTGACAAGATCTTCGATTCTCTTTTAGGTTGTGTCGGCTAAAAATCACTCGATCTTTATTTCGAGTTTCGGGATGTGTACTGCTATGTCGAATCTTAGAAAAATCATAACTTCCTCATATGAAGTCAAATTTGGACGTGACACTCTCATGGTCACGTCATAACCATCTAATGGGAAAAATAGACGTGATTCTTCAATCTTTACGACGTGACAGGCACCTTGTCACGTCGTGAGAAATGGATGAAAGGCAACTCGATGGAGTAAGCTCTTAATCCATTAAGCCACTGACTTATTTCCTCCAGAAGGCTTTCTTACACCCCAAAAGCCATAAAGATTGATGCTTAAGGCCTTGCATGCCCAATGCAAGTCTTGGGCTCAATTTAGGTCATTTATGAAGAATAGGATGTCAAAACTGTTGGGTTTTGAGCATTCTAACACTTCCTAAGTGTACATGCAACCCTATTAAACCTTGGATCTATGTTTGTCTAAGATACATGCAAAATATTATTTTCCAAGGTTTATAACCTATCTAGCATGGCATGGGGTACTTTTAACCATAAAAGAACTAGACGAATTACATACCTTTTGTTGATTGTTGATTCCTTGGAGTTTGAGAGCCAAGCACCAATAATGTGAATGCCTCAAATGGAAATCACAAATCACCACAAACTTGGAAAATGTATGAGAGAGTATACTAACTCTTGATTTTGGCCACCACACTTACACACACACATTAGTGTCTTTTTCATGCAACATAAGCTTGTTTATATAGTGTACATGGTTAGGGTGAAACCCTAATAACCCATGTCTTTTCCTCTTCCAAGGATCCATGGGTAAAAGCTCCATGGATCATCCATGGACTTCCATATAAGCTTAGCCCATTCCCAAATGAGTGTTAGCCCACACCATATAAATATAATAGCCCATGATTTAATTAGTCTTCCTTTTAATCACTAAATTAATTCATAATTAATTAAAGATTAAAACTAATTAGGTAACATGACTTTATATTAATATATTATAACTTATAATATATTAATAAATCGTAAGTATACAACTCTCATAAAATTATCCATAACTAGTTTGGGTGAAGTGCAACCCAAATGGACCATGCCGGGTCGGGTCAAGTATATACCAAATAAGTTATGGACTTAGACACCTTATCCAACAGACTCCCACTTGGATAAGTCTAATAACTGTATTTGCCTATATTACTTCAGGAACCAACCGGCAATCGTAGCTCTCGAAAACTCTTGTGAACTATGAAGCGCCATTTTAGATAAGTGATCATATAATCCTCTGCTCTCATGATATCAGCCGGACAAATACATGGAACAATGTCTTACTTATTGTCTAGCAGTTGTTTCTCGATTTCCGATTTGTTTGACAAAGAACTTAACTGAACACATCAATTTAGTTCTGACCGGGCCCGGTACATGGGTCAACACAAAATCATCGAGGGGCCCAGATATCGCTTCTATTTCTAGAAGGAACAGATAAACTTCGACTCATATGCTTGTTCTACTACTTATTGAATTGCACACAAAGGCACGTTTTATAACATCAAGTTACTGATGCGTTTACGTGCAATCAATGCACAACCAACTCATAGGTAACAACTCATATCTCTAGGTTTGAAGACTTATATGATATTATCGACTCACGATCACTCGAGATAAATTCCATGAAGTGATACAAGTGAGCGTGGGTTTATTCCAATACTCATAACTTATGAGTACTCATGAATGTTGTAGCAACCATTGCTATGGCTAAACACCTTTAGCCATCTACAAACCCAGTTCATGACAATCTTGATTCATACCTACTTCCGACGTATGACTGATTGTGGAAGTTTGAATAAATTAATTATTCTGGAAGTCAAAACATGCAAACTGAAACAATAGTAAATAATTGACAATGATAGTAACACTTTACTCATAAATAAATCACACATTTTATTCATCATCAAACGTCGATTACATTTTACAAGTTTCAGAAAAATTATCTAATCTGTAAAACTAATATCGTCCCTCAGCCCGATGCGCCTCGCATGCTGCGAATGCTTAACCCTCGTCAGTCCCTTCGTAAGGGGATCCGCAGGGTTCTCATCTGACGATACCCTCTTTGCCACGAGGAGTCCCTCTTCTATCTTGTGTCTTATGAAGTGATATTTTCTGTCAATGTGTCGGGATCTGCCATGATCTCTTGGTTCCTTGGCTAAGGCAACCGCACTATTGCTGTCACAGAAAATCTCCATAGGCTCCCTAATAGCTGGTACAACTCCAAGGTCTCCGATGAAGTTCCTCAGCCATATCGCCTCCTTTGCCGCTTCACTCGCTGCTATGTACTCTGATTCATAAGTCGAATCAGCTACAGTCTCCTGTTTGGAACTCTTCCAAATGATTGCCCCTCCATTTAAGGTAAAGACCCAGCCCGACTGAGAGCGGAAGTTATCCCTATCAGTCTGAAAGCTAGCATCACTATACCCTACTACTCTCAAGTCATCACTCCCACCAAGGGTAAGGATCCAATCCTTAGTCCTCCGCAGGTACTTGAGAATATTCTTTACCGCAGTCCAACGAGCCTTGCCAGGGTTCCCCTGATATCTGCTGACCATGCTCAAAGAGAAGGCCACATCAGGACGAGTACAAGTCATAGCATACATGATCGAACCAATAGCAGAAGCATAAGGTAATCGACTCATCTCAGCTATCTCATCTTCTGTACTCGGGCTCTGAGCCTTGCTCAGTTTGGCATTGCTTTGGATCGGTAATTCTCCTTTCTTGGAATTCTGCATGTTGAACCTTTTCAACACCTTATCCAAGTAGATACTCTGACTAAGTCCAATTAGTCTTTTACTCATTTCTCTTAATATCCTTATCCCTAGGATATAGGTAGCTTCTCCAAGGTCCTTCATAGCAAAGCACTTCCCAAGCCAGGACTTAACCTCCTGCAAGGTTGGGATGTCATTTCCTATGAGTAGTATGTCATCCACATACAGTACCAAAAAGCTAACTATACTCCCACTAGCTCTGACATACACGTAGGACTCATCTTCACTTCTTGAGAAACCAAACTCTTTGACCTTCTCATCGAAACAAAGATTCCAACTTCGAGATGCTTGTTTCAATCCATAAATGGATTTCTCAAGCTTGCACACTCTATTGGGGTACTCTGCACTGACAAAACCTTCTGGCTGATTCATGTAAACATCCTCAGCCAACTTTCCGTTAAGGAAAGCGGTTTTGACATCCATTTGCCATATTTCATAATCATGAAATGCAGCAATGGCTAGCATAACCCTAATAGACTTAATCTTTGCTACTGGTGAAAAGGTTTCATCATAATCAATACCCTGAGTCTGAGTAAACCCCTTCGCAACTAGTCGAGCCTTATAAGTGTGCACCTTCCCATCCATGTCGGTCTTCTTCTTGAAGATCCATTTGCACCCGACTGTCTTACGGCCTGGTACATTGTCAACCAAGTTCCAAACTTGATTGTCATACATGGACTGTATCTCGCTGTCCATAGCCTCCTTCCATTTAGCAGACTCTAGGCCTGCCATGGCTTCCTTAACACTGTTAGGTTCATCCAGATTTACCAGTGTACTGTCACTGATAAATGTATCACCTTCCGTAGTAATATGAAATCCATAATAAAACTCAGGTGTGTTCCTAACCCTTGTGGAACGCCTCGGAAGTATAGACTCGTCAGCTGGATCAACAAGATTTTCCTCCTCAAGTTGATTGCTAGTGTCTGAGGTTCCTTCACCAATTGAGTCTTGAATTTCTTCAAGGTCAATTTGCCTCCCACTGTCTCCTTGGTTTATAAATTATCTTTCTCGAAAGACCCCTCTCCTAGCCACAAAGACCACATTCTCAATGGGTCTGTAGAAGAGGTAACCAAAGGATTTTTGTGGGTAGCCGATGAAAATACACCTTTCACTTCGAGGTTCGAGCTTGTCATGAGTTTCGCGCCTCACGAAAGCCTCGCAACCCCAAATCTTGATATGGTCCAAATTAGGAACTTTCCCAGTCCACATTTTATGAGGTGTTTTGGCAACCTTCTTTGTAGGGACTAGATTAAGGATGTGGGCGGCAGTCTCTAAGGCATACCCCCAAAAAGAGATTGGTAGCGAAGCTCGACTCATCATAGAGCGAACCATGTCCAACAAAGTTCGATTGCGCCTCTCAGCTACACCATTCAGCTGTGGTGTCCTGGGAGGTGTCAATTGTGAGACAATCCCACACTCCTTAAGATAGTCGAGGAACTCAGTACTAAGATACTCACCACCTCGATCGGATCGAAGCATCTTAATGTTCCTGCCCAATTGATTTTCTACTTCCTGTTTAAACTCTTTAAACCTTTCAAAAGTTTCTGACTTATGTTTGATTAAGTAGACATAACCATATCTACTAAAATCATCAATAAAAGTCACATAATAGCGATTAGCATCCCTT
Source organism: Lactuca virosa (assembly GCF_052849685.1). Lineage (NCBI taxonomy): Eukaryota > Viridiplantae > Streptophyta > Magnoliopsida > Asterales > Asteraceae > Lactuca > Lactuca virosa. The sequence continues at coordinate 134,208,534 of NC_136430.1, forward strand.
GTGGCGGTTTTGAATGGTCCACATACATCAGTATGTATAAGGTCCAACAAACCCTCACCCCTTGCACAAGTACCAGTGAAGGGTGATTTTGTCATTTTTCCAATTAGACAAGACTCACAACTATCATCCGACTTGAGTTCGAACGACTCCAAGACTCCATCCTTTTGGAGCTGGCCTATGCGTTTCTTGCTTACATGTCCAAGACAACAATGCCACAAAGATGCTTTATCCAAGCTAGTAGAAGAATCAATACATAATACATTATTTCCTAAATTATCTACAACCGATAAAGCTTCATACACACCATCACAAGGTAATGCTTTAAAATAAAGAACATTATTAAAGAAAGCATTAATACTACCAACTTCATTATCAAAAGAAAAGGTAAAACCTTGTTTGTACAAAGCATGAAAGGAAATAATATTCCTCGCCATTTCAGACGAGTACACACATTTATTCAAATCTAACTTTAACCCACTATCTAGCAACAAAGTATAAACTCCAATCTTGGTAACAGGTGCAACCTTCTTGTTCCCCATGATTAAGTTTATCTTTCCGTGCTCCACATCCACACTTCTTCTTAGGCCCTGCAAGTCACAACAGATGTGAATACCACAACCTGTATCAAGAACCCAAGAATTAGAATATGGTGAGTTATTAGACAATATAGTGTAAATACCTGCATGGGATGGTTTCACTTTCCCATCCTTGACATCCTGCAAGTACTTTGGGCAGTTTCGCTTCCAGTGCCCCTTATTTTGACAGTAGAAGCATTCAGTATCCTTAGGGATGGCAGAAGGAGTGATAGAACCACCTTTGGTTCCAGATGAGGAGCCTTCAAGGGACTTTCCCTTGGTACCCTTCGAAGGGTGTTTCCTCTTCTTCCCTTTGCCTTGCCCGATAGCCAAAACAGGGGTAGTAGTAGGAGTAGGAGTAGCAACCGACTTACTTTTAAGACCACTTTCGGCAGTCTTCAGAAGTCCTTGAAGCTTACTGAGTGTAACTTCCTCCTTGTTCATGTGGTATGTCATACGAAATTGATCATAACACGAGGGCAAGGAGTGCAAAATGATATCAATTGCCAACTCCTCAGGGAAGTTCACATTCAGTTTCATTAGACGGTCCACATACCTTTGCATTTTCTGCATGTGGCTCGTGATTGGTTCGCTATCCTTCATACGGGTAGTGATCATGGAGGAGATTATTTCATACCGCTCTTGACGAGCACTCTGATGGTACCTTTCCATCAGATCCTGATGCATCTCAAAAGGGTAATAGTCCTCATAGGACTTTTGGAGTTCAGCTGTCATGGTGGCCATCATGATGCATGCCACCTTGGTGGCATCTCTTTCATGTGCCTGATACTCAGCGACCTCCTCAGGAGTAGCAGTGGACTCATCAAGCTCCTTTAGCTCCTTATCGAGGACATATTCCTTGTCCTCGTAACGAGTAACCATCCTGATGTTCCGGATCCAATCCATGAAGTTGGAACCATCAAAGATGACCCTCCCACAAAGGTTCATGAGGGAAAAGGAGCCAGTAGGGTTAGAGCCCGAAGCTTTGTTGTTGGAAGACATCTGAAAAGACGAAAACAAGTTTAGATTAGATATATCGAATCCTTAATAATACACCCAAATGTAATATTAAGGCTAGGATCCAACACAATATATTATAACTTAGAAGAGGGATGTCGTAATCTAAGCTATAATATATTTGAAGGTAGGTGAATGACGATTCACCAATTTCCACCATGAAAACGAAATGAATTATTAGGTTTAATTGGTTTTTGAAATTCCTAGATTCCTTTGAGATTCATTGAACTTTTCAATGGCATGTTTCAATCTCGATTGTGCCCTTCAAGTTTTGTGACTGGGATGCCGATGATCACAAAACAAGGTGTGAATAACCATGCAAATTCACTTGGTACCCTTAATATTATCACCTAATCAATGTGCCGGTTAACCACACACGCTCCACCGATCTATGATAAACATTAAGTTACCCTTCGTGATCCTTACTAGTCCAAGTTAGTGTGTCGGTTAACCACACACGCTCCACCAACGACTTGGTAAGGTACAAAGTGTGAATTTCATGGGTTAGCACCATATTCACATTTTCCTAAAGTAACTAAGATTGGGAATTTATAAAAGGTTTAGTTACTTTATAATATTCATTATACTTTTAATGAGAATTTATAAGTCCTTGTCCTACCCGTTCGGCTAACGACCCTCCACCAGTCAAGCAAGCGGTGGGTGAGAGTGGACACCCATTAAGTTGCCATTTTATAGGCAACAACCTTATACCCACCTTATAGACTGGCTTCGTGAATGAGGCGTACTAGCGGTAAGACGACTTTGATCTCATACATATATATAATAATTAACCATTAATGTTATAAATAGTATAAGGGTTGAATTTTAACTTTTAAAACTCTAAGGGTTTGGAATTAAAGTATATTAAAGTGTGTGTAACTTTACAAATTCCAAAACTTGAGGACAAGTTTTGAAACTATTCAAAACTTTTCATTTCATAACTTATGAATTAAAGGTTCATAAAAATGAAGACTCTTCATTTCCATGTAACTTATGTGTTTTAAGTGTGTGTTTAAAAGAAGTGACCTTTGGATATCCATAACTTGAGGACAAATTATGGACTCCATTAAAAACACATAAATGATCAAGAATTAATCCTAAACAATTCAGCAAATAATTCCTATCATCTTCTAAATTCATAAGAACATGAACATGATCATCAAAGTTTCAAGAATTATATGAACACATACAAAGCATGAAATTTTGATATAAGCTATTGTAAATGGATTAGAACAACCATTACACCAACTAAAACAAGTTTTAAAACACCAAAACAGTTTAGGGTAATGTTTCTAGTCCATTTCCAGCAGCAAAAGTCGAAAATCTGCATTCTGAGGCTCCTACTCGCCGAGTGCACGAACCTACTCGCCGAGTAGGATGAGTTTACACATGAACTCGGCGAGTCCCCCCATGGACTCGGCGAGTTCATCCGTCAGACAGCAAAAAATCGACTTTTTATCACTATTTTGCATCAAGTATCAAACAAACAAGCCTAGGCTATGATACCACTATTGGGTTTTGAGCATTCTAACACTTCCTAAGTGTACATGCAACCCTATTAAACCTTGGATCTATGTTTGTCTAAGATACATGCAAAATATTATTTTCCAAGGTTTATAACCTATCTAGCATGACATGGGGTACTTTTAACCATAAAAGAACTAGATGAATTACATACCTTTTGTTGATTGTTGATTCCTTGGAGTTTGAGAGCCAAGCACCAATAATGTGAATGCCTCAAATGGAAATCACAAATCACCACAAACTTGGAAAATGTATGAGAGAGTATACTAACTCTTGATTTTGGCCACCACACTTACACACACACATTAGTGTCTTTTTCATGCAACATAAGCTTGTTTATATAGTGTACATGGTTAGGGTGAAACCCTAATAACCCATGTCTTTTCCTCTTCCAAGGATCCATGGGTAAAAGCTCCATGGATCATCCATGGACTTCCATATAAGCTTAGCCCATTCCCAAATGAGTGTTAGCCCACACCATATAAATATAATAGCCCATGATTTAATTAGTCTTCCTTTTAATCACTAAATTAATTCATAATTAATTAAAGATTAAAACTAATTAGGTAACATGACTTTATATTAATATATTATAACTTATAATATATTAATAAATCGTAAGTATACAACTCTCATAAAATTATCCATAACTAGTTTGGGTGAAGTGCAACCCAAATGGACCATGCCGGGTCGGGTCAAGTATATACCAAATAAGTTATGGACTTAGACACCTTATCCAACAAAAACCTCAACCATGAGCTCAAACTCCATCAAACTTCGGATCTAACACATCTAACCACCAAGGGACTCTAAGGACCCATAAAGTTGCCAACTTTATGGAATCCCAACACTCTAACTCATCTACCCATGGAAAATAAAGAATAAAACTCTAGATCTAGCAACAAGAAACCATAAAGCATGAAGCTTGAATACTCACAAGGGTCCAAAGGGGTTGCTAGAAGATGGTAATGAGGTTTACAAGTTAAATCTATGCTCCAAAGATGATCCATTCACCTTCAAGTCACTAATACTTCACTAAATGCTCAAGAACTCATGGATGGAGCTAGGGTTTCGTTTGAAATGAGTGTAGGCTGAAGAAAATACCCAAGGTCATGAGATAAGATCCTTAAATATGGAGAGATCCCTAAAATTTGTGGGCTTGGGCTGAAACCATCCTCACGACGTGACCATTCTCTTGTCACGTCATGGCAAGCCCTCTAGAATACGCATTTCATTTTTAACCTATCATGTCGTGACCTCCTTATGGTCACCTCGTGACACCCGGTTTTACCCAAAAACCATGTCTTTAACTCCTTGATTCCCTAAACCGATCTGTTCTGGAAACTGGGTGTTACAAACATAACGAATAAATCCTGGTGCTAATCTCAATTATATTTTTTTGCAATATCTGCCTTTGCATTTGCCACAATCAGACGATCCTTTCAGACAACTTCGATTCATATTTAAAAAAGAGTTTTAGTGCAAGATTCTTTTCTTTTATTTTTTCTGCTTCCAATAATTAATTGATCTTACTCTCTAACCCTTGGAGCTCCTTCTGCATCGCCTCCAGTTCACATCGATGAACCTTGAACACATTTTAACTTATTTTTTGCTTAATCTCGTCCCATAGGACGATTTGGTACTTCATATGGATCGTCGTTTTTTAGGTCTATCATGATATGGGCATCAGAAGAGTGACTATGGATTGACTCAGAAGTTTCGCTTCTTTTTGACATACCGGCAAAATCATCAGATCTTTTTAGAGCAAGCAATTTTGGTTTGTTCTTCATGACTTTCCAAAATGCCTCATTTGCAAAAGTTTTACCGGTTTTTTCCTTATAAATTTGATGAGCTTTTGCTATGATATCCATTTCATTTGCACCGTTTTGCGGGTTACGAGTCACATTCATTTAGATTTCATTGAAGTCCACTGAAGTTTGGCTTGTGGTCCTCCATTTCGAGTATACTTGACTAGTCGAGCAATACTCATTATTCATTCAGACACAAAACTTTTCCAAACTCTTATTTTAAACGTTTCGCCACTTTGGCCGTCACCATTGTTGATTCCTCTGATATGTCTATTCATGTTTGCGTTAATGCCTTCTCTTCTTTATTGGTAAACCTTGAAATTGTGTCCTTGCTTTTTATTTACTTTTTCCTTTGGGTCAACTTTGATTTCTTGAACATGTTTAAAAGGCCATTCATCAGAAGAATCAGTAGACTCATCGAATAGACATCGGGGTTGGGATTGGAAATCTGTTTGGAGTTAGGGTTGGAATTGAGAAAGGAAATTAGTTTGGGGTTGGGAAAAGAATTGGGTTTCTTGAACCGACTTAAAAGGCTCAAATTCAAGATTTGGATCGGGTACGAGTTAGCATTCGATATCAGTTTGGGGTTGGGATTGAAAATAGGGTACAAGTTAGGATTGGAATTGAGAATGATATTGATGAAGTGGATACAAATGTCGAGCTATGGTCGGATAATGGTAACTTGCGGGTGAATAGAAGGGTTGATCGAGTGAGAGTCGAAAAAAAGTCGGTGACGAAAGGCTTGGTGAAGATGTGTTGTTGGGGTTTTAAGATTGTTTTGTTTCTTCTTGGGGTTTTGGTTTGGCTAGGTGAAGACATGTTGTCTTGAAGGATTGAAAGTTTTTTTGAGAGAAAGAATAATATTGTGTGTGGTGAAATACTGAAATGTTGAGTTTTAAGTGTGTATTTATAATGGATGGAAGAAATTTTGATATTTTTAAATTTATAAAATAAAATAAAATAAAATAAAATAATAATAAAAAAAAAAAACAGGATCTTTTTTTTAAGTGGTTTAAATTATATAAAAAGAATAATGGTCAAAGGAATAAGTGTTGAGGTCAAAAGTTGGTCAAAGCCCCACCTAAGGGCTGGTCCTAAGGTATTGTATGCCCAGGCCAAAAAGACATATTAATGCCCTATTTATGCATAGAAAAAATGTGATTACCATCATGCACATATCACTATCATGTATCACGTATCACAGAAAGCCCAAAGGAAAATACATTCAACAAAAATTGCAGGCGAATGCGAAGTTGGATGACTCAAGCTCTCATCCTCTCCCATTTCGGGAAAGTAATCAACTAAAACCCATAATATTAACATTAAAGGAAATGCATCTGGACATTCACATCTTTAATAAAAGTAAAGTTAATTTCATATACACTTGATGATCCTACCAACCTATATAATTAACAACACAAATAATTTCCAAGTGCACAATTTCCCCATTGCACCTCCAACTTGTACATAGTATATCACATAATTGAAAACCTTTAAATATGACAATAAACATAAAAAGAACAAGAAAATATACAGTTTAAATTCAAATATATAACCCTTACTAAACTTAACTCACTTCAAGTTTAAGCTACTAAATCACAAGTTGACCACTATAACAACCATATGCACGACATATGACAAAGGTAGCACATACATATACGAAAGAAACCATTAAAGCAAACAAAGTCCGAAGGTTAAAGGTTTTTTATTAGTACTAACTCAGTAGGCCTTTGTAAATAATAAAGGATTGTCAGCTGAATATGAATACACAAATTTCATTACACCTATTTTTTCATATCAATTACGTTCTTCGGTTAACAGTAATAACTACACAAGTAGGAATACTCTAATTACCAATTTCAAAATATCGCTTTATTTCATTTCAAGAAATTAAATATCCTCCTACTCATTAGATCAAGACAAGCGTCAAAATCAAGTGAGGGAATTAAGAGAAAGAATTAGTGGTATACTCATGTCATTATCGTATATGAGTAGGAGGATAAGTAAGAAGAAAATATAGGAGGATATTAAATTTTCTTTCACTTACAGTTGTCTATACAACTATAACTGTTTTTAAAAAGTAACACTATTAAGAGGTAATTAATTCTAAAACCTATTTGAGCACTTGATGCCTTAAATTGACTAAATTGCAATTAGCAATTAAAATAAAAGTTAATTAACATTTGAATAAGATCTGATAGCTACTAAATAATTAGTAAGAAACATTTACTTGAGATAGAAACAAAATCCTACAAAAAACAACTTGAAATTATATTTGCCATACCAAATGGCACATAAATCTCTGATCTTTCAATTATTGGTATCAGTTAAAACAAAACCCAGACACACTAAATAGTAATGGCATCCTTGATTGGAAAACTTCACTTCAACAATTCGGATTTTTAGAAAGAGGAAAATTAGGATCACCAATAGCTTTCTTAACATGAGAGTGAGAGAACCATATGTTTTATTAAGCTTTAGCCCAAAAAGTATACCCATAACAGCTCTCTAAAATTTGATGCCCCACTAAAACTTGTTGCCCTGGGTCGTGGCCTAGCAAAATTAACGACCCCCACTCCCCATAGACTTAAGAATAAAAAAAAAAGCAAAACCGTGTGGGACAAAACTACAAACAAAATTCGTAACATCCACGTCTAAACTATCTAGGGCTCTAGGTAGAGGCAAAACGCATGATACAGTACCACAAAAATTATAATAGGTTGGAAAAGAAAATGACACTAGAACATAACACTTTAAGTTAAAACTACAAATTGTTAATTTAATAGTATCTAATATTTTAAAAGCTAGAACTACAAATTGTTGACCAACGTGAGACTAATCCACTTGCTAGAGACTTTGCCTTTTAGATTGGAGGTCTCGGGTTCCTACAAATTGTTAATTCAATTCCATTCCAATTTCTCTCGGTTACATTCCACACATCTACAATTCCCCTCAATGGATTTTCATGGCAAATCCAAACAAATCGAGCCAAAATGTAAGTCCAACCTATATGCAATTTTTTCTCAATCCATATATGATCATTTGACATGAGGTGTTATGTGCGGGGTGGTTCCTTTATTATCATTTTTTTTAATTATCGTGTATTTTTTAATTAAAAAAAATATTATGTTTTATTTTATTTTGAATTTTCTAGTTTAATTAATATAATAATAGTGACATGGCAAGTTGATTGAGTTTGTTGGGAAAATATGAGTTTCCAACTTTTCATGTATTGTGGGTTAGAAAAGATGGAAAAAAAAACTATAAACAAAAGTTTGATGTGGCAAGTGGGTTGACTGAGTTGGAAAATATGGATATCTCCACCCTAAGAAGGTGTAATGAAGTGGTTATTTTCTCTTTTTTCAAGCCTGAAAAGCCATATCTAAGGCCCATGATGCACGTAATACTCTCGTTTTCCTCAAGCCTTAAACAATAAGTTGAAAAGAAGAACAATGGATCACGATATATAATGATCCAAATATGTAACAATGATCACTGATTTTTGGGAGGAAGAAAGAGGGATATATGAAGAGATAATCCGCTTTCCAGTAAGAAATTAATAAGGATTTCATTATCTTAAAAAAATAGAGTTAGAGATATTCCTATTTTGCTGGAGACGTGAGTTTCTTTTGACGGAACATGAGGGCCATTTAATTAAAATTAATTTGGAAATCATCACTGAGAACATATAGGACATCCCATTCTTAACTTAATCCACGAACTCCTTTTTTTAGCATTCAAGTAAAAAAGAAACAGAAGATATTTCTAAACCTCTTAAGTATCATATTGATTAAGTCAAAAAGAAACATAACATCACCTTAATGGGTTAAGTGGAAATATGATGCATTTATCCATTAAGTGCTCCTTTTCAAATATGCTACGATTTTCTTTCTTCTTCTTCTTTCTTTTTCTTTTTCTTTTTTCTTTTTATTTTGTTTATAAAACCTATCCTGTATGATTGAATTTTCAGAATGTCAAACCAAATGTGATTATGTCTTTTGGAGTTTGTGCTAATGAGAGGAAAAAATTACAGCGTTGTTTCAACTTTCTTCTCATCATTTATTTGTTTAATCATTCGTTACACAACGTAAATCTTATAATGTATCTTATTTGAAAATACAAACATTTTTCAAATAAAGTACAATCAAAATTTAAGCAGAAAACATAAACCAAATTCCAACAGTGTTAAAAGTCAAGCTCACAGATTTTTCGAAGGCTTTTTTGCTCACTTCTCAAACATTAATTCATTCATCTTTAACAGAAGATAAATGGGGGCATCAAAATAATCATTGAATGTGTTATCTCTCAAATAGTAGTATATCATTCAGCACTATCAAATGCTAAACTATATTACATTTTATCTACTCATCATTATATACATTCATATCCAAATTTTAAATACAAATTAACATAGTGATTTTCAAAACTTCATACATTCAGATTACCCAAACATCTAATATAAAAAAATTTATTTGCAATTACTTTGTGATATCATCCAAACATACAAATGAAACACACTTAACAATTACTTTAATGCGCTTTTGAGTATAAAGATTAACAACTTAACATGTTATATTGTTCATTTTTTAAACCAACATACAATTAGATAATGTAAACCATAAACTATTATATTTATATTTAGAACTAGCTTTTGATGCGACCTAAAAACTAAACCAAAAATTTTAAGACTTGATCACCAAAAAGCAACTGAAACGCCTGCATATTGACCATTGTTATTATCAGTTGACCATAAAGTAGAATGAAATAACAAACAAAACAATATGTAAATTACCTGAAACACATGAAAGATCAAGCTCCCAACAACCTCTTAACTTCCCATCTTCCTCATCTGTTAACAGAAAAGCCGGGACCCGATAACAGAATCTGTTAAACTCACCACATGGTATCTCCAAAACCCTAGATTTTGACTTTTCAACCTCAGAAGCCCTAAAAACCGACTTATAACCATCCACACGTGAAAGACATATAACCTTTATCATATCTCCATTTCTCTCAACAACTTCAACAACCTCACTTTCACCTTCCACATCAGCAAATGTACACGTGGAATCCTTATCCTGCTTACTGTATAACACCCAAATCTCCTTTTCATTTGGATATATATTAAACCGATTCCTTCCATTAAGTTCCGCTTTCACAAAAAACAAAAAAGAATCCCGAGAAATTATCCGCCTTCCACCATTTGAAGCTTTATACAAACCACACGCGTTTGGCCTAATCATGTCGTTAGATGTGCATAATTCGAGTAGATCTACATGTAAAGAGGATTCGATTTTTTTAATTTGTGCGTAACATTTACGATTTTGGTCCTCGGGTTTACGAATCGCCCATATCTCACCCTCGCGAAACTTCCAACTCCTCCTATCCGATTCAAAATCATGAATACACGAAAATTCTTCGTTTTTTGTCGGTTCGTTATAGAATTCGTTTAGGTCATCCGGGAGAGACGCGGTGTCGAGCTCAAAAGCTCCGACAGGGACATCTGCTCGTTCTGTGCCCGTCAGTTTTACTGACGGGACGCGGTGAGAGAATCTGAACAGCTCGTTGGGCGGAATCCTCCGCCCAACGAGCTGTGGTGGGTTTGTTCTCTGGAACAAGCCCACAAAACCTTTTACTTTCACCATACTAGCAACAACAACACCATAATTGTTTTCATTTTCGAAATCGGAAAGAACCTCGACAATTTCAAATTTATATTTCATATGGGATTTCGGATCTGAGCTCCAATTTATATCCCAATCTTTAAAAAGAGCCCAAATTTCACCTTTTTTAGGGTAAATAAAATACGAAAACCGTTTTTTCCCGTTTGAAAACGCGATCCGGTGAGAGAACATGAGAGAGTCCTGTGTTTCCTCGGTTTCACCACGAACGAATTTACCACAAGCAACCGGTAATCCTTCTTCGGCCCATTTAACCTCGGGCGGGTTATGCGGATCCGCTTCTAACCAAGTGATCCGTACCCGAAACCCGGATTTAAAAACTTTTCGGATTTGTGCATAGAATCTTGGCATCCCGTCAATCGGATCATAACAAGCCCAAATTTGATCAACTTCAAAACATTCTTTCTGTTTTTCCTTATCAAAATTAGTAAACTCCGGATCTTTACAGTCTATATACACTGCTTCCACCTCATCATTCTTTTCTTCAATTTTGGAACTCGATACTTTTGTCTTTTTTCCCGGGCTTTTTTCATCAACAACCCGTGTCCTTTTGCTAGTTTTCTCAACCTCTTGTTTTCCGGGTTGACCCGTATCCGACCCTTGGTTCGAACCACCAGCACCAGTTGACCCATCGGTTGACCGTTGGTGTTGGGGTCCACCATCAAAACCCATAATGAGTCTGAAGCATTTTGGACAACGAATTTGTTTGGTAAAAAATGCTTGATCATACTCATACTTTATCAGACAAAAAGGGCAATTCACCCAAAAGGTTGACTTTTGACCATTCGTATCCGCTTTTGACTTTTGACTTTGCGGTTTTTGAATTGTGGGATTTGCGGATTCTTTACATTTAAAGTCGTATAAATACCGTTTCTCTTTATCAGAAAGGGTCATATTTGCTTCACAGATGAGTTTAAATGCCGATTCTGCCCCTGGGAATTTGTTTTTATCGGGGTGAAGAATGAGTGCGAGTTTTCTATATTGTTTCTTGATTGTTGCCTCATCTGCTAAGTTTTCAACTTGAAGGATTCCATAAAGGTCCTTTTGGGAATTGCTTATCTTTTTTTGAGATGAACAATGGACATCACAAACAGTTATGATTTGGGAAATGTTATCCAGTTCAGGGAAGAGTTTTTGGGCTTTTAAAGCGAATTTGCGGGCCCCTTCGAAATCGTTGTTTTTCATTTTATTTTCAGAAATATTTTTGGCTCGGATTGCTTCATCTTTGTTGCATTCCATTGTGATAATGATTTGGAAAATGGAATACAAATTACTCGTGAGCCTTCATTTATAAGAATGCTGTAATAGAAAGAAATGAAAATCAGATGCAATAATAAACAGATAAAGAAATAGGAATGTACTTTCATTGATTTGTTTATTACTTTATTATATTATAGTGATGTCAAACAAATATAAAGCAATTTTCACCCAATCATAAGAAAAGAAACAGAATGTACAATGCTATATTTGGGTAGATTTGTCAAAGTGCATTGCTTTAATTTGGAAAAACTGAAAGGACAATGTTGTAATATAATAATATATGAATGTACATTGATATTTCTTACATAGAGACTATATCCCACAAATTTATGCGTTTAGATTCCAAAAATATAGAAGTTGACATGAGTGTATATATGAATATGCTACTCATAGTAATATCATGCTCCCCAAAACAATTTTTCGTATTGCAAATCGAAAATCATGAATCCTAATAATGCAACAAACTCCCGTTATCAGGTTAGAACAAATTAACCTCTCAGACATCAAAACCTAAGTTATTACGGCGAAACTAAGTCAATCGAATCAAACTGCAGGGTATCTAAGAACATTTTGAACGACAAATCCAAAATTTAGCACAAGTAAAACACGAAAGAATCATCTATGGCATAATCCAAAATTATAACTAATATCAAGTCGTGTAAGAAACACCAAATACACCGAAATGTTACCAATAGTGAGAGAAAAAAAAACTTCGAAGCAGCACGAAAGAGTCAAAACCCTAGATGAAATCATATGCGACACATTTCACAAAAAATGCGCCAATGTTACCAAAAAAGGAGGGAAAAAGCTGAGGGATTTACGTAGAGTAGAACTTACTGAATGTAGAGCGATGAAGCCTTGTAGAGAGAACACGAGGAGGAGTAAAGGTGAGGAAAGTAATGACAGGTTGAGGGAATTTTGGTTTGGCTCTGAAATTTTTTGGTTACCTTCCTGAGTTTCTTTGTTCTATGATCCAGCCATAGAGTTTACAGAAGAGGGGAATCTTCCGATGTTGTAACATAAGCATCAATTGTTGTACATTGTTTTGACAATAGGAAAACCATAGGACTTGAAATAGTAATTTCTAGAATCATCTATAAACCTAGGGGAAGTTCGGTTAAAATTGAATGAGTAAATTACACGAATCGTCCCTCGTGTAAGTGCTAAAATGCACATTCGGTCCCTATTTTTAAAAATTAACTCGGATCGTCTCTTGTTTGGTCAAAAGTTGCATATGCCATCCCTTGTTAGTTTAGTTTTGCACGTTTGATCCCTTGTGAAACATGAAATGACTATTCTACCCTTTTTATTTATTTTTTTGATTTATGTTGTTTTTTCTTACAATTTTATAATATACAAAATAAAATAAAAAACCCGAACCCCCCTCCTCCCCCTCCTTCTCAACCCTTTCCCCCCTAAATTTACTGACTGAAAAATCATCACGAGGGACCATCACCACCCCCGTCCACAACCGTCGTTCAAAATCTATACTAGAACCACCATTCTCCATCTATAAGCCATAAATAACCAAAGACCTTCATCCTCACCCAAAATTCATTACAAGTACAACCACCATTCTATCCACCCACCAACAGCCAATGTGAACACCTACACATATTTCACCATCATCACCTCCTTCTCCTTCTGTAATCACATCCAACCACAAAATTAACCATCACATCCCTACCAAGCCAGCACCTTTATGCAAATCGTGTTAACACACAAAAAAAAAAACAAAAGGAAAGGGGAAATCCCCTGTTCATCGATTTCTTACCCCTAACTTCCAATCATTGTCTGCTTCACTTCATTGAGATAAACAACACACACATTAGCGAGGAATGTTATATTCTTGATATGTACCTGGGTGATTTCTCGATTAAGGAAAGAAAAGAAGGAAAGACTGTGATTTTAATTTTCTTGTTGGTGACTGTCGATTGTATCAAGATCAGGAAGAAGAAGACACATCTGGTGATTGATTGGAGGGAGAAGAAGAAGACGTTGTTTGTGTCAAGACTTGCTTTGGGGATAAAAACACAAAATTAGAATCACAAATTGCAGGTATGCTGATAATGGTTTCGACTTGCAGAGAAAACCCTAGGCGGCGTCAAATGAGGAAGACCGGGGTGGTGGTAGCCCCAGACGCTCGGCACACACTCTAAATACCACACGCAAACGATCGGTGGAGACTAAATAGATGAGAAATGGGTTGTTGGATTCGATGGTGAGGAAAAGGACATAGTGAAAATGGGGAAGACGAAGTTGGGGAAAGGGAAGGGGAGGGGTGGGCGTGTTGAGTGTGAATATTTATTTTATTTTTTTCTTTTTCTTTTAATCTGAAGTTTATAAACAAATAGAAGAAAATTAAAAAAGAAATAATTAAGGGTAAAATAGTCTTTTTATGTCCGGAGGGATGACATGTGCAACTTTTAACCAAACAAGGGACGATACGAGTTAATTTTTGAAAATAGGGACTCAACGTGCATTTTAGCACCTGCACGAGGGACGATTTGTGTAATTTACTCAAATTGAATTGCCCAAATATGATGATTATTTTTCATTTTAATTGATATATTTTTATTTTTATTTTCTTTACTTATTAATAAAATATTGTATAAAAATTAATTTTTTCATTAAATAATCATTTATTTTTCAAATTCTTTTAATAATCATCATTTTTCGAAAAAAAAATAAAAAAATTAAAGGTCTATGTGAGTTTCGAAATTATCTTTTAGGTTCTTTTGTTTGAGGTTTGAATTTATTATTAGATGGTATCAATTTTGTAAATTCATGAATTAATTCGGAAAACTAAAAAATTGGCTTTAAAATATAAAGAAGTTGTGGGAGAACATAATCTGAAGAACGAGTTTGGATTTTTAGTAAGTTTTGTTATTATATGTTAGTTAATCTTCATCACATTTTTTTTAGAAAATCAACATGTAGGCATCCGTAATTTTTGTAGATTAAGTTTTTCATTAAGAGTCTTAATCGTTCCAACATTTCGATTATTGATTGTGTTGAGTTATCACCTATTGCGTTTAGAAATTGTAGATTCAGTAATGACAACTCCATTGTGAGTTGACATTGGCAAAAGCTTCACCAACCTCAGCATTAAGCAATGTCGTATTTGGCAACGGAAACAATTAAAATAACCCTAAGTGTACATGCGACCTAGGATCTAGGTTTTACTAATTTATAGCAATCTACTTTCAAAATATTAAACAATACCAGGTAGGATTACTAACCTTTAAACAAAATCAAATTTGCTTCTTGAATCCTTATAGATCTCGAAAAAACTTGAGGTTTTTGGAAGGTTCTAGCACCCAAAAGAGAATGTTTGTAAAGGATCACACCCAAAAGACTAAACACCAGAAAATTAGGAGAGCGGAGAAGAGACTTGCAAAACTTGAAATCTCATAGTGCAAGGACGCAAGTGACAGAATTAATGAAGACCGGGAGGGTCTATTTATAGCTGAAAAACTTGCAGAGAAAACATATTTGAATTAATTAAATAATCAAATTTAATCATAATTCAAATCTCTGCCATGTCAGCCATTCTATGGTTTTCCAAAATATTTTAGTTGGACACAATAGAAGCACTCATCTCGGCGTTGTCAACCTTGATGTCGGAACGAACCTTAGAAAGAGCTTCTTTTTCAGTCTGAAGAGTGGTTACGAGACTCGTAATGACTTGGTTGGCGGCTGTAGTGTTTTGATCCGAAGAGGTTCGAAAGTTAGCCATGAACTTCATAACTTCAGCAAGTAGTTTTTCGACTTTTTTGGTCGTTTCATTAACAATTTTCTCAGAATCTTCAATTGCCTTTATGGATGCAGCAAGCACTTTAGCATTCTCCTTCGTTAATGTCTCAATTGTGGCTTGATGAGTCTTGAGCATGTACTCATAGTTTGACGAGGATTTAGAAGACTCCAGTAGAGAATCCAATTTTTCATTGAGGGCTTTGAACTGCCCTTTCATCATTGGGGCTTCGTCATCGTCACTTGCCTGATGAACTGTGAAGGGACTAAAAACATAGTTTCGAAAGTCATCCTGATCATCCCCATAAAGAATATATGGATCATCTTCGCGTAGAATAGAAGCTGTGGAAGTGCTTGGACCGACAGTAACACCGAAATCATATGCCCCCGTATCAGATACATTGACTGTCGACATCGGAGTACTGATGGTGGTTGTGGAATCGGTATACAACAGAATGGATAAAGGTGCTGGATTAGGTGTCTAAGCCCATAACTATAATTGGTATGTACTTGACCCGAGAGTAGCATGGTCCATTTCGGGTTGCTTCACTAGAACAATCTGATAGGATGGATAATTAAGAAAGAGGTTTTTTGTGATTTATTAATATATATTATAAGAATAATATATTAATTGAGAAATCATATTATTTAATTAGTATTGATCAAGAATTAATTTGGAATTAATTTAGTGATCGAAAGAGACTGCTTAAATTTACGAGGACTGATTAAGTAAATCAGTAATACTTATAGTTTGGGCTAAAGATCCATGTTGATTAGGATTGGACGAAATCTTTGTGAGAGTACATGAAGAGTTGGTCCAAAAGGCTAATTAGTTATTGGATTAAAAGCCCAAGTGAATTAGGGTTGACAAGTTGAAACCCTAGGAATTCCAAATTAAAAAATGGACCCCTAGCTTGCTAAAATCGGCCCTAAGACTCCTAAGGTGAATACCTAGCCGATTTTGTGTACTCCTAGTCTCTCTCTCATTATCCTCCACTTGTTCATGGTGTTTGTGACTTGTTTGAGGCATCACACTTGAGGTGCTAAGCTCTTGAAAGGCCAACGACTACAAGCTACAAATCAGAGGTATTCTTCTAACTAGTTTTATGATTCATGTACCAAATTTGTATGCTAGATAGGTGTAACATCCCGAGAATTAGTAGGTATTCCCGAACCCTCTTCTATCATTACCTTGTCATTTATGGTCCTTGGAGTTGGAAGTGAAGAGCCAAGATAAGTTTAAGGACCAAGTTTGCAAACTTGGGCCAAAAAAGGAGTATGTTGCACGTACATAAGGGTACGCTAAGCGTATTAAGGTCCGCCTTAGTACGCTGGGCATACACTTGTGTACGCTGGGCGTACTAATGTCTGGGTGAAACCCTAATATTTAGGGTTTGGGGCCTATATGAACAACATTATGAGCACCAGAACCCCCATTACCTCAGTCTCCACAGCCTACATTCGTCCTCCCCAAACCCTAGATTTTCCTTTGTGTGTTTAAGATTATTTAGTGTGTTCTTGAGTGATTTAAGAGGACGGTATTACATCAAAGTGTTGGAGAAGAAGATCAAGCTTCTAGATCTGAAGTTAGCTTGTGCTCAAGAAGCTCCAGAAGGTATAAAGTTCCAAACTTTATGCATCTATGCATAGATCTCATCATTTTACTTTATTAGAAGCATTTCTTGTCCCAAAAGCCATAAGGTGGTGCATGTTGTGATTTGGACGAAAAGAGATGTCCTTCCAGACTCTTGAAGGGACCTTGAGTGATAAAAATAGTGTCCCATTAGCTGTATGTGTCCCATGTAAAGAGAAACAAGGTTTTAATGGATTAAGACCAAGCATTAAGAACTTTATGGACGTCCAAAGTGATAAAGTTCATGACTTTGTGGATCCTAGGCATGTTAGGACTCTGGATCTGAAGTTTGGGCTTAAGTGCTTAAGCCATTAAACACTTAATAAGGTTTTGGCAAACTTTAGAGTACGCCCAACGTAAATCCAGTACGCCCAGCGTACTGGGTCAGCCACCCCGATGGTGGTCAATGAATGGACGAGTATGCCCCGCGTACCAGAGGAGTACGCCCCGCGTACGACCTCTGTTGGGCCTTAGACAAATGGATTTCGGATTTTGGGCTGTTTATGGGCTATATGGGTTTGGGCCTTTGCTGGACTTTGTAAATAAGGTATTTTGGGCCAGGTAGTGATAGTGGATCATGGTGTTAGGCCCAATTAGGAGGTTAAATTGGGCCAATAGTGGGCTTTTTATATATGTGGACCTCCAAGATTAAGGACTGGGTATTGGGCCTAGGCCCAATAAAGAGAATGGATTTAATGAGTTGTGTGGACACTTAGTCAAGAAGGTTATTTTGGGTATTAACTTGATATGTATTATGTGATGGTTCGGGATTTCCGGTGGGACAGCGATCAGAGGTTTTGGCACTTCAGCACTACTTGCGAGGTGAGTTTCCTCACTATACTAAGGGGTCTAAGGCACCAAGGCCGGCCCATTGGATATGATATTCTAGCAGTGGTAGTATGTTGAGTATGAGTAGTGTTGCATGCTAGTGGTTATGCCAGTTAGGTAGATCTGTAGGACTACCTGTGATTGTTATGTGATTATCTGTATGCGCATTAGTTATGATATATGTTGCCATGTTATGTGAGATGGGTTGAGGTGATACTGCTCCGTGCGGTAACCAACAAACCCGGGAGCATTCCAGATACGAGCTGAGGGAGACTCGTAATGTGGGCTCGGTGGCAATCCAGATGTGAGATGTGGGCCCGTAAGGCAATCCAGACTCATACTGTGGGCCCAGGGGGTAATCCAGTTTGTAAAGCTGTGGACCCAGTATATGTTGTTATTGTATATGTGTTATGTGCATTGTATCGTATTTTGGGGAACTCACTAAGCTTTCGGGCTTACAGTTTCAGTTTATTGTTTCAGGTACATCAGGGGATCGCGGCAAGGCGAAGGCGTGATAGTGGTTTTAAATGTTTTGAGAAAGTTTTAAATTGGCTTGAATTTTATGGGTGTTACAAGTTGGTATCAGAGCCTTGATTTGAGTGAATTGGAGGAACATTCGTGTGAATCCAGTCTCAAACCGAGGAAAGATTTTCAAAATGGT
Source organism: Lactuca virosa (assembly GCF_052849685.1). Taxonomy (NCBI): domain Eukaryota; kingdom Viridiplantae; phylum Streptophyta; class Magnoliopsida; order Asterales; family Asteraceae; genus Lactuca; species Lactuca virosa. The sequence goes on from NC_136430.1 coordinate 134,227,274, forward strand.
TTTCAAAATAAGTAAAGGAGGATGCAGGATGTACGATCAGCCAGAGCCAGTAAGTAAACCCCCAAAATACCATACAGTTATATGATTATGTGATATGTTAGAACATCATGCTAGTACTAGGCTAGGGATCCTCAGGAATTGCATGATAGAATTGCATGATTATGTGATGCCTGCTAGCCTAGGGTTTCTTCATATGAGATTGACATCATTACTATAGTTACTTGTGTATGCATCACGGCTGTACATAATTAAGATCTTATAGCCCAAGAATATTTGATTTGGCCTTATGTTCCGTTCTTATCGATTAGGGCTTAGCGTTATGTATGGCTAGCATACACTAGTGCTACAGGGTTGGTGGAAGTTTCATGGATGGGTGAGTTGTGTGGGACCGATAGGTCAGTTGTGAGACAGTTAGCCTTCCTCTAGGAGTGAGGATTGAGCGCTCGATATGCTTATGTATATTGTTAGGGTGTTGGGGTGATACTTGACACAAATATGGGTATGTGTGGAAGGTAGTATGTGTCCGTACTACTGAAAGCACATGACTCATATGCGTATCAAGGAAATCACAATCCCTAGGGTTTAGTCGGGAGTTAGTTCCCAATTATTTATGTGGATTATCTAATATCTTGTGGTATGTTTCAGCATGGTGATGACGAGACGCTTTGTGACTGGATCCAGTTCAGGATCAGGATCAGGAGACGGAGGCCAGGAGGGGACAACAGCACCTGAGCCTATGGTGCAGATGGATACAGAGGAGTTGGATGCCAGGATTCAGGAGATCCTGCATGATGAGGTTGCTGCTATGTTCCGGGAACAGCTGTCGGAGATGTTTGGGTCTATTAAGACCGTTATGGCTGAGTACTTCGACGAGCGTTACGCCGCCCTTGCAGAGACGGCTACCGTTGCAGTTCCCTCGGCTGTATCAGCGACAGGAGGAGGTGGAGCCAGTCGGGGCTTCTGTGACAACCCGAAATTTCTATTTTGTGAAGCCATTCAATTTAATCACAAGTCAGACTTGTTTCTGCTATCTTTTAGCATTGTTTAGGGTCTGTTTGAGTGTTCTAAGCCTAGTACATTCAAGGATTGGGTGTTAGGAAGTATCTACTAGAGTTCATTGTGCAGCATTCAAGCCGGAAAACTCCAACACTTAGAGTTTACGGCCGTAAACTAGAGCTTACGGTCGTAAGCTCTTGTCTAGCCGTGAACTCCTTCCATAAGTATGATATTCCTTCACTTTTCTTCACTTCTCACACTTCCAACTCAAGAACACTCATTTCTCTCTCAAGTATCATCAAGAACACTTCTATTTCTCGACAAATTTGTAAGTGATTTTTCCATTTATTAGTTGATATCCTTCTTAATCTAGTAAAACCCCATGATTTCATCTGTGAATTCATCTCTTTTTGGGGTTAGATCTTCAAGAACACCAAGAACACACATTAGTTCTTTGGGTCGTAATCACCTCTTTTAGCTTCCAAATCGTAAGTATCCTTTCCATATACTTGATATTCATTAGAAGCTCTTGAAATACGTCCAAGAATCAACCATTTTAGCTTGAACATCAGGAGTTTACGGCCATAGATTCTCCCTTGGCCGTAAACCCTTCTCAAGAACATCTTTGGCCGTAAACATCTTTGGCCGTGAACACCCATGGCCGTAAACACCATGGCCGTGAACACATCTAGGCCGTAAACACCTTGGCCGTGAACACATATAGGTCGTAAACACACTCTTGTGTGGCCGTAAACACCTTTAGTACAATCATATGTGATTGTAACACTTCATTTCAAGTGTTTCCTAGTCCCTAAGGTGGTTCCCTATCATGATTAGTTGTTATATACACTAATTATATACATATATGTGTCATTATATGCTCAATAGGACCCGTTTGTGCTCAAGACTTCCCTTGACACTTAGCATCCTATATCGATCTTTCATTCGAATCACTCACTACAGGTGAGTTCATACCCCTTAACTTATGTTTTAAATGATATTAAATGCTTTTATGGGGGGGGGGATACAAGTAGAAAACATTATAGTTATTATATCAATCACATGTGATTAATAACTATCAAACAAGTGGATTTCTTATACTTCAAAACTGTGTTATCAAACAAACTATTTCAAAACATTTTATAAACTGACATCAAGTCATCAATAACCATTCAAATGGTTAAAACTCTTTTATATGCTAAACTCTTTATCAAACTCTTTTAAACTTATATATTGTCAAAATCATGTCTATATAGATATAGTCATATAAATAAGATTGAAAGGGCTTAGGACTGATAACTCGCTTTATTTCCTATTCCTTGTTTGGTTGTGGACTTAGGGTATCGGTTGTTTGTCCGAGTTTCGTTTGGATCTTAGTTATATATTATGTATATGTGTATAGATATAAAATTTCTTACAACAGTTCAATACCTTTGGGTAGCAAAGGTGTACAAACATGCTTAGTTATACAAATAACATTACTAGTAAACTATAATAGGTATAGTTTAGAGGATTATTACTCACTATTTCTAGTACAATGAAACATACAAGAGTCAGTTCATACATGAGTCAGTTCAAACATACTATAACGAGAAACAGAAAGAACATACTATAACGAGAAACAGGAAGAACATACTATAACGAGAAACAGGAAGAACATACTATAATAAGAAACAGGGAGGAACATACTATACACTAGAATAGAGAAAACATACAATACACTACAACATAGAGAACATACTATACAAATACAAGAATACTATAACATTAATGTGAGCCATTACTTCATGGCATGACAATATACTGTTGTGTCACATTTTGTAACCAGAGTCTCCTGGAGGGAGAGCGTGAATTTGTGTATAGATCTATACGAGATTGACCATCCTACACCTTGCTGCTAGCTATAGTGGGACCTGCAGGTCTACGGGTGACGGATGTCATACCATTTTGATGTCTTCGAACGTCGTGTTTTACTAGTCAATCAAGCATGGTCATAATCTCATCACATTTTACCTTAATTAACAGTTGGTTTAAGGTAGTTAGTACAATGGTAGTTACTATATACAATACTACAGTACATCTTTATTTTCCCATTACATTCACATTGTGATCTTCTCACATAAACGGTAATGTAAACTATATTTTGGTACTGATAGTCATACTTGGGAAAAACACTCACTTTTACAAGAGAACAAACATACAGAACAGTCGGGTCTTGGTAGAAGACTACATTTCATTATAAGTAGAAAATATAGGATTTTCTAGGAGATACAAACATTTACATCAAACACTTACAAACATTTACAGCAAACATTTACAAACACTTTCATCAAACTTATACAAACATCGACACTAAAATACTTATGAACTCACCATCTTAAATGCTGATCTACTCTTTCAAAATAACCTATATTCTCAGGTCACCAGTAGACAGGTACTGATGACCAGGTTTTGAGAAGACGGAGCACATTCGAGACTCGTCATTTATTTTGATTCATATTTGGTGTCTTTCAAACTATGCACAGAACACACTTGTATTAAATTATATTATTAATGCAATGGATGATGTTGTTGCTTGTTTACTATTGTGCATTGTTATGATACTGTACATGACGTCCTCCGCCCCTGAACGTTTCCGCCGTTCTGGTTTGGGGGTGAGACAAATTGGTATCAGAGCTTTGTTTTTAGTGAATTGAGTATATCAACCCATAAAAGATATACAACTATAAACACATCGGGATCAAAAATACTCTGACCAAGAGTTTATCCTTTTAAATAATAAAATATTTAACCAAAGTATACATACATGCATTCATACTAAAATCAGTGTCATTCTAGAACAGAACAAAAGTATTGCGGTTGTTGGACAACACAAGTAGGCTTGGGGACATATAATCAGATCTGGGAGTGATATAGCTTGATCAACTATATCTTTCCGAGAAGTGATTAGCATGTGCCTAGGAATGGTTGTGGTGTTGCGGCAAGTCTAAAAACTTACCAACACTACTACAATGAAAACTTTAAACAGAACATAAACTTAAAATAATATAGGAGTATTTTGTATTACTATAATTACTTATTTGAGAACTAAAAGGTCTTTATTGGTAGGTAAATAGTTGTTGAGTGGATACGCTAAGGTTATATGTGACTAGGGTGTCATACACTTAGAATCTGTGATCTTTGCTTTATTTCATGTTCCTTGTTTGATTGTGGACTTAGAGTTAGGGTCACTTATTCGAAGGTCTATCCTGTTTTGGTTACATATGACTGGTATACACTACGCAAGTATTGAAGTAACTGGTAAGGATCATCCTATAATTATCTTAAGTAGTACGTCTATTAACTATCTCTTTTATCCCTATTCTCGCGTAGATAATATGGCTAGATTCAATCTCCCCGGCAACCCGTACTTTCCCAACCAAGGTAATGGTGGATGGCTCGATGCAGAGCCAGAAGAGAATCATCCAATTCCATTGGATGATGACTTCGCAGAAGACTTCCCGGAGGATTCTGACTCCGAACCGGAAGTCAATGATCTACCCCTAGTAGCTCCAATCCCCAATCCTAACCCTCGATCGGCTTTTCATGGCCCAACACCTCTGTGGGCTGAGAACTTGGGCAGATGGAGTCAAGAGCAGGGTCAACCCTTACCCTACAACGGGGATAGAAGCTTCTAGAATCTGAGCGAGGGAGGCTCAGCAGACAGAATCCTGCCTATCCTGGTTCGCAGGGTTGCAAGAAATGACGAGCAAGGTAGGGCAGCCATCAACCGAGTCATGGAAGTTGATGCGGATGTGGGAGTCAATACAGTCCGCATTCGCCATCTACAAGCTGCTCATTGAAGAACTCTGGACCACAATGAGGTCCTACAGAGAGAATTTACTGCAACCCAAACTGAAGTCAGGGAACTTCGAGCATGCCAGGCAACGTTCAAAAGGCGTATGCTGGACATGGAACGTCATCAGGCAGAATCAAAGGCTCATCCGAGCGGTTCTCATCGCAAGTAGAGTCTAATCTACTTTGTCTTTTGGATATATTTAGGTCTATGTATAGACACTAGTATTAATTTCCCACTTATTTTAAGGACATTGGACTTTCAGTCTGCTAGGTCTCTATGGTGTCAAAATTTTCTTGTTATGGTTTGATGTAAGACCTACTTCTAGGTCATTTTTCCCGAACTTGTTACATCTATAATGCCAATATTGTTGACAAACATCTAGTCTTTTGGGAAATCTTTATCCAAGTGCTTTCATCCTTCTACAGTTAGATCTCTATTTCAATCATACTCTCAATAGTTTTGTTGGGCTATGGCGACTTAGTCCATGGACCACTCTCATTGTACTCACAATTGATTCTTACTATCATCTTCATATTTGTAAACTTTTAGTTGAAAGATGCCTCCACGCCGATTACCGAGACGCAATCCACCGATAACTCCAACTCAACCACCACCTCCTCCACAATACAATCTAACAGCTATCCAACATGTAGTGGCTGCGGCTGTTTCGGTAGCCCTAGCTCAATTTAGTGCTAGTGGTACTAGTGGAAGTGGAACAACTGTTCATTCCACTCAAGGAGATGCTCCAGTGCGCTCTAGAGAGTGCTCATATAAGGACTTCACCAACTGCAAGCCCAGGACCTTTAACGGGATTGGTGGAATCATTGCCCTCTCGCAATGGTTCGAAAAGACAGAGTCAATCTTCGAGATCTGCTCCTGTCCGGAAGGGAGCAAAGTTAAATTTTCTGCCTGCACCTATGCAGACAGAGCCCTGACGTGGTGGAATAGCCATGTCAAGTCACTAACTCTAATAGTGGCTAATGTTAAGGGCTGGGAAGCTCTGAAGGTGCTCATGATTGAAGAGTAATACCCGAGGGGCGAGTTTCAGAAACTTGAACACGAACTCTGGAGCCTAACCATGAAGGGCTCCGACATAGTTGCCTACACTGCCAGGTTCAACGATCTGGTGGCTCTATGTCCGGGAATGGTCCCTACTGAGGGAAAGAAAATTAAGAGGTATATCTGGGGGCTGGTTCCTCCATTTCAGGGGAATGTCTTAGCTTCAAACCCCACTACCTTTGAAAGTGGCAAGCGACTGGCACAGCGACTCATTGATCATGTAGTCCGCATCCCGAAAACGACAACAACCCTATCCATCCCAGAACCATCCAAAGCCGCTGACAACAAGCGGAAGTTCTGGGATAACAAGAAGAACAAGGCGGCGCAAAACTCTGCCAAAAAGTAATAGGTTATGGTTGTTCATGCTGCGATAACACCTACTGCTACTGCGCTGATGAAGCAGTATGCTGGGAGCTTGCCCAAGTGCAACAAGTGCAGCTTCCACCATAATGGACCCTGCCGGGAAATGCAGTGCATTAACTGCAACAAGAAAGGGCACACTTCCCGTTTCTACAAGTCTCCGGCAAGGCCAATCAACCAAGTCCCCGACGTTGGTGTGGGCCAGGCTTGCTACGGATGTGTCGAGGTGGGTCACTACAAAAGAAACTGCCCGAAGGCAGGAAACGCGGGCGGCGTAAGAAGAGTTTTGGCTATAGGCCACGAGGAAGCAGTAGCCGACCCTACAGAGGTCACTGCTACGTTTCTCCTCAATAACTCTTATACATGCATATTGTTTGATACTGGAGCGGAGAGGAGTTTCGTAAACCAGAAATTTGCACACTTACTTGAACAAAAACCACGTACACTGAAAGAACCGTTCACTGTAGAAATGGCTAACTGAAAAACTGAGAGCACTAACAATATATACATAGGATGTACTCTAACTCTAGATAGCCATTCATTTCCAATCGACCTCATGCCTGTCTCAATTAAAAGTTTCGACGTCATAATCGGCATGGATTGGTTGAGTCCTCATCGTGCTGACATCATGTGTTATGAGAAGGTCGTTCGCCTTAATCTACCGTCTAACGAAACTCTAGTTATCTATGTCGACAAACCCGACACGAACCTTCGTATCATCTCGTGTATACAAGCCCAGAAGTACTTACGAAAGGAATGTCATGCATTCCTTGCTCATATTGTTGATATGAGCTAAGAGACAAAAGACATAAAGAACATACCAGAAGTACACGACTTTCCCGACATCTTTCCAGAAGAGCTACCAGGATTATCACCACAACGTCAAGTCGAGTTCAGAATTGACTTAGTTCCAGGGACTACCCCAGTAGCCAAATCGCCCTATCGTCTAGCACCAACTGAGATGCAGGAGCTATCCGGTCAACTTAACGAATTGCTCAGCAAGGGCTTTATTAGATCAAGCTTCTCACCCTGGGGAGCACCGGTCTTGTTCGTGAAGAAGAAAGACGGATCGTTCCGTATGTGCATCGACTACAGAGAACTGAACAAACTTACCGTCAAGAATCGTTACCCTCTACCTCGCATAGACGATTTGTTCGACCAACTGCAAGGGGCGAATTACTTTTCTAAGATAGATCTGAGATCTGGGTATCACCAGTTACGAGTGCTAGAGGAGGATGTTCCCAAGACAGCCTTCCAAACTCGTTATGGACACTACGAGTTTGTAGTGATGCCTTTCGGATTGACCAATGCACCCGTAGTATTCATGGACTTAATGAATAGGGTGTGTCGTCCCTACTTGGATCAGTTCGTCATTGTGTTCATCGATGACATACTTATCTACTCTTGAAGTAAGGAGGAGCATAGTCAACATCTACATCAGGTATTGGAAACGTTACGATCAGAGAAGCTCTACGCGAAGTTCTCTAAGTGCGAATTTTGGATTCGAAGAGTCGAATTCTTGGGTCACATCGTTAGTGAAGAGGGAATTCACGTAGACCCTTCCAAAATTAAGGCCATTGAGAATTGGTCAGCACCGAAGACGCCTACAAAAATTCGTCAATTTCTTGGTCTCGCTGGCTACTACCGTAGGTTCATTCAAAACTTCTTTAGGATCGCGAAACCGCTTACTACATTGACCCCGAAAGGCGTGGCCTTTGACTGGGAAGAGAAACAAGAAAAAGCATTTCAAACGCTAAAGCGAGCCTTAGCAGCGCACCGATACTATCCCTCCCAAAAGGGATAGAAGACTTCTTGGTTTATTGCGATGCATCAAACCAAGGGCTTGGCTGTGTTCTTATGCAACGAGGTAAGGTCATCGCCTATGCCTCGAGACAGCTAAAGACACACGAAGTCAACAACACCACACACGATCTTGAGTTAGGAGCAGTGGTATTTGCTCTGAAGATCTGGAGACACTACCTGTATGGTAGAAAAAGCACTATCTTTACAGACCACAAGAGCCTTCAACATATATTCGACCAGAAGGAGCTCAATATGAGACAACGACGGTGGGTCGAGCTACTCAATGACTATGAATGTGAAATTCATTATCATCCCGGTAAAGCCAACGTAGTAGCTGACGCCCTAAGTCAGAAAGAATACTCTGGTCGTAGAGTCAAATCATTGACTATGACTATCCATTCACACTTGTCCACACAAATAAAGGAGGCTCAGCTAGAAGCCTTTAAACCTGAAAATGTGGCGGGTGAATCCCTGAGAGGGATGGATAAAAACTTGGAAGTCAAGGGTGGCGGAGCCTTATATCTCATAGATCGGATCTGGACACCGAGACACTGTGGTCTCAGAGACTTGGCCATGACTGAAGCGCACAACACTCGATATTCCATCCACCCAGGTTCAGATAAGATGTATCTGGATCTCAAAAAGTTATACTGGTGGCCTAACATGAAAGCAGAGATTGCTACCTTCGTGAGTAAGTGTATTACTTGCGCCAAGGTTAAGGTCGAATACCAGAAACCCTCAGGTTTACTACAGCAACCGGAGATACCGGGATGGAAGTGGGAGCGGATCGCGATGGGCTTCATAACCAAATTTCCCAAGACAACGGGTGGTCTCGATACCATTTGGGTGATCGTAGACAGGTTAACAAAGTCCACACACTTCATGCCTATCAAAGAAACTGACAAGATGGACATACATTAGGGAGATCATACGACTGCATGGTGTTCCCATATCCATTATCTCTGATAGAGATAGTAGATTCACTTCATGGTTCTGGCAGTCGCTACAAGGTTCCCTAGGAACTAGGCTGGACATGAGTACAGCCTACCATCCGCAAACCGACGGACAAAGTGAGAGGACTATTCAAACTTTGGAAGATATGTTGCGAGCCTTTGTGATTGACTTTGGGAAGGCATGGGATACTCATTTACCCCTTGTCGAGTTCTCCTACAATAACAGTTATCACACGAGCATAAAGGCTGCTCCATTTGAAGCCCTCTATGGCCGGAAGTGCAGATTGCCTCTGTGTTGGGCTGAGGTGGGTGACACACAGTTAGCTAAAGGACGGGTTCCTGACAACACTCTCACGGGTCCGGAGATCATATGGGAAACGACAGAGAAGATCGTTCAAATTCGTGAACGATTGAAAGCCTCTAGAGACCGACAGAAAAGCTACGCAGACAAGAGAAGGAAACCTTTGGAATTCCAGGTTGGTGACCGTGTTCTACTGAAGGTCTCACCCTGGAAGGGCTTGATACGCTTTGGAAAGCATGGAAAGCTAAATCCAAGATACGTAGGGCCTTTCGAGATTATCGCTAGAATCGGCCCTGTAGCTTACAAACTCAAACTACCTCACGAACTTAGTAACGTACACCCTACTTTCTAAGTTTCAAACTTGAAAAAGTGTCTGTCCGACGAGACTCTTGTAATCCCACTCGACGAGATCGAGATCAACGAGAGCCTCAACTTTGTGGAATAACCAGTAGAGATCATGGATCGAGAGGTCAAGCAAACGAAGCAAAGTCGTATCCCGATAGTGAAGGTTCACTGGAATGCCAAGCGGGGACCTGAATTCACTTGGTAGTGCGAGGATCAAATGAAACTGAAATATCCTCCTCTTTTTACTTAGTTATTGTATTTGCTTAAACTCTAATTTCGGGACGAAATTCTCTCTAACGGGGGGATGATGTGACAACCCGAAATTTCTATTTTGTGAAGCCATTCAATTCAATCACAAGTCAGACTTGTTTTTGCTATCTTTTAGCATTGTTTAGGGTCTGTTTGAGTGTTCTAAGCCTAGTACATTCAAGGATTGGGTGTTAGGAAGTATCTACTAGAGTTCATTGTGCAGCATTCAAGCCGGAAAACTCCAACACTTGGAGTTTACGGCCGTAAACTAGAGCTTACGGCCGTAAGCTCTTGTCTAGCCATGAACTCCTTCCATAAGTATGATATTCCTTCACTTTTCTTCACTTTTCACACTTCCAACTCAAGAACACTCATTTCTCTCTCAAGTATCATCAAGAACACTTCTATTTCTCGACAAATTTGTAAATGATTCTTCCATTTATTAGTTGATATCCTTCTTAATCTAGTAAAACACCATGATTTCATCCGTGAATTCATCTCTTTTTGGGGTTAAATCTTCAAGAACACCAAGAACACACACTAGTTCTTTGGGCCGTAATCACCTCTTTTAGCTTCCAAATCGTAAGTATCCTTTCCATATACTTGATATTCATTAGAAGCTCTTGAAATACGTCCAAGAATCAACCATTTTAGCTTGAACATCAAGAGTTTACGGCCATAGATTCTCCCTTGGCCATATACTTGATATTCAATAGATGATGTTGTTGCTTGTTTACTATTGTGCATTGTTATGATACTGTACATGACGTCCTCCGCCACCGAATGTTTCCACCATTCTGGTTTGGGGGTGCGACAGCTTCCAGTAATGGGATTTCGATAACACGAAGCCCCCGACATTCGATGGTACCCAGGATTCGATTAGAGCCATGAGGTGGTTATCTGAAGTGGAGGGCTGTTTCTTCACGTGTTCATGTACTACTGACGAGAAGGTCAGGTGTGCCCTGAACATGCTGAGGCTTGTGGCCAAGGACTGGTGGAGGTTGACGACAGGGTCGTATACTGATGAGTAGAGAGCTGCTATTACTTGGGAACAGTTCAGGGATATGTTCCGCGTCTGATACGTCTCACGGGCCGAGCGGGAACGGTTGGCTCAGGAGTTTTTGAGTTTGAGACAGGATGGAGAGTCAGTGACAGAGATCACCAGCATGTTCACAGAGAGGGCGATGTTCTGCCCAGAGTTTGCTTCTGAGCAGGCCCAGATGACCCGTTATCTGAGCATGCTCAAGACTGACATCCGTCAGTTTGTGTCTACCCAGCGATGTGATACTCTTTTGGAGTTGCAGGAGGCCGTTAGGCGGCGTGAGTTGGAGATTGAGCTGCAGTTGAGGGAGCAGCGGCAGCCCCGCCACAATCGCAGCCGGTGCCTAAGCGGTCTAAGACCGCTGATTCTAGGACCGGGGGTCAGCAGGGCCGCACTTGTGGAAAGTGTGGCAAGATTCATTCCGAGGTTTGTCGAGCTGGTAGTGGGTGCCACAGGTGTGGCAAAGAGGGGCATTATGCGAAGGACTGTCGCCAGGCCGCCCCAGTTTCGAGTTTGAGGTTATGTTATCACTGTGATCAGGTTGGCCACGTGAAGGCCAACTGCCCATTGCTTGCCACTAAGCCGACGTAGATTCCCGCGCCAGCTACATTGACGATTTCTGATGGGAGGCCAGTTAAGGCAGAGCCTTCGAAGGCTCATTGTAACGCCCGGTTCCTGATAAGTATTTTTTTAAATGAAGAATTATCATTTTAACGAGGGGACTTGACGAGTTGAAGGATCAATTCGTCGAGTAGGATCGGGCGTGGACGCGGGAGTTAAGTGACCTACTCGGCGAGTCGGTAGATCGACTCGATGAGTAGCAGCTGTCTGGATGAAACCCTAAATTGAGGGTTTGCACCCTATTTAAACAACTTATCTCAGCCTCCATAGTCCCTATTACTCCCAGAAAGCATTACCTCGAAACCCTAGCCGTTTTTAGTGTGTTCTTGAGCCTTGTGGTGTTACTTTTGTGTGTTTGAAGCTTGAAGAGGAGAAGGAGACTTGTGAGATCAAGGGGAAACAAGAAGATCCAGAGTTTTGACCTCATTTCCAGCTTATTAGAGGTATAAAGCTGAAACTTTAGCTATTATTTGTTTAGATCTTGATTTTGGTCCATTTTCTAAGCCCTAGAGAGGTTGTATTCGGGATTGAGTAGTGGAAGTCAGTTTGTGCTTCAGATCTGGGGCTATTGGGGGGTTTTTACGGCATAAAGGTGCCCACCTTGTTGCCATAAACACCCCATGCATCTTGTGGACCATCTTTTATGGCTTTTTGAGCCAAGGACCCCATGCATGTGCACCAAGTTAGGAACTTTACGTGTAAAATGGACATTAAGAGGCCAGATCTATGGTTTTGATGTGTTAAGACCCATTTAAATCGACTGTATAGTATTGGTCAAGGATGGACTCGGCAAGTCGTTCTTGGGACTCGGCGAGTCGGGGTGTAATGACCACCACATCCTTTCTGTCGATGGACCAGATGATAGGGTGGAAGGTCCCTCAGTTGCTTAGGCTCCAAAAGGGACCTGGGAGTCATGGGACTCGACGAGTGTTTTAGCCAACTCGGCGAGTCCAAGGCAATCTCCCAATTTTTGAAGATGGACTCGACGAGTGGTTCATACAACTCAGCGAGTCATAGACTGGACACATTCTTATGAGGGAGATGAACTCGACGAGTTCAAGGATGAACTCGGCGAGTCAGATGGTATGATTGAAGGAGAACCTGTCGAGTTCTTTCTAGACTCGACGAGTAGAGTCGGGTGTTGGTTTGGGATAGAGGAGTATGGAGTCGACGAGTTGGTAGACCAACTCGGTGAGTCAGGTCAACTGGAGGTTGACTTTGACCAAAGTTGACTTTGACTGAATTGAGTTGACCCTGGTTAGGGTTGCATGTTCGAATTGATAACTTAGAAGGGTTGCCGTGTAGGGATTGAGGAGTCGAGGAGAGTCGACTTTCGCGCCAAGGACAGTTCAGACACTACACGACATCGAGGTGAGTTACCTTCCAGTAGAAATGGGTCTAAGGCACCAAGGCCGACCCACTAGTAGTTGTTTAGTTGAGACGATTGTATTTGTGATAATTGTCTGGTTGCTTTGGTTTGATATGTGTGCATGCTAGCATGATGTGTTATACGTGATAGTATCAGTAGGAGGGGATTAGTCCCCGATTCGGGCGCTAGGACCAATGGGTAGGTTGGACACCCCAGATATGTCTGACAGCGTGATTATGATATGATATTATATGCTAGCGGTAGGGGGTGAAATAGTCCCCGTATTCGGTTGAGATAGACCGGAGGGTAGGTCGGCACCCCAGAATAGCCTGACATGGGTAGGTCAGCACCCCAGAATGGCTTAACATGGGTAGGTCAGCACCCCAGAATGGCTTGACATGGGTAGGTCAGCACCCCATAATGGCTTGACATGGGTAGATCGGGCACCCCAGAATTGCCCGGCAATATGTGTGTGCTTTTGGTATGTGGTATGATGGGGGAACTCACTAAGCTTTGTGCTTACAGTTTCAGTATTGGTTTCAGGTACCTCTTCGTCCAAGGGGAAGGAGCAGGCGGTGTAGCAGCGCATCACACAAACATGATTTCCGCATGGAGTTTCTGGGATTGTACTATGATTTTCATTACTCTTGATATTGTGATTTTGAGACATGAAGTTATGGTTTTATAAGTTGATGTAACCTTGACAATGTTTTGGTACACTACTTTGTGAAGTACTTAATTTAAAAATGAAATTTTTGGCCTTGAAATTGGGATGTTACACTCAGGGGCGTGCCTTCCAGCTTACAGCGGAGGAGGCCAGGGCAGCACCAGATGTGGTTGCTGGTATGTTTCTATCCTTAATTTCATTTATTATATTTGTTGAATGATTATCTGTTGTACCTGTGATTAGGTACGTTTTTAGTGAACTCTTTTCCTGCTTTGGTTTTATTTGACTTGGGGGCGAGTCGGTCCTTCGTATCTCAGTCGTTTAGTAGGGAGTTCAATGTGCCGGTGGGCGAGTTAGAGTGTCCGTTGCGAGTCTCTATCGCCAAAGAACACGGGGTTTCTGCTTCTTCGGTCTATCGAGGGTGTGAAATGGAGATTTTCGGGGTGTCTTTTCCGATAGATTTGATTCCGATCCCCATGGGGGAGGTGTGTGTGATTGTAGGGATGGATTGGCTTAGTCGGTTCGATGCCATGATTGACTATGAGGGCCAGCGAGTGGTGGTTCGGACCCCAAGTGGGGGAGAACTGATTGTATATGGTGAGGGTACCAGAGTGGGATCAGGGTTTTGTTCAGCTGCCAGGGCTCGGCAGTATATTCAGCACGGGTGTGCGGGTTATCTAGCGTATGTGGTGGGTGCGCGGGTCAAGGATCAGATTTCAGTTTCAGAGGTTCCAGTGGTTAGGGAGTTTGCCGACGTGTTCCCAGAGGAGGTTCCAGGAATACCTCCGGAGAGGCAGGTCAAGTTCTGGATCGACCTGGTGCCGGGTGCGGCTCCTATCACCACGACGTCGTTCCGGTTGGCACCACTCGAGATGCAGGAGCTGTCTTCACAGCTGTAGGAACTACTGGGCAAGCATTTCATTCGACCTAGCAGTTCTCCATGGGGAGCACCGATCCTCTTCGTCAGGAAGAAGGACAGTTCGCATCGGATGTGCACTGATTATAGGGAGTTGAACAAGTTAACAGTGAAGAACCGTTATCCACTTCCTATGATAGATGATCTCATTGATCAGTTACAAGGTGCATCTTGGTTCTCCAAGATAGATTTGAGGTCGGGGTATCATCAGGTCCGGGTCAGGGAGGACGTGGAGAAGATCGCGTTTCGGACTCGTTATGTTCATTACCAGTTCATGGTGATGCCATTTGGGCTCACCAACGCGCCAGCAGTATTCATGGACCTGTTGAATCGGGTCTGCAGACCGATGCTTGATCGCTCGGTCATAGTGTTTATTGATGATATATTGGTATATTCCAAGGCCCGAGAGCAGCACGAGGAGCACCTCAGGGAGTTACTGGGAGTTCTGAGACAAGAACGGCTGTATGCTAAGTTCTCGAAGTGTGAGTTTTGGTTACAAGAGGTCCAGTTCCTCGGACATCTCGTTAACCAGGAGGGGATTCTGGTCGATCCGGCCAAAATCGAGGTAGTCCTGCAGTGGGAGGTATCGAGGTCTCCTTCAGACATCAGGAGTTTTCTGGGATTAGCAGGGTACTATCGAAGATTTATACGGGATTTGTCTAAGATTGCAGTACCCCTCACTCGTCTGACGAGGAAGGGGGTATATTTTCGGTGAGGCCCTGAGCAACAGAGGGCGTTTAAGACCCTCCGTCAGCGTTTGTGCGAGGCTCCAGTTTTGACACTCCCGGAGGGAGTTGAGGATTTTGTGGTGTTCTGTGATGCATCCATCACAGGTTTAGGAGCGGTCCTCATGCAGAGAGGATGAGTGATAGCCTACGCATCGTGACAGCTGAAGCCGCATGAGACGAGATACCATACGCATGATTTAGAGCTGGGAGCGGTGGTGTTCGCTCTCAAGATATGGAGACATTATCTTTATGGGGTCCGTTGTACCATATACACGGATCACAAGAGCTTGAGACACATCATGGATTAGCCGAACCTGAATATGAGGCAGCACAGGTAGTTGGATGTAGTCAAGGACTATGATTACGAGATCCTTTACCACCCCGGTAAAGCGAATGTGGTGGCGGACGCCTTGAGTTGCAAGTCAGCTGGGTCTTCCACCCCAACGATATGTATGAGGATAGCGGTGGATTCTCTGCTTGTGAGGTTGATAAGAGATGCTCAGGTTGAGGGCATGCGACCTGAGAACTAGAAGCTGGAAAGGATCAGGGGTGAGAACACGCGGTTTGTACAGGATAGCTGGGGATTATTGACTCGATGCGGTCGGGTGTGGGTTCCGATGTCTGGTCGGGTCAGATAGACAGTCATGGAGGAGGCTCATAAGTCTCATTTCTCCATTCACCCGGGGGCCACCAAAATGTGCAGAGACCTGAGTCTGAGTTACTGGTGGCCATGTATGAAGCAAGAAATCGCTTGGTACGTCGAGATGTGCTTGACCTGTAGGATGATCAAGGCCGAGCAGCAGAGGCCACATGGTAAACTGCAGCCCCAAGAGATTCCCATGTGGAAATGGGAACAAATCACGATGGATTTCATTACCAAACTGCCGAGGACGGCGAAGGGGTTTGATACTATATGGGTCATCGTAGATCGATTGACCAAGAGTGCTCATTTCTTGGCTATACGGGAGAGTTCTTCGGCTGAGAAGTTGGCCGACATGTATGTTCGCGATATTGTCGCTCTCCATGGGGTTCCGGTCTCTATTGTTTCCGACTGAGACGTTAGATTTACCTCTCGGTTCTGGCAGAAGTTCCACGAGGAACTAGGCACGCGACTGCACTTTAGTACAACATTTCATCCGCAAACCGATGGTCAGAGTGAGCGGACCATTCAGACCCTCGAGGATATGTTGAGGGCGTGCGTCATTGACATCGGTGGGAGCTGGGATTCCCACCTGCCCCTTACAGAGTTCGCCTACAACAACAGCTATCATTCCAGCATTGGCGCCCCGCCTTTCGAGCTGTTGTATGGGCGGAGATGTCGCACCCTGGTTTGTTGGGGGTGAGGTGGGACACATGGTGATGGGACGGATGGAGGTAGTCTTGCAGACTACCGAGAAGATTCAGCAGATTAGGCAGCGACTGCAGACCGCTCAAAGTCGGCAGAAGAGTTACGCCGACAGACGCCGATCTGAGTTAGAGTTCTAGGTGGGTGATATGGTGCTCCTGAAGGTCTCACCCTGGAAAGGTGTGACCCGCTTCAGGAAGAGGGGGAGATTGGGTCCCCGCTACATTGGACCGTTCAGGATTGTTTCCAGGGTTGGCAAGGTGGCTTACAGGCTAGAGTTACCGGAGGAGCTTAGTCGGATCCACAACACTTTCCGTGTTTCACAATTGCAAAAGTGCATTATGGATCAGGAGGCAGTAGTGTCATTGGAAGATATTCAGGTCGATGAGCGCCTGAATTATGTAGAGAGGCTTGTGGCTATTCTAGAGAGGAAGAAGAAGGTTCTAAGGAACAAGGATATATCTTTGGTGAAGGTACAGTGGGAGCATCGGAGGGGGTCCGAGTGGACGTGGGAGCCCGAGTCCGAGATGCGGGGGCATTACCCAGATCTATTTGTCACAGCAGACTTCGAGGGCGAAGTCTAAGTCAAGTGGGGGAGAATTGTAACATCCCGATAATTGGTAGGTATTCCCGAACCCTCTTCTATCATTACCTTGTCATTTATGGTCCTTGGGGTTGGAAGTGAAGAGCCAAGATAAGTTTAAGGACCAAGTTTGCAAACTTGGGCCAAAAAGGGAGTACGTTGCACGTACATAAGGGTACGCTAAGCGTATTAAGGTCCGCCTTAGTACGCTGGGCGTACACTTGTGTACGCTGGGCGTACTAATGTCTGCGTGAAACCCTAATATTCAGGGTTTGGGGCCTATATAAACAACATTATGAGCACCAGAACCTCCATTACCTCAGCCTCCACAACCTACATTCGTCCTCCACAAACCCTAGCTTTTCCTTTGTGTGTTTAAGCTTATTTGGTGTGTTCTTGAGTGCTTTATGAGGAAGGTATTGCATCAAAGTGTTGGAGAAGAAGATCAAGCGTGGAGATCTGAAGTTAGCTTGTGCTCAAGAAGCTCCAGAAGGTATAAAGTTCCAAACTTTATGCATCTATGCATGGATCTCATCATTTTACTTTATTAGAAGCATTTCTTATCCCAAAAGCCATAAGGTGGTGCATGTTGTGATTTGGATGAAAAGAGATGTCCTTCCAGACTCTTGAAGGGACCTTGAGTGATAAAAATAAGGTCCCATTAGCTGTATGTGTCCCATGCAAAGAGAAATAAGGTATTAATGGATTAATACCAAGCATTAAGAACTTTATGGACGTCCAAAGTGATAAAGTTCATGACTTTATGGATCCTAGGCATGTTAGGTCTCTGGATCTGAAGTTTGGGCTTAAGTGCTTAAGCCATTAAGCACTTAATAAGGTTTTGGCAAACTGTAGAGTACGCCCAGCGTAAATCCAGTACGCCCAGCGTACTGGGTCAGCCACCTCGATGGTGGTCAACGAATGGACGAGTATGCCCCGCGTACCAGAGGAGTACGCCCCACGTACGACCTCTGTTGGGCCTTTGACAAATGGATTTCGGATTTTGGGCTGTTTATGGGCTATATGGGTTTGGGCCTTTGCTGGACTTTGTAAATAAGGTATTTTGGGCCAGGTAGTGATAGTGGATCATGGTGTTAGGCCCAATTAGGAGGTTGGGCCCAATTTAGTAAATTGGGCCAATAGTGGGCTTTTTATATATGTGGACTTCCAAGATTAAGGACTGGGTATTAGGCCTAGGCCCAATAAAGAGAATGGATTTAATGAGTTGTGTGGACACTTAGTCAAGAAGGTTATTTTGGGTATTAACTTGATATGTATTATGTGATGGTTCGGGATTTCTGGTGGGACAGCGATCAGAGGTTTTGGTACTTCAGCACTACTTGCGAGGTGAGTTTCCTCACTATACTAAGGGGTCTAAGGTACCAAGGCCGGCCCATTGGATATGATATTCTAGCAGTGGTAGTATATTGAGTATGAGTAGTGTTGCATGCTAGTGGTTATGCCAGTTAGGTAGATCTGTAGGACTACTCGTGATTGTTATGTGATTATCTGTATGCGCATTAGTTATGATATATGTTGCCATGTTATGTGAGATGGGTTGAGGTGATACTGCTCCGTGCGGTAACCAACAAACCCAGGAGCATTCCAGATACGAGCTGAGGGAGACTCGTAATGTGGGATCGGTGGCAATCCAGATGTGAGATGTGGGTCCGTAAGGCAATCCAGACTCACACTGTGGGCCCAGGGGGGTAATCCAGTCTGTAAAGCTGTGGACCCAGTATATGTTGTTATTGTATATGTGTTATGTGCACTGTATAGGTATTTTGGGGAACTCACTAAGCTTTCGGGCTTACAGTTTCAGTTATTGTTTCAGGTACATCAGGGATCGCGGCTAGGCGAAGGCGTGATCGTACAACTCCTCATGTTTTATTTATGTTTCTGGGAAGACTCTGATATTAGACTATTTTGAAAATAAATTTGTAATAACTACTGGTTTTAAATGCTTTGAGAAAGTTTTAAATTGGCTTGAATTTTATGGGTGTTGCAATAGGTTTCATGCTTTGGATATTTTTGTTGCATATATAACTAGAGAAAACTTAGATCCAAATCATTAGGGTTGTATGTGCACCATAGGAGTGTTATAGTACAGAAAACCCGACAGTGGTATCAGAGCCATGGGTAGTTTCTGTTATGTAGATTCATTGTTTAATTGTTCAAAGTTGAAAAACTGGAAAAATTACTGTCTGACTGCTGGACTCGACGAGTCCCATGAGTGGACTTGACGAGTTGGGTCACATGACCATGAACTAGACGAGTCCATAGCCTGGCTCGACGAGTTGGATCATTAGATGGCAGATTTTTCGAGTTTTTTTGGTCTGTTTTGGATTAGGATCATTACTACAAAATGTTTTGGCTCATAAAATTCGATTTTACTGATATGATAATGATTGTCCCCATCGAATAACATGATGATTGTCAAATTCTAAGATAATTACTTGATTTTGTGAAAAACTAATTATTTGTAGCATTTGAAATTATCTAGCCATATGAATTGAACTAGTTCAAATTAGTAAAAGATAAAATTATATGATTATTTTATTAGTTTAAAATTTGAACTAAATGACTTTGAAGAATTTCATAACTTGCCCTAAAGTTATGAAACTTGGAAAGTCTCTTTTTATGACGAAAGAGAGTTATAAAACTTGCCATCAAGTTTTGGAACTCAAAAGTTTTTTTAAGGAGTTACAAAACTTGCCATCAAGTTTGGAATTTAAGAGTTTTTGAATTAAGTTTTGGAATTTGAAAAGTTTAATTAAAAGGTTTATTTTGAAATACTGAATTCTAAAATATCTACTAATTGAAAGGTTTCAAAAAGGTGCAACTCTTAGGTTCATACCTTAAAAATTAATTAAATAGTTTTTAATTTTGAATTTTGTATAACCTTGATGCTTTGAATAGTTTAATTATACCTTATGGACTTTATTGAATTGATTAAAGCGTTTAATTAAGAGATAATTAATAATTCCATAATGATATGGTTTAAATTTAATTAAATTAAGAGTATAATTTATTAATATATTAAACCACCAAGTATTTTAAATGTGTAAAAGACACCCTTATACTATAAAACATTAAAAGTTTAATATATTATATATGTATAAGTAAAATGTCAGTCTTACCGTTTGTAGGCCTCATTCACGAAGCTATTCTATAAGGGGTGTTTAAGGAAATTGCCTATAAAATAGCGATTGAATGGGTATCCACTCTTACCCACTGCACTCTTGACTAGTAGAGGGTCGTTAGCCGAATGAGTTTGACAGGACATTTAAATCCTCACTAAAAGTATGATGAAATATTAAGTAACTAAACCTTTTATAAATTCTCAATCTTAGTTACTTAGGAAAAATGTGAGTTTGATGCTAACCCATGAAATTACACATTGCACCTTATTAGTCGTTAGTGGAGTGTGTGTGGTTAACCGACACACTAATATGGGACTAATGAAGGATGGCAATGGGTAGCTCGCATTTTGTCATAGATCAATGGAGCGTGTGTGGTTAACCGACACATTGATTAGGTGATAAATGACTTGGATAATACCAAGCTAATTTGCATGGTTATTCACACCTTGTTTGTGATCCTCGGCATCCTAGTCACAAACTTGAAGGGCATAATCGAGATTAAACATGCCATTGAAAAAGTTCAATGAATCTCAAAGAATCTAGGAATTTCAATTCATTTAAAACCTAATGCTCTTTTTCGTTTTTTATGGTGGAAATTGGTAAATCGTCATTTACGTACCTTCAAATATTTTACAATTGGATTACGGCATCCTTCTTCCGAATTGTAGAATATTGTGTTGGGTCCTAGCCTTAATATTTCATTTTGGGTGTTATATTAAGGACTTAAATCAAGTAAACTTGAATTTCTCCTTGTAGATATCTAGTTCTGACAACTATGGTCTTCCCGAATCTCTTGGAAAAAGCTTTCCTCATGAAGATGATGTTCCCAGAAATCATACTTCACTTCCTCCACCTCCTCCAATAGTTCTTCCTAAACCACTTGTTCGTCGACTTGAAAAGTTCAAGGTCACTCAGACCTTATTGGCTAGCAAACACCAAGATGGAAGGTATGTGTGTGCACATGTCTTGGAGATGAAGTCACACATTGACAGTATGAGAATGTTAGGAGTCGTTGTGTCAAGGAAGTTGGCTGTTGACTTGGTTCTTCAATCACTTCCCGAGTCGTATGGTCAGTTTGTTAAAGACTACTATATGACAGATCACGACGTGACCCTTATTAATCTTACCTATTTGCTAATTGCTGCTGAATCAGCAATGATTTGGCGCACTGGTAAAGCAAATTTTATTGGAAGATCTACTTCCCAAACTTCCATGGACATTGACAACGGAAACATTGGAAGTCCAGAAAAGTCTTCTCTTCCCAATGGAAAGGGAAAGACTAAGTCTAAGATTGTCCCGTGTGCCATTCCAAAAGAGTCTGTTTGTTTCTATTGCCAAGAGAAGGGGCATTGGATGCGAAGCTGCCATATTTACCTGAAGGATCGCAAGGATGCTAAAGTCAAAGTGTTTGACTCTACTTCAGGTAAGTCCACTATTTTATTCTATTAAGTTCCTACTTATATATTCTTAATAACATGATGTGATAAGATTACATTTTGATGTTTTGTAGGATCAAAGAAGAGAAAGGAAGCTTAAAGAAAGAGCAGGCTGAGTCTGGTCACGAAGAGATGTATTTCGATCGCATGATTCGATGATCAGAATTGTGAGCTGCTACTTAAGAGTTATGATAGATTGCTTAGAAATATGTAGCAACATATTTTTCATATGTATTTGCATTGTAAGGACAAGTTATCCGCATTTTATAAATAAAGAAAAAAAATTGATTTTATCTTATTTTATATTTCCTTGCAATGGCATTGATGTTTGTATGTTTCTATTTTTTAGCAAAATGGATTTGATTCTTTCGTTTGTGGTAGTGTCTAAATTTACCAAATAAGGAAAGATTCTCATCACCAAGTTTCAATTGGACAGAAACTTGGAATCATGCAACTTGTATTGTATGATGATTGAGAACTTTCATCTTTGGGAAATTAAGACTAATTCCTTGTTCACGTACAGAGGTGAGTCAAGTGAAGGACTAGGGGATCCAGTACAAGTTGTTGTGCACTGGTCAGATCCACCACAAAGAACGATAAGACTATTCGTCATGATTTACTAAAATCTTAGTGAATATGATTATGCTTACAAGATTAAGTATAATTCTGAATCATTGAAAAAGTTTCAATGTATAGCAGAACGAATAAGAAGAATCAATTAGGCAGAAAGATAAAAGTTTATCCAATCTGAAAGGAAAGGAGAGTACTTTAGTATCGTGTTTTATGATCATCTTAATGATTATAGAACCATGTCACAATTGATCCTCTAAGAACACCTTAGTGCACTTGTATGGCTGAGAAGAGGAATCGGGAATTGTTGAAATGGTTAAATCAAGAAGATGAGTCATACTTCGTTCCAAAATCAAGTCTCAGAGTCATACTCCAAGATTGTACATTGAGTGATATATTCTATGTAGGTTTATAACACATCATAAAATGTGGAGTAGAAAAGTTTTCTTACTCATGCACATTTGTAATTGGTAGTTGTGATGTTTTGGATAAAACAAAGACCAACTAAGACCAATTATATGAAGTGTCATTCTTGATAAGAATCCGCACTAACTCTTGGATGTTTGTTTTTCAAGGAATGGTTCTTGACAAGAGAATCTTATATGTCAAGAGGTCAGTGGGAGTCTTAAAGATATTGAAAAGTTCAAGAACTAATCAAGAGTAAACCTACTATTTGTCACTAGCACAGGACTTGAGGTTTGTAACCTATCGTGTTGACATATTCTTGCTTCTATGCTCGTTCCAGTTAAAGTTGACTATACATGCAAGTTCTTTTAGTTCTTAATTGTTTGCATAAGGCAAAGCACCTTGATCGGTGAAAGTTCATTGATCAGGAAGGGTGATCTGCTCAACAACTTGGAAGACGTGGTAGGCCCTTGTGCTGCCAAGTGGCAAGAAATTAAGATTGAACAAGTTCAGTCCATATGAGTTTGAATCTGCCATAGACCTTATCTAATGATAATGGTTGGAAATTACAGTTTCACATGGATAGGAACACATACACCATAAAATCTAAGTGACATAAGGTTTCTCTCCAATTCATGAAAATGATTGTGAGGAAACGCTTTCACTAAGTAGATTTTAAGGAGATAGCAGTTGTGTTAATTGCGTTCTCAACATTGGATACCATGTTGAAATATTTCAACATTGGAAATTTTATATATGGAAATATTATAGTGAAAGACTGGTCAAGTATCATGTCTTTATGTAAGACATTATGATTTGTGTCCCATATGCTTCAAATATAGGATCGATTGCATATGCTATAATATTCACGTGTTCTAATTTTCCAAATGCCTATGGCATTAAGATGAAAAAAGGACTAGAACCGGATATGATTAAAGTTATTAAACAACCATCAAGGACAATCTGAAGTTTGCCAAGGATTGGTTGCTTGTGGATAGTTGGAAGTATCGTAATGAATGGACCATATTGATATAATTCTGAATAGATAGGATTCTATTAAGAATGGATAGTCATATGGAAACTATGGAAAAGTTTCCATAATGGGAGTTGGATATCAAGAATCTATGAGTAAGTTAGAAACTTTTATGCAAGAAGGATGTTCAAAGGAATGTGCTTTGAATATGAGACTTGGTATCTATGGAATTGTCTTTTAACAATTTCCAATGGAAAGTTTTGTAATTGGCAAAGTCTTTGTGACTTGTGCACATAGTCGTTACAAAAGGATCACTACATATAAGCTTAGAATTCAACAGATTACAGTAAGTGGCAAGGACTTGGTATTCTTACACTTACGATAAGGATTTAGAATTGTGAAATGAGTGTCATTAAAAATGTTTACAATTGATCTATTTAACTAAGTAAGGACCATAGGTAAACATAGTGTGCATGCTTGGAGCATGGGATGACTATTGTTTTAATTCAAGTATTAAGTTGACCAGTTGAAACATTATACAATGAATAATGTGTAATCGATATGGTGATTAAATAAAATGTTTTTTTATTTATATTCAAAAGTTTTGAGACCACATTGGATTCAATTATTCTTGTGTTTCACTTTGCATGTTTTGACTTCTCGAATAATAAGATTATTCAAACCATCCACAGTCGATCATACTTTGGAAGTAAGTATTGAGGCAAGACTGTCATGAATCCGTATGTAGATTTTCCAAGTGTTAGACATAGCACAAGTTTGTTGCAGTATTCATGAGTACTCCTATAATAAGATTTGAGTATTGGATTAAACCCACGCTCATCTGAATCACTTCAGGGATTTTATCACGAGTGATTGTGAAACGATAATATCTTATATTCTTGAAACGGATAGATATGAGTTGCAGTTTACAAGTCGGTTGGACATTAATGATGTGAAAACGCACCAGCAACTTGGTGTTATAAAATGCATTATTGTGTGTGATTTGATGAGTAAATGGAGCAAGCATATGAGTCGAAGTTATCCATTCCTTTTACCCTAAGAGGGATAAAAGCGATATCTGTGGGCCCCTCGATGATTTAGTGATGACACCCTAGGCGCTTGGCCAAGCCTAGACTAATTTAATTTGTTCAATTAGTCAGTCGTCATAAATCGGAAATCGGGAAACAACACATGGACAGAGAGAATGATTATAATTCATGTCTCATTTCCATACGATATCTAGAATGGAGGAATATATGATCCCCTATAGAGTTGAAAAACTCTTAGATCGATTAGATCTTCAACAGATTAAACAATAAAATCAAACGAACACAGAAAACACAATATGGAATCAAATAATGCTGAATGATTCAAATGTAGTCACGTCTCAGCAGAGCTCGACAAAGAACTTCCACTGTAGAGGCGAGCTAGGGTTTTGTAGTACAAATCAAAACAATAATTATCAAAGCGCTCATTACTAAGGCTGCATGCATGCACCTTAAATACTAAACCCTAAACAAAAACAATCACAGTTGGACAGGCCCAAACGGATGGCAAAACTGGGCTAAGGACCGAGCCCATGACGCAACACTTATTCAACCCAACAATCTCCCCCTTTGCGTCAAATGAGGCGAGAGATTATTTCTGTTGTGTAGCCTTCACTTTCTTCACAACCTTGAACAGCCGAGGAATGATAGCAAGAAGCGTCTGCCGAAATTGAATGTACCATCATAGCATATCAGTAAACAACTTCTTGTCGGCTGCAGAATTCTGATCACAACGGTGAATGATCTCCAAAATATGCTCCAAGCAAGCTGTTGAGAACAGGTGCTTATCAATGAGAGCAAAGAGACATTTTTGACTTTCGCCTCTAACGAACATCACCGTGTGAAATTTTGGGTCGATTTTACCCTTGACCATTACGTTCACATTGCCAGTTCTTCTAATAGGTTTGATCGTTGGTCGCTTGTGAATGGCAGATGCGATTTCTTGATCCATCTTCGCTACTTCATGAATGTAGCAAACAAGCATTCGCTTGATGTGGTCAATTATCGGCTGATACTCCTCAGGATTTGACAGCAGAATATTGTTGAGGAGTATCCAGTCGTGAGGGTTAAGATTGGGTAGATCAGCCAGGGAGAAATTATGAACCGAGCTATAAGAGCCTCGGGTCACTTTAAAATTAACGTTGACAAATTTTTCTGCTGAATAAGGCTTCAGCACCTTAACCGTAGTAATCTTCTGTGAGTTCCAGGTTAAGTACTGTGGCTGTGCGAACTCCAGATAAAATTCCAACAGATCCCGATCTACCTTCGGGTTTGGAGAGGGAACTGCAGCAGTTGAGTTGAAGCAATGAAAGATAAATGCCTTTCGTGTGATTGGCATATCGAATTGAGCGTCCTTCGAGTTCTCAAGACCGAACGAGATAACCGGTTCGAGCTAATGAGTACTCGGTTCATCTATAGCTTCTCTCTGGAGCGAGTCAATGGTCCATTCCAGAAATATGGACTTCTTTTTCTCCAAGAGCTCCTTTTCTTTTTGCTTCTTCTCGAGCTCAACTGATTCCTTTTCGATCTTTTCCTGAAGCTCCTTATCAGTAGGCTTAGTTTTCCTAAAGAGCTTAGAGGGATTTTCACCCAAGATATCTTCAAAATCATCATCATCTTCAACATCATCTTCACCAATTTTCTTCTTCTTCTTATCCCTTTTGCTGACCAAAGCTACATTAACCTTCGGTGCAGCTGTTGATTTGGGTTCGGGAGGAGGTTGAGTATTATCCCTGCCAGTTTGAGTAACCTTTTCCTTTTCCTTTTCTCTCCCTTGTTTCGGCTGGACAGAAGTCACCGAAACACCCTCTATCCGACTAAGGATATCCAACGAAGGTCTGAGTTTTTCAGCTAAATGGCGTCTGATGGATATAGTCAGAATAGAGTCATGGGCGTCAAGAAGATGTAACAAAATGGAATGAACGTCACCCACGGAGCTTCTAATTACTTCTCTTTCAGACTTTAAATCATTAAGCTCAGTTGTGGCAGAACGAAGCTTAAGATTTTGAATTTTGAGCTGAGAAGTACGTTTGTCAAGCTCATCCATAATTCGATTTTCAACAGCCAGTTCGGCTTCCAGCTGAGTCAGATGCTCCTTGACATTATTATGAAGATTTTCATTGGCAGCTTCAATGGCCTGTCGAGCGACTTCAAGATTAGTCCTTTCGGTTTCAAGAGAACGCTTGAGATTATCAACCGAAGCATTCACTGTCTGAGAGTTCTTTTGAGCGGCAGCTTGCAACGAATCGAGGAATAACTGAGCCTCAAAAATTACTTTTTCGACTTTTGCGGTCGCATCTTTGCATTCTTTCGTTGAGGCCTCAACAGCAAGCGAGGCCTTCTGACATTGGGAAGTGGACGCATCAATGGCCTTTGCTGTGGCAGAGAGAGATGCATCATGCTCTTTGACAACAGAAGAAAATAATGCCTTTAGAGCAGCTTCAGAGTAAGCACCAGTTGATGTGGAAGAAAGTAGTTGATCGAGTTTGTCAGTAACCGTCTTTAGCTGGCGCTTAGTAACAGGAGCATCGTCATCGTCATCACTTTGAACACGGTAGGGACTGAAGTAAGTGGAATCAAACTCCAAGTCCTCTCCTCCAAGAACAGTGTTGGTTTCGGTAGATGGGGTAGGTGATGGTGGTTCAGTAGTTACTGGAGGTTCGGTAGTGATAGGGGGTTTGGTAGTGACCAGGGGTTCGGGTGCTGAAGAACGAGCCCCCGTATGAGATACGTTGGTTCGAACGCCAGTAGTGGTGGTAGTAGTAGACTCAGTGAAGATGGGTGCAGGAATGGGAATAGTAGAGGATGGTTGAGATGAAATGATAGGAAAAATCGGAGGGATGGAGACAGGAATAGAAACAGGTGGAGGCGAAGGTGCTTTGTAACAAACAGGTTCCTCAGGTGTAGGCGAGCGAGGTGGTGTATCACCACGAACCGAACCTGCATCCTCTGAGCTTTCGCTGTCAGATTCACTGGGAGGAATTGGTGGTTGATTAGGAGGCACATACTCTGAATCAGAATCACTTGAGGATTGGAGAATTAGCCGGCGGGCAGGTTTCTTGCCTTTCTTCGCCATAGGCTGTGCCGACGCTGCTTTCTCCGACTTTCGCTTCCTAGGGGTTTGAACTTTTGAGACTTGGCCCCCCTTATCTCCTTTTTTGACTTCTGGCTTTTTGCCTCTTTTGGCAGGTTTGTCTGCGTCTTCGATTGATTTCACCATGTCAGCAGTGAGTTCCCTTTGACCAGAGGAGGGAAGCTTCTTCGATTGAAGGAGGCACAAAGGCGAACATCGACTCAGGAATGGACCCAACAAAAGCAAATTTTGAAGGATGAGTAACGATGATGTTGGTAGTATGAAACGTAGCAATGGAAGAAAGCATCGAGTCCGCCATGATAGGAACATGGAAACGATCCATTGCCCACTGAGTAACAATGGTCCAGAAGCGAGCACAAGAGATTTCGGTGTGGCGAGATGAAGATGATAAACTCTGAATGAGTTGAAACCATAAAACCATTCCATAATCCAGATTAAGACCATGGTACACACCGTAAAGCAAAGTCATGAAGGACTTGCTTGCACCATCAGAGCCGGCACTCCGTTCAGAAAGCCCTTTGAACAGTAGAGTGAAGAGGCCATTCCATTGAGGAGGAAGGCAGGACTTTTTGAACTTAGTGACAGTGGTTAGGGTTTCAGTATACCCCATGTTGTAGAACATAGAGAAGAGCTGACCTGTGGCAACGGAGTCGGGATTAACCATGGAATCTTCATACGCAAGCCCTAGAAGAGAACAGAAACGATTCCTAAAGATTGAGGCCTTCTGATTAAGAATGTCGAAGAAGATTTTGTCTGCTCCCTTGTCATACGTTGCAGAGGAGTAGATTTGTGAGAGACAAGACATCGGCACGACTTCGACGGTGGTAAGGGCTTTAACGAGTGGGAAATATTTCAGGCATTCCACCACTTGATACATGTAGGTATCGTAAAGAAAAGGGGAGAGATCAATCAGCAAGTTCTGATTGGGCTTGATGGCAAGAAGAGTGGAGCGTGCAGTTGTTTCTTGAACTGAGGATGACTCTGCCATTGATGAAGCTTGTCAAGGAAGAAGATGAACAGTAAGAAATTGATCGCCTGCCTTTGCTCTAGAAGATTGAAGTGTGGTAAGTAACAGTCACACTGAAATCAGCCCTTATATACGATCTTGGAGAGAGAAAAATCAGAAGTTATTATTGCTTGAATCTTGGAAACTACTCCTGAAAAGGCGTGATTTGACAGCTTGCAACCCCGATAAAGTAGTGATGACGCAGGATGATGACCGATTCAAATTCTGGCGCCTTCCAACCTTATCCATAAATCAAATCAGACGTTTAAACTTCCTGCTGAGTCAGCGGGTGAATCTCCAATAAAATTGCTAGTACCATAAAAATTCAAAGACGTTACACCAAACCATCGCTTTTAATTTCGAAACCGTTTGCATTAACTTGTTAAGAACTGAACAAGACCTCTTTGAGAATATAGAATGTGTGTGCATAAGGGTGTAAATGAGAAAGAAATAAAGCAGAGTCTTTGTGGGAAGTTGTGATGTCTATTAAGACATAAAGCAGTGGATCCCGGGCACGAATCTCTTCCTTCAAAGTCAAGAGAGACTTCAAAGTGCTTGTTTGGATTCCCGTTGAATTACGATCAAGTACTTGTTAAGAAGCATTGAAAGGCATCTTTTTAATTAAGGCTTTTAAGGGTGGCTTTCGCTTCAATTCTTGATTTCGATACTTGATGTAAGACCGAAACAGAACGAAGTACTTGTGAGACCAATGTGGCCTGTTAAACAAGTAGGTAGGAAACATATTCAGTGACTTGGTGATAAATGAGAACAGGAAATCTCAAAAAAATAAAAAACTGGATCCGTTTGGGAAGAAAAAGTCTTGGTGAAAAACAATTTCATAAGGATCGCACAAAAAGAAAATTGAGATTTCATAAGGTGACATGTAATAGCTAGAAAGTTGAAGTGTTCACCGTTAATTCATTATGGGAGTTGGATTTTGGGTCTCACTTAATTCGTGGTGGACGAAAGTAAGATCATCAACACAGAAATTGTGTAACCATAAACCTCAGTCGTTATTGCTGAGAGTCTCAAGGGTTACCAGATATGAAACGAACCGTGATGGAGAAAAATAAGATGGTTAAAAGAACCAAAAGTGCCTCTGCCATAAAGGATTGACAAAGCAGAAAAACTCTTAACTCAATGTGAGAAGAGTAAGGCAGCTCATGATTAGAGTAAATTTGACAGCCTGATTGGGGAGACAAGATTTGTATATATCAAGTCATTAAGGCTTTACTCAAAATTGATCGAGGCTTTGGTAACCATACAGGAACATGCTTCTAGGGACACTTAGCTAGTACATAGATTAAGATTGATACCTGCCCCAGCTCCATCAGTGAGAGAAAGTAGTGTACAGAAAGTAAACAGAGCAAATTTTTGAAGTGATAAAAAAAATATTTTTGTATTTTAGGAAATTTTCTGAAAAAGAATAAAAAACAGAAATAAAAATATTTTTGGATTTTATGAGATTTTCTGAAAAAGAATTAAAAACAGAAGTAAAAATATTTTTGGATTTTAGAAGAATATAAAAGAAATACGTAAAGAAATATGTGAAGAAAGTTCTAAGAAAATAGTATACATACTATACAACCGAAACCATACGACAGAAATTAGAGGCGAAGCGAGACCGGTGAAACCGAACCCGAAATGGACCGAGCGTTCGGTGCATTTCGGTTCCAGAAGAACCGAACCCGAAATGGACCGAGCGTTCGCTCTATTTCGCTTCTAACTTTTATTGAAACACAGGAGATTTCGATACGGATTCAGCTTCCATCATTCCTAGGCCATGCAATATTTTATTAAAGCTTGCTTCAGGCAAGGCCTTAGTGAAGATGTCTGCTAGTTGATCAGTGGTTCTTACAAAATGAATTTCAACATTACCGTCTTCCACATGATCTTTGATAAAATGATACCTCAGTGCTATGTGTTTCGTCTTTGAGTGTCGCACTGGGTTGTGACAAATCCTAATTGCACTTTCGGAATTGCAATATAATGGGATTTTCTTCATATTCAGGCCAAAGTCACGAAGTTGACTTTGTATCCAGATGACCTGAGATGTGCATGATGCTGCGACAATGTATTCTGCTTCGGCAGTGGAGAGAGAAACACATGTTTGTTTCTTAGATTGCCAGCTTACGAGTTTGTCGTCCAAAAATTGACATCCTCCAGTGGTACTTTTCCGGTCTAGACCACATCCCCCAAGATCGGCATCTGAGAATGCTTGGACAAAGAATCCTGAATTGGCCGGGTACCACAACCCGAGAGAAGTAGTTCGTTTTAGATACCGAAATATGTTCTTTACTGCCAACAGATGTGGTTCACGAGGATTTGCTTGAAACCTGGCACAATAACAAACAGAGAACATTATATCTGGCCGACTAGCAATGAGATACATTAGAGATCCTATCATCTGACGATAAAGAGTCACGTCAACAGCCAGTTTGTCCAGAGAAGGTGTTAGCTTTGTGCCAAACGCCATAGGAACCTTCACTTTTGAATCTCCCAACATTCCAAACTTGGAAAACAATGTCTTCGTGTAGGCCTCTTGATTAATGAAAATGCCTTCGGGTCCCTGTCTTATATTTAGACCAAGGAAAAAGTTAATAGGACCCATTGAGCTCATTTCAAATTTAGTTTCCATCAGCTTCCTAAACTCAGCAGTTAAGCTAGGATTTGTGGAGCCGAAGATGATGTCATCAACGTAAATTTGAACGATCATAAGGTGGTTACCCTCTTTCTTGCGAAAGAAGGTTGGGTCAACCGAACCTTCTTTAAATTTAGACATTTTCAAAAATCTGGTAAGAGTTTCATACCAGGCCCGTGGAGCTTGTTTGAGACCATAGACAGCCTTGTCCAAGATGTAGCAGTGATCTGGATATTTTTCGTTCACAAAGCCCGGTGGTTGTTCTACATACACAGTTTCTTCCAGTTTACCATTTAAGAAGGCACACTTTACGTCCATTTGGAAGACTTCAAAGTTTTTGTGTGCAGCGTAGGCAAGAAAAATGCAAACCGATTCTAACCGTGCTACTGGAGCGAAGGTCTCTTCATAGTCTATGCCCTCTTCTTGACAATATCCTTTCACGACCAACCTCGCCTTGTTGCGTATCACATTCCCTTCCTTATCCATTTTATTCCTGAATACTCATTTTAAACCAACCACAGAGGCATCCCTTGGTGTTGGAATCAGTCTCCACACTTTATTTCGTTCGAATTCATGTAGTTCGTCCTGCATTGCCTGTACCCAATCAGAATGATCAAGTGCAGTCTTGACTGTCTTCGGTTCGACTTTTGAGACAAAAGAGTTAAACATACAAAATTCTACTTTAGAGAAAAGTGCTGTTCGTTTCTCTTTTTGCTGAGATCGTGTGAGAACTTTTTCCGTGGAATCACCAATAACTTGCGATTGGGGATGATCTTTTGTCCATTTAATGAGTGGAGGATAATTTGGATCGAATGAAGGATCCAGTTCAGAGTTTACTTCTTCTTCAAACTCCGACTGAGTATCATCATCGTTTATGTTCGCGTTCTCCCCCTCGAGCAATGATACTTCCTCTGTTGCAGGATTAGAATCTTTCACTTCGAACGATGATACTTCCTCAGTTTCAGGATTAGAATCTTTCACTTCGAACGATGATACTTCCTCAGTTGCAGGATTAGAATCTTTCATTTCGAACGATGATTCTTCCTCAGTTTCAGGCTCAGAATTTTCCCCTTGAAGTTGGCTTTCGGTTGCAGAGCACTCCCCCTGGAATGTTGGATCTTGGTTGGGAAGATCAGACGAACCCTCCCCCTGAGCTTGAGAGCAATCTTTTTGAGGTTCACCTGTGTCTGGCTTGTTGGATTTCACAGGCTGTTCTTCTTCCATATTCGTTGCAGCTTCATCGATTATTTTCTTCAAGTTGTCTACCTTGTTGTCTGCAACTTTGGATTCAGAGAGAATGGCCTTTTCGAGCTCATCAAACAGCAGCATGTATTGTTCAAAAAGGTTCGAAATAGGTATTGTAACTTGACCAGAACTTGGAAATATATCCCCCACAGAACCTTCGGTGGTTTTGAGTCTCCTGACGTAGTTGTCGTCGAAGGTAACATAATAGGTCTCCTCGATTTTCTTTGAACGTTTCTTGAGAACCCTATATGCTTTTGAGGTTAAGGAATAACCCAGAAAGATTCCTTCATCTGCTTTCACATCAAATTTATTTCGGTGCTCCTTTGAATTAAAGATGAAGCATCTTGAACCGAACACATGGAAAAACTTGACATTTGGCTTTCAGTTGTTTAAGATCTCATATGGAGTGATTGAAAAGCGTCTGTTGAGATAGGATCTGTTCTGCGTAAAGCATGCAGCAGCAATGACACCAACCCAGAAATACAGAGGTAATGAAGCGAAGCTCAACATAGTTCGGGCTGCTTCACACAGAGATCGGTTTCGCCTTTCGACAATACCATTCTGTTGTGGACTATACGGAGCCGAGAAGTTGTGAGTGGTTCCTTTCTCTGCAAGAAACTCTTCAAATTCTTTATTCTTAAACTCCAATCCGTTGTCACTTCTTATTTTACGAACGACCTTTCTTAGCTGGACTTCAATTTGCTTGATAAAGAGTTTAAGTTGAGGAGTGGCCTCCGATTTCTGCTTCAAAAAGAATACCCAGGTAAATCGAGAGAAGTCATCCACTACAACAAGTATATACTTGTTGCCACCAACAATTTCGATTGATGAAGGACCACATAGATCAACATGAAGTAATTCAAGTGGTTCGATAATTTTTGTGTTGATGCGAGAAGGATGACTCTGTCGACTTTGCTTTCCCATTTCACATGCAGCACACAGGTGTTCTTTATCGAATTTCAGAACAGGAAGACATCGAACGTGATCTCCAAGTACCAGTTTGTTGATGTCTTTAAAATTCAGATGGGAAAGTCTTCGGTGCCATAGCCAGCTTTCGTTTGAATGAGCCTTTGACAGCAAGCAGATTGCCAGTTTTCCCCGTATGGGATTGAGATTCAGAGGGTACATCTCTTATTTTCGCTTTGATTTGAGCAGAATATTGTTTGACTTCTTTTCAATAATCTTTGATCCCTCGTCGTCGAATGACACCTTTAGCCCAGTACCAACTACCAGTTGAGAAACACTGATAAGGTTGTGTTGCAAGCCCTCAACATACGCCACTTTTCTTATCGAGAACTCGTCATTGGTAATCATACCATAAACTTTGATCGTGCCATAAGAGTTGTTACCATACTTGACACTTCCACCATTTGTAAGGGACCGAAACTCCCTCGGTTCTTCCCTTCTTCCTGTCATGTAACTCGAGCAGCCACTGCCTATGTACCATTCATCGTCAAACTGCTCGTCACGTATAACCTGCAAAATTTAAGTAGATTTAGGAACCCAAAGTTTCTTGGGTCCTCGTGAGACTTTTACAGAGTAGGGAATTGTAAGCGAAACATCAACTAAAAAGGTTCTTTTTGTTAACGTTGTTTCATCTTTTCTTTTTAAGGTGAACACTTTGATTTTATCTGATTTAAGCACTTTAGGTGGTGTTGCCGAATATGTGTATTTTACGTTAGCGTACTTTCGATCAACATCAGGCTTGATTGACGAATTCTTTGCATTTTCTGAACAAAGTTTTTCTTTTCCCTTTTGATCATTCTGTGAGTGATGGTTAGAACTAGGGAAATGAGATTTGGAAACGGAGTTAGCTTTTCGGATGTAGCTCTTTTGTGGATGAGAGCCATAATTACTTTCCCTTCGGTTCTTCTCGCTGATTAGTCTAGAACCGAAACCACTCTTTTGGTTTTTCTCCTCTCGAGAACCGAAACCTTGAGTTCGGTAGATATTCTTTGATGGACCGAAACTCTTCTTTCGGTTAGATTGATTTTGAGAACTGAAACTCTGTCTTCGGTTGTTTGCTCCATGCTGAGTGTGAATGCTGGAGTTTTCTTTTCCTTCCACCTTTTGCTTAGAAGGTTTTTCATAGCGAACGTAGTTGGGATTTTGAGATCGCCAGAACTGCTTCCTTTCAGTGAGGTTTTTCTTGTACCTCACATTCCTTTGATGCTTTCGTTCTTTCACCTGTTTAGGATTTTTGTGGATGTTGGCCTTTTTCTCAGATTTTTGAACACAGGCTTCGCTCTTGAGTGAGGAGGTTTCTCTTGACACTACGACTTGTTCATATGAAGGCGTTTTGGTACCACTTGTGCTAGGCTCATCAAAACGAGAAGGATCATTAAGTGGTTCTGCCACATACCTTCCTTTTACTCTCCACGATGTTTTCTGCGACAGACCTACTGTTTCATCGGCATTATCAATAGGTGCTGACTAGAAATACTCATCACATCCTTCCGCATTATCTTCTGCTACTATTGTCGTTAGTTCGGCTGTTTGTTGCTGAGTAACTCCATTAACTTTGTACACCTGATTTGGAGTCGTTTGGACCTTTTGATACACTACGGCCTTTTCTTTAAGGACTTTGGTCTTGTCTTTGGACAAACGAGCGAACTCAACCGAATTTTCAGAAATAAGATTTTTGTTAGTTTCGGGTTCGCTTTTGACAAATTCTGAACAGTCAACCTCATCTTCCATAGAAATGACGCTCATATCATCATCCTCATCGAATTCAGAAGTATTTTCAACATCAATCTTATTTTCTGAACTCAACTTAGCATTCAACGAGACAAATTTCTGTACAGTTTCAGTTTGGATTTTCAATTTGTCATTTTCATCCAACAAATTTTTGAGTATGTCCTTATGGTCTTTGGACTTTATGAAGGACTCTATTTTGTCAAGACCAATTCTGTAAGCAGGAGAAATATCCTCAGAAGAAACAACATTTTTGCAATCATATGCATCGGCATCGATTTCATCCTCCTTTAACTCAAGGAAGGGTAAAATCATACGATGTATCTTCTTCCCTATTTCACAATCGAGATGTAATTGAGTAATATTGGTATATAAACGCTTAGCAATTAAGCAAAAAACATTTCGTTGTTTTAAAAGCTTCAAATTATCTCTTTGCAAATAAATTGTTTCGTCCCTAGATCTAATCAACTCCTTCTCCTTCTGCTCAATCCACATTCGCCTCTCCTCACTCTTCGATGACACCCTGCTGATTTGATCAGTTAGGTTAGAGTTTGTGACACGAGTTTGAGTTAAACTTCCACTTAGACTAGAAAATTTGGATTTTAATCCATTGAGTTCCTTTTCATAGTTGGTGATAGGGATTTTTAGAGAGATAAGAATAGATTGTACCTTCTGGATCAACTCGCCGCATTCGTTGATCTACTGACTGACAGGTTTCGCTGCAAAATAGCGGTCTTCTCTCTCCTTATCTTCATCATGTCCCCCTTCAGTGGTATAGCCTTGCACGTGTGACACTCCAGAAGTCACCATCAAACACCTTCCTGCAGTATTCTCTTCCTTCACCAACAGAGCCCTGCCATGAGTCGGCTTCCTCACTTCTTCGTCCTCTGAATCAGTCGACCAAACTTCAACACCTCCAAATTCATCATCAGCAAGATTTCCCTGCACAATGAGAGCATTCATAGTGTTGTTAGATCCTGCTTTCTTCTTCCTGATTTCCTCCAAACACCTTGTGAGGTTCGCTTCCTCGTCCTCATCCTCGTTCTTCTCAGTCATCTTTCTCAGCATGCAATCTTTAGCGAAGTGATTTTTACCTCCACAATAGTGACAGGTGAAGCCAGAGTCACCTCCAAGTTTCGCTTCCTTCTTTGGTTCTTCCGTCTGAGAAACACTTTTCGGTTCCTCCTTTGCTTTCTCCGCGCTGTAACTGCCTTGCCAGTTTCGGTTCTTGTTTGTTGAGAACCTTCTCTTGATGAATTTCTTGGGATTTGACACCATCAGAGCATAGTCTTCGCTTGCTAGATCATATTCGGATAGATCTAAATCTTCTTCTTCCTCAGCAGTGTTCTTACCTTTTGAGATTAGGGCTAAGGATCCCATGCTAGAAACCACATTCGTTTCTTTAGTCAAGGCATTCTCATGCGACTTCAGTATCCCCACCAGTTTTGCAAGAGAATAACTTTTGAACTGTTCATGAGCCTTTACTGTTGACACTACAGCCATCCATTCCGATCTAAGACCATTCATGAATGTTACCTTTTGTTCAATGACCTTCCTTTCGATCCCATGGTTGATCATCTTACTTAAGAGATGATTGAAGCGATCGAAGGTTTGAACAAGCTTCTCTTCAGGCTTCTGCTTGAAATCACCAAATTCTGAGAGCAACAGTGTTTGGATTGAATGCTCAAGATCTTCATCTGTAGAGTATAATTTCTTCGACCTGACCCATATTTCCTTTGTTGTCGTGCAAGAGCTTACCAACCAAAACGTGTCTGACTGTAATGCAAACCTTATCATCCTTAAAGCTTTGATATTGCATTGAAACTTTTCCTTCTCATCTTGAGGTATATCTTTCAAGTCACTTATGAGTTGATTATATTCCTTTTGAGTTTTGACAACTCTTGAGGTACTTGCATGAACAAATGGACCGACTGTGATCGCCTCCCAGATCAAGTATCCATTATCTTCTGAGCCAATCACGTAATCTTCAAAGTGATGTGCCCAGACCTCATAATCTTGAGTGTATAAAATCGGAATCCTTGTCGTCGATCCTATGCTATTT
Source organism: Lactuca virosa (assembly GCF_052849685.1). Taxonomy (NCBI): domain Eukaryota; kingdom Viridiplantae; phylum Streptophyta; class Magnoliopsida; order Asterales; family Asteraceae; genus Lactuca; species Lactuca virosa. The sequence goes on from NC_136430.1 coordinate 134,264,764, forward strand.
GAGATGTTGATTGGGTTTGACTAAGAATCGTCCATGGATGTGTCGATGTTTGTTTAAATACCTGCTTAAGATCAGACTTGTAAATAATGTTACGGTAAGATCGAATATTTAAAGAACCACGACAATAGCATATGACGGCTCTAGTAATATCAATCTAAGCGGAAAACCCTAAGATCTTCTTAAACAGAAGAGATGTGTATGAATTACACAGTCTCTTGCTCTGATACCAATTATAGAGTTGAAAAACTCTTAGATCGATTAGATCTTCAACAGATTAAACAATAAAATCAAACGAACATAGAAAACACAATATGGAATCAACTAATGAGTGAATGATTCAAACGTAGTCACGCCTCAGCAGAGCTCGACAAAGAACTTCCACTGTAGAGGCGAGCTAGGGTTTTGTAGTACAAATCAAAACAATAATTATCAAAGCGCTCATTACTAAGGCTGCATGCATGCACCTTAAATACTAAACCCTAAACAAAAACAATCACAGTTGGACAGGCCCAACCGAATGGCAAAACTGGGCTAAGGACCGAGCCCATGACGCAATACATATTCAACCCAACATCCCCCATCTAATGGTCGCGTTGCTGATAAGATCAGAATTCAACAGTGGCTTTTGAGAGTTATGATTTCTAGTCGGGTTTTGAATTCGTACCTGCAATTATAGTTATTAGACTTTTCCGAGTGGGAGACTGTTGGATTAGGTGTCTAAGCCCATAACTATAACTGGTATGTACTTGACCTGAGATTAGCATGGACCATTTCAGGTTGCCTTCACCAGAACAATCTGATAGGATGGATAATTGAGAAAGAGGTTATTTGTGATTTATTAATATATATTATAAGAATAATATATTAATTGAGAAATCATATTATTTAATTGGTATTGATCAAGGATTAATTTGGAATTAATTTAGTGATCAAAAGAGACTGCTTAAATTTACGGGTACTGATTAAGTAAATCAGTAATACTTATAGTTTGGGCTAAAGATCCATGTTGATTAGGATTGGACTAAATCTTTGTGAGAGTCCATGAAGAGTTGGTCCAAAAGTCTAATGAGTTATTGGATTAAAAGCCCAAGTGAATTAGGGTTGACAAGTTGAAACCCTAGGAATTCCAAATTATAAAATGGACCCCTAGCTTTCTAAAACCGGCCCTAAGTGTAACAACCCGATATTTTTAAGTCAATGTAACATTCAAAAAGTCAAATGTAATAAACTGTTTGGAATCAACGAAAATAGCATAAAAATGAAGTGTTCAAAAATCTAAATTGGGATACTCAAAGTGTTAGATATCGTGCCAAGGTTTCCAAAAACATGAAGAACACTCAAATCCGAGTTATAACGAAGGAGTTATGACCAATCGAAAATCCACGACACACCCGGTAAAACACTACTAAACGTAAAAAGTGAAACTTCAATAAAGTACTTTTTAGCCTTAGGTATCTAAACGAAAGTCATAGATTTTGTTAAACCGTGAGCATACATAAAAAGAACGCCCAAATCTGACTTCGTATGAGGAAGTTATGATTTTTCTAAGTTTCGAAACAGCGGTAGACAGCTAAAAATTCGGAATAAAGATCGAGCGATTTTTAGCCGACGCAACCTAAACGAGAGTTCAAGGTCTCTACAATAGTAGTACAATGGTAAAAAGACAGACGAAAACGGACGTCGGATAAAGAAGTTATGGATTTTTAACGGAATTATCGTGTCCCGGCCTATTAAATAAAATATAATTAAAAATAAAGTCAAAATTTGCCGACGAAGTCTAAATCAAAGTTGTAGAGTATTTTCTCACCTTCGCGTGGATATAAAGAACGTAAAAAACGAAGCTCGTATGCGAAAGTTACGCATTTTTGAAGTTTTTGGCACGCATTACGAAGCTTATCCGAAGGAGTACGCCCAGCGTACTTCGGAGTACGCCCAGCGTACTGAATGGAGGGCCTCGGATCGGCCACGTCGCCCCTACCACTCTACTGCCATCCCATCCGAAGACCCGAGACCGTGACATCATCGCTGACGTACGCCCCGCGTACGAGGGTACGCCCAACGTACGAGGTACGCCCCGCGTACTTCGGAGTACGCCCAGCGTACGAGGGCAGTGTTCCTCACCTATAAATAGGATGCGAGACCTCCGACTTTCCTTGCCCATTTCCTCCTTCTCTCTCATTCTTACTCCACATTTAGCATCCCGAGACGATCCCGACTTCCCGGTTTCATAGCTCAACGCCGACGAAGGTCCGAAGCCCCGAGATTCCCGAGAATCTCACCACTTTCCGGTCGAGGTGTCGCCCGAGGAAAAATCTCGTTTTCTTCGAATCATCACACTTTCCAGGTGAGTTCATACCCCTACTTTTTCACGTCTTTTCATGTTTTAGGGGGGGGGAATACAAGTGCAATACGAGAAAAACTTATCGTTTTATACGGATTCACATACATCACCTACATTTTTTATAAATGTTAAAATAACTTTGATATCAACGTTATACTTTACATGCAAAGTTAGTATTACAATGAGTTTTTATCGCCAAATGGAACACACTTTCGGAAAAACTATAATGGGTATAGTTTGCGGGTTATTCATTACATCTTTACGTAAACATTGTGAAAATGAAATACTTTCATCTACATGAAATATAGACTTTTCTTTTCGTAAATCTATTAAATACTAAGAGTTGTGAGACATTCAGCTTCAACGTACTCTCAAGTACGTATTTTAAGTCCTGTATTATAAACCATAATCTCTTGGAGGGAGAGCGTGATACTTGTGTATAGATCTATACGAGATTGACAATCCCGCACCTAAACTGTTAGCTACAGTTAGACCGGCAGGTCTGGGGTGACAAACGTCATAACACTACAACGCCTGAAGAACGTTGTTACAGGCAGTCTGGGTCAATAGCAAGGTTATAAAACTCACACGGTAGTATTAAAATAAGTTTGATTTACGAGACTTTTGATACATTCAGTAAATACATTATTTGAGTATAAATACACTATCACTATTCGAGCACGAAAGACACCATTGTACTCCAGCCTTTGGAATCTTTTTCAAACTATATGTAGAAAATATTGGATTTTCTGGAAAACACGTTCAGTTATTTTTACTAAAGGACATACAAATTTCAATACAAAAACGCTTATGAACTCACCAACTTAATTGTTGACATTTTTTCAAAACTACTTGTATTTCTCAGGGAATCGGTAATACAGGTAACCATCAGCTTTTGGAGAAGGAACGCTAAGGCGTCTATTATCAAAACATTTTAAATCATCATATTTGTAATATTCTTTTGAAACATGTATTACACGCAACAATGTAAGTTTTTATTATATTTATGATGGTTGTGTTTACTTTCTTTACAATATTCAACTGTTATGATACTACGTGAAGTCATCCGCCCCCGAATGTTTCCGCCATTCTGGTTTGGGGGTGTGACACTAAGACTCCTAAGGTGAATGCCTAGCCGATTTTGTGTACTCCTAGCCTCTCTCTCATTATCCTCCACTTGTTCATGGTGTTTGTGACTTGTTTGAGGCATCACACTTGAGGTGCTAAGCTCTTGAAAGGCCAATAACTACAAGCTACAAATAAGAGGTATTCTTCTAACTAGTTTTATGATTCATGTACCAAATTTGTATGCTAGATAGGTTTCATGCTTTGGATATTTTTTGTTGCATGTATAACTAGAGAAAACTTAGATCCAAATCATTAGGGTTGTATGCACCATAGGAGTGTTATAGTACAGAAAACCCAACAAAATGTACAGAAATTTGTGATTGCTAAATTCCAACAGAAAAATTTGGTAATGGAGCAATGGTGATAGGTGTATTGGTTGTAATTGGAGATGAAGTGGTGGTCGGAGAAGGTGGAGGAGTGGGAATATGAAAGAAATCATTTGTTAAAGGAACAAAAGTTGAAATCGGAGATGATACCTTCTGAATAGATCCGGTAGGATTGGTTCCAAGACCAATCGTTCTGAAGTCACAGCTGTATCCTCAACATCCTTCTGAACTTGTTCATTCCTCCGAACATCCGAGTGAGTTCTTAATTCAGAAGGCTCTTGAGCAATCGGAGAAGGTGATCTCGGTTTACGATCTTGCTTCTTGACCTTCTTCGGTTTTGATACTACTTCCGAAGGAGTAGTCGTTGGTTTTCTCTTTCCTCCCCTCTTCACTTTGGTACCCTCTTCAATAGCTTTCTTGAAGTCTACAGGCATGGGTTGAACACTAGATGCAGGAAGCTTTCAGTACTCATTCACGATGACATTGTCAGTCGGAACATTCAACAACATGGATTTCGGAATAGAACCCATGAAGTTGAACTTGGTTTGATCAGATGTTACAAAAGAGGAGGTTTGTAGAAACGGAATCTCAGCCATAACCGAATCTTCTACCACCGGAACCTGGAAGTGAGTCAGGGCTCGCTTGACAATGACAGACCAAAACCGAGCACACGAGATCTTAGAATGTCGTGTAGACGAAACAGTGCTTTGAACAAGTTGAGTCCAAAGAATATCACCATAGTCCAAATTGATTCCTATGTAAAGACCATAGATTAAGGTGTAAAATAATTTACTGGCACTATCAGACCCAGCAACCCTTTCAGATAAGCTCTTGAACAACAACGTGAAAAGTCCATTCCACATATAAGGTAGACTAGACTTCCTGAACTTTGATAGAAGTGAAATATCGCCAATAAACCCCATCTGGTAGAACATCTCAATCAGTGCAGAAGAAGAAATTGAGTCAGGATCAACAAGCCCTTTAGTAGCAGTAAACCCTAGACGTCTGTAGAAACGAGCTTTTGAAATCGAAGTCTTGTGAGAAGCAACCTCGAATGTAATAATCCCTTCAGCCTGACTATATTTTGAAATAGTATACGCCTTCGACAGATTAACCAAGGGTACAGATTCAACCATGGTCAATGCTTGAGCCAGTGGTGAGAAACAGAGACATTCGATCATAGGCCTTAAAGCTTCAGGATATCGAGAAGAATCAAGATCGAGGGTAAGGTTTTGGTGAGGCTTCACGTTCAACATCATCACATAATTAGATTGATCAGCAAATGAGATAGTCTCAGATGAACCAGCCATGGAAGCAGTCGAGACGATGATGAATAGTAGAGAGAGAAAAATAGGGTTTTTCTCCTTGAGAGAGTTTGAATTCTTTGATAGTGGTGAGAGCAAATCAATCATCAAAACCCTTTTTATACATCATCATAGGTGAGATAAAATCAGAGATTGACGGTCCATTATCCCTGAAACGTAGTCTGGGAAAGCGTAACAGGTCATCATGCGTAAGACGGCGTCTAACAGACAAGTGTGATGTCATGAAATTGAAAATGGTGTGCCCAATTTTGAATCCTTATCTCCAATTACCGCCTTTTCAGATCTGAAATTTCAGAAGAATTGTGGATAACAATAATCAACTGAAATTAGAACCAGACTTTGAAAAATTATCAAGTTTTTTTGTGCAAGAGCGTGCCAAAGAAAAAGAAATAAAACAAGTTTATATCTAGGGGATTCTGTGATGTAAATTAAAAAATCAACATAAAAGCAGTTGGATCCCAGGCAACGATCTCTTCCTTCGGAGTCAAGAGAGACTCGAAAGTACTTGTGTGGTTTCTCGTTGAATTACAATCATCTATCTGTTAAGAAATAGTGAAAGGATTCTTTTGAGTAGGCTGCAAGCGTGGCTTCAGCTTCAACCAAATTCCGAAACTCAACATAAGTTCAAAAATCCGAATGAAGTACTAGTTTGACTGGTGTAGCCATTAAAACAAGTAAGCTTTGAATATCTTATAATTGACTAGATAGTAGTGAAATCTCAAGAAAAATAAAAACAGGATCCTTTGGGAAGAAAAGTCTTGGGTCGAGAACATAAAGATTACTCAAAAATTAAAAAAAATGAGATTTCAAGATGTGAAAGGTACACACCATGTAGGTTTTAATCATCAATTCATTGGTGAAAAATCTAGAACAATTTAATTTTTCACCGTCAATTCAGAAATGGGTTTTGGATTTTGGGGTTTCACTTAAATTGTGGTGATAACGATTTAAAGATCATGAACACAGATGTTGTGCAATAATAGACCTCAGTGGTAAATTCTGAGAATCTCAAGGGTTACAATGGTGAAAGCGAATGTGATTGAGAAATTACAAGGTAGTTCCGAAGAAAGTGTACCTCTGCTATAAACGAAGGACTAAGAAGTCAACTCTTAAATCAATGTGAGAAGAGTAAGGTAGCTCAACGACTTATGTGATCAATTAGCTTGATTGTGAAGAAACAATCAAAATGAAAGTTTCAATAAGGCTTCAAACATAGAGTCTTAGAGGCTTGGGTCAACATGCAGCAACATGCTTCTAGGGACACTTAGCTAGTACAAAGATTCAGAATGTTATACCCGCCCCATCGTTCTGAATTGAGATCATGATGTACATGTACCTAAAAGCTTCTCAATAGTAAAATATTTTTGGTATTTTTAATTTTCTGAAAAAGACAAAATAGAAATAAAGAAAATATTTTTGTATTTTTTTGATTTTCTAAAAAAGATAAAACAGAAATAAAGAAAATATTTTTGGATTTTTGATTTTCTGAAAAAGATACAACAGAAATAAAGAAAATATTTTTGGATACTGGATTTTCTGAAAAAGAAATAAAAACAGAAAAACAATTCAGAAACACTAATGAACAGTATCTTCCGAATTATTTTGAAGCTCGGAACCAGTCAAAAGACACTTAATATAAAAAGTATATAGAGGCGTTTTGAAACCCCGATGAACAATGCGCTCCAGACCATTTTGAAGCTCGGACCATGAACAGTAAAATCTAAATGATTCCGAGTGCTCGGATGAGAACAGTAAAATCCGAATCATTCTGAATGCTTGGAACGTGAACAGTAACTTCCGGTTATGAATGGGATTTCAGAATCGAATCTGCTTCTATCATTCTGAGACCTTGTAAAATATGATTGAACGTCATTTCTGGTAAGGCCTTTGTAAAGATATCAGCCAATTGTCAGAGGATCTTACAAATTGTACTTCAATGTTTCCATTCTCAACGTGATCCTTGATCAAATGATATCTCAGTGCAATATGTTTTGTCTTCGAGTGTTGCACTGGATTTTGACAAATCCGAATTGCGCTTTCTGAATCACAGTATAACGGAATCCTCTTCATATTTATCTCGTAATCTCTAAGCTGACTTTGAATCCAAACAACTTGTGAAGTGCACGATGAAGCAGCGATATACTCAGCTTTGGCAGTGGATAAAGAGACACATGTTTGCTTCTTAGATTCCCAACTAACTAGTTTGCCATCCAGAAACTGACATCCTCCGGTTGTACTTTTACGATCAAGACCGCATCCACTAAGATCAACATCAGAGTATGCTTGCACAAAGAATCCAAAGTTAGAAGGGTACCGGATTCCGAGAGAGGTGGTTCTTTTTAGATATCGGAGAATATTCTTCACAACAGTCATATGTGGTTCACGTGGATTCGCCTGAGACCTGGCACAATAGCAAACAACAAACATTATATTTGGACGACTAGATGTTATATACATTAAAGATCCAATCGTTTGTCTATAAAGAGTCATATTTGTTGCTGGCTTGTCCAAGGATAGTGTAAGCTTCGTTCCGAACGCCATTGGAACCTTGACCTTTGAATCTCCCACCATTCCAAATTTTGCAAGTAAAGAGTTCGTGTAGGCTTCCTGGTTGATGAATATACCCTCCGAACTCTGTCTAATATTTAAATCTAGGAAAAAGTTAATAGGACCCATTGAGCTCATCTCAAATTTAGTTTCCATCGGTTTTTGGAATTCAGTTGTTAATCTAGGATTAGTGGATCCGAAAATGATATCATCAACATAAATTTGGACGATCATAAGATGGTCACCATTTTTCTTGCGAAAGAAGGTTGGGTCGACCGAGCCTTGTTTAAATTTGGATTGTTTAAAGAATCGAGTTAGGGTTTCATACAATGCACGAGGTGCTTGTTTTAGACTATACACAGCCTTATCCAAAATGTAGCAATGATTTGGATATTTTGCGTTTACGAAACCTGGTGGCTGTTCCACATAGTCTGTTTCCTCTAATTTAGCATTCAGAAACGCACATTTCACGTCCGTTTGATAGACTTCGAAATTTTTATGGGCTGCATAGGCAAGGAAAATACGAACAGATTCTATCCTTACAACTGGTGCGAATGTCTCTTCATAGTCTATGCCTTCCTCCTGGTAGTATCCCTTCACAACTAATCGTGCCTTGTTCCGAATTATGTTGCCTTCTTTGTCAAGCTTATTCCTAAACACCCATTTTAATCCGACCACAGATGCATCCCTTGGAGTTGGAATCAATCTCCATACTTTGTTACGCTCAAACTCATTAGGCTTTTCTTGCATAGATTACACCCAATCGGAATGATCAAGAGCAATCTTTACAGTTTTAGGCTCAATTTTGGAGATGAACGAATTAAACATGCATAATTCCATCTTTGAAAATAATATAGTTTGATTCGCTTTTTGTTGAGCTCTTGTGAGAACTCCTGAAGAAGCTGCTCCGATTACTTGAGATTTAGGATGATATTTGGTCCATTTTGCTAATGGAGGATAGTTCGGATCATAATTTGGATCCAATTATGCATCCGCGTCTTCGAATTCCGATCGAGAGTCAGAGTCATTATTTTCATTCTCGTTCTCCCCCTAGAAGTTTGCATGTGACTCTACGTTCGGAATCAGATTCTCCCCATGGATCAGAATATCAGCATTAACTTCTGGATTTGAATCCTCCCCCTCAACAGGTGTATCATATGTGGAGGTTGAAGTGGAACCGTCCCCCTGAACTGGAGCATTAGAAGCGTGTGGCTGAGGTGGAATTTCAGAACCTTTCGGAATGGGTGACTCTTTTCCAAGATCTTTGGCAGCGTCGCCAATGATTTTCTTCAGCTCATCTTCCTTATTATTTGTTGCATTGGATTATGAAGAAATAGCCTTTTCGGGCTCATCAAACAAGTTCATGAATTCCTCGTAAATATTTGAAAGAGGAGTCGTCATTGGATTTGTCGAAGGAAAAATCTCCTCGGATGGACAGTCAGCTTTCTGATACTTCTTTAGATAATTATCATCAAAGGTGACATAATAGGTTTCTTCTATCTTTCTTAACTTTTTGTTCAGAACCCTATATGCCTTCGAAGTAAGAGAGTACCCTAAAAGTATTCCTTCGTCTGCTTTCACATCAGATTTATTCCGTTGCTCTTTGGAATTGAATATGAAACACCTAGCACCAAAGACATGAAAGAACTTTACGTTAGGTTTCCATTTATTCCGAATCTCATAAGGTGTGATTAATAATCTTTTATTGATTAAAGAACGATTCTGAATGAAATAGGCAGTTCCGATAGCATCAGCCTAGAAATAAAGTTGAAGGTTCGCAAAAGATAGCATAGTCCTTTCAGCTTCGCAAAGGGACCGGTTTCATTTTTCAACAACACCGTTCAGCCGAGGAGTGTAAGGAGCAGAGAGGTTGTGAGAAACTCCTTTTTCAGTTAAGAATTCTTCAAACGCTTGGTTTTGAATTAAGAACCATTATCACTGCGAACTTTCCAAACAGGCTTTTGCGATTGAAGCTCAATATGCTTGATGAAATCCTTTAGCTTCGAAGTGGCATCTGATTTATGTCTAAGAAAGTAAACCCAAGTAAATCTTGAAAAATCGTCAACTATAACTAGAATATACTTATTACCACCAATGTTCTCGATGACAGATGGGCCACAAAGATCAATGTGTAACAGTTCTAGTGGTTCAATTACTTTGGTATTGATAATAGTCGAGTGACTTTTACGACTTTTCTTTCCCAGCTCGCAAGCAGCACACAGATGTTCCTTCTCAAACTTCAGAAAAGGTAAGTCTCGCACAAGAATGCCTAGTACAAGTTTGTTGATGTCCTTGAAATTTCGATGTGAGAGCCTTCGGTGCCATAGCCAATTGTCATCCGAATATGCTTTCGTAAGTAGGCAAATAGAAGGATTCCCGATGATTGGTTTTATGTTAAAAGGAAACATCTATCCCTTTCTTTTGGATTTCAGAAGCACTGTTTTTGTTTTCTTCTCAATAACCTATAATCAATCATCATCGAATGACACTTTCAGCCATGTACCTACAACCAATTGAGAAACACTTATTATATTATGTTGCAGGCCTTCCACATAAGCTACCTTCCGAATGGAGAATTCGCCATTCGTAATCATGCCATATCCTTTAATTTCTCCTGTGGCATTGTTTCCAAACTTTACTCTGCCACCATCCTTCAACGACTGTAATTCCCTCGGTTCTTCTCACCTTCCTGTCATGTGACGAGAACAACCACTGTCGATGTACCATTTAGAGTTGTATTGTTCGTCATGCATTACCTACAAAATTCAGAGAGATTTAGGAACCCAAACCTTCTTCGGTCCTTGTGAGGATTTCTTAAGAACAGGAAAAGTTACATTCGTATCAACCCAGAAGGTTCTTTTTAGCAAAATACTATTCTCCCCTTTGAATATTTTAAAAACCTTTATTTTATTTCATCAAGATTAATTTCAACCACATCTAATTTCCATTGGATAAACTCTTTGTGTTTCTTAGCCATTCTCATTGCAAAGGTTTTTTCCTCCTTTTCAATTTAGCTTCGTATTCCTCGAGAGAAATCTCTGGTTCCGAAACAACTTTATTTTTGCCTTTAACATCTTTTGATGTGTTGACAGATTTTGAAAAATTTGTTTTCAAAGGACAACTGGATTTTGATTTTTCAACAGATTTTGTAACTTGAGGTTTTGAAACTTGTTTTTTTGAAAAATGTGTTTTTGAAAAAGTTTTGGCTTTCGGATTCTGAGTATCAGAAGAGTTCGTATTTTGAACCGAAGATCTTTCTAAATTAACAGAATTTTGATTGGAATTTTTGCTTTTCCAAAAACGCTTTCTATCTTGTAAGTTTTTCCTATATTTCACATCCATCTGCCTTTTCTTTGCAACAATTTCTTCAGTAGACAAATGAACCTTAAACCTAGGTTTCTCTTTTTGAATTGGCTTATAGGTCTGTTCGGAGATGTTTCACTCGGGACATCCTTTGTGCCACTAGGTCCTGCCTGATCGTAACGAAGGTCAACACGATTCAGTGGTTCCGAAAACGTATTTTCCTTTCATTTTCCATGAAGTCATTTCGGAAAGAGCTTTTATTTCGTCCGAATTTTCTATTGGACCAGACCATAAAAATTCATCACAACCATTAGCATTATCATTATTAACAATGGATGTTAATTCTGAAGTGTCGTTTTTGTTCAGTCCGGTTTTTCCGGAAACTTGATTCGGAACAATTTTTACTTTTGGAAAAACTGTGGCTTTTGCTTTTAAAACTTCTGAACCTTTATTTTCAACAACACGAACATATTCAATTGAGTTTTTAGAAATCAAATTTTTCTTAGGTTCAGCCTCATTTTGAACAAACGCGGAACAATCTATCTCATCCTCTACAAAAATTTCAATCATGTCGCTTTCATCAAATTCAGAAACGTTTTTAGTATCAAAAGTATTTTCTGAACTTAATTTTGTGCATAACGAGTCAATTTTTTGCACAGTATTAGATTTAATTTGTTCATTATCTTTATCATCCAACATTTGTTTTAACATATTCTTATGTTCTTTAGACTGAATGTATGCTTCTATTTTGTCAATCCCAATTTTGTACGAATCGGAAACATTATCAGAGGACACAATAGATTGAAACTTATAACACTCTGCATCGATTTCATCGTCTTTCAATTCGAGAAAGGGTAAAATCATTTTATATATTTTTTTTACCTATTTGACAATCAAGATGCAGTTGAGTGATATTGAAATATAAACGCTTTGCAATTAAACAGAAAATGTTTCTTTGTTTCAGAATTGCTAAATTGTCTCTCTTAAGATAAATGACATCATCTTTTGACCTATTAAGCTCTAATTCTAGATTCTCTATCCACATCCTTCTCTCTTCACTTTTATTTGTTACCCTGCTGATTTGATCATTTAGGTTAGAATTGCTTAGACGTGTTCTCTTTAAACTATCACTAAAATTAGAGACAATATAACTTAAATCATATAATTCTGATTCGTAACGAGTAACAGTAATATTAAGGGATTGTAGTATAGAGTGTAACTTATTGATGACCTTCTCGCATTCACTCACCTGTTCAGAAACATGTCTTACAACAAAACAATTTTCAGAGGGTTGGCCGCCATCAGTCGTGTATCCCCTCTATTTCGAGACCCCTCTCTGAACCATCAGACATCTTCCTTCGTATTCCTGAGCTTCAGACTTTGCAACAAAACATCCACCATGTGTAGGCTTCCGAACCTCACCATCTTCAGAATCTGGACTATACTTCAACACATCCATCTTCCTCACTACCTTCCTGTACTATCAAAGCAGGCTTCGCATTCCCAACACTCTTTTTCCTTAAATCCTATATCTTCTGAAGATAGTAGGCTTCATCTTTCTCAACCTCCTTCTTCTCATTCAATCTTCTTAACATACACTCCTTAGCAAAATGATTCTTGCCATGACAGTAATTACAATCATAGCCAGAATCTCCCAACAACTTCTTCTCTTGTTTTTCTTCATCCTTTTGAGATTTCTTAAAGCTTGCATCCTTTTGCTTGTGTGAACTGTAGTTTCCCATCCTATTCCTGTTCTTGAAACGTCCAAAGTTCTTTTAACCAAACTTCTTGGGATTGGATACTGTTGGGTATTTGTGTTGCGTCTTTATGGGCTTTTGTAATAGTCTTTTGTGTATCCGGGTTGGGCCTGTCCACCCATGATTAATGATTAGGGTTTTACTATTTAAGGTGCATCCATATATCGTGTATTTGTTAATCGTGTCATTGTAAACCCTACACACCTCTACAGTAGCAGTTCTTTATCGAGCTCTTCTGAGGCTGTGAATTATAATCATTCGACACATTCTTGATTCATATTATGTGTTTGATTGTTATTATCTATTTGAATCTAAACGATCTTTAGAGTTTATTTCTCATCAGATACTAACATAACATATTCTTATTTCGTAAGATCACAATCCGAAAGATCGGATTCAGAATCTTCTTCAGCTACCTTTTTGCCCTTCGCAACCAGGGCCAACGATCCCATGCTAGAAACAACCTTCACATCCTTCGTCACTTCATCTTCGTGGGATCTTAGAATTCCCACAAGCTTCGCCAAAGTGTAGCTCTTGAACTGTTCATGAGCTTTTACTGTGGATACAGCTGCTTTCCATTCCGATCTCAATCTATTCATAAACGTGACTTTTTGCTCTATTATTTCACGCTTAATTTTGTGTTTTAACATCCTACTCAAAAGATGATTAAAACGATTGAATGTTTGATCTAGTTTTCCTTCTGGCTTTTGAACAAAAGCACCAAATTTCGATAGAAGCAATGTTTGAACTGAGTGTTCCAAATCTGCATCGCTTAAATAAAGCTCCTTTAACCTATCCCAGATTTCCTTTGCCGTCTCACATGCACTCACCAGACGAAAATTATCTAGTGGAAGAGCAAACCTTATTATTCTCAACGCCTTGATGTAACTTTGCAACTTGTCTTTTTTATCCTGAGGAATATTTGTGTGTTCAATAAGAAGAGCATTGTATTTAGCTTGAGTTTTGATAACTTTCCAGGTTGCTGTGTGAGAAAACGTCTCGTGTGTCATTGCTTGCCATATGGTTGAGCCGTGTTCTTCAAGACCTAGAACATAGTCTTCGAAGTACAAGGCCCAAACTTCATAATCCTGTGGGAAGAGGATTGGGATCCCGGTAGTAGATCTGATGCTGCTGGATAGACTAAAAGAAAAAGAATGGGGATCTTCGTGCTGCATGATTTAAAGATTCACAGAAACTTGCATAGAATCAGATGTGTAAAACAATAAATGAGTTTAGGGTAAAATAAGGGTTTAGATGTGACGTCTATAATCGATAGAAACGATGAAGACAACAAAACAGATCCAATAAAAACGCAAACCCTGACAGAACTCGATTGAAGATTAGCGTATGAGTTACACAATCTCCTGCTCTGATACCAATTGTAGAAACAATAAAATTAAGATTGATAAATTCTAAACAATAAAGTGAATCAAATAACAGCAACAAAGATCAAAGATGTGTCGAATGCTTAATATTATCAAAGCTCTAGAAAAGTTCAGCGTGAACTTCTCTGTGAGAGCTTGGTAGGGCAATACAAACGATAACCCTAAAATGATACATGCATGCACATTGAATAGTCTAACCCTAGTAACCATAAAAACATATGGACATGCCCAGCCCGTTAATAAATGAGACTATTCTAGTACAAAACACTTTGACACAATACATTAATAACCTAATAGGTTTCTCCATCGAGTGATCCTCTCCAGTATTTCTATGTTAATCTCGGGTTAGATGTTTTCACGCCATGACTTGCCTCTCCTCTTGTCTACAGATCTCAATTACGACATCTACATGTAATATTTACTCCATTTTCGACTCAAATTTCTTCAATCTCTTTCTAATGTACTCTATTTTGTAATTACATAGATGATGTCACCTTCATTTTCGTTCATCCTCATCTGATTCAAAAACTACAAACTTATCTGAGTTGTTGTTCATTTGATTTTAAAATTCAAGCATGTTACTTTTTCACCCAGTATTCTTGCGGTTCTTTTTTTCTTTCAAAATACAACTCCCAAGTTCACATAATAGGTAGTATGTTAATTATTAATTTGAGATTATTAGCATATAATTGTTTGATATCAATCGGTTAGTTCATACTTTTTATTTGGTGTTAGGTGTTTGATAAAATGTCACAATGAGTTTTTTTAACTGAAAAATGATACTGTATCAGTAAGTTATAGATTGGTTAATGCATACAATTTGCTTTATTTTTTCCATCTTGTATTTCTCATTACATCATGAAATGGCCATTCTATGAAGAGTCATATTTTATTGTTGTTGCTTCCAACCTAAATTCAAAAGTATTCTCTATTGTAAGATCATGTTATATGCAAGTCTGATATGAAGATTATAGTTTATTTTATACTGTTTTTGCATAATTTAGGTTCTTCAATTGCTGATGACAATGTTTCATAGAGATCTCAATGTGCTTGCTGCTTTCTCTCACAAAACCTATCCATGTGGACTTCTGCAATTCAATGCCCCCATATTAACAAACATTCTCTCTAAATGATTCTAACTTTAGATATTACATTACCTGAACTTTGTAATCTTTTAAAAAGTCCGTGTTATGTTAAAGTTGTAGCATACCTCACTTGTTTTATTCTTGATTTATGTAAATGTTATTAAGCAGTTCCCCTATCATTTTAATTGTTTAAGTCACTTATATGCAAAGTTACATATATATATATATATATATATATATATATATATATATATATATATATATATATGCCACCTATACAAAAAATCAAATTCGTCTTTATATACATAAACATCTATGTGTCATGTTTAATGATCTCTGAATTGCATTTCATTGGCACTACGGATTCATGAACAAGTGTATGTACTGTTGTTTTGTATTTGCTATTCTCGAATTGTGTTTTTTTGGGACTAGATGTGCTTTAAAACTATGTGTAATTCATCCCAAATCTTCATTAATTGGTGAACTACTAAGAAAAATCTTTCGCTCCTTGAGATATAGAATAAAGGTGGTGTTGAATTTGATACATCAAGGCACCATTAGATTGCCCCCGATGTTGAAAAAGCTATCGATAGAACTCATGGAGTTGTAATCGAACCATTTCTATTTATATACATCACTTTTACAATACACAGTATAAAATATACATATATAGTTTATAGTTAATAGTTTACAATTTATTCATGTAGGAATAGTCTCTTTCAAATAAGTAACTCGAGTTGATGTCCACGTTTAATCTTGGTTGAACTTCTTGTTGAAAATTGAACTGCTTTGAGCAGATAGGACAATAAGCTTTGTTTTTTTTTCCAACATCTGATTATAGCAATCCACATGTATACCATGTCCACAATACAATAATCTCATTCTCTTAATCGAGTCAAAGAGATACTCATGGCATACAGGGCAATTATTTTTCATGCAATTCTCTACACAAGTGTGAGAACCACGCATCTCTACTACAAAGCAACATCCATACTTATGGAAACGATAGTTCTCTTCACGAGCATCGCGTCTGCATATCCCACATTTGTAACAATGGAACTTATATCTTGATGGATCATCATCAAACAAGTTGCAAATTCCACAAAAGTATTCCACCATCTTCACTTCGCAATTACCACAAATCCGATCAACATTTTGTTCCATATTACACACCATACAAAAAACTTGTGTAACATCTTTCAAGACCATTTTGTGCCTTTCGTTAGGATCGTTATTGTGACAGTGGTGGCACCAAAATACCTTGTTACAACAAGGAGCACGGAGTTTGCATTTCCTATGGTAATGTTCGCAGCCATGTGGAAAATTTCTTAAATCCAAGCGTGCTACTAGCTATATATTAAGCATTCAAGTCATTAAACTTGTACACATTTTCTATAATGAACATTTTGTTAATCAATATTTACCCTTCATAAAATAAATGAAACAAACTAATTAGCAATTACCTCAGTCTTAGTATTCTCTTCAAAATTCTCCTGAAAACTTAGTGCAATCTCAAGTTTTTCCACAACAAGAGACATCTTTGGCCGTTCTTTATGATATTTTTGCAAACATTGATAGGCAATGTCTGAAAATGTTTCTAAGGATCTGGGATCCATATCGTGTTTCAGTTCATGAAAGATAATCTCATCTAGTTTCTTCTCTTTGTATCTTTTTTTCCACCTCCGCACTAAACTCTGTAAACGACCATTATTATTTTCAAAGCATAATCTCCGAAATAATACTTGAAACATTACCACACCAAAATAATATACATCCGACTCCTTCGTTAGGATGTTCATCTCCATATACAGTGGATCGATGTACCCAAAGGTACCAACAATGTTGGAAACAAGATAGGTGTGTTGTTGATTAGCAGGTCCTATTTTCGACAGTCCCATGTCAGAAACTTTAGCATTCCAATTCTCATCCAGTAGAATGTTGGAACTTTTTATATCACGATGGAGGACTCTTTGTTGTGTGTCCTTGGGATCATGAAGGTAGCTTAGTCCCTTTGCAACTGCAAAGCATATCTTGAGACGTTGCTTCCACTTGAGAGTAGTGGAACTTAGATGGAGATCAAGGCTTCTATGAAATGCATGTTCATACACTAGAATGTTCTCTCCATCTTCGTTGCAAACTCCTAAGAGGGATATGAGATTTTCATGTGTGTAACGGGAAAGCATCAAGATCTCTTTCCAGAATTGAGGGTCTCTTTGCCCATACCTACGATCTAAACGCTTGAAAGCAACCATGGTTTTCCCCTTAGAGTGAGAGAGTACTCCTTTGTAAACCATCCTGAAACCACCTTTTCCAATAAGATAGTTGGGATCAAAGTTGCCAGTGGCTGATTTTATTGATCCAAGTTGGATTCTAAGATGTTGAAATTCTTCCAAGAACTCCTCCATTATTTCTTGATCAAATGGTGATTAGGAAATTCAAATCAAGCTTTGGAAGCCGTTGTTGGTGTAAATAGCTATTGAAATTTGGGGAGAAGTACTTTGCTTGTGTGAGGAGAGATGCGCTCAGTGTTCATCACACATACCCACTTTTATCATTTATAAAAGAGTAAATCACATAAATGGTCCTTATATTTTACTAAAAACAAGATTTCTCTCCAAAATCTTTTTTTGTTACAATTCCCTCCTTAAGTTTGAAATTTGTTACGGTTTTGGTCGTTGGACAATGTGAAATCACATTCCTATCCTTTTTGAAAGTTATGGATCCACCCTTTAGTGTAAGACACATGTTCTGGTACTAATGGCATATGCTTAGGTTATATTATTGACATTTCTTCCCCATCTGAATTGGTTTCATTTCAACTTTTTTTTAAGATGGCCAAAGATACCACTTATAAAGCCTTGGTAAAGATATCAGCGAGTTAAAAAAACTAGACTTCAATGTTGGAATTAATAGAATTATATTGTATGCAAATATAGAAGGTTAAGTTAGTTGTTTGAGCTTTAATGTTATGGAATTAAGATCAATAATTGGACAAACGAATACTAATGTTTCTATTATTCATTAAGAATGAAAACAAACGGCTAGAATGAGATACCTACAAAGCTTGTAAACTGTGACAACCGTCAAAATTCGAGTTAGTTCTAGATTTGATAAACTTAGTTGCACATGTAGGCACGACACATACTAGACTTAGTAACTAGATGCTAAGTTATAACCTACTAAAAAAGGAAACAATTAGAAACGATGGACAGTGTACTTAGATTTCACATTGTTATGTGAATTCTACAACTACTTAACTGTAGAGACTATCCATATTCGGGTCACTCTTTGACTCGAACACCTTTTCATGAATCATACACACACATTATGCACTTGACCTAGTAGTAGAAATTAGGTCGGAGTCTCGTGGAACTTAAGTCGAAGTTGAAACTATGACTAGTATACTTGGTTCTTCAAGTTCACTTGAATCTCGGAACCACTACATAGAATGCCAATAAACCGATAAAATAAGTTACAAACATTATTTATAACCATAAAAGAGTTATAATACCATAAGATAAATTGAAGTCTCAAATATTCTATTGATTTTAATATCCAAAGATTTACAAACTCTCAAAAACCCTAAATGTCCTAAAAACTCATATTTATAAACTTTAACCTTAAAAATTCTATAAAAATAATTATGAACCTTATAATATTATCTTATAATAATTAAAATTATGAAAATACATTCAATGAAAATAAAAATATAACTCATTAACATTTACCCATAATTTAAAAATCAAAAATAAAGGTTTTATGAATAAAGACTTGATTTTAGTGTATATTTTATAAAAAGTTTGATATTTACATAAAAATTGAGAGATTTTATAAAATAAATTGAGTTTTATAAAACTTGAAGAGGGAGGGAGTCTCTCTCCTCCTTAAAATCGTCCCCCTCTCCAAGAAAGCACTTTATCATTTGTTCTTTCCCACACTCTTCTCTCATCTCTCTCATTTCTCTCTCTCACACACACCACCACATTTTCTCTCTCCCTCACCCTAACCCATGAATTTTGGCGGAAAATTTCATCCATTTCTACTAAAAAACATCAACATTTGAAGTTGTTCTTGAGGTAAAAACGAAAATCTTTCATTCCCCCTTCAATCTTCCTTCAAAATCTCAAGTTTTCTTACATATCTTCTTCTTCTACAACATTTTATGGATAGATTATGAATCATTTGTTCATAACCACAATTTTTATTATGATGGTGGTAGGATTTCACCCAAAAAAAATATGCATGTTGTAAATGGTGAAATCCAATGACCAAAACCTAAGTCAAAATCAACATAATGCACTTTTCTACAAGTTTTGGGTGAAAATCACCACATGCACACTAAGTTTTCTATCAAAAATGACTTTTGAACATTTGAAACTCATGAATTGTCTTCAAACCAACATGCATGTGATGATCTTCAAGCTTAGATGCTAGATGATCAAAGTTTGTTGTTAAAAGCTTTCAAATATGTTCATAAAAGATTTATTTGCAAATAAATACCTAAAACTTCTTTTCTGTTCAAATGCGATGTTTCCCAGAATCCAACCAACAATATAAGATGATCGGTAAATTTTTAGAAAATAATTCATTTTTCTCGAATTATTATAACTATTGCAAGAAAATAGGGCAATAATTCATATAAAATACTTTCTGATGTCTATAAATCCTAGGTAAATTCGTGGATGACCCCTAAAGTAAATGATTGCATCTCAGTGAGTTTCATCAATTTTTGTTACTGTTTGGTATGGTTTTGAATTTTCTTTTTGTTTAATTGAAATAAATCATAAAGCCACTTTATGGAATATGAAAAGGGTATCTAATAATTTTCACAGCTCCTACCACATGTGAAATTAAATATAAGAAAAATGGTTATACATATCTATAATTCATGAAAATTTATTTGGAAGCCTTTATGAAGTTAGAACCAAAATCTGAAGTTTGGTAATTTTTATTAACTGTTTAGTATTTTTCATGATTTGATGGTTATTCAAAAAATTAAAATGGTGAAAAATAGCTAGACATATCAAAAATTCGAGAAAAATTATCCTAACATCCTTGACTTCAGTTGAAACTAAAATACAAAGTTTGGGAAATTTTAGAACTAAATTGATTTAGTTTTTCAATATTTAATCATTGGAACACATCTAAAAATGTTAAATATTAGCATTTCAATAATGAGAATTTTCCACTTAAATTGTAATATAACAATTGATTCATTGAAATTTAATTTTCACAGAAAAAAATGTTTGTAACTTATCAATATTAAATTTTGACACAATATTGACATAATTCTATTGTATTAGTAAGTATACTAGTGTTAGATTTCGATTAGAGACTCACTAGCGAATATCATTATTGTAGGAATCGGTAGTGGTACAAGTGAAACGTAGTTCAAGGCACCATTTGCATCATCTCAATGCATTGTGAGTATTCACGACTCCCCCTATTTTCGGTTTTTATGTTTTGGGGTGGAAAAGCATGTCCGAAAAACTAATTATTGTTCGTTGTATTTAATTTGACATGTATCAAACTTGGTTGCTATATTTTATTGTGTATATGTATGCTATTGTTAATTCATGAGGCCTTATCGTGTTTAAGTCCCTGGAATCAGTTCACACAACTCATTAACTCATTTGAGCCCATGGTTATAATGGATATCGCTATTAGGAGGTAGACAACTCCTCACTCGCACGATTCGCTTGAGTGCATTTTACCATATTTCCCTATGTTAGCGATAGACATAGAAGAGGTTACCCTCGGTCATTAGGCTTGGGTTGTGAACTCATGATATAATCATTATGCACATACGAACCTTGTATCTCGTTTTAGCAACAAACTTTATTTCCCATGAGAATATGAACGTTGCATCTCATATAGGCAACATACTTTATCTCTCATGATGACAACAAACTTTGTTTACGCAAACTTATTTACTCATTTTTGCAGTATATTTCTATTTATGGAAACTTTATTTCCCATGAGAATATGAATGTTGCATCTCATTTGGGCAACATACTTTATCTCTCATGATGACAACGAACTTTGTTTATGCAAACTTATTTACTCATTTTAGCAATATACTTTTATTTATGGAAACTTTTATCAAAACTTTTATTTCGATTCTTGAAAGCAATATTATTTTTAATCTGTGAGTACTCACCAACTATTTTTATAGTTGACGCTCGTTTTATATGCTTTTTCAGGAATCATCTAGTAAGAGGCACGTAGAGACACAACACTTGTAGGAGCATTTGCATGTGTTGACTTTTAAATACATTGTAATTTCTTTTAAAAAGTTGTTCAAACTCATTGTAAATTTGTAATGATTTTTAATACTATGGTTGGTGTTGTCTTTAAACTTTTGCTATGAGACTCTTTGTACTGCCACGCCCCGTGTTTTCGCTTTAGCGGGGTGTGACATAAACTACTTCTTTTTATAACATAACAATTCATAATATTAAAGGACAAATGAGTTAAAAGCCCTTAAGTTTTCAAAAAAATATCGGTTTTATTTTTGGGCGTGTTTTAGGTCCAGTAAAACTAGATATTTTGTTTAATTTGATCATTTATACCCTTATAGTCGGTTTCACCTACTCGTTACCCGATGTCAGTAAAGACCTTAAGTTTTTAAAAAATATATTTAAATTTACTATTAATTTGATTATTATTTTCATTATTAATGTTATTATTATTACGGATGTTTAATACGTTTTTAAATGTATAAAAGTATTTTATACATACAAGTTTAAAGATGTTTTTAAATGTATACAACTATTTTAAAGATTTAAAAAAATATTTAAAATATATATTTACTTGTATTTAGTATTTAAAATTATATTTACTTATATTTAGTATTTATATACATTTGAAAGCCAATGTACATCTTTAAAAAACGTATTTATATATTAAAAATGTATTTATTTGTATTTAGGAGGTATAAATATATATGTAATTCATATGAAAAAGATATTGTATACATATAAATATAAAAATATCTATTTATAAGGTTTCTTATTCTGCAAAAGATATAATTGCATGTATTTGTACATATTAAGTATAAATATGTATTTATTTCATATTTATATGGATACGATATGTATTTATACATATTAGGAAATTCAAATCAAGCTTTTGAAGCCATTGTTGGTGCAAATAGCTCTTGAAATTTAGGGGAGAAGCACTTTGCTTGTGTGAGAAAACACCATTTAGGGCTTTTATGTCGTTTTCCCAATATTGGGTAAAACCGACATTCTTTTTAAATTGCTTGTGTGAGAAAACACCATTTAGGGCTTTTATGTCATTTTCCCAATTTAGGGTAAAACCGAAATTTTTTTAAAAAAACTTTAGGGCTTTTATGTCATTTTCCCAATATTAAATTGCTAAGGTGCAATATACCTAAGCACATTATTATTATTAAAATGGAAGGAAAATCAATTAAGACATATCACTAATATCTAATAAAATATATGAAGGGCAACAAAAGAAAATTCTTTATTCAAAAGTAAGTTATCATTCCATAGAGAGAAGAAAGTTATCATTCCTTAAACTATCATTTTTAGTTTATATTTCACATTGTCCCCCTTAAACTAGACCGACCTCGGGTTTTTGTTACACCGAGCATACATTGCATTTCTCCATGCTTCACGTGTGCCAAATCATTTGTAAAGATCTTCGCTTGTTGATCCTTCGAATTGAGATATTCGACTAAGCTTTGTCAATTTTCAACACACTCCCATATGAAGTGAAAGAGAATGTCAATATATTTGCTTCAACCATGTAACACATGATTTTTCATCAAGGCAATTGCCGACTTGTTATCAACATATAAAATGCTAGGCATAATACAATGTCCCCTAAGCTCCTTTATGAGATTCCCAAGCCAAATGACTTGACATGCCATCGTCGTGGCTACCATGAACTCCAATTCAAACATGGACAAAGCAACAATCATTTTCTTTTGCGACTGCCACATAACAACATTCCTTCCAAGATAAAAAGAACATACCGCTTGTATTTTTCTACTAACTGTACCACCATCAATACTAGTAAACCCAAAAAAGCATTATTTTTCATGACCATTTCCATAATTGAGTCTATAGTTGATGGTTCCTTTTACATACCACAAGATATGTTTTTCTACTTGGAAATGTAACATAGTCGGTTCTTCCATGAAATGACTTGCAATTCCATCCGCAAATCACAAGTTTGTCCGAGTATGAGTTAAGTACCTTAAACATACCACTACTTGCCTATATTCGATTGGGTCGAATTTTCATCCTCTTCATCTTTCTTGAACTTCAACTTTGGTTCCGTTAGTGAAGTTGTTGTGTTCAATCTAGCAATTAAAATTACGTTAAAATCTTTTTTGCATAAGCCGTTTGTCGCAAAGATATTCCCAATTTCTTTTTAGACATTTCAATTCTAAGGTAATAAGGAAGTAAACCCAATTCACTCATTCCAAATTCTTTTTTCATTGGTTCATTGAATTCGACGATGTCTTAGGTGTTTGATCCGTAATGATTAAGTCATCAACATAGACACCTAACATTGAATATTTTCCATTTTGGTTGCTTTTATAAACCGTCATGTCTTGAAAACATTTCAAAAAACTGAGTCATTTTAAGATTTTATCTAAGAGAATGTTCCAAGCTCGGGGATCTTTTCAAAGACCATAAAGAGATTTAAAAAGATTAAACTCCTTGTGACTATGTAGTTTATCAACATATCCTTCTAATTGGGTGACATAAACCTCCTCCTTGAGATCTCCATTGAGAAAAGCTTTACTTGACATCAATATGGTGGAGAACCCACCCACTTTGAGTTATAAAGGCAAGGTCACTTATAGATTCAAGTCGTGCCACCAATGCAAATTTTTTATCAAAGTTGATTCCTTGTTTTAAAACCTTTTGTGATGATTTGAGATTTATGTTTCACCACTTTTCCCAAGTCGTATTTTTTTACTTTAAAGACCCATTTCAAGTCAATTTCTTAGTGTCCAGGTGGAAAATTGGTAAGTTGCCAACTCTTATTTTTCTCGATTGAATCCAATTCTGTTTTCATGGCGTCCAACCATGATTTAGAGGTCATCGCCTCATTAAAATGCGAGTGTCGGTTTGCTGCAATAATTCAATTTTCTCTAGGTTCAAAGAACATATTTTCGTTTCAACATATATATCAGCTAATGATCATATTCCTTTAGGCACAACCTTATTTGAAGGGTTTTCTGTGTGATTTGAGGTTGAAGAAAACGAGGTTAAAATAGGTGTGTTCAAGGTTATCTCGGCTGAAAAAAAATCAGATAGGGGCTATTCGGATTCGTCAAGGTCAATCATGGGGTTGTCCAGATGCTCCAAGTTGACTTCAAGGTTGCCTCGTTCGATTATTGTAAAGGTTTTTCGTAAGGACCCAGATTTTCTAACATAATATCTAAGGGAATTATGAGAGTTTTATCTACTAATGCAGAATTCTACTATAATTAAAACACTTTAAATCCCATGTTAAATCACGAGGTTACAGTAAAATCTATTGCATAAATACAACAACGAGAAAAATACATAAATAAATGAAATTCTTTCTTCTACTCTTACTCCTTGTGCAATCTTCTTACGTACCACAGCTACTACGAGAACATGCAAAACATGAAAAATCTTCTACATCAGACCACAAGTCTGGTGAGTTATATTTATTATGTTTTCATGTTTATCTACTCTTTCTTTCTTTTCTCTTATTTCTCTTACTCTACTATCTAATCTCTTTCTTTCATAGAATACACTACTATTCTTTCTCATCTCATCACATTTGTATCTTCAACTATTTTCTCTTCACTTCTTCTCATTTCTCATTCACCTATCTTTGTTCTTTCTATCCTCTACTCTTCTTCTTTACTCTTTTCTTTTCTTATCTTACATTCTCTTAGCCAGTTCTCAGGCTCATTTCATACTCTACACATATTCTATCTTCTCTTTCTTTCGTTTAAATACTTCATCTTTTCTAATCTCTCTCTGCTCTTCTATATACTATGTGTATGCTTTTATCTGTCTCTTACTCTATTCATCACATATCTCTGACTCTTAGCATGCCTTCTCATACTGTGCTTACTCTTCATCTCTATAATCTCAACTCTAATTCCTCAACATTTTATCTTATCTAGACCTAACGGTCGCATATCATGCTCTAATCTCATCTATCTTCTAAGATAACAACATCCCACTACATTGTTGGGTAACTTATATGGAATAATTCTCCTTTCTTATGATCCCTTATGGATCCTTAATCATTCTTCTTCTCTTAAACCCCTCATGGATTCCTTAATCTTAATCCCTCGTGGATTACATCTAACTTCTTAAAATAACTCTCTTGCAATGGAACCTTTCTCTACTTCTTATTTAACCATACACATTCTTATTTCCTTAGGAATCATCTATCTATGTTCCTTAAGGAACCATCATCTCATTACCGAAGGAATCATACTTTTTTTCCTAAAGGAACCTCTATCTCATTCCCAAAGGAATAAGACTATTGTCCCCAAAGGAACCTCTACCTCATTTCGGAAGGAATCATACTCCTGTCCCCGAAGGAAACTTTATCTCATTCCCGAAGGAATCATCTTTCTACACTTCTCTATCTATATTATGTGACTCATCACATAATACTTGTCCCCTGGACAATCTATCTCTTTATCCCATTAAGAGATCTTCTACTACAAATCTAGTACTTAACTCACTAAGTACTTAATATTTATCTATGTCCATTAACATGTAGGTATTCTACACAATACCATTAATGTCTAGACATACATGCATACTCTTATAATTATATTACATATAATCATATTCTGTCTCTATCTACCATCTCTCAGGTATCAACATATACTTTTCTTACCATCTGCTCATACATAGGATTATAATACATATAGTCCCATTCTTTCATTATCTACACTTACAGGTATTACTCATAATACCCTTATCATTTCTTTACCCATCTATATATACTTTGGATATATATACATGCTCAAATACACGATCTTACATGTATAACCACAAATACATATTCTTACATAGGATTATAATGCATATAATTCTATACTCTCTTCCTTTATATCATGCTTAGATACATGAGTCTTACATACCAACATATATACATGCATATAATTGAATATATAACATATCTACACACACACACACACACACACACACAGAGAGAGAGAGAGAGAGAGAGAGTAATAACTCACCTTATTACTTAGTGAACACTAACTACCCTTCTTGGCTCCTTTCTTCAATTAAGGTATTCTTGTTCCATCTTCTTGCTTATAGGCCTATTCATATATATATATATATATATATATATATATATATATATATATATATATATATATATATATATATATATATATATATATATATATATATATATATATATATGTAACACCCCGTTTTCAGTTTATAATTAATAAAGGTGAATGTTTATGTTAAATATGCTTATAAACTTATCATAAGTTATATATGAATATATGGTAGCAAATATGGTGATACGCTTTATGAAAATATTCCCGAACGAGTTGTTGGTTATTCAATTTAAAAAGTTACTACATTTAAATATGAAAGTAAAAATATATATTCATTTTTAGAAAAAGTGATCTAAATGAAAGTTGTAGTACTCGGAAATACTTGGGTGTGGGAAAAATGAACGTCGAAAACAGAGTTTGTATGAAGAAGTTACAGACATTTGAAGATGGGACATAAAACTTTGAAGTAAAATCCGGCAACCGACCACCGGCCGGTTTACCGGCGCGTGGCTAGTGCCATTGGAAAGCCGACTCGATTTCCTCTAAGGTCAAGTTAAGTTCGGTGCCCATAAGTGTGGTATTTGGTGCGAGAATTAGGTCAAAAACATTGAAAAATCACTAAAATGGTAATAGATAAGTTAGGCCATGAATAATTTAATCAAAATTTTCACTTATAAATAGGAGGTTATTTATCTTCATTTGAGGAATTACATAAGTATAAATCATGTGTTAGTTATAGTCTTAATATAATATAGAAACTAAGTTCCAAAATGCATTCAAGAGAATAAGCCCGAGAAACATACGTCTATCAATAGTTCGTGTTGTTGTTCTGCGATTAAGGTGAGTTTTACTCTTCAATATGTGATATTCATGTATGTATTTATTGTAAAACAAGTTCATGTTAAGATATTATGATAAATATTATTTACCATTATTTACTACTATTTACTAATAGTAATTACGTGTAAACATGTTACATGTGTAATTTTTATTGGTTGACGGTAAAAATGTTATGCTATATATTATATATTAGTAAATGTCATTCTATGTTTATTATATGACATGCATGATGAACTATTGTAGTTAAACAATAGATGTTTCAGGATTGCTGTAGTTAAATAGTAAATATTTTTATAATGATTATATGCATGTGGTAAAATGTATAGATTGTGAACTCACTAAGCATTGGTTTATCAAATACTATTAACATTTTTACAGGACCCTCTGGGGTGAATAAGAGGAAAAATCTAGCTTGATTGTCGTGGCAACCACATTACTCTTGAGAATTATGTTTAAAAGTCTTCCACTGTTTATTTCAATATATCATGGTTTATGAAATAAAGATAAATTTGGAATTATGTATGATTGTTTAATTAATTAAAAATGACAATATTTTATAAATGAAGTTTATTATCTTTTAAATGGGGAGCAAATCAGATATTTTATTGCCTTAGTAAAAAAATTAAATTTTTCATAAAAACAATTTAGGGTGTTACAATATACAAGTTCTTAATACTTGACTTAGTCTATTAAGAGCTAAATGACTCTTTTGGTCAAAATGTAAGACCCCTTTTTCACATTTCCAATAGATTCAATACAAACTGTCGTTTTGTAAAAGTCGAAGTATAAAAATATTAATTTATAGTCAAAGTAATCATAATAAGCATGAAGGAAATGTAGATACGATTTCTATAAATATATAGAACACTTAAATCCGACTTTGTATGAAGAAACCATGTTTCTTCAAAGTTTCGCGATTAAACCGACATGGTTCGAGATATTATAAAAAGTGAATTTTATACAGGTTGCTTATTAGCGTAAGGGATCTAAACGAAATTTGTTGTAGTCATAAAACCAAAAGCGCACATATAAAGAACGTCAAAATCTGACTTTGTGTAACGTTCGTATTTCTTTTTCCATTCCTTTCCATGTTTTCTAAAAAAATATAATAGTAATATAAAAAAATAAAGATATTAATTGAGTAAATGGATAACTCAAAATAAAATGAATCCATAAAGTGAAATAACATCTAAGAATCAATAAATGAAGGATATTAAGGAATTCGGGGCTAAAAGTGTCAAGAACAAAAAACGTGTGTGTCGAGAAATTTGTTTGAAGGGTAGGAATTGTCATTATAGGATAGTTGAGGGTTAAAAATGAAATTTCCATGAAAAACCTAGAGGGTCGACGAGAATTTCTTAGGCTTCATCTTTGCGTCCCGATTCAGTCCTTTGGCTTATGTATTAATCCCTAAAACATCACCACATTGTGTAGCGGGGAAAAACAGAAGAAGATTGAGATCGGAGGCACTTCACCGGAGGAGGCTAGGCTGTCGGAGGAGAGTTATGGTAGAGAATAAGGTATCAGAGAGGAGTGTACCGACTTTGTTCCAACCACGAAGTATTTAAGTTTTTCGTCCTCTCTTTCTCTTCTTTTCTTTTTATTTTAGTGACCACCACCATGGCCGGTAGCCTAGGCTGCCGACAAGGCTTTTCCTGCTATGATAGACCAGCAAAGGGTGGCAGTAGATGTGTGTGTGAGTTGCTCATGCCATGCCTTTCATTTTTAGAAGTCTGAATGTGTGTGTGTGTGTTTGACATCACCTCCGTAGAACCACCACCGACTACCTCTTGTCACCGGTGTGTGGCTCCACCTGCTGCCACATGCCACCATGTAAGGGTAGTTGTGGGTTCCCTTGTTGTAATGAGTATTAGGCTTCGACCCATGAAACATTAAATTGTCCCTTTTCATGCCATAATTTGCAATAAACTTTAAACCTTGGTGGTTTGACCACCATTGGCCAGCATTGACCACCATTAAACCGCCATCAAATGGTAGTGTTGTAAAATGTCTCATTTACCAATTATGGTGTCATAAAGGGATTAATGGGTTAAGATGGAAGCTTAACCCTAAAATATGTAAAAGTTTAAATTGCATGGTTATGCCTTAATTTCATACTTCCGTTAAGTCATGCATTAAGGCTTTGGACTAAAGATGATTAATACACTTTAGAAACCATATATCTAACCAATTATTATGTATAAAGTGCTAAGAATAAAGCTTAACCATTAAGTCATTAATGGGACACCAAAAGTGACTTAAAAGCTACATGTTCCAATTTCGCCCTTCAACTTCTAAAATTTATACAAGGCAATCAGAATACCTAAAAATCATGAGACTTGGATTTATAGAAAGCTTAGTGTGTTTAGTTTCTTTAAAGTGTGAATCATTTTTCCAAATTCCAAATCCTTTAGCGGTAGAATGGTCAATCTTCTCCAACTAGTCTATGTTGTCACAAATTTCATGTGTTGTCTTCTAAAAATCATAATAAAATCATTAGGACTCCAAATGAAAAAAATTCTAAAGACTATAGTTATATATGGATGTCTAGTTACCTCCATATCAAGGGCTTGACGAAATTCCTGATGAACTGGTACAGTTTATTCCAATAGTGTTGAGTGGTCCTGAAATGGACAACATAAAATCACTGACTTGTAAACTCAACCAAAAGTCATTAGAGTGATATCCTTATATATATTTGGAAAGTTAAAAGATGGTACTTTACCAACATAATTTTATCAAAAATTAATAATGGGTGGAAAGGTAACAAAACAGGTCCCAAACAAAACACAAAAATCAAGAGAAGATAAAGGAATATGTACATGAATTTTATTAGAGTAATACATTAAAGCACATGGTAAATAATATTATAATGATTGTGTAGGTTCTAAGAAGGGAAAGGATCCATCAAGATCCCATTAGTTAAGTTCCAAGTGTAAGGAGGTGACTTACACTAACTCTTTTATTATGTAGGCATTACTTGTTTCATGTTATTGTTCATGGATAGCCTAATCCGGTAGAGTGAACAAGGAAAGGCAGACTGTGGTTTGTCCTTTAGTGAGGAAAGCTGCACTCTTATCTCTTATTCCCTATTAGGGGGTAGGGGTAGTTCCCAGAAGGGGGAACAATTTTATTATTAGTACCAATAATATGTGCTAGAAATGTTTATGATTATGTTATGTCTTTTGTGAAATGCATTATGTGTATTACTTGTAAGTAGGTGATATATATATATATATATATATATATATATATATATATATATATATATATAATCTTAGAGTGATGTGTATGCTTAACAAGCGTTAAACTTACCCGTTGTTATTTAACATTTTTAGGATCATCAGGTACTGATAAGGGAAAGAGACCGACATGACTGCAGGTGACATTCTCTCGAAGTCCTTAATAAATGAATAAATATTATGTTTTTATAAAAACCTGGGATGTTTTGGTTCTGCTATTGTTATTTTGAAATATTAACTTTTAAGTGTAGTTGAATGTTATTGGAAACTTTATTTATCTTTTTTAATGGATAATGTATGGTTTATTTATGTTTTATAAAAAAAGTTGAGTCATTACAAGTTGGTATCAGAGCATGGTTTGAGGAATCTAGACATGCACCTGTGTGTTTAAAATAACACTAGGGCTCAAATTTTTTCAAAAGGTTTAAAAATGAGAATTTGAAAAGTCTGAAATTTTAAAGTTAAAGTTTGAGAAGGAGAAAGAGAATGTGAGGCGTGCAGTCATCTGAAGCTCAACGGGTAATGAACCAATTATACACAATAAGTCCTTATGTAAAAATGTTAAGATCTACGTAATGTTTATGTTCTGTATGATAAAATTGCTTATAGGGATGCTTATATATTTATGATGCTTATGTTCTTAAAATGATTATGTGCTTACGTACCTTATATGTGCCTTATGTGTAGTATGTGCTTTAGTAATACTCAGTTGACCCTTATAGGTAGCTTGTATCTTGAATGATATGTTTGTATACATCGAAGATCATGTAGGTTTAGAGAACTGATTTGGCCTTACTTCATGTTCCTTGTTTGGTTGTGGTCTTGGGGTAGAATCAAATTCTCAAAGGCTTATATTGGTTCGGGGGATATGCACCGTCATGCATCCATGGTGTACGTTGCTTATAGGGGAAAACATGATATAATATAAAATTATAGAGTAAGAATGTATAATTATAAAATGACAAATAAGTAGATAAGTATTTGAACCATCATGTAGATAGGGAAGTTTCGTGTGATCTCTCAGAACAAACATCCGGCGGTGTGAAAGGTTACTATCTGAAGCACAAGATTGACATTTGAATCAGGAAGAATCACGAAAAAGCCCGAGGGACTAATGAGTTATTGTAAAGTAAATGTATGAATAATCCAAGTAGTAAAATTAAATGTAAGGTTGATTCAAGTAATAGAAGTAAATGTATACAGATTAAAGTATTAATGTCCTAATTCCCATAAATTTTATTTTCAAAAAATAGTGAACACAAGGGGCAGGCCATCAAATAGATTTGAAGGTTCTGATACACCTAATCTCAAGGAGACAATGGCGAACGAAGTGCACGAAGCTATTCAAGAGATATTTCCAGGACTGTTCGAACAGGTGAAAGCCAAAATGGAAGACCAGATCAATGAGAAAATTTCTACTGCAATGCAGAATGCTAGAATTATGGGTCATGGATCATCCAGTTGATGGAGGTATCAATATTTCACAGACTGCAAACCACCACTTTTCCATGGGAAAAATGACCCATTGGTAATAAATCGATGGATAGTTGATGTTGAGGGTGCTTTTCGCTAGTTTTTACCATGCTGAGGCAAAGGTGCCTTCGGATACAATCTTACTGTGTGATGGGGCGAGATACTGGTGGGGTCTGATGATGAAGTTTCATACTAAAGAGGAGGTGGAAACTATAACCTAGGAGGAATTTAAGGGAATGTTCAAAAAGGAGTATGTCCTAGTGGTAGAAGTGAACAAGATGGCTAAGGAACTATTGACAATGAAGTAGACCACCGAGTCACTGGATGAAAGCACTGACAATTTCATAGAGAGAGTACTCTTTTTCCCAGATTTGGTGAGTACACATGATATGAAGATGTTGCACTATGTAAATGTGCTCAGAGTGGATATCAGAGAGTTCATGGTCACAACAAAGTGCAAAACTCTCAATGCGATTATTGAGATAATGCGTATCATAGAGTTGGAGTTAGAGACGCCCGACTATAAAAGAATGGTAAAGCAAGCCACCCGTTATCCAAACAAGAAGTTCAATCCCTCATAAAACAAAATTGGATTCATGTTGAAGTCCTCACCTTGTGCCAAGTGTGGGAAGAATCACTCTGGGGAGTGTCGGGCTGGGACATATGTATGTCATAAGTGCAGGAAGGCGGGCCACATGATTAAGGAATGAAAGATGTCTTCCAAATTATTTTTTGGGTGCAACCAGTTAGGACATGTCAAGTCAGATTGTCCAAATAAGACCGATAGACCGATTCAGGCTTCAACTCCTGCTACCCTGAGGATCACATATGGGGGTCAGAAGAAGCAAGAGGTCCCAAAGGTGAAAGCAAAGGCATCCCAGCTCACCACAGAAGAAGAATCAGTTGCAACCGATATGGTGTCAAGTATTTTTCATTATGTTTCCCTAAATGATTATGTTAAGTTATTTTTCCTTATTTTAAATAGATTTGTGATGCCAAGTATTTATCTTGTAAATTATATGCCCGTCCTTGTTATTTTTTATTCTGGAGCAAGCCGTTCTTTCATTTCTCTTGCATCAAAAAGAACTTTAGCATTGCCATGGGTGCTGTAGAACAACCATTAGTTATGGAATTCTCCGATGATCAGGAGATACACGTGTCTAGAGTCTTCAAAGACTGCAGCTTGGAAATCCTGAATGTAAAGTTTCCTATTGACCTCATTCATATCCCTTTATGAGAAACCAATGTGATTGTAGGCATGGAATAGTTGGGGCGACATTGTGCCCTAATCGATTGTGAAAGACATCTAGTACGTGTTCAAACCACAAGAGGGGTAGAACTGACCATACATGGAGAGAAGAAGAAGACGAGTATTTACTCAGCGTCCTAAGCAAGGAGATACATACAACATGGTTGTAGAGGGTACCTAGTATATTTGGTGGATACTAGATTAAAGAAAAAGGAAACAACAGTTTATAATGTTCCAGTGGTATGTGAGTATCGTGATGTATTCCCTGAGGACTTGCCATGCGTTCCTCCTGAATGGCAAGTCGAGTTCCATATTGATCTTACTCCTAGTGTTGCTCCCAAAGCTAGGGAAACGTATCAACTTACACCTCCTTGATGCAAGAACTATCTTATCAATTGCAAAAATTATTGGAAACGGGTTTCATTAGACCGAGTAGCTCACCGTGGGGAGCATCAATCCTTTTTGTTAAAAATAAGGATGGGTTGCTTCGAATGTGCATCGACTATATAGAACTCAATAAAGTGACCATGAAGAATGAGTATCCTTTGCCAAGGATCGATGATTTATTTGATCAACTTCAAGGAGCATCGTAGTTCTCTAAGATTGATCTTTGATCAGGCTACCACTAAATGAGGATTAGGGAATAAGATATCCCTAAGACTACATTCAGGACTCGATATGGACATTACGAGTTTATAGTAATACCATTCGGTCTTATGAATTCCCCAACTATGTTTATGGATTTGATGAATCGTGTATGCCGACCTATGCTCGAAAAGTGAGTGTCTGTCTTTATTGATGACATTCTAGTCTATTCTAAGACAAAGGAAGAACATGAAGACCATCTGTAGGAAGTGTTGGAGGTATTGAGGTAGGAGCAATTTAATGCCAAGTTTTCAAAATGCGATTTCTGGTTGCGAGAAATTCAATTCTTAGGGAACCTCGTTAACCAAAATGGTATCATGGTCAACCCGGCTAAGGTTGAGGCGGTAATGAATTGGGAGGTTCCAAAGACTCCCATGAAGAGTTGGAGTTTTCTTGGGTTATTTGGGTACTACCGTCGGTTTATTCAAGACTTCTCCAAGATCGTGGTACCACTAACCAAGATTATTAGGAAGGGTGTGATGTTTAAATGGGATTAAGAATAACAGAAAACATTTGAGTGTCTAAGAAAAAAATTATGTGAAGTGCCCATTCTGACATTACCGTAAGGGGTAAATGATATGGTGTTCTATTGTAATGCTGGTTTAGGGGCGGTTTTGATGCAATGAGGAAAAGTCATAGCATATGCCTCTAAACAATTGAAACCACATGAGACGAGATATCCTACCCACGATATAGAACTTGAGGCAGTTGTCTTTGCTCTAAATATATGGATACACTATATTTATGGGGGTGAAATGTATGATCTATACTGACCATAAAAGTTTGAAGTACCCCATGAATCAGTAAGATTTAAACATGAGACAACGTAGATGACTGGATGTACTGAAAGATTATGACTTTGAGATACTTTACCACCATGGTAAAGCTAATATTGTAGCTGATGCGCTTAGTAGGAAGAGAATAGAAACGCCCCTTCGTGTTATGTGTTTGAGAATGACCATGGTAACTTTGTTACTAGACATTATAAATCAAGCGCAAGAGAAGACGATTAGGGTGGAAAATCATATCAAAGAGGGGATTAAGGGTCAAGTACCTAATTTAGCTAGGGATAGTTGTGAAATATTGACTAGATATGGTTGAGTTTAGGTTCCATTCATAGGTGGAACTAGGCAAATACTTCTTAGTGAGGCGCATAAGTCAAAGTTCTCTATACACCCTGGAGCTACTAAGATGTATAGAGATTTAAAGATGGATTATTGGTGTCCAACAATGAGCAGGGATGCGGGAAAATATATAGAAAGGTTCTTGAAGTGCCGAAAAGTTAGGACAGAACATCATAGGCCACATGGAAAATTGCAACATTTGGAGATACCAGTATGGAACTGGGGGCATATCACGATGGATTTGATCACCAAGTTACCCAGGACAGTGAAAGGGTATAATTTTATATGGGTTGTGGTTGATAGGTTAACTAATAGTGCCTATTTTATTGCAATTCGAGAGAAATCTTCCTCTGAGGCACTTGCAGACATCTATGTCAATGAGGTAGTGGCCAAACATGCAATGCCAGTTTTTGTCATTTCTGATAGAAATATCAAGTTTACTTCTTGTTTATGGAAGAAAATTCATGAAGATTTGGGTACAGAACCAAAATTTAGTATGGCTTACCACCCTTAGATGGATGGAAAAAGTAAGAGGAATATCCAAACTCTAGAGGATATGTTAAGAGCTTGTGTAATTGAATTTGGTGGTAGTTAAGATACATACATCCCTTTGGAAAAAATTTCTTCTAATAACAGTTATCACTCGAGTATTGGTGTACCTCTTTATGAAATGTTGTATGGAAGGAAGTGTCAAACCCCTATTTATTGGGGGGAGGTAGGCCAGAAGGAAATAGGAAGTACCGAGGTAATCCAGAAAATGACTAAACGTATCTTGGAAACCCGGGAACACTTGAAAGCCGCCTAGGATCATCAAAAAAGTTATGCAGACAAGAGGTGATTCGAACTTGAGCTTTATGTTAGAGACTTTATGTTACTGAAAGTGTCTCCCTGGAAGGGGGTTATAAGGTTTAGGAAGAGAGGGAAACTAGGGCCTCGATACATTGGTTTGTATAAGGTTATTGCCCGCGTGGGCATGGTAGCATATCACCTAGAACTACCAGAAGAGATCAATTAGATACATAAAACTTTCCATGTTTCACAGCTCAGGAAGTGTATTACGGATGAGACAACAGTAGTGCGACTTGAGGATATACAGGCGGATGAGAAATTGAATTATGTCGAGAAACCGATCGTTGTCCTAGACCGAAAGAAATAAGCGTTGCTTAAAAAAGAAGTCATGGTTGTAAAAAGTTCAATGGTAACATCGAAGTGGTTCAATATGGACGTGGGAACCGAAAGAAGAAATGCGCACACATTATCCAGAATTGTTCGAGGATGGAATTTCGGGGCGAAACTCTAGCAAGTGGGGGGGGGGAGTTATATTGTTCGTATTTATTTTTCCATTCATTTCCATATTTTCTAAAAAGGTATAATAATAATATAAAGGGTAAAGATATTAATTAAATAAATGGATAACTCAAAATAAAATAAATCCATAAAGTGAAATGACATCCAAGAATCAATAACGAAGGATATTAAGGAATTAAGGGCTAAAAGTGCCAAGAACAAATATTGTATTTGTCAAGAATTTTGTTTTAAGGGTAGGAATTGTCATTGTGGGATAGTTGATGGTTAAAAATGAAATTTCCATGAAAAGCCTAGAGGATCGACGAGAATTTATTGGGCTTCATCTTTGGGGGCCGATTCAATCCTTTGGCTTATGTATTAAACCTAGTTTAACCCTAAACTCCCCAAAACATCACCACATCGTGTAGCAGGAAAAAAAGAAGACCGAGATGGGAGACGTTTTGCTGGAGGAGGCTAGGTTGTCGGAGGAGAGCTCTGGGAGAGAAAAAGGTGTCAGAGAGGAGTGTACCAGCTTTGTTCCAACCATAAAGTATTTAAGGTTTTCATCCTCTCTTTCTCTTCTTTTATGCTATTTATGTGACCACCACCATGGCCGCCAGCCTAGGCTGCAGGAAAGCCTTTTCCTACCGTCATAGACCACCAAAGGGTAGAAATAGATGTGTGTGTGTGTGAGGGTGGATGTGAGGTGTTCATGCCATGCTCTTTCATTTCTAGAAATCTGAATGTGTGTATGTGTGTTTTTGACATCACCATCGTAGAACCACCACCGGCAGCCTCATGTCACCGGTGTGTGGCTCCACCTGATTTCATATACCACCAAGAAAGGGTGGACGTTAGTTCCCTTCTTGTAATGAGTATTAGGCTTCAACCCATGAAACATGAAATTGTCCTCTTTTTCATGTTGTAATTAGCAATGAACTTTGAACCTTGGTGGTTTGACCACCATTGGCCACCATTGATTGCTAGTAGACCATAATCATATTGTAGTGTTGTAAATATTCTCACTTTCCAATTATGGTGTCATAAAGGGCTTAATGGGTCAACATGGAAGCTTAACCCTAAAATATGTAAAAGTTTAAATTGCATGGTTAAGCCTTAATTACATACTTCCATTAAGCCATGCATTAAAGCTTTGGAGTAAAGATGATTAATACACTTTAGAAATCTTATATATAGCCAGTTATTATGTATAAAGTACTAAGACTAAAGCTTAACAAATTAAGTGATTAATGGGACACCAAAAGTGACTTAAAAACTATTATGACCAATCTTTCCAATTTTTCCCTTCAAATTCTAAAATCCGTACAAGACAATCAGAATGCCTAAAAATCACGAGACTTAGTTTTTTTGGAAATCTTAGTGTGTCTAGTTTCCTCAAACGTTGAATCATTTTTCCAAATTCCAACTCCTTGAGGGGTGGAATAGTCAATCATCTCCAACTGGTTTGTGCTACCGCAGATTTCATTCATTGGCTTCTAAAAATAATAATAAATTCATTAGGACTCCAAATTCAAAAATACCAAAGACTATAGTTATATATGGATGTCCAGTTTCCTCCATATCAATAGCTTGATGAAATTCTTGATGAATTGGTAAATTTTATTCCAAGAGTGCTGAGTGATCTTGAAAGGGACAACATAAAGTCACTGAATGGTAAAATCAATATAAAATCAACCAAAAATCATAAGAGTGAGATCCATATATATATATATATATATATATATATATATATATATATATATATATATATATATATATATATATATATACCTTACCAACATAATTTTATCAAAATTTAATAATGGGTGAAAAGGTAACGATAGAGGTCCCAAATAGCACACAAAAATCAAAGAGAAGATAAAGGAATATGTACATGAGTTTTATTAGAGTAATACATCAAAGCACATGGTAAATAATATTATAATTATTGTGTAGGTTCTCGGAAGGGAAAGGATCCATCAAGCTCCTGTTAGTTTAGTTCCAAGTGTAAAGAGGTGAGTTACACTAACTCTCCTATCATGTAGGCATTACTTATTTCATGTTATTGTTCACGGATACCCTAATCCGGTAGAGTGAACAAGGTAACGTAAAATGTGGTTTGTCCTCTAGTGAGGCAAGTTGCACTCTTATCTCTTATTCCCTATTAGACTGTTAAAGTCCATGCAAAATCATAACTCTTTCATACAAACCCCGTTCTCGACTGTCTTTATATCGATAGGTTCGTATTTATGAGATCTTCAACTCTTGTTACACTGTTTTGGCTAATGCTCAACTGATTTCAATTTTGATTTTTGTGTTGCACATTGCTGTACTGAAAACTTTGAAAAATCATAACTTCCTCATATGAAGTCAAATTTAGGCGCTCTTTATGTTCTCGCTTTTATGATTACTATGAATTTCATTTAAATTACTTAGGCTAATAAACAACGTATCTCTGATTCAATTTTTTTTACACGCATAACTATGTCGGTTAAATCGTGAAACTTCGATGAAGCATAACTTCTTCATGTGAAGTATGATTTAAGCGCTCCATATATCCACAAGATAGTCATTACAACTATATCTTAATTGTCTAGCCCGAATTTGTAGGTGTTACACCTAGTAAACTAAGCATGGGAAGCAAAGGAGGGATGTTATCAAGCAATCTCCCATACCTCTCCCAATTTTGGCCATGATGGAAGAAATGAGACAAAATCATTTTCTAGTTTCTCTAACTAAATAAAGGTAACTAAGTACTAAGTCTAACGTTAACCAAAGTGTACAAAACTTTGTACATGACTTATTAAATGATACTATGTGATATAATAACTAGTTTTAGTCAATACCTATTCCCTAATTAAATTCAAGAGTTGATTTTATCTATTAATAATCATATTAATAATAAATATTCAAAATGTATCAACTTGATAAAGATGTGACCCTATAGGATAATATGTTATTAGCAATATCATTCAATAATGATTCTTGAGCATATAGATCCAACAATCTCCCACTTGAATAAAATTCATTACAAATTGACATAGATAGTAATTGGCGTCTAGCAACGGGCTACTTCCATGAACAACACATGCAGGGTTCCATATCATAAACAACCAATTCCATGAGCTCAAAGCTAAAATGTTACTAAAGGTATGGTGGCAATTATTCATTTGTCTCAAACATCATGTTGAAATAGAGATGTGGATGTTGATCAATCTAATGAGGGTTTCAACTTTTAGTAAGTCCTTAGATTTATAACCCTCAACGAATAAGAGGAACATATCCCTTCTTGAATACATATGCCTATCATGTAGTTCATGTTATACCCAACGATGACCCTTATAACTTCCTTTTACGAAATAACGTTAAACCATGTCAAAGCATAACAATTCCTACACTCAAGTCCCAAATATGTATCTCAGGTTGAAGAATACAAAGATACTACCTTTGATCAAACATCACGTATGACTACGATTCACAAAGTGATTTTGATGTGGGTCAGGTCCAAGACTTGTTCTCCAATCAAGTACCTATAAAGTTGGTAGCAGCTCTTGCTATTTTCATCTCCTTGAAAATGAACCAATCCACTCATATTAGTCTTACCTCATAGATGTTCCCACAACTATGAATAACTATGGACATGTAGAATAACTAAGTTATACAAGCATTAAACATGCTAATATAGAATACAACAATTATTTAATAAAAAGACTATATCCAATATATCAAGCCTTTACAATATATGTTGCTTATACTATTACAATATCCTTACACTAAATTTCAATCATTCCTAATCACTTGAAACAATAAGGTCCTATAATATCAGCGTGCCATTCATACTTTAGCTAATAAAAGAACTTTGTTAAGTAGATTCGACAAATTTGATTTAATACTAACACTTTTTGTTTATATATATATATATATATATATATATATATATATATATATATATATATATCCCGTATATAGAGAAAAACCTTGAGAATGTATTAGATTCTTAAATATGACTTAGATACCAATATAACGTAATGGGATTACTCATAGTCATGAATGAGCTAAACATTTTAAGCATCTTTATATGTGGTTCCCCAAACAACAATGTATTTAAACTCTGTAGTGTAACTGTAATTAAAATCTACATGAAACTAGTAGCCATGTAACTTTCTCTTTATTCATAATGAAGACACACCCGATTTGTGATTGAGAGTTATCATAATATATTTGAAAGTTTGCATATGTGTAACATTTTACACATAACTTTCTTTCAAATACTTTGTAGATTAGGAATATTTCTCTAGTTCTTTGTAAGCACTTTAGAATGTTCCTATAAGTCATACTATAACTTGTTCTCAGATCATACTGGTATTTATTCATCTTGCTCCAGGCATACAATTTATCTGATCTTTGTTCATGATCATGACATATATATATATATATATATATATATATATATATATATATATATATATATATATATATATATATATATATATATATATATATAATGAATCCAACTGCATGAACATATAGGATGCAATGATATTATCTAGTTCAACCTTTGTACTGAGATTCTAAGGCTTGCTCAAAACCATGTTATATGCTATTAACAAGATAAACTCTCTCAAAGCCATATATCTTAAGCTATTTAAGATCTTTGACAATTTAACACCCCGTTTTCTATGTACTTATCTATATCTATATCTATATCATATCATATCATATCATATCATATTATACTTATAAAGGAAGCATTTTTCCTCTCACCACATCAATTTGAAACTCCCAACTTTTCATATTTTCCTATAATATATTTTCTAACTTAAATATGTTATTAATTATTAATATTATCAAAACGGAAGACTTCTTGAATTATCAATAACTTCAATATAGTGTTAAATGCATAACCCAAATTAATATAACAAACAAACTTAAAACTATAGTGTAAAATTTAAAAACTAAAGTAAAATCTCAAATAAAGTTTCAAAAAAAACTCAATGTATATTTTTCGCAAGAGTTAAAAGGAAAATATTAAATACATCTCAAAAAACTATTTTTTTATAATAACTGAAATTCAGGTAATTTTTTTTAAAATCAATTTATAATAATAATAGTGAAAATAACATAAAATTATAAATTAAGTTATGTTACATCACAAACAAAGATTGATAATTTAAATAATCATCATGATGAAATTAAAATGTCGTCAGTTTTTCTTTAAAGTTAATAAATCATTACATTAATTAATTAAAATAGATAAGAAATATAACGAATTTTATACACATGTAAAGCAAAAGTAGATATCATTAAATGATTCGATTTTAGTAAGTGTTATATTATCTATTGTTCAAATTAATTATAATATTACATTAACTAAATGTCTAAATGTTATAAAAATTATTTTTTAGTTAATATAAATGAAAAAAATATTTTCAATGACATATGATTACTAAAAGGCTAACTATATAATTTTATTTCGTGCAACACGCGGATATTCGCCTACTATACTTATAAAGGAAACATTTTTCCTTTCACCACATTCATTTGAATCTACCATGCATTTTTCCTTTCACCACATTCATTTGAAACTCCCATGACTTTTCAGTTTTTTTTCTAATAATAATTATAATTTGGTTAATTAGGTTAAATAAATATCAAACCTAAAGTGTAATCATATATAAACTAAATTTCAATATCAAAATAATATCTTTACTTCTACTTATAAAGTTATGTTTTTTAACTTTTAACATATTATACTTAATTTATTAGTTTTAATATATTGTTGGATGTAAACCATTATCATTTTAAAGATAGAATTTTGGAACAATTTATATAAAATACTTAAATTATTAATTTAAATATAACATTACAGAGTCAACTTAAATATAAAATTTAGTTTAACTTAAACAACCCAAAAAATATTTTGTAAATATTTAAAAGTGATAAATTGTAGTGTCTTTCTAATAATAATTATAAGTTGGCTAATAAGGTTAAATAAATATCAAACCTAAAGTGTAATCATAAATAAACTAAATTTTAATTTTAAAATAGTATCTTTACTTCTACTTATAAATTTATGTCTTTAACTTTTAACATATTATACTTAATTTATTAGATTTAATATTTTATTGTATGTAAACCATTATCAGTTTAAAGCTATAACTTTTGAACAGTTTGGACAAAATACTTAAATTTTTTATTTAAATATAACATTATAATGTCAACTTAAATATAAATTTCAGTTCCACTTAAAAAAACAAAGAATATTTTATGAATAGTTAAAAGTGTTAAATTGTAGTGATAAATGCAAAAACTAAATTGTAATATCAATTTAACTAAAATATTTCCTAAATATATTTTTTAATCGTTAAAAGTTTTCAAATAAGTAGTTTAAAATAACTTACAATAACAATAGTTAAAAATAACTCTATATAAATGATTATATTGTTACCTTTAAAACGTAAAAACAATGTTTGATGTTTTAAATAATTATAATGATAGAAATTAAAACATTAAGCAAATAAATTTTAAAAAATTAATTAACAATAACAACTATAAATAACATTAAACCATATATTATATTTAATTTTATTCATGTGTAACTCACGGGTAGAAGTCATTCAAACGATTGAGATTATGCAGTTATAATAAATGTATATATTATCATATGATTCAAAATAATCAATATATTATATCAATTTAGTATATGAATTATTATATCAAATTTAAAACCAACGTTATTGTTATATTAAAAAAAACATATATTTGTAAAGACTTCAACTATATAGGTGTTTCTGCGCAACGCACGGATATTTGCCTAGTATACTTATAAAGGAAACAGTTTTCCTTTCACCACATTCATTTGAAACTCTCATGCATTTTTCCTTTCACCACATTCATTTGAAACTCCTATGACTTTTTAGTTTCTTTCTAATAATAATTATAAGTTGGTTAATAAGGTTAAATAAATATCAAACCTAAAGTGTAATCATATATAAACTAAATTTCAATATGAAAATAATATCTTTACTCTACTTATAAAATTATGTTTTTTAACTTTTAACATATTATACTTAATTTATTAGCTTTAATATATTGTTGGGTGTAAAATCATTTTAAAGATACAATTTTGGAACAATTTGTATAAAATACTTAAATTATTAATTTAAATATAACATTGCATGGTTAACTTAAATATAAATTTTAGTTTAACTTAAACAACCCAAAAAATATTTTGTAAATAGTTAAAAGGGATAATATGTAGTGTCTTTCTAATAATGATTATAAGTTGGTTAATAAGGTTAAATAAATATCAAACCTAAAGTGTAATCATAAATAAACTAAATTTTAATTTTAAAATAGTATATTTACTTCTACTTATAAAGTTATGTCTTTAACTTTTAACATATTATACTTAATTTATTATATTTAATATTTTATTGTATGTCGTTAAAAGTTTTCAAATAAGTAGCTTAAAATAACTCTATATAAATGATTATATTGTTACCTTTAAAATCAAAAAACAATGTTTGATGTTTTAAATAATTATAATGATAGAAATTAAACATTAAACAAATAAATTTTAAAAAATTAATTAACAATAACAACTATAAATAACATTAAACCATATATTATATTTAATTTTATTAATATGTAACTCACGGGTAGAAGTCATTCAAACGATTGA
Source organism: Lactuca virosa (assembly GCF_052849685.1). NCBI lineage: Eukaryota > Viridiplantae > Streptophyta > Magnoliopsida > Asterales > Asteraceae > Lactuca > Lactuca virosa. Next base: position 134,308,789 of record NC_136430.1, read on the forward strand.
GATTATGCAGTTATAATAGATGTATATATTATCATATAATTCAAAATAATCAATATATTATATCAATTTAGTATACGAATTATTATATCAAATTTAACACCAATGTTATTGTTATATTTAAAAAAACATATATTTGTTAAGACTTCAACTATATAGGTGTTTATGCGCAACGCGCGGACATTCGCCTAGTTTTTAATAAAGGAATACAACTCCGAGGAATTATATCGATGAAAAGAACGAATGAAAAAGAGTTATATAATTTTAGTGATTAAATAATAAATAAATAAGTCATTAATAAATTAATAATTAAAATAATAATGACGTAAAACTAATTAAATAAAGGGAATGTTATGATAATTGGATAGAGGGGTCAAAAGTGTCAAATATCAAACATACGGTGTAAGAGTTATTGTTGCAGGTGGATTTTTCGTCATTAAAGTAAATATTAGAGACTAAACATGTAAGGGGTTATTTGATAGTTTCTGACCAAGTTAGTTCTGACTGAGTCAAGACCTGATTGGGTCTGACGTTCTGACTGTATCTGCCTCTGACTGAAACTTTGTTGTTTGATTACGCATCTGACTGACTGTGCTGACTGCTGAAAATGACCATTTTACCCTTCTTTTTGTTTTGAGCCAAATTAAATGTATGTTTGATTTAATATTTGAATAAAACTGATGAATAGTCTAAACCAATAAAAATGTCATTTTCTTTTTATGAAATCAATCCTCCAAAATAAACTTTTAACTAAACATATATTTGAGTGTTATAACCATTAAAAATCTTTTGTAGAATCCCCCCAGTATAATAATTCAAACAAATCATTAGACTTAAAATTATTTTGGCTTTCTTTTTTCATTCTAGAAAACTTTGTAATTGCTAAACGAATCAATGGAAATTACAAACAAACCATGTGTTGGCTAGATTTATGTCATTAAAAATCCATTAACTATGTTTCGTTCTTTATAATCCTTGTCCCTAAATTTCATCAGACTAGAGATTGTCCCTTCTACAGCTCCATCTTTCTGCAGTGCTTCTGGATTTCCCTCACAAATATGCCAAAATGATCAGGGGCAAGTTTTGTATTAGACAACTCCAGACCTGTGATTATGTCAAAACCGAAAGAGATAGTTCGGTCATACATAAATGACATCAAATTTCTGCAAATAAATACACAAAAAGCATCTGATTTCAGATAATACATACACAAATAACATCAAATTTCAGAAAAAACATACATATATGCATCTAATTTCAGAAATAAAAAACAGAGGAAATAAGAAAGACATTTGAAGAAATAAGAAAGGCATTTGAGATATAATTGAATAACCAGGGGATCCCTTTAGGATATTACATAAGAAATTACATCGGAACCAGAGTATATCAGTATTAAGCAAGCACATCCGTTGTCAAACACGAAGCTTAAATTGGTCCTGGTTTTTTTTATGATTTTTGGGAATGCTTGAACTGGTCTCGGTTTTTTATGATTTCTGGGGCAAATTCGTCGTATAATTTGATTCTACAGAAAAATGTGTTGTCCAATTCGATTCTACACACGTCAAATGAAGAAATTAAGAGCACATACCTGATAAGCGGAAGTTCAGGAACCAAAAACGGATTCACTAGGAAATCAATCTCTTTGATATACATCAACCAAGTCGTATACAAAGAATCGTACATCATCATAGCTTCATATCACCTGAAAAAGAGAAGGAACAAGAGGATGGACAACATTCCCAGTGATGAAACGACTATCCTCACACATATGGGAAAATCTAGAAGGAATGAAGTGGGAGGCTGAAGGAAGAACGAGACTAGGGATTGAGAATGAGAAGGGCACATGAGCGTAAAGAAAATGTGTTGTCTCGGTCAGCTTCATTTTTTTAATGACCGGGTCAGATATCAATGGACCGAGTAAGTGGTATTTTTACCCACAGCAAACAAACTGATTTGGCTGAGTCAGACATTTTTGTCTGACCGGACCCAGTAAGACCACAATCAAACAACCTGTCACGCCCTGTTCTAAAATATTCATTTATGGAAACGGATCTAGGATGAAGGAGTTATGACACTTTTAAGTTGTTGGCAAAAATGGTCCCTTATGGAGAAAAGTTGGCATGGAGGCCATGCATGCAATTTGGAACGCACTCGGGTACGCCCAGCGTAAACTGGGTTACGCCCCGCGTATAAAAGGAAAGGATCGCGGGTGCTCTTTGGCGTACGCCCAACGTACAGGATGTACGCCCAGCGTACGTCCTGTATCCAGAAACCTTATTTTTAGGGTGTGTCACTATATAATGTACATAATGGTTCAAGCCCCAGCCTCCTTATATGTTCTCTCACCCTCAGAAAACCCTAAAACACCTCATCCCCTCATTCTTGAGTGATTTTCTCCATAAGAAGCTCATTTGGTGGTGTAAGCTTGGAAGGAGAAGAGAAGAAGGAAGAACCTTGGAAGTTGGAGCTCATAGATCTGGGGTTATTGCTTCATTCCAGGCCTTGTTGAGGTAAAAAGTCTTGTGCTTGTCTCCTAAGTGCTTAGATCTTCTATGGTGAAGTTTTAGAATCATATTGGGTCCCAAGGTTGGACCTTTATGGTGAAATCTCGTCTTTGAGCTTAGGGTTGCCACCCTCAGAGCTAAAAGGACCCCTTATGCAGTAAAGTTGCCATCTTGATGCCCCATTTGTGTTCATGCGTGAGATCTAGCCCTTTTATGGAAGTAAAATGTCATTCTTGGAAGTTTGGGTGGGTTTGGACCAAATGAAGTCACCAAGTCAGTGACTTTATGGATTAAGACGTGGAAAAGGACCAGGATCTGTGTTTGTGGCTTCTGAGGTGGAGTATTAAGCACTTAATGAACTTGGACTTATCAGGAGATTTACGCTAAGCGTACATGCAGGTACGCCCAGCGTACGCTCTGCTTGGCCAGTACGCTTAGCGTACGTGGTGGTACGCGCCGCGTAATCCATCTGTTTGGGTTTTGTATTTTGGGCCACGGTTTGGGCCATGCTTTGGGTCTTTGAGCTTCACGGGCCGTCAGGAAGTAGTTAAGTTGGGCCAAGTGTAAGTTTTGGGCTTGGGGTAAGGCCCATTAGAGGGATTGGGCCAATTTGGCAAATTGGGCCATTAGTGGGCCACTGGTGGGCTTGGAAAGCTTGCTTAGTGTTTGGCCTTTTATATTATGGTTTGGACCTTAGTTATAGACCAAATTGGGTTAAGGGTAAAATGGTCATTTTACCCTAAGAAGGATTATTGTATTGGGCTAAGTGTTATTTTGGTCTTGGTAGCTCGGGGAGCCGAAGGAGCAGCAGTTCAAGAAATTCCAGTCAGTAGCCAATAGTGCATCAGTAGGATTCAGCAGTTTGAGGTGAGTCTTCTCACCATACCAATGGGTCTAAGGCACCAAGGCCGGCCCATTTTATGATAGTTGGTAGACTTGTTGTGTAGAGGTGTGTGACATTGTTATGCATTGATATGTGGTAGAGATAGCTTTTACAGCTAACGGTAGAGATAGCCTTCAAGGCTAGTGGTAGAGATAGCCTTCAGGGCTAATGGTAGAGATAGCTTGTATGGCTAGTGGTAGAGATAGCCTTCAGGGCTAATGGTAGAGATAGCATGTATGGCTAAGGGTAGAGATAGCCTTTGCGGCTAATGGTAGAGATAGCTGCTATAGCTAAATGTTTTGCATTATGTCACACCCCCGAACCAGACGGCAGAAACGTCTGATGGCCCGCGTGACTTAAATTGAAATATCATCACAATGAATATATATGAAACATAACACATGCATCACCAACCATTACATAGTACAACTGGCATTGTTTACATCGAGTACAAGGTTTACATTACATGATTTCAAAATATAAAGTGTTTGGTGATTAGCTACTACAAAAGAAAACTTTCAACACACCGGATGCCTCCTTGTCTAATGATTACCTGAGAATACAAGTTATTTTGAAAACGGTCAACATATATAATGTTGGTGAGTTCATAAGTGTGTTTGAGGTAAAGTAGTTTATGTCATTGGTAAAACCCAGAAAATCCGATATTTTCTGTAATAAAACTTTCTTGAAAAATATTGTGATGATCCTGTAAGTATATGCGTGAATGATTTCAAAACATGAATAAATGAGAAGTTTTGCATTATAATGTTTGAAAGTACAAGTGAGTAAGATTTATCTCCCCGGAAAACCCGATGTCTCCCGAATAAAAGTTATGATTGTTTTGCTTTATTGAATCGTTACATCGAATGAATATGATTTCCATTGATTAATGATCTTCCTTTGATTAATGATTTCCCTTGATTAATGATTTCCACTGATTAATGATGTCGGATTTCTACATGAGTCGTTATAACCATGCATGATAATGACTAGTTCGTCTGTCTTAGTATTCTAATGAACACCGAATTTTGATCTTAAGATTTTGTCACCCTAGACTGGCCGAGTCTAACTGTAGCGAACAGCTTAGGTGTGGGGGAGTCACCCCCGTATAGATCTATACACAAACTCTCGCTCTCCCTCCAGGAGACTTTGATTACAACTACAGACTACGACCGACACTTATTGGTGTCACCCGTTATTACTCACTCAATCCACATGAGTTTGATTAACCTTGATTAATGATCGAATTTTATTTTATACAAAAAGCGCATTGGCCCCTTTCGCATATAATTTACTTGGACCTTACTAGTAATGCATAATGGGCCACTGAGGCCCAATAGCATGTAAAAACCATTGAGGGTCCATTAAGCATGTAATTGGGTCACAGGAGGCCCAATAACATGTATTAATTATGTTGGGCCCAAAAGCCATGTTAATGAGTCACAAAGGCCCATTAAGCATGTTTAGAATCTCTCAAGCCCAACCACTTGAACGTTTACTTGTTTTATATAGAATTAAGGTTGCGAGTTATTTAATCGATGTGTCGTATAATTCACGAATTTGTTTTATAACGATTTATAGATTTGTAAAAATAGCTATTTTTCTATTTACAACCCATAAGTTATAAAGTTTTGCATATTTTGACCAAATTTTTATTATCAACATAATTGACTAAAAACATTAGTTTGACCTATTCAACCCCTTATTTTTGTAAAGTTGGCAATTTTTGCCCTTTTTATAAAAACATGACATTTTAGGTCCTTGAACCATTTTTCTTGACATCTTTGACCCATAGACTTGTTTAAGTAATGTTTTTAGCTCAAAATTTACTCTTTGGCAGTTTCAGCCCTTTCAGTAAAGAGTTTTTCAGTTAAAGTCCAAACTTTTCGCAACTTTTACAAATTTGACCCAATTTCCCAAAAACTTTACATTTTTGGTCCTTTTTGGAAAAAATATCATTTTAACCCCTGAAATAGTTTTGTTTACCCTTTTACCCCCTGTTTTGAGAAATTTACCATTTCAACCCCTTGAAAATCACATTTTTCGCAATTTTTGGGCCTATGGGCCGAAAAGCCCAAAATTTGGCCCATTAGGCTACAAATCATATTTCTAGTCCCTTAAAGAGCATAATATTCATAAAAACATTTATTTTAACTGTTTTGACTCTTTTGGTCCTTAAGAAAACTGTGAATGACCATTTTTAACCCAACTTTTGTTTATTTGACAAATATAGTCCAAAAATGAGTTTTATGTTGCAATATGTTTATTATAACCTTAGAGGGTAATTTTTCTTGACTTGTTTAGTGTAATACATCTTAGATCATGTTTATTTTTCTTCTTGTGCCATAGATCTCGAGATTTATTTCTTTTTGTTACATATTTACCACATAAACACATGAAATCACACATAACATACACATACACATAGATCTACACATTTTACTTGTATTCTCCCCCATAAAACTTGTGAAAACCGAAAATAGAGGGGTATGAACTCAGCTTTGCTTGTTGTTTTCGATTTGAAGAAGAAAGGGAAGAGTTTGATGCTATTTTTCGGCCCTAGCAAGCTTTCTTGGGTTGATTTCAAACTTAAGAAGCTTCTAAGAAGTAGATCACGAAAATGGTGTGAGTTAGGAAGAAGTTTTGATGAAATAAAGAGACTAGGTTATGGATCTAAACAATAACTTACCAATGATGATGATTATTATGGAATAACCTCCTTGAAGAGCCCTAACTCTCGAAAATTTTGAAGGAGAAGTGAAGAAGTTGTTGTGAGTTCTTGAGAGGATTTAGAAGTGAAATAAGTGTGTGTGTGTGTGTGTGTGTTGATATTCTCGGCCGAGAGTAGTAGAAGGAGAAGAGAGAGAGGTGATAGGATGGATGCATGCAAGAATGGATTTGTGGCTTTTTAGGGCTTATTGGATTGTTATGGCCCAATAAGGCCCATTAAAGGTAACTAGTCCATTTTAGACTTATAAAGCCCAAAAAGGTTAAGTATTATGATAGTGGGTCTAATTAGAGCCCATTTAAGAGTTCTAAGCCCAAGATAGTCACCTTGGAGGTTTATTAGCCCATTAGGCCCAATAAAGAAATCCTAGTCCATAATGGACTTAAACCGGGATTTCTAGGGTTTCCAACCTTTTGTTGACTATTTGAGTGTTTTGAATAGAGTGTTTGATGGAATTTGGTTGTCATTGAATAACCATCATACATTGTTTTCAAGTTTTTAGTTACAATGTTATCCTTGTTCAATGTTTACAAAGCATTAGAATTCCTAGTTGTGACATCATCCCCCCGTTAGAGGGAATTTCGTCCCGAAATTCTTTTCGAAACTAGATTTAAGAATGGGAGAATAGGTGAGGGTACTTTTGCTTCATCTGGTCTTCGCGTTCCCAAGTGAATTCCGGTCCACGCTTTGCGTTCCACCGAACCTTCACTATTGGAATGTGGCTTTGCTTAGTACGCTTCACTTCCCTGTCCATGATTTCGACGGGTTCTTCGATGAACAGGAGATTCTCGTTGATTTTGATTTCTTCTAACGGGATGACGAGAGTTTCGTCGGATAAGCACTTCTTCAAATTGGAAACGTGAAACACGGGGTGTACACTGCTGAGTTCGGTAGGTAGTTGCAGTCTATAAGCCATTGGACCGATTCGGGCAAGAATCTCGAAGGGTCCAATGTACCGTGGGTTTAGTTTTCCTCGTTTCCCAAAATGGATCACCCCTTTCCAGGGGGAGACCTTTAACAACACTCGATCCCCGACTTGAATTTCCAAAGGTTTTCGCCGTTTATCGGCGTAGCTCTTCTGTCGGTCGCGTGATGCTTGAAGTCGAGCTTTAATTTGGGCTATCTTCTCTGTCGTTTCGTGTATGATTTCTAGTCCTGTCAATGCATTGCTAGATGTCTGCCCTCTTGCCAGCTGAATGTCGCCTACCTCTGTCCAACACAACGGTGATCTACATTTACGACCATATAATGCTTCGAAAGGAGCAACTTTGATGCTTGTGTGATAACTGTTGTTGTATGAAAACTCAATTAAAGGTAAGTGGGTATCCCACGACCTTCCAAAGTCTATCACACATGCTCGAAGCATATCCTCAAGCGTTTGAATGGTTCGCTCACTCTGACCATCCGTCTGGGGGTGGTAAGCAGTGCTCATGTCGAGTTGTGTCCCTATAGCCTTCTGTAGTGATTGCCAAAAGCGTGAAGTGAACCTACTATCTCGATCTGAGATGATAAGTATTGGCACTCCGTGGAGTCTCACGATTTCCTTGATGTAGATCCTTGTTAGTCGCTCCATCTTGTATGTCTCCTTTATTGACAGGAAATGAGCGGATTTCGTCAATCTGTCGACTATCACCCATATGGTATCCAATCCATCTATTGTTTTGGGTAATTTGGTCACAAAGTCCATAGTAATCCTTTCCTATTTCCACTCGGGTATTACCGGCTGCTGTAATAGTACCGAGGGCTTTTGATGCTCTACCTTCACTTTAGCACAAGTGAGGCATTTGCTAACGTATGCGGCAATCTCTGGCTTCATGTTAGGCCACCAATACATTTCTTGACATCCAGGTACATTTTATCTGACCCTGGATGGATGGAGTATCGTGTCTTATGAGCTTCATTCATGACTACTTCTCTGAGTCCTCCATGTTTAGGGACCCAAATTCGGTTCATGAAATAATATGTTCCATCCTCCTTGACTTCGAAGTTTTTTTCCATCCCACGTAACGCTTCGCTCGTTCTGTTTTCGGTCTTCATGGCGTCGAACTGGGCTGCTTTGATTTGTGAGGACAGATGAGATTGGATGGTTATTAAAAGAGTCTTCACACGACGAGGGGAGTATTCCTTCCGACTCGAGGCATCAGCTACCACGTTAGCCTTGCCTGGGTGGTACTTGCTTTCGCACTCATAATCGTTCAGCAGCTCAACCCATCTTCGCTGCCTCATGTTCAACTCCTTTTCATTTAAAATGTGCTGGAGACTCTTGTGGTCGGTGAAAATGGTGCACTTGGTACCATAAAGGTAGTGCCTCCAAATTTTCAAGGCGAAGACCACAGCTCCTAATTCGAGATCATGGGTGGTATAATTCACCTCATGTGTTTTCAGTTGTCGGGATGCATAAGCTATCACCTTGCCACGCTGCATGAGTACACAGCCTAGATCCTGATTCGAAGCATCGCAGTAAACTACGAAGTCCTATGTTCCCTCTGGTAGTGATAATACTGGTGCACTACAGAGAGCTTGTTTCAGAGTTCGGAAGGCAACCTCCTGCTTTTCTGTCCATTTAAATGGTACACCCTTCTGTGTAAGCATGGTACCAGGTCAATTCGGAACTCGACTTGTCTTTTCAGGGGTATCCCTAGAAGATCTTCGGGAAAGACGTCCGGGAAGTCGCAAGCCACTGGGATGTCTCGAATATTGACCTCTTCCTTGGACTTATCCATTATGTGTGCCAGAAATGCCAAGTCCTTCTTTTGAAGACACTTTTGTGCCTTAATGCAAGAGAAAAGACGAAGGTTCGTACTAGGTTTGTCTCCGTATATAATTAGGGTTTCGTGATTAGGGAGGTGAAGGCGAACGGCCTTCTGGCGACACAAAATTTCGGCATGATGGGGGCTTAACCAGTCCATGCCGATAATCACATCAAACTCCTAATAGTTACAGGCATCAAGTTTATTTGAAAGGTATGCTGATTTAAAGTTAGGGTACATCCTACATAGATTTCCCCAGCTGATTCTGTTTTCCCATTGGCCATTTCCACCGTAAAGGTTTCATTAAGCTTTTGGGGTTGTTGTTTTAGCAAGTGTTTAAATTTGTTACTCACAAAGCTTCGCTCTGCTCCGGTATCAAACAGGATGCATGCATATGAGTGGTTAAGGAGAAACGTACAGGTGACGACAGCGGGATCCTGAACCGCTTCTCCTTACCCCATAGTCAGCACTCTTCCTGATGCTCCTGTCGCCTGGGTGTTCGCATTGGGACAATTTCGTCTAAAATGTCCAGTCTTCCCGCACCCATAACAGGTATAACTGGCTCCGTCCTTAGTGCTGCTGTTGTTGTTGTTGTTGTTGTCGTTGTTGTTGTTGTACATCTGGTTTTGTGGAAACTGTGCCTTACAATATTTTGCTGTACGGCCCTTCCGGTTGCATCTTGTGCACATCATCTCTCTGCATTCCCCGAGGTGATGGTAGTTACACTTGGGAAGATTCCCTGTGTACTGCCTCGGAGTATTCGGCGTGGATGAGGCTGGAGCATGTGGTGCTGGGGTAGTTTGGGTTGCTGCATGGACAGTCACTGTCTGTTGCTTCTTAGATGACTCTAAGTTCTGTTTACCTCTTCTCTTGTTACTCTTTACTTTCTTTTTCTCTTCTTCCTTCTTGACATCCGTTTCCATGATCTTAACACTCTTCTTGTTGCCATGATCATACAGTTTCTTGGCCAATCTTTTGGCGCTATCAAATGTCTCGGGGTTTGCCGCAATGACATTCCCTTGGATAGGTGCAGTCAATCCCCAGATGAACCTCTCAATCTTTTTCCCTTCTGAGGTGATCATACCCGGACATAGAAGGGATAGCTCGCTAAACCTGGATATGTATGCTTCGATGTTGGAGTTCTGAACCGTCAAGTTCCACAATTCTTGTTCCATCTTTTGTATCTCGCCTCGAGGACAGTACTCTGTCAACATCATCTCCTTCAGTTCTTCCCAGGGCATCGTGTTTGCCACTGGAAGGGTCATGGCTTCAATGTGACCATTCCACCATGAAAGAGCTTGATCAACAAAGGTACATGCTGCGAACTTGACCTTGCACCCATCTGGACACCCGCAAATTTCAAAGACGGATTCGATTTTCTCAATCCACCTCTTTAGGGTTATGACGCCTCCCGTTCCATTGAAGGTTTGTGGCTTGGCGTTGGTGAAGTCTTTGTAAGAGCATGTTTTGGTAAGTCCTTGATTTATCCCATTGTTTGAAATTCCAGCTCCCTGCCCGTTTCCTCCGCCATTGTTCCCCTAGTGGATTTACGCCATGACTGCTGTGACTGCAGCAGATACAGCGGCTTGAAACGTGGCTGAGTAGACTTCCGGTGGCGTCGGTGGTTGGTTATTTCCGCGGTTTGGTCTCTGAGGCATCTTGCTGTTATGGAACAGAAAGATGTTGAGTATGAATTGTTTTTAAGTTGAAGATTTCGTGATACGATATTTGTATCTAAGTGTTCCCATAAATTCACACCACACAATAATAGTATAAAAACACATAGCATGTCACAACATCACCATAAAACACATAATATTTTTCACTACTAATATCCGTACTTTGATACATGAAAATTTGCTCGAAAGAGCATAAATAGAGGTACAAAGTTCGACAGCATAATGACTCTATGAGTAGTGTAATCACTTAAACATGGAGTCGGTAGTACATAATATAGCGAACATAGAGAACCTAGCACTAGTAGGGAAAAGCTGGTCCTAACACACTAGGAAGCGCCAAATGGCGGTAGTGAGATCATATGCCAAAGTGTTGTGCCAACAACTGGGCCATCTCAATCATTTCTCCAATGACTTCATCTCTTTCCTGCTCCGCCTGCACCACTCGTGCTTCCATGGCGAATAGCTGTTGTCGTAGTGCGGCAGCCTCAGCCTCCGGAGAGCGATTCTCTCTTACAGGATTTCCTGGTGGGGCGGGGTGGTTCTGTGGTGTCTCGCTCGTAGGTGGTGTGACGGAGGCTTCGTCTGTGCCTCCTTCTTCCTCCATATCGTCATCGGTCTCATCAAACTCGTAGTCTGTGTCTGTGTACTCGTCGGGTCCAATGTCGTGTGCTCTCTCCTGCTCTTCTCCCAGGTCGTCCCCAATCATCCCATGGGCCACCAAGACATGATGAAACTGGATGCCCTGATGCTCCTCTTCCATGGTGGCTGTGAGGGGGAGGGGAACACGTAAGGAGGTATATAAATAAGCTATTTTTAATCCTAAAATATTTTTAGTTGTTATAAAAAAATTGGGTTGATGCATTCCTCTTGTTTAACAATAGGGTATGCCTTGGGTTTACTGACCATCACGATCGTTCCAGGGCATGTGATAGTTGTATTACGAAGAAATGTAGTTGATCAGGCTACATTCATCCCAAATACAGCTGTAAACAGTCCTGGCTTAACCGGGATGTCAGGTTCTCCCAATTGTTTTATTCGAGTTGTTATTGTGTTCGTTTTTCTAAGTCGCACAAATAAGAGTGTTTATTGGTATATTTTATTTGTTTTGTTCAGAGTTATTTAGTCCCTTGCTGGGTTTATAGTTGCATATCAATGTGTGGTTAGATATGCCAGTTCACTATAAACAGTGCTCTGATACCAACCTGTCACACCCCCGAACCAGACGGCGGAAACGTCTTAGGGCTCGCGTGACTTAAATTGAAATATCAACACAATGAATATATATGAAACATAACACATGCATCACCAACCATTACATAGTACAACTGGCATTGTTTACATCGAGTACAAGGTTTACATTACATGATTTCAAAATATAAAGTGTTTGGTGATTAGCTACTACAAAAGAAAACTTTCAACACACCGGATGCCTCCTTGTCTAATGATTACCTGAGAATACAAGTTATTTTGAAAACGGTCAACATATATAATGTTGGTGAGTTCATAAGTGTGTTTGAGGTAAAGTAGTTTATGTCATTGGTAAAACCCAGAAAATCCGATATTTTCTGTAATAAAACTTTCTTGAAAAATATTGTGATGATCCTGTAAGTATATGCGTGAATGATTTCAAAACATGAATAAATGAGAAGTTTTGCATTATAATGTTTGAAAGTACAAGTGAGTAAGATTTATCTCCCCGGAAAACCCGATGTCTCCTGAATAAAAGTTATGATTGTTTTGCTTTATTGAATCGTTACATCGAATGAATATGATTTCCATTGATTAATGATCTTCCTTTGATTAATGATTTCCCTTGATTAATGATTTCCACTGATTAATGATGTCGGATTTCTACGTGAGTCATTATAACCATGCATGATAATGACTAGTTCGTCTGTCTTAGTATTCTAATGAACACCGAATTTTATTCTTAAGACTTTGTCACCCTAGACTGGCCGAGTCTAACTGTAGCGAACAGCTTAGGTGTGGGGGAGTCACCCCCGTATAGATCTATACACAAACTCTCGCTCTCCCTCCAGGAGACTTTGATTACAACTACAGACTACGACCGACACTTATTTGTGTCACCCGTTATTACTCACTCAATCCACATGAGTTTGATTAACCTTGATTAATGATTGAATTTTATTTTATATGAAAAGCGCATTGGCCCCTTCGCATATAATTTACTTGGACCTTACTAGTAATGCATAATGGGCCACTGAGGCCCAATAGCATGTAAAAACCATTGAGGGTCCATTAAGCATGTAATTGGGTCACAGGAGGCCCAATAACATGTATTAATTATGTTGGGCCCAAAAGCCATGTTAATGAGTCACAAAGGCCCATTAAGCATGTTTAGAATCTCTCAAGCCCAACCACTTGAACGTTTACTTGTTTTATATAGAATTAAGGTTGCGAGTTATTTAATCGATGTGTCGTATAATTCACGAATTTGTTTTATAACGATTTATAGATTTGTAAAAATAGCTATTTTTCTATTTACAACCCATAAGTTATAAAGTTTTGCATATTTTGACCAAATTTTTATTATCAACATAATTGACCAAAAACATTAGTTTGACCTATTCAACCCCTTATTTTTGTAAAGTTGGCAATTTTTGCCCTTTTTATAAAAACATGACATTTTAGGTCCTTGAACCATTTTTCTTGACATCTTTGACCCATAGACTTGTTTAAGTAATGTTTTTAGCTCAAAATTTACTCTTTGGCAGTTCCAGCCCTTTCAGCAAAGAGTTTTTCAGTTAAAGTCCAAACTTTTCGCAACTTTTACAATTTTGACCCAATTTCCCAAAAACTTTACATTTTTGGTCCTTTTTGGAAAAAATATCATTTTAACCCCTGAAATAGTTTTGTTTACCCTTTTACCCCCTGTTTTGAGAAATTTACCATTTCAACCCCTTGAAAATCACATTTTTCGCAATTTTTGGGCCTATGGGCCGAAAAGCCCAAAATTTGGCCCATTAGGCTACAAATCACATTTCTAGTCCCTTAAAGAGCATAATATTCATAAAAACATTTATTTTAACTGTTTTGACTCTTTTGGTCCTTAAGAAAACCGTGAATGACCATTTTTAACCCAACTTTTGTTTATTTGACAAATATAGTCCAAAAATAAGTTTTATGTTGCAATATGTTTATTATAACCTTAGAGGGTAATTTTTCTTGACTTGTTTAGTGTAATACATCTTAGATCATGTTTATTTTCCTTCTTGTGCCATAGATCTCGAGATTTCTTTCTTTTTATTACATATTTACCACATAAACACATGAAATCACACATAACATACACATACACATAGATCTACACATTTTACTTGTATTCCCCCCCCCCCATAAAACTTGTGAAAACCAAAAATAGAGGGGTATGAACTCAGCTTTGCTTGTTGTTTTCGATTTGAAGAAGAAAGGGAAGAGTTTGATGCTATTTTTCGGCCCTAGCAAGCTTTCTTGGGTTGATTTCGAACTTAAGACGCTTCTAAGAAGTAGATCACGAAAATGGTGTGAGTTAGGAAGAATTTTTGATGAAATAAAGAGACTAGGTTATGGATCTAAACAATAACTTACCAATGATGATGATTATTATGGAATAACCTCCTTGAAGAGCCCTAACTCTAGAAAATTTTGAAGGAGAAGTGAAGAAGTTGTTGTGAGTTCTTGAGAGGATTTAGAAGTGAAATAAGTGTGTGTGTGTGTATGTGTGTGTTGATATTCTCGGCCGAGAGTAGTAGAAGGAGAAGAGAGAGAGGTGATAGGATGGATGCATGGAAGTATGTGACTTGATGCATGGATATCCCATGGATAATTATGAAGTGACACCATGGAAAGTCAACCCTCCCTTATCCCTTCTTTTCCTATTTTTTTTTTGTTTTGTTTTACTTGGGCCGAGAGAGAGAGAGAAGAAAAGATTTGGGCCTTGGTGTTAGTGTCCAAAATATGGAGCCCAAATCAATAGCCTTTTTGCCCATTTGAGCCTTTGGAGTGGGTTACGGCCCAAATATGCATGCAAGAATGGATTTGTGGCTTTTTAGGGCTTATTGGATTGTTATGGCCCAATAAGGCCCATTAAAGGTAACTAGTCCATTTTAGACTTATAAAGCCCAAAAAGGTTAAGTCTTATGATAGTGGGTCCAATTAGAGCCCATTTAAGAGTTCTAAGCCCAAGTGGAGGTTTATTGGCCCATTAGGCCCAATAAAGAAATCCTAGTCCATAATGGACTTAAACCGGGATTTCTAGGGTTTCCAACCTTTTGTTGACTATTTGAGTGTTTTGAATAGAGTGTTTGATGGAATTTGGTTGTCATTGAATAAGCATCATACATTGTTTTCAAGTTTTTAGTTACAATGTTATCCTTGTTCAATGTTTGCAAAGCATTAGAATTCCTAGTTGTGACACATTATGTGGTAGAGGTAGCTTTATAGCTAATTGATATGTGTTACGTAGTAGAGATAGCTTTTATAGCTAGCATGTGATGTGGTTGTGTGGGGTATGCTCTGGGAAACTCACTAAGCTTCGTGCTTACAGGATTGCTTTTGGTTTCAGGTACTTCTGATCCCAAGGGAAAGGGCAAGGCGTGATGAAACTGGATGCCCTGATGCTCCTCTTCCATGGTGGCTGTGAGGGGGAGGGGAACACGTAAGGAGGTATATAAATAAGCTATTTTTAATCCTAAAATATTTTTAGTTGTTATAAAAAAAATTGGGTTGATGCATTCCTCTTGTTTAACAATAGGGTATGCCTTGGGTTTACTGACCATCACGATCGTTCCAGGGCATGTGATAGTTGTATTACGAAGAAATGTAGTTGATCAGGCTACATTCATCCCAAATACAGCTGTGAACAGTCCTGGCTTAACCGGGATGTCAGGTTCTCCCAATTGTTTTATTCGAGTTGTTATTGTGTTCGTTTTTCTAAGTCGCACAAATAAGAGTGTTTATTGGTATATTTTATTTGTTTTGTTCAGAGTTATTTAGTCCCTTGCTGGGTTTATAGTTGCATATCAATGTGTGGTTAGATATGCCAGTTCACTATAAACAGTGCTCTGATACCAACCTGTCACACCCCCGAACCAGACGGCAGAAACGTCTGAGGGCTCGCGTGACTTAAATTGAAATATCATCACAATGAATATATATGAAACATAACACATGCATCACCAACCATTACATAGTACAACTGGCATTGTTTACATCGAGTACAAGGTTTACATTACATGATTTCAAAATATAAAGTGTTTGGTGATTAGCTACTACAAAAGAAAACTTTCAACACACCGGATGCCTCCTTGTCTAATGATTACATGAGAATACAAGTTATTTTGAAAACGGTCAACATATATAATGTTGGTGAGTTCATAAGTGTGTTTGAGGTAAAGTAGTTTATGTCATTGGTAAAACCCAGAAAATCCGATATTTTCTGTAATAAAACTTTCTTGAAAAATATTGTGATGATCCTGTAAGTATATGCGTGAATGATTTCAAAACATGAATAAATGAGAAGTTTTGCATTATAATGTTTGAAAGTACAAGTGAGTAAGATTTATCTCCCCGGAAAACCCGATGTCTACCGAATAAAAGTTATGATTGTTTTGCTTTATTGAATCGTTACATCGAATGAATATGATTTCCATTGATTAATGATCTTCCTTTGATTAATGATTTCCCTTGATTAATGATTTCCACTGATTAATGATGTCGGATTTCTACATGAGTCGTTATAACCATGCATGATAATGACTAGTTCGTCTGTCTTAGTATTCTAATGAACACCGAATTTTGATCTTAAGATTTTGTCACCCTAGACTGGCCGAGTCTAACTGTAGCGAACATCTTAGGTGTGGGGGAGTCACCCCCGTATAGATCTATACACAAACTCTCGCTCTCCCTTCAGGAGACTTTGATTACAACTAGAGACTACGACCGACACTTATTGGTGTCACCCGTTATTACTCACTCAATCCACATGAGTTTGATTAACCTTGATTAATGATCGAATTTTATTTTATACAAAAAGCGCATTGGCCCCTTTCGCATATAATTTACTTGGACCTTACTAGTAATGCATAATGGGCCACTGAGGCCCAATAGCATGTAAAAACCATTGAGGGTCCATTAAGCATGTAATTGGGTCACAGGAGGCCCAATAACATGTATTAATTATGTTGGGCCCAAAAGCCATGTTAATGAGTCACAAAGGCCCATTAAGCATGTTTAGAATCTCTCAAGCCCAACCACTTGAACGTTTACTTGTTTTATATAGAATTAAGGTTGCGAGTTATTTAATCGATGTGTCGTATAATTCACGAATTTGTTTTATAACGATTTATAGATTTGTAAAAATAGCTATTTTTCTATTTACAACCCATAAGTTATAAAGTTTTGCATATTTTGACCAAATTTTTATTATCAACATAATTGACTAAAAACATTAGTTTGACCTATTCAACCCCTTATTTTTGTAAAGTTGGCAATTTTTGCCCTTTTTATAAAAACATGACATTTTAGGTCCTTGAACCATTTTTCTTGACATCTTTGACCCATAGACTTGTTTAAGTAATGTTTTTAGCTCAAAATTTACTCTTTGGCAGTTTCAGCCCTTTCAGTAAAGAGTTTTTCAGTTAAAGTCCAAACTTTTCGCAACTTTTACAAATTTGACCCAATTTCCCAAAAACTTTACATTTTTGGTCCTTTTTGGAAAAAATATCATTTTAACCCCTGAAATAGTTTTGTTTACCCTTTTACCCCCTGTTTTGAGAAATTTACCATTTCAACCCCTTGAAAATCACATTTTTCGCAATTTTTGGGCCTATGGGCCGAAAAGCCCAAAATTTGGCCCATTAGGCTACAAATCACATTTCTAGTCCCTTAAAGAGCATAATATTCATAAAAACATTTATTTTAACTGTTTTGACTCTTTTGGTCCTTAAGAAAACCGTGAATGACCATTTTTAACCCAACTTTTGTTTATTTGACAAATATAGTCCAAAAATGAGTTTTATGTTGCAATATGTTTATTATAACCTTAGAGGGTAATTTTTCTTGACTTGTTTAGTGTAATACATCTTAGATCATGTTTATTTTTCTTCTTGTGCCATAGATCTCGAGATTTATTTCTTTTTGTTACATATTTACCACATAAACACATGAAATCACACATAACATACACATACACATAGATCTACACATTTTACTTGTATTCTCCCCCATAAAACTTGTGAAAACCGAAAATAGAGGGGTATGAACTCAGCTTTGCTTGTTGTTTTCGATTTGAAGAAGAAAGGGAAGAGTTTGATGCTATTTTTCGGCCCTAGCAAGCTTTCTTGGGTTGATTTCAAACTTAAGAAGCTTCTAAGAAGTAGATCACGAAAATGGTGTGAGTTAGGAAGAAGTTTTGATGAAATAAAGAGACTAGGTTATGGATCTAAACAATAACTTACCAATGATGATGATTATTATGGAATAACCTCCTTGAAGAGCCCTAACTCTCGAAAATTTTGAAGGAGAAGTGAAGAAGTTGTTGTGAGTTCTTGAGAGGATTTAGAAGTGAAATAAGTGTGTGTGTGTGTGTGTGTGTTGATATTTTCGGCCGAGAGTAGTAGAAGGAGAAGAGAGAGAGGTGATAGGATGGATGCATGGAAGTATGTGACTTGATGCATGGATATCCCATGGATAATTATGAAGTGGCACCATGGAAAGTCAACCCTCCCTTATCCCTTCTTTTCCTATTTTTTTGTTTTGTTTTACTTGGGCCGAGAGAAAGAGAGAGAGAGAGAGAGAAGAAAAGATTTGGGCCTTGGTGTTAGAGTCCAAAATATGGAGCCCAATTTAATAGCTTTTTAGCCCATTTTAGCCGTTGGAGTGGGTTACGGCCCAAATGTGCATGCAAGAATGGATTTGTGGCTTTTTAGGGCTTATTGGATTGTTATGGCCCAATAAGGCCCATTAAAGGTAACTAGTCCATTTTAGACTTATAAAGCCCAAAAAGGTTAAGTCTTATGATAGTGGGTCTAATTAGAGCCCATTTAAGAGTTTTAAGCCCAAGATAGTCACCTTGGAGGTTTATTAGCCCATTAGGCCCAATAAAGAAATCCTAGTCCATAATGGACTTAAACCGGGATTTCTAGGGTTTCCAACCTTTTGTTGACTATTTGAGTGTTTTGAATAGAGTGTTTGATGGAATTTGGTTGTCATTGAATAACCATCATACATTGTTTTCAAGTTTTTAGTTACAATGTTATCCTTGTTCAATGTTTACAAAGCATTAGAATTCCTAGTTGTGACATCATCCCCCCGTTAGAGGGAATTTCGTCCCGAAATTCTTTTTGAAACTAGATTTAAGAATGGGAGAATAGGTGAGGGTACTTTTGCTTCATCTGGTCTTCGCGTTCCCAAGTGAATTCCGGCCCACGCTTTGCGTTCCACCGAACCTTCACTATTGGAATGCGACTTTGCTTAGTACGCTTCACATCCCTGTCCATGATTTCGACGGGTTCTTCGATGAATAGGAGATTCTCGTTGATTTTGATTTCTTCTAACGGGATGACGAGAGTTTCGTCGGATAAGCACTTCTTCAAATTGGAAACGTGAAACACGGGGTGTACACTGCTGAGTTCGGTAGGTAGTTGCAGTCTATAAGCCACTGGACCGATTCGGGCAAGAATCTCGAAGGGTCCAATGTACTGTGGGTTTAGCTTTCCCCGTTTCCCAAAATGGATCACCCCTTTCCAGGGGGAGACCTTTAACAACACTCGATCCCCGACTTGAAATTCCAAAGGCTTTCGCTGTTTATCGGCGTAGCTCTTCTGTCGGTCGCGTGATGCTTGAAGTCGAGCTTTAATTTGGGCTATCTTCTCTGTCGTTTCGTGTATGATTTCTAGTCCTGTCAATGCATTGCTAGATGTCTGCCCTCTTGCCAGCTGAGTGTCGCCTACCTCTGTCCAACACAACGGTGATCTACATTTACGACCATATAATGCTTCGAAAGGAGCAACTTTGATGCTTGTGTGATAACTGTTGTTGTATGAAAACTCAATTAAAGGTAAGTGGGTATCCCACGACCTTCCAAAGTCTATCACACATGCTCGAAGCATATCCTCAAGCGTTTGAATGGTTCGCTCACTCTGACCATCCGTCTGGGGGTGGTAAGCAGTGATCATGTCGAGTTGTGTCCCCATAGCCTTCTGTAGTGATTGCCAAAAGCGTGAAGTGAACCTACCATCTCGATCTGAGATGATAAGTATTGGCACTCCGTGGAGTCTCACGATTTCCTTGATGTAGATCCTTCTTAGTCGCTCCATCTTGTATGTCTCCTTTATTGGCAGGAAATGAGCGGATTTCGTCAATCTGTCGACTATCACCCATATGGTATCCAATCCATCTGTTGTTTTGGGTAATTTGGTCACAAAGTCCATAGTAATCCTTTCCCATTTCCACTCGGGTATTACCGGCTGCTGTAATAGTACCGAGGGCTTTTGATGCTCTACCTTCACTTTAGCACAAGTGAGGCATTTGCTAACGTATGCGGCAATCTCTGGCTTCATGTTAGGCCACCAATACATTTCTTGACATCCAGGTACATTTTATCTGACCCTGGATGGATGGAGTATCGTGTCTTATGAGCTTCATTCATGACTACTTCTCTGAGTCCTCCATGTTTAGGGACCCAAATTCGGTTCATGAAATAATATGTTCCATCCTCCTTGACTTCGAAGTTTTTTTCCATCACACGTAACGCTTCGCTCGTTCTGTTTTCGGTCTTCATGGCGTCGAACTGGGCTGCTTTGATTTGTGAGGACATATGAGATTGGATGGTTATTAAAAGAGTCTTCACACGACGAGGGGAGTATTCCTTCCGACTCAAGGCATCAGCTACCACGTTAGCCTTGCCTGGGTGGTACTTGCTTTCGCACTCATAATCGTTCAGCAGCTCAACCCATCTTCGCTGCCTCATGTTCAACTCCTTTTGATTTAAAATGTGCTGGAGACTCTTGTGGTCGGTGAAAATGGTGCACTTGGTACCATAAAGGTAGTGCCTCCAAATTTTCAAGGCGAAGACCACAGCTCCTAATTCGAGATCATGGGTGGTATAATTCACCTCATGTGTTTTCAGTTGTCGGGATGCATAAGCTATCACCTTGCCACGCTGCATGAGTACACAGCCTAGATCCTGATTCGAAGCATCGCAGTAAACTACGAAGTCCTATGTTCCCTCTGGTAGTGATAATACTGGTGCACTACAGAGAGCTTGTTTCAGAGTTCGGAAGGCAACCTCCTACTTTTCTGTCCATTTAAATGGTACACCCTTCTGTGTAAGCATGGTAACTGGCTTGGCTGTTTTGGAGAAGTTCTGAATAAATCTCCTGTAATAGCCTGCGAGACCTAAAAATTGACGAATTTATGTGGGTGTCGCTGGGACTGCCCATCCTTCAATGGCTTTGATCTTAGAGGGGTCCACATGTATCCCTTCTTGGCTGACAACATGACCTAAGAAGTTTACGCTACGGAGCCAGAACTCGCATTTAGAGAGTTTTGCGTATAATTTTTCAGTTCGAAGGGTTTCTAAGATTTGTCGGAGATGTCGGTCGTGCTCCTCCTCGCTTCGAGAATAGATTAGAATATCGTCGATGAAAACGATGACAAAGTTGTCGAGGAATGGTCGGCAGACTCGATTCATTAGGTCCATGAATGCGGCAGGGGCATTCGTTAGACCGAAGGGCATCACCACGAATTCATAATGTCCATAGCGGGTTCGGAAAGCGGTTTTGGGGATATCCTCTTCCCGGAACTTGAGCTGGTGGTAGCCGGACCGTAGATCTATCTTAGAGAAGTAATTTGCTCCCTGGAGCTGGTCAAACAGGTCGTCGATTCGTGGAAGTGGGTAGCGATTTTTGATAGTGAGCTTATTCAGCTCTCTATAATCGATACACATCCTAAAGGATCTGTCCTTCTTCTTAACAAAAAGGATCGGAGCTCCCCAGGGTGAGAAGCTAGGTCGGATGAATCCTTTACTCAAGAGCTCGCTGAGTTGGCTTGACAGTTCTTGCATCTCCGCAGGAGCCAACCTATAGGGTGATTTGGCCATTGGCGTAGCTCCCGGTACCAGGTCAATTCGGAACTCGACTTGTCTTTTCAGGGGTATCCCTGGAAGATCTTCGGGAAAGACGTCCGGGAAGTCGCTGTTGGATTAGTGTCTAAGTCCATAACTATAATTGGTATGTACTTGACCCGACTCGGCATGGTCCATTTGGGTTGCATGGCATCAGAACATTTGGATAGACCGTTTATGAGGAAAAGACATTTTGTGACATATTAATATATTATAAGTTCTAATATATTAATATGAAATCATGTTATTTAATTAGTATTGATCAAGAATTAATTTGGACTTAATTTAGTGATCAAAAAGAGACTAATTAAATATATGGGGATTGATTGTGTAAATCATTCATTCTTATATATGTGGGCTTATGATCCAAGATTCCTTTATGTTGGGTTTAACCCATGTGGTGATCCATGGATACTCCATGGAGGTTAAAACCCATGGAGCATAAGGAATGGGTAAAGTCATGAGTTACATGGTGTAACCCTAATAGCCACATTATATAAGAAACCCTTTAGTTCAAGAAATTGGCACTAGTGATACATATTTTGAGGGCTAGCCGATTTGAACATGTATGTCTTCTTCTCATGGTTATTCCAAGAGTTCATGATGTTGTGTGAACCATTTGAGGTGTCACACTTGGGGCACTAGGCTCTCAAGCTTCATGGAGTCAAGCAACAACAACAAGGTATGTATTCTATCTATTTTAGTATCCTAGTATCAATGTTTTGGTATGCTAGTTAGGATAATACCTTGGATAATCATATTTGCATGTATAATAGAGAAAACATAGATCCAAGGTATTTAGGGTTGCATGTACACTTAGGAGTGTTAGAATGCTCAAAACCCATCAGTGGTATCAGAGCCTAGGCTTGTTTTCAATTATACTTGATGCAAATTGCTGAAAAATGCTGAAAAAGTCGAATTTCGGGCATTCTGGGCACTGGACTCGCCGAGTCCACTGATGAACTCGCCGAGTCCATGAAGAAAATCATCCTACTCGGCGAGTAGGTTGATACACTCGACGAGTAGGAGCCCCTGACAGCATATCTTCGAGTTTTTTGGCTAGAAATGGACTAGGAACATTACCATAAGCTGTTTTTGAACCTATAATCCTGTTTTTGATGTGGTAATGTTAATACTAATCCAATTTCAAAGATAATTGTCAATAGATTCATGTTTTGTATTAGTTTAGTGATTAGGCTAATTGCATGAAAAAGTTTGATTAAATTATCTTGTTCTTATGAGTTGCTTAGATTAATAGAAAAGTTAATTGATTATGTGTTTTCAATCCATTTTAATCTAAGAGTTGATTCTAAAATGTGTTTTTGTAACTTGTCCTCAAGTTATATGAAAAGTCACATTTAAGTTTCATAAAACTCATAAAAGTTGGTAATGGTTACAAAAATGAAGAGTCTTGTCCTCAAGTTATGGAGGTTCAAGAGTCACTTCATTAAGTAATAAAATGTGTAACCTTAATTAATTCCATAAATTACAAAATAAAGAAAAGTTACATTCTTTTATTAGTTTAAAGTCTTCCATAACTTGTCCTCAAGTTATGGAACTTGAAGAGTTTTTTTATTTAAAACTACTTTAAACACATAAGTTATGGAATTAATTAGTTTTGAATAGTTTCAAAACTTGCCCTCAAGTTTTGGAATTTGAAAAGTTTTCTCTTATGAATACTTTAATTCCAAGTTAGCCCTTAGAATTTTAAAAGTTAAAATTCAAACCCTTATACTATTATTATAATTTTAATTATATAGATATGTATAAAATAAAGTCAATCTTACCGTTAGTAGGCCTCATTCACGAAGCCGGTCTATAAGGGGGGTATAAGGTTACTGCCTATAAAATGGCAGTTTAATGGGTGTCCACTCTCACCCACCACTTCCTTGACTGGTGGAGGGTCGTTAGCCGAACGGGTAGGAAAGGACTATAATTCTCCCTTCATTAAAAGTATTAATGATAAATACTAAGTAACTAAACACTTGTACATTCCCAATCTTAGTTACTTAGGAAAATGTGAAAAGGTGCTAACCCATGAAATTACACTTTGTACCTTACCAAGTCATTAGTGGAGCGTGTGTGGTTAACCGGCACACTAATAAGGACTAGTAAGAGTGGCAAAGGGTAACTTGACTCTATTATAGATCGGTGGAGCGTGTGTGGTTAACCGGCACATCGATTAGGTGATAAAGTTAAGGGTACCAAGTCAATTTGCATGGTTATTCACACCTTGTTTGTGATCCTCGGCATCCCAGTCACAAACTTGAGAGGGCACAATCGAGATTCAAACATGCCATTGAAAGTTCAATGTATCTCAAAAGATCTAGGAGTTTCAAATCCAATTAAAACTTAATTATATTTCGTTTTTCATGGTGGAAATTGGTAAATCGTCATTTACCTACCTTCAACTATTTTATAACTTGGATTACGGCATCCCTCTTCCAGTTATAAATAGGTTGTTGGGTCCTAGCCTTAATATTTCATATTGGGTGTTATATTAAGGACTTTAAATCAACTCTCTTGAATATCTCCCAAAAGATGATCTTCCCAAATCTCTTGAAACAAGCTTTCCTAAATGAAGATGATGTCCCATGGAAATCATACTTCTTTCACCTCCTCCAATTATTCTCCCTAACCCACAAGTTCCTGAAAAGTTTAAGGTCACTCAAGCCCTATTGGCAAGCAAAGGTCTATATGTGATCACATCTTGGAGATGTAGTCAGATATTGACAAGCCGGGAGAGTTGGGTGTCAAAGTCTTGAGAAAGTTGGTGACTCAACTATTTTCTAAGTCACATAGTGAGTTCCTTTGGGACTCCTATGAAACAGACTATGACAAGACCCTTAATGATCTTATCTATTTGCTAAGATCAACATCCTAAAACTTTATGGACATTGACAATGATGACATTGGATATCCAGTAAAGCTCTCTCTTCCCAATGAAAAGGGATCGGCCATAGTCAACTCGGTTGACCAAATGGTAAAGAGAATGGCTAAGTCTGAGATAGTCCCATTATCAAGGGTCTATTGCCAAAGAAAGGGGTATAGGTTGCGAAGCTGCCAAATTTATCTAAGGATATTAAAGACAATAAGTTTGACTCTACTTCGGGTAAAGTCCACTATCTAACTCTGCTAAGTTTCTATTCTGAGATTCTTGATACATGATGTGACTGGGTCACATGTTGATGTTTTAAGAATCAAAGAAAAATTGAAAAAACTTAAAGAAAGAATATGCTGAATCTGATGGCATAGATGGATTTCTATCGCATAGTTTGAAGATCGGATTCTTGAGCTACTTCTTAAGAGTTATGATATATTGCTTAGGAATAAATAACAACAAAGTTTTCATGTGCTTTTGCATTGTAAGGATAGTTTTTCCGCAAAGTTTTAAAATAAAAGAAATTTTTTTTTTGATTTTATTTATTTTAAAATATCCTTACAATGGCATTTGTGAAAACTTTTGTTGCTTATAAGATTCCATTAAGTGCAAGAGTGGAAATATGAATTTGATTCTTTCATTTGTGGTAGTGTCTAAATTTACCAAATAAGGAAAGATTCTCATCACCTAAGTTTCAGTTGGATAGAAACTTGGAATCATGCAAGTTGTATAGCATGATGAATAAGAACTTTCAAGCATTGGAAAAAATTAAGACTAACTACTTGTTCACATGGATGTGTGAGTCAAGTAAATGATCGAGTACACATTCTTGTGCACTGATCAAGCCCACCACAAATAATCGTTAAGACTATTCGTCATTATTTACTAAAATTCAGTAAATATGGTTATACTTACAAGCTTAAGTGTAATTCTAAGACATTGGAAAAGGTTTCAATGTATGGCAGAGCGAATAAGAAGAATCAACTTAGGCAGAAAGATAAAAGTTTCTCAAATCTGAAAAGATGGGAGAGTACTTTAGTATCATGTTATATAATCATCTTAATGATTAAGAGACCTTATCACAATTCATCCTCTAAGTGCATTCTGGTAGCTAAGAAGAGGAGCTATGAATTGTTGAAATGGTTAAATCAAGAAGATGAGTCATACTTGGTTCCAAAAACAATTCTTAGATTCATACTCCAAGATTGTAACTTGAGTGATATCTCTTAAAGAAGGTTTATTAACACCTGTCAAATGTAAGAGTAAAATGTGTTCTACTCTTGTACATTTGAAATTGGTAAGTTGTGATGTTTTGGATAAAACAAAGACCAACTAAGGCCAATTGTGTGAAGTGTTTGTCTTGATTAGAATCCACACTATCTCTTGAATATCTGACAAGAAAGTCTTATATGTCAAGAGGACAGTGGGAGTCTTAAAGGTCTTGAAAGTCTCAAGAACTAATAAAGAATAAAACCTGAAGTTCTTCACTAGCACACGACTTGAGGTTTATAACCTATCGTGTTGACATATTCTGTGCCCATTCCAGTTAAAGTTAGCTTTGCATATGATTTCTTAGAGTTTTCAATTGGTTGCACAACAACTTGGAAGCAATGGCAGGCCCTTGATCTGCCAGGTGGCAAGAAATTAAGATTGAGTTCAGTCCATATGAGTTTGGATTTGTCATTATCCTTGTCTTGTGACTATGGTTTTGACAATTCACATGGATAAGAACACATACACCATTAAATCTAAGGGTCATAAGGTTTCTCTCCGATTCATGAAAATGATGGTGAGGAAACACTTCCACCAAGTAGATTTGAAGTAGATAGCAATTGTGATATTTGCATTCTCAAAGTCGTTAGTGGAGCTGTGTGGTTAACCGGCACACTAACATGGACTTGTGAGAAGTGGCAAAGGTCTAAACAATTGAGACTATGATTACGGCATCCCTTTTCATAGTTCTGAAATTGTTTAGACACACCTGTGAGCTATCTAAGATAAGGTGTATGATATTGATAAAGTTTTATCAAAGCAATCTAGTATCAGAAATCTGAACTTTGGTAAGAAAGTCAATAAAGTATTGATTTCTAGAAGTCCAGCTGATTTCTGATTACATGTCAAAGCTAGTGGGAGCATGAGTGTTATGCTAATAATCATCATGTTAGTGGGAGCATGCTAATTATGATAAAGATTGCAAGTTAGCAATGTTAATTATAGAAAACAAAAGTTTCAATTCGTGAGGCTGCAGGGGTTGAAAAAGTTGTTTTGCTATAATTAAGGGAGAGGAAATTATACTTCATTTCAATTCTAAAAGCTTAGATTGAGGTTTTAAGTCGTATTTAGTCAAGGATATATATATGAATTTCATGTTGGAATGACTCAACATACGGAAATTCTATATATGGGTCCATTATTTGCGTTCTAAAATTCGATTATGATTACGGCATCCCTTTTCATAATCTGAATTATGAGAACTTGGCAAATAGAAATGGAAATGTTATAGCAAAAGACTGGTTTAGTCTTTATGTGAGACATCATGACTCGTGTCCCATATGCTTCGGATATAGGATCGATTACATGTGCTATATTTATCCTTTCTAAAATTTTCCAAATGCCTGGGGCATTAAGAAGGGAAAAGGTCTAGAATTGGATATGACTAAAAGGATTAAGCAATTGTCGAGGACAATCTAAGGTTTACCAAAGATTGGTTGCTCAAGGACAGTTGGAAGTATAGTGTTAATTCTGGAAGGACCATTTTGACATAATCTGTAAGGAGGCAACTCTTGTTCAGAAGTGATAGTCAAAATGGAATATGGAAATGTTTCAAAGTTGGAAATTATTCAATCTGTGTAAGATTAGGAAACTTAATGCAAGAAGGATGTTTCCAAGGAGTTGATCTCCTTGGAATGCTCTGTAATGGTTGTTGTCAAGTCTTTCTGACTCTGTGCATAATCATTACAGGAGGATCAATGCATATAAGAGTAGAATCTAACAGATATCAGTAAATGGCATGAATTTGGAATTCTTGCATTTGCAGTAAGGATTTGGGACTGTGAAAGAGGATCATTGGAGTTATGTTCAATTGATCTAATTCACAAAGTGAAGATCATAGACAAACATAGTATGCATACTTGGTGTATGGCATGACTAGTGTTTAGAAAACATAGTGTACATGCTTGGAGCATGGGACAACTATTGTTTTAAATTCAAGAATAAAGTTGATAGCTGAAACAGTATATAATGAATAATGTGTAATCATATGGTGATAAATAAAAGGTGTTTTATTTATGTTCATAGGTTTTGATACCATATTAGATTCTATTATTATTGTGTTTCATTTTGCATGTTTTGACTTCCAGAATAACTAGGTCGTTCTTCCTGATTGACTAAGTTATTCAAACTATCCACAGTCGGTCATATGTTGGAAGTTGATATGAATCAAGACTGTCATGGGTTGGCTTGTAGAGGTCTAAGATATTGGACAAGGGGCTACAACACTCATGAGTGCTCATAAGTTCTGAGTATTGGATTCAACCCGCGCTCATTGGAATCACTTCATGGATTTTATCACGAGTGATCATGAGACGATAATATCTTATATTCTTCAAACCTAGAGATATGAGTTGTTACTATGAGTTGGTTGTACATTGATTGCACGAAAACGCATTCGGTAACTCGGTGTTATAAAACGTGCCTTTGTGTATGATTCAACAAGTAGTAGAACAAGCCATATGAGTCGAAGTTTATCCATTCCTTTTACCTTCGGGATAAAAGCGATATCTGTGGGCCCCTCGATGATTTTGATGATGACAAATGGAAGTGCTCGGCCGAGCCAGGACTGATTTGATATGTTCAATTAGTCAGTCGTCATAAATCGGAAATCGGGAAACAACAAATGGACAGAGAGAATGATTATAATCCATATCTCAGTCCATATGATATCTAGAATGGAGGAATATATGATCCCTTATCTAATGGACAAGTCATTGACAAAGGTCAGAGTTCATCTACAAGGTCAGAGTTCGACAGCGACTTTTGAGAGCTACGATTGCCAGTTGGTTCCTGAAATCATACGCAATAATAGTTTTAGACTTATCCAAGTGGGAGACTGTTGGATTAGTGTCTAAGTCCATAACTATAATTGGTATGTACTTGACCCGACTCGGCATGGTCCATTTGGGTTGCATGGCATCGGAACATTTGGATAGACCGTTTATGAGGAAAAGACATTTTGTGACATATTAATATATTATAAGTTCTAATATATTAATATGAAATCATGTTATTTAATTAGTATTGATCACGAATTAATTTGGACTTAATTTAGTGATCAAAAAGAGACTAATTAAATATATGGGGATTGATTGTGTAAATCATTCATTCTTATATATGTGGGCTTATGATCCAAGATTCCTTTATGTTGGGTTTAACCCATGTGGTGATCCATGGATACTCCATGGAGGTTAAAACCCATGGAGCATAAGGAATGGGTAAAGTCATGAGTTACATGGTGTAACCCTAATAGCCACATTATATAAGAAACCCTTTAGTTCAAGAAATTGGCACTAGTGATACATATTTTGAGGGCTAGCCGATTTGAACATGTATGTATTCTTCTCATGGTTATTCCAAGAGTTCATGATGTTGTGTGAACCATTTGAGGTGTCACACTTGGGGCACTAGGCTCTCAAGCTTCATGGAGTCAAGCAACAACAACAAGGTATGTATTCTATCTATTTTAGTATCCTAGTATCAATGTTTTGGTATGCTAGTTAGGATAATACCTTGGATAATCATATTTGCATGTATAATAGAGAAAACATAGATCCAAGGTATTTAGGGTTGCATGTACACTTAGGAGTGTTAGAATGCTCAAAACCCATCAGTCGCAAGCCACTGGGATGTCTCGAATATTGACCTCTTCCTTGGACTTATCCATTATGTGTGCCAGAAATGCCAAGTCCTTCTTTTGAAGACACTTTTGTGCCTTAATGCAAGAGATAAGACGAAGGTTTGTACTAGGTTTGTCTCCGTATATAATTAGGGTTTCGTGATTAGGGAGGTGAAGGCGAACGGCCTTCTCGCGACACAAAATTTCGGCATGATGGGGGCTTAACCAGTCCATGCCGATAATCACATCAAACTCCTAATAGTTACAGGCATCAAGTTTATTTGAAAGGTATGCTGATTTAAAGTTAGGGTACATCCTACATAGATTTCCCCAGCTGATTCTGTTTTCCCATTGGCCATTTCCACCGTAAAGGTTTCATTAAGCTTTTGGGGTTGTTGTTTTAGCAAGTGTTTAAATTTGTTACTCACAAAGCTTCGCTCTGCTCCGGTATCAAACAGGATGCATGCATATGAGTGGTTAAGGAGAAACGTACAGGTGACGACAGCGGGATCCTGAACCGCTTCTCCTTGCCCCATAGTCAGCACTCTTCCTGATGCTCCTGTCGCCTGGGTGTTCGCATTGGGACAATTTCGTCTAAAATGTCCAGTCTTCCCGCACCCATAACAGGTATAACTGGCTCCGTCCTTAGTGTTGTTGTTGTTGTTGTCGTTGTTGTTGTTTTACATCTGGTTTTGTGGAAACTGTGCCTTACAATATTTTGCTGTATGGCCCTTCCGGTTGCATCTTGTGCACATCATCTCTCTGCATTCCCCGAGGTGATGGTAGTTACACTTGGGAAGATTCTCTGTGTACTGCCTTGGAGTATTCGGCGTGGATGAGGCTGGAGCATGTGGTGCTGGGGTAGTTTGGGTTGCTGCATGGGCAGTCACTGTCTGTTGCTTCTTAGATGACTCTAAGTTCTGTTTACCTCTTCTCTTGTTACTCTTTACTTTCTTTTTCTCTTCTTCCTTCTTGACATCCGTTTCCATGATCTTAACACTCTTCTTGTTGCCATGATCATACAGTTTCTTGGCCAATCTTTTGGCGCTATCAAATGTCTCGGGGTTTGCTGCAATGACATTCCCTTGGATAGGTGCAGTCAATCCCCAGATGAACCTCTCAATCTTTTTCCCTTCTGAGGTGATCATACCCGGACATAGAAGGGATAGCTCGCTAAACCTGGATATGTATGCTTCGATGTTGGAGTTCTGAACCGTCAAGTTCCACAATTCTTGTTCCATCTTTTGTATCTCGCCTCGAGGACAGTACTCTGCCAACATCATCTCCTTCAGTTCTTCCCAGGGCATCGCGTTTGCCACTGGAAGGGTCATGGCTTCAATGTGACCATTCCACCATGAAAGAGCTTAATCAAAAAAGGTACATGCTGCGAACTTGACCTTGCACCCATCTGGACACCCGCAAATTTCAAAGACGGATTCGATTTTCTCAATCCACCTCTTTAGGGTTATGACGCCTCCCGTTCCATTGAAGGTTTGTGGCTTGGCGTTGGTGAAGTCTTTGTAAGAGCATGTTTTGGTAGGTCCTTGATTTATCCCATTGTTTGAAATTCCAGCTCCCTGCCCGTTTCCTCCGCCATTGTTCCCCTAGTGGATTTACGCCATGACTGCTGTGACTGCAGCAGATACAGCGGCTTGAAACGCGGCTGAGTTGACTTCCGATGGCGTCGGTGGTTGGTTATTTCCGCGGTTTGGTCTCTGAGGCATCTTGCTGTTATGGAACAGAAAGATGTTGAGTATGAATTGTTTTTAAGTTGAAGATTTCGTGATACGATATTTGTATCTAAGTGTTCCCATAAATTCACACCACACAATAATAGTATAAAAACACATAGCATGTCACAACATCACCATAAAACACATAATATTTTTCACTACTAATATCTGTACTTTGATACATGAAAATTTGCTCGAAAGAGCATAAATAGAGGTACAAAGTTCGACAGCATAATGACTCTATGAGTAGTGTAATCACTTAAACATGGAGTCGGTAGTACATAATATAGCGAACATAGAGAACCTAGCACTAGTAGGGAAAAGCTGGTCCTAACACACTAGGAAGCGCCAAATGGCGGTAGTGAGATCATATGCCGAAGTGTTCTGCCAACAACTGGGCCATCTCAATCATTTCTCCAATGACTTCATCTCTTTCCTGCTCCGCCTGCACCGCTCGTGCTTCCATGGCGAATAGCTGTTGTCGTAGTGCGGCAGCCTCAGCCTCCGGAGAGCGATTCTCTCTTACAGGATTTCCTGGTGGGGTGGGGTGGTTCTGTGGTGTCTCGCTCGTAGGTGGTGTGACGGAGGCTTCGTCTGTGCCTCCTTCTTCCTCCATATCGTCATCGGTCTCATCAAACTCGTAGTCTGTGTCTGTGTACTCGTCGGGTCCAATGTCGTGTGCTCTCTCTTGCTCTTCTCCCAGGTCGTCCCCAATCATCCCATGGGCCACCAAGACATGATGAAACTGGATGCCCTGATGCTCCTCTTCCATGGTGGCTGTGAGGGGGAGGGGAACACGTAAGGAGGTATATAAATAAGCTATTTTTAATCCTAAAATATTTTTAGTTGTTATAAAAAAATTGGGTTGATGCATTCCTCTTGTTTAACAATAGGGTATGCCTTGGGTTTACTGACCATCACGATCGTTCCAGGGCATGTGATAGTTGTATTACGAAGAAATGTAGTTGATCAGGCTACATTCATCCCAAATACAGCTGTAAACAGTCCTGGCTTAACCGGGATGTCAGGTTCTCCCAATTGTTTTATTCGAGTTGTTATTGTGTTCGTTTTTCTAAGTCGCACAAATAAGAGTGTTTATTGGTATATTTTATTTGTTTTGTTCAGAGTTATTTAGTCCCTTGCTGGGTTTATAGTTGCATATCAATGTGTGGTTAGATATGCCAGTTCACTATAAACAGTGCTCTGATACCAACCTGTCACACCCCCGAACCAGACGGCGGAAACGTCCGAGGGCTCGCGTGACTTAAATTGAAATATCATCACAATGAATATATATGAAACATAACACATGCATCACCAACCATTACATAGTACAACTGGCATTGTTTACATCGAGTGCAAGGTTTACATTACATGATTTCAAAATATAAAGTGTTTGGTGATTAGCTACTACAAAAGAAAACTTTCAACACACCGGATGCCTCCTTGTCTAATGATTACCTGAGAATACAAGTTATTTTGAAAACGGTCAACATATATAATGTTGGTGAGTTCATAAGTGTGTTTGAGGTAAAGTAGTTTATGTCATTGGTAAAACCCAGAAAATCCGATATTTTCTGTAATAAAACTTTCTTGAAAAATATTGTGATGATCCTGTAAGTATATGCGTGAATGATTTCAAAACATGAATAAATGAGAAGTTTTGCATTATAATGTTTGAAAGTACAAGTGAGTAAGATTTATCTCCCCGAAAAACCCGATGTCTCCTGAATAAAAGTTATGATTGTTTTGCTTTATTGAATCGTTACATCGAATGAATATGATTTCTATTGATTAATGATCTTCCTTTGATTAATGATTTCCCTTGATTAATGATTTCCACTGATTAATGATGTCGGATTTCTACGTGAGTCATTATAACCATGCATGATAATGACTAGTTCGTCTGTCTTAGTATTCTACTGAACACCGAATTTTATTCTTAAGACTTTGTCACCCTAGACTGGCCGAGTCTAACTGTAGCGAACAGCTTAGGTGTGGGGGAGTCACCCCCGTATAGATCTATACACAAACTCTCGCTCTCCCTCCAGGAGACTTTGATTACAACTACGACCGACACTTATTTGTGTCACCCGTTATTACTCACTCAATCCACATGAGTTTGATTAACCTTGATTAATGATTGAATTTTATTTTATATGAAAAGCGCATTGGCCCCTTCGCATATAATTTACTTGGACCTTACTAGTAATGCATAATGGGCCACTGAGGCCCAATAGCATGTAAAAACCATTGAGGGTCCATTAAGCATGTAATTGGGTCACAGGAGGCCCAATAACATGTATTAATTATGTTGGGCCCAAAAGCCATGTTAATGAGTCACAAAGGCCCATTAAGCATGTTTAGAATCTCTCAAGCCCAACCACTTGAACGTTTACTTGTTTTATATAGAATTAAGGTTGCGAGTTATTTAATCGATGTGTCGTATAATTCACGAATTTGTTTTATAACGATTTATAGATTTGTAAAAATAGCTATTTTTCTATTTACAACCCATAAGTTATAAAGTTTTGCATATTTTGACCAAATTTTTATTATCAACATAATTGACCAAAAACATTAGTTTGACCTATTCAACCCCTTATTTTTGTAAAGTTGGCAATTTTTGCCCTTTTTATAAAAACATGACATTTTAGGTCCTTGAACCATTTTTCTTGACATCTTTGACCCATAGACTTGTTTAAGTAATGTTTTTAGCTCAAAATTTACTCTTTGGCAGTTTCAGCCCTTTCAGCAAAGAGTTTTTCAGTTAAAGTCCAAACTTTTCGCAACTTTTACAATTTTGACCCAATTTCCCAAAAACTTTACATTTTTGGTCCTTTTTGGAAAAAATATCATTTTAACCCCTGAAATAGTTTTGTTTACCCTTTTACCCCCTGTTTTGAGAAATTTACCATTTCAACCCCTTGAAAATCACATTTTTCGCAATTTTTGGGCTTATGGGCCGAAAAGCCCAAAATTTGGCCCATTAGGCTACAAATCACATTTCTAGTCCCTTAAAGAGCATAATATTCATAAAAACATTTATTTTAACTGTTTTGACTCTTTTGGTCCTTAAGAAAACCGTGAATGACCATTTTTAACCCAACTTTTGTTTATTTGACAAATATAGTCCAAAAATGAGTTTTATGTTGCAATATGTTTATTATAACCTTAGAGGGTAATTTTTCTTGACTTGTTTAGTGTAATACATCTTAGATCATGTTTATTTTCCTTCTTGTGCCATAGATCTCGAGATTTCTTTCTTTTTGTTACATATTTACCACATAAACACATGAAATCACACATAACATACACATACACATAGATCTACACATTTTACTTGTATTCTCCCCCATAAAACTTGTGAAAACCAAAAATAGAGGGGTATGAACTCAGCTTTGCTTGTTGTTTTCGATTTGAAGAAGAAAGGGAAGAGTTTGATGCTATTTTTCGGCCCTAGCAAGCTTTCTTGGGTTGATTTCGAACTTAAGACGCTTCTAAGAAGTAGATCACGAAAATGGTGTGAGTTAGGAAGAATTTTTGATGAAATAAAGAGACTAGGTTATGGATCTAAACAATAACTTACCAATGATGATGATTATTATGGAATAACCTCCTTGAAGAGCCCTAACTCTAGAAAATTTTGAAGGAGAAGTGAAGAAGTTGTTGTGAGTTCTTGAGAGGATTTAGAAGTGAAATAAGTGTGTGTGTGTGTATGTGTGTGTTGATATTCTCGGCCGAGAGTCGTAGAAGGAGAAGAGAGAGGTGATAGGATGGATGCATGGAAGTATGTGACTTGATGCATGGATATCCCATGGATAATTATGAAGTGACACCATGGAAAGTCAACCCTCCCTTATCCCTTCTTTTCCTATTTTTTTTTTTTTGTTTTACTTGGGCCGAGAGAGAGAGAGAAGAAAAGATTTGGGCCTTGGTGTTAGTGTCCAAAATATGGAGCCCAAATTAATAGCTTTTTTGCCCATTTGAGCCTTTGGAGTGGGTTACGGCCCAAATATGCATGCAAGAATGGATTTGTGGCTTTTTAGGGCTTATTGGATTGTTATGGCCCAATAAGGCCCATTAAAGGTAACTAGTCCATTTTAGACTTATAAACCCCAAAAAGGTTAAGTCTTATGATAGTGGGTCCAATTAGAGCCCATTTAAGAGTTCTAAGCCCAAGATAGTCACCTTGGAGGTTTATTGGCCCATTAGGCCCAATAAAGAAATCCTAGTCCATAATGGACTTAAATCGGGATTTCTAGGGTTTCCAACCTTTTATTGACTATTTGAGTGTTTTGAATAGAGTGTTTGATGGAATTTGGTTGTCATTGAATAAGCATCATACATTGTTTTCAAGTTTTTAGTTACAATGTTATCCTTGTTCAATGTTTGCAAAGCATTAGAATTCCTAGTTGTGACACATTATGTGGTAGAGGTAGCTTTATAGCTAATTAGTATGTGTTACGTAGTAGAGATAGCTTTTATAGCTAGCATGTGATGTGGTTTTGTGGGGTATGCTCTGGGAAACTCACTAAGCTTCGTGCTTACAGGATTGCTTTTGGTTTCAGGTACTTCTGATCCCAAGGGAAAGGGCAAGGCGTGATGACGCGGCGTGCACTCTCTCACTGGCATTTTATGGGACACTCTGATGTTTGGATCAAATGTTTTACTTGACTTATGTTTTGAAAACAATTTTAACTGAATTTCTTAATGTATTGGAATAGGTTTACTTATTCTAAATGAAAATTTTTACTTTGAAAATTGGGTCGTTACACAACCCCTAAAATATTAATTTGATGCCCATATGGAACTAGATGATCGGGGAAGGCTGCGACTAATCCGCATTTTTTTGTATACACATATAACCACATTTAATTTTTCAATTTCTAAACCAAAAACTCATTGGCGGCCGGAAATCACGAAGAAAGCGAGAGGGGTAGCGTTGATAGGGTTGTTCACTATTTTGTTAAAGCAAATTATGTTAGGGTGCAAAGTCACTCTTAGATGTAGTGTTTTAGGCTTTCCCTTTTGTATGTGTAAATGGGTTGAGTCTTTCCTATAAATAGGAAGTGAGTGACTCCCATTATGTAAGGAACCATTTTGGAGTGTTAGACTAGAGAGTGAAATTGTGTACAAACCCATTTGTATATTCTTTCTAGATCTAATATGAGCTTACACAGATTTATTTACTCCTTGTGTTCTTGATTTTACATAATGATTCACTAGATCTTTCTAATTCCGCACATGCCATCATAATCAACACAACAACAAATTGTCTAGTCAGACAATTTGGATTGAGCTATTTGGTTCAGATATTTATATTTTTGTATTGATTTTAATCTAAACTGAATTATTATTTTGGATTGGTTTTGGTTAATAAGAACCAAATGGTAAAAAAACGAATAACAACTTATTATTTTTCTTTAATATATATTTTTTATCATTAGAAATTTACTAAATAAATTTTTTTAATTATTAAAATCCTTCATGCAATATAATACATTAATATGTACTTCTTATCAAAAGTTTTTTGTCAATGGAATGTTGAACTATAATTAATTTTTCTTAATAGTTGTTTATAAATTATAATTTATAACAAAAAATTTATTTATTTATTTTTATAGAGTTGGTTAATATTTAAGTTATATATATTATAAATGTCTCATCTCTTAAAAACCGAATTGTAAAAACCGATCCAACCGAATTGTAATTTGTTTGGATAGAATAGGATTTGAATTCGGCTTGGATTATTCGGGTCCATGTTTTGCTAACTGAAATTTATTTGGATTTACTTGATCGAAGAAGACTGACATGGAAGGGAATGTACACACGTTCAAGGATAGGTTGGTGGCGAAGGGCTATACTCAAACCCAAGGGATTGACTATGATGAAACCTTCTCACCAGTAGCTATGATCAAGTCGATTAGGATAGTGGTTGCCATATCTCCCTTTTATGATTATGAGGTATGTCAAATGGATGTTAAAACCACTTTTATTAACGAGAAGCTTAGTGAGGACGTGTACATGACTCAGCCAGAAGGTTTTGAACATGCCAAATATCCTAATAAAGTGTGCAAGCTTGAAAAGTCCATCTATGGACTTAAACAAACATCTCATAGCTGAAATATTTGCTTCCATGAAAACGTAAAATAGTTTGGATTTTCTAGAAATAAAGATGAGTCATGCATGTATGTCAAGGCTAGTGGGAGTGTTGTAACCTTTCTAGTTTTGTATGTTGATGACATACTCCTTATAGGAAACGATGTTCCTGTTAGATATAGTGTCTAAGTCCATAACTATATTTGGTATGTACTTGACCCGACCCGGCATGGTCCATTTGGGTTGCACTTCACCCGAACAATTTATGGATAATCGTTTGAGAATAGTATAAGTTATGATTTATTAATATATTATAAGTCCTAATATATTAATATAAAATCATATTATTTAATTAGTATTGATCTATAATTAATCTAGAATTAATTTAGAGGTCAAAGTATGACTAATTAAATATGGACTTTTGTATTTATATAGTGTGGGCTAATGCTTATTTGGAATGGGCTAGGCTTGCATGGAAAGTCCATGGATACTCCATGGAGCTTTAACCCATGGATCTCATGGAAATGAAAAGACATGGGTATTAGGGTTTACATGAATGTAACCCTAATCCACCACACTATATAAAGGAGGCTTTGGTTCTTGAAATCACATGAGTTGTGGTGAGTAAAGTAAGAGGGCCGATTTCAAGAAGGTGATTACTATTCTCTCAAAGTTCCAAGTTTGTGGTGATTTGTGATTTCCATTTGAGGCATCCACACTATTGGTGCTAGGCTCTAAAACTCCAAGCAATCAACTACAACTACAAGGTAAGTAATTCTACTAGCTTTATTTGATTCAAGTTCCCCATGCCATGCTAGATAGGATAAGAACCTTGGAAAAATAATTATTTGCATGTATCTTAGTCAAACATAGATCCAAGGTTTCTAGGGTTGCATGTACACCATAGGAGTGTTAGAATGCTCAAAACCCATCAGTGGTATCAGAGACTGGTTTGTTTATTTGATACTTGATGCAAAAAAAAAAAAAAAAAAAAAAAAAAAACTTGAAAATCGAAGTTTTGTTCAAAAGCTCGTATCAAAATTTCAAGTTTTGTATATGTACTTACGATTCTTGAAATTT
The DNA here is from genome assembly GCF_052849685.1 of Lactuca virosa. Taxonomy (NCBI): domain Eukaryota; kingdom Viridiplantae; phylum Streptophyta; class Magnoliopsida; order Asterales; family Asteraceae; genus Lactuca; species Lactuca virosa. The sequence continues at coordinate 134,347,142 of NC_136430.1, forward strand.
TTGATATGAACACTCATAAACATATGAGTTTAGAAGAGCATAGAAATTATGTGCTAATAATTGATTAGATTAATTCTTGATCTTTATGTGTTTTAATGGAGTCCATAACTAGTTCTTAAGTTATGGATAACCAAAAGTCACATTTATAAATAACCATTAAAAGAACACATAGGTTACAAAAAATGAAGAGTCTTCATTTTTAATAACCATTAACTCATAAGTTATGAGAAATGAAAAGTTTTGAAAGTTTACAAAACTTGCCCTCAAGTTTTGGAACATGTAAAGTCATATTAAAAACTTTAGTTCCAACCCCTAGAATTTTAAAAGTTAAAATTCAACCCTTATACTTTATAATATTATAAGTTTAATAATATTTATATATGTATAAGATCAAGTCGTCTTACCGCTAGTACGCCTCATTCACGAAGTCGGTCTATAAGGGGGGTATAAGGTTGTTGCCTATAAAATGGCAACTTAATGGGTGTCCACTCTCACCCACCGCTTCCTTGATCGGTGAAGGGTCGTTAGCCGAACGGGTAGGACAAGGACTTATAAATTCTCATTAAAAGTATAATGATAATACTAAAGTAACTAAACTTTATTGAATTCCCAATCTTAGTTATTTTAGGAAAATGTGAATAAGGTGCTAATCCATGAAATTACACTTTACACTTTGTTTAAGTCGTTAGTGGAGCGTGTGTGGTTAACCGGCACACTAACTTGAACTTAACAAGGTAGGTAAAGGGTGACTTAATGTTTATCATAGTATCGATGGAGCGTGTGTGGTTAACCGGCACATCGATTGAGGGGTAATACATTAAGGGTACCAAGTAATTTGCATGGTTACTTCACACCTTGTTTTGTGATCCTCGGCATCCCAGTCACAAAACTTGAAGGGCACACTCGAGATTGAAACATGCCATTGAAGAAAGTTCAATGAATCTCAAAGAATCTAGGAGTTTCTAAACCAATTAAAACCTAATTAAATATTTCGTTTTTCATGGTGGAAATTGGTGAATCGTCATTCACCTACCTTCAAATATCTTATAGCTTAGATTACGGCATCCCTCTTCTAAGTTATAAAATATTGTGTTGGGTCATAGCCTTAATATTACATTTGGGTGTTTTGTTAAGGACTATCTCTATATCTAATCTAATCTATTCCCTCTTCTTTTCAGATGTCTTCGAATAACAATGCTTCTGGCTCAAACCCTACTAGCTCCTTCTCTCTCATGAATCTTTGTGGGAGAGTCATCTTTGATGGGTCCAACTTTACAGAACAAAGAATATGTTCTCGACAATACCCGAGCCAACTGCTACTCCTGAAGAGCTTGTTGAATATGAGGTACATGAAAGAGATGCTACAAAAGTGGCATGCATCATGATGGCCACCATGACAGTCGAGCTCCAAAAGTTCTATGATGACTATTATCCTTTTGAGATGCACCAGGACTTGATGGACCGCTACCATCAAAGTGCTCGTCAAGAGCGATATGAAATAATCTCCTCCATGATAACAACCCGAATGAAGGATGGTGAACCCATCACGAGCCACATGCAGAAAATGCAAAGGTATGTGGACCGTTTACTGAAGCTGAATGTGAACTTCCCTGAGGAGTTAGCAATAGACATCAGTTTGCACTCCTTGCCATCGTGTTATGATCAATTCCGCATGACATATCACATGAACAAGGAAGAAGTCACCCTCAGCAAACTTCAAGTACTCTTGAAGACCGCCGAAAGTGGTCTAAAGGGTAAGTCGGTTGTTACTACTCCTACTCCTACTCCAACTGCGGCCAATGTCTTGGCAATCGGGCATGGCAAAGGGAAGAAGAGAAAGAACCCTTCTAAGGGTACCAAGGGTAAGACCCTTGAAGGCTCCTCTTCAAGCAAAACCAAGAAAGGTTTTGTCACTCCTTCTGCTAACCCTAATGAGGCTGAATGCTTCTATTGCCATGAAAAGTCGCACTGGAAGCGAAACTGCCCAAAGTACCAGCAAGATTTGAAGGATGGGAAAGTAAAACCCAACCATGCAGGTATATACACTATATTGTCTAATAACTCACCTCATTCTAAGTCTTGGGTCCTTGATACAGGTTGTGGTATTCACATATGTTGTGATTTGCAGGGACTAAAAAGAAGTGAGAATGTGGAGCAGGGAAAGATAAACTTGATCATGGGAAACAGGAAAGCTTCACCTGTCACCAAGATAGGAGTTTATTCCTTAGTGCTAAATAGTGGGTTTACATTAGATTTGAATAAATGTTATTATTCGCCAGAAATGGCAAGAAATGTTATTTCCTTTCATGCATTGTATAAACAAGGTTTTACCTTTTATTTTGATAATAATAATGGTAGTATTGATGCTTTCTTTAATAATGTTCTTTATTTTAAAGCATTACCTTGTGATGGCGTGTATGAAACTGTATCTGTTGTAGATAATCTAGGAAATAATGTATTTTGTATTAACTCTTCCACTAGCTTAGATAAAGCATCCTTATGGCATTGTCGTCTTGGACATGTAAGCAAGAAACGCATAGGCCAACTCCAAAAGGATGGAGTCTTGGAGTCATTTGACCTAAAGTCAGATGATAGTTGTGAATCTTGTTTGCTTGGTAAAATGACAAAGTCACCTTTTACTGGCACTTGTGCTAGGGGTGAAGGTTTGTTGGACCTCATACACACGGATGTGTATGGACCCTTCAGAACCGCCACAAGAGATGCTAATCGGTTCTATGTGACTTTTACTGATGATTTTAGTAGATATGGATATGTCTACCTAATCAAGCATAAGTAAGAAACCTTTGAGAAATTCAAAGAGTTTAAGCAAGAAGTGGAGAATCAGTTGGGCAGGAACATTAAGATGCTTCGATCCGATCGTGGTGGTGAGTATCTTAGTACTGAGTTCCTTGACTATCTTAAGGAATGTGGGATTGTCTCACAATTGACACCTCCTAGGACACCACAGTTGAATGGTGTAGCTGAGAGGCGCAATCGGACCTTGTTGGACATGGTTCGTTCGATGATGAGTCGAGCTTCGCTACCAATCTCATTTTGGGGGTATGCCTTAGAGACTGCCGCCCATATCCTTAATCCAGTCCCTACAAAGAAGGTTGCCAAAACACCTCACGAGTTGTGGACTAGAAAAGTTCCCAATCTATACCACATCAAGATTTGGGGTTGCGAGGCTTTCGTGAGACGCGAGACTCACGATAAGCTCGAACCCCGAAGCGAAAGGTGTATTTTCATCGGCTACCCACAAAAATCCTTTGGTTACATCTTCTACAGACCCAGTGATAATGTGGTCTTTGTAGCAAGAAGAGGATTCTTTCGAGAGAGAGAATTCATGAGCCAAGGAGACAGTGGGAGGCAAATTGACCTTGAGGAAATTCAAGAGTCAAGTGGTGAAGGAACCTCAAACCCTAGCCCTCAACCTGAGGAGGAAACTCATGTTGAGCCGACTGAAGAATCTATACCTCTGAGGCGTTCCACCAGAGTTAGGAATGCACCTGAGCATTATTATGGTTTTCATATTACTGCAGAAGGTGAGACACTTATCAGTGATAACACACTGGTAAATCTGGATGAGCCTAACAGCTACACGGAAGCCATGGCAGGCCCTGAGGCTGCTAAATGGAAAGAGGCTATGGATAGCGAGATACAATCCATGTATGACAATCAAGTTTGGAACTTGGTTGACAATGTACCTGATCGTAAGATAGTTGGGTGCAAATGGATCTTCAAGAAGAAGACCGACATGGATGGTAATGTACACACTTATAAGGCACGGCTGGTTGCAAAGGGTTATTCTCAAACTCCGGGAGTTGATTATGATGAGACCTTTTCACCAGTGGCCAAGATTAAGTCTATTAGGGTTCTGTTAGCCATTGCTGCATTTCATGATTATGAAATATGGCAAATGGATGTCAAAACCACTTTCCTTAATGGAAACTTGGCTGAAGATGTTTACATGGTTCAGCCAGAGGGTTTTGTCAGTACAGAGTACCCCAGTAGAGTGTGTAAGCTCGAGAAATCCATTTATGGATTAAAACAGGCACCTCGCAGATGGAATCTTTGCTTTGATGAGAAAGTCAAAGAATTTGGCTTTTCAAGGAGTGAAGATGAATCTTGTGTCTATATCAAGGCTAGTGGGAGTATAGTCAGCTTTTTGGTACTGTATGTGGATGACATACTACTCATAGGAAATGACATCCCAACCCTGCAGGAAGTAAAGTCCTGGCTTGGGAAGTGTTTCGCTATGAAGGACCTTGGAGAAGCTGCCTATATCCTAGGGATAAGGATTTTGAGAAACAGGAGTAAAAGACTAATTGGACTTAGTCAAAGCACCTATGTGGACAAAGTGTTGAAAAGGTTCAACATGCATAACTCCAAGAAAGGAGAGTTACCCATCCAGAGTAACGCCAGATTGAGTAAGACACAAAGCCCTAGTACTGAGGCTGAGATAGCAGAAATGAGTCGAATACCTTATGCTTCAGCTGTAGGATCGATCATGTATGCTATGACGTGTACTCGACCTGATGTAGCCTTTGCTTTGAGCATGGTTAGCAGGTATCAGGGGAACCCTGGCAAGGCACACTGGACTGCGGTAAAGAATATCCTCAAGTACCTACGGAGGACTAAGGACTGGATCCTTACCCTCGGTGGCAGTGAGGACTTGAGAGTTGTAGGGTACAGTGATGCTAGCTTTCAGACTGACAGGGATAATTTCCGCTCTCAGTCGGGCTGGGTCTTTACTCTAAACGGAGGGGCAATTACTTGGAAAAGTTCCAAGCAGGAGACAGTGGCTGATTCCACTTGTGAATCAGAGTATATAGCAGCAAGCGAGGCAGCAAAGGAGGCTATATGGCTAAAGAACTTCATCGGAGACCTTGGAGTTGTACCAGCTATAAAGGATCCAATGGAGATTTTATGTGACAGCAATAGTGCGGTTGCCTTAGCCAAGGAACCAAGAGATCATGGGAGATCCAGACACATTGACAGAAAATATCACTTCATCAGACATCGAATAGAAGAAGGAATCCTCGTGGCAAAGAGGGTATCATCGGATGAGAACCCAGCAGATCCCCTCACGAAGGGACTGACTCGGGCTAAGCATCTCCAGCATGCTCGGAGCATAAGGCTGAAGGATGATATTAGTTTTAGTAGTTAGATAATCTTGAAATTTGTAAAATGTAACTGACATTTGATGATAAATAAAAGCTGTTATTTATGAGTAAAGTGTTGCTATCTCTTGTCAATCGTTTACTATTATTTCTTTTTGCATGTTTTGACTTCCAGAATAATTATGTTATGGTTTATATCATATTATTCAAACTCTCCACAGTCGGTCATATGTTGGAAGTAGATATGAATCAAGACTGTCATGGGTTGGCTTGTAGAGGTCTAAGATGTTAGACAAAGCGGGGCTACAACACTCATGAGTGCTCATAAGTTCTGAGTATTGGATTCAACCCACGCTCACTTGTATCACTTCATGGAATTTATCTCGAGTGATAATGAGACGGTAATATCATATAAGTCTTCAAACCTAGAGATATGATTTGTTGCCTATGAGTTGGCTATGCATTGATTGCACGAAAACGCATTGGTAACTCGATGTTATAAACCGTGCCTTTGTGTGTAGTTCAACAAGTAGTAGAGCAAACATATGAGTCGAAGTTTATCTGTTCCTTCTAGGATTAGAAGCGATATCTGGGCCCCTCGATGATTTTGTTTTGACCTATGTACCGGGCCCGGTCAGAACTAAATTGATGTGTTCAGTTAAGTTCTATGTCAAACAAATCGGAAATCGGGAAACAAATGTTGGACAATAAGCAAGACCATGTTCCATGTATTTGTCCGGCTGATATCTAGAACAGAGGATTATATGATCACTTATCTAAAATGGCGCTTCATAGTTCAACAGAGTTTTAAGAGCTACGATTGCTGATCGGTTCCTGAAGTCATACTTGCAACTATAGTTATTAGACTTATCCAAGTGGGAGACTGTTGGATATAGTGTCTAAGTCCATAACTATATTTTGTATGTACTTGACCCGATCCGGCATGGTCCATTTGGGTTGCACTTCACCCGAACAATTTATGGATAATCGTTTGAGAATAGTATAAGTTATGATTTATTAATATATTATAAGTCCTAATATATTAATATAAAATCATATTATTTAATTAGTATTGATCTATAATTAATCTAGAATTAATTTAGAGATCAAAAGTATGACTAATTAAATATGGGCTCTTGTATTTATATAGTGTGGGCTAATGCTTATTTGGAATGGGCTAGGCTTGCATGGAAAGTCCATGGATACTCCATGGAGCTTTAACCCATGGATCTCATGGAAATGAAAAGACATGGGTATAAGGGTTTACATGAATGTAACCCTAATCCACCACACTATATAAAGGAGGCTTTGGTTCTTGAAATCACATGAGTTGTGGTGAGTAAAGTAAGAGGGCCGATTTCAAGAAGGTGATTACTATTCTCTCAAAGTTCCAAGTTTGTGGTGATTTGTGATTTCCATTTGAGGCATCCACACTATTGGTGCTAGGCTCTAAAACTCCAAGCAATCAACTACAACTACAAGGTAAGTAATTCTACTAGCTTTATTTGATTCAAGTTCCCCATGCCATGCTAGATAGGATAAGAACCTTGGAAAAATAATTATTTGCATGTATCTTAGTCAAACATAGATCCAAGGTTTCTAGGGTTGCATGTACACCATAGGAGTGTTAGAATGCTCAAAACCCATCAGTTCCAACTTTGAAATAGGTGAAATCTTGGCTTAGGAAATGTTTCGCTATAAAGGATCTAGGAGAGGCGACATACATTCTTGGAATAAGGATTTATAGGGATAAAAAGAAACGTCTAATAGGACTTAGCCATAGTACATACTTAGATAAAATATTGAAGCGTTTCAATATGGAGAATTCCAAGAAAGGGAATTTTCCCATACATCATACTGTCAAATTGAGCAAGACTCAATGTCCAAGTAGTGATAAAGAGATAAATGCTATGAGTCGAGTCCCATAGGCTTCAACAATAGGATTGATCATGTATGATACGACTTGCACTCGTCCTGATGTATCTTATGCCTTGAGCATGGTTAGTGGATATCAAGAAAATCCTGGCGAAAGTCATTAGACAACAGTAAAGAATATTCTTAAGTATTTGCAGAAAACCAAAGAAATGTTCTTAGTTTTCGGTGGCAAAGATGAATTAAGATTGAGTAGTTATAGGTAGCTAGCTTTCAAACGGATCGAGATAACAATTGTTCTCAATCCTAGTGGGTATTCCTACTGAAGAGGGCGTAGTGACATTGAAAAATTCCAGGAAGAAAACAGTGACTGATTCTACTTGTAAGTTAGAGTATATCGCAACAAGCGAGGCAACAAAGGCAACGACTTGGCTAAAGAATTTCATTGGGGATCTTGTAGTTGTTCCATCAGTTCAAGAATCCATGGAATTTTTCTGCGACAATGAAGGTGCGGTTGATTTAACTAAAGAACCAAAAGATCATGGGAGGTCAAGGAACATTCAAAGGAAATGCCATTATATCAGACATAGAGTTGAAGATGGCGACCTCGTGGTGAGTCGAGTATCATCAGAGTATAATCCTACTGATCCTTTTACAACTGAGTTATGCAAGAACAAACACTTCGATCATGCTAAGAGCATTGGATTAAGAGATGATATAAGTTTTAGTGGTTAATTGATAGTTTGAAACAATGTAACAAAATAAATTATATTGTTTTTGGTGATTAAATAATGGAGATTTATATATGAGTTTGCTAACTACATTTTTCAATTATTTATTCTTGTGTTTCGTTTTACATGTTTACTTCCCAAGTATTAAATTATTCAAAACGCCACAGTCGTTCATGCTTTTAGGAGTAAGTAGTGATTTAAGACCATCATGGAGTATTAATAGATTGTCCATTGTGATTGGACATGACATAGAGGTTGTTATTACTATTCATGAGTATTTAAATAGGGATTTTAGGTATTGGATAAACTCACACTTAGAGATTAATTCATGGACTTAATTATAAGTAATTCTAAGATGATAAATATTCTATTCTTCAAGAAGATATACATAAATTATAATTTACAACTCTGTTGTGCATTGATATTATATAAACACACCCGTAATTGGATTTTATAAAATGCAGTTCCATATATGACATGATAAGTAAAAATGTTATAATAATTTAGTTGAAGTTTATTTGTTCCTTTTTTCCTTTAAAAGAAAAACGATATCTTTTGGGGCCCTCAGTGATTTGATGTTGACATTATGATGTTGGACCCAGCCTGGACTAAATTGATGTGTTCAATTCGTAGTCTAATAAGGTCATAAATTGGAATTTGGGAAACAAAATCTTGGACCATGAGATTGATTTGAATCCATGTCTCATGTCTATACGATATCTTATAGAACGAAGGAATAACTGATCAATTATCCTAGGGCCAACATCTGATATAATTGCATTTGTAGTTGATGACTTATCCAAGTGAGAGACTGTTGGATTAGGTGTCTAAGGTCATAACTAAAATGGTATATCCTTATGGAATAAAAACAATGTCCTTTTTGGGCTGCCCTCGATAACTAGAAATAACTAGAAGCGACTTTACAAGTATGAGGAAATGATTTGTTAATTTATTAACAATTAATAATTTAATTAGAATTAATTTAGAATTAATCATAATTAATTGAAAATTAACTTTGGATTAATCAGAATTAATTAAAGGTGCAAATGTTGAGTTGTAATTGCTCAATTATTGAGAAAGTGAGACAATTATAGAACCTTCTTATGACGAACGGTTTTGGAGTGATTCCAGAATGATTTTGGAAGCCTCTTTGATAAATGATAAGGATAAAAGATTTGAATAGATTAAATCTTAATATTTAATTATTCAAATTAGGGTTTATCTTGAAGATTCACCAGTTATAAATATGGACCATTGGCTAAGTAAAAACCAGTGTTGTAAATATCGGCCTAGGCGGTCTGCAACTGATTACGATTAGAGGTGCTTGGCGGAAATTGGTCAATATCGGTCAAACTCGGGCCAGGTGGTCCTCGACGGTCCTTGGCGGGACCCCAGCCACGAGCTTTGCCCCTTGGACCCCGCTAGGGGCGCTGCCCCTTTGGAAACCCCGGACCCGGGGGTGCTGCCCCCGGACCCCCGACTAGTCGTCGAACCGGCTTCTAATTCGATCTTATACATGCGTGCACTTCGCACAACCCCCGTACATATATTAGAGTACAAACTATGAAGCCCCTTAGCTCACATGTTAGTTCCAGTTACTTAAAATGACATGGTGACACTAAAATCACCAACATGGGGTAACGCCCATACCCACGTTATGGTTACCACATCATCTTCTTCTCTCCATAACATATATATAAACATCAAAAGGAAATGGTGTTTTTTTTTTTCCTGAAACAACGTTGAGAAGAAGCAAATCAGGAAAAAACAGAGGAATAACACGCGTTTCGTACCGTTACCACCATCACGCCCGATGGCATAACCCCCGATAGCGCAATTGATGGGAATGATGTTTCTCATAAAAACGCCGTTAAGAAAGAAGAAAACAAAGGAAAGAAATAACGAGTCACGATGTTACCCACACCCAATGGTCTAAGCGGTTAGCATATTACCAAAGTAACACCCAAAAATGCAAATCCAGCTCTTTTTGTTTCGCTTTGTTTTGGTTCCTCTTATGTTTGCTTTTATGGGTTTTTATCATTCATTCACCTTTGATTTTTGTTTCATCTTCATTCGGTTAAAATTGTCTTCATTAGTCGAAGTAAGTTATATTTCCAACTTCATATACCTCGTAGTATCATACACAAATTAATTCCTTCGAGAAGATCTTTAATTATTTCCAAAAGTATCATCAAATTCCGTGGGAAATGGGAATAAACGACTAGATTTTAAGGAAAGATAAAAATATATAAATTATTGATAAAAAAGCAGCCAATGTTTGGCGAGCCATCCATGTAAGACCCCATTATTGTAGTCCCCCTGATTGGGTTAACCCAATTTCGACCCTATATAAATCCCCAATTTGCGAAAGTCAAACTAAACCACTGTCCTTATGACCTTGTGTCCCATATCCCCTCAAGAACCCTAATTTTATCTACAATCTTTACAAAATTACCAAAAATTAACATGGGCTCCGACCAGAACAAGAGTAGCTGCTATAGTGATTTACTGATTCCGCCATTTCTGGTACTGTTTGTGCTGCAATTCGTACCTTATGTCGGAGCTCAAGCTTCAGCTCCCCCAGATGGGATGCCGTATGCTGATTTCAACCCTTCGATTATCACCATAATCGTAATCCTGGTTGCAGCTCTCTTCTTAATGGGGTGCTTCTCGATTTACATCCGTCGGCGCTCAAACGAAGGCGGTGGTATCATCCGTAGAGTCTCCATACGCCGTGCTGCTGTGGCATCACGCGGTCTCGATTCAACGGTGATCGAGACGTTTCCGACCTTCGTTTACTCATCCGTGAAAGGGCTTAAGATTGGTAAAGGTGCACTTGAGTGCGCCGTGTGTCTTAACGAATACGAAGATGAAGAAACTCTCCGGTTGATTCCGAAGTGCGATCATGTTTTCCATCCCGAGTGTATCGACGCTTGGTTCGAGAATCACGTCACTTGCCCTGTCTGCCGTGCGAATCTCGTTCCTGATTCCGGCGAGTCCGGTAACGTTCCTACGGAGGTGGAGTTAGGTGTTTCCGGCGATGAACATCACCGGACAACCGCAGCTGGTGAAGAAAACGACGGCGTTTCTGGTTCTGTTTCTATTTCCATTGCTGAAGATCCTGTAGTCAACATACAAGAGCCGGCGACGCAAACTGAGTCGCTGAACCGGAACCAGAGTGGAAAACAGAATCGGCCACAGATATTCCCGAGGTTGTTCGACAAGTTTAGATCTCATTCGACCGGACACTCGCTGGTTCAACCGGGGGAGAATCTAGACCGGTTTACGTTGAGGTTGCCGGAAGACGTGAGGAAGCAAGTCGTGAATCGAGCTCTGCTAAACCGGATGGGAAGCACTGTGAGGATGACAGGAGAAGGGAGTGAAAAGAAAGGGTTCAGGACGGCCGGAGTTGGTAGCGGCCGGAGAAAATCTTACAGACGGCTGGAGAGTTTAGACCGGGTGGTGGTGAGGTCAGAACGGTGGGTTTTGTCGAGGGCACCATCTTTTTTGACTCGAGCATTCTCCATTAGGTCTCCGAGGGTTGTCTCCGGCGACGGGGAGGCGTCAACGTCGGCGACGACGCCGAAAGGCTCCAAATCGGGCGATAAAATTCCACTAAATAACTTTGGACCCAAAAGTTGTTGACTCGGTCTCTGGTTTGTGTGAATTTCACGAGTGAAATGACTTTTTTTTTTTTTTTTTTTACGTAATATAATTTGATTTTGCTGTTAATTAATTGTAAACATAGAATAAATCATTTTGGACAAATTATAAACCATAAATGACAAAAATCATCAATATTTATAAGATTTATATCAAACACTTAACATACTTCTATTAAATCTTAATTTTGTAACATGTTTCATTGTTTTTGGAAATATTTTGAGAGCCAAAAGCATCTTAGAATTATTGTTTGCGTCACTCGGCATATCATTGAGCATACCGAACTTGATGAATAATTTATTATCCATTGATAATTACAAGATATTGTTAAAAAAAAAAAAACAAACTATTTGCTAGTTGTCTTTTTATTTTTTTAAGGCTGTCTATTGTCTATTAAACATGGCGGAAAGCATGTGTTTATTATTTATACCGAATATTAGTGTCGTCTAGTTACATGTTTTTTAGAATGTGTACTGGTGATGAGGCATGGTTGATTTATTAGTAATAACAAATCTGACAAAGTGTTTAGACTTGTAGCTTTTGTATGTGAATCAACAACTCATCATCGTTATCATATCTGATTGCACATGTTAGCAATTAGTGAGCCAAAGAAACTTATTTTGCAAAGATTACAACGCAAGAACATCTTAATCATCTTTTGCTAAGGATCAAGTGTGTATTGTAATGATTTGGGTTTGCTTATTGAGTTTGTAAATAGAGAGAATAAAGTTGTTTTGAATAAAACCTACTTTGTACAATCATGTATATGCCACTTAGGTAAAAGAGTTGTGTGATACAAACTAAATGATTTAGTGTCAAATGATTCGGACTCTGAAAGAATTTGGTACTGAACGAATGTATATGGTGTTGAATGAATATGGTGAATAAAAAATAACCAATTTTAACCTTTGAAATTGAATGATGTTTGAATGAAATAATCATGTTTTATAGAACTTCTCAAATGAACTTTGTTGAATGATTATAAAAATTACAATACATCGTATAATCTCGAACTAAACATGATAATTGAAAATCCATAATAACATACTATATTCCAAATTAAACATAGTACTTTGCATACAACTTAGTTTGCACCATTTTAAAATAATTAATTAACGGTTTGATCACATAAATTAGCAATATATCCATTGCCTTAAAAACTTCAAAACTCCATTCTATTTCGTGTATGTTTTCTTCCTTTGTTTCTATATCTTGTATTTTAGCAATGGACATTGTATTCTCTTCAAAACCCATAAATAAGTGATCATAAATCTTGTATTTTCTTATAATATTATGGAACACGAACAATCAATCACTATATCTTTTTATAGTGGAAATAGATAATCATTTTCTTTAGGATTGATAATCTTGCTTTCAAAACATCATACACACATTTAATAATATTTCTAAATTGTGCATGAACATAATTGAATCTCTCTTCTTTAGTTAATACACGTTATCGTTGAAACTCGATTAGTCAATACCTCATATTGCGAAACGGAGTCAGAAATCCACGATTTTTGGTGTATGTAGCATCCTAGAGGTAATATTTATCTAGACACGTGAGTGTGGAAATACTATTAAATAAAAATATATAATGTATTAAAAATCAAAGTTAAAGAAATATTGCATACCTAGTGGAGAAAATGGAAGCCTAGAGTTGAGTTGAATGCAACTTCTTTCAAAACTCGTGAATCATGTGTTATGCCCTCCCATATAGCTCATACAAACGTGGATATCATATCAAAATAAAAATACTAAGACATTTGATCTCATACACCTTTTCTTTTTAGTTCTAATTAGACTTGACAATCTCGTGTCTGGTTGTCGTGTATACATGTCAGACACAATTTTACACGAAACAAGTTGTAAAATGTGTCTTCGGTATAAAAAATGAACAAGACATGTAACAAATTCGTGTGGCATGTCATACTACACGAATATATATGTTTTTAACCATGTTAAACGAAAACATGAAACAGAAATTTACACGGATAGACATGTTTCACTTGTAAGACATAAATTTTTTCATACGTGTCATATGTCAACATGAATTTGTTTATACATGTAACATCTGTTTTCCAGAATGGATCAGTGGATGGTATAAATGAGTCAAATGCATGGTTCTTGAGGATAACCATACGCCACGACGTGACATGAAGGGTGTCACGACGTGGCATCCCAAATGAAGAACGAGTATCTGGGATGGCTGTCACGACGTGACAGCAGCTGCAGCCCAAGCCCATGCTTTTAGGGTTTTACCCATATTTAAACACTTTAACTTCAAGTTAGGGCATCATTTTCAGCCTCAAACCTCTCATATTTTGGTGTGGTGCTTGAAGACCAAGTTTCTTGCAAAGTGTTTTGGTGAAGTGCTCAACTATAGATCTAGCAAAGGGACTTCAATTATGGATCATTGTGAGTAAAAACCTTCCATATTGACCTTTAGTTTGCTAGATCTTGTAGTTTGATCATATATGTCCCTTTTGGTCCTTGTGAGCTTATGTTTTGTAGTTTTGTGAACTCCAGTACCTCCCGAGCTTATTTTATCACCTCATAATCTAGTTGGTTTGGGAAAGTTTGCATTTCTATCTTGTTCTTGAAGCCATGTATGTTTTTGGAAGGTTTTATGCTATTATATACTTAAGGTTTAGGATGTTGTATTGTGGTGAGGTCCTGATGGATAAATGTAACAAATGGTAAAAATCAGGTCAAAAAATCATGGATCAATCTCCTCAAACTCTAATATAATTGGAAATATTATACATTAATCTATATTTTTATAAGCAATTGAAATTATATTATCTTTAATTACTTGTGGAGCTAAGTTGCATGCCTTAATAGAAAACTTGAGAACATTTTTTTAACTAAGGATTATGTCTAACATACGATTTCATCTAATAATATTTTTATCCCGAAGTATAACTGGTTTCGTGAAATCTAACAAATTTAACCATTTAAATGTGAAATCCATAAACACCACTTCACGAAGTTTCGTGTATCGTAAGTTTAATTTCGTTTGAGCTTTTAAACTTGCCACGTTCGACACAATCAACAACAGACATGTCCGAAATATTTTAAACTCGCCACGTTCGACACGATCAATGATTGCAACGACGAGTGGGACTACAGAAAAAATTCTGGTAGCAGGTACGGAGGACGCCGACAAACGACAACAAACAAAGTGGTCGCCGGCAAGGAAGGCAACATCGAAAAAAAAACACCGTCGACTGGGAAGAGAGGAGGCTGCGACATAATTCTTACGGTTGCCGAAAAAAGAGTAGGCTCGATACCATGTTTGATGTGTGAAAAAATACTCACTAAGATTTCTGTATATTCCATTGCAATATATAAATACAATATTTACAGAGAGACCTCTACACTGAACAACAAATATAAAATACATACAATTAATTCTAAGAGTTTTGTCTATAACTTTGACTTTTGTAAAAATCGAGTTATGTTTGATCCTCTTATGGGTTATTTATGCTTCTGTTTTGTCGGACATTATTATAAATAATGTCATGAGTTTATGTTAATTGAAAGGTATGCTTAGAGCGATCGGTATGGGCACATTCGTGCTCGTTATGCTCTACGTGTACAGACCATAACGGTGTCATAACGGGGGGAACACCCCCCCTTCTCGTTTCTTCTCGTTGTGTTACACCTCGTGCTCGTTACCATCGGGCGAAACGCGTATTATACCGTTTGAATTTAAACTCAAAGGTCAAATTAATAAAGAAACTTTAAAATTAATTATTCTTTTCCTATATAAATACCTATTGTCTATACAATTTTTCCACACAATTTCTCTCTTTCTCTCTATATAATTTCAATTATCTTCAAAAAAATTATGGATCATTTCGACTAGTCCGATGATTCCGATGACAATATATTCTTCAGAATGATGTATCATTATTACAACAACGAGCTGCTACAACCAGACCCAGCTCCGCTACTAAAAATACGTGTGATGTTAAACAGAAACCGCGAGGAAGGACACGAACATCTATATCGCGATTACTTTGCGGATAATTGTGTATACGGGTCGAAGGACTTCAAAAGAAGATTTCGTTTGAGTAGGAATGTGTTTCTACGGATCGCCAACGCCTTGGAAAGTCGGTATCGTGTCTTTCATCTTAATACATATTTACTATACTTTTATACAAAATAAATACAAATGTACTACATGTTTCTTTAATTTTAATACAAATGTACTATATTTTTTAACTGTAGTTAATTTATGTTTTAGGTATGAATTTTTTCAATTGAGATATGATGCTAGAGGTAGACGAGAGTTTACAACGTTGCAGAAATGTGTTGTGGCCATTCGTTTGATGGCTATGGGGGAGTCACCCGACACCATGAACGACTATATGAGAATGTCCGAAAGAACCGCAAAGGAGAGTTAGTATACATTGTCAAGAGGTGTTGTTGAAACATTTGGAGACATATATTTGCGAAAACATTCGTTACATATTTTGCAAGAATTGTAAGAACGTCATGGGTTTCCCGGAATGATTGGAAGCATTGATTGCACACACTGGAAATAGAAAAATTGTCCAGTAGCATGGAAAGGGCAATATGCAAGTGGTCATCACGGATCGCCTTCGTTGGTTTTAGAGGCTGTTGCCTCTCAAGATTTATGGATTTGGCATGCATTTTTTGGGGTTGTGGGTTCCAACAACGATGTCAACGTTCTTGATCAGTCGCCAATATTCGACGATCTTTTGAATGGAAAGGCCCCGGATGCTTCTTTCACAGTGAATGGAAACGAATACAAATATGAGTATTACCTTACAGATGGAATATATCCTCAGTATTCCACATTCGTGAAGGCATTCCGACACCCGGTTGAAGAAAGAGACAAATTTTTGAAGAGAAGACAAGAAGGAGCACGTAAGGATGTGGAACATGCTTTTGGAGTGCTAAAGGCGAAGTGACACATAGTTGAACATGTGGCACGACCATTGGACTTAGAAACTTTACGATATATCATTTATGCATGTATCATAATGCATAACATGGTGGTAGAAAGATAAATGACGAAATATTACACACTATATCCCAACGGAGCTCATACACGTTCAATTTAAACCAGGAACATCAGAGTATTTGCATAGAGTCGTTGAAATTTAAGACACAAATAAACACAGACAACTTCGGGAGGACTTGACGGATTATATCTTCCACGGTAACGATAACGAATAACATTGATTAGGAAAAATAAAATGTTTTTTTTGTTGTAATGTTTTTTTCAATTTGAATGTTATGTGTAATTTAAATGCTATGTTATTTTTTTTAAACATTATGTTTTATTTAAAATATATTTGTTTTAACTAAAAAAATGAAACTCAAAAAAAAAAAAAAATTATGACATGGAAAAAAGTTGGTGTTACATCTTGTCATAACATGGTGACCATTTCACCACTTGATGTTATAACACCATTGTTTATGTGGCATGTGATGTGACACCAATTTAGTGTTATGACTACTTGTCCACACCCAATACTCTTATAGGGTATTTCAGTTACATGATTTGATACCCGATGTAGGATGTCCTATTTAAACCCGATAGCTTGGTTGCAACTTACATGTATGTGTAAACTTGTGCTTATCGATAAACTCATACCTTCTGTTATATTATATACTACACCAATCTTGTAATTTCTTATCTTCTTAAATCATATCATATACCTTCTAACATATACAAATTCTCATTTTGTACATTATACTTATATTCTTTTGTACTATTTTCGGGGCATTACATTTATATAAAAATGTATATTTCATTTCACAATGACATTTCATAATATAACATACTTTTTTTATAAATAATACACTACCAAAAAGTTAAATCATGTGAGATTATCTACATGAACAATGCTGTATATCATATAATCACCATAGAAAACCTTGATATCATCTCATCCCATAAAACATCACAAAATCTTACCTTATTTTACTAATAATAACCTTCTTTACTCATTTTCTTATCTCCATTGTTCCATCTATAAAACACAACATAACATATGTTATACTTTATACAAAACAAGATAAGGTAACAAGACATTACAAAACATTAAATCCCAATCTTGTTCTTTTGTATATCATGAATCATGATACGAAATAATGTGACCATGAAGGGGAATTATTTGAAGCGAGACGCGTGGTCACAGTATGAGCCGTACCAAATTATCCCACTATTGGCTATTATCATGACACGTGGCTAAACATTATCTTTTCAACCAACAAATTATCTCTCCATATCTCTCCTCTCCAAATTTTCATTTTTCCCTCACAAAAACACACACATAAACTCCACCTGCTTCCGTCCATTTGCTGCATCATTTCCAATTATATCCTTTCCCACAGGTACTCTCTTCATTTCCTTTAATGTTTATTTATCTACTCTTCTCCATTTACAAGTATTCAGACCTAAGTTACAAGTCATTACAGCTTCGACTGTTTTGACTTTATAGCTTATTCGTCTACAATTCTGAAAATTCTGAATACGATGACAATTTTGATCCATAAAATTTAAAGACAATTTGATTATTTTGGGGTGTGCTTAGTTGTTTATTCATAACCAATAAAATTTAAAGAAATTAGATTATAATGAAACGTATTACGATATGTGAAACTGTTTCATTTAGAATATGGTTAGAGTATTAAATTGACAATTTGGTTAGAATTATTAATAAAAGACGACAAAAGGTATTATCACCAACACATGCTTAAAAATTACCCATTTTTGTTGATTTGATATTTGACTATTCGAGTCAGATTGATTGAACATTTTTGATAATTCAATTTCAACCTAGTTTATTTATAATTTAAACCAAAAGACTGAACTGTTTTTTTGTTTTTTTACGTGGTATCACCTTTTCATACCGAAAAGTGAACAAATATAGTAAAAAATAAACATAAATTATTTCCAAGAAAAAATTATAACTTTTTAAGAAATAACCTTTTTATGGACCGAAAATTTGTAAATTAGATAAATGCAAAAAAAGTTTAGTCAGTCTTTTTGGAAAAGAAATAAAGGTATATCTGATTTCTTGGAAAAGATTTTTGTGTTGAAATTGCATAATTCTTGTATATTTTTCTAATATCAAGGTTGAAAATGACCACAAAAAATAGTTTTATCAACAACAATTGAGTCGTGTTATTCTAGTAAGTAACATGATTTTAAACGTAAATAATATGATTTAATTAAATAAAAAAAAAATAAAGTTATTGAGTGACTTCTTCTATTGTTTTTGATATTTAGGTGGAAGGGACCATAAAAACCCTAAAAATCAGTGATTAATGGAAAGTTCAGATGCTGAATCGAGCACAAAGAGTAGTAGTAAACCAGAGTCAACAAACAAATGGATGGCATTCGACAGAGATTCAAATCAAAACAAACCTCCAATCGCTAGAATCACTCCACCTGATCAAGATGAATACGACATCGATCACATCGCCGAACGGACGGCGCAATGGCCGGGAGCGACGGCGGTCGCAGGTTTGATAGGAGATGAGGAGAGAAACAAGCGGAGCTCGTCGTCGTCGTGGAGGAATTCTGACGATTTGAATCATCAACCGCGAGTCTCGCAGGAGTTGAAGGATGCCCTGGCGACGCTTCAACAAACGTTCGTCGTCTCTGACGCCACTAAGCCGGATTGCCCGATTATGTATGCTAGCAGCGGCTTCTTTACGATGACTGGTTATTCTTCAAAAGAGGTCATTGGTAGAAACTGGTAATGCTAATACGCTATGCCTTGCGTTTTATATAGACATCGAATTATATCCTAGGTCAGAATTTGAAAATAAAAATACTTGTAGTTTTATAACTATAATCATTTAACCATTTTTCTGATGGTTAGATTACTGTGTTCTTTTAATTTTTTAATAAATAGGATGCGACGAGTTATCTAGAAAAAGTAAAATGTATTTTTATGATTTTATTCTTTTTGTCACTAACTTTTTTAGTTAGACATTAAGCTACTATCTAAATAATCATTAAAAATAATAATTTAATTATAAAATAGATCAAACAATTAGGGGGTGTTTGACTTAGCTTTTCACAGCCAAAAATCCTTTTTGGAAAAAAAAAAAAGCAAAAAATGTTTGGCAAAACTAGTTTTAAAAGCTACTTTTGGAGTTTTGATACAAGGAAAATGAACTTTTTGGAAAAGTCAGGAAAACCCCTATTTTTTGTAACTTTTCCAAAAATGACTTTTGGGCTGTGAAAAGCTAAGCCAAACACCCCTACGACAAATTGTTTCAAGTTTCAATCAAACACATAAACATGATTACACGTTAACATGTGATAGAATCGTGTGTTGTTTGGACATTTAAGGATAAATTATCTAATGTTTAGATTTTTGTCTAATAACCTTAACATGTCTATCTTTATATGTTTAGATTTTTGTCTAATATCCTTTACATGTCAAGTCAAACTTTCAAAGTTTGTCTTTAGTTAACCCAAAGTATTATCAGATTATATATTAACTTCAAATGTAAAAATGCTAAAAATGTACAATTATCCAAATACATGAATATATACAATGAATATATACAAGTTTGTAAACTAGTAAGTATTAGATGAGTACAATTTTTTTTTGAACAACAATATGTGATAGAATTATGTTACGTTTGTAGACTATTTATTTAGTTTTTTATATCAAATATTATTTATATGTCAAACAACAAGTTTTATTAGTCAAATTAAATTAAATTTGTCGAAATTTTTTTTATCATATACTACAACTTTTTTGGAATTATAATATTATTCTTTATTTATTTAAATAACTTTTTTTTAACAATATTTTTTTGGCATAAGAAATACGTAACTTTCAAATGTACAAAATTCAGTCGATTGATTCGACTCAAAATGAAAAAACCGCAGTGGGACGGTGGTGCACCAAGCTCCGTCGGAGATCCTGGTGCACCGGTATGCCGTTACAGTGATTCTATCAGTGTATCACATTCATATTAGCATCTCAATTCCGATTTACACAAAACACAACAGACGCCATTTTAGAAAGTTAAGAAGCTCTCTGAAATTGATGTTTGTTGGATCAGCCGGTTTCTACAGGGGAAGGAGACGGATCAGAAGGAGGTGGATAAAATACGACATGCAGTCAAAACCGGAACTAGCTACTGCGGCAGGCTCTACAACTACAAAAAAGATGGCACTCCTTTTTGGAATCTACTCACTGTCACTCCGATCAAAGATGAAAACGGAAAAACCATCAAATTCATCGGGTAATTTATCTTCTGATCTACTTAAATCGTAATAATATTAGGCAAACTTCGCATTCCGTCGAATTGTACTACTTTATTAGGTTATACTTTCGTATTTATGATCATATTATTACTGTGAATTCGCAGAATGCAAGTAGAAGTCAGCAAGTACACCGAAGGCGTGAATGAGAAGGAATTACGCCCAAACGGATTGCCAACGTCGTTAATTCGCTATGATGGTTCGTAGATCGATCTGTTGTTTTTGCTGTGTATATTATGAATGAAAGTGTTTTTTTGAAGCTTTAATTTTCGCCATGGACAGCTCGTCAGAAGGAAACAGCTCTGGGTGATATTGTGGAGGTTGTACAGACTGTTGAGCGTCCACGAACTAACAATCAGTCAAGCAAAACAGAAATCGTGGAGAAGATCGTGGAATCCCCAATTTCTCCATCGTTAGAAAAATTGAACATAAACATGAATACACCTGGAAGAGAAACACCTCTCTTTGATCCTAAAGGTGATTCAACCCCTACAAGCTCTTGGAGTGCATCGAAATCCAGGAAATCAACACGCAGTTCCCTAATGGGGTGAGTTTATATCTATTTTCTGAAGTTGATTTGATTTATTTAAACCCTAAATTAATGTCAAAATCGATGAATAACCTACACAGATTCAAGGGAAGATCTTCGACTCATGAGTTTCAACCAACTATCGAGCCTGAAGAGTTAATGACAAAAGATTTATCACGAACTGATAGCTGGGGTCGAATGGAAAGAATGAGAGATATGCGTCAGGGGATAGATTTAGCAACTACACTTGAACGTATTGAAAAGAATTTTGTGATCACAGATCCTAGGCTTCCTGATAACCCCATCGTAAGAACATGATTAAACATTCTTTTTGTTTCAGTTCATAAAAATGGAACCCTAAATCTCCTACTTGATATGCAGATTTTCGCATCAGATAGCTTCCTTGAGTTGACAGAGTTTACACGTGAGGAAATTTTAGGAAGAAATTGCAGGTTTCTACAAGGACCTGAAACTGATCAAGGAACTGTTGATAAAATACGAGCTGCTATCAGAGAACAAAGGGAAATTACTGTACAGTTGATTAACTATACAAAGAGTGGTGAGCTATGATTTCATATTTCTTAATTTCAAGAAAAATTTACACATTTGGTCCCTTAGTATCGCTGATCTTTTCTATTTTGGTCCCAAAAAGTTTCTGTTGCAATTTTTGTCCTTATTTGTGGTTTATATAACATTTATGGTCTATGTTTCAAGTAAGATGATTGTATTTTTGGGACCAAATTGCAAAAATCAGCTATAGTCAGGGACAAAAATGTAATTTACTCTAATGATTGGGTTTATGTTGATTGATTTATTTTGTTTGTTTGAACTAATCAGGGAAGAAATTTTGGAATTTGTTTCACTTGCAACCTATGCGTGACCAAAAGGTAAAGTAGAAAATTTTATTAAATATATGGTTGCATTATGTAATTTGAGCCAATTTAAATTCCTTTTAAAAATTCAGGGAGAACTTCAATATTTTATTGGAGTCCAACTAGATGGAAGTGGTAATGTGGAACCATTAAGAAATCGGCTTTCAGACACCACAGAAAAACAAAGTGCTAAGTTGGTATATTTTTTATTGTTCTCTTTTAATATACATATTAGCCTTTTTTTTCAAATATCTTAAAATGTTTAAAATTCTTCTCTTTGACCAGGTCAAAGCTACTGCAGAAAATGTTGATGAAGCTGTTAGAGAACTTCCTGATGCCAACTTGGTAAGGTACTCGTCTTTCCTTAGTATTCTACTTGTAAATAATATATATTATAATATAATATTAAAAATGACACGTGAAAATATTACATATCAAAATGATAAAATATTTATCAATTTACCATGTCATCTTTTTTTTGGTTCATCTCTTAAAAGACTTTATATTTTGTGTCTTTTCTGAATTAAACTTCAACCTTATTTTTTTTTTGCCTAAAAAAGACATTGTATTTTTTCATTTTTTCCGAAAAAACCCTCAACCTTCAAACTGCTTTCAAATAAACCCTCAACTTTTTTAATTTTTCTCGAAAAAACCCTCGCATTTTACAATTTTTATTGGGAAATCTCTGATAAAGTCCAAATATTTTGGGTCGGTTTACGTTTAATCCCAACATTTATTTTTTGAATAAAAAAGTCATGATTATCTAATTTTATACAATAATCTATCATTTTTCTGTTGAAAAAAAAAAGGACTGATTCGTTAATTTGGGCAAAATATAAAATAATCAGGACTTTTCCAGCTCAAAAAATAAAAGTCGGGATTAAACCGTAAAATAGCCCAAAATATTGAGACTTTATTAGAGATTTCCTTTTTTTTCGGAAAAAAAATGACTAAAAGGGTCAAATTGGAAAAAATGAAAAAATACAAAGTCTTTTTCAAACAATTTTCTTTTTGATGTTTAATCTGGAAAAAAACACAAAATATAATTAATGAAATTAACCTTTTTTTTATTACTTTTAGTATATGTTTTTACTTATTTTTGGCTGATGAATAATTTTATTGTCTCCCATTTCAGAGGCCAGAGGACCTGTGGGCTATCCACTCTCAACCTGTCTTTCCTAGGCCCCACAAAAAGTACAATTCTTCATGGAAAGCTATACAAAAGGTAACTTTTTTTTTTTTTAAATGCAACAATTTTTTTACCATTTTTTTTTACCTTTTTATTGTTTTGTAGATCACTGCAAATGGTGAAATAATTGGACTTGATCATTTTAAACCTATCAGACCTTTGGGAAGTGGAGATACTGGAAGGTATATTGTCTGAATGTGTTCTTTAACTTTTCCAATTTCTATTATAAATTTATAATCAATTTGTTTACAATTTTATAGAGTTAGGGTTTATATTTTCTATAAATAATTGAATTCTTGATTGTAGTGTTCATTTGGTTGAACTAAAAGATACTGGTGAACTTTTTGCCATGAAAGCAATGGATAAAGCAGTAATGATGAACAGAAACAAGGTATGTTTGTAAAAAACAATATTCTATTTTTTTTTTATGATTTCAAATTTATATAGTTTTTGAAATTTGATTTTTGTTATGTAAATTTCAGGTTCATAGAGCTTGTATTGAAAGGGAAATAATCGGGCTACTGGATCACCCTTTCCTTCCAACACTATACACATCTTTTGAGGTTTCAATTTAATGTTTTAAATAATTTGTTAGTATTTATTTTAATTTGTAATTAGGTTTTGATTATTATAATCTGAAAATATATACTAACATGTTTCATCTTTTCAGACTCCAACACATGTCTGTTTGATAACAGACTTTTGCCCTGGAGGGGAATTATTTGCTCTGCTTGACAAACAACCTTTGAAATTATTCAAAGAAGAGTCTGCAAGGTACTTCCTATTCACATTTTAAAAGACCTTTCTACCCTTTTCAAAAGTTTTTTTTTTAAATATTAATAATAAGTGGTTAATATTTCAAAAAAAACCTTGCCCTCTTATACATTTCATCTGTGGTTTAATGTTCTTGTATGCATGTTTATTCCCGTTTTACCCCTACCCCTCATTTTCAATTTCTATCTGCAGATTCTATGCAGCTGAGGTTGTAATTGGGTTAGAGTATCTCCATTGTTTAGGTATCTCTTCATCCAATCTCATTCAGCTGCTATCTGCATTGTAAATTTGTTATATTCCCATTTTACCCCTTACATCTTTCATTCAATTTCTGTTTTTTTTCAGGGATCATCTATAGGGACTTGAAACCGGAGAATATATTACTTCAAACAGATGGACATGTTGTATTGAGTGACTTTGATTTATCATTCAGAACTCAATGTAAACCCCAAGTATGTAATATGTCCTCTTCTATCTAAAAAATTTAACTTATATTCTTACAAGATTCTGGATTTATTTATTTATTTTTGTCTTATGTTAATTTTAATTTTGCAGGTTATAAAACACCCTCAGCTTAAAAGAAGAAGATCTAGAAGCCAACCACCACCTACATTTGTTGCAGAACCTTCTACACAATCTAATTCATTCGTTGGCACAGAAGAATACATTGCTCCGGTATGAAAAGTACTCAAGGGCATTTACGTAATTTCACTTATTTATGGAATTTATTTTACCCTTTGAAATTATGATGATATTTCAGGAAATCATAACAGGAGCTGGCCACTCCAGTGCTATTGATTGGTGGGCAGTGGGTAAGCTTATTAATTTTCATGCCTTCAATTTTTTCTTTAAAATATACAGTTTGTTTCAATACTTAAACTAATTTTTTATTATATTCTTTTTTTTTTTCAGGTATTTTATTATATGAGATGCTGTATGGTCGTACACCATTTAGAGGAAAGAATAGGCAGAAGACATTTGCAAACATCTTGCATAAAGACCTTACATTTCCAAGTAGCATTCCCGTAAGAGTCAAACTATATACAAAAAAATTTTCAAACTAGTCAAAAAGACCAAATTAACCCTAACTTTATATATTTTTATTTTTTTTTAGGTGAGCCTTGCAGCAAGACAGCTGATTCATGGATTATTGAACAGAGACCCTGGAAGCCGTTTAGGATCAATCGGTGGTTCCAATGCAATAAAAGAACATGCATTTTTCCGTGGAATTAATTGGCCTTTAATCCGCTGCATGGTATCTATTCATTTTTTATTATAACCCTTATTAATTATTAATTATTATTATTAATCCATGAAATATTTTCCATGCAGAGCCCACCAGAGTTGGATTCACCACTTGAGTTGATTGGGAAAGATTCAACAGCAAAAGATATTCAATGGGAAGATGGTGCCATGCTGGATAATGCTTTGGATGTATTTTAGAGGTTTATTTTCACATTTCCCCTACTTTCATTTCTTTTTCTTATATTGCTGTTTTCTGTTTTTTTTTAACAAATATTTTAATTTTTTCAGGTGTTGGGAAGCTAAAATGTAAATCAAGAATAAGAAAAAAAAAACGTTGTGTGTGCATGTTCATGGTCTCCTTTGGTATATTATGAGAAGTGAGGGTTTCGGATTTACAAAGAACATGTGGTGATGCACAATAGGTTTAATGTTTTGGGTTTGGAATCTTTAATTAATTGTGTATTATTCTTTTGTATTATATCGACTACTTCATATCTATTATCATAAAAACACAGTATATGTTATGTGTTGGTATATAATGAATAAATGTGTTTTGGAAATTAAAGTAAGCTCATTGCTATATATAGCTTTTTAGGGTTACCCCGATAAGTTTATAACGTTTTTTTTTTTTTAATCAAGTATTTGTTTTTAAGTAACTTCTTAGTTCTTATGGAGGAGAGGAGGGAGTCTTTCCTTTTCGACTCATTCAATCCACTATCACATCAATTTCATATCAGTTTTTCTTTTTCCTCTCTAATATTTCTCAACCCACAACATATGGAAACCTTATTTTTTCCAACACACTTAATTTTTAATTTTAAAATAAACAAAAACTAATAAAAATTATACAAAACTAATTTATAAAATATTAAAAATATATAAACTAATTTACCAACATACAAAATTATTTTGATATAAATCTTAAAGTTAGATGTACAAGTCCTCAATGCATGAGGAGTAAAGGGTTGAAGCGGGTTCACCAACCCGTTGCAATGCACAAATCCATCCAACCCGCCGCATCCAGCGGGTACCGCCCCATCCCATCGTCCAAACCGCATACGACTCCGTCTTCCCTTATAGATAGATTATTGTGAGTTTTTTTTTTTACCAAAGTATTGTACTTTAATAAATATTTAACATATACTTATGTTTTAAAAAATTTTAGAAGATAACGTTTTTTAAACTATTAAGGAAATAAAAGAAGTGGTCCTATTTTTTTCCTAATGGCACCTTCCCCATTATTGTGTTCACCGTATGTCATTTCAATTACCCATGTCATCTGACTTCCCCTTGCCGTTTTGCGACCTCCTTTTGTCGGATAACCCCTACAACGACATCAATGATGAACCCTTGCATATTGCTAGAGAATCCCCTCGTATTGACGAGAAACCATCTTACCCTCTTTGCTTAACAGACCATGTCGTCGTGATGCATCTTCGCGACAGAAACCATAATCATCTAGGGTTTGTGTGTAACGAGTTTCTGGAGTGTGTCAAGTAATATTTGGCTTGTTGATTGTGCTTAGAAAGACATCATTGTTTTTATAATTTTTTTGTCTCTTTCTCTTTACTTGAGCAACACAAGCGCCTCTGAACCCTATCTTTGTTGTCTCAACAGGGAGAACCAGCTACAACAAGATCTTTGCTCAGAAGCTTCTGATGCGAGATCCACACGCACATCCTTGAAAGCATGAAGCTGGCATCAACTCACATTGAACTCGCGTTCTGACCAATCCCTTATACCCTCTGCCACGAAAAATCTCAACCATCTCGAATTCCAAAAACGGCTAATGTACTTGCATTGCAACTTTTCCCGATCCATTGTGATGAAGCCGTCAAAACCCATCCGGTTGCGGATCCTCCAAGTGGACACCCAGATTGCTTCTTTTTATGCTCACACCATCGTTGTCCGTCGCCTCCCGAATTGACGCCTTCTGCCGGCATCAATCGACTACTCTTCAAGCATGACTCTCGATATGCAAAATGGCATATGAAGATTCTTTGAAATATAATAACTAAACCATCATAAGGAAATTCTAATTAATAAGTGGAGACTTAAATAAACCGAACATATCGTCTCACACACGCAATCACATAATCATAAACATAAATAATAATAGTAATAATAGCATGAAGGAAGTGAACACAATACATACTTGCGGGGTCTTGAGGTCCTAATTCCGCCTCCTAAAAAATCGCGGATGATGGGGCCTGAACCGCCCCATTCGTCTAACATGGGCAATTTGCCCTAATATGACCAGGCTGATGACAACGATGACATAACTCTACCTACAGGTGCAGTCTTAGCGAACATGGGCCATCCGTCCGCCCTTAACGTAAGTGTCATGGTCCCTCTGGACTCCAATACTTAACACGACAACATTAATCTTTTTAGATGTTGCTAGCAGAACCGGGTCACGAGTCCACTTCCTCTTTCCCAGCCGTGTCTCTAAACCAAGCTCTCGCTCCTTTGTCACCTTATCAATCCTGTCAGCTGACTAGATGGACACAATCTGCTCTTCAAACTTGGTGACCAACCTATCAGAGATATGTCTAATAATGCTAGATAACTCCTCTTATAAGTCCTTAGAGGCCTCAACAGCAATCCTATCAGCTCGATCCCTCTGAAGGAAGGATGCAAATCCCTCCTTCGACCCCTCAAAGCAATAACTAGCCCGCCGAGCATCCCCCATGTCAGTAATCCATTGCCTACTAGCAATAGGGTCATTCTCCCCGAGGAACTCTAGGGCTCCGCAAGACTTGAACTCCCGAAGAAAGAGTGTATGTGTCGCGATTTGACCAGCTACAATCTCTGCACTAAAAGCCCCAAACCGCTCATCCAATAGCTCCATGATCCTCTAAACATCACAGGAGTCGCGTCCAAAAATACCGCGAGTAACCTTAAAAAAACAAACTCGTGTATCCTTTTATCAATCGGCTCAACATCAGAACCTAAACCAGAACCTCATACACGAGTGATCGTCGCCATACTGAAAAGCAACCACACAAAGGATCATAACATGCCCAAAGAATTCCTCATTATGTAGGCTCCCTATAATCTCTGTGACTTTCCTTGATTCAAGTACGGATCTTGTGCTTTCAGTAGTACGGGCCCAATACTACCTTCCACACTTATCCATACTTTTCTCAAGAATCATCTCGAGTCCTCTAAGTTACCTTCTCATACTGATACTCCCAGTACCCACTAAACAGTGCACCAATCACACTAAAATACTTCCTAGGCTTTCCTTGGATTCCTCACCCCAACCTGCCATCAGCTGCTGAAGAACCTCTACTAATGTCAGCTAACTACTTCATGAATATAGTTACATGCAACAAAGCTTAGATAATCCTTCGACTAAAATACTCAACCATACAACGATTAGACTCAAACGAGAGTTGTGCAATAAGGCCAAGTCAATCACTCTAATATTATTTAACCTTTACTGCATGTAACTTAACATATTCATGTAATAATTAACTCACATCAATATGAGTCCCAAAAAGCACAAAGCAAGCAGCATTCAAGCATCGAATAATCTAAACCAGTGCATCACCTAATCACCCCATTCTATCCAACATCTGAACTCCATACTAGCATGCAATTCTAAAAGCTCAACCAACAAGCATATAAAGGCATCTCTCCTAGAGTTCTATCATGAAATCCTAAGCAAATCCTTAGCCCTAATCTAGCATGCAATTCTCATAATATATAACATAACATCATGCATGAGTATTCTCGAAATCACTTACTTGAGCTCAGCTGATTTCACGCATCACACCCCTTTTCTTTATAAAAATACTTTAGAAAATTCATTTTCTTGCAACATCCCAAAAATTCATAGTAAAATTTTCATTTTTAAAACAATAAATCATACAAATGAGTTGTTCCAAACCAATCAAAGTGAATATGCTATTTAAATATCAGAGGAAAAATCACAAATAGCCAATGTGGAAAACTCTGGGGGATGTTGTGAAGTCACGTCAGACCCTTCCCTTAGAACCGGAAGTACCTAAAACCATAAACATGAAACCATAAGCACAAAGCTTAGTGAGTTCCCCAAAATACCACATACCATACATACATCGGGCCCCGCCCGATATTCATCGAGCCCCGCCTGTAATACATAATGGGCCCCGCCCAACATACATATAAACACGTGAAAGAGTCACAAAGACAACTAGCATCCTACAAACATAATCCAATGGGTCGACATTGGTGCCTTCCACCCACAAGTACAGTGAAGAGGCTCACCTCGACCGGTAAATGAATAGATCTCACACATGAGCTGTTGGTGCTAAGGTCTCTCCCACTAAACATATCATAATACCAAACCTAATTAGATATTAAGGTAATATCTCACTTAAAAGGTCTGAACGCCAAAGTTAAACCCCAATTGGGAAAAAGATCATTTTGCCCATCCAAGTCCTCAACCCCTCACAGTTGACCAAAGGTCAAACTGATCAAAAAGTCAATGGTTAACACCCAGTTGAGTTACGCCATGCGTAATCAATCTACGCTCTATGTAGTGGTACGCCATGCGTATTGAGAGTACGCCCTGCATACTTCACTGCTAATCCATTTCCATTTTTATCTCTTAATCCATAAAGACCAACCATCTATTGCTCAGATCTAGTCCTATAAAACGTCTAGAATGATAAAGTTCCTAACTGTTAGGAAGTAAAGCAGATAACTAGCAAAACTATAAAGACACAAGACACAATATTTACGTGATTCGGTCAAGGTGACCTACGTCCACAGACAAGAGGGGAGTATTCTTTACTTCAGAGCTCTCAAACAGAGGTTACAAGTACAATTACACAGAGATTTGCCCATCACTCTAGAATTCAAGATACAAAATGACCTAACATGAATCCCTATTTATACTTGGGGGATCAGACCTAAAACCCTAATAGGCCAAACCCATAGGCCCATGAAAGGTGTCAACCAATCATAATCCTCCATGAAACATCTTCTGGAACATTCTTCCATGTCATACAATCCATGAGTATCAGCAACGCACATGACGGAGCACCTTGTGTGTAACATCCATAAAAATTACAAAAAGTTGAATTTTTAAAAACCAACCCAAAATCACAAATTGTTTACAACATAGTTTTCAAAACATGTTCTATATCAGAGTTTCCCAAAATCATAAGTCCAAAACATGAGGGTGTGTACGGTCACGCCTTCGCCTTCCCGCGATTCTCTGAAGTACCTGAAACATAACCTAAAACTGTAAGCCAACGCTTAGTGAGTTCCCCCAAAGTACCAATACAACACATAATAATAACCACAACAAATAACATGCACATAGAGCCTTCATTTTGACTGTAACGCCCCGCCGGCCTACAGTCTATCTGGTACGCTCACAGAACCTTCATCATGACTGGTACGCCTCACCGAGCCTTCACCCTATCTGGAACATTCTCCGAGCCTTCGGCCTGACTAGTTCCCCCCTCTGGTCTGCAGTCTATCCGGGATGCCCTGGGTCTCTTGGCCTTCAGCACAAAGAAGGACCTCCTCAACCCACATACCATCACATATCAACATATTCCATATCAAACCCTAGCTAGCATATACAAACAGTCATACAGATCTAACAAATCACTAAGCAGAGCATCATCCTAAATACTAGGATATGCATCTAACAGATCACTTCAACATACAATAATGCTTTAAATTAGGATAACAATCCAAAGGGTCGGCCTTGGTGTCTTCGACCAAAAATACAATGAGGAAAACTCACCTCACAAACTGAACAGAACTGATGAGGTCCGACTCCGAGTCTCA
Source organism: Lactuca virosa (assembly GCF_052849685.1). Classification (NCBI taxonomy): domain Eukaryota; kingdom Viridiplantae; phylum Streptophyta; class Magnoliopsida; order Asterales; family Asteraceae; genus Lactuca; species Lactuca virosa. The sequence continues at coordinate 134,378,207 of NC_136430.1, forward strand.
GCTCTCTAACTGATACCTATTTCCACCAAGTGACCAATTCCATCAAAATCCCAAAATACCCTCAAGGTCAAACTTGGTCAAAGTTAACTGGTCAAACCCACTATTAGGGAACTTCACCGAGTCAACTCAACAAGGCTGATGTGGGGCGTACTCTGGAGGTACGCATGGCGTACACGAAGCCTCGTAATTGAATACTTATTAGGGAACTTCACCGAGTACGTGGGGCATACCCTCGCAGCCTCCAAACTCCAGTAAGTGCTTAATGGCTTAAGCACTTAAGTCCATATTTCAGATCTAAAGTCCATATGCACTCTAGAGTCATAATGTTTCCAACTTTAAGACTTTACACGCCCAAAGAGTGCTTAACACAAGGTCTTCATCCATTAATAACTTCTACAAGACGCATGAAGAAAAACTAACAAATTGGACCTCATTTTATGGCTTAGTACCCCTCCCAGGGCCCGAAAGGATAACCCAAATCGACAAGAACAAACCATGCACAAGATGAGACGTTTGGGACCAAAAGTAACATAAAAACACCCAAGAATGAGATCTAGCAAATAAGTCATCAAGGTATGAACTTTATACATTCTAATAATGGAGAAGGATGCAAAAATCCCAGATCCAAGCTTGTTTCAAGCTTCCAAGCTTCACCAACACCTTCTTCTTCCTTTGGAACACACAAAAACTCACACTAAACCTTCCAAGAGCTCAAAATTAGCTAGGGTCTGCAAGAGTACATGAATATGCTGATGGAGGTTGGAAATGAGAAGAGAATCATGCTTAATGTTGCTTAAATACCACTCAAACCCTAAAATTTAGGGTTTCCTTCTTTAGCTCGTACGCCCTGCATACATAAGTGTATGACCAGCATACTAGGGCGCGCCCTAGTACGCGCAGCGTACACACATGTACACTTGACGTACTTCTCCTGCCATAATTACGAAAATGCCTAGGCACTTTCTCTTGGGACTTAAGGACCAATATGTCATAAATACGAAAATGCCTAGGCACTTTCTCTTGGGACTTAAGGACCAATATGTCATAAATAAAATTATAGGGATGAATTTTAGAAGTACCTTAACATCGGGATGTTACATTTCTCCCCCACATGAACTAGACTTCATCCTCGAAGTCTGCTGCGGTGAACAACTCTGGATAATGCTCCCGCATCTCAGCCTCCGACTCCCAGGTCCACCCAGAGCCTCTCTGATGCTACCACTGTACCTTTACCAAAGGTACCTCCTTGTTGCGCAAGACCTTCATCCTCCTTTCCAGAATAGCTACCAGATTCTCAACATAGTTCAGGCGCTCATCGACCTTAATATCATCCAAGGAAACCACTGCATCCTCATCCAATACGCACTTTCGCAGGTGTGAAACGTGGAAAGTGTTGTGAATTTGACTGAAGCCGCATGAGACGAGATATCCCACGCATGATCTGGAGTTGGGGGCAGTGGTTTTTGCCCTCAAGATTTGGAGGCATTATCTTTATGGGGTCCATTGTATTATCTACACGGATCACAAGAGTTTGAGACATATTATGGATCAGCCGAACCTGAACATAAGGCAGCGCAGGTGGCTGGACGTAGTCAAGGATTATGACTGTGAAGTCCTTTACCATCTGGGTAAAGCGAATGTGGTGGCGGATGACTTGAGCCGCAATTCGGTTGGGTCTTCAGATGGGGTATCGTGTATGAAGATATCAGTGGATTCTCCGCTTTTAGGATTGATTAGGGAGGCTCGGGCCGAGGGTGTTCGAGAAGAGAACTGGAAGATAGAGAGGATCATGCGTGAGATCACCATATTTGTTCCGGATAGTCGTGGATTGTTGACCCGTTGTGGTCGGGTATGGGTTCCTATGTCCGGTGGGGTCAGAGATTGTGTTGGAGGAGGCTCATAAGTCTCGTTTTTCTATCCATCTGGGGGCCACCAAGATGTATCGGGATCTGAGATTGAGATATTGGTGGCCGTGTATGAAGAGGGAGATAGACTGGTACGGGGAGAGGTGCATGACCTGCAGGATGGTCAAGGCTGAGCATCAGAGGCGGCATGGCAAGATGCAGCCTCTGGAAGTTCCCATGTGGAAATGAGAGAATATTTCAATGGATTTCATCACAAAGTTGCCGAAGACGGCAAAGGGTTTCGATGTTATTTGGGTCATCGTGGATCGATTGACCAAGAGTTCCCACTTCCTGGAGATTCGGGAGAGCTCTTCGGCCGAGAAGTTGGCCGATGTGTATATTTGTGAGATCGTTGGTCGCCATGGGGTTCCGGTCTCCATTGTTTCAGACCATGATGTTCGATTCACCTCCCATTTTTGGCAGAAGTTCCGAGGAACTAGGCACGAGGTTGCACTTCAGCACAACTTATCATCCGCAGACCGATGGCCAGAGTGAGCGGACGATACAGACCCTTGAGGATATGTAGCGGGCCTGTTTTATCGATTTTGGTGGGAGCTGGGACTCCTACCTACCTCTTACGGAGTTCTCCTACAACAACAATTTTCACTCCAGCATTGGTGCTCCGCCTTTTGAGCTTTTGTATGGACAGCGGTGTCGTACCCCGGTTTGTTGGGGCGAGGTTGGTCACAGGGTTATGGGGCGGACCGAGGTGGTCCTTCGGACTACAGAGATGATTCAATAGATCTGGCAGAGATTGCAGACTTCTTAGAGTCGGCAGAAGAGCTATGCCGACCGGTGGCGATCCGAATTGGAATTTCAGGTCGGCAACATGGTGTTACTGAAAGTCTCACCTTGGAAAGGTGTGATTCACTTCAGGAACAGGGGGAAATTGGGTCCCCGATATATTGGGCCATTTCGGGTTATTTCCAGGGTTGGAAAGGTTGCTTACATATTGGATCTTCCTAAGGAGCTCAGTCAGATTCACAGCACTTTTCATGTTTTGCCGTTGCGAAAGTGCATATTGGATGAGATGATATTCAGGTTGATGAGCGCCTGAAATATGTTGAGAGGCCAGTAGTTATTCTGGAAATGAAGGTAAAGGTTTTGCGTAACAAGGAAGTACCTTTGGTAAAGGTACGATGGCAGCACCGGAGGGGCTCCGAGTGGACCTGGGAACCGGAGGCTGAGATGCGGGAATATTATCCATATTTGTTCTCTGCAGAAGACTTCGAGGACGAAGTCTAGTTCAAGTGGGGGAGAGTTGTAACACCCTGGTTTTCAGGTATTTTCAAATTCATCCCTTGGTTTTAAATTATGTCATTTTGGTCCTTAGATTGGAAGGAAGTAACCATGAGAAGCCCTAATGGCAAGATTGTAATTTTGATGCAGAAGGTATACGCTAAGCGTACATGTGAGTACGCCAAGCGTACTGGGATGTGCCCTAGTACATTGCGCGTACGCATATGTACGCTGGGCGCATGTCCGAAATAAACCATATGTTTTAGGGTTTGAGGGGTATTTAAGCATCCTTATGGCTCATTTACCCCCACCTTTTCAGCCTCCAAAGCCCTTGAGTCGTTTTTGGCAAACCCTAATCCTTTAAGAGTGTTTTTGAGCTAAAAGTATGTTCTTGGTGTGCATAAAGAAGAAGGAGTTGCATCAAGGAGCTTAGAAGTTGAAGCAAGCTTGTGGATCTTGGATCACTACCTTCTTGGGAAGCTCCAGAAGGTAAAAAGTCTTCACATTGATGTTTTGTTTGCTTGGATCTCATTTTGGTAGCTTTATGTTGTTCTTTTTGTCTCAAAAATCCCATTCTTATACATGTTTGGTTTTGGACGATTTGGGTTGTCCTTTCAGACCCTAGGAAGGGTCATAATCCATAAAAATGAGGTCCCTTTAGCTAGTTTGGCTCCATGTTTCTTGTAGAAGGTCTTAATGGATTAAGACCTTGCATTAAGGACTTTATGGACGCGCAAAGTCAGAAAGTTGGAGACTTTATGACTTTAGAGTACATTTGGATCATAGATCTGAAATATTGGCTTAAGTGCTTAAGCCATTAAGCACTTAATGAAGATTTGAGGACTGCAAAGTTACGCCCAACGTAGGTGGGAGTACGCCCCGCGTACTCGGTCAGCCACCCTATAAGCTGGTCAATGTGAGGTTTCTTGTACGCTCAACGTACCTCCAGAGTACGCCCCGCGTACTCGTATGGGTCAGCCCATGTTGAGTTAACTCGGTTGGGTTGACTCAGTGGGTATATTGACTTTGACCAGTTGACTTTGAGTTTGACCATGTTTGACCAAGTTTGACTTTTGAGGGTATTTTGGGTATTATTTGGATTTTGATGGAATTGGTCACTTGGTGGATGTGGGCATTGAGTAGAGAGATGAGATTCAAAGCCCGGCCTCATCAGTTCTGTTCAGCTTGTGAGGTGAGTTTTCCTCACTATACTTTCGGGTCGAAGGCACCAAGGTCGGCCCAATGGTTTGATAACCTGATATTGTTGTTATGCTGAGTACGGAATAGATATGCATGCTAGTCTTGATATGCTAGACTGGTAGATCTGTAGGACTACCTATGATACTATATGTTTATCTATATATGATATTATTTGTTATATGTAGACATATTATGTGGGTTGGGTTGAGGTTGTACTACTCAGTGTCGTAGCCAACAAACCCTGGAGCAAACCAGATATGAGATGAGGGCCGGGGAGGGCATGCTAGACTCATACAGAGGACTCATGAGCATTCCAGATACGAGCTGAGGGACGGGAAAGGCATACCATACTCATACAGAGGGCTTAATAGTATTCAGTCCGAGGACTGATCAAGCCGAGGAGTAAGCCAGACATAAGCTGTGGGTCCGAGGGGCAAGCCAGACTTATGATGTTGGCTCAGGGAGAAATCCATACATAAGTTGTGGGCCAAGGGAAAGCCAGACTTATTGTCACAACTAGGAAATTCTATATCCTTGTAACTATAACAATGATAGCCATTGCAACCAAAATTTTGAAAGCATGCTTGATGTTTATTCAATGACAACATAACTCCATCAAAAACTCTATACAAACACTTCAATTGGTCAACGGAAGATTAAAACACTAAGAATCCCAGCATAAGTCCATTTTGGACTAGGATTTCCTTATTGGGCCTAATGGACCAATAAGTTTCCAATTTGACTATTTTGGGCTTAGAACCCTTAAATGGGCCCTAATTGGACCCACTTTCATGAAACCTAACATGTTGAGCCATAATGGATCCAAAATGAATTGAATTATCCTTAATGGTCCTTGTTGGGCCATAACAAAACAAATTAACCCTAATGGACCATAAAACCCATTCTTTTATACTAATTGGGCCGTGAACTATCCAAAGGAGCCCAATGGGTCAAAAACCTTCTCTATGAACCTCATAGTTTCGAACCAAGGCCAGGAGTGGGCCAAATTAATCCATATCTTCTTTCATTAGGCCCATTTCGGCCCAAGATAAAAAAAGAGAGAAATGATATTACGGGGAGATTAAGGGGGGGGGGGTGACACCTCAAAATTGTATGTAGGATAACAATGCACCATTCTCACATCCCCATGCATCTATCACTTCACTCTCTCTCTTCTTCCCTCTTCTTTTCTACCCTCGGCCGAACACATACACCATCACCACCTTTAACTTTCATTTCAAACTCCCTCAAAACTTTCAAGAACATCTTCTTACCTCCCTCAAAATCTCAAAAATTAGTCTGGCTCCAAGAAGATCTTTCACTTATATCACCATCATTGGTAAGTTATTGTTATACATAATTCTTGGTTTCCATTATTAAGCTAAGAACAACTCCTTATATGACTTCATTTGGTGATCATACTTCCTAGAAAACCTCAAAGTTCGAAAGTTCTCTTCAAGGAAGTGTCTAAGGCCGAAAACCACACCATCTTCTTCCATTCTTCTTCAAAACCGAAACCACAAACCCAAGGTGAGTTCATACCCCCTTGTTTTCGGTTTTTACTTGTTTTTGGGGGGAGAATACAAGTGTTATGTGTTGATCTATGTGTGTTTACATGTTATATGTGATTTTCTTTGGTTTGTGTTGTGAAAATGTGATATTATTTGTTATATCTCGAGATCTATGGCTAAAGTGTGAAGGATACATAAACAAAAACATAATAAACAACATACTTCAAAGATCTAAGACTCTTTATGTTCAAGAAGTGAAAAACAAGGCCAAAGATTTCCATAAATGTCATTTTTGCAAAATAACAAGGATTTGGTTAAAAGATGACATTTTCGGTTTTTACAAGGATAATATGGTATATATTTATATAAAATATGATTTCTATGGAAATAATGTTTCTCAAGGGACCAAAAACATAAATTTTTTGCTTATTGGGCTTATATTTGGGCCCCAACGGTTTTTGGGCCCCAAATTTGCGAAAAGGATGAAACTTGGGGCTGAAATTGTAAAGTTATCAAAGTATAAATAAAAAACGTGAATAAAGTAAATTCAGGGGTTGAAAATGACCCTTTTTGCTAAATTGGACTAATAATGTAGAGTTTTTAGATTTTGGGCCAAAATTGTAAAACTTACGGCAAACGGGCCAAAAATGTAAATTTTTAGCAAATAAGGGCTGAAAATGTCAAAAGTTATATTTTGGGCTGAAATTATAATTTAAGATTTATTTGGGCCGAAAATGCTAAGTTAAATAATCTAATGGACTAAAATGTCATTTTTCATCAAAAAGGACTAAAAGTGTCATTTTGCACCATTAAGGGCTGAAAATGTAAATTTTGTATGAAAAAGGGACTGAAATGGTCAAATAAACATTTTGGGCCAAACATGTAAATTCCCAAACAATTGAATCAAAGATAAAAAATTTTACAACATGAAGGTTTAAAAATGACATTTTTATAAAAACTAAGAATATCGTTATAAACCAACATTGAGCATTTTAACATCGAAAGTAAACACTAAGTGTAAACCAAATCCCATACTACAACTTATAACGACAAACAGATAAACGATTCAATGGTTGGGCCCAATATTTCCTATTCGTGCTTATTGGGCCTTCGTGACCCAATTATACGATTATTGGGCCCAATGGCCTTGGTGACCCAATTACATGCCCAATGGGCCTTCATCAGCTTAAACATGCTATTGGGCCTTAGTGGCCCATTTGCATCGCTAATATGGCCCTAAACTTTTATCATATGCTCAATGGGCTATAACGTGTCCGTAGCATACTCGACAGCCTATAATAACATACATGATTAGTGGGCCACTGTTGTCCTCTTTCGTGTTCGTTAGGCTTACTTCATATTCACGTAAACATAAATCGGGTTGTAAAACAATGTTATTCAATTTCATTGGGATTTAGTGAGAAATAACGGGTGGCACCAATAAGTGTCGGCCGTAGCCTGTAGTTATAATCAAAGTCTCTTGGAGGGAGAGCGAGAGTTTGTGTATAGATCTATACGGGGGTGACTCCCCCACACCTGAGCAGTTCGCTACAGTTAGACTCGGCCAGTCTAGGGTGACAAAATCTTGATCAAAACCGGCGTTAGGAAAAATGCCAAGACAGGCGAATTAGTCACTATTATGCATGGTTATAACGACTCACATAGAGATCCATTACCATCTAAGTACTCATGGGAAATCATATTCATACACCGTGATGATGCAAAGTGATTTATACAATAATACAAAACTATCATACTATTTAAATTGGAAAACATCGGGTTTTCCGGGGAACGACATTACTTCTACATACAACAACTACAATACAAGGAACAATTATGAAAGGCATTCACTTTTACATGTTTTGAAATCACATACATATACACTTATGGGATCATCACATCTTTTTTTTTTGTAAACAGTTTTTGTTACAGAAAATATCGGATTTTCTGGGTTTTACAAACAATACAAACTATTTTTTTTATATATCAAACATGCTTATGAACTCACCAACATTATATATGTTGACCGTTTTCAAAATAACTTGTATTCTCAGGTAACCGTTAGAATGAAGAATCATCAGGCGTATTTCTGAAATTTCTTTTGTGCAATGTCAATCGTTAAACAATTTATGTTCTGTGATGTTGTAATGTAAACAATGTACTTGATGTGAACAAGGTCAGTTGTAATGTATTAATGCATGGTGATGTTTATGTTATGTTTCATGTATATTCATTGTGATGATATTTCAATTTAAGTCACACGAGCCCTCGGACGTTTCCGCCGTCTGGTTCGGGGGTGTGACACTTATGATGTGGGCTCAGGGGTAATCTAGTCTGTTAGTTGTGGACCCATTACATGTTGTTATTGTATATGTGCTATTTATATGTGTATTGGTATTTTGGGGGAACTCACTAAGCTTTAGGCTTACAGTTTTGGATTATGTTTAAGGTACCTCAGAGGATCGCGAGAAGGGGAAGGCGTGATCGTGAACCTCCTCGAGTTTTGATTTTATAATTTTGGGAAAACTTTGATATTAAACCTATTTTGAAAATTATTTGTAAACAATGATGATTTATGGGTTGTTTTAAAAGTTTAAATTTTTCAAGAATTTTATGGATGTTACAATGGGTCTTTATTTGTGGTTGCTAGAACAGCTCCAAGTGAGTAGTGTTGCCAGTGATGAAGTTTGGTGTAGGAAACTTGGATGATTTGTTAGCCGGTTGTACCCCTGAGCGTATGGGAATGTGGATGTCGCCCAAGATTTTCTTCGAGATTGACCACCGTTGCGTTCATAGGAGCGGTGGGATAGTGATGACTTGTCAGGAAGTCAAGTGTATTGTTGATATCTTTTAAACATAATTTTTGGATTTGGAATTGGTGGTAATTCATGATCGGATTGGCCTGACTGTTCGTTCTACATGGTACAGTAGTGTTCCTAGTCAGGGACTTGGGGTATGCATGACGAATGGATGGTTGTCAGCCATTGAATATATCCCTGGAGTGTTAAGTTGATGGGATTCACGGTTTAGTGGAGTATGAATCAGTTTAGCCGCAACACCCATATTTTTCTCGGTTTGAGTAGTTTCGCTATGAGTGGAGTCGTACCATTGGGGAAAAGAGAGATAGTTGTTGCAGTCAAATGTTTTCTAGTGGTGGATTGAATATGTGAACTTTGATCAAAATTTTATTGTATGGAGTGGTCTGGTTTCCCTGGAAGTCAGGTATTAATTTTAAGTCTTCGACTTATGGATAAGGAGCGGATCTACTCGATGTTGGTTAGTTCTGATGGGTTGAAATTTGTTTCTTCGATGGGTCATGTATAGATCGTTGTGGATTGATTCGGCTTTTGGTATCAGTAAGAAATTGTTGGTTAAGGTTGTGTTCTGAAGTAGTTTGGGATGAAATTTCGACTTCTGAAGGTTTTCGTTCGGGTGTGGTTTGTGCGCTTAGTCTTGGAAATCCTTGTAATTTTAGTCGCAATTTCGGGCATTCAGAGAAGTATCGGCTTGTGTAGGATGGGAGTGGAATTGGAGAACCCACAAGGGGTTTGGGGGTGTTATGAGAAGTAATGGATAGGGACAGATTTCGAGGATGAAATCTAATTTAAGTGGGGAAGAGTTGTAATATCTCGTTTTTCTTGATTAGATCAGCAAAGACTTAACATGATCAAAGATGGGATTTTCTTCTTGATTAGATTAGAAAAGACTTAACATGATCAAATATGGGGTTTTTGGAGAAAACCCTACGCCACAGCGTGGTGCATGGGTTCGCACGACGTGGCCATGGCCAAAGAATACGCGAGAGTTTAGTGGGCGCCACGGCATGGTATCCATTTAATGAGAAACCCTAATTTCCAAGGTTTGTGCCCCTGTTTAAGGAATGTGATAGCTAGGGTTGCCTACCCTCGGCCTCTAACGCACTCTCTCAGCCTCTAAAGCAAACCCTAGCCTCCATTGTTAACTTTTGAGCTTTTATGGTGTTTGGTGGTGTCTTAAAGAAGAAGAAGGTGACCCTTGAACCTTTGTTTCAACAAGAAACTCTCCCCATCCTCTTTGTGCATGTTTTCTGGACTCTTGTAAGTCCTCAAGTTCTAAACTTTATGACTCTATGTGTTTAGATCTAGATTTTCTTCTGCTTTTCTTCATGATTAGGCTAGTTGGAGTGTTGGGGTTCCATAAGTTGCCAACTTTATGGATCCCCAAGGTCCCTTTATGGTTAGAAGCGATGGATCTGAATTTTGATAGAGCTTTGAACTGTTGCATGAGATCTTGTCCCCATTTTACACCATTTTGACCTAGCTTGAGCTCAGGACATGCATTGGACATGCATGTCTATAAATCTGCAATTTTTATGATCTTTTGGAAGCATTCTGGAAAGTTTGAATGAACGGGGAAAATGATTAAGAGCTTAATGGATTAAGTTGGTCTAGAAAGTTCCCACGACGTGGAGGTTAGTCGCCACGCCATGGCGTTTGACAGATTCTCATCTATTTTGTCCTATTATCCCCACGACGTGGCATAATCTTGTCCACGTTGTGACGACCGGCTGTTGACTTTTGACTGTTGACCGTTGACTTTTACTAAGTTTGACTTTAGGTCAAATTCAGGGATTTTAGGTTGTAGTTTGAGACTCGATCTATGTTTGTTGTATAGATGAATCGTAGAGTCGGTCTTTGGATCTGTGATCAGTTCGACTATCTTCTAGACTTCGAGGTTAGTTTTTTCACTGTACCCTTGGGTCGAAGGCACCAATGTCTGCTTATTAGTTTGTTTTATATATCCTTGTCTATAGGATGTTGTTATGCTATAGTGATCGGGTATATTGGTAGATTCGTATTATTACATGTACTTACTAGCTATTGATTATTGTTTGCATATGTCGACATGGTGCAGTTGGGTTGATGTAATACTGCTTTGTACGGTAAGCCAACAAACCCGGGAGCAATTCAGTCATAAGTTGATGACCGGGAGGGCAATCCAATCTTATGTTGTGGGCTCGGGAGCAATCCAGTCATAAGCTGAGGGTCAGGAGGGCAATCCAGTCTTATTTGTGGGCTCGGGAGCAATCCAGTCATAAGGTGATGGTCGGGAGGGCAATCCAATCTTATGTTGTGGGCTCGGGGAATTCCATTATTATGTTTTGGGCCCGATACGCATGCATTGTATATATATTGTGGTGTGTGGTATTTGGGGGAACTCACTAAGCTTTGGCTTATAGTTGTTGATTTTAATGTTTCAGGTACTTTTGATGTTCGGGGCAAGGCGAATGCGTGATCGTACACATCATCCTATGGTTTTATGCTTTGAGAGATTGACTTGATACTATGATTTTCTTGGATATTATTTGAAAACATTAGTTATTTATCTTTGGTTTCTAGTGGAAATGTTTTTATAAAAATGAAAAAATTTATCATGGTTTTTGGGATGTTACAACTTTGGCAAATACAATTGGATGTAAATCACGTAATATGTCAATGGACGCATGATGGAGTTGAAGTTAGTCAAAAGTTTTCATTTTTTTAAGTAGATTGCTCCACTGGCACCGGAGAAGCAATCGACAAAGCGGATGGAGTAGTGGACTTGACGGAAGAAAATCATTTAGAAGATTTGGTCTCAGTTGTCTCTTAGGATTGGACTTGGTATTTTTGTGATGGCTCATAAAATGTCACAAGTTTATGGCTTGGTTTATGCAAATATACATGCTTATGATGTTTAATTTTATGTTGATATTATATTTGGTTGAAAAATAGGATTTTTCATGCTACATAATAATTTAAACATAGAAATCATAACATAGAGTTTGGTTTTTAAAGACTTTTGAATATAATATGTATAAAATGGTTTTAACATAAAATGAGTTTTATCGTTTAAAACTCTAAAACAACAAATTTTGAAGATTAAAATTAATAAGTTTACAATAGTGATTTTAGAGGCTTATATGTAATGTCCCAATATTAAAAAAAACATTTATATTTATTATAATTCTCATTCAATTTGTTTCTTAACCAAAATCATTAAGTTTCAAGTACTCAGAATAATATTTCAAAACAGACTTTTAACAATATCCCAATCCATTTGTAACTCAATCAACAGCGGAATACTAATAGTGATAAAATTTCGTATGAAGTGTATGTGACAAGGAGCCAATCTTCAAACCACGCCAGTATATAGTCAAGTTTTTTCCTTACCCTTATTCGTACCTGATGTACTTGTAATAGTCATTTATAAAAGAAAGGGTAAGCACGAAGTTTAGTGAATTCCAACACAACATAACCTTAGAAGCATTGTACCCTACTCCTACTTATCATTCCATTATCAATCATACAAGCATATAGATAGAATAACCATCAAAATCACATAACTCATGCATGTTCAGGAACACATCCTAAACAACACCCAAATAAGGACTTGGCATTACCGCCTTCGGTCCACGAACTTCGTGTTTCCTCCTTCGGCCCCCTGACTTGGCACAATGGCATTCGGTCAGTATGACTCGACACAAGGCCTTCGATCAATCAACTTGGCATTTCAGCCTTCGGCCCCAAACACATCAAGTATAATCCATACAACAATTATAACATCAACTATTAATCACATAGTTCCTAGTCTTACTTGACCTAACAGTAAGCATATAACACCCTAAAGTTATGAAGTGAGGAACTCACCTCCGACTGTTTGTGAATCACCCCCGAACAAAGGCCCAAGCTCCAGGAGTCAAGGTGCCTCCTTCTTCCCTATATTAGTGTTATATAATATTAGCAACACTCATAGGTCCTTAAATTCACTAAACATTCCTAGGTTTATTTTACAGCTTTTTACATCAACTTTATGTTGACGCTTTTTAAATCATATGTATCCTCAGGAACTTAAAAGTCAGACGTTTCAATCTTTTTGGAAACATTCATGGAAATCACGATGTACTATTTTTTGCTATTGTTATCGTATATTATGTTGTCTGTCTGTTAAGACACTGCTTGTACTTTACTTTTCTGTATTCTAAAATGTAGTGCGATATGTAATATTTTATTTAATGGAAGTGATATTTATGGTATACTTTTGTGTATTCTTCAGTGTAATCAATATCTATGATCCATGATGACGTCGCACAATCTGACATTTTCGTCGCCGGCCAGGGGTGTGACAAGTTGGTGAACATAAAACCCATCAATATCCACCATATCAATGTACGAGATAGTACCATCAATGTACTTCACGTCTGGAAATCTAGTGAACTCACCACTATGATAGAGTTTAATGGTGAACAAGGTACGCATTCCAGATTCAAAACACAAAACAAAGGTATACTCTATTTTTTCAAAATTAAGAAACAAGATCATCTACTTACCATATAACAATTTTGTGTCTACTTTCTGCTTCTGAGGTCAGAATTGCCATATTTTGAAGCTTATGTACAACAAAGACGATGAAATGATTACATTCGATTAAGGTCTTACAGAGACAACTGATCAAGCTCTTTCAATGAGGGTAATGAGGGGACAACTGATATTTAGGGATTAATTATGTAAAGAAGAACATGTCGGCGGTAAGGGAAGTAAAGAATAGGAAATGACGAAAATACCCATCACGTGTCTCGCACATGGAGAGAGTTACCGTGAGTTTTGGATGGTTGTTAAGTGGATGGGCCAATTCAGCACGGTAGTTTCGATTTTGGACAATCCGTGCGTGAAAAAAAGAAAGGGAAAATGACATATACGCCCTATTATGTTTCTAGGGTTTACCCATTTAGCCACTTAACTTATTTTGTGGCTTAATAAGGGAACGAAGTATATGTTACCTATCAATATAATCTCTTTCACCTATTGTAGCCGGTTTACAATGCCACATAAGCCTAGCTTAACAAGTAAGCGATGACATGGCAAAAATTTGAATCGTCCAGCAACCGCAACGATGTCGTATTGAATGTGAATCGTAAGGAGCACGCTTCGACTGTTCACACGCCTCCGTATAAAATCAATACTTTTTTGCCCGAAAATGGCACATCTACAAACTTCATTACCCCAATCTCGTCTCTAAGTTTACTCCAAAATGCCTTCGATTGGACATGCAGAACACATCTGGTCTCCAAACTACCGCCGTCACATGGATGCGAATCAATCCAATGGTGTAACCAACAAAGACATGGCCATCAATCTACTACAAACCCAGCTGGAATTGTCTCTTATAAGGGACGACTTCCAAGACCAGTTGTGTGAGCTCCGACAGGCTGTTAATCGAGACTCAGATGCCATGAACCGTGAGGTCAATGACGTTCGTGATGGTCAGTTGGATATCTCTCATCTCGTTGCTGATCTTAAGGATCATTTCATTTCTCTACAAGGATCCTATGTGAAGATTGTAACATCCCAGTTTTCAAGGCCAAAAATTTTGTTTTTGATTAAGTAACTTATAAAACACTTTACGGAAAAATGTCATCGATTGATATCATTTCATAAAACATAGTCACATGTCTCAAAAACCACATCATAAAATAGTAATAATGTCAGAGTACAATCCCAAGAATCTCATAATGCGGAAATCCTGTGTGTGTGAGATGCGCTGCTACCGTGCCGATTCCTTCCCCTTCGAAGAAGAGGTACCTGAAAACAAAACTGGAAACTGTAAGCACAGAGTTTAGTGAGTTCCCCCATCATACCACATACCATACTATAAACATACTACCAGGAATCTCTGGGTGCCCGACTTACCCTGCTAGGCATACCAGGGTGCCTAACCTACCCATGTCATACATACCGGGGTGTCCGACCTACCCCTCCGGTTTATCTCACCTGGTTACGGTGACTATTTCACCCCTACTACTACCACAACATAACATAATCATACTAGCACATAAAACATATCAGGTAGTAGCAAACCTAGATAATTATCACAAAGACAACCATCTAGCAAACATCTCCTACTAGTGGGCTGGCATTGTGGCCATACACCCACTTCTACTGGAAGGTAACTCACCTCAATGCCGTGAAGTGTCTGAACTGTCCTCGATGCTGTAATCAACTCCTCTCAAACTCCTACACATAACAACCTTCCTTAATTACCACTTCATACTTTTAACCCTTTCAAGGGTCAACTCATGTCAAAGTCAAAGTCAACTTTCGGTCAAAGTCAATATTTGGTTGACTCAACTCGCCGAGTTGGTCTACCAAATTGTCGAGTTCCATAATCCACCAAATCCTGGAACTTTGATCCTACTCGTCGATTCTTTCAAGAACTCGTCGAGTTCTCCTTCATACAAAATCGACACCTTTTTGCTCTTGACTCGCCGAGCTCGTCCATGAACTCATCGTGTCCTTCTTCATACAAGTTGAAGCATTTAGTCCTTGACTCGCCGAGTTCTTCCTTGAACTCATCGAGTTCTTCTTCATATAAGTTGGGACATTGCCTTGAACTCGCCGAGTTCATCCTGTAACTCGTCGAGCTCTTTGATCTTCAAGTCCATCATATTAAGTCCTCTTCTAGACTCACTCAAATTGTTCATAAACAGAAAAGGTTGGGGAACCATGACCCGACTCGCCGAGTCCTATGAACGACTCGCCGAGTCCCCCAAAGTCCAAGTCTGCCTAGTCGATTTCAGTCGGGCTTAATGCATCCAGAACATAAATCTGGCCTCCTAGGATCGATATAGCACGTAAAGTTACAAACTTTACGTGCATGCATGGGTTAACTAGCTCATAAGGACCCAAAATGAAGTCTACATGGTGCATGGGACTCCCATGGCCATAAAGCAGGCACCTTTATGCAATGGGAACCCTTATAGGTTCCAGATCTGAAATACAAATCCATGGATACACACAATCCCGAATATGGCTTCACTAAGACTTAGAAAAAGTAGAAAATAGCCCTAAATGGATATCTAAGAAATGAATAGTCAAGGTATCAGCTTTATACCTCAAATGAGCTGGAAATGTGCCAAAACCTGTGGATCTACTTGCTTTCTATTGATCTCCCAAGCCTCCTCCTTCTTCTCAAGCTTCAAAGACACACAAATGGCACAAAAAGGCTCAAGAACACCCAATATTTGATTAGGGTTTCGCAAAGAGAGTCTGAGGGTGATGGAGGCTGGAGTGGAGACCCTATAAGTTGTTTAAATAGGGCGCAAACCCTCAAATTTAGGGTTTCATCCAGACATGTCTACTCGTCGAGTCAGGGTTTCCGACTCGGCGAGTAGACTCTTCCACCCGCGTCCAATCATTCGCATCTACTCAACGAGTTGGGCCTCCAACTCGTCGAGTCCCTGTGTAAATATGCAAAAACTTATAATAAAAATATGTACCGGGAACCGGGCGTTACAAATCTCCCCCACTTATTGTAGACTTCGTCCTCGAATTCTGTTGCTGCATCTGGAAAAAGCTCGGGGTAGTGCTCCCTCATCTCTAGTCCTCCAGCTCCCAAGTCCATTCTAAACCCTTGCGGTGCGGCCATTGCACCTTCACCAACTCGACCCTCTTGGTCCTCAGATCCTTCAATTCCTGTCGAGGATAGCTACTGGTCGCTTAATGTAGTTCAGGCTGTCATCCACCTGAATATCCTCTAGAGGCACCACTACAGAGTCGTCTACCAGGAATTTCCACAACTAGGAGACGTGAAAGGTACTGTGAATCTAGCTAAGCTCGGCTAGCAGATCCAGCCTACACGCCACCTTGCCCACCCGGGCTACAACCCTCAAAGGTCCAATGTACCTGGGGCCCAACTTGCCCCGCTTCCAGAACCGGATGACACCTTTCCAATGTGACACGTTCAGGAGAACCATATCCCCGACCTGGAACTCTAGGTCCGAACGACGCTTGTCGGCATAACTTTTATGCCGACTCTGAGCAGTCTGAAGCCTGCTCCAAACCTGTTGGATCCTCTCCGTCGTCTTGACCCTCTGCCCAACTTCTCCCCAGCATATCGGGGTCCTTCACCTCCTCCCATATAACATCTCGAGGGGGGGGGATGGTCGATACTCGTGTGGTAGCTATTATTGTAGGAAAACTCTGCCAAGGGAAGGTAGGTATCCCAGCTACCACCGAAGTCTGAAACGCATGCCCGCAGCATATACTCTAAAGTCTGGATGGTCCGCTTGCTCTGACCATCCGTCTGCCGGTGAAAAGTAGTGCTAAAGTGCAGACGAGTACCCAACTCGTCATGGAATTTCTTCCAGAACCTGGAAGTGAATCGCACGTCTCGATCAGAAATCACGGAAACTGGTACTCCGTGTCGAGCTACTACCTCTCGGATGTAGATATCGGCCAATTTCTCTGCCAAGATACTCTCCTGGATCGGTATGAAATGAGCACTCTTGGTCAACCGATCCATGATGACCCAAATCGAATCAACTCCCCGTGCGGTCCTGGGAAGCTTTGTGATGAAATCCATAGTAATATTTTCCCATTTCCACATAGGGATATCCAATGGTTGCGTCTTGCCGTGAGGCCTCTGGTGCTCGGCTTTGACCTTCCTGCAGGTCAGGCATCTCTCAACGTACTAGGCTACATCCTGCTTCATGCAGGGCCACCAATAATCAGGACGAAGATCTCTGTACATCTTCGTCGCCCCGGGATGAATCGAGAATCTGGATGTGTGCGCCTCTTGCATCAAAACCTGGCGCACGCCTCTATGATATGGAACCCACACTCTACGGTGTAGTGTCAACAACCCATGGCTATCATAGTCGAAGGAAGAAACCTGACCTACAATACGCTCGCTCTTCCGATGTTCCTCCTTCATAGCCTTCTGCTGGGCCTCTCGGATCTGCTCCAGCA
Organism: Lactuca virosa; assembly: GCF_052849685.1. Lineage (NCBI taxonomy): Eukaryota > Viridiplantae > Streptophyta > Magnoliopsida > Asterales > Asteraceae > Lactuca > Lactuca virosa. The sequence goes on from NC_136430.1 coordinate 134,395,823, forward strand.
GTGGAGTCACTACTGTCATCCGCAAGAAAATGTCTCTGATTGGGGCTGACTTGCGGCTAAGAGCATCGGCCACAACATTGGCCTTCCCCGGGTGGTATAGGATCTCACAGTCGTAATCCTTCACCACATCTAGCCATCGACGCTGCCTCATGTTTAGATTCGGCTGATCCATGAGGTACCTCAGACTCTTATGACTCGTGTAAATGGTACAACGGACCCCATAGAGGTAGTGTCGCTAAATCTTGAGGGTGAAGACAAACGCCCCCAACTCCAAATCATTTGTTGGGTAGTTCGCCTCGTGAGGCTTCAGCTCGCTCGAGGCGTAGGCGATGACGTGCCCTCTCTACATCAGTGCTGCGCCCAAACCCGATATGGATGCATTGCAGTACACTACAAAATCCTCCACGCCCTCTGGCAGGGCTAGGATCGGCGCCTCGCATAGTCTCTGTCTCAATGTGTCAAACGTTGCCTGCTGCTCAGGCCCCCAACGAAAGACCACGACTTTCTTCGTCAATTGGGTCAAAGGTACGGCTATCTTGGAGAAGTCCTTAATGAATCTCCGGTAATAGCCTGCTAATCCCAGGAAACTCCGAATCTCGGATGGAGACTTCAGAACCTCCCATCTCATCACGGCCTCCACCTTGGTGTGATCAACCAAAATCCCGTTCTGGTTGACAAGGTGCCCAATAAACTGCACCTCCCGCAACCAGAACTCGCACTTAGAGAACTTGGCGTACAAGCTCTCCCTCCTCAAGGTATCCAACACCTCTCGCAAGTGCTCCTCGTTCTACTCCCACGTCTTGGAGTAAACCAAGATATCATCGATGAAAACTATCACAGACCGATCCAGCATCGGTCTGCACACGCGGTTCATGAGGTCCATGAACGCAGTAGGAGCATTGGTGAGCCCGAAGGGCGTCACCACGAACTCGTAGTGGCCATAGCGAGTCTGGAACGCAGTCTTCTGTACATCCTCGTCTCTGACCCTCATATGATGGTAGACTGAACATAAATCTATCTTGGAAAACCAAGATGCCCCCTGTAGCTGGTCGAAGAGATCATCAATCCTCGGGAGTGGGTAACGGTTCTTCACCGTTACCTTGTTCAGCTCCCGGTAATCTATACACATCCGATGCGACCCGTCCTTCTTCTTCACAAACAGGATCGGGGCTCCCCAGGGTGAACTGTTCGGCCTAATGAATCCCTTGTCTAACAACTCCTGCAGCTGTGTAGACAACTCCTGCATCTCAGGAGGAGCCAACCGATATGGTGCCTTGGCTATCGGAGCCGCACCGGGGACCAGCTCGATCCAGAACTCCACCTGCCTCTCCGGAGGTATCCCAGGCAGCTCCTCTGGGAATACGTCTGGGTACTCACGCACCACTGGGACATCACTCACGGTCGCCTTACCCACTTCCCGGGTATCCATAACATAGGCGACATATCCTGTGCAACCCTACTGAAGGTAGCTTCTAGCCCTCGCTGTTGAGCATAAAGTTGGTCCACGTTGTGGCCTCTCGCCCTGAATCACCAGCTCTCCCCACTTGGGGTCCTGACCCGTACCAACTGCCGCGCACAGTCGATCACTGCCCCATTAGGGCTCAACCAGTCCATGCCTATGATAACCTTGTTCCCACGCAACGGAATGGGAACCAAGTCTACTAGGTAGTGCTCCTCATACAGTCTCCGCCTTCCTCTTCCGGAGGTGCTCAATATCAATCTCCCTCTCCCTCGCCCTCGCAATCATGTCATCCAATGTCGGCCATGTCGAGTAGCTGACATGTTTCCGAATGTCAGCTCTCAACATGTCGTGATAGCGGGTCTTCCGCATCTCCTCATCCCCTACATACTAAGGTACCAATAAGGCCCTCTCTCTAAACTTGGCGGTAATCTCCGCCAGTGACTCTGTCATCTGCCTCATATCAAGAAACTCTCTGGCCAGCTGCTGAAGCTCCACAGTAGGCGCAAACTCAACCCTAAACCTGGTCACAAAGTCCGACCAAGTCATAGCCTCAATGGTTGGGGCTCCCAAAGAATCACTGACTGCCTCCCATCAATCTCGAGCTCGGTCCCTCAAACAACCTGCAGCATACCGGACCTTCGACCCCTCAGGGCAGAAGCTCATCAACTGAGCAGACTCCATGTCTACGATCCATCTCCTGGAAACAATGGGGTCCTTCACCCCGTGGAAGTCGAGGGCACCACATCCCCTGAATTTCTTGATGGAGAGTGTGCGTGTCCCTGATTGAGTGGTAGTCATGTCGCTCTAAAATGCCCTGAGGCGATCCTCCATCAGCTCGATAATCCCTTCCTTGATGGACCCGAAAATCACCGGGGTCGACTCAAGGATGCCTCTCGTGATCTCAGAAGCAATGAACTCACGTAGTACCTCATCAACTGGCTCCGCACCTAATCCCAAACCTGATCCTAAACCTGATCCTGACCCTGAACCTCCTGCTTCGTGACGCGTAATCACCACCATTCTGAAACAAAATACGTAATTGTCAGGGTCATGCATAATCTCGAGAGATCTCACACATTCTACAAGTTCCCTGGGTCTAGCTCATCCCTCCTTGACTCGAGTACGGATCCTCTGCTTTCAGTAGTACGGGCCCATACTACCTTCAACATCTATCCGTACTTTCCTCAAGGATTGCCTTGACTTCACCAAGTCCCTTCTACTACTATTGCTCGCTGCACTATTCTCATCCTAGGCTTACCCTAGGGTAACTCCCGACCTACTCTCCGCCATCAGCTGCATAAGGGATTCCTTCCACCTTTACCTAACTAGCTTGCGAATACCATTACATATCACTAAGACCAAATAATTCTTCGAATGAAAGATCCTACCCTACAACGGTTGGACTCAAACAAGAGCTACGCAATAGGGCTAGACCTAACCTTCTGAAATTATTTAGTCCTCGCAATATGTAACTTAACGTATTCTCTTACTAGTTAGCTAAAGATAACTAGAACTCCTAAAAGCACAAAGAAAGTAGCATTCGAGCATTGAGTAACCATACCAATCATACCCTATTCAGACCATCATATTACTGACTAACCAGTTCTAGCATGTAACTCAATAAGCACATATAGCAACCACATAAGGCATCTTCCTAGATCCTTAGCCCTAATCTAGCATGGAGTTCTCATAATCATATCATATCGTAACATAACATATATGGGTATCTTGGGGTAAACTTACTTAAGCTCGGCCGGTTACACGCATCACACACCTTGTTATTTCTCAAAACTCCTTATTTTAAATTTTTAGAAAACTATTTTCTTGTAAGAATCTTTCAAACCCTCAATTTGAGTCCAGACACCCCTGAAGGTGCGTCCGAATCCCTCAAACCAAGGCTCTGATACCAACTTGTAACATCCCCGTTTTCAAGGCCAAAAATTTTGTTTTTGATTAAGTAACTTATAAAACACTTTACGGAAAAACGTCATCGATTCATATCATTTCATAAAACATAGTCACGTGTCTCAAAAACCACATCATAAAATAGTAATAATGTCAGAGTATAATCCCAAGAATCTAATAATGCAGAAATCCTGTGTGTGTGAGATGCGTTACTACCGTGTCGGCTCCTTCCCCTTCGAAGAAGAGGTACCTGAAAACAAAACTGGAAACTGTAAGTACAGAGTTTAGTGAGTTCCCCCATCATACCACATACCATACTATAAACATACTGCCAAGCATATTTGGGTGCCCGACCTACCCTGCTAGGCATACCAGGGTGCCTAACCTACCCCTGTCAGACATATCGGGGTGTCCGACCTACCCCTCCGGTTTATCTCACCCGGTTACGGGGACTATTTCACCCCTACTACTACCACACCATAACATAATCATACCAACACATAAAAAATATCAGGTAGTAGCAAACCTAGATAATTATCACAAAGACAACCATCTAGCAAACAACTCCTACTAGTGGGCCGGCATTGTGGCCGTAGACCCACTTCTACTGGAAGGTAAATCACCTCAATGTCGTGAAGTGTCTGAACTGTCCTCGATGCTGTAATCAACTCCTCTCAAACTCCTACACATAACAACCTTCCTTAATTACCACTTCATACTCTTAACCCTTTCAAGGGTCAACTCAGGTCAAAGTCAAAGTCAACTTTTGGTCAAAGTAAAAATTTGGTTGAATCAACTCGCCAAGTTGGTCAACCAACTCGTCGAGTTCCATAATCCACCAAATCCTGGAACTTTGATCCTACTCGTCGAGTCTTTCAAGAACTCATCGAGTTCTCCTTCATACAAAATCGGGACCTTTTTGCTCTTAACTCGCCGAGCTCGTCCATGAACTCGTCGTGTCCTTCATACAAGTTGAAGCATTTAGTCCTTGACTCGCCGAGTTCTTCCTTGAACTCGTCGAGTTCTTCTTCATAAAGTTGGGACATTGCCTTGAACTCACCGAGTTCATCCTGGAACCCGTCGACTTCTTTGATCTTCAAGTCCATATTCATGTCCATCATATTGAGTCCTCTTCTAGACTCACTCAGATTGTTCATAAACAGAAAAGGTTGGGGAACTATGACCCGACTCGCCAAGTCCTATGAACGACTTGCCGAGTCCCCCAAAGTCCAAGTCTACCTAGTCGATTTCAGTCGGGCTTAATGCATCCAGAACATAGATCTGGCCTCCTAGGATCGATATAACACGTAAATTTACAAACTTTATGTGCATGAATGGGTTAACTAGCTCATAAGGACCCAAAATGATGTTGGATTTGGTTTCTAAGCCCATAACTATAACTGGTATGTACTTGACCCGATTGTAGCATGGTCCTTTTGGGTTGCCTTCTCCAGTGCAATTTGATAGGATGGATTTTGAGAATAAGGTTATTTATAGTTTATTAATATATTACAAGTATAATATATTAATATGAACTTATTTAATTAGTATTGATCAAGAATTCATTAGAAATTTATTTTGTGATCAAAAGAGACTAATTAAATATATGGGGATTGATTACGTAAATCAATGATTCTTGTAGTGTGGGCTAATGATCCATGATTATGGGCTAAACTAATCCATGGAGTTTAAACCCATGGAGCATGAGAATGTGGAAAGTCATGGGTTATTAGGGTTTACCAAGTGTAACCCTAGCATGTCCAACGCTATAAATAGAACCCTCTATAGGCCCAAATTGGTTGACTCTTCTCTTTGAGATAAATAGATTATTCTCTTAAATCGTCCTCTTACATATTGGTGTTTGTGAACCATTAGAGGCATCACACGTGAGGTGCTCAAGCTTTCAAAGGTCAAGAACTATAAGTCCTTCTAAAAGGTATGTCATCTAACTAGTTGTATTGTTCATTTGACAATTTGTATGCTAGTTAGGAGAATGCTTTGGTAAATTGTGAATGCATGTATAATTAGAGAAAACATATTGCATGTTTCTACTCTTGTACATTTGGAATTGTTAAGTTGTAATGTTTTGGATAAAACAAAGATCAATTAAGACCAATTATGAGAAGTGTTTGTCTTGATAAGAAACCGCACTAACTCTTGGATATTTGTTTGTCAAGTAATGTTACTTGACAAAGAGAATCTTATATGTCAAGAGGTTAGTGGGAGTCTTAAAGGTCTTGAAAAGTTTCAAGAACTAATCAAGAGTAAACTTATTGTTAATCACTAGCACACGACTTCAGGTTTATAACCCATCGTGTTGGCATATTCTTGTTTCTGTGGCCGTCCCAATTAAAGTTGACTGTGCATGTGAGTTCTATGAGTTCTAAATTGTTTGTATAACAACTTGGAAGCAATGGCAGACCCTTGTGTTGCCAAGTGGCAATAAATTAAGATAGAACAAGTTCAGTCCATATGAGTTTGGATTTGTCACTAACCTTGTCTCAAGATTATGGTTATGAAAAATTCACATGGATCGGAACACATACACCATAAAAATCTAAGTGTCATTAGGTTTCTCTCCAATTCATGAAAATGATTATGAGGAAACGCTTTCACTAAGTAGATTTTAAAGAGTTAGCAATTGTGATATTTGCATTCTCAAATTCGATTATGACTACGGCATCCCTCTTCATAGTTCGAATTGTGAGAAATGGCAAAAGGTCTAAACATTTGAGACTTATTGCTGTAAGTTCTAAAATTGTTTAGACACACATATGAGCTTTCTAAAAAAAGGTATGCGAGCTTAGATAAAGGCTTATCAAAGCATCTCGTGTCAGAAATCTGAACTTTTGTAAGAAAGTCAACAAGTATTGATTTCTAGAAGTCCAGTTTATTTATGGGTACATATAAAAGCTAGTGGGAGCAGAAGTGTTATGCTAGTAAGATAATAATTATTATGCTAGTGGGAGCATAATTATTATGGTAACTGTTGCGAGTTAGCAATGTTAATAATAGAAAACAAAGTTTCAATTCGCAAAGTTGCAGGGTTGAAATGTTGTTTTGCTATAATTAAGGGAGAGGAACTTATACTTCATTTCAATTCTAAAAAATTTTAGATTGAGATTTTAATCAAATTTAGTCAAGGACATATATGAATGTTATGTTGAAAATATTTGACATAAGGTAATTCTATATATATATATATATATATATATATATATATATATATATATATATATATATATATATATATATATATATATATATATATGGAAATGTTGATTTCGTTCTCAAATTTGATTATGATTACGGCATCCCTCTTCATAGTTCGAATTGTGAGAACATGGCAAATAGAAATGTTAATGCAAAAGATTGATCTAGTATCATGTCTTTATGTAATACATTATGAATCGTGTCCCATATGCTTTGGATATAGGATCGATTGCATATGCTGTAATATTCTCGTATTCTAATTTTCAAAATGCCTAGGGCATTAAGTGGGAAAAAGGAATAGAACCGGATATGACTAAAGTGGTTGAACAACTATTAAGGATAGTTGGAAGCATAGTAATGGATAGACCATGTTGACATTATTATGATTAGACAGGATTCTATTCATAATGAGTTATCATATGGCAAATATGGAAGTATTTTCCATAATGGGAGTTGGAGATTAAGAATATATGAGAAAGTTAGAAACTTTTATGCAAGAAGGATGTTCAAAGGAATGTACTTTGAATTTGAGACTTAGCTTCCTTGGAATTGTCTTGTAACAATTTCCAGTGGAAAGTTTTGTAATATCGTTGGTGAAATCTCTATGGCGTCTTGTACCTAGTCATTACAAAAGGATCACTGCGTATAAGCTTAGAATCTAACAAGATTACAATAAGTGTCAAGGACTTGGTATTCTCACACTTACAATAAGGATTTGGAATTGTGAAAATGAGTATCCTTGGAAATGTTTACAATTGATCTATTTCACAAAGTAAGGACCGTAGGTAAACATAGTGTGCATGCTTGGAGCATGGGATAACTATTGTTTTAATTCAAGTATTAAGTTGATAAATCGAAAAATTATACAATGAATTATGAGTAATCAATATGGTGATTAAATAAAAGGTCTTTTATTTACACTCAAAATTTTTGGGGTCATATAGGATTTGTATTATTCTTGTGTTTCACTTTGCATGTTTTGACTTCCAGAATAATAAAATTATAATTATTATTATTATTATTATTATTCAAACTATCCACAGTCGATCATACGTTGGAAGTAAGTATGAAAGAAGACTGTCATGAGTTGGGTTGTAGATTGTCTAAGGTGTTAGGCATAGCAACAGTTTGCTACACCATTCATGAGTACTTCTGAAATAAGATTTGAGTATTGGATCAACCCGCGCTCACTTGAATCACTTCATGGAATTTATCACGAGTGATCGTGTGACGATAATATCATATAAGTCTTAAAACCTAGATATATGAGTTGTTGATTATGAGTTGGTTGTACATTAAGAGTACGAAAACGCATCGGTAACTCGATGTTATAAAACGTGTTGTTGTGTATGATTCAATGAATAGTTAGTACAAGCATATGAGTTGAAGTTTATCTGTTCCATTTTATCCTAAGAGGATTAAAAGCGATATCTTGGGCCCCTCGATGATTCTGTTTTGACTTATGTCTCAGGCCCGGTCAGAACTAAATTGATGTGTTCAGTTATGTTCTATGTCAGTCGAATCGGAAATCGGGAAACAAACTGCTGGACAATAAGTATGACATTGTTCCATGTATTTGTCTAGCTGATATCTTGAGAATAGAGGATTATATGATCCCTTATCTGAAGGACGCGTCGCTGACCAGGTCAGAGTTCGACAACGACTTTTGAAAGATTACGATTGCTAAGTCGGATCCTGAAGTGCATTAGCTATAATAGTTATAAGATTTATCCAAGTGGGAGACTGTTGGATTTGGTGTCTAAGCCCATAACTATAACTGGTACGTACTTGACCCGATTGTAGCATGGTCCTTTTGGGTTGCCTTCACTAGTGTAGTTTGATAGGATGAATTTTGAGAATAAGGTTATTTAAAGTTTCTTAATATATTACAAGTATAATATATTAATATGAACTTATTTAATTAGTATTGATCAAGAGTTCATTGGAAATTTATTTTGTGATCAAAAGAGACTAATTAAATATATGGGGATTGATTACGTAAATCAATGATTCTTGTAGTGTGGGCTAATGATCCATGATTATGGGCTAAACTAATCCATGGATAGTCCATGGAGTTTAAACCCATGGAGCATGAGAATGTGGAAAGTCATGGGTTATTAGGGTTTACCAAGTGTAACCCTAGCATGTCCAACACAATAAATAGAACCCTCCATAGGCCAAAATTGGTTGCCTCTTCTCTTTGAGATAAATAGATTGTTCTCTTAAATCTTCCTCTTACATATTGGTGTTTGTGAACCATTAGAGGCATCACACTTGAGGTGCTCAAGCTTTCAAAGGTCAAGAACTATAAGTCCTTCTAAAAGGTATGTCATCTAACTAGTTGTATTGTTCATTTGACAATTTGTATGCTAGTTAGGAGAATGCTTTGGAAAATTGTGAATGCATGTATAATTAGAGAAATCATAGATCCAAAGCATTTAGGGTTGCATGTGCACTTATGAAGTGTTATAGTTCTCAAAACCCAACAAATGAAGTCTACATGATGCATGGGACTCCCATGGCCATAAAGTTGGCACCTTTATGCCATGGGAACCATTAAAGGTTCCAGATCTGAAGTACAACTCCATGGATACACACAATCCTGAATATGACTTCACTAAGACTTAGAAAACGTATAAAATATCCCTAAATGGAGATCTAAGAAATGAATAGTCAAGGTATATGCTTTATAACTCAAATGAGTTGGAAATGTGCCAAAACCTATGGATCTACTTGCTTTCTCTTAATCTCCCAAGCCTCCTCCTCCTTCTCAAGCTTCAAAGACACACAAATGGCACAAAAAGGCTCAAGAACACTCAATATTCGATTAGGGTTTCGCGAAAAGAGTCTGAGGGTGATGGAGGCTGGAGTGGACACCCTATAAGTTGTTTAAATAGGGCGCAAACCCTCAAATTTAGGGTTTCATCCAGACAGGTCTACTCGTCGAGTCGGGGCTTCCGACTCGGCGAGTAAACTCTTCCACCCGCGTCCAATCATTCGCATCTACTCAACGAGTTGGGCCTCCAACTCGTCGAGTCCCTGTGTAAATATGCAAAAACTTATAATAAAAATACGTACCGGGTACCAGGCGTTACAAATCTCCCCTACTTATTTTAGACTTCGTCCTCGAAGTCTGCTGCTACATCTGGAAAAAGCTCGGGGTAGTGCTCCCTCATCTCGTCCTCCGGCTCCCAAGTCCATTCTTAGCCCTTGCGGTGCTGCCATTGGACCTTCACCAGCTCGACCCTCTTGTTCCTCAGATCCTTCGACTTCCTGTCGAGGATAGCTACTGTTCGCTCAATGTAGTTCAGGCTGGTATCCACCTGAATATCCTCTAGAAGAACCACTGCAGAGTCGTCTACCAGGCATTTCCGCTGTTGGGAGACGTGAAAGGTACTGTGAATATGGCTAAGCTTGGCTGGCAGATCCAGCCTATACGCCACCTTTCCCACCCCGGCTGCAACCCTGAAAGGTCCAATGTACTTGGGGCCCAACATGCCCCGATTCTTGAACCAGATGACACCTTTCCAAGGTGACACCTTCAGGAGAACCATATCCCCGACCTGGAACTCCAGGTCCGAACGGCGCTTGTCGGCATAACTTTTCAGCCGACTCTGAGCAGTCTGAAGCCTGTTCCGAACCTGTTGGATCCTCTTCGTCGTCTTGAGTACTACCTTGGTACTTCCCATGACCCTCTGCCCAACCTCTCCCCAGCATATTGGGTTCCTGCACCTCCTCCCATATAACATCTCGAAGGAGGGACGGTCGATACTCGCGTGGTAGCTATTATTGTAGGAAAACTCTGCCAAGGGAAGGTAGGTATCCCAGCTACCACCGAAGTCTAAAACGCATGCCCACAACATATCCTCTACAGTCTGGATAGTCTGCTCGCTCTGACCATCCGTCTGTGGGTGAAAAGCGGTGCTAAAGTGCAGACGAGTACCCAACTCGTCATGGCATTTCTTCCAGAATCTGGAAGTGAATCGCACGTCTCGATCAGAAATCACGGAAACTGGTACTCTGTGTCGAGCTACTACCTCTCGGATGTAGATATCGGCCAGCTTCTCGGCCGAGATGCTCTCCTGGATCGGTATGAAATGGGCACTCTTGGTCAACCGATCCGCGATGACCCAAATCGAATCCACTCCCCGTGTGTAACAATTGGCAAAAATCGGTCAATGATTTGTCGGTCAATCACCCCGAATATTATTATAATAAAAGCTATTGTGTATTAACCGGTATTATTATAAATAATTTAAGCCATTATTCACCTATTTGCGATTAAATCATTTATATTCAAGTGAGACCAATATTTGATATTTAAGCTTCATAATATCTACGATAAACGAAATCAAACAAATGGAAATGATTAAATTTTATAATTAAAATATATAATTATTTATACCACAAATATGCATTAAAAGCCATATAATGTAACTATATACATGCATGTATACGTGTGTGTATATATATATATATATATATATATATATATATATATATATATATATATATATATATATATATATATATATATATATATATAGGATTTTGACACCAAAATTTGGTGACATCCGGAAGTTAGTCCTGGACGAAGTTCATAAAACAAGATATTCGGTGCACCCAGGTTTAGACAAAATGTACTTAGATTTGAAGAAGTTATATTGGTGGCCTAATATGAAAGCGGAGATTGCCACTTATGTGGGCAAGTGCTTGACTTGTTCTAAAGTCAAGGCAGAACATCAAAAGCCATCGGGATTACTCCAACAACCCGAAATTCCCGAGTGGAAGTGGGAACAAATTGCTATGGATTTTATCACGAAACTACCTAAGACTCCTAGTGGTTACGACACCATTTGGGTAGTAGTTGATAGATTAACCAAATCCGCCCACTTCCTACCAATCAAGGAAACAGACAAGATGGAGAAGTTAACAAGAACTTACCTCAAGGAAATTGTCAGACTTCACGGAGTGCCAATTTCTATAATATCTGATAGGGATAGTAGATTTACTTCAAGGTTCTAGCAATCATTACAGAAATCCTTGGGAACACGGTTGGATATGAGCACGACTTATCATCCACAAACTGATGGTCAAAGTGAAAGAACCATTCAGACTTTAGAAGATATGCTCCGTTCCTGTGTGATTGATTTTGGTAACTCTTGGGATACCCATTTACCACTCATTGAATTCTCTTACAATAATAGCTACCATACCAGCATAAAGGCTCCTCCATTCGAGGCCCTATATGGACGAAAATGTAGATCTCCATTATGTTGGGCAGAGGTAGGAGATACTCAATTAGTCAGAAATCATGCGAGAGGTACACTACGCACAGGTCCTAAAATAATCCATGAGACCACGGAGAAAATTGTGCAAATAAAAGAAAGACTCAAGGCCGCACGTGATCGTCAGAAAAGCTACGCTGATGTAAGACGTAAACCGTTAGAATTCCAAGTGGGGGATAGAGTTATGTTGAAAGTTTCCCCCTGGAAAGGCATGATTCGGTTTGGAAAACGAGGCAAACTAAACCCAAGATACATAGGACCTTTTGAAATCCTCGATAGAATCGGTCCTGTTGCATACCGATTAAAACTGCCTCAAGAATTAAGCAAAGTACACGATGTGTTTCATATCTCGAACCTCAAGAAGTGTCTGTCTGATGACACTTATGTGATACCACTCGACGAGATTCAGTTAAACACAAAACTTCACTTTGTCGAAGAACCTGTAGAAATTATGGACCGAGAAGTTAAACGATTAAAGCAAAGTCGTATCCCTATCGTTAAAGTGCGTTGGAACTCTCAAAGAGGGCCAGAGTTTACCTGGGAACATGAAGATCTAATGAAACAAAAATACCCCCAACTATTTAATGACATCCTGTCTATAAGTTGAATTTCGGGACGAAATTCTTTTAACGGGGGAAGAATGTAACAATTGACAAAAATCGGTCCATGATTTGTCGGTCAATCACCCCGAATATTATTATAATAAAAGCTATTGTGTATTAACCGGTATTATTATAAATAATTTAAGTCATTATTCACCTATTTGCGATTAAATCCTTTATATTCAAGTGAGACCAATATTTGATATTTAAGCTTCATAATATCTACGATAAACGAAATCAAACAAATGGAAACGATTAAATTTTATAATTAAAATATATAATTATTTATACCACAAATATGCATTAAAAGTCATATAATGTAACTATATACATGCATGTATACGTGTGTATATATGGGATATATATATATATATATATATATATATATATATATATATATATATATATATATATATATATATATATATATATTGCATGGAAAGCTCTAGCAAACTAGAAGGAACGTAACCAAGTTAGACACCTGCCTTCCATTCCATTACTTGTCACACATACATTACAATCACAGACAAGTAAATGAAGTACTTCTAAATCTCAATTGGGATCTTAGGGCCCACATAACCTCACACAGAGTCTTCAAACACAATCTGGAAGAAATATAATCCAGGACTACTACGAAACTTCCTCTCCCCCTTTCCTCTCTATCTCTCTCACCTACATTTTCACAAATACCTCACATGCTTGATATCTTTGGAACTATTTCAAATGTACTTCCACATCTTCATTCGATCATCAAATTGTACAAGAAATCTGATCAAATATCTCACCACTGAATTCAATTTTAGATAACACTCTTCACACTCCCCCTTCATCTTCTCAACTCCCTCTCACTCGTGTTCCACTAGATCACAGAAAAACCCAGCAACAACCGAAGTTGTTGCCTTCTTTAACCCAACCTCTCGTCTTTCTTCCATTTTAATGGCAGACTGACCCCATAACCACCAAACCACCGCCATGGCCAGTTGAAGCAAGCCTCCGATCGCAAACAGGACTGTCGACACTGCTCACTGGAGAAGAAGAACCGGCGACAACCACTATTTATCCTCCTGTCTTCATCTCTTTTCGACCCTCAAGCAGTTTCTCGTCGTTCTTCCTTACTCCTCCATTGATCTCAGGTAACCATCTTTCTTTTCTATTCAGAACACATTCAAAAACCTCGAAGAACAGTCAACACCTGCCATGGTGGCCGGTGGCATGAACAGTTCCGACGAGATAATCCTGATGATTGGTTCGGTCCTAAACAAACATATATAGTTTCCTTATTCCGTTACCTTTCTGTTTCGAGGTGTATAGGTCGACTCCAAGAATCCCAAAGCAAAACCCGCTCAAAACTCGATCTTCCCAACACTTCCCGACTCTTGCTACTAACGTGAGTCTCCATGGCCCCCTTTTTTTTTTACTTTGTTAAACAATTATGGGGGGAATACACACAAGCATATGATATTACAGATTCAAACTATAAGAAATTGCATGGGTTCATAAAATTTTAAATGATACATTTATTACTTATATGACACTTTTAAACATATTGTGACAGTTTTTGTGTCGCATAAAAGCTTTTATCCGCAAAAATACACTATTCACGTAAAATGGAATTATGAACTTCTTACCCTATAAAACTTGCTATACTTGTTATTATATCAAAATGAAACATTAAAAATCTCCAAATTTTGTATCTCTATCTTATTGCATGTTATTCTATTATTTACATATGTGTAAATAATTATACGTAATATGTACAAGTGTACTGTTATTATATATAGGTCACTTTTGGGTATAAAAATGTGCAAATTATAGACTTATATAAACCCAATAAGACATACATATGTACTAATATGTCGACTAATTGTTATATATATATATATATATATATATATATATATATATATATATATATATAATGATAATAGAAATTTTTGGATGTTTAATATTATTATCTTATAAAATATTAAATTTTTGGTTACTAAAATATTTGTTAAAATTCTAGCTTTTATTATAAACTGTAGGTTTATATCTAATGATCGTTAAAATTGTGGATTTTCACTTGGATTGAAAATTTGCTATTGTTCCGAATACAACCGTTATGCGGCCTGAGTTTCGCTAACAAGTTTTTATTTGTTATTGTTCAAAGATAAATAAACTTTATATAACTAAAGAATTGTGAACAAAAATACGGGATCTTTATGTGAGTTTATTTTTCATCAAACTAAGAATATAAACTTAGTGAAGCCCTCTGTAATAACCGTTAATCCCCAAGGAGCGGAGAATGTTATGTATAGATCTATACGGATTGACACCCCGTCCGCGGTTGCTAGCTACAACCTTCGTATGACGAGACAAAACGGACGGTAACTTCTTATTTTATCTCATTGTTGTTTTGACGTTGATGAAGCGTCGTTGAAACTATTTTATATTTAACAGAGGCGGATACAAGTCTTATAGCTCGGTTATTAAACTCTACATAACCCCGGAAATCCATTACCAAAAATATTAATATAAATCAAAACGGAAGGTATTGGTGTTATTGTTTTAGTGATATTATTTATTTACATAAGGTAAATAATTGGTAATTCACTTACTTAAAATATATAAATTGCTATTTATATATTCTAAATAATATTTATTTTGAGATCTTATATTGATTCAAGAAAATATGTTCATCTAATTTATATTTATTTGAAATTTATAAAGATGTATGTTTCCTTCGTTTATAGTTCTTACATTCATAAAAATTGCATTTTATTTTATAAAACTCTCGGCGTCAAAACCTATGGAACTCACCAACAATTTTTGTTGACGTATTTTTAAAAAGTGTGTATTCTCAGGTAAATAAGAAGCCGAAGGTATGACGTCGGTGCTAAGGAAATATTATTTCCTTACTATTAAATAATCGCGATATGTTTCTTTTTCTATCGTTAAATGTTAAAGTATTGTAATGCTTTCTAATTAAAAATTCGAAAGTTTGTAATATATTAATTATCATATTTTAAATGTTCAATATATGTGGTTGACTGTGATTCAATTTATAACGTCGCGACTCCGACATTTTCTGCCGTTGGTCGGGGTGTGACAGATTGGTATTAGAGCTAACAACTATAGAGAACTCAGTATTTTCTTAGAAAAAGAATACAACTATAGTTTAGGGACTACTCTTATTGGATTAAGTATACCAATATCCTAAAAAAAAAGTTATAAATTATAGATTAATAATTAAATTATTAATCTATACATATTTATAAATTTTGTGAAAAATAAATTTGAAAATTTGAAAACTTAAAACGCAAGGATTTAGGTCAAATACCCAATTAGGTTTTATAATACATAAGCTTTATCACAACTAGACCTAGCTTGCGCACCTAAGTTTTATTATGATCGGGCTTTATAAATTATATAACTTAAATGAGGTGATTGATAGACTAAAAGCTTGGTGATTTAAGAAATTAAAATTTTACAATTATTAGTATGTTATTTTTGTGTATATAAAAATAATTATGTTTTTAGTTATTAAAGATTATTTCTCTTATTAGATGGATGAACTTTGGTGGATCGTCAATCCCCCGGCTCACCCTCCACCACTGTTTCCCGGAGACCCGTACTTTCCGGATTTTCAAGCCGTCCATGATCAAATTCCAATAGCCGAGGACGTACCAATCTCGGAAAAGGAGAACGAAATGGAAGAAGATCCGGAGGAAGATCCGGAAGAAGATGACCAAGAAATGGAGCCTGAGAACCCCATGGAGATTGTTAGTGATGAGGCGACGAATGTGGTTTCCCCCAATCGTTCATCAGTCAGAAATGTTCGACGCCGCCTCAAACGCACCGCAAGAATGTCCGTCCCTAACCCCCAAGAACTAGACAACGTTCTTGGTTACTCAACCAGTGAAGTAAATACTTGGGTGGATCAATGGCGTCAAACGAAAACCAACAATAGAGGACAAACCTCAGGGAGTGCAACTGCAACCTCTTCTGAAATTAATGCACTAACCCAGCAGATGGCCCGCCTGAACGGGCAGATGTGGCACTTAAGCGATGAATCAAGTACCAATCAGGGTGAAATGAACCAAATGAGAACCAAAATGTCCAAGATGGAAGAAAAATGGGAAGATGACCAACTCTCCCAACTGAACCTCCATCAACGTATGGACTACTTTCGCGGTCGAGTGATGCATCTTGATGTGAGAGTTTCAGCAGCAGAAAGTCAGAATCAAATAGCTCTCTCATTGGCCCATAGAATGGAAGAGAGCCACAGACTTTTAGAGCAAACAGTGGAGTGAAGCCAGCCTAACGCATTGCTTTTTTCTCTAAGACCCACGAAGCCCAAGCCTTCGCTCGAGCCACATGAATCAGCTCTCGACTTGGATCGGGCAAGCCACATGAATCAGCTCTCCATCCTTTAAACAACTATTAAATCACAAGTCTAGTAAGTTAGATGTAGCTTATGAAGTAGAAGTAGCGAACGGCCAGATAGAGAGCACCACTGAAATATTAAAGAATTGTCTTATAACTCTGAACGATAGATCATTCCCAATAGATCTCATGCCAATTCCAATTGGAAGTTTTGACATAATTATAGGTATGGATTGGTTGTCACCTCATCATGCCGAGATATTATGTTATGAGAAAGCAGTACGACTGAACCTACCCAATGGAGAGACCATCATTATTTACGGTGATAAATCAGGGCAAAATCTGAAGCTTATTTCTTGTACCAAAGCCCAGAAGTATTTATACAAGAAGTGTTATGCTTTCTTAGCACATGTCGTTAACAAAAATAAAGAAACAAAGGATATCAAGGACATACCTCACGTGTGTAATTTTCCTGACGTATTCCCCGAAGATCTACCCGGATTACCACCGACTCGTCAAGTCGAATTTCGAATCGATCTAATTCCAGGAGCAGCACCAGTGGCTAAATCCCCCTACAGGTTGGCACCCTCTGAAATGCAAGAGCTTTCAAGTCAACTACAAGAACTCCTTGATAAAGGCTTCATTAGACCCAGTTTCTCACCATGGGGAGCACCGGTATTATTTGTCAAAAAGAAGGATGGATCTTTCAGAATGTGTATCGACTATCGGGAACTTAACAAGTTAACAATCAAGAATCGTTATCCACTCCTGAGAATTGATGATCTGTTTGATCAACTTCGGGGATCCAGCTACTACTCCAAGATAGATCTGAGATCGGGATATCACCAACTCAAAGTGTTGGACGAAGATATTCCAAAGACCGCATTTAGGACTCGGTATGGTCACTACGAGTTTCTAGTTATGCCATTTGGGTTAACCAATGCCCCTGCAGTATTCATGGATCTCATGAACCGTGTGTGTAGACCATACCTAGACAAGTTTGTGATCGTATTCATTGACGATATTTTGATATACTCACGAACTAAAGAAGAACACGGTCAACACCTGCAACTAATACTGGAACTGCTAAGAAAAGAGAAATTGTATGCCAAATTTTCCAAGTGTGAATTTTGGATCAGGGAAGTACATTTCTTAGGGCATGTGGTGAGTAATAAGGGAATACATGTGGACCCTACAAAGATCGAAGCAATCAAGAACTGGGAAGCGCCTAAAACACCGACAGAAGTGCGCCAATTTCTAGGCCTTGCTGGCTATTACAGAAGATTCATCGAGAACTTCTCCAAGATAGCTAAGCCTCTCACTGCATTAACCTAAAAGGAAGCAAAGTTCAATTGGGAAGATAAACAGGAAGCTGCATTTCATAGATTAAAGAACATGTTGTGCAGTGCCCCTATCCTATCCCTCCCAGAAGGGACAGAAGACTTCGCCGTATACTGCGATGCGTCTCACCAAGGATTGGGTTGTGTTTTAATGCAAAGAGAAAAGGTGATCGCGTATGCATCTAGACAACTCAAGGTACACGAAGTGAATTATACAACTCACGACCTTGAACTAGGAGCAGTAGTCTTCGCCCTAAAAATCTGGAGACATTATTTGTATGGTACTAAATGCACTATTTTTACCGACCACAAAAGTCTTCAACATATTTTCAATCAAAAAGATTTGAACATGAGACAACGAAGATGGGTGGAATTACTGAATGATTACGAATGTGAAATTCGTTACCATCCTGGTAAGGCAAATGTTGTAGCAGATGCATTAAGTCGCAAGGAGCATGTAAAACCAAGAAGGGTGAAAGCACTAACCATGACTATCCATTCTAATCTTAATACACAAATAAGAGAAGCTCAACTCGAGGCAATGAAGGAAGGAAACATTTCAGATGAAGCTTTGAGAGGAATGGATAAACAATTCGAAATTAAGGAAGACGGGACTCGTTATTTCATTAACAGGATTTGGACACCAAAATTTGGTGACATCCGGAAGTTAGTCCTGGACGAAGCTCATAAAACAAGATATTCGGTGCACCCACGTTTAGACAAAATGTACTTAGATTTGAAGAAGTTATATTGGTGGCCTAATATGAAAGCGGAGATTGCCACTTATGTGGGCAAGTGCTTGACTTGTTCTAAAGTCAAGGCAGAACATCAAAAGCCATCGGGATTACTCCAACAACCCGAAATTCCCGAGTGGAAGTGGGAACAAATTGCTATGGATTTTATCACGAAACTACCTAAGACTCCTAGTGGTTACGACACCATTTGGGTAGTAGTTGATAGATTAACCAAATCCGCCCACTTCCTACCAATCAAGGAAACAGACAAGATGGAGAAGTTAACAAGAACTTACCTCAAGGAAATTGTCAGACTTCACGGAGTGCCAATTTCTATAATATCTGATAGGTATAGTAGATTTACTTCAAGGTTCTAGCAATATTACAGAAATCCTTGGGAACACGGTTGGATATGAGCACGACTTATCATCCACAAACTGATGGTCAAAGTGAAAGAACCATTCAGACTTTAGAAGATATGCTCCGTTCCTGTGTGATTGATTTTGGTAACTCTTGGGATACCCATTTACCACTCATTGAATTCTCTTACAATAATAGCTACCATACCAGCATAAAGGCTCCTCCATTCGAGGCCCTATATGGACGAAAATGTAGATCTCCATTATGTTGGGCAGAGGTAGGAGATACTCAATTAGCCAGAAATCATGCGAG
The DNA here is from genome assembly GCF_052849685.1 of Lactuca virosa. NCBI lineage: Eukaryota > Viridiplantae > Streptophyta > Magnoliopsida > Asterales > Asteraceae > Lactuca > Lactuca virosa. The sequence goes on from NC_136430.1 coordinate 134,415,404, forward strand.
AGGTACACTACGCACAGGTCCTGAAATAATCCATGAGACCACGGAGAAAATTGTGCAAATAAAAGAAAGACTCAAGGCCGCACGTGATCGTCAGAAAAGCTACGCTGATGTAAGACGTAAACCGTTAGAATTCCAAGTGGGGGATAGAGTTATGTTGAAAGTTTCCCCCTGGAAAGGCATGATTCGGTTTGGAAAACGAGGCAAACTAAACCCAAGATACATAGGACCTTTTGAAATCCTCGATAGAATCGGTCCTGTTGCATACCGATTAAAACTGCCTCAAGAATTAAGCAAAGTACACGATGTGTTTCATATCTCGAACCTCAAGAAGTGTCTGTCTGATGACACTTATGTGATACCACTCGACGAGATTCAGTTAAACACAAAACTTCACTTTGTCGAAGAACCTGTAGAAATTATGGACCGAGAAGTTAAACGATTAAAGCAAAGTCGTATCCCTATCGTTAAAGTGCGTTGGAACTCTCAAAGAGGGCCAGAGTTTACCTGGGAACGTGAAGATCTAATGAAACAAAAATAACCCCAACTATTTAATGACATCCCGTCTATAAGTTGAATTTCGGGACGGAATTCTTTTAACGGGGGAAGAATGTAACAATTGACAAAAATCGGTCCATGATTTGTCGGTCAATCACCCCGAATATTATTATAATAAAAGCTATTGTGTATTAACCGGTATTATTATAAATAATTTAAGTCATTATTCACCTATTTGCGATTAAATCCTTTATATTCAAGTGAGACCAATATTTGATATTTAAGCTTCATAATATCTACGATAAACGAAATCAAACAAATGGAAATGATTAAATTTTATAATTAAAATATATAATTATTTATACCACAAATATGCATTAAAAGTCATATAATGTAACTATATACATGCATGTATACGTGTGTATATATGGGATATATATATATATATATATATATATATATATATATATATATATATATATATATATATATATTGCATGGAAAGCTCTAGCAAACTAGAAGGAACGTAACCAAGTTAGACACCTGCCTTCCATTCCATTACTTGTCACACACACATTACAATCACAGACAAGTAAATGAAGTACTTCTAAATCTCAATTGGGATCTTAGGGCCCACATAACCTCACACAGAGTCTTCAAACACAATCTGGAAGAAATATCATCCAGGACTACTACGAAACTTCGTCTCCCCCTTTCCTCTCTATCTCTCTCACCTACATTTTCACAAATACCTCACATGCTTGATATCTTTGGAACTATTTCAAATGTACTTCCACATCTTCATTCGATCATCAAATTGTACAAGAAATCTGATCAAATATCTCACCACTGAATTCAATTTTAGATAACACTCTTCACACTCCCCCTTCATCTTCTCAACTCCCTCTCACTCGTGTTCCACTAGATCACAGAAAAACCCAGCAACAACCGAAGTTGTTGCCTTCTTCAACCCAACCTCTCGTCTTCCTTCCATTTTAATGGCAGACTGACCCCATAACCACCAAACCACCGCCATGGCCAGTTGAAGCAAGCCTCCGATCGCAAACAGGACCGTCGACACTGCTCACTGGAGAAGAAGAACCGGCGACAACCACTATTTATCCTCCTGTCTTCATCTCTTTTCGACCCTCAAGCAGTTTCTCATCGTTCTTCCTTACTCCTCCATTGATCTCAGGTAACCATCTTTCTTTTCTGTTCAGAACACATTCAAAAACCTCGAAGAACAGTCAACACCTGCCATGGTGGCCGGTGGCATGAACAGTTCCGATGAGATAATCCCGATGATTGGTTCGGTCCTAAACAAACATATATAGTTTCCTTATTCCGTTACCTTTCTGTTTCGAGGTGTATAGGTCGACTCCAAGAATCCCGGAGCAAAACCCGCTCAAAACTCGATCTTCCCAACACTTCCCGACTCTCGCTACTAACGTGAGTCTCCATGGCCCCTTTTTTTTTACTTTGTTAAACAATTATGGGGGGAATACACACAAGTATATGATATTACAGATTCAAACTATAAGAAATTGCATGGGTTCATAAAATTTTAAATGTTACATTTATTACTTATATGACACTTTTAAACAGATTGTGACAGTTTTTGTGTCGCATAAAAGCTTTTATCCGCAAAATACACTATTCACGTAAAATGGAGTTATGAACTTCTTACCCTATAAAACTTGTTGTACTTATTATTATATCAAAATGAAACATTAAAAATCTCCAAATTTTGTATCTCTATCTTATTGCATGTTATTCTATTATTTACATATGTGTAAATAATTATACGTAATATGTACAAGTGTACTGTTATTATATATAGGTCACTTTTGGGTATAAAAATGTGCAAATTATAGACTTATATAAACCTAATAAGACATACATATGTACTAATATGTCGACTAATTGTTATATATAAACCCAATAAGACATATATATATATATATATATATATATATATATATATATATATAATAATGATAATAGAAATTTTTAGATGTTGAATATTGTCATCTTATAAAATATTAAATTTTTGGCTACTAGAATATTTGTTAAAATTCTAGCTTTTATTATAAACTCTAGGTTTATATCTAATGATCGTTAAAATTGTGGATTTTCACTTGGATTGAAAATTTGCTATTGTTCCGAATACAACCGTTATGCGGCCTGAGTTTCGCTAATAAGTTTTTATTTGTTATTGTTCAAAGATAAATAAACTTTATATAACTAAAGAATTGTGAACAAAAATACGGGATCTTTATGTGAGTTTATTTTTCATCAAACTAAGAATATAAACTTAGTGAAGCCCTCTGTAATAACCGTTAATCCCCAAGGAGCGGAGAATGTTATGTATAGATCTATACGGATTGACACCCCGTCCGCGGTTGCTAGCTACAACCTTCGTATGACGAGACAAAACGGACGATAACTTCTTATTTTATCTCATTGTTGTTTTGACGTTGATGAAGCGTCGTTGGAACTATTTTATATTTAACAGAGGCGGATACAAGTCTTATAGCTCGGTTATTAAACTCTACATAACCCCGGAAATCCATTACCAAAAATATTAATATAAATCAAAACGGAAGGTATTGGTGTTATTGTTTTAGTGATATTATTTATTTATATAAGGTAAATAATTGGTAATTCACTTTTTGAAAATATATAAATTGCTATTTATATATTCTAAATAATATTTATTTTGAGATCTTATATTGATTCAAGAAAATATGTTCATCTAATTTATATTTATTTAAAATTTATAAAGATGTATGTTTCCTTCGTTTATAGTTCTTACATTCATAAAAATTGCATTTTATTTTATAAAACTCTCGGCGTCAAAACCTATGGAACTCACCAACAATTTTTGTTGACGTATTTTTAAAATGTGTGTATTCTCAGGTAAATAAGAAGCCGAAGGTATGACGTCGGTGCTAAGGAAATATTATTTCCTTACTATTAAATAATCACGATATGTTTCTTTTTCTATCGTTAAATGTTAAAGTATTGTAATGCTTTCTAATTAAAAATTCGAAAGTTTGTAATATATTAATTATCATATTTTAAATGTTCAATATATGTGGTTGACTGTGATTCAATTTATAACGTCGCGACTCCGACATTTTCCGCCGTTGGTCGGTGTGTGACACCGTGCGGTCCTGATAAGCTTTGTGATGAAATTCATAGTAATATCTTCCCATTTCCACATAGGGATATCCAAAGGCTACGTCTTGTCGTGAGGCCTCTGGTTGGGACATTGCCTTGAACTTGCCGAGTTCTTCCTTTAAATTGTCGAGTTCTTCTTCATATAAGTTGGGACATTGCCTTGAACTCACCGAGTTCATTCTGGAACTCGTCGAGTTCTTTGATCTTCAAGTCCATATTCATGTCCATCATATTGAGTCCTCTTCTAGACTCACTCAGATTGTTCATAAACAGAAAAGGTTGGGGAACCATGACCCGACTCGCTGAGTCCTATGAACGACTCGCCGAGTCCCCCAAAGTCCAAGTCTACCTAGTCGATTTCAGTCTGTAACACCGTAAATTTTCAAACCAAAATTTTCATTTTTTTAAAACACTTCAAACTCATATATTGTATTTCATAAAACCACAAGTTTCTCAAAATGTCAACATAATCCACAAATAAAGTCAAATCCCAGAATCCTCAACATAGTCTCGAACAGGTGTGTACAATCATGCCGGTGCCTGCCCGTGGTCCTGAGAGGTACCTGAAACACATAACACATAACACGGTAAGCACGAAGCTTAGTGAGTTTCCCAAAATACCACATATATAAATAATAAGCCTCTCCTGGCTATGACTCGGCATGGACCCTCTGGTCTCATGCGTCTCGGTGTGGACCCTCCGGTCATGTGTCTCAGTGAGGACCCTCCGGTCTCACAACTCGGTTGGACCCTTCAGTACAGTATCTCAGTGAAGATCTCCGGTCCCACAACTCGGTTTGGACCCTCCGGTCCTATCTCGGTAAACACAGAATATAGCATATATATCACACAGACAAAATGCATAACATCACATAACTCAAATAAGCACAAAAGACCCTTCGGTCTCACATAGATACCACTCATGGTAAGTATAGTGAGAAGACTCACCTCGTAAGAAAGCTAAGGAAATGTGTACTCCTTGAACACGAATCACCGAATCGGGCCTCCGCCTAATCACATGTGATAATTATCTCTAATTTACACCTTAATCACAAATTCTAAATCTAACTCTTGGATTGGGAAAAAGACCATTTTACCCCTCCATGGTCTCCATAAGTCATGATTGACCAAACCCTAAAGTCAACAAAAGTCAACACTCGAGTCAATTGTCCATGTTGACCCGACTCGTCGAGTGCACCTATGTGACTTGCCAAGTCCCCACTGTTCCTCAGAACGTCACAAAAACCCAACTTAACTCGTCGAGTTGTCTCGTCAACTTGCCGAGTTACTCTTGACAAGACTCATCGGGGAAAACCCTAGCCGACTCGTCGAGTCAGCTCATTGACTCGCCGAGTCCCTTAAGTCAACATCTTATTCAGACGCTTTAAAGGCAGATCTACCACTCCAAACTCTATATCTAGCCTCCCAAGGCTCGAATGTCACTTAATGCTTCAATCTTTACGTTCATGCATGGCATATTTGCTCCATAATGCAACTATAAGCTCTAACTAAGGTTTTTAAGCACAATAGCTATTTTATGGCTGAATAAAGTTGGGACCTTTAGGCTCTATGGACCTCACAAGGTCCAGATCTGATGTCTCAATGCTTGGAAAGCACAAGTCATACCAAATCTTCAAGGAAATATGTCAAAATCCCCAAAAGTTCCTCATTAGCAAGATCTAAACAACATGATGAGCAAGGTGATGGCTTTTACCTTTCAAAAGAAGCTCCAAGTGAAAGAATACTGGATCCCATAGCCTCTCCTCGTTCCTTGCTTGTATCTCACTTCTTCCCTTCGAAAAGATGCACCAAAACACTCAAATATTAGCTCAAACACTCTCTCTTAGCTCAATGGCCGATTAGGGTTTTACACAGTGGAGTTGGGCAGCTGGTGAGGCGGAAATGAGGACATAAGTTTCCTTAAATAGGCCCCAATCCCGGGGATTTAGGGTTTCCTCACACAGCGCCAACTCGGCGAGTCGGCTCTCTGACTCGTCGATTCGGTGAATAAACCCACGTGACTGATCCATCTCTACTCAACGAGTCGGACACACAACTCGTCGAGTCACTCATTAAATCCCAAAAACAGATAAATAAATTAATGCAATACTTGGGAGTCGGGATGTTACAATTCTCTCCCACTAGAATTAGACTTCGCCCTCGAAGTCATGCTCTGCAAATAACTCTGGATACTTCTCTCGCATCTCGGACTCTGGCTCCCAAGTCCACTCGGACCCCTTCCGATGTTGCCACTGGACCTGGACCAGGGGCACCACTTTGTTCCTCAGAACCTTCACCTTCTGATCCAAGATCGCAATCGGACTCTCAATATAATTCAGGCTCGCATCCACCTGAATGTCCTCTAATGGCACCATCGTCATCTTATTGGCTACACACTTCCTCAACTGAGACATGTATAAGGTGTGACTCAACTTTGTAGGTAGCTCCAGTCGGTAAGCTACCTTACCTACTCTGGCGATCACTCTGAAAGGACCAATGTATCGAGGCCCCAGCTTGCCCCGTTTCCTGAACCGGATCACCCCTTTCCATGGGGATACCTTCAGGAGGACAGAATCTCCAACCTGGAACTCTAGCTCATATCGTCGCCGATCTGCATAACTCTTCTGGCTGCTCTGGGCTGTCAGTAACCTCTGTCTGACCTGTTGAATCTGCTCAGTCGTCTTGAGCACTATCTCAGTGCTCCCCATCACTCTCTGCCCCACCTCTCCCCAACAGATGGGAGTCTGACACCTCCCATATAAGAGTTCGAAGGGAGACATGCCAATACTGGAATGGTGGTTGTTGTTGTAAGAAAACTCAACCAAGGGCAAATAGGTGTCCCAACTTCCACCGAAGTCCATGACACATGCACGCAGCATGTCCTCGAGCGTCTGAATCGTCCGCTCACTCTGCTCGTCTGTCTGTGGGTGGTAAGTTGTACTGAAGTGCAGCCGGGTACCCAACTCCTCATGAAACTTCTTCCAGAATGTGGAAGTAAAACGCACATCCCGATATGACACTATCGATGTCGGCATCCCATGTCGTGCCACCACCTCTTGAACGTAGATCTCGGCCAATTTCTCTGCAGAAGATCTCTCACTGATAGTAAGGAAGGGAGCACTCTTCGTCGACCGGTCTACAATCACCCATATTGCGTCTACCCCATGCACGGTCCTCGGTAGCTTGGTGATGAAATCCATGGTGATCTGTTCCCACTTCCACTGGGGAACCTCTAAAGGCTGCAGCTGACCATGGGGTGGCTGGTGCTCTGCCTTGACCCGTCGACAGGTCAAGCATCTCTTGACTACCCAAGCTGCATCCCTCTACATACAGGGCCACCAATAATCTCTCTTCAGATCCAAATACATCTTAGTGGCCCCAGGATGGATCGAAAATCTCAATCTAAGCGCCTTCTCCATCAATATACGCCGGGTTCCACCTGTATATGGTACCCAAATTCGACCTTGGAAAGTCATAAGCCCCTGACTATCTGTCTGAAACTCGGAAACCTGTCCGACCACACACTCTCTCTTGTGGTTCTTCGGTCTCACAGCCTCCACCTGAGCCTCTCGGATGGTATCTAAGACTGGAGTCATCACTGTCATCCTTATACACACATCTCGGATCAGAGCGCTCTCGGTTCTGCAACTCAAGGCATCGGCTACTACATTAGCCTTGCCTAGGTGATATAAGATCTCGCAGTCGTAGTCCTTCACTACATCCAACCATCTCCTCTGTCACATATTAAGGTTGGGCTGATCCATCAGGTACTTCAGGCTCTTATGGTCCGTGTATATGGTACACCGGACACCATAAAGATAGTGGTGCCAAATCTTGAGGGCGAACACCACCACCCCCAACTCCAAATCATGGGTGGGATACCTCGTCTCATGAGGCTTCAGCTGCCTCGACGCATATGCTATTACATGACCCCTCTGCATCAACACCGCACCCATCCCTGAAATAGATGCATCACAGTAGACCACGAAGTCCTCCACTCCCTCCGGAAGGGCTAACACCGGGGCTTCGCACAACCTCTTGCGAAGAGTCTCGAATGATGCCTGCTGCTCAGGCCCCCAAACAAAAGTAACGCCCTTCCGGATTAATCTGGTGAGAGGAACCGCAATCTTGGAGAAATCCTTGATAAATCTCAGATAGTAGCCGACACAATCCGAGAAAACTCCTGATCTCGGATAGGGATCTCGGCACCTCCCATCTCATAACTGTCTCAATCTTGGCTGGATCGACCAATATCCCATTCAGATTAAAGAGGTGTCCCAGGAACTAGACCTCTCGTAACCAGAAATCACACTTGGAGAATTTGGAATAAAGCCTCTCTGACCTCAAAACCCCGAGAACCTCTCGCAGATGCTCCTCATGCTGCTCTCTGGACCTCGAATACACCAAGATGTCGTCGATGAACACGATCACCGACCGGTCGAACATAGGCCTACACACCCGGTTCATGAGATCCATGAACGCTTCTGGTGCGTTGGTGAGCCCGAAAGGCATCACCACAAACTCGTATGCCCATAACGAGTTCTAAAAGTCTTCTTCTAAATATTCTCCTCGCACACTCTCATCTGGTGATAACCAAATCTCAAATCAATCTTGGAAAACAAAGATGCCCCCTGCAACTGATCGAATAAATCCTCGATCCTCGGAAGTGGATAATGGTTCTTGACCGTCAGCTTGTTCAACTCCCGGTAATATATACACATCCGGTGTGAACCATCCTTCTTCTTGACAAAAAAGATCGGTGCTCCCCACGGCGAGCTACTCGGTCTGATAAAACCCTTCCCCAACAGCTCTTGAAGCTGAGAGGATAACTCCTGCATCTCAGGTGGCACAAGGCGATAAGGTGCCTTGGCGATAGGCGCCGCTCCCGGGACTAAATCAATCCGAACCTCCACCTGCCTCCCAGGAGGCACTCCCGGCAACTCCTCTGGAAACACGTCTGGGAACTCGCACACTATCGGAACCTCGAAGATAAAACTCAGTCTCTCTGTAGCAATCCGCGTATCCACCACATACTCCAAAAAGCCCATACAGCCCTGTTGTATACTCTGTCTCGCTCTGGCAACAGAGTAAAAAGCTGATCCGGACCTGCTACCCTTGCCGTACACGGTAAGCACTCCCCCACTAGGGTCTTGCATAGTCACCATCTGACGCTCACGGTCGATCATAGCTCCAAATCGACTTAACCAGTCCATGCCCACAATAACACAAACGTCACCCATCACTATCGGCACCAGATCGATCGGCAACTCCACACCAAAAATCTCCAAAACACATCCCCGGAATACCTCGATCGCATAAACCGCATGCTTGTCGGCTATAGAAACTCTCCGAGGTCGAATCAACGCCTCTCGCTCGACACTAATGTGACGACTAAAAGCTAAGGACACGAAGGATCAACTCGCACCCGAGTCAAATAATACCAAAGAAGGTATAGAACTCACAAGAAAAGTACATGTGAATATAACACAATATAATCATGCACAAATCTCAAAATAACAGGAAAATAGGAAAATACGTACCAGCTACAACATCAGGCGTTGCGTGGACCTCCTCCGCTGTCAGCTGAAAAACTCTCCCGCGATCCCTCGGTGTCTCGGCCTTTACTGGCTGACTGTCTGTAGCACGAATAGCAGCAGGAGCAGAACCCTGGGCTAATCCCTGAATGAGCTAAGGGCACTTGGCCTTCCGATGGCCCGTCTGTTTGCATTGGAAACAAATAGAAAATCCCTTAGGGAATTCCCTCAAAATATGCCCCTCCTTACCGCATTTGTAGCAAATCCCCGCTCGGCAAGATCCCTCGTGGATCTTGCGCGGCCCTTCTGGCCTCCAGTCCTCGAATCAGAGGGCTTAGCCCGCTTAGCCGCCGGTTGCGACTTTTTCGGTCTCCTATCTCTCCCATGCTGCTCTGCCTCCTCTCTCGACTGAATCTCCAAATCAATCTCCCTCCTCCTGGCATTGGTCTGCAACTCAGCCAATGTCCGATAAGACGAGTTCGCCATGAACTCTCGAATGTCTCTCCTCAAGATGCTCAAATACCGACTCACACGTGCCTGCTCAGTGGACACGTGCTCAGGGCAGAACAACGCCCTCTCATGGAACATCCTCGTAATCTCAGTCACCGACTCTATCTTCTGCTTGAGAGACAGAAACTCATGTGCCAAACGCTCCCTCTCCACCTGGGGAACATACTCATCTCGAAACAACTTGGTGAACCTCTCCCAAGTCACTTCAGCATGATCTGCAAGGGTAAAATCAGTCGTCACAAACTTCCACCAGTCCTTCGCTCCCAAGCGAAGCTGGTTCAGGGCGAACCGAACTCTCAGATGCTCTGGGCACGAACAAGTATAAAAGCATCCCTCAATGTCAGCGATCCATCTCATAGTAGCAATCGGATCCTACGTCCCATCAAACTCTGGTGGCTTCGTGTTGCTGAACAGCTAAAACAACAATGAGTCACCTCCCTGTGGCCTAGCAGCAACAATAGCTGCAGTGGCTGCAGCAGCAGCAGCCTCAGTAACAGCAGCATTCGCTCGTCAAATGTCTCAATCAGGGTGGTCTTAATAGACCCAAACATCTCCGGTATCGCCTCTCGAATAGCTGCGGCCACCTCCTCATGGATGATCCTGTGGATCTCCTCATCACTGGTCCCACTGCTCTCAGAGTTGTGACGCGTACCTACCATGATGTATCTGAAACACAACACAAAATCATAAGAGACTCGCCCGAGTGTACTCACACTCGATTCCCGCCCCTACATGATCTTCAGCACCCTAAGGATTCTTACTTGGATTGCATACAGATCTGGTGCTTTCAGTAGTACGGGCCCAATACTACCTTCCACACCTAACCTGTAGTCATTCCAAGTCCTCCTCCTAGGATTCTAATTCACAAGTACTCTATCTCTCACAAATATCAGACTACTCTCTCCTAGATTACCCCTCGACTCAGAACTCAACACATACTCAGGGAAAATAACAAATAACACTGATCAATAACATCCCCTAGGCTAAGGCATCACAAATCAGGAAACTCTAGCCCTAGAATATGAAATACCTAGCCTATTCTCTAGCATGAATTTCTAATATCCCATAAACATCTCATAAATATCTCATAAAGTAAACAACTAAGGGTATTTTGGGAAACCATCGTTCGGGCTCTGGTTGATTGTACACACTGCTCCTTCTCATCCTTCTCTTAGGAAATCTTACTCGATTTTAGAAAAAATTTCTCAAATCCTCAGTTTGAGTCCAGACATACGCGAAGGTGCATCCGAATCCCTCAAACCAAGGCTCTGATACCAACTTGTAACACCGTAAATTTTCAAATCAAAATTTTCATTTTTTTAAAACACTTAAAACTCATATATTGTATTTCATAAAACCAAAAGTGTCTCAAAATGTCAACATAATCCACAAATAAAGTCAAATCTCAGAATCCTCAACATAGTCTCGAACAGGTGTGTACAATCATGTCGGTGCCTTCCTGCGGTCCTGAGAGGTACCTGAAACACATAACACATAACACGGTAAGCACAAAGCCTAGTGAGTTCCCCAAAATACCACATATACAAATAATAAGCCTCTCATGGCTATGACTCGGCATGGACCCTCTGGTCTCATGCGTCTTGGTGTGGACCCTCCGGTCTCACAGCTTGGTTGGACCCTCCAGTCAAGTATCTCAGTGAAGATCTCCGGTCCCACAACTCGGTTTGGACCCTCCGGTCCTATCTCGGTAAACACAGAATATAGCATATATATCACACAGAATAAAGCTAAAGAAATGTGTACTCCTCGAACACGAATCACCGAATCTAGCCTCCGCCTAATCACATGTGATAATTATCTCTAATTAACACGTTAATCACAAATTCTAAATGTAACTCTTGGATTGGGAAAAAGACCATTTTACCCCTCCATGGCCTCCATAAGTCATGATTGGCCAAACCCTAAAGTCAACACTCGAGTCAACTGTCCATGTTGACCCGACTCGCCGAGTGCACCTATGTGACTCGCCGAGTCCCCACTATTCCTCAGAACGTCGTGAAAACCCAACTTAACTCGTCAAGTTGTCTCGTCAACTCGCCGAGTCACCCTTGACCAGACTCATCGTGGAAAACCCTAGCCGACTCGTCGAGTCAGCTCATTGACTCGCCGAGTCCCTTAAGTCAACATCTTATTCAGACGCTTTAAAGGCAAATCTACCACTCCAAACTCTAGATCTAGCCTCCTAAGGCTTGAATGTCACGTAAAGCTTCGATCTTTATGTTCATGCATGGCATATTTGCTCCATAATGACACTATAAGCTCTAACTAAGATTTTTAAGCACAATAACTCTTTTATGGCTGAATAAAGCTGGGACCTTTAGTCTCTATGGACCTCACAAGTTCCAGATCTGATGTCTCAATGCTTGGCAAGCACAAGTCATACCAAATCTTCAACGAAATATGTAAAAAGCGACAAAAGTTCCTCATTAGCAAGATCTAAACAACATGATGATCAAGGTGATGGCTTTTACCTTTCAACAGAAGCTCCAAGTGAAAGAATACTGGATCCCACAGCCTCTCATCGTTCCTTTCTTGTATCTCACATCTTCCCTTCCAAAAGATGCACCAAAACACTCAAATATTAGCTCAAACACTCTCTCTTAGATCAATGACCGATTAGGGTTTCACACAGGGGAGTTGGGCAACTGGTGAGGCGGAAATGAGGACATAAGTTTCCTTAAATAGGCCCCAAACCTGGGGATTTAGGGTTTCCTCACACAGTGCCAACTCGGCGAGTCGGCTCTCTGACTCATCGAGTCGGTCATTAAACCTACGTGACTGATCCATCTATACTCGACGAGTCGGACACACAACTTGTCGAGTCACTCATTTAATCCCAAAAACAAATAAATAAATGAATGCAATACCTGGGAGTCGGGATGTTACACAGTCGGGCTTAATGCATCCAGAACATAGATCTGGCCTCCTAGGATCGATATAGCACGTAAAGTTACAAACTTTACGTGCATGTATGGGTTAACTAGCGCATAAGGACCAAAAATGAAGTCTACATGGTGCATGGCACTCCCATGGCCATAAAGTTGGCACCTTTATGCCAAGGGAACCCTTAAAGGTTCCAGATCTGAAGTACAACTCCATGGATACATACAATCCCGAATATGGCTTCACTAAGACTTAGAAAAGGTAGAAAATATTTCTAAATGGAGATCTAAGAAATGAATAGTCAAGGTATCAGCTTTATACCTCAAATGAGCTGGAAATGTGCCAAAACCTCTGGATCTACTTGCTTTCTCTTGATCTCCCAAGCCTCCTCCTTCTTCTCAAGCTTCAAAGACATACAAATGGCACAAAAAGGCTCAAGAACACTCAATATTCGATTAGGGTTTCGCGAAGAGAGTCTGAGGGTGATGGAGGCTGGAGTGGAGACCCTATAAGTTGTTTAAATAGGGCGCAAACCCTCAAATTTAGGGTTTCATCTAGACAGGTCTACTCGTCGAGTCGGGGCTTCCGACTCGGCGAGTAGACTCTTCCACCCGCGTCCAATCATTCGCATCTACTCGATGAGTTGGGCCTCCAACTCTTTGATTCCCTGTGTAAATATGCAAAAGCTTATAATAAAAATACGTACCGGGAACCGGGCGTTACAAAGATGGTCTTCCAGCACAACAAACGTAACAAAGCTAAGTATTGTCTTGGGATTGTTGGTGTTGTTACTGTGTCTGTGGTCACCTGTATGTTCTTTAAGTAAAAAAACTTGTATAGGTTAAAGCATTTTTGTCCTGGGTTTGTGTTTTGGTGTGTTATTTAAGTTGTTTAGTGTCGATATTAGTAGTTGATTTTGTGTCTGTTGCTGTACTCTGTGCTGTTGGTGCGTAGATTTGGTGGTGGTGTTGCCTGGGCTGATGATGGTCATTGTTTTTTGATAAAGTTTTTTGTCGAACATCTCTATAGTAGGTTATGTAATAGCAGAAATTGATGTAAACAAACCCATGGCCGAAATGTTCTTTAATATGTTATTATAAAAAAAATTCTCTTACACTTGTTTCTGTGTGTGTGCATGAACGAATGAAACATTTGGGGATTATATATGTTTCGTTAAGTTGGCCCCAATCATGTGGATCTTCATCGACTGGGACGGGATCACAAGCCAAAGCAAAATGAATATACCTTTTTTATGCATATACTCAGTGACCACAAATGGTGCAGTTTGGGAAAGGGGACAAAAGTAAACAATACCTTTGCACATGAGGCATTGTGTCTGCTTGTCTGTAAACTTTTTTGGGGAAAATTTACTAAAGTGGACTATTTCCTTGTTTGATTGTTAATGGAATAATAAGCATATAACGTTGTACAAAATGGTCAATTTATTTATGACATAATTACCCCCACTTCCAAAATGGTCAATTTATATGACTTAATTACCCCCACATCCAAAATGGTCAATTTATATGACTTAATGACCCCACATCCAAAATGGTCAATTTATATGACTTAATTACCCCCACATCCAAAATGGTCAATTTATATGACTTAATGACCTCCACATCCAAAATGGTCAATTTATATCACTTAACTACCCCCACATCCAAAATGGTCAATGTATATGACTTAATTACCCTCACATCAAAAAATGGTCAATTATTTATATGACTTAATTACCCCCATACTTGATTACATAATGTAACTGTCTAAACCATCGTAAACGACCAAACTACCTCTACACTTTAGTTTAGTTTGTACTGACTAAAATGTCCATAATACCCCTACATATTTGTGGCATGGAACAACATACCATACCATATAACTGTTGGATTAGTGTCTAAGCCCATAACTATAATTAGTATGTACTTGACCCGATACAAGCATGGTCCATTTGGGTTGTAACACTCTGGAACAATTTGATAGGATGGATACTTGAGAAAGCGGTTGTTGTGATTTATTAATATATTATAAGTATAATATATTAATTGAGAAATCATATTATTTAATTAGTATTGATCAAGAATTGATTTGGAATTAATTTAGTGATCAAAAGAGACTAATTAAATTAACGGAGACTGATTAAGTAAATCAGTAATATTTATAGTTTGGACCAATGATCCATATTGATTAGGATGGAGTAAATCTAAGTGTGAGTCCATGAAGAGTTAGTCCAGAAGGCCCATCATATGGATTATTGGATTACTTAAAGACTTAAGTAAATGGACTAGGGTTTATAAGTTAAACCTTAGGAAGCCTGCACTATAAAAGTAACCCTTCTAAGCCAAAATCGTGTACTTGTGTGTTCCTAGAAGCCAAAAACAATTTAGAGTCTCCAACCTCTCTCTCAAGTCATCCTCTTGTTCTTGGTTTGTTATAATTCCATTTGAGGCATCACACTTGAGGTTCTAGGCTCTTGAAATACCAATTCCTACTAGCTACAACAAAGAGGTAATCTTCTAACTTACTTTTATGATTTATATGTCAAATTGTATGCTAGTTGTAGGCTTCAATCTTTGGAAATTTTGTTGCATGTATAACTAGAGAAAACATAGATCCAAAGCTATTAGGGTTGTATGTGCACCATAGGAGTGTTATAGTACTCAAAACCCAACAGTGGTATTAGAGCCATGGGTAGTTTTCTGTTATATTTGATGCTTGGTTATTTTTCAAAGCTGAAAAAATTGATTTTCTGACCACTGTCTGATGAACTCGCTGAGTCCACTGGCTGACTCGATGAGTCCATTCAGTAAAAGTGCAACTCGACGAGTCCAGTTCATGTACTCGTCGAGTAGATGGCTCTGGGTGCAGAATTTCGAGTTTTTGGCCAGAATTGGTTTAGGATCATTACTACAAACTGTTTTGTATCATAAAAATTGTATTTTCTAATTTGGAAATGATGATCCTCATCCAATTAAAAGACAATTGTCAAATTTAAGATAATAAGATAGTTATTTGTATTTTTTGATATGAATTGCCTTGCTATGAGTTAGATTAGATCAATAGTAAAATTATATGATAATGTTGTTAGTTAAAATTGATCTAAGTTGTTCTTGAAGTGAGTTTTGTAACTTGTCCTCAAGTTATATGAAGAGTCTCATTCATGAACATTAAAAACTCATAAGTCTTCATAAGTTATGGAATTCTAAAAGGTTTTTCAAGAGTTACAAATTTTATCATCAAATTTGGAACTCGAAAGTTTTTTTTAAAGGAGTTACAAATAAATTGATCTTAATGTTTTTGAAGAGTTCAATAAGTTACGGAACTTGAAAAGTCTCACCTTCATAAAACAAATTAACTCCTTAAGTTATGGAGCTAAAAAGTTTTTTTTAATAATTACAAAAATTTGCCCTCAAGTTTTAAAAGTTGAAAAGTCTCAATTAAAAAACATTGAATTCATAGAAACCCTAAGAATTTGAAAAGTTTTCAAAAAATGTAACTCATGGGTTCATAACTTAAAAATTAATTAAATAGTTTTTAATTTTGAATTTTATATTTAGAACGTTGATGTGTTTTGAATAGTTCGATTACACAATTATGGATTTTATTAATAATTAATTAAATGTTTAATTAAAAGAGTATTATTAAATCCATAATCATATGGTTTAAGTTTAATTAAATTAAGAGTATAATTTATTAATAGATTAAACCATCAAGTATTTTAAAAGTTTAAAATACACCCTTATACTATTATAATATTAGATGTTTAATAATTATATATATGTATAATACAAGTCAGTCTTACCGTTAGTAGGCCTCATTCACGAAGTCGGTCTATAACGGAGGTATAAGGTTATTGCCTATAAAATGGTGGTTTAATGGGTGTCCACTCTCACCCACCACTTCCTTGACTGGTGGAGGGTCGTCAGCCGAACGGGTTTGACAGGACATTTAAATCCTCATTAAAAGTATAATGAAATACAAAGTAACTAAACTTTTATAAATTCCCAATCTTAGTTACTTTAGGAAAAATGTGAAAATGGTGTTAGCTCATGAAATTACACTTTGCACCTTGTTAAGTCGTTAGTGGAGTGTTTGTGGTTAACCGGAACACTAATTTGGGACTGACAATGTGTGGCAAAGGGTAACTTGATGTTAATCATGGATCAATGGAGCATGTGTGGTTAACCGACACATTGATTGGATGATTTGTAACATTAAGTGTACCAAGCTAGTTTGCATGGTTATTCACACCTTGTTTGTGATCCTCGGCATCCCAGTCACAAACTTGAAGGGCATAATTGAGATTTAAACATGCCATTGAAAAGTTCAATGAATCTCAAAAGATCTAGGAATTTCAATTCATTTAAAACCTAAAATTCATTTTCGTTTTTCATGGTGGAAATTGGTAAATCGTCTTTTACCTACCTTCAAATATTTTGCAATTGGATTACGGCATCCCTCTTCCGAGTTGTAGAATATTGTGTTGGGTCCTAGCCTTAATATTTCATTTTGGGTGTTATATTAAGGACTTAAATCAACTAACTTGAATTTCTCCCATTATAGATGTCTAGGTCAGACAACTATGGTCTTCCCGAATCCTTTTGGAAAAAGATTTCCTTATGAAGATGATGTTCCCAGAAATCATACTTCACTTCCTCCACCTCCTCCAATAATTCTCCGTAACCCATAAGTTCAAAGACTTGAAAAGTTCAAGATCACTCAAACCATATTGGCTAGCAAACACCAAGATGGAAGGTCTGTGTGTGCACATGTCTTGGAGATGAAGTCATACATTGACAGGCTGGGAATGTTAGGAGTCGTTGTGTCAAGGAAGTTGGCTGTTGACTTGGTTCTTCAGTCACATCCCGAGTCGTATAGTCAGTTTCTTAAAGACTACTATATGACAGACCACGACGTAACCCTTATTGATCTTACCTATTTGCTAATTGCTGCTGAATCGAAAATGATTTGGCGCACTGGTGATGCAAATTTGATTGGAAGATCTACTTTCCAAACTTCCATGGACATTGACAATGGAAACATTGGAAGTCCAGAAAAGATTTCCCTTTCCAAGGGAAATGGAAATTCTAAGTCTGAGATTGCCCCGTGTACCATTCCAAAAGAGCCCATTTGTTTCTATTGCCAATAAAAGGGACATTGGAAGCGAAGCTGCGCTGACTACCTGAGAGATCTAAGAGAAGGTAAAGTCAAAAAGTTTAACTCTGCTTTAGGTAAGTCCACTATCTAACTCTATTAAGTTCCTAATTGTTGATTCTTAATACATGATGTGACAAGATTGCATTTTGATGTTTTGTAGGATCATGCAAAAGGAAGGAAGTTGTAAGTCCCCAAATCTGGAACCAACTAGTGATCAAACAGAAGAACAAGCAATAATCAATGAGAACAAGGAGTAGAAGCAAGAATGATCCAAATTGCACATGTTTCTATTGAACCGCAAACGTCTGGTACAATGGACACACACATACAACTGTCACCTACTTCTGAAAACACTGACACTATATATAGGGAACATGAACCATAAACGAGTTCATGGCCGCAAACAACCTTGCAACCGTAAACACCAACTGAACCGAAAACATCTTGTTTTTGGGTCACCTAACCGCAAACTCTAAACACCCCAAACAAAGACTAACAAGACCTATACAAATGAATGCCTAGTCCAAACCAACAAAATATGACCTAACAGTCTCCCCTTTTGTTTGAGGCTAGCATGAATTCAGTCTTTCTCAATGACCAACACGTTAGACCTTCCTATTGCCCCTAGCCACATCTACTTTGCAATAATCTCAGCGGTCATGCTTGTAAATTCTTTAGCAGCAGCCTCTAGAATCTCATGATTGCATATGATTTGATGTTGAGCCAAAGTGTGAATATCCCATTCACTAAACTGTAGCAAATCCTTCTTATCAATGATACGAAAGACACCATCCGGGAATTTGATGACAGCAGAGGCTGTGGCTTCATCAAAAACCCAGTATTCCATATTGTTTAGCGATCCATCACAAAAATGATTAATAATAGGAATTTGTGTCATCTGCTTTGTAGGAGGCCACATTATATTCTTGAAGCTCTTGTTGGTCTTAGGGTCAAAAACATCTTTGGCTCTCTTCACAAAAGATTTTGCTGTCTTCATTCCATCAAACTTCCTCCTTACTTGATTCTCTAAAAAGAGTTTGAAGTCACTCCCTCGATGATCATTTGCTGGGTTTGAAAATGGAACATCGGAAAGTTCAGTGAGGTCCACCTTCGTCCAAGAAGGAAAGTCATTTTTATGCCTGTAATACTCCACGTTTCCGCTCTTGCGCTTTACCAACCAGTAATTTAATTTTTCATGAAAAACCCACAGTAGAATTCCTGACCGGTCACCATACTTATCTCTTAATCGCTTCTTTCTGAGCTTAGTCACTGTCAGTTGGGGCTGGTCTCCACGAACATTTTGATCTGAATTTTTCATGAAGAGCCACTTCCCTCTCTTTTGTGAAGATACCTGTTTCTAAGCTCGTTTGAGAATAACTCTTGGATTGGCTTGAGTCAGGTTCTTTCTCAAATCGGTCAACAATTCTTGTGGTTCTGACAGGTTGATCAACAGGAGGATCTTGAGCAGCTTGGGAAGGAGCACAATGAGATGGTTCTGCTGCATTTGGTTCAACGACCGGTGTCTTGAATTTGTCGCCAAGTTCACTGGTTAGCTTGTTTTTCAGGTCGAAGTACCCAGCAGATAATGCACCCAGATTTAGCTGCAAGTCGGAGATCTGTTTTGATTTTTGAATATTTTCCTCTTCAAGCTCGGAAACTCTGACGTCAAGATTTCCTATCAAAACATCCTTCTCTATAAGCTTTTGATTTAGAATTCTGATCTCCTCCTTGAGCTCAAAAATTGATTGGTCCGCTCCCCCTGAACTTCCTTCACCTATAGATATCCCTTTTCCTAGGGGTGAAGGGTCAGAATCTTGTTGAGCCAAGAACCTGGCAAGCCTCTCGGAGGCAGCATCGTGCGCAGGTTGTGGTGGAGAGGAACCCCCAGGAATTGAAGAACTCCCGGCTTCATACGAAGATCGAACATTACTTGGTCCTTCTTTCAAAACATGGGCTTATTGGGTCGGTGTAGCAGTTGCAAAAGATTGTTGGGCTGGCGAAGCTTGTTCCCTAATCAGCACTCCCGGACTTAGATCGGCTCTTCTCCTTTTGAGTGGAGGCTGGGAGGCTTGTGTCATACTAAGATCACCTTCAGATGGCAAAGTGGCTGGAGTAGCAACTAAAAGGGGAGGAATCCTTCTAGTTGAATCCAAATTAGATGAAGTGTCGTCCATCTGATCCGTAGTTGGAGGCGTCACCTCGAGAACATTACTAACTCCCTCAGTCTCCGTTGTAGGTTGTACAACATCATGGACATCATCAAAGAACGCATTGAGTTCCTCATTACTTGGCCTGAAATCATCACCCTGCTCGAAGTCGAAGAATAAGTTATCACCATCAAATCCGGATAGATCACCACCTTGATCCATATCAGCTGCATCATCATCAACATCAAAGTCAAGTACATTATCCCCTAGATTCATCACATCTTCACCTTCATCATCATCATTCGCATCATCATCATCATTTACCTCCACATTAGTCATCGGCACGTGTTCCTCGACAACAATTGCAACGGGAGGAACGGGGTCTTCTTCATGCTCAGAAGTTGTAAAAACATCATCTTCATCATCTTCATTGTCTGAGGAGCTTTCTGATTCGGATGCTTCACTGATCTCCGCAAACTGGCCAAACTTCTCCAGTGGGTACTTTCCTTGGAATACAAATTTCGTACCCTTGCGGTTTTGTTTCATGAGACCAAAAGTATTAGCACCCAAAGACTTCAAGTCCAAAGTTTCACCTCTTCTTTCTAACTCCGGATATTTACTGTAAAATATCATCTGGAGAAACCTTGGGAACATCAGAAATTTGTCCTTCCTTTTTCCTTCTAAATTGTTCATCATCTCATTCAACACGTATCTTGAAAACTTGAACTCAAGACCCATGGCAAGAGCAGCAATAGCACTAGTGTTCAATAAGGAAATCTCATAAACACCAGATTTCCTGCCTGAGATGCAAATTATGAAGGAGTGAGCAAGAAATCGCCAGTAAGGAGGCAACAGCTTCTTCAAGGTAGGTGGAAACACTCCTTCATAGCCCATTCTTTCGAGAATCTCTTTAGTTTGTTCCATAGAAATCTCAGCTTGAAACCCTGGCTTCTCATTGATTTGCAGCACTTCACGAATAGTTTGCTCAGACACTACAATTTTCTTTCCTTGAATAACAGATTCCACAGTGTCTTCTTCATCTTCTCCTTTACACACAGAAGCCTTGTTCCAAAACTGCTTCACTAAGTCTTGATAAATGATGGGATTTGACGTGAAATCATGTGCAAGCCAACATCTCTTAAGTCCATGAATCATGGACCTAAATTCTTGGTGTGCTGCTGGAGGATCAAACAAGAAAGCATCAATGTTGTGGTTATCCGAAAATTTAAAGTCTGCCATTTGTTCTGCATCAAACAAGCCAAGTGAGAAAACTAATGAGTTAATCAAGTAACATTTAAATTTTCTCAATTATCAATTGATTAGGCCTCAAATTAATTTGATTTAAATGAAAATTTGTTTTAAGGCAATAAACAAGTTTACAGCCGTAAACGGGTTTACAGCCGTAAACGGGTTTACAGATGTGAACGGTTTACGGCTGTGAACGGTTTGCAATCGTAAACGCAGTTCGATGCCGAAAATCGTTTCTGCTTCCAAATCCTGCAAAACGCGATCAATTCAGGTTAGATTTAACATAGTGGGGGTCGCCTTCGCAGTACCTATAAGAGTCAAATATCAATTTCAAATGAAAAATGCAATAAGATGATGAATCGGTGATGATGAACAGTAAATCGTGAGAGAGAAGTAGGAAGGGTTTGCGACTGAGAACGAAAAAGTGAGGGTAGTAAGGTTTTCAGTCGGAAACCTTTGTGGCATCGACGACTATCGCACCTGAACTTCAAAGACATTAATAAGGTGGTGCTTGGTGATCACGTTCGAGGCCTCCCTCTTCTCAAGTTTGACAAGGAACATCTGTGTGCTGCATGTGAGATGGGCAAACAAAGCAGAAAGATCCACCCTACACGAATTAATACAAAGATTGTTGAAGCTCTTGAACTATTGCACATTGACTTATGTGGACCTTCGGCTATCGAGAGCATCGGTGGTAGTAAGTACATCCTTGTGATTGTAGATGATTTTTCACGCTTCACCTGGGTTTTCTTTCTTAAACAGAAATCAGATGCAACTCCCAAGTTGAAGACATTTATCAAGCAAGTGGAAGTGCAGCTGAGAAAGACGGTGAGGAATATCAGAAGTGACAACGGTCTGGAATTCAAGAATAACGATTTTGAGGACTTTGTGGCTGACAAGGGGATAACTCACAATTTTTCGGCCCCTTATACACCACAACAGAATGGGATTGTTGAAAGACGAAACCGTTCTTTGTGTGAAGCAGCCAGAACCATGCTCAGTTTCGCTTCTCTTCCGTTATACTTCTGGGCTGATGCAGTTGCAGCCGCGTGCTACACTCAGAACCGATCCTTGCTCAACAAGAGATTCTCAATCACTCCATACGAGATCATAAACAATCGAAAGCCCAACGCAAATTTTTTCATGTGTTCGGTTCAAGGTGCTTCATCTTCAATTCAAAGGAGAACCGAAACAAGTTTGACGTCAAAGCAGATGAAGGAATTTTTCTAGGATATTCACTCTCTTCTAAAGCTTACAGAGTGTTGAACAAATGCTCCAAACGAATTGAAGAAACATATTATGTCACCTTTGACGATAATTATATGAAGAAAGTGCAAAGGAGTGCAAATGACTTAAGTGAAATATTTCCTGAATCTGGACAGGTCTCGGTTCCAATATCCAACTTGTTTGAAGAGTACATTCGGTTATTTGATGAACCAGAGAAAGCGGCACACTCAGAGGCGAAAGCAGTAGATAACAAAATTGATAATCTCAAAAAGATCATAGATGAAGCTGCCAAAGAAATGGAAAGTGATCCTCCTAAAACTATAGGTGTTCAATCCTCAACTGACTCTCCCATCAACGGCTCAATATTCAAGGGGGAGAGTTCTTCAGCACCAAAGACAATCGAAGTATCTTTCGAGGGGGAGAATCCAATTCCGTCCCCAACTCATAAAAGTCCAGGTGAAGGGGAACATAATGCTCCAAACCCACCCAATAGTTGTCCAATCGAGGGCGAGAATCCTACTCCCACAGAGGATGCAAATTCTGATGATGCCACAGGTTACACTTCGCCAGTCGAGGGGGAGAAAGAGAATGCAACTGACGAAGGCGAGGGTGATCAATCAGAACTTGAAGAGGAAGTGAATGCTGAATTGGATCCAGCATATGACCCAAATTATCCTCCGTTAATCAAATGGACCAAGGACCATCCCAAAGCTCAAATTATTGGAGAATCGTCTGAAAAAGTACTCACTCGCTCACAGTTGAAAGCGAAACAAACTGCATTATTCTCTAAAGTTGAATTATGTATGTTTAATTCATTCATATCCAAGGTCGAGCCGAAAACAGTTAATGCTGCACTTGATCATTCTGATTGGGTTCAAGCAATGCAAGATGAGCTCCATGAGTTTGAACGCAGCCGAGTTTGGAGGCTGATTCCTACCCCAAAGGATGCTTCAGTGGTAGGCTTAAAATGGGTCTTCAGAAATAAATTAGATAAAGAAGGGAATGTCATTCGCAACAAGGCTCGGTTGGTGGTGAAAGGTTATTGCCAAGAGGAAGGGATAGATTATGAGGAAACCTTCGCTCCAGTAGCTAGGTTGGAGTCAGTTAGAATCTTCCTGGCATATGCTGCTCATAAAAACTTCGAAGTTTTCCAAATGGATGTCAAATTCGCTTTCTTGAATGGGGAACTAGAAGAAACAGTGTATGTTGAGCAACCTCCCGGGTTTGTGAATGAGAAATTCCCTGATCATTGCTATGTGCTAGATAAAGCGGTATATGGTTTGAAGCAAGCACCAAGAGCCTGGTATGAAACTTTAACTCGCTTTCTGAAAATGTCGAAATTTAATCAAGGTTCGGTTGACCCAACCTTCTTCTGAAAGAAAGAAGGCGAACATCTAATGATAGTTCAAATTTATGTCGATGACATCATCTTCGGCTCCACGAATCCTAGCTTAACAGCTGAATTCAGGAAGTTGATGGAGACTAAATTTGAAATGAGCGCAATGGGTCCGATTAATTTTTTCCTTGGTTTGAATATTAGACAGGGACCAGAAAGTATTTTTATTAACCAGGAGGCGTATACAAAGACCCTGCTAACAAAATTTGGCATGACAGGAGACTCAAATGTGAAGGTTCCTATGGCATTTGGCACCAAGTCAACTCCTTCTCTGGAAAAACCTGTTGTTGACATAACACTATATCGACAAATGATAGGTCCCTTATGTATCTAACAGCTAGTAGACCGGACATTATGTTTTCTGTTTGTTATTGTGCTAGGTTTCAAGCTAACCCAAGAGAACCTCACATGGTGGCGGTGAAAAATATTTTTCGTTACCTGAAGCGAACATCATCTCTCGGTCTCTGGTATCCTGCTAGATCTGGATTCTTCATTCAAGCCTTTTCTGATGCTGATCTTGGAGGATGTGGTCTGGACCGAAAAAGCACTACAGGTGGATGCCAATTTCTTGACGGAAAACTGGTTAGCTGGCAGTCCAAGAAGCAAACCTGCGTGTCACTTTCAATAGCCGAAGCTGAGTATATAGCTGCAGCATCTTGTACTTCTCAAGTCATATGGATTCAAAGTCAACTAAGAGATTACGGGCTAAGTATGAAGAAGATTCCTCTCTATTGTGACTCAGAAAGTGCAATAAGGATATGTCACAATCCAGTACAACACTCAAAGACTAAGCACATTGCACTTAGATATCATTTCATCAAGGATCACGTAGAAGATGGGAACGTGGAAGTGCATTTTGTTCGATCCTCTGATCAATTGGCTGACATATTCACTAAAGCCTTACCTGAAGCGAGTTTCAATAAAATTCTGCAAGGCTTAGGAATGATGGAAGCAGAGTCGGTAACGAATCCTTAATTCAACACCTAAAAATTAGACAAGCGAAATGGAGCGAACGCTCGGTCTATTTCGGCTCCATAATTTTCGGGAACCGAAATGAACCGATCGCTCGGTCTATTTCGGCTCTGGAATTTTGAGGAACCGAAATGAACCGACCACTCGGTCTATTTCGGCTCCATAATTTTCGGGAACCGAAATGAACCGACCGCTCGGTCTATTTCGGCTTTGGAATTTTAAGGAACCGAAATGAACCGACCGCTCGGTCTATTTCGCTTCATTCCTTTCAGATAAGTTTCGGTTGTACATTTTTTTCAAAGAGTGTTTTATGCAAAATTATTTTCTTTTTCTGTTTTTATTATTTTTTCAGAAAACTTCAAAAATCCAAAAATATTTTCTTTTTCTATTTTTATTATTTTTCAGAAAACTTCAAAAATCCAAAATTATTTTCTTTTTCGATTTTTATTGTTTTTCAGAAAATTTCAAAACTTCAAAAAAAAAAATTGTGTGGTGTGTTTGTTTGTTTGTTCCTTTCATTAGGTCACTCGTGTATCAGTGCAACAAAATTTGGAGCTAAGATAGGTATAATCATTTCCATAAGAACTAGTTAAGGGTCCCTAGAAGCATGCTGCAGCATGTTGACCAAAGCCTCTACGACTTAGAGCAAAGCCTTAATGATTCGATCTCTACCTATCGTTTCTTCCCAAGTAGGCTGTTCAGATCAACTCAGTCTAGAGCTACCTTACTCTTCTCATATGAGTTCAGAGTTTTTCTGCTTAGTCACGTCTTTATAGCAGAAGGTACTTTCGGTTCTTTAACCACCCTCCTTACTTTCTCCATCAACCTTCGGTTCATCACTGTAACCCTTGAGACTCTCAGTCTTTACCACTGAGGTTTATGGTTGCACAAAATCTGTGTTTATGATCTTAGATATGTATACCACGTATTGAGTGAAACCCACAATCCAACACCAACAACGAATTGACGGTGAATTGTCATATTCAAGATGTTACTGGTTACCAAATGAAATCTCATTTTTATTTTTGAGTGATCTTTTATGAATTTGTCTAACACCAAGGCTTTTTCTTCCCATAAAGATCTAGTTTCTTTTTGTTTTTGAGATTTCTATATCTTCTTTAGTCACTATAAAATATATTCCACCTACTTGTTCAACAGACCACATCGGTCTCACAAGTACTTCTTCCAATGTTCGGTCTTATGTTAAGCATCGACGTTCGGTTGAAGATAAGCTACCTTAAGCATATGACTTACAAAGAAGCCTTTCAATGTTTCTCTACAAACAGTTGATCGTTATTTCACGGGAACCCACACAAGCACTTCAAGTCTCTCTTGACTTTGAAGGAAGCGATTCTTGCCCGGAATCCCCTGCTTTATGTCTTATAATGAGACATCACTCACATCCAATACATATTTGCTTTATTTCTTTATCTTTTGTCACTCTATTGCACGAAAATTTTAATTTTCCAACATTCTGGTTGCTGTTGGTTCGATTTGTGTTTATTTTTTTGGCGAAACAGGGGTAATTCTACATCTTGGAGCGAAACTGAATTTCAAACGACGATTGAGGATAAGGATTTGGGCGCGTGAATTTGAACGGTCGAGCTACCCACGCGTGCTGACGTATACCTGGGAGTAACCAACCTGTCACATCGCGCTTTTTCAGGCGACGTTTTAGTGACCGCGTCATTATCATGATGATTTTTCTCTCTCCTGGCAACGGTATATAAAGGGTTTCTAATTTTATTTGTCTTTTACCAGCCCCAAATTCTCTCCAATTACAAAGCAAGTTCAAACTGTTCATCTTCTTCCTTCGATCAACAATGGTGACTTCTTCATCCGTTCACGATCAGACTGCTTCGTCCACATTGCTTTCGATCAAGCCCAATCAGAACATGATTATTGAACTCAATCCGTTTCTGTACGACTCGTATATGCTGCAGGTGGTTGAGTGTTTGAAGTATTCTCCACTGGTTCTAGCCCTAACACAGGTGGAAGTCGTTCCGATGTCCCTTCTATCACAAGTTTATTCTACTGCCTCATATGACAAGAACAAGGAAAGAATCTACTTTCTAATCCATTCTAAAAAGGCTTCTATTTCAAAAGGGAGATTTTGTTCCTTGTTGCACCTCGCTGTGGATTCATCTGTGATTTCACCCGATTTCATCACCACTACTCAGCTTTTCTCGATGTTGTACGAAATGGGATACACTGACGTGCTTACAACAATAACGAAGGTTAAGAAGTCCTGCCTACCGTCCCCATGGAATGGACTGCTTACTCTTCTTATCAAGAGTTTGGCGGAGAGAAGTGTTGGATCTAATGGCACCAGCAAGGCTTTCCTAACCCTTCTCTACGGCCTTTACAATGGTCTCAATCTTGATTATGGGATGATCATCTGGTCTCAAGTGGTGCAAAGCCTTAACACTACAACGAGGCATTCTGAAATCTCATGTGCACGATTCTGGACTCTCATTACCAGAAGGGCGATAAATTCTTTGGACATTCCGGTGATGAAGGATGCTCTACTTGCGTCTATTGCTACGTTTCACACGAAGAAAATCATAATTTCTGATCCTAAGA
The DNA here is from genome assembly GCF_052849685.1 of Lactuca virosa. NCBI lineage: Eukaryota > Viridiplantae > Streptophyta > Magnoliopsida > Asterales > Asteraceae > Lactuca > Lactuca virosa. The sequence continues at coordinate 134,442,760 of NC_136430.1, forward strand.
AGTTCCCTCACATTGGCTCTATCCCTGAGACAATGTCTAGATGTGTTACAGCCGAAAGTAAACTCTTGGCTGATTAACGAAAACTTCCTCCCAAGGAACCGAGAGTCCTATCTCCTGAGCAGCAGGCTGCCCTAGATGCTGTTGACAAGCCGAGTAACCGAGGTAAATGGATTTCTACCAAGAAAGAGCCAAAAGAGGATGATAAGTCTAAGACTTCCAAGTCCATGAAGCGAAAGTCTGATACAGGGGATTCTTCTAAACCGAAGAAAATTAAAAAGATGGCAAAAAGGTCCAAGAGTCCTACTCCTCCTAGCTCAGAAAATGACGAGGAAGGTGAAGAAGAGGAAATTCGTCGTGCATCACCGAGAGGTAACACTCCTCCCCGATCTCCTACTCCAACCGAATCTCCTCATAACAAACTTCCAACCCCACCTCCATCACCGAAACAGACAGTTCCAGTTTCGATTCCTCCTATTCCCCCACCTACCACATCTCAAACAACAACTTTACCACCAGTTTCGTCTATTCCTATTTCTACAACTCCAATCCCAACTCCTATTTTTTCCCAATCCACTACCACCACTATTCCTGAACCGACAGTAGGAGTCAACGTATCTGATACAGGGGCGACTACTGAAACAGAACCCCCAGTTACTTCTACACCCCTTTCACCCTCACCTTCAACCGACTCCGGTGCCACTCTCGGTGGTGCTAATGATGAGTATGATTCTACATACTTCAGTCCCTATCGGCTTCCTACTGATGAGGATGATGATGCTCCCGTCACAAGACAAAATCTGCAGAGCATTCACGACAAGCTTGATAAATTGCTTGAGGACAGCAAGTCATACAGTGGTGTTGTACTCAAGGCTTTTCTGGATACAGCTCTAGAACAATACACCGATTCCATTGAAAAATCAACCAAAGCTGTTAATGAGTCTACCTCCTCTTGCAAAAAGGTCACCACTGATGTTACTGAAATTGTACATAGTACTCAGATTTTTCTTGAGTCACTTAAAGGGCATGCTGATACAAATGCAGCAAAGGTAAATGCTTCTGTGGATTCTTTCTCCAAGTCTCTTCAGGAAGAACAAACTAAGTTTGAGGCTGTGCGTTCCTCTATTCAAGCCGAGAACTCTTCACTTATCAGTTCAGTGAATTCTCGACTTGAATCTCTTCACGCTGATTTGGCGAAAGAAAGTGCTTTGAAGGAAGAACTTGCTCGACAAACATCCATGGTTGAAGTACAGAAAGTGCAGCTAGCCCAAGCAGAAAAAGAAATTTCTTTGTTAAAGACCGAAAGAGCTGTTTTTCGCAGCTGTACAGGGGATGTGAAGGATATGCTCACCAACATTCTTGGTGCTCATGATCCTATCCTCACTTTGACCATTCGGAATCATCTTACAACAAAACTTCTTCCTGCCCTTGCATTGTTACATGAGATGAAGGGTGTTTCGGAGAAATTCGTTGCTCCAAAACAAGGGGGAGAGGGTGCTCATCAACCGAAGGTTAAGACTGAAACCGAAACTGCTCAACCGAAGGTCAAAGTTACAACCGAACTGAAGGATAATGTAGCTTCAGGTTCTGGTCCACAAGAAAGGCAAAAGGTGATTGATGATGATAGCAGTAACGAATCTGGTGAAACTATTGCTGAGGCTCTCAAGCAAAAGAAGAGAGACAAAGAGCTTGATGAAACCTTGAAGGTTGCAAGGGAAGCAGAGGAGAGGGAAAGGAGAAACAAGGAAGAAGAAGAAGCCTTGAACTGCAAGAAGGCCTTGTTTCCCTTATGGACTAAAGAGGCACTTATCAATCAAGCTATAGAGTTTCCAAGTATTTATTGGTTGGAACCTGTTGCTTCTTTTGACTGTGATAATTCTAAGGACTCGCAGTTCGACATGCCAATCACATGAAAGGCATTCACGTTCCACTGCTTTGATTCGACTGTTGAGGTTCCTTTTCCTCATCCAAAGGTTGACCGAGAGCTTATTGATTTCTATCTGAAGTATGGACAACCTCAGTACTTGACATGGAGCGCACAGAAAATAATCACTGTCAAGGTACTGAAACCTACGTCTGCTGGGAGATTTGTAAATGTCAATTTCAAAATCACACGAGGTTCTGCAAACTCGGTGTCGATTATATCTCTAGCAGATCTTCTGAATCTAAACCCTCATGATTGGATTTTATTATTCAATATTCTGCTTACAAATCCGAGGGAATATGAACCAATTTTGGAACACTTGAAGAGGATGTTGGCTTCTTAAATCCATGAGGTTGCAGCTATGGATCAAGAAATAGCGAAAGTAATGAACAAGAAACCGACCATCAAGCCAACATCGAAACCAGGAGATGTGAATAAGATGAAGATGGGCCAAATAGATTCAAAACATCTCACTGTGATGTTTACAAAAGGCGAAGCTCACAAATTTTTGTTCGCTCTTGTTGATAAACATTTATTTTCAACTAACTGCTTGGAGCACATCATCAACATTATACATCGGTGCAAGCAGAACTCAGAAGCTGACAAGAAGAATTTTACCGACATGCTTCGGTGGTACATAACGTTCCATCATCATTTGCTGGCTATCATTCCGAAGGTGTTCAAAACAATAAAGAAGACTTCTGCAGCTCAACCGAAGTGAGCTTTCGGTCCCATTGACGCAAAGGGGGAGATTGTTAAGTCTAATTGTGTTGCGTCTTGGGCTTTATGTTTTGTATCCGGATTGGGCTTGTCCATCCGTGTTTATCTGATAGGGTTATACTATAAATATGCATGCATGTATGCATTAGACGGTGTTGATTATTACGTTCATTGTTTTGTAACCCTAAACACCTCTACAGTCGAAGTTCTTAATCGAGCTCTTCTGAGGTGTTGAAGTATTAATCATACGACATATTCAAAGCCATTCTTGTGTTCTTGATTACATTCTTAATTGTTTGATTGCATAGAATCTAACGATCCTAATAGAACATTGTTCTAACAGGCACGCTACAGGAGCATACACTTCAGTGTAGTCAAGGCCTTCAATTTGCCGAAACCCACGAACAACCAGATGTGCTTTGTTTCGCACAATCACCCCACAATCGTCTTGCTTATTACGGAACACTCAGCGCGTGCCCAAAGACTTCTTTCCATTAGGCAGCTCAACCAACTTCCATACCCCCAATTTCTCAAATTGATTAAGTTCCTCGTGCATCGCATCAACCCAACTAGGCTCATTCAGTGCCATTTCCACGTTCTTTGGCTCGATCTGAGAAATGAAGCAAGAGTAGAGACAAGAGTTGACATCTCCACTCTAACTTCTCGTTTTAACTCTGTCGCCCAGTTGACCAATGACGTTTTCGATCGGATGATCATGTTGAAGTCTGGTGAGAATTTCATGGTTGATGTCATTGATTGTGACAGGAAGGTTGTTGATGTTGATGGGTCTGTCATCTGCTGAATCATCTGCCTCAGACGATCTAGAACCGTGAGAGGTGCTTTCCACATACTCATTTGCTATTGGTTCAGGAAATAGAAGCTCCATGAATGATTGAGTAGCAGCGGAAGTATCTCTGGTCATGAATTCTCTTTCATCATGAGTAAGAGGAGTGGCTTCAACATCAGGATTGATTCTTTGACTTGGAGAACCTGAAGAAGTACTTGGAACAACTTCATCCACCATAGGAGTCGTAGGAGGCACCAAAGGTGGTCTGTACACAACATCTTCCTCTTCATCTTCAATAACAGCCTTCGTACCTGAGCAAGAACCTAACACATCATCTGAAAACACATTGAATGATTTAAATAAAGAAGCATAATCAAATAACCAGTCAGGACCGACTCGGACATCTATCTCATTCTCTTCCAGCCAGCGCACATCGAAAGATTCCACAATCTGCTTGGTGGTCTTGTTGTATACTCTGTAAGCAGTTCGTGCGACGTATCCCACAAAGTAGTAGTCATCGGCCTTCGAGTTGAACTTGGGGTTAGATTCTAGGTGAAGGAGGGTGCAGGGACATCCAAATATTCTGAAGTGAGCAACTGATGGCTTGTGATTGTACAGAAGTTCATATGGGGTCATCATTTAGGCTTTCTTGATCACGACACGGTTCTGGACATAGCAAGCAGTGTTGATCGCCTCGGCCCAGAAGAAGACCGATACTTTGGAATCACAAAGCATCGTCCTTGCAGCGTCCATCAGAGTACAATTGTGCCATTCCGCAACACCATTTTGCTGAGGAGTTCAAACAGTACTGTACTGACACAGTATACCCTTGTCGGCACAAAAATGATCCAGAACTGCGTTCTTGAATTTTGTGCAATTATCAGTTTGAAGCGCCTTCACCCTTTCATTAGTTTGATTCTCAATCATCACAATGAACTTCTTGATCAGATCAGCGATCCCACTCTTGTTGGATAAGAAGAAAACCCATGTGAACCGCGAGTAGTCATCTATCACAACCAAGCAATAAGAGCTCTTGTTGATGCTGAGAACGTTGACCGGACCAAATAAATCCATGTGCAAAAATTGAAGAACTTTGCTAATTGAGTTGACAGTCTTTTGCAAATGGGGCTTGCGATGATGTTTACCTTAAGCACACGCCACGCATTTTTCAAAAGTGATAAAGTCTTTGACAGGAAGGCCACGCACAATCTCGTTTTTAGCAAGACGATTCAGGTTCTTGGCATTCGCATGGCCGAGACGACGATGCCAAAGCATGGCATTGTGTTCAGAGACTTTAAAGAAAAGACAGGTGACTTGTTCTGGAATATTATGATTTGTGTCGATGATGTATGCATTTCCATCCCTCTTTGATTTCACCAAGATCCATTCTTCATGGATAATGATTTCAGGCTTCAAGATGAGACACTCTTTGTCAGTGAAGTGTGTTGAATAGCCTTTGTCACAGATCTGTGAGACACTCAAGAGACTGTACTTCAGCTCGGGAGCATAGTTGACATTCTCAAATCTAAGCACTCCGTTTGTGACAGTTCCTTTTTGGGTGATCTTCCCACCTTCTCCTCCCGCGAAGGAAACATAGCCCCCATTAAAATTCTGAATGCCATGTAGTTTGGAGATGTCTCCTGTCATGTTCCTGAAACAACCACTGTCGACATACCAGGGTCTGACGACATTCCTACGTAGCTGTTCCTGCACGATGTGCGGGATTAAGTAGATTTTGGAACCCAGGTCATTGAAACACTGGGTTTTCCCTTGTTAGCAACATAAATTCCCTTTTTACTTTTTGAATTTGATTGATTATCAGACGCACATACAGAAGACTGAGGTGATTGGACATTTAAATGTTTGGGCACCCATTTATAGTTAGGTTTAGAAACAATTACAGGTGATTTTGAAATATTTTTCTTTGGTTTTGATCGTTTGGGTTTCCGTTTAAGATTAACCGAAGACCCAGATGAAGACTTTGACGAACCCGATCTTGGCTTAGCCACGTTCGGTTTCGTTAAAGCACCTATTGTATTTTCATTTAAAACCTATTTATTCTTTTCAAGCTCAGCCCGTTTTCTGTCTTTATTGACATTCCAATCATCATCACAAGAACGAGATCTCGAGAATTTTCTAATGAGAGATCTTCCTCGTGACTCGTTCTCTCTTCTTTGTGCATAAAAATGAACAAATGCCCGATTTGGACAATTGCGTGCAATATGACCAGCAGTTCCACAGTTAAAGCATGTATGTTTCTTAGCATAAAAACTGGTACCGCTCTTTTCTGGTCTAGTGTTCTTATTGACTCCCTTACACTTCCCACAAGTGCATGTGCAAGATTCAGGTTGTGTGACAGGTGTAGGTGGAGTGTATGTGCCAGTGACAGATTCATGAGATTTAGATCTATCAGACACATCACCACACTGTTCAGAAACATCTGAATCATCAGTGTTCACAACAACATCATTAGAAACCAAAACATTAGTTTTCACATTTGAAACAAAAACATCAGTGTTCATAACAGAAACATCAGATTGAAACACAACATTATTATCAGAAAAACTTTCTCCACCTGCTTGCTTGCCTTGGTCTAAAGGTATATATGTATGTAAATCAGAAACATTAGTATCCTTTACCCTAGAACTATTCTCTGGCACAGGTACAGCAGGTTTTCCATACACAAGATATTCCTCTCTGTCTATTTCTTCCTGGGTCATAGGGATAGTAGTATAATTGTGATTAAATGGAGGAGGGGCACTCTCATACCCTAGACCTACCTGCTTCTTGTCTTTCCATCTCATTTGTTTCTCTATTATGGTTGCAACTCTCTCACTTGACACATCAAACTTTTTTAAATTAAAATCAGCATTTTCAAATCGAATTTTTAATGTGTCAAGCTCGTAAGTCACAGTGGCAAGTTGGTTCTTGATAAAAATTGTAGTTCTCACACTTGTTGCTATACTTTTCCTATAGTTTCCTAAAATCCTTAGTTTTGGCCTCCAATTGTTATTTTAGTGGTCTTTGGCCCTTCCTAATGTTATAACCTTCGTACTTAAGGTCCTCGTTCTCTCTACGTAATAATTCGATTTGTTCACGTAAAAATTTAACAATATCAATGCATGTTTGAGAACAAGAAATTTGACTGACCTCCTTTTTCTCAGGCTCAGGGGTAGTGGATACCATGAAGGCAAATTGCAACTCCATCATCTCTTCTTCGGGATCCTCTCCAACATTCTCCTCGGTGACTTCATTTATCTGGCCAAATGTGCATTTTCAGGTCCTGAAATGTTCAAGGCCTAAATTTGGTCTTCCCAATCAAATGACTGAGCTACCACCGGCATATTTGCATTCTCGTTGTTAGCAGTAGTTCCCCTGTTATTTCCAACCGGCACCATTGTCCTTTCATGATTTACTCTTCTATCAGGCTTTGGACAATCACGAGCAAAGTGACCAGGCTCATGACAGTTGAAGCACCTCAACTTTCCTTTGTTGAATCCAACCTTCTTCTCTGCATTCATGCCCCAATTATTCTTTCCAGTTTTCTTGACAAATTGCTTAGCCCTGAATACCACCATTGTAATATGCCAGGTAATGTCTATTTCTTTTACATCCTCTGGGTGAATCTGATCAAGATCAGCGAAAGAAATCTGAGGAGGCAATTCTCCAGCCACAAAGGCATTGTAGCAATTCACCAGGCCAGAGGCTAGGGCCATGTTCTCTTCGACTTCTTTGGGAGCATAGGTGGTAACAGGAGCTTTTGAGGAGGAGCCTGCATGTGGATAAGGCATGGATGGTGGTTGTGGAATAGCAAATGCTTGATTTTGTGGAGCAGTAAAGGATGAAAAGGCACTGTTTGATGAAATTCCCAGATTAGCAGTCGAGTAGGAGATCACATGGTTAATTTCCCTTTGCTTGTCATCAAGATCACAGGCTTTAATGATTGCCATTGTTTCTGCAAGACTGAGTCGGTTGATATCCTTTGTCTTCTTGATAATAGAGACATTCATGTCTCATGACTTGGGGAGAGAGTTAAGCAGTTTCTTGTTAATCTCTGATCGTGACACTGAAATTCCAGCAGAACTCATCTCAGTGGTAAGAGTAATAAATCGTTGTAGTTGAGCCTCCAATGATTCTCCAAGAATATGATTAAACATGTTGAACTTCTGTCTGAGCATGTCTTATCGTCTCTAATTGATGTCTTCATTTCCCTCATAAACTTCAATCAATGCTTCCCACAAAGCTTTGGCTGAGTCATACTCCCTGAATCCTTGTGCAATTTCTGGAGATAAAGCTATTGTTAGTGTTGCGAGAGCCTTTTCTTGCTCTTCAATTTTCTCGAAATCCTCATATGTGTAATTTGCAAAATCTTTGTCGACAATGGTTCCATTTTCAAGAGTGGTAGTGATTCTAACTGGACCCTTCAGAATACTGCGCCATATCTTGAAATCCTTCATTTTGATGTATTTCTCCATTCTGTACTTCCATTCAGGAAATCCTTCAACTGACAAAAGACGCGGGATTCTTGTGGTAGTTCCCATGATTGAATCCAACTCCTGATGAAATGTCATGTTTTGTGGTTCCATTTTTTTTAAAATTTTTTTAATTGACTGAAAATAAAACTTGTAAAGAAAACACGACCGAAAAGAGGTTCACAGCTGAGAACACGATTTACAGCCAAAGAGGGTTTACGGCCGAAAAGAGTTTACGGCCGTACACGGTTTGAGAACAATTTACGGCTCACAGCTGAGATTAGGTTCACAGTCGAAAACAAAGGTTTACAGTCGAAAACCGGTTGTTTGCAGTCGAAAAGAGTTTACAGCCAAAAACTCAGTACGTTTACGGCCGAAAACACGTTTACAGCCGAAAACACCCAGAATTTGATGAAAACAATTGATTTCGAGCAGATCTTCAATCCCTTTGGCCTTGAAATCACAATCAACAGCAGAAATCCAGTAACAAAGCTTGAACAATCACGAAAATGAAAACTACTCCAGCCGAAAATGAAACTTGATCAGATTTGACACTAGTATGGCTCTGATACCAATTGTAAGTTCCCAAATCTGGAACCAACTAGTGATCAAACACAAGAACAAGCAATAATCAATGATAACAAGAAGGAGTAGAAGCAAGAATGATCCAAATTGCACACGTTTCTATTGAACCGCAAACGTCTGGTACAATGGACACACACATACAACCGTCACCTACTTCTGACAACACTGACACTATATATAGGGAACATGAACCATAAACGAGTTCACGGCCGCAAACAACCTTGCAACCGTAAACACCAGCTGAACCGAAAACATCTTGTTTTCGGTTCACCCAACCGCAAACTCTAAACACCCCAAACAAAGACTAACAAGACCTATACAAATGAATGCCTAGCCCAAACCAACAAAATATGACCTAATAGAAGCTTAAAGGTAAAGAGCATGATGAATCTGATCGCGAAGAGATGGATTTCAATCGCATGGTTCGAAGATCAGATTTTTGAGCTGTTGCTTAGGAGTTATGATAGATTGCTTAGAAATATGTAGCGACATAGGTTTCATTTGTAACTGCATTGTAAGGAAAAGTTTTTCCGCAAATTTTATAAATAAAGAAAATTTTTGTTTTATCTTATTTATATTTCCTTGCAATGGCATTTGTGAAAATTGATGTTTGTATGTTTCTATTTTTTAGCAATATGGATTTGATTCTTTCATTTGTGGTAGTGTCTAAATTTACCAAATAAGGAAAGACTCTCATCACCAAGTCTCAATTAGATAGAAACTTGGAATCATGCAAATTGTATTGTATGATGAATGAGAACCTTCATCTTTGGAAAATTAAGACTAATTCCTTGTTCACATGTATATGTGTGTCAAGTGAAGGACTAAGGGATCGGGTACACTTGGTTGTGCGCTGGTCAGGTCCACAACAAATAACGATAAGACTATTCGTCATGATTTACTAAAGTTTAGTAAATATGGTTATACTTACAAGATTAAGTGTAAATCTGAATCATTGAAAAAGTTTCAATGTATAGCAGAATGAATGAGAAGAATCAAATTAAGCAGAAAGATAAAAGTTTCTCCAATCTAAAAGGAAGGTAGAGTACTTTAGTATCATGTTTTATAATCATCCTTATGATTATGGAACCATGTCACAATTGGTCCTCTAAGGATACCTTAGTGCATTTGTATGGCTAAGAAGAGGAATCGTGAATTGTTGAAATGGTTAAATCAAAAGGTGAAACATAGTTCGTTCCAAAATCAAGTCTTAGAGTCATACTCCAAGATTGTAACTTGAGTGACATAATCTCAAGAAAAGTTTATAACACTTATCAAATGTAGAATAAAATGTTTCTTATTCTTCTACATTTGAAATTGGTAAGTTGTGATGTCTTGGATAAGACAGAGACCAAATAAGACCAATTGTGTCGAGTGTTTATCTTGATAAGAACCGCACTAACTCTTGAATATTTGTTGTCAAGTAATGTTTCTTGACAAAGAGATTCTTATATGTCAAGAGGTCAGTGGCAGTCTTAAAGATCTTGAAAAGTTTCAAGAATTAATCAAGAGTAAACCCATTGTTAACACTAGCGCACGACTAGAGGTTTGTAACCTATCGTGTTGACATATTCTTGTTTCCATGCCCATTCCAGTTGAAGTTGACTATGCATGTGAGTTCTATGAGTTCTCAATTGTCTGCATAACAACTTGGAAGAAATGGTAGGCCCTTAAGCTGCCAGGTGGCAAGAAATTAAGATTGAACAAGTTCAGTCCATATGAGTTTGGATTTGTCACTAACATTGTCTTGTGATTATGGTTATGACAAATTCACATGGATAGAAACACATACACCATAAAATCTAAGTGTAATAAGGTTTCTATCCGCTTCATGAAAATGATTGTGAGGAAACACTTTCACTAAGTAGATTTTAAGGAGTAAGCAATTGTGATATTTGCATTCTCAAATTCGATTATGATTACGGCATCCCTCTTCATAGTTCGAATTGTGAGAAATGGCAAAAGGTCTAAACATTTGAGACTTATTGTTGTAAGTTCGAAAAATTGTTTAGACACACATGAGAGCTATCTAAGGAAAGGTGTATGAGTTTAAGAAGCCTAGATAAATTCTTATCAAAGCGTCTTGTATCAGAAATCTGAACTTTGGTAAGAAAGTCAACAAATATTGATTTCTAGAAGTCCAGCTTATTTCTGAGTACATGTCAAAGCTATTGGGAGCATAAGTGTTATGCTAGTAAGGTAATAATTATTATGCTAGTGAGAGCATAATTATTATGGTAAGTGTTGCAAGTTAGCAATGTTAATTATAGAAAAAAAAGGTTTCAATTCGCAAAGTTGTAGGGTTTGAAAAGTTGTTTTGCTATAATTAAGGGAGAAGAATTCATACTTCATTTCAATTCTAAAAGTTTAGATTGAGATTTTAATCAAATTTAGTCAAGGACATATATGAATGTTATGTTGAAATGATTCGACATAAGGAAATTCTGTATATGGAAATGTTATAGCAAGAGACTAGTAAAGTATCGCGTCTTTATGTAAAACATTATGAATCGTATCCCATATGCTTCGGGAATAGGATCGATTGCATATGCTATAATATTTATGTGTTCTGAATTTTCCAAATGTCTAGGGCATTAAAAGGGAAAATAGACCATAAGTGGATATGACTAAAGTTGTTAAACAATTGTTAAGAACAATCCAAGGTTCGCCAAAGATTGATTGCTTATGGATAATTGGAAGTATCGTAATGGATGGACCATATTGACATAATTTTGAATAGATAGGATTCTATTAAGAATGGATAGTCATATGTCAATTATGGAAAAGTTTCCATAATGGGAGTTGGATATCAAGAATCTATGAGTAAGTTAGAAACTTTTATGCAAGAAGGATGTTCAAAGGAATGTGCTTTGAATATGAGATTGCGTATCTATGGAATTGTTTTGTAACAATCTCCAATGGAAAGCTTTGTAATTGGCAAAGTCTATGTGACTTGTGTACATAGTCATTACAAAAGGATCATTGCATATAAGCTTAGAATCTAACAGATTATAGTAAGTGGCAAGGACTTGGTATTCTTACACTTACGATAAAGATTTGGAATTGTGAAATGAGTTTCATTGAAGTTGTATTCAATTGATCTATTTCACAAAGAAAGGACCATAGGTAAGCATAGTGTGCACGCTTAGAGCATGGGATAACTATTGTTTTAATTCAAGTATTAAGTTGATAAATCGAAACATTATACAATGAATAATGTGTAATCAATATGGTGATTAAATAAAAGGAGTTTTATTTATATTCAAAAGTTTTGGGACCATATTGGATTCGATTATTATTGTGTTTCACTTTGCATGTTTTGACTTCCCGAATAACTAGATTATTCAAACTATCCGCAGTCGATCATACTTTGGAAGTAGGTATTGAAGCTAGATTGTCATGAATGGGTATGCAGATTGTCTAAAGGTGCGTAGACATATTGTTGTGTGTGATTTGATGAGTAAGTACAAGAAAGCATTTTAGTCGAAATTTATCCATTCCTTTTACCCAATGTGGGATAAAAGCGATATTTGTGGGCCCCTCTATGATTTAGTGATGACACCCTAAGCGCTTTGCCAAGCCTGTACTGATTTGATTTGTTCAATTAGTCAATTGTTATAAATCAGAAATCGGGAAACAACACATGAACAGAGAGAATGATTATAATCCATGTCTCAGTTCATACGATATCTATAATGGAGGAATATATGATCCCTTATCTAATGGACACGTTACTAATAAGATCAGAGTTCGACAACGGTCTTTTTGAGAGCTACAATTGCTAATCGGGTTTTGGAGTCGTACTTGCAATAATAGTTATTAGACTTATCCAAGTGGGAGACTGTTGGATTAGTGTCTAAGCTCATAACTATAATTAGTATGTACTTGACCCGATACAATCATGGTCTATTTGGGTTGTAACACTCGGGAACAATTTGATAAGATGGATACTTGAGAAAGAGGTTATTGTGATTTATTAATATATTATAAGTATAATATATTAATTGAGAAATCATATTATTTAATTAGTATTGATCAAGAATTGATTTAGAATTAATTTAGTGATCAAAAGAGACTAATTAAATTAACGGGGACAGATTAAGTCAATCAGTAATATTTATAGTTTGGACCAATGATCCATATTGATTAGGATAGACTAAATCTAAGTGTGAGTCCACGAAGAATTAGTCCATAAGGCCCATCATATGGATTATTGGATTACTTAAAGGCTTAACTAAATGGACTAGGTGTTGGAACCTGGAAGTGAACCTCTAGCAATCCTAAGTCCTACTCCGAAGGGTGTAATTTCCGAAGTGAAGAGTCGTCCGAAACCTGTCCGGACCAAGTAAGAAGATGAGAAGAATGAAGGCATTCCGGAGCTGTCCCTCATGTCCGGAATGTATATTGATCCTGAACATCTATGTTTTGTCTTTTATGCATTTATTACTTTTGTCTTGTTGTTGATGTAACATTTTATAGGACTTAGTCTATAGTTGTATTTGGACAATCAGAATGTCAGATTTATCTCTTTTGTCCGGTCCTATGTAAACACTTGGGTTAATTCACTGTAACATTCACTCTTATTTATAGGAGCATTCAATACAAGTCAACTATGGATCTTTCACTCACTTTTGGCATTTACTCTAAGAATATTCAAAACATTTTTCTTGTTCTTCATTTATTAGCTTTACCTTGATCATTTACTGTTATTCTTCATTTAATGAGTTGATCATTTGTTGAACATATTATCTAAGACTTGACTGGTCTTTCCAGCCTTGACTTGAACATCTTTTAGTAAGCAGACATTGATCTTAAGCATTGACTCAAGTTTTGAGTTTTCAAAACCTTGTCCCTGCGCATCGATCTTGTACTCGTAATTGGTATCAGAGCTTGAGTGGTTGTTCTTTAAATCCATAAGATCAGATTATAGCTGGTTTGAATTTACCTTGGTATCTCAACCATTTCTATGATAAGGATAAAAGTTCTTCTATATACCACTTTAGCTTGAAGATATCTTAACTTCAATGGCTGCTTCTAATCCTCAGCAAATGATTTCAATGCAAATCGCAAATAGTATGGGTGGTCCTACTCGTGCCCCATTACTAGTTGTGGAAGAATATGATCACTGGAAAGTTAGAATGGAAAGATTTTTATTGGCCAAAGATAAAGGTGAACAAATCTGGAAATCCGTCAAAGAAGGTCCTCATGTTCCTGTAAGAACAGTTGTAAGAGATGCAGCTGCTCAGCTCATGCGAGAAGATGAAGCTTGTTCAGCTCCTCTAACTGCAGATGACATCAAGAAGCTGCATGCTGATCAGATTGCTTTCTCAGAAATGGTGTTTGGTGTTCCTCCTTCACTCTTTGAGCATATCAAGCTATGCAAATCAGCCAAAGAGATTTGGGACACTCTTCAGGACCTGATTCGGAAAATATGAACGACAAGCGCCTCACCTCAGTTGTCAACGGTTTTGACACCTTCACCACCACTCCTGGTGAATTAGTGGCCTCAGCCTCCAACCGTTACCAAATCGTTGTCAACAACATGACTGCTCATGGGATTGTCCAAACTCCTTTGGAGTACAATCTCAAATTCATAAACAGTCTTGGCAAAGGATGGGGAAATGTAAAATCTTGTCTTCAAAGCAATGGTTCCTTGAAAAAATTGAAGCTCTATCAACTTTTTGATGAACTTCAAGGACATGAGTCAAATGTTGCTCAAACCATAAGGGAACTTTCCGGAGGTCCTCTTGCCCTCGTCATTTCTTTTGAATCAACCATTCCGAACTCATCTGCTCCGGATCCTTTCAAACCCACTATTTCATTGGTTCAATCATCTGCACTTACCTTTCCCACACAAATCTATCCTGTTGATGATTCCAAAGCCATGGATTCAGAACTCCGTTTCCAACAGGAGTTCGCTCTACTCTCAATGAAGTACAAACGTCCTTTCAACCCTTCTTACAAACTATACCAAAACAGATTTAATGCTCCTCACCAGAACAATCCTTAACCATATTCAGCTCCGGAACCTAAACCAACTTCCGAAAATCCTCTTGCATACAAGCCGAACCTCTCTAAACCAAAATCTGCTCTGGAATCCTCTCAGAATTCCAAATCGGACAAACCAAAGATTGTGTGTCATAAGTGTGGACATGCAAATCATTTTGCCAAAGATTGCCTGGCTGATGCTCCACAAAAACCAAAAGTCAAGGACTCGGCCTACTATGTCCGAAGAGCACAAGAAATGGCTGAAAGTAAGAAAGCCTTTGTTACAACGGTTTCTAGAGATGTTGAAGGATATTGGTCATCCGGGGATGATGATGACATGGTAACAGGAAGGAATATGTGGGTAATGGCAAGAAAAGATGTTGAATGCGATGAAGGGTATTGGTCTTCTGGGTCAGAAGATGAAGATGATGATGTTGAACCTCACTACTGCTACATGGCCACCAATGATCCACCAGGTCGAAGCATCGTTCAGCAGGTAAAATCTATGATCTCTAATAATAATTTTGATTTGTCTCTTTGTGAACCTTATCTGACCCAAATCCAAACAGATATGAACACCATCTATAAAGCCTATGAGTCTGCCATAGAATCCAGTGAGAAGAAGGACTATGAACTAAGTCGTCTTAGGTTACGTATTGAGGATAAGAAATTGAAAATCGAGTCTTTATAGCATGAACTTGTAATGTCAAAAGATGAATGTATCATTTTGAAAGACAAATGTGAAATCACCTATTCTGAACGCAATGTTTTGATTTTTGATAACAAACGTCTTAATGCTAAGATAGATGCTTTGCATAACTCTGTAGACATGCTTGAAGCGGACATTCGGATGACTCATAATTTTCGTCATCCATGGTCCAAAGCACCTGGTCTCGGAAGCGAGTTTCCAAAACCAATTACTAGTCCCCTGAAGGAGTTACAAAATTTGACATTCATGGGAGAGGTTCTGAACATTAAACATTCGGACACCCCTGTTTCTCCCTTGTCGCCACTTCCGGAGACTACGGACCATTTTGAGTCCCTAATTCCTGAGTTTAAACCAATAGTTGTCAAGTGTCCTGATTCCACACCTCTTCCGCCTCTGATAAACCTGGACCTGAATCGGACCACGGAATTTCATTATAGTCTTCCAAATTGTGTAGATTATGTTCCTAGAAGTAATCACGTAAACAATTGTGTGATTGAGGAAATTATTCCGGAGACAACTGACACCATTGCCTCTGAGTTTGTATAGGCATCCTTAGATGATACAGTTAAAGTCTCAAGCTGTGTGTCCTCTGATTCATGCGAATCGGATTCCTTAGTAGTTTCAAAAGCTAAATTGGTTCCCATTACTCCTGAGTTTAGGAATCCATCCGAAGGACAAACCTCAAAATCCTCACCTCATCCTAAGAGAAAAACAATGTTGAATAGGAAGGATATTGTAGATCCCAAAATAGAAGCTCGAAATGCTCACAAAAAGGAAGTTAAGACTAGACAAAATTCCAGGTTCCTTGCCAACTCTAAATCAAGTTCATCCCGGAATTCTAAGGCACCAACTCATAGTCAAAACTCCTTTGTCCCTACTAGGATCCTCAAAAGACCTTCCGAACCTCTTGCTCATGTAGAACCTAAGAAATTCATTAGCTCTACTCAGTCTCAAGCTCATGTCACTGCCAAAACCATCTGAAATACTTCACCGGAAACTCGAACTGTTTCATCTGTTTTTATTGCAAAATCTGATGGCACAATTTTTAAACCCAAATTGTCAAAAAACAATGTGTCATCAAACAAATCCATAAGTGCAAAGAAAACAACTATTTCAAAATCTTTAAAGAGAAATCTTGTGTGGAAAGTCAAAACTCCTGTTAATGAAACACCAATTCCGGAGGTGGCAAAAGTTACCAACCCTCCGGATGTCAAAGGTCCGAAGAAGTCAATTCGGAACCCTCAAGTCATTGAATATAACTACTGGATAGATGAAAAGACATTAGTCTTCTGTCTGTTTCCAAAGATCTCAAAGAATACCACTCAGAAACACAAAGTTGTTCCTAAGTCACAATCAAAGTCCAAAGCCCGTGCATACATCCCAAAATCTAATTCGGAGCCTAAAAACTCCATTACTCGCTAATTTTGCAGGCAGTTTGTGCTTCAGAGCAAGAAACAATATGGTATATTGATAATGCTTGCTCCATGCACATGACGGGGCAGAAAGAGTTTCTGCGAGATTTAAAGCTTTCTCCAAATGTTGGTTACGTGACATATGGCAACAAATCCAACTCTCAAATTCGTGGTTATGGGACTCTCACCAATGGAAACTTCTCTATTTCACATGTGGCTTATGTAGTTGATTTGAAACATAATTTGATAAGTGTTGCTCAGCTCACTGATTCAAATCGTCGTGTGGAATTGTGCAAAAAGTACAGCTATGTAATGACTGAAGACCGGAAAGAATGCTTAATAAAGTCGCTTCGCAACAAGAACATGTACCCGCTTGACATCAACATGATTATTGGAAAACCGCAACTCTGCCTTCTCTCCAAAGTTGTTCCTGACGTCAGTTGGTTATGGAACCGAAGGCTCGCTCATCTGAACTTTCGGTACATGAATGATCTTGTATCAGGCGAAATGGTGAGAGGTTTACCTCTTCTCAAATTTGAAAATGATCATTTATGTGCTGCTTGTGAGTGTGGTAAGCAATCGAAGAAGGGTCATCCTATTATCATCGAAAAGTCCATTTCGGAACCATTGGAGCTTCTTCACATTGATCTTTGTGGACCATCCACTGTAGAAAGTCTACATTCTTGTGATTGCTGATGATTTTACAAGGTTCACTTGGTCTTCTTCCTAAGGCTGAAATCCGAAACAGTCTCTGAGCTCATCAATTTTATCAAAGGAATAGAAGTTCTTATCAAACTCCCGGTTAGGAGAATCCGAAGTGATAATGGATCGGAATTCGTTAATTCCACCATTGAGAAGTTTCTCACAGAAAAAGGAATCGACCACAACTTCTCAGCTCCCTATACTCCACAACAAAACGGCGTAGTCGAAAGACGCAATAGAACTCTTGTTGAAGCTGCTCGATCCATGCTGAACTTCGCAAATCTACCACTCTATCTTTGGGCTGAAGCTGTATCCACTGCTTGTTTCACTCAAAATCAGAGTATCATCAATCGACGCCTCAACATGACACCGTACGAAGCAATGAATGGTCGGAAGCATACAATCTCGTTTTTGCATGTTTTCGGATGCAGATGTTTCATCAAGAACAACCGTGATTAGCTTACCAAGTTCCAACCTAAAGCTGATGAAGCCATCTTCCTTGGGTACTCTACCAAATCGAAAGCTTACAGAGTTCTTAACCGTAGAACTCGTGTTCTCGAAGAAAGCTTTGACATTACTTTCGATGACAACTTCGTTCGGAATTCTGGCCCCACTCACGTTACAACTCACATTATGGAGTCCGATGCTCCTCCGCCAGGATGTCCGAACCCTCAAACAATTTTTGAAGTTGACTTTGAAACTCTCTTTGGTCCTTCCGAAACCGCTCTTGATTCGGAATCTCGATCAAGACCAACTCTCATTCCAATTCCTCCTTTGGAAGCTCCAGTCTCACAAAATATCTCCGGTTCGATCCCAAGTCTCCCTCTATTTGATTTCGAACCATTTCAACCTTCTCAGGTTGAGGGGAAGAATAATGCCAATCCCTCTCTTGAATCAAATGTAGATGGCTTCCAAGATGCAGCTGCTGATTTCGATGACTCCAATCCTCTCAACATTGATGAAAATGAAAATTTCTTTGAGTTCCCATCTGATGATGATGTCAACCTCTCTGGTTCAGAAGTTCAGGGGGAGCATCATCCCAATATTCAAATCATTCAGGGGGGGCAAATCAATTTCACTGTTGATATAGGATCGACGGCTGCACAAGAACTCCCACGATTACATGTTTGGACCAAGGATCATCTTCTGAACCAAGTAATCGGTAACCCTAATGTTGGTGTACAGACTCACTCTTCTACAAACATCCAAAATGAATGTCATTTTTCAGCATTCATATCCCTGGTTGAACCCAAATCCATCAAGGAAGCATTGGAGCATGTTGATTGGATTACAGCCATGCAAGAAGAACTGGCAGAATTTGACCGAAATGAAGTCTGGACTCTCGTGCCTCCTCCTCAGAATCATCCCATTGTCGGTACGAGATGGGTATTTCGCAACAAGCTAGACGATGCAGGAGTTATCATCCGAAATAAGGCAAGACTGGTGGCCAAATGTTTTACTCAAATTGAAGGGCTCAACTACGACGAGACCTTTGCTCCTGTTGCACGACTTGAAGCTATCATAATCTTCCTTGCTTATGCTGCTCACTAAGGCTTCAAAGTTTACCAAATGGATGTTAAAAGTGCTTTTCTTAATGTTGAACTTGACACCGAAGTATATCTTCAACAGTCTCCCGGATTCATCAATCTTGCATTTCCGAATCACTGCTATAAACTCCGAAAGGCAGTCTATGGCCTCAAACAAGCTCTTCGCGCATGATACGAGACCCTTACTGATTTTCTCAAACTCTCCGGTTTTCAAAGAGGAATTCTAGATCCCACTCTATTCCGAAGATTAAATGGAAAGCATCTCATGCTGGTACAAATTTATGTGGACGACATCATTTTTGGATCTACGGATTCATCTATGGTTGCTGACTTTGCTAAACTTATGATCAGTCGATTCCAAATGAGCATGAATCGGGAGTTAAGCTTCTTTCTTGGCCTCCAAGTCAAACAGACTAACCGAGGAATCTTCATTCACCAAGAGAAGTATATTTTGGAACTCCTTAAGAAATACTTAATGGACACCTGTGCCTCCGCCAAGGTACCAATGGGCTTCGGACACAAGATCTTTGCCGACCCTTCTGGTGTTCCTGTTGATGAAAAGAAGTATCGCGGAATGATTGGATCATTACTCTATCTCGCAGCAAGTCGTTCGGATATCATGTTTTCAACATCTCTATGTGCCAGATTTCAAGTCAACCCAAAGATGTCTCATCTTTTGGCTGTGAAACAAATATTCCGATACCTTAAAGGTACAAAGAGCCTCGGAATATGGTATCCAGCAAATGAGAGCTTCCTACTTCAAGCATACTCAGATTCAAACTATGGCGGTCTTCAACTCGATAGAAAAAGCACTTCAGGTGGCTGTCAATTCTTAGGTGGTCGTTTGGTCAGTTGGTCATCCAAGAAACAGAACTGCATTGCACTCTCTACAGCCGAAGTTGAATACATTGCTGCTGCCAGCTGTACATCTCAGGTTTTGTGGATGAAATCTCAACTCTTGGATTATGGTTACCGCTTTCAACGTATTCCTATATATTATGACTCTCAAAGTGCCATTGCGATTTCTCACAATCCAATTCAGCACTCAATGACCAAGCACATCGATATAAGGTACCATTTCATAAAAGATCATGTACTTAATGGTAACATTGAACTCATTTTTGTTCCATCTGACGATGAGATTGCTGATGTCTTTACCAAGGCATTAGACGAAACCAAATTCAATGGTTTTCTCAACAAGATGGGTATGATGATACCGGATCCTCGGTTCTTTCAAGAGACTTGTTCTTTTTGATAGATGTATTTGAAAGAAATCTAGTTCCGATCTCAAAAATCCTTTCATCTCGGAACTACTTTCTCTCGAAATACTTAGGATCGTTTTACTTATCTTTGTTTCTGACCTTCACTTGAGTTTTTAAGCTGTACAGTTCATCCTGATTGTTTGCTATTTTAAGTCCACATTGTCATAGTGCTCGAATCATCATCTCGGAATATACTTCATTATAGCATCCAGAATTCCACTCCGGAGAAGGTATTACATTAAGCGCTCCGAAATTTCAAAACTTGCTCCGGAATTTCAAAATTTGCTCCGGAAGGTTTCTTAAATTTCAACCCGGAATGTTTCACAAATTTTGCTCCGGAATCCTTAAATCTCACTCCGGAAGGCTTTCACAATTATGTTCCGGAACCATTTTCAAATTTACCCCGGAATTTTCAAACAAACTGAATTTTTGCTCCTGAATCACAACTCACTCCGGATTATCTTCGCATTCCGGACCTCTTTTCAAAACAAGTATGTTCCGGAACACAACTCTTTACCCTCCGGATCATACTCTGTCCGGAAAAGCTCATCCGAAATACCAAAGGGCAATAAGGTGAAATGTTTTTTCTCAATGGTTACTCTCTAGGAAGATCCTTATCCTATCCTCCTCGATTTGCGTGACACGATTGCACACCCCCATAAAAATAGTCATCGAATCGCCTGTTGAGTTCTCCATTTTTAGCCACAAATCACCTTACCTTTCACCTCCCCGGTCAAATCAACATTCCTAAACATTAAATGCGACCCATTTCGTTTTCGGATCCTCATCATTACCTCTTTACGCTCTCAAAACCCCCAATCTCCCAAATTCTCTCAACTGTTCTTCGTGTTCTTCAAGAACTCATAACCTGCAACAATGGCGTCTTCATAAGAACCCACATAAACTGCACCAGTTCCAAAGAAGTCGCTTGCAAAGAAGAAATCTTCCAAAGGCTCAAAAGGTTCCTCCTCCTCTGTCGATCAAGAACCATTCCTGAGAGACACTACCCAATTGTTTTCTCTCAACCCACTGGACTATGATAAATCGATAAGGGTAATGATCGAGTTCATAGCAAATCATCCCATCGCAATTCCCCTCACCAAAATCCTGGAACCTCCACTGCCACTTCATCACCTTCATCGTGCCTTCTCCAGTATCAGATTCATTGATGGTGCTCTCGAAACCACAATCATTGGAGATAGAATCGTTCCCATCTACAAATCGACCTTCCTCAAGGCGATTGGTGTCAAAGTAAATCCAAGGGGTTTCAAAGTGGTTAAACCAACGACTGAAGAGTTTCAGACGTTCCTTAACTACATCGGGTACACCCAAGACTACAAAGCCAAAGATTTCAAGAAGTATGTTGTGTCCGGACTATGGACCGTACTCATGCACCTCATCCTCAGAGGGCTGTCTGGAAAGCATGGAGGAACGGACACCTTAAGAAATGACTGGCTCAATGTCATCTTCAGCATCTTCTCCGGACACGAGAATGCTGTTGATCTTCCGGAAGTCTTGTGGCAAGACTTCTGCAAGTTTGCTACCAAGAGGAAGCCCAATGAAAATTCAAGCCCTAGGTTCTAGGCACTGACGCTCCAACAATTATTCAAGGAGCTTTCGGAACCGCTTCCGGTCAACACCATTCCTCCGAAGGTATGTGTCACTTTTAAACTTGTAAAGGCTTATAGGATTCCGGACCAATCCTCATTTGGTCCGGTCAGACGACTTCCAGACCACATGTTGGCCCTTATTCCTTCCGATTCTATTTACCTTAAACAACATCTAGATACTTCGGTTGTGTTTGACCTAACACAACCTGCCCCTGTCTCTGTTGAGCCTATTTCGGAAGAGGCCAAGCCTACCACGTCCGGACCCAAGATCAAGAAACCAGCCAAGAGAAAGGCTTCTCCCACAAAGCCTAAGACCAAAAAGAAAGCCAAAGTCAGTGCCCCCTCTCAACAGGTAGGCACCCATGACATTCTGGCTTATTCTGTCCGTCCGCACACCCCACCTACCCACTCATCCGAGGTACCCCTCGATGTTTTAAAAGCACACGCACACACTCATGGGGAGTCTCCACATAATCCACCCTCACCCTCCCAAAAGGATGATGCCGGTGTTGAACATAGTTCCTTGCAGCCCCCTGGAACACACCCACGAGTCACTTTTGATATTCCTATTGTTTCTTCAACACGCACACACTCCGGAACCACTGTTCCGGACACCAAGCTTTCCGGAGATGGAGCACTCTCTCCGACTCCGGAAGCCTCAACTGGTCTGATACCCGGAAGGCGTACAGGACGACCAGGTGTTAACGATCCCCAATGGGAAGATTTTGTCAACAGGGCAGCATCCAAACGTCCGGATCTCACTCGAGCTCAAGTGGAATACACACTTATTTCCATGAGGAACAGGGCCATCCAAAGCAACTTGCCCTATGTTCCTCCCACTGACGCCGATGCTGTAAATGAGCTCACTTCGGAACTGCCTCCCATCACAACTCACCAAAGCATCTTCCATACCGATCCGGAAGAAGAGATCTCTGAAGAAATCATGTTGGATGAAGACGCAAAAACCATTCCGGACGCACATCTCATGACTTCAATTAATTATCAATCAAAGGCATCTGTATCCAAGTCTGCTTATGACTTCTGATCCTCATCCACAACCACTCCGGACGGAGGTTCAAACTCTAAACTTCAAGAAGATGATGATGCAACAAAACCGGGTCCTTCCACCAATCCTTCCTCACATCAACCTCCTCCACAACACTCTGATTCCGATTCGGAATCCTCTGTTGGTGACTACGTTGACCCCTTCGCTCTCCTTGATATCCGCACCAATGTCTCTGACACCATGAAGAAAGTGTCATCCATGGAGGCATCCGTAATAGAGCTCGAAACAAAATTGGATCAAAAAGTCTCCGGACTTGATTCCAAACTTGATGTCATTCTTCAGTCACTGTCCCAGCAGTCTGGACCATCTGTTGCGGAACGGGAAGCTCAACTGGATCAGCTGATCTCCCTCCGGCTCAAGCACACAATCGAGGAAGTTGACACCAAATATGACATTTTGGTGGATCATTATCTCAACACCATCACTTCCATTCTCAAGATTCATGATGACCTGGTGTCTGCTACCAACGACCTAATTAAGCAGACCCATGTTCGTCATGAGAAGCAGATTCAAAGGCTGGAGCAGGAGATCCGGAAGAAGGATGAGATGAACATGATTATTCAACAAGTCCTCATCAAACTTCTTCGCTCAATTTGGAACATTGTTGATGTTCTGAACCGGAAGTTTGATGAGATGATTTTTATCCTCAGCAGCACGTTCAAACACCTCTCTGATCAAGCCCCCACTGCCGAAGCCTACGATACTCTCACTCTTCAACTTACCACAGGCCTTCAGAAAGTCTTCTCCAAATTCGATGATCTGAAAGAGACTCTGTAGCTTGCACCGGTTCCGAAGTCCACCAATGCAAGAGAGGGAGAAAGCCCAATCAAACCATGGAAACCCGCCTCGGAATTTGCACTCCAGGATGAAGATCTGGATTCCGAAGAAGAAGACGTTCAAATCGTCTCCAGAATTCTAGGGATCACTGAAGGAGAAGAAAGTGAAGATGAAGATGATTATGTTCCGGATAAAGATCCTAAAGGAATTCTTGTTCTTCAAGCTCCCAATTTGACCACTCTGAAGGAAATGACTGAAGAACAAAAGAGGATATGGTCCGCAGTCTCCTGGCCATCCTCTCTTCCGGACGCTTTTGAGATGGCTGTCAAAATGGCTAAGGCAAAATCATTCTTGACCGCTCAAGCCTTCCGAGCCACTCCTTCAGTACAACCTCCCATTCCGGAACCAAAAATCGCTCCAATCGACCAGGGCTCTCCCCTCCGGATCCCTGATGATATTCCGGAAGAACCACTTCCAATTCTCACTCCGGAATTCACGATTGATGAGAACTTGAAGCTTGTCATAACTGCACTTCAAAGAGACAAAGGGAAGAAACCAATGACTGCCGAACAACAAGCCTTTCATTCCGGACCTCCTCTCAAGCAAAAACATGGATGGTCTCAGGAGGAAATAAATTAGGCACTAGAGGACAGCATCCGGATCCAAGCTCTAAAAGACAATCCTGATCCGATGTGTGGCATCTCTCCTCTCTGCCGTGAAGTCATTCTCAAGCCTCAGTAAATCGTTTCATGCCTCTACTACGAACTTCCCTCCAATGACGTCGATCAGCTGGATCTTCCTCTCTCTCTTTACAGCAAATTCTACACCAAATTTGCTTCTCTTCACCCAACTGACAATCCGGAAGTGATCATCCGGACAGAGCGAGAAATGATCAAAACCTTCTATGCTAAGAACGCTCAACCCTTCAAGGAAGTGTGGAAAAGGAAGAGGATCACCAAAGTTCAGGGCTTCGGAAGAAAAATATTGGTGAAATTTGAGTTGAACTGTCCCTTATTCTGTTTTCACCTCCTCCGGAACAAGCCAGCTCCCCGGACCGTTACTGATGCGGATTTTCCTTCCATGAATCTGAACGACATCCTCACCTTAGCTGCTTACTTCAGGTAAAATCATAAGGATGACATCAGTATGGGTGCTTACCACGCAACTCTGAGCTTTCTAAAAGATTATGTTGCTGAGTTCTGCCGATGTGACTACGAGCTTGCACACCTCTACGGAACGGAACAATTCGTTGCCAAGATCGACTTCGTTCTTCCGGAAGCTGAAATTCTTGCAGATGGTCCCATTGAAGAACCGGTTCTAGGGTTTGTCTACACCACCAGAAGAACAAACAAGAAGGAACTTCTTCCGAGTCCTTGACAAACACCTAGTTCCGACCAAAGCTCTGAAGAAGTTCATATCCCGGGCGTCCAAGTCTGATGCTCCGGAACAGGTCAAGGCAAAGTTTGTAAGTCAACTGGCGTGGTACATTGCGGTGTGAGAATGGTTGTTCAGAGCCTACACCTTCATCAAGGAAGAAATGAACTAAGCTTGCTGGATTGGTAAGTTCACTTAGGGGGAGATTGTTGGAACCTGAAAGTGAACCTCTAGCAATCCTAAGTCCTACTCCGAAGGGTGTAATTTCCGAAGTGAAGAGTGGTCCGGAACCTGTCCGGACCAAGTAAAAAGATGAGAAGAATGAAGGCATTCCGGAGCTATCCCTCATGTCTGAAATGTATATTGATCCGGAACATCTATGTTTTGTCTTTTATGCATTTATTAAATTTGTCTTGTTGTTGATGTAACGTTTCATAGGACTTAGTCTATAGTTGTATTTGGACAATCAGAATGTCAGATTTATCTCTTTTGTTCGGTCCTATGTAAACACTTGGGTTAATTCGTTGTAACATTCATTCCTATTTATAGGAGCATTCAATACAAGTCAACTACGGATCTTTCACTCACTTTTGGCATTTACTCTAAGCATATTCAAAACATTCTTCTTGTTCTTCATTTATTAGCTTTACCTTGATCATTTACTATTATTCTTCATTTAATGACTTGATCATTTGTTGAACATATTATCTAAGACTTGAATGGTCTTTCCAACCTTGACTTGAACATCTTTTAGTAAGCAGACATTGATCTTAAGCATTCACTCAAGGTTTGAGTTTTCAAACCTTGTCCCTGTGCATCGATCTTGTACTCACACTAGGGTTTACAAGTTAAACCTTAGGAAGCCCACACTATAAAAGTAACCCTTCTAAGCCAAAATCGTGTACTTGTGTGTTCCTAGAAGCCAAAAACAATTTGGAGTCTCCAACCTCTCTCTCAAGTCCTCCTATTGTTCTTGGTTTGTTATAATTCCATTTGAGGCATCACACTTGAGGTGCTAGGCTCTTGAAAGACCAATTCCTACTAGCTACAACAAAGAGGTAATCTTCTAACTTACTTTTATGATTTATATGTCAAATTGTATACTAGTTGTAGGCTTCAGGCTTTGGAAATTTTGTTGCATGTATAACTAGAGAAAACATAGATCCAGAGCTATTAGGGTTGTATGTGCACCATAGGAGTGTTATAGTACTCAAAACCCAACAATAACAACATACCATACAATAAAACAACATAGCATACCATAAAAGAACATAACATAGATCATTTGTTTATTTCAACACACATTCACTACAAATACCAAACAATTATTTAATCCAACTCCATGGCCGTTGCATGACTGCTACCTTCACCTCCCACATTTTTAGCAAGCTTCATTTTAATGATTCTTTCCGACTTCTTCTGTTTGTTAGGTGGTTTAACATGTTGAACTTGATGAACATGAGCATTGACCTTCACCCCTTCCTCCCGTCCATTGACTCCCACCATTTGCTCTTCCTTACCAGTCCTCTCTAATGCATCACTAGCATTAACCATTACCTCATCATCCCTAACCCCTTTGGTAACGTTTACAGACTCCTGCGTAGGTATAATTTTTTTGTTTCTTTGCCCCATTTTGTTTGGATGTCCCTACAACTTTACTACAAATAGCCTTGTTGTGACCTTTCTATTTGCATATGCTATAAGAAACCTTCTTCCCTGCCTTTGAAATGGTGTGTTTTCCAATCCGTTCAGAAGCATCCCTTCTTCTCTTTATGGTTGGCCTGCCTGGCATACGTCTTTTCAATGGAGCCAAATGAGGTATCAAGTCAGTAGAATGCCACATATTTTTCCATTCATCCCATGGATTGGTTGTTTGTAAGTATTATGGAAGAATGCAGCCAAGTACATTGGATCTACATATGGACCATCAGGTGTGATATTTAAGTAAGCTAAGGTGGCAACTGAATGTACGCAGCCATATCCATTAAGTTGCCATAGCCTGCAACTGCATTCTTTTTTTTCAACATGAACAAATATAAGCCTCGTCCATTTTCCTTGCCTCAAACTTCATCCCCCCACAAGATATGACATGTCAATGCCTACATAGATGAAAACCAAAAATATCATGAGATGTGAACAATAAGGTATGGATGTTATTGGATAAATGTACAAATCTTTGCTCAGTCTGTATCATATTGAACCGTATTCTGATATTTGGACAAACAGAATAACGATTCCATCCTTGTCCGGTTAGTTTCATAGTCACCATCCTTTGCAACATATATACGAATGTCCTCTAACATGCTTATGATTGGTTTCTTCCGGGTATCCAAAAGCACACTATTAAAACTCTCTGACAAACCATTCTCTACTGACTCACAAGAATTATGAATTCTTAAAAAAGCCAAAGACCAAGTCTTTGGATCTCTATCCATAAGATGCACAACTGCTTCCGGATTTAACTTTTCAATCTCTTTCATAAATACATTAAAATGTGCTTCAGTTGTTGCCTTGCTCGCTTTCAAAAAACAAATTTTCAAACTGGGCTCCACTAAATCTCTTTCTAAAATTCGCATAGATATGTCTAGCACACTGCCTATGTTCGACTGCTGGAAATACTTCTTTTACTGCCTCAATCAAACCCTACATAAGTCACATTAATGTTTGAAAGAATAGCAATTACTAATTTTAGAACATGAAATAGTTATAAATCATACATTATGTTGATCCGACATTAGAACCAAACCTTGTCCGTCATTCCAACATTGCAAATCTTCTGAAAGAGTTTCTATGAACCATTTCCAGTTCGCCTTGTTTTCCACACAAACAACCGCCCAAGCAATCGGGAATATTCCATTGTTAGCATCTCTACCCACAACACAAAGTAACTCCCCTTGGTAAAAACTTTTCAAAAAACAACCATCCAGGTTGATGATCCTCCTACATCCTCCCCTCCATCCCTCTTTTACTGAAGCAAAACATATGTATATCTTGCTGAAATAATTCTTACCATCATGCATTGCATCAACACAAATTTTAACTATGGATCCAGGATTTGATCTTCTAATCTCTTCACCATATGACCATATTCATGCATAATTTTCAGCTACTGTGCCTTCAGCTAGACTCAATGCATACTTATTGGCTCTCCTACACTGACTCATACTCACATTAATCCCAAAAGTGGTTTTTACCTCCTCTCTAAGCAATCAGACGCTCATCTTTTGATTGTTATAAAATTGGTGCTTAAAGTGGGTCCCTATCCATTTATAAGTCACAATTGATCCGAATTTGAAATTCTTTGCACAATCATGCTCACCAATAAGAAACTTTATCTGGAAAGACTTATCATCAGTCATCCAAGAACCCCAAAGTCTAAACGTACATTTTCCATCACAACATTTGGCAAGTAATCGTCTAGTATCATTCTTAACAAAACATAATTGATAACCATTCGCGACAACATAGTTACAAAGCATGTGTTTCAATTGCTTAGGACTCTCAAACCTCATACCTAACACAGGTTCCTGCTCCTTCCAATTGAGCTTATCATTGAAAATATGGCAATTCGGGATAAACATCTTCATTGTCACCCATGTCTTCTTCGAAAGACTCACCTACACCTGAATTCTCACTAATGTCTACCTGAATCCCATTATCCTTTATGAAAAAATGAGGCTTCTGATAGTCATCCTCATCATCATCGGCATCCTCATCCTCGTCGTCATCCTCATCGTCATTCTCTTCCTCATCGTCAATGTCACCCACATCCCGATGCCCTGTTGCAACTTCCTTAACCAGCCCTACACCATCAAGTACCTTTTCCTTTATGTTACCAACAACCTCGTATTTGTGTTCATCCAACCATTCTTGCATGTTACTATTCCCAAAATGGTCTACATACATAGGGAGTATAACACCACATTCATATGCAATTGCTATAAAGTCGAAATAATCCAGGTCATTGCTAATTAAAGTCAAACCTTTTGGAAAATCAATATCAGGTTGGCAGTAATATAGCTTCTCACACTTTTCCCCAGTGAACCTTTCAATGAACGCAACACACCCTTCCTTGTCCATGGTTGCGAAATCGATGTCCGAAAACCTCTGAGTAATTCCACCGATGTAGCGTATGGGGTTTCTGTCGAACATTCCTTGGAAGTGGACATCTACTTGTAAGAATACAGGTTCCATGTTTGAGGATTCAGAAGCAGATCACAAGAAATGGTTTATCGATGAAGTGTTGAACAGTGGAGGTAAAAGGGCTTTTTTATAAAGCATATACCGACAGTAAGAAGGAAGCGACTAATTAATGACATGACATTACACGGAAGTCACAGTCAGCATCTGATGTGGTGTTAGTAGAAGGAGGTGGACTAAAAATGACCGGCTGACCCCTTCACAATTGAAATAAGGACTTAATCGACCCGACAAAGTGTAATTTGTTCCCTTATTAAGCCATAAAATAAGTTAAGGGGCTAAATGGGTAAACCCTAAAAACATAATAGAACATATATGTCATTTTCCCAAAAAGAAATAGCTCGAAACTATATTTTTTGATAAACCATATGGACCAATTTTACGATTTACTCTTAAAAAAATTAAGGGTTTTTATGTGAATTATCCCATGGTAAATTGTTAACGCACCTCCCTTTCTTTTGTTCCGTTCCCTGCTAAACTCCACTGCAGTAAC
This sequence comes from Lactuca virosa, assembly GCF_052849685.1. Classification (NCBI taxonomy): domain Eukaryota; kingdom Viridiplantae; phylum Streptophyta; class Magnoliopsida; order Asterales; family Asteraceae; genus Lactuca; species Lactuca virosa. The sequence goes on from NC_136430.1 coordinate 134,472,385, forward strand.
AGCAGCAGAGAGGGAGATCAAAGATGCATTCCTTCGGTTACAGAGCCAATGCTCTGCTAACATTTTCCCTTACGATTCTAGCTCTAATGGCTGCCATGGCCTCTTTTTCAGACAATTTCAACTCCCCTTCCCCAACTGCACATGTTCAGGTTTCTCTTTCTCCCCCCATCAATTGCTGTTTTCACTAGATCATTATCGGCAATTGTCGACTAATCAACTTCGAGTTATCGATTTTTAGGTTTTGAATGTAAATCGATTCCAGAATAGACCCAACGGAGACGACGAGGTAATTAATTCTTCATGTTTTTGCCTAAAAAAATGGAAAAAGTAGTTGCTCTGTTGAATTTTAGGGTTTATTGATTTTGAAAGAATTGAACCGTCGATTTTCCTTTTGGAAAATTGATGATGTTTTTGTGCTGAAGAACTACGATCTAATATCTATGAGGTGTTTGTAATCGACTAATCGGATTCCATTTTCTCGATGCAACTTGGGGAGATCAAATTACTTATCATCTCGATTTTTTTAGGGTTTTTAAGTTTAGTTTAATTAACAACAATATATCTTCTGTTTATGCAGATTGGCATGACACTAAGCATATCTGCAGACCTACAATCATTGTTTACATGGAATACCAAGCAGGTTGCTTGCAATTTATTAACTATTATTGTTTCTCATTCTCTTACCTTCTTTCACTCTTCCTACTGATAAACAAAGTCTCTCTCATTCCGTGGCTCTAAACGTACATTGAAGTGAAGAATAAACTAACATGTCTGCAAGAAGAATGCCATGTTGACAGTTGACCTTTTTCTTATCTGATTCTCAGGTGTTTGTGTTTTTAGCTGCTGAATATGGAACTCCAAAAAATGCCATGAATCAGGCAAGAGAATCTTCTTTAATATTGTACACATTGGTTTAGATAAAACATGGTGATTTTCAGTGATGATGATAAGGGCAATTATGTCTTTTTCCTGATTTACAGGTGTCATTGTGGGATGGAATCATACAATTAAAAGAAGATGCAAAATTCTCTACAAAAGTTAAGAATAAGTACAGGTTCATTGATCAGGTAATCAACTACTTTTATTTCTTCATATTACAACAATGCCATCAAAAAATACAATGCATTTTTCACATGATAGGTTTTTCAAAGTATAAATAAGAAAAAAAGTTGAAAGTACAATATGCTATAATTGGATATATTTTTCAAAGTACAATGTCTTGATAGTAATATATTTTTGTTTTTTTTTTTAATTTAGGGAAGCAACCTTCGAGGAAGGGATATTAACTTGACCTTACACTGGCATATTATGCCAAAGACAGGGAAGATGTTTGCTGATAAATTGGTAGTAACCGGTTTTCAGTTGCCACACTCATACTGATGACACCAACAAGATTATATTTAATTGTTTCTTTATATTATTTACTAAAACTAGTTATACAGTTATTGGAATATTATATTAGATATATGGATTTTGGACTATATACTCATATGATATAACAAATATGCGTATGCATACTTGAGAAAATGGAAAAAGAAATAAATGATTGCCAAATTTATAAAATGTTCATATATAATATATCGGATTAGGTGTAGTTTTCATTAAGAACATTAAGTGAAAAATAAACAATTAATCTATAAGGTAAAAAATTAGCATCAGGGTACAAGTATATTGAATATCAAAATGTATAAATTTGAGCAATACTTTGTCTTTCATTACTTTTATCTACTTAATCAATGAACATTGCATCTGTATTTGGAGATTAAAACCAAGTTGTTTGTTTTATACATGAATCATAAAGATAATATTTTCAATATTCAATATTAATATATCCCCATTAAATGCCTCACTGTTTGTTTTTTTTTATCCGATATCTAAATAATTACAAAATAAAAATAAAAAATCACAAAAACAAAGAATATTTTTACCGATTATCCTTAATTCCAACATCAGTTTTAGTTCCTTCTTTCTGATCTTCATATCTTCAAACTGGTGAAGAGCAAGATATGAAGTATAAAAGAAAACCACAAACATGAAATCTACTGTGTCAAAATTGGTCAAACGCATGATTACACAACACACTATATCTCAAAGAATCCAAAATCAAAATTGTTTCAAAGTTGCATATAACATGCGTTCAAATAACTTTTCCACTCATCTTGAATCAAATATGGTTGCAATTCCACCAACAAAAGTATTAAAAAAAAAAAACAAAAAAATGGCCATCAAATTCTCTCAATAACATATCCAACAAACCAATCCCAAAAACACACCCCAATCGTGGTTAGTTAGCTTGAGAAATCAGGATATCCGATTTTTCAAATTTTCCCATAAAACCCCTCTAAATGTACAATATTCCTTTCCAAATACATTGCATTTAATCGGATCCCACTTTTTTAGGGTAAAAAAAAAAAAGACATTACGAGTCTTGTAAATGGTTGAACTCTTGACAATTAGCTCCGATTTGATTGAGGGCTAACAAAAGCTTTGGCACAATTTTTGCTAACATGAGCTTGAACCCAACAGAATTAGCATCCGGAATACTGGTTTCACATACAGAGGCATCTTCAGAAAGAGAGCCAATTAAATAGCCTTTCATATACGCATCACACGCCTTTAGAATATAATACCCACGCTCTCTAAAATGCTCCCTCACAAGCTCTTCAAAATCCTACCAAAAAAAAAAGTAAAACAGAATAATTAAAACTGTGAATTTAGTCTTAATTAGAAAAGTAGGGTGTAGCGTGTACCTTTGGGGGTCTTCTGATGAGATACATGATTGTTTTGCAGTTCAATAAGAAGGTATTCTCATTATATGACAAAGAATTCTTCTCTCCTTCTGGAGTCCCAACTTGTTTATCATATCCAGCTTCATTGAAATAGGGTTTGGAATTAAGCACAAGGCCTTGTAGTGAAACCAGAACTTGAAGAATGCTGGAAGATTTATGATCCCAAACTTCATTGCCTTTTCCACTCCATGTATTTAACAAGCTAAGACACACTTTTCCTTCCTCGTATAAATTAGGATTTATTCTCCATCCTCCCGAATGATAATATGCTGACTGTACATCATTCATTATTTTAAGTCCAAAAAAAACAATACATCAGTAGACAGTAAACAGTTGACAGTTGACAGCAGAAGGTTGGTTACCGGAGGAACATCGGGGTATTCAGGGGGGAGATGAAAGTCAAAAAAGAAGAGGCCATCTTGATAAGGTGTTCCATATGCTCCAACTACTACAGCTCTCAATAAATCCATTCTATTTTCATAACATCGGACATAAATTCCATCTGTTTAGAAAAAATAAAAAATAAAAATAATGATTATTTCAGGCTATATTAGTGGTTTTTTGTATTTATTGGGGCGGAAAACTGAAGGGGCAAATTTGGAAATTACTTGGTAAGTTGTTTTGAAGGATATTCCAATCTTGTTGGACTTTCTTCAGCCATTTTCTTCCGGTGATATTCTGCAAATATATGTAAATGTAATGTATAGGTTTTAGGGTTTAGGATATTCAAAATGGTATTTAATTATAGTTAAAGAACTTCTATCTACAAATAAAAAATAAACTAAGGGTAAATTTAGAACCCAAATAAGTTGTAACAACAATAATGTTTTTTAGTAATTTTTAATAAATAAAATTGTACTTCATTATAAATAATGATTTTTTTCCAAAAAGATTTACGTAATTAAAGATTAATTATACTTTTTATTATATTCTATGACGGGGTTAAAAAAAAAATAACAAAATGGAAGAATGACCAATTCCATTCCATCAAGCAAAACAAACAATTTTCTTTTTTTGACAAAATTACATAAATAGTCCCTATGGTTTACAAAAAGTCAAGGTTTAGTCCCTAGCTTTTTTTTTGATAAAGATGGTCCATGTGGTTTCAATTTCTTGCATTGTCGGCCCCTGACTAATCTAAAATGACTTTTATACCCCTTTTAATATTTTTTTTATAACTTTCACTAACTTTAGTTAAAAAAGAACATTGTAAATAAGTAAAACAAAAAAAAACTAAAAGATATTAAAAAGGGTATAAAAGTCATTTCACATGGCCACATGGGTCAAGAACCGAACACACAATAATTTAAAACCACAACGACCATCTGTATCAGAAAAAAAAAAGTTAGGGACCGAACCTGTGACTTTCTGTAAAGCACAGGGACCATTTGTGTAATTATGTCTTTTTTTCATTTCAATAAAATGAACATTTCCATTAAACTCACCTGTCCATTGACACCAAGATAATAATGATCAAGAGGATCTTTAACAATATCAAATCCTTTAAAGCTCGAATTTCCATTCCCCCCCTCACTTGATTTACCAGAATCATCAATATTTAATCGCTGAGCTGGCGAATCTAATGAAAACTTTTCCTCCACGTCAGCATGTTCATGTTCATGTTCCTCACTACCAGAAGCCAATCTTTCAAGAGTATTATCAGTAGCGCTGGATTTTCGTGAACTAGACACATCATCATTTTTATCTTCCCTATGTAATGTTACATTATCACCCCCTGAATTATCTGTAATGTTTCTTTGACCCCTAGAAAAAATTCCACTTGCTAACCTTGTCATGAATCCAAGGGCAGCTAAGGGTATAGAAAGTGCACCATTTGTCTGAATGCTTTCAGCTGTTTGCTCATCTGTATCAACACTCATCTCTGATCCATTTTGCATCCCAAGATCCTTAACAAAAAACAGTTTAAAATTTAAATCGGTTTATTTGTTTATTATAACATATAAAATCATGAATGACATGAAAAGAATTATAATTTATAAATAGAAATAGAAATAGAAATGAACCTCTAGTGCCTTTTGAAGATTTTCCATATCATTATCTCCACCCTCCATTGTTTCCCAACTTGCTGCATCATCACCTACTTCACTTCCACCACCAGCTGAGTCATCATCATCATCACGCCCTACTACATATATTGCTTGTGGGCCCACCTGATATCACCAAACATCATATCAATGAAAAAAACAAGAAGGGCATTCATGTCTTTTTACAAGAAATATGATTCAACATACCATTGAAACCATCCCATCAGCCCAAGTAACTTCAATATCACCATTTCTAAGCCCTGTAATATTTCCAACCCAAGAAAGATCCGAAAAATCTCCTTTGACCTCACTCCCATCGGTCAACCCTGCCACGTCAGCAGATGGTAACCTCACAACCACATCCCCATAACAATAATCATAATCTTGATGCCCTTCAAGCTCATACACACTCACAACTTCCTCTTTATCAAATTCCTTAAAATCTTCTGCTCTTGCAACCAATTTCAACCACCTTACACATGCAGTTCTTTCTTTTGCATTCACACTTTTAACAACTCCAACACGACTAACTTCATCATCATGATCATGATCATCATCATCATTCCCATCACTAGGTTTTTCCACAACATATTGTTCAGAAACAAATTCATGATCTCCAGGGTTTTCAATTGGGATCAAAGAAGTGGAATCCAATCCGTGTTTTGTACTCCCGTCTTGCCAAAGTACATCAACTCGTGTCTTCGTGTTCACAATTTGAAGGGCTTTTTCGTAATTTTCCTCTTTTTTCTTACACCTTTTATCCCTCTTCACCATAACTTTTCTTACCTTTTTCCTATGTAAAGGCCAAGATTCATGAGTCCCAGAACTCGAACCTTTTGAAACAGGCAATGAACCACTACAAGAACTAGATTCAGTAGAAGGATTGGAATTGGTGATTCCGATTCCGGTGTTTTCTTGCACTTCGGAATCACTCTCGGACTTCTCTTGACCTTGTAATCTACCTTTTACAGAGTCTTTTGGTGATGGAAGAAGACACCAATCACCAAGTTCCCAATTTGCATGTGAAAAACATGCCAATAACTTTAAGTTTTTAGGGTTTTGTTCTTCAGAAGGTGTAATTGAAGAATCCGGGCCATAACCCGCGGATGCGATCCAATAAACAAAAACGGATCCAGCTGTCACATTTGTTACAGTTCCTTCCAATCTTGAAGCTTTCCATAACCCAGACACCCATCTTGAATTCTTGAAAACAGATGAAGAACTCGCTTTGACTCTTTGACCAGGGTAATACGGGTAATGTGCATCTTCTAGAAGATTCTTGCCAACGGGTTTTAACCTTAAAGGATCAGCTTTCATAACTTTACAAACTGATCCATCATCAAACATGACTGTTACATTATCAAGAACATCATCGATTCTGCCTAACCATGGGCCAAAAATTACATAATCGCCCACTTGAAAATCCCTTACACGTTTCAGATTCTTTGAAGAGACATCATTTATGACACACCCATCAATGGTTGACAAGTCAACGGATATATTGACATCGATAACAACACCCACTTGCCCAGTTGGATCAGAAGCAGAAGCAACATAATCTCCATGTAAAAAACCTCTGTCAATGACTATCACATCATTTTGACTATGGATTGACTCTGACTCATCCATCCATAGAACCCTAACATGGTCTGCTGGAAGTGGGGTGTTTTCTTCTTCTTCTTCTTCTTCTTCTTCTTCTTCTTCTTCTTCTTCATCATCATCATTATCAGTATTATTTCCAGTGATGTTTTCATGTAAATCTTCTTTGGGGCCCACCACTTCATTGTCTTCATCTTCATCTTCATCATCACTACTGCTATCTGAATCAGAATCACCTGCAACTTCTGTCACTACACCTGTCTTTCCATCAGTTTTGCTCTTTACAACATCTTGTCTGTAGATATATACCCCTGGACGCCTTCCATTCTCTTCTATCTTGACCATGGAACCTTCGTTTGGATCATGACTATGATCTGCATCACAATCCAGCTTGGATTCCATCTAAAAGTAAAAAAAAGAAAAAGGAGATGAAATACTAGAAAACAGCTTTATAAACTGAAGTTATGTTCATATATTTGTCGATAACAATCAACTTATTACCCTAGATTGAGAATTTGGGGGTGTTTGAATGTACATTATAACAGTAATCAGTTTTGAATGTTGGGGTGAAAGTTTGTGATTCCCACTCTCATTATCTAATCAGAGCTGGTGAAGCAGATTTGAGTCGATTGATTATCTTGTTAGTAGATTCTAATTCTGTAATAATCACTTTCACTAAGCAAATCGATACACCCTATATATTCCTAACATTTACTAGCACAAAAAACATAAAACAAAAAAAACATTGAGATAACTTTCTCTTCATTGCCCTTGAAGCTTCATAAAACAAGTCATAGATAGGTCGGGCATATCTGAATTAACATTCAAGCGATTGCTAAAGGAGAACCTCAATTTGAAACAGAATTAGTTCGTTACTAGAATGGTGGAAATAATGAGGGTTTCAATAGAGTTTGTTGAAAAAATGGATTAAAGCAAATGCAGCAATTTATGAGCTAAACTTTTGAAAACAAAGGAAACAAATCAAGAGTGCGGCTCAGAACAAGTACCTTTGATTCGGATGTCAGATGAATATCAGATTTGGGGGTAATAATAGATAATTTCAGATTGTGAATCCTACAATACTAATGAAGGAAGTGGGGAATGAATAAACAAACAACGAAAAACAGCTCAAAAATCCACGAGATGAAGTCGGTCGTTGAATCGGCGAAACGAGGAATCAGCTGAAATTAATCCCACGTTTATCGACGAACAAAAAACTTTAGAAAAAAATTGGTATAAAATGGAGGAAAACATCAATGGACGAATCGTGTACGCTAATGAACATCAGGAAGCAATCTATCCCCTTGAAAGCAACGAATCTTTTGACGAAGTTTGAAAGGGGTAATGAAATCAAAAAATCTGTACCTCTAAAGACGGAACTATTTGGTATTGATTCCACGTTGATTGCACGATTGTGAAGAACAAATAATGAAAACTTTTGTATAAAGACCAGAAGTCGAAGGAGCTGAAGAAATACGGTGAAGGTATACAGACTCATGTGTATCAACAAAGCAAGACTTATATATGTAGGCTTTTCATTAGATTTTAATAAATTTGATTAAAGTTTAAGTTTGTAAAATAATAATTTACTAGATTATAAGTCGCGTTAAACGCAGAGAACGTATAAAAAATTATATGAATGGATATAGATAATACATAATAATTATAAAAAGAAAATTATGGCAATAAAGTAGAAGATATATATGAAATCGATAAATATCTATAATCTTTAAAGGATCTCTCAGACAACTTTTTATGTTAAAACGAATTGGATGCATTAATGGATTAAAATGAATTTATTAGGCTATCTGGTATCCTTATAACACATATACGTGTGCAAACAATTTCATATCATCAAATGCCCTTTTCACAACAAACCCACTATACCTTTGGGGATGGTGTTCACTAGTGAAGAATTAGTGAAGAACCAATGAAGAAAATAGAGGAGAAAAAAGGAAGAGAGAGATAGACACAAAGGCTTTGGTGATCTTCTGTGGTAGCCACCACTCCACAACACACCGACTATGCTTTGGGGTGGTGTTCACTAGTGGAAATCATTTCCACATAGGATACCTACGTGTGATGAAGCCTCCATACCATATGGCCTTAGGTGTAAGTAATCATAGTCCACCAAATCCTTAAGCAGATCACTACAAAGAAAATAAATTATCAGTAATAAAATAAACTAAAATAATATACCTAAAATATAATACAGATAAAGTCTTACGATGACTGTGTGTATGATAATCGCATGATCTTGAAATGTAATGGCTTCGAACTCATAACTATCATAGCAACCTTACCGCAACGTATTTAAAGATTTGAAACGGTAACGATTTGCAATCTAAAGTCCTTGGTTTACAAACAAATAAAAACTTTTTTGGATATTCGTCTCTATTATCACATTCAGCAACAATGAGTCTGCATAAGGAAGATGCTAAAATTGTACACGAAAATGGTATACCACCGATGTCAAAAAAATTCCCTACCACATTACGGAACAAACTAACGTTCTATAGTTACCCATGGTTTTTTTTAACAATAACTCCAAAAAGCGCATTATTTCTACGCTTGTACAAATTAAGAACATGTTTGTTGTACGTTAGTTTTTCAAAATATTTATTTGTACAACGTAAAATATCAAATGTATGTAATTATGTTCTTGAAAGCGTTTCAATAATGATCTCAGAGTTCAATGATGATAAGTGTAAAATAAACAAAATAATCAAAAATTGTACAATTTTAAAATAAACAGATTTTATATAAAATAAAACATGTAACATATTCATCAAAAACATTTGTATAACAATATTAATGAAGTAAGTAGAATTTAGTAATTTACGATGGATGAGTGATCTTGTGCAACATTTCTTTTATTGCCCGAAATGCACTTGTGACAACCCGTTCTTTCGAGTCAATAAAAGTCAATGAAATTCACACTAGTTCAATCAAAGCCTACACTAGATCAAACAAAGAGTTACATCTATTCATATTTAAGTTTAATACTTAGCTTAAATCATATTATATCTTAGTATAATTATGGTTTTATTTCAAGAAAGTTAAATGAAAGCTATACCCTTGAAAACATGTAAAAGCCTAAAACAAATCAAATGTACACCAGTGCAAGTTAAGGGGGTTAAGCTTAACATTTAAAGGAAATTATAATATATATGTTTAGAATTCGGTTTTTGGAATCCAAATCCAATCCAAAACTGAATTCCCTTAAAGGTTAAAGTGCCAAAACCGAATTCCTTACTTCCTTTGACCTAAAGCCGAATTCTCTTTTGCTTTTTGACTTAGAAACCGAACACACTCCAAATTGTGGACATTAGGACCGAATTCATGAGGAATTCGGTCATATAAGACCGAACACACCCCAATTGAGGCCCAATAAGGCCTAACACTCCCCTATATATATGTGTGTTAGGCCGATTTCTCAATTCATTTCCCACTTTTGTCACCGAACTCTTGCCAAATTTTCACTCATTCTTCAAGAGTGTTCTGCCTACATCTTCATCCCATTCAACCGAATTCATACACCGAATTCATCAACCATATTCAAATCTTCATCTCACCGAGTTCATCCAGTTTCCACCGAAAACACTTTTTTCCTTTATTCCCAATATTCCAAATTAATTTGGTAAGTCTTATTTACTTAATTAATTATTCAAACATTATTTAAATTAATTTATTATTAATTTAAATACGACGACGAATACAATTATTTTAGGGTAACGTCATTGGCGTGTACGCATACCCAGGGATCATTTCTACGACACGTTAAATTCCGACGCCAACGCATATTCAAGGTGAGTTCATACCCCTACGTTTTTAAATGTTTTTAATATTTTTAGGGTGGGAATACAAGTAAAACACAAGGTCTATTATGTTATCCAAATATTTTAAATATTTCAAAAACCTTTGCAATTGTTTCATAACGAGTATTCACTACACTTTCTAAAAATATTTTATATATTTTAACCCTTTTGTAATATGTCGAGCATAAGGGTATTCAACTTTTATACAATTAAATTGCAAATGTTTTCAGTACATTACATTACGATTTCAGGGCATTACAGAACATTACAAATAAACTATAATTTGTATAGTTTTGAAATTCCTACGTTACTTTGCTAAGAACAATACACAGAATCAAAACATATATTCAAACTATAATAGGTATAGTTTGGGAAGCACTACTCTAATACACTGTTACAAGAACACACTACTAAATAATTATTTAAATATAATTATTTTATATTACAAGTACATTACTACAAGGTTATACATACATATTCAAATAATAGAAAAGGGCCACTACACTACACTATATGTAAACTAGTTAATACATGGTTGTGGGGCACTACTTCGTAGTACCCCTCAGGGTACGGTTTCTAGATCCTATACAGTATAACCAGAGTCTCCTGGAGGGAGAGCGTGAGATTTGTGTATAGATCTATACGAGACTGACACTCCCATGCCCCGACTGCTAGCTACAGTTGGAACGGAAGTTCCGGGGTAACAAATGTCATTTCATTCGGACGCCTGAAGAACGTCGTAGAGGTCACTAGTCATATCAAGCATGGTTATATGAAACCCACAATAGTATAACTAAAACATTTGTTTACGGGATTAACATTACTTCAATGGTTTTCTTTTCATAAATAAAACTATGGCACACTACTTTACACTACAGTTGGCAATAACCAGGCATTCATACGTGGCTTTCATCAAAACACAATTATGGTACACTGTTTTACTCTACAACTGGTGATTTCAGGCATTAATACTAATGTTTTATACGAACGCTAATACAGTACACTATTTTCACTACAACTGGTGGAAACCAGATAGACATACAAAGGCTTTCATACAAATACCGATACAATACGTTGTTTTCTAACATAGAGTACACTAATGCACGTAGACAAAGACAAGAAACTTACATGACTACATTACTTTTACTATAGAAAATATTGGATTTTCTTGAGAAACACTCTAGCATTTTCAAAGTTCAAAGACAAGTTTTCCAGCACTAAAACATACTTATGAACTCACCAACTTAAATGTTGATACACTTTCAAAATCACTTGTATTCTCAGGGAACCGATAAGACAGGTACACCCGCAGGATTTTGAGAAGACGGAACCCTCTAGAGTCACATCGTTTATACTTTTGTTATACTTTTGATGTCATACAAACCATGTCATGAACAGATGTAAATACTATATTCTATCAATGTAATGGTTGTGTTTGCTTTGATTACTATTATACAACTGTTGTGATACCGTACATGACGTCCTCCGCCCCCGAACATTTCCAACGTTCCGGTTTGGGGGTGTGACAGTACTCCATTAATGATTTTATGAATTGAAGTGATCTGATAAGTCGAACTGACAAGCAATAAGCAAAACAGAAGGTAATAGATGTGAAATATTCACAATTGTCGCAGAAAAAAATGAATCAAACAAATGGCAGAACTTAATTTCTATTAGGTGTGAAATATTATTAAACATACGTCGTTTAATAATATGATTCATTATTTTAGCAATTTATGGAACCTATAGTAAAACAGTAAAGAGAGGAACAATCACTTTTTCATTTATCAACAGTAGGATGACCTGGAAGGAATGATGCATGATAAGTGGGTTCAAATATAACAATTATTGAGTAAATTTTCATTAGTTTATGACATAATATATGAATGTTATAAGAGGAAGTCCATAAAAAAATGCAAAAAACGCAACATGTCACAGGAATTACAAATATTTAAGAATTCATTGTATTTTAAATTCCTGATTTCTACATAAAACTTAGGGTCTGTTCGGGACCTGTTTCCCCCCCTAAACCTCCATATTTTTCAAAAATGTATCACATGAAGATAGATAAGTTCTTAGCTTTAAAAGTAGTATCCGCACACCTCCATACGATTTTTCTGCAATTTATGGCGAATTTTATAAATCTGTCTCGCATAGCAGCTGCCAGCTCATTCCGGACCACTCTGGGTAAATTGTCGTTTTTACCCTAGTTAGAGGAATTTATGGATTTCGGTCAAAAATAATGAAGTGTAGAGGACTTAAATATGAAACTTTGTGCACTGATTTCGACCAAACATACAAATGTCTACAAATATTGAAAAAATTATAAAAAAAATTATGGTTATTGGTATTATTGAAATGTGTAGAAGATACATTCAAATCGACAAATATCTATAATCATTGAAGGACCTCCTTGTACATAAAATTTTTTGTTTTATTAGTTGAACGACTATTCCTCGTCACATATGAGTACCTTCATACCTTCTTTTTACTTGTGACACGGGAAACAACTACATATAACTGACCATGCGTGAAGACAGGTCTACACAAATATAATCCAACATTTGATAATGATTGTCCTTGAATTTTGTTAATGTTCATAGCGAAGCAAACAACTACGGTGAATTGCCTCCGAAAACGGAATGGGATTTTTTTATCAGACGGGGTTAACTTCATGTGAGGTATATAAGTAGTCTTGTTGAAAAATCTACCATATATGATTCGGGCTTTAATGACGTTTCTTCCAAGCCTTACAATCTGTAATCTAGTACCATTGCATAGCCCTTTGGTTTGATCGATATTACAAAGTAACATGACAAGAACACCTTTTTTAGTATAAGTTTATGTTTAGGAATTCCAAAAGCCTTAACACCATTCAACACATCTGGAGAGTATATTGATTCCTCAAAAGAATCTCGTGCCTCAGTCTCACATAAAGAATCTGAACTTAGATACGTTTTTCCTTCATCTTTCATCAATTCTAACATGTAGTTATTGATAGCATCGACTTCTTCGTTTGTAGGGACCAAAATAGCTTTATTTTGAAAATAAGATGGATCATTAGGATGGTTTTTGTAACGCCCCGACTCTCAGGTGATAATTTTATGGCTTTGATTTTCATAATTTGCAATGTCTACTCGACGAGTTGGATGCCCTGACTCGTCGAGTAGGAGCGGTTTGGGCCATGTGTTTAAGTGACCTACTCGCCGAGTCCAAGATAGGACTTGAGGAGTAGGAGCTGAAGGATGAAACCCTAATTTTCGGGGTTTTGAACCCTATTTAAAGGATCATAAGCCTCCTTCAGCCCCTTGCAGCCTCTTGAGAGTCCAGCAAACCCTAATCCGTGTGTGTGCTTCATTCTTGGGTGTTTTAAGCTTTGGAAGGTGGATCCTTGTAAGAAGAGCTTGGAGGGTAAGTGGCTAGAAGCAAGGAACGTGTGGGGATCTGATATCTACCTCAGTTAGCATCTTTTGGAAGGTATCAAGTCGTTACCTTGGCCTCATTTCATTCTAGATCTCATTTGGTTAAAGATTAGGGCTTTTCTAGCATAATAAGAAGCTATTCTTGAGTATGAGCTAAGATCTGAAGTTGTAACTTCAGATCTGAACTCTCTTTGGTCTCTAAGTCCATAAAGCTCTCAGCTTTAGCAAGTATAGACCTCTCCTTAAGTGTGAAACTCCATTTCAAGCTTGGTTTTGACATTATAAGTCTTTAGAGTCTTGCATGCACGTAAAGTTTGCAACTTTACCTGATAAACACGCCTTGGGAAGCTGGATCTGCATTTTGGAACCTTAAAGTGGCTTAAAAAGCATCTGAATGGATAGTAGACTAAAGGGACTCGGCGAGTTGCATGGTCAACTCGGCGAGTCCGATGAAGATTGTCGTGCAAAGACTTCTGCATAGACTCAGCGAGTCAGTGGGGTGACTCGGCGAGTCAACTTGGGTTTTCCCGAAGTTTGGACACGCTTGGACTCGGCGAGTTGCAGGGAGACTCGACGAGTCAGTGGGGGGTTTTCACGACTACTCGATTTCTGGAAGGACTCGACGATTCAGTGACTGCACTCGACGAGTCAGTGACTGCACTCGACGAGTCGGGTCAACATGGATTGTTGACCTTGATCGTTGACTTTGACTTTGATCAAGGATTGACTATTTGACTTCTGGGGCATTTTGGGAAGTTGGGAATTTATGAGTATGGTTCTATGGTGAATATAGGTGGTGGAATTTGTGGCAGCGATCCGAGAGTTTGAGCTTATCTTTCGAGTCGACCGTTGCGAGTTGAGTTCTCCTCACTATATCAACAGGCTCTACGACACCAAGGTCGGCCCTTTATGATTTACATCCTGGTTTAGGATGGTTTCTATGTTATATTACATCCTAGTTTAGGATGGTTGCTATGTTAGATTTCATCCTAGTTTTAGGATGGTTGCTATGTTAGATTACATCCTAGTTTAGGATGGTTGTTATGCTAGTAATCTATTAGATTGATATCTTGGTTGTAGGATGGTTGCTATGTTAGAGATCGGTTAGATTTTTATGACTATCTGTTATTGCATGCTAGCGTATGATATTTATGTGCACATGTTTATTGGTTTGGGGAAAGAGTTGAGGCAGGTCTTGTTGTGTGCAGTAGGCCAAGACACCCTGGGTGGACCGGGTAGACTGCAGGCCCGGGCCGGGCAAATCTAGTCAGGCTAAAGGCCCAGCAAGCGGTCCGGATAGGCTGAAGGCCCCGAGGAGGGTGGTCCAGACGTGTCGAGGGCTCAGAGAGCGGTCCAGATAGACTGAGGACTGGGATTCGGTCCAGTCAGACTGATGGCTCATTATGCATGCTGTATTGTTTGCTTAAATGTTTATATGATATGGTTATATCGGTATGGCGTTGGTATTTCGGGGGTAACTCACTAAACCTTCTAGCTTACAGTTTCAGTTTATTGTTTCTAGTTCAACGGATGACCGTGAGAAGGCGAAGGCGTGACCGTACACTTCCTCGACTGATGATTTTGATTTCTGGGAACTCTGATGTTTAAACTATTTTGAAAACAAATTGTAATAACTGAATGGTTTAAATGATTTAAAAAGTTTTAAATTGACTTGAATTTTATGGATGTTACAGTTCTGAAAGGATGAATAAATGGTGGATACAACTGAATGAATATATTCAACCGTAGACAATGCATTAGGAGCAATGTACATTCTGTGACAACCCGAAATTTCTATCTTGTAAGTCAATTCAATCAATCAAAAGTCAGACTTGTTTCTGTTACCTTTTAGCCTTGTTAAGGGTCATTTTATGAGTTCTAAGCCTTGTACACTTAAGTATTGGATGTTAAGAACCATTAGCTTTAAATCAGCGGAATGCGTTCGAACCAGAAACATCATTAAAGGGTGTTCACGGCCACAAACTAGGTTCACAGCCGTGAACCCCCCTCTATATACATATATTTCCTTCATTTATCCCTCATTTCTCATCCTCTTGTCCGTGATCTACAAGAATCCTCTCAAGTATCATCCACACAAAGGCTTCTTTTCTCCTAAAAAATTTAAGCATTCATCCCCTATTCTTGGTTATACTTGAAACCCCTTTGATTCCATCATTGATTCATTACTTTTTATCACCATCTTCAAGATCTTCAAGAACACGACCGTGAACCCTTCATACATTCAAGCTAGGGTCGTGAACCCTTCTTAGGATCTTGGGCCATGAACCATTCCAAGGCCGTAAACACTCATAGTGTGGCCGTGAACACTCATAGTGTGGCCGTGAACACTTTTCATCCATCCACTTGAAATTCTAACACTTCATTGTAAGTGTTTCCTAGTTCCTAAGGTTGTTTCCTATACTTATTAGTTGTTATAGGCCCTAATTCCATACATATATGTGTTATTATATGATAAATAGGATCCATTTGTGCTCGGGACTTCACTTGGCATACTTAGCATCTTATATTGATCTTTCATTCGAATCACTCAGTACAGGTGAGTTCATACCTCTACAATTACACTTTTAAATGCTTTAAAATGTTTTAGTGGGGGGGGGATACAAGTAGAACACAATGAAATTGTGTTAACCATTTACATGTGAAAACAACATCCAAAAGGAATCCTTATACTCAAAAACTTGTTAAAACTCTTTTAAATTATTTTAGACTTCTTTTATATCAAATCATATTCGTTTATCTATTTACGTATAAGTATGCTTTAACAGACTTAGGACTATTGCTAGATTACCTTGACTCATGTTCCTTGTTTGGTTGTGGGCTTGTGGTAGGATCACTAGTCCGAATGTCGGCTAAATCATAGTTATACCTATTAAATACATATATGAATATTAAACCCATTTTTTAAAGTACATACTTAACTTAGTTGCTTATGGTGAGTAATTGAGTCTTTTCTTCAAATCAGAAACAGTCAAACAATCATACTAGTAAACTATAATAGGTGTAGTTTAGAGAATTACTACTTACTACTTCTAGATCAGTGAAACTTACATGAGTCAGTTCATACATGAGTCAGTTCATACATACTATAACTAGAACAAGAAGGAACATACATACTATAACTAGAACAGGAAGGAACATATATACTATAACAAAAACAAGATAACAATAATGTGAGCCACTACTTCATGGCATAGCAATATACTTGCTGTGTCACGTTTTGTAACCAGAGTCTCCTGGAGGGAGAGCTTGAGTTTGTGTATAGATCTATACGGGATTGACCATCCTACACCTTGTTGCTAGCTACAGTGGGACCTGCAGGTCTACGGGTGACAAATGTCATACCATTTCGACGTCTTTAGATCGTCGTGTTTTATACTAGTCAATCAAGCATGGTTATAACCTCATCACATTTTACCTTAATTTAACTAATTGGTTTTAAGGTAGTTTGTACTTCATTAGTTATTTTATACAACACTACTGTACATCTTCATTTTTCCATTACATTCATATAGTGATATTCTCACATCAAGTAATGCAAACTATTTTCTAGTAAAGATAGTCATAAACTTGGGAAAACATTCATTATTATGAGAGTACAAACATACAAAACAGTCGGGTCTTGGTAGAAGACTACTTTCCATTTTAGTAGAAAATATAGGATTTTCTAGGAAGTATACCAACATTTACATCAAAATACTTACAAACATTTTCATAAAACTAGTGCAAACATTTGACACAAAAATACTTATGAACTCACCAGCTTAAATGTTGATCTACTCTTTCAAAATAACTTGTATTCTCAGGTCACCAGTAGACAGGTACAGATGACCAGGTTTTGAGAAGACGGATCATATTCAACACTTGTCTTTATTTTGATTACATAATTTTTGGTGTCTTACAACTTTATACAGAACGCACTTCTATTAACTATATTATTAATGCAATGGATGATGTTGTTGCTTATTTTACTATTGTACATTGTTATGATACTGTACATGACGTCCTCCGCCCCCGAACGTTTTCGTCGTTCCGGTTTGGGGGTGTGACACATTCGTTTCGTTAATTTGTTTATTATAGCAGTAGTCGATAGGCAGTATATGGTTATTGTAACATCCGTTTTCTTGTATGAATTGAATTAGGGTTTCAGAGGGGGGAAAAAGGTCATGTGTCTTTTTCGGCCACAACGTGGTGAAGCCTCACCACGACGTGGCAATTAGCTTTTGGGTCGCGGCGGTTTAATGAATCACCACAACGTGGTGAGGTTGCCACGACGTGGAGACGTCTGTTGGAGAAAAACCCTAAAGTTTATGGGCTGAGCCCCTATTTAAACTTCTTAACCTCTCATAGCCTCCCTCTTATCATACTCCATCTCTCCAAATCGTCCATTGCAAACCCTAGATCCATTGTGTGAGTTTTTGGCCTCTAAGTGTGTGTTGTGTGCTTGTGAAGGAAGAAAGTGGTGGAAGATCATATTACGAGTGCAAAGCAACTAAGGTCCAGAAGTTTATCTTCCTCAAGCATCTCAAGAAGGTATAAAGTCTTCACCTTGATGAGTTGGTTGATGGATCTATGGATTTTCTCCACTTTTATCTATGCTTTGTTGTTTTGGAAGGTTGAATCTCCTAAAGCTTTCAACTTTATGAATCTCTAAACCATTTGGGGCATTTGGCTCTTTGGATCTGATTTAGATTTGAGATTTGAGTCCATGCTTGGAATCTTGGCCCTTTTTACCTAATTTGACCAAATAAGAGTTCAAGACATGCATTGGACATGAATGTCTGAAAAGCACCGATTTTTATGATGTGTTTGATGTTAGAAACTCTTATGGAGCCTTTGGACAAGTAACCTTAAGGATTGGATGATTATTGCTTAAGCCATAAAGTGTTTTGGATCTTAAAGTTGAGATCAAGTCATTTTGGAGGGTTCTATTGGATAAAGTTGGAAACTTTATCCATCTAGACCCTATTTTGAACTAGATATGAGTTGGAGACCCTTTGGAATCAAAGAAAGTGGTTGAATGCATTAAGCTGCTGAAAACCCTGTTACCACGACATGGTGGCAGGGCGGTTCGCGACTGTTTTATCGTATTCAACACCACGACGTGGTCCAGAAGTTTATCTTCCTCAAGCATCTCAAGAAGGTATAAAGTCTTCACCTTGATGAGTTGGTTGATGGATCTATGGATTTTGTCCACTTTTCTCTATGCTTTGTTGTTTTGGAAGGTTGAATCTCCTAAAGCTTTCAACTTTATGAATCTCTAAACCATTTGGGGCATTTGGCTCTTTGGATCTGATTTAGATTTGAGATTTGAGGCCATGCTTGGAATCTTGGCCCTTTTTACCTAATTTGACCAAATAAGAGTTCAAGACATGCATTGGACATGAATGTCTAAAAAGCACCGATTTTTATGATGTGTTTGATGTTAGAAACTCTTATGGAGCCTTTGGGCAAGTAACCTTAAGGATTGGATGATTATTGCTTAAGCCATAAAGTGTTTTGGATCTTAAAGTTGAGATCAAGTCATTTTGGAGGGTTCTATTGGATAAAGTTGGAAACTTTATCCATCTAGACCCTATTTTGAACTAGATATGAGTTGGAGACCCTTTGGAATCAAAGAAAGTGGTTGAATGCATTAAGCTGCTGAAAACCCTGTTACCACGACGTGGTGGCAGGGCGGTTCGCGACTGTTTTATCGTATTCAACACCACGACGTGGTACAAGGATACCACAATGTAGCAATCAACTGAGTTCACTTTTCATGATCTTCTTGACCATTTGGCTTAGCTGGACCCAAATGGGTATTTTGGGTATTCTAGTTTATATTGAGAAGTGGTCTTTTACCTTAGTTTGGACTCTTGGTGTGAGTCGGGATCCAATTATTGATTAGATGTTATTTGGTATTGATAACTCGGGGATTTTTGCGGACCAGTAGCCAGGGAGTTAGCGATGTGATTCAGCAGTGCAAGTGAGTCTTCTCACGGTGCTCGTGAGTCGAATGCACCAATGTCGGCTCACTGAATTATGTATGTAGGATGCTAGCTATCTTTGTGACTCTTGCATGTTTGTATGAGCTTGTGTGGTAGAATAGTTGTATTTGTGATGACCGGCTGGGTCTAACTGTTATTATTGTGTTATGTTGTTTATATGCGACTGAGATTGTTGATAGTCTCTAGGGTTGCTGATAACCTGTAACATCCCAATTTTCAAGACCAAAAATTTTGTTTTTAATTAAGTAACTTATCAAACGGTTTACTGAAAACATCATCGAAACATATCATTTCATAAAACATAATCACGTGTCTTAAACCAAATCATAAAAATAGTAATAATGTCATAGTACAATCCCAAGAATCTCATAATGTGGAAATACTGTGTGTGTGATGCGCTGCTACCGTGTCGGCTCCTTCCCCTTCGAAGAAGAGGTACCTGAAAACAAAACTGGAAACTGTAAGCACAAATCTTAGTGAGCTCCCCTATCAGACATACCCTGCTAGGCATACCGGGGTGCCTAACCTACCACTGTCAGACATACCGGGGTGTCCGACCTACCCCTCCGGTTTATCTCAACCAGTTACGGGGACTATTTCACCCCTACTACTACCACATAATAACATAATATAATCATACTGTCAGGCATACCGGGGTGCCCGACCTACCCCTTCGATCCTTACAACCGTAACATGGGGACTATTCCCCTTACTACCACTATCACCTAGCATCATAACATACGTGCATATAGAACATATCAGATAGTGGCAAACCCGGGTAATTATCACAAAGACAATTACCTAACAAACAAATCCCTACTAGTGGGCCGACATTGTGGTCGTATACCCACTTCTACTGGAAGGTAACTCACCTCGTAAAGCTAAGTGTCGAATCTCATGGGAAGTAATCTCTAACAACTGCTCCGATGACTCCCGATTATCTTTTTTTTTTGAACGCTCTCCCGGCTATCATAATCATAAATACACTCAATCAGAATCTATAACACTACTTAGGGTAAAATGACCATTTTACCCTCTTGGCCTAACTTGAACCATTCCTAAGGCCCAATTCTAACTTCTTATACCTAGTGCACTCATGGCCCATCAAAGGCTCCCTAAGGGCCCACTAATGGCCCGATTTTTTGAATTGGGCCATATTCCTCAAATGAGCCCATTACAAGTCCAAAATTCCTTAGCCCAAATAATAATTTCAAAAGGCCCAACATGGCCCAATAGGTCCAATACTCTACTTCCAAATTCCCGGGCCCAGAACTATACTCCACAATGGGCCACTGGGCCCAATAGTCTAGGCCCAGCCCTTTAAGGCCTAAAAATCCCAAGGTAGCCACTCTACATGCGTACGCGGGGCGTACCTGGAACGTACGCCCAGCGTACGCTAGCCTTGACCACAAACGGGGAGTTGAACCAGTACGCGCATCGTACCAGAGTGTACGCTTAGCGTATTGGCCAGCTTTCTTGGGACTTCATTTGTGACTTAATCCATTAAGTCTTCACGTCCAAAATGTAGATCCATGTCCTTTAAGACCTCTTAATCCATAAAGTCACAAACTTTATGTGCTTGCATGCATGGGTGGGGGTCAAACATGATTTTGGTCCTTTAACAAGCTTTAAGACCATCAAACACTTGCATGGTTGTGGCTTAACCATCAAGGTCCGATTTTTATTACTCAAAGTGCTTCTAAGAGTCCAAAAGGACAACTCTTGTGTTCTGAAATTATCAAGACTCAAGCAACCTCAACAATGGAGTCCAAAAGTGACCTAAAACACCCCAAAATCAAATCTAATCATGAAATGATCAAGTTTGAAGCTTGATACCTCAAATGAGTCAGAAATGGTGCTAATCTCCTGGATCTACAAGCCTCATTTGAATCCTTGCTCCTTCTTCAAACTCCTTTCTCTTCTAAATACCAAATTAACACTAAAATGCTCTCAAGTGGCTTCCAAATAACAAGAACACACAAATATGAGTTAGGGTTTTCGTGGTGGCTGTCTAAGGGTGAGAGAGAGGTTGGACCAAAGGCATAAGGTCCTTTATATAGGGATCAAACCCTAAAATTTAGGGTTTTAGAACCTGCATACGTACGATGGGTGTACTCTTGCTACGCTGGACGTACCAGCATGGCCTCCGCGTTCCAGTTCCTTGAGTACACTGAGCGTACATGGCAAGGTACGTGCTTCCTCAGCCCAATCACAAGGGCCCAAAGGTCCAAGCCCAACCTTATAAAACTAATAACCTTATACAAATAAAATATTAGTACCTTATAAATCCTGGATGCTACAAATCTCCCCCACTTGAATTAGACTTTGTCCTCGAAGTCTGCTGCTGCTGTCGGGAATAACTCGGGGTAATGCTCCCTCATCTCGTCTTCTAGCTCCCACGTCCATTCCGATCCCTTGCGGTGCTGCCACTGCACCTTCACCAATTTTACTTCCTTGTTCCTCAACGCCTTCGTCTTCCTGTCTAGAATAGCTATTGGCCGCTCAATGTAGTTCAGGCTGTCGTCCACCTGAATATCCTCCAGAGGCACCACTACAGATTCGTCTACCAGGCACTTCCGCAGGTGGGAGACGTGAAAGGTACTGTGAATCTGGCTATGCTCGGCTGGCAGATCCAGCCTATACGCCACCTTGCCCGCTCGGGCTGCAACCCTGAAAGGATCGATGTACATGGGGCCTAACTTGCCCCGATTCCTGAACCGGATGACACCTTTCCAAGGTGACACCTTCAGGAGAACCATATCCCCGACCTGGAATTCCAGGTCTGAACGGCGCTTGTCGGCATAACTTTTCTGCCGACTCTGAGCAGTCTGAAGCCTGCCCCGGACCTGCTGGATCCTCTCCGTCGTCTTGAGTACCACTTCGGTACTCCCCATGACCGTCTGTCCAACCTCACCCCAGCAAATCGGGATCCTGCACTTCCTCCCGTACAACATCTCGAAGGGAGGACGGTCGATGTTCGCGTGGTAGCTATTATTGTAGGAAAACTCTGGCAAGGGAAGGTAGGTATCCCAGCTACCACCAAAGTATAGAACGCATGCACGCAGCAAATCCTCCAAAGTCTGGATAGTTCGCTCGCTCTGACCATCCGTATGCGAGTGAAAAGTGGTGCTAAATTGCAGACGAGTACCCAACTCGTCGTGAAACTTCTTCCAGAATCTGGAAGTGAACCGTACGTCTCTGTCAGAAATCACGAAGACTGGCACTCCGTGTCGAGCTACTACCTCTCAGATGTAGATATTGGCCAACTTCTCGGCCGAGATACTTTCCTGGATCGGGATGAAATGAGCACTCTTGGTCAATCAATCCACGATGACCCAAATCGAATCCACTCCCCGTGCGGTCCTGGGAAGCTTTGTGATGAAATCCATAGTAATATATTCCTATTTCCACATAGGGATATCTAACAGAGGTGTCTTGCCATGAGGCTTCTGGTGCTCTGCCTTGACCTTCATGCAGGTCATGCATCTCTCGACGTACCAGACTACATCCCGCTTCATGTGTCACACCCCCGAACCGGAACGGCGGAAACGTCCGGGGGCGAATGACTTCATCTTGTAATATCATAACAAGTTTATATAAATGAAACATAGACAATCATCATCACCATACATAAAATATAACAACATACATGGTTTGCATCATTATATCCATTCATAAATTACATCCCAAAAATTAACAAGTGTATGGTGAAAACAAACTACAACAATTTCCCAAAAGTCCAAAGCTGCCAACCTGCTTAATGAGTTCCTGAGAATACAAGTTATTTTGAAAAGCGTCAACATATAAAATGTTGGTGAGTTCATAAGCATGTTTATATGAAAACTTTACGTTGGTTTGAAAACTCCAGAAAATCCGATATTTTCTGTAAAAATAGGTTGTGAGTTTTGTTTCAAATCTTGTATTATAGCATGTGTATCCTTGTTTTATCTTATTTGAAAAATGTACAGAGAGTGATTCCCAGAAAATCATGTATTTTTTGTGTCATGAGAAATTGTGGTCTTAAACCCAAAGACCGGAGTGAGGTGGATAGTACAAATAATCAACACAGTGTTTATACTTTGCAAAACTGAGTGGTATGTATATTCAACGTAAAACTTATAATAGTTTTGTTATTCTCTACGTGATTCGTTATAACCATACTAATATGACGGAGTGCCTGTCTTGACGTTCTTCAGGCGTCGGTTTCTGAAAAGACATTTGTCACCCTATACTGGCCTGTCTAGCTGTAGCGAGCAACTTAGGTGTGGGGTGTCAACCCCGTATAGATCTATACACAAATTCTCGTTCTCCCTCCAAGAGACTTTGGTTATAACTACAGGGCTTACGGTGTACACTAAGGTAGGTACGGTGAAGGTGCGTCTCACAAGAGCCTTAACGAAATTTCTACGTGAATAGTGTGTTTCATTATTTTAGCGTTAAAATAATGTTACAAGTGTATATTTTTTAATATAACTCATAAATAGTAAAAATGTAATCATTTTTATCGGGAGTGTCAGAATAGTTCGTTGTTTCATCGTTGTTATCAAAACAGTCAATTGTTAAAGATATGTTCACGAGAGGTCTAATTTACATAAAATTGACACTAAGGCCCAATTAACATAAAAGATGTCATATAAGGCCCAATTAGGATAGAAGGGTCATATAGTGCCCAATTTTTGGTCCAAATTGTTATAGGTGGCCCATTTTACTACTAAATAATCCAATTTCAGTCCATTTTATATAAAAAGTCATTTTTAGCCCAAATTTGTTAAATAGTCCATTTTCGGCCCATTGTAAATGAAAATGTCTTAAAAAGCTCCTTTTTACCAAAAATGACCCTTTTAGTCCAAAAACACCGAAATTGACAATAAACGTCTTATTTTCATCAAAAATGACACTTTTGGCCTAATAAAACCGTGAATGACATTTAAAAGCCCATTTTTATCAAAAATGACACTTTAGGCGCAATAATACCGTGAATGTCATTAAAAGCCCATTTTTATCAAAAATGACACTTTAGGCCCAATAATACCGTGAATGTCATTAAAAGCCCATTTTTTTTTTATCAAAAATGACACTTTTGGCCCATGAAACCGTGAATGACATTAAAAGCCCATTTTTATCAAAAATGACACTTTAGGCCCAATAATACCGTGAATGTCATCAAAAGCCCATTTTTATAAAAAATGACACTTTTGGCCCATGAAACCGTGAATGACAATAAAAGCCCATTTTTATCAAAAATGACACTTTAGGCCCAATAATGCCGTGAATGTCATTAAAAGCCCATTTTTATGAAAAATAACAAATATGGCCCATTTTTATGATTTCTTTAGTTTTATTGTGAATATTCAAACTTACTTAACATCATTAACCAAACATAAGAAGTTACATAATGTAAGTTATTCCAACAACTTCAAGGTTTGGGTAAATCTCGAAATATTGGAGTTTTTAGCATAATATCACAATATATTAACACATATATCACACAAAACATACACATGCAAGTATACATACTAAGATTTTTCACAAAACTAGCTCGTATTCTCCCCCAAAAGATAGTAAATCACGAAAACAAGGGGTATGAAGCTCACCTTGAGGTTTGATCGGTGTTGAAGAGAAGAGAGAAGGAAGTTTTTGGCCTTAGCTGGCTTCTTGGAGAGGTTTTCGGTGTTGATAGGGTTCTAAGAAGCATGAATACGAAATGAAGTTGTATAAGGAAGAATTCTTAGTGTAACATGAAATAAGAATAAGGAGTTTGTCAAGAACTTACCAAGTATGGAACTTTGTAGAAAAATCCACTTGAAAGCACACCAAAACTCAAGATTTTAGTGAAATGGAGTGAATAAGTTTTGAGAGTTGAGAGAAAATATGGAGTGAATGGAGTTTGAAATGGAGAGTGAAGTGAGAAATGAGAGAGGTGAGGGTGGTCTCGGCCGATGAGGAGGGATAAGGGGGGAAGAAATGACTAGCCTAGATATTTGATGGACAAACTTTTCCCTCCTAGTTACATGTTAGTTTATAACATTGATATATGTTATATAATTATGAGGTGGCACTCAAATGTCTACCCCTTTTTTTATAACCGAAAATAGAAGAGGGAAGGAAAGAAAAGAATGTTGGGCTTGGATTTGAATTGCAACCGAGAACACATTAGCCCAATAGAGATTTTTCGGCCCATGAGGGCCCACATACGAGTTTGCGGCCCAAAAGGGGTAAGTGAAAGGGTTCTCGGCCCAAATAGGGCCCATTAAGTCTTAAATAATTCCTCATGGCCCAATAAGGCCCATTAGGAGGTTTACGGCCCAATATTATGTTGATGAAGAGTTTTCGGCCCAACTATGGCCCAAATAAAGGTTCTCGGCCCATAACATGGTTAACTAGGGCTTTTGGCCCAAGAGGGCCCAATAAGAGAGTTTTGGCCCAATAAGAAGTTTGGACCGAGAGAGTTTGGGTTAAGGCTCAAAGTTGAGTGATCATTGCTCATTGAGTTATATTTTAGGTTTACACGAAGAAGGTTTCGACTTAAACAAATTCTGGATGTATAAATTCGTATTGTATTGAAATTAACTTATAATGCACATAGTGTTACATAGTTACACAAATGATGCTAGTTGTATATGGATAGGGATTTCTAGCCTTAAAATGCTAGTTGTGACATCATGCAGGGCCACCAGTAATCAGGACGAAGATCTCTGTTGATATTGCCATATTTATACATATTTTTAGGCAATGTTTATTTACATTTTTATTGATATTTTGGTTATTTGCATGGAATTATGGTACTTATAAGGATAAATTGTTATTTGTTTGTCAATATAGAGCATTTTCGAAGAAAGGGACCAGAATTGACAATCCTAGGAACATTGGAGACTTGGAGTACAAAAGTTGAAGAAATTCACAGATTTAACTGATGCCACGACGTGAACCATAAGCCCACGACGTGGCATGAATATTCCAGAAGATAAGTACACGCGAAGCAAGAATCCTTGCCTGATACGGATAACTCTCGAACCACGATGTGAAGCTTCCTGTCACGACGTGGATAACGATTTTCGGGAAAACTATATAAACTCTTGGCCTTTACGACTTGGGGGACTTTTTGCTGCCTTGAGGCGTTCCTGGAGACGATTTTCAAAGGAAGAGAAGTTCTGGAATAGGCTTTCAACACCAAGGAAGAAGAAGTTCATACTTTGATTCATAGTTTGGTACACTTTTATTATGTTTTTGATTATGGATTTTGTTTGCTTAGTTGCTAGGATGTCTAGCTAAATCTAGCTGCTTCTATTAGCTAGATGAAGCTGGAACTCATGGAGTATTTACTTTAGCTTTGAATTACTAGTTGGTTAAGACTTGTGTTGGATTAATTTTGCCTAGCATGTTTGTTTTAGTAGTTGATTGCTTTGATGTCTTATTCTGTGTAGTTGATGACCATCAAATTGCATAAATTAGAATACCTGGTAATTTAGTGAATATTAAATTATTGGAGCTAGGATTAAACCAATCTTAGTTAAGCAATTAATTATTAAATTAGGTTGTGCTAGAGAACTCAAATTATGACTGTAATTGTGTTTTATCAAACCAATCTTACATAACTCCAATTTCATTTAATAATTGATTTTGTGTTAACTATTGTGTGACCATACATAGATTTACATGAATTGATTAATGTTAGTAGATTTAGAACTAAATTGCTAATACTGTCTTAATTGGCAACCAACAGTAATTGTCATAGCTAATTTATAATCCATTGAGTGAAAGTGGATTCGAACTAACAGAAGTGTTTGTTTATTGATTGAATTTGTGTTAAAGAATTAAGTTCATCTGAACTTGCAAAATTAGATAAAACCCCTTCCTTTGTTAAAAATTAGGTTAATAGTAAGTTGATTAATTAGTTAACACCGTTCCCTGTGATCGACACCCGACTTACCCAACTATTCTATAATTCGACTAGGTACACTGCCTAGGTGCAGTTAAGTTAGTTAAGTTCGTTAGGTTATAAATATAAAATTAGTGGGTACTTTTGTGCACATCATCTGTACATCTTCCTCGCCCCGGGATGAATGGAAAATAGAGGATTTATGCGCCTCCTCCATCAGAACCTGGCGCACACCTCCATGATATGGAACCCACACCCTGCAATGTAATGTCAATAAACCTCGGCTATCATAGTCGAAGGAGGAAACCTGAACCACAATACGCTCGCTCTTCCGATGTTCCTCCTTCATAGCCTCATGCTGAACCTCTCGGATCTGCTCCAGAAGCGGAGTCACCACCATCATCCGCAGGTAAATGTCTCTGATCGGGGCTGCCTTGCGGCTAAGAGCATCGACCACCACATTGGCCTTTCCCAGGTGGTAAAGGATCTCACAGTCGTAATCCTTTACCACATCTAGCCACCGACGTTGTCTCATGTTCAGATTTGGCTGATCCATGAGGTACCTCTGTTGGGTTATGAGCATTCTAACACTCCTAAGTGTACATGCAACCCTAAATACCTTGGATCTATGTTTTCTCTATTATACATACAATTATGAACATCCAAGGTATTATCCTAATCTAGCATACAAAATAATAAATATAACAAGATAGAATACATACCTCTTTGATGTAGAATGTCTTCATGATGCTTGAGTGCCTAGTGCCCCAAGTGTGACACCTCAAATGGTTCACACAACACCAAATACACTTGGAATAACTTGAGAGAAACTTGAACACTCCTTGAAATCGTCTAACCCTCACACTCACACATTAGTGCCCGATTTCTTAAGCCATGGGATTCTTTTATATGGTGACTATTAGGGTTACACCATGTAACTCATAACTTTACCCATTCCTTATGCTCCATGGATTTTAACCTCCATGGAGTATCCATGGGTCACCCCATGGACTTAGTCCAACATAAGGAATCTTGGATCACAAGCCCACATATATAAGAATGAATGATTTACACAATCAACCCATATATTTAATTAGTCTCCTTTTGATCACTTAATTAATTCCAAATTAATTCTTGATCAATACTAATTAAATAACCTTATTAATATATTAGAACTTATAATATATTAACCAACCTTAAGTGTTATTTCTCTCATTATAGTCTATCCAAATGCATGATGCCATGCAACCCAAATGGACCATGCCGGGTCGGGTCAAGTCTTACCAATTATAGTTATGGACTTAGACATTAATCCAACAGTCTCCCACTTGGATAAGTCTAAAACTATTATTGTGTATGACTTCAGGCACCGATCAGCAATCATAGCTCTCAAAAGCTTCTGTCGAACTCTGACCTTGTCGGTGAACTCTGACCTTTGTCAATGACTTGTCCATTAGATAAGGGATCATATATTCCTCCATTCTAGATATCATATGGACTGAGACATGGATTATCAATCATTCTCTCTGTCCATTTGTTGTTTCCCGATTTCCGATTCATGATGTCTGACTGATTGAACAAATCAAATCAGTCCTGGCTTGGCCAAGCACTCACATGTATCATCTTTAAATCATCGAGGGGCCCACAGATATCGCTTTTATCCCGAAGGTAAAAGGAATGGATAAACTTCGACTCATATGGCTTGTTCTACTACTTGTTGAATCATACACAAAGGCACGCTTTATAACATCGAGTTACCAATGCGTTTTCGTGCAATCAATGTATAATCAACTCATAGTAACAACTCATATCTCTAGGTTTGAAGAATATAAGATATTATCGTCTCATGATCACTCGTGATAAAATCCATGAAGTGATTCAAATGAGCGCGGGTTGAATCCAATACTCAGAACTTATGAGCACTCATGAGTGTTGTAGCACCACTTTGTCCACCAACTTGGACCTCTACAAACCAACCCATGACAGTCTTGATTCATATCTACTTCCAACATATGACCGACTGTGGATGGTTTGAATAACTTAATCATTCAGGAAGAGCGACTTAGTTATTCTGGAAGTCAAAACATGCAAAGTGAAACACAAGAATAAATGAATCAAATATGGTATCAAACCCTATGAATATAAATAAACACTTTTATTTATCACCATACTGATTACTTATTATTCATTGTTTCGGTTTTATCAACTTTATACTTGAATTTAAAACAATAGTTGTCCCATGCTCCAAGCATGTACACTATGTTTTCTAAACACTAGTCATGCCATACACCAAGTATGCATATTATGTTTGTCTATGATCTTTACTTTGTAAAATAGATCAATTGAACATCACTCCAATGATCCTCTTTTCACAGTCCCAAATCCTTACTGCAAATGCAAGAATTCCAAATTCATGCCATTTACTGAAATCTGTTAGATTCTAAACTTATATGCATTGATCCTCTTAATGATTATGCACAAAGTCAGAAAAACTTGACAACAATCATTACAGAGCATTCCAAAGGAGATCAGCTCCTTGGAAACATCCTTCTTTCATTAAGTTTCCTAATCTTACACAGATTGAATAATTTCTAACTTTGAAACATTTCCATATTCCATTTTGACTATCACTTCTGAACAAGAGTTGCCTCCTTACAGATTATGTCAATATGGTCCTTCCAGAATTAACATTATACTTCCAACTGTGCTTGAGCAACCAATCTTTGGTAAACCTTAGATTGTCCTCGACAATTGCTTAATCATTTTAGTCATATCCAATTCTAGACCTTTTCCCTTCATAATGCCCCAGGCATTTGGAAAATTTTAGAAAGGATGAATATAGCACATGTAATCGATCCTATATCCGAAGCATATGGGACACGATTCATGATGTCTCACATAAAGACTAAACCAGTCTTTTGCTATAATATTTCCATTTCAATTTGCCAAGCTCTCAAAATTCAGATTATGAAAAGGGATGCCGTAATCATAATCGAATTTTAGAACGCAAATAATGGACCCATATATAGAATTTCCTTATGTTGAGCCATTCCAACATGAAATTCATATATATATCCTTGATTAAATACGATTAAAATCTCAATCTAAGCTTTTAGAATTGAAATGAAGTATAATTTCCTCTCCCTTAATTATAGCAAAACAACTTTTTCAACCCCTGCAACCTCACGAATTGAAACTTTTGTTTTCTATAATTAACATTGCTAACTTGCAACCTTTGTCATAATTATCATGCTCCCACTAACATGATGATTATTAGCATAACACTTATGCTCCCACTAGCTCTGACATGTACTCAAAAATCAGCTGACTTTCTTACCAAAGTTCAGATTTTTGATACTAGATTGTTTTGATAAAACTTTATCAAAATCATACACCTCTCTTAGATAGCTCACATGTGTGTCTAAACAATTTTAGAACTATGAAAAAGGGATGCCGTAATCATAGTCTCAATTGTTTAGACCTTTGCCACTTCTCACAAGTCCATGTTAGTGTGCCGGTAAACCACACACGCTCCACTAACGACTTTGAGAATGCAAATATCACAATTGCTATCTAGCTAAAATCTACTTAGTGAAAGTGTTTCCTCACCATCATTTTCATGAATCGGAGAGAAACCTTATGACACTTAGATTTAATAGTGTATGTGTTCTTATCCATGTGAATTTGTCAAAACCATAATCACAAGACAAGGTTAGTGACAAATCCAAACTCATATTGATTAAACTTGTGCAATCTTAAATTCTTGCCATTTGGCAGCTCAGGTGCCTGCCATTGCTTCCAAGTAGTTGTGCAACCAATTGAGAACTCTCAGAACTCCTATGCAAAGCCAACTTGAATAGGCACAAAAATTTCAACACGATAGGTTATAAACCTCAAGTCGTGTGCTAGTGAAGGACTTTAGGTTTTATTCTTGATTAAGTCTTGAAACTTTCAAGAGCTTTAAGACTCCCACTGTCCTCTTGACATATAAGACTCCCTTGTCAAATATTCAAGAGATAGTGCGAATTCTTTATCAAGACTAACACTTTACACAATTGGCCTAAGTTGGTCTCTGTTTTATCCAAAACATCACAACTTACCAATTTCAAATGTACAAGAGTAGATAACCTTTTACTCTTACATTTGACTAGTGTTAACAAACCCTCTTTAAGATATGTCACTCAAGTTACAATCTTGGAGTATGACTCTAAGAATTGTTTTGGAACGAAGTATGACTCATCTTTTTGATTTAACCATTTCAACAATTCATGACTCCTCTTCTTAGTCATAAGAATGCACTAAGATGACTTTAGAGGACCAATTGTGATATGGTATCTTAATCATTAAGATGATCATAAACATGATACTAAAGTACTCTCCCATCTTTTCAGATTTGAGAAACTTTTATCTTTCTGCCATACTTTGATTCTTCTTATTCGTTCTGTCTCACATTGAAACTTCTCCAATGCTACAGACTTATACTTAAACTTATAAGTATAACCATATTTACTGAACTTAAGTAAATCATGACGAATAGTCTTCTTGATCTTTTGTGGTGGACTTGACCAGTGCACAAGAATGGGTACTCGATCCCTTAGTCCTTTCCTTATTCACATAAGGAATTAGTCTTAATTTTCCAAGCTGAAAGTTCTCATTCATCATACTATACAACTTGCATGATTCCAAGTTTCGGTCCAATTGAACCTTGGGTGATGAGAATCTTTCCTTATTTGGTAATATTAGACACTACCACAACCGAAAGAATCAAATCCATTTTTCCAATATTGCTATCAATGGAATCTTATAAGCAACAACTTTTCACAAATGCCATTGTAAGGATACTTAAAATAAATAAAATCAAAACCTTTTTCTTTTATTTTAAAACTTTGCGGAAAAACTTATCCTTACAATCCATATG
Source organism: Lactuca virosa (assembly GCF_052849685.1). Taxonomy (NCBI): domain Eukaryota; kingdom Viridiplantae; phylum Streptophyta; class Magnoliopsida; order Asterales; family Asteraceae; genus Lactuca; species Lactuca virosa. Next base: position 134,504,863 of record NC_136430.1, read on the forward strand.
AAAACATTGTTGTTATCTATTCCTAAGCAATATAAATATCATAACTCTTAAGTAATAGCCCAAAATTCTGATCACCGAACCATGCGATTGAAATCCATCTTCGCGATTAGAATCAGCATGTACTTAATAGAGTTAGACAATGGACTTTACCTGAAGTAGAGACAAACTTATTGACTTTAACATCCTTAGGTAAATTTGGCAGCTTCGTAACTAAAGCCCCTTCCTTTGGCAATAGTTACCTATGGACCCTTGATAATGGGACTATCTCAGACTTCGCCTCTCTCTTTACCATTGGGTCAACCGAGTTGACTATGGCCGATCCCTTTCCATTGGGAAGAGAGAGCTTTACTGGATATCCAATGTCATCATTGTCAATGTCCATAGCGTTTTAGGAAGTTGATCTTAGCAAATAGATAAGATCATTAAGGGTCTTGTCTTAGTCTGTTTCATAGGATTCCCAAAAGAACTCACTATGTGACTTAGAAAGTAGTTGAGCCACCAACTTTCTCAAGACTTTGACACCCAACTCTCCCGGCTTGTCAATATGTGACTACATCTCCAAGATGTGATCACACCTAGACCTTGCCTTGCCAATAGGGCTTGAGTGACCTTAAACTTTTTAGGAACTTGTGGGTTAGGGAGAATGATTGGAGGAGGTGAAAGAAGTATGATATCCATGGGACATCATCTTCATTAAGGAAAGCTTGTTTCAAGAGATTTGGGAAGATCATAAATGTCTAGACCAGACATATTTTTGGGAGATATTCAAGATAGTTGATTTAAAGTCCTTAATATGACACCCAATATGAAATATTAAGGCTAGGACCCAACAAACTATTTTATAACTTAGAAGAGGGATGCCGTAATCCAAGCTATAAAATATTTGAAGGTAGGTGAATGACGATTCACCAATTTCCACCATGAAAAACGAAATAATTTATTAGGTTTTAATTGGATTTGAAAGTCCTAGATCTTTGAGATTCATTGAACTGTTCAAAGGCATGTTTCAATCTCGAGTGTGCCCTTCAGGTTTTGTGACTGGGATGCCGAGGATCACAAAACAAGGTGTGAATAACCATGCAAATATACTTGGTACCCTTAATATTTACCCCTTAATCAGTGTGCCGGTTAACCACACACGCTCCACCGATACTATGATAAATATTAAGTTACCCTTTGCCTACCTTGTTAAGTCCAGGTTAGTGTGCCGGTTAACCACACACACTCCACTAACGACTTAAGCAAAGTGCAAAGTGTAATTTCATGGGTTAGCACCAAATTCACATTTTCCTAAGTAACTAAGATTGGGTATTAATAAGAGTTTAGTTACTTAGTATTTATCATTAATACTTTTAATGAAAGGAGAATTATAGTCCTTGTCCTACCCGTTCGGCTAACGACCCTCCACCAGTCAAGGAAGCGGTGGGTGAGAGTGGACACCCATTAAACTGCCATTTTATAGGCAGTAACCTTATACCCCCCTTATAGACCGGCTTCGTGAATGAGGCCTACTAACGGTAAGACTGACTTTACTCTTATACATATATATAAATATTATTAACTTATAATATTATAAAGTATAAGGGTTGAATTTTAACTTTTAAAATTCTAAGGGTTAACTTGGAATTAAAGTATTCATAAGTGAAAACTTTTCAAATTCCAAAACTTGAGGGCAAGTTTTGAAACTATTCAAAACTAATTAATTCCATAACTTATGAGTTTAAAGTAGTTTTAATTAAAAAAAAAAAACTCTTCAAGTTCCATAACTTGAGGACAAGTTATGGAAGACTTTAAACTAATTAATAAAAAAAATAACTTTTTTTTTATTGTAACTTATGGAACTAATTAAGGTTACACTTTTTTTTTAATTTAATGAAGAGACTCTTGAACCTCCATAACTTGAGGACAAGTTATGGAGTCATAAAACCATTTAATTAGAACAAGACTCTTCATTTTGTAACCTTTGCCAACTTTTATGAGTTTTATGATTCTTAAATTTGACTTTTCATATAACTTGAGGACAAGTTACAAAAACACACTTTGGAATCAACTCTTAGATTAAAATGGATTGAAAACAACTATTTCACACAACTTTTCTATTAATCTAAGAACCTCATAAGAACAAGATAATTCAAATCATCAATCTTCAAGAAATTAGCATGAACATACAAACTAATACAAATCTTGAAATTATGACAATTATCTTAGAAATTGGATTAGCATGAACATTACCACATCAAAAACAAGTTTATAAGTCCAAAAACATCTTAGGGTAATTTTCCTAGTCCAATTCCAGCCAAAACAATCGAATATATGCATTCAACTCGATTTTTCAGCTACTTTTGCAAGTATAACAAGAAAACAAACCTAGACTCTGATACCAATGTTGGGTTATGAGCATTCTAACACTCCTAAGTGTACATGCAACCCTAAATACATTGGATCTATGTTTTCTCTATTATACATACAATTATGAACATCCAAGGTATTATCCTAATCTAGCATACAAAATAATAAATATAACAAGATAGAATACATACCTCTTTGATGTAGAATGTCTTCATGAAGCTTGAGTGCCTAGTGCCCCAAGTGTGACACCTCAAATGGTTCACACAACACCAAATACACTTGGAATAACTTGAGAGAAACTTGAACACTCCTTGAAATCGTCTAGCCCTCACACTCACACATTAGTGCCCGATTTCTTGAGCCATAGGATTCTTTTATATGGTGGCTATTAGGGTTACACCATGTAACTCATAACTTTACCCATTCCTTATGCTCCATGGATTTTAACCTCCATGGAGTATCCATGGGTCACCCCATGGACTTAGTCCAACATAAGGAATCTTGGATCACAAGCCCACATATATAAGAATGAATGATTTACACAATCAACCCATATATTTAATTAGTCTCCTTTTGATCACTTAATTAATTCCAAATTAATTCTTGATCAATACTAATTAAATAACCTTATTAATATATTAGAACTTATAATATTAACCAACCTTAAGTGTTATTTCTCTCATTATAGTCTATCCAAATGCATGATGCCATGCAACCCAAATGGACCATGTCGGGTCGGGTCAAGTCTTACCAATTATAGTTATGGACTTAGACATTAATCCAACAACCTCAGACTCTTGTGATCCATGTAAATGGTACAACGGACCCCATAGAGGTAATGTCGCCAAATCTTTAGGGCTAAGACGACCGCCCCCAACTCCAAATCGTGCTTCATGTAGTTCGCCTCGTGAGGCTTTAGCTGCCTCGAGGCGTAGGCGATGATGTGCCCTCTCTGCATCAGTACTGCGCCCAAACCTGAAATGGACGCATCGCAGTATACTATGAAATCCTCCACGCCCTTTGGCAGGTCGAGGATCAGCGCCTTGCATATTCTCTGCCTCAATGTCTCAAACGCTGCCTGCTGCTTAGGCCCCCAGCGGAATACAACGACTTTCTTCGTCAGCCAGGTCAAGGGTACGGCTATCTTGGAGAAATCCTGAATGAATCTCCTGTAATAGCCTGCCAATCCCAGGAAACTCCGAATCTTAGATGGAGACTTCGGAACATTCCATCTCATCACGGCCTCCACCTTGGCCGGGTCAACCAAAATCTCATTCTGGTTGACAAGGTGCCCAAGAAACTGTACCTCGCGCAACCAGAACTCGCACTTAGAGAACTTGGCGTACAAGCTCTCCCTCCTAAAGGTATCCAGCACCTCTCGGAAGTGCTCCTCGTGCTGCTCCTGCGTCTTGGAATAAACCAAGATGTCATCGATGAAAACTATCACAGACCGATCCAACATCGGCCTGCATACGCGGTTCATGAGGTCCATGAACGTGACAGGAGCATTGGTGAGCCCGAAGGGCATCACCACGAACTCGTAGTGTCCATAGCGAGTCCGGAACGCAGTCTTCTATACATCCTCATCTCTGACCCTCATCTGATGGTAGCCTGAACGTAAATCTATCTTGGAAAACCAAGATGCCCCATGTAGCTGGTCGAAGATATCATCAATCCTCGGGAGTGGGTAACGGTTCTTCATCGTTACCTTGTTCAGCTCCCGGTAATCTATACACATCCGATGCGACCCGTCCTTCTTCTTCACGAACAGAATCGGGGCTCCCCTGGGTGAACTGCTCGGTCTGATGAATCCCTTGTCTAACAGCTCCTGCAGTTGTGTAGACAACTCCTGCATCTCGGGAGGAGCCAACCGATACGGTGTCTTGGCTATCGGAGTCACACCCGGGACTAGGTCGATCCTAAACTCCACCTGTCTCTCCGGAGGTATCCCACAAAAATCCTCTGGAAACACATCCGGGTACTCTCGCACCATTGGCACATCACTCACAGTCGCCTTACCCTCCTCCTGGGTATCCATGACATAGGCGACATATCTGGCGCAACCCTGCTGAAGGTAGCGCCTAGCCTTCGCTGCTGAGCATAAAGTTGGTCCATGTTGTGGCCTCTCGCCCTGAATCACCAGCTCTCCCCCACTTGGGTTCCTGACGCGTACCAACTATTGCGCGCAGTCGATCACAGCCCCACTAGGGCCCAACCAGTCAATACTGATGATGACCTTGTTCCCACACAATGGTATGGGAACCAAGTCTACCAGGTAGCGCTCCTCGAACAGCCTCACAACACAATCTCTGAAAACCTCTGATGCTCGAACTGATCGGTCATCAGCAATCTCAACCTCTAGAGGGCAATCCAACATGCCCAAAGACTTAGGGAACCTCTTGCTAAATGCAAGAGAGACAAATGATTGGGTAGCACCCGAATCGAACAACACCTGAACTGGAATATTGTTCACATGGAACAACCCTAAACAAAACACATAACATGGCACATAAATATCATAAACAACATATAATAAAAGCTAGGGAGAAGAAATCATATACGTCACCACATCGGGTGCGACGCGTGCCTCCTTGGTAGTCAACTGGAAGGCTCGACTCCTCACCACTGAAGCCTCTGACTTGCCCTGCTGGCCATCAGTGATCCGCAGGGGTCGCTGGAGCTGGCGCCGCCACTGGCGCTGCTTTTGCTGTCAATCTCAGGCAGTTGGCCGTTTTATGGCCTCGCTGGTTGCAGTGAAAACACATCAACTCCGATGTCAGAATGGTGGGGGTAGGGGCTGTACAATCCTTGCTGAAATTCCCCGTCTTGCCGCACTTGTAGCACCCCGATGACCCTATTCTACAAACCCCCTCATGTGGCTTGCCGCACTTCCCGCAGCGGCTCCGGCCCTGATGGCCCTTCGACTTAGAGTCGAACCCATTGGGTTTCTTCCCTGAAAGCCCAGTACCTTGCTCAGTCTCCGCCTTCCTCTTACGGATGTGCTCAATGTCAAGCTCCCTCTCCCTCTCCCTGACGATCATGGAATCCAGGGCCGGGCATGCTGAGTAACTGACATGCTCCCGAATATCAGCTCTCAACATGTCATGATAGCGGGTCTTCCGCATCTCCTCATCTCCTGCATACTGAGGCACCAATAAGGCACTTTTCCCGAAACTTGGCGGTAATCTCCGCCACCGTCTCAGTAGTCTGTCTCATGTCGAGGAACTCCCTGGCCAGCTGCTGAAGCTCCACAGCCGGCGCAAACTCATCCCTAAACCTGTTCACAAAGTCAGACCAGGTCATAGCCTCAATGGCTAAGGCTCCCAAAGAATCACCAACCGACGCCCAGTAATCTCTAGCCCTGTCCCTCAAGCAACCTGCAGCATACCGAACCTTCGACCCCTCAAGGCAGAAGCTCGTCAACTGGGCAGTTCCATGTCTACAATCCATCTCCTGGCAGCAATGGGGTCCTTCACCCCGTGGAAGTATGGCGCACCGCATCCCCTGAAGTCCTTAAAGGACAGTGTGCGCGCCCCTGACTGGCTAGATGCCCAATCACTCCTAAACGCCCTGAGACGATCCTCCATCAGCTTGATAATCCCTTCCTTGATCGACCCGAAAATCACCGGATTCGACTCAAGGATGCCTCTAGTGATCTCGGAAGCAATGAACTCACGTAGTCCCTCATCAAGTGGTTCGACACCTGATCCCGAACCTGATCCTGAGCCTGATCCTGAAACAAAACACATAATCGTCAGGGTCATACATAACCTCGAGAGGTCTCACACATTCTACAAGTTCCCTGGTTCTATCTCGGCCCTCCTTGACTCGAGTACAGATCCTCTACTTTCAGTAGTACGGGCCCATACTACCTTCCACATCTATCCGTACTTTCCTCAAGGATTGCCTTGACTTCACCAAGTCCCTTCTACTACTACTGCTCACTGCACTAGTCTCATCCTAGGCTTACCCTAGGGTAATTCTCCGACCTACTCTCCGCCATCAGCTGTATAAGGAATCCCTGTTACCTTTACCTAACTAGCTTGCGAATACCATTACATATTACTAAGACCAGATAATTCTTCGAATGAGAGGTCATACCCTACAACGGCTGGACTCAAACAAGAGTTGCGCAATAGGGCTAGACCTAACCTTCTGAAATTATTTAGTCCTCGCAATATGTAACTTAACGTATTCTTTTACTAGTTAGCTAAAGATAACTAGAACTCCTAAAAGCACAAAGCAAGCAGCATTCGAGCATCGAGTAACCATACCAAGCATATCCTACTCAGGTCATCGTATTACTGACTAATCAATTCTAGCATGTAACTCAATAAGCACATATAGCAGGCACATAAGGCATCTACCTATATCCTTAGCCCTAATCTAGCATTCAATTCTCATACACAGACAATAGGCATATAAGGCATCATTCCTAGATCCTTGGCCCTAATCTAGCATGCAGTTCACATAAGCATATCATATCGTAACATAACATGAATGGGTATCTTGGGGAAAACTTACTCGAGCTCGGCCGGTCGCACGCATCACCCACCTTGTTCTTTCTCAAAACTCCTTATTTTAGATTTTAAAAAAACTATTTTCTTGTAAAAATATTTCAAACCCTCGATTTGAGTCCAGACACTCCCGAAGGTGTGTCCGAATCCCTCAAACCAAGGCTTTGATGCCAACTTGTAACATCCCAATTTTCAAGACCAAAAATTTTGTTTTTAATTAAGTAACTTATCAAACGGTTTACTGAAAACATAATCGAAACATATCATTTCATAAAACATAATCACGTGTCTCAAGCCAAATCATAAAAATAATAATGTCAGAGTACAATCCCAAGAATCTCATAATGCGGAAATATTGTGTGTGTGATGCGCTGCTACCGTGCCGGCTCCTTCCCCCTCGAAGAAGAGGTACCTGAAAACAAAACTGGAAACTGTAAGCACAAATCTTAGTGAGTTCCCCTATCATACCACATACCATACTATAAACATACTGTCAGGCATATCTGGGTGCCCGACCTACCCTGCTAGGCATACCGGGGTGCCTAACCTACCCCTGTCAGACATACCGGGGTGTCCGACCTACCCCTCCGGTTTATCTCAACCGGTTACGTTGACTATTTCACCCCCTACTACTACCACATAATAACATAACATAATCATACTGTCCGGCATACCGGGATGCCCGACCTACCCCTTCGATCCTTACAACCGTAACATGGGGACTATTCCCCTTACTACCACTATCACCTAGCATCATAACATACGTGCATATAGAACATATCAGATAGTGGCAAACTCGGGTAATTATCACAAAGACAATTACCTAACAAACAAATCCCTACTAGTGGGCCGGCATTATGGTCGTAGACCCACTTCTACTTGAAGGTAACTCACCTTGTAAAGTTGAGTGTCGAATCTCACGGGAAGTAATCTCAAACAGCTGCTCCGATGACTCCCGCCTATCATAATCATAAACACGCTCAATCAGAATCTATAACACTACTTAGGGTAAAATGACCATTTTACCCCCTTGGCCTAACTTGAACCATTCCTAAGGCCCAATTCTAACTTATTATATCCAGTGCACCCATGACCCATCAAAGGCTTCCTAGGTGCCTACTAATGGCCTAATTTTTCTGAATTGGGCCATATTCCTCAAATGAGCCCATTACAAGTCTAAAAGCCCTTAGCCTAAATAATAATTTTAAAAGGCCCAACATGGCCCATTAGGTCTAATACTCTACTTCCAAATTCCCAGGCCCAGAACTATACTCCACAGTGGGCCACTGAGCCCAATAGTACAGGCCCAGCCCTGTAAGGCCCAAAAAGCCCAAGGTAGCCACTCTACATGCGTACGCACGACGTACCTAGCATGTACGCCCAACATACGCTGGCCTTAACCGCAAACAGGGAGTTGACCCGGTACGCGTAGCGTACCAGGGTGTACATTTAGCGTACTGGCCAGCTTTCTTGGGACTTCATTTGTGACTTAATCCATTAAGTATTCACGTCCAAAATGTAGATCCAGGTCCTTTAACACCTCTTAATCCATAAAGTCACAAACTTTATGTGCTTGCATGCATGGTTGGGGGTCAAAACATGATTTTGGTCCTTTAACAAGCTTTAAGACCATCAAACACTTGCATGGTTGTGGTTTAACCATCAAGGTCCGATTTTTATTACTAAAAGTGCTTCTAAGAGTCCAAAAGGACAGCTCTTATGTTCTGAAACTATCAAGACTAAAGAAACCTCAACAATGGAGTCCAAAAGTGACCTAAAACACCCCAAAAATCAAATCTAATCATGCAATGATCAAGTTTGAAGCTTGATACCTCAAATGAGTCAGAAATGGTGCTAATCTCCTGGATCTACTAGCCTCCTTTGAATCCTTTCTCCTTCTTCAAACTCCTTTCTCTTCTAAACACCAAATTAACACTAAAGTGCTCTCAAGTGGCTTCCAAATAACAAGAACACACAAATATGAGTTAGGGTTTTCATGGTGGTTGTCTAAGGGTGAGAGGGAGGTTGGACCAAAGGCATAAGGTCCTTTATATAGGGATCAAACCCTAAAATTTAGGGTTTTAGAACCTGCATACGTACGCTGGGCGTACCATCATGGCCTCCGTGTTCCAGTTCCTTGAGTACGCTGAGCGTACATGGCAAGGTACGCTCCGCGTACGTGCTTCCTCAGCCCAATCACAAGGGCCCAAAGGTCCAAGCCCAACCTTATAAAACTAATAACCTTATACAAATAAAATATTAGTACCTTTAAATCCGGATGTTACATAACCCACCAGACGTGCTGTTAGCCCACTGGGACTGTTGATCGTCCCCATGGTTGCTGATAACCCATAGTTGTTTAGTTATGTTGTGTTGTGGTATGTTGGGGAACTCACTAAGTTTTGTGCTTATGGTTTTTAGTTTATGTTTCAGGTACTTTTGTTTTCAAAATAAAGAGCCCGTGATGATTGTAGAGCACACACCACCTCATTTCACATTTTCTTAACTTACTCTGATAGGATGTGATGATTGTCACATTTGTTTTATCTGGATACTTATGATGATGTTTCTGGAAAACTAGTTTTATTACTTTAAAATGAATTTTTTAGGTCTTATTTTTGGGATGTTACAAGTTGGTATCAAAGCCTTGGTTTGAGGGATTTGGACACACTCTCAGGTGTGTCTGAACTCAAACTGAGGATTTGGTAAAGTTTTTCAAAAATGAAAGAAAAAGGTTTTAAAAAGGAAAAAAAAAACAAGTTTTCTAATACAAGAAAGGGTGTGGTTCATGCAATCAGTCGAGCTCAAGTAAGTTTCTCCCAAAATATCCATGCATGATATCTGATACGATTGATTATTGAATTTGTGAATCGCATGCTAGTTAGGTCTAAGTATCTGTTTGCTTTGTGCTTTCTAGGAGAGATGCCTTGTATGCCTATTGTATGATAAAATGCTAGGAGAGATGCCTTATATGCCAATTGTATGAGCTTGTAGACTTTCATACTGGTTCTGATTAGTCAGTGATAGAATGGCTTAATTAGGGTATGCTTGGTTCTAATTACTTGATACCCGAATGCTGCTTGCTTTGTGATTTCTAGGAGTTCTAACTAGTTTCAACTAACTAGTAAGCGAATATGCTAAGTTACATATTATGGGAACTAAATAATTTTAGAAGGTTATGTTTTAACTCTATTGCGCAACTCTTGTATGAGTCCAACCGTTGTAGTGTGAGACCTTTCATTCGAAGAATTATCTCATTTTAGTAATATGTAATTGTATTCGTGAGCTAGTTATAGGAAGTTAGCGAGAGTTCCTTCTGCAGCTGCTGGTGGAGAGTGGTGTGGAGTTTGCCCTAGGAAAACCTAGGATGAGATCTAGTGTTGGGAGCCTTGTCTATAAGTTTAAATGTTCTTTAGTTATTCTATGATTTGGAATGTTGCTGCACGAATGCTGCTTGCTTTGTGCTTTGTGGAACTCGTAAGTAGTGTGAGTTAACTATTAAATGAGTATGTCAAGACACATATGGCAAAGGTTGGATAATATCATAGTGATATATTTGACCTTATTGCATAACTCTCGTATGAGTCTTACCGTTGTAGGGATGAGTATGTTACTTGAAGGATTATCTAAGATTTGTTGCATGTGATTGTATTCATGATATGGGTAACTGACACTATAAGGAGTTCTTCAACAGCTGATGGCAGTGTGAGGTCGGGCACCTAGGAAAGTCTAGGTAGTGCTTCGGTAGGTTTGGTCGCACTATGTAACGAGCATTGGGTATCAGTTTGAGAAGGTGACTTAGAGGAATTGGGATGATTCTTGAGGAAAGTATGGACAGGTGTGGAAGGTAGTATTGGGCCCGTACTACTGAAAGCACAGGATCCATACTCGAATCGAGGAAAGTTTCGGAGAATCTAGGAAGCCTTTGGGATGAGGATTCGTGGGTATGTTCTGATCTTTTTCTTATTGTTTTTTTTCAGTGTGGTAATGAGCACTCAAGAAGGGGGTTCAGGTTCTGGTGCAGGTACTGAGCCGATCGATGAGGGGATGCGGGAGTTCATCTCAAAGTAGATTACTCGTGGTATTTTGGAATGGACTCCGATGATCTTTGGTTCAATCAAGGAAGGGATTTTGGAGCTCTTGGATGATCATTTTGGGGGCTCTTGGACCGAGATTGTAGCAGGGAAATTAGGGGCTCATCTGGAGCCCAAAGATTGTGGATCGATAGAATCCTTCAGGAAGGAGGATCTGTTGGGTTTTGATACGAATTATAAGTTTGTTTTTCACAAAAACCGGCAACGTAAGACTTTGAAAATAACAGTTTATTTTTAGTTCATAACAAAACCAAACCATCATGGATCCATTTATAGAGGTTAGAATGAAATAAAAAAACCATAGGATGTTTTAGAGATAACCTTTGAAGCCTTTGAACCCACTTGGCTTTGGGGTGTTGATGAATATATAAAGATCAAAGAACATGATCTTCTCTACAATTATCCACCATCAAGATTAAGACACTTGGAATGTAGTTCCTTCTTGTATAAAGTACTTCTTAAGCCTTTAAGTGCTTAACTCAAATAAGCACTAAAGGATAAGCACTTTGAACCACCAAAGACTTAAATGATCTTCAAAAGAATGAGAGCTCCAAGCCCTTTTCATGCCCACCGTTTTAGAGAGAAAAAGAGAAGAAGTGTAACATCCGTAATTTCAGGTATACTATTGTATGATTGAATTTTTGAAGTTTATGGAGTGACTCGACGAGTTGGGAGTCCAACTCGCCGAGTAGGGTCGGGTGTCGTGTGGGATTTAATGATTGGACTCGACGAGTCATAGAGATGACTCGCCGAGTAGGTGCTGGGCAGGGAAACCCTAACTTCCCGGGGTTGGGTCCTATTTAAAGGCACTTATAGCCTCATTTGCGGCTACCTTCCCCTGAGAGCAAACCCTAATTGCTATTGGAGCTAGAGAGTGAGAGAGAGGCTCATATTGTGGTTCTTGTGCATCATTTGTGGAAGAAGAGGAGGTTATCAAGCAAGGAGCTGGAGGTGAGGCTGTTGGATCTAGTGATTTCCTGTCCAGAGCTCCTGAGGAAGGTAAGAAGTCTTTACCTTTCTTCTTATTTTGGATAGATCTCATATCTATGGAGTTTTAAGGCTTTTTTCCATCTTTTGTTTTGATTTTTGAGTAGCATGAGTTATCAAGAAGTCTAGACCTCAGATCTGGATCTTGTGAGGTCCTTAGAGTCTAGGTGTCCCAGCTTTATTCATCCATATGAGGGTTTTTGGGCTTAAACATTCATGGAGGGCATGTATTAGCATTTTGGTGCAATAACATCACGCATAAACGTAAAGATCGAAGCTTTACATGATTATTGAGCCTTGAGATGACAGATCTAGTGTTTGGAGTGATAGATCTCTTTTAAATCGTCTGAATGTGTATTGGGTCTGAATGAACTCGCCGAGTCAATGGCCCCACTCGACGAGTTGATTAGGGTTTGTCCCGTAGAGCTGAATCATGCGATCACTCGGAGAGTTGGGAGTCAACTCGATGAGCTGAGTCAACCTTCACGAGACTTTTGAGGAAAACGATGGGGCTCGACGAGTCACAAGGGCGCACTCGGCGAGTCAGGTCAAATATGGAATGTTGACTCGAGTTTGACCTCTGTTGACTTTAGGGTTTAGTCAACGGGAATAATGGAGACCATGGAGGGGTAAAATGGTCTTTTATCCACTTCAAGGGTTAGACAAAAAAGAGAGTAGCCTTTGGAATATGCGGGTATTAATAGAGCATTAATTAGAGATATTCATCCCTTGTGTTAGGCGGAGGCTAGTTCGAGACTCGGGTGCGAGGTTATTTACTTGTTGCTTGTCAGGTGAGTCTTCTCACTATACTTTACCATGAGTGGTATTTTGTGTGACTGAGATGTCTTATGTTCTTATTTGTGTATTGCGATATCCTACATTATTTCTTGTGATTTATGTTGTGTATTACTCAGAGCTTACAGAGTTAGGACCGGAGGGTCCATCAGAGTTGTGGGACTGGAGGGTCCCACTGAGACACATTGACCGGAGGGTCTTATAGAGTTATAGCCTCGAGTGGCTAATGTATTGAATGTGATATTTTGGGGAACTCACTAAGCTTCGTGTTTACCGTGTTATGTGTTATGTGTTTCAGGTTGTTCTCAGGATCACAGGAAGGCGCCGGCTCGATTGTGCACACAAGAGAAAGAGTTATCTTTAGAGGATCCTGGTTTTGTGAATAAACATTTTTAAAATAAAATGTGTTGTTAAATTGTTACTTATGATTTTGAGAAAATGTGACATGTGTTTTAGTGTGATTTGAAATGAAAATTTTACTTGAAAATTTATGGTGTTACAAGTTGGTATCAGAGCCTTGGTTTGAGGGATTCGGATGCACCCTCGGGTATATTTGGACTCAAACTGAGGATTTGAGAAATTTTTTCAAAAGAAATGAATTTTTCTAAAAACGAGCAAGAGTTCAAGAGAAAACGAGTTGGAGGAGTGTGTACAATCAGCCAGAGCCCGAACGGTGATTTCCCAAAATACCCTTACTTATTTGGTTGTGTTATGAGTTCTTATTGAGATATTAGTGATGCATGCTAGAAGATAGGCTAGGTATTTCATATATTAGGTCTAGAGTTGCCTGATTTGTGATGCCTTAGCCTAGGGGGTTGTTGCTATCTGTTATGAGTCTTGAGTTATGTGTTGAGTAAGAGTATATAACAGAAATCTTTTAGAGAGATATTTGAGTAGAGGAGTAATCTAGGAGAGATACCTAGATGAGCCTTGAGGAGTCTGCTGAGAAGAGTAATTAGATACCATGAGAGGTGAGGTAGCCTGAGTTCTGTGATGCCTTTTGAGAGTAAGTAGAGCAAATAGAGTTGTAACCTATATTGGTTTTACGTGTTGGTGGATATTATTCGATGCCCGAATGCTGCTTGCTTTATGCTTTGTGGAACTCTTCATGATGGGAGTCAGCTACTAAGTGAATATGATGATATTCAGGAGGTAGATGGCTGGCATCATAAGGAGTTCTTCAGCAGCTGATGGCAGAGAAGTGTGAGAACCTAGGAAGAGCCTAGGGGGTGTCTGTGGTCAGAAGAGTATGATGATAGAGGAGAGTATTCGCTGGGTAGCGACCAAGTATATCAGGATTGGTGATCGGGAATGGTTGAGCAGCTACTTAGGAAATCTGGGGCGATCCATGTGGAAAGTATGGGTAGATGTAGCAGGTAGTATGGGCCCATACTACTAAAAGCAGAGGACCCGTACTCGAAACAGGGAGAGTTCCAGAGGTTCTAAGTAGCGAATTGAGAGGTGATGACATGGTTCGGGTACATCATTCGTGGCGAATTGAGAGGTGATGACATGGTTCGGGTACCATGATTCGTGGCAAATTGAGAGGTGATGACATGGTTCGGGTACCATGATTCGTGGCGAATTGAGAGGTGATAACATGGTTCGGGTACCATGATTCGTGGCAGATTGAGAGGTAATCACATGGTTCGAGTACCATGGTTTGTGGCGATTAGTGCTTCAGAGTTTATCAATTATCCCGTTGTGATTGATCATACTGAGAGAAAATATGATAGAGTGTGGGGCCACAGGGTCATGACGAACGAGTTTCAACAAAGCATACCTTGAGAGGGAAATCGAGTTAGTTTCCGATAGATTTTTTGGTGAGATACCAGTTAGAGTTGCAAGACTCAGGGATGAGTAGAGTTGATGCTAATCGAAGGATCGCGGTCTGAGTTGAGCAATCGACCGATAGATGAGACGTCACCTTCTGTGACAAGGGTTGCGTTGTTCCCGTTCCGTGGGAGGAGCAAAAGAGATAGCGAGCTTCCGGTTTCAGAGTTTGGAGGCAAACCCCGTGGGTAGCATAGGATTGCAACCTTTCCACCAGAGTATTTACCCAGTATGCTGCTGCGAGGTATTCTTATGCCATGAGAGAGTCATTAGTGAGACTGAGATGGGAGAGACTAAGGAAGGTGCCTTGATGGGTGAGGCATACTTTTAGCAGCAGTTCCTGGTGATTAAGAGGAGTACATCGGGGCGGTGGCCCTCGTTGTCTACATTGTGTATCGACTGTGAGAATGAGGTCTCTTTCTTTTATAATTTCCTGCGATGGGAGGCTGGTCGAGGAATTAGAACGAGGTGCGTAATAGTGCATTATTTCCAGAGTGAGAGTCAGGACTGTGTCGGGACAGTCGGACTATCCGACGGTGTGTCGGTCTGAAGCATTCAACATGACTAGAGGCAGTCACGTTGGGAAGTTTTCCAGGATTTTATCTAAGATCCGGGATGTTTGGAGTTGCTTTGTCCCTATCGGGAAGATCATCGGGTGTTCTGTGGTATTTTCCAAGAGTAGGTGTGATGTACAAGGTGAAACAGTCTGTAGAATGGATGGCTGGTGTGCCAAAAGGAGATGGTTCGAGCACTGAGTGGGGGAGAATCGGGTATTTTATTGAGGATATCAGAGATTTGTTCAACAGTGGTTAGAGGACTGGATATGGTGACCTGCGGTACGGGCATACGAGATCAGGGTTATTGGTGATCGAGGCGAGGTGCAGAGCGAGATGATGCATGTTGTATATGTTCAGGAAAGGATGAGTGTCTCCACAGCAGGTGGCCGTTGGTCGGAGACCTTGTGGTCGTTAGGAATTCTTCGATGTTGTAATGGTAAGTTCGAGGTGATTGGCTTGTAAGGATAGTTTCAGCGGTTGAGTATTTCTGGTTCAATGTATGGGTTGTTATATGCACTTTGGGAAGGATAGAAGCTGATTGGGTAACCAACTTCAGGGTCGGTATGTGTATTCTTGCATGGGTTTTGAGTAATCGAGGAGGGAGTTTCGGATGGTCGTCAACATGTTCTGAGTCATTGACGATCCCTCCGTGTTTCAATTGAGAGTTTGGATACTCCAAAGTTACGAGTTGAGTGAGAGGAGGATCAGTTGCGAGATTCTGAAAGGATGCGTGGCTATATCTGAGTATGACGCCGTAATTAGGAGATCAGTGGCTGAGGAAATACATCGTGAGGTTCTGTGATGGTATACCGAGGTATCCAAGTATAAGGCCCTGGATTTCGGATTATTTTGGGACTTGAGTTACGAGATGGCGAGTGGTGTATCAGGTGTCTACGGTTCCGGTGGGAGCCTTTTCAGCTAATTGACATCAAGCGGGATTATCTGAGAATGTGAATTGCAGCGGGAAAAAGTGTTTGTCCCGATGGTGGTCGTCAGGAGTAGTGATGCTTAGCCTGGGTGGGTGGGTGTACCTATCTATGTTGGGCCGCGAAGCATGAATTAATCAACGCAGTGAAGTAATGACCTGAGGATGAGATTGTGGGGAGATGAGAGAGGGTGTTGTGATACTACGGGGAGCCGTAGTACTCACTAGTCAGCGAGAGGGTGATGTGATATTATGGGGAGCCGTGGTACTCACTAGTCAGCAAGAGGGTGTTGTGATACTGCGGGGAGCCGTAGTACTCACTAGTCAGCGAGAGGGTGTTGTGATTCTACGGGGAGCCGTAGTACTCACTAGTCAGCGAGAGGGTGTGGTGGTACTGCAGAGAGCCGTAACACTCAATAGCCAGTGAGAAAGTATCGTGGGCTGCGGGGAGCCGTGTTATTCGTTAGTCAGAGCATGACGCAGGAGAGTTCTTATGCTTGAGAAGCCTTATTGGATTGGGTTTTCGGGAACCCGGTGGCCAGACCGGGAAAGAGACAGAGGTCTCCAAAATGGTCGGGGATCATTATATTCTGAGTTAGGCAATCGGAAGGAATCGAAGAAGTGATGTACGCGTGGGTTGCGGGTCATGGGTCACGAGTTGAGTATTTCGTTGGGACGAGTGTTTCCAATTATGTGTCGGACCAGACTCTCGAGTTGAGTTTGATTCTAGTGGGGTTTTGAGTTGCTGAATGAGATCCCGGATTTAGAAATGGATTTCATCATGGAAGGGGTATTGTTTCTCATCTGGTGTCTTAGACCTGATTGGGTCAGTTCGTTGGTATGGGAAAACCACGAGACACATGAAACTAATAGGTAGTTGACGACAGAGGTCGAGGGTGAGACGATTTCAGTTGGGATTGTAGTATTCACTTGGGTAAAGTGAACTTCGTGACTCGTGTGTCACAGTGGGCCGAAATAGTTGTTGTGAGAAGGAATTCGATGAGACGTTTTGGGGCATGCAATGGATAACCTTGGGGGTTCAACTGTGGAGTCAGGAGTCGACCTGGCACTCAGTGTTGGAAAGGGATATGAGAAATGAAGCTGAGGCTTATGATTTTAGATGTCTGAGGACACTGCTGAGTAAGCAGGGTCATTTTTCTTGTGTCTGAGGACATGTCGTTGAGAGTCAATTGTTGGATGGGTTCTAATAGCAGTTCAGTGGATGAGTCCCTGGTAGGGTACGAACTCCCCCTTTCATTCCTTGGAGTGTGATTCTGATCGTTTAGTATGCCTGGTATGAGTGATCGGAGGCCGATTGTTGGATTTTTTCATGTGAGAATCAGAAGGTCAGTGAGTTATCAGGGCCTGTTATTCGAGGAGCAAATAACGTGGTGATATCTTGAGTGAGGCGGTCTGGCGACAGGCCAGGCCACTGGAGTTTCCAGATTTTGGAAGGTCAGAAAGGGGTATCTTAGCAGAAGAGGGGTCGGTTTTGTTCCGGATTTGGGAGTTCCTGTTTGGATTCAGGTGTCCATGGAGAAAAATATCGATGTGGTATGAGATCCTTTCAATGGTGCTTTTCGGGTTATTGGGTTCAATCTATGTGTGGTTGAGGAGCGATTTCGAGGGCGAAATCTAATTCAAGCGGGGGAGAATTGTTACCTTCGGAATTTCAGGTATACTATTGTAGGATTGAAATTTTGAAGTTTATGGAGTGACTCGACGAGTTGGGAGTCCAACTCGCCGAGTAGGGTCGGGTGTCGTGTGGGATTTAATGATTGGACTCGACGAGTTAGAGAGATGACTCGCCAAGTAGGTGTTGCGCAGGGAAACCCTAATTTCCCTCGGTTGGGGCCTATTTAAAGGCACTTATAGCCTCATTTGCGGCTACCTTCCCCTGAGAGCAAACCCTAATTGCTATTGGAGCTAGAGAGTGAGAGAGAGGCTCATATTGTGGTTCTTGTGCATCATTTGAGGAAGAGGAGGAGGTTATCAAGCAAGGAGCTAGAGGTGAGGCTGTTGGATCCAGGGATTTCCTGTCCAAAGCTCCTGAGGAAGGTAAGAAGTCTTTACCTTTCTTCTTATTTTGGATAGATCTCAAATCTATGGAGTTTTAGGGCTTTTTGCCATCTTTTGTTTGGGTTTTTGAGTACCATGAGTTATCAAGAAGTCTAGACCTCAGATCTGGACCTTGTGAGGTCCTTAGAGTCTAGGTGTCCCAACTTTATTCATCCATATAAGGGTTTTTGGGCTTAAACATTCATTGAGGGCATGTATTAGCATTTTGGTGCAATAACATCATGCATGAACGTAAAGATCGAAGTTTTGGGTGACTATTGAGCCTTGAGATGACAGATCTAGTGTTTGGAGTGATAGATCTGTTTTAAATCGTCTGAATGAGTATTGGGTCTGAATGAAATCGCCGAGTCAATGGCCCCACTCGACGAGTTGATTAAGGTTTGTCCCGTAGAGCTGAATCATGCGATCACTCGGCGAGTTGGGAGTCAACTCGACGAGCTGAGTCAACCTTCACGAGACTTCTGAGGAAAACGATGGGACTCGACGAGTCACAAGGGTGCACTCGGCGAGTCAGGTCAAATATGGACTATTGACTCAAGTTTGACCTCTATTGACTTTGGGGTTTAGTCAACGGGAATAATGGAGACCATGGAGGGGTAAAATGGTCTTTTATCCACTTCAAGGGTTAGACAAAAAAGAGAGTAGCCTTTGGAATATGCGGGTATTAATAGAGCATTAATTAGAGATATTCATCCCTTGTGTTAGGCGGAGGCTAGTTCGAGACTCGGGTGCGAGGTGATTTACTTGCTGCTTGTCAGGTGAGTCTTCTCACTATACTTTACCATGAGTGGTATTTTGTGTGACTGAGATGTCTTATGTGCTTATTTGTGTATTGTGATATCCTGCATTATTTCTTGTGATTTATGTTGTGTATTACTCAGAGCTTACAGAGTTAGGACCGGAGGGTCCACAGAGTTAGGACCGGAGGGTCCATCAAAGTTGTGGGACTGGAGGGTCCCACTGAGACACATTGACCGGAGGGTCTTACAGAGTTATAGCCTCGAGTGGCTAATGTATTGAATGTGGTATTTTGGGGAACTCACTAAGCTTCGTGCTTACCGTGTTATGTGTTATGTGTTTCAGGTTGTTCTCAAGATCACAGGAAGGCGTCGGCGCGATTGTGCACACAAGAGAAAGAGTTATCTTTGGAGGATCCTGGTTTTGTGAATAAACATTTTTCAAATAAAATGTGTTGTTAAATTGTTACTTATGATTTTGAGAAAATGTGACATGTGTTTTAGTGTGATTTGAAATGAAAATTTACGGTGTTACAAGAAGAATAAGCGTTTCACACACACAAAAATGCAAGCCTCATGCATCTCTTATATAGCCCATGAAAAGTAAGGCATAACCATTAAAATAATCTAAAGTAATGGTAGCCTTTAAAAGCATGTGAGACAAAGGGAGGAAGGTTGACAAGCAACCTCCCACACGATCATCAACTTTCGGCCATGCCTAATTAAATAAGAAAGATTCTTTGATTTTTATAAACTTTAAGTTTATAAAATATAAACTTTGTCTTTAGGTAAAAGACAAAAGAATCCAACTAGTCCAAAATGTTGTGCTGACTTATTAATTCATACCATATGAAATAATAACTAGTAATACTCTCTTATAATTATTATTTTCACAAAAAAATAATTATTCCCTAATTATAATACAAGAATTGATATTATTTATTAATAATCATATTAATAATAAATATACAAAATGTGCCAAGTTGATAAAGGTGTGACCCTATATGATCATATATTATTAGCAATATCACTCCATAATGATTTTTGGGCATATAGATTCAACAATCTCCCACTTGCACAAGATTCATTATAGATTGACATAGACAGTAACTGACGTCTACCAATGGGCTACTGCCCCTAATAATACATGAAGGGTGTCATCTCATCAACAACTAATTCCAGGAGCTCAAAGCTACAATTGTTACTAAAGGTGTGATATCAATTATTCCTTTGTCTCAGACATCAAGTCAAACATGAGATATGGATCGCCATCAATCTCATTCACTGTTTAACTTTAAGTAAGGCCTTATATGTCTAACTCTCAACGAATAAGAGGGACATATCCCATCTCGACTACATACGCCCATCAATATAGTTCATGTCATACCTAACGATGGCCCTTATGACTGCCCTTTTACACAACATCGTTAAACCATATCAAAGCATAACAATTCCTACACTTCAAGTCCCAAATATGTATCTTAGGTCTAAGAATACAAAGATACAACCTTAATCAAACCATCACTCTTGACTACGATCCATAAAGTGGTTTTGATGTGGGTCAAGTCCAATACTTATTCTCCCAATCAAGTACCTATGAAGTTGGTAGCAACTATTGCTATCCTCATCTCCATGAGAATCCACCAATCCACTCATATTAGTCTTACCTCATAGATGCTCCCACAACTATGAAAGACTATGGAGATTTAGAATAACCTAGTTATTCAAGGATTTAAACATGCTTATATAGAACACAACAATTATTTAATGAATGACTCATATCCAATATCTGAACTCATTGCAATATATGTTGTCTTTATTGTTCCAATATCCAAATACTAAATTTCAATCAATACATCTACTTATATCGACAAGGCTCTATAACACCAGCTTGACTTTCATGCTTTAGCTAATGATTGAGCTTTGTCAAGTAGATTTGTTAAACTTGATTTGTGTAAACTTTGCGAATACAATCATTTTCAGTTTTATATATATCTCATATATAAAGAAAAACTATTGAGATTGAATTAGATGCTTGAATATGACTTAGATACCAATACTTGCATAATGGGATTACTCATAGTCATAATGAACTATACATTAAGCATCTTTGTACGTGGTTCTCCAAACCACGAGGTACTCTAACTCTGATGTGTAACTATAATTAAAATCTACATGGAACCACTATCCATGTAACTATCTCTTCATTCATAATGAGGAAACGCCCGATTGTGACTGAGAGTTGTAACACCGTAAATTTTCAAACAAATTTTTCATTTGAAAATCACATAATTCTCATAACACATTTCCCAAAATCCCCATTTGTTTAATTTACAAAACACATCTCCATAATCATTTAATTAATAATCCAGGATCCTCAAACATAACTCCTTATCTGGTGTGTACAATCAAGCCGGTGCCTTCCCGCGATCCTGATAAGAACCTGAAACACATAACACATAACACGGTAAGCACGAAGCTTAGTGAGTTCCCCAAAATACCACACACAGCTCATTAGCCACTCGGGGCTATAACTCGATAAGACCCTCTGGTCAATGTGTCTCGGTGGGACCCTCCAGTCCCACAACTCTGATGGACCCACCGGTCCTAACTCTGTGGACCTTCCGGTCCTAACTCTGTAAACTCTGATTAATACACAGCATAAGTCACAAAGAAATAATGCAGGATATCACAATACATAGATAAGCACATAAGACATCTCGGTCACACAAAAATACCACTCATGGTAAAGTATAGTGAGAAGACTCACCTCGCAAGTAGAGTAAGCAACTCCTGCACCCGACTTGCTAATCTAATCTCTGCCTAACATATGTCATAATTGCCACCAATTAACACATGACATGAATATCCCATAATGTTAGGTCAACTCCTCTACTAAGTCCCAGGAGGGTAAAAAGACCTTTTTGCCCCTCAAAAGTCCACATTTGCTCGAAACCCTAAAAGTCAACGAAGAGGTCAACACACGACGCGTACGCTGGGCGTACGTCTAGCCATGCATGCAACGGGGGTGGCTCAGTGCTACGCTGCGCGTAACTGGGAGTACGCTCAGCGTACGTCCCAGTCTTGCTTATTCCACTCTATTGGTCTTAACTCATTAAGACAAATGCTACCATCTCAGATCTCGGTCAAATAAAGTCTCTTATAGCATAAAGTTTGTGACTTTAAGCCCCATCAAAGCTGTATAAGTCTAGATCTCATATAATCTCACTCATTCACCATAAAAATCCACATATCTCTTAAATGGGGAGGTCTTGACAACCAAGACTCCATTTTTATGAACTCTAGCGTCTGAATACATCAATGAGGACATGTATAAGGCTCTGGGGTGAACCAAATTATAAAGCTTCAAGCTTTGGGGACATAAACCCTAAAATGGACCTTTAAATGAACTATGCAAAATAAGAGCAAAGCTTTGAGCTTGATACCTCTGAATGTTGCTCCATCCACAAGGAAACTCATATCCAAAAGCTTGAATGCCAACTCTTCTTCCTTCAAAGTTCCTTCTTCTTAAGAGAACTCCATAAGATCACTTCATAAGCCTCCAATGCTCAGACAAGCTAAGAAACGAGATTTAGGGTTTTGAGAGAGGTAATGAGCTGGAAATGGTGGCTGAATATGAAGGCATATTGTTCCTTAAATAGGGATACCTCAAAACATTAGGGTTTTCTTCCAGGACCTAGTACGCCCAGCGTACTAGGTGGCCTTCGCGTTTCTTCCACGCACATTAGTACGCCGAGCGTACGCATAATTACGCCTCGCATACTCAATTGCCACACTTTTCACAATAAGGGCTAAACTTGCCAAATCTTCAAACTATCATGGCTCCTTCGTTACAAGTCCGTTTACAACGAACCTTATACACACGGAAAGGTGACGAGAAGCCCTACGCTCCCAACAACTCGTCCTAGCCCCTGGGGCTTCCTCATGCCCGAGTTGTAGCCCACGAATCGCTAAATCACGGACAATCCAGAACAGGATGTTCAAGAGTCATCTCAATCTATTTGAAAATTTAGCACATGTGTAACAACTTTAAACATAGCTTTCTTTCAAATACTTCGTAGACTAGGAATATTTCTCTAGTTCTCGCAAGTACTTTAGAATATTCCTATAAGTCACACAATGCATTGTTCTCGGATTATACTGGTATCATTCGACATGCTCTAAGCATACGACTTATCTAGCCTTTATGCATAATCATCACATATATGATTTCTCCGATTGCAGCAGCATATGGAATACAATCATGTTATCTAGTTCAAAAACATTTGCACTAGGATTTTGCTCAAAATCATGTCATATGGTTTTTTAAAAGATAACTCTCTCAGAGTCCTTTATCTTAAGCTCTTTAAGATCATTGACAATTAATGCAATTTTACTTATGTTGGATTAATGTCTAAGTCCATAACTATAATTGGTAAGACTTGACCCGACCCGGCATGGTCCATTTGGGTTGCATGGCATCATACATTTGGATAGACTATAATGAGAGAAATAACACTTAAGGTTGGTTAATATATTATAAGTTCTAATATATTAATAAGGTTATTTAATTAGTATTGATCAAGAATTAATTTGGAATTAATTAAGTGATCAAAAGGAGACTAATTAAATATATGGGTTGATTGTGTAAATCATTCATTCTTATATATGTGGGCTTGTGATCCAAGATTTCTTATGTTGGACTAAGTCCATGGGGTGACCCATGGATACTCCATGGAGGTTAAAATCCATGGAGCATAAGGAATGGGTAAAGTTATGAGTTACATGGTGTAACCCTAATAGCCACCATATAAAAGAATCCCATGGCTCAAGAAATCGTGCACTAATGTGTGAATATGAGGGCTAGACGATTTCAAGGAGTGTTCCATTTCTCTCAAGTCATTCCATGTGCATTTGGTGTTGTGTGAACCATTTGAGGTGTCACACTTGGGGCACTAGGCACTCAAGCTTCATGGAGACAAGCTACATCAAACAAAGGTATGTATTCTATCCATTTGATTACCCAAGTATCAAGTATTGTATGCTAGATAGGGTAATACCTTGGAAAGTTCATAATTGCATGTATAATAGAGAAAAACATAGATCCAAGGTATTTAGGGTTGCATGTACACTTAGGAGTGTTAGAATGCTCAAAAACCATCAGTGGTATCAGAGCCAAGGCTTGTTTTCTTGTTATACTTGCAAAATTAGCTGAAAAATCGAATTGTATTAGTTTAAAAGTTATGCTAATTACTTGAAAAAAATTTGATGTGAATTATCTTTGTTCATATGAGTTTATTAGATTAATAGAAAAGTTAATTGATTATGTGTTTTCAATCCATTTTAATCTAAGAGTTGATTCTAAAATGTGTTTTTGTAACTTGTCCTCAAGTTATATGAAAAGTCACATTTAAGTTTCATAAAACTCATAAAAAGTTAGCAATGGTTACAAAAATGAAGAGTCTTGTCCTCATTAAATGGTTTTATGACTCCATAACTTGTCCTCAAGTTATGGAGGTTCAAGAGTCACTTCATTAAATGATAAAATGTGTAACCTTAATTAGTTCCATAAGTTACAAAAATAAAGAAAAGTTACATTCTTTTATTAGTTTAAAGTCTTCCATAACTTGTCCTCAAGTTATGGAACTTGAAGAGTTTTTTTTAATTAAAACTACTTTAAACACATAAGTTATGGAATTAATTAGTTTTGAATATTTTCAAAACTTGCCCTCAAGTTTTGGAATTTGTAAAGTTTTCCCCATGAATACTTTAATTCCAAGTTAGCCCTTAGAATTTTAAAAGTTAAAATTCAACCCTTATACTTTATAGTATTATAAGTTAATAATAAATATATGTATAAAAGCAAGTCAGTCTTACCGTTAGTAGGCCTCATTCACGAAGCCGGTCTATAAGGGGGGTATAAGGTTACTGCCTATAAAATGACAGTTTAATGGGTGTCCACTCTCACCCACCGCTTCCTTGACTGGTGGAGGGTCGTTAGCCGAACGGGTAGGATAAGGACTATAATTATCCCTTCATTAAAAGTATTAATGATAAATACTAAGTAACTAAACTTTTTATAAATTCCCAATCTTAGTTACTTAGGAAAATGTGAATAAGGTGCTAATCCATGAAATTACACTTTGCACTTTGTTTAAACCGTTAGTGGAGCGTGTGTGGTTAACCGGCACATTAACCTGGATTTAACAAAGTAGGCAAAGGGTAACTTAATATTTATCATATTATCGGTGGAGCTCGTGTGGTTAACCGGCACATCGATTGAGGGGTAAATATTAAGGGTACCAAGTATATTTGCATGGTTACTTCACACCTTGTTTTGTGATCCTCGGCATCCCAGTCACAAAACCTGAAGGGCGCACTCGAGATTGAAACATGCCATTGAAAAGTTCAATGAATCTCAAAAGATCTAGGAGTTTCAAATCCAATTAAAAACCTAATTACATTATTTCGTTTTTCATGGTGGAAATTGGTAAATCGTCATTTACCTACCTTCAACTATTTTATAACTCGGATTACGGCATCCCTCTTCCAGTTATAAATAGGTTGTTGGATCCTAGCCTTAATATTTCATATTGGGTGTTATATTAAGGACTTTAGATCAACTATCTTGAATATCTCCCAAAAGATGTCTAGTTCAGACATCTATGATCTTCCCAAATCTCTTGGAACTTTACTTCCTCCACCTCCTCCAATTATTCTCCCTAACCCACAAGTTCAAGGTCACTCAAGCCCTAATGGCAAGCAAGGTCTATGTGTGATCACATCTTAGAGATGAAGTCACATATTGACAAGCTGGGAGAGTTGGGTGTCAAAGTCTTGAGAAAGTTGGATGTTCAATCACTTTCTAAGTCACATAGTGAGTTCCTTTGGGACTACTATGAAACAGACTATGACATGAACCTTAATGATCATATCTATTTGCTTGGTGCTGCTGAATCAGCAATGATTTGGAACGATAGTAAAGCAAATTTGATTAGAAGATCAACTTCCCAAAAACTTTATGGACAGTGACAATGGTGACAATGGAAATCCAGAAAAAGCATTCTCTTCCCAATGGAAAGGGATTGGCCATAGTCAACCCGGTTGACCAAATGGTAAGGAGAAAGGCTAAGTCTGAGATAGTCCCATTACTAAAGGGTCCATATGTTTATTTTGCCAAAGGAAGGGGCGTTGATTGCAAAGCTGCCAAGTTTACCTAAGGATGTTAAAGTCAATAAGTCTGACTCTACTTTAGGTAGAGCCCATTATCTAACTCTGTTAAGTTTCTATTCTAAGATCCTCATTACATGATGTGATTGGGTCACATGTTGATGTTTTAAGAATCAAAGAATATAGAGAAAGCTTAAAGGAAGTATATGCTGATTCTGATCGCGTAGGTGGATTTCGATCGCATCAGAATTTTGAAGCTGTTACTTAGGAGTTATGATATATTGCTTAGGAATAGATAACAACAAGTTTTTCCGTATGCATTTGCACTATAAGGATAAGTTTTTCCGCAAAGTTTTGAAATAAAATAAAAGTTTTTAATTTTATATTTATTTTAAATATCCTTACAAGTGGCATTTGTGAAAAATGGTTGTTTATATGATTCCATTGATAGCAATATTTGAAAAAAAATGGACTTGATTCTTTCGTTTGTGGTAGTGTCATAATTTACCAAATAAGGAAAGATTCTCATTCCCAAGGCTTCAGTTGGATAGAAACTTGGAATCATGCAAGTTGAATAGTATGATGAATGAGAACTTTCAAGCATTGGAAAATTAAGACTTGTTCACATGGATGTGTGAGTCAAGTTAAGGACTAAAGGGATCGAGTACACATTCTTGTGCACTGGTCAAGTCCACCACAAAGCTCGTTAAGACTATTCGTCATGATTTACTAAATTTTAGTAAATATGGTTATACTTACAAGTTTAAGTATAATTCTGAAACATTGGAAAAGTCTCAATGTATCGCAGAACGAATGGGAAGAATCAAATTAGGCAGACAGATAAAAGTTTCTCAAATCTGAAAAGATGGGAGAGTACTTTAGTATCATGTTTTGTGATCATCTTAATGATTAAAGAACCACATCACAATTGGTCTTCTAAGGACATCTTAGTGCATTCTTATGACTAAGAAGAGGAGTCATGAATTGTTGAAATGGTTAAATCAAGAAGATGAGTCATACTTCGTTTCAAAACAAGTCTTAGAGTCATACTCCAAGACTATAAGTTGAGTGACATATCTTAAAGAAAGGTTTATAACACTTGTCAAATGTAAGAGTAAAAGTGTCCTACTCTTGTACATTTGAAGTTGGTAAGTTGTGATGTTTTGGATTAAACAAAGACCAACTAAGGCCAATTGTGTGAAGTGTTTGTCTTGATAAAGAATCCGCACTATCTCTTGAATATTTGGCAAGATAGTCTTATATGTCAAGAGGACAGTGGGAGTCTTAAAGATCCTAAAAAGAATTTCAAGAACTAATCAAGAATAAAACCTGAGGTTCTTCACTAGCACACGACTTGAGGTTTATAACCTATCATGTTGACATATTCTGTGCCCATTCCAGTTAAAGTTGGCTTTGCATAGGAGTTCTGAAAGTTCTCAATTGGTTGCATAACAACTTGGAAGCAATGGCAAGCCCTGTACTGCCAGGTGGCAAGAAGTTAAGATTGCATAAGTTCAGTCCATATGAGTTTGGATTTGTCATTATCCTTGTCTTGTGACTATGGTTTTGACGATTCACATGGATAAGAACACATACACCATAAAATCTAAGGGTCATAAGGTTTCTCTCCGATTCATGAAAATGATGGTGAGGAAACACTTCCACCAAGTAGATTTGAAGCAGATGGCAAAAGGTCTAAACAATTGAGACTATGATTACGACATCCCTTTTCATAGTTCTGAAATTGTTTAGACACACATGCATGCTATCTAAGGAAAGGTGTATGATTTTGATAAAGTTTTATCAAAGCATCTCGTATCAGAAATCTGAACTTAGGTAAGGAAGTCAATAAAGTATTGATTTCTAGAAGTCCAGCTGATTTCTGAGTACATGTTAAAGCTAGTGGGAGCATAAGTGTTATGCTAATAATCATCATGTTAGTGGGAGCATGATATTTATTGTTAGTGTTGCAAGTTAGCAATGTTAATTATAGAAAACAAAAGTTTCAATTCGTGAGGCTGTAGGGATTGAAAAAGTTGTTTTGCTATAATTAAGGGAGAGGATATACTTCATTTCAGTTCTAAAGGCTTAGATTGAGACCTTAATCATCTTTAGTCAAGAATATATATATGAATTTCATGTTGGATTGGTTCAACTTAAGGAAATTCTATATATTGCATTCTCAAAATTCGATTATGGTTACGGCATCCCTCTTCATAGTCAAATTTTGAAAACATGGCAAATAAAAATATTGTAGCAAAAGACTGGTCTAGAATCATGTCTTTATGTGAGACATCATGAATCGTGTACCATTTGCTTTGGGTACATGATCGATTGCATGTGCTATAATATTTGTCATTTCTAAATTTTTCCAAATGCCCAGAGGCATTAAGAAGGGAAAAGGTCTAGAATTGGATATGACTAAAATGATTAAGCAATTGTCGAGGACAATCTGAGGTTTACCAAAGATTGGTTGCTCAGGGACAGTTGGAAGTATAGTGCCAATTTTGGAAGGACCATATTGACATATTCTAAAAAGAGGCATCCCTTGTTCAGAAGTGATAGTCAAAATGAGAATATGGAGTTGTCTCCATGGGTGGAAGTTATCTGTGTAAGATTAGAAAACTTAATGCAAGAAGCATGTCCAAAGCAATGTACTTTGAATATGAGACTTAGTTTCCATGGAGTTGATCTCCAGTGGAATACCTTATAATGACTGTTGACAAGTCTTTGTGACTTTGTACATATTCATTACAGGAGGGTCAGTGCATATAAGTTTAAAATCTAAACAGATTTCGATAAATGATAAGAATTTGAAATTCTCACATTTTTCGATAAGGATTTGGGAGTGTGAAATTAGAATAATTGAAAGTACGTTCAATCGATCTATTTCACAAAGTAAGGATCATAGACAAACATAGAGTGCATACTTGATGTATTGCAAAGCTATTGTTTAGAAAAACATAGTGTACATGCTTGGAGCATGGGACACCTAGTGTTTTAATTCAAGTATAAAGTTGATAAAACCGAAACAATGAATAATGAGTAATCACTATGGTGATAAATAAAAGTGGTCTATTTATATTCATAGGGTTTGATACCATATTTGATTCATTTATTCTTGTGTTTCACTTTGCATGTTTTGACTTCCAGAATAACTAATTCGCTCTTCCAGAATGATTAAGTTATTCAAACCATCTACAGTCGGTCATATGTTGGAAGTAGATATGAATCAAGACTGTCATGAGTTGGCTTGTAGAGGTCCAAGTTGGTGGAAAAAGTGGTGCTACAACACTCATGAGTGCTCATAAGTTCTGAGTATTGGATTCAACC
Source organism: Lactuca virosa (assembly GCF_052849685.1). Lineage (NCBI taxonomy): Eukaryota > Viridiplantae > Streptophyta > Magnoliopsida > Asterales > Asteraceae > Lactuca > Lactuca virosa. The sequence goes on from NC_136430.1 coordinate 134,534,239, forward strand.
CGCGCTCATTTGAATCACTTCATGGATTTTATCACGAGTGATCATGAGACAATAATATCTTATATTCTTCAAACCTAGAGATATGAGTTGTTACTATGAGTTGGTTGTACATTGATTGCACGAAAACGCATTCGGTAACTCGATGTTATAAAACGTGCCTTTGTGTATGATTCAACAAGTAGTAGAACAAGCCATATGAGTCGAAGTTCATCCATTCCTTTTACCTTGGGGATAAAAGCGATATCTGTGGGCCCCTCGATGATTTAAAGATGATACATGTGAGTGCTTGGCCAAGCCAGGACTGATTTGATTTGTTCAATCAGTCAGTCATCATGAATCGGAAATCGGGAAACAACAAATGGACAGAGAGAATGATTGATAATCCATGTCTCAGTCCATATGATATCTAGAATGGAGGAATATATGATCCCTTATCTAATGGACAAGTCATTGACAAAGGTCAGAGTTCATCGACAAGGTCAGAGTTCGACAAAAGCTTTTGAGAGCTACGATTGCTGATCGGTTCCTGAAGTCATACGCAATAATAGTTTTAGACTTATCCAAGTGGGAGACTGTTGGATTAATGTCTAAGTCCATAACTATAATTGGTAAGACTTGACCCGACCCGGCATGGTCCATTTGGGTTGCATGGCATCATGCATTTGGATAGACTATAATGAGAGAAATAACACTTAAGGTTGGTTAATATATTATAAGTTCTAATATATTAATAAGGTTATTTAATTAGTATTGATCAAGAATTAATTTGGAATTAATTAAGTGATCAAAAGGAGACTAATTAAATATATGGGTTGATTGTGTAAATCATTCATTCTTATATATGTGGGCTTGTGATCCAAGATTTCTTATGTTGGACTAAGTCCATGGGGTGACCCATGGATACTCCATGGAGGTTAAAATCCATTAAGCATAAGGAATGGGTAAAGTTATGAGTTACATGGTGTAACCCTAATAGCCACCATATAAAAGAATCTCATGGCTCAAGAAATCGTGCACTAATGTGTGAATATGAGGGCTAGACGATTTCAAGGAGTGTTCCATTTCTCTCAAGTCATTCCATGTGCATTTGGTTTTGTGTGAACCATTTGAGGTGTCACACTTGGGGCACTAGGCACTCAAGCTTCATGGAGACAAGCTACATCAAACAAAGGTATGTATTCTATCCATTTGATTACCCAAGTATCAAGTATTGTATGCTAGATAGGGTAATACCTTGGAAAGTTCATAATTGCATGTATAATAGAGAAAAACATAGATCTAAGGTATTTAGGGTTGCATGTACACTTAGGAGTGTTAGAATGCTCAAAACCCATCAACTTAATCCTTTAAGTTGCCATGATCTATCGATATAGATCCTTATTCCATTAATTAATATGTCGACTACATATAACATTAGGAATGTTACTGCGCTCCCACTGGCTTGTAGAAAACACAAGAGTCATATAGATTCATAATTAAATCACATCTAATTAACTTATAAGAAATAAGATTCTTACTTTGAGATGTTAGCTTAAATCTTGGAAAGATTTTCATTCATGTATGTTTTCTCATTTGAAAACTCACTTACTCTTTATATTCGCAATATATAGAGCAAGATTAATCAAACCCATACTTGATAATCATACATGAATGCATCTCTATGTGTTTTATTAGTTTCTAATCAACCATTGAGCAGATTCAACAACAGTTGAAAACTTGCTAGTTCCAAACTTTGATGCATTTAGTTTATGGTTCTTAAGATCTTAAAGTTCCATATAGCTCCCACTTAGAAAAAGAACTTTCTAATCACTTGTTTTATGGAATGACAATTAGCGGGATTAGTAGAAACTTCATCCTAAACAATCATTTAGGATAATCTACATAAATGCAGTTAGTAGATGCTAGAGTAGTTAAGTTTATTGTCTAACATAAGCTCTATAACTCCATACCTTTTAGATAAGGACAAACCATTACATCCTTAGTCTAATGAAAGTATTTAATCCAGAAATATATATATTCAATATATATTTGTTGCAGTGAGTATAATTCCTAAAATTTTATAAAGTAAATAGTTCTTTTAATAAACATCATGTGATAGACTAAAGGTCTATTTTTATCCTCTTCAAAAACTTGTACTATCGACATTCAGCTAGTGGCTAGGTGACCCTATCCCACTAGATAATTTGAAGGCTACCTCGAACATCAAAAGATAGATCCAAGCGACCAGGTGATCCTGTGCCACAAGAACCATACTAATGACGAGTGAGTGTTTTTTTCAGAATGAGTTGTGAATCGATTCCACAACTCTTAAGATGTTCCAAGAAGACTTGGTTTACAAAACTCATTTTATTTATCACAACGAAAGGTTAATGATGATCTCATTAAGTTGTATTTCAGTCTCCACTATGAAACAATTTGAGCAAATCAAAGGTTTCAACAATAACGAATAAAAGTCGTTAGTGAAATTGATTAAGTATCTATCACCAAATATATTCATGGATTGAAAAAGATTACATACATCAGTTATGTATAACTCTTTGTCAAGCGTTTTGTTCTTTAATTATTAATAGATAAAGACACTTGTGAATCATCTTCCCATATAAATATGATTCACATATATCAAATGAATCGAGCTCATTTGCCTTCAAAATTCAATCATTTTGAAGTTGGTATATGTATTTCTTATTTATATTATCATGATGATTATGACATAGATAAGTTCCAATCAAATATCATTTGATTATATAGGTGTTATGATCAGAATTATTAATTTAGTGAAAGATTATAGATTTACTTCATAAATAACATTACGAGAAAATATTCTTTAACACATAATACATTGTTTCAGAACAAGAATGTGAAAATCCACTAAACGATAAGTAAATCTAGATTTATTCATAAATTACAATTCTTACATGTCTCTATAAGGATAGGTACAATACATTTATTGTTTAAATAAAAGACTACAACAACACTTGTTATATCTTCAACACGAAATATCATTCGTTTGTAATCAATTGATTATTTCTTCCAATCATCAACACATAACATCAATTATTAGTGTTACGTGAAGTATTACATACTCAAGTGAATGATGGAAAAATAAATAGTTCTATCATATAGATACTAGAAGTCTTGTCCAAGTCCGACTTCTTCAGCTCGATCTCCTCTAGTGTCCAGTTTCTTCTACAATAGAAACAACACTAATCATTTTGTCATTTCTTGATTTCTGGGTTTATGTTGTATTTCCCTTAACTGAACTATAAGTCCATATGAGTGCACAATCTATTAGACTTCCTTTTATTCAATTCTTGAACAGACTTCAAGCTATTTCTAGTGTTCTGATTGAATATATGTTTTACTTGAAGAGGCATCTTATATGTTTCATAATTATCCAAGACTTTCTGCAAGTCATGGTTAATTTCTTATGTATGATGTAAGACACATCAATATCATCACAATAATACTTGCATCAAAGTATCATGATAAGACTAATTAGTTGCAGAGGTTATTCAGGTATGGGATCTTTCAGTATATATAATTTCTATTTATCTTAAAGGTAGAACCTCAAGATATTATACCAGTTATAGAAATTATAACCATCAAATGTTATTGTTTCTTTAAACTCAACAAGAGAGAGGTTTTGCAGGGCGTAAAAATTATTAACAGTTATCAACATAATTTAACAAAGTTTCATTTAGTATTTTCAATATTTAGTCTTTAAAAATTAATACCTTTTATTGTTTCTTAAAACATTAATTTATTAAAGTCTAGGATCCAAGTAACGAAACAAGTAAATGGTTAGGTGACCTTTATCCCATAAACTTAATCAAACTCGGTAGGTAGCGATTAACAATTGCATATGATATGTAACTCCTAGATTATGGGATCCTAAACAACTATTACTTAGCTTGACATGTTTATCTCATCTATGCCTCATACCTCTCATGCTTAGGTGACCTTTATCACATAAGATTCCGATCAAGTCATCCTACTTGAAACAACTTGTAGCATTGTAACTAACCAGTAACAAGGTGACCCTTTAGAAACCAGAAACTACAAAACTACCCCGAACATCAAAATCCAATCCTAGGCCCAGGTGACCCCGTGACGCTAAAACCCTCAAATGATAACGAGTGTTCTTCAAAAGGACGACAATGACTTGCATTTTTAGAAAAAGTTTTATATATGTTTTACAATTATAGTTTATAAAAAGTATGGTCTCATGAATATTGCATACATCCAACAATTCATCTACCCTTTCGTAAAATTCATATCACTTGTTATGAGGTTCTTTTGGTGCCAAATGAAACTTCATTTTATTTGTCATTAACCGCGATCGATTATAAACTAAAATCTGGTATTTTAAAGTTTAGTCGTAGATCGGTTTTAAGAACCGGTAATAGTCTTAATAAAACTTTATTTTATACTTAAGACTTGGAGTTTTGGATGAGTTATGAAATCACTATTTTAAATCTCCTTTTAATAATAAAAAACTTATGTCTTCATGAATTTATAGAATAAACTCATTTTATTTTATAAACTCAATTTTATGCATCTTATGATAAAAGTCATATTTTGATAAACAAAACTTGGGTAATGATACTTATGTTTTAAATCTTATTTAGCATGCATAAAACACAATATCAACATGTTGCGTTATGTTTAAAACACCAATATCATATATTAAGTTTCGACGCAAAAATAATCACTAGTTTTATTATTTGTCGTTATAACGCTATAAACCAATTTTAGTCTTTTTAATAAAAACTCATTATTTATTATAAAGACATGGAGTTTATATAAAGTTTAAACATCTTTTAAACCATTTCAAATATTTTAAAGTTGGGTATTTATAAGTTTTACAATAAAACTATTTTAAACAAAAATTGAGTTTTAACCGGTAACCGGTAAAACGTTTTTATAAATATCCATTTATTAACATCTAAAAAACAAAGATTATCAAACATAAAAAATCATTCAAACATATAAAAGATGGCTCTGATACCACTGTTGGGTTTTGATACGGAATATAAGTTTGTTTTTCACAAAAACCGACAACGGAAGACTTTAAAAATAACAAGTTTATTTTTAGTTCAAAACAAAATCAAACCATCATGGATCCATTTATAGAGGTTAGAATGAAAAAACAACCATAGGATGTTTTAGAGATAACCTTTGAAGCCTTTGAACCCACTTGGTTTTGGGGTGTTGATGAAGATGTAAAGATCAAAGAACATGATCTTCTCTACAAGTATCCACCATCAAGATTAAGACACTTGGAATGCTAGTTCCTTCTTGTATAAAGTACTTCTTAAGCCTTTAAGTGCTTAACTCAAATAAACACTAAAGGAGAAGCACTTTGAACCACCAAAGACTTGAATGGTCTTTAAAAGAATGAGAGCTCCAAGCCCTTTTCATGCCCACAATTTTAGAGAGAAAAAGAGAAAAAGAATAAGTGTTTCACACACACAAAAATGCAACCCTCATGCATATCTTATATAGACAATGCAAAGTAAGGCCTAACCATTAAAATAATCTAAAATAATGGTAGTCTTTAAAAGCATGAGAGACAAAGGGAGGAAGGTTGACAAGCAACCTCCCACATCATCATCAACTTTCGGCCATGCCTAGTTAAATAAGAAAGATTCTTTGATTTTTATAAACTTTAAGTTTATAAAATATAAACTTTGTCTTTAGGTAAAAGACAAAAGAATCCAACTAGTCCAAAATGTTGTGCATGACTTACTAATTCATACCATATGAAATACTAACTAGTAATACTCTCTTATAATTATTATTTTCACAAAACAATAATTATTCCCTAATTATAATACAAGAATTGATATTATTTATTAATAATCATATTAATAATAAATATACAAAATGTGCCAACTTGATAAAGGTGTGACCCTATAGGATCATATATTATTAGCAATATCACTCCATAATGATTATTGGGCATATAGATTCAACGAGATCCTATTGCTAATTCTCGTCAATTGGGATCAGAGGTGGGTTATGCACCATGTTTTCAGGAGGGTCGACCCCACGATTGGCTTACCGCGTAGGTTTCGCTAGTCTTACGCGAGGAGTTACCCGACATCATTGGGCGTGTCACTGATAGATTGGTCGCCAGGTTCGAGAGCTGGACCTCGACTATTTAGGCGGTTGACGGGGTGGTCGGGGTAACCCAAGAGCAGGAGATTGGTTTGGGTAGGCGACTGGGGAAGAGAAAGCAGACTCATGGTCCGACTCAGCTACCTGATCAGTTGGATGTTGCCATGGCTAGTGTTAGAGACCCCGGGAGCCACAATATTTGCATGAAAGATGAAGGAGCACATGAGCGTGTGCGCGACAAGTCTAAAAGAAGCAGGTGCGGATGGAAGGGTCACTTAAGCCAATAATGTACCCTGGAGGTAGAATATTGTCATCGTTGTCATCATCCTGGCCATTTTAGGGCGAATTGGCCACGCTTGGTGGTTAGGGCAGCTCTGGTTCCATCGCAGGTGCCTCGACAGGAGGGGGGAGGTCTGGATTTCATCAGATGCTATTGCAGGTATATTATCTTTTGCCGTCCTCTTGATTATTATCAAAATTTATATTACTTTGGAATGTTGTATTGGTATTGGTAATCATTGTCTTTGGCTTGGTTCTCTGCTATTGTCTAGGATTATATCATCGCGAATTGTTATATGCAATTCTTGCATGCCAAGAGTCATTAGTGATTCGTATCTTGCTGAGTGGGTTTCCGTTTGTTCGGTTGTTGTTCCAATTCGTTGATGGTGTCAATTCAGGGGTATCATTTGGAAGATTTATGGTTGGATTAGCTGGTTAGTTCTCCAATAAAGGCAGAGTTTAGTCATGTTAGAATTGTCCATGGAAGAACCTTTGGGTTCAATCACTACCGTTGCTAGGGAAGGAGCGGTAGCAAGAAGGTGGTGGCGACAGTTGCATGAGTTGTTTGGTCATTAGAAGTGCCAGGGGAATATTATTATCGCAGGGATTATAGATGGTTAGAATACATAAATTCTTTTGAGGATGGGAGTTGGGGTGAAGATTCCCCAGTTCCGAGCAAGGGATATGGTCTTTAGTCACCGACATAAAGGACTTCAGGGTTGGTGCTGTATCAAAGGAATCACTTGGGGTTATCGGGTTGCTGTGATTTCGGGAGTATCTATCTGGATTTCAGGAGTTGGGCGATCATTGAGATCGGTTAGTAATGGAACGCTGGTACTGGTGATGTGTGATTTTTATATAAATAATTTAATTACTTAAGTTTTAAATTTATAAAACTGAATTTATCGTAACCGGACTAACACACACACTAAGCAGTGAACCTAATCGTATAATAGTATAGTTGTTGTATGAACAGGTATCGAACACAAGGGGAACGGTGGTGAATTAATTTTAGAATGCTTGATTATAGGTTACACATAACACATAAGAAATAAGAAAAGTTTTATTAAATACTTTAAATACCACTTAACATCAAATATCGTTAAACTGACTGGAAGACAAATTTCTTTAGGTACTTTGGTCTAGATAAATTACATCTCAAATTAATGGCTAACTACTGATACAATGGATATTTATTCATTATTCACCGATTCCTAATATGACTAATGTTATAGTCACGACTACTAATCCTTTGATTTCAACACAACTATTAATTCATTGATCAGGTGAACAAATAATCATGCAAATTAGTATTTAGTTCATATTAAACAAGATTTAATCTTATTTAACCCTAATTGTAATAGGAGTTAAATCATGCAGAGAATGGTCATTCTACTCATGCACACACTGTAACGTCCCAAAAATACAGGCCAAAAATTTCATTTTTAAATCAATACTTTGGAAAACATTTGTGAATAAACATCATCCGATCATATCATTTCATAAAAACATTTCTCGTGCCTGAAAACCAAATCATAAAAATAATAGTAACGTCAGATTACAATCCCAAAACATCTCATAATGCGGAAAACCAATGCGTGTGTGTATGATGTGCCGCTACCGCGCCAGCTCTTTCCCCTTCGCTGAAGAGGTACCTGAAAACAAAACTGTAAACCGTAAGCACAAAGCTTAGTGAGTTCCCCCATCGTCCACATATCATACAATCATATAACATACGTACTGCCAGGCATTTCTGGGGTGCCCGACCTACCCGGTACGGCCATTCTGGGGTGCCGACCTACCCGTGTCAAGCCATTATGGGGTGCTGACCTACCCATGTCGAGCCATTCTGGGGTGCTGACTACCCTTCGGTCCTAGCAACCGAACCTCGGGGACTATTTCACCCCCTACTACTACTGTCACATATATCATAGCATAATCTACTGTCAGACATATCTGGGGCGTCTGACCTACCCTTCGGTCCTATCGACCGAATCTCGGGGACTATTCTCCCTCCTACTACCTCTATCTTATACAACATATCATGCTAGCAGCTAAACATATCATAACATACTGTTAGGCATATCTGGGGTGCCTAACCTACCCTTCGGTCCTAACAACCGAACTCTATCACTATCACATATCATATCACGCTAGCATATAACATAACAGGTAGTAGTAACACAGATGAATATCACAAAGACAAACATCTATCATACGATCCCTACTGGTGGGCCGACATTGTGCCCGTAGACCCACCGCTACTGGAAGGTAACTCACCTCGCACAAGTGGCTGCTGATAATCTGTGCGGGAAACCTCCGTCCGCTGCTGCTCCGGAAATCCTCCGGCTACAAACCCCATAAACACTCAGTTAGAAACTGATCTCTATAATTAGGGTAAAATGACCATTTACCCCCCAACCAAGTCAAGTCAAAGTCAAAGTCAAAGTCAACTTCCAGTTGACCCGACTCGCCGAGTTGGGCCGTCAACTCGCCGAGTCCCTCACTCTCTACTCGTCCTCATCCGTGACCCTACTCGTCGAGTTGGGCCGTCAACTCGACGAGTTCTTCTCTCATTCGAACGCCCCATGAAAACTCATCCGACTCGCCGAGTTGATGAACAACTCATCGAGTTGTCCTTTATCTGATGAACCAGATCTGTCCTCAACTCGCCGAGTTGATGAACAACTCGCCGAGTTCTAAGGAGATTGCCTTGGACTCGCCGAGTCCGTTCATGCACTCGCCGAGTCCCATGAACTTCCAGCACAATGGCTTAGTCCAGAACGTTGGGTCACTCCCTGGGACTCCCTAAAAACCTTTCCACGCTCAACTGAGTTCTTTTGACCCTCAACAGAAGGGGCAAAACCCTTAGACTCGCCGAGTCCAATAATGGACTCGCCGAGTTGGTCACGTCCATACCCTAAATCTTTGCTTTCTGATGTACATCCTTTGATCAAAAGATAGATCCAAGCTTCTACAATCGATCTAGCACGTAAAGTTACAACCTTTACGTGCTTGCATGGGACTTTGAGCTCAAAAGGACATAAAACAAGCTCATATGGCACATGGAACCTTTCATGGGTGCAAAAGCAACCCAAATCTGCCTAGTGACTCCTTTCATGATGTGATTCAGAAGCTTAAACCCCCAACCATGTTTGCAAACATGGTTGGCTACCAAAATGGCTCATAAAAGCCCTAAATCTTCCCAAAGAGGGATCTAACAAATGAAAGAGCAAGGTATAGACTTTATACCTTCTGAAGACTGCAAATGATGCTCACAACTGAATCCCTCTAGCCTCCTCTTGATCCTTCAAGCTTTTCCTTCTTCCTTGAACCACAAAATCACCAAGATCACTCTAAATGCCTTAAAACTCTTCAATAACGGCTAGGGTTTGCTATGGGGGTCTTCTGGGAGTAAATGGGACGAAGGAGGCCGAGTTAAGTTGTTTAAATAGGGTGCACACCCATGGATTAGGGTTTTTGTTCAAACAGGGTCTACTCGCCGAGTCCAGGAACCGACTCGGCGAGTCCATCACTTAAGACCCGCGATCTTTCTCACTTCTACTCGGCGAGTTAATCCTTCGACTCGCCGAGTTCAAGGCCAAAAAAATGCAAATTATTAAAAGATTAAATGAAAGGATACGTACCAAGAACTAGGTGCTACACACACATTAAAGTTCATCACTTTATTCCCTAACCCTAGGTTTTGGTCAAAACTCTAGTCATAATCACCAATGGTTACTGGAAAACTATGATTCAAATTAACACAACTAGATAATACTCTAAACTCTATTAATTCAGCAATAGGAAACAAAGCAACAGTCTTTAACACATATGGATCTTCAATAAAACTTGATAAAATAAATTAAATAAGAATAATCAATCCAAATAGCAATTAAACCATAAATTCAAAGATTCATTCAATTATAAACATAAAGTAGAAGGTTTTAACACCTAAATCAGAGAGTAAAAACATAATGACATCACACTGGAATGCTAACATGGTCACGATAACAAACCACATGATTACCGACATGAATCCTCTCTCGAATTCCTTAGATCTTCGCACCTGTCAGCTTAACGGCCTTCCGGCCGCCTTCTAGACCCTCAAAACAACTTCTCTGAGGTTTCTTGTCGACCAAGGATCAATAGAAGTCGTAAATCCCCCCTAAAAATCGTCCAAATGCTCAAAATATATAGATTCCCGAAAATCTGATCACCACGACGTGGTAGTGGCACAACGTCGTGGTCCTCGTGTATATCCCGTATTCTCCAAGTCAGTCTCAACGATCTCGAAGTTTGGATTTACCACGGCATGGTGGTGTCACCACGTCGTGGTAATTGGAAATCAGCATTTTCTCAGAACACAAAAATCGTCCGAAATTGTGTCTAGTTTTCAGATCATTTTGAACCTTGTTAATCGAAGTTACGGTTAATGAGATATAGCCAAAACACTGATAAGGGGTCAAGTTGTCCATCAACATCATATTTGCGTCTTTTTAGCTTGTTTATCCTCCTTTTGCATTTCAGCTCACATTTTAACTGTAATTGAACATTTCAAAGCGTATCAAGTATCTTTTAGTTCTTAATAACATAAAAACATAGTATAAAATAATAAGAAAATGTGATAAATATATGCATAAAATAGACGTTATCAACTGGTAAACGCAGGTCATAGTCTGTTCATGTTATCTTTAACTCAAAACAACATACTTATATTTCTAAAATAAAATAGCAACATACTATTATTTCTATAATAACGTATTTTTTTATAATAACACATCATGTTTTTTTCATAAAAATAAATATATTTGGATAAGATAAACAAAGATAAATCTTAAAAATTACATCATATAAAAATTAAAAATTAATAAATGATGTTTTTACGCTTCAAATATTTTTAGATAAAAAAATAGAAAACAAAAATATTTAATTATGTATTATAATTTAAATATTTTAGATAAAAGCTTGACAACAAAAATTATTTTTAAATTTAAAAAATATATAATTACAAAGTTGTAAAAAAAGGGCTGAAAATATAAAAAAGAAAAAATAAGAGATTAGAATTGTAATATTTCAAATGATCGTTGTGTAAAATTTCATAAAATAGTCCTTAAGCAAGTTTCACAAAATTACAGAAATAGTCGTTATCTAAAATTCTTTCAGCTTAACGGATTAATATAACAGATATTAATGGCAATGACTATTTATGTGCAAAGTTTGCTCCATAGGGACAATATAAACTAAAAAAATTTCCATTCATTAATTTACTGTCGATATTAAAATAGATTTGAGGGCATTAACTATTCAAAGAAATATCAAAATATTCCACGGAAAAATCAGCAATGAGACTATGAGAGGGCCTCTACGTGAGACCTAGGGTTTACCCAATTTAAAATGCATACTGTAACTTTCACACGGTATTTTCTACTGGACGTTCCTCACCACTTTAAGCAGTTGCTGACGAATGATCATCATTTCAATTTCAACTGATTTGAAGAATTTAATTTTGTAATTCTAGGGTTTAAGAGACTTGTCGATATCAATCATTCTGGAGGTGTGAAAAAATGGGGGTGGAACTGAAATTTGCAAATGAGTCGGATGAATTTCCAGTGGGCATGCGAGTTTTGGCTGTGGATGATGATCCAGCTTGCCTTAAGATTTTGGAAGCCCTCCTTCGTAAATGCCAATATCATGGTCAGTCTTTGCTCTTCTCGATTCTCATGTCCTCAGTAATTGATTTATTGTTTATGTTAAGAAGTAATTAGGGTTGGTTACAGGATTGTTTAAATGCAGTTTTAAACAAATTATTGAGACTTGAAATCTCATAAATCAGTTTTCATCATGTGGGTCAATAGGATTATGATTCTGATTAGGTTATTTATGTTCAAAATTAAAAAATAATCAAATCTCGAGTAGCTGATATAATGATTCTTCAAGTCGCAGTAATTACTTTGGAAAAACACATTCAAATACACTTTTTTCACATAATCATTCAAAAAGATTTCTAAAGCACAAACATGTCCTCTAATCTCATATCGATTACATCATTTTCTCCTTCAAACTTTACTTCTTCTCATCTAGAACGCCTTACTTACGTTAGTTAATTTGAACAAAAATGATATAACTCATTACTCATCTGATTATATGCGAATTTTTGCAGTGATAACTACAAATCAAGCGGTTTTGGCCTTACAGATGCTAAGAGAAAAGAAAGAAAAGTTTGATTTGGTTATTAGTGATGTTTGCATGCCTGATATGGATGGTTTCAAGCTTCTTGAACATGTGGGACTTGAGATGGATCTTCCTGTCATAAGTAAGTAATAAATGAAATACAAAACTTTATTATTATTCAAAATCTTGGACATTTTTTGACCCTGTGGCATTCATAAGTGAGGTCTCTGTCTCTCTGATTCAAGTTTTGTTATTCTAGTGTTATCTGCATATGGAGACACAAAACATGTGACAAAAGGAATATATCATGGAGCTTGTGATTATTTGCTCAAACCCGTGAGAATTGAAGAGCTAAAGCTTATTTGGCAGCATGTGATTAGAAGAAAGATTGGGAAAAATCGCCTTGATGAGGTGGAAAATGTATTTTCAGACAAAAATGAAAAACCAAACAAAAAAAGAAAAGATTCATCAGCACAAAAGAAGCCTCGGCTTTCTTGGAATAAGGAACTACATAACAAATTTGTTGCAGCTGTAAAGCATTTGGGCGTTGACAGTAAGTTTAAGGGTTAAAATGGTAAATTAATTTATTTATTTGTTTTTTTTTTGTGAAATTTTCACTTGTTTACAGAGGCTATTCCAACAAGCATTCTAAAAGTGATGAATGTGGAAAATCTTACTAAACAAAACGTTGCTAGTCACCTTCAGAAATATCGTGGTTACTTAAAAAGGATTAGCCACGAGGAAAATCAGAAGGGTAGTATGGTAATTTCACCAAACGGAAGGTTGGATTTTGCTTATCTTCCTACTTTTATCGGTTATGAGAACCCATCTTTAGGATCAAATTCATATCCACCAAACAACTTAATTGGTGAATCGAGTACTCCTTCTGGTATGGGTATTTTCGGTATTTCATCTTTACCGATGATTCAAGAAAATGATAGTCAAAAGTTAGCAACCACCATGAATCTTCAAGGAGTACCGAACGTTGTTGATGAGTCAATTTTATACCCCGTTACCCAAAATGCCCTTGGAAATGTGGTGCATCCGATCAAATCAAGTTGTTATGTTTCAAATGACGGTTTTATCCCTATGGGGAATAACGTTGAAGGTATGCTACCGCCATATAGTACAACATATGGTGGCGGTGTTGGCTCCTTGGAAGATATAGCGGTTGCGATGATGCGAGAGGTATGACATGACAGAGCAGAACAGAGCATACTGCGTTTGACATGACATGATATGACATGACAGAGCATATAAAACAAAGTTGCAATTCTAATTGTCATTTTTGTTCCATTGATATCAGTATCAGTCCCAATGAAATGCATGTCATGTCAATTACAGTACAATCTGTTTTGTCTTGTCCTATATGATGCTGGATTATGTGGAAACATAAAATAGATCATAAACATTTTTTTATATTATTATTGCAGGAAAAAGGCAAGGGTAAGGTGATTGTGGAAGGGCATTCTGGGTATTATGATGAAGTTTGCTATGCTACTAGCGAAAATTACATCTACACGTGAGGTTTTCGGGAGTTACTCGATTGTGTTAGTTGATGTGAATATTTGGAATTTTGGATTTGTGGCTGATTTTTGTCGAATGTTACTTGATTAGTTCTATTTTAGTGTGTATATGTTTAATAGAACTTATGTACAAAATAACTATTTTAATGGCTCAAAGCAAGGGGGTGTTTGGGATTGTTTATTTCAACTTATTATGTGTTTTTTATTTATAAAAATGTTTATCAGTTTCTATGTAATAAGTTAGTTTATATGTAATAAGTTGATAAGTTGTTTGCAAGTTGATAACTTGTTTGCAAGTGTTTGGCAAGTTCTATTTATATATCTAAAATGACCAGAAAAAAGATGTCATGGCATATTATTTGATTATTGGTTTCTTTTATATATAACCTTTTTTTTTCTTATCATTCATAATAATTTTTAAATTTTTTTTTCGTCAGTAATATTAATATAACATGATTTATTATAAAATCAAATCAAATACCGAAACTAAAAAATAATTTTGAAAAATTATATTGGTATTATTGAAAGAATATTGCTACAAAAGTTTATGTAATCAACAATAACCAGAAAAATTCGAAATATAGACAGACAAACTGGATTAGAAAATATTAACTAGGAAACTCACATTTGAAGGTATAACCTAGCATAGGTGTATCAAATTAAACACGTTGTACGAAAATTGTTAGTTATTATGAATCAAATTTATTAATGATAATAGAAAAAATAAAATAGAAACCATGATAATTACAAAAACATCGTTCTCATCTTGAACAAACCGTAATATATTTTTGTTTTTGTTTTTTTTTTTGTTTTTTTTTTTAAATCAACACCATATTAATGATTTTTTTTTTCAAATGTAGCTAACAATTTTGTTATTCTTTTCAAATTCCTCTAGGATACTATCTTTGTATTTAGTAATGCTCTTGTCTTTTCCAATGTCCTTCTAGTTAACTGTTTTAGAGGTATTAATATCAAACATCAACATTCGTATCATTGAGTATCGTCGGTGGAAATTCTCCATCATGATAAAAATGCTAATGCCATGGGTCAAAGTAGTTGACAAGTTGTTAATAAAACAAATGCATTTGTCATATTCGGAACCATAACCAACTTTGCTGATATTGAAGGAGTTCTAAAGTTCTTTACATTTTCGGTCTAATTGTGCAAACCCTAGTGTGAAATCTAATTGTGAACTCTGTGATCAACATTCATTTTGCAACATAAACTGGTTTCACATCTATTCATAACATATTATTTAGTTACTTTTATATAAAAGTAAAAAAATATCATTTTGTTAAAACATCCATCCATTTATATTATTGTAACCATCTCTTCCTTATGCCCTATTAGAATTGCCCCAACCCTATACACCCCCTAGAGCATCTCCGATCATCGACCCTCGTGTATATCTTTTCTGCTTTGCCATATCATATTTTCACCAACTTTATTAAACAAAATGCTAATAACTTAAATCATCTCTAATCATTGACCTCTTATAAAAACTTTTTATGAAATTAACTAATTTAACTTTATCTTTGTATAATATTATATAAATCTCCCTCATATAATTTGTTAATTTTAAACATATCATAACACACAAGTTGTTTGATGGTCATGCCTTGTATATCTTCATATATAAATTTTATTTTTTTTGTTCTTTTAATAGACTTAACTGATTCGTTTATCTCTTTTTATAAACATAAAAATGTCACAAACTAAAAAAATTGAAAAAGATAAATGTTAGTTTTTTTTTTTTTTTTTTTTTTAATGTATAAATATGAAGGATCTTTAATAGTTATAAAAAAAAAAAAATGATGGAAAATCATTATAAATTTAGTTTTTAATCTTGGATATAAAATGATACAAAATAATTAGTCAAAAAATAATAAAATTTTAAATGTTAACACTACGTTTGACACGTAGAACATCTCTAATAGAGACTTGTTTTTATAGTTTTTTACTATTTGATTAACCACTTATCACAACTTAATACCATTGAAGTGTATAACTTTTTGTATATTTATATTAATTACTCAATATATATTGTGTGATGAATATATTATAACTAGGTGGGGAACCCCCGCGTTGCGGGGGTCGGATGCAACAGGTCTTTCAGCAAAATTGAAATATGAACAAAATAATTTTACATAGGGGTAGTTTAGTCACTCGGGGGTTCCCCACCTAGTTAATATCAATATTAAGTGGTAATACATAAATACACGAGTTAGGTTAGAGAAAACTTTGTTTGATGATTTCGCAAGCAATCCATTTCACATGGGCCAAACATTTCGTACGGGCTCATTACACATGGCCCATTTCATATGTTTCCAAGTGCCTACCCATCACACAAGCCACACTACAAAAAATGGCAAAACCATATCTTTTTTACCATTTCACATTACACATGGCCCATTTCATTTATTTATTTATTATAACATCCAACTTTCATTTCTTTCTATTACAACATTATACCTTTTAGTTTCTTTCTTATTAAGTAAATGTTTTTTTTAAAAATACTTACAAAACAAATCTTGTTAGCACATTGTAGTTTGAAAATCTACTCAATCATGGCAACAAAAATTGATTAGTATAATGATGACATTCCCATAAACAGATAGTTTTTCTAATATACAATGTTGTAATATGGAGATATGAAAGTAAAATGCTATAATAGAAAAATAAAAAATATAAGTATATTGATATTTCTTGCATCAAAAAATTAAGAACCACAACAGAAAATTATGTAATTCACCATTTTAAAGAGCATTTTTTTTTGCAAAAGAATAGATTCACAGTCCCCCAACACATCTGTATCTACCTCTCAAGATTATCTAATACAGTTCATGGAAAGGTTCAACTTCCAATGCATGAGGTACAACTTACTATAGCATCAATGCTCTAGATTTTTACCAATTCTAGTCCCCTCGAAAAAAGCAACTATATTCTTATAAGTCTCACTCCATATATCTCATGGAAGTGTTGTATTGATCCTATTCAGCAAGTTCATCCCAAATATGGAATAAAAGGACAAACCGGTCATTTTTTTTTGCTTTTTCCACAATAAATAGTATGAAAAATACTTAAAGCTCATCGTGACCTTGTGGTTGTTCCATTTTCACTGCTTCTAGTTTATCTTGTAGCTCCTGAAACATTCCATACAATCTTTCTCAGGTTATTCTTTTACAATAAGAAAGGCATTTTTTGTCTTTTCACAGACAAAATGATGAAAGACATGTGTACCTTGAGTCTTCCTTCTTGGCAAAGGGCTGGAGTAGTTAATAACGCCGAGTATCTGCAATTAAATTTTTTATTCACAATTCACAATAAAAATAATAAAATAAATAAATTGGGGGGGGGGGGGGGGGGGGGGGCTTACTCGCAACGACTATGTAACATCCCGAAATTCAGGTACAGCTATGTAGCCCTTCTTTTATTCAAAGTGTCAAGTTAAGCCCTGAAGAGGAATTGGTAGCAAATGAGTACGTTGGGCGTACTCAAGAGTACGCTGCGCGTACTCATGCGCTTATTTTGGACGCGGACTCGCCTGAGTACGCTGGGCGTACTCAGGGTTACGCTGGGCGTAATGTGTCCAGGTGCAAACCCTAATTTCTGACTTGTGCCCTATATATTGGATGCTAAGGCTCATTTCTCAGCCTCCCTAGCAGTGAGTAAAACCCTAAGAGAGAACTTCCCATCGTCCTTAGTGAGTATGTGTGATTTTGGAGCTAAAAGTGCCTTGGGGTGTTAGTGAAGAAGAAGGAGAGGAGCTTGTGGAGGCTAGAGCTTGAAGTGCAAGTTTGGATCTGAGATCTACAGAGGAAGGAGCTGATTTTAGAGGTATAAAGTTCAAAGCTTTCCTCTTCTTTTGGTTTGTTGTTGCATGGGCCATTTCTAGGGTTAAAAGTCCCAAAGGTGGAGACTTTATGAGTGTAAGGTGCTCCATGGTCCAAGATCTGTCCCCTTTCAGTGACATTTATGTTTTAGATCCATAAAGTTTCTATCTTGGTCGTTGATATGAGGACATGCTAGAGTTTTGAGCTTTCTAGGGCTAGAAGTGGTATATTTTGGGTGTTAGTGACTTGTTCAGCCATGCAAAGGCTTAAAGTTATCAACTTTATGGATTAAGAGGCTTAGAAACGGTCAGATCTAAAAGTTGGACGAGAGTCTTAACTGATTAAGACCTCAAGAGCTAAGGGACTGAAACTGAGAGTTACGCGGGGCGTAATCTCAGTACGCGCAGCGTAAGGGGTCGCACACCCCGTTTCTGTGAGGACGCCGGGTACGCCCAACGTACGTGTTTGGTACGCGCAGCGTAACCCGGAGGGTTGAGTTTTGTTGACTTTTAGGGTTTGGTCAACTTTAGGGCCTTTGAGCCATGGGAGGGGTAAAATGGTCTTTTACCCTTCTGAGAGTACTAAGAGGAGGAATAGTCTAGCCTTGAGAGATGTATTGATTTAGAGTGTATATTTCATATGATTAGGCGGGGGCTAGACCAGATTTTACAGAGTTCGAGCTTTACCGAGTTACCCGAGGTGAGTCTTCTCACTATACTTTACCTAGAGTGGTAACAGAGTTATGTGACAGAGTTATTGTATGCTATCTATGTGATTTGTGGCACGGCATTATTTCTATGTGATTTATGCTGTGTGTATACCAGAGTTAGGACCGGAAGGTCCAAAGAGCTAGGACCAGAGGGTCCACAGAGTTAGGGCCCAAGGGCCCACAGAGTTATAGCCTCGAGTGACTAATGTGTGTTATGTTCTATAGTTATGTGCCAGTGTATTTGTATGCTATTTACGTGTTGAGATTTATTGTGATATGTGATATGCATGATCCAGAGTTATCAGAGTTAGGACCTTTGGGTCCATAGAGTTAGGGCTGGAGAGCCCACAGAGAGTTGGGACTGGAGGGTCCCACTGAGACACACTGACCAGAGGGTCAGCAGAGTCATAGCCTCGAGTGGCTAATATGTGTTAGAGTGGTATTTTGGGGAACTCACTAAGCTTTATGCTTACGGTGTTATGTGTTATGTATTTCAGGTACCAGTGGTGATCGCGGGAAGGCGCCGGCATGATCTGTACACACACCCGCAGAGTTTATTATGATTTGATCTTGGGATTTGTAGTGAGATAAAATTGATACATTGTTTTTGAAAGCAATTGTGGATGAATTTATATGATTTTAAAAAGTGAAAAATTGTTTTGAAAATTTGGGTGTTACAAGTTGGTATTAGAGCCTTGGTTTGAGGGATTCGGATACATCTTCGGGCGTATCTGAACTCAAACTGAGGAATTGAGAGATTTTCAAAATAAAATTTGCAAAATTTTTCACAAGAGTAAAGAGTTTTGAGACAAACAGAGCAGAGCCGTGTGTACGATCAGCCAGCGCCCGAACGGTGAATTCCCAAAATACCCTTGCAATTAGTGTTATGAGATATATTATGTTATGATATGCGATGAGTTATGCTATGCATGCTAGAGTAGACTAGGTATTCTTATTAGGACTAGAGTGGCCTGATATGTGATGCCTTAGTCTAGGAGTTTTGCTGCTAGGGATACTTGAGAGTGTTTAGATAGCAGCGAGGAGTTATGAGAGAGCTGCTAGTGAGTAGCATATGGTTAAAGAGAGTAGAGTACTTGGGACTTGGGATCCAAGGAGGAGGACTTAGAGTGAATAATGATGCGGTGTGGACGGTAGTATAGGGCCCGTACTACTGAAGACACCGGAGCAGCGCACACCCTAAGTAAGAATCCATTGGGTACTCAGGAACAAGTAGGGTTGAGTTATCGAGTGCGAGTATACTCGATCGAGTCTCTGGTATCTTCATATTGTGTTTCAGAGACATCATGGTTGGAACACCGCACACGCCGGAGGGCAGCAGTATTAGCGATGAAGAGATTCGCAGTATGATTTTGACGAAATGACCGTGGCGATCCGGAGGATTGTGAGTAGCGGATCGAGGGGTGATGTCATGGTTCGAGTACCATGATTAGTAGCAGATCGAGAGGTGATGTCATGGTTCGAGTACCATGATTGGTGGCAAAATGAGAGGTGATGTCATGGTTCGAGTACCATGATTAGTAGCAAGATCGAGAGGTGATGTCATGGTTCGAGTACCATGATTGGTGACAGATCGAGAGGTGATGTCATGGTTGGAGTACCATGATTAGTAGCAGATCGAGAGGTGATGTCATGGTTCGAGTACCATGATTGGTGACAGGTCGAGAAGTGATGTCATGGTTCGGGTACCATGATTGGTAGCAGATCAAGAGGTGATGTCATGGTTCGAGTACCATGATTGGTGGCAGATCGAGGGGTGATTTTGTGGTTCGAGTACCATGATTTGAGGCGGGTTGAGAAGAGAGGACATGGTTCGAGTACCATGAAATGTGGCGGTGAGTGCTTCTGGTTTTGCCGGTTATTCCGCAGCGATTATCTAGACCAAGGTTGGATGTGAAGGAGTATGGGCCCAGAAGGCCAGGGAGAACGAGTTTTAGTGGAGCATCCCTTGATAGGGAAAACGAGTTAGCTCTAAGGGATTTGTTGGTGATATGCCAGTGGAGTCACAAGACTAAGAGATGGGTAGGGACGGTGCATTATGGAGGGGTACGGTCTGAGCTGGAGAGCCGGCCGATAGTAGATATGTCACTTTCCGTGACCCGAGTGGTGCTATTTCCGTTTCTTATGGGAGACGTAAGGGGTGTTGAGATTTCGGTTTCTGAGTTGGGGTGAGCCCTGTGGAATCGCACTGATGGTGACTTTTCAATCAGAGTATCCGGCAGTAGGTCTGTCGCGAGGAAATGGTATAGCTTGAGCAGGTTGACAGTGAAGACTGAAATGGTCAAGGATCAGGATACACCCTATTTGAGTATAATAGGGCATGTGTTAGCCGCAGTGTTGGGCGATCAAGAGAGGTATATCAGGGCAGTGACTCCTATGGTTCTTGAGAGGTATAAGGAGTGGAAATGTGGTTTCTGCTCTTATGATAAGGGGCATGTTGGAACGTTGGGCAAGGAGTCAAGGATGAGGGGTATGATGGTTCATTATTTCCAGATCCAGGGTTAATGTTAACACTGGACAGTTGGGAGGTCCGGTGAGGGTATAGTGTGAGATCCTAAATGACTAGAGGCAGTCACGATGGTAAGTACTGAAGGTTGCATACGAGATCCTGGTATTTGAAGTTGTTTGATCTCTGTCAGGAGATCATCGAGAGTTGCATATCACCTTCCAAGAGTAGGTGCGATGATTACTGGTGGGGACAGTCGGGGTGATAGATTGTTGGTACGCCAATTGGGGATGGTTCGAACCCTAAGCGGGGAAGAACCGAGTATTCTATCTGAGGAAAGCCGCACCTGCTGCTAGAGTTACCGAGGCCAGTCCAACGAGGGCCGAGGCAACCGAGGCTCGCGGGAGAGCCTTCCAGTTGATGGCGGGGGAGGTCCGTGCAACGCCCGATGTCGTGGCTGGTACTTTTCTTATGAGTTATGTACCTGCTTTAGTGATATTTGACTCGGGAGCGAGTCGATCATTTGTGTCAATAACGTTTGGTCGGCACATCAGTAGCCGACGAGAGGCGTTGAGTCGACCTCTACGAGTTTCCATAGCGGACGAGCGAGCGGAGTATGTTATGAATGTGAGTCGAGGATGTGTGCTCGAGATCTTCGGTGTTGAGTCCCCGATAGATCTGGTCCCGATATCGATGGGGGACGTGTGTGTCATAGTGGGCATGGTTGGGTTATGCCGATTTGGGGCTGTCATAGACTGCGAGCGACAGTTGGTGACGATACGAAACCCCAGTGGGGGAGTACTTACGGTGTACAACGAGGGTAACCGATGTGGGTCGGCGTTTTGTTCAACCGCCAGAGCGAGACAGAGTTTTCAGCAAGGCTGCAACGGGTATGTGTCCTATGTGATGGACACACGAGAGGCCGCTGGGAGGCCAAGTTCGATGGATGACGTTCCGATAGTGCGAGAGTCCCCGGATGTTTTTCCCGAGGAGTTGTCGGGTGTGCCTCCCGAGAGGCAAGTAGAGTTTCACATCGAGTTGGTTCCGGGGGCAGCGCCTATCGCCAAGGCGCCTTATCGCCTTGCGCCGCCAGAGACGCAGTAGTTATCCTCGCAGCTTCAGGAGCTACTAGGGAAGGGTGTTGTGATGTTACGGGAAGCCGTAGTACTCACTAGTCAGAGAGAGGTTGTTGTGATACTATGGGGAGCCGTAGTACTCACTAGTCAGAGAGAGGTTGTTGTGATACTATGGGGAGCCGTAGTACTCACTAGTCAGAGAGAGGTTGTTGTGATACTATGGGGAGCCGTAGTACTCACTAGTCAGAGAGAGGTTGTTGTGATACTATGGGGAGCCGTAGTACTCACTAGTCAGAGAGAGGTTGTTGTGATACTATGGGGAGCCGTAGTACTCACTAGTCAGAGAGAGGTTGTTGTGATACTATGGGGAGCCGTAGTACTCACTAGTCAGAGAGAGGTTGTTGTGATACTATGGGGAGCCGTAGTACTCACTAGTCAGTAGGAGGTTGTGGTGATGTTATGGGGAGCCGTAATACGCACTAATTAGCGAGAGGTTGTTATGAGGAAGCCTTCTTGATCTGAGCATGACACAGGAGGGTTTTAGGCTTGAAAAGCCCTACGCATGAGTTTTGGGAGCCTGGTGGTCGGACCAGGGGTGAGACCGGGGTCTCCTCAATGATTGGGAATCATTACATTCTGAGTAAGTGTGGACATCCAATCCGAAGGGATTGGATAAGTAAAGTACTCATGGGTTGCGGGTCCCCAAGCTATGAGTTGAATGAGTCATTGGAACGAGCGATTCCAACTACGGGCGGACCAAACTCTTGAGTTGAGTTGAGTGCTGGTGATGTGTTGTACAGACCGGACCGAAGGGTCCAACGATATAGACCGGACCGAAGGGTCCAACGATGAGTATCAGATGATAGAGGTCGGGGTTGAGTCGATCTCCAGTTGGGTACGAGGTTGCATTTCAGTACCGCCTACCACCCACAGACAGACGGGCAGAGCCGGCGGACGATTCGGACGCTCGAGGACATGCTTCGGGCATGTGTATTGGACTTCGGAGGAAGTTGGGACACGTATTTACCCTTGGTTGAGTTTTCCTATAACAACAACCATCATTTGAGCATCAGTATGCCACCCTTTGAGCTGTTGTATGGGAGGAGGTGCCGGACTCCCATTTGTTGGGGTGAGGTCGGGCAGCGTGTGATGGGTAGTACAGAGATAGTACTTCAGACGACTGAGCAGATACAGTAGGTCAGACAGAGGTTGCTGACAGCTCAGAGTCGCCAGAAGAGTTACGCAGATAGGCGACGATCCGAGCTTGAGTTCCAGGTGGGAGACTTCGTACTCCTAAAGGTGTCTCCTTGGAAGGGAGTAATCCGTTTCAGGAAGAGGGGCAAGCTGGGGCCCCGGTACATTGGTCCGTTTAGGGTGACCGCGAGGGTGGGCAGAGTAGCATATCGGTTGGAGCTACCTGCGGAGCTGAGCCAAATTCATGATACCTTCCACGTGTCTCAACTAAGGAAGTGTATTGCCAACGAGACAGCAGTGGTACCGCTGGAGGATATTCAGGTGGATGCAAGCCTGAATTATGCTGAGAGGCCAATCGCGATTATGGATCGGAAGATCAAGGTTCTGAGGAACAAGGAGGTGCCTCTGGTTCAAGTCCAGTGGCAACATCGGAGAGGGTCCGAGATGACTTGGGAGCTAGAGTCAGAGATGCGGGAGCAGTGTCCGGAGTTGTTTGCAGCATGAGACTTCGAGGGCGAAGTCTGGTTCTAGTGGGGGAGAATTGTAACATCCCGAAATTCAGGTACAACTATGTAGCCCTTCTTTTATTCAAAGTGTCAAGTTAAGCCCTGAAGAGGAATTGGTAGCAAATGAGTACGCTGGGCGTACTCAAGAGTACGCTGCGCGTACTCATGCGCTTATTTTGGACACGGACTCGCCTGAGTACGCTGGGCGTACTCAAGGTTACGCTGGGCGTAATGTGTCCAGGTGCAAACCCTAATTTCTGACTTGTGCCCTATATATTGGATGCTAAGGCTCATTTCTCAGCCTCCCTAGCAGTGAGTAAAACCCTAAGAGAGAACTTCCCATCGTCCTTAGTGAGTATGTGTGATTTTGGAGCTAAAAGTGCCTTGGGGTGTTAGTGAAGAAGAAGGAGAGGAGCTTGTGGAGGCTAGAGCTTGAAGTGCAAGTTTGGATCTGAGATCTACAGAGGAAGGAGCTGATTTTAGAGGTATAAAGTTCAAAGCTTTCCTCTTCTTTTGGTTTGTTGTTGCATGGGCCATTTCTAGGGTTAAAAGTCCCAAAGGTGGAGACTTTATGAGTGTAAGGTGCTCCATGGTCCAAGATCTGTCCCCTTTCAGTGATATTTATGTTTTAGATCCATAAAGTTTCTATCTTGGTCGTTGATATGAGGACATGCTAGAGTTTTGAGCTTTCTAGGGCTAGAAGTGGTATATTTTGGGTGTTAGTGACTTGTTCAGCCATGCAAAGGCTTAAAGTTATCAACTTTATGGATTAAGAGGCTTAGAAACGGTCAGATCTAAAAGTTGGACGAGAGTCTTAACTGATTAAGACCTCAAGAGCTAAGGGACTGAAACTGAGAGTTACGCGGGGCGTAATCTCAGTACGCGCAGCGTAAGGGGTCGCGCACCCCGTTTCTGTGAGGACGCCGGGTACGCCCAGCGTACGTGTTTGGTACGCGCAGCGTAACCCGGAGGGTTGAGTTTTGTTGACTTTTAGGGTTTGGTCAACTTTAGGGCCTTTGAGCCATGGGAGGGGTAAAATGGTCTTTTACCCTTCTGAGAGTACTAAGAGGAAGAATAGTCTAGCCTTGAGAGATGTATTGATTTAGAGTGTATATTTCATATGATTAGGCGGGGGCTAGACCAGATTTTACAGAGTTCGAGCTTTACCGAGTTACCCGAGGTGAGTCTTCTCACTATACTTTACCTAGAGTGGTAACAGAGTTATGTGACAGAGTTATTGTATGCTATCTATGTGATTTGTGGCACGACATTATTTCTATGTGATTTATGCTGTGTGTATACCAGAGTTAGGACCGGAAGGTCCAAAGAGCTAGGACCAGAGGGTCCACAGAGTTAGGGCCCAAGGGCCCACAGAGTTATAGCCTCGAGTGGCTAATGTGTGTTATGTTCTATAGTTATGTGCCAGTGTATTTGTATGCTATTTACGTGTTGAGATTTATTATGATGTGTGATATGCATGATCCAGAGTTATCAGAGTTAGGACCTTTGGGTCCATAGAGTTAGGGCTAGAGAGCCCACAGAGAGTTGGGACTGGAGGATCCCACTGAGACACACTGACCAGAGGGTCAGCAGAGTCATAGCCTCGAGTGGCTAATATGTGTTAGAGTGGTATTTTGGGGAACTCACTAAGCTTTATGCTTACGGTGTTATGTGTTATGTGTTTCAGGTACCAGTGGTGATCGCGGGAAGGCGCCGGCATGATCTGTACACACACCCGCATAGTTTATTATGATTTGATCTTGGGATTTGTAGTGAGATAAAATTGATACATTGTTTTTGAAAGCAATTGTGGATGAATTTATATGGTTTTAAAAAGTGAAAAATTGTTTTGAAAATTTGGGTGTTACAGACTAGGTTCATCTATATCGGCAACTTCAACTTTTGATCCACATCTTAATCTCACCTGTTGAGAAAATATGATATGTTGAAAGGGGCAATTTTGTAATTTTGTAATTAATGTAAAAAGATTAAAATATTGAGGTAGGTTAAGGTAAGCTTCTTTGAGGTCCATTCCAGCATTTGTCACTATTTGAGAAGAGCATGACTCTGTATGACTCATCAAATTTATCCCATTGCCTATTCTTATATATATATTAAAGATGACCAACTCATTGAATAGTGAACTTCCTGATTTTTTGGCAAAAATGGCCCATAGGTTTTCATATTTTGAGTTGTTCAGATTTTTGGCACTAAAGTTTGTGGTATTGGAAATTTGGTCCCTTGTAAAGATAAGGATGGGACTGATACGTGTCATTCCCACGTCTCTCCCCACCGGTTCTGCCTTATCTTCCCCCACCCGCTTTCTCATCCACTCATATTTGGATTTCACCAAGCTACAGACTCTCCCCACCGGTTCTGCCTTATCTTCCCCCCACCCGCTTTCTCATCCACTCATATTCGGATTTCACCAAGCTACAGACGGGACGACACAGATGACCATCGACCGGGCTCCGATTTAGGTTCTCACGACGGGACTGGGACCGGATACGTTCCGTTGAGCTCTTCAAAACCTCGAATTTCTTTGATGCTTCCACAATCGGTATGTGAATTCGACACTTCCACCATCGGTGTATGAAATCGACGCATCCTAAAGGTTGAAGTGGTCACGATGCAGATGGCCATCGACCGGGCTGCGATTTAGGTTCTCACGACGGGACTGACTCCTGATTTGTGCCACCGACAGCAACCCAACAGTCACCGCCAACTGGAGCTTCTAACCCCTTTTCGACTGCTTCTCAAACACCGCCACCGGACGCTTTCCTCATCGAAACGCCGCCGATGGCACCCTTCTATCCCAATTCGGAACCCTATCCAGACCTTTTCGTCACTTACTCCGGTATGTGAATTCGACACTTCCACCATCGGTGTATGAAATCGACGCATCCTAAAGGTTGAAGTGGTCACGATGCAGATGGCCATCGACCGGGCTGCGATTTAGGTTCTCACGACGGGACTGACTCCTGATTTGTGCCACCGACAGCAACCCAGCAGTCACCGCCAACTGGAGCTTCTAACCCCTTTTCGCCTGCTCATTTGAGAAATTTAATACACAACTTTCAGTGAAAATCAATAAATAAAAAAAAATAAAAAACACATACCCTAAAGTAGTTGTGGTATGCCCCTCCACTTGAGTGACATCCTTAAAGGGACAAACTTTGTAAACATACCTGAAGTTGTTTAAAAAAAATTCAAATTTAAACAAATATAAATATAAGCTTTACAATAATAAAAAAAAAAGTAAAGTTAATAACTTGTTCTCTTTGATCTCAAAACAGCGACCATATAATGAGTAAAACTCCTTCTCTGGTCCTGTAATGTCAAACAAAGATAGAATGAAACCTGCATGAATCAAGAAAGAAATTTGAAAATCTGTATTACGAATCAGTGACCAATCAACCAATAGGAACCTGCAATGTAAACTGATTTCCCGTTTGTTCTGAATGGTTAATTGGAGTCTAAACCCTATAAAATGAATAAATTTTTTGAGAAACATACCAATTCCAGAGTCATGAGTTGCTTACAATCTGTTAACATAAATTACTTGTCCTGTATTCGTGGTTCACCGTCTTGATCTCCACATCTGTTTATGACCATATGCAAGAGCATTTTTAACAAAAACTGTTAAAATCATTATTTTTTTTATAAAAAATAAAAGTATGTAGGGAAATAGAAAGATACTAACTTGGTTTTAATATCTATAACTACCATTTCGTCAATAGAAATAGCCTTTTTTCAGATGTTCCTGCATTAAACATTTTTATAAAAAAAAACCAAGTATTAGCCTTTTGTTGATAATTTTTTTTATAATATACGAAAATGATGTCCCAGGAACTTCCAATCTGCCTGTAAGCAGCACATGCTAACGTGAACATCCCAAGAACTTCCAATCTTCCTGGATTGAGCCTAATAAAAGGAATGGAAGTCACTAATCTATAATTCATCAGAAATTACAAAGTGCAGATAACATATTTGATTCTAGAATCAACAAATATGCATATGAATGATTATGCTGATGACATAACATGTATGTATGAGGTAATTTGATGTGCAAGAACCCAAATTTCCACAGGCAGACAACAAAACCCAAGTAATTTCAGAATTTATACTTAGGGTTTACAACTTACCTGTCAAAAGCTTGTCCAGCAGAACGAAAGAGTTGAAGAAATTAGGGCTGAACAATACCGACACAGCGACACAGGGCTGCTGGCTACCTGATGGTCGTACCTATTTGAACAGCAGATGTAACGCCCGCGTTTCTAGGCTAGGCATTAATATTGATGTAATAGTCTAGGTGAACCTTTATAACTCGTTTTGAAATAATAAGAAGGTATTATTTGAGTATTATGTGTTTTATGCTTAATTGTGTGGCTTAAATGAATTAAGGATAAAAATAAGCGTAAAAATGAAATGTTAGATAAACCCGATATTGATACATGAAGGCATAGTAGTCGTGACGAGGTTTCCGAATATATAAAGAATGCTGAAATCCGAGTTATAACGAAGAAGTTATGACCTGTCGAAGTTTCGCGACAGAACCGGCACGACGCTGAATGACGTAAAATATGAATTTAAGATAGAGCGATATCTAACCTTAGTGATCTAAACGAAATTCGTAGAATACATTAAACCGAGAGCATACATAAAAAGAACGTCTAAATCTGACCTCGTATGAGGAAGTTATGATTTTTCTAAGTTTCGACTTAGCGGTATGCAGCCCGAAGTTCGAATATGAGATCGAGTGGTTTCTAGCCGAAACAATCTAAACGAGAATCGAAGATCTCGTCGATAGTAGTCCAACAGTAAAAAGACAGACGAAAACGGACGTCGGATGAAGAAGTTATGATTTTATAACGGAGTTTTACTGTCCCGGCCGACTAAAAAATAATATAATAAAAAAATAAAGTCAAAATTAGCCGACGGAGTCTAAACGAGAGTTGTAGACCATAGTCTCACCTACGCGTGGATATAAAGAACGTCAAAAACGGAGCTCGTATGCGAAAGATATGAATTTCTGAAGTTCGAGGCACGCGTACCAAAAGGGGAACGCCCCGCGTTCAAATAGGGAACGCCCCGCGTTCGGAGTCCAGAGCCTGTCTCGTCGCCTGTCAAGTCCGAAGTTCGTAAGCAATGACGCACGGCGGAACGCGCTGCGTTCGTTCAGGGAACGCGCTGCGTTCGGAGGGTCAGCCCCCTATAAATAGAATGCAAGGTCTCCGGAATTTGTTGCTCATTTCCTCTCTCTCACTCCTTATTGCCTTGTTTTACGTGCAATTTACACCCCCGAAGCCCCGGTATCATCCCAAGACCCGAAGCGAGTCCCGAAGACTCGAAGACCCGAAGATACCGAGAAGTGAAGTTTCCGAGCCGAAACTCTGCCCGCGAGAAGCCCGGTTTTCAAGAAAAACATCCCGGTTTTATCGGAAGAGATTATTTTAAGAGACGAGGTGCTATCCGATCATCGTGTTATCAAGTGAGTGTATATTCGTTTTCTTCTAACACATAGATATGAAGTATTCTTATAAAATACGTGCTATGTGTTTGTATATTATTTGTTTATTTGAACTAGTTGTTGAATGGATGCTTTGTACAGGTTTTAAGCTGTATATAAATGTATATATTTTATCTACTAATATGTTGGGTAGAACATGGGTAGATAGTTGGTGTGTGATAAAATAAAATGATGAGAGGCCTCGATGTTGTTGTTGATCTAGTCATCTAGCGGAGTATGGATGACGACCACAGACTCTTTCTAGACAGTCCAGTGGAACACTAGCAGGCTCATAACCCGTAGGTGTTGTGAACAATGTGTTCACCGGTGTATTCTATCCCCCTCATGGTTGCCTTTAGGACATCTATTGTTAAGGAAACCCCTTTGCAGTAATGTCCGTCCTGATGAAAATCGTAGATCAGGTCCCTTGTAATAGTTGTTGTTTTAGGGACATAAAGTGAGGATAACGGGAATGGGTAATCGGGTTATTGTTGGTTGATGAACTAAATATAATTATTTATTGTGGGTTGAAAACCCTATATGCTCACCAGGCTCCTAAGCCTGACCCACTCAGTTTTTCTTTGTATTACAGGTAGTGGCACGAGAACATAGGTCGGATGACATTGTCAAGATATTTTTGGATTATAGACCAGTAGTTATATGTAACTGTTGTAAGGTCTATTTTGTATTGTTTATGCTTTTGGTCTGAATCGGAACATGACATCCCAAGTTTTTATATATAATGAAAATACATTTCTTTAAGAAATGCTTTGATAAACTTTATTTTATCATGTTTTGTTTTGGGGACAAATTTCCGCAACTCTTTTAAATCAATGGATTTACTCTGAAATTATTTAAAAAAAAGCATAAATGAAACCGGTCTTTTCTGGCC
Source organism: Lactuca virosa (assembly GCF_052849685.1). Lineage (NCBI taxonomy): Eukaryota > Viridiplantae > Streptophyta > Magnoliopsida > Asterales > Asteraceae > Lactuca > Lactuca virosa. The sequence continues at coordinate 134,564,521 of NC_136430.1, forward strand.
GTGATTTTGGGAATGTCACAGTTGGTATCAGAGCATTACTTTAAGCGAACCAGGAATTTGTAGGATTTCTAGACTTAAACTTAGAGTGCTAAGTGATGATTGTGAGATGAGTGTCTACCATATTTAAGACACGAGCACTAGTATATTTTAGGAAAGTTGCCTAAAATGCTTTTATGTGCTAAATGTTATATGTTTGCCATATATGATATTATTTGTTCGGATCTATGGTTTGTTACCAACCAGATTTGGAAACCTTATGTGTTTAGGATTCTAAGCGTATGACGACGGTATTAGAACTAGCATGTAAACGTTTCAGAGTGATAAGGATGATTTGATTATCTATCGTGATTGAAGATCTAAATTCACATTATTCGGTGTATAGATCAAGAATGGCAAGAACAAGAAGCGGAGTTGGAAACGCGAACGAAAACAGGAATCAACCACCTGTAATCGAGCAAATACCTGTTGTAGCTGCTGCACCTGAGCCGGTGACAATGGTCGGTGTACAATTGATGATTCAGACGATGTTGGATCGTCAGATGGAAGAAACTAGACGTCTGCTTCAACAAAATCGTGAAGAACTTTCAATTCAAGTTGAAGAGCCCGAAGTGAATGGAGGGCCGTCGGAAGGAGGTAACTTCAGTGGGACTGTTGGTCAAGCCAACCCACCGATTGTTAGACAAAACAATCGTGATGGAGGAAATGATGGAAGAGGATGTAAATACAAGGATTTTTTGGCATCTAAGCCACCGTGTCTATCCGGAAGCCCGACGCCGGTACAAGTTATGGACTGGATCTCCGAAATGGAGACAATGTTTGAAAGTTGCAAATGCAGCAACAGGCAGAAGACCGCTCTTGCGATCCCTTTGTTGAAATCTGGCGTGTTGAGTTGGTGGAAGCTGTTAGCTGACTCGATGCCCAAGGGAGAAGCGAGCAAGATGTCTTAGGAAGACTTTGTGGAACAAATGAAACTGCAATACTGCTCAGAGCAGGACCTTCTGGAAATCAATAATGAATTTCAGAATTTGAAGAAGGGAAAAATGAGCGCTACTGAATACGCTGCAAGTTTCACAGAAAAGATGAAGCTCATTCCATATTTAGTTCCAACAGAACTCTCAAAGGTCAACAAGTTTACCCTCGGACTACCAGCGCACTATGGTCCAATGGTTAAGCAAGAAACCACATTGAAAGCCGCCACCTGGGCTGCTAGAAATGTTGAGACCCAGATCAGGGAGAAAGGTCTGGAGAAGTCAGAGGGTGGAGAAAAGAGGAAGTTCGACGGACCTTCAGGGTCCAGCAAGAAAAAGAAATTCTCGAAGTCTAGTTCGAGAGGAGGAGGAAGCGAAGCGAAATGGTGCGACAAATGCAAGAAGAAGCATCTTGGGAAATGTGGCGGGGAAGCCACATGCTTCAAATGTGGAAAGCCAGGGCACTATGCCAACGAATACACCCTCACCAAGAAAGTTTGTTATGGGTGTGGGGAGGAGGGGCACATCTCGAGGGATTGTCCGAAAAAGAAGGAGACAACAAAACCCAACATTCCACCAAAGCCGAAGGCGAGAGCCTTTCAGATGACACTGGAAGCTGCTAAAGAAGAAGCCGATGTCGCTTCAGGTACCTTTCTCGTAAACGAATTGCCTGCCCAAATTTTATTTGATTCTGGAGCCAACTACTCCTTTATTTCGCATGAATTTGGTAGAAAACTAGCTTTGCCTGTTGATAGACTAGATAATGCTTTATTAGTCGAAGTTGCTAGTGACAAGTTTGTACCTGTTAGCCATCGTATGAAAAACATCTTAATCGACCTGAATGGGAATAAGTTCAACGAGGAATTATTGCCTATCGAACTTAACGGTTTCGACATCGTGTTGGGAATGGATTGGCTTAGCGCCAATGATGCCGAAATATTGTGCTGGAAGAAGGTAGTAAAAGTAAACCCGCCAGGGAAGGAGTCATTTATGGTGTATGGGGACAAACGCAGGGTAAATTCTGGAATCATTTCTCTAATGAAAGCCAGAAAGTGTTTGGCCAAAGGATGTACATCATATTTGGCATTCGTGATTGACGCAAAGAAGGAGAAAAAGGAGATGCAGAGCATTCATGACGTGTGTAAGTATCCGGAAGTATTTCCCGAAGATCTTCCTGGATTACCGCCTGATCGACAAGTAGAATTCCGTATTGACTTGTTACCAGGAACGACACCAATAGCAAAAGCACCATACCGACTAGCACCAACGGAGATGAAGGAGCTGATGATGCAACTTCAGGAGTTATTGGACAAAGGTTTCATAAGACCTAGTTCATCACCCTGGGGAGCTCCGGTGTTATTCGTGAAGAAGAAAGATGAGAGTATGAGAATGTGCATTAATTACAGAGAGCTGAATAAGGAAACGATAAAGAATAGATATCCGTTGCCGAGGACTGATGACCTGTTCGATCAACTACAAGGTTCAAGTTATTTTTCAAAGATCGACCTAAGGTCAGGATATCATCAGTTGAAAGTAAGAGAGCAGGATATCGAGAAGACTGCATTCAGAACACGATATGGACACTACGAGTTTTTGGTTATGTCGTTTGGACTAACCGATGCTCCAACAGCATTCATGGATTTAATGAACAGGGTTTGTAATCCGTTCCTTGATAAATCTGTGATAGTGTTCATAGATGACATTCTGATTTATTCGAAAAGCCAAGAGGAGCATGGCAGACACTTGCGAGAAGTGTTGGAAGTCTTGAAGAAGGAGAAGCTATATGCTAAGTTCTCCAAATGTGATTTTTGGATTCGAGAAGTCCAATTCTTGGGTCACGTGGTCAACCAAGAAGGGATAATGGTTGATCCAGCAAAGATTGAAGCTGTGATGAAGTGGGAACAACCCAAAAGTCCCACGGAGATCCGAAGCTTTTTGGGATTAGCTGGATATTACCGAAGGTTTATCCAAGGCTTTTCTTCGATCGCTTCTCCATTAACAGCTTTGACTCACAAAGGAGCTACTTATGCTTGGAGTGATAAACACAAAGAAGCCTTCGAGTTGCTAAAGAAGAAGCTATGTGAAGCACCGATTCTTTCTTTACCCGATGGAGTTGAAGACTTCGCTGTCTATAGCGATGCGTCTGGTGTTGGGTTGGGTTGTGTTTTGACCCAAAGAGAAAAGGTGATAGCATATGCGTCTCGACAGCTGAAAGAGCATGAAAAGAACTACCCCACTCACTATTTGGAGCTGGCAGTGGTAGTTTTCGCTCTGAAAATATGGAGGCATTACCTCTATGGCTCGAAGTGCAAACTTTTCACTGATCATAAGAGTCTTCAATATCTTTTTAGTTAGAAGGAATTGAATATGAGGCAAAGACGCTGGCTATAATTACTTAAGGACTACGACTGTGAGATACTTTACCACCCCGGTACGGCCAATGTTGTTGCTGATGATCTCAGTCGGAAAGTCAATATTGAAAGAAAAAGGCCAAGAGCGTTGAGAATATAAGTTGTCTCGACAATTGTGGAGAGTATAAAGAAGGCTCAAGAAGAAGCTTCAGAGAATAATGACCGGAAGGAAGAACGTTTGGGCAAAACGTTAGTGTTTAGTATAAACGGTCATGGACTGAAGGTATTCCAAGATCGTATTTGGGTACCTAAGTCAGGAGGAATAAGAGATCTTCTGATGGAAGAAGCTCACAAAACCATGTACTCAATTCATCCTGGCAGCACTAAAATGTATAGGGACCTAAAACCCTATTACTGGTGGCCGACGATGAAGCTCGACATTGTGAAGTATGTGGCGGAGTGTGTGACCTGTGCGAGAGTCAAGGCACAACATCAGAAACCATACGGGAGTTTAGAACCTTTACCTGTGCCTATGGGTAAGTGAGAAGACATCACTATGGATTTTGTCACTAAACTGCCCAGAACGAAGAATGGTCACGACATGATTTGGGTGGTCGTCGATCGCTTCACTAAGAGTGCGCACTTCATAGCAGCCAATGAGAAATGGTATATGGATAAGCTTGTGCATTCATACGTGAAGGAAATTGTGAGGCTTCACGGTGTTCCGTTAACGATTGTGTCAGATCGTGACAGCCGTTTCACCTCGCGATTTTGGAGAAGTCTACAAGAGGAATTGGGTACCAAGTTGTGTTTAAGTACAACTTACCATCCAGAGACTGATGGTCAGAGCGAAAGAACGATACAAACACTTGAAGATATGCTGAGAGCATGTACCCTGGAATTCCAAGGTAACTGGGATGAACATTTACCTTTGGTAGAATTTTGCTACAATAATAGTTTCCACTCGAGCATAAAGATTGCACCTTATCAAGCTTTGTACGGACAGAAGTGTCGTACGCCGTCTTGTTGGCTTGAGGCTGGGGAAAAGCAGTTTATGGGACCGGAGATAGTCCATCAAACTGCTGAAAAGTTGAAAATAATTAGGTAGAGAATGTTAGCAGCTCAGGATCGTCAAAAGAGCTATGCTGACAACAAGCGAAGACCGATGACTTTTGAAGTTGGAGATTCGGTTTTGCTTAAAGTCTCACCGTGGAAGGGACTTATAAGGTTTGGAAAAAGGGGAAATTTAAGTCCAAGGTTTATTGGACTGTTTAAAGTTCTTCAAAGGATTGGGAACCAAGCTTACAAGCTCGAATTACCCGAAGAACTGAATGGAATTCATAACACTTTCCATGTGTGTTATTTGAGGAAGTTCACGGGAGAAGTTCCCAATATAATTCCAATTTCTGAGTTAAGAATTGATGAGAACAAAATGTTAATTAAAGAACCAGAGGCAATCGTTAACCGAAAGACTAAGAAGTTGCGACGCAAAATGGTCGAGTTAGTGCTTGTCCGTTGGAAACATACAAATGGGCCAAATCTCACCTGGGAGACGGAGAGTGACATGATGAGTCGCTATTGTAAGGGTTAAAATGTTGTAATTAGTCGAAATATATTTTGCCTCTTCGAATGTTTTGTAATGTATTTTACTAAGGCGCTTTTATTCGAAACTTTAGTGTCTATGCCTTAGTATATTTTTTGTACGCTTTCTGTTCCCTATAAATAGGGATATTTACTAGAGTTAGATAAGAGTTTTTATAGACCTGTCTTTGTACTCTGTAAACATTCGAAAGCATAATAGAGCTGAAACAAGATCATATTTACATCCGGTGTTCAATTTCGTATTCTTACTTGATTTTATACTCTGATTCATTTTATATTCGATTCAATGATTCATCAGCTATCCACATTTGTTTGTTGACGTGTGATTCCGGGGACGGAATCATCCTAAGGTGGAGAGAATTGTAACGCCCGCGTTTCTAGACTAGGCATTAATATTGATGTAATAGTCTAGGTGAACCTTTGTAAATCGTTTTGAAATAATAAGAAGGTATTATTTGAGTATTATGTGTTTTATGCTTAATTGTGTGGCTTAAATGGATTAAGGATAAAAATAAGCGTAAAAATGAAATGTGAGATAAACCCGATATTCATACATGAAGGTGTAGTAGTCGTGACGAGGTTTCCGAATATATAAAGAATGCTGAAATCCGAGTTATAACGAAGAAGTTATGACCTGTCGAAGTTTCGCGACAGAACCGGCACGACGCTGAATGACGTAAAATATGAATTTAAGATAGAGAGATATCTAGCCTTAGTGATCTAAACGAAAGTCGTAGAATACGTTAAACCAAGAGCATACATAAAAAGAACGTCTAAATCTGACCTCGTATGAGGAAGTTATGATTTTTCTAAGTTTCGACTTAGCGGTATGCAACCCGAAGTTCGAATATGAGATCGAGTGGTTTCTAGCCGAAACAATCTAAACAAGAATCGAAGATCTCGTCGATAGTAGTCCAACGGTAAAAAGACAGACGAAAATGGACGTCGGATGAAGAAGTTATGATTTTATAACGGAGTTTTCCTGTCCCAGTCCCGTCGTGAGAACCTAAATCGGAGCCCAACGGAACGTATCCGGTCCCAGTCCCGTCGTGAGAACCTAAATCGGAGCCCGGTCGATGGTCATCTGCGTCGTCCCGTCTGTAGCTTGGTGAAATCCGAATATGAGTGGATGAGAAAGCGGGTGGGGGGAAGATAAGGCAGAACCGGTGGGGAGAGTCTGTAGCTTGGTGAAATCCGAATATGAGTGGATGAGAAAGCGGGTGGGGGGAAGATAAGGCAGAACCGGTGGGGAGAGACGCCGGAATGACACGTATCAGTCCCATCCTTATCTTTACAAGGGACCAAATTTCCAATACCACAAACTTTAGTGCCAAAAACCTGAACAACTCAAAATATGAAAACCTATGGGCCATTTTTGCCAAAAAATCAGGAAGTTCACTATTTAATAAGTTGGTCATATATATATATATATATATATATATATATATATATATATATATATATATATATATATATATATATATATATATATAAAAGAATGCTTTAAACATCTAACATTTTTTTATCATATTTTATTTTTACTCTTAATTATATTTTAGTTTAAACATTTTCCATTTCTGTAACTATTGAATTATTTCTATCATATATTTTTTTAATTAATTAAACATTTACATATTAATCTCTAGTGATAATCTTTATTTAATTTTTTTTTGTATTAAAATATAACATGTTTAAAAAAATGACTAATTAAATATGGATGTGCTATGAAACTTTTTAGATAGATGAGAATAAATAAGTTAAATTCATAATAAACTATTGAAAAAACGTAACAATTGGAAATGTTATTTAATTGGAGGTCAAAATTAATAAAATAAGGGTTTTTGTCATAAAAACTGCTAAATTTACATGAAATAGTTGGTTATACCCAAAGTCCATTTTTTTGTTCATTAATACCATAATATTTAGGAAAACTTGTTAGATTTTGCCAATTATCCGGTTTTAACCTTCTAAGGCCGGTTACCTAAGTTGGCTGGATGACTTGGAGGGTTTTGACCTTCTAAGCCACGTCAGCGTCACTTTTGAAAACCAAAAAAGGTCTAAAATAGGAGTGGGATGGGTTTTGAACTCGGGTCTCACAGGAGACGGTCGACGCTTTCAACCACTAGGCTACGACGATATTCATGAACTTGTCCCTTAGTTAAATTATTTAATCTATACTATTCTGGAAGAATATATTATTATTATTATTAAAAATATTTTAAAATGTTATTTATACGATTTTATATGTAAATATACATATTTATATATATTAAAAAACATATAAAATGTTATTTATATGTATAATTTTTTTATACGGAAAAAACATTTTTTATACATATAAAGTGTTATTTATACATATAAAAGCATACAAAATGTTAATTATACATATAAAAACTTTTTTTTATGCATATAAAATGTGTTTTATACATATAATTTTTTTTAGAACAAATTACTGAAATCGTCCTTATGGTTTGGTTAAATTTGCATGTTTGGTCCCTAACTTTTGTTTTGCACTCGGACCGTCCCTATTGTTTTATTTGGTTGCGTTTTTCGTCCCTCACAGACATGAAAAGACTATATTACCCTTGGTCATTTCTTTTTTGATTTATTTTCGATTTTTTTAATATTAACCTTTTAAAGATTATTATTAAAAATAAAAAATATGGGTCCCTCACCTCATTATCTCTTTCCCCTCCTTTGTCATCACTCATCTCCCTCATCCCATTCTCGTCCTCTCATTTCTCACCGGAAGCCACAACCACCAATGAAGCATCACCGAGAAACCACCTAGAAACGTCACCGGAAGACACCAGGAAACCACCGATCTGCATCACCAATCTCTTCTCTTCATCTTTCCGCCCCCATCTGTTCCATCCTCGCTCTTCTTTCTTCGTCATCTACCTGAATAGATGGAGCATCGTGTCCGCCAGAATCCTCCAACCACCACCATCTCCTTCATTGAGTGTTGTTCCCATTTAAACCCATTCTTCTGGTAAACTGTATTTGATTTCAAGGATTTCATCAGTTTTTTCTTTCATCGTCATTTTCAGATTAGGTTTTGCTTTTGGGTTTTGATTCCATATCTGGATTTCATTTCAGTTTAGGTTTTGATTTTGGGATATTGGTATTTGACTTTGGTTAGGTTTTTGATTTTAGAATTTGATTTTGTTATGGTTTTGATTTCTATGTTCAAGTTTGATTTTCAGGATTTGATGTTGGGGTGTGAATTAATGAAATCGATTATGTGGTCTGTATTAGAGCTAAAATCGGTGGATGCTAGTGATGTTGGAATCGCTTGGTGGTGGTTACTGGTGGTGGATGGTGGCTTTCAGTGCCGGTGGTGGTTTTCAGTGGCCTATGGTGGTTGTCGGTGGCTTATGGTGGTTGTGGTGCAAGTGGGAGGGACGATTTCAATAATTATTTTTCTTTAATTAATAAATAATAAATAAAATAGCAAAAAAATGAAAAAGAAGAATAGAAAGGGTAATATAGTCTTTTCATCTTGCGGGAGGGACGGATATAGTCTTTTCTTGTCTGTAAGGGACGAAAAACGCAACCAAATAAAACAATAGGGACGGTCCGAGTGCAAAATAAAAGTTAGGGACCAAACACGCAAATTTAACCAAACCATAGAGACGATTTCAGTAATTTGTTCTTTTTTTATTCATATAAAAACATATAAAAACCATACAAAATGATATTTATATGTATAAAAATATTTTATATGTTTTTATATGTATAAATAAGATTTTATACGTTTTTATATGTATAATAATATTTATATATATATATATATATATATATATATATATATATATATATATATATATATATTTAAACATTTAAAAACTTTTTTAATACATATAAAAACGTTTTCAATATATATATATATATATATATATATATATATATATATATATATATATATATATATATATATATATATATATATATATGTGTGTGTGTGTGTGTGTTTAAAATGTATAATTACGTAAGAATAAACGTATATAATAATAATAATAATAATAATAAATAATAATAATAATAAATAATAAATAATAAAAATAAATAATAATAATAATAATAATAAATAATATTAATAATAATAATAAATAATAATAATAATAAATAATAAATAATAAATAACATCAGTATGTTAGATGATAAGTATGGTATTTGAGACTAAAATTCAAACAAATTCCCCTAGCCTGGTGGTAAACGAGGTGTTTTGGTGTGGTGGAGACTCGGGTTTGAAACCCACTGTCTCCATTTTCGTTTGTTCATTTTTTCCCTTGAAAAAGTCAGCAAAGCTGATGACTTGGCCAGCCACGTCACGTCTGAGTTAACAACTTCGCCCAATCAGCAAGTGGTGACCGACATTTGAAGGTAAAGTGGCAAAGGTGAACAATTTATCCGGTATGTGAGGCATTATCGCAGAAAAAATCCGACTTTGGGCATAACCGACCATTTCGAGTAAAATTGAGGGTTTTTATGACAAAAACCCATAAAATAATGATGAGACAATGGAGTGGCTCAACATCGAGCATGACAAAGGCGTGGCCAACTCGACATACACTGCCCCTGAGAGAGAGAGAGAGAGAGAGAGAGAGAGAGAGAGAGAGAGAGAGAGAGAGAGAGAGAGAGAGAGAGAGAGTTAAATCCAACTTTTTCCACTTTATCTTCTTCATCACTTTTCTAATGCCACACCACTTCTTTTTTTCTTGTGATGGTAAAGTTTAAGCGAAGATTAGGTGGCCATAACAAACATGACACTACTTCTCAAAGTTTTATTAATTCTCTTAAATATGTCATTTGTTAGGAAAGTAAAAAAAACATTGTTAAATTAAATAACTAATTATGAAAAAAACATAAAACTTAAAAAAAAAATTCCAAAAAACAGTTCATTTGAATAAAAGATTTATTATTAATATAATATTGAGACAAAAAAATCGAGTAATTAAAAAGTCAAACTGGAGAGTCAAAATGTGGTTTGTAGCTCCTACCATGGCATGTAGGGAAGAGATCTAATTAGATTTGGCCGCCAAAACTGGATACCAATTCGCAGGATTTCGTGCGATTCACTCGATTCAATGGAGGAATTTCCTCCTCTTTCAAGCGTGCGTCTGTTGGTCAATCATATTTCCAAACAGTTTCTTTCTCTTAACAAATTCGTGTACAATTGGGAGGAACCCTGTTTCCCCCCCTTCTCTACTTTTCCATGGATTCGAAAACCTCTTGGGACTCCTTGCGAAAACAGGTTCGTTTTTTATTATTATTAATTTCAACATTCTTACGTCCTGCTGCTAATGTAGATCTAAATCAATTCATTTTGAGCATTGATGTGTGCAAATGTGGTTCCACTTTTAGTTCGAATTGACATGAAAGTTTTGACATTTAAATTGATGTTAGGGCAAAGATTTTCTTGAGAAATGAGATGATTTCAATTATGATTAAAATGCTTGTTGATTTGGTGATGTCGCTATAGGCAAGGAAGCTTGAAGCACAATTGGATGATCAAATACACGTGTATCGTAAATTAGTTTCTACAAAAGTTGATCATAATAATGAGAACAATCTTGGATCTAGAATAGAACAACTATTGAAAGAATTGCAACAAGTAATTTCATTAATGCAATCTTGGCTTTCAACTGGAGGACCAGAAATATTTTCTCATACATTGACACGTCATCAAGAAATTCATAATGATCTTACTAAGGTAAAAATTCTATAGTAAAATAGGAAAGAATAGTTCACTTTGTGCTCTTTGATTTTCATATTATAGCATATTACTTTTTTTTTCTTCCTATTACAACATTGTATATTTTTTTATTTAAAAAAAAAATTACCCTATTATAAAAATGTCATCCAAACACAAAGTAGTTTTCTTTGTCACATTTAGGTAGATTTTTAAAGTACAAGGGTTTAATAAGAAAAAAATCGAATTGTAATGTTGTAATAGAAAAAAGTAAAGTAGGATGCTATAATAAGGACAAAATACATAAACGCCACTATATTTCAGATTCGTCAATGAAAGCCACCCAAGTTTTACAAATTTTCTATGTCGATCACTTTGATCTATTATAGCAGGTTAAAGTGGTTACAATAGAAATTTTTGTCAAATTCAGCGGCTTTAGTGAAAAATTTGACACAAAATCTTCCACTAAAGCCACTAAACTCTGACGAAAAATTTCTATTGTAACCACTTTAACTTGCTATAGTAGGTCATAGCAGGTCAAAGTGGTCGACATAGAAAAACTGTCAAACCGTGGGTGGCTTTCATTGAAGAAACTAAAATATAATTATTAAACCACAAAAGTAGCCAAATAAATGAAAGTATGTTGCTATTCTTGCATTTAACCTGTGTTTCTATACTCGTTTGATTATAGGAGTTCGGTCAACTGCGATCTAGCCTGAAAGCAAAGAGAGACCACGCGTCACTGCTTGAAGATTTTAGAGAATTTGAGAAATCAAGATTAGTCTCAGAAGATGATGGTGGGTCCCAAGACCAATCTTTCCTTAAGGAGCGTGGTACTCTCATGAGAAATACACGACAGGTGTGTATGAAGTATGAACCAATATGCTTATATAATTCTTTACTCATAATAGCAACATACTTACAGTATTTACCAATGATATAACAATATTTAACACATAATAGGAGTGTGTTTTACTTTTTTAAATAATCTACATGGAAAATGGGAATGTAGATGGAAGGTGTAATATCTCAAGCACAAGAAACCCTAGGCACGCTTGTGTTTCAAAGATCAACATTTGGGGGAATTGGTTCTAAGATTGGCAATGTCAAGAGTCGCCTCCCAACAGTAAGTGAGTATTTGAACTTATTATTATTATTATTATTATAAAAATCCATTCCATAACTCGAATACTAATCATTTAAAGTTATTCTAAATTGTTACATGAATATAAAACCTAAATTGTATGGTTTTGTGGTTTTATAGGTAAACAGTATTATATCGACAATAAAGAAGAGAAAATCAATGGAGACTATTATCCTTTCCATGGTTGCCTCATGTTGTACATTTCTGATTTGGATTTATTGGTTGACAAAATAGTTAAGTTATTGGTAGAGCATTGGAAAGAAAAAAAATGTATTGTTTGTACATTACATAGAAATGAAATACAAGATTCCTCATGAAATTCAAGATATTTATTACTTAAGTCACATTTTTGTTTCATTATGTGAAAAAGTGTTACATATTCACCTTGTTTACCTGTTTGACCTTTTGACTTTTAATCGCTGAATAATATTCCTCATGGCGACTTATTTAATATAATTTTTATTACATGATAAACTTTCAATTCTGTTCTGTTTAGTTCTTAAGAGTTGCATGTTAATCACTGAATCAATAAAAAAAAGGAGATTGAGTCGTGAATACATTTATTTCTTGGCTGTGTAGTTGCTAAAGAGCTATGACACAAAATGGGGATAAAGCCCCTAATGTTGTGCCAATTTTGTATAAAAAAGTTCCCAAAAATATGTCCAAATACCCAAAAACAATAAATATAAAAATAAAACCAGTCCAATACACGTCAGACATAGTTAAAAAAAAACATCTTGTTCTGTTATGTCCAATATAACACCATTTAAACTACACCACATTTAGGATTTAAATAAAAAAGTATATTAGTAAAATCCTCAAACAAAAAAAAAATCATGCTTATGCAAATAGATGACACAAATGGGTTAAAAATGGCTAATCTATCACATGATACGCATGTAAAACTGCTTTTGGTAATACTAGGGATAAGTTTCCAAATAAGGAAAGCAATAATTATACCGATTTCTGAACTTTAAAACAAAAGGGGAAAGTTTATGTTTGGACATAAGATTTGAGAAGCTTCAAGCGTTGAATATGTTCAAGTTTATCTTTATTCCAAACATAACGATGCAAGAAAAAAGCAAGATCGTTGTTTACTCCTCTTGCATTCAAGAACTCCATGAGTGCACTTTGTAGCGTTTTGTCCAAAACCCTGAAAAAGATTTGAAAATATTTAAACCATGTTAAATATCAATGTACTTTAAATGAATTTGTTTATACTATGAAAAACTATCGAAACGAAAGTAAGATACTATAAATATTAATACCCAATTAAATGGAAGTCAAAGTACATTGCTATTAATAGTTACCTAAAATCACGACCCGTGTAGGGCCGAGTCAACACACCATCAACCCGCATCACATAAAATCTTTGAATCTCCAATTTTTCGGGCCAAGCAGAGCATACGAATTCCAACATCTCACCCCCTTCACCCTTTGATATATCAACTAACAAACTAATGTGAAGTTGGGCATCGGGCTCAGTATTTTCATCTTTTGACATTGTAGCATAACCATCAAACATTGTAGCTTCAATTTTTATATTTTCATCAAGTGTAGATCGGCCTCTCAAAGTAACAAATTGCTCTCCGGGCCTATCTTCCACCATAAACGCGTTGAACTTTTTGTCGGGCTGTATTTAGCAGTGTAATGGACTTAATGGGGACATAACTTTATATGGTAAGTTATATATGAATTTTTCTTTTTTTACTTAATGCAGAAAGAACGACGTAACAGAGAAAGTCAGAGAAATTAGGGTTTCCCACTTTCAATAGTTATGTCTTAAGCGCATCCACAATGCATTCAGCTCTATAAAGTTTAATGTATTGCCACGTCAACATTCCACTTTTACCATTTCACTTAGCAAAGTTTAATGGAACATATTATAAAACTTCAATTTTTTTTTTTCTAACATTTCAATGGGTATTGAAATGTTGCAAAAAATAACCATCTAACAAAAATGGAAAAAAGATAGTGATTCTAGAGAAAGAAAAAAGAACAACGGATTTGATTTTGCATTGCTCTTTCTTGCAAAATATAGCGGCTTTTTGGCAATTTCACAATATTGATGGTTAGTTTGCAATGAAAAGCTAGGTATGAGTTCTTGAAAAACGATGCATCAATGGACTTATACATTATACTGTAAAACTTGTACTGTATGCCGTGACAGTTTTAGATTGATGAGATTTGTAAGCAGAAGGAATTTCACATTTTCTTGTTCATCTAGGTTATAATGTTCCAAAAAACGGAAACATTTAGTAGAGAATGATCAATAATGTGATGTGTATGTAATTTACCTGATGAGGAGGGTCGTATTCTGATTCGAATTCGATCTCGTTTGTAAGCATGCTAAGAAGATTTGATTCAAATGGTGATTTGTGTTGGAGAGTTGAAGTGGAAAATGGATTTGTAGCAAAATTTGGGGGAAATTTAGATATGGTTTTGTTGGTTTGGAGAAGAAATCGGTTGTGGGTGTTAGGAAGTAGGGCTCTAGAGAGCGAGAAAAGGGATCTTCTACAGGTTCGAATGAACCCCGCCATGGTTATTGCAAATTTCCTGAGGAGCAAGAAGGTTTTGTAGGGTTTTAACTTTTAAGCATGGTTCCGCGTTTTAGATGTTCATTGGACAATAGTAACGTTCTTCAAAAATAAAATAAAATAAAGAGTAAATTACAGAAATGGTCCTTGTGGTTTTTGTTCCAATTCGTAGATTTGGTAAAAATAAAATAAAATAAAGAGTAAATTACAAAATGGTCCTTGTGGTTTTTGTTCCAATTCGTAGATTTGGTCAAACCTTTGGGAGTTTGATATGACCCATCCTTGTGTGCTTTAAAAAAATTGTACTGACCATCCCTCCCTGAGGCATACGACGTTTATTTGATCTGCCAAACACCATCACGTGCCCTTCACATGAGGGGGCATTTTTGCCAATTCACTTTTGCCTTCTACCTTGTCATCACCCTCTTAATTACCTCAGTTCAACATTATCCTAGACGAACGTTTTGGTGTACTCTACTCAAGCATCCCAAAAGACCTCATTGTCCTTCCTTCTTCTTTATCTACTTCGTTAGGGTTATTTTGTCAGAAGATTGAGAATGGGTCTAACGTTATGGAGTATACGTCTTATAAATTCTCATACTGACGTCGACAAAGTGTATGGTAAGGATTGATTTTTTTTTTCAAAATTACATTCATGATCGTTCTTTTTCTTTATTAGGTATTAATCAGAGGTTATTTGCCATTATGTAGAAGGTTTGCCATATATTTTCACAATGTATATTTCACATGGAGGGATGTTCTCAAAAGCCCCTGGTAGAAGATATGTGCTTGGTAAGGTCAAGTATGTTGCCTTTATTGACATCGAGGAGTTCTCAGTGCATGAACTTGATGTGATCTTTGAGGAGTTAGGATATGCTAGACCGGAATGTATTTACTACCACTACTGCATTCCTGGGACTGTTGACTCTTACCTTTAGGCCGTGGCCAAGATGTCATTAGTTTGTCATATTTTGGAAAGAATAAGGAAATTTGTGTTTATTCAGAGCATGGGTCAACTAATTTGAATACATATTTGATGTCTCCTATAAAAGTGGTTATTGAGGAGATTGATGATAACCCTTCACCATAATTACATATGTTGGGTTTTATTCAAAAACCGGTTTCTAAAAACACTAGAAACGACAACATAAACTTTAAAATTGTGAATAAACTTAAAACCATTTTAACCCACTAATGATTGTAACATCCAACAAATACTAGTAATTTTTTTTTCATTTTCAACCCATCAAATCCATACAAACATTTGCTCAAAAACCAATCATAGTAAAATGTTTCTCTTAAACATCAAAGTGAAATAATGATAATCAATGCGGAAAAGTCGTCGGGGGATGCAATGCAGTTTAGCCGGGCCCTTCCCTTTGAAACCATAAGTACCTGAAATGTTTAAACCACAAAACTGTAAGCACAAAGCTAAGTGAGTTCCCCAAAATACCACAAACCATACATAACATCGGACCCTGCCCATCATAACGGGCCCCACCTATGACACAAACGGGCCCCACCCAACATACAAACGGACCCCGCCCAACAAACAAACAGGTCCCGTCAACATATAATGCAAGAGTCACAAAGACAGCTAGCATCCTACATAGTATAGTGAGAAGACTCACTTCTCTCATGAAGTCAGACAAATCCCAACTCAGTGTCTCGAAATAGGTGCTACAACCCACCTATCGAATCACACAAGGTCACACCTCAGTCTATACTCTAGAACTAGCAATTTGACCAAAACTCAACAAGGTTAATAGTCAACGATCAAAGTCAACATCAGTTGAATTTTACGTCGTGATCAACCCGAGGTCACGTCGTGGGAAACGATCCAACTCAGTCCCAATCAAAATCTCGGTCACGGTCTAAGCTACCGTCACATCATGATGGTCAAGCCACCACATCGTGACTGAGTTTATCTAAAACAGCTGGGAAACCCCCAGTCGTCACGTCGTGGCGAGCAAACTGCCACGTCGTGAAAACTGGGCTTTCTTAACTCAATAGATTCAACTCTCAATCCATTAAACCATCCACTAATTCCTTCCAAAAGGCTTCCTATCGTCCAATACAACCTAAAGATCGATGATTTTCAACTATGCATGTCCAATGCAAGTCTAAAGTTCAAACTAGGTCAAAAATGGAGAAACAACACCAAGAATCTCATGCATGGGGCTCAATACACAAGCAAACTTCAGATCTGAACCTTATGTTCATCAAGGGACCACCACTCCAACTAACTTATCCTTGAAGAAAAGGGACAAAAACCAATATCTAGAGACATAGAACAATAAATCTTGGATCTTGAACACTTACAAGGGTCAAGAATATAAGATAGAAGATGATGGTGAGGTTTGCAAGCTATATCTATATAGCAAGTGTGCTTCCTTCTCCTTTAGGGCACCAAAACACCAACAAAACTCAAGATCTTCAACAATGAAAACTAGGGCTTCTATGAGGGTGAAAAGGAGGTGATGGAGGCTGAGGGTGTGAAAACCCTAGCCACGACATCCATCAAATAACGTTTAAACCTAGAAAAATTAGGGTTTCCCCATGCCCATATGTCACGTCGTGTCACACCCCCGAACCAGACGGCGGAAACGTCCGGGGGCTTGTGCGTGACTTCATCTTGAAATATCATTACAGTGAATATAAATGAAACATAACATCTGTTGGATTAGGTGTCTAAGCCCATAACTATAATTGGTATGTACTTGAATTGATAGCAGCACAGTCCTTTTGGGTTGCCCTCAACCTAGCAACTGGACAAGGAAATTATGAAAGGAGAGATATTAATTTATAAGATTAATAAATTAATATATATATATAAATGATTTATTAATATGTGATTGGATTAATATATTAATTAGAAATCATTATGTTTAATTAATTGTTAGCCAGAAATTAATCAGAATTGATTTTGGGGTTAAAAGAATTAATTATAAGGTGCAGGGACTAGTTTGCAATTATCTAATAGTTGAGTGGAAGGCTCTAGAACCCCCTTGGAAGAGGGTGGACGAAATCTTTAGGGGAAACCCTAATAATTTCGTCCATAGGGGCTTGGATAAGGCCCTTGGGTTTGCTTAAGCCCTAAGCAAAGGATAACTAGGGTTTCCCTTAAACCCTAGATCCCTCAGCTATATAAGGAGCCTCATGGTTCATGTTTTTGGGGTACTCTTTCTTTTGAAGAAACCCTAAGGCCGAGATTTTGCATACTCCCTCTCCCCTCTCTTCTTCTACTTTCCTTCTTGCTAGTTTGGGTGTGATTCCATTAGAGGCATTACACTTGTGGTGCTAAAGCTTCCAAGAAGATCAAGATCAAGATCAAGGGAATATCAACTGTTTGCTATAGCAATTGAAAGGTATGTAAACCCTAAACCCTAGTTTGTTAATTTCGAAATTAGCCTCTCTCCTCTAGGGTTCTTGTTTTGCAATTCAAAGTTGTATGTTCAATAGTTAAAACATAGATCCAAAGTAGGTTGCATGTGAACTTAGGAATTGTTTTCTAGTTTATTTGTTGTACCTAAAACCCATCAGTGGTATCAGAGCCATTGTTGTTTTAAATTGAATTGCTACAATTGTTGAATTGCAAATTAGGGTTTATAGCTATTAAACCCTAAAGGCCAAATTTTCGATTTCTGGGGTTTTGGATCAAAGGGTTTTTTCGAAAACCCTAGCCTCCAAAGAACCCTAATCGAAATTAGGGTTAGGGTTTTGAAAACCCTAGCCTCCTCCCTTGTAAATTTCGAAATTTGCTTAGAAGTTTTAGGGTTTCTTGTTTTGGATAATTGTTACTTAATTAGATTAATTGGATAATTATCCTTACCCTATTTTTCGAAATTTAAAGGGATAAGGATTAGGATTAAATTAATGGATTAATTTAATTAGATAATCCTTACAAGATTTAATAATTTGATTAATAGTTAATTAAAAGATAAATATTAAATCTAGTTAATTGGTTTATTTAAATTTAAATTTAATAGCTTAAATTTCGAAATTTATAAACCCTTGAAGTTTTAAAATGTTTTAAAACACACCTTATATATATATTATAATTAAAAGTTTAATATTATATATGTATAAGAATATGGTCAGTCAAATCGCTAGTATGCCTCATTCACGAAGCTAATCTATAAGGGGGGTATAAGGAAACTGCCTATAAAATGGTAGTTGAATGGGTGTCCACTCTCACCCACCGCTTCCTTGATTAGTGGAGGGTCGTTAGCAGAACGGATTTGATAGGACAACTACTTCTCATTAAAAGTATAATGATATTAAAGAAAGTACTAGAACATTATTTTTCAAAATCCCAACTCTAGTTACTTTAGGAAAAATGTGAAAAGTATGCTAATCCATGAAATTGCACATTATGCTTTATTGGTCGTTAGTGGAGCGTGTGTGGTTAACCAGCACACTAAAAGGCACTAATAAAGAGTAGTAATGGGTATCTCACAATTGTCATTTTGATGGAGCGTGTGTGGTTTACCAGCACATCAATAGTTAATGATAAAGAAAATGAGGTTACCAAGCACATTTGCATGGTTATTCACATCTTGTTTGTGATCCTTGGCATCCCAGTCACAAATAGAAGAGCATAATCTGAGATCAAAACATGCCATTGAATAGTTTCAATGTATCTCAAAAGAATTAGGAATTTCACTTCGTTTGTTTCGTCTAATGGTGGAATTGGTGAATCGTCATTCACCTACCTTTATGAAATTTGCACTTGGATCTCGGCATCCCATTTCTAAGTTGTGAATCTTCATAGTTGGATCCTAACCTTGATATTATATCTTTGGGTTATTTTATTAAGGTATCTTGAAATCTAACTAAAACTTTCTTTCTTTTCAGATGTCTACTCCTGGAAACACTTCTGCTTCGTCCTCCTCCAACCAAAACTTCTCTTTGCTCAATATCTGCTCCAAAGTCGTTATGGATGGCTCAAACTATAACGATTGGATGCGCAACATCAAGATGGCTCTTCGTTTCGAGAACAAAGAATATGTTCTTGAAAAGGAGCTCAAAGAGCTTGATGAGAATGAGGCTACTCCTGAAGATCTTGCTGCCTACAAGAAACATTACGATGATGCTACCAAAGTGGCATGCATCATGGTGGCAACTATGTCCCCAGAACTGCAGAGGTACTATGAGGACTACTGGCCTTTCAAGATGAACAAGGACCTTATGGAAAAGTACCATAAGCGAGCTCGTCAAGAAAAGTTTGAAGTAGTCAAGTTACTCATGGCTTGCAAGATGAAAGATGGGGAGTCGGTGGTGTCACATGTGCAAAGAATGCAACGCTACATAGAGCGTTTGGTCAAGCTCAACATTCACTTTGATGAGGAATTGGCCATTGACATGGTCTTGAACTCACTTCCTGAATGTTATGGTCAGTTTATTCTAACTTACCATTTGAACAATACTGAGCAGACCTTGGCCCAATTGCACAACTTGTTGCAGACAGCTGAGGCAGGGATGAAGGGTAAAAGTATACCCTCCACACCTACGAGTGCCCCTGTTTTGGCTATTGGACAGGGAAAGGGGAAAAAGAGGAAAGGTCCTCCCAAGCAAAACTGGAAGAGCAAGGCTCAAGCTGGGTCATCTAGTAATGGCCCAAAGGCTAAGCCCAATGGTTCCACTCCCCATGTTTCTGATCCAAAAGAGGCAGTTTGCTTTTACTGCAACCAAAAGGGGCATTGGAAGAGATCTTGCCCACAATATCTGCAAGATATCAAGGATGGCAAAGTGAAGCCATCTTCGACAGGTATTTACACTATTTCTGCTAATAACTCATTATCTTCTCGTTCATGGGTCCTTGATACAGGATGTGGTTTTCATATCTGTTCTGATTTGCAGGGTCTAAAGGAAAGTGAGGAGATAGAGCGAGGAAGGATAAACCTGATCATGGGAAACAGAAAGTCTTCACCAGTAACCAAGATCGGAGTTTATCAGCTTCTGCTTAGTAATGATGTTAGATTAGATTTAATAAATTGTTGTTATTCGTCTGAGATGACGAGAAACATTATTTCATTTCATGCATTGTTCAGACAAGGTTTTACATATTCTTTTAATGATTTGAATGGTTCAATTTCTGTTTATAAGAATGGTGTTTTTATGTTTGAAGCTTTGCCTTGTAATGGTGTGTATGAAACAGTGACTTGTGTTGATAGCCTAGGAAATAGTGTACTTAATATTGACTTGTCTAATAGTGTAGACAAGGCATGCTTGTGGCATTGTCGTCTTGGACACATTAACAAGAAACGCATAGCCCAACTCCAAAAGAATGGAGTGTTGGAATCATTTGACCTAAAATCAGATGATATGTGTGAATCTTGTCTTTTGGGAAAGATGACAAGATCACCATTCACAGGGTCTTGTGAAAGAGGTGAAGGTCTGTTGGATCTCATACACACAGATGTGTGTGGGCCCTTCAGATCAACTACAAGAGATGCTAATCGATTCTATGTGACTTTCACTGACGATTATAGCAGATATGGATATATCTACTTGATCAAGCATAAGTCAGAAACTTTTGAAAAGTTCAAAGAGTTCAAGCATGAAGTCGAAAATCAATTGGGCAGAAAGATAAAGATACTTAGATCCGATAGAGGCGGGGAGTATCTTAGTATCGAGTTTAACGACTATCTGAAAGAATGTGGGATAGTCTCACAATTGACTCCTCCTAGGACACCACAGTTAAATGGTGTAGCTGAGAGGCGCAATCGAACCTTGTTAGACATGGTTCGTTCTATGATGAGTCGGGCTTCGCTTCCTATTCACTTCTGGGGGTATGCCTTAGAGACAGCCGCCCACATCCTCAATCTTGTCCCTACAAAGAAGGTTGCCAAAACACCTCACGAAATGTGGACAGGGAAAGTTCCCTCGTTAGCACATATTAAAGTCTGGGGTTGTGAAGCTTTTGTAAGACGAGAGACTCACGACAAGCTAGCAGCTAGAAGTGAGAAATGTGTTTTCATTGGTTACCCAAAGCAGTCTTTTGGTTATTTGTTCTACAGGCCTAGTGAGAACGTGGTCTTTGTAGCACGAAGAGGAGTCTTTCTTGAAAGAGAGCTCATATTCAAAGAGGACAGTGGGAGCACTATTGATCTTGAAGAAATTCAAGAGTCAGCCAATGAAGGAACCTTAGATGACACTAGCACTAAACCAGAGGAAACAATTCCTGTTGAACCAATCGATAACTCATTACCTCTTAGAAGATCCACTAGGGTGAGTGTGCCACCTGAGTTGTATGGTTTTCATATTACTTCAGATGGTGACACATTCATAAGTGACAGAACACTGGTAAACTTAGATGAACCAGTCACTTATAAGGAAGCAATGGCAGGCCCAGAGGCTTCCAAGTGGAAAGAGGCAATGGACAGCGAGATTAAGTCCATGTATGACAACCAAGTTTGGAATTTGGTTGATAGTGCACCAGGTCGTAAGACAGTTGGGTGCAAATGGATCTTCAAGAAGAAGACAGACATGGATGGAAATGTGCACACATTCAAGGCTCGACTGGTTGCAAAAGGTTTCACTCAAACCCCAGGGGTTGACTATGATGAGACCTTCTCGCCAGTGGCTAAGATTAAATCTATTAGGATATTGCTCGCCATAGCTGCCTTTCATGATTATGAAATCTGGCAGATGGATGTCAAAACTGCTTTCCTTAATGGGAAGTTGGCTGAAGATGTTTACATGAGTCAGCCAGAGGGTTTTGTTGATGCAAAGTTCCCCAATAGAGTGTGCAAGCTTGAGAAATCCATTTATGGATTGAAACAAGCATCTCGCAGTTGGAATCTTTGCTTCCATGAGAAAGTCAAAGAGTTTGGTTTCTCTAGAAGTGAAGATGAGTTCTGTGTGTATATCAAGGCTAGTGGGAGTATAGTAACTTTTCTGGTGTTGTATGTCGATGACATATTACTCATTGGTAACGACGTTCCAACCTTGAAAGAAGTTAAGTCTTGGCTTGGAAAGTGTTTTGCCATGAAAGACCTTGGAGAAGCTGCCTATATTCTTGGGATTAGAATATTGAGAGATAGAAAGAAGAGACTAATTGGACTTAGTTAGAGCACATACTTGGATAAGGTACTAAAGAGGTTTAGTATGGAAAATTCCAGGAAGGGAGAGCTACCTATCCAGAGCAATACCAAATTGAGTAAGACTCAATGCCCGAGTACAGATGTTGAAATAGATGACATGAGTCGTGTACCTTATGCTTCCGCTGTCGGATCGATCATGTACGCTATGACATGTACTCGTCCTGATGTGGCATTTGCTTTGAGCATGGTCAGTCGCTATCAGGGAAACCTAGGTAGAGCTCATTGGATAGCAGTTAAGAATATACTCAAGTATTTGCGAAGGACAAAGGACTGGGTCCTTGTGCTTGGTGGCAGTGATACTTTGAGAGTAGATGGTTACAGTGATGCCAGCTTTCAGACGGATAGAGATAACTTCCGTTCTCAGTCAGGCTGGGTGTTTTTACTGAATGGAGGAGCAGTTACTTGGAAGAGTTCCAAGCAAAATACGGTGGCTGATTCTACTTGTGAATCAGAGTACATAGCAGCGAGTGAAGCGTCGAAAGAAGCAGCTTGGTTGAGGAACTTCATCAGAGATCTCGGAGTTGTTCCAACCATCCAGGAGCCTATGGAACTGTTCTGCGATAATGAAGGAGCGGTTGCCTTGACAAAGGAACCGAGAGATCATGGTAAGACCAGACATATCGACAGAAAGTACCATTTCATCAGACATAGAGTAGAAGAAGGCCATCTTATAGTAAAGAGGGTGTCATCTGAAGATAACCCAGCAGATCCTCTCACAAAGGGTCTGAGTAGGGCTAAGCATATTCAGCATGCTCGGAGCATAGGACTGAAAGATGATATTAGTTTTAGTAGTTAGATTAGTTTTTGAAACTTGTAACAAAGTAAATGTAATTGACTTTTGGTGATTAAATAATAAAGTATTATTTATAAGTTTGGCTACTACCTTTTGTCAATTGTTTATTATTGTGTTTCATTTTTGCATGTTTTACTTCCTGAATAATGAGATTATTCAAACTCCACAGTCGCTCGTACTCTTGGAAGTAAGTAGTGAATTAAGACTGTCATGAATTGGATTGCAGATTGTCTAAGGATAGACATGGCAATAGAATTGCTGCAACGTTCATGAGTACTCAGAAATTGAGATTTGAGTATTGGATAAACCCTCGCTCAGAGTATTACTTCATGGAATTCATCACGAGTAATACTGAGACGATAATATCTTATAATCTTGAAACGAAGATATATGAGTTGTAATTTACAAGTCGGTTATGCATTGGTGATACGAAAACGCATCAGTAACTTGGTGTTATAAAACGTATTGTCATGCATAATTTGATGAGTAAAAGATACAAGCATATGAGTCAACGTTTATTCGTTCCTTTTGCCCTAACAAGAAAAGCGATATCTGTGGGCCCCTCGATGATTTGATGTTGACTTATGTGCTGGGCCCAGCCAAGACTAAATTGATGTGTTCAATTAGAAGTCCTACATCATCACAAATCAGGAATCGGGAAACATAGATTCTGGACAAACAGATTGATTACATTCCATGTCTTTTGTCTGGGGATATCAAGCAGAACGAAGGGTTATATGATCACTTATCTTAGGACACGTAACTGACTGGGTCAGAGTTCGGCAGCAGCTTTTTGGAAGCTACAATTTGCTGGTCTAATTTAGAAGGCATACTAGCAATTATAGTTACAGACTTATCCAAGTGGGAGACTGTTGGATTAGGTGTCTAAGCCCATAACTATAATTGGTATGTACTTGAATTGATAGCAGCACAGTCCTTTTGGGTTGCCCTCAACCTAGCAACTGGACAAGGAAATTATGAAAGGAGAGATATTAATTTATAAGATTAATAAATTAATATATATATAAATGATTTATTAATATGTGATTGGATTAATATATTAATTAGAAATCATTATGTTTAATTAATTGTTAGCCAGAAATTAATCAGAATTGATTTTGGGGTTAAAAGAATTAATTATAAGGTGCAGGGACTAGTTTGCAATTATCTAATAGTTGAGTGGAAGGCTCTAGAACCCCCTTGGAAGAGGGTGGACGAAATCTTTAGGGGAAACCCTAATAATTTCGTCCATAGGGGCTTGGATAAGGCCCTTGGGTTTGCTTAGGCCCTAAGCAAAGGATAACTAGGGTTTCCCTTAAACCCTAGATCCCTCAGCTATATAAGGAGCCTCCTGGTTCATGTTTTTGGGGTACTCTTTCTTTTGAAGAAACCCTAAGGCCGAGATTTTGCATACTCCCTCTCCCCTCTCTTCTTCTACTTTCCTTCTTGCTAGTTTGGGTGTGATTCCATTAGAGGCATTACACTTGTGGTGCTAAAGCTTCCAAGAAGATCAAGATCAAGATCAAGGGAATATCAATTGTTTGCTATAGCAATTGAAAGGTATGTAAACCCTAAACCCTAGTTTGTTAATTTCGAAATTAGCCTCTCTCCTCTAGGGTTCTTGTTTTGCAATTCAAAGTTGTATGTTCAATAGTTAAAACATAGATCCAAAGTAGGTTGCATGTGAACTTAGGAATTGTTTTCTAGTTTATTTGTTGTACCTAAAACCCATCAACATCATCATCACCATGCATAATATAATACAACTGCCATTGTTTCCATCGAGTACAATCTTTTAAATTACATGACCAAAACATTCAATGTATGATGTTTAACAGTACACAAAACAAAATCCCATATTCTTGTTGATTCTTCTGCTCAACGAGTCCCTGAGAATACAAGTTATTTTGAAAACGTCAACATATATAATGTTGGTGAGTTCATAAACATGTTTGAATGAAAAGTTTTGTATGGTTCGTAAAACACCAGAAAATCCGATATTTTCTGTAAAGTAGTTTGAAAGTAATGTGTCAAAATCAAGTATTAATGCATGTGTGTTTGCTGCTTTTGGAATGTATAGATAAACAAAAATGTAATCCAGATAAAATCCTGTATTTTCTGTTGTAAGTAGAAGGTAGTGTATAAATGTATTTATCCCAGAAAATCCAATATTTTCTGCTTACAAAAGTATCGTAATCC
This sequence comes from Lactuca virosa, assembly GCF_052849685.1. Classification (NCBI taxonomy): domain Eukaryota; kingdom Viridiplantae; phylum Streptophyta; class Magnoliopsida; order Asterales; family Asteraceae; genus Lactuca; species Lactuca virosa. Next base: position 134,589,918 of record NC_136430.1, read on the forward strand.
CAAGACCGTGTATCGATGTATGTTTTTAGTATAGTCAAGATTTGTATAAATATACCGAAATCTTTGATGAAGTTAGTCTCTAAGTAAGCCGTTACAACCATGCTTGATAATGACTAATTCGCCTGTCTTGGCGTTTTCATGCGTTGGTTTTGATGTAGGTAAGGTTTGTCGCCCTAGACTGGCCTAGTCTAGCTGTAGCGAACAGCTAAGGCGTGGGGGGTCACCCCGTATAGATCTATACACAAACTCCCGCTCTCCCTCCAGGAAACTCTGGTTATAACTACATGCTACGATCATATACTCAAAGGTGTCAACCGACAAATCTCACTAGATTCTCAACTTGTTCACGAGTAATGTATTTCACCAAGTATAATGTTTACGTGTATGTTTTAAGCTTTTAAATCCAAAAGTATGTATATGAATATATGAAGTTCAATAAATATGTAGAGGTATAGCTAAGATCCACTAAGCATGTGATTTTCAGTCCAAAGCCCAATTAGCATGTAAATGGACCACTAAGGCCCAATAAACATGTAAAGGGTAATTTAGGCCCAATAGGCATGTAAATGGGCCACTAAGGCCCAATAAACATGTGATCCATAGTTCATGCCCAAATTAACATGTAAATGGGCCGCAAGGCCCAATAAACATGTCATGGAAACTATTAGGCCCAATATACACTTAAATGGGCTCTTAAGGCTCATTGGCCATGTAACGAGAGTATTAGGCCCAATAAAAATTGTTATCGATGTATTTCGTCCATTCGTTATTATTTCGTTGTTTATTTTAGCTCGAGGTTTACCAAGACAACAAAAATATCTAATTTTTGTAATAGTGACACTTTTGGCCCACTAGACCGAAAATATACATTTTAGTCACATTTTTGGAAAATTTGACACTTTAGATCCCTTAAGACTAAAAATCTTCAATTTATGGGCTTAATTCAAATATAATGACCATTTGTGGCCCATTCTGGTTAAAATTTTACTTTCGACCCAAAATTCATAAATATTTACAATTTCGGCCCAACTAAATATAATTTAACATTTTTAACCCAAATACATCTAAATGAATATTTTTGGCCCAAATATATAAATTTTGCTGTTTTCGACACATTTCTACAAAAATTACATTTTCAGCTCATTTTTCATAAAAATGACAATTTCGGCCCAATTTTATAAAAATAACAGTTTTGGTCCAATTTCTATTAAAGTGTCATTTTCAGCCCCTAATTCCACAAATTTACATTTTTAGCTCAAATTTGTATCAAATGACAATTTTATCCATAAAAATCAAGATTTTTACATTTTAGGCCCAATGAAACCGTAATGGCCCATATTATGGCCCATTATGCGAAATTTTTTATTTTTAGCCCCTTTAAAGTCATAAATATCATAAAGACCCATTTTTAAAAAGAAAATGACTCTTGTGACCCTTATAAAATTCGAAAATAAACTAAAAACCTCAACTTTTTGTTTATGTGCCAAAAATGGTCCCTTTTTCAAGATTGTTAAGTTCCTTAAGGATCTTTACATGTATATCACATTCATCTTTATAGTAAGTTATATGAAGTGTTTTAGTTTACAAAACCACTACTTTTGGTTAGAGATTTTCAAGATCTATAGTGTTTCATCACATAATCACAACTTAAATCAAGAAAACACACATAAGCATGCACAAATATATAGATCTAACACATGGTGCCTTGTATTCTCCCCCAAAAACAAGATAAAACCGAAAACAAGGGGGGTATGAACTCACCTTTGCTTGTTGTTCTCGGTTTTGAAGAAGAAATGGAGAGATCTTGGCCTTTAGCAAGCTTTCTTGAGTGATTTTCGAACTTAGGAAGTTTCTAAGAGTATGATCACAAATAATTGTTTAGAAGGAGTGTTCTAACATAAAAATGAAGTTGTAGAACTTGGATATATAAGGACTTACCAAGGATTGATGATTTAAAATGAAAATCTCTCTTGAAGACACCCACAAACTTTGCGAGAATATGGAGGAGAGGAAGAAGTTCTTAGAGAGTGTTTGAAAGAAAAGTTTGAAGATGTGTGTGTGTGTGTTTGTTCTTGCTCTCGGCCGAGAGTAATAAGAAGAGGGAAAAAGAATGATTTTTGCATGGAGGGTAATAGGTTTTATGGATGTATGTGAGTTTATAGATATATGGTATGTAATTGTGAGTTGTCATCTTCTCCTTAATCCTCCCTTAATCTTCTTTTTTTGTTTTTTTGTTTTTTTTAACACACACACACACACACATATATATATATATATATATATATATATATATGTATATATATATATATATATATATATATATATATATATATATATATATATATATATATATATATATATATATATATATGTATGTATTGGGCCGAGATTTGGGCCAAGGAAATAAGAATGAGATAGTTTGGGCCCATTCTAGGCTTAGTTCGAATTTCATAGGCCTAATAATATTTTTCGGCCCATTGGGACCTTAGGATGGTTCACGGCCCAATATGGTATAAAGGAATGGGTTTATGGCCCATTAGGGCTAACTAATTCATTTATGGCCCAATAAGGCCCATTAGGGTTAGAATGAATCATTGTAGACCCAAATGGTCCAAAATATTATAGATTTATGAATTGGGTCCATTTAGAGCCCATTTAAGAAAATCCTAGTCCATAAAGAACTTAAACCGGGATTTTTAGGGTTTTCAACTCCCAATTGACTTTCCGAAATGTTTTGCATAGAGTTTTGAACTTTATTTGTGAATCTTGATTAGGTTAGTTGTCATTGATTGAGTATAGTGCATGATGTCAAACAAGAATTACATGTATCACAATAGATGATGTTTACATGAGTACATAATTTCCTAGCTAAAATGCTAGTTGTGACATCATCCCCCCGTTAGAGGGAATTTCGTCCCGAAATTCTTTTGAAAGCTAGGATTATGAAGAAGAGAATAAGTGAGGATACTTTTGCTTCATTTGGTCTTCGCGTTCCCATGTGAATTCCGGTCCACGCTTAGCGTTCCATCGAACCTTCACAATCGGAATGCGGCTCTACTTCGTACGCTTCACTTCCCTATCCAATACCTCGACTGGTTCTTCGACGAACAAGAGATTCTCATTGATCTCGATCTCTTCTAGGGGAATGACAAGAGTTTCATCTGATAGACACTTTTTCAGATTCGAGACGTGGAACATGGGGTGTACGTTGCTGAGCTCGGCAGGTAGCTGTAGCTTGTAAGCCACTGGACCAATCCGGGCAAGAATCTCGAACGGTCCAATGTATCGCGGATTTAGGTTTCCCCATTTCCCAAAGCAAATCATTCCTTTCCACGGAAAGACTTTCAATAGTACCCGGTCTCTGACTTGGAATTCCAGAGGTTTTCGCCGTTTGTCAGCATAGCTCTTCTGTCGGTCTCGTGATGCTTGAAGTCGAGTTCTGATTTGTATTATCTTCTCTGTCGTTTCGCGAATGGTTTCTGGTCCTGCAAGTGTGCTGCTTGGTGATTGCCCTTTTTCCAGCTGGGTGTTACCCACCTTAGCCCAGCATAGAGGCGATCTGCATTTGCGACCATATAAGGCCTCAAATGGAGCAACCTTGATACCTGTGTGATAGCTGTTATTGTATGAGAATTCAATCAAGGGCATTTGGGTACCCCATGACTTGCCGAAATCATTCACACAAGCTCAGAGCATGTCCTCGAGTGTTTGGATGGTTCGTTCTCTTTGACCGTCAGTTTGAGGGTGGTAAGCAATGCTCATGTGTAGTTGTGTTCCCATAGCCTTCTGAAGTGACTGTCAAAATTCTAAAGTAAATCCGTTATCCCGACCCGAGATAATAGATACTGGTACTTCCTGGAGTCTCACGATCTCTTTGATATAGATCCATGTTAATCTTTCCGTCTTGTTTGATTCATTTATTGGCAGGAAATAGGCAGATTTGGTTAACCTATCGACGATCACCCAGATAGCGCCCAATTCAAGTCTTATAACAATAAGCTTCATGTTTTGACTTCGAGAGTTTTATCCCATCCACACAGTGCTTCCTTCGCGATATTCTCCGGCTTTGATGCCTTCAAGGCCAGTCGTAGGTGTTGACAGTGTTTTGTTCTTGCTTCGTGAGCAGACGAGTATGTTATCGATGAAAATAATTAAAAAGGCTGACTAGGAATGGTTGGGAGAACTCGGTTCGTAGGGTCCATGAATACCGTGGGGGCATTCGCTAGACCGAAGGGTATCAAAATGAATTCGAAATGTCCGTATCGAGTTCGGAAAGCAGTTTTTGGAATGTCCTCTCCTCGGACTCGGAGCTGATGATAACCGGACCTTAGATCTATTTTGGAGAAGTAACTAGCTCCTTGAAACTAGTCAAATAGGTCGTCAATCCGAGGGAGTGGGTATCGGTTTTTGATAGTGAGCTTATTCAATTCCCTAAAATCGATGCACATTCTGAAGGATTCGTCTTCTTGACGAACAAGACCGGAGTTCCCCAGGGTGAGAAGCTTGGTCCGATGAATCCTTTGTTCAACAATTTTCTTAATTGACTGGATAACTCCTGAATTTCGGCGGGAGCTAACCTGTAGGGTGAATTGGCAATTGATGTGGCTCCTGGTATGAGGTCGATTCGAAATCCAACCTGTCTTTCTAGGGGTATTCCCGTAAGGTTTTCAGGAAATACATCCAGAAAGTCGCCTGCCATTGGGATGTCTTTAATGTTGATTTTCTTCTTTGGCTTCATCTACAACATAAGCGAGGAACGCATAGTTCTTCTAGCGCATGCACTTCTGTGCCTCGATGTACGAGATAAGACGAAGATTGGTGCCAGGTTTATCACCATAGATTATTAGAGTTTCGTGATTGGGGAGGTGAAGGCAAACGGCCTTCTCGTGGCACATAATATTGGCACGGTGGGGGCTTAACCAATCCATGCCGATGATCACATCAAAACTCCTAATATTTAATGACATCAAATCTATTTGAAATGAATGGTGGTTTAGTGTGAAGGTGCACCCTACATAAATATCTTAGGTTGATTCGGTTTTCCCATCAGCCATCTCCACCGTGAAGGCTTCGTTTAGCTTCTGGGGTTGTTGTTTTAGTAAGTGCTTGAATTTGTTACTAACGAAGCTTCGCTCAGCTCCACTATCGAATAAGATGCAAGAGAAAGAGTTGTTAAGTGGGAACGTACCAGTAACAACCGTCGGGTCTTGAATTGCTTCGCCTTGACCTAGGGTTAGGACCCTTCCTGATCCTCCTGCCCTTTGATTGTTAGTCTTGGGGAAATTGCGTCAGAAATGGACGGTTCCTCCACACTCATAGCAGGTGTGACTGGCCCCAACATTGATGTTGTTGTTACTGTTGTTGCGATTGTCGTTGTTGTTGTTGTTTGGCTACTGATTCTGTTGTGGATAAGTTCTACAGTATCTGGCGGTGTGACTCTTTCGGTTGCATCTATTACAATACGGCTTCTGGCAGGCTCCCTTATGATGGAAATTGCAATTGTTGCATTTTGGAAGGCTTCCAGCATATGGTCTCGCTGGTGTTGATGTAGTAGGTGTCATGGTCGCATGGACAGCAACAACATGTTGCTTCTTCGAGGAACCTTGAGTTGGCTGTCCCTTTCTCTTACTTCCAGACTTTCACTTCTTGCTCTTAAGCTTGGGGTTTGGAGTGCCTTGACAAGCTGTCACTCGTTGGTTTCCATGCTCGTTTCTTCGGCTGGAGTTGTCGATGCTATTTCCACCTCTATTGGTGTTGTTTGCGTTGAGTTGTGCCATAGCAATGGTTACTGCCGCTGTTACAACAGCTTGGAATGTAGCAGAGTTCATCTGCATGATCGGTGTCTCGCGGGTGTGCTTGTTATTTCCGTGGGATGACATTTTCCTGCTGCATGATGATAAGCCAGATCGTAAGTAACGATCGTCATTCCTGGTTGTACTCTATAAATTTTGCGTTTTGTCGTATGATTCACATTGTTTCCATCTACATCCCTATGATGTATTTACGGTAGTAGGTAATCGCAGTTTTTGCACGAATTTTTAAGTCTGTCCATAGGGTTTATAGATTATTTTGGTTTCGAGATCCTTGAGTAACTAGCGGTTTTGAGAGTTCGGTTGTGCGTGAGTATGTGAGTGCATAGAATCAATATGTAATAAAAGTAGGAGAACACATAACAAAATACAACATCATGCGAAAAATATATAGCCTTTTTCATTAATGAAAATCTTTTTAGTACATGAAAATTTGCCTACCTAAGGCATACCATACATGAAATGATGTAAAATACGACAGAGTAACGACTCCATGAGTAGTGTAATCACTTAATCATGTCGTCGATAGTACATATAGTAGAACATAACAAGGCATTCTAGCAGTAGCGGTAGTACACATGTGCACGACCGTACACAGGAGTGTACAACCGTACACATGGGTGTACGACCGTACACCCAAGGGTGGCCATGAACCCAAATGTATATATACACTTTTCCTTCATTTCTTCACACTCTTTCACACTTTCACCTCAAGAAAACCGATTCTCTCTCAACTATCATCAAGTTCTACACCTTAATCTTCAAAGATATAAGTGTTCCTTTCATTGAATTGTTGATATATGGCTTTATCTAGTAAAGATCCATGTTTTCATCCATGAAATCTTCTCTTTTGGTTAGATCTTCAAATCTTCATCCATTTCACCAAGAACACCAAGAACACACACTTGTTCTTGAGCCTTGAACTCCTTAGAAGCCTTCAAAAGTGTGAGTATTCCTTCTATCATCTAGTTAGACATGTTAAACACTTGATTCAAAGCCTTAAAACATCATCTGACTCAAGATCATCAAGGGTGTATGGCCGTACACACTTGGTGTGGCCGTACACACCTCAAAACCTTCCAAAATGATAGTTTTGTCCATCCTCTTGTTGTGCAATTGTCACACTAGTTTTCCCAAGGATCAAACATCCTCTATTTGCATGTTTTCCCATGAGTGTACGGCCGTACACTCCATGGACGTACACATCAAGGGCCGTATACACATTGGCCGTGCACACCTTTGTGTGGCCTTAAACCCCTTTAGAGCAATCACATGTGATTGATACACTTCAATCTAAGTGATTCCTAGTCCCTAAGGTGGTTTCTTAGCATAATTAGTTGTATAAACACTAATTATATCAATATACGTATCATTATATGCTTAATAGGATCCGTTGTGTTCAAGACTTCACTTGACACTTAGCATCCTACCTCGACCTTTTACTCGAAATGGATTTAAGTTATCATCAATTCAAATGGTTTTTCAATGATTGTTTCAAAATGACATCAAGTCACCAAAATATATTTCAAAATATTAAACTTCTTTTAAATGCTTTTATAAACTTATATTTCTCCCAAAAATCATACTAGTATATATATATATATATATATATATATATATATATATATATATATATATATATATATATATATATATATATGTATATATTTATATTTATATAAATAAGATTTAAAAGGCTTAGGACTGATAACCCGCTTTGGTTCCTTTTCCTTGTTTGGATGTGGGATTACAACTATCAGTTATTTGTCCGAGTGTCATTTAAATTTTACTTATATATATTTGTATATGTATACAAGTATAAAAGTTAGTTCATTAAGTTCAATTACCCTTTGTAACATGTTGAGCAAGGGGTTGCATTCATGAATACTCGATATCAATTCAGAAAGTACATATAAATTATAATAGGTATAATTTATGATTCACAAAACATTAATTCGCAATTCAAGTATACTAGAGTACATTGTTTTACAAGAATAAAAGTTTGATTCAAAGCTAATCAAGGATATACATCTTTCAGATACATGTTAAGAATACTAATTGAAGAACATACTATCAATCATTTATTTCAGAATGATTGGGTTTTCATAACTATTATACATGTAACGTATATATGCTTTTATGAGTCAAGTGGTATAGGTTGTTTAATTCATTTAAACAATATAGTAAAGTCCCGACATTATAACTAGAATCTCCAGTCGGGGATCGAAACAATGTGTGTATAGATCTATATTGGGATTGACAACCCCGCACTCGGACTGCTAGCTACAGTCAGGAATACACGCCTGTAAGTGACAAATTGTTATCAATAGTTTTCAGCGCATTCATAGCGTTGGGTCAGGCCATCTAGGCAGTATAGTTATAATAACTCATGTAAAAGATATTAACATTACGTTAATGTATAAATAACTAAACCTAAGTACATTTTCAAAGTACTAGTTTACAAAATACAGTTTACAGTATTACATTACAGTTTACAATAACAGTTGATGAAATCAGACACACTCTCAGATACAAGTTTACAAAAGGATTACAAATACAGAACATTGGTTTACAAATAGAACAGTTTTATGTAACTAAAACTACTTTTCATATACAACAGAAAATATAGGATTTTCTGGAACAATTTACATATTCAAGAAACAGAAAACATTCTTTCAAACATAAATACTTATGCACTCACTCAACTATATGTTGATACTCTCTTTTCAAATTACTTGTATTCTCAGGGAACCAGTAGACAAGTACTCCCCGAGCTTTTGAGAAGATGGAGCTATTTATGTCTTGTCTTCTTATTTTGTATAACTATTTGGTTTCAGTATACTATGATGAAACACATGTAAATACTTATACTTTTTAAATACAGTGGTTGTTTGTACTCTGATTACTATAATGCATGTGTTGTGATAATACAAATGAAGTCCTCCACCCCCGGACGTTTCCGCCGTCTGGTTTGGGGGTGTGACAGATTGGTATCAGAGCATTGTTTATAGTGAACTCAGTATATCAATCCATAAAAGATATACAAACCATAAATACATTTGGGGCTAAGAGCTCTGACTACAAGTATACTTTTTAAAAATTTAAGTATTTTTACAAGAAGTATACTAACACTCATACCTACAAGTACAATATCATAGTCATAAGAACTTAAAAGTATTTGGATGTTGGACATTACAGTCAAACCTGAGCAGTTATGTAATCATATCTGGGATTAATATAGCCTGATCAACTATATTGATTTGAGATATGACCAACATGTGTTTGGGAGTGATAGTGGTGTTGCGACATGTCTAAAACTTACCAACTATACATATTCAGAAGAACTCTAGAACAGAACATAAAGATTAAAATACTATAGGGGTATTTTAGGCACTATATACTAATAACAAACATGTGAAAACAATAGAACGATTGAGGGTAGAACTATAAATATTAAGGGTATATCACAGTTATATATAATTAAAAGTTATATAGACTTAGAATAAGTGATCTAGCTTCATTTCATGTTCCTTGTTTGGTTGTGGCTTTAGAGCCAGGTCATTTAATCGAAGGTCGATTATACTCAAGTTATATATAATTAGTATACACTTTGTAGTTATAGTACTACCTAGAACAAGTCATACATAATACATTACTTGTTAACTGTAGGTCTCTCTCGTAGAAACTTGTATCCTTAATCTATCGTTACTAACTATATTCTATATCTCTTATCCCTATTCTCGCTTAGATAACAATGGCTGGATTTCAATTACTTGGAGACCCGTACTTCCCCGGTCAAGGACAAGATGCAGAGCCAGAAGAAAATCACGAAATTCCCTTAGATGATGATTTTGCAGAAAATTTTCCTGAAGACAATGATTCCGAATCAGAAGCCTATAATCCACCACCAGTTGCCCAAAATCCTAACCCTCGTCCGACTTTTCAAGGCCCGACGCCTCTGTGGGCGGAAAGCTTGGAAACATGGAGTCAAGAGCAGGGTCAACCTATGCCATACAACGGAGACAGAAGCTTTTACAACCTGAGCGAAGGAGGCTCAGCAGACAGAGTCCTGCCAATTCTGGTCCGCAGGGTTGCTCGAAATGAAATACAAGGTAGGACAGCCATCAACCGAATCATGGAAGTTGATGCCAATGCGGGAGTTAATACAGTCCGCATTCGTCGTCTTGAAGATGCTCGCGAGAGAGCTACGAGAGACAATGAGTCTCTGCTGCAAGAATTAGCTGAAACTCGAGCTGAAGTCATAGAACTCCGAGCACGCCTGACAGTGTATGAAAGACATCTGCTTGCTGTGGAGCGTCAGCTGGCTGAGTTGAGGTTTCGTCCAAGTGATACCCGTCGCCAGTAGGAGATGCTCCACTCGTTTCCTGTTCACTCTTTTGGTTATAGTTTAAGTCTACAGATAGGTTCTAGCGTTATTTTTCATGCTTTTCAGAACGACCACGGAAATTTCATTTTCAGTAGGTTAGTATGATGTCAATGTTTTTCCCAGAATTTGGTATATTGTAGACCTGTTTAGGGTCAAGTTTTCCAGACTTTATGTATTCAATATGCCAATTTAATCGACATGCATTTTCATACTCTTTGAAAAATAACCATTCAATTTCATATCATTCTATTACAAGTTGTACTTGTCGTAGACTTCTATTTCCAATTCATTACAAGATTCATGTTGAACTATATGTTTTAGTTCAGAGATATCAAAATTCATATTCACTCTTGATATCTTACCATCTTTGTATTTTTTGACTTTTATAGAAAAAGATGCCTCCTCGTAGAAATCCAAGACAACACTGTTAATGAAGCACCTCCGCCACCTCCGCCACCACCTCCTCAGTTCGATGCTGCTATGTTCCAAGCGGCAGTCACGGCGGCTGTAGCGGCTGCCATGTCTCATATCAATACTCCTGGTGCTAGTGGGTCGGGAGCTGGTACAAATCCTTCTAACCATGGCGAGAGTCATGGGCACTCACGAGAGTGCACTTATAAAGATTTTTCGAATGCCAAACCCAGGACCTTTAACGGGACTGGGGGAGTTATGGCATTAAGTGAATGGATTGAGAAGACAGAAGCAATTTTCGAAATCTGCTTCTTTCCTGAGAGCAGCAAGGTCAAATTCGTTGCTTGTACCTTTTCGGATAGAGCTTGAACGTGGTGGAATGGCCATGTTAAGTCACTGACTCTTGTAGTGGCTAACTCGATAAGCTGGGAGAACTTAAATGCCATGTTAATGCGAGAATACTGTCCGCGTGGGGAAATTCAGAAACTCGAGCAGGAGCTCTGGGGTCTTACAATGGTTGGTTCTGACATATCAACCTATACCAGTAGATTCTGTGATCTGGCAATTCTTTGTCCGGATATGGTTGCTCTGGAGAGCAAAAAGATTGAGATATATATTTGGGGACTATCGCCCCAAATCCAGTCAAGTGTCTTAGCTTCGAGGCCTGTTACTTTTGACAGTGCCAAAGAGCTGGCACAATCTCTTATTGACCACGGAGCCCGTCAAAACTCAGTGGTTGCTGCACCAGAACAACCAAAGGAAAACAACAACAACAACAATATCAACAACATCAAGAAGAAAGGATGGAACAAGAGGAAAGGCAAGTATTCACATGATTCCTCAAAGAAGCAACAGCTAGTTGCAGTCAATGCTGCTACTGTACCTACTGCTGTTCCTGCTAACCCTACACCAGCTAAGCCTTATGCTGGTAACCTCCGCAAGTGCAACAAGTGAAATTTTCACCATAATGGAAATTTCTGGGAGATGCAGTGTCGTAACTGCAACAGAAAAGGGCATACTGCCCGATTCTGTAGAGCACCACCCCAACCGCTTAACCAAGTACCTGCCGCTGGAGTAGGTCAAGCATGCTACCAATATGGTGAAGTGGGGCATTTCAAGAAAGATTGTCCTAAAGCTGGAAATGCCGGTGGAGTGGGGAGAATTTTAGCCTTGGGTCACGAAGAAGCGGTGGCAAACCCCGCAGTAGTCACGGGTACGTTCCTTCTCAACAACACTTATGCATGCATTCTATTTGATTGTGGTGCTGAGAAGAGATTTGTGAGCCATAATTTCAAACACTTGCTAAATCAAAACTCTCAACCATTAAAAGAATCATTCACAGTCGAAATGGCTAACAGGAAATCCGAATCCACCAACGATATATACATAGGATGTACTATTACCTTGAATAACTTTTCATTCCCAATAGACCTTATGCCGGTCTCTATCAAAGTTTCGACGTCATAATAGGTATGGATTGGTCGTGCCTTAACCATGCTGACATCCTATGCTATGAAAGAGCCATTCGTCTGAACTTGCCAACTAACGAAACTCTTGTTATTTACGGTGACAAACCCGGAACGAACCTCCAGATCATTTCTTGCATCAAGGCACAGAAATACCTTCGCAAAGAGTACTGTGCTTTCTTAGCTCACGTGGTAGACAAAAAGCAAGAAGTGAAAGATATCGCGAGCATTCATGAGGTCTGCAATTTTCCCGACATTTTTCCCGATGATCTTCCAGGAGTGTCTCCCGAACGACAAGTCGAGTTTAGAATCGACTTAATCCCTGGGGCTACCCCTGTTGCCAAATCCCCCTATTAGGGATGTTATTCGGGTCGAAACCGAACCGACCCGAACCCGAATAAACCAAAAACCGAATAAGGGTAATTGTATGAACCGAAAACCGAACCAAATAAGCAATACGGGTTCGGTTCGATTCGGGTATTATTCGGTTCGGTTCAGTTCCGACCCGAATAACCCAAATAACATGTACAAGATGATTAAGGAGCCGAATAACCCGAATAACCCAAATAACCCAAATAACCCAAATAACATTTACAATGTGCTTATAAATATTGTATTTTGTATGACTTTTGTAGCTGATGATAAACACGAATAACACGGATGAACTATTCTTGATATATAAAATGTAAAATCCAACCACCACAATCTTAAGATATAGTTATTAAGCAACATATTAAACACTAAACATTAGACATCCAAAACACCAAAAAATCTATCTATAAATATATAAGTTAAACATTAAACATTCCACACCCAAATTAAAATATGAATCTTAAGTTTTTATCCATATCCAAAATAATATTTTTCAAACACGAATTAACTATTCGGGAATATTAATTGGTTGTTTTCCCTTTCCATCTCCATTCTTTATCGCCTCTTCTAAAGCTTTCACGACCCCATCGTCTTTCAAAATTTCATCAATGTTGTCCACAATTGGCTTTCTTGATTTCCTTAACCAATCTTGAGTGCAAACCAAAGCCTCTACTATATTTGCAGACAAATTTGTTCGATATGGATCCAATATACGCCCGCTTGTACTAAACGCCGCCTCTGACGCCACGGTAGTGATATGCAGTCCCAAAATATCTATCAACATAAACATAGAAAATGTTAAAATATAATTATAAAAAAAAGTAAACAAATAATAAAGTTATACCTTTTACCATACGGGATACAATGGGGTAATGTCGTCGATTTGGTGTAATACGCTACTCTCAATCGATTTCGTTGATTTTTTTTGGTGTATTACATGGGTATTTTGGGTAACGATCGATAGAACACAAGATCGATTAAGCAATTATGCAAGGGGAAAAAATGTGAATTTTCATATTCGGTTCGGTCCTTTTGGACCGAATAAGCCCTTATTCGGGTAACCCAGACCGAATAACCCGAAACCCGAATAAGCCTTATATAGATACCCGAAAACCGAATCGAATTGCTTATTTGGGTATAATTCGGTTCGGTTCGGGTTTTCGGGCCAAATTCTCATCCCTACCCCCTATCATCTTGCACCTTCTGAAATGCAGGAATTATCCAGCCAGCTTAATGAACTCCTTAGCAAAGGTTTCATAAGACCAAGCTTCTCACCCTGGGGAGCACCGGTCTTGTTCGTGAAGAAGAAGGATGGATCATTCCGTATGTTCATAGACTACCACGAGCTGAATAAACTTACCATTAAGAATCGATACCCTCTGCCTCGCATTGACTATCTGTTCGACCAACTTCAAGGTATGAGCTACTTCTCAAAAATAGACTTAAGATCCGGGTATCACCGGTTACGAATTTTGGAAGATGACATTCCCAAAACCGTGTTCAGAACTCGTTATGGTCATTACGAGTTCGTAGTGATGCCATTCTGATTGACGAATGCATCTGCTGTGTTCATGGATCTAATGAATAGAGTGTATCGTCCATTCCTGGACAAATTCGTCATAGTCTTCATTGACGACATCCTTATCTATTCAAGAAGTGAAGAGGAACATGGCCAACATCTTCGTCAAGTATTACAAACTCTTAGATCAGAGAAACTCTATGCGAAGTTTTCAAAGTGTGAATTTTGGATCAGGAAGGTTGATTTCCTAGGTTACGTGGTCAGTTCAGAAGGAATACACGTCGACCCTTCCAAAATAAAGGCAATTGAAAACTGGTCAGCACCCAAAACACCTACATAAATCCGTCAATTCTTAGGTCCTGCTGGCTATTATCTCAAATTCATCCAGAATTTCTCTCGAATAGCTAAGCCTCTTACCACCCTGCCGCAAAAGGGTGTAACTTTTAGCTGGGGAGAAAAGCAAGAAACAACATTCCAAATGCCGAAATGAGCTTTGTGTAGTGCACCGATCCTGTCTCTTCCTGAAGGGACAAAGGATTTCGTAGTGTACTGTGATGCTTCTAATCAAGGGCTTGGATGTGTTCTTATGCAAAGAGGAAAGGTTATATACTATGCCTCAAGACAGCTAAAGACACATGAAGTCAACTATACAACACATGACCTTGAACTAGGAGCAGTGGTATTTGCTATGAAGATCTGGAGACATTACTTACATGGCACGAAATGCATAGTATTCACGGACCATAAAAGTCTCCAACATATCTTCAATCAGAAAGAGCTGAACATGAGACAACGACGATGGGTGGAGCTACTGGACGACTACGATTGTGAAATTCTTTATCACCCATGTAAAGCTAACGTAGTAACTGACGCCCTTAGCAGAAAAGAATACTCGGGACGCCGAGTAAAGTCGTTGACCATGACAATCCATTCAAATCTGTCCACAAAAATCAAAGGGGCTCAACTCGAGGCCTTAAAACCTGAAAATGTGGCAGGTGAAACCTTGAGAGGAATGGATAAAAACTTCAAAGTCAGGGATGATGGAGTCTATTGTTTCATGAACCGGATCTGGATACCAAAGTTCGGTGGTTACAGAGACGTGGTTATGAATGAAGCACACAAAACCCGATACTCCATTCATCCAGGTTCAGACAAGATGTATCTGGACCTTAAGAAACTATACTGGTGGCCTAACATGAAGGCTGAAATTGCTACCTTTGTGGGGAAGTGCCTTACTTGTGCCAAAGTCAAGGTAGAATACCAGAAACCTTCAGGTTTATTACAAAAACCTGAAATCCCTGAATGGAAGTGGGAGCGGATTACAATGGATTTCATAACTAAGTTACCCAAGACATCGGGTGGTTATGATACTATTTGGGTAATCGTCGATAGATTAACCAAATCCGCACACTTCTTACCAATCAAAGAGACTGACAAGATGGAGAAGCTAACAAGAACTTACCTTAAGGAAATCGTTAGACTGCATGGTGTGCCAATATCTATTATTTCTGACCGAGATAGTAGATTCACTTCTCGTTTCTGGCAGTCTTTACAAAAATCTTTGGGAACTAGGCTGGACATGAATACAGCCTACCATCCACAAACTGACGGAAAAAGTGAGAGGACGATTCAAACTCTAGAAGATATGTTGCGAGCTTGCGTGATAGACTTTGGAAAGGCATGGGATACTCATTTACCCCTTGTCGAATTCTCTTACAATAATATTTATCAGACTAGCATAAAGGCTGCTCCTTTCGAAGCTCTCTATGGCCGCAAGTGCAGATCACCTCTGTGCTGGGCTGAAGCGGGTGACACACAGCTAGCTAGAAGTCAAGTTCCTAACGGTGCTCTCACTGGTCCGGAAATCATTCGCGAAACCACGGAGAAAATCGTACAAATCCGGGAGCGACTTAAAGCTTCCAGAGATAGATAGAAAAGCTACGCTGACAAAAGAAGAAAACCTTTGGAATTCCAGGTTGGTGACCGCGTCCTGTTGAAGGTCTCACCCTGGAAGGGCATGATACGCTTTGGAAAGCGTGACAAGCTGAATCCAAGGTACATAGGACCATTTGAGATTCTTGCTAGAATCGGTCCAGTAGCTTACAAACTCCGACTACCTCAAGCACTAAGCAACATACATCCTATTTTCCACGTCTCGAACTTGAAAAAGTGTCTGTCCGACGAGACTCTTGTAATTCCACTCGATGAAATCGAGATCGACGAGAGCCTCAACTTCGTGGAAGAACCAGTAGAGATCATGGACCGAGAGGTCAAACAAATGAAGCAAAGCCGTATTCCTATAGTGAAGGTTCGCTGGAATGCCAAGCGAGGACCTGAATTCACTTGGGAGCGTGAGGATCAAATGAAACTGAAATATCCTCATCTTTTTGCTTAGTTATTTGTAATTGCTTAATTGCTTAAACTCTAATTTCGGGACAAAATTCTCTCTAACGAGGGGATAATGTGACAACCCGAAATTTCTATCTTATACAGTCTTTCAAATTCAATCACGGTCAGACTCGTTTCTGCTATCTTTTAACATTGTTCAAGGTCTGTTTGAGTGTTCTAAGTCTAGTACATTCAAGGCTTGGGTTTAGGGATGAGTTAACTTAAGTTCATCGTATTACATTCGGGCCAAACACTCCATTTAGAGGAGTGTACGACCATACACATGTGCACGACCGTACACAGGAGTGTACAACCGTACACATGGGTGTACGGCCGTACACCCAAGGGTCACCGTGAACCCAAACATATATATATACTTTTCCTTCATTTCTTAACACTCTTTCACACTTTCACCACAAGAAAACCGATTCTCTCTCAACTATCATCAAGTTCTACACCTTAATCTTCAAAGATGTTAGTGTTCCTTTCATTGAATTGTTGATACATGGCTTTATCGAGTAAAGATCCATATTTTTCATCCATGAAATCTTCTCTTTTGGTTAGATCTTCAAATCTTCATCCATTTCACCAAGAACACCAAGAACACATACTTGTTCTTGAGACTTGAACTTCTTAGAAGCCTTCAAAAGTGTGAGTATTCCTTCTATCATCTAGTTAGACATGTTAAACACTTGATTCAAAGCCTTAAAACATCATCTAACTCAAGATCATTAAGGGTGTACGGCCGTACCCACTTGGTGTGGCCGTACACACCTCAAAACCTTCCAAAATGATAGTTTTGTCCATCCTCTTGTTGTGCAATTGTCACACTAGTTTTCCCAAGGATCAAAAATCCTCTATTTGCATGTTTTCCCATGAGTATACGGCCATACACTCCATGGCCGTACACTCCATGGCTGTACACATCAAGGGCCGTATACACATTGGCCGTACACACCTTTGTGTGGCCTTAAACCCCTTTAGAGCAATCACATGTAATTGATACACTTCAATCTAAGTGATTCCTAGTCCCTAAGGTGGTTTCTTAGCATAATTAGTTGTATAAACACTAATTATATCCATATACGTATCATTATATGCTTAATAGGATCCGTTGTGTTCAAGACTTCACTTGACACTTAGCATCCTATCTCGACCTTTTACTCGAATCACTAACTACAGGTGAGTTCATACCCCCGTATTTTCATAGTTTTTACTGTTTTAAGGGGGGGGGGGGAATACAAGTCTAACACAAAGATTTTGTGTTATAAACAAATGGTTTCAAATATCTTATCAAAATGGATTTCAGTTATCATCAATTCAAATGGTTTTTCAATGATTGTTTCAAAATGACATCAAGTCACCAAAATATATTTCAAAATATTAAACTTCTTTTAAATGCTTTTATAAACTTATATTTCTCCCAAAAATCATACTAGTATATATATATATATATATATATATACATACATATATATATATATATATATATATATATATATATATATATTTATTTATATAAATAAGATTTAAAAGGCTTAGGACTGATAACCCGCTTTGGTTCCTTTTCCTTGTGTGGATGTGGGATTACAAGTATCAATTATTTTTCCGAGTGTCATTTAAATTTTACTTATATATATATATATATATATATATATATATATATATATATATATATATATATATATATTGTATATGTATAAAAGTATAAAAGTTAGTTCATTAAGTTCAATTACCCTTTGTAACATGTTGAGCATGGGGTTGCATTCATGAATACTCGATATCAATTCAGAAAGTACATATAAATTATAATAGGTATAATTTATGATTCACAAAACATTAATTCGCAATTCAAGTATACTAAAGTACATTGTTTTACAAGAATAAAGGTTTGATTCAAAACTAATCAAGGATATACATCTTTCAGATACATGTTAAGAATACTAATTCAAGAACATACTATCAATCATTTATTTCAGAATGATTGGGTTTTCATAACTATTATACATGTAACGTATATATGCTTTTATGAGTCAAGTGGTACAGGTTGTTTCATTCATTTAAACAATATAGTAAAGTCCTGACATTATAACCAGAATCTCCAGTCGGGGATCGAAACAATGTGTGTATAGATCTATATTGGGATTGACAACCCCGCACTTGGACTGCTAGCTACAGTCAGGCATACACGCCTGTGAATGACAAATTGTTATCAACAGTTTTCAGCGCATTCACAGCGTTGGGTCAGGCCATCTAGTAAGTATGGTTATGATAACTCATATAAAAGATATTAACAATACGTTAATGTATAATTAACTAAACCTAAGTACATTTTCAAAGTACGAGTTTACAAAATACAGTTTACAGTATTACATTACAGTTTACAATAACAGTTGATGAAATCAGACACACTCTCAGATACAAGTTTACAAAAGGATTACAAATACAGAACATTGGTTTACAAATAGAACAGTTTTATGTAACTAAAACTACTTTTCATATACAACAGAAAATATAGGATTTTCTGGAATAGTTTACATATTCAAGAAACATAAAACATTCTTTCAAACATAAATACTTATGCACTCACTCAACTTTATGTTGATACTCTCTTTTCAAATTACTTGTATTCTCAGGAAACCAGTAGACAGGTACTCCCCGAGCTTTTGAGAAGATGGAGCTATTTATGTATTGTCTTCTTCTTTTGTATAACTATTTGGTTTCAGTATACTATGATGAAACACATGTAAATACTTATACTTTTTAAATACAGTGGTTGTTTGTACTCTGATTACTATAATGCATGTGATGTGATACTACAAATGAAGTCCTCCATCCCCGAACGTTTCCGCCGTCTGGTTTGGAGGTGTGACATGTGCACTCAAATGATGCCCCAAAGTACGCGACAAAGAGATGGGAAAGCGATCATAAAGCTCTCGACTTTATGATGAGAAAAGAAGAACAAGAGTGTAAGAAAAACTAGCTAGTTTTTTTATTCACTCACTCCTTTATATACTAAGACAAGTTAGAAATGGACCATACGTTCTTACAAGTCAAAACATGACATCTTATGACATGTATGTGTGAAAGAGGAAAGCCAAGAAGCCACCTTTATCTTGCTTATACAACCAATAGTTTTGACTAGGAAGTCAAAAATAGATTGCCATTTTTTTTACTTCCTAATTCGATTAGTTACCTGTCACAACTAGATGATTACTCAAAATTTCTAAATAAATATATATGACTTATATATTCATACTATATGAATATAACTAGTTAGTTTTCTCTTTTATTATAATTTCCTAGAACAATAATTCCCTTTATGTTGGTAAAATATAATTTTCAGAAAATAATAATTTTCCAATTAAATACAAGAAATATAAATATTTATCAAAGATCAAATTCTTATTAATAACATATTAACATCAGGTTGTTATTAGTGTGCCCGTTTAGGATCATATATTATCTAGAAAATATCATTCTATAATGTATATTGAGCGTAAAGATCTTTCAACATATAGGTGGGAAAAAGATGAAAGGGAGTGGGTCATGTAGTATCCTAAATCCAAGCTCATTGGCATTGATTTTCTATAATAAGCAATACCAACAAAAACCCAAAACATCTGATCATAATGTAGTTGTTAATTTGGTCCCAACAACTACTAAGCCTGTAAACATGGATCTTGTACAAGTCCCAATTGAAAATGAACCACATGTAAAACCTACAAATTAACATGAGTAAATGGAACAAGATGAAAGACTTGATGACCAATTTGGAATAGATTTCCTTGATCCATGGTTTGATCTTAGGAAAGAATATGAGCCTTACAATGGTAATATAGAAGAGGATTATTTCGTTGGTTTTGGAATGAATGTAGATGAACATTTGTTCAACCATTTTGATGATATGGATAAAAGTATGGGATCTTTAACACCTACTGCAACAAAATTACTAGAAAAAATTGAAGAAGAAGCACAATAGATGAGGATTATTTTTGCAGGCAATAAAAAGTACGAAGTGATAGGGGTATGGAATGATCAATTTGTTCTTAACATGAGCCAAAGATCTTGTAGTTGTAGGAAATAGAAGTTGACTGGTATGCCTTGCAAGCATGTGTGACAACTGGAAAAATTAGGTTAAGATGCGAATTCTTGTACAATGTAATCTCCTTAGGTAACCCTACAAAATCCCATCTAGCGAAATTTAAAACTTCAATGCCATTAAGTTCATACTTTCATATATTGTGATTCAAACCCAAAACTCGATCCAATAAGTCTAATCCAATCCTTTTTGGGCCTTAGCCCAAGAAATTCTCAACCCAAAACCCTTATTGGACCAATACTTCCTTATTGGGCCATGAATACCTTTCTTGGGTCATAATGGACCCAATACTCCATTTAGCATTATTTTAGGGCTAAAACACTTTTAATGGGCCAATGCAATATCAAGTCCAAGATGCATGATCTTCTATCCTCCCTCCTATTCTCGAATTAAAAAAAAATGAAGATTCAACCTAAGCATGACAACACACTTTTAACCACCATATTTCTAGACATTTAACCCCCATATAACAATGCAATCTCATGCATCTAGGAGGTTATTGTCCCACAAATATCAAGGCATAAACCCCCTCTTCTCTCCTCTTCATTTCTCGGCCACTCCCTCCCTCTCCACCCCATTCCCAAACTTCATCTCCAACATATTTTCTCTCAACACCCAAAGACTCTCTCATCCTTTTCTTCAAAATTCGTGGTTTGTATGTGTGTTACAAGAAGTTTCTCTTCAAGTTTCATAATTTGGTAAGTTCTATGATTAACTCAAGTATTTTTTCTTCATGTTTATACTTAGAACATTCAATTTACACACTTTGTTGTGTGATAAACTCCTTAGAACCCTCACAATTTCGAGATCTCACCAAAAACTCAAGCTAGGTTCAAAGTTTCATCTTCTTCTTCATCTACATCTTGAAAACCCCAAGGCGAGTTCATACCCCCTTGTTTTCGGTTTTATAATGTTTTTGGGGGAGAATACAAGTGCTTTTGTGTTAGATCTATGTATATATGCATGTTTATGTGTTTAACTTTTAGATCTTTACTTGAAAATGAAGTTTATCACTTGGATCTTCATATAAACCTTGAGAAAAGTATGTTTCCTCACATATAATACTTGTAAACTTGTAGATCTGGGATTTATCCACTTAAAATAGCAAAAACAAGTGTTGTGAATAAACTTAGATAACTTAAACTCAAAAATTAGCCCTTGACAGAAACGTTTTAGTCCAATCTCGAACTGTTTTGACCTACTTAATGGTAATATTTTTCAAAACTGTTTTACATGAAAAGAATTTCAGGTTATTACCTTTAAAATGAGTACCCTCACGTTTTCATACGATTTTTCTACTATTTTTGGCGAATTTTACAAGACTGCCTATCAGATTTGAAATAATTTTGGACCAACCTGTGAAGGTGAGCAATTTAACACTTGTTAGAGGCTAACAAAAATTATGAGAAAAATTGTGAACAAATTAGACAAAATTTCCAAACTTCCAGAATTTATGAATCCAAATTTCAACTTACGATGATTTTTCTACAAATTTTCCAACAACTAGGTCAGAAAAGCCAAAAACCAGAAAAATGTGTATTTCACAAAAATCAAGCCAAAAATGATATTTTTGACAAAAATGGGTTTAAAATGTTATTATTACCACAAACTAGTCAAAAACACAAGTTTTGAACAAAATGGGGGCTAAAGTGTTATTTTTACTATAATTGGGCTTTAATTGAAAACTTTGTGGCTTATTGGGCCAAGAACGTCAGTTTTACAAAAACTGGGCTTTTTATATCAATTTTGTAAATAATCGAGCTAAAATAAACAAAACAATAACAAACGGGTTAAAAACGATATTATTATCCTTATTGGGCCTGGAAATAATATACATGTTTAGTGGGCCTTAGTGTCTCTTTTACATGTATATTGGGCTCAGGGTAGACATTCATATTCCTTTTGTGCCTGGAAATAATAGATACGTATAGTGGGCCTTAGTAGTCCACTTACATGTTTATTGGGCCTAGGAATGAGTTTTATATGTGTTCTTCTTTCTTTTCCGTGTAAATTTTCGATTAAGGATCTAGTGAGACCTGTCGGTTGGCACCTTTGAGTGTACAATCGTAGCCTGTAGTTATAACCAGAGTTTCCTGGAGGGAAAGCGGGAGTTTATGTATAGATCTATACGGAGGTGACACCCCACACCTGAGCTGTTCGCTACAGTTAGACTAGGCCAGTCTAGGGTGACAAAAACCTTATCCTATTCCGTCGGCGTCTCAAAGACGCAAAGACAGGCGAAATTGTCATTATTTAGTATGGTTATAACGACTCACTTAGAGGAATTAACGTTACAAGATTTACGGGAAACCATTCTATTTTCTTTTTGGGATAAAACAGGAAACCATTCTATTTTCTTTTTGGGATAAAACAGGAAACCATTCTATTTTCTTTTTGGGATAAAACAGGAAACCATTCTATTTTCTTTTTGGGATAAAACGGGAAACCTTCTTTTTGATAAAACGACAATCTATAAGCATCGGTACTCAACCACCGGGGTTGAGATTTCAGCATTATCTATTGCAGACAACATCGGGTTGTCTGGAAATCATTCTCTTTCTATTTTCGCAAACATTAACACACATGCATTAATATAAGATCGGACACAAATATTTCAAACCATTTCTTTTTAGAAAATATTGGATTTTTTGAAAGCAATATGAAAACGATTCTAAACAAGTACAAAAACCATTTTTATTCAAAACTGCTTATGAACTCACCAACTTTTTAGTTGACGCTTTTCAAAACGACTTGTATTCTCAGGAATTTCCAGTAGCAGGTAATAAGTTCGACTATAAGATCAAGTGGTGCGACTTCAAGAAATTTTACTTTCTTACTTTTGTGTAACCGATGAACAAGATTCAATATGTAAACTATGTAAGTGTGTATTTCTATTGTATGATGTTTGGTTGCTATGTTTCATTCATATTCAATTGTTATGATACTGTACACGAAGTCATCCGCCCCCAGACGTTTCCGCCGTCCAGGTTCGGGGGTGTGACAGGTTGGTATCAGAGCATTGTTTATAGTGAACTAGTATATCTAACCATACAAGATATACAACTATAAATACAATGGGACTAAAAACACTCTGACTAAAAGTATACCTTAAGAATATAAGTATCTTCTAAAAGTATACATACTTGCTAGAACCGTATCATAATAAGAACAAAACAAAAGTATTTAGATGTTGAACACTACGGTCAAACCTGAGCAGTTATGTAATCATATCTGGAATAAATAGAGCCTGATCAACTGTATTTATTCGAGATACGACCAACATGTGTTTGGGAGTGATGGTGGTGTTGCAACAAGTCTAAAACTTACAAATCCTACATGAAAAGGAGCATTAAAACCAAACCTAAGGTTTAAAATACTATAGGAGTATTTTGTGATACTAAACAATAACAACAAGTCTAAAAACGTATCGATTTCGCACATCAGGAAGCCCTAGGATCAAACATGTAATACTATAGTAGCATTTTAGAATACCATATGACTTCCACACTTAAATCTTCTACATATATCTCATACCTCCACTCTCGTGAAGACAACATGACTGAGCTACACCCCGAAGACCCCTACTACCCTACGATAATAGCCAACGAATGGATCGAGGGAGAACCAAAGGAAGTGCAAAGGGAGAACCCAGAAATGGGTCTGAAAGAATACCAAGAGATGGACCACGAGGGAGAGGATTCAGATGAGGAGTCAGACATGGATGAAGGCGCCGAAGAGATCCTTAGCGAGCCTTACCCCTCGGAAGCAATACCGAACCAACACACAGAACAGGAAGACCTTACCAATCATCTCCGCCCCTTAGAAGAGGAGGTGACCACCCTAAGGCAACAGCTCATGGAAGCTCAGGCTAAGGCAGCCTTAGCAGAGCAGAGAGCGGAAGAGGCCACTCGTGAGATGAGCGAAATGGTTAGACACCTTTATGCTATTTAGGCATATGAGAGTCATCACACTAAGTCCTAGGTCTACCATGTAATTCGTCACAACTAGTAGTAGTAAATCGAGAGAGGTACGCCCTACGAGAACTCATGTAACTTGAGCCAACTTAAGGATATGATATCTATAATCTATTAGGGTAACTTAACATTTGTACAATACCTATTTCTACATACTACCATTAATACATCATAGGGATGTAGGCCGAAACAACGAGAATCGTACAACAAAACATGCGATTCATATGCGTACATGCATAAGTTCATATCTACAATCATAGATGAGATACGACTAGATATGACCATAGTTACTCACGAACCTGTTTCTCATCACGCAACAGAATCATGTCTGTCCATGGAAACAACCAGCTAGCCGGAAAAACACCAGTTCTGCAGATGGACCCCACAACCTTCCAAGCCGCTGTAACAGCTACCGTGACAGCCGTCATGGCACAACTCAACGCCAACAATCCAAATGGAAATGGAAATGGTGTCGATAACTCCAACCGTAGTAACAACCAAGGAAACCAACGAGGGACAACTTACCTAGACACCCCAAACTCCAAACCTAAGGTCATGAAGCGAAAGCAGGGGAACAAGAAAGGAGCGGATCGACTCAAGGGCCTCCCAAAAGGCAACAAGTTGTAGCAGCCCCTAACCCCACTAGCCCCCCCGCACCGAGAAAACCGTATCATGGATACCTCCCACTCTACAGCAAGTGCCGCTACCATCATCATGGAGTCTGCCGGGAATTGCATTGCAATAGGTGCAACAAGAAGGGGTACATCTCCCGTTACTGTAGGGCCCCGGCCCCATGCGTCACTCCAACCCTTAACCCAGAAGTAAGTCCAGTATGCCACGCATGCGGTGATAAGGGATACTTCAAGAGGAATTGTCCAATAGACAAGAATGACGAAGGACCAGGAGGAGTTTAACAACAGGACATGATGAAGCAACAAGGACCCCTACTGGGATTACCGGTACGTTTCAAAACAACAAAAATTAAGCATCGCATTTTCACAAAATTTTTGCCAATTAAAAATCATAATCATAAAGTACTCCCTCATCCGAACTAATCATACCCTTCGTAGGAAAACGAAAGAGCCTTGCGAAAGTTATGATAACTTAGTGTAAACGTAAGGCCGTGTGTAATCAAGATTCTACAAACTTAGAGTACGTGGACCCGCCTTAATTCTTATTCCTTGGTTGACTGTGGATTTAGGGCATAACCACTCAGTCTACAACCTTTTCAATCTTGAATTACGTACGAATAAGCTACATCGAACCATCATAGAGAGGTCTAATATAAATCAAACTATGAAATCACATCGTTTATACCAAGACACTCGTATTGCTAGGGCACCCAAAAAAATTCAGACCGAGACAACCACAGTAGTAATACCAAGAACGAAATGGGTGACTTTACAAATGTGTACATAGAACACACTATCTTTTCAAACAATTATCCCTTTCAGATCAATCCAACACCTATTACAATAAGGAGCCCAACGGTGTCAATTGACATGGGCTGACTTGATCCTCACCATACGAAATTCATGTACCAACGAGACTCTTCACCTTAACCAATCGATTAACGCGACCCCTACAACTTGTAACGACAATACTCGAATTATCTCGAGCATCTAGACCCTTAGGTACCCGTGCAAGAAATACCACGCTCTCTCCAAGCCCATAATAGGGATAAGAGACAAGGAGCAAAGGACACTGAGGGTATCCTAGAGATTTATAACCCCCCTAAGATGCCTCCAAAGTCCTTCCGGAAATATCACCTACATGCCAAGTTGAGTTCGGAGATCGACTCAACTCATGGAACCATCCTCGTAGCCAGACCACCAAGACCACTTAGCACCAACATAAAAACCGAAGGTATCCGATCGATGGAACGACCCAACAAGTAGGAAGTTATCAAACCAAGACTTGAACCTCAGAGAACGCCTATCCAACTCATAAATAGGAAAGGCTAAGTGTCCATAGGACCACTGACTACTAAGGATCAAATGAACCCATCCTCAAGGATCGATATCTCCTATCCCAAATCAAGGATTTACTAGACCTACTTGTAGAAACAGGCAAAGATCAACCTCCCACTAGTTCAAAACCTCGTAGTAAGAAACTCCCATGGCAACCTAAGAAGTATGAGTCCAACTATACCGCACGCAACCGTAACTTGGTGACAATAAGTGTTCGCCTTAAGGTTTAGGAGACACTACTTAGGGAACGTCAAGAACGTGATCCTCATTAACCGTAACCTTCCATTCACTTCACCATATAGGAAGCAAAAGCGGAATGCCTCTATGATTAGTTGAGATAACCAACACCCAACTAACCAAAGGAACAAGGCCAAAGGCCAGTAGCAAAGGTCCATTAGAACACTAAGCAAGGACGTAAATTCTCCTAGGAACCAAGAGGTTAGATAAAACCAAGACACCCGCACATTTTTCCTTAGTACTTGGGATGCTGCTTAGAACGAATTTCGGGACGAAATTCCCTCTAACGGGGGGATGATGTCACAACTGGAAAAATTAGGTTAAGATGCGAATTCCTGTACAATGTAATCTCCTTGGGTAACCCTACAAAATCCCATCTAGCGAAATTCAAAACTTCAATGCCATTAAGTTCATACTTTCATATATTGTGATTCACACCCAAAACTCGATCCAATAAGTCTAATCCAATCCTTTTTGGGCCTTAGCCCAAGAAATTTTCAACCCAAAACCCTTATTAGACCAATACTTCCTTATTGGGCGATGAATACCTTTCTTGGGTCATAATGGACCCAATACTCCATTTAGCATTATTTTAGGGCTAAAACACTTTTAATGGGCCAATGCAATATCAAGTCCAAGATGCATGATCTTCTATCCTCCCTCCTATTCTCGAATTAAAAAATAAAATAAAATGAAGATTCAACCTAAGCATGACAACACACTTTTAACCACCATATTTCTAGACATTTAACCCCTATATAACAATGCAATCTCATGCATCTAGGAGGTTATTGTCCTACAAATATCAAGGCATAAACCCCCTCTTCTCTCCTCTTCATTTCTCGGCCACTCCCTCCCTCTCCACCCCATTCCCAAACTTCATCTCCAACATATTTTCTCTCAACACCCAAAGACTCTCTCATCCTTTTCTTCAAAATTCGTAGTTTGTATGTGTGTTACAAGAAGTTTCTCTTCAAGTTTCATAATTTGGTAAGTTCTATGATTAACTCAAGTATTTTTTCTTCATGTTTATACTTAGAACATTCAATTTACACACTTTGTTGTGTGATAAACTCCTTAGAACCCTCACAATTTCGAGATCTCACCAAAAACTCAAGCTAGGTTCAAAGTTTCATCTTCTTCTTCATATACATCTTGAAAACCCCAAGGTGAGTTCATACCCCCTTGTTTTCGGTTTTATAATGATTTTGGGGGAGAATACAAGTGCTTTTGTGTTAGATCTATGTATATATGCATGTTTATGTGTTTAACTTTTAGATCTTTACTTGAAAATGAAGTTTATCACTTGGATCTTCATATAAACCTTGAGAAAAGTATGTGTCCTCACATATAATACTTATAAACTTGTAGATCTGGGATTTATCCACTTAAAATAGCAAAAACAAGTGTTGTGAAAAAACTTAGATAACTTAAACTCAGAAATTAGCCCTTGACAGAAACGTTTTAGTCCAATATCGAACTGTTTTGACCTCCTTAATGATAATATTTTTCAAAACTGTTTTACATCAAAAA
This sequence comes from Lactuca virosa, assembly GCF_052849685.1. Lineage (NCBI taxonomy): Eukaryota > Viridiplantae > Streptophyta > Magnoliopsida > Asterales > Asteraceae > Lactuca > Lactuca virosa. Next base: position 134,618,087 of record NC_136430.1, read on the forward strand.
CGTTCAGGTTATTACCTTTAAAATGACTACTCTCACGTTTTCATACGATTTTTCTACTATTTTTGGCGAATTTTACAAGAGTGCCTATCAGATTTGAAATAATTTTGGACCAACCTGTGAAGGTGAGCAATTTCACACTTGTTAGAGGCTAACAAAAATTATGAGAAAAATTGTGAACAAAGTAGACAAAATCCAAACTTCCAGAATTTACGGATCCAAATTTCGACTTACGATGATTTTTCTACAAATTTTCCAACAACTAGGTCAGAAAAGCCAAAAACCAGAAAAATGTGTATTTCACAAAAATCAAGCCAAAAATGATATTTTTGACAAAAATGGGTTTAAAATGTTATTATTACCACAAACTAGTCAAAAACACAAGTTTTGAACAAAATGGGGGCTAAAGTGTTATTTTTACTATAATTGGGCTTTAATTGAAAACTTTGTGGCTTATTGGGCCAAGAACGTCAATTTTACAAAAACTGGGCTTTTTATATCAATTTTGTAAATAATCGAGCTAAAATAAACAAAACAATAACAAACGGGTTAAAAACGATATTCTTATCCTTATTGGGCCTGGAAATAATATACATGTTTAGTGGGCCTTAGTGTCTCTTTTACATGTATATTGGGCTCAGGGTAGACATTCATATTCCTTTTGTGCCTGGAAATAATAGATACGTATAGTGGGCCTTAGTGGTCCACTTACATGTTTATTGGGCCTAGGAATGAGTTTTATTTGTGTTCTTCTTTCTTTTCCGTGTAAATTTTCGATTAAGGATCTAGTGAGACCTGTCGGTTGGCACCTTTGAGTGTACAATCGTAGCCTGTAGTTATAACCAGAGTTTCCTGGAGGGAAAGCGGGAGTTTGTGTATAGATCTATACGGGGGTGACACCCCACACCTGAGCTGTTCGCTACAGTTAGACTAGGCCAGTCTAGGGTGACAAAAACCTTATCCTATTCCGTCGGCGTCCCAAAGACGCAAAGACAGGCGAAATTGTCATTATTTAGTATGGTTATAACGACTCACTTAGAGGAATTAACATTATAAGATTTATGGGAAACCATTCTATTTTCTTTTTGGGATAAAACAGGAAATCATTCTATTTTCTTTTTGGGATAAAACAGGAAACCATTCTATTTTCTTTTTGGGATAAAGCAGGAAACCATTCTATTTTCTTTTTGGGATAAAACAGGAAACCATTTTTTTTGGGATAAAACGGGAAACCTTCTCTTTGATAAAACGACAATCTATAAGCATCGGTACTCAACCACCGGGGTTGAGATTTCAGCATTATCTATTGCAGACAACATCGGGTTGTCTGGAAATCATTCTCTTTCTATTTTCGCAAACATTAACACACATGCATTAATATAAGATCGGACACAAAGATTTCAAACCATTTCTTTTTAGAAAATATTGGATTTTTTTGAAAGCACTATGAAAACGATTCTAAACAAGTACAAAAACCATTTTTATTCAAAACTGCTTATGAACTCACCAACTTTTTAGTTGACGCTTTTCAAAACGACTTGTATTCTCAGGAATTTCCAGTAGCAGGTAATAAGTTCGACTATAAGATCAAGTGGTGCGACTTCAAGAAATTTTACTTTCTTACTTTTGTGTAACCGATGAACAAGATTCAATATGTAAACTATGTAAGTGTGTATTTCCATTGTATGATGTTTGGTTGCTATGTTTCATTCATATTCAATTGTTATGATACTGTACACGAAGTCATCCGCCCCCAGACGTTTCCGCCGTCCAGGTTCGGGGGTGTGACAGGTTGGTATCAGAGCATTGTTTATAGTGAACTAGTATATCTAACCATACAAGATATACAACTATAAATACAATGGGACTAAAAACACTCTGACTAAAAGTATACCTTAAGAATATAAGTATCTTCTAAAAGTATACATACTTGCTAGAACCGTATCATAATAAGAACAAAACAAAAGTATTTAGATGTTGAACACTACGGTCAAACCTGGGCAGTTATGTAATCATATCTGGAATAAATAGAGCCTGATTAACTGTATTTATTCGAGATACGACCAACATGTGTTTGGGAGTGATGGTGGTGTTGCAACAAGTCTAAAACTTACAAATCCTACATGAAAAGGAGCATTAAAACCAAACCTAAGGTTTAAAATACTATAGGAGTATTTTGTGATACTAAACAATAACAACAAGTCTAAAAACGTATCGATTTCGCACATCAGGAAGCCCTAGGATCAAACATGTAATACTATAGTAGCATTTTAGAATATCATATGACTTCCACACTTAAATCTTCTACATATATCTCATACCTCCACTCTCGTGAAGACAACATGACTGAGCTACACCCCGAAGACCCCTACTACCCTACGGTAATAGCCAACGAATGGATCGAGGGAGAACCAAAGGAAGTGCAAAGGGAGAACCCAGAAATGGGTCTTAAAGAATACCAAGAGATGGACCACGAGGGAGAGGATTCAGATGAGGAGTCAGACATGGATGAAGGCGCCAGAGAGATCCTTAGCGAGCCTTACCCCTCGGAAGCAATACCGAACCAACACACAGAACAGGAAGACCTTACCAATCATCTCCGCCCCTTAGAAGAGGAGGTGACCACCCTAAGGCAACAGCTCATGGAAGCTCAGGCTAAGGCAGCCTTAGCAGAGCAGAGAGCGGAAGAGGCCACTCGTGAGATGAGCGAAATGGTTAGACACCTTTATGCTATTTAGGCATATGAGAGTCATCACACTAAGTCCTAGGTCTACCATGTAATTCGTCACAACTAGTAGTAGTAAATCGAGAGAGGTACGCCCTACGAGAACTCATGTAACTTGAGCCAACTTAAGGATCTGATATCTATAATCTATTAGGGTAACTTAACATTTGTACAATACCTATTTCTACATACTACCATTAATACATCATAGGGATGTAGGCCGAAACAACGTGAATTGTACAACAAAACATGCGATTCATATGCGTACATGCATAAGTTCATATCTACAATCATAGATGAGATACGACTAGATATAACCATAGTTACTCACGAACCTGTTTCTCATCACGCAACAGAATCATGTCTGTCCATGGAAACAACCAGCTAGCCGGAAAAACACCAGTTCTGCAGATGGACCCCACAACCTTCCAAGCCGCTGTAACAGCTGCCGTGACAGCCGTCATGGCACAACTCAACGCCAACAATCCAAATGGAAATGGAAATGGTGTCGATAACTCCAACCGTAGTAACAACCAAGGAAACCAACGAGGGACAACTTACCTAGACACCCCAAACTCCAAACCTAAGGTCATGAAGCGAAAGCAGGGGAACAAGAAAGGAGCGGATCGACTCAAGGGCCTCCCAAAAGGCAACAAGTTGTAGCAGCCCCTAACCCCACTAGCCCCCCAGCACCGAGAAAACTGTATCATGGATACCTCCCACTCTGCAGCAAGTGCCGCTACCATCATCATGGAGTCTGCCGGGAATTGCATTGCAATAGGTGCAACAAGAAGGGGTACATCTCCCGCTATTGTAGGGCCCCGGCCCCATGCGTCACTCCAACCCTCAACCCAGAAGTAAGTCCAGTATGCCACGCATGCGGTGATAAGGGACACTTCAAGAGGAATTGTCCAACAGAGAAGAATGACGAAGGACCAGGAGGAGTTTAACAACAGGACATGATGAAGCAACAAGGAACCCTACTGGGATTACTGGTACGCTTCAAAACAACAAAAATTAAGCATCGCATTTTCACAAAATTTTTGCCAATTAAAAATCATAATCATAAAGTACTCCCTCATCCGAACTAATCATACCCTTCGTAGGAAAACGAAAGAGCCTTGCGAAAGTTATGATAACTTAGTGTAAACGTAAGGCCATGTGTAATCAAGATTCTACAAACCTAGAGTACGTGGACCTGCCTTAATTCTTATTCCTTGGTTGACTGTGGATTTAGGGCATAACCACTCAGTCTACAACCTCTTCAATATTGAATTACGTACGAATAAGCTACATCGAACCATCATAGAGAGGTCTAATATAAATCAAACTATGAAATCACATCGTTTATACCAAGACACTCATATTGCTAGGGCACCCAAAAAAATTCAGACCGAGACAACCACAGTAGTAATACCAAGAACGAAATGGGTGACTTTACAAATGTGTACATAGAACACACTATCTTTTCAAACAATTATCCCTTTCATATCAATCCAACACCTATTACAATAAGGAGCCCAACGGTGTCAATTGACATGGGCTGACTTGATCCTCACCATACGAAATTCATGTACCAACGAGACTCTTCACCTTAACCAATCGATTAATGAGACCCCTACAACTTGTAACGACAATACTCGAATTATCTCAAGCATCTAGACCCTTAGGTACCCGTGCAAGAAATACCACGCTCTCTCCAAGCCCATAGTAGGGATAAGAGACAAGGAGCAAAGGACACCGAGGGTAACCTAGAGATTTATAACCCCCCTAAGATTCCTCTAAAGTCCTTCCGGAAATATCACCTACATGCCAAGTTGAGTTCGTAGATCGACTCAACTCATGGAACCATCCTCGTAGCCAGACCACCAAGACCACTTAGCACCAACATAAACACCGAAGGTATCCGATCGATGGAACGACCCAGTAAGTAGGAAGTTATCAAACCAAGACTTGAACCTCAGAGAACGCCTATCCAACTCATAAATAGGAAAGGCTAAGTGTCCATAGGACCATTGACTACTAAGGATCAAATGAACCCATCCTCAAGGATCAATATCTCCTATCCCAAATCAAGGATTTACTAGACCTACTTGTAGAAACAGGCAAAGATCAACCTCCCACTAGTTCAAAACCTCGTAGTAAGAAACTCCCATGGCAACCTAAGAAGTATGAGTCCAACTATACCGCACGCAACCGTAACTTGGTGACAATAAGTGTTCGCCTTAAGGTTTAGGAGACACTACTTAGGTAACGTCAAGAACGTGATCCTCATTAACCGTAACCTTCCATTCACTTCACCATATAGGAAGCAAAAGCGGAATGCCTCTATGATTGGTTGAGATAACCAACACCCAACTAACCAAAGGAACAAGGCCAAAGGCCAGTAGCAAAGGTCCGCTAGAACACTAAGCAAGGACGTAAATTCTCCTAGGAACCAAGAGGTTAGATAAAACCAAGACACCCGCACATTTTTCCTTAGTACTTGGGATGCTGCTTAGAACGAATTTCGGGACGAAATTCCCTCTAACGGGGGGATGATGTCGCAACTGGAAAAATTAGGTTAAGATGCGAATTCCTGTATAATGTAATCTCCTTGGGTAACCTTACAAAATCCCATCTAGCGAAATTCAAAACTTCAATGCCATTAAGTTCATACTTTCATATATTATGATTCAAACCCAAAACTCGATCCAATAAGTCTAATCCAATCCTTTTTGGGCCTTAGCCCAAGAAATTTTCAACCCAAAACCCTTATTGGACCAATACTTCCTTATTGGGCCATGAATACCTTTCTTGGGTCATAATGGACCCAATACTCCATTTAGCATTATTTTAGGGCTAAAACACTTTTAATGGGCAAATGCAATATCAAGTCCAAGATGCATGATCTTCTATCCTCCCTCCTATTCTCGAATTAAAAAATAAAATAAAATGAAGATTCAACCTAAGCATGACAACACACTTTTAACCACCATATTTCTAGACATTTAACCCCCATATAACAATGCAATCTCATGCATCTAGGAGGTTATTATCCCACAAATATCAAGGCATAAACCCCCTCTTCTCTCCTCTTCATTTCTCGGCCACTCCCTCCCTCTCCACCCCATTCCCAAACTTCATCTCCAGCATATTTTCTCTCAACACCCAAAGACTCTCTCATCCTTTTCTTCAAAATTCATAGTTTGTATGTGTGTTACAAGAAGTTTCTCTTCAAGTTTCATAATTTGGTAAGTTCTATGATTAACTCAAGTATTTTTTCTTCATGTTTATACTTAGAACATTCAATTTACACACTTTGTTGTGTGATAAACTCCTTAGAACCCTCACAATTTCGAGATCTCACCAAAAACTCAAGCTAGGTTCAAAGTTTCATCTTCTTCTTCATCTACATCTTGAAAACCCCAAGGGGAGTTCATACCCCCTTGTTTTCGGTTTTATAATGATTTTGGGGGAGAATACAAGTGATTTTGTGTTAGATCTATGTATATATGCATGTTTATGTGTTTAACTTTTAGATCTTTACTTGAAAATGAAGTTTATCACTTGGATCTTCATATAAACCTTGAGAAAAGTATGTGTCCTCACATATAATACTTGTAAACTTGTAGATCTGGGATTTATCCACTTAAAATAGCAAAAACAAGTGTTGTGAAAAAACTTTGATAACTTAAACTCAAAAATTAGCCCTTGACAGAAACGTTTTAGTCCAATCTCGAACTGTTTTGACCTCCTTAATGGTAATATTTTTCAAAACTGTTTTTTATGCAAAAAGTTTAGGTTATTACCTTTAAAATGACTACTCTCACGTTTTCATACGATTTTTCTACTATTTTTGGCGAATTTTACAAGACTGCCTATCAGATTTGAAATAATTTTGGACCAACCTGTGAAGGTGAGCAACTTCACACTTGTTAGAGGCTAAAAAAAATTATGAGAAAAATTGTGAACAAAGTAGACAAAATTTCCAAACTTCCAGAATTTACGGATCCAAATTTCGACTTACGATGATTTTTCTACAAATTTTCCAACAACTAGGTCAGAAAAGCCAAAAACCAGAAAAATGTGTATTTCACAAAAATCAAGCCAAAAATGATATTTTTGACAAAAATAGGTTTAAAATGTTATTATTACCACAAACTAGTCAAAAACACAAGTTTTGAACAAAATGGGGGCTAAAGTGTTATTTTTACTATAATTGGGCTTTAATTGAAAACTTTGTGGCTTATTGGGCCAAGAACGTCAATTTTACAAAAACTGGGCTTTTTATATCAATTTTGTAAATAATCGAGCTAAAATAAACAAAACAATAACAAACGGGTTAAAAACGATATTCTTATCCTTATTGGGCCTGGAAATAATATACATGTTTAATGGGCCTTAGTGTCCCTTTTACATGTATATTGGGCTCAGGGTAGACATTCATATTCCTTTTGTGCCTGGAAATAATAGATACGTATAGTGGGCCTTAGTGGTCCACTTACATGTTTATTGGGCCTAGGAATGAGTTTTATTTGTGTTCTTCTTTCTTTTCCGTGTAAATTTTCGATTAAGGATCTAGTGAGACCTGTCGGTTGGCACCTTTGAGTGTACAATCGTAGCCTGTAGTTATAACCAGAGTTTCCTGGAGGGAAAGCGGGAGTTTGTGTATAGATCTATACGGGGGTGACACCCCACACCTGAGCTGTTCGCTACAGTTAGACTAGGCCAGTCTAGGGTGACAAAAACCTTATCCTATTCCGTCGGCGTCCCAAAGACGCAAAGACAGGCGAAATTGTCATTATTTAGTATGGTTATAACGACTCACTTAGATGAATTAACGTTATAAGATTTACGGGAAACCATTCTATTTTCTTTTTGGGATAAAACAGGAAATCATTCTATTTTCTTTTTGGGATAAAACAGGAAACCATTCTATTTTCTTTTTGGGATAAAACAGGAAACCATTCTATTTTCTTTTTGGGATAAAACAGGAAACCATTTTATTTTTTTTGGGATAATACGGGAAACCTTCTTTTTGATAAAACGACAATCTATAAGCATCGGTACTCAACCACCGGGGTTGAGATTTCAGCATTATCTATTGCAGACAACATCGGGTTGTCTGGAAATCATTCTCTTTCTATTTTCGCAAACATTAACACACATGCATTAATATAAGATCGGACACAAATATTTCAAACCATTTCTTTTTAGAAAATATTGGATTTTTTGAAAGCACTATGAAAACGATTCTAAACATGTACAAAAACCATTTTTATTCAAAACTGCTTATGAACTCACCAACTTTTTAGTTGACGCTTTTCAAAACGACTTGTATTCTCAGGAATTTCCAGTAGCAGGTAATAAGTTCGACTATAAGATCAAGTGGTGCGACTTCAAGAAATTTTACTTTCTTACTTTTGTGTAACCGATGAACAAGATTCAATATGTAAACTATGTAAGTGTGTATTTCCATTGTATGATGTTTGGTTGCTATGTTTCATTCATATTCAATTGTTATGATACTGTACACGAAGTCATCCGCCCCCGGACGTTTCCGCCGTCCAGGTTCGGGGGTGTGACAGCATGCAATGTCAGTAATTTGGGATATAATGCAGAATGGAAAGCCTGTTGAGAGAGTCGAGCATAGCGTTCATCAATGCTATTGGCTATATACTTGGAAAATGATGTGAAAAGTGAAAGTGGATCATATAAATGGTACATATATGTGTCAAAAATCTGTTGAATTAAGGTGTCTAAGCTCATAACTAAATTGGTATATTCTTGTAATTAAAAGAAAAGTCATTTTTGGGTTGCCCTCATAACTAGAAATATTATAAAATAACATTTGGAGAAAGAGGAAATAATTTGTTAATTGTTAATTTATTATGATTAATAAACTAATTAGAAATTAATTAGAAATTGATTATAATTAATATAGAGTTTATAAAAATTAATTTAGAATTAATTTGGGGTTAATTGGAGTTATCTGGAAGTGCAAGGGCTGATTTATAATTGCTTAATAGTTGAGCAATGGAGAGATTCCAGAACCTTCCAGGGTTTGACGGTTTTGGGGATCCCTTTATGGGATTCTGGAAGCCTCTAATTGATATAAGGAAACTAGATAATGATGGGTTTTATACATAACAAAAATCAAATTTTAGGTGGAAAAATAAAACCCTTAGTTTGCATACACCCTAAGGATCTAGGTTTTCACTATTGAATGCATTAATCAATTTGAATATCAAGAACCCTATGATTTTCGAAAATCATAAATGGGTATAGAAAACATACCTTTTGATTATGCTAGTAGATAATCAAAGTAGAATCCTTCTTGAAATTGCTTGAAGCTAGCACCACAAATGTCATGCCTCTAATGGTTCACACCCAACCCTAGACTTAAGGAGGCTTGAAGAGAGAGGAGAGGGGAGCTCAAAATTTTGGCCTAAGCTTCTTTTAAAGGAGTAGACGAAAATATGAGGCTAGGGAGGTCTTTATATAGCTGAAGGAAACTTGGGGCCACATGTAGAGATTAAGGGATAAAGCCTAGATTAATTAGTATAATAATCAAACCGCCTTATCTTGTTATCCTTACCCTAGAGACGAAAATTCTAGGATATTCCTAGCCAATTTTCGTCCACCTCTTTCCATGAGGTTCTAGAGCCTTCTTGCTTTAACTTTCAATAAATAACCAAATAGTCCCTATATTTTTAATTAATCCAATTAATCCCCAAATTAATTCTAATTAATTTCTGATTAATTATTAATTAAATAATATGATTTCTAATTAATATATTATTTTCATACCATTTAATAAATTCATTTTGAATTCTAATTAATTTATTATTCACATAATAAATTAATAAATCAGTCTCTCTCTTTAAAAGTCATCCTATTAAATTACTAGGTTTGAGGGCAACCCAAAAGGACTTTGCTAATAATTCAAGATTATACTAATTTAATTATTGGCTTAGACACCTAATCCAACAATCTCCCACTTGTATAAGTTTAAAACGAAATTACTCGTATAACTTCTAAATTAAATATCAAAGAGTGTTTCCTTAGCAACTGCCAAACTCTAAAATAAACAGACACTGGTCCTAAGATAAGTGATCCAATATTCCTCCGTTCTCTTGATATCATACACAGATGAGACATGGATTAGAATCAATCTCATTGTCCAAAATTTTGTTTCCCGATTTCCTGATTTGTGATGACAACACAAGACTTCAAATTGAACACATCAATTGAGTCCTGGCTGGGCCTAACACTATAAGTCAACACTAAATCACCACGAGGTCCAAAGATATCGCTTTTCAAAAGGAACGACTAAACTTTGACTCATATGCATGTATCATTTACTCATCAAATCATACATGATACTGCATTTAACAACATCATGTTACTGACGTGTTTATGCAACACCAATGCACAACCGACCTGTAAATTACAACTCATATATCTCCGTTTCAAGAATATAAGATATTATCGTCTCAGAATTAACCGTGATATAATCCATGAAGTAATTCTCTGAGCGTGGGTTTATCCAATACTTAAATCTCCATTTCCAAGTACTCATGAATATTGTAGCAATACAATTGCTATCTCCAAATCCTTTAGACAATCTAAAATCCAAAATTATGACAATCTTAATTCATTACTTACTTCCCAAAGTATGAGCGACTGTGAAATTTCAATAATTAAATTATTCGGGAAGTAAAACATGCAAAACGAAACACAAGAATAAATAATTGAGAAAAATAGTAAACAAACTCATTAATAATCTCTATTATTTAATCACCAAAAATCAATTACATTTATTTTGTTACAAGTTTCAAACTAATCATCCAACTACTAAAACTAATATCATCTCTCAATCCAATGCTTCTAGCATGCTGCCTATGCTTACTCCTACCCAAAGCCTTTGTGAGATGATCTACATGATTATCTTCTGATGTGACTCTCTTCACTATGAGATGACCTTCTTCAACTCTATGTCTGATGTAATGGTACTTTCTATCGATATGTCTTGATTTTCCATGATTTCACAGTTCTTTGGTCAAAGCAACTGCTCCTTCATTATCGCATAAAAGTTCCATTGGTTACTGAATGGTTGGAACAACTCCAAGATCTCCGATAAAGTTCTTCAACAATGTTTCTTCCTTTGATCATTCACTTGCTACTATGTACTCTGATTCACAGGCAGAATCAGGCACTGTGCCATGCTTGGAACTTTTCCAAGTAACCACTCCTCCATTTAATGTAAATACCTAGCCATATTGAGAATGGAAATTGTCTTTATCTGTTTGAAAGCTGGCGTCACTATACCCAATCACTCTCAACGTATCACTGCCACCAAGGACTAGAACCATGTATTTTGTCCTTCGCAAATACTTGAGAATGTTTTTAACTGCTGTCTAATGAGCTCTGCCAGGATTTCCTTGATAGTGACTAAACATGAATAAAGCAAAGGAGACCTCGGGGCGAGTACATGTCATAGCATACATAATCGATCCTACAGCCGAAGCGTAAGGGAATCGACTCATATAAGCTATCTCTTCATATGTACTTGGGCTTTGAGTCTTACTAAATTTGGCATTTCTCTGAATAGGTAACTCTCCTTTCTTGGAATTTTCCATACTAAACCGTTTTAGTACCTTGTCCAAGTATGTACTCTGACTAAGTCCAATTAGTCTATTCTTTCTATCTCTCAAAATTCTTATCCCAAGAATATAGGCTACCTCTCTTAGATCCTTTATAGCGAAACACTTTCCAAGACAAGATTTCACTTCATAGCGAAACAATTTCCAAGCCAAGATTTGACATACACGCATGACTCATCCTCACTCCTAGAATAACAAAACTCTTTGACCTTTTCATGGAAGCAAAGATTCCAGCTGCGAGATGCTTTCTTCAATCCATATATGGATTTCTCAAGCTTACACACTCTATTGGAAAAATTTGCATCAATAAAACCCTCTAGCTAAATCATGTAAAAATCTTCAGCCAACTTCCCATTAAGGAAAGCGGTTTTAACATCCATTTGCCAAATTTGATAATCATGAAACTCAGGTGGCATGCTAACTCTATTGGAACGACGAAAGGGGTAATGAAGTGTCAACTGGTTCAACTGGAATTTCTTCCTCTGGTTGAAACCTAGTGTCTTCAAAGGTTCCTTCTTTGGTCGGCTCTTGAATCTATTCAAGGTCAATTGTGCTCCCACTGTCCTCTTTGCGTATGAGCTCTCTTTCGCAAAAGACTCCTCTTCGTGCTATAAAGACCAGGTTTTCACTAGACCTGTAGAACAAATATCCAAAAGACTTTTGTGGGTAGCCAATGAAAATACATCTATCACTTCTAGCTTCTAGCTTGTCACGAGTCTCTCGTTTAACGAAAGCTTCACAAGCCCAAGCTTTGATATGTGCTAATGAGGGAACTTTCCCTGTCCACATTTCGTGAGGTGTTTTGGAAACCTTATAGTAGGGACAATATTAAGGATATGGGCGGCCGTCTCTAAGGCATACCCCCATAAGGAAATGGGAAGAGTAGATCGACTCATCATGGAACGAACCATGTCCAACAAGGTTCGATTGTGCCTCTCATCTACAACATTAAGTTGTGGTGTCCTAGGAGGAGTCAATAGTGAAACTATTCCACATTCCTTGAGGTAGTCATGGAACTCGATACTAAGATACTCTCCTCCTCTATCAGATCGAAACATCTTTATCTTCCTGCCTAATTGATTCTCGACTTCATGCTTAAACTCTTTGAACTTTTCAAAGGTTTCTAATTTATGTTTGATAAAGTAGATATATCCATATTTGTTATAATCATCCGTAAATGTTACATAAAACCGATTAGCATCTCTTGTGGTGGATCTGAATGGTCCAGACACATCTGTGTGTATGAGGTCCAACAAACCTTCACCTCTTTCACAAGATCCAGTGAAAGGTTATTTTGTCATCTTGCCCAAAAGACAAGATTCACATTCATCATTTGGCCTTAGGTCAAATGATTCCAACACTCCATCCTTTTGGAGTTGGGCGATGTATTTATTGTTAATGTGCCCAAGACGACAATGCCACAAGCATGACTTGTCTAAACCATTAGACGAATCAATGTGAAATATACTATTACCTAAGCTATCAACACAAGTCACAGTTTCATACACACCATTACAAGGTAAAGATTCAAATATAAAAACACCATTTTTATAAACTAGAATTAAACCATTCAAATCATTAATAGAGTAAAAAAAAACCTTGTCTAAACAATGCATGAAAAGAAATAATGTTTCGTGTCATTTCTGACGAGTAGCAACAATCAATTAAACTAATACTAACATCACTACTAAGCACAAGTTGATAAGTCCCAATCTTGGTCATAGGAAAAGATCGCCTATTGCCCATGATCAAATTCATCTTCCCATTCTCCACCTCCTCACTTTCTTTTAGTCCTTGCAAATCAGAACAAATGTGAAAACTACATCCTGTATCAAGGACCCAAGAATGAGTAAATGATGAGTTATTAGTTTGAATAGGGTATATACCTGATGATGATGGATTCACCTTGCCATCCTTGATGTCTTGCATGTACTTAGGGAAACTCCTCTTCTAATGGCCCTTGTCATTGCAATAGTAACAAGTGGCCTCTTTGGGGTCACTAACAACTGGAGTTTCTAAGTTGGGCCTCGCATGTGGGTAATTGCTAGATGACCCTACATGGGCCTTGTTCTTCTTGTTAGTTTTGGGAGGAGCCTTCCTTTTCTTCCTTTTGCCTTGTCCAATGGAGAGAATGGGAGCATTAGTAGAAGTGGCCGTATTCTTTCCCTTCAATCTCGACTCAGCAGTCTGTAGCAAGTTATGGAGTTGGGACAATGTGGTTTCCGTGTTCAAATGATAAGCTAATATAAATTGATGATAACAACTTGTCAAGGAGTTTAAGACAATGTCAATGGCTAAATCCTCGTCAAAATGCACATTGAGATTAACGAGGCGCTCTACGTATCTCTGCATTCTCTGTACATGGTTGCAGACAGACTCTCCTTCTTTCATCTTGCAAGCCATTAGGGACTTGACCACTTCAAATTTCTCTTGATGAGCTCTCTTATGGTACTTTTCCACAAGGCCATTGTTCATCTTAAAAGGACAGTAGTCCTCATAGAACCTTTATAACTCAGAAGTCATTATGGCGACCATGATGCAAGCAACTTTTGTTGCATCATCGTAGTGTTTTCTATAGGAGGCTAATTGTTCAGGAGAAATAGTGTTTTCATCGACTTCAACGAGCTTTTCCTCAAGGACATATTCTTTTCCATCGAAGTGAAGAGCCATTTTGATATTGGGCATCCAATCATTATAGTTGGAGCCATCAAAAGTCACTTTGGAGACGATGGAGAGTAGGGAGAAACCCGAATGGTGGGTAGATGACGATGGAGCAGAAGCATCAACAGGAATAGACATCTATAGAGAAAAAGAATAGTTTTAGTTAGAAGACAATTATCCTTAATATTGTAACCTATAATAAATGATTAAGGTTAGGATCCAAAATAACAATTCACAACTAAGAAGAGGGATGCCGTAATCTTATTACGAATTTATGAAGGCAGATAAAAGCAATTCACCAATTTCGAACTATGAAATTCCTAGATCTTTTGAGACTCATTTAATCTATAAATGGCATGTTTAATCTCCAATTATGCTCTAGTATTTGTGACTGGGATACCGAGGATCACAAAAAAGATGTAAATAACTATACAAATGTGCTTGGCACTCTCGATGTCATTTATCATCTCATTTTAATGTGTCGGTTAACCACACACACTAAATTAATCAATGATAATTTTTAAGATGCTCGTTATTACTCTTTATAGTCACTATTAGTGTGCCGGTTAACCATACACGCTCCACTAACTACTATAAAACATAATGTGTAATTTTATGGATTGATATACTTTTCACATTTTCCTAAAGTAACTAAGAGTGAGATTTTATAAAAGGTTTAGTTACTTTTATAGCTTTATACTTATTAATGAGATTTTTACTATCAAATCCGTTCGGCTAACGACCTTCCACCAAATAAGGAAGCGGTGGGTGAGAGTGGACACCCACTAAACTACCATTTATAGGCAATTTCCTTATACCCTCCTTATAGTTCAGCTTCGTGAATGAGGCGTACTATCGATTTGACTGACTTAGTCTTACACATATAGTAATTATTAAACTTTTATAGTTACATATAGTATAAGGTGTATTTTAAAACTTTTTCAAAATACTAGGTTTAAATTAAATTTCGAAATTAATATTTAATTTATTTTTTTCGAAATTAAAAAAAGATTCATTTAATTTAAAATAGACCAATAAGATTTAATCTTTATCTTTTAACTAACAATTAATTAAATAAATTTAAATTTTATAAGGATTAAATAATTATCTACTATTAACAAATAATTAAATAATTAGGTTTAATCCTTTTTCATATAGTAATTATTAAAACTTTTAACGTTACATATAGTATAAGGTGTATTTTAAAACTTTTTCAAAATATTAGGTTTAAATTAAATTTTCGAAATTAATATTTAATTTAATTTTTTCGAAATTAAAAAAAGAGTAATTTAATTTAAAATAGACCAATAAGATTTAATATTTATCTTTTAATTAACAATTACTTAAATTAATTTAAATCTTATAAGGATTAAATAATTATCTACTATTAATAAATAATTAAATAATTAAGTTTAATCCTAATCCCTTCCCAACTAGATTTTCGAAAATTCAAGGGGATAAGAGTTATCCAATTTAATTTAATTATCCTATTTTAAGTAATTTAAAAGTGATAATTATCAAATAAGAAAACCCTAGGAATTTCGAAAATTGGGGTGGAGGTTAGGGTTTCAAGAACCCTAGCCCAAGTCGAAATCTTGATCCTTTAGGATTTAATTTCTATAAACCCTAATCTTGATCTATTCAACTATTATGCAATTCAATTGAAAACATACGATCTGATACCACTTATCGGTTTTCTACATAACAAAAATCAAAATCTAGGCGGAAAATAAAACCCTAAGTTTGCATACACCCTAAGGATCTAGGTTTTCACTATTGAATGCAATAATCAATCCGAATATGAAGAACCCTACAAGAATTGTATGATTTTCGAAAATCATAAATGGGTATAGAAAACATACCTTTTGATTATGCTAGTAGATAATCAAAGTAGAATCCTTTTTGAAATTGCTTGAAGCTAGCACCACAAATGTCATGTCTCTAATTGTTCACACCCAACCCTAGAATTAAGGAGGCTTGAAGAGAGAGGAGATGGGAGCTCAAAATTTCGGCCTAAGCTTCTTGGAAAGGAGTGGACGAATATATGAGGCCAGTGAGGTCTTTATATAGCAAAAGGAAACTTGGGGCCAAAGCTAGGGATTAAGGGATAAGGCCTAGATTAATTAGTATAATAATCAAATTGCCTTATCTTGTTATCCTTACCATATGGACGAAAATTATAGGACATTCCTAGCAAATTTTCGTCCACCTCATTGCATGAGGTTCTAGAGCCTTCCTGCTTCAAATTTCAATAAATAACCAAACAGTCCCTATATTTTTAATTAATCAAATTAATCCCAAAATTAATTCTAATTAATTTTTGATTAAGTATTAATTAAATACTATGATTTATAATTAATATATTATTTTCATAACATATTAATAAATTCATTTTGGTTTCTATATAATTTATTATTCACATAATAAATTAATAAACCAGTCTCTCTCTAAAAGTCATCCTATTCAATTACTAGGTTTGAGGGCAACCTAAAAGGACTTTGCTAATAATTCAAGATTATAATAATTTAGTTATTGGCCTAGACACCTAATCCAACTAATAAATACGTATTTGAAATAATATTTATGGTTTCTAGGATTTCCATGCAACTATATTAAGGGTCCTAACCGTTCATATTTTCGACCATCTCTTCTTGTGAGGCTATATCCGTAAATCTCCCCCCTCATCGTATCTCCTAAAAGTCTTCTAGTTTCTAGGGTTTGGGTGTGAGCTATTAAATGCATCATACTTTTGGTGCTAAGATTTCTAAAGTTATACAAGGGAATCAAGGGTATTGTTTGCTATAATATTATCAAAGGTATGTAATCCTAACATGTAATTTTCAATTATAGTATAGGGTTCTTATAGTATCATAGTATGTTGCTATTAATGTGTAAAGACATAGATCCTTTATGTTGCATGTACTCTTAAGTGTTTTAAGTGAACTATCCGCATGCACATAGAACTTGTAAAGTACGAAATCCATCAGTGGTATCAGAGTCATGTCTTACAATTAAAAGTGCATAATAGATGAAACATGAAAAACACAAAAATAAAAATATTTCGTAGGGGCACCACACTTTTCGGAAATTCGATATTTTGGTGTTTGGCTTGCCTAATTTGATTGTAGGGTTTAATTTGGCCATTATCTTATATTTTAGCTATTAAAATTCAATTTCTATTATCCTTTATGAAATTAAAACTCTAATCCTAAATTTAAGGAATTAAATAAGAAAACCTAATCCTAATTATAAGATAATTGATTACAATTATCCTTCATGGATTTTATTATTAAATTAATTAAAAGTTAATCAAAAGATAAATATAAAATCCATAATTGGATTATATGATTCAATTAATTAAATTAATTAGTTAATTAAAGGATAAAGATAAATCATATAAGAGTTTAGAAGATTAATTAATTAATAGTTAATTTAGATAATTCATATTTAAACCTTAGAGTTTTTAAAATGTTTAAAATACACCCTATATATATATAAAACCTTAATAATCTATGTATAACTAAAAGCCAGTCAATTCAATAGTATGTCTCATTCATGAAGCCACACTCTAAGAGAGGTATAAGGAAACAACGTATCATTTGATGGGTTATTAGCATAACATCATTCCTTTTGTGTTCATGCAACCCTAATTGCTTTGATCTACGTTTTTCTAATTTGAACATACAACATTGAATACGAAAACAATGATCCTAAGAACTAGCATACAACAATCAAATTGACATATAAACTAGGGTTTAGATCTTACCTTTCTTGTTATGTAGTAATAACAAGTTCTCCTTGAATATCCTTGACCTTTGAAAGCTTAGTGCCTCAAATGTTGCACCTCTAATGGAGTCATAAACACCACAAGCAACAAGATGACTTAGGAGAGGGAGGAGGAGGCACAAAATTCGTCCAAGGCACTCTCGGAAAGCCTTGGGCCGAATTTTGGAGCCTTAGGATTTCTTTTATAGGTGGGCTGCTAGGGTTTCCGTCAAAACCCTAATTGGATTGCTTAGCCACCAAGCAGCCCTTTAGATCCTTCCAGAATCAAGGCCCGGATGATTTCTAAGTGGGCTTCCACCTTGTATTCGTCCACCTTATTCCTAAGGGATCTACAGCCCAAAACCAACTATCTTATAATTGCAATTCCAGTCCCCTAAGTTTAATTAATCTCTTTTGACCACAAAATTAATTCTAAATTAATTCTTGATCAATATTAATTAAACAATATGATTTCTCTTTTAATATATTATTCATATAATATATTAATAAATCATAATTAATCCTCTTTCTCCTTAATTCATCCCATCAGTTGATATGGTGAAGGCAACCCAAAGGGACCATGCTCATAATCGGGTCAAGTACATACCAAAATAGTTATGGGCTTAGACACCTAATCCAACAGTCTCCCACTTGGATAAGTCTAATAACTATTTTGCAAGTACGACTTTAGAACCTGATTAGCAATCATAGCTTTCAAAAGCCGCTGTTAACTCTGATCTTATCAGCAACGCGTCCTTTAGATAAGGGATCATATATTCCTCATTCTAGATATCGTATGAACTGAGACATGGATTTTAATCATACTCTCTGTTCATGTGTTGTTTCCCGATTTCCGATTTATGAAGAATGACAACCGACTACAACTGAACACATCAACTTAGTCCAGGCTTGGCCAAGCGCTTAGTGTGTCATCACTAAATCATCGAGGGGCCCACATATGTCTCTTTTATTCCTCTTTGGGTAAAAGGAACATATAAACTTCGACTCAAATGCTTGCTTGTACCTACTCATCAAATCACACACAACAATATGTTTTATAACACCAAGT
The DNA here is from genome assembly GCF_052849685.1 of Lactuca virosa. NCBI lineage: Eukaryota > Viridiplantae > Streptophyta > Magnoliopsida > Asterales > Asteraceae > Lactuca > Lactuca virosa. The sequence continues at coordinate 134,636,952 of NC_136430.1, forward strand.
TACTGGTGCGTTTACATATGTCAATGTGCAATCTACTTGCAAACTACAACTCACACGTATCGGTTTCAAGAATATAAGATATTATCGTCTCACTAACCACTCCTGATAAAATCCATGAAGTGATTCAAGTGAGCATGGATTTAATCCAACACTCAAATCTTATTTCAAGAGCACTCATGAACACTGCAGCAGACCTTTGCTATGTCTAAAACGCTTCAGACAATCTACAGTCGGATTCATGACAGACTAGCTTCAATAGCTACTTCCAATGTATTTATCGACTGTGGATGGTTTGAATAATCTCATTATTCGGGAAGTCAAAACATGCAAAGTGAAACACAAGAATAATCGAATCCAATGTGGCCCTAAACTTTTGAGCATAATTAAAACACCTTTTATTTAGTCATCATATTGATTACAAATTATTCATTGTATAATGTTTCAGATAATTAACTTATCACTTGAATTATAACAACAGTTGTCTCATGCTCCAAGCATGCACACTATGTTTACCTATGGTCTACGCGTTGTGAAATAGATCACATTTCCAACGATACTCATTTCACAACTCCTAATCCTTATCATAAGTGTAAGAATACCGAATTCTTGCCACTATTAGAATATGTTAGATTCTAACATTTTATGCAACGATCCTTTCGTAATGTCACAGCACCAAAGCCACCAAGACATTGCCAATGATATTACAAAGTGCTCTATTGGAGATTGTTACAAGGCAATTCCATAGATATGAAGTCTCACATTCAAAGTACATTCCTTTGAACATCCTTCTTGCATAAAAGTTTCTAGTCTCGACATAGATTCTTGATATCCAACTCCCAATATGGAAAAATTTCTATATCTGCCATACAACAACTCATTATTAATAGAATCATATCTAATCATAATAATGTCATTATGGTCCATTCGTTACTATACTTCCAACTGCCCACAAGTGACCAATCATTGGCGAACCTTAGATTGTCCTTGACAATTGTTTAATTATTTTAGTCATATCCGGTTCTGGTCCTTTTCCCTCTTAACTCCCTAGGCATTTGGAAAATTTAGAACGGTCGAATATTACATCATATGCAATCGATCCTATACCCGAAGCATATGGGACACGATTCATAATGTCTTACATAATGACTTTACCAGTCTCTTGCTATAATCTTGCCATATATAGAATTCCCTTATGTTGAATCTTTTCAACATAACATCCATATATGTCTTTTAACTAAATTTGATTAAAATTTCTCGATCTAAGCTTTTAGATTTGAAACGAAGTATAATATTCTCTCCCTTAATTATAGCAAAACAACTTTTCAACCCCTACAACTTTGCAAAGTGAAACCTTTTGTTTTCTATAGTTAATATTGCTAACTTGCAACACTTAAAATAATAATCATGCTCCCACTAACATGATGATTATATCCTTACCAACATAACACTTATGCTCCCACTAGCTTTGACATGTATTCAGAAAACAGTTGGACTTTTAGAAATCAATACTTATTGACTTTCTTACCAAAGTTCATATTTCTGATACGTGATGCTTCGATAAACCTTTATCTAAGCTCCCCAAACTCATACACCTTTCCTTAGATAGCTCATATGTATGTCTAAACTAATTCAGAACTTATAGCAATACTTCCTAAATGTTTAGACTAATTGCCAAATCTCACAATTCAAACCATGAAGAGGGATGCCGTAATCATGATCAGATTTGAGAATGCAATTTTCTCAATTTCTATCTCCTTAAAATCTTCCTAGTGAAATCGTTTCCTCACAATCATTATCATGAAGGAGAAAAACCTTATGACACTTAGATTTTATGGTGTATGTGCTCCTATCCATGTGAATTTGTCATAACCATAATCATAAGATAATGTTTGTGACAAATCCAAACTCTTATGGACATAACTTGTTCATTCTTAATTTCTTGCCATCAAGGGTCCCACCATTGCTTCCAAGTTATTTAGCAGCTCACCTATACTAGTCAATGCACTTTCATTGAACAAGGTGCTTGCCTTTATGCAGTCAATTGGGAACTCGTAGAACTCATATGCAGAAGTTACTTTACTGGAATGGCATAGAAACAAAATTGTGTCAACTAGTGATTAACAATAGGTTTACTCTTGATTAGTTCTTGAACTTTTCAAGATCTTTAAGACTCCCACTGACCTCTTGACATATAAGATTCTTTTGTCAAGAAACATTTCTTGTCAAACAAATATTCAAGAATTAGTGCGGATTCTTCCCAAGACAACACTTCTTACAATTGGTCTTAGTTGGTCTTTGTTTTATCCAAAACATCACACCTTACCAATTTCAAATGTACAAGAGTAAGAAACCTTTTACTCTACATTTGATAAGTGTTATAATCCTTTCTTAAGACGATGTCACTCAAGTCACAATCTTGGAGTATGACTCTAAGACTCGATATTGGAACGAAGTATGATTCACCTTTTTGATTTAACCATTTCAACAATTTCCGATTCCTCTACTTAACCATACTAGTGCACTAAGTTGTCCTTGGAGGATCAATTGTGATATGATTTCATTATCATTCAGATGATCATAAAACATGATACTTAAGTACTCTCCCTTCTTTTCAGATTGGAGAAACTTTTTATCTTTCTGCCTTATTGATTCTTCTTATTCGTTCTGCTATTCATTAAAACTCTTCAATGATTCAGAATTACACTTAATCTTGTAAGCATAACCACATTTACTAGACTTTTTAGTAAATCATGACGAATAATCTTATTGTTATTTGTGGTGGACTTGGCCAGTGCACAACATTGCGTACCAGATCTTCTAGTCTTTCACTTGACTCACATACTTATGTGAACAAGGAATTAGTCTTAATTTCCTAAGTACCAAGATTTCCATACATCACATGACTCAAATCATATGATTCCAAGCTTCTGTCCAATTGAAACTTGGGTGATGGGAATCTTTCCTTACTTAGAAAATTACGACACTACCATAAATAACATAACTAAGAATCACATCCACTTAATATTGCTTATAATAGAAACACACAAGCATCAATTTTTCACAAATGACATTGCAAGGAGATATAAATAAGACAAAACTCAAAATTCATTTTATTTATAAAAAAGGCGGAAAACTTGTCCTTACAACGCAAATTCAAATGAAGACTATGCTATTACATATTCGTAAGCAATCTATCACAAGTCTAAGCAACAGCTCAAAAATCCGATCATCGAATCTTGCGATCGAAATCCATTTCTTTGCGATCAGACTCAACTCACTTCTTCCTTTAAACTTCCTTTCTTTTCTCCGATCCTACAACACATCAAAATGCAATCTTATCACATCATGTATTAAGAATCTAAAATAGAAAACTTAATAGAGTTAGATAGTGGATTTTACCTGAAGTAGAGTCATACATCTTGACTCTCCCATCTTCGCGATCTCTCAGGTAAATCTGGCAGCTTCGCATCCAATGCCCCTTCTCTTGGCAATAGAAATAAATGGACTCTTTTGGAATGGTACAAGGGACAATCTCAGACTTAGCCTTTCTCTTTACTAGAGGAAACCTTTCTGGACTTCCAATGTTGCCATTGTCAATGTCCATGGAAATTTGGGACATTGATTTACCAGACATATTTGCTTGACCAGTGCGCCAAATCATCGCTGATTCAGCAGCAATAAGCAAATAAGTCAAATCAATGAGGGTCATGTCGTTGTCCATCATATAATACTCTCTAATGAACTCATTATATGAGACAGAAAGTGACTGAAGAACCCAGTCAACAGCCAACTTCCTTGAGACTTCAACACCCAACTTTCCTAATTTGTCAAAATGCAACTCCATGTCCAAGACGTGAGCACATACAGACTTTCCATTTTCATGTCTTTTTGCCAATAGGGCTTGAGTGATCTTTAACTTTTCAAGTTTTCGAACATGTGGGTCAGGGAGAATAATTGGAGGAGGTGGAGGAAGTGAATTTCCACTTAACCATAAACAAGGGATGGATCTTTCACCTTGATCGTTACGTGGACTTCCACTTTTATGAGTAAAACCTTTTCCAAAGGATTTGGGAAGACCATAGTTGTCATAACTAGACATCTACAAGGGGAGAAAATTCAAATTAGTTGATTAAGTCCTTAATAAAACACCCAAATGAGATATTAAGGCTAGTACCCAACACAATATTCTATAACATGGAAGAGGGATGCTGTAATCCAGTTACAGAATATTTGAAGGTAGGTAAATGACGATTTACCAATTCCCATCATGAAAAACGAAAAAGAATTTTGGTTTTAGATGAATTGAAACTCCTAGATCTTTTGAGATTCATTGAACTTTTCAATGGCATGTTTAATCTCGATTATGCCCTTCAAGTTTGTTGTGACAACCGTCAATTTCAAGTCAAAGTCAAATTCAAAGTCAACAAGTCAAACCGGTCAAACTTAACTAGTACTTCTATGTTAAAAGTTATTCTATGTATAAAAATGTGCATTTGTATGTCAAGAATTCAAGTGTCTCGGAGAATTTATGTGTTTAACAATGTAAAACCCTAAGAAGGGAGTTAAATGCATCAAAACACGACTATGGACCCTTTTGGGGACTTAAAATAATCATAAACTGTCACACCCCCGAACCAGGCGGCGGAAACGTCCGAGGGCTCGCGTGACTTAAATTGAAATATCATCACAATGAATATACATGAAACATAACATAAACATCACCATGCATTAATACATTACAACTGACCTTGTTCACATCAAGTACATTGTTTAAATATTACATATCCATAGCATAAATTGTTTGAGAGTCACATAACATAACATCCTAACATACTCGGAAATTTTCTTCAGCTTATCTGTTACCTGAGAATACAAGTTATTTTGAAAACGGTCAACATATATAATGTTGGTGAGTTCATAAGTAGGTTTGATATGAAAATGTTTTGTGTAGTTTGTAAAACCCAGAAAATCCGATATTTTCTGAAACGACAATTGTTTACGAAATAGGTGTGATGATCCATAAGTATATGCGTGAATGATCTCAAAACGTGAAAAAGTGATATGTTTCTCATAATGAATTCTTGTATTGAAAGTGCATGTGAATAATGTTGTTTCCCCGAAAAACCTGATGTTTTCCGATAAAATAGTATGTTCGTTTTGTATTGCTGTATCGTCACAACGAATGAATATGATTTCCCATGATTACTTAGATGGTATTGGATCTCTATGTGAGTCGTTATAACCATGCATAATAATGACTAGTTCGTCTGTCTTGGCATTCTTGCGAATGCCGGTATTGAAATTAAGATTTTGTCACCCTAGATTGGCCGAGTCTAACTGTAGCGAACAGCTTAGGTGTGGGGGAGTCACCCCCGTATAGATCTATACACAAACTCTCGCTCTCCCTCCAGGAGACTTTGATTATAACTACAGACTACGACCGACACTTATTGGTGTCACCCGTTATTACTCACTAAATCCAAATGACATTGAATAACATTGTTTAACAACCCGATTTATGTTTACTTGAATAAAAGGTAAGCCTAACAGACAAAGAGAAGAGGACTACGGGGGCCCACTAATCGCGTATGTTATTAAAGGCTGTCGAGTATGCGAAGGACACGTTCGCCCATCACGCATATGATTTATTTCGACTTTACTAGCAATGCAAATGGGCCACTACGGCCCAATAGCATGTAAAATCCATTGAGGGTCCATTAGGCACGTAATTGGGTCACCTGAGGCCCAATAAACATGTGTATTTATGTTGGGCCCAAAAATCATGATATTGGGTCACAAAGGCCCAATAACACGAAAAGAAGGTATTTGAGTCCAACCATTGAATCGTTTATGTTTTATCGAGTTTAAGTTCGTATTGTTGATATTTTTGTTGTCTACTAAATGTTTATTGACAATGTTTAAAAAGAAATGACTTAACGTTCGAATTACAACACTATATATATATATATATATATATATATATATATATATATATATATAGATATATAGTGTTGTAAAACTCTCCGAGTTGGCCGATTACTCCTCTGAGTACTCGCTACTCGGCCCCTTACCGAGACGAGTTAGAAAATCCCGAGTACACCCCGATCAACCCTTACTGAACTGAGCAGTGTTGTAAAACTCGGTTAACTCGGCGATTAATATGTATAATATACTTAATGATTTATTATTTAACACACAAATGTGATTATTACTACATATATATCTTAGATTTTCAGTAATTATTCATAAAGTGAGACCATTATGTGTTTTTCAGTTTTTGTGTATTCACATGTATCTAATTTTTCTTATGTATTTCAATCAACTTATGATTTTAACTTATGATTTTGACATATATAATTTCCCTAAAAATATTTCTACATGAATTACCGAATACGAGTACTCCCGAGTACTCCCGAGTACTCGCTACTTGGTAGTCGGCCGAACAGGTACCGAGTAACGAGTTCTACAACCTTGTATATATATATATATATATATATATATATATATATATATATATATATATATATATATATATATATATATATATATATATATATATATATATATATATATATATATATATTTAAAAGTACGCATTATAAACTTGATATTTTTAACCCAAACATTTATAATTGTTTATTTGGCCCAAAAACATTTAGATTGATCATTGTGGCCCCTTTTTTTATAAAAATGGCACTTTTAGTCCCTTTTTATGAAAATTTACATTTTTGGTCCTTAAACCATTTTTCTTGACATTTTCCACCCAAACTTTATTTGAATAGAAACTTTAGCCCAAAACTATTGCATTTGTCATTTCCAGCCTTTATTTGTAAAAAGTTTACATTTTTGGCCCGAATTCCGTAAGTTTTACAGTTTTGACCCCAAATTCAAAAACTTTGCAATTTTAGTCCAAATTTGGTAATAAACTCATTTTTAACCCCTGAAAAAGTTTATTTACATTTTAGACCCATAGTTTGTTAAATTTTCCAATTGATCCCCTCAAAACCTCATTTTTTCGCAACCTTGGGCCCAAAACCTATTAGGCCCAATTTTAAGCCCATTAAGCTAAAATTTATGTTTTTGACCCTTTGAAAAGTGTTATTTTCATAGAAATCAGCTTTTATACAAATAAACAACTTATAACCCTCATAAAACCGACAATTTACAATTTATACCCAATCTTTGTTATTTTTGCAAAAATGACACTTTTAAGGTTCTTTTGGTTTTGTTTTTCACTTTTTAAACTTAAGGAGCCTTAGATCTATGATGTATGTTGTTTATTATGTTTTTGTTTATGATTCTTTCACCCTTCTTGCTATAGATCTCAAAATATCACAAGTATTACACATTATCACAACCAAAAACTAAGGAAATCACACACATATAGATCATCACATAGTACTTGTATTCTTCCCCCAAAAACAAGTTAAAACCAAAAACAAGGGGGTATGAACTCACCTTGCTTAGTTGCTCACGGTTTTGTAGAAGAAATGGAAAAGATTGATGAGATTCTCGGCCCTAACAATCTTCTTGAAGAGACCTTCGAATTTGAAGAGTTCTAGGGAGTATGATCAAGAATTTAAGGTGGTAAGAAGAGTGATTAAGTTGTAGAAAGAAAGTATGTTGACAAGATCTTACCACAAGTCTGTATCTTGGAGTGATTTTTGGATGAAAACCTTCTTGAAATGCCCTAAATCTCGAAAATTTGGGAGGAGGAATGAAGGTGTTCTTGAGAGGATTGGAAGTGAATTAAGTGTGTGTGTGTGTGTGTGTGTGTGTTGATGCTCTCGGCCGAGAGTAGAAGAAGGAGAAGAAAGAGAGGGTGAGGTGACCATTATGGATGCATGTTGGTCCATGCATGGATACATGGTGTGCAATAAGGAGGTGGCAACTCCCAAAGTCAACCCTCCCCCATTTACATCTTTTTTTTATTTACTTGGGCCGAGAGAGAGAAGGGAAAGAAATGGCTTGGGCCTTTAGTGCTTGAGTCCCATAATATGAGGCCCAATTTGATGGTTTTCGGCCCATTGGGCCTTTAGAGTAGTTTACGGCCCAATTCTTGCATAAAAGAATGGATTTGAGGTCCATTAAGGCTAATTGGATTTGTTATGGCCCAACAAGGCCCATTAAAGGTAAACTAGTCCATTTTAGACTTATAAGGCCCAAAACGGTTAAGTCTCATGAGAGTGGGTCCAATTAGAGCCCATTTAAGAGTTCTAAGCCCAAAATAATCAAATTGGAAGCTTATTGGTCCATTAGGCCCAATAAGGAAATCCTAGTCCATATTGGACTTAAACCGGGATTTTTAGGGTTTCCAATCTTTTGTTGACTATTTGAAGTGTTTGTATAGAGTGTTTGATGGAATTTTGTTGTTATTGAATAAAAATCATGTTTTCAAGTCATGGTCGCAATTATTGATAATGCTTACATGAGGATAGAACTTCCTAGCCAAATTTGCTAGTTGTGACATAAACAAAGCATAAAGGGGTTCACGAACCTTGCATTGCGAGACTATACACTAATATTAACTAAAATCAAATCTCTCCCAAATCTCTCTCAAAATCTCTCTCAACTTTTTATAGTTATCCGGGTCATCCCGACCCTTAACTTGGCCAAAAATCACTCAAAACGGGAAGTTTACTTGAAAAACAGCCCTATAGGACCGAAACCCTAATGGAACCGAGCCTCTTGGAAGCGAAACCCTAAGAAGCGAAACACCTCATTTGGACCGAAGCTTCTTATGACCGAACTGCTTAAGAACCGAAGGTCCCTTTCAGAACCGAACTTAGCCTCCTCGGACCGAACCTCATCAGCAACCGAAATGAACCGAGCCTTTGGTCCATTTCGCTTCCATCTCCCTTCGGACCTGAGACCCACCTTCGCTCCTATCACCTTCGGACCCGAGCCCTCCTTCGGTTCCTTCTTCTCACTCTCGGTCCTCAACACCAAGAACCGAACCCTCGCAGGTTCGCTCCTTTTGTTCGGTTTTCGACTATTTTCGCCTGTTAAGCCCGTTTTTGACGGGGAGTTTTCACCAAATTCATATTTTTATCATTTTAAACTCCCTAAACTCATATTTTATTCATTTCTCAAGGATTTATTAATTATAAATCATTATTTCATTAACGGAAATATCTAAGGATATTCTACCCCACAAGTGGGTCAAGTGTGCCCACTTGCCTCCATGTGTCACTTTCTCATTAGTCCAATCCTATCCACATCACACAAACCAAGGAAAACATCCCCTCAACTTTGCAAATTGCTCCAGCAACCTCCTATATAAAGAAATCTCTGGAGGATTTCTTGGGTTACTTTGATCATTTCCAAACTTTCACACCTCTTAACCATCCAAGAGAGCCTCTTTTTCTCTCTAATTCCAGCCACTTTTTGAAGGTGTTCTTGAGCTATTACTTCACTTTTTTGGTAAGTATTTCATCTAAACTCAAGTGTTATTCCATGTTTTCATAACATCCTTGAATCATCTACACACATTTTAACACCAAAAATCATTCTTAGGATCATCCAAAACTTCACGTGTTCATCAAGTGTTCTTGACTTGATACTTCTCATCTTCAACCTTCCACTCTTCAAGGAATCACTCAAGGTGAGTTCATACCCCTACATTTTCCAGTTTTCTTTAGTTTTCAGGGGGGGGGGGAATACAAGTTAAAACACCAAAACATATTTAAAACTTAACTTGACAGCTTACAATAGAAAAGTTGTGACCTGTTTACGAACTGTTTTACCCAACTTAAACTTAATATTTTCAAAACTGTTTAAGATGAAAATAGTTCAGGTTTATACCTTTAAAATGACTACTTGTACATCTCCATACGATTTTTCTACAATTTATGGTGATTTTTACAAGACTGCCTATCACTGCAGCAACAAAATCGGACCAGGCTGTGAAGATGAACGTTTTCACACTGGTTTGAGACCACCAAAAATTATAAGAAAATTTATGAATACATTAGACTCTTTTTCCAAACTCTCCGAGTTTACGGATTAAGTTTTCGAATTACGATGAATTTTCTATAAATATACTAAAACAGTGACAGTTTAGGGTAAAACTGTCAAAACAAGTTTAAGAGTTAGTCACACCTTGTAACATGCTGAGCAAGGTGTGTAAGATTTACACTTAGTAATTTCAATGTCATTTTTATTGAAATACAAAGTCATGAATATCAAGGTTTCATTAAATCATAACACACTCCTGATAAACTATAACTGGTATAGTTTGAACACCTCGTTTAGCAAAGAAACGGTAATACAATCGATTTACAAAACGGGTATTTCATTACAAACTACGTGAACTTGTTAATGAATAAATTTGTGAGACATTCACCTTCAGGGTACTCTTAAGTACAACATAAAAGTCCTGTAGTTATAACCAGAATCTCTTGGAGGGAGAGCGTGATAGTTGTGTATAGATCTATATTGAGTCTGACAAACCCGCACCTAAGCTGCTTGCAACAGCTAGACCGGCAGGTCTGGGGTGACAAATGTCATAACATTCCGATGCCTGAAGAACGTCAAGTACGAGGTCTTCGAGTTTTAGCATGGTTATAACAACTCACATGGGGAATTAACAAAACACACAGTTCACGGGGATTTAAGGATTTCACAAAAAAGTGTTTTATTTAAATATAAAACCACACATAAGTATGACGATTTACTTTCATATACTAAGTCTTAGTTCAGTTAAGACTACAACAAATCTTTTAGAAAATATTGGATTTTCTGGAAACAAACTTGTAACAAACTTTAAGGAACAACATCCATTTTTAATTCATGAATTGCTAATGAACTCACCAGCTTTAATGCTGATACTCTTTCAAAAACAACTTGTATTCTCAGGTATTCAGTAATACAGGTAGCCACAAGATTTTTGAAGGCAAGACGCTAAGGCGAAAATTTCTTTTGAACTATTTTGACATCATATGTAATTTATTTGGAAACATGTATTTTTGCAACGATGTAACCTTTTAAATTATATTTATGATGGTTGTGTTTACTTTCTTCACTATGGTTATGATACTGAGCATGACGTCCTCCGCCCCCGAACGTTTCCGCCGTTCCGGTTTGGGGGTGTGACATTTGTGATTGGGATGCCGAGGATCACAAACAAGGTGTGAATAACCATGCAAATATACTTGGTACCCTCAATGTGACTATCACCTAATCAATGTGCCGGTTAACCACACACGCTCCATTGATCTATGACAAACATCGAGTCACCCTCTTCCATCCTTGCCAGTCCCAAATTAGTGTGTCGGTTAACTACACACGCTCCACTAACGTCTCGGCAAGGTGCAAAGTGTAATTTCATGGGTTAGCATCAAATTCACATTTTTCCTAAGTAACTAATACTTAGGAATTTATAAAAGGTTTAGTTACTTGTAATACATTATACTTATGATGGAAGGTTGTTTCCTATCCTACCCGTTCGGCTAACGACCCTCCACTAGTCAAGAGTGCGGTGGGTAAGAGTGGATACCCATTCAATCGCCATTTTATAGGCAATTTCCTTAAACACCCCTTATAGACCAGCTTCGTGGATGAGGCCTACTAACGGTAAGACTGACTCTTTACTTATACATATATAATATTAAACTATTAATTCTATATAATATAAGGGTGTATTTTATACTTTTAAAATACTATGTGGTTTAATCTATTAATAAATTAAAATTTTAATTTGATTAATCTTAAACCATATAATTATGGATTTATTAACTATCTCTTTTAGTTAAACACTTAATTAATTTAATAAAACCATAAGGGTGTAATTTGAACTTTTCAAAGTACTAGGGTTTTAGAATTCAATATTTCAAAATTAATACCTTTTAATTAAATTTTAAATTCCAAAACTTGAGGACAAATTTTGAAACCTTTCAAAATATTAGGGTTTAACTATTTAAATTTCAAAAACTAAAACTTTTAAGTTCAAATTTAAACTATAAAACCTTAAGGTTGTAAATTGAAACTTTTCAAACTTACTAGGTCAAAATTTTGAATCATAATAATCCTATATTATCCAAATTTAACCAAAACCATTAATTTTGATAAGGATACTCATTCAAAACATAAAAATCGATTATAGGCAATAAAAACGAGTTTTGGTAATTATCCTTAATAAAATCTGCTCAAAAAATCAAAAATCCCGTCAACAGCACCCTGGACTCGCCGAGTCCATTGATGGACTCGCGAGTCGGCTGCGCAGACAACAAAAATTCAATTTTTTGATCTTTTGGCAGTTCATTGTTTTTCTATTCAACTAGAAAAACGACCTAGGCTCTGATACCACTGATGAGTTATTAGCATAACATCATTCCTATGGTGTTCATGCAACCCCAATTGCTTTGATCTAGGTTTTTCTAATTTGAACATACAACATTGAATACCAAAGCAATGATCCTAAGAACTAGCATACAACAATCAAATTGACATATAAACTAGGGTTTAGATCTTACCTTTCTTGTTATGTAGTAATAACAAGTTCTCCTTGAATATCCTTGACCTTTGAAAGCTTAGTGCTTCAAATGTTGCACCTCTAATGGAGTCCCAAACACCACAAGCAACAAGATGACTTAGGAGAGGGAGGAGGAGGCACAAAATTTGTCCAAGGCACTCTTGGAAAGCCTTGGGCCGAATTTTGGAGCCTTAGGGTTCCTTTTATAGGTGAGCTGCTAGGGTTTCGGTCAAAACCCTAATTGGATTGCTTAGCCTCCAAGCAGCCCTTTAGATCCTCCCAGAATCAAGGCATGGACGATTTCTAAGTGGGCTTCCACCTTGAATTCGTCTACCTTATTCCTAAGGGATCTACAACCCAAAACCAATTATCTTATAATTGCAATTCTAGTCCCCTAAGTTTAATTAATATCTTTTGACCACAAAACTAATTCTAAATTAATTCTTGATCAATATTAATTAAACAATCTGATTTCACTTTTAGTATATTATTCATATAATATATTAATAAATCATAATTAATTCTCTTTCTCCTGAATTCACCCTATCAGTTGCTATGGTGAAGGTAACCCAAAAGGACCATGCTCATAATCGGGTCAAGTACATACCAAAATAGTTATGGGCTTAGACACCTAATCCAACAGTCTCCCACTTGGATAAGTCTAATAACTATTTTGCAAGTACGACTTTAGAACCTGATTAGGAATCATAGCTTTCAAAAGCCGCTGTTAACTCTGATCTTATCAGCAACGCGTCCTTTAAATAAGGGATCATATATTCCTCCATTCTAGATATCGTATGAACTGAGATATGGATTTTAATCATACTCTATGTTCATGTGTTGTTTCCCGATTTCTGAATTATTAAGACGGAAAACAGACTATAATTGAACACATCAACTTATTCCAGGCTTGGCCAAGCGCTTAGGGTGTCATCACTAAATCATCGAGGGGTCCACAAATATCGCTTTTATCCCTCTTAGGGTAAAAGGAACGGATAAACTTCAACTCAAATGCTCGCTTGTACCTACTCATCAAATCACACACAACAATATGTTTTATAACACCAAGTTACTGGTGCGTTTGCATATGTCAATGTGCAACCGACTTGCAAACTACAACTCACACGTCTCGGTTTCAAGAATATAAGATATTTGTTGGGTTTTGAGCATTCTAACACTCCTAAGGTGTACATGCAACCCTAATAACCTGGGATCTATGTTTTCTCTAAAATACATGCAAATAAGAATTTCCAAGGTTTACATCCTAGCTAGCATAGCATGGAAAACTAGAATCATAATACACTAGAAGAATGACATACCTTTTGATAGTGATTGATTGCTTGGAGTTTGAGAGCCTAGCACCAATAGTGTGAATGCCTCAAGTGGAATCACAAATCACCACAAACTTTGGAAAACTCTTGAGAGAATAATATATGTGCTCTAGAAATTAGGCCACCACTCTTGTTCACACACAACTAGTGTCATTTCAAGCATCATAAGCTCCTTTATATAGTGTGGAGGATTAGGGTTACATCCATGTAAACCCTAATACCCATGACTCTTCCTTTCCAAGGATCCATGGGTTAAAAGCTCCATGGACTATCCATGGATTCCCATGCATGCCAAGCCCATTCCAAATGAGTATTAGCCCACACTACATAAAATACAAGAGCCCATATTTAATTAGTCACCTTTTTGATCACCAAATTAATTCTAAATTAAATTATGACCAATACTAATTAAATAATATGATTTAATATTAATATATTATAACTTATAATATATTAATAAAGCATGAACATACTATTCTCAAAAGATTATCCAAACAAATTGTTCGGGTGAAGTGCAACCCAAATGGACCATGCCGGGTCGGGTCAAGTACATCTCAAATATTGTTATGGACTTAGACACCTTATCCAACAATATTATCCTCTCACTAACCACTTGTGATAAAATCCATGAAGTGATTCAAGTGAGTGTGGGTTTAATCCAATACTCAAATCTTATTTCAAGAGCACTCATGAACACTGCAGCAGACCTTTGCTATGTCTAAAACGCTTCAGACAATCTACAGTTGAATTCATGACAGTCTAGCTTCAATACCTACTTCCAAAGTATTTATCGACTATGGATGGTTTGAATAATCTCACTATTTAGGAAGTCAAAACATGCAAAGTGAAACACAAGAATAATCAAATCCAATATGGCCCCAAAATTTTGAGTATAAATAAAACACCTTTTATTTAGTCACCATATTGATTACACATTATTCATTATATAATGTTTCGGATAATCAACTTATCACTTGAATTATAACAACAGTTGTCCCATGATCCAAGCATGCACACTATGTTTACCTATGGTCTACGCTTTGTGAAATAGATCACATTTCCAACGATACTCATTTCACAACTCCTAATCCTTATCATAAGTGTAAGAATACCGAATTCTTTCCACTATTAGAATATGTTAGATTCTAACATTTTATGCAAGGATCCTTTCGTAATGTCACAACACCAAAGCCACCAAGACATTGCCAATGATATTACAAAGTGCTCTATTGGAGATTGTTACAAGATAATTCCATAGATATGAAGTCTCACATTCAAAGTACATTCCTTTGAACATCCTTCTTGCATAAAAGTTTCTAATCTCGACATAGATTCTTGATATCCAACTCCCAATATGGAAACATTTCTATATCTGCCATACAACAACTCATTATTAATAGAATCATATCTAATCATAATAATGTCATTATGGTCCGTTCGTTACTATACTTCCAACTGCCCACAAGTGACCAATCCTTGGCGAACCTTAGAATTTCCTTAACAGTTGTTTAATTATTTTAGTCATATCCGGTTTTGGTCCTTTTCCCTCTTAATGCCCTCGGCATTTGGAAAATTTAGAACGGTCGAATATTACATCATATGCAATCGATCCTATACCCGAAGCATATGGGACACGATTCATAATGTCTTACATAATGACTTTACCAGTCTCTTGCTATAATATTGGCATATATAGAATTCCCTTATGTTGAATCTTTTCAACATAACATCCATATCTGTCTTTTGACTAAATTTGATTAAAATTTCTCGATTTAAGCTTTTAGATTTGAAACGAAGTATAATATTCTCTCCCTTAATTATAGCAAAACAACTTTTCAACCCCTGCAACTTTGCAAAGTGAAACCTTTTGTTTTCTATAGTTAATATTGCTAACTTGCAACACTTAAAATAATAATCATGCTCCCACTAACATGATGATTATATCCTTACCAACATATCACTTATGCTCTCACTAGCTTTGACATGTATTCAGAAAACAGTTGGACTTTTAGAAATCAATACTTATTGACTTTCTTACCAAAGTTTATATTTCTGATACGTGATGCTTCGATAAACCTTTATCTAAGCTCCCCAAACTCATACACCTTTCCTTAGATAGATCATATGTATGTCTAAACTAATTCAGAACTTATAGCAATACGTCCTAAATGTTTAGACTAATTTCCAAATCTCACAATTCGAACCATAAAGAGGGATGCCGTAATCATGATCAAATTTGAGAATGCAATTTTCACAATTTTTATCTCCTTAAAATCTTCCTAGTGAAAGCGTTTCCTCACAATCATTTTCGTGAAGGAGAGAAACCTTATGACACTTCGATTTTATGGTGTATGTGCTCCTATCCATGTGAATTTGTCATAACCATAATCATAAGATAATGTTTGTGATAAATCCAAACTCTTATGGACAGAACTTGTTCATTCTTAATTTCTTACCATCAAGGGTCCCACCATTGCTTCCAAGTTATTTAGCAGCTCACCTATACTAGTCAATGCACTTTCATTGAACAAGGTGCTTGCCTTTATGCAGTCAATTGAGAACTCGTAGAACTCATATGCATAAGTAACTTTACTGGAATGGCATAGAAACAAAATTGTGTCAACTAGTGATTAACAATAGGTTTACTCTTGATTAGTTCTTGAACTTTTCAAGATCTTTAAGACTCCCACTGACCTCTTGACATATAAGATTCTTTTGTCAAGAAACATTTCTTGTCAAACAAATATTCAAGAATTAGTGCGGATTCTTACCAAGACAACACTTCTTACAATTGGTCTTAGTTGGTCTTTGTTTTATCCAGAACATCACAACTTACCAATTTCAAATGTACAAGAGTAAGAAACCTTTTACTCTACATTTGATAAGTGTTATAAACCTTTCTTAAGATGATGTCACTCAAGTCACAATCTTGGAGTATGACTCTAAGACTCGATATTGGAACGAAGTATGATTCACCTTTTTGATTTAACCATTTCAACAATTTCCGATTCCTCTACTTAGCCATACTAGTGCACTAAGTTGTCTTGGGAGGATCAATTGTGATATGATTTCATTATCATTCAGATGATCATAAAACATGATACTTAAGTACTCTCCATTCTTTTCATATTGGAGAAACTTTTTATCTTTCTGCCTTATTGATTCTTCTTATTCGTTCTGCTATTCATTAAAACTCTTCAATGATTCAGAATTACACTTAATCTTGTAAGCATAACCAAATTTACTAGACTTTTAGTAAATCATGACGAATAATCTTATTGTTATTTGTGGTGGACTTGGACAGTGCACAACATTGCGTACCAGATCTTCTAGTCTTTCACTTGACTCACATACTTATGTGAACAAGGAATTAGTCTTAATTTCCTAAGTACCAAGATTTCCATACATCACATGACTCAAATCATATGATTCCAAGCTTCTGTCCAATTGAAACTTGGGTGATGGGAATCTTTCCTTACTTAGAAAATTACGACACTACCATAAATAACATAACTAAGAATCACATCCACTTAATATTGCTTATAATAGAAACACACAAGCATCAATTTTTCACAAATGACATTGCAAGGAGATATAAATAAGACAAAACTCAAAATTCATTTTATTTATAAAAAAGGCGGAAAACTTGTCCTTACAACGCAAATTCAAATGAAAACTATGCTATTACATATTCGTAAGCAATCTATCACAAGTCTAAGCAGTAGCTCAAAAATCCGATCATCGAATCATGCGATCAAAATCCATTTCTTCGCGATCAGACTCAACTCACTTCTTCCTTTAAGCTTCCTTTCTTTTCTTGGATCCTACAACACATCAAAATGCAATCTTATCACATCATGTATTAAGAATCTAAAATAGAAAACTTAATAGAGTTAGATAGTGGATTTTACCTGAAGCAGAGTCATACATCTTGACTCTCCCATCTTCGCGATCTCTCAGGTAAATCTGGCAGCTTCGCATCCAATGCCCCTTCTCTTGGCAATAGAAACAAATGGACTCTTTTGGAATGGTACAAGGGACAATCTCAGACTTAGCCTTTCTCTTTACTAGAGGAAACTTTTCTGGACTTCTAATGTTGCCATTGTCAATGTCCATGGAAGTTTGGGACACTAATTTACCAGACAGATTTGCTTGACCAGTGCGCCAAATCATCGCTGATTCAACAACAATAAGCAAATAAGTCAAATCAATGAGGGTCATGTCGTTGTCCATCATATAGTACTCTCTAATGAACTCAATATATGAGACAGAAAGTGGCTGAAGAACCCAGTCAACAGCCAACTTCCTTGAGACTTCGACACCAAACTTTCCCAATTTGTCAAAATGCAACTCCATGTCCAAGACGTGAGCACATACAGACTTTCCATTTTCATGTCTTTTTGCCAATAGGGCTTGAGTGATCTTGAACTTTTCAAGTCTTCGAACTTGTGGGCCAGGGAGAATAATTGGAGGAGGTGGAGGAAGTGAATTTCCACTTAACCATAAACAAGGGATTGATCTTTCACCTTGATCGTTACGTGGACTTCCACTTGTATGAGTAAAACCTTTTCCAAAGGATTTGGGAAGACCGTAGTTGTCATAACTAGACATCTACAAGGGGAGAAAATTCAAGTTAGTTGACTGAGTCCTTAATAAAACACCCAAATGAGATATTAAGGCTAGGACCCAACACAATATTCTATAACATGGAAGAGGGATGCCGTAATCTAGTTGTAGAATATTTGAAGGTAGGTAAATGACGATTTACCAATTTCCATCATGAAAAACGAAAAAGAATTTAGGTTTTAGATGAATTGAAACTCCTAGATCTTTTGAGATTCATTGAACTTTTCAATGGCATGTTTAATCTCGATTATGCCTTTAAAGTTTGTGACTGGGATGCCGAGGATCACAAACAGGGTGTGAATAACCATGCAAATATACTTGGTACCCTCAATGTCACTATCACCTAATCAATGTGCCGGTTAACCACACACGCTCCATTGATCTATGACAAACATCGAGTCACCCTCTACCATCCTTGCCAGTCCCAAATTAGTGTGCCGGTTAACCACACACGCTCCACTAACGTCTCGACAAGGTGCAAAGTGTAATTTCATGGGTTAGAATCAAATTCACATTTTTCCTAAGTAACTAATATTTAGGAATTTATAAAAGGTTTAGTTACTTGTAATACATTATACTTATAATGGAAGGTTGTGTCCTATTCTACCCGTTCGGCTAACGACCCTCCACTAGTCAAGAGTGCGGTGGGTAAGAGTGGATACCCATTCAATAGCCATTTTATAGGCAATTTCCTTAAACATCCCTTATAGACCAGCTTCGTGGATGAGGCCTACTAACGGTAAGATTGACTCTTTACTTATACATATATAATATTAAACTATTAATTCTATATAATATAAGGGTGTATTTTATACTTTTAAAATACTATGTGGTTTAATCTATTAATAAATTAAACTTTTAATTTGATTAATATTAAACAATATAATTATGGATTTGTTAACTATCTCTTTTAATTAAACACTTAATTAATTTAATAAAACCATAAGGGTGTAATTTGAACTTTTCAAAGTACTATGGGTTTTAGAATTCAATATTTCAAAATTAATACCTTTTAGTTAAATTTTAAATTCCAAAACTTGAGGATAAATTTTGAAACCTTTCAAAATATTAGGGTTTAACTATTTAAATTTCAAAAACTAAAACTTTAAAGTTTAAATTTAAATTATAAAACGTAAAGGGTGTAAATTGAAACTTTTCAAATTTACTAGGTCAAAATTTTGAATCATAATAATCCTATATTATCCAAATTTAACCAAAACCATTAATTTTGATAAGGATAATCATTCCAAACATAAAAATCGATTTTAGGCAATAAAAACGAGTTTTGGTAATTATCCTTAATAAAATCTGCTTAAAAAATCAAAAATCCCGTCAACAGCACCCTGGACTCGCCGAGTCCACCGATGGACTCGCCGAGTTCAAGCAACTCGCCGAGTCCACTGATGGACTCGCCGAGTCGGCTGCGCAGACAACAAAAAATCGATTTTTGATCTTTTGGCAGTTCACTTTTGCATCTATTCAACTAGAAAAACGACCTAGGCTCTGATACCACTGATGGGTTATTAGCATAACATCATTCCTATGGTGTTCATGCAACCCTAAGTACTTTGATCTAGGTTTTTCTAATTTGAACATACAACATTGAATACCAAAGCAATGATCCTAAGAACTAGCATACAATAATCAAATTGACATATAAACTAGGGTTTAGATCTTACCTTTCTTGTTATGTAGTAATAACAAGTTCTCCTTGAATATCCTTGACCTTTGAAAGCTTAGTGCCTCAAATGTTGCACCTCTAGTGGAGTCACAAACACCACAAGCAACAAGATGCTTAGGAGAGGGAGGAGGAGGCACAAAATTCGTCCAAGGCACTCTTGGAAAGCCTTTGGCTGAATTTTGGAGCCTTAGGGTTTCTTTTATAGGTGAGTTGCTAGGGTTTCGGTCAAAACCCTTATTGGATTGCTTAGCCACCAAGCAACCCTTTAGATCCTTCCAGAATCAAGGCGTGGACGATTTCTAAGTGGGCTTCCACCTTGAATTCGTCCACCTTATTCCTAAGGGATCTACAACCCAAAACCAATTATATTATAATTGTAATTCCAGTCCCCTAAGTTTAATTAATCTCTTTTGACCACAAAATTAATTCTAAATTAATTCTTGATCAATATTAATTAAACAATATGATTTCTCTTTTAATATATTATTCATATAATATATTAATAAATCATAATTAATCCTCTTTCTCCTTAATTCATCCTATCAGTTGCTATGGTGAAGGCAACCCAAAAGGACCATGCTCATAATCAGGTCAAGTACATACCAAAATAGTTATGGGCTTAGACACCTAAGCCAACATCATTGACCGGTGAATGGGTGTCCTTTTCACCCACCGCTTCTTTGTGTGGTAGAGGGTCGTTAGTCGAACGGTTTTGATGGGACATAAAGAAGATTAAAAGTACAATATAAATTAATATAACCTTTTACAAAATCTCCCTCTAGTTACTTTAGAAAAAATGTGAAATGTATGCTAATCCATGAAAATGCACATCATTTCTTTATAAGTCATTAGTGGAGCGTGTGTGGTTAACCAACACACTAATTTAGGACAATAAATATGGAATGGTGGAAAAAATAGAAAATTTTAATTATTGATGGAGCGTGCTTGGATAACCGACACATCAATGTGAGATTATAAAAGACCTCGAGTATGTCATGCGGGTTTGGATGGTTATTCATATCTTGTTTGTGATCCTAGGCATCCTAGTCACAAATAGAAGAGCATAATATGAGCTTAAGTATGGCATTGATTAGATTCAAGGAATCTCGAAAGATCTAGGAATTTCATCCTAGAATGAAATTGGTAAAGTGCCTTACCTACCTAAATAAATTCGCAATTAGATTATGGCATCCATCTTCTCATTTCGAATTGTATTTTGGATCCTAGCCTTGAATATTAATTTGGGTTAAAATATTAATGAGTCATATCAACTAATTAAACTTCTCTCTTACTATAGATACCTGGAAATGGTGATGCTTCTTCTACTCAAAATTCTACTCCAAATTCAAGCTTCACTCTCCTATCGATCTTGTCAAAAGAAAAGCTCACTGGTCCAAACTACATGGACTGGATCTGTGTCACACCCCAAAACCGGAACGGTGGAAACGTTCTGGGATGGAGGACGTCATGTTTAGTATCACAAGACATGCATCATAGTAAGCAAGTAATAAACAACCATTTCATTTAGAAAGAAAGTGTTTACAAAGTATGCGATTCACATAATATAGAATACATAGCAAATAACAAAAAGACATGAAGATATACTGCTCCATCTTCTGAATCCCAGTGCGCGTACCTGTCTACTGGTCTCCTGAGAATACAAGTTATTTTGAAAGCGTAGATCAGCATTTAAGCTGGTGAGTTCATAAGATTTAGGTGATGTAAGTGAGTAGTAAGAAAGTTGTAGAAAGTTATAGTAAGTTGTAGTAAGTTCTGTTTAGAAAAGTTTGCCTGTTCCTCCAGAAAATCCTATATTTCCTGCTTTGATGAAACATAAGTAAAAATGACTCAATGGTCCTTTCTATGAGTATTAAATGGATACAAGTTATATAAATCTCAGAGTAAACAAACAATCGGTTGTGTGTATCTGCCCTAAGCCCACAACCAAACAAGGAACAGGAAATGAGGCGGAAGGCACACATCCCATTGTTTGTTAGATCATTGTTGTATATAACCCTGGCGTATTCACTTGGTACTCACGGAGTTGACTGTAATAGTTCCTTTATATTTGATGAAAAGATCTCTTAAGAAAACCCTTATTTCTTATAATAAAATGGTAACCACAGTAGTTCCTTCTATAATAACTTAGTTTATACTAGCTATATATAATCTAATATCAAACAGATAGTTAATTGTGTGAATCTGCCCTAAGCCCACAACCAAACAAAGAACAGGGAATGAGGCGGCAAACACACACCTAACTACCTATCGGGTATTAATTATATACAACTCTGATGTATAAACTAAGGTATTATAGGATTAACCATCTAAGGTCCTTTAAGTTATACTGGTTTAATAAAATGGATTAAATCCTTTACTGGTAAGTTTCTAGTTTTGTATATATATATATATATATATATCTAAGATCGGATAGATAGTAGGCTGGGTATACGGAAACATATATATATATATATATATATATATATATATATATATATATATATATATATATATATCTAAGATCGGATAGATAGTAGGCTGGGTGCATCTGCTCTAAGCCCACAACCAAACAAGGAACAGGAAATAAAGCGGAAAGTACACATCCTACTACCTGTCGGATCCGATTAATATATATCCCTGAATGCATACACTAAGGAATCATAAAGTTAGCATTATAGGCCCCCTTCTACTGAATGTACTAGACTCGACTGTTCTGTGTGTCGGTTGTAAAATGTAAATTTTTCCCTAGTTTATAACTATCTTGACTCGAAAATAGTTTGCATTAACTTTATAGTATCTTAGTATGTTCTCGTTATAGTATCTTAGTATCTTCTCGTTATTATGTTCGTTCTGTTATAGTATCTTAGTATGTTCTCGTTATAGTATCTTAGTATCTTCTCTTGTTATAGTATCTTAGTATTCTCTAGTATCTAGCATCTTAGTATCTTCTAGTTATAGTATGAACTGAACCCCTAAACTATACCCCTTAGAGTTTACTAGTAATTTACTTGAACTATTGTTGAAAAGACTCATTTTTCTACTAAGTTATGATTGTACTTTAAAAACGGAGTTTTGTTAAACTATAAACTAACATAACTTTAAAAGAGTTTTTGAAATGTTTTGATCACTTATAAATGACATAAGCAATCCTTTGAAAATGTTTATAACAAACAATTACACAATTATCATTGTGTTCAACTTGTATCCCCCCTTAAAAGCATTTAAAACAGTTTAAAAGATTGATTACAGGGGTATGAACTCACCTTATGTGGGTGATTCAAACGAATATGCGCGTAAGGATGAGGAGTTCCACGAATGAAGTCCCGAGACTTAACGAGTCCTAAATGACATATAATTGCATATATTGGCATAAATATAGGGTTTAGAAGCAACCAAATGCAAGGAAACATCTTACGGGACTAGGAAACACTTTGACCAAGTGTTGGAATCACATGTGACTCACTTAAATCAAGTGTTCTAAACAAGATTCAAGCAAAGGGGAAGAGTACTTACGATCCGGAGGCTCGAGAAGGCTCAAAATCGCCAAGAACAAGTATGTGTTCTTGGTGAAATGGTTGAAGATTTGAAGATCTAGCCAAAACATGATTTCCAATGGATGAAATCAAAGGATGTTACTAGTTTAAGAAGATTAACAACAAATCAAGGGAAGAACACTTACATTCTTGAAGATCTAGGCTGAAAATCGGACGATAGTTGAGAGAGAATTCGAGTTCTAGGCTTAGGAGTGTGAAAAGAGGTGAATGAAGGCCAAGTACCACCTTTATGCATGAGAGTGTGCTGCCAGGAGAGGGGTGTGCGGCCGCACACCCATGTGTGCGGCCGTACACTCCTTATGTTGGAGTGTAAGGCTCGATTTTGGTACTAGAAGTTTATGCGATCCATTCCTATGCTCAAGGTTTGAATGTACTGAGCTTTGAACCTTTAAATAGACTCTAAACAAGGCTAAACGATAGCATAAATGATTCCGTCACTCAGTTGAGTTGACTGGCTGAGCTTTACAAGGCAAAAATATAAAAAAATTTCGGGTTGTCACATCACCCCCCCCCCCCCCGTTAGATGGAATTTCGTCCCAAAATTAGATTTCTTAGCCGTACTACTGGGGTTGTGCTCCTCTGATTGGCAGAATACTCACTCACAGACCTGGAAACTTTGCCCTGCTATTCATGATAGGATTCATACTCGGTCCATCTATCATTACCTCATGTATACAAGTCGTATATAATTTGGATTAGTTAGACGGTCGGATGTGTGACTCTGCCCCAGGTCCACAACCAAACAAGGAACATGAGATAGAGCGGAAACACACATATTAGATCTACGTAATCATAATCATATACCACCCTCGCGTATACACTAAATAGTGATAGGTGGGCTGTATTCATCCTTAGCCTCTGTGCTCGAACTTGGTCTGCTGGACGAGTGGTATTTCAGAAAGGTCTGTGGGACATACGACGGAAAGGTTTCGGAGGACAAAGTACTCTTCGCATGACTACTTCGGGGTTTAGAATACGAAAGACAAAACTGAGGTTTAGGTCGGACTGTCGTTACGAATGACGAAGGCTTCGTGAACTCAACGGTCGAGGCGATAGGAACATATGAACTTAGTATGGTGAGGACCACGCCAACACATGACGAATGATAGTAACAGACTCTTTACTGAACAAAGTTTTGGCCGATTTGAAAGAAACGTTTGTTATACGATGATGTACTTCCCTAGTGTGCTCGAAAGTGTACTATTTGTAAATGTTCTAGTGTTTTCTGTTTTCCTCTTGTTGTTAACACTTCTACGTATCGTACCGCGATGTGCGCGTACATACCACGAAAGTGTTTTGATAACTAGTATTGATACTTTAAACTACGGTCCTCTTTGGTACCACTATGATCGCCTGGAATATAGAAGTTATGAATAATTAAGATGAATTGGACGTTCGACTGAGTAACTCTGCCTCAAATCCACAACCAGACAAGGAACATGAATTAAGGCGGAATCACTCACTCTAAGTATGCAAAATCTTAGCTATGCACAACCCTTAATGTACATACTAAGCCATCATAGCTTCTCAGAACGGATCTCTTAATTCTCTTGAATACTGTGACCTATTTCAATATGTGAGTTTTTATAACTACTTTTAAGTGTTATCCCCAAGTTTTAATCTTATATAAATATAAATTAATTTTCAAAGTAATTACTAAATCGACAACGTACCGCTGCTCGCTGGCGACTCCGAGGTCGATTCTCCTGCGGTGATCATCAGAATTCGTCCATCCGCTCCTGAGTTCTTTGTTATCGGGCAATCCTCCTGGTAGTGTCCATTCTCACCACAGCCATAGCAGGCTTGGTTTTCTTCAACTCCGGGAACTTGGGAGATCGGTTGAGCCAGTGCCCTGCAGAAACGGACTGTGTGTCCCTTTCTGTGGCAGTTCAGACACTGTATTTCCCGGCATACTCCGGTGTGGTGGTAGTTGCACTTTCCACACTTCGGGAGGGTTCCAGCATATCGACTGGTAGGTGCTGGAGTAGCAGGTGTTGTGGCGGCGTACATAGTACTCGTTTGTTGCTCCTGCGGGGGTTCCTGCGTTGTTCGCTTCTTCTTCCTCTTGTTCCCGACTTCTAGCTATTGTCCTCTTCCCTCGATGGCTCGGGAACGGGAACTTCTATACCATGGCGGAGCCCATGGTCGAAGAGTCGTTGTGCTAGGCGTTTGGCACTGTCGAATGTGGCTGGGTTAGAAGACAGCACATCTCCTTGGGTCGGGGCAGTTAGACCCCAGATGTATCTTTCTATCTTCTTGCTCTCCGGGGTAACCACCCCGGGGCATAGAGCTGCTAGGTCACTGAACCGGTCAGTGTAGGCCACTATGTCTGAGCCGACCATCTTGAGCTCCTATAGTTCTTGTTCCAGCTTTTGAACTTTGTCCAAGGGGCAATATTCTTCCAGCATTAACTCTTTTAGGTTCTCCCAACCTATTGAGTTAGCCACCGATAGGGTCAGTGACTTAACATGGCTGTTCCACCATGTCAGGTCTCTGTCAGAGAAGGTGCTGGCAACAAACTTTACTTTGCTCCCTTCTGGGCACGAACATATTTCGAAGACCGAATCTGTTTTCTCGAACCAACGCATCAGAGCGATGACTCCACCATTTCCATCGAAGGAATTGGGTTTGCAATTCATGAAGTCCTTGTACGAACACTCCCTTGGGTGTCCGTGAAAATCTCTGGGGTTGGTTAAGTGGGTACCGCTACCAGATCCGAGGGTACCACTTTCACCGAAGTGAGCTAGAGCAGTTGCCACTGCGGAGGATATCGCTGCTTGAAGAGCAGCATGACCGAATTGTGGCATTGGAGTTGAAGTTATCGGAGTAGTGCGTCTGATTGATCTGCGAGGAGGCATCTTTCCTAAAAGAATGCAAAGATGAGATGGAATAAGTCTAAAGCACTGGACATAAGCCGAAAGCTGAAAGACAAGGTCATCCTAGTTCTGGGTGTATCGGGTCCTGACTTCCACAGGGTTCTGGAAACAATTCATAAAAGGTCTATACCAAATAAACTTTATGAATTGGAAAGGCTATCCTCGAATGAATATCTGTTACCTGAATAACTGTTACCAGCTGCATGTAAGAAAATAATCCTAACATATAATGTGAGTAGTGTTTCCACTAACTCATTAAGTTAACCAAGATTATTATTTATTAGTGTGACGCATAAGACGTTTTGGCTACTTCGGCTGATCCTTCTTTGAAAGCTTCTCATGAACTGGCTCTTGTTCCTCCTTGACTCTTCTGTTGACTGTTATAAGGAAGTGGTTACATCTATCTGTGTTTGTTGTGCGAGAATGTAAGTGACTAAAGAATCTATGAGATTTAAGTGAAACATTATGGGGTGATCCTTACAGAGTCCTTCTATAATTGCACAATGTATACAAGTTGTATATAATTTAAGATGAGATAGACCTTCGAATAAGTGATCCTACTCCAAAACCACAACCAAACAAGGAACTGGTAGTGAAGCGTAGATCACAAATTCTAAGTTTATAAAATCTCAATTATATATAACCTTGGGAGTATACATTGCAAGTTTATAGACCTATCTGTAAGGGTCTTTTAAGTTATCACATAAGTTACTTGTATAGTGCCTAAAATACTCCTATAGTATTTGAATGTAATGTACTTGGTATGTTTTAAATTTGTTATCGCGTTATAGTATCACAGAATACTCCTATAGTATTCTAACTCTATGTACTTGATCTAGTATTCTCTTGACTAGTATTAGGTAAGTTTTAAGACCGTTGCAACACCACATCACTCCCAAACACATGTCGGTCACATCTCGAATGAATATAGTGATCAGGCTATATTGATTCTATCTATGATTACATAACTGTCCAGGTTTGACCATAGTGTTCAACCTTTAACTTCTTCTGTTCTGTTCTTGTTGTGATACTTGTTCTAGCATGTACATATGTATAAGCAAGTATGTATACTTTTATAAGGTATATTTATATATTTAAAATATATTCTTATCCAGAACACTTCGGCCCCATTGTATTAATAGTTGTATATCTTTTATTGGTTGATATACTTAGTTCACTATAAACAATGCTCTGATACCAATCTGTCACACCCCAAAACCGGAACGGCGGAAACGGTCTGGGGTGGAGGACGTCATTTTAGTATCACAAAACATGCATCATAGTAAGCAAGTAATAAACAACCATTTCATTTAGAAAGAAAATGTTTACAAAGTATGCGATTCACATAATATAGAATACACAGCAAATAACAAAAAGACATGAAGCTATACTGCTCCATCTTCTGAATCCCAGTGCGCGTACCTGTCTACTGGTCTCCTGAGAATACAAGTTATTTTGAAAGCGTAGATCAGCATTTAAGCGGGTGAGTTCATAAGATTCAGGTGATGTAAGTGAGTAGTAAGAAAGTTGTAGAAAGTTATAGTAAGTTGTAGTAAGTTCTATTTAGAAAAGTATGCCTGTTCCTCCAGAAAATCCTATATTTCCTGCTTTGATGAAAGATAAGTAAAAATGACTCAACAGTCCTTTCTATGAGTATTAAATGGATACAAGTTATATAAAACTCAGAATAAACAAACAATCGGTTGTGTGTATCTGCCATAAGCCCACAACCAAACAAGGAATAGGAAATGAAGCGGAAGGCACATATCCCATTGTTTGTTAGATCATTGTTGTATATAACCCTGGCGTATTCACTTGGTACTCACGAAGTTAACTGTAATAGTTCCTTTATATTTGATGAAAAGATATCTTAAGAAAACCCTTATTTCTTATAATAAAATGGTAACCACAGTAGTTCCTTCTATAATCACTTAGTTTATACTAGCTATATATAATCTAATATCGAACAGATAGTTAATTGTGTGAATCTGCCCGAAGCCCACAACCAAACAAGGAACAGGGAATGAGGCGGAAAACACACACCTAACTACCTATCGGGTATTAATTATATATAACTCTGATGTATAAACTAAGGTATTAAAGGATTAACCATCTAAGGTCCTTTAAGTTATACTGGTTTAATAAAATGGATTAAACCCTTTACTGGTAAGTTTCTATTTTTGTATATCAAAAGTTCTTTACTTGAAAAGTATGATTTGTACTAGAAAACGGTGCATTGAATTAATGTCCTATGACCTGGCCCATACCTGGTACCCCTTATGATTACTTAGTGTATACGGAAACATATATATATATATATATATATATATATATATATATATATATATATATATATATATATATATATATATATATATATATAAGATCGGATAGATAGTAGGGTGGGTGTATCTGGTCTAAGCCTACAACCAAACAAGGAACATGAAATGAAGCGGAAAGCACACATCCTACTACCTGTCGGATCCGATTAATATATATCCCTGAATGCATACACTAAGGAATCATAAAGTTAGCATTATAGGCCCCCTTCTACTGAATGTACTAGACTCGACTGTTCTGTTTGTCGGTTGTAAAATGTAAGTTTTTCCCTAGTTTATAACTATCTTGACTCGAAAATAGTTTGTATTAACTTTCAAGTGGAACTGTCACAAAATGAAAGTATTTGGAAAAATATAAGTACACAGTTGTCTTTTAAATTGACATCCTGACGTACTGATTACCTTAAAACATGTTTGTTTTATTAAGGCCATAATGTGAAGACTAGTACCCATACTATACGCTCTCCCTGCAAGAGATTCTGGGAACCAAACACGACTTCCGCAAACCAGTTGCTAGGCCGTGTAAATTCACATTAAAGTTATTTGATCCGGTATACCCAATATAACTATCACTAATTGCCTAGAACATTGAGTTAGTGATTCATTGGTATTATTGGATCCTGTAGTTGTCCCATGATGTAGCTCCTTATTATGTTCGTTCTGTTATAGTATCTTAGTATGTTCTCGTTATAGTATCTTAGTATCATCTCTTGTTATAGTATCTTAGTATTCTATAGTATCTAGCATCTTAGTATCTTCTAGTTATATTATGAACTGAACCCCTAAACTATACCCCTTATAGTTTACTAGTAATTTACTTGAACTGTTGTTGAAAAGACTCATTTTTCTACTAAGTTATGATTGTACTTTAAAAACGGAGTTTTGTTAAACTATAAAGTAACATAACTTTAAAAGAGTTTTTGAAATGTTTTGATCACTTATAAATGACATAAGCAATCCTTTGAAAATGTTTATAACAAACAATTACACAATTATCATTGTGTTCAACTTGTATTCCCCCCTTAAAAGCATTTAAAACAGTTTAAAAGATTTATTACATGGGTAAGAACTCACCTTATGTGGGTGATTCAAACGAATATGCGCGTAACGATGAGGAGTTCCACGAATGAAGTCCCGAGACTTAACGAGTCCTAAATGACATATAATTGCATATATTGACATAAATATAGGGTTTAGAAGCAACCAAATGCAAGGAAACACCTTACGGGACTAGGAAACACTTTGACCAAGTGTTGGAATCACATGTGACTCACTTAAAGGGAGTGTACGACCACTTTGAGGAGTGTGCGGCCATGGGTGTGCGGCCGTACACTCATGGTAATGAGTGCACAAAAGTCTATTCTAATGATAGGGAAGTTTGTAGGAGTAATGCTCATCAAGTGTTGAAGCTAGAAAGGCACTTTGGAGGCCCTTAAGCACTAAACAAAGGGGTGTACGGCCACATGGAGTGTGTGTAGACGCACACTCCTTGATGAACATGGTTTGGATGTTTTCTAAGGCTTATATCTAGTAAGTAACAAGCTTAGGGAATGGTACTTACAATATAGAAGCCTTTAGGGGTGTTTGAGGGGTGTACGGCCACACCTGTGTGTGCGGACGCACACACCATATGATTATGAGTTCTGGGCATTTTCTAAGACTAAATCAAGTGTTCTAAACAAGATTCAAGCAAAGGGGAAGAGTACTTACGATCCGGAGGCTCGAGAAGGCTCAAAATCGCCAAGAACAAGTATGTGTTCTTGGTGTTCTTGGTGAAATGGTTGAAGATTTGAAGATCTAGCCAAAACATGATTTCCAATGGATGAAATCAAAGCATGTTACTAGTTTAAGAAGATTAACAACAAATCAAGGGAAGAACACTTACATTCTTGAAGATCTAGGCTAAAAATCGGATGATAGTTGAGAGAGAATTCGATTTCTAGGCTTAGGAGTGTGAAAAGAGATGAATGAAGGCCAAGTACCACCTTTATGCACGAGAGTGTGCTGCCAGGAGAGGGGTGTGTGGCCGTACACTCCTTATGTTGGAGTGTAAGGCTCGATTTCGGTGCTAGAAGTTTATGCGATCCATTCCTATGCTCAAGGTTTGAATGTACTGAGCTTTGAACCTTTAAATGGACTCTAAAAAAGGCTAAACGATAGCAGAAATGAGTCTGACACTCAGTTGAGTTGACTGGCTGAGCTTTACAAGGAAAAAATTTAAAAAATTTTCGGGTTGTCACAATGTGCAACTTGAAGATGAATCTTCGCTATGGAACAAAAAATATATTCTCGATAACCCTATTCCTGAGATCGATTAATTAAGTGATACTCCTAAAGAAATAGCTCTTCATAAACAACATGTTGACGATGCCACTAAGGTCGCTTGCATTATGATTGCAACTATGGTACCAGACCCATAAAAGTACTATGAGGACTACTGGCCATACAGAATGAGCTTGGCTCTTGCTGAAATGTTTCACAAGAAATCAAGATAAGAAAGGTATGAAGTCTTCAAGTCCCTAATGACGTGTAAGCTTAAGGAAGGAGATTGTACATGTGCTCCAAAAGATGCAAATGCATATGGAAAGGTTAGAGAAACTCAATGTGAAATGCGATAAGGAGTTAGCCATTGACATGGTTCATAAACTCTTTAATTGGTAGTTATGATCAGTTCATTCTGACCTATCATTTGAACAACATTGAAATGAAATTGACTCAACTCTACAACTTGTTCTAATTTACTGAGGCGAAAATGAAAAAGTATCATGTCCCTACTACAATGATTGATCCTGTCCTGGCCTTCAATCATGGAAGAGGAAAGAAAAGGAAGGAAAATGCCCAACCCAATTGGAAAGGGGAAACCCATGCTGGAGCATCTAGTAGTAGGTTAAAGGGTAAAACCAAATTTGATGTTCCAACTGTCAATGATCCTAAAGAGGCCACTTTCTTTCACTGTGGCGAAAATCGAAATTGGAAAGAAGCTGCCCAAAATACCTACAAGAGTTGAAAGAAGGAAAGATCAAGACATCTGGTTATTCATCAGGTATATACACTATACATATCAATAACACACAACTTACTAATTCTTGGGTCGTTGATACGGGATGTGGTTTTCACATTTGCACTGATATGCAGGGTTTAAGAAGAAGTGAGGATGTTGATCATGGAAGATTGAACCTGATCATGGGGAATAGTCGTTCTTTGCCTGTTACCAAGATTGAAACTTATGAACATATTCTTAATAGTGATGTTAGGGTTGATTCGTTAAATTGTTGTTATTCTTCTGATATGACTAGAAACATAATTTCATTTCATGCTTTGTTTAGACAAGGATATTAGTACTCCTTTGATAATGAAAATGGTTCTATTTTGGTGTATAAGAATGATGTTTTATATTCAAAGCTTTTCCTTGTAATGGCATGCATGAAACTGTTATATGTGTTGATAACATAGGCAATGGTGTTTTTAATATTGATCCGTCTAATGGTATAGATAAAATGTGATTATGGAATTGTCGTTTTGTACATATAAACAAGAAATGCATCGCCCAACTCTAAAAGTATGGAGTGCTGGAATCATTTGACTTAAGGTCAGATGATGAATGCGAGTCATGCTTATTGGGAAATATGACCAAGTCACCTTTAACTGGAACATATGAAAGAGGTGAAGGATTGTTAGAACTGATCCATATAGACGTATGTAGGCCTTTTAGATATGCTACAAGAGATGCTAATCGCTACTATGTAAAATTTAATGATGATGATAATGGACATGAATGTAACACCCGACTCCCAGGTATAAAATTTAAAGCTTATATTCACATTCTTAGACCTACTCGATGAGTTGGATGCCCCAACTCGTTGTGTAGAAGCGGACCAGGCAGCGTGATTTATGAGGTCTACTCGACGAGTTGGAGGACCCCAACTCGACGAGTAGGAGCTGAATGGGAAAACCCTAATTTTTAGGGTTTGCACCCTATTTAAAGGACTTATCCCGAATCATTTGGCCTCCCTTATCACCTCATTACCCAGAGAAGGAGACCCTATCCGTGCTTTACTACTCCTTTGTGTTTGTGAGGCTAAAAGAGTGTTTTTGGTGCATTTTTTGAAGAAGCTTGAAGGTTGAGAAGCTTGGAACGGGAAGGAGCTTGTAGATCCAACATCTATATCGTTTTGGCTTCCATTTGAAGGTAAAAAGATGTTACCTTGATCATTGTAGTGTTAGATCTCCTTATTCATGGTTTTAAGGCCATTTTTAGCATATTTATGGGTCATTTCGGGTATTGGGCATGATCTGAAGTTGTAACTTCAGATCTGGACTCCTCTAAGTCCTCATAGTCATAAAGTTATTGAATTTATCAAGCTTTGGCCCTTTACTTTGGCTTAAACCTCTTCCTTAGCTTGGTTTTAGCATTTAAGACCTTGCATGCATGTATAGTTTGCAACTTTACGTGGTACCCATGCCCTAGGAGGCTAGATCTACAACTTAGACCCTTGGTTTTGCTTAAAAGCGTATGAATAAGAAAAAGACTGAAGGGACTCGACGAGTTGCATGGTTGACCAGTTTGATTTCTGGGGGTATTTTAGTAAGTTAGAATTTATAGAAATGGCTCATTGGTGGATGTAGGTGTTTGAGATTGGAGCTGTATTTGGGGAGTTGACATTATCATCCCGAGCTACTTGTGAGGTGAGTTGTCCTTACTATACTAACAGGGCCGAAGGCACCAATGCCGACCCTTTTCAGATTTGTATTCGAGTTTATTGCATGATGATATGTTTAGTGACATGTTAGGTCGGTATCCTGGTATATAGGATGATGCTATGTTAGTGACCAGTTAGGTCGGTATCCTGGTTATAGGATGATACTATGTCAGTGGTCTATTAGATCTGTATTACTATCTGTACATGCTAGCTAGCGTATGATATTTATGTGCACATGATTGTTTGTTTGGGGGTGGGTTGAGGCGGACCTGCTTTGTGCTGTAGGCCAACATACCTAGGGCGGTCCGGATAAACTGCAGGCCGGTAGGGCACATCAGTCAGGCCGAAGGCCCGAAGAACGGTCCAGACAGGCTGAAGGCCAGGGTGGGCAGACCAGACATGCTGAAGGTTCTGAGAGTGGGCCAGATAGACTGCAGGCCCGGTGAGAGCAACCCATTCATTCTGTAGCCTCTATATCCATGCTGTTTATTAGCTATGATATGATTATGATTATATGGCGTTGGTATTTTGGGGGAACTCACTAAGCTTCGGGCTTACAATTATTGATTATGTTTCAGGTACCTTTGATGATCGCGGGAAGGCGAAGGCGTGATCGTACACCTCCTTATATTTTTATGATTTGATTCTGGGATACTCTGACATGAAACCATTTTGAAAATAAATTTGTAATAATTATCGGTTTTTGAATGATTTAAAAAGTTTTAAATTGGCTTGATTTTTATGGGTGTTACAATGAGTATATCTACTTAATCAAGCATAAATTATAAACCTTTGAAATGTTCAAAGAGTTTTTACACGAAGTAGAGAATCAATTGGGCAAGAAGATAAAGATGCTCTAATTTGATAGTGGTGTAGAATATCTTAGTATCGAGTTCAATGACTACCTCAAGGAATGTGGAACCATTTCAACTGACACCTCCTAGAACACCACAACTTAATGGTGTAGATTAGAGGCACAATCAAACCTTGCTTAATATGGTTTTTTTCCAAGATGAGTCTAGCCACTCTTCCTATATTATTATGGGGGTATGCCTTAGAGACATCTGCCCATATTCTAAATCTTGTTCCTGTTAAGAAGGTTGCCAAAATACCTCATGAGCTATGGACATGGAAACCTCCCTCGCTTGCACATATCAAGGTCTAGGGTTGTGAAGTTCTTGTGAGACGAGAAACTCATGAAAAACTTCAACCTAGAGTCGAGAAGTGTATTTTCGTTGGTTATCCAATAAAATCCTTTGGGTACTTTTTCTACAGACCTAATGAAAATGTGGTCTTTGTAGCTCGAAGATGAGTCTTTCATGAGAGATAGCTCATCATAAAAGAGGATAGTGGAAGTGCAATTGATCTTGAAGAGATTCAAGAGTTACTCAATGAAGAAACCTTAAATAACACTAGCACTCAACCTGAGAATGAAACTCCAGTTGAGCCTATTGACAATTTGTTACCTCTTCGTCAGTCTAGTCGAGTTATCATGCCACCTAAGTTTTATGGTTTCCATATAACTTGAGATGGGGACACGTTTATCAATGATCAAACATTGATAAATTTGTATGAACCAACTAACTACAAGGAAGCGATGATAGGCCCTGAGGCCGCTAAATGGAATGAGACATTAGATAACGAGATTTATTCCATGTATGATAATCAAGTATGGAACTTGGTTGATCATGTACCTGGTCGAAAGATAGTAGGGTGCAAATGTATCTTTAAGAAGAAGACCGACATGGATGGGAAGGTACACAAGTTCGAAGCTAGACTAGTTGCCAAGGGCTTTTACTCAAACCTAAGGGATTAGCCATGATGATACCTTCTCACCAATAGATAAGATTAAGTCTATCAGGATAATACTTGCCATTGTTTCCTTTTAAGATTACGAGGTATGGAAAATGGATGTTAAAACCGCTTTTCTAAATGGGAAGCTTACAGAGGACGTCTACATGAGTCAGCCAGAAGGTTTTGAACATGCCAAATTTCCTGATAAGGTGTGTAAGGTTGATAAATCCATTTAATGATTAAAACAAGCATCTCGTAGCTGGAATCTTTGTTTCCATGAGAATGTCAAAGAGTTTGGATTCTCTAGGAGTGAAGATGAGACCTGCGTATATGTCAAAGCTAGTGGGAGTGTAGTGACCTTCCTAATATTATATGTTGATGACATACTGCTCATATGAAATCATCTTCCAACCTTGCAAGAAGTGAAATCTTGGCTTGAAAAGTGTTTTGCTATGAAGGATCTAAGGGAAACAACATTCTTTCTTGGAATAAGGGTTTACGGGGACATAAAGAAATGCCTTATTGGACTTGGCTAGAGTACATACTTGGATAAAGTATTGAAACGTTTCAATATGGAAAATTCCAAGAAAAGGAATTTGTCCATTCATTATACTGTTAAATTGAGTAAGACTCTATGTCCCAATACTGAGTCTCATATACATCTGTTATAGGATCGATTATGTATTCTATGAAATGTACTCGTCTGGATGTATCTTATACTTTAAACATGGTTAGTAGATTTTGGGATAATCCAGACAGAGCCCATTGGACAACAGTAAATAATATTCTTAAGTATTTGTGAAGAACCAAGGATATGTTCTTAGTTCTTGGTGGCACGGATATGTTAAGAGTGAGTGATTATAGTGATGCCAACTTTTAAATAGGTAGAGACAACCTTTGTTCTCAATCTGGCTTGATATTCTTATTGAATGGTGGAGCGGTAACCTGGAAGAGTTCCAAGCAGAAAACGGTGGTTGATTCTACTTGTGAATCAGAGTACATTGCAGCGAGCGAAGCGTCGAAGGAAGCAACTTGGTTGAAGAATTTCATTGGGGATCTTGGAGTTGTTCCGACTATTGAGGAACATATGGAACTGTTTTGTGATAATAAAGGCGCGATTGCTTTAACCAAAGAACCAAAAGATCATGGAAGGTCCAAGAATATCGAGAGAAATTTCCATTATATCTGATATAGAGTTGAAGATGGACATCTATTGGTGAAATGAATATCAACAGAGGATAATCCTGCTGATCCTTTCACTAAGGCGTTGAACAAGGTCAAGTACATCATGCATTCTAGGAGCCTTGGGTTAAGAGATGACATTAGTTTTAGTGATTATTTGATAGTTTGAAACTTTGTAACAAAATAAATTGTAAAACAAGTTTAATTATTCTAAACAAAAAACCCCTTTTTAATTTACTATTATTAATTTAATTAAAATTTGAATTATTTGATCTAAACCAATCTCTTTCCCTTAGTGTTCGACACCCTTTCTCACCACAAGTATACTACTATATGATTAGGTACACAAACTATTAGTTAAGACGTGATAGATTAGGATTTATAAATTTAAAACTAGTGCATAAAATACACATAAATAAAGCTCTCAACTTTATGGAGAGAAAAGAAAAGGAAGATTGTAAGAAAACTAGTTAGTTCTTGATTCACTCTCTCCTTTATATACTAAGACAAGTTAGAAATGCACCATGCCTCTTACATATCTAAGCATGACATATTATGACATGTAAGGGTGAAAGAGGAAAGCCAACAAGCAACCTTTGTCTTGCTTATACAACCTACAGTTTTGACAAGCAAGTCAAAACTAGATTTCTATTTTTTCTCTCACTTCCTAATTAGATTAGTTACATGTCACAATTAGTTGATTACTTAAAGTGTCCAAATAAATATTCATGACTTATATATTCATACTATATGAATATAACTAGTTAATGTTCTTTTTTATTATAATTTCCTAGAAACAATAATTCAATTCCTGTTGGTAAAATATTTTTTTCACAAAATATTAATAATTTTCCAATTAAATACAAGAAATATAAATATTTATCAAAGATCAAATTCTTATTAATAATATATTAACATCAAGTTGTTGTTGGTGTGACTCTTTAGGATCATATATTATCTAGTAAATGTCATCCTATAATGTATCTTGAGCGTAAAGTGTTAGATTAGGTGTCTGAGCTGATAAATACAATTGGTATGTACTTGACCCGATACTAGCATGGTCCTTTTGAGTTGCCTTCACCGGAGCAATTTGATAGGATGGATATTTGAGAAAGAGGATATTTGTGATTTATTAATATATTATATGAATAATATATTAATTGAGAACTCATATTATTTAATTAGTATTGATCAAGAATTA
Source organism: Lactuca virosa (assembly GCF_052849685.1). NCBI lineage: Eukaryota > Viridiplantae > Streptophyta > Magnoliopsida > Asterales > Asteraceae > Lactuca > Lactuca virosa. The sequence continues at coordinate 134,674,708 of NC_136430.1, forward strand.
ATTTGCAATTAATTTAGTGATCAAAAGAGACTGATTAAATTTACAGGGACTGAGTAGGTAAATCAGTAATATTTATAGTTTGGGCTAATGATTCAAGTTGATTAGGGATGGGCTAAATCTATGTGAGAGTCCATGAAGAGTTAGTCCAAAGGGCCTATCATATGGATAACTGGAATACCTAAAGGCTTAGGTAAATTAGGGTTTTCTGTATGAAACCCTAAGGATTCCACACTATAAACTGAACCCTTGCACTCCCAAAATCGGCACTTGACTCCAAGGTGGAACCCTAGCTGTTTTGGTGCCTCCTAGCCTCTCTCTCATATTCCTCCATTTGCTTTTGGTGTTTGTAACTTATTAGAGGTATCACACTTGAGGTACTAAGCTCTTGAAACGCCAAGGATTACAAGCTACAACAAAAAGGTATTCATCTAACTAGCTTTTATGTTGTATATCTCCAATTGCATGCTAGCTAGGGTGTATGCTTTGGTTAAAATGAAATTGCATGTATAACTTGAGAAAACTTAGATCCAAAGCATTAGGGTTGTATGTGCACCATAGGATTGTTATAGTGCTCAAAACCCATCAGTGGTATCAGAGCCTAGGATGTTTTATGTTATATTGATGCAATTGTTTGATTTTCAAAGCTGAAAAAATTTCATTTTTGGCCACTGACTGCTGGACTCGTCGAGTCCCATAAGGGAACTCGACGGGTTGGATTATATGTGATGAACTCGTCGAGTCCATGCCATGAACTCGACGAGTAGGATCCTCTGTTTGCATATTTTCGAGTTTTTTGGCCTGTTTTGGATTAAGACCATTACCACAAACTGTTTTGATTGTTAAAATTCTATTTTTCTTATAAGGTAATGATTATCCTCATCCAATTGAATGATAATTGTCAAATTTTAAGATAATTACTTGATTTTGTGAAAAACTAATTATTTGTAGAATTTGATTTGAATCATCTTGCTATATGAAATTAGATTAGGTCAATTTTGTGATATAGTTAATTATATGATTAATTTAATTATTGTCAAATTGAATTAAGAGGTTTTGAAAAGTTTCAAAAACTTGCCCACAAGTATTGGAATTTAAAATTTACTTAAAAGCTTTAATTTTGAAATATTAAATTCTAAAACCCAAGTAATTTGAAAAGGTTCATAAGTGCACCTCTTGGTTTTGTAACTTAAAATTTAATTAAATAGTTTTAATTTTGAATTTTTATATTTAGAACCTTGATGTTTTTGAATAGTTCAAATTACACCTTTATGGATTTTATTAAATTAAGTAAATGTTTAATTAAAAGAGAAAATTAATAAATCCATAATCATATGGTTTAAATTTAATTAAATTAAAAGTCTAATTTATTAATAGATTAAACCACCAAGTATTTTAAATGTGTAAATTACAACCTTATACTATATAAAATTAAAAGTCTAATATATTATATATGTGAAATTGATGCTAACCCATGCAATTGCACATTGCACCTTATTGGTCGTTAATGGAGTGTGTGTGGTTAACCGGCACACTAATATGGGACTAATGAAGGATGACAATAGGTTTCTCGTAAATTATCATTGATCAATGGAGCGTGTGTGGTTAACCGGCACATTGATTAGGTGATAAATGACATCGAGAGTACCAAACTAATTTGCATGGATATTCACACCTTGTTTGTGATCCTCGGTATCCCAGTCACAAACTTGAAGGGCATCATCGAGATTAAACATGCCATTGAGAAATTCAATGAATCTCAAAAGATCTAGGAGTTTCATTTAAAAACCTAATTTGTTTAAAATTTTGTTTTTGTGGTGGAATTGGTAAATCGTCATTTACCTACCAACAAAAAGTTTACAATTGGATTACAACATCCCTCTTCCGAATTGTGAACTATTGTGTTCAGTCCTAGCCTTAATATTTCATTTGGGTGCTATATTAAGGATTGAATCAACTAACTTGAATTTCTCCTTTTGAAGATGTATAGTTTTGACAACTGTGGTCTTCCTTATCCTTTTGGAAAAAGCTTTCCATTCGAAGATGATATTCCACATGACGATCGAGGTGAAAGATCAATCTCTTCTTAGTGTTTTAGTGGAACTTCTCTTCCTCCACCTCCTCTAATTATTCTCCCTGACCCATGTATTCGTCGACTTGAAAAGTTCAAGATCACTCAAGCCCTATTGACAAGTAAACACGAAGATGGAAAGTCTGTATGTGCTCACGTCTTGGAGATGAAGTTACATATTGATAGACTAGGAATGTTGGGTGTCGTTTTCCCAAGGAAGCTAGCTGTTGACTTGGTTCTTCAGTCACTTCCCGAGTCATATAGTCAGTTTGTTGAAGACTACTATATGGCAGAACACGACGTGACCCTTATTGATCTGACCTATTTGCTAATTGCTGCTGAATCAGATATGATTTGGCGCACTGGTAAAGAAAATTTGATTGGAAGATTTATTTTCCAAGCTGCCATGGACATAGGCAATGACATAGATAGTATAGAAATAATCCCTTCTCCTATGGGAAGGGAATTGGCCATGGTCAAAAGATTTGACCATAAGGGAAAAGTCAGTTCTGAGATAGTTCCATGTGCGAATGCCAAAGAGTCCACTTGTTTGTACTGCCATTTGAAGGGACATTGGAAGCGAAGCTGCCCTGACTGCCTGAGAGATCTAAGACATTGTAGAATCAAATTGTATGGTTCTACTTCAAGTAAGTTCACTATCTAACTCTATTAAGTTCCTATTTATAGATTCTTAATACATGATGTGATAAGATTGTTGTTTGATGTTTTGTAGGACCAAAGAAAAGAAAGGAAGCTGAAAGGAAGAGTGAGCTAAGTCTGATCGTGAAGAGATGGATTTCGATCGTGTGGTTCGATGATCAGATTTTGAGCTGCTATTTAGGAGTTATGATAGATTGCTTAGGAATATTTAGAAACATAGTTTTCATATGAATTTGCATTGTAAGGAAAAGTTTTTCCGCAATTTTATAAATAAATGAAATTTTGATTTTATCTTATTTTATGTTTCCTTGCAATGACATTTTTGAAAATTGTTGTTTGTATGTTTCTATTAATAGCAATGTTGAAAAAGGTTTGATTCTTAGTTATATTGATTGTGGAAGTGTCGTGATTTTCTAAGTAAGGAAAGATTCTCATCGCCCAAGTTTCAATTGGAAAGAAACTTGGAATCATATGATATGGATCATCTGATGTATGAAAATCTTGGTACTTGGAAAATTGGGACTAATTCCTTGTTTACATAAGTATGTAAGTCAAGTGAAAGATAAAAGGATCTAGTACACATTGATGTGAAGTGGTCAGATCCACCACTAAGGACGATAAAATCTAGTCATCATGATTTGCTGAAAGCTCTGTAAATATGGTTATGCTTACAATATTAAGTATAATTCTGATACCTTGAAAAGATTCAAAGTATAGTAGAACGAATAAGAAGAATCATATTAGGCAGAAAGATAAAAGTTTCTTCAATCTGAAAGGAAAGGAGAATACTTTAGTATCGTGTTTTATGATCATCCTAATGATTGTGGAACCATGTCACAATTGATCTTCTAAGGACATCTTAGTGCACTTGTATGGCTAAGAAGAGGAATCGGAAATTGTTGAAATGGTTAAATCAAGAAGATGAGTCATACTTCGTTTCGAAATCAAGTCTTAGAGTCGTACTCCAAGATTGTGTCTTGAGTGACATATCCTAAATAGGTTTATAAACACATCATGAAATGTAGAGTAGAAAAGTTTTCTTACTCATGTACATTTGAAATTTGTAGTTGTGATGTTTTGGATAAAACAAAGATCAACTAAGACCAATTATGTGAAGTGTTGTCTTGATAAGGTCTCACACTAACTCTTAAATATATGGTTGTCAAGAAATGTTCCTTGACAGAGAATCTTATATGTCAAGAGGTCAGTGGGAGTCTTAAAGGTCTTGAAAAGTTTCAAGAACTAATTTTTTATCACTAGCACACGAACCGAGGTTGATAATCTATCGTGATTGACATATTCTTGTTTCTGTGCCATTCCAGTTAAGTTGACTATGCATGAGAGTTCTATGAGTTCTCATTTGAATGCATAAGGAAAAGCACCTTAATCAATGGAAAGTACATTGATCTGTAGGGGTGAGTTGCACAATAACTTGGAAGCAATGGTAGGACCCTTGTGCTACTAGATGGCAATAAATTAAGGTTGAACAAGTTCGGTCCATATGAGTTTGGATTTGTCACAAACCTTGTCTTGTGATTATGGTTATGACAAATTCACATGGATAGGAACACATACACCACAAAATCTAAGTGACATAAGGTTTCTCTCCTTCATGAAAATGATTGTGAGGAAACGCTTTCACTGGAAGATTTTAAAGAGTTAGCTGGTGTGTTGATTGCGTTCTCAAGTTAGATTATGATTACGACTTCCCTCTTCATAGTTTGAATTATGAGAAATGGCAAATAGTTTAAACATTCGGGACTTATTGTTGTAAGTTCTGAAATAGTTTAGACACACGTATGAGCTTTCTAATAAAAGGTGTATGAGCTTAGATAAAGGCTTATCGAAGCATCTCGTATCAGAATTCTGAGCTTTGGTAAAGAAAGTCAATATGTATTGATTTCTAGAAGTCAAGTTGAATTCTGGATACATGTCAAAGCTAGTGGGAGCATAAGTGTTATGCTAGTAAGGACATAATTATTGTGCTAGTGGGAGCATAATCATTATGATAGGTGTTGCGAGTTAGCAATGCTATTTATACGAAAAATGTTTTGATTTGCAAAGTTGCAGAGTTTGAAAAGTTGTTTTGCTATAGTAAGGGAGACGATATTCATACTTCATTTGGAATCTAAAAGATTAGATTGAAATTATTAGAGGAACTAAGTCATGGATATATATGAATGTAATGTTGAAATGTTTCAACATTAGAAATTCTATATATATAGAAATTGATAGGTTTTGAGCATTCTAACACTCCTATGGTGTGCATGGAACCCTATGTGCTTTGGATCTATGTTTTCACTATATACATGCAAATATACAAAATTCCAAAGCATCATCCTAACTAGCATATTATGGAGCAACTATACAACAAAAGTCTAGTTAGATGACATACCTTTTGATGGAGCTTGAAGTCTTGAACCTTTAAGAGATTAGCCCCAATAGTGTGGAAGCCTCAAATGGAATCACACAACACCACCAACAAATGGAATAACTTGAGAAGAAGGTTACTTTGGTTTTCCCTATGAAAATCGGCCCTTGCCCTCTCTTTGTGTATCCACTAGTGCCATTTCATGAACCATGGGATCCTTTATATAGTGTGGCTCATTAGAGATACACCATGTAAACCCTAATGTGCATGACTTTCCATTTCCTTCATGATCCATGGGTTTTAACCTCCATGGAGTATGCCCAACATGAAGAACAATGGATCACAAGCCCACATATATAAGAATGAATGATTTACATAATCAATCCCCATATATTTAATTAGCCTCTTTTGATCACAAAATTAATTCCAAATTAATTCTTGATCAATACTAATTAAATAATATGATTTCATATTAATATATTAGAAGTTATAATATATTAATATAAATCATAAATAACCTTTTCTTACTTGTCTATCCAATTGTTCCGATGCCATGCAACCCAAATGGACCATGCTACTCTCGGGTCGAGTACATACCAATAATAGTTATGGGCTTAGACATCTAATCCAACAGGCTCCTACTTGGATAAGTCTAAAACTATTATTCAAGTATGACTCCAAGATCCCGACTAGCAATCGTAGCTCTTAAAGCCGCTGTCGAACTCTGACCTAGTTAAATGACGTGTCCATTAGGTAAGGGATCATATATTCCTCCATTCCAGATATCATATGGACTAAGACATGGATTATAATCATTCTCTCTGTCCATTTGTTGTTTCCCGATTTCCGATTTTTGACGACTGACTAATTGAACAAATCAAATCAGTCCAAGCATGACCAAACACTTAGGGGTGTCATCACTAAATCATCGAGGGGCCCACATATATCGCTTTTATCCCTCCAAGGGTAAAAGGAATGGATAAACTTCGACCCAAATGCTCGCTTGTACTTACTCATCAAATCACACACAACGATATGTTTTATAACAACCAAGTTACTTGTGTGTTTACATATGTCAATGTGCAACCAAATCGCAACTACAACTCACACGTCTCCATTTGAAGAATATAAGATATTATCGTCTCATGATCACTCATGATAAAATCCATGAAGTGATTCAAATGAGCGTGGGTTGAATCCAATACTCGAATCTTATTCCAGGAGCACTCATGAACACTGCAGCCACTTTGTCCCAGACACACTACAGACCCATTCATGACAGTCTTGCCTCAATACCTACTTCTAAAGTATGATCGACTGTGGATGGTTTGAATATCTTAGTTATTTGGGAAGTCAAAACATGCAAAGTGAAACACAAGAATAACCGAATCCAAAATGGTCTCAGAACTTATGAATATAAATAAAACACCTTTTATTTAATCACCATATTGAATACACATTATTCATTGCATAATGTTTCAAATAATCAACTTAATACCTGAATTAAAACAATAGTTGTCCCATGCTTCAAGCATGCAAACTATGTTTTCTAAACAATAGTTATGCCATACTCCAAGTATGCACACTATGTTTGTCTATGATCCTTACTTTGTGAAATAGATCAATTGAACATGATTCCAATGATGCTCATTTCACAATCCCAAATCCTTACCGTAAATGTAAGAATATCAAATTCTTGTCATTTACTGTAATCTGTTAGATTTTAAACTCATATGCATTGATCCTCTTGTAATGACTATGCACAAAAGTCACAAAGACTTGGCAACAGACATTACAAAGTATTCCAATGGAGATCAATTCCAAGGAAGCAAAGTCTCAAATTCAAAGTACATTCCTTTGAACATCCTTCCTGCATTAAGTTTTTTTCTAATCTTACACAGATTTGAAGAATAACTTCCTCCTATGGAACCGTTTCCATATTCCCATTTTGACTCTTACTTCTGAACAAGAGTTGCCTCTTTTCAGAATATGTCAATATGGTCCCTCTCCAAAATTTTACACCATACTTCCAACTGTCCATGAGAAACCAATCTTTTTCTCAATCTTAGGTAAACCTCATATTGTCCTCGACAATTGCTTAATCATTTCAGTCATATCCGGTTCTATTCCTTTTTCTCTCTTAATGCCCTAGGCATTTGGAAAATTTAGAATGGATAAATATTATAGCACATGCAGTCGATGCTATATCCGAAGCATACGAGACACGATTCATGATGTCTCACATAAAGACATGATACTTGACCAGTCTTTTGCTACAATATTTCTTATAATTTGCCATGTTCTCATAATTCGAATTATGAAAAAGGATGTCGTAATCATAATCGAATTTTAGAACGCAAATAATGTAATCATGACTAAATTTGATTAAAATCTCACAATCTAAGCTTTTAGATTTGAAATGAAGTATAATTTCCTCTCCCTTAATTATAGAAAAACAACTTTTTCAACCCCTACAACTTCACGAATTGAAACTTTTGTTTTCTATAATTAACATTGCTAACTTGCAATATTTACCATAATTAATTATTCTCCCACTAGCATAATAATTATTATCTTACCAGCATAACACTTATGTTCCCACTAGCTCTGACACGTACTCAGAATTCAGCTGGACTTCTAGAAATCGATGCTTCATTGACTTTCATTACCAAAGTTCATATTTCTGATACGAGATGCTTCGATAAAACTTTATCTAAGCTTCTCAAAATCATACACCTTTCCTTAGATAGCTCACATGTGTGTCTAAACACTTATGAAGAGGGATGTCGTAATCATAATGTTTAGACCTTTTGCCATTCTCACAATTCAAACCATGAAGAGGGATGCCGTAATCATGATCGAATTTGAGAATGCAAACATCACAATTGCTATCTCCTTAAAATCTTCTTAGTTAAAGCGTTTCCTCACCATCATTATCATGAATCGAAGAGAAACCTTATGACACTTAGATTTAATGGTGTATGTGTTCCTATCCATGTGAATTTGTCAAAACCATAATCACAAGACAAGGTTAATCACAAATTCAAACTCATATGGACTGAAATTGTTCAATATTAATTTCTTGCCACCTGGCAGCACAAGGGCCTACCATTGCTTCCAAGTTGTTATGCACACAATTGAGAACTCATAGAACTCACATACATAGTCAATTTTACTGGAATAGGCACATAAACAAGAATTATATCAGCACGATAGGTTACAAACCTCAAGTCGTGTACTAGTGATAAACTACAGGTTTTATTCTTGATTAGTTCTTGAAACTCTTTCAGGATCTTTAAGACTCCCACTGAGCTCTTGACATATAAGTTTCTCTTTCTCAAATACCATTACTTGACAACAATTATTCAAGAGTTAGTGCGGATTCTTATCAAGACAAACACTTCACACCATTGGCCTTAGTTGGTCTTTGTTTTATCTAAAAACATCACAACTTACCAATTTCAAATGTACAAGAGTAGAAAACATTTTACTCTACATTTTACAAGTGTTATAAACCTTCTTTAAGATATGTCACTCAAGTTACAATCTTGGAGTATGACTCTAAGAATTGTTTTGGAACGAAGTATGACTCATCGTCTTGATTTAACCACTTCAACAATTCATGACTCCTCTTCTTAGACATAAGAATGCACTAAGATGTCCTTAGAGGATCAATTGTGATATGATTTCATAATCATTAAGATGATCATAAAACATGATACTAAAGTACTCTCCCATCTTTTCAGATTTGAGTAACTTTTATCTTTCTGCCTAATTTGATTCTTCTCATTCGTTCTGCCATACATTGAAACTTTTCCAATGTTTCAGAATTATACTTAAACTTGTAAGTATAACCATATTTACCAAACTTTAGTAAATCATGACGAATAGTCTTATCGATCTTTGTGGTGGACTTGACCAGTGCACAAGAATGTGTACTCGATCCCTTAGTCTTTCACTTGACTCACATATACATGTGAACAAGGAATTAGTCTTAATTTTCCAAAGATGAAAATTCTCATTCATCATACAATACAACTTGCATGATTCCAAGTTTCTGTCCAATTGAAACTTGGGTGATGAGAATCTTTCATTATTTGGTAAATTTAGACACTACCACAAATGAAAGAATCAAATTCATATTTCCAATATTGCTAGAAACATACAAACATCAATTTTTCATAAATGCCATTGCAAGGAGATATAAAACAAAAACAAAATTTTATTTATTTATAAAATGCGTAAAAAACATTTCCTTACAATGCAATTACAAGTGAAAAACTATGCTATTACATATTTCCTAGAAATCTATCATAACTCTCAAGCAGTAGCTCAAAAATATGATCTTCGAACCATGTGATTGAAATCCATCTCCGCGATCAGATTCAATATACTCTTCTTTTAAGCTTCATTCCCTTTGCTTGATCCTGCCAAACATCAAAAATGCAACCTAGTCACATCATGTATTAAGAATCAACAATTAGAAACTTAACAAAGTTAGATAGTGTACTTACCTGAAGCAGAGTCAAACATTTTGTCTCTACTTTCTTTCAGATCTTTCAGGTAGTCAGGGCAGCTTCGCTTCCAATGTCCCTTCTCTTGACAGTAAAAACATACAGACTCTTTGGGAATGGTACACGGGACTATCACAGACTTAGCCTTTCTCTCTACCATTTGGTCAACCGGGTTAACCATTGCCAATCCCTTTCCATTGGGAAGAGAAAACTTTTCTGGACTTCCAATGTTACCATTGTCAATGTCCACGGAAGTTTGAGAAGTAGATCTTCCACCCTAATTTACTTTTCCAGTGCGCCAAAACATTGCTGATTCAGCAGCAACAAGCAAATAGGTAAGATCAATAAGGGTCATGTCGTGGTCTGTCACATAGTAGTCCTTAATGAACTCACTATATGACTCAGGAAGTGATTGAAGTACCCAGTCAATAGCCAACTTCCTTGAGACTTCGACACCCAACACTCTCATCCTATCGATATGTGACTTCATCCCCAAGACGTGAGTACACACAAGCCTTCCATCTTCATGTTTCTTTGCAAGTAGGGCTTGAGTGACCTTGAATTTTTCAAGTCTTCGAGCTTGTGGGTCAGGGAGAATAATTGGAGGAGGTGGAGGAAGAGAAGTATGATTTCCATGATCCAACCGCGGGACATCATCTTCAATAGGAAAGCTTGTTCCAAGGGATTTGGGAAGACCATAGTTGTCTGAACCATACATCTACAATGGGAGAAATTCAAGTTAGTTGATTTAAGTCCTTAATATAACACCCAATATGAAATATTGAGGCTAGGACCCAACACAATATTTTATAACTTGGAAGAGGGATGCCGTAATCCAAGCTATAAAATATTTGAAGGTAGGTAAATGACGATTTACCAATTTCCACCATGAAAAACAAAATTGTTCATTAAGTTTTAATTCGATTGAAACTCCTAGATCCTTTGAGATTCATTGAACTATTCAATGGCATGTTTAAATCTCGGTTGTGCCCTTCAAGTTTGTGACTAGGATGCCGAGGATCACAAACAAGGAGTGAACAATCATTTTCATGAATTGGAGAGAAACCTTATGACACTTAGATTTATGGTGTATGTGTTCCTATCCATGTGAATTTGTCATAACCATAATCACAAGACAAGGTTAGTGACAAATCCAAACTCATATGGACTGAATTTGTTCAATCTTATTTTCTTGCCTCCTGGCATCACAAGGGCCTACCTTGCTTCTAGGTTGTTACACAAACAATTAAGAACTCATAGAACTCACATGCATAGTCAACTGGAATGGAACATAAAGAAGAATATGCCAACACAATAGGTTACAAATCTCAAGTCGTGTGCTAGCGATAAACGATTGGTTTTATTCTTGATTAGTTCTTGAAACTATTCAAGATCTTTAAGACTCCCACTGTCCTCTTGACATATAAGATTCTCCTGTCAGGAAACATTCCTTGATAAACAAATATTCAAGAGTTGGTGCGGATTCTTATCAAGAATGGCACTTCATATAATCGGTCTTAGTTGGTCTTTGTCTTACCGAAGACATCACAACTACCAATTTGAATGTGTAATAAACCTACTTAAGATATGTCACTCAAGGCACAATCTCGGAGAATAACTCTAAGACTCGATTTTGGAACGAAGTATGACTCACCTTAATTGATTTAACCATTTCAACAATTCCCAATACCTCTTCTTAGCCATGCAAATGTACTAAGGTGTCCTTAGAGGATCAATTGTGATATGGTTTTCATAATCATTAAAATGATCATAAAACATGATACTAAAGTATTCTCCTTTCCTTTCAGATTGGAGAAACTTTTAATCTTTCTTCCTGTTTGATTCCTTTTATTCGTTCTGCTATACATTGAAACTTTTTCAATGATTCAGAATCACACTTAATCTTGTAAGCATAACCATATTTACCAAACTTTTAGTAAATCATAACGAATAGTCTTATTGTTATTTGTGGTGGACCTGAACAGTGCGCGATGATGAGTACTAGATTCCTTAGTCCTTCACTTGACTCACATATACATGTGAACAAGGAATTAGTCTTAATTTCCCAAAAATGAAGGTTCTCATTCATCACACAATACAAGTTGCATGATTCCAAGTTTCTGTCCAATTGAAACTTGGGTGGTGAGAATCTTTCCTTATTTGGTAAATTTAGACACTACCACAAACGAAAGAATCAAATCCAATTGCTAACAATAGAAATATACAAACATCAATTTTCACAAATGCCATTGCAAGGATAAATATAAAATAAGACAAAAATTAAAAATTTTCTTTATTTATAAAACGCGGAAATCTTGTCCTTACAATGCAATTTCAAATGAAAACTATGTTATTAAATATTTCTAAGAAATCTATCATAACTCCTAAGCAGCTCAAAAATCCGATCATCGAATCAGGTGATCAAAATCCATCTCCTCGCGATCAAATTCAACTTACTTTTCCTTTAAGCTTCCTTTCTCTTCTTTGATCCTACAAAACATCAAAATGTAATCTTATCACATCATGTATTAAGAATCTCCAAATAGGAACTTAATAGAGTTAGATAGTGGACTTACCTGAAGCAGAGTCATACATTTTGACTTTACCATCCTTATGGTCCTTCAGGTAGATACGACAGCTTCACAACCAATGCCCCTTCTCTTGGCAATAGAAGCAAACAAATTCTTTTGGAATGGTACACGGGACAATCTCAGACTTAGCCTTTCTCTTTACCATTTGGTCAAATGACTTGACCATGACCGATCCCTTTCTATTGGGAAGAGAAAGTTTTTCTTGACTTCCAATGTTGCCATTGTCAATGTCCATGGAAGTTTGAGAAATAGATTTTCCAATGAAATTTACATTACCAGTGTGCCAAATCATTGCTGATTCACCAGCAATTAGCAAATATGTAAGATCAATAAGGGTCACATCACGGTCTGTCATATAGTAGTCTTTAACAAACTAACTATATGACTCGGGAAGTGAGTGAAGAACCAAGTCAACAACCAACTTCCTTGACACAACGACTCCTAACATTCCCAGCCTGTCAATGTGTGACTTCATCTCCATGACATGTGCACACACAGACCTTTCATCTTGGTGTTTTCTAGACAATAAGGCTTGAGTGACCTTGAACTTTTCAAGTCGACGAAATTGTCGGTTAGGGATAATTATTGGAGGATGTGGAGGAAGTGAAACATGATTTCCATCTCCACGATCTAATCGTGGGACATCATCTTCACGAGGAAAGTTCTTTCCATAAGATTCGAGAATACCATAGTTGTCAGAACTAGACATCTACAAGGGAGAAATTCAAGTTTAGTTGATTTAAATCCTTAATATAACACCCAAATGAAATATTAAGGCTAGGACCCAACACAATAATTTACAATTCGGAAGAGGGATGCCGTAATCCAATTGCAAATTATTTGAAGGTAGGTAAATGACGATTTACCAATTTCCACCATGAAAAACGAAATTGAATATTAAGTTTTAAATGAATTGAAATTCCTAGATTCTTTGAGATTCATTGCACTTTTTAATGGCATGTTTAATCTCGATTACGCCCTTCAAGTTTGTCACTAGGATACCGAGGATCACAAACAAGGTGTGAATAACCATGCAAATTAGATTGGTACTCTCGATGTCATTTATCACCTAATCAATGTGCTGGTTAACCACACACGCTCCATTGATCTATGACAAACATCGAGCTACCCTTTGCCACGCTTACTAGTCCAAGTTAGTGTGTCGGTTAACCACACACGCTCCACTAACGACTTGGCAAGGTGTAAAGTGCAATTTCATGGGTTAGCATCAAATTCACGTTTTTCCTAAAGTAACTAAGAATGAGAATTTATAAAGTTTTTAGTTACTTTATTATTATCATTATACTTTTAACGATAATTAATGTCTTATCCTACCCGTTCGGCTAACGACCCTTCACCAGTCAAGGAAGCGGTGGGTGAGAGTGGACACCCATTAAACCACCATTTTATAAGCAGTAACCTTATACCCCCTTATAGACCGACTTCGTGAATGAGGCCTACTAACGGTAAGACTGGCTTTTAACTTATACATATATAATATATTAAACTTTTAATTTTATATAGTATAAGTGTATTTTAAACGTTTAAAATACTTGATGGTTTAATTAATAAATTATACTCTTAATTAAATTAAACTTAAACCATGTTATTATTATGGATTTATTAATCTTCTCTTTTAATTAAACACTTTAATTAATTTAATACAATCCATAAGAGTTAACTTGAACTATTCAAAAGACATTAAGGTTCTAAACATAAAATACAAAATTAAAACTATTTAATTAATTTTAAGTTATGAACCCAAGAGTTGCACCTTTTAATTACAAGAGTTTTAAAAATCAATGTTTCATAATTTGAGACTTTTCAAATACTAAAACTTGAGGGCAATTTTATAACTCTTGAAAACCTTTTGAGTTCCAAACTTGATGACAAGATTTGTAAGTCCATAAAAAACTTGAGTTCCAAAACTTGATGGCAAGTTTTGTAACTCCTAAAAACATTTAGATCAAATTTTAAAACCAATAAAATAATCATAATTTTATCTTTTACAAATTTGACTTAATGCAACTCTTATAGTAAGATAACCTCAAATCAAATATTACAAACAATTAGAATATCATATAAACTAGTAATAATTTCAATATTTGACAATTTATCATTTAATTGGATGGGACAATCATTACCATATCAGAAAAAACATATTTTATGACACAAAACAGTTTAAGGTAATGATCCAAATCCAATTCTGGCAAAAAAACTTGAAAATCTGCCAACAGACAGCTGAACTCGTCGAGTCAGATAATGGACTCGTCGAGTTCATGAGTGGACTCGCCGAGTTCACCCTGGCAGAGTGCATAATTTCATTTTTCCAGCTTTGAACAATTCGCCATGCATCAAATATAACAGAAAACAACTCATGACTCTGATACCACTGTTGGGTTTTAAGTACTATAACACTCCTATGGTGCACATACAACCCTAATAGCTTTGGATCTAAGTTTTCTCTAGTTATACATGCAACAAAAATTTCCAAAGCTTGAAACCTACAACTAGTATACAATTTGACATATGAATCATGAAAGTAAGTTAGAAGATTACCTCTTTGTTGTAGCTTGTAGGAATTGTTCTTTCAAGAGCCTAGCACATCAAGTGTGATGCCTCAAATGTCTTATAACAAACCAAGAACAAGAGGAGGAATTTGAGAGAGAGATTGGAGACTCAAAATCGGCTAGAGCTTCTAAGAACACTTAGTGTACGATTTTGGATTTAGAGGAATACATATATAGTGTATAATTCCAAGAGTCATAAGCAAACCCTAATTCTTACACTTAGTCTTATGATCCATATTCCATATGGACTAATATTTCATGTACTTTCACATAAGCTTAGTCCATCATGGATCAATAGCCCAAATCATATGTATCACTGATTTACACAATCAGTCCCCGTTAATTTAATTAGTCTCTTTTGATCACTAAATTAATTCCAAATTAATTCTTGATCAGTACTAATTAAATAATATGATTTCTCAATTAATATATTATACTTATAATATATTAATAAATCACAAATGACCTCTTTCTCAGATATTCATCCTATCAAATTGTTCCAGAGTGCTAGAACCCAAATGGACCATGCTGTATCGGGCCAAGTACATACCAATTATAGTTATGGGCTTAGATACATAATCCAACAAGTCAAACGCTGTTCTTTAACCAGGTAGTTATAAAAGCTATTTTCAGGTATAATGTGACCCATGAAAGAGGCGTATGTAATCAATATGAGATTTGTTCCTTTTATTCGTTAAGAGTTAGACATCTAAGGACTGATATAAAGTTGAACATTTATATGAGATTGACCGCGATCTATATCTCATGTTTAACATGATGTCTGTAGCAAAGGGATAACTGATAAACTTACCTTATACACCATTTGTAGCCTTGAGCTTCTGTGGAATTGGGTGTTGATAGAATGGCACAAAGTCATATGTTGATGGGAGCAGTGAAATGTTTCTAGACGTTCACCACTGTCTATATCAATCTAATATGAGCCTTGCGCAAGTGGGAGATTGAAAGATCTAATATGCTCAAGAGTCATATTAGAATGATATTGATAATTAACATATGATACTAAGGGTCACACTAACAACAACTTGATACAATTGATTATTTATTAAAAATTGATTTTAATAAATATTCATACTCTTATAATAAATTGGAAAAATATTTATTCATGGAAATAACTATTTTACAATAACAAATAACATATTATTTCATATTATATAAATTAATAAGTCGTGCACAACCTTTTGGACTAGTTGAATCCTTTTGTCTTTTACCTAAAGAAAATGATTATATTTTTGTAAACTTTGAGTTTATAAAAATTAAGCATTTCTTGTCTTTTTATCCTCTATGGATGAAGATTGCTTGGGCTAGGAGGAATTGTCTTTTGCATTGTTTAATCAAAAGAAAAAGGCATGGGGGGACAATCTAGCTAGTAGATGCATGAGTCTTAATGGTTAAAGACTTGTGTGTAATGTTTATGCTTTAAGGGATGAGAGATATGATATCATATTGATTCACTCTTGCATGAAAAAGCCGAGAGCATTTCTCAACTTCTCCCTCTTTTCTCTAGTCTTGCACTCTTGAAGATCTGTTACTTACTTTCACTCTCTTCGATCAAATACTTGGGTATTTGTTTCCAAGCTTTAGAACTTTCAAAGAACTAGCATTCTCATCAAGTTGAACAATTGTTGGTGTCTCAAAGGTCATCCATCTTCTTCAACTTCCAAGCCTCCCCTAGAGGATCCAAAGTTCATCAAAGGTTGTTCTTACTTCTTCCTTCTATGGTTGTTTTTTATCTTTCCATTACTTGCAAGAAGATCCTTGTTGGGTTGTAAGTTGTTATTATGTTCGAAAATTTTAAGACTTCCGTTGCTATTATTATGAGCTTTTAAAACTATTTTTGAACTTAAACCCAACACCATACATAACATAACGGGTCTAGTTCAACCCCAGGCGAATGCTGTGGGCCAACTCATAGTCTTACAATTACTTCCTGTTATGGGCCAAATCATGGTCTTTACTTACACAAGTGCCATGGGCCAGATCTTGGTCTTCCATGCTATTACCTGGGGCGAAATCCTGGTCTTCCATGCAAATGCTAGAGGCTAAACCTTGGTGTTTCATACAAATGTCAGGGGCCAAACCCTGGTCTTCTGTGCAAGAGTCACAAAGACAACTTAGAGTAGGAAGATCTTAGTTTTTAGAACTTGGAGAATACTCAAGAGATCGTTAAATGTGACTTGATGTTCCTAAATTTGGTGTTATAGTTGGTGCTGTAGTTGGCACCGAAGCTGGTCTTTCCTAGACCTAGTCAAGTTCTATGTTTAGGCCTTTTAGGGTTGTACCAGTTTAACGCCTATAAATATAAAGGCTACTAGCTAGTATTTTATGATGTACTGCAATCATCGTTTTGATCTTGTGTATAAGAATACTCCTTTGTGTCCTGTGGATGTAGGTCATCTCGACCAAATTACGCTAAATACTGTGTCTCGTGTGCATGTGTGTGATTTCATTCTTGTTATTATTTCTGACAATTGCCTATGGATCGATTTCTTAAAATCTCCATTCCAATAATCTTCTTTGTATCACCCTAAGTCTTTTGTCCCAATCTCCTGGCTAAATTGTTTTTTTAGTGTGGAAATAGTAGTAGTAGTAAGCACATAAATCAACAAAAAGTAGTAAATGTATAGGATGACCCTTATTGATTTTGAGGTATACACAAGAATCAAAACCTAATATTGCTTAGAGTCTTGGAACATCAAGAAGTTTTGTACCATTTCCGGGGTGATTGTTTTAAGCCATAGCAATAACTAACAGTTCGTTGCTAAACAAGTAATTAGTGATAAATATTACTTTCATTGCTAGTGCTTATGACAAGCAATAAAGTACATATTGTTCCTAGATTCTTACATTACCAACAACTCAATTTGATTTTCTAATTAGCAGCTATATGACAATTAACTCCATTGCTACTCTAACAACCACTAAGAGATATACACGCTAATATTTGAGTTAGCATCAGCCTCATTAGTAACAACCACCTTCATTGCTAATTCGGTTGCAAACAAAAACTGGGACCAGATTATGCTTATTAAGGAACATATTTTGGTTTGAGCAACAGCTTTTATAATACTGGATCATCTATAGACAGGAAAGACATAAGTGGGTCAATGTATTCACATTACTTCTATTTCTAAGCAAATTCTTGTAGCTCATACATAATTAACTATGGAATCAAGAAAACATGTCCGTTTAAACAGCACCAAATCATTATTAACTTAAAACGAACACATATCATTCCAATAAAATGAATATAAAAGTATTTATTAATTGTTTAGTCTATCTTAACAGATGAGAAAAGGCGATGAACGAAGAAGAAAGATGTCAAGAATCCAACTGCACCCGTAGCAAGCAACATAGCCGTGACCATGAACAACGAATAACCCAAGTAAAGCATTGCGGATACAGGGCCACTCAAGGTTTTTAGATCAAAAACAAGATAGTTAATCGAATACAAAAACACATAAAGAGAGACAGAACCAGATGCAAAGAACGACTTCCACCACCACCTCCAGTCCTCAACACAAAGGTGCATGTAAGTGAGTACCAATGACACCTCAGCACAAACAGTCACGAGCAAGATCAAAACAATGAATAAAAACCCAAAGACATAGTAAACTCGACCAAGCCAAATGCTTGACATAATGAAGAATAATTCGATGAAAAGAGTACCAAATGGGAGAGTTCCAGCTCCTAGAACTAAGATCCAAGATGGGAACCTTTGAGGTGGGACCTCTCTAGGGATTTGATTTGTGCGAACTGGGTACTCCATATATCGACCTTTTGTGGCCACCAATCCGCCGATCAACGTCAATGGCACCGAGATACAAAACCACATCAAGATAAGAACCAAAAAGGTGGTGAACGGAATAGCACCGGTGCTACCACTTCCCCACAAGAGCGAATTTAATATCGTCAGGATTAAGAACGAAATACCGGGGAAGAAACATGCAACTCTCCATGAGACTGAAAACCACCCTCGAGGTTCACCGGCTGCTAGTGTTTTCCATAGCCACACCGCCACGTAACCAGCAACAACGCCGAGAAACACATAGAACATAAGCATACCTACATATATATGAAAATAGTAATCATCATTTGGTTTATATATATGGTCTGATTAATCGGTACATTGCTATATAAGGGTGTCTTAATGAACGCATAGGCAGTTTTCCAACTGGAAAATGTCATTTAACAACGAGTTTGGCATCATTGAAGACATACTTATTTAAGTGATTAATTATAAGCAAACCTGTGATGAGAGTGCCACGAGCAGCTGGGGACATGAACCCAAGAGCAGCGAAGAAGATGGTGACAATTGCCATTGCAAGAATCCGACAACCATCAGCCACCATTACACACAGCAGTTGAGAGTTTTCTGGTGGCCGAAAAACATCAGCCACCACAAGCTTCCACCCAGATAACTCCTCATTCATTTGAGCCTGCGCTTCCCTATCTAACTCCTCATAGCGAGCCAAATCTCTACGAATCGTCCTCAAGAATATCACAAGAACAATCCCAGCAAGAAATGTCACAACCATCAACGAATTCAAAATTGAAAACCAATGAACTTTTGCACCTTCCATCTTCAAATAAGCATCCCATCTCGAAGGCCATTTTATATCACTTTTAACAAAAGAAACCTCATATGTAAAACTAACCGGCTCGTTTTCTTTCAACATCATCCCTACGGAAACCGGATCACATTTGATCTTAGCTGGGTATGTACCATATGGTGTAACATTCTTCAGTAAAGCTTGATCATGATTGACGCTACAAGGAACAACCTCAAATCCGACAACCATGTAACCATCACCACTGGTTTCGTTGGTTGGTGTGATGAGCTCTCCATCTCCGGTCCCAACCACCGAAACAACGTTATCGTGTTCGTACTTGTGAACCAAAACTGTAAACTTCAGATGATTAAAAAGATAATAAGCATCCTGAACCTTAATTCCAACAGGATAGCCAGTCCATCTAACATAAAATCCATCTCTTTGCATATACCTAATCGCTGGGAGATTGTCAAGATTCACATTAACCTGATACATTTCATCGATTTGTTCTTTCAAAGTTTGGTATTCATCATGTGATATGGGATTCGTTTTACACATTACGATCTCGGTCTCATTCTTGAACATCTTAAACCGATACGGGGAGTTTTCGATTCTATCTCCCATTAGAAGCTCACCAAGATTCTCAGCACTGTCTTTGATGCCATCAGGAGGCTTACAGAAGGGTAAACTGTAATACCCATATGGGATTTCTGTATCAATGGAGGTTAAAGAGTTTACTTTTACAGATAATTGATCACCTACGTCGTATTTATGTGGGAAACTACCAGGAAGATAATAACCATGACCAAATTCAAAAATCAAGCATGAAATGACAACAAATTTCTTGATTCTGTTAAAAGAACCCATTAAAGATCTTTGCAAGATATCTTTAGATCCAAAGGTGAAGGCGATCAGCAGTTGTTTTTCATATATGAATTTTACAGATCCATGGAATGAGGACGGTGCATTGGGTTGAGTGAGTGGAAGAATGTAGTATGGAGGAAGAAGGTGAGATCTTTGAAGCCTGGAAGTATGGAGGAAATTGCAAATGGAAGGTGATAAGAGGAACGGGGACACAGGTCTTCTGTCTTTGCATTTTGGGGTAAAGTAAGAAAACACTTCCTTATTTATTTATTATTATTATTTTTTTACAAAAGGATTAATGATATATTTATTAAATAGGGCCTAAACGTTTAATTATCTTAATATTAAGAGATAAAGATAAATATTTGTGTTTCTTTTTTTTTTATTAAAGGCCGATTGGCCCAATAGGAGAGGAAAGGAAAATGTTTTTTGCGCTTGGCTCGGGTCCAAGGATGGTTTCGACCCATTCCTAGGTCCAAAGAAATGATTTTGGCCCAAATGAGGTTATGTGGAGGAGTTTTTGGCCCAATAAGCCCATTAGGAAGTTTAATAATAAAATGTGGTCCATTAATGATAGTCATAGAGTTTTAGGCCCATTACAGCCTAAGAAGAATTTTCATGGCCCAATAAAGCCGAATAAGGGTCTTATGGCCCATTACGGTATTAAATAGAGATTCTTGGCCCAACCGTGGCCCAAATATGGGTTTTCGGCCCAAAAGGATCAAGTTGAGAAGTTTTCGGCCCATTAGGGCCCAATAAGAGGGTCTAGGTCCATTAAGAGGTTTGGATCAAGAAGGCTTGGGTTAAGGCCCAAAGTTGAATAGATAAAGCTTATTGGGTTAGATTTTGGGTTTGCTAGACAAAGTTTCGACTTGGAATACAATTATGGATGTATAAACTTGTATAATATTGAAACTAATTTATACTACACATAGTGTTACATAGTTACACAAAGGAACTATCTTGCACATGGATAGAAAACCTCGCCCTAAAATGCTAGTTGTGACATCATCCCCCCGTTAGAGGGAATTTCGTCCCAAAATTCTTTCATGAGTTATCCTTAAGAGCCAGAAAAGAGGTGAGGTACTTTTGCATCATTTGATCCTCGCGCTCCCATGTGAACTCAGGTCCGCATTTTGCACTCCACCGAACCTTTACAATAGGAATGCGGCTTTGCTTTGTACGCTTCACTTCCCTGTCCATGATTTCGACCGGTTCCTTAATGAAGTGGAGATCCTCATTCACCTGAATCTTATCGAGTGGAACGATGAGGGTTTCATCCGATAAGCATTTCTTGAGGTTTGACACGTGAAAGACAGGGTGTACGTTGCTGAGCTCCGAGGGTAGCTGCAGCGTGTAGGCTACCAGACCGATCCTGGAAAGGATCGCGAATGGTACAATGTATAGTGGGTTTAGCTTTCCCCGCTTTGCAAACCGTATCATCCCTTTCCAGGGAGAGACTTTTAGCAGCACGCGATCACCTACATGGAACTCCAGCGGCTTTCGTCTTTTGTCTGCATAGCTCTTCTGTCTATCCCGAGATGCTTGGAGTCGTGCCCTGATTTGGACGATTTTCTCCGTTGTTTCCCGGATAATTTCAGGTCCTGTGAGTGTGTTGTTCGGTACCTGTCCCCTTGCCAACTGGGTGTCTCCTACCTCAGCCCAACAGTGAGGTGATCTACATTTCCAACCGTACAAGACCTCAAAGGGAGTGACTTTAATGCTTGTGTGGTAGCTGTTGTTGTAGGAGAATTCGATTAGTAGCAAGTGTGTATCCCATGCCTTGCCAAAATCTATCACACAAACTCGATGTAACATCCCAAAATTCAAGACAAAAAATTTCTTTTTAATTAAGTAATTATATAAAACCATCAGTATAAAAACATTCATATTCATATCTAATGTCAAATCCAAAGTGTCAATAATCAAAACATATTATCATAAAACCATATCAGAGTGTAATCCCAAAGATCTCATGTGCGGAAAACATAGTGTGATGCGCTGCGATCAAGCCGACTCCTTTCCTTTGAAACGAAGTACCTGAAACCAAAACTGTAAACCATAAGCACGAAGCTTAGTGAGTTCCCCCATCATACCACGCACCATACAATAACATACTGTCAGACAATTCTGGGGTGCCTGACTACCCAGGTCAAGCCATTCTGGGGTGCTTGACTTACCCAGGTCAAGCCATTTCGGGGTGCTTGACTTACCCAGGTCAAGCCATTCTGGGGTGCTTGACTTACCCAGGTCAAGCCATTTCGGGGTGCTTGACTTACCCAGGTCAAGCCATTCTGGGGTGCTTGACTTACCCGTCGGTCTATTTCGCCCGACTACCGGGGACTATTTCACCCCTATCACTACCATATAACACACATATACTACTAAGCAATTCTGGGGTGCCTGACTACCCAGGTCAAGCCATTCTGGGGTGCTTGACTTACCCGTCGGTCCTTACGAACGAACATTCACCACCTTTTTGGTTCTTATCTTGATGTGGTTTTGTATCTCGGTGCCATTGACGTTGATCGGCGGATTGGTGGCCTCAAAAGGTCGATATATGGAGTACCCAGTTCGCACAAATCAAATCCCTAGAGAGGTCCCACCTCAAAGGTTCCCATCTTGGATCTTAGTTCTAGGAGATGGAACTCTCCCATTTGGTACTCTTTTCATCGAATTATTATTCATTATGTCAAGCATTTGGCTTGGTCAAGAGTTTACTATGTTTTTGGGTTTTTATTCATTGTTTTGATCTTGCTCGTGACTGTTTGTGCTGAGGTGTCATTGGTACTCACTTACATGCCGGCCCACCAGTAGGAGTTGTATGTTAGATGATTGTCTTTGTGATATTTATCTAGGTTTGCTACTACCTGATAAGTTTATGTGCTAGCATGATATGTTATATGTGATAGTGGTAGTAAGGGGGAGAATAGTCCCCAAGTTCGGTCGTTAGGACCGAAGGGTAGGTCGGGCACCCCACAAGAGCGAATTCAATATCGTCAGGATTAAGAACAAAATACCGGGAAAGAAACATGCAACTCTCCTACCCTTCGTCAGCACTATTTCACCTCATACTACTACCACATAATATCATAACATAAGCATACTGTCAGACAATTCTGGGGTGCCCGACCTACCCTTCGGTCCTAACGACCGAACTTAGGGACTATTCTCCCCCTACTACCACTATCACATATAACATATCATGCTAGCACATAAACATATCAGGTAGTAGCAAACCTAGATGAATATCACAAAGACAATCATCTAACATACAACTCCTACTGGTGGGCCGACATTATGGCCATAGACCCACCGCTACTGGAAGGTAACTCACCTCACACTGCTGAAGTCCCGCAGACTCAATCCCACATTGCTGAAGTCCCGCCGACTCAACCCCAGCTGCTGGATGACAGATTCACGAACTGTCAACACCAAAATAACACCCGATTAATAGTTGGGTTCCAATACATAACCATAAGTCCATGCTTGGGGGTAAAAGACTACTCTACCCCTAACTTGGCTTGATTCAAGCCCGAGGCCCAATCTAAAGGCCCAAAAAGTCCAACTATGGCTCAAAGCCCAACATATAGCCCAATTTTCCAAATTGGGCACAACTCTCTACATGGTCTTCCCCTAAGGCCCAACCATTTAATCCAGTCCGAACAATTGGCATTCAAATGCCCAATGTCTCATAATCATCAAGACCCAAATAATGGCCCATCAATGGCCCAATTTTCCAAATTAGACCCAAACCCCTTCCATGGGCCTTACCCTAGGCCCATTAAATTATTCTAGTTCAATTGCTTGCTCTTGGATGGCCCATTATTATCCCAATCATTTAGTCCTAATAGAAAGGCCCAACTTAAGGCCCAAGTGAAATTAGGATTTCACATAAAATGATGATTAAGGTTAAGTGTTTCTCATTTAACCCATTAAGGACTAAACCACTAAGGACTTAATCCAGTAAGGACATAATCCATTAAGTTCAATATTGCTTAGACTAATTTCTGCCAATTATTATTATTTAATATTTCAAGTTATTAAATAATTCTCGTGTGTCTCGATTAATTCCCGAAATTAGGGTTTTATTGGCATTATGGTTTTCCAAACCCTAATTAGGGTTTCCAACCCAAATACTAACCCATTTATCAATTTGTTGGGCTTTTAGGTCAATTAGGGATTTATTGGGCCTATTAGGCCGACTAGAATATCATTAAACCCATTAGTCACATGCTTGGGCTTTTAGGTCCATTAAGCTTCATTGGGTCCATTAGGGCTCACAAGGCCCATTAGGGTTTCAAGCACCCCAAACGAATCAAACTCAACGAGGCAAGCACACCGCCAAAGGACACGACGGCCGGTGGCGGCAGCCACCACCCTACGGTGGTGGTTTGAGATTTCTATTATTCCAATTTTTACAATTTACAACGAACTCACGAAAAAAACACACACACTATACTAAATAAAAACACACCCGCAACCACCCTTGTGGTGGTCGGTGGTGGTACACGGTGGCAGCCACCACCACACGGTGGTGGTGGTGGCTTTTCCGGCTAAACAAACCGCAACAACCTAATGAAAACCGAACGCAACAGATCTGTTCGAATACACACCCAAACATAACTCGTAGCAATGGCTGGTTGTGTCAAGATCCGGCAGGAGGCGGCGGCAATGGTGATTTTACGATGACAGAAAATAAAAGGAGGATGGCAGAAAAGATGGCGACGGACACCCTGGCGGTCACGTCGTCGACTGCTCTGCGTCGGAAGACACACGTTGCTACGCTTGGTGGCTCGACTGGCCGGAAAAACTACCGACACAGGTGGTGGCGGCTGAGAGGAGAACACGAGGTGGCGGTTGGCACACCGAGAGCTTCCCGATCGTTCCTGGCCCGCGCGACAACGACCAACGCTTCAATCTTCGATTTCCGTCGCCTCCTCCGGTTGCGCACAACGTCATCGGCCGCAGGCTCGGTATCTCGGTGGCGGCTGGGGAGTTCCTTGAGGATGGCTTTGGACCGAAGATAGAGGCAGCAACAACTTCGTGGAGGTGGCTTCGGTGGTCACCAGTCTCGACCGTGGTGGTGCGATGCCGGAGGTGAAAAAGAAGGTGGCGGCGTCGGAGGCAAGGAAAGGGGTGACGGCTGCCTCTCATATTAGGGTTAGGGTTGTTGATTCCTTAAATACCCGCTTCCATTAAAAGTTTGCCATAACGACAGAATCGGTCCCTCATTTCACATTTTCTTTAAAATCCAGCCCCCAATTTTACCATTTAAACCCTGCCCTCTTAAACCTTTACAAATTATGTCCGATATTTACAAAACAGCCCCCATCTTCTAAAATCTTTACAAAACTAATCCAAAATTTACAAAACCGCCCCTTGCTTGACAAATTCTTTTCAATTAAGGTCCAGAATTTACCCTTCAGTCCTTAACTTCTAGATTTATGACAATTAGTCCTTCGAGACCATCCTTTTATATATAATTATTTATTTTAGGGCTATTATTCATTCATTAATTTATTTATTTATTTAATAAATAAACAGGGTGTTACAACTCTCCCCCACTTAAATTAGCTTTCGTCATCGAAATCATTCCTTACCATTCCTTACTCGCCCAACCACTCTAGTAGCATGGTCACCAAGCCGGGCACACCCTAGCCTTCCCAGGGTAGCCATGACCAATCCTCGCAAAGCCCTAAAATCCGCAGGTGAACAAATTCCTCGCAACAAGATCTCGTCTACTCCGTCTGAAGTCTGCTGTCTCGAGATGATCTGAATCCCTAACAGACCACTCATACTGAATCATTATCGTTGAATCTAGTCTGTTTATCCCTCAACTGACTACTCAACTACTGATAACCTGAGGCTCCCACTAGAAAACGGAAATCACAGACCCAATTATCGTTGCAGGTCACTTATACTCGGCTAATGCTCAGATAATCCCGTTGTGATTGACTTAGTATAACCCAAACAATCTGTTATTTCGTCCGAACTTGCAACCTAAAACACAAATACTAATACTGCCCAGACGCTGAAACTGCCCGAACACTGAACTGCCTGAAGCAGTATGTTGCCACATGGCTGTTTTCCAAAATCTATCGAGACCTTCCTGGTCTCAATTCATCCGTCAATCATCTGAATTTAACGGGTTCCGGCCCGGCTGCAGAGCTAAAGGACCTCCACTTAGTCGCCTCACACGACTTCTGAACGAAATCTTTCTCTGGAACTAGTTGCGATTAGTTATCATGCCACTGTGGTTCTAACAACCTCCTGACCCAACCGATCGGGTCCATGCATCGAATCCTGACGTCACCAAATCCAAGGCTAAAAGTGATTGCCACCTAACCGATGGTAGCCTTATATCACAAGCAATCTTATACGATCCATTGCTTCCCTGATCCCATAACTATAGTGGCACTCCTACAATCGTATCACTGGCTCAACCTGATCTAATCCTTCTGGGTAAATCCGAAATCCAATCCGTGGATTTCCATATCCTCAATGTTGCACCCGAACTGGTGCGTACTACTGTTCATTCTGCGTCCTATCAACGAGCTCATGCTATCTGCCATCCAAGTGAAGGCCACGTCTACACTCACAGACTTACATCACTCAAGCACTATCTGCTAAGCTTGTGAATGCTACGGCTACACCCGCAGACTTTCAACACGCTAACACTATCTGATCACTAGTTAATGCTACGGCTACCCCCGCAGTCTTACAACACTTTCCATGCTAACTGACCGCTAGTGAATGCTACGGCTACCTCCGTAGTCTTACAACACTTTCCATACTAACTAACTGCTAGTGAATGCTACGGCTACCCTCGTACTCTTACAACACTTTCCATACTATCTGACTATTAGTGAATGCTAGGTTACCCCCGTAGTCTTACAACACTTTCCATACTATCTAACTGCTAGTGAATGCTATGGCTACCCCCGTAGTCTTACAACACTTTCCATACTATCTGACTATTAGTGAATGCTACGGCTACCCCCGTAGTCTTACAACACTTTCCATACTATCTGACTGCTATTGAATGCTACGGCTACCCCCGTAGTCTTACAACACTTTCCCAACCGGGTCGAACACACATCCGACCTAACACACCACTGAACTTGAGTCCTAACTGGAGCTCTACCCTGGTTCCCGAAATCTGCTGTCTGAGAGTCTCGAAGGTTGCCTGCTGCTCAGGCCATCAACGAAAAGGCCACCAATTTCTTGGTCAGTCGGGTCAAAGGAACCGCAATCTCGGAGAAGTCTCGTATAAATCTCCGATAATAACCCGCTAGACCCAGGAAACTCCGAATCTCAGTTGGAGATCTCGAAATCTCCCACTGCATCACGGCCTCTATCTTGGCCGGATCGACCAGAATACCCTTCTGGTTGACAAGGTGCCTAAGAGATTGCACCTTGCACAACCAGAACTCACAGTTGGAGAACTTTATAAAAAGTCTTTCCCCCACTTAGATTCGACTAAGTCTACACAGTACATGAGAATTGAAGGATTCCCAATCCTTCTCGCTTTCTGATACCCCACTGATGACAACCTGTGCCTGCCAATGCTAGCGTTTAATCACCGATTAAACTTTGAGATCTCCCATCCTCGAAAATCTTGATGAGTACTCTTGAAATTTGATCCAGTCTGACACCTCAATCTGCCTCCCATGCTGACAACTGGAGGCCTTAATCTTCACTCTGGCTGACGAATCCTCGTTCCCACTTCCAATTTTACAGCACCACTAAACTCTAACCGAACATAGCCCACGCGAGAAATGCAATTCTATTACACATCCAACGACCGAACACCCATGCGTCTAACACTCGCAACTGACTCCACTATCTTCATGCTACTAGTCCTCCCCTAGCAACGGTAGTGCCTTGAACTCCGAAGTTCATCCATAGACAATTGTCGACCATACCTGAACCATGATAGAATCATTGAACGCTGACTTCACTGGAGAACTATTGCTCTACTACTGACCGAGTATCCTCTAAATAATACTCCCGCACAGATCCCGACAAAGATTCGGAATGATAACGGTACACGCGGAACCCACTCCGCAAGATGCGTCCCTCTGTGGGTTCATCAAGGACTTTTCGACATGCAGGATGGCATATATGATCCTTGATAACCCAGACACTAGTAGAAAACCGACCCGAGATCTAACCTATCCAAACTCACTCACAATTCCAAAGCGATACATATTCCCATCATCCATCTATTAGCAGTAGAAGATGACATACCCGCAACATCTGAAGGAATACTGATCACCTTTAGCTGACATGATCAACCCTGCCACACCTGTAGCAGCCTAAACCCTTGGAGTGACAAACTCCCTTGTTTACTTTCCCGTATGTGTTGCACTGACTCTGGCCCTGCCGGCCTTTCACCCGATGATCAGAAGTCATGGGTCTCTTCCCGGGACCCTCTACTATACGCACCTGACGCGAACCTCTCTTCTCAAAGTGCTCCATATCGACCTCGCATCTGCAACTTCTTGGAAATCATATCCTTCAGGGTCTGACACCCTGTCACGCTCACTAGCTCGCTTGCCCATGGCTAAGCTGCAACAACCGGAACATCCTCTGTCCCCGAACTGGGTCACAAACTCTTCCCTGAAGCTTCTCAGATTCTCCAAGACTCTCACCGATTCGAGTATGGATCCTATGCTTTCAGTAGTACGGGCCCAATACTACCTTCCGCACCTATCCATACTTTCCTCAGCAATCCTCCTGAATCCTCCAAGTCACTTCCTCAAACTGGTACACCCAAGTCTCACTGAGCCTCACTACTAACCCACTGAAACATATCCTAGGGTTTCCTAGGTTCCCGAACTCACCCAGTCCTCAGCTGCTGAAAGATTCCTAGTAATGTCAACTAGCTGCCACATGGATATAGCCACATGCAACAGAGGTCAGATAATCCTTCGAGTAATAGACCCATCCCTAGATAGGTTGGACTCAGACAAGAGTTGCGTAATAGGGTCAGATCTATCACTTTGAGATTATCCAGCCTGTGCCACATGTGACTTAGCATATTCACTTAATAGCTAGCTCACATTACTAAGATTCCCACAAAGCACAAAGCAAGTGTGACAACCCGAAATTTCTATTCTGTACAACCATTCACTTCAATAGGAGTCAAAACTGTTTCTGCTAATTTTCAAGCTTTTTGGAATAAGTTTGAGTATTTTAAGATTAGTACTTCAGGAGATAACAGGAGAGAGGATGCCCTAGGGTTTATTATGCAACAATATTATTCCAAAACTCCAAGAGTTTGGAGTTTACGGCCTAAACAAAGGTGTTTACAGCCGTAAATCCTAAAAGAGGGTATAAATATGACACTTAGTCATTATTTATCACTTTTCACAATTTCAAGATCCAAAACTCAATTCTCTCTCAAGTATCATCGACTTTTCTTCTTGATCTTCAACATTGTAAGTGTTTCTAGCCCTAAAAAGTTGATATCTTACTTAATCTAGTGATCTAACATGATTCCATCCGTGAAATCATTCCAAAAGTCTAGATCTTCAAGTTTCACCAAGAACACACACTAGTGTTCTTGGACTTTTAGCACCTTTTCAAGCTTCTACCTAGTAAGTACTTCTATCCTAGAGTATTATAGACCTTGTTACACTTCTAAACATCAAGAAAACACCCAAGAAACCAAGGATCAAGGGTGTTTACGGTCCAAGATGTTCTTGGACCGTAAACCCCAAAAAGGGTGCCAAAGTGTGCCCTAGTCCCTTCTAAGCCTTGGAAACTAGCCTAGATCCCTTCCTTGATGTGATTAGTACTTGAAAACATCATAAAACCATAAACCATTTGGGTTTACGGCCGTAAACCCAAAGGGAAATGGTCCAAGGACCGTAAACTCCTAAAAGGAGTGAAATGGTGCCCTAATCTCTTCCTAAGGCTTAAACATGAAGTAGGAATGCTTCTTTTGATCTTTAAGGCTTCAAAACACAAAAGGGTCAAAGAAACATGAGTTTACGGCCGTAAACTCATGGGTTTACGACCGTAAACTCAATGAGTTATGGTCACAAAACCGTAAACTCAAATAAAGGGTTCCCTTGAACCCTAAACTCAATAGCAATGTCCTACAACACTTAGATGCGATCCTTAGGACTTATAGCACTTAAATAAGGTGTTTTACATGTCCTAGGATGTCTTAACTTTGTTAATTAGTTGTTTAAAGACTAATTGGATACATATATGTGATATTATATGTTAACTAGGATCATCGTGTGTGTACAAGTCCTCACTTGACACCTAGCATCCTATACATTCCGTTCATCCAAACCACTCACTACATGTGAGTTCATACCCCTTAATTAACCTTTTAAATGTTTTAAATGCTTTTATGGGGGGAATACAAGTTGAACTATGATAGTTATTATATCAATCACATGTGATTAATAACTACCAAACAAGTGGATTTCTTACTTTTCAAACTGTGTTATCAAACTGTTTTACTTCAAACTGTTTTACAAACTCTTTTACATATCAAATACTTTTATTAAACTCTTTTAACTTATATTATGTGTATCTATATGGATATAATTATATAAGTAGGATTGAAAGGACTTAGGACTGATAGCTCACCTTACTTCCTGTTCCTTGTTTGGTTGTGGACTTAGGGTATTCGGGTTATTTGTCCGAAGGTCGTTTGAATCCTAGTTATATATCATGTATATGTGTATAGATATAAAAGGTTACTTCTTTCATTCAGTTCAATGCCTTTGGGTAGCAAAGGTATACAAACATGTTCATATACACAAACAACATTACTAGTAAACTATAATAGGTATAGTTTAGGAAGATACTATTACTAGAACAATGAAACATACAATGAGTCAGTTCATTCATGAGTAATACATAGTGATGAGAAACAAACATAATACATAGTGATGAGAAACAAACATAATACATAGTGATGAGAAACAAACATAATACATAGTGATGAGAAACAAACATAATACACAGTGATGAGAAACAAAATATACAAGCTAGACAGAGAAAGAACACACAATACAGCTAGCACATATATATACATATACATATACATATACATTACTTACAGATATGTGAGCCACTTAACGGGGGCATGGCACTACCTGTCATGACCCATTTTGTATCCAGAATCTCCTTAAGTGGAGAGCGTATGAGTTTGTGTATAGATCTATACTGGATTGACTATCCTACACCTTGCTGCTCGCTACAGTGGGACTCGCAAGTCTACGGGTGCCAAACGTCATTTCTTACGACGTCTTACATCGTCGTTTTACTATAGAGTCGGTAGCAGGATACAGGCCGATCACATGGTACTTTAAAATAACAATTGGTTTAAAGTAATTAGTACAACAGTAGTTACTTAATACAACACTACAGTACTATATCATTTTCCCTTTACATTTACTTTGTGATATTCACACAATAAACAATAATGTAGAAACTATATTTTTGGTTAATGATAGTCAGATTTGGGAAAATACACACTCTTACAAGAGACACACACACACAGATACTAGATGCCTTGGTAGAAGGCTACTTTTAGTAGGAAACATAGGATTTTCTAGGAGAGTTCAAACACTTACAAACTTTTACAAAACTTATACATTACAGACTTACAAACACTTTCATATAAATACAGACACTAATATACTTATGATCTCACCAGCTTTAAAGCTGATAAACTCTTTCAAAATAACTTGTATTCTCAGGTCACCAGTAGACAGGTACCGGTGCCAGGTTTTGAGAAGATGGAGCTCGTTCAAGACTCATCTTTTATTTTTGATGTATATTTTTGGTGTCTATATAACTTGACAGAACACACTTGTATGAAATTATATTATTAATGCAATGGATGATGTTGTTGCTTGTTTACTACTTTGCATTGTTGTGATACTGAACATGACGTCCTCCACTCCCGAACGTTTCCGCCGTTCCGGTTTTGGGGTGTGACAGCAAGCAGCATTCAGACAATGGAAATCTAACCAATATATTCCAATCAAACCGTTATATCCTCTAATCAGGATATTGTACATGCAATTCAAAGGCTCATACAATCAGGCATAACCTAATCAGGCTATCCTATCACTGACTGATCAGTACTTGTATGCAAGTCTACAAGCACATACAATAGGCATATAAGGCATCCTTCTTAGATCCGTATCCCTAATCTAGCATGCAGTTCGCATAATCATATCATAACATAACATATCATAACATGTATGGGTATCTTGGGGAAAACTTACTTGAGCTCGACTGATTGCACGCATCACACACTTTGTTCTTTTCAAAGTTCTGCTCTCTTTTCAAATTCTTTTCAAAATTCTTTTTATAAAAGAGTTTTTACTTTTGAAAATTTTCATACCAAGTCCTTAGTTTGAGTTCATACACACCCGGGAGTCTGCCCGAATCCCTCAAACCAAGGATCTGATACCAACTTGTAACATCCCAAAATTCAAGACCAAAAATTTCGTTTTAATTAAGTAATTATATAAAACCATCAGTATAAAAACATTCATATTAATATCTCATGTGAAAACCAAAGTGTCAATAATAAAAACATATTATCATAAAACCATATCAGAGTCTAATCCCAAAGATCTCATGTGCGGAAAACATATTGTGATGCGCTGCGATCAAGCCGACTCCTTTCCTTTGAAACGAAGTACCTGAAACCAAAATTGTAAACCGTAAGCACAAAGCTTAGTGAGTTCCCCCATCATACCACACACCATACAATAACATACTGTCAGGCAATTCTGGGGTGCCTGACTACCCAGGTCAAGCCATTCTGGGGGTGCTTGACTTACCCAGGTCAAGCCATTCTGGGGTGCTTGACTTACCCGTCGGTCTATTTCGCCCGACTACCGGGGACTATTTCACCCCTATCACTACCATATAACACACATATACTGCCAGACAATTCTGGGGTGCCTGACTACCCAGGTCAAGCCATTCTGGGGTGCTTGACTTACCCGTCGGTCCTTATGACCGACATATGAGAACTATTTCACCTCCTACTACTACCACATAATATCATAAC
This sequence comes from Lactuca virosa, assembly GCF_052849685.1. Taxonomy (NCBI): domain Eukaryota; kingdom Viridiplantae; phylum Streptophyta; class Magnoliopsida; order Asterales; family Asteraceae; genus Lactuca; species Lactuca virosa. The sequence goes on from NC_136430.1 coordinate 134,707,980, forward strand.
ATAAGCATACTATCTAGCAAATTCTGGGGTGCCCGACCTACTCTTCGGTCCTAACGACCGAACTTGGGGACTATTTTCCCCCTACTACCACTATCACATATAACATATCATGCTAGCACATAAACATATCAGGTAGTAGCAAACCTAGATGAATATCACAAAGACAATCATCTAACATACAACTCCTACTGGTGGGCCGACATTGTGGCCATAGACCCACCGCTACTGGAAGGTAACTCACCTCACAATGCTGAAGTCCCGCAGACTCAATCCCACACTGCTGAAGTCTCTCAGACTCAACCCCAGCTGCTGGATGACAGATTTTCGAACTGTCAACACCAAATAACACCCAATTAATAATTGGGTTCCAATACATAACCATAAGTCCATGCTTGGGGGTAAAAGACTACTCTACCCCTAACTTGGCTTGATTCAAGCCCGAGGCCCAATCCAAAGGCCCAAAAGTCCAACTATGGCTCAAAGCCCAACATATGGCCCAATTTTCCAAATTGGGCGCAACTCTTTACATGGTCTTCCCCTAAGGCCCAACCATTTAATCCAGTCTGAACAATTGGCATTTAAATGCCTAATGTCTCATAATCATCAAGGCCCAAATAATGGCCCATCTATGGCCCAATTTTCCAAATTGGGCCCAAACCCCTTACAAGGGCCTTACCCTAGGCCCATTAAATTATTCTAGTTCAATTGCTTGCTCTTGGATGGCCCATTACTATCCCAATCATTTAGGCCCAATAGAAAGGCCCAACTTAAGGCCCAAGTGAAATTAGGGTTTCACATAAATGATGATTAGGGTTAAGTGTTTCTCACTTAACCCATTAAGGACTTAAACCACTAAGGACTTAATCCACTAAGGACTTAATCCATTAAGTCCAATATTGCTTAGATTAATTTCTGCCAATGATTATTATTTAATATTTCAAGTTATTAAATAATTCCCGTGTGTCCCGATTAATTCCCCAAATTAGGGTTTTATTGGTATTATGGTTTTCCAAACCCTAATTAGGGTTTCCAACCCAAATACTAGCCCATTTATCAATTTGTTGGGCTTTTAGGTCAATTAGGGCTTTGTTGGGCCAATTAGACCCACTAGAATATCATTAAGCCCATTAGTCACATGCTTGGGATCTTAGGTCCATTAAGCTTCATTGGGTCCATTAGGGCTCACAAGGCCCATTAGGGTTTCAAGCACCCCAATCGAATCAAACTCAACGAGGCAAGCACACCGTCACCCGTACTATCCCAACCACGGCAATGCAGGATGGCTGGGAGAAGAGCCAGAAGATGATCACCCAATCCCTTTGGATGATCACGAAGCTGAAGGCTTTTATGATGGTTCTGACTCAGAGACTGAAGTCAACAACCTATCCCCAGCTGCTCAAGACCCAAACCTGAACCCTCGTCCAGCATTTCAAGGACCCACTCCTATGTGGGCCACAATCTTGAACAGATGGAGTCAGGAACAGGGTCAACCCATACCCTACAATGGAGACAGAAGCTTCTACAACCTCACTGAGGGAGGTTCAGATGACAGGGTCCTACCCATAATGGTCCGTAGGATTGCTCGGAACACCGAGCAAGGTCGAGCAGCTATCGACCGAGTCGTGGAGATTGATGCCAACTCTGGCGTTAACACTGTCCGCATTCGCCAACTAGAGTCTACTCATGAAAGGACTCAGGTCCGCAATGCAGTTCTACAGAGGGAACTTGCTGAAACCCAAGCTGAAGTCAGGGAACTTCGAGCTCAGCAAGCAAGATCTGATAGGCGCGTGAGAGACATAGAACGCGTTCTATCGGATACAAGAACTCACTCTAGTAGTTCTCGTCGCCGTTAGAGTCTCATCGACTTCTCTTTTGGATGTAACCTAGTTAGTGTAAAAACTCTAGTCTAATTTCCTATCTTTGTAAATCTTAGACCCGTTAGGTCTTGATTAGGTGGTAGTCTGTCAAGATTTTCCCATCTTGGTTGATGTAATACATACTTCTAGGTCATTTTTCCCGAACACATTACATCTGTAATCCCAGTATTATTGACAGATATCTAATCTCATGGAAATTATATCCAAATGCTTTAGTTTACAATCGATCGTGTTATTCATTTGTGCTGTTGGACTATGGAGAGTTAGTCCAAGGGTCATTCTTATCTACTTCCTATTAAATTCTTATCAATATCTTCATCTTTCTAAACTTATAGTTAAAAGATGCCTCCACGTAAATCGACAAGACGCGATCCTCCCGCACCGACACTACCTGCTCCTCAATTCGACACGGCAGCCCTGAATGCTGCTGTAGCTGCAGCTGTGGCTACAACCATGGCTCAATATCATTCTTCGGGTTCCACTGGGGAAGGAACTCCTGTCTTATCTACTCATGGTGAAATCCCTGTGCGCTCCAGAGACTGCTCCTACAAGGACTTCACGAACTACAAACCATTGTCCTTCAAAGGGACTGGCGGAGTCATTGCCCTCTCGCAATGGTTCGAGAAGACCGAATCGGTTTTCGAGATCTGCTCCTGTCCAGAAGGGAGCAAGGTCAAGTTTGTTGCTTGCACCTTTGAGTCAAAAGCCCTAACATGGTGGAATAGCCATGTCAAGTCACTATCCCTTATAGTGGCAAATGCCATGGGCTGGGAAGCTCTGAGAGAGCTAATGGTTGAGGAGTACTGCCCGAGGGGCGAAATCCAAAAGCTAGAGGAAGAACTGTGGAGCCTAAGAATGAAGGGCTCCAACATAGTCTCCTACACCGCCAGGTTCTGTGAACTGGTGGCCCTCTGTCCCAACATGGTTCATACAGAGGGGAAGAAGATTGAAAGATACATATGGGGGTTGGTGCCTCCATTCCAGGGAAATGTTTTGGCTTCAAACTCCACTACATTTGATAGTGCCAAGCGATTGGCACAGCGGCTCATAGACCATGGGGTTCGTACCCCGGCCGCAACAACAACCCTGGCCATCTCAGAACCCGTCAGAACCGCTGATTCCAAGCGGAAATTTTGGGATGACAAGAGAAAGACAAAGGCTGCCAAAAAGCAGCAGGTCGTGGCAGTTCATGCTGCGATAGCACCTGCCGCTGCTGCTCCGGTAAAGCAGTACGCTGGAAGTTTGTCTAAGTGCAACAAATGCAACTTCCACCACGTAGGAGCCTGCCGGGAAATGCAGTGTTTGAACTGCAACAGGAAGGGGCACACTGCCCGTTTCTGCAAAGCTCCGGCGAGGCCAATCACCCAAGTCCCCGGCGCGGGTGTGAGCCAAACTTGCTACGGTTGTGGCGAGGTGGGCCACTACAAAAGGAACTGCCCGAAGGCAGGGAATGCCGGTGGAGTGGCAAGAGTTCTGGCCATAGGCCACGAGGAAGCGGTTGCCGACCCCACAGTGGTCACTGGTACGTTTCTCCTCGATAACTCTTATGCATGCATTCTGTTTGATAGTGGAGCGGAGAGAAGTTTTGTGAATCAAAAATTTGCTCATTTACTTAAGCAAAAATCATGAGCACTTAAAGAACCGTTCACTGTAGAAATGGATAATGGAAAGACAGAGAGCACTAGCAGTATATTCATAGGGTGTACCCTAACACTTGATAACCATTCATTTTCGATCGACCTCATGCCGGTTTCTATTAAAAGTTTCGACGTCATTATCGGCATGGATTGGTTGAGTCTTCATCGTGCCGACATCATGTGTTACGAAAAGGCTGTACGCCTTAATCTGTCGTCTGGCGAAACTCTAGTAGTATATGGCGACAAACCCGGCACGAACCTTCGTATCATCTCGAGCATTCAAGCTCAGAAATTCTTGCGAAAGGAATGTCACGCATTCCTTGCTCATGTGGTCGATGTGAGCCAAGAAACGAAAGACATTCAGAACATTCCAGTAGTACGCGACTTTCCCGACATCTTTCCGGAAGAACTCCCAGGATTACCTCCGCAACGTCAAGTCGAGTTTCGAATCGACTTAGTTCTAGGGGCTACCCCCGTAGCCAAATCGCCATATCGTCTAGCACCTACAAAGATGCAAGAGCTGTCCTGTCAACTTAACGAACTGCTCGGCAAGGGCTTTATAAGACCAAGCTTCTCATCCCGGGGAGCTCCAGTCTTGTTCGTCAAGAAGAAAGACGGATCGTTTCGTATGTGCATCGACTACAGGGAGCTCAACAAACTGACCGTCAAGAATCGTTATCCTTTGCCTCGTATTGACGATTTATTTGACCAACTTCAAGGGGCGAACTTCTTTTCAAAAATAGACTTAAGATCCGGATATCACCAACTACGAGTGCTAGGGGAGGATGTTCCAAAGACAGCCTTCCGAACTCGTTATGGGCACTACGAATTCGTAGTGATGCCGTTCGGATTAACAAACGCACCTGCTGTATTCATGGACTTAATGAATAGGGTGTGTCGTCCTTACTTGGATCAGTTCGTCATCGTCTTCATCGATGACATACTTATCTACTCTCGTAGTAAGGAGGAGCATAGTCAACATCTGCGACTAGTCTTAGAAACCCTTCGTTCGGAGAAGCTCTATGCGAAGTTCTCGAAATGCGAATTTTGGATCCGACGAGTCGGATTCTTAGGGCACGTGGTTAGCGAAGAGGGAATACACGTGGACCCTTCCAAAATTAAAGCCATTGAGAACTGGTCAGCACCGAAGACGCCTACAGAAATTCGTTAATTTCTAGGTCTCGCTGGCTACTATCGCAGGTTCATTCAGAACTTCTCCCGCATTGCGAAACCTCTTACAACACTGACCCAGAAGGGCGTGGCCTTTGACTGGGAAGAGAAGCAGGAGAGAGCATTCCAAACGCTCAAAAGAGCCTTGTGCACCGCACCAATACTATCCCTCCCCGAAGAGATAGAAGACTTCGTTGTTTATTGCGATGCGTCGAATCAAGGGCTCGGATGTGTTCTGATGCAGCGAGGTAAGGTCATCGCCTATGCCTCGAGACAGCTAAAGACACATGAGGTCAACTACACTACCCACGATCTTGAACTAGGGAGCAGTTGTATTTGCTCTGAAGATCTGGAGACACTACCTGTACGGTACAAAGAGCACAATCTTTACAGACTACAAGAGCCTACAACACATATTCGACCAGAAGGAGCTCAACATGAGACAACGACGGTGGGTCGAGCTACTCAGTGATTACGAATGTGAAATTCGTTATCATCCGGGTAAATCCAACGTAGTAGCCGACGCCCTAAGTCGGAAAGAATATTCTGGTCGTAGAGTCAAATCATTGACTATGACTATCCATTCACACTTGTCCACGCAAATTAAGGAGGCTCAACTCGACGCTTTGAAACCTGAAAATGTGGCGGGTGAATCCCTGAGAGGGACGGATAAGAACTTGGAGGTTAAGGGTGGCGGAGCTTATTTTCTCATGGATCGGATCTAGACCCTGAAACTTGGTGGTTTCAGAGACTTGGTCATGAACGAGGCGCACAACACTCGTTATTCCGTCCACCCGGGTTCATATAAGATGTATCTGGATCTTAAAAAGTTATACTGGTGGCCTAACATGAAAGCAGAAATTGCTACCTTCGTGAGTAAATGCCTTACTTGCGCCAAGGTCAAGGTCGAATACCAGAAACCCTCCGGTCTACTACAACAGCCAGAGATACCGGAATGGAAGTGGGAGCGGATCACTATGGATTTCATAACCAAGTTGCCCAAGACAACGGGTGGACTTGATACCATATGGGTCATCGTCGACAGATTGACCAAGTCCGCACACTTCCTGCATATCAAAGAAACAGACAAGATGGAGAAGCTTACAAGAACTTACATTAGGGAGATTGTACGACTGCACGGTGTTCCCATATCCATTATCTCGGACAGAGATAGTAGATTCACTTCGAGGTTCTGGCAGTCGTTTCAAAGTTCCCTAGGAACTAGGCTGGGCATGAGTACAGCCTACCATCCACAGACAGACGGGAAAAGTGAGAGGACTATCCAAACCTTGGAAGATATGCTGCGAGCCTGTGTGATCGACTTTGGGTAAGTATGGGATACTCATTTACCCCTTGTAGAATTTTCCTACAACAACAGTTATCACACGAGCATAAAGGTTGCTCCATTCGAGGCCCTCTATGGCCGAAAGTGTAGATCCCCTATGTGCTGGGCTGAGGTGGGTGATACCCAGTTAGCTAAAGGACGAGTTCCTGAAAGCACTCTCACAGGTCTGGAGATCATTCAGGAAACGACAGAGAAGATCGTTCAGATTCGTGAACGATTGAAAGCCTCTAGAGACCGACAGAAAAGCTACGCGGATAAACGAAGGAAACCGTTGGAATTCCAGGTGGGCGACCGTGTTCTATTGAAGGTCTCACCCTGGAAGGGCTTGATACGCTTTGGAAAGCGTGGAAAGCTAAATCTAAGGTACATAGGGCCTTTCGAGATCCTCGCAAGAATCGGCCCTGTAGCTTACAAACTTAACTTACCACGCGAACTCAGTAACGTACATTCTACTTTCCACGTCTCAAACTTGAAAAAGTGTCTGTCCGACGAGACTCTTGTAATCCCACTCGACGAGATCGAGATCAACGAGAGCCTCAACTTCGTGGAAGAAAAAGTAGATATCATGGACCGGGAGGTCAAGCAAAAGAAACAAATCCGTATCCCGATAGTGAAGGTTCACTGGAATGCCAAGCGAGGACCTGAATTCACTTGGGAGCGAGAGGATCAGATGAAACTGAAATATCTTCTTCTTTTTACTTAGTTATTTGTAACTACTTATTTGCTTCAACTCTAATTTCGGGACGAAATTCCTTCTAACGGGGGGATGATGTGATAACCTGAAATTTCTATTATGTACAACCATTCACTTCAATAGGAGTCAAAACTGTTTTTGCTAATTTCCAAGCTTTTTGGAATAAGTTTGAGTATTTTAAGATTAGTACTTCAAGAGATAACAGGAGAGAAGATGCCCTAAGGTTTATTGTGCAACAATATTATTCCAAAACTCCAAGAGTTTGGAGTTTACGGCCTAAACAAAGGTGTTTACGGCCGTAAACCCTAAAAGAGGGTATAAATATGACACTTAGTCATTATTTATCACTTTTCACAATTTCAAGATCCAAAACTCAATTCTCTCTCAAGTATCAACGACTTTTCTTCTTGATCTTCAACATTGTAAGTGTTTCTAGCCCTAAAAAGTTGATATCTTACTTAATCTAGTGATCTAACATGATTCCATCCGTGAAATCATTCCAAAAGTCTAGATCTTCAAGTTTCACCAAGAACACCAAGAACACACACTAGTGTTCTTGGACTTTTAGCACCTTCTCAAGCTTCTACCTAGTAAGTACTTCTATCCTAGAGTATTATAGACCTTGTTACACTTCTAAACATCAAGAAAAAACCCAAGAAACCAAGGATCAAGGGTGTTTACGGTCCAAGATGTTCTTGGACCGTAAACCCCAAAAAGGGTGCCAAAGTGTGCCCTAGTCCCTTCTAAGCCTTGGAAACTAGCCTAGATCCCTTCCTTGATGTGATTAGTACTTGAAAACATCATAAAACCATAAACCATTTGGGTTTACGGCCGTAAACCCAAAGGGAAATGGTCCAAGGACCGTAAACTCCTAAAAGGAGTGAAATGGTGCCCTAATCTCTTCCTAAGGCTTAAACATGAAGTAGGAATGCTTCTTTTGATCTTTAAGGCTTCAAAACACAAAAGGGTCAAAGAAACATGAGTTTACGGCCGTAAACTCATGGGTTTACGACCGTAAACTCAATGAGTTATGGTCACAAAACCGTAAACTCAAATAAAGGGTTCCCTTGAACCCTAAACTCAATAGCAATGTCCTACAACACTTAGATGCGATCCTTAGGACTTATAGCACTTAAATAAGGTGTTTTACATGTCCTAGGATGTATTAACTTTGTTAATTAGTTGTTTAAAGACTAATTGGATACATATATGTGATATTATATGTTAACTAGGATCATCGTGTGTGTACAAGTCCTCACTTGACACCTAGCATCCTATACATTCCGTTCATCCAAACCACTCACTACATGTGAGTTCATACCCCTTAATTAACCTTTTAAATGTTTTAAATGCTTTTATGGGGGGAATACAAGTTGAACTATGATAGTTATTATATCAATCACATGTGATTAATAACTACCAAACAAGTGGATTTCTTACTTTTCAAACTGTGTTATCAAACTGTTTTACTTCAAACTGTTTTACAAACTCTTTTACATATCAAATACTTTTATTAAACTCTTTTAACTTATATTATGTGTATCTATATGGATATAATTATATAAGTAGGATTGAAAGGACTTAGGACTGATAGCTCACCTTACTTCCTGTTCCTTGTTTGGTTGTGGACTTAGGGTATTCGGGTTATTTGTCCGAAGGTCGTTTGAATCCTAGTTATATATCATGTATATGTGTATAGATATAAAAGGTTACTTCTTTCATTCAGTTCAATGCCTTTGGGTAGCAAAGGTATACAAACATGTTCATATACACAAACAACATTACTAGTAAACTATAATAGGTATAGTTTAGGAAGATACTATTACTAGAACAATGAAACATACAATGAGTCAGTTCATTCATGAGTAATACATAGTGATGAGAAACAAACATAATACATAGTGATGAGAAACAAACATAATACATAGTGATGAGAAACAAACATAATACATAGTGATGAGAAACAAACATAATACACAGTGATGAGAAACAAAATATACAAGCTAGACAGAGAAAGAACACACAATACAGCTAGCACATATATATACATATACATATACATATACATTACTTACAGATATGTGAGCCACTTAACGGGGGCATGGCACTACCTGTCATGACCCATTTTGTATCCAAAATCTCCTTAAGTGGAGAGCGTATGAGTTTGTGTATAGATCTATACTGGATTGACTATCCTACACCTTGCTGCTCGCTACAGTGGGACTCGCAAGTCTACGGGTGCCAAACGTCATTTCTTACGACGTCTTACATCGTCGTTTTACTATAGAGTCGGTAGCAGGATACAGGCCGATCACATGGTACTTTAAAATAACAACTGGTTTAAAGTAATTAGTACAACAGTAGTTACTTAATACAACACTACAGTACTATATCATTTTCCCTTTACATTTACTTTGTGATATTCACACAATAAACAATAATGTAGAAACTATATTTTTGGTTAATGATAGTCAGATTTGGGAAAATACACACTCTTACAAGAGACACACACACAGAGATACTAGATGCCTTGGTAGAAGGCTACTTTTAGTAGGAAACATAGGATTTTCTAGGAGAGTTCAAACACTTACAAACTTTTACAAAACTTATACATTACAGACTTACAAACACTTTCATATAAATACAGACACTAATATACTTATGATCTCACCAGCTTTAAAGCTGATAAACTCTTTCAAAATAACTTGTATTCTCAGGTCACCAGTAGACAGGTACCGGTGCTAGGTTTTGAGAAGATGGAGCTCGTTCAAGACTCATCTTTTATTTTTGATGTATATTTTTGGTGTCTATATAACTTGACAGAACACACTTGTATGAAATTATATTATTAATGCAATGGATGATGTTGTTGCTTGTTTACTACTTTGCATTGTTGTGATACTGAACATGACGTCCTCCACCCCCGAACGTTTCCGCCGTTCCGGTTTTGGGGTGTGACAGCAAGCAACATTCAGACAATGGAAATCTAACCAATATATTCCAATCAAACCGTTCTATCCTCTAATCAGGAATCTGTACATGCAATTCAAAGGCTCATACAATCAGGAATAACCTAAACAGGCTATCCTATCACTGACTGATCAGTACTTGTATGCAAGTCTACAAGCACATACAATAGGCATATAAGGCATCCTTCTTAGAACCTTATCCCTAATCTAGCATGCAGTTCGCATAATCATATCATAACATACCATATCATAACATGTATGGGTATCTTGGGGAAAACTTACTTGAGCTCGACTGATTGCACGCATCACACACTTTGTTCTTTTCAAAGTTCTGCTCTCTTTTCAAATTCTTTTCAAAATTCTCTTTATAAACGAGTTTTTACTTTTGAAAATTTTCATACCAAGTCCTTAGTTTGAGTTCATACACACCCGGGAGTCTGCCCAAATCCCTCAAACCAAGGCTCTGATACCAACTTGTAACATCCCAAAATTCAAGACCAAAAATTTCGTTTTAATTAAGTAATTATATAAAACCATCAGTATAAAAACATTCATATTAATATCTCATGTGAAAACCAAAGTGTCAATAATAAAAACATATTATCATAAAACCATATCAGAGTGTAATCCCAAAGATCTCATGTGCGGAAAACATATTGTGATGCGCTGCGATCAAGCCGACACCTTTCCTTTGAAACGAAGTACCTGAAACCAAAACTGTAAACCGTAAGCACAAAGCTTAGCGAGTTCCCCCATCATACCACACACCATACAATAACATACTGTCAGGCAATTCTGGGGTGCCTGACTACCCAGGTCAAGCCATTCTGGGGTGCTTGACTTACCCAGGTCAAGCCATTCTGGGGTGCTTGACTTACCCGTCGATCTATTTCGCCCGACTACCGGGGACTATTTTACCCCCTATCACTACCATATAACACACATATACTGTCAGGCAATTCTGGGGTGCCTGACTACCCAGGTCAAGCCATTCTGGGGTGCTTGACTTACCCGTCGGTCCTTACGACCGACATATGAGAACTATTTCACCTACTACTACTACCACATAATATCATAACATAAGCATACTGTCTAGCAAATTCTGGGGTGCCCGACCTACTCTTCGGTCCTAATGACCGAACTTGGGGACTATTTTCCCCCTACTACCACTATCACATATAACATATCATGCTAGCACATAAACATATCAGGTAGTAGCCAACGTAGATGAATATCACAAAGACAATCATCTAACATACAACTCCTACTGGTGGGCCGACATTGTGGCCATAGACCCATCGCTACTGGAAGGTAACTCACCTCACACTGCTGAAGTCCCACAGACTTAATCCCACACTGCTGAAGTCTCGCAGACTCAACCCCAGCTGCTGGATGACAGATTCTCGAACTGTCAACACCAAAATAACACCCAATTAATAATTGGGTTCCAATACATAACCATAAGTCCATGCTTGGGGGTAAAAGACTACTCTACCCCTAACTTGGCTTGATTCAAGCCCGAGGCCTAATCCAAATGCCCAAAAGTCCAACTATGGCTCAAAGCCCAACATATGGCCCAATTTTCCAAATTGGGCGCAACTCTCTACATGGTCTTCCCCCAAGGCCCAACATTTAATCCAGTCCGAACAATTGGCATTCAAATGCCTAATGTCTCATAATCATCAAGGCCTAAATAATGGCCCATCTACGGCCTAATTTTCCAAATTGGGCCAAAACCCCTTACATGGGCCTTACCCTAGGCCCATGCAATTATTCTAGTTCAATTGCTTGCTCTTGGATGGCCCATTACTATCCCAATCATTTAGGCCCAATAGAAAGGCCCAACTTAAGGCCCAAGTGAAATTAGGGTTTCACATAAATGATGATTAGGGTTAAGTGTTTCTCACTTAACCCATTAAGGACTTAAACCACTAAGGACTTAATCCACTAAGGACTTAATCCATTAAGTCCAATATTGCTTAGATTAATTTCTGCCAATGATTATTATTTAATATTTCAAGTTATTAAATAATTCCCGTGTGTCCCGATTAATTCCCCAAATTAGGGTTTTATTGGCATTATGGTTTTCCAAACCCTAATTAGGGTTTCCAACCCAAATACTAGCCCATTTATCAATTTGTTGGGCTTTTAGGTCAATTAGGGCTTTGTTGGGCCTATTAGACCCACTAGAATATCATTAAGCCCATTAGTCACATGCTTGGGCTCTTAGTGTTAGATAAGGTGTCTAAGTCCATAACTATTTCTGGTATGTACTTGACCCGACCCGGCATGGTCCATTTGGGTTGCATGGCACCATGCAATTGGATAAACTAAAATGAGAGAAATAACACTTATGGTTTATTAATATATTATAAGTTCTAATATATTAATAATATTATTTAATTAGTTTGATCAAGAATTAATTTAGAATTAATTAAGTGATCCAAAGATAACTAATTAAATATATGGGTAGATTATGTAAATCTTCCATATCTTATATAGTGGGCTAAGAGGCTCCATGGATTATCAAGTTGGGTTCCACCCATAGGATGCTCCATGGATGCTCCATGGGAGTTACAAACCCATTGGTCATGGAAATGAAGAGTCATGACACATTAGGGTTTACATGGTGTAACCCTAGATGTGTCAACACTATATAAGAAACCCATTCTCCACCAAAATTGGCGACACATAAGAAACAAGAGGGCTAGGCCGATTTTAGAAGTGTGTATTCTCTCTAAAGTCATTCCAAAAGCATTTGGTGTTGTGTGAAGCATTTGAAGCATCACACTTGGGGTGCTAGGCTCACAAGGTTTCAAGGATCATAAGCAACAACAAGGTAAGTTATTCTATCTTTCATGCAAGTTAAAATTTGTTCCCCATGTATGCTAGATAGGAATATAACCTTGGAATTCAACTTTGCATGATAATTAGACAAACATAGATCCAAGGTTATTAGGGTTGCATGTACACTTAGGAAGTGTTAGAATGCTCAAAACCCATCAGTGGTATCAGAGCCTAGGTTTATTTGTTGTTTTTTTTTGTGTGCAAACTGCTTGAAAAAAAAATCATTTTTCTGTTTTCTGCTCGTATGAAAGTTTGCACATTTGTCTAATTCATGATCATAATGTGTTTTGATGTTTTAAAGCTTGTTTTAGATGGTGTAATGTTTATGCTAATCCATTTACAATGGCAATTATTAAAATTACAAGTTTTTTTTAAGTGTAATTTTTGATTCTTGAAAGTGTTCATATTCATGTTCTTGAACTTATGAAGATTAGATGATCATAGGAATTGTTTGTAACCTTCATGGTAGTTTAATTCATGATCATAATGTGTTTTAATGGAGTCCATAACTTGTCCTCAAGTTATGGAAAACCAAAAGTCTCACTTTTATTAAAGCCATTAAAGGAACACGAGAGTTATAAAAATGAAGAGTCTTCATTTTTATTACTCAATTAATTCATAAGTTATAAGAAATGAAAAGTTTTGGAAGTTTACAAAACTTGCCCTCAAGTTTTGGAACATGTAAAGTCTTGATTAAAACTTTAGTTCCAACCCTTAGAATTTTAAAAGTTAAAATTCAACCCTTATACTTTATAATATTATAAGTTACTAATATATATATGTATAACGTCAAGTCGTCTTACCGCTAGTACGCCTCATTCACGAAGCCGGTCTATAAGGGGGGTATAAGGTTGTTGCCTATAAAATGGCAACTTAATGGGTGTCCACTCTCACCCACCGCTTCCTTGATCGGTGGAGGGTCGTTAGCCGAACGGGTAAGACAAGGACTTATAAATTCTCATTAAAAGTATGATGAATATTATAAAGTAACTAAATGCTTTTATTAAATTCCCAATCTTAGTTACTTTAGGAAAATGTGAATAAGGTGCTAATCCATGAAATTACACTTTACACTTTGTTTAAGTCGTTGGTGGAGCGTGTGTGGTTAACCGACACACTAACTTGGACTTAACAAGGTAGGTAAAGGGTGACTTAAGGTTTACCATAGCATCGGTGGAGCGTGTGTGGTTTACCGGCACATCGATTGAGTGATAAACCTTGAGGGTACCAAGTGATTTGCATGGTTACTTCACACCTCGTTTTGTGATCCTCGGTATCCCAGTCACAAAACTTGGAGGGCACACTCGAGATTGAAACATGCCTTTGAAAAGTTCATTGAATCTCAAAAGAATCTAGGAATTTCTAAGAACCAATTAAAAACCTAATATTTATATTTCGTTTTTCATGGTGGAAATTGGTGAATCGTCATTCACCTACCTTTCAAATATGTTATAGCTTGGATTACGGCATACCTCTTCTAAGTTATAATATATTGTGATTGGATCCTAGCCTTAATATTACATTTGGGTGTTTTATTAAGGACTCTCTTAATATCTAAACTAATCTTGTCCTCTTCTTTCAGATGTCTTCAAACAATGCTGCTTCTGGCTCTAATCCTAATGGCTCCTTTACCCTTATGAACTTGTGTGGGAAAGTCACTTTTGATGGATCCAACTTCAATGAATGGATCAGAAACATCAGGATGATTACCAGCTACGAGGACAAAGAATATCTCCTTGACAAGGAGCTTAAGGAGATTGATGAGACCATTGCAACTCCCCAGGAGATCGCTGACTTCCGGGCACATGAAAGGGATGCTACAAAAGTGGCATGCATCATGTTGGCCACCATGACATCGGAACTCCAAAAGTCCTATGAGGACTTCTACCCTTTTGAAATGCACCAAGATCTGATGGAAAGATACCATCAAAGTGCACGACAAGAGAGGTATGAAATCATATGCTCTATCATAACAACCATGATGAAGGACGGGGAATCCGTCACGAGCCACATGCAGAAAATGCAAAGGTATGTGGATCGGTTGCTGAAGCTTAATGTGAACTTCCCTGAGGAGCTTGCAATAGATATCATTTTGCACTCCTTACCATCGTGCTATGATCAATTCCGCATGACATATCACATGAATAATGAAGAGGTCACACTCAGCAAACTTCAGGGACTCCTCAAGACCGCAGAAACAGGTCTTAAGGGTAAGTCGGTTGTTAACACTCCTACTCCAAACTCCGCCCCGGTTTTGGCAATCGGGAAAGGTAGAGGGAAGAAGAGGAAGAGCTCTTCGAAGGGTACCAAGGCTAGGACCCTTGATGGCACTTCTTCAAGTGGAACCAAGAAAGGTTTTGTCACTCCTTCTTCTGACCCTAAAGAGGCTGAATGCTTCTATTGCCATGAACAGTCACATTGGAAGCGGAACTGCCCAAAGTACCAACAAGATGTGAAGGATGGGAAAGTTAAACCCAACCATGCAGGTATTTACACTATCTTATCTAATAACTCACCCCATTCTAACTCTTGGGTCCTTGATACCGGTTGTGGTATTCATATCTGTTCTGATTTGCAGGGACTAAGAAGAAGTGAGAATGTGGAGCATGGAAGAATAAACTTAATCATGGGTAATAGGAAAGCTTTACTTGTCACCAAGATTGGAGTTTATACTTTATCGCTAAGTAGTGGGTTTAGTTTAGATTTGAATAAATGTTGTTATTCGCCAGAAATGGCAAGAAATATTATTTCCTTTCATGCATTGTATAAACAAGGTTTCACCTTTTCATTTGATAATGAAGTTGGTTCGATTAATGCTTTCTTTAATAATGTTCTTTATTTTAAAGCATTATCTTGTGATGGTGTGTATGAAACTGTATCTGTGGTTGATAACTTAGGAAATAATGTATTGTGTATTGATTCTGTTAATGATAATAACTTGGATAAAGCATCATTATGGCATTGTTGTCTTGGACATATAAGCAAGAAACGCATAGGCCAACTCCAAAAGGATGGAGTATTGGAGTCATTTGACCTAAAGTCAGATGATAGTTACGAATCATGCTTACTTGGAAAAATGACAAAGTCACCCTTCACAGGTTCTTGTGAGAGGGGTGAAGGTTTGTTGGATCTTATACACACGGATGTGTGTGGGCCCTTCAAACATGCCACAAGGGATGCTAATCGTTATTATTTGACTTTTACTGATGATTACAGTAGATATGGATATGTCTACTTAATCAAGCATAAGTCAGAGACTTTTGAGAGGTTTAAAGAGTTTAAACAGGAAGTCGAGAATCAATTGGGCAGGAACATTAAAATGCTTCGATCCGATCGAGGTGGTGAGTATCTTAGTTCAGAGTTCCTCGACTATCTTAGGGAATGTGGGATTGTCTCACAATTGACACCTCCCAGGACACCGCAGTTGAATGGTATAGCTGAGAGGCGTAATCGAACCTTGTTGGATATGGTTCGTTCCATGATGAGTCGAGCTTCGCTACCAATCTCATTTTGGGGGTATGCCTTAGAGACTGCTGCCCATATCCTTAATCTAGTTCCCACAAAGAAAGTTGCCAAAACTCCTCATGAGATGTGGACTGGTAAAGTACCCAAACTAGACCACATTAAGATTTGGGGTTGCGAGGCTTTCGTGAGACGTGAGACTCATGATAAGCTCGAACCTCAAAGTGAGAGGTGTATTTTCATCGGCTACCCACATAAATCCTTTGGTTACCTCTTCTACAGACCTAGTGAGAATGTGGTATTTGTAGCTAGGAGGGCTTTCTTTCGAGAGAGAGAGTTCATAAGCCAAGGAGACAGTGGGAGGCAAGTTGACCTTGAAGAAATTCAAGAGTCAAGTGGTGAAGGAACTTCAAACCCTAGAACTCAACTTGAGGAGGAAACTTCCGTTGAGCCAATTGACAAGTCTGTACCTCTGAGGCGTTCCACAAGGGTTAGGAATGCACCTGAGCATTACTATGGATTCCATATTACTGCGGAAGGTGATACACTTATCAGTGATGAGACACTGATAGGTCTGGATGAACCTAACAGTTACGTGGAAGCCATGGCAGGCCCTGAGTCAGCCAAGTGGAAAGAGGCAATGGACAGCGAGATACAGTCCATGTATGACAATCAAGTTTGGAACTTGGTTGAGAATGTACCAGGTCGTAAGACTGTAGGGTGCAAATGGATCTTCAAGAAGAAGACCGACATGGATGGTAATGTACACACTTATAAGGCACGACTGGTTGCAAAGGGTTTCTCACAAACTCCGGGAGTTGATTATGATGAGACCTTTTCTCCAGTGGCCAAGATTAAGTCTATTAGGGTTCTGTTAGCCATAGCCGCATTTCATGACTATGAAATATGGCAAATGGATGTCAAAACCGCTTTCCTTAATGGAAAGTTGGCTGAGGATGTTTACATGAGTCAGCCAGAGGGTTTTGTCAACATAGAGTACCCTAATAGAGTGTGTAAGCTTGAGAAATCCATTTATGGGTTAAAGCACGCACCTCGCAGATGGAATCTTTGCTTTGATGAGAAAGTCAAGGAATTTGGCTTTTCTAGGAGTGAAGATGAATCTTGTGTATATGTCAAGGCTAGTGGGAGTATAGTTAGCTTTTTGGTATTGTATGTGGATGACATACTACTCATAGGAAATGACATCCCAACTCTGCAGGAAGTTAAGTCCTGGCTTGGGAAGTGTTTCTCTATGAAGGACCTAGGAGAAGTTGCCTATATTCTAGGGATAAGGATCTTGAGAGACCGGAGTAAAAGACTAATTGGACATAGTCAGAGTACTTACTTGGATAAGGTGTTGAAGAGATTCGGCATGCAGGACTCCAAGAAAGGAGAGTTACCCATCCAGAGTAATGCCAGATTGAGTAAGACACAAAGCCCTAGTACTGAGGCTGAGATAGCAGAAATGAGTCGAAGACCTTATGCTTCGGCTGTAGGATCGATCATGTATGCTATGACGTGTACTCGACCTGATGTAGCCTTTGCTTTGAGCATGGTTAGCAGGTATCAGGGGAACCCTGGCAAGGCACACTGGACTGCGGTAAAGAATATCCTCAAGTACCTACAGAGGACTAAGGATTGGGTCCTTACCGTCGGTGGGAGTAAAGAATTGAGAGTTGTAGGGTATAGTGATGCTAGCTTTCAGACTGATAGGGATAATTTCCGCTCTCAGTCAGGCTGGGTCTTTACCTTAAATGGAGGAGCAATTTCTTGGAAGAGTTCCAAGCAAGAGACAGTGGCTGATTCAACTTGCGAATCAGAGTATATAGCAGCTAGCGAGGCAGCAAAGGAGGCGATATGGCTGAAGAACTTCATTGGAGACCTTGGAGTTGTACCAGCTATTAAAGAGCCAATGGAAATTTTCTGTGATAGTGAAAGTGCAGTTGCCTTAGCCAAGGAACCAAGGGATCACGGGAGATCCAGACACATCGACAGAAAATACCATTTCATCAGACATCGAATAGAAGAAGGACTCCTCGTGGCAA
This sequence comes from Lactuca virosa, assembly GCF_052849685.1. Taxonomy (NCBI): domain Eukaryota; kingdom Viridiplantae; phylum Streptophyta; class Magnoliopsida; order Asterales; family Asteraceae; genus Lactuca; species Lactuca virosa. Next base: position 134,726,026 of record NC_136430.1, read on the forward strand.
AGAGGGTATCATCGGATGAGAATCCAGCAGATCCCCTCACGAAGGGACTGACTCGGGTTAAGCATCTCCAGCATGCTCGGAGCATAGGGCTGAAGGATGATATTAGATTTAGTAGTTAGATAACCTTAAAATTTGTAAAGTGTAATTGACATTAGATGATGAATAAAAGGTGTTTTATTTATGAGTAAAGTGTTGCTATCTCTTGTCGATCGTTTACTATATTTCTTTTGCATGTTTTGACTTCCAGAATAATTATGTTTGGTATATCATATTATTCGAACCTCCACAGTCGGTCATATGTCGGAAGTAGGTATGAATCAAGACTGTCATGATTGGTTGCAGAGGTCTAAGTTGTTGGACATGGCTACAACACTCATGAGTGCTCATAAGTTCTGAGCATTGGACTCAACCCACGCTCACTATGGAATTTATCTCGAGTGATCGTGAGACGGTAATATCATATAAGTCTTCAAACCTAGAGATATGATTTGTTACTTATAAGTTGGTTATGCATTGATTGTACGTTAACGCATTGGTAACTCGATGTTATAAAACGTGCTTTTGTGTATAATTCAATGAGTGGTAGAACAAACATATGAGTCGAAGTTTATCTGTTCCTTTTTGGATTAGAAGCTGATATCTGGGCCCCTCGATGATTTTGTTTTGACCTATGTATCGGGCCCGGTCAGAACTAAGTTGATGTGTTCAATTAAGTTCTTTGTCAAACAAATCGGAAATCGGGAAACAAACTGCTGGACAATAAGTAAGACATTGTTCCATGTATTTGTCCGGCTGATATCTAGAACAGAGGATTATATTATCACTTATCTTAAATGGCGTATCATCATCTTCTCAGTTTCGAGAGACCTTGAAAGAGTTACGATTGCCGATCGGTTCCTGAAGTATTGCAGTTATAGTTATTAGACTTATCCAAGTGGGAGACTGTTGGATAAGGTGTCTAAGTCCATAACTATTTCTGGTATGTACTTGACCCGACCCGGCATGGTCCATTTGGGTTGCATGGCACCATGCAATTGGATAAACTAAAATGAGAGAAATAACACTTATGGTTTATTAATATATTATAAGTTCTAATATATTAATAATATTATTTAATTAGTTTGATCAAGAATTATTTAGAATTAATTAAGTGATCAAAAGATAACTAATTAAATATATGGGTAGATTATGTAAATCTTCCATATCTTATATAGTGGGCTAAGAGGCTCCATGGATTATCAAGTTGGGTTCCACCCATAGGATGCTCCATGGATGCTCCATGGGAGTTATAAACCCATGGGTCATGGAAATGAAGAGTCATGACACATTAGGGTTTACATGGTGTAACCCTAGATGTGTCAACACTATATAAGAAACCCATTCTCCACCAAAATTGGCGACACATAAGAAACAAGAGGGCTAGGCCGATTTTAGAAGTGTGTATTCTCTCTAAAGTCATTCCAAAAGCATTTGGTGTTATGTGAAGCATTTGAGGCATCACACTTGGGGTGCTAGGCTCACAAGGTTTCAAGGATCATAAGCAACAACAAGGTAAGTTATTCTATCTTTCATGCAAGTTAAAATTTGTTCCCCATGTATGCTAGATAGGAATATAACCTTGGAATTCAACTTTGCATGATAATTAGACAAACATAGATCCAAGGTTATTAGGGTTGCATGTACACTTAGGAAGTGTTAGAACGCTCAAAACCCATCACTTAGGTCCATTAAGCTTCATTGGGTCCATTAGGGCTCACAAGGCCCATTAGGGTTTCAAGCACCCCAAACGAATCAAACTCAACGAGGCAAGCACACCGCCACCCGACACGACGGCCGGTGGCGGCAGGAGGCGGCAGCCACCACCCTACGGTGGTGGTTTGAGATTTCTATTATTCCAGTTTTTACAAGTTACAATGAACTCACGAGAAAAACACACACACACACTATACTAAATAAACACACACCCGCAACCACCCTTATGGTGGTACACGGTGGCAGCCACTACCTTATGGTGGTGGTGGTGGCTTTTCCGACTAAACAAACCGCAACAACCTAATGAAAATCGAACGCAACAGATCAGTTTGAATACACATCCAAATATAACTCGTAGCAATGGCTGGTGGTGTCAAGATCCGACAGGAGGCGGCGGCAGTGGTGATTTTACGATGAAAGAAAAGAAAAGAAGAAGGAGGATGGCAGAAAAGATGGCGACGGACACCCTGGCCGTCACGTCGTCGACTGCTCTTCGTCGGAAGACACACGTTGCTACGCTTGGTGGCTCGACTGGCCGGAAAAACTAGCGACACGGGTGTTGGAGGCTGAGAGGAGAACACGAGGTGGCAGTTGGCACACTGAGAGCTTCCTGATCGTTCCTGGCCCGCGCGACAACGACCTCCGCTTCAATCTTCGATTTTCGTCGGCTCCTCCGGTTGCGCACAACGTCATCGACAGCAGGCTCGGTATCTTGGTGGCGGCTGGGGAGTTCCTTGAAGGTGGCTTTGGACCGGAGATAGAGGCAACAACAACTTCGTGGAGGTGGCTTCGGTGGTCACCGGTCTCGACCGTGGTGGTGTGATGCCGGAGGTGAAGAAGAAGGTGGCGGCGTCGGAGGCAAGGAAAGGGGTGACGACTGCCTCTCATATTAGGGTTAGGGTTGTTGATTCCTTAAATACCCGCTTCCATTAAAAGTTTTCCATAACGATAGAATCGGTCCCTCCTTTCACCTTTTCTTTAAAATTCAGCCCCAATTTTACCATTTAAACCCTGCCCTCTTAAACCTTTACAAATTAAGTCCGAGATTTACAAAACAACCCCCATCTTCTAAAATCTTTACAAAACTAATCCATAATTTACAAAACCACCCATTGCTTGACAAATTCTTTTCAATTAAGGTCCAAAATTTACCCTTCAGCCCTCAACTTCTAGATTTATGACAATTAGCCCTTCGAGACAATCCTTTTATATATAATTATTTAGTTTAGGGCTATTATTCATTCATTAATTTGTTTATTTATTTAATAAATAAACAGGGTGTTACACTCGAAGCATATCTTCCAGTGTTTGAATGGTTCGCTCACTTTGGCCGTCGGTCTGGGGGTGGTAGGCAGTACTCATATCAAGTTGGGTTCCCATTGTTTTTTGGAGTAACTGCCAAAATCGTGAGGTGAATCTACTATCTCGATCAGAGATGATAGATATCGGCACTCCATGAAGTCTCACCACCTCCTTTATGTAGATCCTGTTGGATTAGTGTCTAAGCCTGTAACTATATTTGGTATGTACTTGACCCGGTTATGCATGGTCCTTTTGGGTTGCCTTCACCAAAGCAACTTGACAAGGTGATTTAAACAAAGAGAGAGGATATTATGGTTTATTAATGTATTATAAGAATAATATATTAAAGGAGAAATCATAATTATTTAATTAGTATTAGTCATAAATTAATTAGGAATTAATTTGGTGACTAAAAGAGATTAATTAAATAAAGGGGCATAAACCGTCAAGTGTGTGATAGTTGAGTTTTGGGCTGGGAAACCTAATGGAATAAGGGGGAATGAAATTATGATGAAGGATCATGATATTTTCGTCTAAGGCCTTATTCCAGAAGGTTCCTTGGGCTGCTTGGTGAATAAGTTGTCCATTAGGGTTTTAGACTGAAACCCTAGGAGCCTACAGTATAAATAAGACCCATAGGCTTCAATTTTCGGCCACTTGCTTCCCAAGAGAAACCCTAGGCCGAAATTAAGCATCCTCCCTCCTCTCTCATAGTTTCCTTCTTGCTTGTGGTGTTTGTAAGCCATTAGAGGAGTTACAATTGTGACTCTAAGCTCCAAGAAAGAAGATTCAAGCTTCCATTGAAGAGGTAAACATCTAGATCTGATGTTATATGTTAATTTCGAAATTATGTTTGCTAGATTAGGGTTTATAAGTCTTGGATTCATTGCATGTACAATAGAGCAACCTAGATCCAAGCATTAGGGTTTGTATGAGCACATAGGAATGTTCTTATGTATAAAACCCATCAGTGGTATCAGAGCCTTGATTGGTTTTTTGTTGTATGTGATGCAATTGTCGTTTTTCTGCTGAAAATCTTTTTTCTTGCCTCTGCCTGACTCAACTCGGCAAGTCAGTATCTGGACTCGGCGAGTTGGCCCTACTCAGCGAGTCCAGTGAGTGACTCGGCGAGTCGGAGCATCAGACAGAGTATGTTTCGGGATTTACTTGCTGTTTTGCTGTAGGATTGATGCCAAAATCGTTTTTTGATAATAAAATCCGAATTTTATTATATGCAAATGATTATCCTTACCAAAACAAAAGATAATTTCAAATCTTTTGAATAATAGTTTCTTTATATGATAAATATGGATTATTTAAATTATTTGGTAATTATCTTGTGACTAAAATTGGATTAGGTCAAATATAGATAATCATAAAATAAATTGTTTAATTTATCTTATTTGTTATTTAATCCCTTGTGTTTTGAAAAGTTCAAAACTTGTCCTCAAGTTTTGAAATTTAAATTTTATGATTAAAAGTTTAATTTTGAATGATTTAAATTTCAAACCCTTAGAATTTTACAAGTTTAAAATTCAACCCTATACTATTATATTATTACAAGATTAATTAATATATATGTATAAGAATAAGCTAGTCTTATCGTTAGTAGGCCTCATTCACGAAGCCAGTCTATAAGGTGGGTATAAGGTTGCTGCCTATAAAATGGCGCTTAATGGGTGTACACTCACACCCACCGCTTGCTTGACTGGTGGAGGGTCGTTAGCCGAACAGATAGGATATGGCACTTAATTCCTCATTATAAGTATAATGAATATTGCAAAGTAACTACATTGTTTTTCAAATTCCCAATCTTAGTTACTTTAGGGTAAAATGTGAAAATTGATGCTATTCCATATAATTACACTTTATACCCTTGTCGAACGTTAGTGGAGTGTGCGTGGCTAACCGGCACACTAATTTGGGATTGACATTGGTGGCGAAGGGTGGCTCGATGTTTATCATAGATCAATGGAGCGTGCGTGACTAACCGGCACATTGATTAGGTAATAGAGACATTGAGTGCACCATGTTGATTCGCATGGTTATTCACAACTTCTTTGCGATCCTCGGCATCCCAGTCGCAAATTTGAAGTGCATATCGAGATTTAAACATGCCATTGAAATGTTCAATGAATCTCAAAAGAAATCTAGGAATTTTCAAATACATTTAAAACTTAATCTCTTTTCGTTTTTCATGGTGAAAATTAGTGAATCGTCATTCACTTACCTTCAAATTATTTACTTTTAGATTACGGCATCCGTTTTCTAAGTTGTAAATAATGTTGTTGGATCCTAGCCCTAATTTCTCATTTGGGTGTTTAATTGGGGATTCAATTCTAATCAAACTTTGTTCCTTTCTATTTTAGATGTTTAACGCAAACGCAACCAACAACGCTTCTGGGTCATTCTCGCTGATGAACCTATGTCAAAAGGTGACATTTGATGGGGCGAATTTCAACGAGTGGATAAGATACATTCGCATGATAACTCGCTACTCGGACAAAGAATATGTCCTCGATGAGAAACTAGAAAAGATCAACCCAGAAGTTTCTACTCCTGAAGAGATGGCCGCCTTTGAGGCCCACGAGCGTGATGCTATGAAAGTTCATTGCATCATGCTGGCCACCATGAACCTTGAACAACAAAAGTCCTATGAGGACATGTATCCATACGAGATGCACCAAGATTTGCTGGATAGGTACCACCAAAGCGCGAGGCAAGAGCGCTATGAGATCATTACCAACATGATCACCGCTAGGATGGGCAGTGGAGAATCCCTAACCACTCATTTGCAAATGATGCAAAGGTATGTTGATTGTCTTCTCAAACTTAATGTTAAGTTTGATGAGGATTTGGCTATCGACATCATCCTCCACTCCTTGCCTTCCTGCTACAACCAGTTCAGAATGACCTACCATATGAATAAGGAAGAGGTCACCCTGAGTAAACTTCAAGGGCTCCTGAGGACTGCTGAGAGCAACCTCAAGGACAAATCTATTGCATCATCCTCTACTGTAGCTGCTCCTGTGTTGGCAATTGGCCAAGGAAAGGGTAAAAAGAGGAAGGCTCCTTCTAAGAGCCACCAAAAGGGTAAGACCCAAGATGGTTCCTCTTCTAGTGGGACCAAAGCAGGTTCTGTTAAGCCCTCTTCTGACCCCAATGAAGCAGAGTGCTTCTACTGCCACCAGAAGGGCCACTGGAAACGAAGCTGCCCTAAATATCTGCAAGATATTAAGGATTGGAAGATAAAGCCCACCTTTGTAGGTATGTATTTAATTAAATCTAATAACTCATCACTTGCTACTTCATGGGTCCTTGATACTGGATGTGGTTTCCATATTTGTTCTGATTTGTAGGGGCTAAGAAAAAGTAGGGAAGTGGAGCATGGGAGAATAAACTTGGTCATGGGAAACAAGAAGTCGTCACCAGTAACCAAGATCGGAGTTTATTCTTTAGTGTTGAGTAATGAGTTAGGACTAGATTTAGATAATTGTTGCTATTCGCCAGATATGGAAAGGAACATCATTTCTTTTCATGGATTATATAGACAAGGTTTCAGATATTCATTTGATAATAGTAATGGTTCTATTAATGTTTATTTGAATGGTGTTTTTTTATTTCAATGCATTACCTTGTAATGGGATTTATGAATCTGTGTTGATTGTAGATAATTTAGGAAATGATGTCTTGAATATTGATTCGTCCAATAGTTTGGGCAAAGCATGCTTGTGGCATTGTCGCCTTGGCCATGTTAACAAGAAATGCATAGCCCAACTCCAAAAGGATGGAGTCTTGGAGTCATTCGACCTTAGGGACGATGACGTGTGTGAATCTTGTTTAATTGGGAAGATGACCAAGTCACCCTTTACCGGTACATGTGAAAGGGGTCAGGGTGTATTGGATCTCATACATACTGATGTATGTGGACCCTTTAGATCCACCACAAGGGACGCTTGTCGCTTCTACGTGACTTTTACAGATGATTATAGCAAATATGGATATATATATATATATATATATATATATATATATATATATATATATATATATATACTTAATCAAGCAAAAGTCAGAAACCTTTGAAAAGTTCAAAGAGTTTAAGAATGAAGTAGAGAATCAGTTGGGCAGGAAAATCAAGATGCTGTGATCTGATCGAGGAGGAGAGTACCTAAGTCTTGAGTTTCACGACTATCTAAAAGAATGCGGAATAGTTTCGCAATTGACGCCTCCTAGAATGCCACAATTGAATGGTGTGGCTGAGAGACGTAATCGAACCTTGTTGGACATGGTTCGTTCTATGATGAGTCGTGCTTCGTTATCAATCTCATTCTGGGGGTATGCCTTAGAGACTGCCGCCCATATCCTTAACTTAGTTCCCACCAAGAAGGTTGCCAAAACACCTCATGAGATGTGGACAGGGAAAGCTCCCTCGTTAGCACATATCAAGGTTTGGGGTTGTGAAGCTTTCGTAAGATGAGAAACTCACGACAAGTTAGAACCTCGTAGTGAGAAGTGTTATTTCATCGGTTATCCACATAAGTCTTTTGGCTATCTCTTCTATAGACCAAGTGACAATGTTGTCTTTGTTGCTAGGAGAGGGGTTTTCAGAGAAAGAGAACTCATAAGTCAAGGAGACAGTGGGAGTCAGATTGACCTTGAAGAGCTTCAAGAGTCAGGAGATGAAGGAACCTCTGACACTGGCGTTCAACCCGAGGAGGAAACTCCTTTTGAACCAATTGACCAATCCTTACCTCTTAGACGTTCGATTAGAGTTATTGTTCCACCCCAGTTTTATGGTTTCCATATTACTACTGACGGGGATACGTTTATTAGTGATAGTACACTAATAAATCTGGACGAACCTAATAGCTACAAGGAAGCCATGGCAGGCCTAGAGTCTGCTAAATGGAAAGAGGTAATAGACAGCGAGATTTAGTCCGTGTATGACAACCAAGTTTGGAATTTGGTTGATAATGTACCAGGTCGTAAGACAGTCGGGTGCAAGTGGATCTTCAAGAAGAAGACAGACATGAATGGGAAAGTGCACACTTATAAAGTGCGATTGGTCGCGAAGGGCTTTACTCAAACTCCTGGAGTTGACTATGATGAGACCTTCTCGCCAGTTGCCAAGATAAAGTCTATTAGGGTAATGCTCACAATAGTTGCATTTCATGATTATGAAATCTGGCAGATGGACGTAAAAACCACTTTCCTAAATGGGAAGTTGGTTGAGGATGTTTACATGAATCAGCCAGAGGGTTTTGTCGATGCGAAGCATCCAAATAGAGTGTGCAAGCTTGAGAAATCCATTTATGGATTGAAGCAAGCATCTCGCAGATGGGATCTTTGTTTTGACGAGAAGGTCAAAGAGTTTGGTTTTCTGCGAAACGAAGATGAGTCATGTGTGTATGTCAAGGCCAGTGGGAATATAGTGAGCTTCCTCGTATTGTATGTCGATGACATACTACTCATAGGAAACGACATCCCAACCTTGCAGGAGGTCAAGTCCTGGCTTGGGAAGTGTTTCGCTATGAAGGACCTTGGAGAAGCTGCATATATTCTGGGAATAAGGATAGTGAGAAACAGAAGTAAGAGACTGATAGGACTCAGTCAGGATACATACTTGGAAGAGGTACTAAAGCGTTTTAGTATGGAAAATTCCAAGAAAGGGGAGTTGCCAATCCAAAGCAATACCAAGTTGAGTAAGACTCAATGCCCGAGTACAGAGGCAGCAATAGCTGATATAAGTCGAGTACCTTACGCTTCCGCAGTTGGATCTATCATGTACGCTATGACTTGTACTCGCCCTGATGTGGCCTTCGCTTTGAGCATGGTCAGCATATATCAAGGGAACCCAGGTAGAGTACATTGGATTGCTGTCAAGAATATTCTTAAGTACCTGCGAAGGACCAAGGAATGGTTTCTAGTCCTCGGTGGGAGTGATGACTTAAGGGTGTGAGGGTACAGTGACGCTAGCTTCCAGACGTATCGGGATAATTACCGATCACAGTCGGGCTGGGTCTTTACCCTGAACGGAGGAGCAGTGACTTGGAAAAGTTCCAAGCAAGAGACCGTAGCTGATTCAACGTGTGAATCAGAGTACATTGTGGCAAGCGAGGCGTCAAAGGAGACTATATGGTTGAAGAACTTCATTGGAGACCTTGGAGTTGTGCCATCCATAAAGGAGCCCATGGAAATTTTCTGTGATAATGAAGGAGCGGTTTCCTTAACTAAGGAACCAAGGGATCATGGCAGATCTCGACATATCGACAGGAAATGCCATTTTATTAGACATCGGGTAGAAGAGGGACTCCTCGTTGTGAAGAGGGTATCGTCGGAAGATAACCCAACGGATCTCCTTACGCAGGGACTGAGTAGGGTCAAGCATTTGAAGCACACTAGGAGCGTTGGGCTAAAGGACGATATTAGTTTAGATTAGATAGGTAGGAAACTTGTAATAGATAATTTTGTATTCAACATTTGATGATTAAATAAAGGTGTGTTATTTATAAGAAAGTTATTATCTTGTGTTGATTATTTATGTATTGTTTTGATTTTGCATGTTTTGACTTCCTGAATAATAAGATTATTCGAACGGTCCACAATCGCTCATATGTTGGAAGTAGATATGAAAGAAGATTGTCATGAATTTGTTTGTAGATTGTCTAAAAGTTTTTAGACATAGCAAAGGTTTGTTATAAAGTTTATGAGAGCTTATGAAATATGTTTTGAGCATTGGAATAAACCCGCACTTGCTAGTATCACTTCATGAAAGTTATCACAAGTGATCGCAAGATGATAATATCATATAATCTTTAAACCTAGAGATATGGTTGTTGTTTGCTAGTTGATTATACATTGATAATGCGAAACCGCATCAGTAACTTGATGTTATAAAACACATTATTGTGTGTGACTTAGCTAGTAAATGATAAAAGCATATAAGTCGAAGTTTTTCTGTACCTTTTATTCTAAGAGAATAAAAGCGATATCTTGGCCACTCGATGATTTAGTTTGACTTATGTGTCGGGCCCGGTCAGAATGAAGTTGATGTGTTCAACTAAATTCTATGTCAAATAAATCGAAAATCAAGGAACAAAATGTTAGACAATAAGTATTGTTAGCATGATATCTAGAACAGAGGATTATACGATCCCTTATCTGAAGGACCGGATTTTGATCAGAGTTGACAGAAGCGTATAAGAGCTACGATTGCTAACCGGATTCTGAAGTCATATATGAGATATAGTTACTAGACTTATCCAAGTGGGAGACTGTTGGATTAGTGTCTAAGCCTGTAACTATATTTGGTATGTCCTTGACTCGGTTATGCATGGTCCTTTTGGGTTGCCTTCACCAAAGCAACTTGACAAGGTGATTTAAACAAAGAGAGAGGATATTATGGTTTATTAATATATTATAAGAATAATATATTAAAGGAGAAATCATATTTATTTAATTAGTATTAGTCATAAGTTAATTAGGAATTAATTTGGTGACTAAAAGAGATTAATTAATTAAAGGGGCATAAACGTCAAGTGTGTGATAGTTGAGTTTTGGGCTGGGAAACCTAATGGACTAAGGGGGAACGAAATTACGATGAATGATCATCATATTTTCGTCCAAGGCCTTATTCTAGAAGGTTCCTTGGGCTGCTTGGCGAATAAGCTGTCCATTAGGGTTTTAGACTCAAACCCTAGGAGCCTACAATATAAATTAGACCCATAGGCTTCAATTTTCGGCCACTTGCTTCCCAAGAGAAACCCTAGGCCGAAATTAAGCATCCTCCCTCCTCTCTCATAGTTGCCTTCTTGCTTGTGGTGTTTGTAAGCCATTAGAGGAGTTACAATTGTGACTCTAAGCTCCAAGAAAGAAGATTCAAGCTTCCATTGAAGAGGTAAACATCTAGATCTGATGTTATATGTTAATTTCGAAATTATGTATGCTAGATTAGGGTTTATAAGTCTTGGATTCATTCCATGTACAATAGAGAAACCTAGATCCAAGAATTAGGGTTTGTATGAGCACATAGGATTGTTCTTATGTGTAAAATCCATCAGATCCGTGTTAGCCTTTCCATTTTATATGTTTCTTTTATTGGTAGAAAATGAACGGATTTAGTCAACCGATCGACAATCACCGAAATGGCATCCAGTCCGTCAACCGATTTAGGCAATTTGGTTATAAAATCCATTGTTATTCGTTCCCATTTCCACTCGGGTATCACTCGTTGTTGTAATAATCCCAAGGGCTTCTGATATTCTACCTTAACCTTTGCGCAAGTCAGGCACTTGCTCACGTAGGTAGCAATCTCCGCTTTCATGTTCGGTCACCAATAATGTTGTTTGATATCCAGGTACATCTTATCGGGACCCGGATGGACGGAGTACCGTGTCTTGTGCGCTTCATTCATGACTACGTCTCTGAACCCTCCAAATTTTAGGATCCAGGTCTGGTCCATGAGATAGTGTGCTCCGTCCTCCTTGATTGCGAGATTCTTGTCCATCCCACATAAAGCTTCGCTTGCAGCGTTTTCCGGATTCAAGGCTTCTAGTTGAGCCTCTTTGATTTGTGAAGACAAGTGGGAATGGACGGTCATTGTCAGTTTTTTTACTCGGCGGCCCGAGTAGTCCTTTCTGCTTAAGGCATCGGCCACCACGTTAGCCTTGCCGGGATGGTACTTGATCTCACATTCGTAGTCGTTGAGCAGCTCGAACCATCTTCGCTGCCTCATGTTTAATTCATTTTGATTTAGAATGTGATGGAGGCTTTTGTGGTCTGTGTAAATTTTGCACTTAGTTACATAGAGATAGTGCCTCCAAATTTTCAAAGCAAAGACCACCGCTCCTAGCTCGAGGTCGTGGGTAGTATAATTCACCTTGTGGTTTTTTAGTTGCATGGACGCGTAAGCAATCACCTTTCCACGCTGCATTAGCACGCAACCCAAACCTTGGTTGGAGGTGTCGTAATACACTACGAAATATTTTGTTCCCTCTGGCAGAGTCAAGAGCGGAGCACTGTAGAGGGCCTGCTTCAGAGTTTGGAAAGCAGCTTCTTGTTTTGCATCCCAGTTAAAGGGTACACCTTTTTGGGTGAGAGCGGTGAGGGGCTTGGCGATCTTGGAGAAAATTTGAATGAACCTTCTATAATAACCAGCAAGGCCCAAGAATTGCCTGATCTCCATTGGTATCATTGGGGTTGCCCAGCCCTCAATAGATTTGTTCTTGGAAGGGTCTACATGTATCCCTTCTTCACTGACTACGTGTCCCAAGAAATCCACCCTGCGAATCCAGAACTCGCATTTGGAGAATTTTGCGTACAACTTCTCCGCCCTTAGAGTTTCCAAGACCTGCCTTAGATGTTGACTGTACTCTTCCTGACTTCATGAATAAACAAGTATGTCATCGATGAAGACGATTATAAAGTTGTCGAGGAATGGTCGGCAGACTCCGTTCATGAGGTCCATAAATGTTGCAGGTGTATTCGTTAGACCGAAGGGCATTACCACGAACTCAAAATGTTCGTAGCGAGTTCAGAAGGCAGTTTTGGGGATAACTTCTTCTCGGACCTGTAGTTGGTGATATCCAGACCTTAGATCTATCTTGGAAAAGTAACTGGCTCCTTGGAGCTGGTCGAATAGATCATCAACCCGAGGGAGTGGGTATCGGTTCTTGATAGTGAGCTTGTTTAACTCCCAATAATCGATGCACATTCTGAAAGATCCATCCTTCTTCTTTACAAACAAGACTCGAGCTCCCTAGGGTGAGAAGCTTGGTCTTATAAATCCTTTTCCTAGGAGTTCGCTTAATTGGCTTGATAACTCCTCCATTTCCACAGGGGCTAACCTATAGCGTGACTTGGCAATTGATGTGGCTCTAGGTATCAGGTCAATCCGAAATTCAACCTGTCTCTCGGGAGGTATCCCAGGGAGATCTTACATAAATATGTCTGGAAATTTGCGCACCTCCGTAATATCGTTGATGTTCTTTTCCTCTTTTTGTTTGTCCAATACGTGGGCTAGAAAGGCATGATTTTTCTTGTGCAGACACTTTTGTGCCTTGATGCATGATATGAGACGAAGGTTTGGGCCAAGTTTATCGCCGTAAATAATTAATGTTTCATTGGTGGGTAAATGAAGGCGAACGACCTTCTCGTGGCACATAATATCGGCATGGTGGGGCTTAACCAGTCCATACCGATAATCACATCAAAACTTCGAATATTAACCGGCATCAAGTCGATTGAAAATGAGTGGTTATTTAGTGTTAGTGTGCACCCTATGTAAATGTCCTTGGTTGTTTCATTCTTCCCATTAACCATCTCCACCGTGAAGGCTTCACTTAGCTTTTGGGGTTTTTAATTTAGTAGGTGTTTGAATTTATGACTTATGAAACTCCGCTCAGCCCCACTATTGAATAAAATGCATGCGTAAGTGTTGTTGAGGGGTAACGTACCAGTTACTACAGACGAATCTCGTACCACCTCACCCTGCCCCAACGTTAGGACCTTGCCGGATCCCCCGACACCCTGGTTGTTGGCTTTTGGGAAATTTTGCTTGAAATGACCAGCCTCCCCACATCCGTAACATGTGCGGCTGGCTCTAACATTGTCGGGTTGAGGGTTGTTTTGTTGTGGAGGCGTTCTGCAATATCGGGCTGTGTGCCCTTTTCTATTGCAGTTTGTACATTAGAAGTCCTTGCATGCCCCGCCATGATGGAAACTACACTTGTCACACTTTGGGTAGGAACCTGCATAGAGTCTTGTAGGTGCTGGTGTGGTTGTTGTGGTTGCAACTGGGGTTTGTGTGGTCGGAGTAGTAGCAGCGTGAACTGCTACTGTTTGTTGTTTCTTTGAAGAATCTGAAGCTTGTCCCCCTTTTGTTTTACCTCCTTTGTTTCTCTTGTTGCTGTCTTCCTTCTTGGTCTCTGTATCTGGAATCTTGGTCCCCTTCTTGTTCCTATGATCATACAGCTTTTGGCCAAGCGCTTTTCACTATCGAACATTTCAGGGTTGGAAACTATTACATTTCCCTGAATTGGAGGAGTTAACCCCCAAATAAAGCGTTTGATTTTCTTGCCTTCGGAGGTCATCATCTCTGGGCACAGAAGTGCCAGTTCACTGAATCTAGCAATATAGGCTTCAACATCGGAGTTTTGTACAGTAACGTTCTAGAGTTTTTGTTTAAGCTTTTGTACTTCCCCGCGAGGGCAGTACTCAACCAACATCATTGTCTTGAGATCCTCCCAAGACATAGCGTTCGCAACTGGAAGAGTTAAGGCCTTGACATGGCCATTCCACCATGATAAAGCCCAATCAGCAAACGTACATATAGCAAACCTCACCTTGCTTTCTTCCGGACAATCACAAATTTCAAAGATGGATTCAGTTTTATCAAACCATCGTGTTAAAGCTATCAATCCACTGGTTCTGTTGAAAGTTCTGGGTTTCGCATTGGTAAAATCTTTATAGGTGCAGGTTCTTGTAGGTCCTTGATTGACTCCATGATTGGAACTTCCAGTTCCCTGACCATTGCCACCCTCGTTGTTACTGTTGTAGATGTGAGCCAACACTGCAGTAACTGTAACTGATACTGCTGCCTGGAATGCAGCAGAGTTTATCTCCGACGGAGGTGGCGGTGTGTTGTTGTTTCTCCAAATGTACCTTCGAGGCATCTTCTGTCATGGAACAGAAGGATGATGAGCACATAATATTTGTTTTTTTATTCCATTATTGACTAGCAGTTGCGGTGATTTGATTTGTGCTTATAAGTGAAATCATACAATGTCAAGAAATAATGAAAATAGAAAACATAGCAAATAACAACATCACAAATAAAACACACACTTGTTTCATTACTGATAAAAGTTTAGTACATGTTATGTGAAAATTTGGCCTTTATAAGGCCTACAACACATGGGATAAAAGTCAAACAACGTAACAACCCCATCGAGTAGTGTAATCACTTAATCGAGGGGTTAACCCTACATACACAAAGTAAAAAGGAAAAGGAGATCACATCAGGAGCAAGTGGTAGGTAGGATGGGTCCTACTCATGGCGGGAGGTCTTCAGTGGTGCTGATGACGAAGTGGATGCGCCCTGGAGCCTGGCCAACTGGCGCTCGGTGACACGTAGCTGGGCTTTGAGTGCGGCCTGCCTCTCCTGGTAGTCTGACACTATCTCCTGGGTCTGTCTCTCTGTGCGATCCACCGTAGCTCTCATCGCCTCCATCTGAGCGGCAGTCGTCTGGGCCTGCTCCCCAATATCTCGGGTCCACCGGACCATCACTGGAAGGGCTCGGTCAGCCGACCCTCCATGTCGGAGGTCGAAGAATCCCTGGTCCATGCCAAACGGTGGTCACAACCCCTGCTGTCTGCTCCACCTCCAGATGTCGTGGGCCCACGAGGGCATAGGGTCATTGGGGCCCATCCGATGTGTTGGCACCCGTTCCATGTAAGGCGTATTTATGACTTCGGACTCCGTGTCCGAGTCTTCCTCCTCGATGTCCTCGTCACTAACATCCATCTCTTCCTCCTCAAAGTCTACCTCGGGTGCTTCGAGTTCCACTTCCAACTCCTTTGGGTCTTCTTTCGGCTCTTCCTCAAGCCAACCCCCATTCCCCTGATTGGGAAAGTAGGTATCTCCGGGAAGATGGAAACCGGCCATAGCGTCTATACGAGAATATAAGCACAAAAAGGAGATATAAGAAAATATAATAAAGGTTTAACTTACTGTCAAAATACTCCTATAGTATTTTAATTATTTATGTTTGATTCTTCAATCCCTTGGGTATTAGGTTGACAAGTTTTAGATTCGTTGTCCACCCTGATCACTCCTAAACACGTGTTGGTCGTATTTTGAATAAATATAGTTGATCAGGCTATATTTATCCCCAATAAGATTACATAACTGCCTGGGTTTAACCGCAATGTCCAACTCTTCTAAAAACTTTTAATTGTTTCTTATTTTTGTTCAGAGTGTTTTAGTCCCATTGTATTTATAGTTGCATATCTTGTATGGTTAGATATGCTAGTTCACTATAAACAATGCTTTGATACCAATCTGTCACACCCCCCAACCGGGACAGCGGAAACGTCCGAGGGCGGATGACTTCATTGTGTTGTATCATAACAATTGAATATGAATGAAACATAACAACCATCATCATACATTACGCTATCAACATACATAGTTTACATCATTGTGTGTGTTTATGGATTACATCCAAATACATAATGTATGATAAATCATCAAAAATATATCAAATATCCAAAAGTCCATAGCTGCCAAACTGCTTAGTGTGATCCTGAGAATACAAGTCGTTTTGAAAAGCGTCAACATAGAATGTTGGTGAGTTCATAAGTATGTTTGTATGAAAACTTTGTAATAGTTTGTAAACCTCCAGAAAATCCAATATTTTCTTGTAAAAATAGTTTGTGAGTCTCGTTTCAAATCATGTATAATTGCATGTGTGCTCTTTGTTTATCTTGTTTGAAAATGTATAGAGAGTGATTCCCAGAAAATCCTGTATTTTCTGTTTTATGAGAAATTGTGGCCTTAAACCCTAAGACCGGAGTGATGTGGCTAGTTACAAAATAGTCGACACAATGTTTGTACTTTCTAAAAATGAGTGCTGTGTATATTCAACGTAAATATTATAATAGCATTGTTATTCTCTATGTGATTCGTTATAACCATACTAATATGACGGAGTGCCTGTCTTGACGTTCTTCAGGCGTCGGTTTCTGAGAAGATATTTGTCACCCTAGACTGGCATGTCTAGCTGTAGCGAGTAGCTTAGGTGTGGGGTGTCAACCCCGTATAGATCTATACACAAACTCCCGTTCTCCCTCCAGGAGACTTTGGTTATAACTATAGGGCTTACAGTGTATACTAATTGGGTACCAGTGAAGGGGTGTCTCACAAGAGCCTTAACGGAATTTACTCAAACATTGAGTTTCAGTATTTAACGTTATAAATAACGTTACTAGGATATATTTTTTACTACAAACCATAGGTGATAAAATATTATCGTTTTTACCGAAAGTGTCAAAATATCACATTGTTACAATTATTGTCACTAAAGCCCCAATTAAAATAGAATTGTCACATAAGGCCCAATTTTACTCAAATTATCATAAGAGGCCCATTTTTATTAATATGTCCACAATGGCCCAATATTATCCAAAGTGTCAATAATGGCCCATTGTTATGAAGAATGTCGAAAACGGCCCATTTTACTAGAGTTGACAAAAATAGCCCATTTTTACAAAAATATTCATTTAAGGCCCATTTTTACAAAAGTATTCAAAAAATGGTCCATATTTACTAAAAAGGCCCATTTTCGACCCATTTTACTAAAATGGTCAAAAATGGCGCTTGGTTGTCTTTGTGGCCGAAAATGGCCCCTTGTTAGTGAAAACTTTCACATTCTATCATTTTTCATGTTTTCTTGCCAAAAATTTGTTTAAAACATATTCTTGGACTAATCTTTGTGATATTTACCAAGCATCAAGTGAAACAAGTTTCATTTAGGAGCTAGTTTTCATTTTTAACAACATAATATGTTAACTAAGTCCAACATCTTGAGATCTAACCAAGAATCTCGAGTTCTTGGACTTTTAGCATGGATTTCATAACATTTAACACACATATCATACAACACATGCACATACAAGCAAATATACAAAGATATACACAAGACTTTGACTTGTATACTCCCCCAAAAGAAAGAAAAACTCGAAAATAGGGGTATGGAGCTCACCTTGGGGGCTTTTTCGGTTTGAAGAGGAAGATGGAGGTGGTTCTCGGCGTTAGCTTGCTTTTTGAAGACGCTTGTGAAGTTTTCGAGCTCTAGAGAACATATGCACGAAATAGAGTGGTTTGAGGAAGGTTTTAAGTGTAAACTTGGATTAAAACAATAGGGCTTAATAAGAACTTACCAAGAGTGCACTACCTGGAGAGAACCTTTGAGAAAAACCCACACCAAACCCTCGATTTTTGATGAAGAAAAGTGGGAGAGTTTCTTGAGTTTGAGAGGAAATGAGATGACAAAGTAGCTTTGAATGTAAGAAATGGAGAAAGGTGGTGATGGTTCGGCCGATGAGAGGGGAGGGGAGAGAGGGACCATAGAGTTTGACTCCTAGCACTTGATGTAAAGTCCCTAGATACATGAAGGGTCTTGCATGGGTGTATGGAGTATAAAAGTGAGGTAGCACCACAAGTCAACTCTCCATTTCTTTTGTGTTTCTTTTTATTATTATTAAAGGCCGATCAACCCAATAGGAGAGGGAAGGAAGAAGGTTTTTGGGCTTGGCTCGGGTCCAAGGATGGTTTCGGCCTATTCTTAGGTCCAAAGAAATGAGTTTGGCCTAAATGAGGTTATGTGGAAGAGTTTTCGGCCCAATTTGCCCATTAGGAAGTTTAATAATAAAGTGCGGTCCATTAATGATAATCATAGAGTTTTAGGCCCATTACAGCCTAAGAAGAATTTCCATGGCCCAATAAGGCCCAATAAGGGTCTTATGGCGCATTACGGTATTAAATAGAGATTCTTGGCCCAACCATGGCCCAAATTTGGGTTTTCGGCCCAAAAGGATCAAGTTGAGAGGTTTTCGGCCCATTAGGGCCCAATAAGAGGGTCTAGGTCCATTAAGAGGTTTGGACCGAGAAGGCTTGGGTTAAGGTCCAAAGTTGAATAGATATAGCTTATTGGGTTAGATTTTGGGCTTGCTAGAGAAAGTTTCAACTTGGAATACAATTCTGGATGTATAAACTTGTATAATATTGAAATTAATTTATACTACACATATTGTTACATAGTTACACAAAGGAACTATCTTGCACATGGATAGAAAACCTCTCCCTAAAATGCTAGTTGTGACAGATTAGTACGCGGAAGTCAGACTCCTTGCATGATAAGAATATATACCAAGCTCACGATGTGAGACTCCTAACTCACGACGTGAGCCACGTATTTTCAAAAACTATATAAACTCCGTTGCATTATCGATTGAGTAAGCTTTTGGAGAGAGGGTAGTCAAAGATACTCAAGAATTGAGGTCAGAGGAGTGCAAAAATCATTCTTTTAGAGGAAGGATAGTTGGAAGATTAAGAATTTGAAGAACAAATCATCACATTCGGTTTGATTTATTTTAATCATGTCAATTATTATTGAATTTGTGTGTTTTGATTTCTGTTATGAGTAGCTAAAATCATTTACTTCCGTTTAGCTAGATGAAGCCTTTAATCTATGGTTTAGTTTATTATTTTATGGATTTTACGAAAGTTGGTTTTGTGCTTGTGTCTAATTATCATTACCTAGCATGATAAGTTTGTGACTTTATTGCTTAAATTCAAGCTAAGTGTAGCTTAGTGACCAGTAAATTACATGAGCTTGTTTACCTAGTGATTTAGTGACTATTAAATTGCTAGAGTTAGGAGTGACCGTATCTAGATCAAGTAATAAAAGTAACAAAATTAGTTATGTTAGAGAACATAATTGTGACCATAATTGTGTTTGCTTAATTGCCTTCGATAAATCTTACATAACTCAATTATAATTAATAACTAATTCTGTGTTTGCTTGTATATGACCGTACATAGTAGTACATGAACTAGTGAAAATATTAGTATATTGGACCAAAATTATGAATTACATAACAATTGGTAACCAACTTTATTAATCCATAAATAGTAACTAACCATAGGAAAAAGGTGGATTCGAAACTAAATGAAAGTGCTTTTAATATATTGATTAAAACAGTTTTTAGTTTAGTGCTTAAGTTTTTTTGAACTTGAAAAATCAGATAAAAATCCTTTTTAACTATTGTTTGCTTTTAGATTAATCTTTTAGTAGTTACTTTAGTATATTAAATCCGTTCCCTGTGTTCGATACCCGACTGTTCGTGTTATACTATTTGCGATTAGGTCCACTACCTTAGACGTAATAATTTGTTAAATAGTTGGTTAAAACTAGTAGGTATACTATTACACATCAAGATTTTGGCATCGTTGTCGGGGAATGACTATTTTAGTTTTTAATTTAATTGCTTTAGGTTAATCGATCCTTTTTGTGGGGTAAAACCTGCAAAAAGTTACTTTTTAGCATTAGTTAAATTTTTCTGAAATACTGAACTCACGACGTGAGCTCTTAAAGCTCACGACGTGAGCTCTTACAGCTCACGACGTGAGCTCTGATATTTCAGGTTTTATTTCGTTTTTGCTTTCTGTTTCAGTTTATCTGTTATACCACGAGGTGACACTTAGTACCACGTTGTGGTACTCGTTCAGTAGGACGTTTTATTTAATTTTAGTTTGTTTTTAGGTTTTTTTTCAGTAGTTTATGACCCGCAGATCAAACATACCATTGACACTACCTCTTGAAGATCTAGAGTCAGCTTTTCATAAAAAGAAGGACAAGAACATAGGTGGATTAAGCAACATCCCGAAAAACGAAAGCACATTCGAAAGCTTTGAGATAACTCCTAACAAAAAGGGTTACAAGCCCGAAACAGAAACAGACAAAAGTAGTGAACCCGAAAGAGAGCTCAAAAACAACATTACGGACATTATTGACATGACGATACACACATACAAGAAAAGAATACGAGAGGACACCACTCCAGGACTTGTGCAGCCCGCAATTCCTACTACTACCACCTTCGAGCTTAAAGGGACACATCTTTTCTGCGAGTAGCAAAAGATTGGCTGAAGGAACTTCCCCCAGGAACAATCACCACTTGGGCAAAAATGCGTGAAGAAAAGACCGGTTTTATTTATGCTTTTAAAAATATTTTCAGAGTAAATCTTTTTCTTTTATTCAAAAGAGTTGCGGAATTTGTCCCAAAACAAAATATGATAAAATAAAGTTTATCAAAGCATTTTATCAAAGATGCATAATCATTTTATAACAATATTCGGGATGTCATGTTACGATAAACAGACCAAAAGCATAAACAAATATTACAAGCAATACAACAGTTGAATTCATATAAAGGCTCATAAACAAAACAACTTGATGATTCATCCATCTTATGCCCTTGCGCCACTTCCTGTAATACAAATAAACTGAGTGGGTCAGGCTTGGGAGCCTGGTGAGCATATAGGGTTTTCAACCCGCAATAAATAATTATATTTAATTTTTACCGACCAACAATAACCCGATTGCCCATTCCCGTTATCCTCACTTTACGTCCCTAAAATAACATCTATCTAAAGGGACCTAATCTAGGAAAGTTCATCGGGACGGACATTACTGCTAAGGGGTTTCCTCAACAATAGATGTCCTAAAGGCAACCATGTAGGGGAGTAGAGTACACCGGTGAACACGTCGTTCACAACACCTACAGGTTATGAGCCTGCTAGTGTTCCACTGGACTGCCTAGAAGAGTCCGTGGTCGTCATCCATACTCCGCTAGATGACTAGATCAACAACAACATCGAGGCCTCTCATCTGTTTATCACACATCAACTATCTACCCATGTTCTACCCAACATATTAGTAGATAAAAAAATATATTTTTATGCATAGTTTTAAAACCTGTAAAGCATGTTCATTTAATATATATTCCACATAACAGATAAGGCACACACATATAACACATATTTCATAGATAATATATCATATATATGAGATAGAAGAAAGTGAATATACATTCACACATATAACAACCAAATATACACATCACACATATTTTATAATAAATACTTCATAATATGCGTTAGAAGAAAGTAACTACACACTCACTTGTTCAGAAGATAACCGGACAGCACTACGACTTGTAGAAGTAGTATTCCTTGGTAGTCCTGGAAGATCTTCACAAAAAAACGAGCTTCTCGCGAGCAGAGCTTCGGCTCGAGAGTTGCACTTCTCGGGATCCTCGGGGCTTCAAAACTTGCTTCGGGGCTCGGGAATAATATCGGGGCTTCGGGATATTATTGGCACGCAAACCAAGGCAAAATCTAGAGAGAAAGAATGAAGAATGGCAAGGAAATATGGCTGATCTCGGTCTCTATTTATAGGGGCTGGAAACCCCGATTACGCTGGGCGTAACTTCAAGTACGCTGGGCGTACTCAGTACGCTGGGCGTACTCAGTACGTTGGGCGTAATCTCAACGTACGCTGGGCGTACACGACGTCACTGCATACGTCACCTAGCAGTACTCGATTAGTTGCCGGCTCCTTTTCCTTTTCTCCGGTGTAAAGTAGATTCCTCCGGTCGAATAATAAATAAATAGATAAATAAATATTAATTATTTTAAAAACTTTGGAAATTCATATCTTCTTCATATGAACTCCGTTTTCGACGTTCTTTATATCCACGCGTAGGCGGGAACGTAATCTACAACTTTTGTTTAGACTCCGTCGGCTAATTTTGAATTTATTTTAACAGTTATATTTTTAACAGGCCGGGACAGGATTAGTCCGTTAAAAATTCATAACTTCTTCATCCGACGTCCGTTTTCGTCTGTCTTTTTACCGTTGCATTACTATTAACGAGATCTTCAATTCTCGTTTAGGTTGTGTCGGCTAAAAACCGCTCGATCTCAAATCGAGTATTTGGGCTGTATACCGCTAAGCTGAAACTTAGAAAAATCATAACTTCCTCATATGAAGTCAGATTTTGGGCATTCTTTTTATGCACGCTTTCGGTTTAATGAACTCTACGACTTTCGTTTAGATCGCTAAGGCTAAAACTCGCTTTATCGTAAATTCACTATTTACGCTTCCCGGTATCGTGTCGGTTCCGTCGTGAAACTTCGTTGGGTCATAACTTCTTCGTTATAACTCGGATTTTGGCATTCTTTATATATTCGGAAACCTCGTCACGACCACTACCACATCCTTCATAGATATCGGGTTTATCTAACATTTCATTTTGACGCTTATTTTTATTCTTTATTAATTATACATTTATAATTAAATAATAAGCACATAAATTCACATAATTCACAAAATACTCAAATATTTCATTTTTATTACATCAAAAGAGTTACAATAGTTGACCTAGACTATTACATCGTCCAAAAATGCTTAGCCCCGAAACCCGGGCATTACAATTCTCTCCCCCTTAGGATGATTCCGTCCCGGAATCATGCGTCAGCAAACAGATGCAGATAGCGACTCATCATGTCATCCTCTGTTTCCCAAGTGAGATTCGGCCCATTCGAATGTTTCCATCGGACTAGCACTAAGTCGACCATCTTGCGTCGTAACTTCTTAATCTTACGGTCAACAATTGCCTCGGGCTCTTCGATTAGCCTCTTATTCTCATCCATTCTTAACTCCGAGATCGGAATTATGTCGGGAACTTCTCCCGTGAATTTCCTCAGATAACATACATGGAAGGTGTTATGAATACCATCGAGTTCTTCAGGCAATTCCAGCTTGTAAGCTTGGTTCCCAATCTTCTGAAGAACTTTGAACGGTCCAATAAACCTTGGACTCAGCTTTCCTCGTTTCCCGAATCGTATAAGTCCTTTCCACGGTGAGACTTTAAGCAAAACGGAATCCCCAACTTCGAAGGTCATCGGTCGTCTTTTCTTGTCAGCATAGCTCTTCTGACAATCCTGAGCTGCTAACATCCTTTCCCTGATCACCTTCAGCTTCTCAGCAGTCTCATGGACTATCTCGGGGCCCATAAACTGCTTTTCGCCAGCCTCAAGCCAACAAGAAGGCGTACGACACTTTTGTCCATACAAAGCTTGATAAGGTGCCATCTTGATGCTCGAGTGGAAACTGTTGTTGTAGGAAAATTCTACCAAAGGTAAGTGCTCATCCCAGTTACCTTGGAACTCGAGGGTACATGCTCTCAACATATCTTCAAGCGTTTGAATCGTTCTTTCACTCTGACCATCAGTCTGCGGATGGTAAGCTGTACTCAGACATAACTTCGTACCCAATTCCTCTTGTAGACTTCTCCAAAACCTTGATGTGAAACGACTATCACGATCCGATACAATTGTTAGAGGAACACCGTGAAGTCTCACAATTTCCTTCACGTAAGCATTTGCAAGCTTATCCATAGACCACCTTTCATTGGCAGCTATGAAGTGTGCACTCTTTGTGAAACGATCCACGACCACCCAAATCATGTCGTGACCGTTCTTCGTCCTGGGTAGTTTAGTCACAAAATCCATGGTGATGTCTTCCCATTTACCCATGGGTATAGGTAAGGGTTCTAAACTCCCATATGGTTTCTGATGTTGTGCCTTAACTCTTGCACAAGTTACACACTCGGCCATATATTTCGCAACGTCGAGCTTCATCGTCGGCCACCAGTAGTAGGGTTTTAGGTCCCTATACATTTTAGTGCTACCGGGATGAATCGAGTACATGGTCTTGTGAGCTTCTTCCATCAGAAGATCTCTCATTCCTCTAGTCTTAGGTACCCAAATCCGATCTTGGAATACCTTTAGTCCTTGACTATTTGTACCAAACACTAATGTTTTTCCCAAACGTTCTTCTTTTCGGTCACTCTTCTCTGAAGCTTCTTCTTGAGCTTCCCTGATACTTTCCACAATGGTCGAGACAACTTCTATTCTCAACGCTCTTGGCCTTTTTCTTTCAAGGTTGACTTTTCGACTGAGAGCATCAGCGACAACGTTTGCTTTACCGGGGTGGTAAAGTATCTCACAGTCATAGTCCTTGAGTAATTCTAGCCAGCGTCGTTGCCTCATGTTCAATTCTTTCTGATTAAAGAGATATTGGAGACTCTTATGATCGGTGAAAAGTTTGCACTTCGTGCCATAGAGGTAATGCCTCCATATTTTTAGAGCGAAAACTACCGCCGCCAACTCCAAGTCATGAGTCGGGTAGTTCTTTTCATGTTCCTTCAACTGTCGAGACGCATATGCGATCACCTTTTCTCTTTGGGTCAAAACACAACCCAACCCAACACCAGACGCATCACTATAAACAGCGAAGTCTTCAACTCCATTGGGTAGAGAAAGTATCGGTGCCTCGCATAGTTTCTTCTTTAGCTTCTCGAATGCTTCTTTATGCTTATCACTCCAAGCATAGGTAGCTCCTTTGTGGGTTAACGCTGTTAATGGACTAGCGATTGAAGAAAATCCATGGATAAACCTTCGGTAATATCCGGCTAATCCCAAAAAGCTTCGGATCTCCGTGAGACTTTTTGGTTGTTCCCACTTCATTACCGCTTCAATCTTTGCTGGATCGACCATTATCCCTTCTTGGTTGACCACGTGACCCAAGAATTGGACTTCTCGAATCCAAAAATCACATTTGGAGAATTTAGCATGCAGCTTCTCCTTCTTCAAGACTTCTAACACTTCCCGCAAGTGTCTACCATGCTCTTCTTGGCTTTTTGAGTAGATGAGAATGTCATCTATGAACACTATCACGGATTTATCGAGGAATGGTTTACAAACCCTGTTCATCAGATCCATGAATGCTGCTGGAGCATTAGTTAGTCCAAACGACATAACCAAGAACTCGTAGTGTCCATATCTCGTTCTGAACGCAGTCTTCTCAATATCCTGATCTCTCACCAACCTCTGACCTTTCCAGACCTTTCTCCCTGATCTGGGTCTCAACATTTCTGGCAGCCCAGATGGCGGCTTTCAACGTGGTTGCTTGCTTAACCATTGGACCATAGTCCGCTGGTAGTCCAAAGGCAAACTTATTGACCTTTGAGAGTTCTGTTGGAACTAGGTATGGGATAAGCTTCATTTTCTCCGTGAAACTTGCAGCGTATTCAGCAACGCTCATCTTTCCCTTCTTCAAATTCTGAAACTCGTTATTGATTTCCAGTAGGTCCTGCTCTGAGCAGTATTGCAGTTTCAGTTGTTCCACAAAATCTTCCCAAGACATTTTACTCGCTTCTCCCTTGGGCATAGAGTCAGCTAACAGCTTCCACCAACTCAACACGCCAGATTTCAACAACGGGATAGCAAGAGCGGTCTTCTGCCTGTTGCTGCATTCGCAACTTTCAAACATTGTCTCCATTTCGGAGATCCAATCCATAATTTGCACCGGCGTCGGGCTTCCGGATAGACACGGTGGCTTAGACGCCATAAAATCCTTGTATTTACATCCTCTTCCATCATTTCCTCCATTACGATTGCCTTGTCTAACAATTTGTGGGTTGTCTTGACCAACGGTACCACTGAAGTTTCCACCTTCCGATGGCCCTCCATTCACTTCGGGCTCTTCAACTTGGATTGAAAGTTCTTCACGATTTTGTCGAAGCAGACGTCTAGTTTCTTCCATCTGATTATCCAACATCGCCTGAATCATCAATTGTACACCAGCCATCGTTACTGGCCAGAAAAGACCGGTTTTATTTATGTTTTTAAAAATATTTTCAGAGTAAATCTTTTTCTTCTATTCAAAAGAGTTGCGGAATTTGTCCCAAAACAAAATATGATAAAATAAAGTTTATCAAAGCATTTTATCAAAGATGCATAATCATTTTATAACAATATTCGGGATGTCATGTTCCGATAAACAGACCAAAAGCATAAACAAATATTACAAGCAATACAACAGTTGAATTCATATAAAGGCTCATAAACAAAACAACTTGATGATTCATCCATCTTATGCCCTTGCGCCACTTCCTGTAATACAAATAAACTGAGTGGGTCAGGCTTGGGAGCCTGGTGAGCATATAGGGTTTTCAACCCGCAATAAATAATTATATTTAATTTTTACCGACCAACAATAACCCGATTACCCATTCCCGTTATCCTCACTTTACGTCCCTAAAATAACATCTATCTAAAGGGACCTAATCTAGGAAAGTTCATCGGGACGGACATTACTGCTAAGGGGTTTCCTCAACAATAGATGTCCTAAAGGCAACCATGTAGGGGAGTAGAGTACACCGGTGAACACGTCGTTCACAACACCTACAGGTTATGAGCCTGCTAGTGTTCCACTGGACTGCCTAGAAGAGTCCGTGGTCGTCATCCATACTCCGCTAGATGACTAGATCAACAACAACATCGAGGCCTCTCATCTGTTTATCACACATCAACTATCTACCCATGTTCTACCCAACATATTAGTAGATAAAAATATATATTTTTATGCATAGTTTTAAAACCTGTAAAGCATGTTCATTTAATATATATTCCACATAACAGATAAGGCACATACATATAACACATATTTCACAGATAATATATCATATATATGAGATAGAAGAAAGTGAATATACATTCACACATATAACAACCAAATATACACATCACACATATTTTATAATAAATACTTCATAATATGCGTTAGAAGAAAGTAACTACACACTCACTTGTTCAGAAGATAACCGGACAGCACTACGACTTGTAGAAGTAGTATTCCTTGGTAGTCCTGGAAGATCTTCACAAACAAACGAGCTTCTCGCGAGCAGAGCTTCGGCTCGAGAGTTGCACTTCTCGGGATCCTCGGGGCTTCAAAACTTGCTTCGGCGCTCGGGAATAATATCGGGGCTTCGGGATATTATTGGCACGCAAACCAAGGCAAAATCTAGAGAGAAAGAATGAAGAATGGCAAGGAAATATGGCTGATCTCGGTCTCTATTTATAGGGGCTGGAAACCCCGATTACGCTGGGCGTAACTTCAAGTACGCTGGGCGTACTCAGTACGCTGGGCGTAATCTCAACGTACGCTGGGCGTACACGACGTCACTGCATACGTCACCTAGCAGTACTCGATTAGTTGCCGGCTCCTTTTCCTTTTCTCCGGTGTAAAGTAGATTCCTCCGGTCGAATAATAAATAAATAGATAAATAAATATTAATTATTTGAAAAACTTTGGAAATTCATATCTTCTTCATATGAACTCCGTTTTCGACGTTCTTTATATCCACGCGTAGGCGGGAACGTAATCTACAACTTTCGTTTAGACTCCGTCGGCTAATTTTGAATTTATTTTAACATTTATATTTTTAACAGGCCGGGACAGGATTAGTCCGTTAAAAATTCATAACTTCTTCATCCGACGTCCGTTTTCGTCTGTCTTTTTACCGTTGCATTACTATTAACGAGATCTTCAATTCTCGTTTAGGTTGTGTCGGCTAAAAACCGCTCGATCTCAAATCGAGTATTTGGGCTGTATACCGCTAAGCTGAAACTTAGAAAAATCATAACTTCCTCATATGAAGTCAGATTTTGGGCATTCTTTTTATGCACGCTTTCGGTTTAACGAACTCTACGACTTTCGTTTAGATCGCTAAGGCTAAAACTCGCTTTATCGTAAATTCACTATTTACGCTTCCCGGTATCGTGTCGGTTCCGTCGTGAAACTTCGTCGGGTCATAACTTCTTCGTTATAACTCGGATTTTGGCATTCTTTATATATTCGGAAACCTCGTCACGACCACTACCACATCCTTCATAGATATCGGGTTTATCTAACATTTCATTTTGACGCTTATTTTTATTCTTTATTAATTATACATTTATAATTAAATAATAAGCACATAAATTCACATAATTCACAAAATAATCAAATATTTCATTTTTATTACATCAAAAGAGTTACAATAGTTGACCTAGACTATTACATCGTCCAAAAATGCTTAGCCCCGAAACCCGGGCGTTACAGTCTTTGTACGAGGCATGGGAGTGATATAAGGGGTTAATAAGGAATTGTCCCCAAAATGATCTAAACAAGCAACAAGAAGTCTCGATCTTCTACGATTGGGTGAACGTAACGACAAGGCAACTCCTTGATTCTCAAGGACCTTTAACAAAGAAGAATCCCGCTGAAATTAAGGAAATATTTGAAGAATTTTCAAAGAATTCACGGGAGTACCACAACCCTCATAATGACGGAGCTAGGGGAATCGGAAATGGTGCTGCGGAAGACATGGCGGCGGTTTCGGCTTTTGAGCAACATGAATCAAAGAATAACGAAGATGGACCAATCCATACACGCAATACGTGTGGGTTATGAAATTTGCAATGGACCACATTTGACAAAAGATTTCCATTTAGACAAAAACGGGAATAGGAAAGCTCAAGTTTTCTACTCAAGTGGAGACCGCTATGATGAAGATTGGAGAAAGCCGAAGAAGGAATGGTTGTCATATGAGGAATAAAAGAAGCAAAAAGAAGAGAAATATAGGCAAACCGGTAGGGGCTTTTACCAAAAGGAACAACCACAACCTGAGAAAAAAGTGGACTTAGAGTTAATGCTTCATAGATTCATGGAAGCTTCTTAAAAATGTCACGATGCACCTGATGCTACCATTAGAAATCATCAAGCATCCATTAAAAATATTGAAGCTCAACTCGGGCAATTAACTACACTAGTTAACGAGCGGTTACCTCCTAAAAATCCTGATAATAAACCACAACCACATGTCATGGCCATAACCATTGAAGAAGACATTATTTTTGAGTTCATCGAGGCCTTAGAAGAAGAGACAAAGCAGCCCAAATCATAGCCAAAGCAGACGAAAATCAATGAAAAATTGTTGCTAAAACACCGACCTCACGACGTGAGGATTCAACCCTCACGACGTGGGCTTTGTCTGGGAAGAAAAATATTTCTGGTGCTTAAGTTTATCAACCTCCTTTACCGTTTCCTTCTCGAGCCAGAGTTCACCCGTTCGAACAAGAACATAAAAAGTTTATGCAACAATTCAAGTGTATTCTGATCAATAACCCCTTTATTGACTCATTGGCAAAGGTTCCCGAATATGCCAAATTTCTTCAATATTTACTCGACACTCGCCAACAACTAGAGAAGACCTCTAAGGTAGTTCTTGGTAAGCAAAGTTCCACGGTTATTATAAAGGGGATACCAAGGAAAATGGGAGATCCTGGATGCCTTACACTTCTGTGTGAATTTAGAAATAACACGAAGACATATGCTTTAACCGATTCTGGAGCTAGTATAAACTTAATTCCTTATTCGTTTTACCGAAAGCTCAATCTTCCAGAATTGAAGGCTAAAAGGATGACAGTTCATATGGCTAATCGTTCGGTGACTCATCCTCGAGGCATAATTGAGGACATATTGGTGGAAATTGGAAAGTTTATTTTTCCAATCAACTTTGCGGTGCTCGACATGAAGGAGGATGAAGATGTCCAAATTATCATTTCATGCCCACTACTTAATATTGCGTGAGACTTGATGGATATTCGCGAGTCAAAGCTTACCTTACGAGTGGGAAATGAGGAAATGAGTTTTGGAGTGGAAGATGGATTCAAGAATGATATTACTCAAAATGAAGTATTCTCTATGGACGAGGAAAATGAGATAGAGGAGTTAGAAAAACTGATGGAAGAAGAAATTCAAACAAGAGAACAAGTCAAGCGTACCATGCCAAGAGCTTCAATTCAAATGGTATTTGAGGTTTTCGCCTTTAAAACTCCAAAGTCTCTATTGAGTGAAGAAAGTGAGGAAATTATTTTCTCAAGTAAGGATGAAGAAGAAGAAATTACACAAGACATGTACAAGCCAACTTTGGATAAGGAGGATGTTGAAGCTCTGGAGCTACAAGAAGAAAAAGGAGAACCTGAACTTGTTGCAAAGAATAAAGGGGTGAAACGAAAACACGAGCAACGCGATTCTAAAACGAAGAAAGAAAATTCTAAAAAAGCATATTTAAGAAGGGTGCAAGCTTACATGAAAAGGTGGAAGGAACAAAAGGTGTGAATGGAGATCGTACCTCCAACTAATACCACGTAGGGCGGCACGGAGTCCAACTCATGACTCCATCAAAAGCAGCGCTTCAAGGGAGGCAACCCGAGCTCGGTTTGCATATTTTTCATCTTTTAGTTTGTGCATTTTTAGTTTTTGCCATTTTTATTTAAGTTTTAGGATAATTCATAATCACAGTCATCTTAATTTTTAGAAATAGGAAAAAAATCAAGTGTGGGGTTAAATTTAAAGAGTGGGTGAATTATTTTTAAGAAAAAAAATGGTATTTTTGGTAAAACGTTCTCGACACCACAGCGTGGGATTAATCCTCACGATGTGGCAATTTGATTTTACCAGATTTTTGTCTCGTTTTAAAACTCACATCACGGCGTGAGCTATAAAAAACACGGAGGGGGACCATTTATATGTCACATAAAACATTTACCTTATTTCTTTAAACCCACTTGCACGGACAGCAAAGTTTAGGTCCCCACACTCGATTTTGACTTCAATTTTCCGCCATTTTCTTCAAACTGCACTCGATTTTGTGGTTCTTCTTCAATTTCGGTAAGATTACTACACTCTAACTTTGTTAATTTTGCTAATTTTATGCATTTTAGGCTAGGGTATATTCAAAAAGTATAATTGCCAAAATTGGGTTGATTTTAAGTGAAATAGTTGATGCATGTATGTTTAATAGACTTAGAATAACAGCCTAAACAAACCCCTAGCATTGATTTGAGTTTAATTTTCCCTAAATATGACCAATGGCAGAATGCAGTTCGAACCGTGTTCACGATGTGGTCTTCAAAACCACGACGTGAAAACTGGGCATCTAATGTTTTTTTAATTGCTTAATTTGTGGTATCTTGTTGGCCTTGCTTTGTTGTTCAGTTTTACAGATATCACGGGACCAAGACGTGTATTTCCTCAAGAGCAAGAACCCGTTGATGTCCATAGCCAACACCCGCTTTATAGGTTCCCGCAAAACATTTCATAATCAATGTTGAACAACTATTCGAATAAATTGGGGTGTTTATACAATCGGGACTTTGCTTTAGCACCCATTGTTGATTGGACTTGGCTTGGTGAGTATGGAATGGTGGCGGAATTGGAGCGATATTGGAAAAAGCTATATGTAGGAGACGGGTTCACTTTTCAATGAATTGTCCATGGAGTTCTTTGCTACAATTAATTTTGAAGAACGGACGACGGATCCAACATTGAATCGGGCTCTTGCATTTAGATTGCGAGGTGTTTATCGAGAATGTAGACTACATGAGTTTGCTTGGCGGATGGGATTGTACACAGAAGCTGAAACACAATCACCACATTTCATCTTATTTTTACAGGGTTGTGTTCTAGACTTCGCTACGGGGTTGCTTGATGTGTAGTTTTGGAGATCCATTGCAAGTCATGAATATAGTTCTCGGAATTCTTGCGAAGGGCATATTCGGTCGCCATCCATAGATTCTTGCATCGCTTGACCACCTTTAGCATCAATCACAAGCACCATGGTGACTAAGTGCCATCTCATAATCTTTTCTATCTTTGGAGCATTATCACCCGTGAGTCTTTTGTGATCTTCTTTATATGCTAGCGAGATTTTTAGGCACTAAGGCAGTAAATTATCAGGCCGGTAGTGCAATCATGGGTGGTCTTTTGGTTACACGACTCGCACGTTCATATGGGATTTTGAGTCCAATTTTTGTTTGGAATTTGAGACGTTTCATGGACTCTGATTTGACGACTCAATTTTTGGGTCTTATGCGGGTTGTGGTAAATGTAGTTGGGGGATATGTAATACCACCGAAATATGAAGAAGAACCAGTGGAGCATCCCGAGGAGCAGCCTCGACCACGAGGAAGGAGGAATGTGAGAGCACGTGGAGATAAAGGCATGCCGCAACAACCACCTCAACAATTTGAGGGTAGGGTAGCAACCGACCCGTTTCAAATTTGGGTTGGTACGCATTTGGATAATCTTCATAGTGGGGTTAATTATCATAACGAAGCAATGGATGTCTTATTTTCTCATTTTCACATCGAGAGACCACCCACTATGCCTCCTCATTATCCGTATATTCGGACATGGGAGGAACTTTGGTCGCAACAGGGAGATGGAGCCGGGAGCAGTGGAGCGAGAGATGACGGAGATGATTATTGATATTTAGCCTTTTTATTTTTAGTCATTTCATTTTCTTCGTTATTTTGGTGTGTTTTATTTTGTGATTTTTTATTTTGTACGTTTTAAAACATGTAATCAAATTGTGTGATGGTTGTTTTCTAGTTTCCACCAAATGTTTGTTTTGGTCGCAGAATATTAGAGTATTGATAGAAGAAAAAAAAAGACAAGAGAGAATGAGAGAAGCCATGTGTTTTAGAGCAAAGAGTCGAAGCCTATAATTTTTGATAAGTTTGGGGGTGAATTTCGTGTGTGAAAAGAGATTAGAGAAAAGAGAGGGTTCCAGAAAAATAAGAGTCTTAGAAGAGTCTTAATCCATTAAGAGAGCAATTGCACTTTATTTGAAAAGAAGACTTTTTGCAAATCTGCAATCTATGAAGACCCGATTCTCACGTCGTGAGCCTTTACATCTCATGTCGTGAGCTCGATGCCATCACGTTTTCAAGATCAATTTACACCATAATCACGTCGTAAGTTTCACTAATCATGTCGTGAGTTGTAAAATATAGCATTTTACTCTACTCTTTCAACCATAAAATGTGGCGTATGCTTTCCCACATTGGGATGATTTGCTTTCAAGATCTTATGCACCACACTTTTTGAAGATGAAAGTTTTTGATTCACATCTTTCCGACACTTTCATGTGTATCAATGAAGTCCAAGTTCCAGTCACATACTCAAGATGTTCAAGTTTTCAACACACTTTTAGAATTCGATCTCGCCACTACTACCCCAGGGGAGTATGTTCCTTTTTCTCCATTTTTATTATTTTTATAGTTTTACGCATACAATGAGGGAATTATATGATATAAGTGTGGGGTAAGGGTCGAAAAAGGAAAATTAAAATGCTACAAAACTTAAAACTTTCTAATAGATATGAAATTATAATCTAAAAATTAAATCTAGTAATAATTAAAAAACTTAAGTTGCTAGTGTTGTGTGGGATGATACAATCTGAGCTCAAATGTTTAATTGAGCCAACATATGTTGTAGTATATTTGTGGCTTCCAAAGTTTTAGTGAAAAGACATGAGATATGAAAGATAGTCTGGTAGTTTATATGATATAATAAGTTTTATAGTGTGTACCTAAAATTTATCCAGTAGAGCTTATGTAGTCATTGCACTTAGACTAATACCTCTAACTAATAAATGTTGAAGTTAAGCTCCCTTGCTTAAGCATGTAGGAACTGAGCGAAAAAAGTGAAGTGTATATATATATATATATATATATATATATATATATATATATATATATATATAATGAGAGAAATTGAAAAAAAAGTTGAAAGAACTTTGGAGCTATCAAAGTATGAAGATCAAAAGACAAAAATTCTGAAAATCAAAAATCAAATATACCAAAAATCAAACAAAAAGGTGGTGAATTCAGAGAAATCAAAGAGAAAATATCAAATAAGTGATGAATTAAAAGAGCTCCATTGTGGTATCAAAGTTGTAATTCTTTCTAGATACTATGTATGCTTGGGTAGCTTAACCAAAAAATACCTTGAGGTTAAGAAAGGTTTCTGAGGATGGATTTGGAGGGTTGCAAAAATGAGTGTCGTATAAACTAAGGGGTGAAGGTTCATAAGGATTTTGAGTAGCTAGGATTGGGGAAGTTTTTAGGAATTATAGACACAAATATGCGCATTGAGGTCTTGGTATAATGGATGGGTTCTAAATGGATTGGTTGGGGCAAGCAAAAAATAAGTGTGGGGTATTTTGATTGTCTTATGTGATGTTAGTGATGAAAGTTTAACTTAAAAGCGTAGTTTTGGTTGGGGCAAGCAAAAAATAAGTGTGGGGTATTTTGATATTTCCATATTTATACACATTTTTAGGCAATATTTTAATACATTTTAAGTAATATTTTGGTTAATTGCAAAAATATGTGCTACTTATTGAATTAAATTGTATTTTGCAGCCAGAAGTGGACACTTGTGACAACTGTAAAATTCTAGACAAAACTAGGTCTAAACTTCAATCATGTACCAGTGAATTCATAACGTAATCATCCTAAGGGGGAGATAATTGTAACGCCCGTAGCTTCGGGCTAGTTAATTTAGAGACAATAAGCGTCAAAAATGACTTTTTGATAGAAGATTATTTATAATAAATAATCTTAACTAAGTTTTAGTATATGTCAAAAGGTTTCCGTACATATAAAGAACGCCGAAATCCGAGTTATAACGAAGAAGTTATCACCTGTCGAAGTTTCGCGACAAAACGAGCACGACATCGGGAATCGTAAAAAGTGAGTTTACGATAGACTACTGTTTAGCCTTAATGATCTAAATGAAAGTTGTAGAGTACGTCTCCACCTACGTGTGGATATAAAGAACGTCAAAAACGGAGCTCGTATGCAAAAGTTATGACCTTCCGAAGATACAGCTGTCTGAGAGCATGACGCGTGTCAGAAACCCTAATTTAACTAAACTCACGACGTGAGCATCATTTCTCACGACGTGAGGAGTCAAAACACCACTTTTCAAGCCTAGAAGACACACGACAAGTCTACATTAAATGCTCACGACGTGAGAAGTCACCTGGACACCATTAGGAGCTAGAAACGCGCGTGGCAAAGCTATAGGATGATCATGACCAAACTCACGACGTGAGCTATGCATTCTTATGACGTGAGAGTCGAGATTTCAGACTATAAATAGAGGGCTCTCCCTCTTCATTTTGGTTACAAAATTTATCTCCTTTTTACACCCTTTTAACCCCTCTAAAACCCACGAAGCCTAGAAATACCCCCTAACAACCGGAGAAAGCCCGGAGCCCCGAAGTCCTCGAGAAAATAATCTTGTCCAGTCGAAACTCTGCCCGCGTAAAGCCTGATTTTCAACAGAAACTCGCGGTTTCTTCAAGAAAGATCATTTATAGAAACGAAACGCTGCCCAAATCACCACTTATCAGGTGAGTTCATACCCCCATATTTTTCCAATATTTTTCAATGTTTTGAGGGGGGGGGGGGAATACAAGTAAAACACAAGAAACTTTGTGTTTTAAAATATAATTTACTTATTATGTTTTTCTTAACATTATTATGTATTTAAACATGAAACTTGTTAAAATCATGGAAATAACTTATAAAACTGTAATAGGTATAGTTTATTGATCAAATAAACTATTTTACAAAGTCCAGGTTAAAACATGGAAATAAACTTATAAACTATAATAAGTATAGTTTATGGACTAAAGGGATCTTTTTACAAAATTACATGTTAATTACGAAAAGGTTTTTATTACCTTATGTAAACTAATTAATACAAGATTGTGAACCACTTGATGTACCACTCATGGTACCCGTTAGAATCCTAATTATAACCAGAATCTGATGGAGGGAGAGCGTGAGTTTGTGTATAGATCTATACGGGACAAACTATGTATTAGTATGGTTATAATGAATATTCACAATAAGTATTAACTAATTATTTACGTAAAGATATACTTTTTCTTAAACAGTCTCAAGGGATACTAACTATGTGATTACTCAGTATATACAACAGGGTTAGATAAAATTGAAGTCCAGTAGACAGTGGAATGTGTGATTTCTGCCTTACTTCATGTTCCTTGTTTCATTGTGGACTTAGGGCAGATTCACCCATTCAACTTTCTGTTCGATCTCGGTTATATACAACTCGTATTTATTAAGTGATCATAGGAGGGTAGTATTGTCGCATCGAGTTTTCAGGGCGAACACATCTTCAGCTAGTTTAACTTATAAACAAAACTAGATATCATTAAAGTATAGTAATTATACTTGTTCTTTTCGGTCTTGGAACGATTAAGACTACAAATCGGTTTTATAGAAAATATAGGATTTTCTATGATAAACATTGTTATTTCAAAGGTAAATAGTGTTCGATTTAACTTTCTAAAAACAATAACAATTATTACTAAAAACAATGTTTTACAATAGAGTAAGTGTAACTAGGAACATATTTACAAAAGGTTCAACACTTATTTACAAACTAGTATAACATAAAGGACCTTTAATGGTTAATTCTATAATTCATTAGTTTATACTCAGAGTTATATATAAATAATATCCGATAAGCAGTGGAATATGTGACTTCCGCATTAGTTCATGTTCCTTGTTTGGTTGTGGGCTTAGGGCAGATTCGCACATTCAATTGTTCGTTCGATATTAGATTATACATAGCTAGTATAAACTAAGAGATTATAGAAGGAACTATTGTGGTTACCATTTTACCAAGAAAATATAGGATTTTCTTAAGGAACACTTTCATTATACCTTAAAAAGCTATTACAGTTAACTCTGTAAGTACCTAGTGAATACGTCAGGGTTATATACAATGAGGATCCGACAAACAATGGGATGTGTGATTTCCGCCTCATTTCCTGTTCCTTGTTTGGTTGTGGGCTTGGGGCAGAATCACACAATCTATTGTCTGTTCGATTTGGATTGTATATAACTTGTATACGTTAAGTACTCGTAGAAGGAACTGGTAAGAGTCATTTTACTTATCATTCATCATAGCAGAAAATATAGGATTTTCTGGAGGAACAGGCGAACTTTCCAAAGAACAAAGAGTATACTTATATAACAAAAATACTTATGAACTCACCAACTTTAATGTTGACACTTTTTTAAACCACTTATATTCTCAGGATCGTTAGTAGACATGTACTCTCTCAGGCGTTACGAAGACGGAGAATAGTAGCGTTACGTCTTATCTTTTTGCTATAGTTTTAAATGTAAATCATGAAATGCTTTCAACACAATGTAAACTTTATATTATTAATACAATGGTTGTTGTTACTTTGATTACTATGATGCATGTGTTGTGATATTTAACATGACGTCCTCCGTCCCGAACGTTTCCGTCATTCCGGTTTGGGGGTGTGACAACACTCTTGAATAATAAGGACCATAAGTGACAAGCATTGGGACTTTGGAGGATTGGAGCTTAAAAGGAGAATATTTCAGCTGAAAAACCAAACTCACGACGTGAGACATCAAGCTTACGACGTGAGGAGGAAATTCTAGAAGATTAGTACGCGGAAGTCAGACTCATTGCACGATACAGATATATACGAAGCTCACGACGTGAGACTCCTAACTCACGACGTGAGCCACATATTTCAAAACTATATAAACTCCTTTGCATTATCGATTGAGGAGGCTTTTGGAGAGAGGATAGTCGGAGATACTCGAGAATTGAGGTTAAAGGAGTGAGAAAATTATTCTTTTGAGGAAGGATAGTTGGAAGATTAAGAATTTGAAGACAAATTATCACATTCGGTTTGATTTACTTTAATCATGTCAATTATTATTGAATTTGTGTGATTTATTTCAGTTATGAGTAGCTAAACTCGTTTACTTTCGTTTAGCAAGATGAAACCTTGAATCTATGGTTTATTTTATTATTTTATGGATTTTATAAAGTTGGTTTTGTGCTTGTGTTTGATTATCATTAACTAGCATGTTAAAGTTTGTGACTTTGTTTCTTAAATTCATGTTAAGTGTATCTTAGTAACCATTAAATTACATGAACTTGTTTACCTAGTGATTTAGTGACTATTAAATTGCTAGAGCTAGGAGTGACCACATCTAGATCAAGTAATAAAAGTAACAAACTTAGCTGTATTAGAGAACATAATTGTGACCATAATTGTGTTTGCTTAATTGCCTTAGATAAATCTTACATAACTCAATTATAATTAATAATTAATTTTGTGTTTGCTTGTATATGACCGTACATAGTAGTACATGAACTAGTGAAAATATTAGTATATTGGACCAAAATTACGAATTACATAACAATTGGTAACCAACTTTATTAATCCATAAATAGTAACTAACCATAGGAAAAATGTGGATTCGAAACTAAACGAAAGTGTTTTTAATATATTGATTAAAACAGTTTTTAGTTGAGTGCTTAAGTTTTTCTGAACTTGAAAAATCAGATAAAAATCCCTTATAATTATTTTTGCTATTAGATTAATCTTTAGTAGTTACTTTAGTATACTAAATCCGTTCTCTATGTTTGATACCCGACTGTTCGTGCTATACCATTTGCGATTAGGTCCACTAACTTAGATGTAATAGAGCACAAACTAGTATGTATAATATTACACATCAATTACCCTAAGCATAAAGCACAAACTAGTAGGTATAATATTACACATCAATTACCCTAATCATAGAGCACAAACAGTGACAACCCGAACCTTTTTTCGTTAACGTTAGCCGATTCCGTTAAATAAATTTTAAATTTTATTTAGTTCCGTCAAATTCCTATGATTTGGAAAAAAAATCATTTAAGTTATATATTTGAATTTTATATATATGAGTCGGAACCAAAATCGCGCGAAAACCCGAGTTTTCTTCCGAAATCAGCTGTTTCCGGTTCAAGTGGTGTTCACGGCATTGAACCCGATCACGGCCATGAACCGTTCACGGCTGGACCCCACCACCGACCATACTCCAAACCTATAAATACGTGGTTCCTACCCTCATTCATACTTTTTCTGGCTGTAAACACACTTTCTCTCTCTAAAAACCCCCACCCGAAAACCCAAGATTTCTCAAGTTTTCTCTTCATCTAACACTCCATTCACCTTAAAACACGTTTTGGAGCATCTAACACCAGCCTTTTCGTCGATTCAAACATAGTTGTTCTTGAGTTCACGGCCGTACACCCTTCAAATATTCAAACCTTCAAGGGCCACAATCCATTCACGGCCGAGAACCCTTCAAACATTCATACTTCCTTCAAGAAAACCGTTCACAGCTGTAAACCATTCAAGGGGCTGTTCACGGCTGAGAACAGTTCACGGCCGTAATCCCCTTCACGGCCGCAATTAACCTCACGTCGTGAATCTTTGCTGCAAACCCACTTTTTCCAATTCAATCGAGTCCCGGTAACATTCTTACACCAAACGCAAGTGTTTTTCCAACACTATAAATAATGGTTTCGCTAATAAAATGCATATATGTAATTAATTGTTATTAGGATCCCGTTAAGTGCTGCGTTCATCAACCCGAGGTTCTTTATTCTCAGTTTCGTTGTCTGACATTTCACACTGTCACAAACCCCAAACCGGAACGACGGAAACGTTCGGGGGCGGAGGACGTCATGCTCAGTATCATAACCATAGTGAAGAAACTAAACACAACCATCATAAATATAATTTAAAAGGTTACATCGTTTCAAAATACATGTTTCCAAATAAATTACATATGATGTCAAAATAGTTCAAAAGAAATTTGCGCCTTAGCGTCTTGCCTTCAAAAATCTTGTGGTTACCTGTATTACTGAATACCTGAGAATACAAGTTGTTTTTGAAAAAGTATCAGCATAAAGCTGGTGAGTTCATAAGCAGTTTTATGAATGAAAGATGAATGTAGTTCCTTAAATTTTGTTACAAGTTTGTTTCCAGAAAATCCAATATTTTCTAAAAGGTTTGTTGTAGTCTTAACTGAACCAAGACTTAGTATATGTAAGTAAATCGTCATACTTATGTGTGTGGTTTTATATTTAAATAAAACTCCTTAAATCCCCGTGAACTGTGTGTTTTGTTAATTCCCCATGTGAGATGCTATAACCATGCTAAAACTCGAAGACCTCGTACTCGACGTTCTTCAGGCGTCAGAATTGTTATGACACTTGTCACCCCAGACCTGCCGGTCTAGCTGTTGCAAGCAGCTTAGGTGCGGGTTTGTCAGACCCAATATAGAATACACAACTATCACGCTCTTCCTCCAGGAGATTCTAATTATAACTACAATATTTTTATGTGGTACTTAAGAGTACCCCGAAGGAGAATGCCTCACAAATTTATTCATTAACAAGTTCACGTAATTTGTAATGAAATACCCGTTTTGTAAATCGATCGTGTTACTGTTTTCTTTGTTAAACGAAGTGCTCAAACTATACCTATAATAGTTTATCAAAAGTGTTGTGTGTTTGAATGAAACTTGTTATGCATGTCTTTGTATTTCAATAAAATGACATTGAAAATACTAGGTGTAAATCGTACACACCTTGCTCAGCATGTTACAAGGTGTGAATAACTCTTAAACATGTTTTTGACAGTTTTATCCTTAACTGTCACTGTTTTAGAATATTCATAGAAAAATCATCGTAAGTCGAAAACCGAATTCGTAAACTCTGAGTGTTTGGAAAAAGAGTCTACTATATCCATAAATTTTCCTATAATTTTTGGTGGTCTCAAACCAGTGTAAAAATGTTCATCTTCACAACATGGTCCGACTTTGATGCTGCAGTGATAGGGAGTTTTGTAAAAATCACCATAAATTGTAGAAAACTCGTATGGAGATTTGCAAGTAGTCATTTTAAAGGTATAAACTTGAAATATTTTCATATTAAACAGTTTTGAAAAATATTAAGTTTAAGTTGGGTAAAACAGTTCGTGAACAGGTCACAACTTTTCTGTTGTAAGCTGTTAAGTTAAGTTTTAAATATGTTTTGGTGTTTTAACTTGTATTCCCCCCTAAAAACTAAAGAAAACTGGAAAATGTAGGGGTATGAACTCACATTGAGTGATTTCTTGAAGAGTGGAAGGTCGAAGACGAGGAGTATCAAGTCAAGAACACTTGATGAACACGTGAAACCTTGGATGATCCTAAGAACGATTTTTGGTGTTAAGATGTGTGTTGATGATCCAAGAGTGTTATGAAAATGTGGAATAACACTTGAGTTTAGATGGAATACTTACCAAAAAGTGAAGTAGTAGCTCAAGAACACTTTCACAAAGTGGTGGGAAGTAGAGAGAAAAGAAGCTTTCTTGAGGGGTAAGAGAAGTGTGTAAGTGAAGGAAATGAAGGAAATGATCAAAGTGAACAAAGAAATCCTCCAGGGATTTCTTTATATAGATGTTGATGGAGCAATTTGCAAAGTTGAAAGGATGTTTACCTTGGTTTGTGTGATGTGGATAGGGTTGGACCAATGAGAAGATGACACATGGAGACAAGTGGGCACACTTGACCCACTTGTGGGGTAGAATACTCTTCTTAATATAAATTAATGATTTTTAATTAATAAATCCTTGAGAAATGAATAGAATATGAGTTTAGGGAGTTTAAAATGGTAAAAATATGAATTTGGTGAAAAATCCCCGTCAAAAACGGGCTTAACAGGCGCAAGTGGTCGAAAACCGGACATTAGAAGCGAACCTGCGAGGTTCGGTCCTTAGGAGGTGAGAATCCGAGAGAAGGGAGAAGGAACCGAAGGTGGGAGATGGGACCGAAAGTGGCAGGGAACCGAAATGGACCGAGGGCTCGGTCTATTTCGGGCGTAGAGAGGGTTCGGCTCTGACTGGCTTCGGTTCGCAGGAGGTTCGGTCCGAGATGCTGACTTCGGTCCTGAAGGGCTAAGTTCGGTTCTCACAAGGGACCTTCGGCCCTAATAGAAGGTTCGTCCCTAAGAGGTTCCTTCTAAGAGGGTTCGGTTCCTAAGAAGGGTTTCAGCCCTAATTAGCTGTTTTTCGATATAACTCCCCGATTCAAGCGATTTTTGGCCAATTTAAGGGTCGGGATGACCCGGTTGACTATAAAAAGTTGAGAGAGATTTGGGAGAGATTTAATTTTAGCCATTATTATTAAATAATCTCGTAATGCAAGGTTCGTGAACCCCGTTATGCTTCGTTTATGATTGTTTTAAGTCCCCAAAAGGGTCCATAGTCGTGTTTTGATGCGTTTAACTCCCTTTTTAGGGTTTTACATTGATAAACACATAGATTCTCCGAGACACTTGAATTCTTGACATACAAATGCACATTTTTATACATAGAATAAGTTTTAACATACAAGTACTAGTTAAGTTTGACCGGTTTGACTTGTTGACTTTGACTTTGACTCTTTGACTTTGACTTTGACTTTTTGACTTTGACTTTGACTTGAATTTGACGGTTGTCACACACACAACCAACACTGAGTTCATACCCCTATGCTTTTACTGTTTTTAAAGTTTTCAGGGGGGAATACAAGCCAAACACAAATGATTTTGTGAATTTATACAAAAGGATTTCAACATGATTATAACTGATGCAATTGATACATCCATACGTTTTTCACATTTTATAAAATATTTAGATATTTTATCCCTTTTGTATTATGCTGAGCATAAGGGACGTTTTCAACTTACTGCCAAATTGCATAGTTTTCAAATTAATACATGAACCAAATACATAATATTCATGCAAACTATAATAGGTATAGTTTGGGGTTTCAATATGCAGTTTTACAAATTCAGAGCTTATACATTGTTAAACATATAAACTATGACAGACTTAGTTTATGATATTCATCTATATCTCTCGGGTAACAAGAATTCATTACCGAATAGTTATTTAAGTATAATTATTACTCTATAAAGTATACAAAACGGATTCAATCACAATAGAACAACACAGAACCTACACGTAAACTAGTTAATACAGGATTATGAGACCACTCTTCAAATTGTACCCTTCGGAGTACTGAACTAAATCCTATCATAGTATAACCAGAGTCTCCTGGAGGGAGAGCGTGAGATTTGTGAATAGATCTATTCGGGACTGACAATCCCACACCTGAACTACTAGCTACAGTTAGGCAGACATGCCTGGGGTGACAAATGTCATATATCCGACACTTGAAGAACGTCGTAAAGGTCACTAGGTCATATCAAGCATGGTTATACGAATCACAATAGTATAAACTAACCTTTTTGTATACGGGATTTTATTCTTCTTTAGTTTTATTTTCATTAATAGAACTATTTCATAATACAAATGGAGGATACCAAGGATTGCAACTCACGGTTTTATTTAACGGAAATAAGACTAATGTACATACTGGTGTTATCCAGGGTTTTACATTCAAAACTGTAATATACAATTCATCTGGTGGTAATCAGGCATTCAAACTAGTACTTCATGGAACACTGTAACAAACTCATATGTTAGAAAATATTGGATTTTCTTGGAAAATATACAAACTTTTTCACTGACCTCACCAGCTTAATGTTGATACTCTTTTCAAAACCGCTTGTATTCTCAGGAAATCAGTAGACAGGTACCTTCGCAGCTTTTGAGAAGACGAAGTGTATTAGAGTCACTTCTTTATCTTTCTGTTACTTTTGATGTATATAAATATGAAACAAATAGTTGTAAATACCTTTTATATATATTCAATGTAATGGTTGTGTTTACTCTGATTACTATGATGCAATTGTTGTGATACTACATATGACGTCATCCACCCCCGAACGTTTCTGCCGTTTCGGTTTGGGGGTGTGACAGATTGTTATCAGAGCTATTGTTTATAGTGAACTAAGTACACCGAACCTTACATGGTATACAACTATAAACACTAAAGGGGCCGAAGCGCTCTGAAACTAAAAGTGTACCTTAAAATATAGTTATTTTACAAAAAGTATACAAGTATACATACTTACCAGAAACAGTATCACAAGAATATCAAAACAAAAGTATTTGGATGTTGGACACTGCGGTTAAACCTGAATAGTTATGTAGTCATATGTGGGGCCAATATAACCTGATCAACTATATTTGTCCGAGATATGACCAACATGTGTTTGGAAGTTACTGTGGTGTTGCGACAAGTCTAAAACTCACCAAATCTTATACTAAAGAAGCACATAGTTAAAATACTATAGGAGTATTTTATAACACTATATCACTGCACAAAATTTGTTACAAGTAGTAC
Source organism: Lactuca virosa (assembly GCF_052849685.1). NCBI lineage: Eukaryota > Viridiplantae > Streptophyta > Magnoliopsida > Asterales > Asteraceae > Lactuca > Lactuca virosa. The sequence goes on from NC_136430.1 coordinate 134,770,589, forward strand.
TAGTCCTCACAAATGAAATACCTGCAATTCCTTGTTTATGTTAGTAAACCTTATTTGTATATCTTTGTTAACGCGGTAGGATTAGGATATATCTTGCTCGAAACTATCTGATTCATGATCTGTGTAGAAGTCTTATCGTCATTTTTCCCTTTAAATATTTTAGAGAAAGATGCATCCCAGGAAGAGACCCAACAGAAAGAGAAACAATCCCCCGAAAGATCCATCGCCACCACCTCCTCAGTTCGATCCTGTCATGTTCCAGGTAGCAGTTACAGCCGATGTGGCTGCCGCGATGGCACAAATTAATCCTGGCGGCTCTAGTGGGTCAGGAAGTGGTACCCATTCCTAAAATTTTGATGGTGGTCAGGGACACCAGAAGGAGTGTTCCTACAAGTATTTCATGAATGCAAAGCCCAAATCCTTCGACGGAAATGGAGGTGTCATTGCCGTAACCCGGTGGTTCGATAAGATCATATCAATTTTCGAGATTTGTGCGTGTTCCGAGGCAAGCAAGGTGAAGTTTGCCGCCTGCACCTTCACCGATAGAGCATTGACTTGGTGGAATAGACGGGTCAAATCCCTAACTCTACCGGTAGCCAATGCTATGGGTTGGGATATTTTAAAAGAACTAATGCTTGCTGAGTACTGCCCAAGGGAGAGATGCAAAAATTGGAGCACGAGCTCTGGAACCTGAAGATGAAGGGTTTCGACATTGCTGCATACACAGCTAGATTCTGCGATCTGGTTCTTCTATGTTCGGGAATGGTCACCCCGGAAAGCAAGAAAATGGAGAGGTATATTTGGGGATTGACACCCCCAACTCAAGGAAATGTATTGGTTGCAAAACCTCTCACTTTCGATAGCGCCAAGTGCCTGGCGCAGACCCTGATAGATCACGGGATTGATCATGGAACTGTGACACCCGCTCGTGAACCACCAAAGGAGAGTGGTGGAAAGAAAAAGTTTTGGAACAAGCGTAAGGGCCAGTCTTCGTAGGAGCCCTCCAAGGAACAACAGACGGTGGCAGTCCATGCTGCTACCACTCCTACTGCTGTTCCAACCGTCCAAGCACCTACTAGTAGATATGCTGGTACGCTTCCAAGGTGCGACAAGTGTAATTTTCATGATCACGGACCGTGCCATGAATTGTTGTGCAACAGCTGTGGCAAGAAGGGACACACAACACGTTTCCGCAAGACACAAGCCGAACCAACCAATCAGGCTCCTGGAGCGAGTGTCGGTCAAGGCTGTTATGGCTGTGGGGAGACCGGGCACTTCAAGAGGAATTGCCCAAAAGCAACAACAGCTGGCAACATAGGGAAAGTACTAGCCATGGCCCAGGAGGAAGCGATCGATGATCCCACCGTTGTTATGGGTACGTTCCTCCTCGACAACTCTTATGCATGCATTCTTTTCGATTCTGGTGCGGAGAGAAGTTTTGTTAGTCATGCATTTAAGCATCTACTCAAGCATAAAACCCAACCTCTGACCGAAACATTTACTGTTGAGATGGCTAACGAAAAAAAAGAGAGCACTAACGACGTATTCATAGGCTGTACCCTTACCTTAAACGATCATTCCTTTCGAGTCGACCTTATGCCAGTTTCCATAAAAAGCTTCGATGTCATCATCGGCATGGATTGGTTGAGCCCCAATCGTGCTGATATCCTTTGTTATGAAAAAGCCATTCACCTCAATATGTCGTCTAGCGAAGCCCTCGTTATTTATGGTGATAAACTCAGCTCAAACCTTCGTATCATTTCGTGCATCAAAGCCTATAAATATATGCGAAAGGAGTGCCATGCATTCCTAGCCCATGTCGTTAATGTGAAACAGGAAGTTAAGGACCTCGAGAGCATCCCCGAAGTCAGCAACTTTCCTGATGTCTTCCCCTAAAATCTTCCCGGAATCCCTCCCGAGCGCCAAGTCGAGTTCCGAATCGACTTAATCCCCGGAGCTACCCCCGTAGCCAAATCCCCTTACCGTCTAGCGCAAGTAGAAATGCAAGAGTTATCCAGCCAGATCAATGAACTACTCAGCAAGGGACTCATAAGACCAAGTTCCTCACCCTGGGGAGCCTCGGTCTTGTTTGTGAAAAAGAAAGATGGGTCCTTCCGAATGTGCATAGATTATCGTGAACTGAATAAGCACACCATCAAAAATCGCTATCCTCTTCCCAGAATCGACAACCTCTTCGATCAAATCCAAGGAGCTGGCTACTTCTCAAAGATAGACCTGAGATCAGGGTACCATCGGTTGCGAGTCCATGAAAGTGATGTTCCCAAGACAGCATTTCGAACTTGCTATGGTCACTACGAGTTTGTAGTGATGCCCTTTGGTCTGACCAACGCACCGACGGTATTCATGGATCTGATGAATCGGGTGTGCCGCCCTTCCTAGAGAAGTTTGTGATAGTGTTCATATATGATATGCTTGTCTATTCTCGGAGTGAGGAAGATCACAGACAGCACTTGAGGCTAGTGCTGGAAACTCTAAGGGCAGAGAAAATGTATGTAAAATTCTCTAAGTGCGAATTTTGGATTAGAAATGTAACTTTCCTCGGTCACGTGGTTAGCGAAGAAGGCATACACGTGGACCCTTCCAAAATTAAGGCGGTTGAGAATTGGTCAGCACCGAAGACACCCCACAGAAATCCATTAATTCTTGGGTCTCGTTTGCTATTATCGTAGGTTTATCCAAAATTTCTCCAGGATTGCTAAACCTTTAACCACCCTGACTCAGAAAAGGTGTACACTTTAGTTAGGGAAAAAGTCAAGACACTACGTTCCAAACATTGAAGCAGGCCCTATGCAGCGCACCTATCTTGTCTCTGCCTGAAGGGACGGAGGACTTCGTCGTCTACTGCGATGCATCCAATCAGGGCTTAGGCTGTGTGGTCATGCAGCGGGGAAAAGTTATTGCTTATGCCTCAAGATAGCTGAAAGCACACGAAGTCAATTATACAACTCACGATCTGGATTTGGGAGTAGTGGTCTTTGCATTAAAGATTTGGAGACATTATCTCTACGAAACCAAGTGCACCATCTTCACCGACCATAAAAGCCTACAACACATTTTCGATCAGAAGGAGTTGAACATGAGGCAACGACGATGGGTAGAACTACTCAGTGATTATGAGTGCGAAATACGCTATCATCCCGTCAAGGCCAATGTGGTAGTAGATGCCCTCAGCGGGAAAGAGTATTCAGGTCATAGAGTGAAGGAACTTACGATGACCATCCATTCCCATCTGCCCACACAAATCAGAGAGGCTCAGCTAGAAACCTTGAAGCCAGAAAACATTTCGGATGAAGATTTGAGGGGAATGTAAAAGAACTTAGAGATCAAGGGAGAAGGAGTTTATTATTTCATGAACCGGATCTGGACCCCAAAGTTCGGCGGTTGCAGGGAGGTTTTCATGAACGAAACTCACAAGACTAGATACTCCGTTCACCCAGGTTCGGACAAGATGTACCTGGATCTCAAAAAGCTTTATTGGTGGCCAAACATGAAAGCAGAGATCGTTACCTTCGTGGGCAAGTGTCTAACTTGCGCCAAGGTGAAGGTGGAATATCAAAAGCCCTCAGGTCTACTTCAACAGCCAAAAATACCTGAGTGGAAGTGGGAAAGGATTACGATGGATTTCATCACTAAGTTTCCCAAGTCTCCGAGTGGGTACGATGCCATCTGGGTAATTGTTGATCGATTGACTAAATTTGCTCACTTCCTGCCAATCAAAGAAACATTCAAGATGGAGAGACTTACACGAATCTACATCCAAGAGATAGTTCGTCTGCATGGTGTGCCTGTGTCCATTATCTCCGATCGGGATAGCAGATTCACCTCGAGATTTTGGCAGTCACTGCAGAAGGCTCTTGGGACTAAGTTGGATATAAGCACAACTTACCATCCACAAACCGATGGGCAGAGTGAGAGGACCATTCAGACATTGGAAGACATGTTGAGAGCATGTGTCATAGACTTTGGTAAGTCGTGGGACACCCATTTGCCCTTGGTCGACTTCTCCTACAACAACAACTATCACACTAGCATCAAGGTTGTGTCGTTTGAAGCCTTCTATGGCCGTAAGTGCAGATCTCATCTGTGTTAGGCTGAGGTGGGTGACACACAGTTAGCTAGAGATCAAGTCCCAGATAGTTCTCTCACTGGCACAGACATCATCCGAGAAACTACAGAAAAGATCGTAAAAATCCGCGAACGATTAAAAGCTTCAAGATATAGACAAAAGAGCTATGCTGATAAAAGAAGAAAACCTTTGGAGTTCCAGGTTGGTAACCGTGTTTTGTTAAAGGTCTCACCCTGGAAAGGCATGATACGCTTTGGAAAGCATGGGAAGCTGAATCCGAGATACATAGGACCATTCGACATCCTCGCTAGGATGGGTCTCGTAGCGTACAAAGTCCGTTTACCCCAAGAACTTAGCAACATTCATCCCGTCTTCCATGTGTTGAACCTTAAAAAGTGTCTATTCGAGGAAACCTTTGTGATCCCTCTTGATGAGATCGAGATCAATGAGAACCTTAACTTCGTGGAAGAACCAGTCGAAATCAGGGACCGGGAAGTCAAACGAACGAAAAAAAGTCGCATACCGATAGTGAAGGTCCGCTGGAATGGCAAGCGGGGACCTGAATTCACTTGGGAGCACGAAGATCAGATGAAATAGAAATATCCGCATCTTTTTCTGAGTCCATGATTTGTATTCTATGTTTGAATTTCGGGACGATAGTTCCCTCTATCGGAGGGATGATGTGACAACCCGAACCTTTTTCTGTTAACGTTAGCCGATTCCGTTAAATAAATTTTAAATTTTATTTAGTTCCGTCAAATTCCTATGATTTGGAAAAAAAATCATTTAAGTTATATAGTTAAATTTTATATATATGAGTCGGAACCAAAATCGCGCGAAAACCCGAGTTTTCTTCAGAAATCAGATGTTTCCGGTTCAAGTGGTGTTCACGGTCGTGAACCGTTCACGGCTGGACCCCACCACCGACCATACTCCCAGCCTATAAATACGTGGTTCCCACCCTCATTCATACTTTTTATGGCAGTAAACACACTTTCTCTCTCTAAAAACCCCCACCCGAAAACCCGAGATTTCTCAAGTTTTCTCTTCATCTAACACTCCATTCATCTTAAAACACATTTTGGAGCATCTAACACCAGCCTTTTCGTCGATTCAAACATAGTTGTTCTTGAGTTCACGGTCGTACACCCTTCAAATCTTCAAACCTTCAAGGGCCGCAATCTGTTCACGGCCGTGAACCCTTCAAACATTCATACTTCCTTCAAGAACACCGTTCACAGCTGTAAACCATTCAAGGGGCTGTTCACGGCCGAGAACAGTTCACGGCCGTAATCCCCTTCACGGCCGCAATCAGCGTCACGTCTTGAATCTTGGCTGCAAACCCACTTTTTCCAATTCAATCGTGTCACGGTAACATTCTTACACCAAACGCAAGTGTTTTTCCAACACTATAAATAATGGTTTCACTAATAAAATGCATATATGTATTTAATTGTTATTAGGATCCTGTTTAGTGCCGCGTACATCAACCCGAGGGTCTTCATTCCCAGTTTCGTTGTCTGACATTTCACACAACCAACACTGAGTTCATATCCCTATGCTTTTACTGTTTTTAACATTTTCAGGGGGGAATACAAGCCAAACACAAATGATTTTGTGAATTTATACAAAAGGATTTCAACATGATTAAAAATGATGCAATTGATACATCCATACGTTTTTCACATTTTATAAATTATTTAGATATTTTATCTCGTTTGTATTATGCTTAGCATAAGGGACGTTTTCAACTTACTGCCAAATTGCATAGTTTTCAAATCAATACATGAACCAAATACATAATATTCATGCAAACTATAATAGGTATAGTTTGGGGTTTCAATATGCAGTTTTACAAATTCAGAGCTTATACATTTTTAAACATATAAACTATGACAGACTTAGTTTATGATATTCATCTATATCTCTCGGGTAACAAGAATTCATTACCGAATAGTTATTTCAGTATAATTATTACTCTATAAAGTATACAAAACTGATTCAATCACAATAGAACAACACAGAACCTACACGTAAACTAGTTAATACAGGATTGTAAGACCACTCTTCAAATTGTACCCTTCGGGGTACTGAACTAAGTCCTATTATAGTATAACCAGAGTCTCCTGGAGGGGGAGCGTGAGATTTGTGAATAGATTTATTCGGGACTGACAATCATACACCTGAACTGCTAGCTACAGTTAGGCAGGCATGCCGGGGGTGACAAATGTCATATATCCGACACTTAAAGAACGTCATAAAGGTCACTAGGTCATATGAAGCATGGTTATACGACTCACAATAGTATAAACTAACCTTTTTGTTTACGGGATTTCATTCTTCTTTAGTTTTATTTTCATTAATATAACTATTTCATAATACAACTGGAGGATCCCAGGGATTGAAACTCACGGTTTTATTTAACGGAAATAAGACTAATGTACATACTGGTGTTATCCATGGTTTCATACATAAAGGGGTTTTACATTCAAAACTGTAATATACAATTCATCTGGTGGTAATCAGGCATTCAAACTAGTACTTCATGGAACACTGTAACAAACTCATATGTTAGAAAATATTGGATTTTCTTGGAAAACATACAAACTTTTTCATTGATTCATTAACAGGTTTTCATATGCTTATGAACTCACCAGCTTAATGTTGATACTCTTTTCAAAACCGCTTGTATTCTCAGAAAATCAGTAGACAGGTACCTTCGCAGCTTTTGAGAAGACGAAGCGTATTAGAGTCACGTCTTTATCTTTCTGTTACTTTTGATGTATATAAATATGAAACAAATAGCTGTAAATACCTTGTATATATATTCAATGTAATGGTTGTGTTTACTCTGATTACTATGATGCAATTATTGTGATATTAAATATGACGTCATCCACCCCCGAACGTTTCCACCGTTTCGGTTTGGGGGTGTGACACAAACTATAACTACCTTTTTATAAATCAATGACATTTATTACAAAGAATAAATGAAACCTATCTAACTTCAAGCTGATCGTCCTTCCTTGCATTAATCTTTACTACATCTTAGGAATACATGTGGTTTTGAAAACGTCAACTTCATGTTGGTGAGTTCACAAGTTTTCAGATAAACACATAATAAACTCTTTTGAAAACTTTTTAGAAACTTTTACAATGATTATGATCATTTTACTTATATTCCTTATTTCCTATACTTTACTATATTATCTCTTCCAAAATTTCTTGTATCTTGTAACTTATAAGTCTTCCGAGTACTTCAAATTTTACTGTTCTATATTCCTTTTTTAGGATATTCTGCTAATCTTATCTTACTATCTTTATGAGATATTTAACCATTCCTCTCTTACTATCTTTATAAGATATTTTACCGATTCTATCTTATTATTTGTATAAGATATTTTACCATTCCTATCTTACTATCTTTATACGATGTTTTACCGATCATATCTTTCTATCTTTATATCATATTTAGCGATCCTATCTTAGTATTTTTATAAGATATTTTACCATTCCTATCTTACTATCTGTATAAGATATTTTAGCGATCATATCTTACTATCTTTGTATTTTAGAGTATTTTATTAACCCTAACATATTTTATTTACCACTCGAAGACGTCCCTCTAGGTAGTCAGATCTCTAAGGTTGTAATGTATTACCATGAGCCCCCATAACAGACTCTGTTGACTATTAATTTCCCCGCACGACACTTCATCAGATGTTGAATACAACTTTTATACTAAAGAAAGTGATCCTCCAGGGATTGTAGCTAGCAATCATAGGCGGGGGTGTCAAACCCCGTATAGATCTATACATATCTTTCTGGATCTTGCAAGATTAACGATTACAGGTTCGGGGTAGCCGAATTTAATCAGACTAAGGATAAATAATAACAGCTCACTAATGCATTAACCTTAGGTATCTTTTTTCTTTTATATTTCTTACTTAGTGATTTCCTATAACTATCAAAATATAAATCTTTTACTTTATATTTGATAATTAAAATTTATAGATCCCATAAGTATCTTTTATATATATATATATATATATATATATATATATATATATATATATATATATATATATACCATAATTATGGTTAATTTTGAAACAGGATAATTATGGTTAATTTTGTCACTTATTTTTTGTCCTATTAACATTTTTCTTACTTAAAAATAATACTATACTTATTATATTTTCCCAAAATATGAAACTCTATTATTATCATTCATCGATGGTAATAATCTCTAATGACAGTTGATGACATAAAATTTTCAGCTATTACAATTATAAGTAACTCTTTTTTAGAGTTGCATAATGGAAAGTAGAAAAATGCCTTGGATTACTTGGAAAAAAAGGTCTTAACGACAAAGAATTAAAAGGTCTTGAAATTGGCAACTTACGTCCTTTGAACATTGGCTTATTTAGAAAGTGGCGGTGTCGTATGAGAACGAGGAGGGGTCGTTGGGGAAAATGTGATAGAAGAGTTGCATGGATGTCATGGCATCATATTGGATTTATCCGTCCTTTGTATATATAAGTAATATTGGGGTCCATTTGTCATCTTTAAAGTTTATTTGGAAAAGTACAATTTGAATTTAATAGTAACTATTATGGATACTAGTCGTTAAACCCGTATGTTATACAGGTTGGATAAAACAAAAAAATTAAGTTGGATAAAACAAAAAAATTAAATAGGAAGGTTTAAACCAAAATTTATTTAAATTTTAAATTTGAATTTAAAAGGAAACATATTAAATACTATATGAGTTGTAATATTGTAATTTATTGGTTATTTTCAATTAAGACAATTATTAATTGAGGTGTAAATATGATGTGTTAACTAAGAAAATATAATATTAAAAAAAAAACAAACGGAAAACACATTTATTCAAAAATACTAAAAGATGACATGTATCCAAGTTAATTAGAAAGTGACATGTAGCAAAATTATTTTCGTTTATTAGGGAGGAATTTATGAATGATTAATCTCAAAAAAACATTTTATATTTTGTATTTTTCTTGGACTAAACATTTTTTTTTCTAAAAAAAACATTGTATTTTTTCATTTTTTTTTCCAAAAAAACCTTCAACTTTAAACTTTTAAATGCTTCCAAATAAACTTTAAACTTTGTACTTTTCTTCTCAAAAAAATCAGTCGTATTTTACAATTTTGTTTTGGAAAAAATTGACTAAAATGGTAGATCCGAAAAAATAAAAAAATACAAGCATCAACTAATCTATGAGTTTGTTATTTTTCAGTTTAACAATTTCAAACCTAATGTGTTTTTGCCTTAAAAATATTAAGGTTTAGTAACCATATGGCATTTCAAAAATTTCAAAGTATTTTAAACCTACACCTGAAAATTGGCCGGTGCCGGAGAATAGCTTTCAGAGACACCATTGATCTGAAACTGAGAAAACGACATGTTGAAGATAATTCGTTTGGTTCCAGCAATGAATTACATGATCATCGTTTTAGAAATATTCGTTTCAAATTTCAATATTTGTCCAAAAATAATCAGTTAATAAGCATTGATATGATTGGTTATCATCTAAAAAAAAAAAAATCATACATAGGTGCGTGATCGAAGAATTGGATCATTTGAAACCGAAATTAGATTTTTCCAAACCATGAATGATAATCGGAAAAAGAATCAATGGAATTTAATCATTTATCATATCTAGATCGAACACTTTACCCTTTTAAATTCAAAATTTACTGTGAAGTATGAATGATCCAATACATGTAGTATGAAATTCCAATGCAATTGTATAAACAAATACACATTTGTTGTTTCTGATGAATACAAACTAGTTTCCTGAATCCAATCTAGTGTAAGAATGTCGCAGAACAACTGTTCACCGGAATGCTCATTGAAGAAACCGACGAACTTCTTTGAACTTGTGCGTCTCGATCAGTTCTTGCCCTCTCGACCACCTCTATTCTTGGTGGCGGAACTTCAAGATTGTTGGTGGCAGGCGGCGACAATGGCAATCTCGACAGGAAATTTGGAATGTGGAATCTCTCGTCCTCAAAATTGAGGGAGTAGCTTAAGGGATCATAGTTGAGTTCCTTTTTAGAATGTCGCCGGTAGCGGTTGATGATGGCTCCACCACTACTCCGGGTACGACAGTGCTTGCAACCGTCGCCGGGATTGTAATCAACCAGCGCCGCCAGGTCATTTAACCTGAGTTTTGATCTCAACCAAGTTGACGGTGACTTTTTGAGGGTTGGAGATGGCGACGGCGTGGGCGAATGAAAGTGAGAATCTGAATGACGATTGAAACAAGAGATTTTCAGTGTTGGTTTCCTTCTTCTGTCACGGAAAGATGGCGATATCGTCTTATGGTCGTCCTCCATTGTTGTTGCAGATTGAAGGTGGTTGGTTGTTTGTGTGGGGGGAGCAATTGGGAGTGAGTTTGTTGGATTTGATTGGGCGTATTAGGGTTTTGATAACGTGAAGATGGGTGGGAATGTGGGATATATACTAGAAAATCCTTGATGCACACGTTATGTCTATCCGTTGGTGTGTATACAACTATCTACATAATATAAGTATATAACAACTTTTTGTTACCTTCTTTGTGCAGGACTTTTTGTGATTATTAAACTTACCTAAAATAAAATGTAAGGAATTTAAAAATAGGATAATAGAAGTGATTAGATGATTACTAAAAATATAGATAAATTAACTAATAGTTACTTGAAATAAATGATACATTTTGAATTTTAATAATATAAAATATTCATTTTTTTTATTTGCATCAAACATTTATTAAATATTTTTTTCCCTTTTTAAATTCAAAACATTAAATATGGGAGTTAATATTTCCTGCTCTTTTCAATTAATCGGCTATTCTTATAATAAATTGAAAATTTTATCATCGGTTATATTTAAAAGTAGGTTACTACCCGTGGAAATCACGGATAAGAAAAAAAAAGCACTATAACATTCTACTTTTTGAAAATTCTCATCCGTAATATTATTATGACATTCTACTCTTAGAAAATATCATTTATATGAAGTGGGATTTCGAATATGGAGTGGAAAATAAAATAAAAAACATTTTCTTTTATAACATTCCACTTTATAAAAAAAAACACTTTCTTTTATAACATCCTACTTTCTAAAATTTTTTAAATAAATTATTAAATTATCATCGTAGACACATTATTTCACTTGTTTTTGTCCTTTATTGAATAAATTATTAAATTATCATCCTAGACACCTTATGCTTGACAACCATATTACCTATTTACACTTCGTTTGTTTTTTGGTTGACAATGAAGAGGTGTCCACGTTATTTTCTATTTTCTATTTAGGGTGTTTGAGATTGCTTATTTAAGATATCGGCTTATTGCGGTTTGGTATCGTTAATATGCAATTTTTAGTGTTCGGATAGGTTAGAAATGCTTATTTACTCAAATAAGAAGTTTTTAATAAGTTAGTGGGTTCTAATTTAAACCAATTAACAATATTAACCTTATTATAAATATATGTATCTATATATTTGACCATTATTAGTCATTTTACATCTATACACAAAAATTACCAAACACTAAAAAACAAATTATCAACTTATTGCGTTTTGATACCGGATAAGCTAATCCAAACACTTTTCTGAAAACTCTATTTTGACACCAAAAAAGCAAAAAAGCAAATAAGCATTTTTACGAATAAACATAAGTTGTTTTGAATAAGCAATTTCATACTCCCCTTTAATTGTTCTTTTCTAGTTTTTTCATCATATCATCGTTTCTTTCTGAAGTCCTTAAATCAAAGCTAAGATTCCTAAAATATGTTTTTTAAGATGAATATATATAAAATAAAACAGAAGACCGCCAATACAAAAAGTTTGTACACTTGAACATGGATTACATGTAAATTAATTAACAAAAGCCAAGCAACACAAAGTACAAAACACCACCTAAAGAAACAAAAATTCTCTAAGGGCTTCGTACAACAAGAATGGAATGGGACATTGTAGTCTTGAGTTAATAGCAAGTGTAGTCTTTGAGGACTTCGTCACTTACTTTCTATAAATCGGGAGATGATGGTGCGGTGCTCCGACGGTGGTGATAGTGGTGGTGGTTGAACACAGTGGTATGATTTATGATAGAAGGTGGCAGTGATGGTGGTGGAAGGTAGTCTTAAAAGAGACGAAGATGGATGAAGAGAGGAAACAAATCGTGAGTGGTGATGCGGTGGTTTGATCAAATGCGAGAGAGTTAAATTTCTTGTTCATGTTCATCATCAAACCTATAACCAAGCCATTGATAAAATCAATGGTGGTTGTAAATGAATTTTGAGAGAGCGGCGCTAGGGTTTGGTTAGAGAGTGAAGCAGATCGGAAGTATCAGCAACGTTCATACCTTAAATTGAGGATTATAATCTTGAAATTTCAATCGATAAAGAATGACCAAGAACATAAGGGATGAATGGTTTTAAAACTTAAGGGCATATTAGGCAGTTTACATTGAAAGTTTTTAGAAGGAGGAGAAGCCACGTGTACAAAGGATTATTTTATTAGGAGTAGGATGTGATTAATTATTTCAAGGCATTGTTTATGTCGTCTCTCAATCTCCCATTGAAATTGAAAATCACCGGAGAATCTTCGTCTCTTTATAATCATCCATGGGGTTTAAAGAAGGATCTTGGCATCATTAATTCACGAGGCTGCAACAATCGTCATTCACAACCCTCTGTTTGTGCTTGTAGATGTCGTCTACTGTTCTAGTGCCAACTATACATTAACCTCATTGGGTTTATTCGTCGTCTTCGTTCCAGGTCTTTGGTCCTAGATTTATATGTTTGTAACTTTCACACACATTTCTAGGCATTATATAATCATTCACTTATATAGATTTGAATTTGAGGAAAGAGATATTGTCGTCGCTTTCATTGAACTCAAGTTGCTTTTTATCTATCTGCAATTACACTAAGTTTATTGTGGAATTGCATATAAATTTACATGATTTTTAAATAATATTGTATGTAGAGTAGTAGAGTGGAGTTTTAAATGGTGAATTTTTTGGTGGTTTGAAGTTTTTTGTATGGAAGTTAATGTCAGTTCGTAATTTACTAGAATAAGGTAAAACTTGATGGTTCATGCTTTGTATGGTTAAATATATGGAAATTAAGTTTGATTTTGGTTTTCTATTTTTGTTCTATTTTGAGATCAAAATCGAAGTTAGAAGTGAGATGTAAGTGAGGGAGGAACAGGTTCGAAGGCATGATGGTTCTGAATAGAGGGCAAGCAGTGATGCTTATAATTTGAACATAGGTATCTGTTGGGTTTTATTCAAAATCGTTTCCCCAAAAATGCTATAAAAATTACAATGGAAGTTTTAAAATGTGAATAAACTTAAAGTCATTTTAACCCACCATGGATCATTTTGCAAAGGTGGAAAAATTCACAACAGCCATAGAAGGAAAAAGTGTTACAACCTTTGAAGTGTTTGATTCCTCTGGGAGGTTGGAAGTTGATGAAGATGGAAAAAGACTGAAATGAGAGTTTCTCTAGAAGTATCCACCAATAAAGGATAAACCGCTTCAAGATGCTAGTCTTCACTTGTATTAAGTTGTTCTTAAACCATTAAGACTTATACCAAATAAGCCTTAAAGATAAGTAACTTATGAACTTTTAAATCTAGCACCAAATTACAAATAAGAAGAGAGGAAGAAGGGCTCCAAAATCCATGGAAATGGCAGCCAATAGAAGGAGTAGAATGCACCACAACTTTTTCTTACTACTAATCCCCTCCTTTTATACATACTAATGTGTACAAAGTCAAGACTTACAATAAAGGAAAGTATGGTGTCCTTTATGACAAGTATGGAGCTTAAATGGAAGACCACATGAAATCCCAAATCACTTGTGCATGTCTACGGTTTTGGATATCGAAGTCAATACCAAGAAGTGTCTTTCATGCAATCTCATAATTAGCTAGTTATGTTCCAACTAACTGGTTACTCTAAGTACCTAAAATGTTGTACATAACATTTATATTCATACCAAATGATATTTACTAGTTTTTGTACTCGTTATTATTATTTCTTAGAAATAATAATTCCCAATATGTTGGTAAAATATTATTTTCATAAAATAATATTTTTTTTAATTAAATACAAGTGTTGATTATATTTATTATTAATAAAATTACTCCAATAAATAATAAATAAGTAGTAACTTGCGATAAGTGATGGAGATTAGTGCAGTTAGTCATAACAAGTCCGATAATATTACTATAAATAGTAGTGTCCTTTTGGGTTACATGCGGAAACAAAATAAAACAGAAGTGAAAAAATATTTATTTGATGGACTTTTTTTGTTAATTAATTAATAATGAATTAAGGAATATGAAATATTCTACGGCATGGACATTGATCTTCCACGATGTGTTGAGACACAGATTCGAGTTCTTCAAATCTTAAAGCCTAGTTAATTCATGTCTATTGCACTTAGACTTTTTTTAGTATGTTAGGGTTTGTATGTGTAGCGTTTCTATTTTAAATCGTTTTAAAAGACTAGAAAATTGCCTTATTGAAATTTGGATATTATGCCCTGAAAAATGCCGTTTTTAGTCATTCTGCCTCTTCGCCATGATATGGATGGTCCTCCACCACGCCGTGGTATTAACATGGATTGTGACTACTTTCATGTATAACTATGCATGGTCATAAATAATTTAACACTGAATCAATTATGAATATTGAATGGAGCTATGTAAGATTGATTAAACAAACACAATTATAGTCACAATATATGTTCTCCAGCACAGCCAACTTCAATTACTTTAATTACTTATCTAAGATTGGTTCGATCCTAGCTCTAGTAATCTAGTGGTCACTAAATTACTATGTGTCAAGTTCATGCAATTTAATATTCACTAAGCTACACAGAACATGAATTCAAGTAATTTAAGTATCAGATATTAGCATGCTAGGTATTAACAATTAAACACAAGCATATAACCAACTAGTAATATCCATAACTTATAACTAATCCATGAGTTCAAGTTTCATCTAGCTAAACAAAAGCAGCTAGATTCAGCTACTCATGGCTGAAATCAAACACACAATCTCAATTAGTGAAAAACATGTTTGATGTACCAACTTAAAGTAAAAATTATAATCTTCCACCGCTTCTCCTTTCTTTGATGTTCACACTGCAATTTCTTTGCCTTCTTCTCCTCCAGAATTCGACTTCAGAGCCCTCCAATCTCCAGATCCCTTTTAAATTCGTAAATACCAAGGATATATATATATATATATATATATATATATATATATATATATATATATATATATATATATATATATATATATATATAGTTTTCATGATTTTTTTCACTCCACGTCGTGAATTATGACTTCACGTCGTGAATTAGGATGAATCCTTATCGGGCAAGGACTCTGACTTCTTGTGTACTCATCTTCTAGAAACACCCACTCCACGTCATGGAAGTGATATCCACGTCGTGAATTTAGCTTTTTGCTGGGATTTTCTTTCTTTAATTCTTCAATCCTCCAAATCTCCGTTTTTTGTCGCTTTTGGTCCTTATACTTCAATATTTCTCATTTTGGCTGCAAAATACAATTCAATCTTATAAGTACCGCTTATCTTTGCAAATAACCAAAATATGTATAAAAATATATTCAAATATTTCCTAAAATGTGTATAAATATGGCAATATCAGTAACATCCCAAAAATTGTAAGGTAAACTTTTCATTTTTAATTCAACCATAAAACACCATTTTTGCATTACCAATCATTAAAAATTATATTAATGTAAAAAACAGTTATCAGAGTACAATCCCAAAATCATATAGTTGTAGAAACATGGGTGGATGCAATGTAGTCACGTCGGGCCCTTCCCTTTTGTACAAAAGGTACCTGAAGCCATAAACGATAAACCGTAAGCACAAAGTATAGTGAGCTCCCCAAAATACCACATACCATACCTACAATAGAGAATGTTATTTGTCAACCATAGTCTTGCCATTATGCCACGAGCCGTATCATGGTCTTGTTGGGTTTTGAGCATTCTAACACTCCTATGGTGTACATGCAACCCTATAAACCTTGGATCTATGTTTTCTCTATTATACATGCAAATATTAAATATTCCAAGGTTTCATCCTAACTAGCATATTATGAAGCACCTATACTACAAAGTTCAAGTTAGATGACATACCTTTTGATGTAGCTTGATGTCTTCAAGCTTTAAGAGCTTAGCCCCAATAGTGTGGAAGCCTCAAGTGGAATCACAAATCACCAAAACACCTTGGAAAACCTTTAGAGAATATGGATACTTGGCTCACACTATGAAATCGGTTATTGCCCTCTTTAGTGTATCCACACTAGCCACTAGCCTAATTTCATGAACCATAAGACCCTTTATATAGTGTGGAGGATTAGGGTTAAACCCTAATACCCATGACCTTTCATTTCCTAGGATCCATGGGTTAAAGCTCCATGGACTATCCATGAAGACTTAGCCCAACCTAAATGAACTTGGCCCACTACACATATATATATCTAAGAGTCCATAATTAATTAGTTCCTTTTGATCACTTAATTAATTATAAATTAATTCTTGATCAATACTAATTAAATAATATGATTATATATTAATATATTAGAATTTATAATATATTAATATAAATCATAAATATACTATTCTCAAAAGACTATCCATATAAATTGTGTCGGTGAAGTGCAACCCAAATGGACCATGCCGGGTCGGGTCAAGTACATACCAAATATAGTTATGGACTTAGACATTAATCCAACAGTCTCCCACTTGGATAAGTCTAAAACTATTATTGAGTATGACTTCAAAAAACCAACTGGCAATCGTAGCTCTTAAAGCCGCTGTCGAACTCTGATCTTGTCAATGAACTCTGACCTTTGTCAATGACTTGTCCATTAGATAAGGGATCATATATTCCTCCATTCTAGATATCATATGGACTGAGACATAGATTATAATCATTCTCTATGTCCATTTGTTGTTTCCCGATTTTCGATTTATAATGACTGACTGATTGAACAAATCAAATCAGTCCTGGCTTGGCCAAGCACTCACATGTGTCATCGCTAAATCATTGAGGGGCCCACATATATCGCTTTTATCCTGAAGGTAAAAGGAATGGATAAACTTCGACTTATATGGCTTGTTCTACTACTTGTTGAATCATACACAAAGGCACGTTTTATAACATCGAGTTACCAATGCGTTTTCGTGCAAGCAATGTATAACCAACTCATAGTAACAACTCATATCTCTAGGTTTGAAGAATATAAGATATTATCGTCTCATGATCACTCGTGATAAAATCCATGAAGTGATTCAAATGAGCGCGAGTTGAATCCAATACTCAGAACTTATGAGCACTCATGAGTGTTGTAGCACCACTTTGTCCACCAACTTGGACCTCTACAAACCAACCCATGACAGTCTTGATTCATATCTACTTCCAACATATGACCGACTGTGGATTGTTTGAATAACTTAATCATTCAGGAAGAGTGACTTAGTTATTCTGGAAGTCAAAACATGCAAAGTGAAACACAAGAATAAATGAATCAAATATGGTATCAAACCCTATGAATATAAATAAACACTTTTATTTATCACCATACTGATTACTCATTATTCATTGTTTCGGTTTTATCAACTTTATACTTGAATTAAAAACACTAGTTGTCCCATGCTCCAAGCATGTACACTATGTTTTTCTTAAACAATAGCTTTGCCATACACCAACTATGCACTCTATGTTTGTCTATGATCCTTACTTTGTGAAATAAACCAATTGAACATAATTTCAATGATTCTAATTTCACACTCCCAAATCCTTATCGAAAAATGTGAGAATTTCAAATTCCTATCATTTATCGAAATCTATTTAGATTTTAAACTTATATGCACTGACCCTCCTGTAATGAATATGTACAAAGTCACAAAGACTTGTCAACAGTCATTATAAGGTATTCCAATGGAGATCAACTCCATGGAAACTAAGTCTCATATTCAAAGTACATTGCTTTGGACATGCTTCTTGCATTAAGTTTTCTAATCTTACACAGATAACTTCCACCTATGGAGACAACTCCATATTCTCATTTTGACTATCACTTCTGAATAAGAGATGCCTCTTTTCAGAATATGTCAATATGGTCCTTCCAAAATTAGCACTATACTTCCAACTGTCCCTGAGCAACCAATCTTTGGTAAACCTCATATTGTCCTCGACAATTGCTTAATCATTTTAGTCATATCCAATTCTAGACCTTTTCCCTTCTTAATGCCTCTGGGCATTTGGAAAAATTTAGAAATGACAAATATTATAGCACATCCAATCGATCCTGTACCCAAAGCAAATGGTACACGATTCATGATGTCTCACATAAAGACATGATTCTAGACCAGTCTTTTGCTACAATATTTTTATTTGCCATGTTTTCAAAATTTAACTATGAAGAGGGATGCCGTAATCATAATCGAATTTTGAGAACGCAATATATAGAATTTCCTTAAGTTGAACCAATCCAACATGAAATTCATATATATATTCTTGACTAAGGATGATTAAGGTCTCAATCTAAGCCTTTAGAACTGAAATGAAGTATATTCTCTCCCTTAATTATAGCAAAACAACTTTTTCAATCCCTACAGCCTCACGAATTGAAACTTTTGTTTTCTATAATTAACATTGCTAACTTGCAACACTAACAATAATTATCATGCTCCCACTAACATGATGATTATTAGCATAACACTTATGCTCCCACTAGCTTTGACATGTACTCAGAAATCAGCTGGACTTCTAGAAATCAATACTTTATTGACTTTCTTACCAAAGTTCAGATTTCTGATACGAGATGCTTTGATAAAACTTTATCAAAATCATACACCTTTCCTTAGATAGCATGCATGTGTGTCTAAACAATTTCAGAACTATGAAAAGGGATGCCGTAATCATAGTCTCAATTGTTTAAACCTTTTGCCATCTACTTCAAATCTACTTGGTGGAAGTGTTTCCTCACCATCATTTTCATGAATCGGAGAGAAACCTTATGACCCTTATATTTTATGGTGTATGTGTTCTTATCCATGTGAATCGTAAAAACCATAGTCACAAGACAAGGATAATGACAAATCCAAACTCATATGGACTGAACTTATGCAATCTTAACTTCTTGCCACCTGGCAGTACAGGGCCTGCCATTGCTTCCAAGTTGTTATGCAACCAATTGAGAACTTTCAGAACTCCTATGCAAAGCCAACTTTAACTGGAATGAGCACAGAATATGTCAACACGATAGGCTATAAACCTCAAGTCGTGTGCTAGTGAAGAACCTCAGGTTTTATTCTTGATTAGTTCTTGAAATTCTTTTTAGGAACTTTAAGACTCCCACTATCCTCTTGACATATAAGACTATCTTGCCAAATATTCAAGAGATAGTGCGGATTCTTTATCAAGACAAACACTTCACACAATTGGCCTTAGTTGGTCTTTGTTTTATCCAAAACATCACAACTTACCAATTTCAAATGTACAAGAGTAGGACACTTTTACTCTTACATTTGACAAGTGTTTTAAACCTTTCTTTAAGATATGTCACTCAAGTTACAATCTTGGAGTATGACTCTAAGAATTGTTTTGGAACGAAGTATGACTCATCTTCCTGATCTAACCATTTCAACAATTCATGACTCCTCTTCTTAGTCATAATAATGCACTAAGATGACCTTTAGAGGACTAATTGTGATATGATTTCTAAATCATTAAGATGATCACAAACATGATACTAAAGTACTCTCCCATCTTTTCAGATTTGAGAAACGTTTATCTTTCTGCCTAATTTGATTCTTCCCATTCGTTCTGCCATACATTGAGACTTTTCCAATGTTTCAGAATTATACTTAAACTTGTAAGTATAACCATATTTACTAAACTTTAGTAAATCAAATAGTCTTAACGAGCTTTGTGGTGGACATGACCAGTGCATAAGAATGTGTACTCGATCCCTTTAGTCCTTCACTTGACTCACACATCCATGTGAACAAGTAATTAGTCTTGATTTTCCAATGCTTGAAAGTTCTCATTCATCATACTATTCAACTTGCATGATTCCAAGTTTCGGTCCAATTGAAACTTGGGTGATGAGGAACTTTCCTGATTTGGTAAATTTAGACACTACCACAAATGAAAGAATCAAATCCATTTTCCAATATTGCTGTCAGTGGAATCATATAAGCAACAATTTTCCACAAATATCATTGTAAGGATACTTCAAATAAATAAAATTAAACAATTTTCTTTTATTTTAAAATTTTGCGGAAAAACTTATCCTTACAATCCACATGGAAAATTGTTGTTATCTATTCCTTAGCAATATATCATAACTTCTTAAGCAACTGCTCAAAATTCTGATGCGATCGAAATCCACCTTCGCGATCAGAATCAACATATACTTCCTTTAAGATTTCTCTCTATTCTTTGATTCTTAATACATCAACATGTGACCCAGTCACATCATGTAATGAGGATCTCAGAATAGAACTTAACAGAGTTAGATAATGGGCTCTACATGATGTAGAGTCAAACTTATTGACTTTAACATCCTTAGGTAAATTTGGCAGCTTTGCAATCAATGCCCCTTCCTTTGGCAAAATAAACATATGGACCCTTTGGTAATGAGACTATCTCAGACTTAGCCTTTCTCTTTACCATTTGGTCAACCGGGTTGACTATGGCCAATCCCTTTCCATTGGGAAGAGAATGCTTTTTCTGGATTTCCAGTGTCACCATTGTCACTGTCCATAAATTTTTGGGAAGTTGATATTCTAATCAAATTTGCTTTACTATCGTTCCAAATCATTGCTGATTCAGCAGCACCAAGCAAATAGATATGATCATTAAGGTTCATGTCATAGTCTGTTTCATAGTAGTCCCAAAGGAACTCACTATGTGACTTAGAAAGTGATTGAACATCCAACTTTCTCAAGACTTTGACACCCAACTCTCCCGACTTGTCAATATGTGACTTCATCTCTAAGATGTGATCACACATAGACCTTGCTTGCCATTAGGGCTTGAGTGACCTTGAACTTGTGGGTTAGGGAGAATAATTGGAGGAGGTGGAGGAAGAGAAGTATGACTTCCATGAGCCAAACTCGGGAAGTCATATTCATTAGGAAAGCTTGGTTTGGGAAGATCATTGTTGTCTAAACCAGACATCAACAATGGGATAAATTCATGTAAAGTTGATTTAAGTCCTTAATATAACACCCAATATGATATATTAAGGCTAGGACCCAATAAACTGTTTTATAACTTGGAAGAGGGATGCCGTAATCCAAGCTATAAAATATTTGAAGGTAGGTGAATGACGATTCACCAATTTCCACCAAGATAAACGAAATGTATTATTAGGTTTTAATTGGTTTTGAAACTCCTAGATTCTTTTGAGATTCATTGAACTTTTCAATGGCATGTTTTAATCTGGAGTGTGCCCTTCAGGTTTTGTGACT
This sequence comes from Lactuca virosa, assembly GCF_052849685.1. Classification (NCBI taxonomy): domain Eukaryota; kingdom Viridiplantae; phylum Streptophyta; class Magnoliopsida; order Asterales; family Asteraceae; genus Lactuca; species Lactuca virosa. Next base: position 134,792,230 of record NC_136430.1, read on the forward strand.
GGGATGCCGAGGATCACAAAACAAGGTGTGAAGTAACCATGCAAATATATTTGGTACCCTTAATATTTACCCCTCAATCGATGTGTCGGTTAACCACACACGCTCCAACGATACTATGATAAACATTAAGTTACCCTTTGCCTACCTTGTTAAGTCCAGGTTAGTGTGCCGGTTAACCACACACGCTCCACTAACAACTTAAACAAAGTGCAAAGTGTAATTTCATGGATTAGCACCTTATTCACATTTTCCTAAGTAACTAAGATTGGGAATTTATAAAAGGTTTAGTTACTTAGTATTTATCATTAATACTTTTAATGAAGGGAGAATTATAGTCCTTGTCCTACCTGTTCGGCTAACGACCCTCCACCAGTCAAGGAAGCGGTGGGTGAGAGTGGACACTCATTAAACTGCCATTTTATAGGCAGTAACCTTATACCCCCCTTATAGACCGGCTTCGTGAATGAGGCTTACTAATGGTAAGACGACTTGCTCTTATACATATAATATATTAAACTTTTAATATTATAATAGTATAAGGGTGTATTTTAGACATTTAAAATACTTGGTGGTTTAATCTATTAATTAAACTATACTCTTAATTTAATTAAATTTAAACCATGTCTATTATGGAATTATTAATTCTCTTTTAATTAAACACTTTAATTATCTATTAATAAAGTCCATAAGAGTTAATTGAATTATTCAATAAAAACATCATAATTCCAATTATTAAATTCAAAATTAAAACCATTTAATGAATTGTTTAAGTTATGAACCCAAGAGTTTTAGAATTCAATTCTTTTTTTTTATCATAAAAAACTTTTTCCAAATTCCAAAACTTGAGGGCAAGTTTTGAAACTCTTGAAAACTTTTGGATTCCATAACTTATGGAGTTAAATACTTGTTTTATGATGAAACTTTTCATGTTCCATAACTTAAGAACAAGTTATGCAATTCTTTAAAACATTAAGACTAAGTTTTGTAACTCCATAAAAAACTTTGAATCAATTTTTTTAAAAACCTTTTCATATCCATAACTTATGGAGGTTTCAAAAAACTCTTTAGATCAAACTTTTAAAACTAATAAAATAATCATATCATTTTATCTTTTACTAAATTTGACATAATTCAACTCATATAGCAAATGATTCAAATTTTACAAATAATTAGTTTTTCACAAAAACAAGTAATTATCTTAAAATTTGACAAACGTCATGTTTTTTTCCTTTTTTTTTCCAACTTTGAAAATAAAACATTTGCATCAATATAACAGAAAACAACCTATGGCTCTGATACCACTGTTGGGTTTTGAGCATTCTAACACTCCTATGGTGTACATGCAACCCTATAAACCTTGGATCTATGTTTTCTCTATTATACATGCAAATATTAAATATTCCAAGGTTTCATCCTAACTAGCATATTATGAAGCACCTATACTACAAAGTTCTAGTTAGATGACATACCTTTTGATGTAGCTTGATGTCTTCAAGCTTTAAGAGCTTATCCCCAATAGTGTGGAAGCCTCAAGTGGAATCACAAATCACCAAAACACCTTGGAAAACCTTTAGAGAATATGGATACTTGGCTCACACTATGAAATCGGTTATTGCCCTCTTTAGTGTATCCACACTAGCCACTAGCCTAATTTCATGAACCATATGACCCTTTATATAGTGTGGAGGATTAGGGTTAAACCCTAATACCCATGACCTTTCATTTCCTAGGATCCATGGGTTAAAGCTCCATGGACTATCCATGAAGACTTAGCCCAACCTAAATGATTTTGGCCCACTACACATATATATATATATCTAAAAGTCCATATTTAATTAGTTCCTTTTGATCACTTAATTAATTATAAATTAATTCTTGATCAATACTAATTAAATAATATGATTATATATTAATATATTAGAACTTATAATATATTAATATAAATCATAAATATACTATTCTCAAAAGACTATCCATATAAATTGTGTCGGTGAAGTGCAACCCAAATGGACCATGCCGGGTCGGGTCAAGTACATACCAAATATAGTTATGGACTTAGACATTAATCCAACAGGTCTTACCTTGCCAGGCCGGGGGCCAAACCCTGGGTCTTACAGACAAGTGCCTAGAGCCACCTCCTGGTCTTCCATGCAAGTATCACAAAGAGTACTAGCATACTATCTATATATACAACTATCTACATATCTACCAGGTTCTGATCCCTGGTCTTGCATACAACTTTCCGAGAGCCACCTCCGGGTCTTTCATACAAATGCCAAGGGCCACCCTTGGTCTTCATATATAACATAAGCCAATGGGCCGACATTGGTGCCTTCGACCCATAGTATAGTGAGGATATTCACCTCAAGTGGTGGTTGTCGAGGCCAAAAAAATAAATAACCCTAAATATTTTACACTAAAATAGTGTATAGTGGTAAAGGGGTCGAATCCACGGAGATTGGTTCAATTTAATAACTCTACGAAAAATCTCTTTGCAAAAGTACTTGTAAAATGACAATAAAAATAAAAATAAAAATAAAAATGGGGGTTTTGGTCTTTTTAAATACTTGAAATAAAACTAGGATTAAACTAAGATTTAAATGGACAATTTCAACAAAAATAAGAGTTTGATGTAAAATCAATAAGAGAAAGATGGTTGACTTAAGGTTTCCTCTCTTTGACTTTTGATGAACATATCATTAGAATCCAATGGTGCAATACTTGTTTTAAATCCTTAATTTGGCTATATAATCCAAGAAGCTTGAGATTACCTAGACTTTTCTTAGTTGTTAAATGGTTAGAGAAGCTCATAACAGTTTCCTTAGTCAAAGTCACAATTTCCATTAAGCATGTAATTAGTGAAAATCAACTAACATTAAGAACCAAAAAGTCACCAAATCCAAGAGGAGTCAATGCTTCCACTACCATGTTGGAGAAATTGTTTTTATGATTATGTGAAGTAAAACTAACAAAAAAATCACTTGTTGTTTGCTAATTTGAGGATCCTTTAATTAATCAAGAAATTAGCCAACTAATCACCACAAATACATTTAAACTCATGAATAAAAACATACAAGTAGTAATAAGATGTTAAAACACAAAACATTCCCATAAGGAATTAAGAACAAGTTCATGAAGTGTTCAACTTTCAACAAAAATTCAAAGGATTCCACAAAAGTCAACCAAGTTTTGTTTATCCTAGCATGTTTAAACTCAAGAAACTAAAGTGAGAAAATATTGTACCAAACATTTAACAAGATTAAGAGATGAAAAGATGATGTTCTTGAGGTGTTCTTGGTCTTCAAAATGCTCCAAATTTTCCAAAGAAATGTTGATTTTTCGGATGTGAAAGAGTCTCCAAAAGATGGGCACCAACCTTCCTCAAATAGACTTCCAATTAAAATTCTAAATTTGCCCCTGCAGTCTCGTGCGCGGCCGTGCAGCCTTGTGCGCGTGGGTTGCGCAGGTGGCATCAGATTGTGGGTTCTTTTAGTATTGGGCCTCCACAGTTTAGCCCACTTGGCCCAGTTCGAGTCCGAACAGCTTCTAGCCCATTTTTCTTTAATTTCACTTCATTTTAAGCCCAATTTGGCTTCTCAAAATGATCTATAGCTCACATAATCTCCCGATTAATAATCTACGCACGCTCGAATATTCTCCTGCATCTTGCAAATTTCAAGTTTATTTCTTCCAAGCCTTCAATTAATAAGAAAGCCCATTCCAAGCATCAACTCATTATTATAAAGCCCAAGATCCTTGACATCCTATAAGTCCAATCGCCCTCCATACGTCCCGAATATTCCCGCTTCACTAGTCTCCATGAAATCTGCAATAAAGCTCACGAAACTAGAAAGTACCCAAAATAGTCATAAAATAACAAAAATGAAAATATGCATGGAAATTATCTAAATTGTGAATGAAATATGCTAAAATAAACTTTAAAAAGAAGAAAATAAAATGAAACTATCATCAAACTGTTGAATATCTCAGATAAAAGCTCGGATTGCCGATCCGGAAATTCCCCACGCTAACATCATCAAATAATACCAAATTAATAATTGGTCCACAACCCATAGCTGGAATTCTAGTCCAATTGTCCAACGCTTAGGGTAAAAGTCCATTTTACCCTTTCCTCACTTGGCCCAAAATCCGAGGCCCAAACCAATAACATCGAAAAGCCCAATATGGCCCAACTTCATAATTAGGCCCAAAACCCATCATGGGCCTAATCGAAGAAGGCCCAAATTCCTAAAAGAAACCCAAAGCTCCAAATAAGCCCAAGCGCAGGAAGGCCCACAAACAGAAAACTAGGGCCCAACAAGGTCCAAAAGCCTAAAATCACATCTCATGTCGTGACCAGTTCTTGGTCACGTCGTGAGAGCTCACTCGATCCCAAATCATCCCAACTCAACCTAGCCAACTCAGCAAGGAATAACACTTGAGCTGGCCTCATGACGTGGGCAGCCTATCCTCACGTCGTGAGCCCCAATAAGCTTATTAGAAACGGGACCAAACGCTCCTCACGTCATGTGACCTTGTGTCTCGCGTTATGAGAATAGTCTGAGGCTAAAAATCCAACTTTAAAGTCCTTAATCCATTAAGCCTTGAACTCTCACTTTGCGGAAAGTCTTATAACCTCTTAATACACTAGAAAGTCGATGCTTTTAAAACATATATGTCCAATACATGTCTAGATCTCATTTAGGTCCAAAGTTGAAGAAAAGACATCCAACTTTCATGCAATGCTCCAAAAACTCAACCATTATCTAGATTTGAACTCCAAGACATCCCTATGGCCCTCATAACTCATAAAGTTGCCAACTTTATGGTTTCTATTCACTTAACATGCTCAAACAAGAAGGAAAGTGGGACAAAACTTAGATCTAGCCTTATATAACCATAAAGGTAGGATCTTTATCACTTACAATAGTCCAAGAACAATGTAAGGTGATGTTGATGATGATTCCTTGCAAGCCACAACACAAGACCACCTTCTTCTTCTTCTTCTTCTTCTTATTTACTCCTTCTTCCAAACTAAGAGAAGCTCCAAAACCACCAAAGATCAAGCAAGGATGGGCAGTAGGGTTTTTCACAGGTGAAAAAGGGTTTGGGGATGATAACAAACCCTAAAATAAGGTTAGAGATGCTTAAATACGAAGGAAACCCTAAAAGATCATGGGCTTGGGTTGAATTGTTCCTCACGTCGTGAGCTCTTATTACTCACGTCGTAAGCTCAGTCCTAGATAAAATCTTCACGTAGCCCATCTCACGTCGTGAGCCTCCATGCCTCACGTCATAAGGATCATTTTTCTCCAAAATCCAACCTTTAACTCCTTGAAACCCTAATTCGGTTCGAATTGGAAAAATAGGTGTTACAACTCTCCCCCACTTAAATTAGATTTCATCCTCGAATATCACTCCTTACTATCTTCTAGCTACTCCAGTCAACTTGGACAATTCTTCCACGACCCAGATACGGACAGAGGAAACAACTCGAGTGAAACATCCCAAAAATACGGTCCAAAATTTTCATTTTTAAATCATTAATAAAACCATAGTTAACAATTCATCACATAAAAACCATAAGTCATGTATCTCAAAATATCATAAACATCTGTCAAAACATATCAGAGTAAAAACATCCCAGGCTGAATAAATGGTGTGTGCACTGTAGTCATCCCGAGCTCTTCCCCTTGCTACTAGAAGTACCTGAAACCAAAACTGAAAACTGTAAGCACAAAGCTTAGTGAGTCTCCCCAAACTACCACATACTATACACATAATCACATAATCACATAGACTGGGCCCCCGCCCCTTCCTCGGGCCCCGCCCGGCATCAGGCCCCGCCTGGCATTGAGCCCTACTCGGTATACAAATCTATTTCTACCAGGCCTCGCCCGCTATACACATATAGACAATAACATATAATCATACTAGCACATAAATAATCATACACAATACTATATATTCTCGTCCTAAGGCCTCGCCTATCATGGGCCCCGCCGCTACTCTACTAATAATGAGATATGGAATCCCGTTTACACTCAGCTAGTGATGAGATACGGGACCCCACCCACACTCACCTCCCTAACAGGCATATACAGGTATCACAAAGACAACAAGTATAACTAAACATGCATTCCTTCATCGGGTACCACCCAGCATCGAACCGTAGTTCAGAAACATACATATATAAACATTCCTCGGGCCCCGCCCAGCATCGGACCGAAATCCGGAAACATATAAACATTCCTCGTGCTCACCCCGGCATCGGACCAAAGTCCGGAAACATACCAAAAGACACATGCAAGAATCACGAAGACATCAGGCATACAAACATTCCTCAGGCTTGCCCCGGCATTGGACCGAAGTCCAGAAACCTATTGCATACATAAATAGGCTGGCATTAGTGACTTCAACCTGTTCCTACAGGAGGAAACTCACCTCACAAGCTGACTGCAGAATCCCGCGAATAAACCTCTCGCTGCTAGCTGGCAGATCCCCGAACTGCTGATCTCTCGACTCCCCGAGCTACTGATCATCATACAAATTGGATAAGTCTGGGATTCTTATAACTCAACCATAAGTCCTCACTAGGGTAGATGTAAGTCCCCTAATTGCTTGTGTATCAATCAGATCCAATTGATGGTGCAGAATCCCAATCAATTGGATGATGTCAGATCAAATAGAAGAGAAGGAGAAGAAGAATTAAGATGAATCTAATGATGTATTCAATATGAATGATGCTCCTTACAATAGATTCTCTCACACACTCTCTTCTTCTCTCTAACTTTCTCTCTCTAAAACATGCTCCTCTCCAATTACTCCTAGCCTTACACTCCTCACCCTATATATATGAGACATGGGCCACCAGCAGCACACAAGTGTACAGCTGCACACACGTGTGCGGCCGTACACAGGGTGTGTGGCAGCACACACATGTGCAGCCGTACACAACCACAAAATTACATAATATATTATAGAAAAATATATTTTCTTAGAAAAGCAAAGTATAAACCAAATTTTGACCCAACAATCTCCCCCTTGGTTTATAGCTTTCTTTTCTAATAGGCCCAACAAGCTCCCCCTAAAAAGTAGCTGGCTCTTTTTGTCGATCTTCATTGGGAGCTTGACTTCAGCATTAATCTTCAAATTTCTTCACAGCATCAAAATGAACATATGAATCTTCAATAAATGACTTCATCTTGAGTGGTTGGGATTTCTGCAGAATTTGACATTGAACGCACATTGGGTGAAGAGGCTTCTTGATAAGATTCTTGAAAGATGGCGCTTTCAGCTTGAGAATCTTCAGAGAGAACAAAGAGAACGTATCTTCTGGATCACTTCAGCAGGTTCAAGATAGCAGCAGACTGATTGAGGAGGCTTCAATGCAATCCGTCACATAATCTTCAATTTCAGCTTCACCTTGCTTCTGGGGTTGAAAGATTGAATGTTGGAAGAATAGTCTTCATTTCTTGCTCCTTCGAATGTGAATTCTTCGATGATCACGGATGAAGCCTTGGCTCATAAAATCTTCAATACAGTCTCCATGAGTCTCATCTACACCTGAATTCACTTTTCAAGACAAAACAAAACTAAAAGAAAACTTAAAACAGAAACAAAACAAGAAATAACACTATTTTTGGATTTTTAATTTTCTGATTCTTGTTTGGTTTTTGAAATTTTTAATTCTCCCCTAATATTTAAATTAGAAGAAAACTATGAACAAATTTAACAAAAATAAAGTGATATCTAACTTTAAGAGTGATCTGGGATCAAATTTGTTAGACAACCCTAATCCACTTGTCGGTACCTTTCATCTTCACGTCTTTGTCTGGTCGATCGCCGGTATTGTGGTCCACTTAAACACGAAAAATTGTGACAGATTTAGGACATACTATTAGTTACAAGACAAGGTGATCCTAAGTTCCTAGATATTATATCTTAAGGACCATTCAGCTGACGACGACCAGGGATATTGTTGTCCACCTAAATTGAGCAGCGAGATCTATAGACAATCTGTAAGTGTTTAATTGTTAATTGTACTGGAACATGTTTCCCGCTTCCTGATATGCCCCAGTAATCAAGAACTTCCAGAGTACTCCTTACATCGGGTGAGCAGACAATCATTAAGAAAGAAGATAGATTCATATTATTATTAATTATAGTTTTAGAGGGATTGAGAAGTAGAAGGATGCATATGCTGTGTACGAGGTCGGATTATGAGTCACGCAAAGGAGACAACATATGGCTAACAGATGGGAAGAATTTCATAGATTTAATATGCAGAGAAATAGATTTGCATTTGTTGCTGTCCAGGTCGGATCTCTTCCAATCACGTAAAGGAGGCAACATATGACTAACAGACAGATAGAGAAAGAAAACAATTTTCTACAGACCTAACTCATCGGAATTTACCAGTCGCCCCATCAATACCGGAATTAAGGACAAAATCCACACATCGAGGAAAAGTTAATCCACGGTTCCAAGTACGGGTTCATTTAATGTGACGAGTGGATTCCCATATATATCTCCCTGGTCAATCTATCCGAGTGTCGTATTGTCAGGCTAAACGGATCTAACTAGGTCAAGATTTGTTAGGACTAAGAATTTCTTAAGTTCAACTCTGCCTAGTCAAGTCCATTTATAATATTTCGTGCCTACCGGCGCATCAAACTAGAGTAAAGACCCTTCAACTTTGGGTACGTTACGCAGACTCAGATTGCCTGTTATCACCAGATAATATCACTTCCCAGTCCTTCATCAACAAGCAAAACTGTTAGAGACAATATTTTTGATTTTTCTGAACTTTTTGATGTTTTTGGATTTTCTTAAATTTTCTAAATTTTGTTTTGTTTTTATTTCTCCCCCTAAATTTGTGCATAGGAGAGAAACGAAAGTAAATGCGCAAATTTAAACTATCCTAAAACAAAACTTAGTCTTTAAAGCGACTCAGCATAAGAAAAACTCAGGAGTATAGAGAAGAAAAACTCAAACCGTAAGTCACCGATTGAATTTGCATCCAGAAGGTCTGAGAACAACACGCATAATCTCAGAACAGATCCGAAAATTCTTCATGTCATTAAGCACTAACCCCATTTGTGATCCCTTCCTTTTTTCCCTTCCCTCAAAGGACACATACTCTCAAACAAAATTCCGAGTGTTGTACAGTTGAGAGATGTCTCCTATCATGTGCCTGGAACAGCCACTACCAACAAACCGAAGTCTGATGATATGCCTCCATAGCTGTTCCGACACAGAGCGGGATCAGTTGGTCTTTGGAACCCAGTCCATTTTGAAACTGGGTTGACCTTTTTCATCCTTGCACGGTACTCTCTCCCATGACATATCCTGTTTATCACAAATAGAAGATGAAGAAATATTAGAGTAATTAGTTGATTTGGGAGAGTGAGCCTTTGGAACCCATTTGTAGTTGGGTTTAACCCATTTCTTTTTCGATCTGATGGGTGGCTCAGTACTTGCTTTTGATCTTGATGTCGGCCGTTGAGATGACTTTGATTTTGGCTTCACGGGAGCATCTCTTGGATTGGACTTCTTGGCCGACATTCCCTTCTTGTTCTTGGGAGTTGGATTCTTGGCCTTCTGCGCGTTCCAGTCATCATGGTCTGAACGTGACCTCGAAGGGTTTCTTTTGAAGTATCTCCCTCTTGGCGCGTTCTGCCAGCCTTGTGCATAGTACGGAACATATGCGCGATTATGACAATTTCGGGCAATGTGACCAGGTGTTCCACAGTGAAAACATGTCTTTTTCTTCACTGTGAAGTTGTTTCTTCCTGCCCCTGGTGGCGTATCTTTGCCTTGTCTCTTGCTTTTCCCACACACACAGTTACAGCAGGCATTTTGTTTAACTTGTGTTGGTGGCCTGTATTTCTCAACAGTAGGCTTGTTAGGAGTAACAAAATTAGAAGCAACAAAATCAGAGTTCAAGGAGTCATTGGATTGTTTAATAGTTTTCTCCTTGTTCTCATCCTCTACTGCTTTACCTGCACATGAAGTAGAATCATTAGTATCGTTCAGCTCAACACCCTCAGTTGCTTGTTCAGCAGCTGGTTTACCGTATACCATAAATGGTTCTCAGTCAATCTCTTCCTGAGTCAAGGGATTAACATAATACGAATGGTTAAATGGAGGAGGAACACTATCATACCCTAGACCCTTGTTTTGATTATTTTTGAATTTTAATTGGTCTTCAAATAAGGACTCGACTGTCTTACTTGACGCAGTGTAATTTTTGAAACTAATATATGTTTTTCCACACTTAATTTTCAAAGCGTCAAGTTCTTCAGTCATAGCAGCAAGTTTTCTTTTGATGTGATCATAATTCTCACACTTGTTGCTGTAATCTTCTTGTAGTTTTCTAAAGTCATTTATTTTATTTTCAAGTTGAGTTTTTAAGGGCTTTTGGTTTTTCCTAAGTGTGTATCCCTCATATTTTAAGTCCTCGTTCTCTCTCTTGATTAAGCCTATTGATTCTCGCAAAAATTTCATAGTTTTAGCACAAGATGGAGAGCATGAAACTTCATTTACCGGAATTGATGTGGAACTCATTTTTTTTATTTTTATTTTTATTATTTTTTATTATTTTTTTCTTTATTTATTTGAATTTGCCCTTTGACTTAAAAACCGAGAAAGTCAACCTTAAAAATCAAATTAAAAAGTCAAACTCAAAAGCTAAACTTGAAAAATTAAAAGTTAAATGAAAAAGTCAAAGGTCAAACTTGAAAATCAAAAGCAAAATTTTAAGATCAAAAGTTAAAAATAAAGTCTAAAATTAAAAACTAAAATTTTTGGGATGAAAATGGAATTTAAAAATAAAAAATTGATTTTTTAGGGTTAAAAGTGCCAATTTTCGAAAATAATACCCGAGAAGGCGTCTTTAAGAATTAAAAACGGGAGGAAAAGAACATCAGGGTTGCTAGAGCAGTTGGTAGGGCGCTGTGTTTGTGAGCTGGAGGTCCAGGGTTCGAATCCTTGGCAGCCGCAACTTTCATTCCCCCCCCCCCTTTTTCTTTAAATGAACGTTGAACGCTGCTGATGCTGAACGCTGCTGAACGAAGAACCGAGGCAGCACACTCCGAGGCGCACACCGTGGCCGCACACGTCCGAAACGCACACCGAGCCAGCCGCACACTCCGAGTCGCACACCTTCAACAGTCAACCGCACACCTTCAACAGATTCGCGAAAAAACGACGTTTTTCACCCTTTTTTGCTCCAAAACTCGATCAAAAACTCGTTTTTATGAAAAATGCAAAGAAGAAACCCCCCTTATTTTGCCCCGATCTATCCAAAAACGCAAAAATCCTTTCAAAATAAGATCAAATAAGCTCCAGATCTGACAAAATTGACTGATACAATCCAAGCTCTGATACCAATTGTAAGTCCCCTAATTGCTTGTGTATCAATCAGATCCAATTGATGGTGCGGAATCCCAATCAATTGGATGATGTCAGATCAAATAGAAGATAATGAGAAGAAGAATTAAGATGAATCTAATGATGTATTCAATATGAATAATGCTCCTTACAATAGATTCTCTCACACACACTCTTCTTCTCTCTAACTTTCTCTCTCTAGAACATGCTCCTCTCCAATTACTCCTAGCCTTACACTCCTCACCCTATATAAATGAGACATGGGCCACCAACAGCACACGAGTGTACAGCTGCACACACGTGTGCGGCCGTACACAGGGTGTGCGGCCGCACACATATGTGCAGCCGTACACAACCACAAAATTACATATTATATTATAGAAAAATATATTTTCTTAGAAAAGCAAAGTATAAACCAAATTTTGACCCAACAGTAGAAGACCATTCCACCCCTCACATACTCTTGTCCAAATATGGACTCTACTAAACCCTTTTGAACCCTTTCCATACTTCATAACCCTCCATGGTCAACCTTGGTCAAAGTCAATGTCAAGGTCAAAGTCAACGCTCCGAGTTGACTCAACTCGTCGAGTCATCCCCCTGACTCGCCGAGTTCCCTTGCTACTCATAGTCGTGATAGAACGATTCAAATCGTCGAGTCCCTTCATAGACTCGTCGAGTTCTACCTTGTACAGAATCGGGATAAATCGTCTCAACTCGTCGAGTCTCTCTCTGGGCTCGCCAAGTTCCTCAGTCTGCTTGGGACATCTTAATGGATTAAGCCCCAACTCTTCAGATCTAAGTTCCATACTTCTCATATACCCTGATAATGTCCTTTTTAGGGTAAAGTTTCCAACTTTACCCGTTAATAGCCTTACATAATGGGTTAAGCTCAAACCTTAATTCTTTAAGACCTAGATCTTGGTCCCAACACCATCTATACTCTAAACCAAGGCATATAAACTGAGATATGGACTCTAGATACTACAAAACACGTAAAGCTTCCACCTTTTTCCTTCATGCATGTCCTTTTGGATCTTAAAAGGTCAAAATAACATCCCAAAGCTTGCATGGGGCTTCAATGGCCATAAAGTTTGCACCTTTATGCCATGAGAGCCCTTCTAGGTTCTAGATCTGAAGGTATACTCACTTGGGATGTCCATTTCCCAAGGAACATGCTACTTGGACCAAAAACCCACTAAAAATGAAGGAGAAGAGATCTAAGAGGTTATTAAGCAAGTTTGAGACTTTCTTACCAAAAAATGATGAGGATGGAACGAAGTTGCTGGATTTATAATCTCCTCATTGAGTCCTTAAGCCTCTCCTTCTTCCACAAGCTTCAACACACAAGATTTCTCTCAAGAATGGCTCACAACACTCCAAATAGCATTAGGGTTTCTGGAATCAGGGTTTGGACAATGGAGGTTGGAAACCCTAGAGTTTAGGATGTATAAATAGGGTGTAAAATCTCGGATTTAGGGTTTCCCAAACCCAGTCCAAATCGTCGAGTTGTCCCCTCCAACTCGTCGAGTTGGTCTTCCAGAAACATGTGTGACAACATTCCTACTTGTCGAGTTCTCACCCTTCAACTCGAAGAGTTGCTTTTTGGTTTGGAGATTTTCTTTCCTCGTTTGGCCTTCTGGTTTTCGGCTGTTACAACTCTCCCCCACTTAAACTGGACTTCGTCCTCGAAGTCCACTATAGTCACCTACCCTGCAAACGTCTCACGTGCCTTGCCCGAAGCTTTCCTCCTACCTATCCTGGACCAACTGGTGTTTCTTATCGCCACTGGCACTCGCCATCCTAGAAGTACCATTATCATCTCGCGCAATCAATGAAATTCCCAATGCAATTGAACCCAACCATTCAAACCTTCCAAACCCGATGAAGGATAATCCTTACTGTCATATAGAGAACTGCTTTTGTCTTTTCGAGATCTAAAATCTATAATGGTCGATCTCCCTGACGGATCACCTATGATCCAAAAACTACTATGCCAGAACCTCATCGAATAACTGTTCAACTATAAAACTTCCCAACCTGATTATCTCGGTGCTACCATCAGAAACAAAATCCATGTCCATAAGCAACTGTAGAGTACTTATACTTGATAGAAGGCTCAGATAATCCTTTGAGTAGAAGATTCATCCTTGAAACAGTTAGACTCAGACCAGAGTTGCGCAACAGGGTCAAATCACTTACTCTGAGATTATTTAGTCCCACTGTAAGTGTCTTAGCATATTCGATCAGCAACTATTCCTCACACAAGAATCCTCACATCACTACTTCTGCCCGAACATCGTGCTACCTCTTATCCACTTTCCAAATGAATCGATACCACCCTGGCCCCAACTTATCTGTCAACCATCCGAAGTATCGGATTCCCACCCGGGTGCTGAATCAAAAAGCACCCTCTCAGTCGCTCCCAGTGACTTCCGAAGAAAACTTCGACTATCGATAACTACCCTATCCACATTGCCCCTCCCGACTCTAAAAATATTTGGATCCCCGATCCCCTACCTTGATCAAACAGTTCCTACCAGGTCCAACCTGCATTGCTATAAGCACACGGGCCTCGCCCACGAGCCCCACCCAACCATATCATGGAGTGGCCTTGCCCGCGGGTCTCACCTATCTACGACTACGTAGGTACAAATCCAACTCGAATCTTGTCTACTTATCCTTTCCTAATTCTGATCACGTTAACTAGGAGATACAGGCCTCACCCACACTCTGCTGACTAGGAGATACGGGCCCCCGCCCACACTCCGCCTACTGGGAGATACGGGCCCCCACCCACACTCTGCTATCTGGTCGCTAACGAATGTTGCGGCTATCCCGCAGTCTTACAACACTTTCCACGTTGATCATGCACATGACCTAACATGTTGGCTGAACTCGCGTCCTGACGGGAATTTCCTCAACCTGGTCCCCAAAGCCAACTATCGAACACCAACAAGACGCGAACCCTACGTTGGGAAGTTTCCCAAACTCCCAACTCACATACCCCCCTTAATTCAATCAGCCACTTGGGCCACCCTCCTTCCTGACGAGAATGAAACTCATCCTAAATTCACACTTCCTTCTGTTCCAGAATCCCTGGAGAATTCTCCCCCACTTTGATTCAACTAACATCTTACAGCACACCAAGCTGGAAGGATTCCCAATCCTTCGTATCATCCAGTGATCAATATTGCTGGAAACCAATGCTTACCACTGTTAGTGTTCCCAAAACTAACCAACACAAAAGCAGTAAGACTTTTTAAGACTGTCAGAACACTTCTCGGGTTCCAATCACACTTGCTACAGCTACCGCATTCTGAGAACCCACTATATAAGGAGACGACCTCACACTACTACCCCAAGACTCATGGTATGCAGATGGCATATAACTCGAAAATAAGCATGAAATATATCCCCAAGATACAATTACTCATATGGATGTGAGGAAATAGCAACAAAATCTTAAATAAAATCGATAGGAAAGCAAAAGACACACACCTGTAACATCGGAAGCTGCTCGTTTCTCCTCTGTAGTCAACTGGAAAGCCCTGCTCCTTGCTGTAGGCACCTCTACCCGGCCCTGACGGCCGTCGGCGATCCTCAATGTCGCAGGGGCAGGTGCCATCACCTGAATCCCTGTAGTCAAACTCAGACATTGGGCCTTCTTGTGGCCCCGCTGATTGCAATGAAAGCAGATCAGGTCTGATCCCTGGGTGGTGGTAACAGTACAATCCCTGCTATAATGACCGATCTGGCCGCACTTGAAGCAGCCAGAATCACCACCACTGCCATTCCTACACGCTCCCTCGTGTGTCCTGCCGTAGTTGCCACATCGGTTGCGGCCTTGGTAATCTCTCGAACTCGAATCTGACACCTTGGGATCTTACCTGACCCTGCAGATGTCTTCACCTCGTCTGGTTTCCTCTTCCTCTCTGCCTCTAAGTCTATCTCCCTCTCCCTGGCTCGAACGAGCATAAAATCCAGCGTCTTGCAGCTGGACTGGCTCACAAACTGTCTAATGTCGCTCCTCAGCATCTCGTGGTACCGAGCCTTCTTCATCTCCTCGTCCGCCACATACTGCGGAACAAGAAGGGCCCTCTACCTGAACTTGGCGGTAATCTCCGCCACTGTCTCCGTAGTCTGCTGGAGATCCTGGAACTCCCGTGCTCACTGCTGCACCTCAATCATTGGTGCAAACTCAGCCCTGAACCTGGCCGAGAAGTCACCCCATGTCATCACATCCAACGCGGCGTCATCCCCAATAGCATGTCCAACCTCATCCCACCAATCATGTGCTCTGTCCTTTAAAAGACAGGAGGCGAATCAGACCTTGTCCCCCTCGGGACACCAGCTAGAACGGAAGGCATTGGCGACATCTGCCAACCAGCAGCTGCAAGCAATGGTGTCCTTAGCCCCATGATAGTCTGGAGCTCCACAGGCTCTGAACTCCCTGAATGTCAACGTGCGTGCCCCCATCATGGCCACCATCTCGGTGTGGAACGCACCCAACCTCTCGTCCAAAATCTCCAAAATGCCCTCCTTGGCTGTACCGAAGATCATAGGAGTCTGGTCCATAATACTGCATGTAATCTTAGATGATATAAACTTTCTCATATGCTCATCCAGCTACCCGGCTCTAGAGCCCGAGCCTGATCCCTCATTGGCACCTGAACTGCCAACTGGTCTAGTACGTACCATAACATAACAACCATCAGAATACTCATCACTATCGAGGGATCACACACGCACTAGAAGTTTCCTGGTTTTATCTCAGCCCTCCTTGACTTGAGTACGGATCCTTTACTTTCAGTAGTACGGGCCCATACTACCTTCCACATCTATCTGTACTTTCCTCAAGGATTGCCTCGACTCCACCAAGTCCCTTTTCACTACTACTACTCCCAGCACTATTCTCATCCTAGGCTTGCCCTAGGGTAATCTCCGACCTACTCTCTGCCATCAGTTGCATAAGAAGTCCCTGCTATCTCCCCCTAACTATTTCGCGAATACCATTACATATCACTAAGACCAGATAATTTTTCGAATGAGAGGTCCTACCCTACAACGGTTAGACTCAAACGAGAGCTGCGAAATAGAGCTAAATCTAACCTTCTGAAATTATGCAGTCCTTGTAATATGTAAGTTAACATATTCGTTCACTAGTTAGTTGAAGATAACTAGAACTCCTAAAAGCACAAAGCAAGCAGCATTCGAGCATTGAGTACACATAATCAAGCATATCCTAATCAGGCCAGCATATCACTGACTAATCTATACTAGCATGCAACTCATAAAGCTCATACACATATAACAGGCACATAAGCCATCCTTCCTAGATCCTTAGCCCTAATCTAGCATGCAGTTCTTATAATCATATCATATCATAAACTTGTATGGGTAATTTAGGAGTACTTACTTGAGCTCGGCTGATTGCATGCACCACACCCTTTTTCTCTTTTCAAAGTTCTTTTCTCTTTTCAAAATTCTTTTCTCTTTTCAAATTCTTTTTATAAAAATGATTTTCTTCAAAAAATTTCATACCAAGTCCTTAGTTTGAGTTCAGACACACCTGAGAGTGTGCCAGAATCCCTCAAACCAAGGCTCTGATAACAACTTGAAACATCCCAAAAATACGGTCCAAAATTTTCATTTTTAAATCATTAATAAAACCATAGTTAACAATTCATCACATAAAAATCATAAGTCATGTATCTCAAAATATCATAAACACCTGTCAAAACATATCAGAGTAAAAACATCCCAGGCTGAATAAATGATGTGTGCACCGTAGTCATCCCGAGCTCTTCCCCTTGCTACTGGAAGTACTTGAAACCAAAACTGAAAAATGTAAGCACGAAGCTTAGTGAGTCTCCCCAAACTACCACATACCATACACATAATCACATAATCACATAGATTGGGCCCCCTCCCCTTCCTCGAGCCCCACCCAGCATCAGACAATGTCACGTATCAGGCCCAGCCTGGCATCAGGACCCTCCTGGCATTGACCTCCGCTCGGTATACAAATCTATTTCTACCAGGCCCTGCTTGTCTCTGTGCCCCGCCCGCTATACACATATAGAAAATAAGATATAATCATACTAGCACAGAAAGAATCATACGCGGTACTATATATTCTCGTCCTAAGGCCTCGCCTATCATGGGCCCCGCCCCTACTTTGCTAATAATGAGATATGGAACCCCATCTACACTCAGCTAGTGATGAGATACGAGACCCCGCCCACATTCACTTCCCTACCAGGCACATACAGGTATCACAAAGACAACAAGTATAACTAAACATGCATTCCTTCATCGGGTACCACCCGGAATCGAACCGTAGTTTGGAAACATACATATAAACATTCCTCGGGCCCCGCCCAACATCGGACCGAAATCCAGAAACATATAAACATTCCTCGGGCTCACCCCGACATCGGACCGAAGTCCGGAAACATACAAACAGACACATGCAAGAATCATGAAGACATCAGGCATACAAACATCCTTCGGGCTTGCCCCAGCATCGGACCGAAGTCCGGAAACCTACTACATATATAAACAGGTTGGCATTGGTGCCTTCGACCCATTCCTATAGGAGAAAACTCACCTCACAAGTTGACTATAGAATCCCGCGAATAAACCTCTCGCTGCTAGTTGGCAGATCCCCGAACTACTGATCTCTCGACTCCCCAAGCTACTGATCATCATACAATCTAGATAAGTCCGGGATTCTTATAACTCAACCATAAGTCCTCACTGGGGTAGAAGACCATTCCACCCCTCACATACTCTTGTCCAAATATGGACTCTACTCAACCCTTTAGAACCCTTTCCATACTTCATAACCCTCCATGGCCAACCTTGGTCAAAGTCAAGGTTAAGGATAAAGTCAACGCTCCGAGTTGACTCAACTCGTCGAGTCATCCCCCTGACTCGCCGAGTTCCCTTGCTACTCATAGTCGTGATAGAACGAGTCAACTCGTGGAGTCCCTTCACAGACTCGTCGAGTTCTACCTTGCACAGAATCAGGATAAATCGTCTCAACTCGTCGAGTCTCTCTCTGTACTCGCCGAGTTCCTCAGTGTGCTTGGGCCATCTTAATGGATTAAGCCCCAACTCTTCAGATCTAAGTTCCATACTTCTCATATACCCTGATAATGTCCTTTTAAGGGTAAATTTTCGAACTTTACCCGTTAATAGCCTTACATAATGGGTTAAGCTCAAACCCTAATTCTTTAAGACCTAGATCTTGGTCCCAACACCATCTATACTCTAAACCAAGGCATATAAACTGATATCTGGACTCTAGATACTACAAAACACGTAAAGCTTCCACCTTTTTCCTTCATGCATGGCCTTTTGGAGCTTAAAAGGTCAAAATAACATCCCAAAGCTTGCATGAGGCTTCAATGGCCATAAAGTTTCCACCTTTATGCCATGAGAGCCCTTCTAGGTTCTAGATTTGAAGGTATACTCACTTAGGACGTCCATTTCCCATGGAACATGCTACTTGGACAAAAAAACCCACTAAAAATGAAGGAGAAGAGATCTAAGAGGTTATTAAGCAAGTTTGAGACTTGCTTACCAGAAAATGATGAGGATGGAACATAGTTGCTGGATCTATAATCTCCTCCTTGAGTCCTTAAGCCTCTCCTTCTTCCACAAGCTTCAACACACAATATTTCTCTCAAGAATGCCTCACAACACTCAACATAGCATTATGGTTTATGGATTCAGGGTTTGGACAATGGAGGCTGGAAACCCTAGAGTTTAGGATGTATAAATAGGGTGTAAAATCTCGGATTTAGGGTTTCCCAAACCCAGTCCAACTCGTCGATTTGGTCTTCCAAAAACACGCGTGACAACATTCCTACTCGTTGAGTTCTCACCCTTAAACTCGACAAGTTGCCTTCTTGTTTGGAGATTTTCTTTCCTTGTTTGGCCTTCTGGTTTCCGGGTGTTACATCGAGCATACAACAACATTCCAAAACTGTAACCGAACCCAACCTTAGCAGGGCTCTCGACAAGCAGATCTTACCCACTAGAGTTCACCCTTGAAGAAAACCATTACGACTCTGCCCGAAATCTGAAATCCTTAAGCCCTGTCTGACTACCCGATGATCAACGCACTCTGAATCACTGCCATTTCAACTCCACTCTGTATTCCAACTGATCATAACACTTCCATCCCTTGATTATCTTGTTGTTTCCACTAAAAATAGAATCATTGACCATTCCTTGCTATTAAAAACTTTTCACTTGATAGAAGGGTTAGATAATCCTTCGAGTAAAATACTCATCCCTACAACGGTTAGACTCAGACAAGAGTTGTGCAGTAGGGTCAAATCAATTACTTTGAGATTATTTAACCCATACAACAAGTGACTTAACATATTCACTTAATAAAAAGCGACTCCTAGCACGAGTCCCAATCGCTAGTACCACCTCAGGCTCATCTTGTTGCCCCATAATTACATTCCAGATGCAACCGAGAACTCCATGGTCTTATACTCACCTACCAATTAACCAATATACCGGATTTCCAACCGGTTGCTGAGACTAATAACCTCACACAGTCGCACCACGCGACTTCTGAACGAGGGTATTATTGGGCATGAGCTACCCTAGCTTGCTTGCCATAACGACTCTAACAATCCTCCTGATCTAACCAAACATAAACAACCATCAAACTTTATGCAACCAAATCCACTTTGCTATATGTGAATGCTACATGCCCAGCTGTAGTCTTATATCACAATCGGCCTCATACGGCCCATCACCTTCTTTAATTCCATGAATGTTGTGGCCTTCCTACAGTCTCACGACCTGTCCTACCATGATCTAATCCCACTTAGAGAAGCTACAGGCCAATCATAAGTTTACCATGATCTCACAGGTGCTCAAGAACCTGGTGAATGCTATGCGCCAACCCGCAGTCTTACAACACTACCACACTACCTATCAACCTAGTGAATGCTACGGCCACGCCGCAGTCTTACAACACTTCTACCACTAATTGCCATTTTAGTGAATGTTATGGTCATCCCACAGTCTTACAACACTCCCATACTATCTACCAATCTAGTGAATACTATGACCACCCCACAGTCTTACAACACTCACATCGAAATGTGGCACGCTTAGGATTATGAAAAAATATGGGAGATTGTTAGAAAATATCCAAAATGGATTAAAGCACAAACATCTTCGGAGGCACAATCAAAGAGGTCTTGCTATTATAGTTCCTTTGACGTTTCCGACGAACGAACTAACATCGATCTCAACGCCGACACGAATGGCATACCCGACAACATCGAAGATATCTCCCCCTCCCCCAGGTCGACCGGTCGGGTGCGACAAAATGAAGCGCGCTCAACGACACGCAGACGCAACTGAAAGAAATGCACAAGAGTTGGCGGAAACGAAAGATAAGTTTGATGAACACAATTTAACAGCAAAAGAAATGGTCAAAGCACAACGCCAAAACTTGGAGTTTCTTCGTCGTCAAGCAGAGGAAGGTCAAATAGCGAAGGATTTGGCAATTCTTCATACTTGCGAGGACTACCGTATTTTTTCCATTCAATGTTATTTTTTTGTTTGTGTATGTTAATTTTAGTTTTTTAATGTTATGCTTAATTTAGGATTTAATTAAATAGCATGTCTTAGTTATTTATAATATCTTTTTATAAATATTAAAACATAAATTAAAAAACAAATTGGAAAAAATAGAAAATGAATAAATTGAAAAAAAATCAAAAATAAATAAATTGAAAAAAATGATGACGTGAAAATTAAGGGTGTTATAAGACCATCTGGTATATTGTCACGAGCCGGTTTGTGGTTGATGTGGCCATGATAGCAGTCTGTGCATACCACCCTGACCGCTTGTGGTATGTCGTGTTCGTGTTCCAATGTGATGCCCACCACGAATTGAAATGGCCAATGGCAATGCTTTGACCGTTGAAGGACCGTTCAACGCAATGTTTTAAAAACCGGTTTTTTAGTTGAACCAGTATGGTGATCGGTTCCCGGTTCAAACATTGAATCATGAATTTAACGTTTACAAGTTCAAACATTAAAAATACATATAAAAATAAATTGTGCATCAATCCAAATACATTAAAATAACTCATAACCATAAGTTTTAGTGTTTTACATCAATACCTATACGTCAAAAAGAAAATTAAGTATAATATCGAAACAAAATATAGGTTTAGATGAATACAAATACATCAAAAAAATTTATAATATTTACCATATATTTTTATTTAGAGAAAAGTAAATAGATTTGAAAAAAATCACTAAAGTTTATTATGCAAATGGTTCTTTTCTATGTATTTTTATTCGGTTTAACCGGTTTATTTTGACCGATTCAATCAGTTTTTCTAAAAACCGGTCAGTTCAATCCGGTTTAGAAATCGACGTAAAACTAGTGATAATTGAACCGCTCCCTCCCCCGCTATATACACACAACCTTCTTAAAACCAAAAAACATGGATCCCAACAAAAATCCCCCCCCCCCCCACCACTGCCCCAAAAAAAAACGTTAAAAATCGCAAACCCGATATTGCTTTTGTGTAACATCCAAAAATGGTCCCAAAAAAGAATTTCATTTTTAATAATAGATAAATAGTATTTTGCAATATCATCCAAACATTCAAATAAAAACCAATGTATCAATTGTTATAAAATCAGAGTAAACATCATATGCGAAATCCCCAATGGTGTGTACGATGTAGTCATCCCGAGCTCTTCCCTTTACAACCAGAAGTACCTGAACATAAACTGAAAACAATAAGCACAAAGCTTAGTGAGTTTCCCCAAGATACCACATACCATACATAAAATAAACATATAGTGGGCCCCGCCCGACATTGAGCTGAGCTCGGTAAAACGGGCCCCGCCCAACATACAATAACATATATCAGATAAACACATACACATGCAATAATCACATAGATACATAGCATACAAATAATCATCGATCCCCGCCCGGCATCGGGCCTTAGCCCGGAAAACATATAAACGCGGGCACATGCAAGAGTCACAAATACAACTAACATACTAACATAACATAACATAACATAAACATGGGTATACATTGGTGTCGTCGGCCCGCTGAACCTAGTGAGGAAACTCACCTTGAATACAGAATGATAGCTGAACAGATCCTGACTCCCAATATCGACTCTAGTCAACCCCTAAACAAAAATGATTTCCTTAAATACATCTCAAAATGCCCACAAGCCCCTTATAGGTCAAACTTGGTCAAAGATTAAAGTCAAAAGTCAAAGTCAATAGCCCGAGTTGACCCAACACGCCAAGTTGTCCTTCAACTCACCGTGTTTTTCTATTAATCTGCAAACTCTGGAAGAAACCGATCCAACTCTCCGAGTTTATTAATAAACACATCGAGTTCGCCAGAAACCCAACATATTAATTCATTAAGCTGACATTATCGAATCTAAGAGCTTCACAACTCAGATCTCAACTAAAATGGCATCTAGAAGGGTAAAGTTTCCAACTTTACCCCTAGGAACCACCAAAATGGGTTCAAAACCAAAACCCTAGGCTTAAACGGGTGAGGGCTTAATCATTAAGCACTTAATCACCAAAGGCATAACCCCACAATGCAGATCTGATCCTTAAAGTTGAATGGCCACGTAAAGTTCCAACTTTACGCTCATACATGACTAGGAGAGGCTCAAATGCTCAAAAAGGCCAAAAGAAGGACTTAATAAATGCATGAAGCCCTTAAGACCATAAAGTTGGCACGTTTATACCAAAAGAGCTCATGTAGATCTTAGATCTGGAAGAATAAACATTTGGGACGTCCTATTACCCCATCATCCACCCAACCATGGCTAAAAGCATACAATCTAACCCAATAAGAGATCTAAGCAACTAATAAGCAAGGTGAGAACTTGATACCTCAAAAACTTGGCAAAGGAGCTAGTGATTCTGGATCCAAGAATTCTTCTTCAAGCCAAGCAACTCCTAATTCCTTAGCTCCTTCAACATGCACCAAAAATGAACATTCAAGGCTCTCCCTAAGCTCACACAGTAAAAAATGGAAGATAATACGTGATTTTAGGGTTTCTGGACAGAGGAGGTTGGTAAGGAGGCCAGCCAAGGGACAGAAGGCCTTTAAATATGGTGCAACACCCTAAAAAATAGGGTTTCCTTCCCAGCTGCCAACTCGCTGAGTTGAGGCACCTCGACTCGCCGAGTTGACTCATTAAACTTTCTGTAACACCCGATTCCTGGTGCGTATTTAAATTCAAGAAATGTTGCAATTTACTCTAGGACTCGGTGAGTTGGAGGCCCAACTCGTCGAGTAGACTCGACTTTTGATCTGGGGTTTAAGTGATCTACTCGACGAGTCGGAAGAACGACTCGACTAGTAGGAGCTGTCTGGACAAAACCCTAATATTTAGGGTTTGCACCCTATTTAAACAACTTAACTGGTCCCAAACCAGCCTCCATCGTCCCTCTCACTTCTAGAAAACCCTAACTTGAAACCCTAAACCCCTTTTTGAGTGATTTTGAGCTCTTTGTGCCATTTTCTGCAAGTCAGAAGGTTGAAGATAAGAAGAAGAAGCTTGGGATTTTAGAAGGAGCAAGGAAATCCAGAGGTTTTGCTTCATTTCCTCTTTATTGGAGGTAAAAATTCCAGACCTTGCTTCTTCTTTCATTAGATACTCTTTTTGGAGTAACTTAGGGTTTTTGGAAGCCATTTTAGAGCCATGCTTGGATGCAACCACGATTTTGGGATAAGGACTTCAGATCTGGAACCATTGAGGGTTCCCATGGCATAAAGGTGCCAACTTTATGGCCATGGGAGACCCATGCATCATATAAACCTCTTTTTATGGCTTTTTGAGCCAAAGGCCCCATGCTTGTACATCAAGTTTGAAGCTTTACGTATAAAATGGACCCTAGGAAGCCAGATCTACGGTTTTGACACGTTAAGACCCATTATAATCGACTGTATAGTTTTTAACAAAGAGGGACTCAGCGAGTCGGGACGCTTTTTCCCCAAAAACCGTCTTCTGGAAATGGTTTTGGTTGAGTGGAAGGAACACTCAGCCTGCTAGGGGTTTGTCTTGGACCTTGAAATCATAGGACTCGGCGAGTGTATGAACAGACTCGGCGAGTCCAAGGCAATCTCCCAACCCATGAAGATAGACTCGACGAGTTGTTCATACAACTCGGCGAGTCATATACTAAGCACATTCATAAGAGGGAGATGAAATCGACGAGTTCAAGAGAAACTCAGCGAGTCGGTTGAAGATGGTCTCGATATTATGGTTGAAGGAGGACCTGTCGAGTTGTTGCTAGACTCGATGAGTAGAGTCGGGAGTTGGATCATTTTGTAAGGATAGGGACTCGACGAGTTGGTTTGCTATTACTTGATATGTTCTATGTGCCAGTATGCTATGTTATATGTGTTAGTGGTAGTACGAGGGGAATAGTCCCCCGATCGGTTGTTAGGACTGAAGGGTAGGTCGGAAACCCCAGATATGTCTGACAGCATGTTTATGATAGTTTATTATGTGATAGTAGTAGGGGTGAAATAGTCCCCGTGGCCGGGCGAGATAGACCGGAGGGTAGGCAGGCACCCCAGAATGGCCTGGCACGGTAGTCAGCACCGAAGAATGGCTTGACACGGGTAGTCAGCACCCTATAATGGCTTGACATGGGTAGGTCGGGCACCCCATAATTGCCCGGCAGCATGTATGATTGTATAGTATGTGGTATGATGGGGGAACTCACTAAGCTTTGTGCTTACAGTTTCAATTTTGGTTTCAGGTACCTCTTCATCCAAGGGGAAAGAGCCGGCGGTGTAGCAGCGCATCACACACACACATGGTTTCCGCAATGAGTTTTCTGGGATTGTACTCTGATTTATATTATTGTTCGATGTTTGATTTGATACATGTTCATGATGGTTTATGGATTGATATGATATTGACAATGTTTTCAGTAAACGGATTTATAAATTACTTAATTACAAACGAAATTTTTGGACTCGAAATTTGGGATGTTACAAGTTGGTATCAGAGCCTTGGTTTGAGGGATTCGGACACACCCTCCGGGGTGTCTGGACTCAAATCGAGGGCTTGAAATATTTTTAAAAAAAATAGTTTTCTAAAATCTAAGTTAAGAAATTTTGAGAAAGAACAAGGTGTGTGATGTGTGCAACCGGCCGAGCTCAAGTAAGTCTTCCCCAAGATACCCTTACTTGTTGCGTTATGTTATCCTAATATGATTATGAGAAGTACATGCTAGATTAGGGTTAAGGATCTAGAAGGATGCCTTATATGCCTGTTGTATGAGCTTATTGAGCTGTATGCTAGGGCTGTCCAGTCAGCAGTAGGATAGCCTGAGTGGGTTATGTTTGATTTGGTCACTCAATGCACGAATGCTGCTTGCTTTGTGCTTGTAGGGGTTCTAGCTAGCCTTAACTAATTAGCAAGTGGATATGTAATAGTATTCGCAAACTAGTTAGGGAATTATGGTAGGGACTCCTTAAGCAGCTGATGGCAGAGAGTAGGTCGGAGAGGGCCCTAGGTCAAGCCTAGGATGAGATTAGCTTGGAGAGCAGATTCGGTAGAAGGAATTTGGTGAAGTCAGATCAGTCCTTGAGGAAAGTACAGATAGATGTGGAAGGTAGTATGGGCTCGTACTACTGGAAGCAGACGATCCGTACTCGAGTCAAGGGAAGCTGAGATGGAACCTAGGACCTGGTGAGCGTGCGAAATTTCTCGAGAGTATGTATGACCATGACGTTTACATGTTTTATTTCAGAATGGTGGTTACGCGTCATGGAGCGGGAGGTTCAGGGTCTGGATCCGGTTCTAGATCAGGCTCGGGTGCGGGATCCAAGCAGGTTGATGACGGTTTACGCGATTTCATCGCGTCTGAGATCACTAGAGGTATCCTTGAGTCGACCCCTATCATTTTCGGGTCGATCAAGGAGGGGATTATCGAGTTGATCGAGGAACGCCTCCAGGCATTCAGGAGGGCCTCAGCGGCCAGCCAGTCGGGTATGCGCACACTGTCCTTCAAGGACTTCAGGGGGAGTGGTGCGCCAGACTTTCACGGGGTCGAAGGTCCGCTTTGCTGCAGGTTGTTTGAAGGGTAGAGTTAGGGATTGGTGGGAGTCAGTCGGTGACTCACTGGGATCCCCAGCCATCGAGGCTATGACTTGGTCAGATTTTGTGACCAGGTTCAGGGCTGAGTTTGCGCCAGCTGTGGAGCTTCAGCAGCTGGCCAGAGAGTTTCTTGACATGAGACAGACGACAGAGACATTGGCGGAGATCACCACCAAGTTCAGGGAGAGGGCCTTGTTGGTACCTCAGTATGCGGGGGATAAGGAGATGCGGAAGACCCGCTACCACGATATGTTGAGGGCTGATATCCGGGAGCATGTCAGCTATTCAGCTTGTCCGACCCTGGAGTCCATGATTGCCAGGGCACGGGAGAGGGAGATTGATTTGGAGCACCTCAAGAAGAGGAAGGCAGAGACTGAGCAGGTTACGGGGGTTTCGGGGAAGAAACCCAAGGGATCCGACGTTAGGTTGAAGGGCCAGCCGGGCCAGAGCCGCTGCAGGAAATGCGACATGCCGCACGAGGGAGCTTGTAGAGCGTGATCGTCAGGCTGCTACAAGTGCGGCAAGACGGGGCACTTTGGCAGGGATTGTACTGCCCCCGCCCCCACAGTTCAGACATGAGACGTGATTTGCTTCCATTGCAATCAGAGGGGCCATAAAAAGCCCAACTGCCCTAGGTTGTCAGCAGCAGCACCGGTGGTGGCGCCAACTCCAGCGACTGCACGAGTTACGGATGGGCGGAAGGTCAAGACAGAGGCTCCAGTGGTGCAGAGCTGAGCATTTCAGTTGACAGCCGAGGAGGCATGCACCACACCCGATGTGGTGACTGGTATGATTCTTCTCTTTAAACGTTTATATTATGTCGTTGTGATTTTGATATGTTACGTTATGTGCTCTGTTTAGGATCATTCCATGCGAACGGTATTCCACTTCAGGTGTTGCTTGATTCGGGTGCTACCCGATCGTTTGTGTCTCTTGCACTTAGCAAGAGGTTTCCTGAGTCTTCGGGCATGTTAGAGTTCCCCCTAGAGGTTGAGATTGCGGACGACCGATCAGTGCGGGCGTCAGAGGTTTTCAGAGATTGTGTTCTGAGGTTGTACGAAGAGCGCTACTTGGTAGATTTGGTTCCCATACCATTGCAGGGGAACAAGGTTATCATAGGGATGGATTGGTTGAGCCCCAATGGGGCGGTGCTCGACTGCGCGCAACAGTTGGTGCGAATCAGTTCTCCAATTGGGGGAGAGCTGGTAATTCAGGGCGAGGGGCCACAGCAGGAACCAGCTTTATGTTCAGCAGCGAGAGCTAGGCGCTATCTCTAGCAGGGATGCGCAGGGTATGTCGCCTATGTATTGGAGACCCGGGAGGCAGGTAAGGCGACGGTGAGTGATGTGCCAGTGGTACGAGAGTACGCGGATGTATTTCTAGAGGAGTTGCCTGGAATACCTCTGGAGAGGCAGGTAGAGTTCAGGATCGACCTAGTCCCTGGTGCAGCACCGATAGCCAAGGCAGCATATCAGTTGGCTCCTCCTGAGATGCAAGAGTTGACTACACAGCTGCAGGAGCTGTTAGACAAGGGATTCATTAGACCGAACAGTTCACCCTGGGGAGCCCTGATTTTATTTGTGAAGAAGAAGGACGGGTCGCATCGGATGTGTATAGATTATCGGGAGCTGAATAAGGTAACGGTGAAGAACCGTTACCCACTCCCGAGGATTGATGACCTCTTTGACCAGCTGCAGGGAGCATCTTGGTTCTCCAAGATTGATTTATGTTCAGGTTATCATCAGATGAGGGTCAGAGAGGAGGATGTGCAGAAGACTGCTTTTCGGACGCGTTATGGTCACTATGAGTTCGTGGTGATGCCTTTCGGGCTCACCAATGCTCCTGCCGCGTTCATGGATCTTATGAACCACGTGTGTAGGCCGATATTGGATAGGTCTGTGATCGTTTTCATTGACGACATCTTGGTTTATTCCAAGACACAGGAGCAGCATGAGGAGCACCTGCGGGAAGTTCTGGATACTATGAGGAGGGAGAGCTTGTATGCTAAGTTCTCCAAGTGCGAGTTCTGGTTGCGCGAGGTGCAGTTTCTTGGGCACCTTGTCAACCTGAACGGGATTTTGGTTGACCCGGCTAAGGTGGAGGCCGTGATAAGGTGGGAGGTTCTGAGGTCTCCATCTGAAATTCAGAGCTTTCTAGGACTGACAGGCTATTATCGGAGATTCATTCAGGACTTCTCCAAGATAGCCGTGCCCCTGACCCGGTTGACGAGGAAAGCCTTGGTCTTTTGCTGGGGGCCTGAGCAGCAAGCCGCATTTGAGACGTTGAGACAGAGATTGTGCGAGGCGCCAATCTTAGCCCTGCCTGAGGGCATGGATGATTTTGTAGTGTATTGCGATGCGTCCATCTCAGATTTGGGTGCGGTATTGATGCAGAGAGGGCATGTTATCGCTTACGCTTCGAGGCAGTTGAAGCCTCACGAGGCAAACTACCCGACACATGATTTGGAGCTGGGGGCTGTTGTTTTCGCCCTCAAGATTTGGCATCACTACCTCTATGGGGTTCATTGTACCATTTACACGGACCACAAGAGCCTGAGGTATCTCATGGATCAGCCAAATCTGAATATGAGACAGGGTTGGTGGCTTGATGTGGTAAAGGACTATGATTGCGAGATCCTCTACCACCCGGGGAAGGACAATGTCGTGGCCGACGCGCTTAGCTGTAAGGCAGCGCCGATCAGGGATATCTCTATGTGGATGACGGTGGTGACTTCGTTGTTGGAGCGGATTCGGGAGGCCCAGTAGGAGGCCATGAAGGAGGAACACCGTAAGAGTGAGCGTATTATGGGCCAAGTTTCCTCCTTTGATTATGACAGCCGGGGATTGTTGACGCTACACCGTAGAGTATGGGACCCATATCATGGGGGTGTGTGCCAGGTATTGACGAAGGAGGCGCACAAATCCAGGTTTTCTATTCATCCCAGGGCGACGAAGATGTACAAGGATCTTCGTCTTGATTATTGGTGGCTCTGCATGAAGAGGGATGTAGTCTGGTTTGTTGAGAGATGTCTGACTTGCAGGAAGGTCAAGGCCGAGCAGCAGAGGCCGCACGGCAAGACACAGCCGTTGAACATTCCCATGTGGAAATGGGAAGATGTTACTATGGATTTCATCACAAAGCTTCCCAAGACTGCACGGGGAGTGGATTCGATTTGGGTCATCGTGGATCGGCTGACCAAGAGCGCCCATTTCATCCCGATCCAGGAGAGCATCTCGGCCGAGAAGTTGGTCGATATCTACATACGAGAGGTAGTAGCTCGGTATGGGGTGCCAGTCTTAGTGATTTCGGATCGAGACGTGCGGTTTACTTCTTGATTCTGGAAGAAGTTTCACGACGAGTTGGGTACTCGTCTGCACTTCAGCACTGCTTTTCACCCGCAGACGGATGGTCAGAGTGAGCGGACCATCCAGACTTTGGAGGACATGCTAAGGGCATGTGTTTTAGACTTCGGAGGTAGTTGGGATACTTACCTTCCTTTGGCTGAGTTCTCCTATAATAACAGCTATCATGCGAGTATTAATTGTCCTCCTTTCGAGATGTTGTATGGGAGGAAGTCTAGAACCCCGATATGCTGGGATGAGGTTGGCCAGAGGGTCATGGGGAGTACCGAAGTAGTACTCAAGACTACAGAGAGGATCCAGCATGTTCGGAGCAGGCTTCAGACTGCTCAGAGTCGGCAGAAAAGTTATGCCGACAAGCGTCGTTCGGACCTAGAGTTCCAGGTCGGAGATATGGTACTCCTGAAAGTGTCGCCTTGGAAGGGCGTCATCCGATTCAGGAAGCGGGGCAAGTTAGGCCCTAGGTATATTGGACCTTTTAGGGTTATAGCCTGGGTGGGCAAGGTGGCATATAGGCTGGACCTGCCAGCTGAACTCAGTCAGATTCATAGCACTTTTCACGTCTCCCAGTTGCGGAAGTGTCTGGTGTACGATTCGGCAGTGGTGCCTTTAGAGGATTTTCAGGTGGATGACAGCATGAACTACATAGAGCGGCCAGTGGCGATCCTTGACGGAAAGTCAAAGGATCTAAGGAACAAGAGGGTAGAGCTGGTAAAGGTGCAGTGGCAACACCGCAAGGGCTCGGAATGGACCTGGGAGCCGAAGGACGAGATGAGGGAGCACTACCGCGAGCTTTTTCCAGATTTAGCAGCAGACTTCGGGGACGAAGTCTAAAATAAGTGGGGGAGATTTGTAACACCCGATTCCTGGTGCGTATTTAAATTCAAGAAATGTTGAAATTCACTCTGGGACTCGGCGAGAGTGAGGCCCAACTCGTCGAGTAGACTCGACTTTTGATCGGGGGTTTAAGTGATCTACTCGACGAGTCGGAAGAACGACTCGACGAGTAGGAGTTGTCTGGACAAAACCCTAATATTTAGGGTTTGTACCCTATTTAAACAACTTAACTCGTCCCAAACCAGCGTCCATTGTCCCTCTCACTTCCAGAAAACCCTAACTTGAAACACTAAACCCCTTTTTGAGTGATTTTGAGCTCTTTGTGCCATTTTGTGCAAGTCAGAAGGTTGAAGAGAAGAAGAAGAAGCTTGGGATTTTAGAAGGAGCAAGGAAATCCAGAGGTTTTGCTTCATTTCCTCTTTATTGGAGGTAAAAATTCCAGACCTTGCTTCTTCTTTCAGTAGATACTCTTTTTGGAGTAACTTAGGGTTTTTGGAAGCCATTTTAGAGCCATGCTTGGATGCAACCATGATTTTGGGATAAGGACTTCAGATCTGGAACCATTGAGGGTTCCCATGGCATAAAGGTGCCAACTTTATGGCCATGGGAGACCCATGCATCATATAAACCTCTTTTTATGGCTTTTTGAGCCAAAGGCCCCATGCTTGTACATCAAGTTTGAAGCTTTACGTATAAAATGGACCCTAGGAAGCCAGATCTACGGTTTTGACACGTTAAGACCCATTATAATCGACTGTACAGTTTTTAACAAAGAGGGACTCAGCGAGTCACTTGGGTGAATCGATGAGTCGGGACGCTTTTTCCTGAAAAACTGTCTTCTGGAAATGGTTTTGGTTGAGTGGAAGGAACACTCAGCCTGCTAGGGGTTTGTCTTGGACCTGGAAATCGTAGGACTTGGCGAGTGTATGAACAGACTCGGCGAGTCCAAGGCAATCTCCCAACCCATGAAGATAGACTCGACGAGTTGTTCATACAACTCGGCGAGTCATAGACTGAGCACATTCATAAGAGGGAGATGAACTCGACGAGTTCAAGAGAAACTCGGCGAGTCGGTTGAAGATGGTCCCGATACTATGGTTGAAGGAGGACCCGTCGAGTTGTTGCTAGAATCGACGAGTACATTAGGGAGTTAGATCATTTTGGAGGGATAGGGACTCGACGAGTTGGTAGACCAACTCGGCGAGTCAAGTCAACTGGAGGTTGACTTTGACCAGGATTTGGGTTGACCCTTATGGGGGTTGTGAGTACGAATTGATAACTTAGTAAAGTTGTCGTGTAGGGATTGAGGGGTCGAGGAAAGTCGATTTTCACGCCGGGGACAGTTCAGACACTACGCGACATTGAGGTGAGTTACCTTCCAGTAGAAGTGGGTCTAAGGCACCAAGGCCGACCCACTAGTAGTTGATTGCAGTTGAGATGATTGTCTTTGTGATAATTGTCTGGTTTGCTATTACTTGATATGTTCTATGTACCAGTATGCTATGTGTTAGTGGTAGTACGAGGGGAATAGTCCCCCGATCGGTTGTTAGGACCGAAGGGTAGGTCGGAAACCCCAGATATGTCTGACAGCATGTTTATGATAGTTTATTATGTGATAGTAGTAGGGGTGAAATAGTCCACGTGGTCGGGCGAAATAGGCCAAAGGGTAGGCAGGCACCCCAGAATGGCCTGACACGGGTAGTCAGCACCCGAGAATGGCTTGACACGGATAGTCAGCACCCCAGAATGGCTTGACATGGGTAGGTCGGGCACCCCAGACTTGAAATTTGGGATGTTACACTTTCGCGGCCAAAAACAACTCGACACGACATGTTGAGGCTTCGAACACGCCGAGTCCTCCAAGAAAATATAAATAATTGGAAAAAATAAGTTCATACCGGAAACCAGGCGTTACAATTCTCCCCCACTTGAATCAGATTTCGTCCTCGAAGTCCGCTGCCTCGAACAATCCTGTGTAATGCTCCATTATCTCCTCCTCGGTCTCCCAAGTCCACTTCGACCCCTTGCGGTGCAACCACTGCACCTTCACTAGCTCCACAACCTTGTTCCTCAAGGTTTTCGTCTCCCGATCTAAGATTGCCACTGGTCTCTCAACATAATTCAGGCGGTCATCCAACTGAATATCCTCCAAGGGCACGACTGCAAAATCATCCACTAAACACTTCCGCAGCTGAGAGACATGAAATGTGCTATGAATCTGGCTGAGCTAAGTTGGAAGATCTAGACGATACACAACCCGGCCCACCCGAGCCAAAACCCTGAAGGGACCCATATATCTGGGCCCAGCTTGCCCCGCTTCCTGAACCGGATGACACCTTTCCAAGGTGACACCTTCAGGGGAACCATATCTCCCACCTGGAACTCCAGGTCTGACTGGTGCTTGTCGGAATAGCTCTTCTGCTCCGAACCTGCTGAATTAGCTCAGTAGTATTGAGTACCACCTCGGTACTCCCCATGACTTGCTGACCGACCTTGCCCCAACAAATCGGGGTCCTGCATTTCCTCCCGTAGAGCATCTTAAAAGGAGGTTGATCAATGCTAACGTGATAACTGTTGTTATATGAAAATTTTTCTAACGGAAGATACGTATCCCAACTCCCTCCAAAATCCAATACGCATGCACGCAACATATCCTCAAGAGTCTGAATCGTCCGCTCACTCTGACCATTGGTCTGCGGAAGAAAAACTATACTAAAATGGAAACGAGTGCCCATCTCGTCATGAAACCACTTCAAAAATATGGAAGTAAAACAAACATCTCGGTCTGAAACCACCGACACCGACACCCCATGACGTGCCACCACCTCATGAAAATAAATCTCGACTAGCTTCTCTGCAAAAATACTCTCCTGGATCGGGATGAAGTGCGCGCTCTTGGTCAATTGATCCACGATGACCCAAATAGAATCCACTCCGCACGCAGTCGTGGGAAGCTTCGTGATAAAATCCATCGTGATGTCTTCCCATTTCCATACGGGAATCTCCAATAGCTGCATCTTGTCGTGAGGTCGCTGATGCTCGGCCTTGACTTTTCTGCAAGTCAAGCACCGATCCACAAACCATTATATCCCACTTCATGCAGGGCCACCAATAATCAGGGCGAAGATCCCTATACATCTTCTTCACCTCGAGATGAATGGAGAATCTCGACTTGTGAACCTCCTCCATCAGAACTTGGGGTACCCTGCCCCAATACGGAACCCAGACCCTCCGACGCAGAGTCAACAGTCTGCGGCTATCATAATCGAAGGGAGCCACCTGACCCACAATCCGCTCACACTTTCGTTGCTCTTCATTCGTAGCCACAACCTGTGTCTCACGAGTCTGCTGCAACAACGGAGTAACCACGGTCATCCTCAAGCATAGATCTCGGATCGGAGCCGCGATCGTCTTGCAGCTGAGAGCATCGGCCACTACATTGGCCTTCCCCGGGTGGTACAGGATCTCACAATCATAATCCTTTACCACATCCAGCCAACAATGTTGCCTCATGTTCAGGATCGGTTGATCCATCAAATTCCTCAGGCTCTTATGGTCCGTGTAAATAGTACAAAGAAACCCATAGTGGTAATGCCACCAAATATTGAGGGCGAAAACCACAGCCCCCAGCTCCAAATCATTCGTCGGATCATCGACAACCTACGGCAAGGTCAGAATCGGTGCCTCACACAACCACTGTCCAAGAGTCTCGAAAGCTGCTTGCTGCTCAGGCCCCCAACGAAATGTCACCGACTTCTTGGTCAGTCAGGTAAATGGAACAACAATCTTGCAGAAATCCTGGATGAATCTCCGATAATAACCAACGAAACTAAGAAAACTCTGAATCTCAGATGGAGACCTCGGAACCTCCCACTACATCATGGCATCGACCTTAGCCGGTTCGACCAAAATACCCTTCTGGTTGACAAGGTGCCCCCGGAACTGCACCTCTTGCAACCAGAACTCGCACTTGGAGAACTTCGCGGAGAGTCTCTCTCTCCTCAAAGTCTTCAGTACCTCCCTCAAATGCTCCTCATGCTGCTCCTGAGTCTTGGAATAAACCAAGATATCATCATTAAAGACTATCACAGACCTATCTAGCATCGGTCCGCACATGGGGTTCATGAGGTCCATGAACACGGCCGGAGCATTGGCGAGCCCAAAAGGCATCACCACGAACTCGTAATGACCATATCGAGTCTGAAAAGTTGTCTTCTATACGTCCTCGTCCCTCACCCTCATCTGATGATAACCCGATCGCAAATCGATCTTGGAAAACCAAGATTCACCCTAAAGCTGGTCGAAAACATCATCAATCCTCGGAAGGGGATAACGGTTCTTCACCATTACCTTATTCAACTCCCAGTAGTCGATAAACATGCGATGAGACTCGTCCTTCTTCTTTACGAACCAAATCGGTGCTCCCCAAGGCGAACTGCTTGGCCTAATGAATCCCTTGTCTAACAGCTCATGTAGCTTTGTAGACAACTCCCGCATCTCAGGAGGAGCCAACCAATACGGTGCTTTAGCTATCGGGTCTGCGTTTGAACCAAATTAATCATGAGCTCTACCTGCCTCTCCGGAGGTACCCCTAGCAAATCCTCCGGGAACACATCCGGATAATCTCGCACGACTGGCACATCATCCACTGTCGCCTTACCCTTATCCCGGGTATCCATGACATAGGAGACAAAACCCGAACAACCCTGATGAAGATAGCGTGTGGCCCTCGCTGATGAACACATAATCGGCCCAAGCTGCGGTCTCTCACCCTGAATCACCAACTCTCCCCCACTTGGGGTCCGAACCCGCACTAACTGCTGCTCACAGTCGACACCGCTCCATTAGGTCTCAACCAATCCATGCCTACGATGACCTTGTTCCCACGCAGAGGAATGGAAACCAAATAAACCGGATACTGCTCAATGAACAACTGAAGGGTGCAATCCCGATGAATCCTCGCAACCCTGACCGTCCTAGCATTGGCAATCTCCACATCAAGAGGGCGATCCAGCTCCCCCGGAGCTCCAGCAAACCTCTTGCTAAGCGCAAGAGATACGAAAGATCGGGTAGCCCCCGAATCAAATAATACCAAGGCAGAGATACCGTTCACGAGGAACGATCCTAAAATAAAACACATATACATAAGCAACAAATTAATATAATTAAAAAGATAAGGAGAAGATACATACTCGTCACAAAATCGAGAGCTGCATGCGCCTCATCGGCTGTCAGCTGGAAAGCCCTGCTCTTCGTCGCTGGCGCATCTGCCCGACCCTGACGGTCGTCAGTAATCCTCAAAGTCATAGGGGCAGGTGCTAACATTGGTTCTGCCACAGACAAACTTCGGCATTGGGCCTTCGTGTGGCCCATCTAATTGCACTGAAAGCAAATCATATCAGATACTGTAGTGGTGGGGGTGGCAGCAGTATAAACCCTGCTGATATGACCAGTCCGGTCATACTTGAAGCAGCCAAAACCCCCCGCTCTGCACGTCCATGTCGGCTTCTCGTCCTAGAATCAGATACCTTGGGCCTCTTACCCGAACCCTCAACACTCGACACAGAATCTGGCTTTCTCTTCTTATCCATCTCCAACTCAATCTCCCTCTCCCTAGCCCTCGCTATCATGTCTTCCAGCGTCTTGCAGCTGGATCGGCTAACAAACTGCCAAATATCGCTCGTCAGCATCTCATGGTACCGGGCCTTCTTCATCTCCTCGTCCGCCACATACTGCGGAACTAGAAGTGCCCTCTCCCTGAACATAGTGGTGATCTCGGTCACCATATCAGTAGTCTGAAGGAGATCCTAGAACTCTCGCGCCGGCTGCTGCACCTTAATCACTGATGCAAACTCAACTCAGAACCTGGTCGAGAAATCACTCCAGGTCATCGAATCAATAGCAGCATCATCTCCTATAGCATACCATACCTCCTTCAAATCACGTGTCCTTTCCTTCAGGAGGCCGGAAGCTAGTCTGACCTTGTCCCCCTCGGGACAACTTCTGGTACGAAAGGCGTTGGCAACATCTGCCAACCACCTGTTGCTCGCAATGGGCTCCCTAGCCCCATGATAGTCTGGCGCTCCACATGCCCGAAACTCCCTGAAGTTCAGAGAGCACGTCCCGATCAAAACCACAATCTCATCACGAAAGGCGCTCAATCTCTCATCAAGAATCTCCAGAATACCCTCCTTCACCGTGCCAAAGATCATAGGAGTCTGGTCAAGTATACTGTACATAATCTCAGACGAGATAAACTCCCTCGTCTGGTCATCAAGCTACCCGGCTCCAGAACCTGAGCCTGAACCCTCCCCAACATCGGAACTGACCACTGGCCTGCCTCGCAATACCACCATACTGAAAATAGCCCATAAAACCATCAGAATAAGCATCAATGCGTATATCGGGGAAATCATAACTACATAAGCTCCGTGGCTTCATTGCAGCCCTCCTTGAATCGAGTACGGATCCTCTGCTTCCAGTAGTACGGGTCTATACTACCGTTCACATCTATCCATACTTTCCTCAAGAAGTGCCTTAACTGAGACAAATTGCTCTATAACCAACAGTTTCCTCACAACTAAGGTTCCCAACACTAAATCTCATCCTAGGTTTTTCCTAGGGCAAACTCTACACCACTATCCGCCATCAGCAACAAAAGGAACTCACGCTAACCTCCTCTAACTAGCTCACGAATACAATTACATATTATAAGAACTAGATAATTCTTCGAATGAAAGGTCTCTCACTACAACGGTTGGACTCAAACAAGAGCTGCAGAATAGAGTTAAATCTAACCTTCTGAAATTATTTAGTTTTCATAATATGTAACTTTGCATATTCGTTTACTAGCTAGCTGAAATTAGCAAGAACTCCTAAATGCACAAAGCAAGCAGCATTTGAGCATCAAGTAATCAAAACAGAGCATAACCTAATCAGGCCATCCGATTACTGATTGATCATCACTAGCATGCAAATCTATAAGTTCAAAAAGCAGGCATACAAAGGCATCTCTCCAAGATCCTTATCCCTAATCTGGCATGCAATTCATAGATTCACAATTCAAAACATATCATAAACATGTATGGGTATTTTGGGATAACATACTTGAGCTCGGATGATTGCATGCACCACACCCTTTTTCTCTTTTAGAAACCTTTTTTATAAAAATGTTTTTCTTTTGAAAATTTCCATCAAATCCTTAGTTTGACTTCAGACACACCCGAGAGTATGCCTGAATCCCTCAAACCAAGGCTCTGATATCAACTTGTACCATCTAAAATATGGTCCTAAAAAAATTTCATTTTTAATAATAGATAAATAGTATTTTCCAATATCATCCAAACATTCAAATAAAAACCAATGTATCAATTGTCATAAAATCAGAGTAAACATCATATGCGGAATCCCAATGGTGTGTACGATGCAGCCATTCCGAGCTCTTCCCTTTACAACCGGAAGTACCTGAAAAATAAACTAAAAACAGTAAGCATAAAGCTTAGTGAGTTCCCCCAAGATACCACATATCATACATACAATACACATATAGTGGGCCCTGCTCGGCATCGGACCCTGTCCGGCATCGGGCCCCGCCCAGCATCGGACCCCGTCCGGCATCGGGCTGAGCTCACTAAAACTGGCCCCGACCAACATACAATAACATATATCAAATAAACACATACACATGCAATAATCACATAGATACATAGCATACAAATATTCCTCGGGGCCCGTCCGGTATTAGGCCTTAGCCCGGAAAACATATAAACACAGGCACATACAAGAGTCACAAAGACAGCTAGCATACTAACGCAACATAACATAACATAAACATGGGCCGACATTGGTGCCTTTGACCTGCTGAACCTGGTGAGGAAACTCACCTCGAATACAGAATGATAGTTGAACAGATCCCGGCGCCGAATATCGGCTCTACTCAACCCCTAAAAAGAAACGACTTCCTTAAATACAACTCAAAATGCCCACAAGCCCCTTATAAGTCAAACTTGGTCAAAGACTAAAGTCAAAATTCAAAGTCAACAGCCCGAGTTGACCCAACATGTCGAGTTTGCTAGAAACGCAACATCTTAATTCATTAAGCCGACATTATCGAATCTAAGAGCTTCACAACTTAGATCTCAACTAAAATGGCATCTAGAAGGGTAAAGTTTTCAACTTTACCCCTAATAACCAACAAAGTGGGTTCAAAACCCAAACCCTAGGCTTAAAAGAGTGAGGGCTTAATCATTAAGCACTTAATCACCAAAGGCATAGCCCCACAATCCAGATCTGGTCCTTAAAGCTGAATGGCCACGTAAAGTTTCCAACTTTACGCTCATACATGACTAGGAGAGGCTCAAATGCTCAAAAAGGCCAAAAGAAGGACTTAATAAATGCATGAAGCCCTTAAGACCATAAAGTTGGCACGTTTATACCAAAAGAGCTCATGTAGATCTTAGATTTGGAAGAATAAACATTTGGGACGTCCTATTCCCCCATCATCCACCCAACCATGGCTAAAAGCATACAATCTAACCCAAGAAGAGATCTAAGGAACTAATAAGCAAGGTGAGAACTTGATACCTTAAAAACTTGGCAAATGAGCTAGTGATTATGGATCCAAGACTTCTTCTTCAAGTTAAGCAACTCCTAATTCCTTAGCTCCTTCAACATGCACCAAAAATGAACACTCAAGGCTCTCCCCAAGCTCACACACTCAACAATGGAAGATAATGCTCGATTATAGGGTTTCTGGACAGAGGAGGCTGGTAAGGAGGCCATCCAAGGGACTTAAGGCCTTTAAATAGGGTGCAACACCCTAAAAATTAGGGTTTCCTTCCCAGCTGCCAACTCGCCGAGTTGAGGCACCTCGACTCACCGAGTTGACTCATTAAACTTTCGGGCCAAAAACAAGTCGACATGTTGTGTTGAGGCTTACAACACGCCGAGTCCTCCAAGAAAATATAAATAATTGGAAAAAATAAGTTCATACCAGAAACCAGGCGTTACATTTTGTGTTAGATACAACCCCTCGCCAATTCCCGACAATGGAATTACCTCAAGGTAGTTTTGTCAATTTGCTTTAAATCGGTTTCCTTATCCAACAAACACCACTTTTCCAACAACAATACCAACCTTTCCCGATCTTTCAACAACAATTCCACTAATTTCAACAATTCCATCCACAATCGTCATAACCACCACCTTCACAACCACAACATTCACACCCACCACCTTCACAATCACAACCACCTCATTCGCAGGATTTTGTTTCGGAAACACAACCTTCATCACCACCACCTCAACCAAAGAAGAAGAAAGGAAAAAAACTGGTGCGGCCCACTAATACCCAAGGAAGGGTGTCATGGACAGAAGAGGAAAAAGAAAAGCTAGCGGAGGCGTGGGTTTCGACTTCCTAAGACCCAATTGAAGGAGATAATCAAACCTTCATTTGCTTTTGGGAGAAAGTTTGAAGCATGTTTAATGAGTTAACGGGGAGTGAAAGTCGAAATTGTAACATCCCAAAAATACCAGCTAAAAATTTCATTTTTAAATTAGGTTAATTCATAAAAACATCGTTACAAAACATTCATAATATTAATTTATGTCTGAGAACCGGTAACATCATAGTAAAATATTCAGAGTACATCCCAGAAAATCCATAGTGCGGAAAACATGAGAGTGTGTGATATGCCGCTACCGCGCCGGCTCCTGTCCCCTAGCTGAAGAGGTACCTGAAAAACAAAACTATAAAACGTAAGCACGAAGCTTAGTGAGTTCCCCCATAATGCCACATACCATGCAATCATATAATGAACAGCTAAGAGATACGGGCCTCGCCCACACCCATAGAGATACGGGCCTCGCCCACACTCCACTAGCTAGGAGATACGGGCCTCGCCCACACTCTGCTATCCATGGAGATACGGGCCTCGCCCACACTCCGCTACCAAACCATAACATACAAGTATCACACAGACAACAAGTATAAGCAATTCTATCATACTGGCATACATCACAATCGAACTCAGCTATGAGATATGGGCTCCGCCCACACTCCGATACTAACATATCGTCTATACGGGCCGGCCTTGGTGCCTTAGACCCGTCCCTACTGGAAGGAAACTCACCTCGAGAGTAGCTGCCGAAAACCTGCTCAGACTACGCCTGGCTGCCGCACCGGTAATCCCTCCGGCTATAAATCCGTAAACATGGATTAGGTACTCATAAATACCCCTAAGGTCAAATGACCGGTCAAAGTCAACTCCTTGGTCAAAGTCAACCTTCTGATTGACTGGACTCGCCGAGTCCATATGACGACTCGCCGAGTCTTTCTATGTCTAGCCCGACTCTGACTCATCGGGTCCCTGTTCCCACTCACTGAGTCAGCCTGACTCGCTAGACGGGGACAACTAACAAACCCGCGACTGGACTCGCCGAGTCCAAGGGGTGACTCGCCGAGTCCGACGAACAGATCTCGCAAATCGCTCCAATCTTCCATCAGAACATCAACCTTGGAGATTTGGAGATTCTGGGACTATAGCTACACGTTAAATTGCTAATTCCACGTGCGACTACGGAGGGTTGGACCTCCTTCACTTAAACCCTTCTTATCCTAGTGACTGATCATATGACTCGCCGAGTTGGAAGAACAACTCGTCGAGTTCAAGGCTATATTCAAGGGACTCGCCGAGTTTGAAGAACGACTCGCCGAGTACCAGACAATCTTCATAGGACTCGCCGAGTTGTTTATACAACTCGCCGAGTCTAAGGCCATCTTCTTGGAACTCGCCGAGTGCACTTTGGCACTCGCCGAGTACCCTTCGACTCTTCATCCATTATGGCCAAAACTGAGACATGCAATGGTTCCAAACCATAAATCTAAGCTCCTAGGGTATAAACACACGGAGTTTGGGAGGTTTAAGGTCTTGAAATCCACATATAAGGGATAAAAAGGGAATCTATTATACTAAAGATTAAGAAGGAGCTTTCTTACCTGGTTAGGAGCTTCTCCCAGGGTAGATTTCGGATCTACAACACTTCCTTGCGCCCTCCAACTTCCTCCTTCTTCTCTTAAGCTTCAAACTTCCTTTACCAAGCCAAAATCACTCACAAGGATCAAAATGGGCTAGGGTCTCGCTCTCCAGTTTTTCTGGAAGAGAATGGGACGAAATGGGTGTTTTAGAATGGGTACAATAAGGTGCAATGTCTGAAAATAGAGTTTCATCCAGACAGGTGGACTCGCCGAGTCCATGCATCGACTCGCCGAGTTCACCGCTCAAATCCCGTGTCCACCCTGCTGCTACTCGGCGAGTCGGGACGCAGACTCATCGAGTTCGTGGCAAAATTAAGATAGAAACTTAAATAAAATCATACCATGAACCCGGTGTTACAAAACTCCCCCACTTATTTTAGACTTCGTCCTCGAAGTCTGCCGCTCCCTTCCGGAACAGTTCCGGATAATGCTCCATCATCTCATCCGCGGGTTCCCAAGTCCATTCCGAGCCCTTCCGATGTTGCCATTGCACCTTCACCAGCTCCACCCTTTTGTTCCTCAGTTCTTTCGACTTCCGGTCTAGGATAGCCACAGGTCGCTCGATATAATTCAGGCTGTCATCAACTTCGATGTCCTCCAAAGGTACCACTGCTGAATCGTCCACCATGCACTTCCGCAGCTGGGAGACGTGGAAAGTGCTGTGGATCTGACAGAGTTCGGCTGGTAGGTCCGACTGATATGCCACCTTGCCCACTCGGGCTGCAACCCTAAACGGTCTAATATACCTGGGACCCAACTTGCCCCGTTTCCTGAATCGGATGACGCCCTTCCACGGCGACACTTTCAGGAGAACCATATCCCCGACCTGGAACTCCAGGTCTGATCGGCGCCTATCGGCATAACTCTTCTGCCGACTCTGAGCAGTCTGAAGCCTGCTCCGGACCTGCTGAATCTTCTCTGTCGTCTTGAGCACTACTTCAGTGCTCCCCATGACTCTCTGTCCAACCTCGCCCCAACATATCGGGGTCCTGCACTTCCTCCCGTACAACATCTCGAAGGGAGGGCGGTCAATACTCGCGTGATAGCTGTTGTTATATGAAAACTCGGCTAAAGGAAGATAGGTATCCCAGCTACCACCGAAGTCTAAAACACACGCCCGCAGCATGTCCTCCAGAGTCTGGATGGTCCGCTCGCTCTGGCCATCCGTCTGCGGGTGAAAGGCTGTACTAAAATGCAGACGAGTACCCAGCTCGTCATGAAACTTCTTCCAGAACCTGGAAGTGAACCGCACATCCCTATCCGAAATCACTGAAACTGGTACCCCGTGCCGTGCCACCACCTCTCTGATGTAGATATCGGCCAATTTCTCAGCCGAGATGCTCTCCTGAATCGGGATAAAGTGGGCGCTCTTGGTCAATCGATCGACGATGACCCATATCGAATCCATTCCTCGCGCGGTCCTGGGAAGCTTGGTGATGAAATCCATCGTGATGTCTTCCCATTTCCACAGCGGGATATCCAACGGCTGCATCTTGCCGTGCGGTCTCTGGTGTTCGGCCTTGACCTTCCTGCAGGTCAGGCACCGCTCAACGTACCATGCTACATCCCGCTTCATGCAGGGCCACCAATAGTCCAGACGAAGATCCCTATACATCTTTGTTGCCCCTGGATGAATGGAGAATCGGGATTTGTGCGCCTCCTCCATCAGAACCTGGCGCACGCCTCCGAGATATGGAACCCACACCCTGCGGTGTAATGTCAATAATCCTCTGCTGTCACAGTCGAAGGAGGAAACCTGTCCCACAATCCGCTCACTCTTCCAATGTTCCTCCTTAATAGCTTCCTGCTGAGCCTCCCGGATCCGCTCCAAAAGCGGAGTCACCACTGTCATCCGCATGCAAATATCCCTGATCGGCGCCGCCTTGCGGCTAAGCGCATCGGCCACCACGTTGGCCTTCCCCGGGTGATAAAGGATTTCACAATCATAATCCTTTACCACATCAAGCCACCGACGCTGCCTCATATTCAGATTTGGCTGGTCCATGAGGTACCTCAAACTCTTGTGGTCCGTGTAAATCGTACAGCGAACCCCATAGAGGTAATGACGCCAAATCTTGAGGGCGAACACAACAGCCCCCAACTCCAAATCATGCGTCGGGTAGTTCGCCTCGTGAGGCTTCAGCTGCCTCGACGCGTAGGCGATGACATGCCCTATCTGCATCAATATCGCGCCCAAACCTGAGATGGACGCATCGCAGTATACAACAAAATCCTCCATGCCCTCTGGTAAGGCTAAGATTGGCGCCTC
The DNA here is from genome assembly GCF_052849685.1 of Lactuca virosa. Lineage (NCBI taxonomy): Eukaryota > Viridiplantae > Streptophyta > Magnoliopsida > Asterales > Asteraceae > Lactuca > Lactuca virosa. The sequence continues at coordinate 134,836,288 of NC_136430.1, forward strand.
GCACAATCTCTGTCTCAGTGTCTCGAATGCTGCCTGCTGCTCAGGCCCCCAACGAAAGACCACAGCCTTCCTCGTTAACCTGGTCAGGGGTAATGCTATCTTGGAGAAATCCTTGATGAATCTCCGATAGTAGCCAGCTAATCCCAGGAAACTCCGAATCTCAGATGGAGACTTCGGAACCTCCCATCTCATCACGGCCTCCACCTTGGCTGGATCCACCGAAATCCCGTTCTGGTTGACAAGGTGGCCTAGAAACTGCACCTCGCGCAACCAGAACTCACACTTGGAGAACTTAGCATACAAGTTCTCCCTTCTCAAAGTCTCCAAAACCTCCCGCAAATGCTCCTCATGCTGCTCTCGCGTCTTGGAGTAAACCAAGATATCATCAATAAATACTATCACCGACCGGCCTAACATCGGTCTACACACGCGGTTCATGAGGTCCATGAACGCGGCAGGAGCATTGGTGAGCCCGAAAGGCATCACCACGAACTCATAGTGGCCATAACGTGTCTGAAATGCCGTCTTCTGCACATCCTCCTCTCTGACCCTCACCTGGTGATACCCTGAACACAAGTCTATCTTGGAGAACCAAGATGCTCCCTGAAGCTGGTCAAAGAGGTCGTCAATCCTCGGAAGTGGGTAGCGGTTCTTCACCGTTACCTTATTCAGCTCCCTATAATCGATACACATCCGATGCGACCCGTCCTTCTTCTTCACAAACAGAATCGGGGCTCCCCAGGGTGAACTGCTCGGTCTAATGAAACCCTTGTCTAACAGCTCCTGAAGCTGTGTAGACAACTCCTGCATCTCAGGAGGAGCCAACCGATACGGTACCTTGGCTATCGGAGCCGCACCAGGGACTAGGTCGATCCTGAACTCCACCTGTCGCTCTGGAGGTATCCCAGGCAGCTCCTCGGGGAATACATCCGCGAACTCTCGTACTACGGGCACATCGCCCACCGTCGCCTTACCCGCCTCCCGGGTGTCCATGACATATGCGACATATCCTGCGCAACCTTGCTGAAGGTAACGCCTTGCCCTCGCTGCCGAACAGAAAGCTGGCCCTCGCTGTGATCTCTCACCCTGAATTACTAACTCTCCCCCACTTGGGGCTCTGACTCGTACTAACTGTTGAGCACAATCTATCACTGCCCCATTGGGACTCAGCCAATCCATACCAATAATGACCTTGTTTCCCCGCAACGGAGTGGGAACTAGGTCAACCAAATACCGTTCTTCGAACAACCTTAACACACAATCTCGAAAGACTTCTGATGCTCGCACCGACCGGTCGTCCGCAATCTCGACCTCTAAAGGGCAATCCAACATGCCCGAGGACTCAGGAAACGTCTTGCTAAGTGCAAGAGAAACAAAGGATCGGGTAGCCCCCGAATCAAACAACACCTGGACTGGAATACCGTTCACATGGAACGATCCTAAACGTATATACACAGAGCACATATCAATATCACAAATCTCATAAAAATAGGTCAGAGGGAAAGAATCATACCCGTCACCACATCGGGTGCAGCGCGTGCCTCCTCGGCTGTCAGCTGAAATGCCCGACTCCTCACCACCGGAGCCTCTGCCTTGCCCTGCCGGCCATCTGTAATCCGCAGGGTCGCTGGAGCTGGCGCCTGTAATGACGCTGTTGCTGTCAACTGGGGGCAGTTGGCCCTCTTGTGGCCCCTCTGGTTGCAGTGGAAACACAGCAACTCAGATGTCTGAATAACCGGAGCAGGGGCAGTACAATCCCTGCTGAAGTGTCCCGTCTTGCCGCACCTGTAGCAGCCTGTCGATCCTGATCTACACGCTCCCTCGTGCGACCTGCCGCACTTCCTGCAGCGGCCCGGTCCTGAATGGCCTTTCGGCCTACCATCTGATCCCTTGGGCTTCTTTCCCGAAGCCCCTATCATCTGTCCCTCCTCTGCCTTCCTCTTCCGGATGTGCTCTAGATCTATCTCCCTCTCCCTCGCCCTAGCAATCATAGAATCCAGGGTAGGGCAAGCTGAAAAACTGACATGCTCCCGAATGTCGGCTCGCAACATGTCATGGTAGCGGGTCCTCCTCATATCCTCATCACCTGCATACTGGGGCACCAGTAACCCCCTCTCCCGGAACTTGGCAGTGATCTCCGCCACTGACTCTGTCGTCTGCCTCATATCCAAGAACTCCCGTGCCAACTGCTGGAGCTCCACCGTAGGCTCGAATTCCGCCCTGAATCGTGTCACAAAGTCCGGCCATGTCATAGCCTCAATGGCCGCGGCTCCCAAAGAGTCACAAACCGACTCCCACCAATCTCTAGCTCTGTCACGTAGACACCCTGCTGCAAATCGTACCTTCGACCCCTCGGGGCAGAAGCTGATCAGCTGTGCAGACTCAAGGTCTGCAATCCATCGTCTGGCAGCAATGGGGCCCTTCGCCCCATGGAAATCTGATGCACCACTGCCCCTGAAGTCCTTAAAGGACAGTGTGCGTGGTCCTTACTGGCTAGCCGCCATATCACTCCTGAACGCCCTGAGACGATCCTCCATCAACTCTATAATACCCTCCTTGATCGACCCGAAGATGATGGGAGTCGACTCAAGGATGCCCCTGGTAATCTCTGACGCGATGAACTCACGTAGACCCTCATCAATTGGTTCGGACCCTGAACCCGAACCCGATCCCGATCCTGAGCCTCCCGCTCCCTGTCGTGTGGTCACCATACTGAAAAACATAGCATAACTACCATCAAACGATATTCCACTAACGAGGCTCACATACATACTACTAGTCCCCGGTCTCGCCTCGGCCCTTTTTGAATCGATTACGGATCCTCTGCTTTCAGTAGTACGGGCCCATACTACCTTCCACGTCTATCCGTACTTCCCTCAAGAATTGCCTCAACTCAACCAAGTCCTTTCTACTAATACTGCGGTTCTCGTGCTACTCTCGCCCTAGGCTTACCCTAAGTAATCGCCACCCCACTCTCTGCCATCAGCTGCACAAGAAGTCCCTGCTTTCTTTCCCTAACTAGCTTGCGAATACTATTACATATTACTCAGACTAGATAATTATTCGAATGAGAGGTCCTACCCTACAACGGTTGGACTCAAACAAGAGCTGCGAAATAGGGCTAGACCCAACCTTCTGAAATTATTTAATCCTTGCAATATGTAACTTAGCATATTCGTTCACTAGTTAGTGAAAGACGACTAGAACTCCTAATAGCACAAAGCAAGCAGCATTCGGGCATTGAGTACCCATAATCAAGTATATACTATTCTGGCTATCATACTGACTGATCTGTACTAGCATGCAATTCTCAAAAAGCCGAAACACATAAAGCAGGCACATAAGGCATCATTCCTAGATCCTTAGTCCTATTCTAGCATGCTGTTCTACTGAAACTGAACTGATAATGTAAACTTGTATGGGCACTTTGGGGAAAACTTACTTGAGCTCGGCCGGTTGCGCACATCACACACCTTTTTCTTTTTAGAAAGCCCTTTGACTTAGTCTTTAGAAAATCATTTCTTTATAAATTTTTTTTTTTAATCCCTCGATTTGAGTCCAGACACCCCCGAAGGTGTGTCCGAATCCCTCAAACCAGGGCTCTGATACCAACTTGTAACATCCCAAAAATACCAGCTAAAAATTTCATTTTTAAATTAGGTTAATTCATAAAAACATCGTTACAAAACATTCATAATATTAATTTATGTCTGAGAACCGGTAACATCACAGTAAAATATCAGAGTACATCCCAGAAAATCCATAGTGCGGAAAACATGAGAGTGTGTGATATGCCGCTACCGCGCCGGCTCCTGTCCCCTAGCTGAAGAGGTACCTGAAAAACAAAACTATAAAACGTAAGCACGAAGCTTAGTGAGTTCCCCCATAATGCCACATACCATGCAATCATATAATGAACAGCTAAGAGATACGGGCCTCGCCCACACCCATAGAGATACAGGCCTCGCCCACACTCCACTAGCTAGGAGATACGGGCCTCGCCCACACTCTGCTATCCATGGAGATACGGGCCTCGCCCACACTCCGCTACCAAACCATAACATACAAGTATCACACAGACAACAAGTATAAGCAATTCTATCATACTGGCATACATCACAATCGAACTCAGCTATGAGATATGGGCTCCGCCCACACTCCGATACTAACATATCGTCTATACGGGCCGGCCTTGGTGCCTTAGACCCGTCCCTACTGGAAGGAAACTCACCTCGAGAGTAGCTGCCGAAAACCTGCTCAGACTACGCCTGGCTGCCGCACCGGTAATCCCTCCGGCTATAAATCCGTAAACATGGATTAGGTACTCATAAATACCCCTAAGGTCAAATGACCGGTCAAAGTCAACTCCTTGGTCAAAGTCAACCTTCTGATTGACTGGACTCGCCGAGTCCATATGACGACTCGCCGAGTCCTTCTATGTCTAGCCCGACTCTGACTCATCGGGTCCCTGTTCCCACTCACTGAGTCAGCCTGACTCGCTAGACGGGGACAACTAACAAACCCGCGACTGGACTCGCCGAGTCCAAGGGGGTGACTCGCCGAGTCCGACGAACAGATCTCGCAAATCGCTCCAATCTTCCATCAGAACATCAACCTTGGAGATTTGGAGATTCTGGGACTATAGCTACACGTTAAATTGCTAATTCCACGTGCGACTACGGAGGGTTGGACCTCCTTCACTTAAACCCTTCTTATCCTAGTGACTGATCATATGACTCGCCGAGTTGGAAGAACAACTCGTCGAGTTCAAGGCTATATTCAAGGGACTCGCCGAGTTTGAAGAACGACTCGCCGAGTACCAGGCAATCTTCATAGGACTCGCCGAGTTGTTTATACAACTCGTCGAGTCTAAGGCCATCTTCTTGGAACTCGCCGAGTGCACTTTGGCACTCGCCGAGTATCCTTCGACTCTTCATCCATTCTGGCCAAAACTGAGACATGCAATGGTTCCAAACCATAAATCTAAGCTCCTAGGGTATAAACACACGGAGTTTGGGAGGTTTAAGGTCTTGAAATCCACATATAAGGGACAAAAAGGGAATCTATTATACTAAAGATTAAGAAGGAGCTTTCTTACCTGGTTAGGAGCTTCTCCCAGGGTAGATTTCGGATCTACCACACTTCCTTGCGCCCTCCAACTTCCTCCTTCTTCTCTTAAGCTTCAAACTTCCTTTACCAAGCCAAAATCACTCACAAGGATCAAAATGGGCTAGGGTCTCGCTCTCCAGTTTTTCTGGAAGAGAATGGGACGAAATGGGTGTTTTAGAATGGGTACAATAGGGTGCAATGTCTGAAAATAGAGTTTCATCCAGACAGGTGGACTCGCCGAGTCCATGCATCGACTCGCCGAGTTCACCGCTCAAATCCCGTGTCCACCCTGCTGCTACTCGGCGAGTCGGTACGCAGACTCGCCGAGTTCGTGGCAAAATTAAGATAGAAACTTAAATAAAATCATACCATGAACCTGGTGTTACAGAAATCCCGATCAAATTAGCTGCAAGTGGCGTGATATTTGACTAAAATGCACCGAATTTGGAGGAATTTACAACAATCTCCAAAACATACGCAAAAGCGTGTCAAACGATTTTGATGTCTTCAAGGCGGCCTTGGAACAATTTGAAAAAAACAATGCCAATCCGCAAAGCTTTTCGGTATGTGAAAGTGTGACTAAAATTGAAAGACGCTCCATAATGGAAACAACAAACAGAAGGAACTTCACAAATCTCTTCCGGTTCAAAACGTTCAAGAAACTCGGATGCAACTTCCCAACAATCGGATGGGCAAACACACATCGACATCAAAGGTGATCCGCTCGATCTTGAAGACGAGCAACCTCTTCGTCAGCTGATTGGAAGAACTAAAGCAAAAAAAGCAGGTTCGTCGGCTTCGAGTTCTAGTGTTATCGATCATTTTGGAGAGAAATTTGATCGATATGTCCACATTCAAGAAACCAAGGCGGATATGTTGAGTCGGTGGACCAAAAAATGATAAAAGCGCAAACGTCATTCCAAGAGGTGCAAACGATGTTTCAAACAAAAACTGACATGGAGATTTTGAAAATGAAAGCAGACGATCTCGAAAACCAAGATTTGAAGATTTTTCTCGTGATGAAAGAGTCGGTTTGAGCGAGACATAGGAGTAGATGGTAGTTTTTTTTATGTATGTTTGATATTTTTAGGTGTTTTATTTTTATTTATATTATTATTTTAATTAATTTACTTTTTTAATGTAATGTGGTATTTTAATTTAATGAAAAACTAGTTAAAAAAATTATATGTTTTTTTATGTATTTTTGGATTAAATTTAATTAAAAAATAAGGTGGAGTCGTGTGTTTAGTGATAGATATCTCATAGTTAGTGATATGAAACATTGTTAATGGTGTGTATAACGTATGACATAACATGTTGCTCATTTCCTCACTCGATATTATAACACCATGAGATGACATAGCATGTTAGGTAGCAACTTTTGGGTGTAATAACACCCCTTAACTAGTTGTCCATACCCAATTGCATGAAGGTTAACACCATGTATCTTTCCTAGATTTAATGGTATGGTTTGGACTTTGGATCTTTTCTAGATTTAAAGGTATGGCTTTGGATATCTAGTATACCCAATTGCATGAAGGTTAACACCATGTATCTTTCCTAGATTTAATGGTATGGTTTGGACTTTGGATATTTTCTAGATTTAAAGGTATGGCTTTGGATATGTAGTATGATTATGTTTCCTATTTAAATAGGCTTTAGTTTGATGTACAATGTAGCAAAAAATAGCAGCTTAATTACTTCTTTTTCCCTTGTGTAATTTGACATACAATTATCAAGTCAAAGCCTTTTGGATCACCCTCTTCTAGTCTTTTGTCCTTCTCATGTTTCCACATTAGCAAAAACTCATATATTTCTCAACTTCGACCACAGAAAAACAGCAACATATATTGATCCTTTTTATTTTAAAATATTAAAAGTTCAATGCTATGACTGGGTATATTTTTCAGATACAATGTCTTCATAAAAAATTAAATAAAACTTACCTTAATAAATTGATTTCTTAATCCCTTTGTTGGCATCAACTAAATTCAACATCGGGATAAACAAAAAAAAAGTGTAAATATACGATGGAAATGATCAAAAATTAGTTGAAACTTACATTAAAAAGAAGATGCCATAGGGGCTATAACATCATATGAACCTAAGAGTTTTAGACTTCGTTTTTTTTTTTTTTCTACATTGATAAAGGAAGAAGCATCCTTCTCTTTTTTTTGCGGGCGAGTTTAACATGCTTTGTTACCTTCATACATAATAATAGCAACAACGTGATACTTCCTAATACTAAAGCAACCTTCAATTGTCTGAAATATAATGAAACACCCGAGAAAACGAAAAATGCTAGAATCACAAGTTCCCATATTACAAAAACCACCACATCTACCCTGCATCCAAATAAATGAAAAGTGTTAACAATGCATCATACATATAAATTTAGGACAAGACAGAACAGGTTGTACTGTGTTTTACTTTTATATGCATGCATTGGACTGACACTACGACTGATGTCAATAAGACAAATACTGCAAATATTTGTCCTACTACTCAAAAAGTGGGAACATGACTCTCATTCTAATTTTCATCTCGATTTCTTGGCCTATTCATGATGAACAAAATGAGGAGGGTATTTGCGTCTTTTGCTAATACAAAAGCTATGATGATGTTCTTTTCTTGTCCACATGGAAATGTGTTAACGAAATGCCACATAGATAGAGTATATGAGGATCTTGATCTAGGAATAGAACTTTCAAGAAAGATGCACATTGCAATATTGCATGATTTGCGTCCATCATTCATCATAAGCCACAAAATAACTGAATGAAAAAAATTGAATGGTTTTCATATTGGGCACACTGCTTATAATAAAAGCATGAATGGAAGAGAAAAACAAGTGGATAGGTTAAGATAAATTACATCATCCAAAAACTATAAAAGTGTTCATGGAAAGACTCAAATGAATCATATAATGATGATGATGATTGATGATAGAAGTCTAGAACAATCAGAGTAAAGTAAGGATCATGTAGAATAAAGTGATTCTATTATCCTCTTCATACAAAATCTATTCTATTAACAAATACCCTCGCCATTTCTTTCATTCGGCAGGGGTGTCACAGAATCATAATATTGTTCCACCTCCATCTATGTCTTGAACTGATTATTTCACATCTCCTATTCATTCTCCATCTATAAACCTATCACATGTTGGAACTTGGAAGTTCACAACTTATTCCCATCAACTTGCTTGGGTGTGTTAGATAGTAAAGTAATGTGTTATGTAAATGTCAAGTTTCAGCTTTCTGTTGAATGTTGATAGTTACTTTCGTTATGCTATTCATAACTGCTAATATCACCAATAATTTGCAGCCTATTGATCGGCTTTCTCCTCTAAAGTCGATGGTGAAAATATTCCAGAAACATTCTGAGAGGTGAAACAGCTACAATACACTTGAGCTAATGAATCAATTTAACTCAAACAAAATAGTATACAACAAGCCCTAAAAACAAAACATCCATACGAAAACAATTGATCAAAGAAACCCTAAAATGGTTGATATAGTACCTGGAAGTATACAGATTAGAACTGGGAGTAAATAAGGAGACGGATGCCCAATCATGCTTCGTTCGAATTTGATACTCTCTCAGCTGTTCCACCAGATTCGATCGCGTAATTTTCTTCTCTTGATGCGTAGAATTCGAACGCGATAACATAGTTGCGTTTCCGCCCTCTTCCCCCGGTAAAAATATGTTCTTTATACGCTACAGTGGGTGACAGCGAACCTGTAGGTATGAATTTAACAGATCCGTGATGAAAATGAAGATCATATAACACTCAGAAACCCTAGACGCCGGAAACCATCCGCAAGTAGCCGTCGGCGAGAGAAATCTGAACTACCGGCGGATGAAATCGGCGAAGAAGGGGGCGAGGAAAATAGAAAACGGTCGGCGTCGACGTTCCTTATTTAGTCAGCGGTTTAGAGATTATTCGTGATAACATATTCGCCCCTTGCAGTTTTGCACTTTTTCAAATGTGCTTGAAAAAGCCTATATTTCACAAAAGATATCTTTTTTTTTTAAAAAAAAAAAAAAAAGAAAAAAAACTTCTTAAAATTTTACAGCTGTTAGGCATGGGTGCTTAATGTTGTAGAGGAGGTGGAATTTGGCACTCATCCATGCCAATGAGGCAATTGGAACACCGTCATTCTCAACGTCGGTGGAGAAAAGAACCAGTCATATGACCGTTGTTAAATGATCCTGAATTTTTTTAAAAAAATACATGTAAATACGTATCATCTTACTCATTTTTCACAACATTCTTTTCATTCTCTTTATTTTACACAATTTCACAACCTCAAAAATCAAAAAAGTGGATCAAAACTTAAACACTCATCCATCAAACGCAAACGCACAACAAACACAACCTCTCATATGGGATTCACTCAATAAAGGGATTATATTAACCTACTAAACACTCAAAGTTCGTTGAAGATACCATACCAACAAACTTATTTCACTCACACCTCACCTCCAATACAATTCCTTCACCATCATACTTCCAACACAACGTTTATTGGCAACGACCGATATTGCAACAAAACTTTTGGTACATCATCTTTCATACCAAATTTCCAAACAAAAACAGTCATTCTACCAACTTCTACCCAACAACCACCACCCACAAAACCATTGGTAGAATTTGGTAGAATTTGTTACCGAAATTCAAGCCGAAGATAGTAGGAAAGGGAACGGGATAACAAAAGCGAAAGGGAAAACCAAAGATAATTAAGATGGTCCATAATGGTGGATGCTAGAGGAGAAATTTTTGCTAGGGGAAGTGTGGTGTGGGACATCAAAAAAAAATAACACCCAAGGAAATGGTATGAAGAAAAAAATCCTTGTAGGAAGTGACACTCCAACAATTTGATGCTTTGTTGAAAAAAAAACATGTGTAACACAACATTGATGCGCTAAGTAATGAATGACAAGAATTGAACAAGAGGTGCACCAAATTCAACTAGATCTAAAACAAGCTTTATTTGAAAAAGGAAATTGACTGCAATGACTTTGATGTGTTTAAAGCCGCAAAAGTTCAATATCGATGGGAGATGGGATATATTTTCGGTTTTGAGAGACCATGGGAGATGTTGAGAAGAGAACCAAAATGGTCTCAATGTCCAACTTCGTCGGAGGTGCAATCTAAGAGGTCATGAAATTCGAGTTTGGTCGACGTTTCCGATAAACAAGCTCACATTGACCTCAACGCCGATACAGATGAAATTTTGGATGACATTGAGGAGATCTCCCCTCCTCATCGACCGATAGGAAATGAAAAGACAAAGCGAGTGGATAAACATGCAAATGATAGTGAAAGGAAAGCGAAGCACATGACAGAAATAGAAGAGAAATTCGAGGAGCACATTGTAGTGCAATAAGAAAAAATGTGTTAAGACGTGAGCACATAGAAATTATTTGAAGTGCAACACCTATTTCTGGAATTGCCATGCAATGATTTAAGGCAAATAAGAATAAAGGTTTTTGGGGAAACCCCCTTAATCACAGTGTGTGTTTGGTGGACACGATGCGACATGCCTAAGTGTGATGTTGAAGGATTTTGATACAAAAATAGATAGTTTTTCACAAGAATCGGCAACGAAAGCTTTAAAATTTTCTAGTAAATTTCAAGTATATAACAAAACCAAAACTATCAAGGATCCTTTTAAAGAGTTTAGAATGATATAAAACAACCATAGGGTGTTTAGAGATGACAACCGTTGATGCCTTTGGACCCTCTTGGAATTTGGGGTGTTAAAGTAGATGATAAGAACAAGAAGCGTGATCTTCTCTACAAGTAATCCACCAACAAGAATAATATACCCAAAATGCTAGTTATCTTCTTTTATGACTTTGTTCTTTAAGCCTTAAGTGCTTAAACAAATAAGTACTAAGGGAAGATACAAGGTAAGCACCAAATCTTCACAAGACAAACGTCAAAAGAAGAGAAGTGGAAGCCAATAAAAGCTACATCTTTTGGTGAGTATTAGAGAGCAAAATGTGTAAAACAAATAGCTCATTTATCATGCATAAGAGTCTCTTTTATAGTCCCATGCAAAGTAAGGCCTTTTGATTATAATACTCTAAAGTATTATAAAGCATAAAGCAACAAGGGACAAGGCATGGATGCAAGGTATGGAGGTTGACAAGCAACCTACATGTCTCCTAAAAGTTTCGGCCATATAGGTCAAAAGAAGAAAACAAAAGATCATAACTAGTTATATTAACCGAAGATGGATTGACTAACTAACCACGGTAGACCAAAGTGTCCACAACTTTGTACATAACTTATTATATGATACCATATCATATAATGACTACTTTCTAGTTTCTTTTATTTTTATTTTCATAAAACAATAAATATTCTATAATTAAATACAAGAGTTGAATTTATTTATTAATATCAATTTCTTAATAAATATTCAATAAGTACCAACTTGATTAAGGCGTGACCCTATATGATCATGTGTCATTAGCAATATCACTCAATAATGATTCTTGAGCATATAGATCCGACATTCTCCCACTTGCACAAGATTCATTAGAGATTGACATGGATAGTAGTTGGCGTCTAGCAATGGGCTACTGCCCCTAACAACACACGAAGGGGTGTCATCAGTCAACATCCAATTCTAGGAGCTCACTAGCTACAATTGAAGTATAAGGTAAGTGTATCAATATTCTCTTTGTTACAGACATCATGTTGGATATGAGACATGGAACGTGATCATTCTCATTTGACATCCAAGTTTTAAGTAAGTCACCTTAGATGTCTAACTCTCAACACATAGAAGGAACAAATCCCATATTGACTGCATACACACTCTCATATAGTTCGTGCTCTATCCATCAAAGGCTTTTATATCTGCACAGTTACGAACAACGTTTAACGATGTCAATGTATAAAAATATCCATACTTGAGTTCTCCAATATGTATCTCAGGTCAAAAGACATAAAGATATTTACCTGTGTTAAAGATTCATTTTTTATAACGATCCATGAAGTGACTTTTGATGCGGGTCATATCCAATAGTTGTTCTCTAACAAGTACATATGAATTTGTATTCAACACTTTTCTATATCACCACTTGAAATCAACCAAGCATATTTATATTAGTCTTAATTCATAGATGCTCCCACAACAGTGACTGACTATGGATAATTTTGAATAATTACATTATTCAAGGATTAAATAACATGCTAACATAGAACATAATAATATTAACACAAAAGAGAAATCTCATATATCAAAAGAGATTACATATCATTGCTACATAGTTCTGAATATCTTGATATTAGTAAAGTACATATTTAAATCTAATCACTAGCTAATCGAAGACCTACGCCTTTTGCATTTGTCACACCCCCAAACCGGAATGGCGGAAACGTTCAGGGGTGGAGGACGTCATGTATAGATAACATATCATTGCTACATAGTTCTGAATATCTTCTAGGAACCCGTGCGTGTACCTATCTACTAGTGTCCTGAGAATAAAAGTGGTTTTGAAAGAGTTTCAACTTTAAAGTTGGTGAGTTCATAATGGTTTTGTTTCAGGAAACAAGTTCTTTGTTCTTTGTAAAACTTGATGTGTTTATCCATAAAATCCTATACTTTCTGATGTGATGAATGATAAGTAAAATGACTCGTACTAGTTCCTTCTACGAGTACTTAGTGTATACAAGTCATATACAATCCAGATCGAACAGACAATCGACTGTGTGGTTCTGCCCCAGGCCCACAACCAAACAAGGAACAGGAAATGAGGCGGAATCCACACATCCCACTGTCTGTCGGATCCTCATGTATATAACACTGACGTATTCACTAGGTACTTACAGAGTTAAATGTATTAGTCCTTTAAGATGTGATGAATGTGTTCCTTAAGAAAATCCTATATTTTCTTTGTAAGAATATGATAATACCAGTTCCTTCTATGACCGGTTAGTTTATACTAACTATATATAAACCAAGATCGAACGGACAGTTGATTGTGTGGATCTGCCCTAAACCCACAGCCAAACAAGGAACATGAAATGAGGCGGAAACCACACATTTCACTGTCTATCAGATATTCTTCATACATAACCTTGATGTATAAACTAAGGAATTATATAATGATTGTTCGTTAATTGAATGGTAAACCGTTTGCTTGTAAAATACTGTTATTTGTCCTGGAAAATCCTATATTTTCCATAAAAGTGTGTTGTTGACTTAAATGTTCCAAAACTGAAAAGTACAAGTATTTCTCCATACTTAAGTTGTTAAAGTGTAGCTTTATTATTAAATAAAACTAGTCGAAAACGTGTTTGTTCTGTAAACTGGAAGTGATGTTAATACCCACCTGTGATCACTTAGTACATACGAGTTATATAAATCTAGATCGAACAGACAGTCAGTTGGGTGATTCTGCCCTAAGCCCACAACCAAACAAGGAACAGGAAATGAGGCGGAAATCACACATCCCACTGCATGTCGGATGTTAATTTCATATCACCCTGATGTATATACTAAGTAATCACATAGTTACTAACCCTAATGACTGTTTGATAAGCATATTATTACGTGAACGAGTCATTGTTTTATCCATGTGAGTTCTTATAACCATACTGATGGACGTTAAACCCTACGACATACTTCGGACGTCGTAAACGTTAATGACGTTTGTCACCCAGAACGACTGTAGCTAATAGTCAGGGCACGGGATTGTCAGTCCCGTATAGATCTATACACAAACTCACGCTCTCCCTCCAGGAGACTCTGGTTCATAAGGTTAGACTTCCCTTGGTACTTAGGTAAGTACTCGAAGACGTGTCTCACAAATTTGATCCCTCAACGAATTCACGAATAATACAATGAAAACCTTTTTGTAAACAACGTGTAACCTTGTAGAAGTAGTTCGTTCGTTCCATAAACTATAATTAATATAGTTTATAAGTTTGTTTCCGTGTTAAAGTCTGTGCTTGTAAAATAGTTGGTCTTAACATGTTTTGTAAATTGTTTGTAACTCTAGTAGTCATAATGTTTGCCGTGTTTAATAAGTTTCACGTTCAATTGCATGTTAACGGTAAGAAAATATAATAAGCAAAATTATATTTTTAAACACAAGATTACTTGTATTCCCCCCCCCCCCCCTAAAAACATTGAAAAACCTTGGAAAAATATGGGGGTATGAACTCACCTTAAGTCCTAAAAATAATTATCCCCGATGTCGTATTTAAATTAATAAGATATAAATTTAAATAATAATTAAATATTGATTTAATTAGTTCATGGATACTTACAATATTTAATTGAAATTAATTGAAATGTTGAAAGGGGTTCACGGTTGAAAAAAAGGGGTTTACGGTTGGAAAATGGGTTCACGGTTGGATCTTGGTGTTCTTGAGGAATAATATGAAGGTTTGAAGGTATTATGAATGTTCTTGAGGAATTGGTTGAAGATTTGAAGATATGTTGAAAATCTGGGCGTAAACCTTTGAAGATTGAAAGGAAATGGGCTGTTCACGGATGAAAATGGTATTGGGCCATAGAGTTTACGGTCCACAAAATGGACTTAAAATGGGTTTTCAGCCCATTAAGAGGGTGTTCACGGTCATTGTTTGGCCATGAACTCTTGTTTTCACTATGACTTTGGCCATAAACTCCATGATTGAATTAATTATAGGTTGTGAACTACCTTGGGAAGATTCCTTGGACCGTGAACTCCTTTGGATTTAACTCTTGGACCGTGAACACTATGTTATTGTGGCTTATAGACTGTGAACTCCTTGATCTTTTATTCCTTTAGGTCGTGAACACATCTAGGATGTGTTATTTATGTTTTAAACCTTAATCTTTTTCCCAAAGTTGTATTATACCTTCCTAATTTAGTTTAGGTTTCTTTCGATACTTCTTTGCTAGCTCTATAAACAAGCCCTAATGCTATAAAGGATACCATGCAACAAGGATTGCAATGTTGTCACACCCCCAAACCAAAATGGTGGAAACATTCGGGGGCGAAGGACTTCACGTACAGTATCATAACAATGCACAATAGTAAAACAAGCAATAACATCATCCATTGCATTAATAATATAATTTAATACAAGTGTGTTCTGAATGTATTTGTAAGACACCAAAAATATATATATCAAAATAAAAGACGAGTCTTGAACATGCTCCGTCTTCTCAAAAACCTGGTCCAGTGTACCTGTCTACTGGTGACCTGAGAATACAAGTTATTTTGAAAGCGTAGATCAGTATTTAAGCTGGTGAGTTCATAAGTATTTTAGTGTCAAATGTTTGTATAAGTTTGAAGAAAATGTTTGTAAGTGTTTGATGTAAAGTTTGTAAATGTTTGATGTAAAGTTTGTATACTTCCTAGAAAATCCTATGTTTTTACTAAAATGGAGAGTAGTCTTCTACCAAGACCCAACTGTTCTGTATGTTTGTTCTTTTTGTAAAAGTGAGTGTTTTCCTAAGTATATGACTATTATTACCAGAAAATAGTTTACATTACCTTTTATGTGAGAAGATCACTATATGAATGTAAAAGGGGAAAATGAAAGTGTACAGTAATGTGGTAATAAGTAACTACTGAAGCACTAACGACCTTAAAACCAATTTGTTTAATTAAGGTTAAAATGTGATGTGGTTATAACCATACTGATTGACGAGTGTTTAACACGATGACCTGCTGGCGTCGAAACTGATGTGACATTTGTCACTCCTTGGCCTGCTGGCCAAACTGTAGCGAACAGTCGGGATGCGGGATTGTCAGTCTCGTATAGATCTATACACACAATACTCGCTCTCCCTCCAGGAGACTCTGGTTACAAAACGCGACCTAACAAGTATATTGCTAAGCCGTGAAGTAGTGGTTTCACATTAATGTTATTTTGTTCTTGTAAAAGGATGTATGTTCCTTTCTGTTCTAGTTATTGTATGTTCCTTCCTGTTCTAGTTATTATATTTTTGAACTGACTCATGTATGAACTGACTCATGTAAGTTTCATTGTACTAGAAATAGTAAGTAGTAACTTCCTAAACTATACCTATTATAATTTACTAGTAAGCTCTGTTATTGATTGACTGATCATGTTTTTACACCTTTGCTACCCAAAGGTATTGAACTGATTGAAGGTACTTTTATATCTATATACATATACATAATATATAACTAAGATTCAAACGACATTCGGACAAACAACTGATACCCTAAGTTCACAACCAAACAAGGAACAGGAAATAAAGCGAGTTATCAGTCCTAATCCCTTTCAACCTTGTTTATATAACTATATCTATATAGACATGATTTTGACAATATATAAGTTTAAAAGAGTTTTGTAAAACGATAAAAAGTTTATTATATAAAAGAGTTTTAACCATTTGAATGGTTATTGATGACTTGATGTCAGTTTAAAAAATGATTTGAAACAGTTTGTTTGATAACACAATTTTGAAGTATAAGAAATCCTCTTGTTTGATAGTTATAAATCACATGTGATTGATACTATAACTATATTGTTTTCTACTTGTATTCCCCCCATAAAAGCATTTAAAGTCATTTAAAAGATAAGTTTAGGGGTATGAACTCACCTGTAGTGAGTTATTCGAATGAAAGATCGATATAGGATACTAAGTATGCCAAGTGAAGTCCCGAGCACAAACAGATCCTAATAAGCATATAATAACATATATATATATATATATATATATATATATATATACTTAGTGTATATAACAACTAATCACGTATTGGAAACATCCTTAGGAACTAGGAATCACTCACAATGGAGTGCATCAATCACATATGATTGTATGAAAGGAGTTTATGGCCACACAAGGATGTGTTTACGGCCAAACTATGATCTTATGAAGGGTTTACGGCCAAAGGAAGAGTTTACGGCCGTAAACTCTTGAAGATCATCCACTTATTGTTTGTTTCATGGTTAGGAATCAAGTGTTTCTTATGGATAACTAGATGATAGAAGAGATACTCACACTTTGGAGGTCTTTAGGGTGTTTACGGCCCAAGAAACTAGTATGTGTTCTTGGTGTTCTTGATGAAAAGGATGATGATTTGAAGATCTAACCCAAAAGAGTTGAATTCATGGATGAAATCAAAGGGTTTAACAAGATCAAGAAAGATATCAAGAAACAATGGAAGAATCACTTACAATATTGAAGAGAAATGGAAGTGTTCTTGATGATACTTGAGAGTGAATGAGTTTTCTCGACTTGAAGATGTGATAAATGAAGAAATAATGAAGGATGTATATGATATAGGGAAGGGTTCATGGCTGCCAAGAGTTTACGGTCGTAAACTCTAGTTTGCGGCCATAAACTCCTTGTGATGGAGTTTCCGGCTCGAATGCAACACGATGAACTTTAGTTAACACACCCTAACACACAATCCTTTGATGTACTAGTCTTAGAACACTCAAACAGACCCTTAACAATGCTAAAAGATAGCAAAAAAAGTTTGGCTTTTGATTGAATTGATTGGCTTTACAAGATAGAAATTTTGGGTTGTCACAAATGTGGTTTACACTGTTAGGACATGTTTTATTGGTTTGAGCTAGGTATTTATGTTTTGTAGGCTTTGTTACACTTTGCATAGGCATTTTGTGGGTTTTCGGTCCATGTGGTGTTTACGGCTTCAAACTAGTTTGCTATTACTGTTCCCTATAAATAGTATCAGTAGTTTATCAGTTGTCAGTAGTGGTTTGCGGTCAAGTGTGTGTAGTGTCCACTATACCAGACATTTTCGTTTATATATAAAACGTGTGCACTTTGGATCAATTTTGTTTTCTACTCATTCTTGTGCTTGATCATTTTGGTTTGTTTATTTGTTGATCACTAGTTGGTTCCAGATTTGGGTACTTACAATTGCTA
Source organism: Lactuca virosa (assembly GCF_052849685.1). Classification (NCBI taxonomy): domain Eukaryota; kingdom Viridiplantae; phylum Streptophyta; class Magnoliopsida; order Asterales; family Asteraceae; genus Lactuca; species Lactuca virosa. Next base: position 134,854,287 of record NC_136430.1, read on the forward strand.
TCAGAGCCAATCTAGTGTCAACTTGATCAAGCTTATTTTTGGCTGTTGGTATCCATTTTCGGTGTTGATCAAGCTCATTTTCGGTGTTACTGCTGTTGTTGCTGGGCTTTTGCTATTGATCGTGAATTCAAGGCCAAAAGGATTGAAAATTTGCTTGAAATCGTCTCTTTTCGTCAAAATCTGGGCGTTTTCGGTTGACCACTGTTCCTCAGTTCTCGACAGAAAACCTGTTGTTGGCTGTGAACCCGTTTTTGACCGTGAACTGTTGTTGGCTATGAACCGTTTTCGGCTGTGAACACTTTTCAATTGTGAACCGTTTTCGGTTGTAAACTTCTTTTTTCGGTTGTGATTTTCTTTGATTAAAATAATGGAACTCCAACACAGTGCAATTCATCAGGAGTTGGATTCAATCATGGGCACAACAACGAGAACTCCATGTCTCTTATCTGCAGAAGGATTTCCTGAATGGAAATACAGGTTTGAAAAATATATCAAAATGAAAGATTTCAAAGTCTGGTGCAACATTATTAGAGGCCCTGTCAGGATTACCACTACTCTTGAAGATGGAATTATAATTGACAAAACCAGTGAAAGACTACACTGATGCGGATTTTGAGAAAATTGAAGAACAAGAAAAAGCCCTGGCAACTCTGACTATGGCCCTATCCCCTGACATTGCACAAGGATTCAGGGAGTATGATTCAGCAAAAGCACTGTGGGAAGCATTGATAGAAGTCTACGAAGGAAATGATGACATGAAACAAAGTAGACAAGATATGCTTCGTCAGAAATTCAACATGTTCAATCATGTTTTGGGAGAGACTCTTGAAGCCCAGCTGTAGAGATTTATTACTCTTACCACAGAAATGAGTACTGCTGGAATTTATGTGCCACGTTCATAGATCAACAAGAAACTGCTAAATTCTCTTCCCAAGTCATGGGACATAAACGTTTCTGTTATCAAGAAAACTAAAGACCTTAACAGACTCACTCTTGCTGAAACAATGGCTATTATCAAAGCTTGTGATTTAGATGATAAGCAACGCGAGATAAACCATGTGAATTCCTACTCGACAGCTAATCTTGGAATTTCATCAAACAATGCATTTTCATCATTCACCACTCCACAAACTCAAGCTTTCACTGTACCACAAGTTTAAGCTTTCATTGTATCACAAACCCATGCTATTACATCATCTATGACTTATCCACAAACCCATGCCTCTTCCTCAAAAGCTCCTCCCTCTGTATCCACTCCCAAGAAAGTTGAAGAAAATCTGGCTCTAGCCTCTGGTCTAGTAAACTGCTACAATGCTTTCTTAGCTGGAGAGTTGGCTCCTCAAATTTCGTTTGCCGATCGTGACCAAATCCATCTGGAAGATGTTGAGGAAATGGATATCACCTGGAAAATTGCCATGGCAGTGTTCAGAGCTAAACAATTTGACAAGAAGACAGGAAAGAACAACTGGGGAATGAATGGAGACAAGAAAGTTGGTTTCAATAGGGGCAAGCTCAGGTGCTTCAACTGTCATGAGCCTGGTCATTTTGCTCGTGAGTGCCCAAAACCAGATAGAAGGGAAAATCATGACAAGACAATGGTGCCAGTGGTGAACAAAAGAGCAACTTCTTCCAACACTGAAACAACAAATTTGGTAGTGGTGGGTCAGTCATTCGACTGGGAAGATCAGATTCAAGCACTGAACATCTCAGGACCTGAAACTGCTAATTTGGCACATATAAGTGAGCTTCCAGATGAAAATGCTGAAAAGGATCCTGAAGCTGAAATGATGGAGTTGCAATTTGCTTTCATGGTATCTACCACTCCAGAGAAGAAAGAGGTCAGTGAAATTTCTTGCTCTAAAAAATGCATGGACACTGTTAAATTTCTGCGTGATCAAATTGATTTATTGCGTAGAGAAAATGAGGACCTTAAGTATGAAGGTTATACCCTTAGGAAAGGTCAGAAACCCCTGAAAGAACAATTATAGGCCAAAACTAATGACTTTAGGAAACTTCAGGAAGAGTACAACAATAAATGTGTGAATTATGATTATATCAAGGGAAAACTTGGCAGTTTGAATGCTGAATTTGACACATTGAAAAATAAATTTGAAAATGCAGATTTTAATTTCAAAAAATTTGATGTGTCAAGTAAAATAGTTGAGTCCATGATTGCAAATAATTTTAAATTTAAAGATAACCAACAAAAGGGTCTAGGGTATGACAATGTTCCTCCTTCATTTAATCACAATTACACTTCTATCCCTATGACCAAGGAGGAAATAGTCAGAGTGGGACATCTTGAATATGGCAAACCTGCTGTATTTGTGTCAGAGAGTAGTGCTAGGGTAAAGGATACTAACGTTTCTGATTCATATAGAGATTCACATTTAGCTCAAGACAAACAAGCAACTGGAGAGAGTGTTTCCGATAATAATATAGTTTTACAAACTGATGTTTCTGTTTTTAAACACTGATGTTTTTCTTTCAAATTTGAAAATCGATGTTTTGGTTTTTGATGATGTTGTTGTGAACACTGATGATTCAGATGCTTCTGATAAGTGTGGTGATATGTCTGATAAATCTAAACCTCATGAATCTATCACTAGCACATACACGCCATCTAAGTCAGTCACTCAATATGAATCCTACACATGCACTTGTGGGAAAATTAAAGAACTCAATAAGGACACTAAACCAGAAAAGAGCGGTACCAGTTTCTATGTAAAGAAATAGACATGCTTTAATTGTGGAACACCTGGTCATATTGCACAAAATTGTCCAAACCGAGCATTTGTTCCTTTTTATGCACAAAGAAGAATGAATGAGTCACGAGGAAGATCTCTTAAGAGAAAATCCTTGAGATCTCATTCAGTTGATGGTGATTGGAACATCAATAAAGAAAGAAAACGGGCTGATCTTCAAAAGAACAAACAAGTTTTAAACAAAAATTCAACAGGTAATTTAACGAGACCGAAAGTGGTTAAGCCAAGATCGGTATCGTCAAATACATCATCTGGGTCTTCGGTTAATCTTAGACGGAAACCCAAACGATCAAAATCAAAGAAAAACATTTCGAAAACACCTGTAAATGTTTCTAAACCTAATTATAAATGGGTGCCCAAAAACTCAAATGTCTAATCACCTCAACGCCCTTTATGTGCTTCTGGTAATCAATCTGATTCAAAATGTGAAAAACTCATTTTTGTTTCTAACAAGGAAAAACCCAGTGTTTCTATGTGGGACAACCCGAAATCTTTATCTGTAAGTCAACCCAATCAATAGGAAGTCAGACTTGTTTCTGCTTCAATTTTACTGTGACTAGGGTCAGTTTGAGAGTCTCTAAGCCTAGTACACTTACAGATTGAATGTTGAGAAGTGTTGGCTCGGGATTACATGATTGCATTCGAGCCGGAAACATCATCTAGGGACGCTCACGACCACAACTAGGTTCACGGCCGTGAACCCATGCTGGGCCGTGAATCCCTCTCCATATATATACACTTGTCCTTCATTTACTCCTCATTTCTTCCCTCCTTGGCCGAAAACTCCTCAAGACTCTTTCAAGACTCATCCAACAAAAGCTCTCTTTTCATCCCAAAAACGTAAGTAATCCATCCCTTTTCACTTGTGATTCATCTTCTTCATGTAGAATGCTTCATATTCATCCATTGATTCATCACTTTCATCACCATCTTCATGACCTTCAGGTGTTCACGGCCGTGAACCCTTCATAGGGCCGTGAACCCTTCATAGATGGGCCGTAAACCCTTCAAATGTTTAAGAGTGGGCCGTGAACCCTTCATGTGTTCATGGGTTGTGAACACATCTTGGGCCGTGAACCCTTCATGTGTTCATGGGCCGTGAACACATCTTGGGCCGTGAACCCATGGTGGTTTGGCCGTCAACTCCTTTTTATCCCTCATTCTTGGTTCTAACACTTCATTGTAAGTGTTTCCTACATCCTAAGGGTGTTTCCTATACTTGTTAGTAGTTTTAGACACTAATTTTAGGCCTATACATGTTAATATGTGCTTAATAGGATCGTATTGTGCTCGGGACTTCACTTAGCATACCAAGCATCCTATCTCTATCATTAATCCAAGTCATTCACAATCAGGTGAGTTCATACCCCCATATTTTACAAGCTTTTTAATGTTTTTAAAGGGGGGAGGGGGGAATACAAGTAAAAGCACAAGTAATCTTGTGTTTAAAATATAATTTGGTTTATTATATTTTCCTATCATTAGTACACACTGAACGTAGAACTTACTAAACTTGATAAACATAGTTACTACTAGATTTTTGGACAGTTTTATAAACATGTTAAGATACACACGTTGCAAATACAGTTTTCAAACTAGGAAACAAACTTATGAATTATGAAATAAAAGGTACTATTTTATAAGGATTCATGTTAATAACAAAAAGGGTTTTCATAGTATTATTCGTGTATTCGTTCGGAGAACTACAGTGTGAGAGACGTCTTCTGGGAAGTCTACACCTTGTAACCAGAGTCTCCTGGAGGGAGAGCGTGAGTTTGTGTATAGATCTATACGGGAGTAACAATCCCGCACCCTGACTATTAGCTACAGTCAACCTAAGGTGACAAACGTGATTCAGTTCACGACGTCTGAAGTAATTCGTAATGTTTATCGTCCATAGTATGGTTATAAGAACTCACTGGGGAAACAACGACTCATTCACGTAATAATATACTTAACAAATCAGTCATCAGAGTTAATAACTAGGGGATTACTTAGTATATACACCAGGGTTATGTGAAATTAACAACCAACATGCAGTGGGATGTGTGACTTCCGTCTCATTCCCTGTTCCTTGTTTGGTTGTGGGCTTAGGGCAGAATCACCCAATCGACTGTATGTTCGATCTAGATTTCTATAACTTGTATGTACTAAGTGATCATAGGAGGGTATTAACAACACTTCTAGTTTACAGAACATAACACACTTTTTGAAAGAACACATAACAGTTTTCTAAAACAAAACGCTTATGAACTCATCAGCTTAATGCTGATACTCTTTCAAAACCTACTTGTATTCTCAGGACATTAGTAGAAAGGTACACGTGCCGGATCCAAGAAGATGGAGCATAGTAGCTTCTAGTCTTTACTTGTTATTTACTTTTGGAGTCAATTGCGTATGATTCGATTGTAATGTAAACATTATACTATTAATACAATGGTTGTTGTTGCTTTGATTACTATTATTCAATTGTTGTGATACTATACATGACGTCCTCCGCCCCTGAACGTTTCCGCCGTTCCGGTTTGGGGGTGTGACAGATTGGTATCAGAGCATTGCTTATAGTGAACTCAGTATATCAACCAGTAAAAGATATACAACTATAAATAGAATGGGGCCGAAGTGCTCTGACTAAAAGTATACTTTTAAAATATAAGTATTATACGAGAAGTATACTAACAAGCACACATATTAGGAACAAGTATTACAAGAAGAACAAAACAAAAGTATTTGGATGTTGGACACTACAGTAAAACCTGGGCAGTTATGTATGTTGGATTAGTGTCTAAGTCCATAGCTATAATTGGTATATATACTTGATCCAACCCGGCATGGTCTATTTGGGTTGCATGACATCGTGACATTTGGATAGACCTTTTGTGAGAAGAGGATATTTGTGACATATTAATATATTATAAGTTCTAATATATTAATATGAAATCATATTATTTAATTAGTATTGATCAGGAATTAATTTGGAATTAATTTAGTGATCAAAAGAGACTAATTAAATATATGGGGTTTGATTGTGTAAATCATTCATTCTGATATATGTGGGCTTATGATCCATGATTCCTTATGTTGGGTTTAACCCATGTGGTGACCCATGGATACTCCATGGAGGTTAAAACCCATAGAGCATAAGGAATGGGTAAAGTCATGGGTTACATGGTGTAACCCTAATGTGCACACTATATAAAGACCCCATTGGTTGGTGAAATCGGTACTAGTGCATACACAAGAGGGAAAGCCGATTTGTAGAGTGAAGTATCTATTCTCATGGTTATTCCAAGTTGTTTTGATGTTGTGTGAACCATTTGAGGTGTCACACTTGGGGCACTAGGCTCTTGAGCTCCATGGAATCAAGCTCCAACAAAGAGGTATGTAATTCTACTAGATTTTATATTACATGTACTTTATATTATGATAGTTAGAACAATACCTTGGAAAATTGATATTTGCATGTATAATAGAGAAGACATAGATCCAAGGTATTTAGGGTTGCATGTACACCATAGGATTATTAGAATGCTCATAACCCAATAGTGGTATCAGAGCATAGGCTTGTTTTCAAGTTATACATGCTGAAATAGCTTAAAAATCGAAAATTCTGGCTTCCTTGGCACTGGACTCGCCGAGTCCACTGATGAACTCGCCGAGTCCATGAAGATATTCATCCTACTCGTCGAGTAGGTTCATACACTCGACGAGTAGAAGCCCCTGACAGCATATTTTCGACTTTTAAGGCTGGAATTGGTCTAGAATCATTACCTTAAACTGTTTTGGAATTATAAAACCTGTTTTTGACGTGTTAATGATTATAGTAAACCAATTTCAAAGTCATTATCAAAGTTTCAAGTTTTATATATGTTTATATGATTCTTGAAAATTGTTGATATGGATTGTTCATGCTTATGAGTTTTGGTAGATCATAGGAATTATGTGCAAATTGTTTGTTAGTGTAATTCTTGATCTTAATGACATTGTATGGACTCCATAACTTGTCCTCAAGTTATGGATTACCAAGTTTTTTGTGTCATCTTGTTTTATGAGTTAATTTAGATTAATGAAAAAAAAATATGTGTTAGTTGTTTTCAATCCAAATTGATCTAAAAGTAGTTCATAAAATGTGTTTTTGTAACTGATGGGTTTTTGAGCATTCTAACACTTCCTAAGTGTACATGCAACCCTAATAACCTTGAATCTATGTTTTCTCTATATACATGCAAATTTCTTTTCAAGGTTATTTCCTAACTAGCATGGCATGGGGATTTCATAGAACATAAAACTAGTAGAAATACATACCTTGTTGTTGCTTGGATTCCTTCAAGACTTTGTGAGCCTAGCACCCCAAATGTTGTGCCTCAAATGCTTCACACAACACCACAAGACTTGGAATAACTTGAGAGAATACTTCTAGCACTCAAAATCGGTTATGCCCTCTCTAGTAACACTAGGTCACGATTTTGCTAGCCATAGGGTTCCTTTTATAGTGTTGTCACAATTAGGGTTTACACGTGAATGCCCTTAATTGTCATGACTCTTGATTTCTCATGACCCATGGGTTTGTAACTCCCATGGACTATCCATGGAGCTCTATATGGTTATAACCAAACCCATAAACCATGGATCATTAATCCACCATAAAAGAATTGATGATTGTCATAATCAACTCTATATATTTAATTAGTCTCACTTTGATCACCAAATTAATACTAGATTAATACTTGATCAATACTAATTAAATAATACTATTATTAATATATTAGAACTTATAATATATTAATAATCATAAGTGCCTTATTCTCTCATCTAGTCTATCCAAGTATTGCAATGCCATGCAACCCAAATGGACCATGCCGGGTCGGGTCAAGTACATACCAAATAAAGTTATGGACTTAGACACTATATCCAACAGTCTCCCACTTGGATAAGTCTAATAACTATATTTGCAAATATGACTTCAAAATCCGACTAGCAATCGTAGCTCTTTCAAAGTCTCTCGGAACTGAGATGATGATGATACGCCATTTAAGATAAGTGATCATATAATCCTCTGTTCTCATGATATCAGCCGGACAAACACATGGAACATGGTCTTACTTATTGTCCAACATTTGTTTCTCGATCTCTGATTTGTTTCGACATAGAACTAAATTGAACACATCAATTAGGTTCTGACCGGGCCCGGTACATAGGTCAAAACCAAATCATCGAGGGGCCCAGATATCGCTTCTATTTCTAGAAGGAACAGATAAACTTCGACTGATATGCTTATACTAACTACTTGTTGAATTATTCACAAAGCCACGTTTTATGACATCGAGTTACCAATGCGTTTTCGTGCAATCAATGAATAACCAACTCATAGTCAACAACTCATATCTCTAGGTTTGAAGATTTATATGATATTACCGTCTCACGATCACTCGAGATAAATTCCATGAAGTGATGCAAGTGAGCGTGGGTTGGATCCAATACTCAGCCCTTATGAGTACTCATGAATGTTGTAGCAACCATTGCATTGTCCAAAGCACTTTTAGACAAATCATACAAGCCAAATTCATGACAGTCTTAAATCAATACTTACTTCCAAAGTTTGACTGATTGTGGATGGTTTGAATAATAACATAATTATTCTGGAAGTAAAAACATGCAAAATTGAAACATAGTAAACAATCAACACAAGATAGTAACACCTTACTCATAAATAAATAACAACTTTTATTTATCATCAAATGTCAATTACATTTTACAAGTTTCAGGAATCTAATTATTGAAACTAATATCATCCTTCAGCCCAATGCGCCTCGCATGCTGTAAATGCTTAACCCTGCTCAGTCCCTTCGTGAGGGGATCTGCCGGGTTCTCATCTGATGATACCCTCTTAGCCACGAGGAGTCCTTCTTCTATTCGATGTCTGATGAAATGGTATTTTCTGTCAATGTGCCTAGATCTCCCGTGATCTCTTGGTTCCTTAGCCAAAGCAACCGCACTTTCGCTGTCACAGAAAATTTCCATTGGCTCCTTTATAGCTGGTACAACTCCAAGGTCTCCGATGAAGTTCTTTAGCCATATCGCCTCCTTAGCTGCTTCACTTGCTGCTATGTACTCTGATTCACAAGTAGAATCAGCTACTGTCTCCTCCTTGGAACTTTTCCAAGTAATTGCCCCTCCATTTAGGATAAAGACCCAGCCTGACTGAGAGCGGAAATTATCCCTATCAGTCTGGAAGCTAGCATCGCTATATCCTTCCACTCTCAAGTCATCACTGCCTCCGAGGGTAAGGACCCAATCTTTAGTCCTTCGCAGATACTTGAGAATGTTCTTTACCGCTGTCCAGTGTGCTCTGCCAGGGTTCCCTTGATATCTACTGACCATGCTCAAAGCAAAGGCCACATCAGGGCGAGTACAAGTCATAGCATACATGATCGAGCCCACAGCTGAAGCATATGGTATATGACTCATCTCAGCTATCTCAGCCTCTGTACTCGGACTCTGAGTCTTACTTAGCTTGGCATTACTCTAGACGGGTAATTCCCCTTTCTTGGATTCTTGCATGCTGAACCACTTCAGCACCTTATCCAAGTAAGTACTTTGACTAAGTCCAATTAGTCTCTTACTCCTATCTCTCAATATCCTTATCCCTAGGATATAGGCAGCTTCCCCAAGGTCCTTCATAGCGAAACACTTCCCAAGCCAGGACTTAACCTCCTGCAAGGTTGGGACGTCGTTTCCTATGAGAAGTATGTCATCCACATACAACACCAAGAAGCTAACTATGCTCCCACTAGCCCTGACATACACACAAGACTCATCCTCACTCCTAGAAAAACCAAACTCTTTGACTTTCTCATCAAAGCAAAGATTCCATCTGCGAGATGCTTGTTTCAATCCATAAATGGATTTATCAAGCTTACACACTCTATTAGGGTATCTTGTATCGACAAAACTCTCTGGTTGAGCCATGTAAACATCCTCAGCCAACTTTCCATTAAGGAAAGCGGTTTTGACATCCATTTGCCATATTTCATAATCATGAAATGCAGCTATGGCTAACAATACTCTAATAGACTTAATCTTAGCTACTGGTGAGAAGGTCTCATCATAGTCAACTCCCAGAGTTTGAGTAAAGCCCTTCACAACCAGTCGCGCTTTGTAAGTATGTACCATCCCATCCATGTCGGTCTTCTTCTTGAAGATCCATTTGCACCCAACTGTCTTACGACCTGGTACATTGTCAACCAAGTTCCAAACTTGATTGTCATACATGGACTGAATCTCGCTGTCCATAGCCTCCTTCCATTTAGCAGACTCAGGGCCTGCCATGGCTTCCCTGTAATTATTAGGTTCATCCAAATCTATTAGTGTACTATCACTAATAAATGTATCACCTTCAGTGGTGATGTGATAACCATAATAAAAATAAGGTGTGTTCCTCACCCTAGTGGAACGTCTTGGAGGTACAGACTCATCTATCGGATCAACAGGAGTTTCCTCCTCAGGTTGGTCGATAGCATTTGAGGTTCCTTCACCACTTGACTCTTGAAGCTCTTCAAGGTCAATTTGCCTCCCACTGTCCCCTTGGCTTATGAATTCTCTCTCACGAAAGAATCCTCTTCTTGCTACAAAGACCACATTATCACTGGGTCTGTAGAAGAGGTAACCAAAGGATCTCTGTGGGTAGCCGATGAAAATACACCTCTCACTTCGAGGTTCAAGCTTATCATGAGTCTCATGCCTCACGAAAGCTTCACAACCCCAAATCTTGATGTGGTCCAAATTGGTAACTTTCCCAGTCCACATCTCGTGAGGTGTTTTGGCAACCTTTTTAGTAGGGACTAGATTAAGGATATGGGCGGCAGTCTCTAAGGCATACCCCCAGAAAGAGATTGGTAACGAAGCTCGACTCATCATGGAACGAACCATATCCAACGAGGTTCGATTGCGCCTCTCAGCTACATCATTCAACTGTGGTGTTCTGGGAGGTGTCAATTGTGAGACAATCCCACATTCCTTAAGATAGTCAAGGAACTCAATGCTAAGATACTCTCCTCCCCGATCGGATCGGAGCATCTTGATGTTCCTGCCCAATTGATTCTCCACTTCCTGCTTAAACTCTTTGAACTTTTCAAAGGTTTCTGACTTATGCTTGATTAAGTAAATACATCCATATCTACTGTAATCATCAGTAAAAGTCACATAATAGCGATTAGCATCCCTTGTGGCAACTCTGAAGGGCCCACACACATCCGTGTGTACAAGGTCCAACAAACCTTCACCCCTATCACAAGTACCTGTGAAGGGTGACTTTGTCATTTTTCCAAGTAAACAAGACTCGCAACTATCATCTGACTTGAGGTCAAATGATTCCAAGACTCCAGCCTTTTGGAGTTAGCATATGCGCTTCTTGTTAACATGTCCAAGACGACAATGCCACAAGGATGTTTTATCCAAGCTATCTGAAGAATCAATATACAACACATTATTTCCTAGATTGTCTACAACATTCACGGCTTCATATACACCATCACAAGGTAATGCTTTAAAGTAAAATACATCATTGTAATAAACATTAATAGCACCATTTTTATTATCAAATGAAAATGAAAAACCTTGTTTGTACAAGCCATGAAAAGAAATAATATTTCTCGCCATTTCGGGCGAGTAACAACACTTATTCAAATCTAACATTAACCCATTATTAAGCAATAAAGAATAAACTCCTATCTTGGTAACAGGTGATGCTTTCCTGTTGCCCATGACTAAGTTTGTCTTCCCGTGCTCCACTTGCTCACTTCTTCTTAGTGCCTGCAAATCAGTACAGATGTGAATACCACAACCTGTATCAAGCACCCAAGAATTAGCATTAGATGAGTTATTAGACAATATTGTGTAAATACCTGCATGGGTGGGTTTAACCTTCCCATCCTTTACATCTTGCAGATATTTAGGGCAGCTTCGCTTGAAGTGTCCCTTATCCTGGCAATAGAAGCACTGTGCTTCCTTTGGGTTTGAAGAAGGAGTAATGGGACCTTTCTTTGTCCCACTTGAAGAGGAACCATCAAGAGTCTTACCCTTAGTACCCTTCGAAGGGTTTTTCCTCTTCTCACCCTTTCCCTGCCCAATGGCCAGAACAGGGGCTGTTGAAGGAGTAGAAGTAGCAACCGCTTTACCCTTAAGGCCATTTTGAGCTGTCCTTAAGAGTCCTTGAAGTTTGCTAAGTGTGACTTCCTCCTTGTTCATATGATAAGTCATACGAAACTGATCATAACTTGGAGGTAAGGAATGGAGAATGATGTCAATCGCCATTTCCTCAGGAAAGTCAACATTTAGCTTCAGCAACCGGTCAACGAACCTTTGCATCTTCTGCAAGTGACCGGTGATGGGTTCACCATCCTTCATCCTTGCGGTTATCATGGAGGAGATGATTTCATACCTCTCCTGATGCGCGCTCTGATGGTACCTTTCCATCAGATCCATGTGTATCTCATTGGGGTAGAAATCTTCATAGGATTTTTGAAGTTCAGGAGTCATGGTGGCCATCATGATGCATGCTACTTTAGTAGCATCCTTTTCATGTGCAACAAACTCTGCAAACTCTTCAGGAGTAGCAGTGGCTTCATTCACAACCTTAAGCTCCCTATCGAGGACATATTCTTCGTCCTCATAGCGGGTAATCATTCTGATGTTTCTGATCCACTCATTGAAATTGGATACATCAAAGATGACCTTACCACACAAGTTCATAAGGGAAAAGGAGCCTGTTGGGTTTGAGCCAGAAGCATTGTTGGAAGACATCTGAAAGGAAAGAAAGACAAGTTTCATTAGATTAGGAATCCTTAATAATTCACCCAAATGAAATATTAAGGCTAGGATCCAACAAACTATTTATAGTTGGAAGAGGGATGCCGTAATCCATACTATAAAATATTTGAAGGTAGGTAAATGACGATTTACCAATTTCCACCATAAGAACGAAATATTTTATTATTAGGTTTTATTGGTTTTGAAACTCCTAGATCTTTTGAGATACATTGAACTTTTCAATGGCATGTTTGAATCTCGATTGTGCCCTCTCAAGTTTGTGACTGGGATGCCGAGGATCACAAACAAGGTGTGAATAACCATACAAATTGACTTGGTACCCTCAACAATATTACCTAATCAATGTGCCGGTTAACCACACACGCTCCACCGATCTATAATAAAGTCAAGTTACCCTTTGCCACTCTTACTAGTCCATGTTAGTGTGCCGGTTAACCACACACGCTCCACTAACGACTTGGTAAGGTACAAAGTGTAATTTTATGGGCTAACACCAATTTCACATTTTCCTAAAGTAACTAAGATTGGGAATTTATAATGTATAGTTACTTTATAATTCATTATACTTTTAACGAGTATTTAAAGTCGTATCCTACCCGTTCGGCTAACGACCCTCCACCGACCAAGGAAGCGGTGGGTGAGAGTGGACACCCATTAAGTCACCATTTTATAGGAAACAACCTTATACCCCCCTTATAGACCGGCTTCGTGAATGAGGCCTACTAACGGTAAGAATGACATATTCTTATACATATCTATATAATAAAATTATAATAATAGTATAAGTGTTGATTTTTAAACTTTTTAAAAATCTAAGGCTTAATTTGGAATTAAAGTATTAAAGTGTAAGACTTTTCAAATTCCAAAACTTGAGGGCAAGATTTGAAACTATTCCAAGTCTCTTCAATTTGTAACTTATGAGTTTTAATGGTTCATAAAAAATGAAGACTCTTCATTTTATGAAACCTCTTTAGTTCTTTAATCATAATTAAAAGAAGTGACTTTTGGTTATCCATAACTTGAGGACAAGTTATGGACACCATCATAGCCATTAAGATCATGAATTAAACACACATGGAGGTTACACATAATTCCTATGATCTTCTAAACTCATATGAACACAAATTCATGTCAAGCAATTTCAAGAAAATCATATAAACATATACAATACTTGAAAATTGATAAAGGTCATGTAAAATGGGTTAACATAATCATTATCATCTTGAAAAACAGATTTTACAAGTCCAAAACAGATTGGGATAATGATCTTAATCCATTTCTAGCAACAAAACTCGAAAAAACTGCCCAGCACGCTCCTACTCGCCGAGTGCATTATTCTACTAGTCGAGTAGGATGAATTTGTTCATGGACTCGGCGAGTCCTCCCCATGGACTCGGCGAGTCCAGTCGTCAGAGTGCAGAATTTTTGATTTTTAAGCAGTTTTGCAACAAGTATACAGAAAACAATCCTAGGCTCTGATACCACTGATGGGTTTTTGAGCATTCTAACACTTCCTAAGTGTACATGCAACCCTAATAACCTTGAATCTATGTTTTCTCTATATACATGCAAATTTCTTTTCAAGGTTATTTCCTAACTAGCATGGCATGGGGATTTCATAGAACATAAAACTAGTAGAAATACATACCTTGTTGTTGCTTGGATTCCTTCAAGACTTTGTGAGCCTAGCACCCCAAATGTTGTGCCTCAAATGCTTCACACAACACCACAAGACTTGGAATAACTTGAGATAATACTTCTAGCACTCAAAATCGGTTATGCCCTCTCTAGTAACACTAGGTCACGATTTTGCTAGCCATAGGGTTCCTTTTATAGTGTTGTCACAATTAGGGTTTACACGTGAATGCCCTTAATTGTCATGACTCTTGATTTCTCATGACCCATGGGTTTGTAACTCCCATGGACTATCCATGGAGCTCTATATGGTTATAACCAAACCCATAAACCATGGATCATTAATCCACCATAAAAAAATTGATGATTGTCATTATCAACCCTATATATTTAATTAGTCTCACTTTGATCACCAAATTAATACTAGATTAATACTTGATCAATACTAATTAAATAATACTATTATTAATATATTAGAACTTATAATATATTAATAATCATAAGTGCCTTATTCTCTCATCTAGTCTATCCAAGTATTGCAATGCCATGCAACCCAAATGGACCATGCCGGGTCGGGTCAAGTACATACCAAATAAAGTTATGGACTTAGACACTATATCCAACAGTAACTTGTCCTCAAGTTATATGAAAAGTCACATTTATGAATCTTAAAACTCATAAAAGTGCCATAGGTTACAAAATGAAGAGTCTTTTTTTCATAAATAGTTTTATGGACTTCATAACTTGTCCTCAAGTTATGGATGTTCAAGAGTCTCTTCATTAAAGTTTTTAAAAACTTTAATTAAACTCATAAGTTATGAAAAACCAAGAGTTTTGAATAGTTTCAATACTTGCCCTCAAGTTTTGGAATTTGTAAAGTTTACCCCTTATGTATACTTTAATTCCAAATCAAACCCTAGAATTTTAAAAGTTTAAAATTCAACCCTTATACTATTATTATAAGTTTAATTATATAGATATGTATAAGAATAAGTCAGTCTTACCGTTAGTAGGCCTCATTCACGAAGCCAGTCTATAAGGGGGGGGGGGGTATAAGGTTACTGCCTATAAAATGGCAGTTTAATGGGTGTCCACTCTCACCCACTGCTTTCTTGACTGGTGGAGGGTCGTTAGCCGAACGGGTAGGATATGACTCTAATTCTCCCTTCATTAAAAGTATAATGATAAAAACTAAGTAACTAAACACTTATTAATTCCCAATCTTAGTTACTTAGGAAAATGTGAAATGGTGCTAACCCATTAAATTGCACTTTGCACCTTTGATAAGTCGTTAGTGGAGCGTGTGTGGTTAACCGACACACTAACATGGGACTGACAATGTGTGGCGAAGGGTAACTTAATGTTTATCATAGATTGGTGGAGTGCGTGTGGTTAACCAACACATCAATTAGGTGATAAAGTTAAGGGTACCAAGTTAATTTGCATGGTTATTCACACCTTGTTTGTGATCCTCGGAATCCCAGTCACAAACTTGAGAGGGCACAATCGAGATTCAAACATGGCATTGAAAGTTTAATGTATCTCAAAAGATCTAGGAGTTTCAAATCCAATTAAAACTTAATTATATTTCGTTTTCATGGTGGAAATTGGTAAATCATCATTTGCCTACCTTCAAGGTGAAAGATTAATCCCTTTGTTGTGCATTAAAAGGACTGGAATCATATTTCACTTCCTCCACCTCCTCCAATTATTCTCCCTAACCCACAAGTTCAAGACTTGAAAGTTCTAAGTCACTCAATCCCTACTGGCAAGACGGGAGAGTCGGGTGTCGAAGTCTCGAGGTAGCTGGTTGTTGACTTGGTTCTTCAGTCACTCCATGATGACAGATCACGACATGACCCTTAGTGATCTTACCTATTTGCTTGATGCTGCTAAATCAGCAATGATTTAGAGCATTGGTAAAGCAAATTAGATTGGAAGATCTACTTTCGAAACCTATTTGGATATTGACAATGGTGACATTGGAAGTCCAGAAAAGCTTTCTCTTCCCAATAGAAAGGGATTGGCCATGGTCAAGTCATTTGACCAATGGTAAAGAGAAAGGCTAAGTCTGAGACAATCAAGTGTACCATTTCCAAAAGGTCCATATGTTTCTTTTGCCAAAGGAAGGGAGATTGGTTTCGAAGCTACCGAATTCACCTGAAAAGTTCATAAGGATGGTAAAAGTCAAAAAGTTTTACTTTGCTTCAGGTAAAGTCCATTATCTAACTCTATGGAGTCTCTTTCGGAGATTCTTAATACATGATGTAATTTAAATTACATTTTGATGTTTTGGAAGAACCAAAGGAAACCTAAAGAAAGAGAATGTTGATTCTGATCGCGAAGATGGATTTCGATCGCAAGGTTCGGTGATTAGAATTTTGAGCTGCTACTTAAGAGTTATGATATATTGCTTAGGAATAAACAACAACATGTTTTTCATATGTATTTTCATTGTAAGGATAAAATTTTTCCACAAGTTTTAAAATAAAAGAAAAGGTTTTGATTTTATTTATTTTATGTATCCTGACAATGGCATTTGTGGAAAAAAATTGTTTTTTTCATGTTTTCATTGATAGGCAATATTGGAAAATGGATTTGATTCTTTCATTTGTGGTAGTGTCATAATTTACCAAATAAGGAAAGATTCTCATCACCTAAGTTTCAGTTGGATAGAAACTTGGAATTACGCAAGTTGTATTGCATGATGAGTGAGAAATTTTCATTTTTGGGAAATTAAGACTAATTCCTTGTTCACATGTATGCTTGAGTCAAGTGAAGGACTGAAGGATTGGGTACACTAGGTTGTGCACTGGTCAGGTCCACCACAAAGGTCGATAAGATTATTCGTCATGATTTACTAAAGTTTAGTAAATATGGTTATACTTACAAGTTTAAGTGTAATTCTGAAACATTGGAAAAGTTTCAATGTATGGCAGGACGAATAAGAAGAGTCAAATTGGGCAGAAAGATAAAAGTTTCTCCAATCTGAAGAGATGGGAGAGTACTTGAGTATCTTGTTTTATGATTATCTTAGTGATTATAAAACCATATCACAATTGATCCTCTAAAGACACTGTTAGAACAAAGTTCTATTAGGATCGATAGATTTTATGCAGGCAAACAATTAAGGATGTAATTATGAACACGAGAATGGCTTTAAAGATGTCGTATGATTAAAACTTTAACACCTCAGAAGAGCTCGATTAAGAACTTCGACTGTAGAGGTGTTTAGGGTTACAAAACAATAATCAATGATAATCAAAAAGCATATCTAATGTATACATGCATGCACTATTTATAATATAACCCTACTAGATAATCACAGATGGACAGGCCTAATCCGGATATACAAAATAAGCCCATGACGCAACACAATAATACCCAACAATCTCCCCCTTTACGTCAATGGAGCCGAAAGCTCAGTTCTGTTGAGCTACTGAAGACTTCTTGACAGTCTTGAACACCTTCGGTATGATGGCCAATAGATGATGATGAAAAGTGATGTACCACCGAAGCATGTCCGTGAAGTTCTTCTTATCTGCTTCTGAATTCTGCTTGCACCGATGGATGATACTGATAATGTGCTCTAAGCAGTCTGTTGAAAACAAATGTTTATCAACAAGAGCGAATAGAAAACGATTGGCTTCGCCTCTTGTGAACATGACTGTAAGATGTGTAGAATCAATTTTGCCCATCCTCATTTTGTTCACATCTCCAGGCTTTTCTGTTGGCTTGACTGTTGGTTTCTTATTCATGTCTTTAGCTATCTCCTAATCCATTGCAACTACTTCATGGATATAGGAGGCCAACATCCTCTTCAAGTGATCCAGGATCGGCTCATATTCTTTGGCATTGGTGAGCAGAATGTTAAACAATAGGATCCAGTCATGAGGATTCAAATTTGGAAGATCTGCTAGGGAAATGACCGAAACCGAGTTTGCTAACCCTCGGGTGATCTTGAAACTAACATTCACAAACTTCCCAGCAGGCGAAGGCTTTAGTACCTTGACAGTAACAATATTCTATGCACTCCATGTCAAGTACTGGGGCTGACCGAACTTCAAATAATAATCTATCAGTTCGCGATCAACTTTTGGATGAGGGAAAGGAACTTCAACAGTCGAATCAAAACAATGAAACGTGAATGCCTTCCGTGTTATTTGCATGTCGAACTGTGAATCCTTTGAATTGTCACAATCAAAAGAAGCGACAGGTTCCAGCCAGTAGACGCTTGGAAACTCTATTGCCTCGCTGATTAGTGTTTCACTTGTCCAGAGAGGAAACAAGGCCTTTTTGCAGTCCAAGGCATTTTGTTCTTCCTTGTTCCTTCTCTCCCTCTCTTCAGCCTCCTTCGTAACCCTTAAGGTTTCATCCAATTCTCTATCCCTCTTCTTTCGTTTTAGGGCCTCAGCAATAGTCTCTTCTTCTTCTTCATCACTGTCATCATCAATCCCCTTCTTCTTTTCTTTGTTACCGGAACCCGAAGCTTCATTACCCTTCGGTTCGGTTTTAACTGTGACTTTCGGTTGAGCTGTGACTTTCGGTTGAGAAGTTTCAGTTTCAGTTTTCACAGTTGCCTTGGCTGAGCACCTTCTCCCCCTTGTTTTGGAGGTATGAATCTCTCCGAAACACCATTCATCTCATGTAACATTGCAAGGACAAGAAGAAGTTTTGAAGCCAGATGATTTCTGATAGTGAGAGTAAGGATAGGATCATGAGCACCTAGAAGATTGGTAAGCATATCCTTGACATTCCCAGCACAGCTTCTGAATACTGCACGCTCAGTCTTCAATAATGAGATCTCCTTTTCAGCCTGAGCCAACTGCACTTTCTGAACTTCAATTGTTGAGGCTTGGCGGGCAAGATCTTCCTTTAGAGCACTCTCCCTTGCTAAATCAGCTTGGAGGGTTGAAAGATGAGAAGTTATCGAACTATGCAGAGAAGTATTCTCAGCTTGAATAGATGAACGAACCGCCTCAAACTTCGTTTTCTCTTCTTGAAGAGATTTGGATTAGGAATACACCGAAGCATTTACCTTGGCTGCATTGGAATCAGCATGCCCTTTGAGTGATTCAAGAAAGATTTGTGAACTATGAACAAGCACAGAAACCTCAGTAAGGGCCTTCTTGCAAGAAGAAGTAGAATCATCAACTGCGAGGGTAGACTTGTCAATAGCTCCCGTATATTGCTCAAGAGCTGTGTCAAGGAAAGCTTTAAGCACCACATCGTCGTAGGACTTGGAAGCAGTGAGCAGTTGATCAAGTTTCTCATTAATGCTCTGCAGATGTTGGCGTGTGACTGGAGCTTCATCATCATCATCCGTAGGAAGCCGATAGGGACTGTAGTAAGTTGAGTCAAACTCGACATTATCTCCACCAAGAGTTGCTCTAGAATCGGTTGAAGGTGAGGGTGAAAGTGGTTTAGAAGTGATAGGAGGTTCTGTTGCAGTATTCGCCCCCGCATTAGATACGTTGACGTTTACTGTCGGTTCTGGGATAGTGGTGGTAGTTGATTAGGAAATAATAGGAGTGGGTATGGGAGTGGTAGAAACTGAGATGGTACTAACGGGTGGAGGTGGTGGAATAGAAGTTGTTGTTTGAGAGGTGGTAGGGGTGGAATAGGAGCAACCGAAACTGGAACAGTCCGTTTCGGTGATGGAGGTGGTGCTGGAATATTGTCATGAAGAGGTTCGGTTGGAGTCGATGATTACCTCTTGTTGAATCATGCTGAATTTCCTCTTCTTCATCCTCCTCATCATCATCAGAACTGGAAGGGGAAGGAGTCTTGGATTTCTTTTCCATCTTCTTGATCTTCTTTGGCTTAGAAGAATCCCCTTTGTCAGACTTTCGCTTCCTAGACTTGGAAGGCTTAGATGAATCATCCTCGGTTGTCTCTTTCTTTGTAGTAGCCCTTTTTCCTCTGTTTGCAGGCTTCTCCACAGCAGCCAAGCCAGCCTGCTGTTCAGGAGATAAGACTCTCGGTCCGGTGGGAGATAGCTTGTGATAATCAGCCATTACATTGCTTTCGGCTGAGACACACCTATACATTGTCTCCGGTATGGATCCATTGTGAGGGAACTTTATGGGATCAGAAAAGATAATTTTCTTGGTGTGAAAAGTACCCACGGACGAGACCAGGGCATCCTTCATTACTGGAATCTGCAAGGAATCAATTGCCCTTCGTGTGATAATGGTCCAGAAGCGACCACACGAAATTTCAGAATGCCTCGTCGAAGTATTGAGGCTTTGCACCACCTGTGACTAGATAATCGACCCATAGTCGAGATTTATCCCATTATAAAGACCATAGATAATGGTCAAAAAACCTTTGCTGGTACCATCAGACCCAACACTCCTCTCCGCTAAACCCTTGTTGATAAGAGTTAGCAATCCATTCCATTGTGGTGGTAAGCAGGACTTCTTAACCTTCGTAACCGTGGTAAGCACATTAGTGTAGCCCATCTCGTAGAGCATCGAGAATAGCTGAGTAGTGGTGATGAAGTCCGGTGAGATCACAGAAGAGTCCACAGCAAGTTGTAACAATGAAAAAAATCTTCCTTTTGAAATTGACGCCTTGTAAGAGAAGATTTGGAAGTAGATCCTCTCCTTGTTCTTATCATAGGAAGCAGTGGTGTAGACTTGCGACAGGAGTGACATTGGAACGGATTCCACCTGTGTTAGGGCTAGAACCAGGGGTGAATACTTCAAACACTCAACCACTTGTAGCATATACGAATCATACAGGAAAGGATTGAGTTGAATGATCATGTTCTGGTTTGGCTTGATCGAGAGCAATGTGGACAATGCAGATTGATCTTGAGCAGATGAGGAATTCGCCATTGTTGAGGGAAGGAAGAAGATGAACAGTTGCAAATCGCCTTGTATATAGAGAGAGTTTGTTGCTGGTAAAAGAGACAAATGTAATTAGAAACCCTTTATATACCGTTGCCAGGAGAGAGAAAAATCATCATGATAATGACGCGGTCACTGAAACGTCGTCTGAAAAAGCACGATGTGACAGGTTGGTTACTCCCATGTATACGTCAGCACACGTGGATTTAGGAACCGTTCAAATTCACGCGCCCAAAAGCTTATCCTTAATTCGTCGTTTGAAATTCAGCTTCGCTCCAAAATTTAGGATAACCACAGTTGCTTCAAAATTTAAACAATAAACGAACCAACAGCAATCAGAATGTGGGAAAATAAAAATTTTCGTGCAATAGTGTGACAAATGATAAAGAAATAAAGAAAAATGTGTATAGGATGTGAGTGATGTCTATTAGAAGACATAAAGCAGATGATTCTGGGCTTTAATCTCTTCCTTCAAAGTCAAGAGAGACTTGAAGTGCTTGCTTGGTTTCCCGAGAAAATACGATCGAGTGCTTGTTAAGAAACACCGAAAGGCTTCTTTTAATTAATAGGCTAAGGGTGGCTTAGCTTCAGCCGAAGGTCGATTCTTAACATAAGACCGAACGTTGGAAGAAGTACTTGTGAGACCAATGTGATCTGTTGAACAAGTAGGTTGGAAATAATTTATAGTGACCAAGGATATTATAAAAATCTCAAAAAAAATATATAAATAAATAAACTGGAGCTTTTTGGGAAGAAACGCCTTGGTGTTAGACAATTTCATAAAAGACCATTCAAAAATAAAATGAGATTTCATTAGGTAACAAGTAAGATCTTGAATATAATGATTCACCGTCAATTCATTGTTGGTGTTGGATTGTGGGTTTCACTCAGCACATGGTGTACGTATCTGAGATCATAAACACAGATTTTATGCAACCATAAACCTCAGTGGTAAAGACCGAGAGTCTCAAGGGTTACAGTTGTGAACCGAAAGTTGATGGAGAATGTAAGAAGGGTGGTTAAAGAACCGAAAGTACCTCTGCTATATAAACGTGACAAAGCAGAAAAACTCTTAACTCATTTGAGAAGAGTGAGGTAGCTCTTGACTTGAGTTGATTGGAACAGCCTGATTGGGAAGACCCGATAGGTATAGATCGAGTCATTAAGGCCTTTCTCTTAGTCGTAGAGGCTTCGGTCGACATGCAACAGCATGCTTCTAGGGACTCTTAACTAGTTCATGTGAAAAGAATCATACCTGTCTTAGCTCCAAATTCTGTTGCGCTGATGTACTTGGGACCTAATTAAAAAGAACAAGCAAACAAACACACCACACAAAACAAACAAAACAAAAAAAAACAAAAAAAAAAAACGTTTAGAAAAATATTTTTGGAGTTTGAGAATTTTCTGAAAAATAATAAAAACAAAAAAAGAAAATATTTTTGGATTTTTTGAAGTTTTCTGAAAAATAGTAAAAACAGAAAAAGAAAAATAAATTAACACAAAACACTCTTAAAATAAAATAGAGTAAGAAAATAGACTTAAAAGAATAAACGAAATGTACAACCGAAACCAAACCTTAAAAGAATGAAGCGAAATAAGCCGAGCGTTCGGTTCATTTCGGTTCCTTAAAATTCCAGAGCCAAAATAGACCGAGCGATCGGTTCATTTCGGTTCCCGAAAATTATGGAGCCGAAATAGGCCGAGCGTTCGGTTCATTTCGGTTCCCGAAAACTCCGGAGCCGAAATAGACCGAGCGTTCGCTCTATTTCGCTTGTCTAATTTTTAGAGTGAGATTTGAGGATTCGGTACCGACTCTGCTTCCATCATTCCTAAGCCTCGTAAAATTTTATTAAAGCTTGCTTTAGGTAAGGCTTTAGTGAATATGGCAGCCAGTTGATCAGAGGACCGAACGAAATGTACTTCCACGTTTTCGTCTCCTACATGGTCCTTGATAAAATGATATCTTATTGCAATATGCTTTGTCTTTGAGTGTTGCACTGGATTGTGACATATTCTTATCGCACTTTCTGAGTCAAAATAGAGACGAATCTTCTTCATACTTAGCCCATAGTCTCTTAGTTGGCTTTGAATCCATATTACTTGAGAAGTACAGGATACTACAGCTATATAATCAGCTTCGGCTGTTGAAAGTGACACACATGTTTGCTTCTTGGACTGCCAACTAACAAGTTTACCGTCAAGGAATTGGCATCCACCAGTTGTGCTCTTTCGGTCCAGACCACATCCTCTAAGATCGGCATCAAAAAAAGATTGAATAAAGAATCCAGATCTTGCAGGGTACCAAAGACCGAGAGACGAGGTTCGCTTCAGGTAATGGAAAATATTTTTCACTGCCTGCATGTGAGGTTCTCTTGGATTAGCTTGAAACCTGGCACAATAACAAACAGAAAACATAATGTCCGGTCTACTAGCTGTTAGATACATAAGGGACCCTATCATTTGACGATATAGTGTTATGTCAACAGCAGGTTTTTCTAGAGAAGGTGTTAACTTAGTGCCGAATGCCATAGGAACCTTCACTTTTGAATCTCCCGTCATACCGAATTTTGCTAGCAAGTTCTTTGTGTAGGCCTCCTGATTGATAAAGATACCTTCTGGTCCCTGTCTAATATTCAAACCAAGGAAAAAATTAATCGGATCCATTGCGCTCATTTCAAATTTAGTCTCCATCAACTTCCTGAATTCAGCAATTAAGCTAGGATTCGTGGAGCCGAAGATGATGTCATCGACATAAAATCTGAACTATCATTAGATGTTCGCCTTCTTTCTTTCGAAAGAAGGTTGGGTCAACCGAACCTTGCTTAAATTTCGACATTTTCAGAAAGCGAGTTAAAGTTTCATACTAGGCCCTCGGTGCTTGCTTCAAACCATATACAGCTTTATCAAGCACATAGCAATGATCAGGGAATTTCTAGTTCACGAACCCAGGTGGTTGCTCAACATACACCGTTTCTTCTAGTTCTCCATTCAAGAAAGCGCATTTTACATCCATTTGGAAAACTTCGAAGTTTTTATGAGCAGCATATGCCAGAAAAATTCTAACAGATTCCAACCTTGCTACAGGAGAGAAGGTTTCCTCATAATCTATCCCTTCCTCTTGGCAATATCCTTTTACCACCAACCGAGCCTTGTTGCGAATGATGTTCCCCTCTTTGTCCAATTTATTCCTGAAGACCCATTTTAAGCCGACCACAGAAGCATCCTTTGGTGTGGGAATCAGCCTCGAAACTCGATTTCGTTCGAACTCATGGAGTTCATCTTGCATTGCTTGTACCCAATCAGAATGATCAAGTGCAACATTACTATTTTTGGTTCGACTTTGGAGACAAACGAATTAAACATACAGAATTCAACATTAGAGAATAATGCAGTTTATTTCGATTTCAATTGAGAACGTGTCAGAACTCGCTCAGATGATTCACCAATTATTTGTGCTTTTGGATGATCCTTAGTCCATTTCGTTAGAGGTGGGTAATTTGGGTCATAGGCTGGATCCAACTCTGCAGTAACTTCCTCTTCAAGTTCTGATTGATCACCTTCGTCAGTTGTATTCTCTTTCTCCCCCTCAAATGGCGAAATGTAACCCTTGTCAGGGTCAGAGTTTTCCTCCTCTATGGGAGTTGGATTCTCCCCCTCGATTGGACTTTCATTGATTGGGTTTGGATTTGGAAGCTCCCCCTCGAAAGGCATATTGGTTGTCTTTGGTGCAGAAGAACCCTCCCCCTCGAACATTGAGCTGTTGTTTGGAGGTTCACTTGAGGGTTGACCACCAGTCGGTTTATGAGGTTCACTTTCCATTTCTTTGGCAGCTTCATCTATGATCTTTTTGAGATTGTCGATTTTATTGTCTGCTGCTTTTGCCTCTGAGTCTACAGCTTTCTCTGGTTCATCAAATAGCCGAATGTACTCTTCAAAAAAGTTGGATATAGGAACCGAGACTTGTCCTGATTCAGAAAATATTTCCCCTAAGGCCATCCAATATGCCTTTCGAGGGGGAGCTTCCAGATCCAAACCTAACCAATGAAAGTCCAATCGAGGGGGAGAATCCAACTCCCACAGAGGAGGAAAACTCTGACCCTGACAAAGGTTACACTTCGCCATTTGAGGGGGAGAAAGAGAATACAACTGACGAAGGTGATCAATCAGAACTTGAAGAGGAAGTTACTGCAGAGTTGGATCCAGCCTATGACCCAAATTACCCACCTCTAACGAAATGGACTAAGGATCATCCAAAAGCACAAATAATTGCCAATACCGTTTTCGCTCATTCAGATTTTTCGTATATATTTGATTTCTTTGGCGTTTTTGTTCAGCCAACTCCTTCTGAGATTTGTGAATATTGAAGCTTGATTTTGGCTTCTCTTTTTGAGTTTCGGTTATCTTAGTTGGAACATTCGCTTTTCTCTGTGGTTCTTCAGGAATCTCTTTTGTTCCACTTGTACTTGGTTTATCGAAACTCGAGGGTTTGTTGATGGGTTCAGCAACATATCTTCCCTTTACCCTCCATGATGTTTGCTCAGATAAGCCGATTGTTTCGTCTGCGTTCTCAATAGGGGCTGACCAGAAGTAATCGTCGCACCCTTTAGCATTGTCTTTGTCGACCAAGATTTTCAACTCTGCTGTTTGTTTTGCAGTGACTCCTGTAACAGCATATATCTGATTCGGCACAGTTTGAACTTTTTAATAAACCATTGCTTTTTCTTTGAGTTTTGTGTGGCTTGTCCTTTGACAGGCGAGCATATTCAACCGAATTTTCATATATGAGAGTTTTCTCATTCTCGGTTTCGCTTTTCATAAACTTTGAGAAATCAACCACGTCTTCTACTGAGATTTCGCTCATCTCACTTTCCTCATCAAATTCAGACGTATTTTCTATGTTCGTTTTATTTTCTGAAATTAATTTGGCCTTAGACGAATCAAACGATTGTATAGTTTCGGACTTAATTTTTAACCTATCATTTTCATCTAAAAGATCTTTGAGCATACATTTATGTTCCTTAGAGTCGATGAAGGTTTCTATTTTGTCCAGTCCGATTTTGTAATGGATGGATGTTTCTTCTGAGGACACAATTGATTCACATTCAACTATGACTTCATCCTCCTTAAATTCAAGGAAGGGTAAAATCATTTTATGAATCTTTTTCCCTATTTCACAATTTAAATGCAATTGAGTCATATTAGTATATAAGCGCTTAGCAATTAAACAAAAAACATTACTTTGTTTCAAAAAATTTAAATTGTCTCGTTGCAAATAAATACTTTCATCCCTAGCCCTATTTAATTCTGTTTCCTTCAGCTCAATCCACATCCTTCTCTCCTCACTCTTTGACGACACCCTGCTGAGTTAGTCAGTTAGGTTAGAGTTCGCTAAGCGAGTTTGCATGAGACTACCACTTAAGTTAGAAAATTTAAATTTTAATTCATTTAATTCTTCTTCATAATTTGTTACCGGAACATTAAGTGATTCAAGGATGGATTGTACCTTTTTGATCAGTCGATCACAGTCGTTGATCTTTTTGATCTCGGGCTTTGCTGCGAAGCACTTGTCCTCTGTTAGGTTCGGCTCCTTACTTGCACTTTCGGTTGATCCACCAGCTGTGACCATCAAACATCTTCCAGCCGAACCTGCTTCCTTTGCCACATAGGCTCTTCCATGAGTAGGCTTTCTCACCTATTCATCCTCAGAATCGGTTGACCAGACTTCAACCCAACTGAATTCATCTTCATCTGCATCTTCCTGCACAAGCAAGGCATTCATAGAACTATTAGATGCCTTCTTTTTCTTGATCTCTTCCAACTTTCGCATGTAGTACGCCTCATCGTCTTCACCATCTCTTTTCTCAGCCATCTTCCTCAGCATGCAATCCTTGGCAAAGTGGTTCTTGCCGTGACAGTAAGTGCAGTCGAATCCAGAGTCTCCTGCAAGCTTGCTCTCTTTCTTGTCATCATCCTTTTGAGAAGAAATTTTCGCTTCATCTTTCACCTTCTCAGAACTGTAACTTCCCTGCCAGTTTCGGTTCTTATTGACAGGAAATTTCCTTCTAGCAAACTTCTTTGGATTGGTGACCATCATAGCGTATTCTTCGCTTGTAAGGTCACATTCAGACATATCTGACTCCTCTTCTTCTTCTGCAACACATTTTCGTTTTGAAACGAGGGCCAATGATCCCACACCCGAAACAACCTTTGCCTCCTTGGTTACCACACTTTCATGGGACTTAAGTATTCCCATAAGTTTTGCTAGTGAGTAAGATTTAAACTGTTCATGAGCTTTTACTATTGAAACCACTGCCATCCATTCTGGTCTCAAACCATTCATGAAGGTTACCTTTTGTTCGATCAACTTTCTTTCTATTCCATGCTTGATCATCTTACTTAGGAGATGATTGAAGCGATCGAAGGTTTGTATCAGTTTCTCTTCAGGTTTCTGTTCGAAAACTCCAAATTCTGAGAGCAGCAAGGTTTGAATAGAGTGTTCTAGATCTTCATCGGTTGAGTAAAGTTCTTTCAACCTATCCCAGATTTCTCTGGCCGTCGTGCATTAACCAACTAACCGAAAAGTGTTAGATTTCTTTGGGTCTTAACAGTCATGTTCGTTCCAGAATGAACAAACGGCCCAAGCGTGATGGATTCCTAGATGAGATAACCATTATCTTCAGATACGACCACATAATCTTCAAAGTGATGTGCCCATACTTCATAGTCTTGAGTGTAAAGAATGGGAATCCTAGTAGTGGATCCAATGCTGTTAGAGATGTTGATGGGATTTGTTTAAGAATCTTCGTGAGACATGGTTAGCCGCTAGAATAAGACCTGTAACTTGAGATTAGGGTTTTATCAGAAACAAGAGTTACCGTCGACAGGAAGAAGACGGCTTCTTTATATTCGATAAAAGCGGAAACCCTAAAGAATTCTTAACACAGAAGGAATGTGTATTGATCACACAGTCTCCTGCTCTGATACCAATTTTTAGAACAAAGTTCTATTAGGATCGACATATTCTATGCAGGCAAACAATTAAGGACGTAATTATGAACACGAGAATGGCTTTAAAGATGTCATATGATTAAAACTTTAACACCTCAGAAGAGCTCGATTAAGAACTTCGACTGTAGAGGTGTTTAGGATTACAAAACAATAATCAATGATAATCAAAAAGCGTATCTAATGCATGCATTCATGCACTATTTATAATATAACCCTACTAGATAATCACGGATGGACAGGCACAATCCGGATATACAAAATAAGCCCATGACGCAACACAATAATACCCAACAGACACCTTAGTGCATTTGTTTGGCTAAGGAGAGGAATCATGAAATGTTGAAATGGTTAAATCAAAAGATAAATCATACTTCGTTCAAAAAATCAAGTCTTAGAGTCATACTCTAAGATTGTAACTTGAGTGACATAATCTTTAGAAAGTTTATAACACTTGTCAAATGTAGAGTAAGATGTTTCCTATTCTTGTAAATTTGAAGTTGGTTAGTTGTGATGTTTTGGATAAAACAAAGACCAACTAAGACCAATTGTATGAAGTGTTTAACTTGATAAGAATCTGCACTAACTCTTGAATATTTGTTTTGTCAAGGAATGGTTCTTGACAAGAGAATCTTATATGTCAAGAGCTCAGTGGGAGTCTTAAAAGATCTTGAGAAAGTTTTAAGAACTAATCAAGAGTATTGTTAATCGCTAGCACACAACTTGAGGTTTGTAACCCATTGTGTTGACATATTTCTATTTCTGTGCCCATTCCAGTTTAAGTTGACTATGCTTGTAAGTTATGTAAGTTCTTAATTGTTTGCATAATAACCTGGAAGTGATGGTAGGCCCTTGTGCTGCCGGGTGGCAAGAAAAATGAGATTGGGCAAGTTCAGTCCATATGAGTTTGGATTTATCACTAACCTTGTCTTGTGATTATGGCTATGACAAATTCACATGGATAGGAACACATACACCATAAAAATCTAAGTGTCATAAGGTTTCTCTCCGATTCATGAAAATGATGGTGATGAAACGCTTTCACTAAGTAGATTTTAAGTAGATAGCAATTGTGATATTTGCATTCTCAAAGTCATTAGTGGAGCGCGTGTGGTTAACCGGCACACTAACATGGACTTGTGAGAATGGAAAAAGGTCTAAACATTATGATTACGACATCCCTCTTCATAATTGTTTAGACACACATGTGAGCTATCTAAGGAAAGGTGTATGATTTTGATAAAATCTTATCAAAGCAATCTCGTATCAGAAATCTGAACTTTGGTAAGAAAGTCAATAAAGTATTGATTTCTAAAAGTCCAATTGATTTCTGAGTACATGTCAAAGCTAGTGGGAGCATAAGTGTTGTGCTAGTAAGATAATAATCATTGTGCTATTAGGAGCATGATTATCATGGTTAGTGTTGCAAGTTAGCAATGTTAATTATAGAAAAACAAAAGGTTCAATTCGCTTTTAAAAAAGTTGTTTTGCTATAATTAAGGGAGAGGTTTTTATACTTCATTCTAATTCTACAAGCTTAGATTGAGATTTTAATCAACTTTAGTCAAGGATATATATGAATGTTATGTTAGAATGGTTCAACATAAGGAAATTCTATATATGTTGCATTCTCAAAATTCG
This sequence comes from Lactuca virosa, assembly GCF_052849685.1. Lineage (NCBI taxonomy): Eukaryota > Viridiplantae > Streptophyta > Magnoliopsida > Asterales > Asteraceae > Lactuca > Lactuca virosa. The sequence goes on from NC_136430.1 coordinate 134,884,015, forward strand.
ATTATGATTACGGCATCCCTCTTCATAGTTCGAATTGTAAGAACATGGCAAATAAAAAAAATTCGCATGAACCGTGTCCCATATGCTTCGGGTATAGGATCGATTGCATGAGCTATAATATTTATCCTTTCTAAATTTTCCAAATGCCTGGGGGAATTAAGAGGAGAAAAGGTCTAGTATTGGATATGACTAAAATGATTAAGCAATTGTCGAGGACAATCTAAGGTTTACCAAAGATTGGTTGCTCATTGACAGTTGGAAGTATAGATATAAGACCATATTGACATACTCTGAAAATAGGCAACTCTTGTTCACAAGTGATAGTCAAAATGGGCACATGGAAATGTTTCCATAGGTGGAAGTTATTCTTTGAATCTGTGTATGGTTAGAAAACTTAATGCAAAGAAGGATATTCAAAGGAATGTACTTTGAATGTGAGACTTCGTTTCCATGGAATTGATCTCCATTGGAATACTTTGTAATGTTTGTTGCAAAGTCTTTGTGACTTGGGCATAGTCATTACAAGAGGATCATTACATATAAGTTTAGAATCTAACAGATTACAGTAAATGGCAAGAGTTTGGTATTCTTACATTTACAATAAGGATTTGGGATTGTGAAATGAGAATCATTGGAATTATTTTCAATCGATCTATTCCACAAAGTAAAGATCATAGAAAAATATAGTGTGCATACTTGGTGTATGGCATAACTATTGTTTAGAAAACATAGTGTGCATGCTTGGGGCATGGCATGCCTATTGTTTTATTCAAGTATCAAGTTGATAAATCGAAACATTATACAAAGAATAATGAGTAATCAATATGGTGCTGAGATAAAAGGTGTTTTATTTACAATCAAAGTGTTGGGGCCATATAGGATTAGTATTATTCTTGTGTTTCACTTTGCATGTTTTGACTTCCAGAATAACTAGGTCATTTTTCCCGAATGACCAAGTTATTCAAACCATCCACAGTCGGTCATATGTTGGAAGTAGATATGAATCAAGACTGCCATGAAGCTGGTTTGTAGATGTCCAAGTTAGTGGACATAGAAAGAGTTGCTGCAACATTCATGAGTGCTCATAAGTTCTGAGTATTGGATTAAACCCACGCTCATTTGAATCACTTCATGGATTTTATCATGAGTGAATCATGAGACGATAATATCTTATATTCTTCAAACCTAGAAATATGAGTTGTTGACTATGAGTTGGTTATATATTGATTGCACAAAAACGCGTTGGTAACTCGATGTTATAAAACGTGCCTTTGTGTATGATTCAACAAGTAGTTAGTATTGTTGGATTAGGTGTCTAAGCACATAACTATAATTGGTATGTACTTGAATTGATAGCAGCACAGTCCTTTTGGGTTGCCCTCAACCTAGCAACTGGACAAGGAAATTATGAAAGGAGAGATATTAATTTATAAGATTAATAAATTAATATATATATATATATATATATATATAAATGATTTATTAATATGTTAATGGATTAATATATTAATTAGAAATCATTATGTTTAATTAATTGTTAGCCAGAAATTAATCAGAATTGATTTTGGGGTTAAAAGAATTAATTATAAGGTGCAGGGACTAGTTTGCAATTATCTAATAGTTGAGTGGAAGGCTCTAGAACCCCCTTGGAAGAGGGTGGACGAAATCTTTAGGGGAAACCCTAATAATTTCGTCCATAGGGGCTTGGATAAGGCCCTTGGGTCTTGCTTAGGCCCTAAGCAAAGGATAACTAGGTTTTTCCCTAAACCCTAGTTCCCTCAACTATTTAAGGAGCCTCCTGGCTCACATTTTAGTGTACTGATTCTTTGGAAGAATACCTTGGCCGAAATTGCATACTCCCTCTCCTCTCTCTTCTACTTTCCTTCTTGCTAGTTTGGGTGTGACTCCATTAGAGGCATTACACTTGTGGTGCTAAAGCTTCCAAGAAGATCAAGATCAAGATCAAGGGAATATCAATTGTTTGCTATAACAATTGAAAGGTATGTAAACCCTAAACCCTAGTTTACTATTTTCGAAAATAGCCTCTCTCCTCTAGGGTTCTTGTTTTGCAATTCAAAGTTATATGTTCAATAGTTAAAACATAGATCCAAAGTAGGTTGCATGTGAACTTAGGAATTGTTTTTCTAGTTTATTTGTTGTACCTAAAACCCATCAGTGGTATCAGAGCCATTGTTGTTTTAAATTGAATTGCTACAATTGTTGAGTTGCAAATTAGGGTTTATAGCCATTAAACCCTAAAGGCCAAATTTTCGCAATTAGGGTTTTGGATTGAAGGGTTTTCGAAAACCCTAGCCTCCAAAGAACCCTAATCGAAATTAGGGTTAGGGTTTTGAAAACCCTAGCCTCCTCCCTTATGAATTTCGAAATATGCTAGAGGATAACTAGGGTTTCTTGTTTTTGGATAATTGTTACTTAATTAGATTAATTGGATAATTATCCTTACCCTATTTTTCGAAATTTAGAGGGATAAGGATTAGGATTAAATTAATGGATTAATTTAATTAGATAATCCTTACAAGATTTAATAATTTGATTAATAGTTAATTAAAAGATAAATATTAAATCTAGTTAATTGGTTTATTTAAATTTAAATTTAATAGCTTAAATTTCGAAATTTATAAACCCTTGAAGTTTTAAAATGTTTTAAAACACACCTTATATATATATTATAATTAAAAGTTTAATATTATATATGTATAAGAATATGGTCAGTCAAATCGCTAGTATGCCTCATTCACGAAGCTAATCTATAAGGGGGGTATAAGGAAACTGCCTATAAAATGGTAGTTGAATGGGTGTCCACTCTCACCCACCGCTTCCTTGATTAGTGGAGGGTCGTTAGCAGAACGGATTTGATAGGACAACTACTTCTCATTAAAAGTATAATGATATTAAAAGTACTAGAACATTATTTTCAAAAATCCCAATTCTAGTTACTTTAGGAAAAATGTGAAAAGTATGCTAATCCATGAAATTGCACATTATGCTTTATTAGTCGTTAGTGGAGCGTGTGTGGTTAACCAGCACACTAAAAGGCACTAATAAAGAGTAGTAATGGGTATCTCATAATTGTCATTTTGATGGAGCGTGTGTGGTTTACCAGCACATCAATAGTTAATGATAAAGACAATGAGGTTACCAAGCACATTTGCATGGTTATTCACATCTTGTTTGTGATCCTCGGCATCCCAGTCACAAATAGAAGAGCATAATCTGAGATTAAAACATGCCATTGAATAGTTTCAATGTATCTCAAAAGAATTAGGAATTTCACTTCGTTTGTTTCGTCTAATGGTGGAATTGGTGAATCGTCATTCACCTACCTTTATGAAATTTGCACTTGGATCTCGGCATCCCATTTCTGAGTTGTGAATCTTCATAGTTGGATCCTAACCTTGATATTATATCTTTGGGTTATTCTATTAAGGTATCTTGAAATCTAACTAAAACTTTCTTTCTTTTCAGATGTCTACTCCTGGAAACACTTCTACTTCATCCTCCTCCAACCAGAACTTCTCCTTGCTCAATATATGCTCCAAAGTCGTTATGGATGGCTCAAACTATAACGATTGGATGCGCAACATCAAGATGGCTCTTCGTTTCGAGAACAAAGAATATGTTCTTGAAAAGGAGCTCAAAGAGCTTGATGAGAATGAAGCTACTCCTGAAGATCTTGCTGCCTACAAGAAACATTACGATGATGCTACCAAAGTGGCATGCATCATGGTGGCAACTATGTCCCCAGAACTGCAGAGGTACTATGAGGACTACTGGCCTTTCGAGATGAACAAGGACCTTATGGAAAAGTACCATAAGCGAGCTCGTCAAGAAAAGTTCGAAGTAGTCAAGTCACTCATGGCTTGCAAGATGAAAGATGGGGAGTCAGTTGTGTCACATGTGCAAAGAATGCAACGCTACATAGAGCGTTTGGTCAAGCTCAATATTCACTTTGATGAGGAATTGGCCATTGACATGGTCTTGAACTCACTTCCTGAATGTTATGGTCAGTTTATTCTAACTTACCATTTGAACAATACTGAGCAGACCTTGGCCCAATTGCACAACTTGTTGCAGACAGCTGAGGCAGGGATGAAAGGTAAAAGTATACCCTCCACACCTGCTAGTGCCCCTGTTTTGGCTATTGGACAGGGAAAGGGGAAAAAGAGGAAAGGTCCTCCCAAGCAAAACTGGAAGAGCAAGGCTCAAGCTGGGTCATCTAGTAATGGCCCAAAGGCTAAGCCCAATGGTTCCACTCCCCATGTTTCTGATCTAAAAGAGGCAGTTTGCTTTTACTGCAACCAAAAAGGGCATTGGAAGAGATCTTGCCCACAATATCTGCAAGATATCAAGGATGGCAAAGTGAAGCCATCTTCGGCAGGTATTTACACTATTTCTGCTAATAACTCATTATCTTCTCGTTCATGGGTCCTTGACACAGGATGTGGTTTTCATATCTGTTCTGATTTGCAGGGTCTAAAGGAAAGTGAGGAGATAGAGCGAGGAAGGATAAACCTGATCATGGGAAACAGAAAGTCTTCACCAGTAACCAAGATCGGAGTTTATCAGCTTCTGCTTAGTAATGATGTTAGATTAGATTTAATAAATTGTTGCTATTCGTCTGAGATGACGAGAAACATTATTTCATTTCATGCATTGTTCAGACAAGGTTTTACATATTCTTTTAATGATTTGAATGGTTCAATTTCTGTTTATAAGAATGGTGTTTTTATGTTTGAAGCTTTGCCTTGTAATGGTGTGTATGAAACAGTGACTTGTGTTGATAGCTTAGGAAATAGTGTACTTAATATTGACTTGTCTAATAGTGTAGACAAGGCATGCTTGTGGCATTGTCGTCTTGGACACATTAACAAGAAACGCATAGCCCAACTCCAAAAGGATGGAGTGTTGGAATCATTTGACCTAAAGTCAGATGATATGTGTGAATCTTGTCTTTTGGGAAAGATGACAAAATCACCATTCACAGGGTCTTGTGAAAGAGGTGAAGGTCTGTTGGATCTCATACACACGGATGTGTGTGGGCCCTTCAGATCAACTACAAGAGATGCTAATCGATTCTATGTGACTTTCACTGACGATTATAGCAGATATGGATATATCTACTTAATCAAGCATAAGTCAGAAACTTTTGAAAAGTTCAAAGAGTTTAAACATGAAGTCGAAAATCAATTGGGCAGAAAGATAAAGATACTTAGATCCGATAGAGGCGGGGAGTATCTTAGTATCGAGTTTAACGACTATCTGAAAGAATGTGGGATAGTCTCACAATTGACTCCTCCTAGGACACCACAGTTAAATGGTGTAGCTGAGAGGCGCAATCGAACCTTGTTAGACATGGTTCGTTCTATGATGAGTCGGGCTTCGCTTCCTATTCACTTCTGGGGGTATGCCTTAGAGACAGCCGCCCACATCCTCAATCTTGTCCCTACAAAGAAGGTTGCCAAAACACCTCACGAAATGTGGACAGGGAAAGTTCCCTCGTTAGCACATGTTAAAGTCTGGGGTTGTGAAGCTTTCGTAAGACGAGAGACTCACGACAAGCTAGCAGCTAGAAGTGAGAAATGTGTTTTCATTGGTTACCCAAAGCAGTCTTTTGGATATTTGTTCTACAGGCCTAGTGAGAACGTGGTCTTTGTAGCACGAAGAGGAGTCTTTCTTGAAAGAGAGCTCATATTCAAAGAGGACAGTGGGAGCACTATTGATCTTGAAGAAATTCAAGAGTCAGCCAATGAAGGAACCTTAGATGACACTAGCACTCAACCAGAGGAAACAGTTCCTGTTGAACCAATCGATAACTCATTACCTCTTAGAAGATCCACTAGGGTGAGTGTGCCACCTGAGTTGTATGGTTTTCATATTACTTCAGATGGTGACACATTCATAAGTGACAGAACACTGGTAAACTTAGATGAACCAGTCACTTATAAGGAAGCAATGGCAGGCCCAGAGGCTTCCAAGTGGAAAGAGGCAATGGACAGCGAGATTAAGTCCATGTATGACAACCAAGTTTGGAATTTGGTTGATAGTGCACCAGGTCGTAAGACAGTTGGGTGCAAATGGATCTTCAAGAAGAAGACAGACATGGATGGAAATGTGCACACATTCAAGGCTCGACTGGTTGCAAAAGGTTTCACTCAAACCCCAGGGGTTGACTATGATGAGACCTTCTCGCCAGTGGCTAAGATTAAATCTATTAGGATATTGCTCGCCATAGCTGCCTTTCATGATTATGAAATCTGGCAGATGAATGTCAAAACTGCTTTCCTTAATGGGAAGTTGGCTGAAGATGTTTACATGAGTCAGCCAGAGGGTTTTGTTGATGCAAAGTTCCCCAATAGAGTGTGCAAGCTTGAGAAATCCATTTATGGATTGAAACAAGCATCTCGCAGTTGGAATCTTTGCTTTCATGAGAAAGTCAAAGAATTTGGTTTCTCTAGAAGTGAAGATGAGTTCTGTGTGTATATCAAAGCTAGTGGGAGTATAGTAACTTTTCTGGTGTTGTATGTCGATGACATATTACTCATTGGTAACGACGTTCCAACCTTGAAAGAAGTTAAGTCTTGGCTTGGAAAGTGTTTTGCCATGAAAGACCTTGGAGAAGCTGCCTATATTCTTGGGATTAGAATATTGAGAGATAGAAAGAAGAGACTAATTGGACTTAGTCAGAGCACATACTTGGATAAGGTACTAAAGAGGTTTAGTATGGAAAATTCCAAGAAGGGAGAGCTACCTATCCAGAGCAATACCAAATTAAGTAAGACTCAATGCCCGAGTACAGATGTTGAAATAGATGACATGAGTCGTGTACCTTATGCTTCCGCTGTCGGATCGATCATGTACGCTATGACATGTACTCGCCCTGATGTGGCATTTGCTTTGAGCATGGTCAGTCGCTATCAGGGAAACCCAGGTAGAGCTCATTGGATAGCAGTTAAGAATATACTCAAGTATTTGCGAAGGACAAAGGACTGGGTCCTTGTGCTTGGTGGCAGTGATACTTTGAGAGTAGATGGTTACAGTGATGCCAGCTTTCAGACGGATAGAGATAACTTCCGTTCTCAGTCAGGCTGGGTGTTTTTACTGAATGGAGGAGCAGTTACTTGGAAGAGTTCCAAGCAAAATACGGTGGCTGATTCTACTTGTGAATCAGAGTACATAGCAGCAAGTGAAGCGTCGAAAGAAGCAGCTTGGTTGAGGAACTTCATCGGGGATCTCGGAGTTGTTCCAACCATCCAGGAGCCTATGGAACTTTTCTGCGATAATGAAGGAGCGGTTGCCTTGACAAAGGAACCAAGAGATCATGGTAAGACCAGACATATCGACAGAAAGTACCATTTCATCAGACATAGAGTAGAAGAAGGCCATCTTATAGTAAAGAGGGTGTCATCTGAAGATAACCCAGCAGATCCTCTCACAAAGGGTCTGAGTAGGGCTAAGCATATTCAGCATGCTCGGAGCATAGGACTGAAAGATGATATTAGTTTTAGTAGTTAGATTAGTTTTTGAAACTTGTAACAAAGTAAATGTAATTGACTTTTGGTGATTAAATAATAAAGTATTATTTATAAGTTTGCGTACTACCTTTTGTCAATTGTTTATTATTGTGTTTCATATTTTGCATGTTTTACTTCCTGAATAATGAGATTATTCAAACTCCACAGTCGCTCGTACTCTTGGAAGTAAGTAGTGAATTAAGACTGTCATGAATTGGATTGCAGATTGTCTAAGGATAGACATGGCAATAGAATTGCTGCAATGTTCATGAGTACTCAGAAATTGAGATTTGAGTATTGGATAAACCCACGCTCAGAGTATTACTTCATGGAATTCATCACGAGTAATACTGAGACGATAATATCTTATAATCTTGAAACGAAGATATATGAGTTGTAATTTACAAGTCGGTTGTGCATTGGTGATACGAAAACGCATCAGTAACTTGGTGTTATAAAACGTATTGTCATGCATAATTTGATGAGTAAAAGATACAAGCATATGAGTCAACGTTTATTCGTTCCTTTTGCCCTAACAGGAAAAGCGATATCTGTGGGCCCCTCGATGATTTGGTGTTGACTTATGTGCTGGGCCCAGCCAGGACTAAATTGATGTGTTCGATTAGAAGTCCTACATCATCACAAATCAGGAATCGGGAAACATAGATTCTGGACAAACAGATTGATTACATTCCATGTCTTTTGTCTGGGGATATCAAGCAGAACGAAGGGTTATATGATCACTTATCTTAGGACACGTAACTGACTGGGTCAGAGTTCGGCAGCAGCTTTTGGAAGCTACAATTTGCTGGTCAAATTTAGAAGGCATACTAGCAATTATAGTTACAAACTTATCCAAGTGGGAGACTGTTGGATTAGGTGTCTAAGCCCATAACTATAATTGGTATGTACTTGAATTGATAGCAGCACAGTCCTTTTGGGTTGCCCTCAACCTAGCAACTGGACAAGGAAATTATGAAAGGAGAGATATTAATTTATAAGATTAATAAATTAATATATATATATATATATATATATATATATATATATATATATAAATGATTTATTAATATGTTAATGGATTAATATATTAATTAGAAATCATTATGTTTAATTAATTGTTAGCCAGAAATTAATCAGAATTGATTTTGGGGTTAAAAGAATTAATTATAAGGTGCAGGGACTAGTTTGCAATTATCTAATAGTTGAGTGGAAGGCTCTAGAACCCCCTTGGAAGAGGGTGGACGAAATCTTTAGGGGAAACCCTAATAATTTCGTCCATAGGGGCTTGGATAAGGCCCTTGGGTCTTGCTTAGGCCCTAAGCAAAGGATAACTAGGTTTTTCCCTAAACCCTAGTTCCCTCAACTATTTAAGGAGCCTCCTGGCTCACATTTTAGTGTACTGATTCTTTGGAAGAATACCTTGGCCGAAATTGCATACTCCCTCTCCTCTCTCTTCTACTTTCCTTCTTGCTAGTTTGGGTGTGACTCCATTAGAGGCATTACACTTGTGGTGCTAAAGCTTCCAAGAAGATCAAGATCAAGATCAAGGGAATATCAATTGTTTGCTATAACAATTGAAAGGTATGTAAACCCTAAACCCTAGTTTACTATTTTCGAAAATAGCCTCTCTTCTCTAGGGTTCTTGTTTTGCAATTCAAAGTTATATGTTCAATAGTTAAAACATAGATCCAAAGTAGGTTGCATGTGAACTTAGGAATTGTTTTTCTAGTTTATTTGTTGTACCTAAAACCCATTAAGTATAAGCATATAGTCAAAGTTTATCCATTCCTTTTACCCTTAAAGGGATAAAAGCCATATCTGTGGGCCCCTCGATGATTTAGTGATGACACCCTAAGTGTTTGGCCAAGCCTGGACTGATTTGATTTGTTCAATTAGTCGGTCGTCATAAATCAGAAACCGGGAAACAACAAATGGACAAAGAGAATGATTATAATCCATGTCTCAGTCCATATGGTATCTAGAATGGAGGAATATATGATCACTTATCTAATGGACGCGTCATTGATTTGTTTAGAGTTCGACAACGGCTTTTAAGAGCTACGATTGCTAGTCGGGTTATGAAGTCGTACTTGCAATAATAGTTATTAGACTTATCCAAGTGGGAGACTGTTAGATTAGTGTGTAAGTCCATATCTATAATTGGTATATACTTGATCCGACCCGGCATGGTCCATTTGGGTTGCATGGCATCGGGACATTTGGATAGACCTTTTGTGAGAAGAGGATATTTGTGACATATTAATATATTATAAGTTCTAACATATTAATATGAAATCATATTATTTAATTAGTATTGATCAAGAATTAATTTGGAATTAATTTAGTGATCAAAAGAGACTAATTAAATATATGGGGTTTGATTGTGTAAATCATTCATTCTTATATATGTGGGCTTATGATCCATGATTCCTTATGTTGGGTTTAACCCATGTGGTGACCCATGGATACTCCATGGAGTTTAAACCCCATGGAGTATAAGGAATGGGTAAAGTCATGGGTTACATGGTGTAACCCCTAATGTGCACACTATATAAAGACCCCATTGGTTGGTGAAATCGGCACTAGTGCATACACAAGACGACAAGCCGATTTCTAGAGTGAAGTATCTCTTCTCATGGTTATTCCAAGTTGTTTTGATGTTGTGTGAACCATTTGAGGTGTCACACTTGGGGCACTAGGCTTTTGAGCTCCATGGAATCAAGCTACAACAAAGAGGTATGTAATTCTACTAGATTTTATATTACATGTACTTTATATTATGCTAGTTAGAACAATACCTTGGAAAATTGATATTTGCATGTATAATAGAGAAAACAAATATCCAAGGTATTTAGGGTTGCATGTACACCATAGGAGTGTTAGAATGCTCATAACCCAACAATCTAGTCATATCTGGAATAAATATAACCTGATCAACTATATTTATTTGAGATACGACCAACATGTGTTTGGGAGTGATAGTGGTGTCGCAACGAGTCTAAAACTAATCTAACCCTATAAACAAAGGATCTCTAGAACAAACATAAAGATAAAATACTATAGGAGTATTTTAGGCACTATAACAAACTTATATGAAAATGAAAAGACCTTTACTGGCAGGTCTATAGTTGCGAAGTGCATGTTTCCAGGGTTATATATAATTAGGATCTTATAGAATTAGAATTGGTAATCTTCGCTGTACTACCTGTTCCTTGTTTGGTTGTGGTTTTAGAGTACGATCCCCTATTCGAAGGTCTATTAGATCTTCATTATATACAGCTTGCATGCACTGCTTGACTATAGGAGGACCCAGTTTGGATTATCAATAACTATGGAATAAATATTTTACTTAATCTCATAAGATTCTTTAGACATTCCCATTCTCGCGCGAACAACCTAGATATAGACAGCCACTCCACTACGGCCACCAACAGAGAAGTCAATGAGGAATAAGAGAGAGTTCATAGAGTGGATTCCGAGAAGGAATTATACGAGGAGGAAAACTTCCATCAGGAGGTGATGAAGATCTGTAGTAAAACCCGAAGAATGATCTATAGTGGATAGGAAAACCATAAGAAAGTTTAGAGGAAACAAATCCCCAAAGCTGAATTCAGGACCATCATAACCAAGATACAAAACCCCTCTCGAGGCGCGCAAAGTGGTAGAGCACCATATACGTCATACGAATAATTAACTAATTAATGCGATCTAGTGAGTTAGTGATTACACTGCTCACACTATGTGTCAGGCTTATCACCTTTATCATATTAACTAGTAACAGTAAACCAGATCCCATAACTTCATTAAGAGGGTAGTCACTATAAAAAATTCATAAGTCTATGTTGCATAGATCTCTGTTATGAATTGCTTCAAGAGTCAGAACATGATACACTCAGAATTAAGATGACTTCGATTCAGATAACACTCGACTTGTAACCATTAGGGTCTTACCCTCGTTTCGTCTTTTAAACTTTATGGCAGAAAGATGCCACCGAAGAAGTCGAACAAAAACAAAAACAACGCACCACCGCCACCACCTCGTTAGTATGACCCGGTTGTCTTTCAGGCGGTAGTAACAGCCGCAGTGACTGCTGTCATGACTCAAATCAATGCAAGAGGTACCGGTGGATCGGGTAGTGGTACCAACAACTTTAACCACGAACACACAAAGGAGTGCTCGCACAAAGACTTCATGACTTATGGACCCAAATCCTTCGATGGAAGTGGAGGAGTCATCGCTCTAATGCGATGATTCGAGAAGAAAAAATCGATTTTTGAATTATGCGCGTGCCCTGAAGGGAGCAAAGTGAAGTTTTCTGCCTGCACCTTCTCTGACAGAGCCCTTACATGGTGGAATAGCCATGTCAAGTAATTGACTCTTCTAGTAGCAAACACAATGGGCTGGGAAAATCTAAAGGAGATGATGCTGGAAGAGTACTGCCCGAGGGGCGAAGTACAGAGACTAGAGCAAGAGCTGTGGAATCTTACCATGACAGGCTTAGACATAGTAGCCTACACCAATAGATTCAACGATTTAGCTGCACTATGCCCTAGGATGGTTACCCCGTAGAGCACGAAGATAGAGATATACATTTGGGGACTACCTTCTCCAATCCAAGGAAACCTATTAGCATCAAAACCTCTTACGTTTGATAGTGCCAAACGTCTGGCTCGAACATTGGTGGATTGTGGAATCCGCTAAGATATAATGGACCCCGTGTGACAACCATCAATTTTTGGCCAAGTCAAAGTCAACTAAAGTCAACAAGTCAAATCGGTCTACTCATCTAACCCTTGTACATTAGGGTTTCCATTATGACTCTTATTGTACTACTCGCAATCTTAAAATAAAGTATCACTTAGAGTTTTCATGTGTTCGGAAATTCTAAAACCTAATTAGGGTAAGTGATGAATCTACTCGATAAAACAATATTCCATACCCCTCGGGAGCGTATAACATTCATAACAAGGCTTAACAGAGTGTAAGAACCTTGCGTTGCGAAGCCAAACACTCAAAAAGGTCACAAAAGAAGTCTCTCCAAATCTCTTTCACTCTAACTCTCCCAAAAACTCTCTAAGTAAGAGAAATCTCTCCAAGAATGTGAAATCTCTCCCAAATCTCTCCCAGTATGTCAAATCTCTCCCAAATCTCTCTCTGTATGAGAAATCTCTCCAAGAATGTCAAATCTCTCCCAAATCTCTCCAAGTATGTGAAATCTCTCCCAAATCTCTCTCTATATGAGAAATCTCTCCAAGAATGTCAAATCTCTCCCAAACCTCTCCAAGTATGTGAAATCTCTCCCAAATCTCTCCCAGTATGTCAAATCTCTCCCAAATCTCTCTCTGTATGAGAAATCTCTCCAAGAATGTCAAATCTCTCCCAAATCTCTCCAAGTATGTGAAATATCTCCCAAATATCTCTCTGAATGAGAAATTTCTCCAAGTATGTGAAATCTCTCCCAAATCTCTCCCAGTATGTCAAATCTCTCCCAAATCTCTCCCAAATCTCTCTCAACTTCTTAGAATGTACGCGAAAAACAGCCTTAAGGAGCCGAAACTCCTCTTAGGAACCGAAACTCCTCTTAGGAACCGAAACCCCTCTTAGAGCTGAACCTCATGAGAACCGAAACCCTCTCAACCGAAATGGACCGAGCGCTCGGTCTATTTCGGTCCCCTGATCATGCTGAACCGAGACTGACTTTCGGCTCTACCCTTCTCACCTTCGGTCCGAGGAGCTGACTTTCGGTCCGAGAACTTGAGCTTCTGTCCGAGGAGCGAGCCTGCGCAGCCGAGACCGAGCCTCGCCTTCTGTTCCTTCTCCTCGCACTCTCGGTTCCTCTTCCCCTCCTCTCGGCTCCCACCTACTTTCGGTTCTAAGCATCAGGAACCGACCCTCCGGCCCCAAATTTCGGAATTTGGCAGTTTTTGCCCGGTTTTCAATATTTTTAGCGTTTTAAGCCCGTTTTTCGTGATTTTAACGCGAGATTTGCTACAAAAATCATATTTTAACATATAAGACCCTAAATATTCATAATTTAAACATATTTTTATTGAAATCTTTATTTAAGAATAAAATCTAGTAGGTGAATATTTGAGGTGGAGTGTTGACTTTACTTTAGTGTATGACACAAGCAATCACCCCATACCCACTCCAGGGACCAGCCATTGTCCTTCCACCATACCTGGTCATTCAAGAGTACTTTTCCCACCATTTGACCAGCCACACTCTTGGTCAAAGGCTGAAAACTCTTATCTTTCCTCACCATTCTCTCATTTCTCTCATTTTTCCTCCAAAAGACAAACACCATTCTCTCTCAATTCTCTCTCTAAATTTTGAGATTCAAGGCCATCCTCCAAGCTTTTCTTCTACTATTGGTAAGTATCTTCCTCCCACACTTAGATATTCTACTATCTTTTATTCAAATCATAGATTGCTTACACAAATATCGTCATATTTGTGTTAGATCTTTAAATCTTCAAGCACCTCCCAAGTGTTCTTGAGTTGAGCACTTCTTTTCTCCATCATCCATCTACTGAAATCACTCAAGGTGAGTTCATACCCCCTACATTTTCACGTTTTCTTCAGTTTTCAGGGGGGGGGGGGGGGAATACAAGTTAAAATACCAAAAACTTAACTAAACTCAAACAACAGCTTTCATCAGAAAAGTTGAGTCTTATTCACGGACTGTTTTGACTAACTTAAACTTAATATCTTTCAAAACTGAATAATATGGAAATAGTTCAGGTTCATACCTTTAAAATGACTACTTGCACATCTCCATACGATTTTTCTACGATTTATGGTGATTTTTACAAAACTGTCTATCATTTCAAAAATGAATTCGGACCAGTCTGTGAATATGAACATTTTAACACAAGTTAAAAACTTCCAAAAATCACAATAAAAATTATGAACAAACTAGACACATTTTATGAACTCTCAGTATTTACGGATTCAGTTTTCGACTTCGTATGATTTTTCTATGATTTTTTCTAAAACAGTGCAGAACGGTTAAAAACTAGTTAACAGCTTATAACTTTCATAACACTTTGTATTATGTTGAGCAAAGTGTATAACAATAAGTTCTAAATATTGAATGTATTTTCTTGTTAGTTTATCATCATAAAATGAAATTTAGTCATTCATGATAAGGTTTACTCATTCATTTCGAATACTTATAATAAACTTCAATAAGCATAGTGTATGCATTTTTACTACATGAAAAAGGTTTTACTCTCAAAACAAATGGGTTTTTCATATCTTTCGTAATAAAATATCATAGTAATAGTTTAAGGATTCCATATCACTAATGTATTTTCATAAAGGTGATTTCACTTCCTCCACGGAAGAGGTTTTAATATCAAATTATGTATAAACTAGTTAACTTAGGTTGTGAGGCAATTCTCTCCCCGTACGTTCGAGTACGGGATCCCAATTCCTGTAAGTTATAACCAGAGTCTCTTGTAGGGAGAGCGTGATAATTGTGTATAGATCTATATTGGGTTTGACACCCCACACCTTGCTGCTAGCTACAGTGGGACCTGCAGGTCTATGGGTGACAAGAGTCATAGTATCTTAACGTTTGAAAAACGTTGTGCATGTTATTTCTCGTCATAGTATGGTTATAGCGACTCACATAGGTAGTTAACAATCATTCAAGTTTACATGGAAAATTCTACTTTGAAAAAGGGTTTTACTTCTAAAACTAAACGAGTTTGTGTCGATTTAAACTTGCAAAAATTACTTTAAGTATGGGAAAATACTTGTTCATTTTCGGTCCTAGGATTTAGGACTACCTAACTTTAAAAAGGGTTTTATGCCGATTTAGAACCACTTTTATATCTTTAAGTATGAAAAATACTTGTTTACTTTCGGTCCTGGGATTTAGGACCACATAACTTTTATAAGGAAAATATAGGATTTTCTTTGGAAATCATATCTCTGTTAAAACTGTATTTCATCTAGAATTGTTAGACTTCAGATATAATTGCTAAGTGTATATGCTAGAGTTATATAAGAATCTAGTCATAATCGACTTAGAATTGGTGGGCCCGCCTTACTTCCTATTCCTTGTTTGGTTGTGGACCTAGGGCAGACCCATTATATTCGACAGTTTATTTAACTTAAATTTTATATAACTTATATACACTGGGTGATTATAGAAGGAAATCTATGGGTCTTTCTAGGGTTCATTATCGCATAACATAGAAGCATTCATTTCACTTAATAAATAAAATATTGGATTTTTTGGAAACATACTTTGTCGCTTTTACAAGGAAAACGGTTTCTTTCTCAAACAAAATCTTATGAACTCACCAACTTAATTATTGACACTTTTTCAAAACTACTTGTATTCTCAGGAAATCAGTGAAACAGGAAAACCAACATCATTTTGAGGATGGGACGATAAATCGTCAAACGTTTCATTTTGTCATCATAATGTAATTGATTTTGAAACATGTAAACTTATTCCATGGTGTAACCTTTTCAATTATATTTATGATGGTTGTATTTACTTTGAGCACTAATATATTCGTTGTTGTGATACTATACATGAAGTCCTCCACCCCCGGACGTTTCCGCCATCCTTGGTTTGGGGGTGTGACAGATTGGTATCAGAGCATTGTTTATAGTGAACTAAGTATATCGAACCACATAAGATATACAAACTATAAATGCATTGGGACTAAGGTCTCTGATTTAACATTTTTCAAATAACTATAATTTTAGAAATAAATAGTTTCTTGTTAAAAGTATACATGCATGCATACATGCTAAGGTCAACATCATTCTAGAACAAAACAAAAGTAATGATTGTTGAATGGCACAAGTAGGCTTGGGGATGTATAGTCAGGTTTGGGAATGACATAGCCTGATCAACTATGTCTAACCCAGAAGTGATTAGCATATTCCCGGGAATGGTTGTGTTGTTGCAACAAGTCTAAAAACTTACCAACTCTATCTACAAACAACCATCGAAAACATAAGACAAACATTAAAATACTATAGGAGTATTTGGTGATACTATAACCAACTTATGTGAAAACTAAAGACCCCTATTAGTTGGTCTATAATGACTGAGTGCATACGCTAAGGTTATACATAATTAAAGATATTATAGACTCAGAATCTATGACTATTGCTCTACTTCTTGTTCCTTGTTTGGTTGTGGACTTAGAGTAGAGTCATTTATTCGAAGGTCTATTCCATCTCAGATTATGTATAACTGGTATGCACTAGGTGATTATAGACATGACTGATAAGGATCACCCCCTATAAGTAATTATAGGATTAGACGTCTATTAATTATATCTTCTACCCCTATTCTCGTGCGAGCAACGTAATGGGTAAATCTTAACACCCGTACAAAACCCACTTCTACCCACTACCATAACTCCGTCTCAGGGACGTTAGCAGAAACACCGAGAATAGTTCAGTAAAGTGCGGAATTTATTACGTGTGTATATAAAGGGTAAGGATATAACCAATGTATATCAATAAAAATTGGCATGCATTTTATTTCAGTGGGAGTTTACCACATATTTCATAACCTGTTATTACAAACAATTTGCTTATGGCAACTCTAAGATTACTTGATATATACCTCAAGGTTATGTGTAATTAAGAGACGATCGGCTTAGAAATGGTAAGTCCGCCTTAGGTCATGTTCCTTGTTTGGTTGTGGGCTTAGGGCAGACTCATTAAGTTCAACGGCCTATCGGACCTTAATTACACACAACTGGTATACATTGGGTGATCTTAGGGGTGGATCGGGCATGGAACAAATCACAAGATTACAATCGAGTCATTTCTACTAAATTCATAAGTTTATTTATATAGACCTCTGTTATGAATTGTTTTCCACATTCGAAGAATCGGGAAATACTATACTTGAAAACTAATAACCTAGTTTTTACGACGCCCGACTAATAACCAATACTAAAAGACTTATACTCATTTCGTCTTTGAAATTCTATAACAGAAAGATGCCGCCTCGAAGGTCTGTTAGACGCACTAGCGGAACGCAAGCAAATCCACCACCGCTGCCTCCCCAATATGATCCTGTTATGTTCCAAGCTGCGGTCACAGCCGCGGTGGCAGCTGGTATGTCCCAAATCAGCACTGATGGTACAGGACGGGCAGGGAGCGGTACTAATAACTCCACTCAAGGAGATAGCCAAGGGCGTTCTAAAGAATGCTCCTTTAAGGACTTCACCAATGGTAAACCCGATTCGTTCAATGGTAGCGGGGAGTCATCGACTTGATGCAGTGGTTCGAGAAGACCGAATCTGTCTTCGAGATCTGTGCGTGCCCGGAAGCGAACAAGGTCAAATTCGCAGCTCGCACTTTCTCCTGCCGGGCCCTTACTTGGTGAAACGGCCACGTTAAGTCACTGACGCTTACAGTGGCTAACTCGATGAATTGGGAGGACTTGAAGGCAAGGATGCTGAAAGAATATTGCCCAAAGGGCGAGGTGCAAAAGCTAGAGCAAGAACTGTGGAACCTTAAAATGACAGGCTCTGACCTTGCAACTTATACCGCCCGATTCTGTGACCTAGCACTCCTTTGTCCCGCTATGGTCACCCCGAAAGACAAAAAGTTGGAGCGATACCTCTGGGGATTGTCCTCCGAAATTCAAGATAGCGTGTTGGCCTCAAGACCAACTATCTTTGAGAGTGCCAAGGAATTGGCACAACAACTCATCGACCATCGTGCCAGCCATGACACGGCGACAACCATCCCAGATCAAGCAAGAGGAGGAAACAACAAAAAGAAGTTCGGGGACAACAAAAAGGACCAACCAACCCAGGACTTCACTAAGAAGCAACAGAACGTTGTTGTTCATGCTGCCACAACCCACGCCACGCCAGCACCCATAAATCGATACGCTGGAACCCTTCCGAAATGCAACAAGTGTAACTTCCATCACACTAGGGCTTGCCGAGAGATGCATTGCAAAAATTGAAACAGAAAGGGACACACTACCCGTTTCTGTAAGGCACCAGCACGACCCATCAACCAGGTCCCCGACATTGGAGCAAGCCCAACTTGTTACGAGTGCGGTGAAACGGGACACTTAAAGAGAGACTGTCCAAGGAGAAGGAATGTCGGTGATGGTGGAAGGGTGCTTGCGATCACCGCAGGAGAGACCACCCCGAAACCGCCCGTAAATATCAGTGGTGTTTCTAACATCGACGTTTAAATTCTAAATTTCTTTTATTGCTAAATCTAGCATCGATTAAAGTATATCAACCATGAATCTCGAGAACACGGCAAAACCCAAATAAGTCTTATCAACTATATAAAAACGCAAGGTTTTTACTAGTGAATCTATAATGGCTAGTGTAAACATTATGGTCATATATCATTAAGATTCTATAGACTTAGAATGTGTGATTTCACCTCATTTCATGTTCCTTGTTTGGTTGTGGGCTTAAGGCGGGGTCACCCATCCGAATGCCCTTGCAATCTTAATGATATACGACTAGTTTACACCAAGCGATTATAAAAGAACTGGTAGGACTTATAATGCAAATTTCGTCACAATAGATAAAGCATTCATAATGCTAGTACTCACAAATTACATTATAAAATATTCATAGTGGTAATACCAAGTATAAAGCGGAGAGCATAAAGGCACACGTAGAATACACTATCATTCCAAAACAATAACTCCGGTAAATCGACTCAGCCCAAGTTACAAAAAAAAAAATTTCCAAGGTCGTCATTTAACATCAAGCGGGCTGTTCCCCACCATAATCAATTTCTTGTACCTCGAAAGTTCCCCCATCTTTCCTCCAAATTCTTGAAGTCCCAGTCGAAACACTAATTTCGGGACGAAATTCTTTCTAACGGGGGGATGATGTGACAACCGTCAATTTTTGGCCAAGTCAAAGTCAACTAAAGTCAACAAGTCAAATCGGTCAACTCATCTAACCCTTGTATATTAGGGTTTCCATTATGACTCTTATTGTACTACTCGCAATCTTAAAATAAAGTATCACTTAGAGTTTTCACGTGTTCGGAAATTCTAAAACCTAATTAGGGTAAGTGATGAATCTACTCGATAAAACATTATTCCATACCCCTCGGGAGCGTATAACATTCATAACAAGACTTAACAGAGTGTAAGAACCTTGCATTGCGAAGCCAAACACTCAAAAAGGTCACAAAAGAAGTCTCTCCAAATCTCTTTCACTCTAACTCTCCCAAAAATTCTCTAAGTAAGAGAAATCTCTCCAAGAATGTGAAATCTCTCCCAGTATGTCAAATCTCTCTCAAATCTCTCTGCATGAGAAATCTCTCCAAGAATGTCAAATCTCTCCCAAATCTCTCCAAGTATGTGAAATCTCTCCCAAATCTCTCTCTGTATGAGAAATCTCTCCAAGAATGTCAAATCTCTCCCAAACCTCTCCAAGTATGTGAAATCTCTCCCAAATCTCTCCCAGTATGTCAAATCTCTCCCAAATCTCTCTCTGTATGAGAAATCTCTCCAAGAATGTCAAATCTCTCCCAAATCTCTCCAAGTATGTGAAATATCTCCCAAATATCTCTCTGAATGAGAAATTTCTCCAAGTATGTGAAATCTCTCCCAAATCTCTCCCAGTATGTCAAATCTCTCCCAAATCTCTCCCAAATCTCTCTCAACTTCTTAGAATGTACGCGAAAAACAGCCTTAAGGAGCCGAAACTCCTCTTAGGAACCGAAACTCCTCTTAGGAACCGAAACCCCTCTTAGAGCTGAACCTCATGAGAACCGAAACCCTCTCAACCGAAATGGACCGAGCGCTCGGTCTATTTCGGTCCCCTGATCATGCTGAACCGAGACTGACTTTCGGCTCTACCCTTCTCACCTTCGGTCCGAGGAGCTGACTTTCGGTCCGAGAACTTGAGCTTCTGTCCGAGGAGCGAGCCTGCGCAGCCGAGACCGAGCCTCGCCTTCTGTTCCTTCTCCTCGCACTCTCGGTTCCTCTTCCCCTCCTCTCGGCTCCCACCTACTTTCGGTTCTAAGCATCAGGAACCGACCCTCCGGCCCCAAATTTCGGAATTTGGCAGTTTTTGCCCGGTTTTCAATATTTTTAGCGTTTTAAGCCCGTTTTTCGTGATTTTAACGCGAGATTTGCTACAAAAATCATATTTTAACATATAAGACCCTAAATATTCATAATTTAAACATATTTTTGTTGAAATCTTTATTTAAGAATAAAATCTAGTAGGTGAATATTTGAGGTGGAGTGTTGACTTTACTTTAGTGTATGACACAAGCAATCACCCCATACCCACTCCAGGGACCAGCCATTGTCCTTCCACCATACCTGGTCATTCAAGAGTACTTTTCCCACCATTTGACCAGCCACACTCTTGGTCAAAGGCTGAAAACTCTTATCTTTCCTCACCATTCTCTCATTTCTCTCATTTTTCCTCCAAAAGACAAACACCATTCTCTCTCAATTCTCTCTCTAAATTTTGAGATTCAAGGCCATCCTCCAAGCTTTTCTTCTACTATTGGTAAGTATCTTCCTCCCACACTTAGATATTCTACTATCTTTCATTCAAATCATAGATTGCTTACACAAATATCGTCATATTTGTGTTAGATCTTTAAATCTTCAAGCACCTCCCAAGTGTTCTTGAGTTGAGCACTTCTTTTCTCCATCATCCATCTACTGAAATCACTCAAGGTGAGTTCATACCCCCTACATTTTCACGTTTTCTTCAGTTTTCAGGGGGGGGGGGGGAATACAAGTTAAAATACCAAAAACTTAACTAAACTCAAACAACAGCTTTCATCAGAAAAGTTGAGTCTTATTCACGGACTGTTTTGACTAACTTAAACTTAATATCTTTCAAAACTGAATAATATGGAAATAGTTCAGGTTCATACCTTTAAAATGACTACTTGCACATCTCCATACGATTTTTCTACGATTTATGGTGATTTTTACAAAACTGTCTATCATTTCAAAAATGAATTCGGACCAGTCTGTGAATATGAACATTTTAACACAAGTTAAAAACTTCCAAAAATCACAATAAAAATTATGAACAAACTAGACACATTTTATGAACTCTCAGTATTTACGGATTCAGTTTTCGACTTCGTATGATTTTTCTATGATTTTTTCTAAAACAGTGCAGAACGGTTAAAAACTAGTTAACAGCTTATAACTTTCATAACACTTTGTATTATGTTGAGCAAAGTGTATAACAATAAGTTCTAAATATTGAATGTATTTTCTTGTTAGTTTATCATCATAAAATGAAATTTAGTCATTCATGATAAGGTTTACTCATTCATTTCGAATACTTATAATAAACTTCAATAAGCATAGTGTATGCATTTTTACTACATGAAAAAGGTTTTACTCTCAAAACAAATGGGTTTTTCATATCTTTCGTAATAAAATATCATAGTAATAGTTTAAGGATTCCATATCACTAATGTATTTTCATAAAGGTGATTTCACTTCCTCCACGGAAGAGGTTTTAATATCAAATTATGTATAAACTAGTTAACTTAGGTTGTGAGGCAATTCTCTCCCCGTACGTTCGAGTACGGGATCCCAATTCCTGTAAGTTATAACCAGAGTCTCTTGTAGGGAGAGCGTGATAATTGTGTATAGATCTATATTGGGTTTGACACCCCACACCTTGCTGCTAGCTACAGTGGGACCTGCAGGTCTATGGGTGACAAGAGTCATAGTATCTTAACGTTTGAAAAACGTTGTGCATGTTATTTCTCGTCATAGTATGGTTATAGCGACTCACATAGGTAGTTAACAATCATTCAAGTTTACATGGAAAATTCTACTTTGAAAAAGGGTTTTACTTCTAAAACTAAACGAGTTTGTGTCGATTTAAACTTGCAAAAATTACTTTAAGTATGGGAAAATACTTGTTCATTTTCGGTCCTAGGATTTAGGACTACCTAACTTTAAAAAGGGTTTTATGCCGATTTAGAACCACTTTTATATCTTTAAGTATGAAAAATACTTGTTTACTTTCGGTCCTGGGATTTAGGACCACATAACTTTTATAAGGAAAATATAGGATTTTCTTTGGAAATCATATCTCTGTTAAAACTGTATTTCATCTAGAATTGTTAGACTTCAGATATAATTGCTAAGTGTATATGCTAGAGTTATATAAGAATCTAGTCATAATCGACTTAGAATTGGTGGGCCCGCCTTACTTCCTATTCCTTGTTTGGTTGTGGACCTAGGGCAGACCCATTA
Organism: Lactuca virosa; assembly: GCF_052849685.1. Taxonomy (NCBI): domain Eukaryota; kingdom Viridiplantae; phylum Streptophyta; class Magnoliopsida; order Asterales; family Asteraceae; genus Lactuca; species Lactuca virosa. The sequence goes on from NC_136430.1 coordinate 134,906,786, forward strand.
TATTCGACAGTTTATTTAACTTAAATTTTATATAACTTATATACACTGGGTGATTATAGAAGGAAATCTATGGGTCTTTCTAGGGTTCATTATCGCATAACATAGAAGCATTCATTTCACTTAATAAATAAAATATTGGATTTTTTGGAAACATACTTTGTCGCTTTTACAAGGAAAACGGTTTCTTTCTCAAACAAAATCTTATGAACTCACCAACTTAATTATTGACACTTTTTCAAAACTACTTGTATTCTCAGGAAATCAGTGAAACAGGAAAACCAACATCATTTTGAGGATGGGACGATAAATCGTCAAACGTTTCATTTTGTCATCATAATGTAATTGATTTTGAAACATGTAAACTTATTCCATGGTGTAACCTTTTCAATTATATTTATGATGGTTGTATTTACTTTGAGCACTAATATATTCGTTGTTGTGATACTATACATGAAGTCCTCCACCCCCGGACGTTTCCGCCATCCTTGGTTTGGGGGTGTGACAGATTGGTATCAGAGCATTGTTTATAGTGAACTAAGTATATCGAACCACATAAGATATACAAACTATAAATGCATTGGGACTAAGGTCTCTGATTTAACATTTTTCAAATAACTATAATTTTAGAAATAAATAGTTTCTTGTTAAAAGTATACATGCATGCATACATGCTAAGGTCAGCATCATTCTAGAACAAAACAAAAGTAATGATTGTTGAATGGCACAAGTAGGCTTGGGGATGTATAGTCAGGTCTGGGAATGACATAGCCTGATCAACTATGTCTAACCCAGAAGTGATTAGCATATTCCCGGGAATGGTTGTGTTGTTGCAACAAGTCTAAAAACTTACCAACTCTATCTACAAACAACCATCGAAAACATAAGACAAACATTAAAATACTATAGGAGTATTTGGTGATACTATAACCAACTTATGTGAAAACTAAAGACCCCTATTAGTTGGTCTATAATGACTGAGTGCATACGCTAAGGTTATACATAATTAAAGATATTATAGACTCAGAATCTATGACTATTGCTCTACTTCTTGTTCCTTGTTTGGTTGTGGACTTAGAGTAGAGTCATTTATTCGAAGGTCTATTCCATCTCAGATTATGTATAACTGGTATGCACTAGGTGATTATAGACATGACTGATAAGGATCACCCCTATAAGTAATTATAGGATTAGACGTCTATTAATTATATCTTCTACCCCTATTCTCGTGCGAGCAACGTAATGGGTAAATCTTAACACCCGTACAAAACCCACTTCTACCCACTACCATAACTCCGTCTCAGGGACGTTAGCAGAAACACCGAGAATAGTTCAGTAAAGTGCGGAATTTATTACGTGTGTATATAAAGGGTAAGGATATAACCAATGTATATCAATAAAAATTGGCATGCATTTTATTTCAGTGGGAGTTTACCACATATTTCATAACCTGTTATTACAAACAATTTGCTTATGGCAACTCTAAGATTACTTGATATATACCTCAAGGTTATGTGTAATTAAGAGACGATCGGCTTAGAAATGGTAAGTCCGCCTTAGGTCATGTTCCTTGTTTGGTTGTGGGCTTAGGGCAGACTCATTAAGTTCAACGGCCTATCGGACCTTAATTACACACAACTGGTATACATTGGGTGATCTTAGGGGTGGATCGGGCATGGAACAAATCACAAGATTACAATCGAGTCATTTCTACTAAATTCATAAGTTTATTTATATAGACCTCTGTTATGAATTGTTTTCCACATTCGAAGAATCGAGAAATACTATACTTGAAAACTAATAACCTAGTTTTTACGACGCCCGACTAATAACCAATACTAAAAGACTTATACTCATTTCGTCTTTGAAATTCTATAACAGAAAGATGCCGCCTCGAAGGTCTGTTAGACGCACTAGCGGAACGCAAGCAAATCCACCACCGCTGCCTCCCCAATATGATCCTGTTATGTTCCAAGCTGCGGTCACAGCCGCGGTGGCAGCTGGTATGTCCCAAATCAGCACTGATGGTACAGGACGGGCAGGGAGCGGTACTAATAACTCCACTCAAGGAGATAGCCAAGGGCGTTCTAAAGAATGCTCCTTTAAGGACTTCACCAATGGTAAACCCGATTCGTTCAATGGTAGCGGGGAGTCATCGACTTGATGCAGTGGTTCGAGAAGACCGAATCTGTCTTCGAGATCTGTGCGTGCCCGGAAGCGAACAAGGTCAAATTCGCAGCTCGCACTTTCTCCTGCCAGGCCCTTACTTGGTGAAACGGCCACGTTAAGTCACTGACGCTTACAGTGGCTAACTCGATGAATTGGGAGGACTTGAAGGCAAGGATGCTGAAAGAATATTGCCCAAAGGGCGAGGTGCAAAAGCTAGAGCAAGAACTGTGGAACCTCAAAATGACAGGCTCTGACCTTGCAACTTATACCGCCCGATTCTGTGACCTAGCACTCCTTTGTCCCGCTATGGTCACCCCGAAAGACAAAAAGTTGGAGCGATACCTCTGGGGATTGTCCTCCGAAATTCAAGATAGCGTGTTGGCCTCAAGACCAACTATCTTTGAGAGTGCCAAGGAATTGGCACAACAACTCATCGACCATCGTGCCAGCCATGACACGGCGACAACCATCCCAGATCAAGCAAGAGGAGGAAACAACAAAAAGAAGTTCGGGGACAACAAAAAGGACCAACCAACCCAGGACTTCACTAAGAAGCAACAGAACGTTGTTGTTCATGCTGCCACAACCCACGCCACGCCAGCACCCATAAATCGATACGCTGGAACCCTTCCGAAATGCAACAAGTGTAACTTCCATCACACTAGGGCTTGCCGAGAGATGCATTGCAAAAATTGAAACAGAAAGGGACACACTACCCGTTTCTGTAAGGCACCAGCACGACCCATCAACCAGGTCCCCGACATTGGAGCAAGCCCAACTTGTTACGAGTGCGGTGAAACGGGACACTTAAAGAGAGACTGTCCAAGGAGAAGGAATGTCGGTGATGGTGGAAGGGTGCTTGCGATCACCGCAGGAGAGACCACCCCGAAACCGCCCGTAAATATCAGTGGTGTTTCTAACATCGACGTTTAAATTCTAAATTTCTTTTATTGCTAAATCTAGCATCGATTAAAGTATATCAACCATGAATCTCGAGAACACGGCAAAACCCAAATAAGTCTTATCAACTATATAAAAACGCAAGGTTTTTACTAGTGAATCTATAATGGCTAGTGTAAACATTATGGTCATATATCATTAAGATTCTATGGACTTAGAATGTGTGATTTCACCTCATTTCATGTTCCTTGTTTGGTTGTGGGCTTAAGGCGGGGTCACCCATCCGAATGCCCTTGCAATCTTAATGATATACGACTAGTTTACACCAAGCGATTATAAAAGAACTGGTAGGACTTATAATGCAAATTTCGTCACAATAGATAAAGCATTCATAATGCTAGTACTCACAAATTACATTATAAAATATTCATAGTGGTAATACCAAGTATAAAGCGGAGAGCATAAAGGCACACGTAGAATACACTATCATTCCAAAACAATAACTCCGGTAAATCGACTCAGCCCAAGTTACAAAAAAAAAAAATTTCCAAGGTCGTCATTTAACATCAAGCGGGCTGTTCCCCACCATAATCAATTTCTTGTACCTCGAAAGTTCCCCCATCTTTCCTCCAAATTCTTGAAGTCCCAGTCGAAACACTAATTTCGGGACGAAATTCTTTCTAACGGGGGGATGATGTGACAACCGTCAATTTTTGGCCAAGTCAAAGTCAACTAAAGTCAACAAGTCAAATCGGTCAACTCATCTAACCCTTGTATATTAGGGTTTCCATTATGACTCTTATTGTACTACTCGCAATCTTAAAATAAAGTATCACTTAGAGTTTTCACGTGTTCGGAAATTCTAAAACCTAATTAGGGTAAGTGATGAATCTACTCGATAAAACATTATTCCATACCCCTCGGGAGCGTATAACATTCATAACAAGACTTAACAGAGTGTAAGAACCTTGCATTGCGAAGCCAAACACTCAAAAAGGTCACAAAAGAAGTCTCTCCAAATCTCTTTCACTCTAACTCTCCCAAAAATTCTCTAAGTAAGAGAAATCTCTCCAAGAATGTGAAATCTCTCCCAAATCTCTCCCAGTATGTCAAATCTCTCTCAAATCTCTCTGCATGAGAAATCTCTCCAAGAATGTCAAATCTCTCCCAAATCTCTCCAAGTATGTGAAATCTCTCCCAAATCTCTCTCTGTATGAGAAATCTCTCCAAGAATGTCAAATCTCTCCCAAACCTCTCCAAGTATGTGAAATCTCTCCCAAATCTCTCCCAGTATGTCAAATCTCTCCCAAATCTCTCTCTGTATGAGAAATCTCTCGAAGAATGTCAAATCTCTCCCAAATCTCTCCAAGTATGTGAAATCTCTCCCAAATCTCTCTCTCTATATGAGAAATCTCTCCAAGAATATCAAATCTCTCCCAAATCTCTCCAAGTATGTGAAATCTCTCCCAAATCTCTCCCAGTATGTCAAATCTCTCCCAAATCTCTCTCTGTATGAGAAATCTCTCCAAGAATGTCAAATCTCTCCCAAATCTCTCCAAGTATGTGAAATCTCTCCCAACTATCTCTCTGAATGAGAAATCTCTCCAAGTATGTGAAATCTCTCCCAAATCTCTCTCGAAATCTCTCCAAGAATGTCAAATCTCTCCCAAATCTCTCCAAGTATGTGAAATCTCTCCCAAATCTCTCTCTGTATGAGAAATCTCTCCAAGAATGTCAAATCTCTCCCAAACCTCTCCAAGTATGTGAAATCTCTCCCAAATCTCTCCCAGTATGTCAAATCTCTCCCAAATCTCTCTCTGTATGAGAACTCTCTCGAAGAATGTCAAATCTCTCCCAAATCTCTCCAAGTATGTGAAATCTCTCCCAAATCTCTCTCTATATGAGAAATCTCTCCAAAAATATCAAATCTCTCCCAAATCTCTCCAAGTATGTGAAATCTCTCCCAAATCTCTCCCAGTATGTCAAATCTCTCCCAAATCTCTCTCTGTATGAGAAATCTCTCCAAGAATGTCAAATCTCTCCCAAATCTCTCCAAGTATGTGAAATCTCTCCCAAATATCTCTCTGAATGAGAAATCTCTCCAAGTATGTGAAATCTCTCCCAAATCTCTCCCAGTATGTCAAATCTCTCCCAAATCTCTCTCGAAATCTCTCTCAACTTCTTAGAATCACTCGGGGCATCCCGACCCTTAATTTAGTCGAAAACCACTCGAAAATGGAAGTCTACGCGAAAAACAGCCTTACGGAGCCGAAACTCCTCTTAGGAACCGAAACTTCTCTTAGGAACCGAAACCCCTCTTGGGAACCGAAACTCCTCTTAGAGCCGAACCTCCTGAGAACCGAAACCCTCTCAACCGAAATGGACCGAGCGCTCGGTCTATTTCGGTCCCCTGATCATGCTGAACCGAGACTGACTTTCGGCTCTACCCTTCTCACCTTCGGTCCGAGGAGCTGACTTTCGGTCCGAGAACTTGAGCTTCTGTCCGAGGAGCGAGCCTGCGCAGCCGAGACCGAGCCTCGCCTTCTGTTCCTTTTCCTCGCACTCTCGGTTCCTCTTCCCCTCCTCTCGGCTCCCACCTACTTTCGGTTCTAAGCATCAGGAACCGAACCTCCGGCCCCAAATTTCGGAATTTGGCAGTTTTTGCCCGGTTTTCAATATTTTAGTTTTTTAAGCCCGTTTTTCGTGATTTTAACGCGGGATTTTCTCCAAAAATCATATTTTAACATATAAGACCCTAAATATTCATAATTTAAACATATTTTTATGGAAATCTTTATTTAAGAATAAAATCTAGTGGGTGAATATTTGAGGTGGAGTGTTGACTTTACTTTAGTGTATGACACAAGCAACCACCCCATACCCACTCCAGGGACCAGCCATTGTCCTTCCACCATACCTGGTCATTCAAGAGTACTTTTCCCACCATTTGACCAGCCACACTCTTGGTCAAAGGCTGAAAACTCTTATCTTTCCTCACCATTCTCTCATTTCTCTCATTTTTCCTCCAAAAGACAAACACCATTCTCTCTCAATTCTCTCTCTAAATTTCGAGATTCAAGGCCATCCTCCAAGCTTTTCTTCTACTATTGGTAAGTATCTTCCTCCCACACTTAGATATTCTACTATCTTTCATTCAAATCATAGATTGCTTATACAAATGTCGTCATATTTGTGTTAGATCTTCAAATCTTCAAGCACCTCCCAAGTGTTCTTGAGTTGAGCACTTCTTTTCTCCATCATCCATCTACTGAAATCACTCAAGGTGAGTTCATACCCCTACATTTTCACGTTTTCTTCAGTTTTCAAGGGGGGGGGGGGGGGGAATACAAGTTAAAATACCAAAAACTTAACTAAACTCAAACAACAGCTTTCATCAGAAAAGTTGAGTCTTATTCACGGACTGTTTTGGCTAACTTAAACTTAATATATTTCAAAACTGTATAATATGCAAATAGTTCAGGTTCATACCTTTAAAATGACTACTTGCACATCTCCATACGATGTTTCTACGACTTATGGTGATTTTTACAAAACTGCCTATCATTTCAAAAATGAATTCGGACCAGTATGTGAATATGAACATTTTAACACAAGTTAAAGACTTCCAAAAATCACAATAAAAATTATGAACAAACTAGACACATTTTATGAACTCTCAGAATTTACGGATTCAGTTTTCGACTTCGTATGATTTTTCTATGATTTTTCTAAAACAGTACAGAACGGTTAAAAACTAGTTAACAGCTTATAACTTTCATAACACTTTGTATTATGTTGAGCAAAGTGTATAACAATAAGTTCTAAATATTGAATGTATTTTCTTGTTAGTTTATCATTATAAACTGAAATTTAGTTAATCATGATAAGGTTTACTCATTCATTTCGAATACTTATAATAAACTTCAATAAGCATAGTTTATGGATTTTTACTACATGAAAAAGGTTTTACTCTAAAAACAAATGGGTTTTTCATATCTTATGTAATAAACTATCATAGTAATAGTTTAAGGATTTCATATCACTAATGTATTTTCATAAAAGGTGATTTTACTTCCTCCACGGAAGAGGTTTTAATATCAAATTATGTGTAAACTAGTTAACTTAGGTTGTGAGACAATTCTCTCCCCGTACGTTCGAGTACGGGATCCCAATTCCTGTAAGTTATAACCAGAGTCTCTTGTAGGGAGAGCGTGATAATTATGTATAGATCTATATTGGGATTGACACCCCACACATTGCTGCTAGCTACAGTGGGACCTACAGGTCTACGGGTGACAAGAGTTATTGTATCTTAACGTCTGAAAAACGTTGTGCAGGTTATTTCTCGTCATAGTATGGTTATAGCGACTCACATAGGTAGTTAACAATCATTCAAGTTTACATGGAAAATTCTACTTTGAAAAAGCGTTTACTTCTAAAACTAAACGAGTTTATGTCGATTTAAACTTGCAAAAATTACTTTAAGTATGGGAAAATACTTGTTCATTTTCAGTCCTAGGATTTAGGACTACCTAACTTTAAAAAGGGTTTTATGTCGATTTAGAACCACTTTTATATCTTTAAGTATGGAAAATACTTGTTTACTTTCGGTCCTAGGATTTAGGACCACATAACTTTTATAAGGAAAATATAGGATTTTCTTTGGAAATCATATCTCTGTTAAAACTATATTTCATCTAGAATTGTTAGACTTCAGCTATAATTGCTAAGTGTATATGATAGAGTTACATAAGAATCTAGTCATAATCGACTTAGAATTGGTGGGCCCGCCTTACTTCCTGTTCCTTGTTTGGTTGTGGACCTAGGGCAGACCCATTATATTCGACGATTTATTTAACTTAAATTTTATATAACTTATATACACTGGGTGATTATAGAAGGAAATCTATGGGCCTTTCTTGGGTTCATTATCGCATAACATAGAAGCATTTATTTCACTTAATAAAGAAAATATTGGATTTTCTGGAAACATACTTTGTCGCTTTTACAAGGAAAACGGTTTCTTTCTCAAACAAACTCTTATGAACTCACCAACTTAATTGTTGACACTTTTTCAAAACTACTTGTATTCTCAGGAAATCAGTGAAACTGGAAAACCAACAGCATTTTGAGGATGGGACGATAAATCGTCAAACGTTTCATTTTGTCATCATAATGTAATTGATTTTGAAACATGTAAACTTATTCCATGGTGTAAGCTTTTCAATTATATTTATGATGGTTGTATTTACTTTGAGCACTAATATATTCGTTGTTGTGATACTATACATGAAGTCCTCCACCCCCGGACGTTTCCGCCATCCTTGGTTTGGGGGCGTGACACCCCGTTCCTGAGTCAACCAAAGGAGGTAATGATAAACAAAAGTCTAAGAGCGGGAAGAAGAGACAATCAACATAAGAGCCATCCGAGAGATAACAGAGGGAAACGACCTATGCTGCCACGACCCCAGCCACAACAACACCCGACAATCGTTATGATGGAACCCTCCCTAAATGTAATAAATGCAACTTTCATAATACCGGAAGTGTCAGAAGATGTATTGCAAGAAATGCCTCAAAAGGGGACACACTATCCGTTTCTGTAGGGCACCGACACGGCCAATTTCTCAGGTCCCATTTGAGGAAGTAAGTCAGGCCTGCTACGAATGTGGTGAAACGGGGAACTACAGGAGAGATTGCCCATTGGCCAGAAACCCTGATGAAGAAGGAAGAGTACTGATGATCACTGCAGGAGAGTCTACCACGGAACCACCTGAGAACAGTGGTACGTTTCCCAACTAAATCCTAACTATATTGGATTTTCTGGAAACATACTTTGTCGCTTTTACAAGGAAAACGGTTTCTTTCTCAAACAAACTCTTATGAACTCACCAACTTAATTGTTGACACTTTTTCAAAACTACTTGTATTCTCAGGAAATCAGTGAAACTGGAAAACCAACAGCATTTTGAGGATGGGACGATAAATCGTCAAACGTTTCATTTTGTCATCATAATGTAATTGATTTTGAAACATGTAAACTTATTCCATGGTGTAAGCTTTTCAATTATATTTATGATGGTTGTATTTACTTTGAGCACTAATATATTCGTTGTTGTGATACTATACATGAAGTCCTCCACCCCCGGACGTTTCCGCCATCCTTGGTTTGGGGGCGTGACACCCCGTTCCTGAGTCAACCAAAGGAGGTAATGATAAACAAAAGTCTAAGAGCGGGAAGAAGAGACAATCAACATAAGAGCCATCCGAGAGATAACAGAGGGAAACGACCTATGCTGCCACGACCCCAGCCACAACAACACCCGACAATCGTTATGATGGAACCCTCCCTAAATGTAATAAATGCAACTTTCATAATACCGGAAGTGTCAGAAGATGTATTGCAAGAAATGCCTCAAAAGGGGACACACTATCCGTTTCTGTAGGGCACCGACACGGCCAATTTCTCAGGTCCCATTTGAGGAAGTAAGTCAGGCCTGCTACGAATGTGGTGAAACGGGGAACTACAGGAGAGATTGCCCATTGGCCAGAAACCCTGATGAAGAAGGAAGAGTACTGATGATCACTGCAGGAGAGTCTACCACGGAACCACCTGAGAACAGTGGTACGTTTCCCAACTAAATCCTAACTATAAGAATTTCTTCCTCGTCTAAACAAAGCACATAGTTCATGTAGAAACTAAATACTCTTTCTAGTAAGCTATAATGACTTGGTGTAAACATTAAAGCCATATATAATCTAGAACCAATAGACGTAGAGTGCCTGATTCCGCCTTATTTCCTGTTCCTTGTCTGGTTGTGGAATTAGGGCAGAATCACTCAATCGACTATCTTTTCAATCTTAATTATATATGACTTGTAGACACCAAGCGATTATAGAGGGACTGGATAGGGATCATAATATAAAGTATCATTCACTAGAACAATCTTTCAGTTAGTACACACTTAATGTAGTACAAAACATTCGCGATAGTAATAACAAGGTCAAAACGCTCCTTCCGAACTAACTTAACACGTGATCCGACGACATTATCCCGTCTATTCTAACTGAGCCCTCACTATATTAAACCCATGTGTCACTGAGGAGACCCTTCGCCTTAAACCGACCGAATGACAAAACTCTTGTCACTCATAACGACAAACTAGACGCGAACCTCGAAATTTCATCTCGCTTCAAACCCCGAAGTACTCATGCGAGGACGGTATCCACCCGTAACCTTCCCTAAGCATTCCCAGCAGACCATTTTGGAGATACCAATAGCACAGCAAGTCAAGTTCAAGCACAGAGGCTAGTGACAGATACGATTAGCCTACCAATGTTTGGTGTATATACGATGGTGGTATATAATTAAGATTCTACGGACTTAGGATGTGTGTTTCTGCCCTATCTCTTGTTCCTTGTCTGGTTGTGGACCTGGGGCAGAGCCACCCATCCGACCCTCTTATCAGTCTTAATTATATATGACTTGTGTACACAAGACGATGATAGATGAACCAGGTATGAGTCCTACCATGAACTTCATGACAAAAGCTACACAGAAGTATGATTAGGGTTAGTTCGAGAGTCTCTAAGCCTAGTACACTTAAGGATTGAATGTTGAGAAGTGTTAGCTCGGGATTAGAGGATTGCATTCGAGCCAGAAACATCATCTAGGGATGTTCACGGCCGCGAACCCATGTTGGGCCGTGAACCCCTCTCCATATATATACACTTGTCCTTCAGTTACTCCTCATTTCTTCCCTCCTTGGCCGAAAACTCCTCAAAACTCTCTCAATACTCATCCAACAAAAGCTCTCTTTTCATCCCACAAACGTAAGTAATCCATCCCTTTTCACTTGTTATTCATCTTCTCCATGTAGAATGCTTCATATGTATCCATTGATTCATCACTTTCATCACCATCTTCATGACCTTCAAGTGTTCACGGCCGTGGACCCTTCATAGGGTCGTGAACCCTTTATAGATGGGCCGTAAACCCTTTAAATGTTCATAAGTGGGCCGTGAACCCTTCATGTGTTCATGGTCCGTGAACACATCTTGGGCAGTGAACCCTTCATGTGTTCATGGGCCGTGAACACATCTTGGGCCGTGAACCCATGGTGGTTTGGCTGTGAACTCCTTTTTATCCCTCATTCTTGGTTCTAACACTTCATTGTTAGTGTTTCCTACATCCTAAGGGTGTTTCCTATACTTGTTAGTGGTTTTAGACACTAATTTTAGGCCTATACATGTTAATATGTGCTTAATAGGACCGTATTGTGCTCGGGACTTCACTTAGCATACCAAGCATCCTATCTTTATCATTCATCCAAGTCATTCACAATCAGGTGAGTTCATACCCCCATATTTTACAAGCTTTTTAATGTTTTTAAAGGGGGGGGGGGGAGGGGAATACAAGTAAAAGCAAAAGTAATCTTGTGTTTAAAATATAATTTGGTTTATTATATTTTCCTATCATTAGTACACATTGAACATAGAACTTACTAAACTTGATAGACATAGTTACTACTAGATTTGCGGACAGTTTTATAAACATGTTAGGATACAAACGTTGCAAATACAGTTTTCAAACTAGGAAACAAACTTATGAATTATGAAATAAAAGGTACTATTTTATAAGGATTCATGTTAATAACAAAAAGGGTTTTCATAGTATTATTCGTGGATTCGTTGAGAGAACTACAGTGTGAGACACGTCTTCTGGGAAGTCTACCCCTTGTAACCAGAGTCTCCTGGATGGAGAGCGTGAGTTTGTGTATAGATCTATACGGGAGTGACAATCCCGCACCCTGACTATTAGCTACAGTCAACCTAGGGTGACAAACGTCATTCAGTTCACGACGTCTGAAGTACGTCGTAATGTTTATCGTCCATAGTATGGTTATAGAACTCACTGGGGAAACAACGACTCGTTCACGTAATAATATACTTAACAAATCAGTCATCAGGGTTAATAACTAGGGGATTACTTAGTATATACACCAGGGTTATGTGAAATTAACAACCGACATGCAGTGGGATGTGTGACTTCCGCCTCATTCCCCATTCCTTGTTTGGTTGTGTGCTTTAGGCATAATCACCCAATTGACTGTATGTTCGATCTAGATTTCTATAACATGTATGTACTAAGTGATCACGGGAGGGTATTAACAACACTTCTAGTTTACAGAACATACTATACATTAATGGTGGTAACCAGGGTTTTCAAACAGAACAATGCTTAAACAACATAAGTATGGTAGATACTTGTACTCTTCAGTTTGGAACAGATAATTCAATAACTTACATTTAGGGAAAATATAGGATTTTGCAGGATAAACATCAGTACTTTACAAACAATGGGATTATTATTCAATTAACGATTATTCATTATTACTTCTATAATTCTTAGTCTATGCAGCCGGGTTATGTATGAAGAATATCCGATAGACTGTGGAATGTGTGGTTTTCGCCTCATTCCATGTTCCTAGTTTGGTTGTGGGTTTAGGGCAGATCCACACAATTAACTGTCTGTTCGATATTTGTTTATACATAACTAGTATTAAATAAGTGGTTATAGAAGGAATGGGTTTAATCATGCTTTTAATAAGAAAATATTGGATTTTCTTGAGGAACATTATCAACAGATATCAAAGAACTAGTACAGTTAAATATGTAAGTATCTAGTGAATACTTCAGGGTTATATACATGAAGATCCGACAACCAGTGGGATGTGTGGCCTCCGCCTCATTTCCTGTTCCTTGTTTGGTTGTGGGCTTGAAGCAGAACCACATAATCGATTGTTTGCTCGATCTGGATTGTATATGATTTGTATACACTAAGTACTCACAGGAGGAACTAGTAAGAATCATTTGTTTTTAATTAATATTCATTACATAAGAAAATATAAGGTTTTCTAGAGAAACACAACGTACTTTTCGAAAGAACACATAACAGTTTTCTAAAACAAAACGTTTATGAACTCACCAGCTTAATGCTGACACTCTTTTAAAACCTACTTGTATTCTCAGGACATTAGTAGACAAGTACATGCGCCGGATCTAAGAAGATGGAGCATAGTAGCTTCTAGTAGACATTAGTAGACAGGTACATGCGCCGGATCCAAGAAGAATGGAGACAAGAAAGTTGGTTTCAATAGGGGCAAGCTCAGGTGCTTCAACTGTCATGAGCCTGGTCATTTTGCTCGTGAGTGCCCAAAACCAGATAGAAGGGAAAATCATGACAGGACAATGGTGCTAGTGGTGAACAAAAGAGCAACTTCTTCCAACACTGAAACAACAAATTTGGCAGTGGTGGGTCAGTCATTCGACTGGGAAGATCTGATTCAAGCACTGAACATCTCAAGACCTGAAACTGCTAATTTGGCACATATAAGTGAGCTTCCAGATGAAAATGCTGAAAAGGATCCTGAAGCTGAAATGATGGAGTTGCAATTTGCTTTCATGGTATCTACCACTCCAGAGAAGAAAGAGGTCAGTGAAATTTCTTGCTCTAAAAAATGCATGGACACTGTTAAATTTCTGCCTGATCAAATTGATTTATTGCGTAGAGAAAATGAGGACCTTAAGTATGAAGGTTATACCCTTAGGAAAGGTCAGAAACCCCTGAAAGAACAATTAGAGGCCAAAACTAATGACTTTAGGAAACTTCAGGAAGAGTACAACAATAAATGTGTGAATTATGATTATATCAAGGGAAAACATGCCAGTTTGAATGCTGAACTTGACACATTGAAAAATAAATTTGAAAATGCAGATTTTAATTTCAAAAAATTTGATGTGTCAAGTAAAATAGTTGAGTCCATGATTGCAAATAGTTTTAAATTTAAAGATAACCAACAAAAGGGTCTAGGGTATGACAGTGTTCCTCCTTCATTTAATCACAATTACACTTCTATCCCTATGACCAAGGAGGAAATGGGCAGAGTGGGACATCTTGAATATGGCAAACCTGTTGTATTTGTGTCAGAGAGTAGTGCTAGGGTAAAGGATACTAACGTTTCTGATTCATATGCAGATTCACATTTAGCTCAAGAAAAACAAGCAACTGGAGAGAGTGTTTCCGATAATAATATAGTTTTACAAACTGATGTTTCTGTTTTAAACACTGATGTTTTTCTTTGAAATTTGAAAATCGATATTTTGGTTTTTGATGATGTTGTTGTGAACACTGATGATTCAGATGCTTCTGATAAGTGTGATGATATGTCTGATAAATCTAAACCTCATGAATCTATCACTAGCACATACACGCCATCTAAGTCAGTCACTCAATATGAATCCTACACATGCACTTGTCGGAAAATTAAAGAACTCAATAAGGACACTAAACCAGAAAAGAGCGGTACCAGTTTCTATGTAAAGAAATAGACATGCTTTAATTATGGAACACCTGGTCATATTGCACGAAATTGTCCAAACCGAGCATTTGTTCCATTTTATGCACAAAGAAGAATGAATGAGTCATGAGGAAGATCTCTTAAGAGAAAATCCTCGAGATCTCATTCAGTTGATGGTGATTGGAACATCAATAAAGAAAGAAAACGAGCTGATCTTCAAAAGAACAAACAAGTTTCAAACAAAAATTCAACAGGTAATTTAACGAGACCGAAAGTGGTTAAGCCAAGATCGGTATCGTCAAATACATCATCTGGGTCTTCGGTTAATCTTAGACGGAAACCCAAACGATCAAAATCAAAGAAAAACATTTCGAAAACACCTATAAATGTTTCTAAACCTAATTATAAATGGGTGCCCAAAAACTCAAATGTCCAATCACCTCAACGTCCTTTATGTGCTTCTGGTAATCAATCTGATTCAAAATGTGAAAAACTCAATTTTGTTTCTAACAAGGCAAAACCCAGTGTTTCTATGTGGGACAACCCGAAATCTCTATCTGTAAGTCAACCCAATCAATAGGAAGTCAGACTTGTTTCTGCTTCAATTTTACTGTGACTAGGGTCAGTTTGAGAGTCTCTAAGCCTAGTACACTTACAGATTGAATGTTGAGAAGTGTTAGCTCGGGATTAGAGGATTGCATTCAAGCCGGAAACATCATCTAGGGATGCTCACGGCCACAAACTAGGTTCACGGCCGTGAACCCATGTTGGGCCGTGAATCCCTCTCTATATATATGCACTTGTCCTTCATTTACTCCTCATTTCTTCCCTCCTTGGCCGAAAACTCCTCAAGAGTCTTTCAAGACTCATCCAACAAAAGCTATCTTTTCATCCAAAAAACGTAAGTAATCCATCCCTTTTCACTTGTGATTCATCTTCTCCATGTACAATGCTTCATATTCATCCATTGATTCATCACTTTCATCACCATCTTCATGACCTTCAGGTGTTCACGGCCGTGAACCCTTCATAGGGCCGTGAACCCTTCATAGATGGGCCGTAAACCCTTCAAATGTTTAAGAGTGGGCCGTGAACCCTTCATGTGTTCATGGGCTGTGAACACATCTTGGTCCGTGAACCCTTCATGTGTTCATGGGCCGTGAACACATCTTGGGCCGTGAACCCATGGTGGTTTGGCCGTGAACTCCTTTTTATCCCTCATTCTTGGTTCTAACACTTCATTGTAAGTGTTTCCTACATCCTAAGGGTGTTTCCTATAGGATCGTATTGTGCTCGGGACTTCACTTAGCATACCAAGCATCATATCTCTATCATTAATCCAAGTCATTCACAATCAGGTGAGTTCATACCCCCATATTTTACAAGCTTTTTAATGTTTTTAAAGGGGGGGGGGGGGGAATACAAGTAAAAGCACAAGTAATATTGTGTTTAAAATATAATTTGGTTTATTATATTTTCCTATCATTAGTACACACTGAACGTAGAACTTACTAAACTTGATAAACATAGTTACTACTAGATTTTTGGACAGTTTTATAAACATGTTAAGATACACACGTTGCAAATACAGTTTTCAAACTAGGAAACAAACTTATGAATTATGAAATAAAAGGTACTATTTTATAAGGATTCATGTTAATAACAAAAAGGGTTTTCATAGTATTATTCGTGTATTCGTTCAGAGAACTACAGTGTGAGAGACGTCTTCTGGGAAGTCTACTCCTTGTAACCAGAGTCTCCTGGAGGGAGAGCTTGAGTTTGTGTATAGATCTATACGCCCTGACTATTAGCTATAGTAAACCTAAGGTGACAAGCGTCATTCAGTTCACGACGTCTGAAGTAAGTCGTAATGTTTATCGTCCATAGTATGGTTATAAGAACTCACTGGGGAAACAACGACTCATTCACGTAATAATATACTTAACAAATCAGTCATCAGAGTTAATAACTAGGGGATTACTTAGTATATACACCAGGGTTATGTGAAATTAACAACCGACATGCAGTGAGATGTGTGACTTCCGTCTCATTCCCTGTTCCTTGTTTGGTTGTGGGCTTAGGGCAGAATCACCCAATCGACTGTATGTTCGATCTAGATTTCTATAACTTGTATGTACCAAGTGATCACAGGAGGGTATTAACAACACTTCTAGTTTACAGAACATACTATACATTAATGGTGGTAACCAGGGTTTTCAAACAGAACAATGCTTAAACAACATGAGTATGGTAGATACTTGTACTCTTCGGTTTGGAACAAATAATTCAATAACTTACATTTAGGGAAAATATAGGATTTTCCAGGATAAACATCAGTACTTTACAAACAATGGGATTTTTATTCAATTAATGAATATTCATTATTAATTCTATAATTCTTAGTCTATGCAGCCGGAGTATGTATGAAGAATATCCGATAGACTGTGGAATGTGTGGTTTCTGCCTCATTCCATGTTCCTTGTTTGGTTGTGGGTTTAGGTCAGATCCACACAATTAACTGTCTGTTCAATATTTGTTTATACATAACTAGTATGAAATAAGTGGTTATAGAAGGAATGGGTTTAATCATGCTTTTAATAAGAAAATATTGGATTTTCTTGAGGAACATTATCAACAGATATCAAAGGACCAGTACAGTTAAATCTGTAAGTATCTAGTGAATACTTCAGGGTTATATACATGAAGATCCGACAACTAATGGGATGTGTGGCCTCCGCCTCATTTCCTGTTCCTTGTTTAGTTGTGGGCTTGAGGCAGAACCACATAATCGGTTGTTTGTTCGATCTGGATTGTATATGATTTGTATACACTAAGTACTCGCAGGAGGAACTAGTAAGAATCATTTGTTTTTAATTAATATTCATTACATAAGAAAATATAAGGTTTTCTGGAGAAACACAACGCACTTTTTGAAAGAACACATAACAGTTTTCTAAAACAAAACGCTTATGAACTCATCAGCTTAATGCTGATACTCTTTCAAAACCTACTTGTATTCTCAGGACATTAGTAGACAGGTACACGCGCCGGATCCAAGAAGATGGAGCATAGTAGCTTCTAGTCTTTACTTGTTATTTACTTTTGGAGTCAATTGCGTATGATTCGATTGTAATGTAAACATTATACTATTAATACAATGGTTGTTGTTGCTTTGATTACTATTATTCAATTGTTGTGATACTATACATGACGTCCTCCGTCCCTGAACGTTTCCGCCGTTCCGGTTTGGGGGTGTGACAGATTGGTATCAGAGCATTGCTTATAGTGAACTCATTATATCAACTAGTAAAAGATATACAACTATAAATAGAATGGGGCCGAAGTGCTCTGACTAAAAGTATACTTTTAAAATATAAGTATTATACGAGAAGTATACTAACAAGCACACATATTAGGAACAAGTATTACAAGAAGAACAAAACAAAAGTATTTGGATGTTGGACACTACAGTAAAACCTGGACAGTTATGTATGTTGGATTAGTGTCTAAGTCCATAGCTATAATTGGTATATACTTGATCCGACCCGGCATGGTCTATTTGGGTTGCATGGCATCGTGACATTTGGATAGACCTTTTGTGAGAAGAGGATATTTGTGACATATTAATATATTATAAGTTCTAATATAATAATATGAAATCATATTATTTAATTAGTATTGATCAGGAATTAATTTGGAATTAATTTAGTGATCAAAAGAGACTAATTAAATATATGGGGATTGATTGTGTAAA
Organism: Lactuca virosa; assembly: GCF_052849685.1. Lineage (NCBI taxonomy): Eukaryota > Viridiplantae > Streptophyta > Magnoliopsida > Asterales > Asteraceae > Lactuca > Lactuca virosa. Next base: position 134,924,966 of record NC_136430.1, read on the forward strand.
TCATTCATTCTTATATATGTGGGCTTATGATCCATGATTCCTTATGTTGGGTTTAACCCATGTGGTGATCCATGGATACTCCATGGAGGTTAAAACCCATAGAGCATAAGGAATGGGTAAAGTTATGGGTTACATGGTGTAACCCTAATATGCACACTATATAAAGACCCCATTGGTTGGTGAAATCGGCACTAGTGCATACACAAGAGGGAAAGCCGATTTGTAGAGTGAAGTATCTCTTCTCATGGTTATTCCAAGTTGTTTTGATGTTGTGTGAACCATTTGAGGTGTCACACTTGGGGCACTAGGCTCTTGAGCTCCATGGAATCAAGCTCCAACAAAGAGGTATGTAATTCTACTAGATTTTATATTACATGTACTTTATATTATGATAGTTAGAACAATACCTTGGAAAATTGATATTTGCATGTATAATAGAGAAGACATAGATCCAAGGTATTTAGGGTTGCATGTACACCATAGGATTATTAGAATGTTCATAACCCAATAGTGGTATCAGAGCATAGGCTTGTTTTCAAGTTATACATGCTGAAATAGCTTAAAAATCGAAAATTCTGGCTTCCTTGGCACTGGACTCGCCGAGTCCATGAAGATATTCATCCTACTCGTCGAGTAGGTTCATACACTCGACGAGTAGAAGCCACTGACAGCATATTTTCGACTTTTAAGGCTGGAATTGGTCTAGAATCATTACCTTAAACATTTTTGGACTTATAAAACCTGTTTTTGACGTGTTAATGATTATAGTAAGCCAATTTCAAAGTCATTATCAAAGTTTCAAGTTTTATATATGTTTATATGATTCTTGAAAATTGTTGATATGGATTGTTCATGCTTATGAGTTTTGGTAGATCATAGGAATTATGCGCAAATTGTTTGTTAGTGTAATTCTTGATCTTAATGACATTGTATGGACTCCATAACTTGTCCTCAAGTTATGGATTACCAAGTTTTTTGTGTCACCTTGTTTTATGAGTTAATTTAGATTAGTGAAAAAAAATTATGTGTTAGTTGTTTTCAATCCAAATTGATCTAAAAGTAGTTCATAAAATGTGTTTTTGTAACTTGTCCTCAAGTTATATGAAAAGTCACATTTATGAATCTTAAAACTCATAAAAGTGCCATAGGTTACAAAATGAAGAGTCTTTTTTTCATAAATAGTTTTATGGACTTCATAACTTGTCCTCAAGTTATGGATGTTCAAGAGTCTCTTCATTAAAGTTTTTAAAAACTTTAATTAAACTCATAAGTTATGAAAAACCAAGAGTTTTGAATAGTTTCAATACTTGCCCTCAAGTTTTGGAATTTGTAAAGTTTACTCCTTATGTATACTTTAATTCCAAATCAAACCCTAGAATTTTAAAAGTTTAAAATTCAACCCTTATACTATTATTATAAGTTTAATTATATAGATATGTATAAGAATAAGTCAGTCTTACCATTAGTAGGCCTCATTCATGAAGCCAGTCTATAAGGGGGGGGGGGTATAAGGTTACTGCCTATAAAATGGCACTTTAATGGGTGTCCACTCTCACCCACTGCTTTCTTGACTGGTGGAGGGTCGTTAGCCGAACGGATAGGATAGGACTCTAATTCTCCCTTCATTAAAAGTATAATGATAAAAACTAAGTAACTAAACACTTATTAATTCCCAATCTTAGTTACTTAGGAAAATGTGAAATGGTGCTAACCCATTAAATTGCACTTTGCACCTTTGATAAGTCTTTAGTGGAGCGTGTGTGGTTAACCGACACACTAACATGGGACTGACAATGTGTGGCGAAGGGTAACTTAATGTTTATCATAGATTGGTGGAGCGCGTGTGGTTAACCGACACATCAATTAGGTGATAAAGTTAAGGGTACCAAGTTAATTTGCATGGTTATTCACACCTTGTTTGTGATCCTCGGAATCCCAGTCACAAACTTGAGAGGGCACAATCGAGATTCAAACATGCCATTGAAAGTTCAATGTATCTCAAAAGATCTAGGAGTTTCAAATCCAATTAAAACTTAATTATATTTCGTTTTCATGGTGGAAATTGGTAAATCATCATTTGCCTACCTTCAAATATTTTATAACTTGGATTACGGCATCCCTCTTCCAGTTATAAATAGTTTTTTGGGTCCTAGCCTTAATATTTCATATTGGGTGTTATATTAAGGACTTTAAATCAACTAACTTGAATTTCTCCCATTATAAATGTCTAGTTTAGACAGCTATGGTCTTCCCAAATCTTTAGGAATAAGCTTTCCTAATGAAGATGATATCCCACATGGCAATCAAGGTGAAAGATTAATCCCTTTGTTGTGCATTAAAAGGACTGGAATCATATTTCACTTCCTCCACCTCCTCCAATTATTCTCCCTAACCCACAAGTTCAAGACTTGAAAGCTCTAAGTCACTCAATCCCTATTGGCAAGACGGGAAAGTCGGGTGTCGAAGTCTCGAGGTAGCTGGTTGTTGACTTGGTTCTTGAGTCACTCCCTGATGACAGATCACGACATGACCCTTAGTGATCTTACCTATTTGCTTGATGCTGCTAAATCATCAATGATTTGGAGCATTGGTAAAGCAAATTAGATTGGAAGATCTACTTCCGAAACCTATTTGGATATTGACAATGGTGACATTGGAAGTCCAGAAAAGCTTTCTCTTCCCAATAGAAAGGGATTGGCCATGGTCAAGTCATTTGACCAATGGTAAAGAGAAAGGCTAAGTCTGAGACAATCAAGTGTACCATTTCCAAAAGGTCCATATGTTTCTTTTGCCAAAGGAAGGGACATTGGTTGCGAAGCTACCGAATTCACCTGAAAAGTTCATAAGGATGGTAAAAGTCAAAAAGTTTTACTTTGCTTCAGGTAAAGTCCATTATCTAACTCTATGGAGTCTCTTTCGGAGATTCTTAATACATGATGTAATTTAAATTGCATTTTGATGTTTTGGAAGAACCAAAGGAAACCTAAAGAAAGAGAATGTTGATTCTGATCGCGAAGATGGATTTCGATCGCAAGGTTCGGTGATCAGAATTTTGAGCTGCTACTTAAGAGTTATGATATATTGCTTAGGAATAAACAACAACATGTTTTTCATATGTATTTTCATTGTAAGGATAAAATTTTTCCACAAGTTTTAAAATAAAAGAAAAGGTTTTGATTTTATTTATTTTAAGTATCCTGACAATGGCATTTTTGGAAAAAAAAATTGTTTTTTTCATGTTTCCATTGATAGGCAATATTGGAAAATGGATTTGATTCTTTCATTTGTGGTAGTGTCATAATTTACCAAATAAGGAAAGATTCTCATCAACTAAGTTTCAGTTGGATAGAAACTTGGAATTACGCAAGTTGTATTGCATGATGAGTGAGAATTTTTCATTTTTGGGAAATTAAGACTAATTCCTTGTTCACATGTATGTTTGAGTCAAGTGAAGGACTGAAGGATTGGGTACACTAGGTTGTGCACTGGTCAGGTCCACCACAAAGGTCGATAAGATTATTCGTCATGATTTACTAAAGTTTAGTAAATATGGTTATACTTACAAGTTTAAGTGTAATTCTGAAACATTGGAAAAGTTTCAATGTATGGCAGGACGGATAAGAAGAGTCAAAGTAGGATCACCTATTCGAAGGTCTATTTGATCTTGGTTATATACAGCTTGCATGCACTGCTTGACTATAGGAGGACCCAGTTTAGATCATCAATAACTACAGAATAAATATTTTACTTAATCTCATAAGATTCTTTAGACATTCCCATTCTCGCGCGAACAACCTAGATATAGACATCCACTCCACTACGACCACCAACAGAGAAGTCAATGAGGAATACGAGAGGGTTCATAGAGTGGATTCCGAGAAGGAATTATACGAGGAGGCAAATCTTCCATCAGGAGGTGATGGAGATCTATTGTAAAACCCGAAGAATGATCTACAGTGGATAGGAAAACCATAAGAAAGTTCAGAGGCAACAAATCCCCACAGCTGAATTCAGGATCATCATAACTAGGACAGAAAACCCTTCTCGAGGCACGCAAAGTGGTAGAGCACCATATACGGCATACTAATAATTAACTAATTAACGCGATCTAGTGAGTTAGTGATTACACTGCTCACATTATGTGTTAGGCTTATCGCCTTTATCATATTTACTAGTAACAGTAAACCAGATCCCAGAACTTCATTAAGAGGGTAGTCACTATCAAAAATTCATAAGTCTATGTTGCATAGATCTCTGTTATGAATTGATTCAAGAGTCAGAACATGATGCACTCTCAATTAAGATGACATCGATTCAGATAACACTCGACTTGTAACGATTAGGGACTTACCGTCGTTTCATCTTTTAAACTTTATGGCAGAAAGATGCCACCGAAGAAGTCGAACAAAAACAAAAACAACGCACCACCGCCACCACCTCCTCTGTATGACTCGGTTGTCTTTCAGGCTGCAGTAACAGTCGCAGTGACAGCTGTCATGACTCAAATCAACGCAAGAGGTACCGGTGGATCGGGTAGTGGTTCCAACTGCTTTAACCACGGACACATAAATGAGTGCTCGTACAAAGACTTCATGACTTGTGGACCCAAATCCTTCGATGGGAGTGGAGGAGTCATCGCTCTAATGCAATGGTTCGACAAGACAAAATCGATTTTTGAGTTAGGCGCGTGCCCTGAACGGAGCAAAGTGAAGTTTTCTGCCTGCACCTTCTCTGAGAGAGCCCTTAAATGGTAGAATAGCCATGTCAAGTCATTGACTCTTCCAGTAGCAAACACAATGGGCTGGGAAAATCTAAAGGAGATGATGCTGGAAGAGTACTGCCCGAGGGGTGAAGTACAGAGACTAGAGCAAGAGCTGTGGAATCTTACCATGGCAGGCTCAGACATTGTTGCCTACACCGATAGATTCAACGATTTAGCTGCACTATGCCCTGGGATGGTTACCCCGGAGAGCAAGAAGGTAGAGAGATGCATTTGGGGCCTACCTTCTCCAAGCCAAGGAAACATATTAGCATCGAAACCACTTACGTTTGACAGTGCCAAACGCCTGGCTCGAACATTGGTGGATTGTGGAATCTGCCGAGGTATAATGGACCCCGTTCCTGAGTCAACCAAAGGAGGTAATGATAAACAAAAGTCCGAGAGCGGGAAGAAGAGATAATCAACACAAGAGCCCTTCGAGAGACAACAGAGGGGAACGACCTATGCTGCCACGATCCCAGGCACAACAACACCTGACAGTCTTTATGCTGGAACCCTCCCTAAATGTAATAAGTACAACTTTCATCATACCGGAAGGTGTCAGAAGATGTATTTCAAGAACTGCCTCAAAAGGGGACACACCATCCGTTTCTATTGGGCACCGGCACAACCAATTTCTCAGGTCCCATTTGAGGAAGTAAGTCACGCCTGCTACGAATGTGGTGAAACGGGGCACTACAGGAGAGATTGTCCATTGGCAAGAAACCCTGGTGAAGAAGGAAGAGTGCTGATGATCACTGCAGGAGAGTCTACCCTGGAACCACCTGAGAACAGTGGTACGTTTCCCAACTAAATCCTAACTATAAGAATTTTTTCCTCGTCTAAACAAAGCACATAGTTTATGTAGAAACTAAATACTCTTTCTGGTAACCTATAATGACTTGGTGTAAACATTAGAGCCATATATAATCTAGAACCAATAGACTTAGAGTGCGTGATTCCGCCTTATTTCCTGTTCCTTGTCTGGTTGTGGAATTAGGGCAGAATCACCCAGTCGACTGACTGATCAATCTTAATTATATATGACTTGTAGACACCAAGCGATTATAGAGGGAACGGATAAGGATCATAATATAAAGTATCATTCACTGGAACAATCTTTCAGTTAGTACACACTTAATGTAGTACAAAACATTCACGATAGTAATAACAAGGTCAAAACTCTCCTTACTAACTAATTAACACGTGATCCGACGACATCATCCCGCCTATTCTAACTGAGCCCTCGCTATATTAAACCCATGTGTCACTGAGGAGACCCTTCGCCTTAAACCGACCGAATGACAAAACTCTCTTCACTCATAACGACAAACTAGACGTGAACCTCGAAATTTTATCTCGCTTCAAACCCCGAAGTACTCATGCGAGGAGTACGGTATCCTCCCGTAACCTTCCCTAAGCATTCCCAGCAGACCATTTTAGAGATACCAATAGCACATCAATTCAATTTTAAGCACAGAGGCTAGTGACGGATACGGTTAGCCTATCAATGTTTGGTGTATATACGATGGTGGTATATAATTAAGATTCTACGGACTTAGGATGTGTGTTTCCGCCTTATCTCATGTTCCTTGTCTGGTTGTGGACCTGGGGCAGAGCCACCCGTCCGACCGTCTTATCAATCTTAATTATATAAAGACATGAATCATAACATTCCCGAGCAAGTTACTAGTCTTTTATCAAAAGTCTTTGAACACAATGCCATGCTCTAGCATCGTCGACTCGGTCATGCAAATGCCAAGAACCTCAATTGTCTTGCTAAAAATGATATTGTGCGTGGTCTTCTAGTCAAAGATTTCATAACCTTTGACAAGTGTGTTGCTTGTGCTCAGGGAAAACATCATCGCAAGACACATAAGCCAAAGTTGGTGAACTCAATCAGCAAGGTTCTTCAGTTGTTACATATGGATTTGTCCAGTCCGGTCAACGTTCTCAGCATCAACAAGAATTCGTACTGCATGGTTGTGATTGATGATTACTCATGTTTCACATGGGTCTTCTTCTTATCCAACAAGAGTGGGATTGCTGACTTGATCAAGAAGTTCATTGTAATGATTGAGAATCAGACAAATGAAAGGGTGAAGGCGCTTCGAACTGATAATGGCACAGAGTTCAAGAATGCAGTTCTGGATCACTTTTGTGCAGAAAAGGGTATATTGCATCGATACAGCTCTGTTTGGACATCACAACAAAATGGTGTTGCAGAACGGAGAAATCGTACTCTGATGGACGCTGCAAGGAATATGCTTTGTGATTCCAAACTACCGGTCTTCTTCTGTGATGAAGCGATCAACACAACGTGTTACGTTCAGAACCGAGTTCCGATCAATAAATCTCAGATGAAGACCCCGCACGAAATTCTATACAATCACAAACCATCGGTCGCTCACTTCAGAATCTTTGGATGTCCTTGCACCCTCCTTCATTTGGAATCCAACCCCAAGTTCAACTCAAAGGCCGATGACTGCTACTTTGTGGGATATGCCGCACGCACTGCTTACAAAGTATATAACAAAACCACCAAGAAGATTGTTGAATCTTATGATGTGTGCTGGTTGGAAGAGAATGAGACAGATGCGAGAGTTGGACCTGATTGGTTATTTGATTATGCATCTTTGTTTAAATCCTTTAATGTGTATTCAGAAATTGTTTCAGGTTCCTGCTCTCGTACAAGTGCAGTTGTTGAAGATGAAGAGGAAGAATTTATTTACAGACCACCTCTGGTGACTCCCGAGTCTCCTCAAGTGAATTCTGCTATTCCAAATACCTCATCTTCTTCACTTAATCAAAGAACCTGTTCTGATGCTGATGTTCCTCCCCTTTCGCCTGAAAAAAGAGATATCATGACAAGGGATACTTTCGCTGCTACTCAATCGTTCATGGAGCTTCTCTTTCCTGAACCTATTTCAAACGAATATGTGGCAAGTACCTCTCATGGTCCTAGATCGTTTGAGGCGAGTGATTCAGCGGATGGCAGTTTTATTAACATCAACAACCTGTCTGTCACAATCAATGACATCAGCCATGATATCCCAACTCGAATTCAACGCGATCATCCGATCGACGATGTCATTGGCTCACTAGGAGAAGGCGTTAAAACGAGAAGTTAGAGTGGAGATGTCAACTCATGTCTCTTCTCTTGCTTCATATCTCAGATCGATCCCAAGAGTGTGGAAATGGCATTAAATGAACCTAGCTGGGTTGATGAAATGCACGAAGAGCTAAATCAGTTTGAAAAACTGGGGGTGTGGAAACTGGCTGAGTTACAAAAGGGCAAGAAGTCACTGGATACACGCTGGGTTTTTAGGAACAAGCAAGATGACAGTGGGGTGATTGTGTGAAACAAGGCGCGTCTGGTAGTTCGTGGCTTTCGGCAGATTAAGGGTCTTGACTACACTGAGGTGTATGCTCCTGTGGCTCGCCTGGAAGCTATTCATATCTTCTTGGCTTATGCATCTTACATGGGGTTTACCGTTTACCAAATGAACGTCAAGACCGCCTTTCTATATGGTGTCGTGAAAGAGGAGATTTATGTTGATCAACCCCCTGGGTTTGTCAATCCAAAATTTCCAAATCATGTCTACAAATTAGACAAGGCTTTGTATGGGTTACACCAGGCTCTTCGAGCTTGGTATGTTACCTTGACAAATCATCTGCTCGAGCATGGTTACACCAGGGGAACGATCGATCAGATGCTGTTTAGAAAACATGTGCATAAAGACCTGATTCTTATTCAGATCTATGTGGATGACATCATTTTTGGGTCGACGAGTTCAGAGCTGTGCAAAGAGTTTGAAGAAGTTATGAAGAAAAGATTTGATATGAGCTCCCTCGGTGAAATGACAATGTTTCTGGGATTACAAATTCGTCAAGATTCCTATGGAATCTTGTTGCATCAGGGAAAATATATGGAGGATATGCTTGAGAAGTTCGAGTTCAAAGACTCCAAACCTGCCTCTACTCTCATGGTTGAAAGACCTCTGCTGGACCAGATACAGAAGGAGACTCCGTAAATCAAACCGAATATCGATCGATGATCGGATCTCTTACGTATTTGACTGCTAGCAGACCTGACATTATGTTCGCCATCTGTCAATGCGCTAGATATCAGGCTAATCCTAAACTTTCTCATATGATTGCTGTTAAAAGGATCTTTCGATACCTTAAAGGTAGCCCTAAATTGGGGCTATGGTATCCTAAGACTCCTGAATTTGACTTATATGCTTTCGCTGACATCAACTTTGGAGGGTGTGATTTTGATAGGAAATCGATCTCAGGTGAATGTCAGTTTCTGGGGGAGAGGTTGGTATATTGGCAATGCAAGAAACAGCAAACGATGTCAACTTCAACTGCTGAAGCTGAGTATGTCGCTACATCAGCATGCTGCTCACAGGTGCTCTGGATTCAACACCAATTGTTGGACTATAGTTTGAACTTTCTTCACACCTCCATATTTTGTGATAATGATGCTGCGATTTAAATTGCTAAAAATCCCGTTCATCATTCCAAAACCAAGCACATCGATATCAAAATTCATTTTATCAGAGATTGCTATGAGCGTCAACTTATTCGTTTGGAGTAGATCCACACTGATAATAATGTGGCGGATCCGTTTACCAAACCTTTTAGCAAAGCTCGATTCGATGTGCTTGTGGGCTTTCTTAAAATGATTTGTTTTGAAGACTAATTTTTTTAGCTTAGTTTAAATTTGCACATTTTGTTTTCATTTCTTCTCTCCTATGCACAAATTTAGGGGGAGAAATCAAAAAACAAAAAATTATAAAAACAAAAATAAAAAATATATATAAAAAAATCCAAAAATATGTTCTTATGTTTGTCTTTTGTAGGTAATCATTTGGGAAGTGATATCAAGAGAAAGTGATAACAGGCAGTGTTAACTTGTGTAAAGTACTGAATCTGAATTGTCTAGACTCTGTTCTTAATGCGTTGGTAGGCATGAAGGATTTGACTGGACTTGACAATGTGAACTTAGATAGTTTCGTTTGGACTGACAATACGACGCTCGGGTAGATTGAGCAGTGAGATAAACATGGGAACCTGCGGGATACACTAAAAGACTCATGTACCTAGAATTGTGGTTGAACAGTTCCTTGATGTATGGTCTCATGACCTTAATTTCGGTACTGATAGGGTGACTGGGGGATTCTGATAAAGTAGGTCTATAGGAAATTGTTTTCTTGCTTTCTATCTGTTAGTCATATGTTGCTTCCTCTATGTGATTGGAAGAGATCCGACATGGAATGCAACATATGCAACTCTATCTCTATGCATCTTCTTCTCTATGCTATTCTTTCTATCTGTTAGTCATATGCTGTCTCCTTTGCGTGATTGGAAATGATCCGACCTGGAACACAACATATGCAACATTCTACCTCTCAATCCCTCTATTTCAGTTAGTCATATGTTATCCCTCTCCGTGATTGGAAGAGATCCGACCTGGGTATATAAGATATGCACTTCTATTTCTGACTTCTTTCTTAATGATTATCTACTCACCTAAAGTAAAGAGTTCTTTGGAAGTTCTTGATTACCGAGGTATGTCAGGAAGTGGGGAACACATTCTAGTACATCTAAAATTGAACTACTTAAAAGGTTGTCTGTAGATCTCGCTGCTGAATTTAAGTGGACAACAATATCCTTGGTCGTCGTCAGCTCAATGTCCATTTAGGAATATAGGTGCAAGGTTTTGTCACTTATAATTTGTCCATTTTGTCAATATCTTTCGTGTTTAAGTGGACCACAATACTGGTGATTGACCAGATCTATTCATGAAGGTGAAGGTACTGAAAAACAAGTTAAGGCTGTCTTAAAACTTTGATCCCAAAAATATCAAAATTCGTAATTGTGAAGAGAAATTAGTGCTAGTTTATTTTATTTTTTATTTTTATTTTTATTTTTTTTCTAAAAATTAAAATAAATGGTTTGAATTTAAGTGTTTAGAATTTAAGTTTTTAGAATTTATTTTTTATTTGATTTTATTTTATTTTTAATTTTGTGTCTTCAAAATGTTTTCATTTTTAATTAAAATTGAATTTATCGGGTTTGGACTTACAAAGCTTTTGGTTTACAGCCCAATTGATTATGGGTGTTGGACCGAAAATAGTATAGGGTATATAAGGAGGGATTTTCGGCTGTTAACTCCTTTATTCGAACTTTATCGATTTCGGCCGAAAACTCCCTTTCCTTTTCTCTCTCGAGTTCCTGCTCACTGTCACCGATTCATCATCTGTTTGTTATTTTAATCAGAAATTGATTCACGATTCTTGTAGGTAATGACTTGGCGACAACCATACAATTTTTTCTCACTCGATTCGACTTTGTTTTGCAGGTTTTAGAGACAAAATCATGTTCCCGACGGTGTTCTTCGTCGAAACTGGAATCACAATCGTTTGCGGCTGAAAAGCATGTTTGCGACTGAAAACGCGTTTGCGGCTGAAAATGCGTTTGCGGCCGCAAACTCATATTAAAATGTTTTTAAAATTTAAGTGTAGTATTTTCGGGCAAAAGACCATAATCAACCTTATTTTCAACATGAATAAAATTAAATTGGAGCCAAATCAATCTATATTTGAGAAATTTAATCTTAATTGTTTAAATTTTTTAAAATTTTGTCACTTAGCTCGGATGATGCAGATAAATGGCGGACCTAAAATTCTCGAAAAACCACAACATTGCAGCATGTCTGTCAGATCCTCCAGAAGCACATCAAGAATTTAGGTCCATGGTTCATGGACTTAAAAATTGCAAACTTGCTCATGCTTTCCAATCAAATCCCATTATTTATCAAGATTTAGTAAAGCAATTTTGGGACAAAGCTCCTGTCAACAAAAAGGGAGCGAATGGGGAAGGCACGGTGGAATCTTCAATTCAATGAAAAAGAAATTATCGTGTCCGAACAGATTATTCGAGAAGTGCTTCATATTAAGGATCAGCCTGGTCTTCCAACTGAAATTTTGTGGATCAAATCGAAAAGATCCTCAATAGAATGGGTTATGAAGGAGTCTTCCCTCCTACAATAAAGAAGCTGCTACCTCCATACTGGCGTTTTCTTGCTCATTGCTTTGTTATGTGCATCTCTGGCAGGAAAGTAGGTGTAGATGAAATTTCTTTATTGAATACCGGCGCCATCACTACACTAGTCATGGATCTTGACTTTAATTTTTCAAGATATGTGTTGAATGAAATGAAGAATAATTTACAAAGGAAGAGAAAGGACACATTTTTAATGTACCCAAGGTTCCTCCAGATGATCATCAATGCCAAATATCGTGAATTGAAAGGAAGTGGAGAAACTTTGGATCTGAAGTCTTTGGGTCCTAACACTTTTGTTCTTATGAAGCAGCACTGCAAAGTCTCAAAATTTGTGTTTCAAGGAACGAAGCCCTTAGAAAAGTTTCGCTGTTTTGCTGAAATTGGTGATGATTCAGATTCAGTTAAAGCCTCAGAAAATAAAGATGATGAAGTTGTTATCTCTGATCAAGAATATGACTCCACTCCTCCTGTAGCAATTGTTGCAGAGGAGCATGTTCCGATGATCAATGTTAATGATGATGATGAAGATGATGATGATGAGGATGATGTTGGGATGGATCTAGGGGATAATGCTCTAGGTTTTGATGGTGATAATTTATACTTTGATTTCGAGCCGAATGATGAAGACCTCCGTTCGTTCTTTGATAATGTCGATGATGTTGGAATTTCACCAACGGAGACTTAGGGAGAAACAAATATTCTCAAGATGCCACAGCAAACACCCGATCAGATGGACGACCTTATTGCAAATTTGGTTTCAACTACAAGGATTCCTCCGCAAGCAGTTGCTACTCCAACTATTATTCCATCTGAGAGTAATCCACAAGAGACATAAGCCTCCCAACCTCCACTTAAAAGAAGAAGAGCAGATCCAAGGCCGGGAGTGCTCATTAGGGAACCAGCTCAGCCCGCTCAACAATCTACTGCAACTGTTACCCCAAGCCAACCAACCCATTTCGAAAGCCAAATGATGCATGAGGAGCCCAACATTGTTCGCCCATCTTATGAAGTCGGGAGCTCTTCAGCTCCTGGTGGCTCCTCGACTCCTCAACCTGTGCACGATGTTGCCTCCGAGAGGCTTGCCATGTTCTTAGCTCAACAGGATATTGACCCTGCACCCCGAGGCAAAGGGATATCTATTGGTGCAGGGAGTTCTGGGGGAGTTGATCCATCAATTTCTGAGCTCAAAGCAGAGACTGGAGTTTTAAATCAGAAGATCATTTAGAACGATGTTTTGATAGGAACTCTAGACATTAGAGTGTCTGAACTTGAAAAAGAAAACCATCAAAAATCAAAGCAAATTTCAGATCTGCAGCTCAATCTCGGCGCTCTCTCTGCCGGATACTTCGATCTGAAGAGCAACCTGATAAGTGAATTTGGCGACAAATTCAAAACATCCAGTGGTGAGACAATTGAGGCTGAGACATCCCATGGTGCCCATGCACAAACACCTCAAATTTCTCAAGATATTTCTCAACCTGTCTGGACAACTCGTATAGTTGATCGATTCGACAAAGCACCTACTCAAGCCAATCCAAGAGCAATTCTAAAGAAAGCTCAGAAACAAGCCAAGTCTCAAGGCAAAAGAGGATTGCTTTTCATGAAAAATTCTGAGCTCGGCCTCAACTAAGCGTTTCTGAGCTCGGGCAATGGTGATTCAAAACCAAATACAGAGACCAGTCGGGTATTATGGTGTGGGGATTTCACGAAGGATTAAATATATGGGTGGTCAAGAGGAAGAGTGTAAACGTGGAGTACTATGCTCATCTAAATGACTTTAGTTCTTGGACTAAACTTGATCTTACAGAACTATCTGAAGCTCCTTTCCACAGTCCTTCAGGTGATCCTCGCGGAACAAAGTTCAAATTCTTCCTGGAGAATCAAGTCAAGAGAATGTTTTACGTAATGAAGACTGCTGATTCTATTGTGAAGAGATTCAAAGGAGTAGTTGATCCCAGCACCAATCGAACCTTTAAAAATGTGATGTGGCCTCCTACTCAACAGATGGAACAAATTTCTATTGTTCAACGGTTTCCTGATGGGCATCTGAACGATATGGAAATATTGGATTATTGACGAGGCCACAGCCTCTGCTGTTATCAAATTCCCGACCGGTACAATCCGCCTCGTTGAAGCAAAGGATCTCCTACAATTTGGTGAGCGTGATATCCGTACGTTCGCACAAAATCAAATTGTGGTAAAAAATGAGCTCATGGAGGTTGCAGCTAAAGAATTTACGAACATGGTTGCTGAAATTATCAACAAACGCATGTGGGATGGTGCCATGGGAAAATCAGATGTGCTTATAGTAGACAAGGATTGAATTCATGCTAGCCTCAAACCAAGGGGGAGACTGTTAGGACTTGTTTTATTGGTTTGAGCTAGGCATTTATGTTTTGTAGGCTTTGTTACACTTTGCATAGGCATTTTGTGGGTTTTCGGTTAGGTGGACCGAAAACGTCCCGTTTTCGGTCCATGTGGTGTTTACGGCTGCAAACTAGTTTGCTGTTACTATTTACTATAAATAGTGTTAGTAGTTTGTCAGTTGTCAGTATTAGTTTGCGGTCAAGTGTGTGTAGTGTCCATTGTACCAGACGTTTTCGGTTATATATAAAACGTGTGCAATTTGGATCCATTCTGTTTTCTACTCATTCTTGTGCTTGATCATTTTGGTCTATTTATTTGTTGATCACTAGTTGGTTCCAGATTTGGGGACTTACACACTAGTACTTGGTTAGGGTTTAGACCATGCTAGGTCTAAAATTTGGAGTTCTGAGATCATCCCCCCGTTAGAGGGAATTCTGTACCAAAATTCGAATTCTGAATGGTTACTCGGAACTAGGAAAGGAGGTGGGTACTTTGGTTCTATATGATCTTCTTGTTCTCTAGTGAATTCAGATCCTCGCTTGACGTTCCAGTGGATCTTCACTGTTGGGTCTGTTGTTCTGATCGGTAGAAAGTGTGTGGGCTTGACTTTCTCGTCTATGTTCATTCTAATGATAGTATGTACGCTCGTAGTCCTGGACAACCTTTTGTCCTGAAGTTCATGGTAGGACTCATACCTGGTTCATCTATCATCGTCCCATGTATACAAGTCGTATATAATTAAGATTGACAAAATGGTCGGATGGGTGACTCTGCCCCAAGTCCATAACCAGACAAGGAACAGGAGAAAGGGCAGAAACACACATCCTAAGTCCTTAAAATCTTAATTATATACCACCCTCGCGTATACACTATATAATTATAGGTTAACCATATTTTTCCCTAGCCTCTGTGCTTGAACTTGACTTGCTGCATATGTGGTATTCCTAAAAGGTCTGTTGGGAATTCATCCGGAAGGTTACAGAAGGTGTGGTACTCCTCGCATGAGTAGTTCGGAGGTTTGAAACGAGAGACAATTCTGAGGTCAGTGTTGGGTTTGTCGTTAAGAGTGACATCAGTTTCGTTAGTCGGTCAATTAAAGTGAAGGGTCGTTCGGTAATACGCGTGATTGGTATGGTGAGGACCAAGCCAATCCAGGTTGGATGATGTCGTCAGAACTTCTTATTGACACATGTGTTAAGTTGGTTCGGAAGGAGTGTTTGCTAGAGCGATAGTGCATCCTATGTGTACGTTTCTAGTGCTTTCAATTTTACCCTTGTTATTACTACTGCGAGCATTTTGTACCGCATTAAGTGAGTACTAACAATATGAGAGTTTCTGATAATTGAAAAAGATGAATTTTTATAATATAATCCCTACCAGGTCCTTCTATAATTGCTTGGTGTATACAAGTCATGTATAATTAAAATTGGAAAGACAGTCGACTGAGTGACTCTGCCCTAAATCCACAACCAGACAAGGAACAAGAAATAAGGCAAAACCACTCACTCTAAGTCTACAAATCTTAATTATAAATGACCCTAATATATACACTGAGCCATCATAGCTCACCTGCAAGGATCCTTAGTTTTTATATGAATGATGTGTTTTGTTTGGACGAGGAAGCAGTTTACGGTTAAGATCTAGTTGGTAACAATTTTCACAAAAATTTATTTATTTTTAAAATATTTTTATTTGGAAAATGTACTGTTGTTCTCAGGTGGTTCAGGGATAGTCTCTCCTGCGGTGATCATCTGCATTCTTCCATCTTCGCCATGGTTTCTGGTCAATGGACAATCTCTCCTGTAGTGTCCTGTTTCGCCACACTCATAACAGGTCTGGCTTACTCCATCGTATGGGACCTAAGAGATTGGTCGTGCCGGTTCCCTGCAGAAACAGATAGTGTGTCCCCTCCTGAGGCAATTATTGCAATACATCTTCTGGCACACTCCAGTATGATAGAGGTTTGCACTTATTACATTTCGGGAGGGTTCCAGCATATCGACTGCCAGGTGCTGGAGTGGCTAGTGTCGTGGCAGCATTAACTACACCCATCTCTTGTCTATTTAAGGGCTCTTGTGTTGACTGTCTTTTTGTCACACCCCCAAACTAGAAGGGCGGAAACGTTCGGGGGCAGAGGTCGTCATGTTCAGTATCATAAAAATGCACAATAGTAAAACAAGCAACAACATCATCCATTGCATTAATAATATAATATAATACAAGTGTGTTCTGTGTAAATTTGAAAGACACCAAAATATGAATCAAAATAAAAGACGAGTCTTGAACATGCTCCGTCTTCTCAAAACCTGGTCATCGGTACCTGTCTACTGGTGACCTGAGAATACAAGTTATTTTGAAAGAATAGATCAGCATTTAAGCTGGTGAGTTCATAAGTATTTTAGTGTCAAATGTTTGCATAAGTTTGATGAAAAGTTTGTAAGTGTTTTGATGTCAATGTTTGTAAGTGTTTGATGTAAATGTTTGTATACTTCCTAGAAAATCCTATATTTTCTACTAAATTGGAAGGTAGTCTTCTACCAAGACCCGACATGTTTTGTATATTTGTTCTTCTGTAAAAATGAGTGTTTTCCCAAGTATATGACTATCATTACCAGAAAATAGTTTACATTACGTTTTATATGAGAAGATCACTATATGAATGTAATGGGAAATGAAGATGTATAGTAATATTGTATAAAGTAACTACATATGTATTAACTACCTTAAAACCAACTTGTTTAATTAAGGTAAAATGTGATGAGGTTATAACCATGCTTGATTTACCAATATAAAACACGACGTTCCAAAGACATCGAAATGGTATGACATTTGTCACCCGTAGAGCTGGAGGTCCCGCTGTAGCTAGCAGCAAGGTGTAGGATGGTCAATCCCGTATAGATCTATACACAAACTGACACTCTCCCTCCAGGAGAATCTGGTTACAAAACGTGACACAGCAGTATATTTCCATTCCATGAAGTAGTGGCTCACATTAATGTTATCTTGTTCTTGTATTAGTATGTATGTTCCTTCTGTTCTAGTGTATAGTATGTTCCTTATGTTCTAGTGTATAGTATGTTCCTTCTGTTCTAGTGTATATTATGTTCCTTCTGTTCTAGTGTATAGTATGTTTGAACTGACTCGTGTATGAACTGACTCATGTAAGCACTGATTTACGTAAGTTTCATTGTTCTAGAAATAGTAAGTAGTAATCCTCTAAATTATACCTATTATAGTTTACTAGTAAGCTTTGTAATTAAATGACTGATCATGTTTGTACACCTTTGCTACCCAAAGGTATTGAACTGATTGGAAGTACTTTTATATCTACATACATATACATAATATATATCTAAGATTTAAACGACATTTGGCCAAACAACCAATACCCTAAGTCCACATCCAAACAAGGAAAAGGAAATAAAGCGAATTATCAGTCCTAAACCCTTTAAACCTTTTTTATATAACTATATCTATATTGACATGATTTTGACAATATATAAGTTTAAAAGAGTTTTGTAAAACATTTAAAGAGTTTATCATATAAAGAGAGTTTTAACCATTTGAATGATTATTGATGACTTGATGTCAGTTTATAAAAGGATTTGAAACAGTTTGTTTGGTAACACAGTTTTGAAGTATAAGGAATCTCTTGGTTTAATAGTTATAAATCACATGTGATTGATTATACAACTATATTGTTTTCTACTTATATTCCCCCCATTAAGCATATAATGACACATATATGTATATAATTAGTGTATATAACAACTAATCATTTAAGGGAACAACCTTAGGTAATAGGAAACACTTGAAATGAAGAGTTACAATCACATATGATTGTATGAAAGGAGTTCACGGCCACACAAGGAAGTGGTCACGGTCGTAGGAGAGTTCACGACCAAGAACAATTGAAGTGTTCACGGCCCAAGCTTGGTCTTAGAAGGGTTTACGGTCATATCAAGACCTTATGAAGGGTTCACGGTTACCATGATCCTATGAAGGGTTCACGGCCTAATGAAGGGTTCACGGGCATGAACTCTTGAAGAATCATGCTTAAAGGGTGTTTGTTTCATGGGGATTCAAGAGCTTCTAATGGATAACAAGTATATGGAAAAGATACTTACTTAATGGAAGTCTTGAAGGTGTTCACGGACCAAGAACAAGTGTGTGTTCTTGGTGTTCTTGGTGAAAAGATGAAGTCTTGAAGATTTTGAAGGAAAAGTGATGAATTCAAGGATGTGATTCATAGGATTGATATGATCAAGAAGATTATCTAGTAAAGGGATGAATAACTTACGTTTTTGAAGAGAAAAGATGGTTTACCTTGATGATACTTGAGAGAGGTTGAGTGTTCTTGGATGAAAGATGTGAGAAATGAAGAAAAGTGAAGGAAATCTTCATGTGTAGAGAGGGGTTTACGGCCAAGCATGGGTTTACGGCCATGAACCTAGTTTGGGCCGTAAACATCCCTTGATGAATGTTCTTGGCTCAATTTGAAATTTATATCATTACTCACACTTCATAGCATTAAGTCCTAAGTGTACAAGGGTTAAAAACTCTTAGAATAACCCTTAGCAAGGCTAAAAGGTAACATATACAAGTGTAACTTTTGATTGCATTGATTGACTTTACAAGATAGAAATTTCGGGTTGTCACATCATCCCCCTACTAAAGGGAATTTCGTTCCGAAATTAGAGTTTAAGCAAATACAGATAGACTAAGGAAAAAGATGAGGATATTTAAGTTTCATTTGATCCTCGCGCTCCCAAGTGAATTCAGGTCCCCGCTTGGCATTCCAGCGAACCTTCACTATCAGGATACGACTTTGCTTCGTTTGCTTGACCTCTCGGTCCATGATCTCTACTGGTTCTTCCACGAAGTTGAGGCTTTCATTGAACTCGATTTCATCGAGTGGGATAACAAGAGTCTCATCAGATAGACACTTTTTCAGGTTCGAAACGTAGAAAGTAGGGTGTACGTTACTAAGTTCATGAGGTAGTTTGAGTTTGTAAGCTACAGGGCCGATTCTAGCGAGAATCTCAAAAGGCCCTATGTACCTTGGATTTAGCTTCCCACGCTTTCCGCAGCGTATCAAGCCCTTCCAGGGTGAGACATTCAATAGAACACGGTCACCAACCTGGAATTCCAAAGGTTTCCTTCTCTTGTCAGCATAGCTTTTCTGTCGGTCTCTAGAGGCTTTCAATCGTTCATGAATTTGAACGATCTTCTCTGTCGTTTCCCGAATGATTTCCGGACTCGTGAGAGTGCTGTCAGGAACTCGTTCTTTAGCTACCTGTGTGTCACCTACCTCAGCCCAACACAGAGGGGATCTACAGTTCCGGCCATAGAGGGCTTCAAATGGAGTTGCCTTTATGCTTTTGTGATAACTGTTATTGTAAGAGAACTCAACAAGGGGTAAATGAGTATCCCATGCCTTTCTAAAATCTATCACACATGCTCGCAACATATATCTTACAGATTTTGAATAATCCTCTCACTTTGTCCATCGGTTTGCGGATGGTAGGCTGTGCTCATGTCCAGCCTAGTTCCTAGGGAACTTTGTAGCAACTGCCAGAATCTTGAAGTGAGTCTACTATCTCTATCAAAGATAATGGATATGGGAACACCATGCAGTCGTACAATCTACCTAATGTAGGTTCTTATTAGTTTCTCCATCTTGTCGGTTTCTCTGATAGGCAGGAAAGTGTGCGGACTTTGTTAACATGTCTACGATCACCCAAATGGTATCGAGACCAACCGTTGTCTTGGGCAACTTGGTTATGAAGTCCATTGTGATCCGCTCCCACTTCTATTCAGGTATTTCCGGTTGTTGTAGTAAACCTGAGGGTTTCTGGTATTCGACCTTAACCTTAGCGCAAGTAAGACACTTACTCACGAAGGTAGCAATCTCTGCTTTCATGTTAGGCCACCAGTATAACTTTTTGAGATCCAGATACATGTTATCTGAACCTGTGTGGACGGAATATTGAGTATTGTGCACTGCAGTTATGACCAAGTCTCTGAAACCACCATGCCTCGGTGTCCAGAACCGATCCATGAGATACAAGGCTCCGCCACCCTTGACTTCCAAGTTCTTATCCATCCCTCTAAGGGATTCACCCACCACATTTTCGGGATTCAAGGCTTCTAGCTGAGCCTCCTTAAATTGTGTGGACAGGTATGAATGGATAGTCTTAGTCAATGATTTGACTCTAGGACTAGAGTATTCCTTCCGACTTAGGGCGGCGACTACTACGTTGGCTTTACCGGGATAATAACGAATTTCGCATTCGTAGTCATTGAGTAGCTCGACCCACCGTCGTTGTCTCATGTTGAGCTCCTTCTGGTCGAATATATGTTGAAGGCTTTTGTGGTATGTAAAGATAGTGCTTTTTGTTCCATACAGGTAGTGTCTCCAGATCTTCAGAGCAAATACCACTGCTCCAAACTCAAGATCATGTGTGGTTTAGTTGACTTCGTGCGTCTTTAGCTGTCTTGAGGCATATGCGATGACCTTTCCTCGTTGCATAAGAACACAGTCGAGCCCTTGGTTGGATGCATCACAATAAACCATGAAGTCTTCTATCCCTTCTCGGAGGAAAAGTATCGGTGCGCTGCATAAGGCTCGCTTCAGAGTTTGGAACGCCTTCCCTTATTTCTCTTCCCAGTCAAAGGTCACACCTTTATGGGTCAATGTAGTAAGCGGTTTCGCAATCCAAGAGAAGTTCTGAATAAACCTACGATAGTAGCCAACGAGGCCTAGAAATTGCCGAATTTCTGTAGGCGTCTTCGGTGCTGACCAGTTCTCAATGGCCTTTATTTTGGAAGGGTCCACGTGAATTCCCTCTTCGCTACCACGTTACCCAAGAATTCGACTCTTCGAATCCGAAATTTGCACATAGAGAACTTCGCATAAAGCTTCTCTGCTCGTAGGGTTTCTAAGATCTGACGTACGTGTTGACTATGTTCCTCCTTACTACGAAAGTAGATAAGTATGTCGTCGATGAATACAATAACGAACTGATCTAAGTAAGGACGGCGCACCCGGTTCATTAAGTCCATGAACACTGCGGGTGCATTGGTTAATCCAAAAGGCATGACTACAAACTCGTAGTGACCATAATGAGTTCGGAAGGCTGTCTTGGGAACATCTTCCTCTAAAACTCCTAACTGGTGATACCCCGATCTCAGATCAATCTTTGAAAAGTAATTCGCCCCTTGCAGTTGGTCGAACAAGTCGTCTATGCGCGGTAGAGGGTATCAGTTCTTGACGGTTAGTTTGTTTAGTTCTCTGTAGTCGATGCACATACAGAACGATCCGTCTTTCTTCTTGACAAACAAGACCGGTGCTCCCCAAGGTAAGAAGCTTGGTCTAATAAAGCCCTTGCTAAGCAGTTCGTTCAGTTGATCGGACAGCTCCTGCATCTCGGCTGGTGCTAGACGATAAGGCGATTTGGCTACTGGGGTAGCCCCTGGAACTAATTCGATTCTGAACTCGACTTGACGTTGTGGAGGTAATCCTGGTAGTTCTTCTGGAAAGATGTTGGGAAATTTGCGTACTTCTGGGATGTTCTTTATTTATTTCGCCTCTTGACTCACATCAACTACATGAGCAAGGAATGCATGACATTCTTTTCGTAAATATTTCTGGGCTTGTATAGTCGAGATGATACGAAGGTTCGTGCCTGGTTTTTCGCCATAGATAACTAGGGTTTCGTTAGACGGTAGATTAAGATGAACGACCTTCTCATAACACATGATGTCAGCACGATGAAGACTCAACCAATCCATGTCGATAATGACGTCGAAACTTTTAATTGAGACAGGCATGAGGTCGATTGAAAATAAATGGCTATCTAGAGATAGAGTACAACCTATGTATATGTAGCTAGTGCTCTCAGTTTTTCCGTTAGCCTTTTCTACAGTGAATGGTTCTTTAAGTGCTTGTGGTTTTTGTTTAAGTAAGTGTGCAAGTTTTTGGTTCACGAAACTCCTTTCTGCTCCACTATCAAATAGTATGCATGCATAAGAGTTGTAGAGGAGAAATGTACCAGTGACAACTGTAGGGTCTGCTACCATTTCCTCGTGGCCTATAGCCAAAACTCTTCCCACTCCGCCCGTGTTCCCTACCTTTGGGCAGTTCCTTTTGAAGTGACCCACCTCGCCACATCCGTAGCAAGCCTGGCCCACACCAACGTCGGGGATCTTGGTGATTGGCCTAGCCGGAGATTTGTAGAAACGGGCAGTGTGCCCCTTCCTGTTGCAGTTAGTGCACTGCATTTCCCGACAGGGTCCGTTGTGGTGGAAGTCGCACTTGTTGCACTTGGGCAAGCTTCCCGCATATTGTTTCATCGGCGCAGTGGTAGCAGGTGCTATCGCGGCATGAACAAACACGACTTGCTGCTTCTTGGCAGAGTTCTACGTCGCATTGTTCTTCTTCTTGTTGTCCAAAAACTTCTGCTTGTTGTCGGTGGTTTTGGATAGTTCTGGGATGGTAAGGGTTGTTGTTGTCGGTGTGCAGACTCTGTAATCGATGAGCCGTTGTGCCAATCGCTTGGCACTGTCGAAGGTAGTAGGGTTTGAAGCTAAGCATTCCCCTGGAATGTACCAGCCCCCAAATATACCTCTCAACCTTCTTTCCCTCAGTAGGGACCATTCCTGGACATAGATCCACCAGATCACTAAACCTGGCAGTGTAGGCTACGATGTCGGAGCCCTTCATGGTTAGGCTCCAGAGTTCTTGTTTAAGTTTCTGAACCTCGCCCCTCGGGCAGTATTCCTCAATCATAAGCTCCTTCAGTGCTTCCCAGCCCATTGCATTAGCCACTATCAGAGTTAGTGACTTGACATGGCTATTCCACCATGTTAGGGCTCTATCCGAGAAGGTGCAGGCAGCAAATTTTACTTTGCTTCCTTCCAGACAGGAGTAGATCTCGAAGATCGACTCAGTCTTTTCGAACCATTGCAAGAGAGCAATGATCCCGCCGCTGCCATTGAAGGCTCTGGGTTTGCAGTTGGTGAAGTCTTTGTACGAACATTCCCTAGGGTGCCCGTGACTGCCACCTTGAGTGGAGTTTACAGTCATCCCACCTCCGCTAGAACCGGTGGTGTTGAATTGAGCTAGGGCTGCCGTAACAGCCGCAGCCACTGCAGCTTGGATAGCTGCTGGATCGTATTGTGGAGGAGGTAGTGGTGGTTGAATTGGAGTTATCGGAGGCTTATGTCTCACTGATCGACATGGAGGCATCTTTCAACTAAAATTTTACAAAGATTAAGATATTGGTAAGCATTCAATAGTGAGAATAATGAGAGTGATCCATGGACTAAATCACCATAGCCCAACAAACAGATGAGAGTATGATTGTAATGTAGATCTAACAATAGGAGGATGAAAGCATTTGGATAAAGATTTTCCATGAGATTAGATGTCTGTCAATATCACTGCCATTAAAGATGTAACAAATTTGGGAAAATGACCTTGGAGTAGGTCTTACATCAAACTAGAAATGAGAAAATTTTGACAACACTAAGACCTAACAGACTGAAAGTTCAAGGTCTTAACATAAGTAGGAAATTTATACTAGAGTCTATACATAGACCTAATTTATATCCAAAAGAGAGAGTAGAGTAGACTCTACTCGTGAGGGGAGTTGTTCTGGTTTGTACTTGACTCAGCCCTGGACTCAGCCAGATGTTATTCCGTTTCCTATACACGCCTTTGCATAACCACTTGGTTCTGACGGACATCCCTAACTTCAGATTGGCGGGCATTAAGCTCTACCTATAGGGCATCAATACGAGTCCTTTCTAAGTTCTGGTCATCGGTCAGATGACGAAGACGAACTGTGTTGACTCTGGAGTTTGCACGGATCTCCTTGACTTGGTCGAAGTTTTCTCTTCCCAGCTCTGCATTGCGAGCAACACGTCGCACCAAGATAGGAAGGACTCTGTCTGCAGAGCCTCCCTCATTTAGTTTGTAGTAGCTTCGGTTGCCATTGTAGGGAGGTGGTTGTCCCTGTTCGTTGCTCCACCTTCCCAAGTTCACCGCCCACAGAGGCGTCAAGCCTTGAAGAGCCGGACGAGGGTTAGGATTTTCAGCAACTTAGGGTGGATTATAGACCTCGGGGTCTGAGTTGGAGTCTTCATGATCATCCTCGTTCTCCTCATCAGAATTCTCCTCGGGGCCTCCTTCTGCTGGGACCACCGGGTTCTCTTCTTCAGGCTCTGCATCAAGCCATCCACCGTTCCCTTGATTGGGAAAGTACGGGTCGCCAGGGAGATGGAATCCAGCCATGTTATCTAAGCGAGAAAAGGTATGTAAGAAACATATAATAAATGTACTACTATAGCTAATTATAAGATGATCCTTACCAGTTACTTCAATACTCGTGTAGTGCATACCAGTCATATGTAACCAAAACAGAATAGACCTTCGAATAAGTGACCCTAACTCTAAGTCCACAACCAAACAAGGAACAGGAGGTAAAGCAAAGATCACAGATTCTAAGTCTATGACACCTTAGTCACATATAACCTTAGCGTATCCAGTCAGCAACTACTGACCTACTAATAAAGACCTTTAAGTTTTCACACAAGTAATTATAGTATCACAAAATACTCCTATAATATTTTAAGTGTTTGTTATGTTCTAAAGTTTTCATTGTAGTAGTGTTGGTAAGTTTTTAGACTTGCTGCGACACCACAACCATTCCTAGGAACATGCTAATCACTTCTTGGAAAGATATAGTTGATCAGGCTATATCACTCCCAGATCTGATCATATGTCCCCAAGCCTACTTGTGCTGTCCAACAATTGCAATACTTTTGTTTTGTTCTAGTATGACACTGATCCTAGTATGAATGCTTGTATGTATACTTTTAGTAAAATATTTAATTATTATTTTAAAAGTATAACTCTTGGTCAGAGTGTTTTAATCCCAATGTGTTTATAGTTGTATATCTTTTATGGGTTGATATACTCAATTCACTATAAACAAAGCTCTGCTACCAATCTGTCACACCCCCAAACCAGAACGGCGGAAACGTTCGGGGGCAGAGGACGTCATGTTCAGTATCATAACATTGCACAATAGTAAAACAAGCAACAACATCATCCATTGAATTAATAATATAATTTAATAATAGTGTGTTCTGTGTAAATTTGAAAGACACCTAAATATGAATCAAAATAAAAGACGAGTCTTGAACATGCTCCGTTTTTTCAAAATCTGGTCATCGGTACCTGTCTACTGGTGACCTGAGAATACAAGTTATTTTGAAAGAGTAGATCAGCATTTAAGCTGGTGAGTTCATAAGTATTTTAGTGTCAAATGTTTGCATAAGTTTGATGAAAAGTTTATAAGTGTTTTGATGTCAATGTTTGTAAGTGTTTGATGTAAATGTTTGAATACTCCTTAGAAAATCCTATATTTTCTACTAAATTGGAAATTAGTCTTCTATCAGGACCCTACATGTTTTGTATGTTTGTTCTTCTGTAAAAATGAGTGTTTTCCCAAGTACATGACTATCATTACCAGAAAATAGTTTACATTACCTTTTATGTGAGAAGATCACTATATGAATGTAATGGGAAATGAAGATGTATAGTAGTATTGTATAAAGTTACTACAGATGTACTAACTACCTTAAAACCAACTTGTTTAATTAAGGTAAAATGTGATGAGGTTATAACCATGCTTGATTTACCAGTATAAAACATGACGTTCCAAAGACATCGAAATGGTATGACATTTGTCATCCGTAGACCTGCAGGTCCCACTGTAGCTAGCAGCAAGGTGTAGGATGGTCAATCCCGTATAGATCTATACACAAACTCACGCTCTCCCTCCATGAGACTCTGGCTACAAAACATGACACAGCAGTATATTGCCATGCCATGAAGTAGTGGCTCACATTAATGTTATCTTGTTCTTGTATTAGTATGTATGTTCCTTCTGTTCTAGTGTATAGTATGTTACTTCTGTTCTAGTGTATAGTATGTTCCTTCTGTTCTAGTGTATAGTATGTTTGAACTAACTCATGTATAAACTGACTCATGTAAGCACTGATTTATGTAAGTTTCATTGTTCTAGAAATAGTAAGTAGTAATCCTCTAAACTATACCTATTATAGTTTACTAGTAAGCTCTGTAATTAAATGACTGATCATGTTTGTACACCTTTTCTACCCAAAGGTATTGAACTGATTGGAAGTACTTTTATATCTACATACATATACATAATATATATCTAAGATTTAAACGACATTCGGCCAAACAACCAATACCCTAAGTCCACATCCAAACAAGGAAAAGGAAATAAAGCAAATTATCAGTCCTAAGCCCTTTAAGCCTTATTTATATAACTATATCTATATAGACATGAGTTTGACAATATATAAGTTTAAAATAGTTTTGTAAAACATTTAAAGAGTTTATCATATAAAAAGAGTTTTAACCATTTGAATGATTATTGATGACTTGATGTCAGTTTATAAAAGGATTTGAAATAGTTTGTTTGGTAACACAGTTTTGAAGTATAAGGAATCTCTTGGTTTGATAGTTATAAATCACATGTGATTGATTATACAACTATATTGTTTTCTACTTGTATTCCCCCCATAAAATCATTTAAAATCATTAAAAGGTCAATTTAGGGGTATGAACTCACCTATAGTGAGTGATTCGAATAAAAGATCGATATAGGATGCTAAGTATGCCAAGTGAAGTCTCGAGCACAAACGGATCCTATTAAGTGTTCACGACCACTAATCATTTAAGGGAACAACCTTAGGTACTAGGAAACACTTGAAATGAAGAGTTACAATCACATATGATTGTATGAAAGGAGTTTACGGCCACACAATGAAGTGTTCACGGCCTTAGGAGAGTTCACGGCCAAGAACACTTGAAGTGTTCACGGCCCAAGCTTGGTCTAAGAAGGGCTTACGGCCATATCAAGACCTTATGAATGGTTCACGACCACCATGATCCTATGAAGGGTTCACGGCCCAATGAAGGGTTCACAGTCGTGAGCTCTTGAAGAATCATGCTTAAATGGTGTTTGTTTCATGGGGATTCAAGAGCTTCAAATGGATAACAAGTATATGGAAAAGATACTTACTTAATGGAAGTCTTGAAGGTGTTCACGGCCCAAGAACAAATGTGTGTTCTTGGTGAAAAGATGAATACTTGAAGATCTTGAAGGAAAAGTGATGAATTCAAGGATGTGATTCATAGGATTCATATGATAAAGAAGATTAACTAGTAAAGGGATGAATCACTTACGTTTTTGAAGAGAAAAAATGGTTTCCCTTGATGATACTTGAGAGAGTTTGAGTGTTCTTGGATGGAAGATGTGAGAAATGAAGAAAAAGTGAAGGAAATCTTCATGTGTACAGAGGGGTTTACGGCCAAGCATGGGTTCACGGCCGTGAACCTAGTTTGGGTCGTAAACATCCCTTGATGAATGTTCTTGGCTCAATTTGAAATTAATAGATTCATTACTCACACTTCATAGCATTAAGTCCTAAGTGTACAAGGCTTAAAAACTCTTAGAATAACCCTTAGCAAGGCTAAAAGGTAACATATACAAGTCTAACTTTTGATTGCATTGATTGACTTTAGAAGATAGAAATTTCGAGTTGTCACACTTTTCTTCTTGCTCCCAGATTTTTGTGTATCAACCCACCCTTTGGTTGACTCAGGAACGGGGGTCATTATGCCTTGGCGGACTCCATGGTCCACCAGTGTTCGATCCAGACGTTTGGCACTGTCGAACGTAAGGGGTTTCGATGCTATCACGTTTCCTTGGATTGGAGGAGGTAGTCCCCAAATGTATATCTCTACCTTCCTGCTCTCCGGGGTAACCATCCCAGGGCATAGTGCGGCTAAATCGCTGAATCTATCGGTGTAGGCTACTATGTCCGAGCCTGCCATGGTGAGGTTCCACAGCTCTTGCTCTAGCTTTTGTATCTCGCCCCTCGGGCAGTACTCTTCCAACATCATCTCTTTTAATTTCTCCTAGCCCATTACGTTTTCCACTGGTAGGGTCAGTGACTTGACATGGCTATTCCACCATGTCAAGGCTTTGTCAGAGAGGGTGCAGGCAGCAAACTTCACTTTGCTCCATTTTGGGCACGCGCATATCTCAAAAAGTGACTCCGTTTTCTCGAACCATCGCATTAAGGTGATGACTCCCCCACTTCCATCGAATGATTTGGGTATATAATTCATGAAGTCTTTGTACAAACACTCTCTTTTGTGTCTGTAACTTTCCCCGTGGTTAGAGTTGTTAGTACCACAATTCGGTCCGCTAGCACCACTTGCGTGGATTTGAGTCATGGCAGCTATCACTACGGTTGTTACTGCAACCTAAAAGACAACCGAATCATACTGTGGAGGTGGTGGCAGTGGTGCATTGTTTTTTTTCTATTCGACTTCTTTGGTGGCATCTTTCTGGCATAAGGTTTAAAAGATGAAACGAGGGTAAGTCTTTAGTGGTGGTTACAAGTCGAGTGCTATTTTGAATCGAAGTTATCTTAGTTCTGAGTGTATCATGTTCTGACTTTTGAAAACAATTCATAACAGAGGTCTATGCATAATAGACTTATGAATTTTTGATAGTAATCCCTTTTAAGTGAAATCCTATGATCTGGTTTACTGTTACTAGTTGTTAGTGAAGTGGCGATAAGCCTAACGCATAAAGTGATTAGTGTAATCACTAACTCACTAGGTTATCTTATTTGGTTAATTATTAGGGTAACGCATAAGGTTCCCTACCACCTCACACGCCTCGTGAGTGGTTTCCTCTATTCTTTGTCCTAGTTATGATTTCCTTGGTTTCAGCTGTGGGAATTTGTTGTCTCTGGACTTTCCTATGGTGTTCTTGTTCTCCGTAGGTGTGTCGAATCCTTGATATGTCATGCTTCGAGTTTTATCACTGATCTCCATCACTTCATGATGGAAAGTCTGACTCTTCGTATGATTCCTTCTCGGAATCCTACTTGTGAATCCTTTCTTGTTCTTCCTTGTTTCTTTCGTGGACTGTTGTAGTGGAGTGGCGATATCTATTTAGGTTGTTCGTGCGAGAATGGGAATGTCTAAAGAATCTTATGAGATTAAGTAAAACATTTCTTTTGATGTTTTTGGTGATCCAAACTGGGTCCTCCTATAACCACGCAGTGCATGCAAGTTGTATATAACCAATATCAAATAGACCATCGAGTAAGTGATCTTACTCCAAAACCACAACCAAACAAGGAATAGGTAGTAGAGCGAAGATCAGTAATTCTAAGTCTATAAGATCAAATAGACCTTCGAATAAGTGATCCTACTCCACAACCAAATTGGGTCCTCCTATAACCACACAGTGCATGTATTTGTCACACCCCCAAACCGGAATGGCGAAAACGTTCGGGGGTGGAGGACATCATGTATAGTATCAAAACAATTGAATAATAATAATCAAAGCAACAATAGCCATTGTATTGATACTAAAATGTTTACATTGTATTCGAATCATATATGGTTGACTCCAAAAGTAATAACAAAGTAAAGACTTGAAGCTACTACGCTCCGTCTTCTAGGAACCCGTGCGTGTACCTGTCTACTAGTGTCCTAAGAATACAAGAGGTTTTGAAAGAGTGTCAACTTTAAAGTTGGTGAGTTCATAAGCGTTTTGTTTTAGGAAACAGGTTCTTTGTTCTTTGTAAAACTTGATGTGTTTCTCCATAAAATCCTTCTACGAGTACTTGGTGTATAGAAGTCATATACAATCCAGATCGAACAGACAATCGACTGTGTGGTTCTGCCCCAGGCCCACTACCAAACAAGGAACAGGAAATGAGGAGGAATCCACACATCCCACTGTCTGTCGGATCCTCATGTATATAACACTGACGTATTCACTAGGTACTTACAGAGTTAAATGTATTAGTCCTTTAAGATGTGATGAATGTGTTCCTTAAGAAAATCCTATATTTTCTTTGTAAGAATATGATAATACCAGTTCCTTCTATGACCGGTTAGTTTATACTAACTATATATAAACCAAGATCGAACGGACAGTTGATTGTGTGGATCTGCCCTAAACCCACAGCCAAACAAGGAACAGGAAATGAGGCGGAAACCACACATTCCACTGTCTATCAGATATTCTTCATACATAACCTTGATACATAAACTAAGGAATTATATAATGATTGTTCGTTAATTGAATGGTAAACAGTTTGCTTGTAAAATACTGTTGTTTGTCCCGGAAAATCCTATATTTTCCATAAAAGTGTGTTGTTGACTTAAATGTTCCAAAACTGAAAAGTACAAGTATTTCCCCATACTTAAGTTGTTAAAGTGTAGCTTTATTATTAAATAAAACTAGTCGAAAACGTGTTTGTTCTGTAAACTGAAAGTGATGTTAATACCCACCTGTGATCACTTAGTACATACGAGTTATAGAAATCTAGATCGAACAGACAGTCAGTTGGGTGATTCTGCCCTAAGCCCACAACCAAACAAGGAACAGGAAATGAGGCGGAAATCACACATCCCACTGCATGTCGGATGTTAATTTCATATTACCCTGATGTATATACTAAGTAATCACATAGTTACTAACCCTAATGACTGTTTGATAAGCATATTATTACGTGAACGAGTTATTGTTTTATCCATGTGAGTTCTTATAACCATACTGATGGATGTTAAACCCTACGACGTAATTCGGACGTCGTAAACGTTAATGACGTTTGTCACCCAGAACGACTGTGGCTAATAGTCAGGGCACGGGATTGTCAGTCCCGTATAGATCTATACACAAACTCACGCTCTCCCTCCAGGAGACTCTGGTTCATGAGGTTAGACTTCCCTTGGTACTTAGGTAAGTACTCGAAGACGTGTCTCACAAATTTGATCCCTCAACGAATTCACGAATAATACAATGAAAACCTTTTTTGTAAACAACGTGTAACCTTGTAGAAGTAGTTCGTTCGTTCCATAAACTATAATTAATATAGTTTATAAGTTTGTTTCCGTGTTAAAGTATGTGCTTGTAAAATAGTTGGTCTTAAAATGTTTTGTAAATTACTTGTGTTTTACTTGTATTCCCCCCCCCCTAAAAACATTTAAAAAACTTGGAAAAATATGGGGGTATGAACTCACCTTAAGTGTGTGTGCTCGGTTGAGTTGCGAAGTGCTAACGATGATCCTCAGATTAGAATACGTGACAACAGTCGTATCCTAAAAATAATTATCCTCGACTTCATATTTAAATTAATAAGATATTAATTTAAATAATAATTAAATATTGATTTAATTAGTTAAGGGAGACTTACAATATTTAATTGAAATTAATTGAAATGTTGAAAGGGGTTCACGGTTGAAAAAGAAAAGGGGTTTACAGTTGGAAAATGGGTTCACAGTTGGATCTTAGTGTTCATTAGGAATAATATGAAGGTTTGAAGGTATTATGAATGTTCTTGAGGAATTGGTTGAAGATTTAAAGATTTGTTGAAGATCTGGGCGTAAACCTTTGAAGATTGAAAGGAAATGGGTTGTTCACGGATGAAGATTGAGAGGATTTTGGAAGTGGTTCACGGTTGAGAAATGAGGAAATGAATTGATTCAGGGTGTAAACACATATATGGAGGGGGTGTTTACAGTTGAAATGGTATTGGGCCATAGGGTTTACGGTCCACAAATGGACTTGAAATGGGTTTTCAGCTCATTAAGAGGGTGTTCACGGTCATTGTTTGGCCGTGAACTCTTTTTTTCACTTTGACTTTGGCCGTAAACTCCATGATTGAATTAACTATAGGCCGTGAACTACCTTGGGAAGATTCCTTGGACCGTGAACTCCTTTGGAGTTTACTCTTGGACCGTGAACACTATGTTCTAGTGGCTTATAGATCGTGAACTCCTTCATCTTTTATTCCTTTAGGCCGTGAACACATCCAGGATGTATTATTTATGTTTTAAACCTTAATCTTTTGCCCAAAGTTGTATTATACCTTCCTAATTTAGTTTAGGTTTCTTTCTATACTTCTTTGCTAGCTCAATAAACAAGCCCTAAGGCTATAGAGGATACCATGCAACAAATATTGCAATGTGGTTTACACTAGTACTTGGATAGGGTTTAGACCGTGCTAGGCCTAAAATTTGGAGTTGTGACAGCATTACTCTCAAACTTGTTTTAAGGAAGAGCCTTCGTTAATGGATCTGCTAGATTATCATATGTATGAACTTTCTCAATGCATACATTTCCCAATTCCAATTCATGACGAATGAAATTGAATTTCCATTTAATGTGTCTAGTCTTGTTGGTAATCATCGGGTCTATTACGATAGCCATAGCACCAGTGTTGTCATAAAGCATCTCAATGGCATTTTTGATGCTTGGAACAACATCCAAATCACCGATGAATTTCTTCATCCAATCAACTTCTTGATTTGCTTCACATTGAACTATATACTTTTATTCTCTTGTACAAAGTGTGACCACATCATGCTTTGAACTTTTTTAGGCAATGGGTCCCCCATTAAGTGTGAACACGTATCCCGACTGTGATCGCGAGTTATCTTGATCAGTGATGAAACCAACATCAGTGTAACATCTTACGATAAGCTCTTCTTCAACTCCTCCATAAACCAAAAACATATATTAGTCCTTCTTAAGTACATAAGTATGTTCTTAACAACCATCCAATGTTTTTCACCATGATTTTTTTGATACCTACTAGTTAGACTAATAGCATAAGCTACATCCGGCCTTGTACATGTCATGGCATACATAGATGAACTTACTGATGAAGCATACGATATGTGGCTTATTCTTTTGATCTCATCTTCAATATTAGGGTTGTCATCCTTAGAAAGAATGGGTGCCTGGCAGTATTAGTACAATTCCTCATTTTGAGTTATCCATTGAAAAGCATTTTAAGACTTTGTCAACGTATGTGCTCTGACTCAAGCCAATGAGTCTTCGGGATCTATCTTTATAGACCCTAATAACGATTATGTATGCATGATCCCCTAGATCTTTCATTTGAAAGGACTTACAAAGGTAGGCCTTAGTCTCCTTCAATGTTGGGATATCTTTCCCGATCAGTAATATGTCATCGACATACAGAATTAGAAAAACAGTATGGCTCCTACTTGCTTTGATGTATACACATGGTTCATCGGGATTTTATGAGAAACCAAACCTTTTGATTTTCTCATCAAAACAATGATACCAGACCCTAGATGCTTGTTTCAATCCATAAATGGACTTCTTCAGTTTTCACGCCTTCTTTAGGTTATCTGGTTTGACAAAACCTTCAGGTTGTTCCATGTAAACATCTTCCTCAAGATATCCATTAAGGAAAGTGGTTTTGACATCCATATTCCATATCTCATAGTCATAATATGCAGCTGTGGCCATGATAATCCTAATAGATTTGATTTTAGCAATTGGCAAGGAAGTATCTTCATAGTCAGTGCCTTGAATTTAAGTATACCCTTTCGTGACAAGTCATGCTTTGAATGTTTGAACATTTATGTCCATGTCGATATTATTCTTGAAGATCCACTTGCTTCCAACATCCCTACTATTAGGAGGTAAGTCAACCAAGTCCCATAGTTGATTATCATTCATGGATTGAATTTTAGCTCTCATGGATTCAAGCCATTTGTCAGAATCTGGGTCTGCAGTAGCATCCTTGTAATTGATGGGCTCATATTGATCCATCAATAAGACTTCCTCTTAAGGAATGACAAATCCAAATATGCCAGGTTCCTGACAAGGTCTACTGGAGCGTTGTACATTTGGTGTGGTTTTCGGCATCTAAATGATAATTGCTGGTTCAACAATGCTTTGTTGATTATCATTCTCAACTAAACGTTGTGTGTCTTGAATTTCTTCGAGATCAATATGGCTCCCACTTTCTTTATCCAAGATAATTTCATTTTCAAGAATTATTGCTTTCCGGGCTATAAACACTTGGTTCTCTTTTTTCTAGAAGAAGTAATAACCTATGGTTTCTTTTGGGTATCCCACAAAGATACACCTTTGAGATCTAGGGTGAATCTTGTTAGAAGTCTCTCTTTTAACATATACTTCACAACCCCATATCATTAAGAAAGCTATTGATGGAACTTTTCCATGCCACAACTCATAAGGAGTCTTACTAACCTTTTTAGTTGGGACCATATTTACAATTTGAGCTGTGGTATCAAGGAAATAACCCCAAAATGAATGAGGAAGGGAAGCATGACTCATCATCGATCATACCATATCAAGTAGAGTATGATTTCTCCTTTCCGAGACACCATTAGGCAAAGGTGTTCCCGGTGGAGTGAGTTGTGACACTATGCCACAATGCTTAAGATGTTTGTCAAACTCATAGCTTATATGTTCACCACCACATGGTTTCAATCTTTTCATGAAGTTGATTCTATACTTCATTTTGGAATACCTTGATGATACTGAATGCTTCATGTTTGTGTTTCATGAGATACACATATCCAAATCTACTGAAATCATCAGTAAATGTAATGAAGTATCTATCACTACTTCTGGTCATTGTTATAAAAGGTCCACATACATCAATATGTATGAGTCCTAATAGATCCAAAGCTCCTTCACCAACACCGGTAAAAGGAGTTTTCTTCATGTTGCCACATAGACATGATTCACATACATCAAAAGACTTTGAGCCTGTTGATTCTAAGATTCCATCCTTTTGAAGCTTAGCAATGCGAGTTTTGTTTATGTGCCCAAGTCGACAATGCCATAAATAAGTTTTATTTAAGTCTGACTTTGTTTTCTTATTTAAGTTGTACATTGAATTGTCCTTTTGGTATGAACCATTTAAGTCGATTTCATAAATTCCATTATTGGGACTAGTCTCAAAATAGACCACATTATCTTTAAACACATAAATGTTTTTCAGAATTAAAGTCAAACCTATAATGAACACCATGTTCATACAAACGAGAAGTAGAGATAATATTCCTAGTTATACTAGGTACATAATAAAAATTGTTCAAAATAGGATTAAGACCATTTGGAAGCAAAAGATGATATTGTCCTATGGCTTTGATAGCTACCTAAGTGTCATTACCCACATGGAGTTCCAAATCGCCATCTCTAAGTTCTCTAACATTCTTTAGTCCCTACAAATCATATCAGATGTTAGTACCACTTCCAGTATCGAATACCCAAGAATTAGTATGGAATGCATGTATCAATCACATATATACCTGAGGTGCCAACCTGGTTGTCCTTGTTCTTCTTATTTTCCTCTAGGTACGTGGGGCAGTTGTGTTTCCAGTGTCCCCTTTCATTGCAGTGAAAGCAATAAGAGCCAGCAACTGGTTGTGCTTAGGAGTTGGGTTGGTAGTAGGAGGCTTCCCTTCACCCTTTTCTTTGCTCTTGCCTTTCTTGGTAGCTTTGCCTTTCCCCTTATCAATATTATTACCAGTTTTATTCTTGGAGATTTGACCACCGCGGATCATCAACACTTGATTTGTTCCAGATTTCTTGATGTTTTCCTAGTCATTCATTGTGAAGTTCATCACAAATTGGTTGAATGACTTCGGAAATGGGGCTAGGATCACATCAGTCGCTAGCTCATCCCCAAATGGGAATCCGAGCTGGGCAAGCTGCTCAACATAAGATTTTATTATGAGTACATGTGCATTCACAGAAGATCCCTCAGCCATCTTGCAACCAATGTAAGCATTCAAGGTCTCAAACCTCTCTTGTTTAGCCTGAACTTGAAACATGAGTCTAAGTTGTTCAATCATTTCAAATGCTTCATGAAACTCAAAGGTTTTCTGAAGTTCAGGAGTCATAGTTGCAAGCCACTTCGGTCGTATCATTTACATGTTTCACCCGAGCAACTTTCAATGCTTTGGCAGCATTGGTCGGGAGCTCTTCCGGGATAGGTTCATCAAGGACATAGTCCTTTTTTCAAGCTTGAGGACAATTCTTAGTTGTCTGAACCAATCAAGAAAGTTGAGTCCGCTTAGTTTTCTTTTTCGAGGATAGTTCGGATGGTGAGTGATGAGGTGGTTACAGTTGGGGTAGTTATCTACAAAATAATAAGATTCATTTAAGTGTCTTTGACATAATTTCTTTTACAAATTATTAGCCTTCAAATTAAATTTAAAAAGCTAAGATTCACATCACCTAAAGTAACTTAAGGAAGTGATCCACAACATAAGTGATTTTGTTGATCGTTAGGTTACGAAACCAATTACAACTCTTATGTAATTCTTAGATTTATGGGATCCAAAAAACATTACTTTGTTTTAATGGCATGTTCATCCCATTTATAACTCAAAATTTTTAAGCTTAGGTGACATTTATCACATAACAAATTAAACAAATCATCCATTTAAAAAACATGCTAGATATATTTCACAAATGGTTAGGTGACCTTTATCCCACAAGTAATATGAAACACCTTGGCCATTTTTGTCAACCCAAATGAATAAGGTCAGCCTAAAATCCACATAAATTACACAAAAATTCCAAGTGATTTTTAAGTGGATTGCATAGATATGAAGTTTTGAAAATAAAGGCTTTTATCAATGTTTTATTATTCGAGCATTTTAAAACATTTTATATACAATTTTACCGGTTAAATTTTATATTCGATTTTAGTTTGACGTTATAACTTTTTAATAAAACAACCTTTTATTATAGAGTTATGGAGTTTAGATTAAGTTTAAAAATTATTTTAAACCTTTTTATGTCTTTAAAAGTTTGGCTATTTGAGAGTTCTAAAAACTTAAAAGTCTTTTTAACAAAAACTCAATTTTTGACATCTTATGTTGGAAACTTTTATATAAAACTCTAAACCCCAAGTTTGATGTTATTTTTTTTTTTCATGAAAATGTTTTTAGCATGGCAGACATATTTTCATACGTACAACATTTTATAACAACCAAAATTAACATCGCAAGCAAGGATTTTAATGTCTATAAACAAAGCTATTTTTCTAGTAATATTTATTGTGAGCCATCACAACAAATATTACGTCATTTCCTAAAGGACTTAATGGGACACTTCAAGGTCTTCAAAAGGCTCCATGTCTTCATATCTTCATAAGATCTTCAAGCTCGATCTTATTACATTTTTATAAAATAAAATACAACTAGTCCAAAACTAATCTATTACATATAAAAATAAACAAATGAAATAATACATATTTATCTATACATTATCATATGAATAAATAGCAAGCATAAATGTCGTAATGGCATGTTTATACACAACAAACATATCAAATATACCACAAACAACTCTTTGTTTTTTTCTAAGTCAACTTTTATATAACCAAAATGCATGGAAAAATGGTTATATAAAAAATAAACACTTTTAACAAGTTGCCAAAGAAAACAAATATGGAAATTTCTTTAGCCAAAAAGAAATCCATGCTTGTTTTCCAAAAATCAAAGATTATCATAACAAGAAAAATCATTCTAACATTTAAAAGATGGATATGATACCACTAAATGGTTTTGATATTAAAATAGATAGTTTTTCACAAAAACCGCCAACAAAAGCATTAAAATTTTCTAGTAAATTTATAATATATAACAAAACCAAAACCATCAAGGATCCTTTTAAAGAGTTTAGAATGATATAAAACAACCATCAGGTGTCTAGAGATGACAACTCTTGATGTCTTTGGACCCTCTTGGAATTTGGGGTGTTGAAGTAGATGGTAGGAACAAGAAGCTTGATCTTCTCTACATGTATTCCACTAACCAGAATAAGGTACCCAAAATGATAGTTTTCTTCTTGTATGACTTTGTTCTTTAAGCCTTAAGTTCTTAAAAAGTTAAGCACTGAAGGAAGATACAAAGTAAGCACCAAATCATCACAACACAAACTTCAAAAGAAGAGAAGTAGAAGCCAATAAAATATATGGCTTTTGGTGAGTATTAGAGACCAAAATGTGTAAAACAACTAGCTCATTTCTCATACATAAGAGTCTCTTTTATAGTCACATGCAATGTAAGGTCTTTGGATCATAATACTCTAAATTATATAAAGCATACATCAGCAAGGGACAAGGCATGGATGCAAGGTATAGAGGTTGACAAGAAACCTCCATGTCTCCTAAAAGTTTTGTTCATATAGGTCAAAAGAAGAAGACAAAAGATCATGTATATTAACCAAAGATTATTTAACTAACTAACCATGGTATACCAAAGTTTCCAAAACTTTGTACATGAATTATTATATGATACCATATCATATAATGACTAAATTCTAGTTTCTTTTGTTATTATTTTCATAAAACCAATAACTATTTGCTAATTAAGTAAAAAAGTTGAATTTATTTATTAATATCAAATACTTAATAAATATTCAGTTAGTACCAACTTGATTAAGTTGTGACCATATAGGATCATGTGTCATTAGTAGTATCATTCAATAATGATTCTTGAGCATATTGATCCAACAGATGTGCGACATGCTGCCACAAAGCCCAAAATCCTAGGTATCGGGTTTTGGACCCTTTTTAAGGAACATGACTTCTATGATTAGCCATTTCCTTCATCCTCTATTTCTATAACTCCCCAAACCACAAAACCCTTTCCTCCTTTAGCTCCATCATTGTGTTTTGATGCTTTTAAGTGTGTTTTGCAGAAGTTAGTTGTTATTTTGTTTCAAGAGAAGAAAACTCTAGAGATTCTCTACCTTCTCGTGGCCTCCTCAAGATCTGTAAGTGATCAAGTTTTAAGCTTTATGGATGTATGTGTCTAGATCTAACATTTTAGTTGTTATTGGTCCATTTTGTCATGATTTATATGGAGTTTGGAAAAATCCAGGTCCCATAGTGGTTTTAGTTGATGTTTAGGACCTATTGTAATGTTTTTGAATGCATTTTGAGCTTCTTTTTTTACCCATTCAAGAAGATTATATCATTTTCGTCTCATTTTGAGTTAGGGTTAGAATTATTGGTTGATTAAGCCAATAATCTGGATAAAGTTGGAAACTTTATCCATTAAGATCCCTGTGAGATTCAAACTTGAAGAATATAGCCCTTGGATGAAGGGATTAAGAAGTTTAGAAAAGAGGTTGCTAAGCCAGGAAGTGTGACTCATTTATTTGTGGGTCATGCCACGCTTTTGAAGAGTTTTCGCGACTATTTTATCATGTAGTCGGTTACATCGCACTTGCCTGTTAACCGTTGACTTTGGCTTTTTGAACGGTTAGATTTATGGTCAAACTTTGAGGGATTAAGTTGTAGTATGGGTTTGACCTCTAATTGTTATCAGGTGGTTCGTGATACCGATTCTTACGGGTGCAACTGTGTAGCTTTGATTCTTCAACTTTTCAGTTCAGGTGAGTTATCTCAGTATACTATATGTTACATTATATATCCTTTTCATAATAGGATGTAGATGTCATGCCGTATGTTGATTACGGAAGTATGATATCATGGTCTATTGTATGTTTATAGGTTGTTTGGGTATTGTTGATATTGGCAGATCGTAGTGAATGATCTATGGGTCATACACAGTTTAAGTTAAATAGCCTGAGAACTCTTGATCTTGTATTTATAACATAGTTATTGTTTAATATATTGCTCTCAGGTAGGAATATCTGTTCGACTGGCTATTTTCACTTAAGTATGAATGACTATGCATATATAAGGTGATTCGTTGGTATTTGCAAAATCCTAGGTATGATTGTATGTTCATTGCTAGATTATATGATATTTTGACATGTATATTTGAGGAGTTGATGGTGGGTTAGCACTAGAGCCGAACCCCTGGATACTTGTTGTTGATGACTAGATGTGTACTAGAGCCGTTGTTCGCCGTTAATGACTAGACATGCACTAGAGTTGTTAGTGGCCGTATGTTCAAGTGGATGGGAACTAGAGTCGAGAGTCTTTGTTTGTATGCTTTTTATATGTATTGCAGTATGTGTTATTCTGAGGAACTCACTAAGATTCATGCTTATAGTTGTGGATTAAATGATTTTTTAAAAGTAGTTTTGTTGATTATGGAAAGGGCCTAACTTGACTATACCGAACATACATCACTGATATTATATGTATTTGACTTCCATTCTTTTATGTTATCACTATGCTTTAGAAATTATGTTTTTACAACATTGAACAAATGGGTTTTTATATTGCTTTTGAGAACAAAGTTTCATATTATATTCTATTCTAATAATAAAAATTTGGGTTAATATTTAGTGCATTACAAGTTGGTATTAGAGCCTTGGTTTGAAGGATTTAGATGAACATTCATGTGATTCCAAACTCAAACTAGGGTCTAATAATTTTTACAAAACTGTTTTTAAAAAAGAATTTTATGAAAAAGAGAAAAGATGCGATAAATATAGGCAGCCGGGGCTCACAAAGGAAAGTGGTTCCCAAAATATTCATACTTGTTATATCTATTGATACTTGAATTGTTGAAAATGCATGTTAGAACATAAGCTAAGGATCTTTCAGGATTGAATGTAGAAATTATATGATCCTGAAGATGCCTTGTCTTTCCTAATGTATTGACTGTTATGTGCTATTTGAAGCCTATGTTGACATTGATAGGTTGTTTATTGAATGTTAAATGGTTATACGCAATTATGGTTAGATATCCTTAGAATTCTTGATTTCGACTTATTGCATGTTCTTTTCTAATAAGGCCTTAGGGTAGAGACATTTATTTGAATGTCTATCCTATCCTTGATTATTTATAACCTTTCATTAATGAGGCGGCCCGTTGATGTTAGCAGAACCTTAACAAGCACATAGCAATCACATAACATGAATAAAAAACATATATCCTAACCAGGCATTCTAGTATGCAATCCTAAGCAGATCTTTATCATAACTTCTTCCATGCACATCTTTCTATAACATAAATAACATATAAATCATGTACGTGTATTTTGGGAATTACTTACTTGAAATTCGGCTGATTGCACGTATCACATCCTTGTTCTCTTTTATAAAAACTTTTTAGAAAACATTTTTTTTAAAATTTCGCAGTCCTCGGTTTGAGTTCAGACACACCCCGTGCTAGCCAGGATCTCTCAAACTAAGGCTCTGATACCAACTTGCAATGTCCTAAATTACAAGCCAATATTTCTTCATTTTTAAATAAAAACATCCATTCCAATTTCATTCCTAAAAGATAGATAAACCCACCATTTGTTTAAGTTTGACAAACCATAATCATAATGAGAGTAATAATAAAATAGTAAAATCAAATGTGTAGAAGTTTGAAAATAAGTCTCTAGATGCGATGCAATCAAAATGTGACCTTCCCCCTTGTTGCCAAAACAACATGAAAATATTTAAACTTAAACGGTTAAACACAAAGCTTAGTGAATTCACCCAAAATACCATATATACATGTGAGTGATATGGTTCCCCATAATCTTACAATGACGTCTGTTATTGTAGTCCCCATGTAGTCTTCCCTACTATGGTCCCCCATAGTCTTTCATGAAAGTGCTATGATCCCCCATTGTTTTCATACAAATACTATTGTCCCTCTGTTAGGTTTTCTATGCATCTCTAAACTAATATTTGGAAATTGAAGCAATTAAAATAACCCTAAGTGTACATGCAACCTAGGATCTAAATTTTTCTAATTATACCAACCTATTTTCAAAACTACTAAACAATACTACAAAGAATGATAGGATTGCTAACCTTTAAGAAAAATCGAATTTGCTTCTTTAATCCTTATAGATCTCTAGAATCTTGAAGCTTCTTGAAGGTTCTAGCACCTAAAAGAGAATGCCTCTGAAGGATCACACCCAAAAGGCTAAACACCATAAAATTAGGAGAGAGTGGAAGAGATAGCAAAATCTAGAACTCTGATATTTCTAGGAGGAAGGATCAAACTTAATTAATGCATATGGGGTCTATTTATAGTTGAGAAAACTTGCAGAGAAATTAGATTTGAATTAATTAAATAATCATATTTAATCCCAATTCAAATCCTTGCCTTATCATCAGCTATGAACAAATTCTAGAAGGATTCTATCTGTCCCTGAAAACCGTGCACCTTATAGGGATTCTACAAAATTCTAGTTGCTCAACTATTAAACAATTAATATTCAGTTCTTATACATTTAATTAATATCTTGATTAATTTTAACTAATTCAAATTAATTC
The DNA here is from genome assembly GCF_052849685.1 of Lactuca virosa. Taxonomy (NCBI): domain Eukaryota; kingdom Viridiplantae; phylum Streptophyta; class Magnoliopsida; order Asterales; family Asteraceae; genus Lactuca; species Lactuca virosa. Next base: position 134,967,309 of record NC_136430.1, read on the forward strand.
CAAATTAATTTTAAGTAGTTTCTAATTAATTTACCATACTATGATAAATTAATAAACTATTTATCTCAATCCCTTCAACCTTTTTTCTAGCTATTTTAGCTCTTGAGCGAAACCCTAAAAAGACTTTGTTATTATTCCCAAAGTTATATCAATTAGTTTTGACAATGGACATCCATTTCCAGCAGTCTCCCACTTGGACTAGTCATTAACAACTATTGGTCGAATAATCTTGACATAACCAACAGAGAATGCCTTGCACAATAACTGCCAAACTTTGATATAATCAAGTGTCAACCCTTAGATAAGTGATAAATTATTCTTTTGTTTCTATAAGATATTATTGTGAACTGAGTAATGGATAATGAATCAATCTGGCAATTCTACATTATGTTTCTCAATTTCCAATTTACGAAGATCAAATCAGACTACTATTTAAACACATCAATTTAGTCCAGGCTAGCCCTAGCACATGAATATCATCGTTAATGTTTATTTGTTTCCGTTGAGGCAAAAGGACAAATAAACTTTGACTACATAATCTTTGTCTACTTGTCAAATAACACATAGGCTTAGTCGTTATAACCACTAGTTACGGATAGCATTAGAGTAAGACTAATACACAACCAACAAGCATAAAAAGAACCCAATGTCTCTCTATTTTAAGAAGCACATATATTATCATCTCAGAATTACTCGTGATTAAATCCATGAAGCAATGTTTCTGAGTGTGGGTTGTATCTAATATGTAAATCTATATTAAATACTCACGAACGTTAATCGCAATCTGCATGCTATGTCTAATCACTATAGAAAATCTACTAACACTTCACGTCAATCTTAACTCAATACTGCATCCCAAGAGTATGACCGATTGTGGTGTTTTGATTAAATTAATATTGGGGTAGTGGGGATCTAAACATGTAAAAATGAAACATAATAATAAATTAATTGTAAATGATAACACTCCTGAAAGTAAATAATTATCCATTATTTAATCACCATAACAATTACAAAATTTATTTATTGTTACAAGTGTTTAAAAATAATCAACTAACTACTAAACTTAACATCATCTCTCATTCCTATGCTCCGAGCAAGTTTCTTGGTCATTCCTTTTGTGATTGGTTCGACTAGATTTTCCTCTAACGATACTCACTTCATAACCACATCTCCTTCCTTAACTCTATCTCGAATATACTGGAACTTACTCTTTATATGCCTTGACCTTTCGTGATCCCTAGGTTCTTCAGTTAGAGCGATTGCACCTTCGTTATCACAGAATATCTTCAATGAATCTTTATTACTTAGAACAAATCTAAGGTCACCTATGAATTTTTTGATCCAGGTAGCTTCCTTGGATGCTTCACTTGCAAAAATATATTCATAATCATAGGTAGAGTCTGCAACTGTCTCCTATTTGTAAGTTTTTCAGGTGACCGCACCACCATTCAATACAAATACCCATCCGAATTGTGACTTTGAATCATCTCTATATGTCTAGAAACTTATGTCACTATATTCTTTTACAAAAAGCTCTTGTTCACTACCATATACAAGCAAGATGTCTTTAGTATTTCTAAAATACTTCAGGACGTTCTTGACAGCCGTCCAATGACTTAATCCAGGGTTTTCCTAATATCGATTTACCATTCTCAAAGCATACGACACATCAGGGTAAGTACATGTCATAACATACATGATCTACGCTATGGCCAAAGCATATTGGACTCAGTCCATTCTATCCTATTCATCACTAAAAACTGGACATTAAGATTTACTCAATTTCACATTATGATGCATATAAACATTTCCTTTCTTGTAATTTTCCATATTGAATCTTTTCAATACCTTATCGATGTTGGATTAAGGTGTCTAAGCCAATAACTAAATTGGTATATTCTTGTGATTAGAAGCAAAGTCCTTTTTAGGCTTCCCTCAGAACTAGAACTTGATTAGAATGACATTTTTAGAGAAATGATGATTTATTTATATATAATATGATTAATAAATTAATTGGAAATATATAGTCGATTTGTTAATTTATTATGTGATTAATAAATTTATGAGATCAATAGTTAAACAATTGATTTGTTCATTTATATGGTTAATAAATTAATAAGAAATAGTTAGAATTAATTAATTATTATTAGAATTAATCTGGATATAATTTGATATTAATTGGAATTAATTAAAGGTAAAACGGGTGAATTGTAATTGTTCAATAGTTGAAAAAGAAGAGGCAATTCTAGAACCATCCTTGGGAGGACGATTTTGGGAGCTCTTCTAGTGTTTCCAGAAGCCTCCTGGATGCTAATAAGGGAAGGATTTGAATTAGAATTAAATCCATTATTTAATTATTCAAATCTTGTTTTGTCCTTAAGTTACCTAAACTTTAAGTAGGACCCCTTGGGACCTCAAATTCGTGGATACACTTCCCTCGAATGTGGTGAACGAAATTTATACCTCTTTCCTCTCTCATCAAGTGTCTTCTAGTTCTAGGGTTTGGGTGTGAACCATTAGAGACATCATCCTTTTGGTGCTAGCGTAATAAATCATCAATCAATTTAGATAATTAATCTTAAACCTAATATTTAAAAAGTTTTAAAATACACACTTATATATGTATTATAAGTTTAATTACTATATGTATAAGAAAAGTCAGTCGAATCACTAATAAGCCTCATTCATGAAGGCATGCCTATAAAGAGGGTATAAGGAAACGACCTATAAAATAACCGTTGAATGGGTGTCCTTTTCACCCACCGCTATCATGTATGGTGAAGGGTCGTTAGCTAAACGGGTTCAATAGGACATAATCAGATTAAAAGTATTATCTACAAAGTAGTAGAACCTTCATTAAAAATCTCACTCTAGTTACTTCAGAAAAATGTGAAATTGTATGCTAATCCATGAAAACGCACATCATTTCTTTATGAGTCGTTAGTGGAGCGTGTGTGGTTAACCGACACACTAATTTGGAACTATAAAGATGAAATGATTAAAAAACTCATGTTTATAATTGTTGATGGAGCGTGTGTGGTTAACCAACACATCAATAGGAGATTATAAATCGATTAAGGGTGTTAGAGCGGGTTTGCATGGTTATTCACCAGACAATAATGGTCTTCATCATTTTTATGGAAATGGTTTTCCTCAATCTTCTGGAAATGGTCTTCCACTTTCAATTCAAGGTGAAAATGTATTTCCTTCCTTAGGAAATGGTGGAACTAGACATCATCTCTCTCTCTTTTTAACTCTTCCACCTCCTCCTACTGTGACTCTTCCAACGTCATGTTTTCGTCAAGTTGAAAGATATAAAAATACTCAAGCCATATTGGAATGTAAACATGAAGACGAGAATTCTATGTGTATGCACATGATCAAAATGAAGTCGTACAGTGAAAAATTGGAAAGGATGCAAACCATTGATTTGGTTCTTCAAGTTGAAAGATATGAAACTACTCAAGCCCCATGGAAGTAAGCGATTGATTTGGTTCTTCTTTCGCTTTCCGAGTCATATGGTCAGTTCGTTGAAAACTTTCATATGAGAAATCTTGATGTGACCCTAATTGATCTGACCTAAATGTTGATGGTTGTGAAAGCAGAAATGCTTATAAGGTATAATCCCAAAGTTTCCATGGACATTGACAATGGTGAAATTAGTGATCAAGAAAAGATTTCTCTTCCCAATCAAAAGGGATCAGCCAACATCAAACAATTTGATCATATGCTAAAGAGAAAAGCTCGTTCTGAGATCGTTCCACATGTTGATCCCAATGAGTTCATTTGTTTCTACTTCCAATTTAAGGGACATTAGAAACAAAGCTGCCTAAAATACCTGGAAGATCTTAGAGATGGTAAAGTCAAAGCGTGTGACTCTACTTCAGTTACATCCATTATCTAACTCCATAAGTTCCTATTATTAGACTCTTAATACATGATGTGATATCACATTTTGATGCTATTGTAGGATCTAAAAGAGAGAATGAAGCTTAAGCAGAGCAAGTTAAATCTGATCATGGGAAATGGACTTTGGTCTCATGGTTGAATGGTCAGAATTTGGAGCTACTGCTAAAGAGTTAGGATAATTTAATAGATTTCTATTAATCTTCAGAGATGTCTAGAAATATACGTTTTTATTTCATGCATTGTAAGGACAAGTCCCATTTTTCATTTTATTTCAATAAAAGTGAAGTTTTGGGTTATGTAATTGCCTTATCTTATTTCCTCAAAATGACATTAATGAAAGTGTTGGTTATGTTTCTAATAATAGAAATATTAATTGTGGATTTGATTCTTATAATATCACTTGTGGTATTGTCATAATTGACCAAGTAAAAAGAAATATCATCACGAACTAGACAGTTACTTGGTTTCGTATAAGTCGAATTGTGTAATATATGAGAATCTTGTATATTGTAAAATTGTGACTTAAATCCTTGTTTACATGTTTATGTGAGGCAAGTGAAGGACTAATGGATCTATTACATGTTGATATAGACTCTTCTGATCCACCATAATAGTCGATAACTCTATTCTTCATGATGTTTCAGTGAATATGATTGTGTTTATAAAATTAAACAGAATTCTGATACTTTGAAAAGATTCAAAGAGTAGCGGAATGAATAAAAGAATCAATTAAGCAGAATGAGAAAAGATTCTCCAATCTAAAAAGAAATGAGAGTGCTTTAGTATCATGTTTTATGACGATCTTAGTAATTATGGAATTGCATCACAATTAATCCTCCAAGAACATCTTAGTATAATTGTATGACTAAACAGAGGAATCGAACATTATTGGAAATGATTAGATCATAGATGTGTCATACTTTGTTCCAATCAAGTTTTAGAGCCATGATCTAGTAACTATAAACTGTATCTTGAAACTTATTTCAAAAAATAAGAAGGATGATAACACCTTGAAATATGTGGAGTAATAATGTTTTCTTAGTTTAGCACATTTAGCATTGGAGTTTTGGTATTTTTTGTTGATCAAGAAACAAAAGATAAACTGAGTCCGATTCTATGATGTGTTTCCACACGACCTTTTAAATGTTAGTTTTAGCTTGTCAAGGTATGTTCCTTGAGAGAAAACTCACAGGTAAAGAAGTTAGTAGGAGTCATGTTGATCTTGATCTTGCAAGAGTCAACTCACAATGAGCCTTTTAGTCATCACTAGCGCACGACCAGAGATTGAAAACCTGTTATGTTTAACTGATATATTCTTATTTTTGTGCACTCTCTAGTTGAGTTGGCAATGCTTATGAGTTCTATGTTCTTCATTTAACTGCAAAAGCAAAGCACATTGGTTAGTGAAAGTACACTGATCAATATGGGTGGACTGTTAACAACATGGAAGCACTGGTGGGCCTTTTGCGCTGCTAGAAGGCAAGAAATTTAGATTAGTGAAGTTCAATCCATGGAGGAGACCTAAATGTGATTTTGATTTGTCCTAAACCTTGTCTTATGACTGTAGATTGGATTTGATAGATTCACATGGATAGGAATGTATGCACCTTGAAATATAAATGACGAAAGGTTTCACTCTAATTCATGAATATGGTTATGAGGAAACACTTTTGCTCTAATTCATGAATTAGTTGGGTAAATTGCATTCTCAAATTCACAATATGGTTATGGCATCCATTTTCATATTTTGAATTATGAGGAATGGAAATGAATTGTTTAGACTTTCAGGAGATATGTTTACCATGTCTTGAAAGAGTTTGAACACATACATTATCCGGACAACGTGCATAAGCTTAAGAAGCATAATTAGAAACTTGATGAAGCATCGCAAAATAGGAATCTAGACTTCCAAGAGAAAGTAAAAGGATATTTATTTCTAGAAGTCCACTTGATTTCTGAGTACATGTCGAAGCTAATGGGAACATAATTCTTATGATGGTATTGTATGTTGACAATACTATCCATAGGGAACAATGTTGAAAATACCATATTTCGTAGATGCTAAATCATAAAAAGTTAACCCTAATATCTTAAACAACTACAAATTTTTCTTATGCACATTGCTGCGATTGATCAATGTACGTAACATTCTGAATATTCATTAATTGTACATGGTTGGTTGAAGATCTATTAAACATAATTTATACATTAATATGGAAAATTTATTGATGGAGGTTCCTAGAAACACACAACAATATAAGGATGGTATTTCAAAATTTAGCGATTACACAATAACCAATTACAATGTCATGAAGAATATTGACACTGATAAACGTTTAAAGAACTAGAAATTCCACGGCCATGCACCGTATGTGTAAACCACATATGTCAACTTGTTGAGACCGTAGATTTTCACTTATTCAGACATGAAATCGATCAAAACTATACCAACTTTACTAAGGATGGAGAAAAAGAGACCCCAACAAGTAATGTGGTTTCTAAAGAAAACTATTTAAGGGACACATCATTATTTGTTGATTCCATAGATTTCGAAGAAGGAATTCAAACAGATGCCCCAAAAACAATAGAATTGGTTGAAGCCACAGAACAAAATTTCCTAGACAATCCTAAAAAGTTTTAAAAACTATTAGAAGATGATGATAAGCCCCTTTATAAGGGATGTAAAGACTTTACAAAGTTGTCTGTAACTGTTTAACTCCTCAATGTGAAGAGCAAGTATGGTGTTTCGGATAAGTGCTTTACTAAATTTCTGGTTTTGATTAAAAAGATGCTACCTGGTGATAACGAAATGTGTAGTAGTGTGTATGAGGCTAAGAAAGCATTGAAAGCAATGGGTTTAGGGTATACAAAGATACATGCATGTTTTAACAACTACATTCTTTACATGAATAAGTACAAAGACACCACAATATGTCTCACTTACGGGAAATCAAGATGGAAGATGAATGAAAAAAAACTCACGAAAATATTCATGTGAAAGTATTATGGTACTCTCCCATTACTCCACGAATGAAACGATTATTTCAATCATAAACAATTGCAAAAGATTAAATATGGCACGCAACCATTAGACAATTTTATATCAGTAGTTTACGTCACCCAGCAGATTCACTCGCATGGTATTGAACCAAGAAGTTTACAGATAGGTATTTCGGCCAATGGGGTCGACGTGCATGGAGGAAGTAAGAATCACAATGTATGGCATATTTCAAGTGTCATTTACAACCTCCCGCCATGGTTGTGTATGAAAAGAAAGTTTATCATGCTTTCTTTATTGATATCGGGAACGCCAGGAAACGATATTGATGTTTTATTAGCACATTTGATTGACGATCTGAAGTTATTATTTGATGTTGGAGTGGAAACGTTACATATATATATATATATATATATATATATATATATATATATATATATATATATATATATATATATATATATATATATATATATATATATATATAAAGAATACATTTTTACGTTGCGTACAGTTTTTTATGGACAATTAATGATTACCTTACCCTTGGTACATTAAGTGGATGTCCTTATAGCGGATACAAAGGTTTTATGGTATGTGGGGAAGAAACAGACTATATTAGGCTTCCTTATTCTAATAAGCAGTGTTATGCTGGTCACAAACGTTATCTACCATATAAACATCCATTCAGAAGTTAGAAGAAGACGTTCAATGGAAAACAAGAGTTCGAAACTACTCCAGAACCTATGAATGGGGAAAAATATATAACAAGGTGAAAAATATTAAAAATACATAGGGAAAGGGAGCTAAGATAAAGGAATAAAAATAGGAACAAATTTCGACAGGAAGAGGTGGGAAATTAGAAAAGAAAGAGAACTTCAAAGCGAGATGTTAGCCAAGATCAAAAAAGATATTGGAAGAAATTTAATATATTGTATGAACGTCTTATGTATTGGCCTCACAATTTGGTCCCTTATTATATAGATTGTATGCATACTGAAAAGAATGTGACTAAGAGTCTAGTCGGAACATTTATGAATACTCCATTTAAGATGAAAGATGGACTAAAGGTACGATTGGATTTGGAGTCTTTTGGTAGAAAACCATAATTACATCCTCATAGACAAGGCAACACCACCACACCCCCCGCGGCAGGTTACACACTAACTTCATAAGAAAATTACAAATTATGTGAAAAATTGTACATATTTTTCTAATTTTTCAAATTTGGTGAGTCTGCATGATAACAAGTTGATTAGACTTAAATCACATGACCATTACAAGATCATGCAACAGTTTTTGCCCACTGCAATACAATCTATTATGCATCTACTTACCACAAATGTTATTATCAGGTTGTCTTTCTCTTTCAAATCAATACATAGCAAAGAAATCAAAGTAGACGAGCTCGATAAGATGCAAGAAGACTTATGTGTAACATTATGTCTTCTTGAGAAACACTTTCGAACAGCTTTTTTTTGATCTTATGGTTCATTTAACCGTGCACCTTATTAGAGAAGTAAAATTATGTGGCCCTATATTCTTTCTATGGATGTACCCATTTGAAAGGTGTATGAAAGTTATTAAGGACCATGTGAGAAACAAAAGTAATCCAGAAGGCTACGTTGCTGAAGAGAATGATGCAGAAGACACAATTGAGTTCTATAGCGAGTTCCTAAAAACAAGCATATTTTTGGTATTCCTCTTGACAAGCACAACGCTATTGGGATTGAGAGTGGTGAAGATACTAATACTCTTATGGACAGAACTATTCTATCAGCGAGTAAAATAGTTGAGGTTACTCCAAAACTCTTCAACAAGGCACATTTCTATGTACTCCAAAATACAACTGAAGTTGAACCGTATATCAATTAAGTATGTTTTATACATATGTATATATTTTACTTAGATTTGTAAATTAATGTGTAATTTTTAATGCCATTCATCGCAATTGTAGCCGAAATAAGGAGGTTTTGGAAATTCAACAGCCACAAAAAAAAAGCATGAGTAGAGCAAGAGCATAGTAAAACGTTTGGTTATTGGTTACGAAACGAGGTACATTTTTTTCGTATTGCCTGTTTTTTCTTAAGTAAATGTATTTATCTTTAGCTAAAGGTTTTACATTGTACTAATATTCATGTTGAGAGAGAGTTAGAGGTATTCAAAGAAAGTATATCGGAGAACCTTAGATGGATTTCAGATTGACCAAAAAAGAACATACTAAAATACGAAGCATATGCTATCAATGGATATACATTTCATACAATACGTCATGAAGGTAAAGTTCACCAGGACGGCAGGGTTAGTGTAGTTGAAACTGACATGTACATTTATAATAAAGAGGTTATAATCTATACTTAAAAACACTATTACGGTGTTTTACAAGAGATATGGGTGTTAGATTATCATGTTAAAAAATTACAGTTTTCAAGTGTGAATAGGTAGACAATAGAAGTGATGGGAAGAAGGACAATCTTGGGTACACATTGGTTGACCTAATCAATTTAGGCCATAATATTGATCCCTTCATATTGCAGAACAAATATTTTACATGACAGATTAGCCTGAGAAAAAATGTCTATCGTGTTCAAGACACCTCCCAACAATTATAAAGATGCATATGAGGATGTGTATAAGGACATACTAAAGTTTTCCTCAAAATGATAATATATTCCCACGTGTAGACCCACAAGATTTGCTTAAGGAATCCAGAAATGATTATTTTCGTCTCAACTATTATTGTGTTGTGTTATGTAAGGTTTGTCTTAATTAATACTAACATTCTTATACTTGTTTTATATGATTACATTTATATAATATTACGTTTCATTGAACTTACTCTAATCTTTACATTTATTTGTATCAGGCAAATGAAAAAGTTGTCGTTTAAAAAAAAAGGCACATGACAAGCCCTGATCCATGCTTTATTTCTAGTGGGTTTACAAGCAAACCATATTCTATATTTTTTGGTTGTCAGATCAATAAGTCGGATACTATTAACGACTATGTATATTTATTGCATTTTCAAACACTTTCAAACATTAATATTAAATTTGTATGTATTGTTTAAATTTTTCCTCTATTTTTTTACACTACTTGGAATTGTGAAAGTAGAAAAAATTACCATTCTTATCTAATTAAATCTCTTATGACTTATATGATGAAATTACCATTCTTATCAAATGAAATCTCTTATATAATCAATTAAATTGTATATTTAATCCTAATAACTCAAATCTAAACCAATTCTACTTATACAAATCTTATTCTTAATTTAAATTAAATTTATCATTCTTAGCTAATGAAATATCTTATATAGTGAAATATTATCCTTAATATAATATTAAATTCAGAATTCTTCAAAATCTTATGCTTGACGGATGTATAATTGTTGGGTTTTTAAGATTTTAAACATTTAGTATATTTATGAACACGTTTATGTTCCATCTTTGCTTATGTTTATGCCCAACCTTTTAATACTACTTTTACGCATTAGATATAACAACTTCTTGACTTAGTCCTACATTGACTATGTTCAACCCTTGATCAACACATATATATTTCAAACTTTGGATATTCCAAGACTTTAATTATCTAAAATATCTACAAAACATACAAAAATGTTTTTACAGATTGATATGAAAACGATGACCAAATTTAAACAAATGATTAGTATGTAAGTATATATATATATATATATATATATATATATATATATATATATATATATATATATATATAAATGTTTGTTATAACATTGATGATGAAATCTGTTGATCAAATCCCAAAATCTAATTATCATATCCCAAAATACATTGAAAATACTTCATTAGTATATAAGTATATTGCATATACTTACATATTTTCATAATAAAAATAATCAAATCTAATGATCAAACTTAAACAAATTAACCAACTAACTACTTAAGTATGTCATACAAAGTTCACAGTCTAATTAACAATTCCCAAAACAGATTACACACACACACACATACACGCACACACCACACACACACACTCACACACACACATACACACACACACACACACACATATATATATATATATATATATATATATATATATATATATATATATATATAGACACACTACATTGATAATTATCATAATTAAACAAACATCAAGTAACTACTCTAATCTGATGTCAAACATCCTAGCAAACTCAACTAAACAAGCATCCCACAAACAAATATCACAGTTCAACAACCATTTGTATTAAGACATCAAAGCATCTTCATAGCTACATACAGAAGGATGCATAATTCAAGTTCTATGCATGGAATTATACCTGTTTTTATCTCCCTTTTCCTAACCAAGTGGAGTCGAACCTTGGAACAGGTTTGTCTAAGATTCCAACTTCATGTTGTACTAAGGTACGCATTATTCAACATGATCAAAGCTTCTTACTTTCTTTCCCTCTCTTCTGCCTTCAGCAGCATTCCCAAGAAAAATATTGCATCCAATTGTCTCATAGCAGATGCATCTCGAAGCAAATGTTTCCCAACTTCATCTTCTTCCAAGAAAAAAATACTTCTCGTGAAATACATTAAGCAATCAAACAATTTTAATTTAAACCAATACAAAACAGAAAACAAATTCTTTAATAGAATGCTTAATAAAAAAGAGTACCATTCCATCCCTGAATAGTATGTTTTGTTTTTACAAATGTTTACATTTGAGGAGGGCGTCCTCTTTCTCAAAACTCCATGAAAGAAATCTTTATCGATATGTATCCTTGGTTTTATATATTTATTCCGATCTTGCAGACTCTCTAAAGAGTCTGCAACTGTAATGTTCACACAAAATTCATCTATAAATGAAAACAAAAAACAAACTACATATACACATCGAATAGAAGTATTGTACATGATACTTACACAGCCTGTCACTTGAAAGCATCGATTGCTGATTTTTCCCCCACCAAAATTACTATCCATTCGTTCAGTGGTGGTAGCAGAGCAGTAATCGATGTTCCTTGTTGCGTTGTTCGCATTCTTGATGAAGTACTCACTGCCATGATATTGATCCGATTCGAGTATAATAACGATTATGGAAGAATAAGGATTTTATAGTTTTTTTAACAGTGTCGGAATTTTGATGTTCAAGAATGGGGACAATTGTAGTTGCTTCATATCGATCGTCGAAGAACTAAAACGACGGGAGGACGTCAGACAAATTATGCCGCTTAAAAATGTAGAGTGTCAAATGATCTAATTGCCCTTATAAATACAATGTCTAATATTTGGATGGTAAGGTTATTTTTGTCAAAACACATAATTCAAAAAATCAAATCTCTTTAAAAACACAACTAGTCAATTTATTCTATGCATTTTCAAAAACCTACTAATTAAGGAAAAAATGACCTAATTTTCCTTCTAAATACATTGATTCATATTTTATTAGTGTGGAAATTTTTTTCAAAACACATGAAACAAAATAAGGTCTAATATTTTATCTTATTCTTTGAAATCAATCTATGTAAAAAATAATTATGGTAAACTCGTTTTTCGTATTAAATTTTTATTCACTTTTTATAATTTTTAGTTAGTCTTTCAAATGTCACTCTACAAATTAATGAATAAAAATTATAATTTGTAAATACTAAGAAACACATTTTCCACAATCAATGCAAAAAATTATGTTCATAACTAAATACATTCATAACAAAAAGGAAGTACAATACCATTATTTTTTTCATAAACCACACAACAAACACAAATCACAATAAAACATCAAATTAAATCAAACCAAAACAAAGAAACATCATACTATAAACACCTAACCTATCATCACCCTAACTCACAAACCGCCTTAAAAACTTCATTGTCCTTCTTCGTCTTCTCTTTTCTTTGAATAACATCATAAAAAACATCCTTCAACTTTGAAATACACTGAATTTCCTCATGAAGATAAATTAAAACTTAGTCCTTACATTTCTTTTATGTTCTTATATATATATATATATATATATATATATATATATATATATATATATATATATATATATATATATATATTATTTAAAGGTAGATCATGATTCAACATGGCATCCACTATCCTTTAAAGTCTCCAATGAGTCCAATGCGTCATGTTACACTCGAACCAGGTAAGTTTCCTTCCGATCTGTGAATACAAGGTTTTGGCAATTTCAGCCCTTATGTGGGGCATACCTGGATGGTACGCTGGGCGTAAGGGAGAATTACGCGATACGACGTCGTTCTGAGGAGTACGTTGGGCGTACTCTGAGTACGCAGGGTGTACTCTGCCTAGACTCAACCCTAATCTTTAGGGTTTGGACCCTATATAATGAACCTTAATTCCCATTTCCTCATCCTATTTCATGCCTCCATCACTTGAAATATTTCCCCTTGCAAATCCTAGCTCCATTGATGCATTTTGAACTTTGAGAGTGTGTTTTTGAGTGCTTCAAAGGAAGAAGAAGGTGGTGGTGAAGCTTGGAAGCTATAAGCAAGCTTGGATATGGAAGTATTGCATCATCCTCAATCTCTAGAAGGTATAAAGTTTATACCTTGGTGATTAAGTTGATAGATCTTGTTTGAATGTTGATATTATGAATTTTTGTCCCCAAATATGGCCTTCTTGTGCATGGCATGCTATAGAGCAAATGGGTTGTCCTTTTGGACGTTTTTCTAGGTTTAGAGTGATAAAAATGTGTTCTTCACACATTAATTCTTCCCCATGCATGAGTTTGGTTGTCTTAATGGCTTAAGATGTTGGGGTTTTTAGTGTTAAGCAGATTAGGGCCATGCAAGACCATAAAGTTGGAAACTTGTAACACTCGGTTTCATATTTGCTCCGTTGCCTGGGGCTGCGGCCCAATCATCAGTTGTCATGAGGCTTAGGGCTTCAAGAAAGGAAGGATTTAGCCCATTTTATATGTAGTTGCCACGGTATAACTGATCCAAGTATTCGAGTGTGTCTTTGGAGCCAAAGGTATGACTGTAATTAGGTATCTCGGTATTTTATAGATTTTGGGTTTTGTTCAGGAGATTTTAAGGCTTGGATGTGTTGTTAGGAGTGTAGGGTTTCTCGCCACCTTTTCGTGGATATAAGGTTCGTTAGAAACGGACCTAGGACGAGGGAGTTATGGTATTTTGAAGTTATTGGTAGTATTGGTCCCTAATGGAAATATTTGGCAAGGCATTCCATGCATGTAAGGATGCATGCGCGTGAGTACGCCCAACGTAAGCTGGGGTACGCCCAGCGTAGTGCTGGATAAGTGAAATGCGGATGATCAAGATGTACGCCCAGCGTAGTGTGCTGAGTTCCAAAACCCTAATTTTTTAGGGTTTTCACACTATTTAAGCACCTTAAGTTTCAGGTGTGAGGGTCCCTTTCATCCTCCATTGCCTTAAACCCTAATTTCGAGTGGTAGCTTCATCCAAGAGTGTTTTGAGCCTAGTATGTGCATTTTTGGTGGATTTTAGTGTATTTCAAGAAGTGGTAGCTTGGTGCAAGGTGGTGGTTCAAGGAAAGGCTTGTGGATCTGGACTCCTTTCTATATTTTCAGCTCATTGGAGGTAAAAAGCTTTGATATTTTAAGGAGCTCAATCTAGAAGATCTGCACATTTTAAGGTTCCCTCGTTCATAAAGGTGCAAGCTTTATGGAGTTATTGAGTTCATGCATGTTCTTGTTGGGTTTTAATGGATTAAAATGGTTTTTGGGCCTCATTAAGTCATTTAAATACATAATGGTGCCGACTTTATGCATTAGGAGCTTTAGTTGGAGGTTCCCTGAAGTTTAGACGCAAAGTGCTTAATCGGTTAAGTCATAAATTGGGTTTGGAGGATCCGCGGTTACGCCCCGCATACTAACTTGAGGCCCCGATATGTATCTTCGAGTACGCTGAGCGTACCTAGGGGTACGCCCCGCGTACGTTCAGGTGTGGACTTTTGGGTTTGTTCTCGTTTGGGTTTCGGGCCTGGGTTTGGGATTTGTATGTTGGGTTTATTGGTCAGAGGAATTTTATAGTATTGAACTCTTGATTGAGCATGTAACACCTGGTTCGGGTATTGGTGGGAAAGTTGCCAAATTAGGAAGGATTTATGCATGGACACGGCGAGTTAGGAGGTCACCTCGTCGAGTAGAGTCGTGATATCATGGAACGCGGGACGTGACCGACTCGACGAGTCGAAGGGTCGACTCGGTGAGTCTGAGCTGTTTAAAGAAAACCCTAAATTTTGGGGTTTGCCCCCTATATAAACGACATTATATGCCTTTGTAGCCTCCCTTAACATCATAAGAGATCGTTTACGGCCGCAAACACTTGGGTGTATGAAGTAAGAGCTTTGGGAGCTTAAACCATGGGATTGTGGAAGGAATTCCAAGCTTGAAGAAGAAGTATCAAGGGGAAAACACTAGATCTAGCATCTAGTTCGTCTTAGGCATTGAATTGAGGTATGAATCTGTTACCTTAAGCCTAGATTCTATTTGAGAGTTATGACCAACTTTGAGGAAATGGAAGCAATCTTAGATATGGACCTATCACAAGGATATGGTTCCAGATCTGGACCTTCTTAGGTCCCAAATATCATAAAGTTATGCCTTTTATTAATCTCATTCTCTCTCCATGCATGAAAACCTTGTTGAAGGTTAGTTTTGGTGTTATGGCCATGTGAGGCCTTGCATGCACGTAAAGTTTGCAACTTTACGTGTTATCCACACTAGTACAGTATAGATCTGAAGTTTGGGTCCTTGAGTCCCATTGAAAAAGGCCGTAAACATAATGGACTAAGGGGACTCGGCGAGTCGAGAGGGTTTCCTCGTTCACGGCCAAAGGTTTACGGCCAAGGGTTCACGTTCAAGGGTGTTCGGTTGGGAGTTTACGGTCGTAAACATCAAGGAACTTAACGAGTCTCTCGGATGACTCGGCGAGTCGATAAGTTAAGCAAGGAACTTGATGAGTGGCTGATTGCACTCGTCGAGTCAAGGTCAATATGGACTGTTGACCTTGACTACAGACCTAGAATTTGACCAAGTTTGACTCAGAGGAGCCTTAGGGGCTGAGTTAAGATTATTTACTTGTTGGTTATAGGCAGTTTGGGAGGAGCAGTATAGGACATACCTGAATTCAATTGCCGGTTCAGCTTTGTGAGGTGAGTTTTCTTACCATACCAATGGGTCTAAGGCACCAAGGCCGGCCCATTTTGTGATAGTTGGTTTACTTGGTATATAGAGGTGTGATATGTATGTGTGCATGATATGCGGTAGAGATAGCCTTTGTGGCTAACGGTAGAGATATCCTTATGGGTAATGGTAGAGATAGCCTTATGGCTAATGGTAGAGATAACCTTTATGGCTGATGGTAGAGATAGCCTTTATGGCTGATGGTAGAGATAGCCTTTGTGGCTAACGGTAGAGATAGCTTCATGGCTAATTGACATGTGATATGTGGTAGAGATAGCTTTTATAGCTATTATGATATGTGGTTTGAGTGGGGTATGCTCTGGGGGGACTCACTAAGCTTTCAGTTTACCGTCTGTGGATTTGTTTTAGGTACATCGGAGCCCAAGGGCAAAGGCAAGGTGTGATGATGCGGCATGCGCTCTATCTCTTTTTCCGATATGGTTTGGGGGACACTCTGAGGTTTTGAAAATAATAATGTTGTAATGTTGGTGGTTTTGAAAACAGTTATTGGGATCTTCATGTTTTATGAAATGTGGTTGACTAATTAAAAATGAAAATTTTCTTTGTAAAATTAGGGTCGTTACAAGTTGGTATCAGAGCCTTGGTTTGAGGGATTCAGGCATACTCTCGGGTGTGTCAAGACTCAAACTAAGGAAATGGTAAATTTCTTTTCAAAAATGACATAAAAAGCTTTTGAAAAAAGGAAAAGATGAGAGTGCAACGCGCATGATCAGCCGAGCCAAGTAAGTAGTTCCCCAATGTGCTAGCCATGCTATTCTGATATTTGAACTTAGATGATCGTACAGAATTTGCTATGTGTATGCTTTTAAAATTATATATGGTTAGGAGCTTATAGCGTTAGAATGATCGATTTGGCCTTATTTCCTGTTCCTTGTCTGGTTGTGGTCCTAGGGTAGAATCTTTTATTCGAAATTCTATTTGATCCTCTTCTGTGTATAATTTGCATGCATAAAGGCAACCTGTTATGATTGGTCTGTTTGATGTGGGTAGAGAAAATCTTAGAACAGCCTAGGATTTAGGTTATGCGGTGTTTTGTAGTATATGGTTCATTTTGGGACGAATTGGAATTATCAGGTAGAGCCTTGGGGAAAGGTACAGGTAGGTGTGGAAGGTAGTATTGGGCCCGTACTACTAGAAGCACAGGACCTGTACCCAAACCAATGTTAGATCTGACGGCTTCAAGGAGGACTGGTGTGGAGAGATGCATTTTATGGAAATCTTGATCGTTATGATTTATGACATTCCAGTTCAGCATGGTGGTGACACATTTTGGAACGGGAGGATCAGGATCTGGATCTGGATCCAGGAATGGATCGGGGGACACTACAGATGGCATAGATGAGAGGCTGCGTGAGATCATTGCAGCCGAGGTTACGAAGGGTATCCTTGATGCTACCCCAATGATTTTTGGGACGGTCAAGGAGGGCATAATGGAGATTATGGAGGAGAGACTCAGATCATTCAGAACTGAGATTGCGGTGGGCCAATTGGGGGCCCGAACTCCCTCGTTCCGGGACTTCAAGGCGTATGGGGCGCCGGAGTTCTTCGGGGTCAGGGACCCCATTGTCAGCCGACGCTGGGTGGCAGATATTGAAAAAGCCCAACCTACGAGTTCCTGCCTGGATGTGGCAAAGGTTGGGTTTGCTTCTTGCATGCTGAGAGACAAAGCACGGGATTGGTGGGGCGAGGTTACTAGACAGGTGGGACCAGCTGGGGTGGCTGAGATGACATGGGCCGAGTTTGTTCGGCGATTTGATTTGGAGGTTGCACCACGCATTGAGGTGCAAAGACTAGTGCGAGAGTTTCATGCTTTACAGCAGACCACCAAGACGGTGGCGGAGATCACCGCCAAGTTTCGGGAACGAGCTTTGTTGATTCAGTAATACGCTACCGATGAGGAGATGAGGCGGACGCGATATCATTCCATGCTGAGGGACGATATCTAGGAGTTTGTGAGCTTCACGGTGTGCAAGACCCTCAATGAAATGGTGGAGAAGGCCGGGGAACGGGAAATAGAGTTGGAATCCCGCACGAAGCGGAAGCCTGAGCAGGCTCAGGCAGCAATAGGACAGGCTAAGAAGCCTAAGACGTCAGACACTCCCAGCAAGGGTCAGTAGGGTCGGGGCCGATGTGCCAAGTGTAGCCGGGTACACAGTGGAGCTTGCCATATTTGCAGGCTCGGGATGTTATGCATGTGGCCAACAGGGCCATATGAGCAGGGTGTTGGGTTATGAGCATTCTAACACTCCTAAGTGTACATGCAACCCTAAATACCTTGGATCTATGTTTTCTCTATTATACATACAATTATTAACATCCAAGGTATTATCCTAATCTAGCATACAAAATAATAAATATAACAAGATAGAATACATACCTCTTTGATGTAGAATGTCTTCATGAAGCTTGAGTGCCTAGTGCCCCAAGTGTGACACCTCAAATGGTTCACACAACACCAAATACACTTTAAATAACTTGAGAGAAACTTGAACACTCCTTGAAATCGTCTAGCCCTCACACTCACACATTAGTGCGTGATTTCTTGAGCCATGGGATCCTTTTATATGGTGGCTATTAGGGTTACACCATGTAACTCATAACTTTACCCATTCCTTATGCTCCATGTATTTTAACCTCCATGGAGTATCCATGGGTCACCCTATGGACTTAGTCCAACATAAGGAATCTTGGATCACAAGCCCACATATATAAGAATGAATGATTTACACAATCAACCCATATATTTAATTAGTCTCCTTTTGATCACTTAATTAATTCCAAATTAATTCTTGATCAATACTAATTAAATAACCTTATTAATATATTAGAACTTATAATATGTTAACCAACCTTAAGTGTTATTTCTCTCATTATAGTCTATCCAAATGCATGATGCCATGCAACCCAAATGGACCATGCCGGGTCGGGTCAAGTCTTACCAATTATAGTTATGGACTTAGACATTAATCCAACACTCTCCCACTTGGATAAGTCTAAAACTATTATTGTGTATGACTTCAGGAACCGATCAGCAATCGTAGCTCTCAAAAGCTTCTGTCGAACTCTGACCTTGTCGATGAACTCTGACCTTTGTCAATGACTTGTCCATTAGATAAGGGATCATATATTCCTCCATTCTAGATATCATATGGACTGAGACATGGATTATCAATCATTCTCTCTGTCCATTTGTTGTTTCCTGATTTCCGATTCATGATGACTGACTGATTGAACAAATCAAATCAGTCCTGGCTTGGCCAAGCACTCACATGTATCATCTTTAAATCATCGAGGGTCCCACAGATATTGCTTTTATCCCGAAGGTAAAAGGAATGGATAAACTTCGACTCATATGGCTTGTTCTACTACTTGTTGAATCATACACAAAGGCATGTTTTATAACATCGAGTTACCAATGCGTTTTCGTGCAATCAATGTACAACCAACTCATAGTAACAACTCATATCTCTAGGTTTGAAGAATATAAGATATTATCGTCTCATGATCACTCGTGATAAAATCCATGAAGTGATTCAAATAAGCGCGGGTTGAATCCAATACTCAGAACTTATAAGCACTTATGAGTGTTGTAGCACCACTTTGTCCACCAACTTGGACCTCTACAAACCAACCCATGACAGTCTTGATTCATATCTACTTCCAACATATGACCGACTGTGGATGGTTTGAATAACTTAATCATTCAGGAAGAGCGACTTAGTTATACTGGAAGTCAAAACATGCAAAGTGAAACACAAGAATAAATGAATCAAATATGGTATCAAACCCTATGAATATAAATAAACACTTTTATTTATCACCATACTGATTACTCATTATTCATTGTTTCGGTTTTATCAACTTTATACTTGAATTTAAAACAATAGTTGTCCCATGCTCCAAGCATGTACACTATGTTTTCTAAACACTACTCATGCCATACACCAAGTATGCATACTATGTTTGTCTATGATCTTTACTTTGTAAAATAGATCAATTGAACATCACTCCAATGATCCTCTTTTCACAGTCCCAAATCCTTACTGCAAATGCAAGAATTCCAAATTCATGCCATTTACTGAAATCTGTTAGATTCTAAACTTATATGCATTGATCCTCTTAATGATTATGCACGAAGTCAGAAAGACTTGACAACAATCATTACAGAGCATTCCAAAGGAGATCAGCTCCTTGGAAACATCCTTCTTTCATTAAGTTTTCTAATCTTAGACAGATTGAATAATTTCTAACTTTGAAACATTTCCATATTCCATTTTGACTATCACTTCTGAACAAGAGTTGCCTCCTTACAGATTATGTCAATATGGTCCTTCCAGAATTAACATTATACTTCCAACTGTCCTTGAGCAACCAATCTTTGGTAAACCTTAGATTGTCCTCGACAATTGCTTAATCATTTTAGTCATATCCAATTCTAGACCTTTTCCCTTCATAATGCCTCGGGCATTTGGAAAATTTTAGAAAGGATGAATATAGCACATGTAATCGATCCTATATCCGAAGCATATGGGACACGATTCATGATGTCTCACATAAAGACTAAACCAGTCTTTTGCTATAATATTTCCATTTCAATTTGCCAAGTTCTCAAAATTCAGATTATGAAAAGGGATGCCGTAATCATAATCGAATTTTAGAACGCAAATAATGGACCCATATATAGAATTTCCTTATGTTGAGCCATTCCAACATGAAATTCATATATATATCCTTGATTAAATACGATTAAAATCTCAATCTAAGCTTTTAGAATTGAAATGAAGTATAATTTCCTCTCCCTTAATTATAGCAAAACAACTTTTTCAACCCCTGCAACCTCACGAATTGAAACTTTTGTTTTCTATAATTAACATTGCTAACTTGCAACCTTTGTCATAATTATCATGCTCCCACTAACATGATGATTATTAGCATAACACTTATGCTCCCACTAGCTTTGACATGTACTCAAAAATCAGCTGACTTTCTTACCAAAGTTGAGATTTCTGATACTAGATTGTTTTAATAAAACTTTATCAAAATCATACACCTCTCTTAGATAGCTCACATGTGTGTCTAAACAATTTTAGAACTATGAAAAGGGATGCCGTAATCATAGTCTCAATTGTTTAGACCTTTGCCACTTCTCACAAGTGCATGTTAGTGTGCCGGTAAACCACACACGCTCCACTAACGACTTTGAGAATGCAAATATCACAATTGCTATCTAGCTAAAATCTACTTAGTGAAAGTGTTTCCTCACCATCATTTTCATGAATCAGAGAGAAACCTTATGACACTTAGATTTAATAGTGTATGTGTTCTTATCCATGTGAATTTGTCAAAACCATAATCACAAGACAAGGTTAGTGACAAATCCAAACTCATATTGATTAAACTTGTGCAATCTTAAATTCTTGCCATTTGGCAGCTCGGGTGCCTGCCATTGCTTCCAAGTAGTTGTGCAACCATTTGAGAACTCTCAGAACTCCTATGCAAAGCCAACTTGAACAGGCACAAAAATTTCAACACGATAGGTTATAAACCTCAAGTCGTGTGCTAGTGAAGGACTTTAGGTTTTATTCTTGATTAAGTCTTGAAACTTTCAAGAGCTTTAAGACTCCCACTGTCCTCTTGACATATAAGACTCCCTTGTCAAATATTCAAGAGATAGTGCGGATTCTTTATCAAGACTAACACTTTACACAATTGGCCTAAGTTGGTCTCTGTTTTATCAAAACATCACAACTTACCAATTTCAAATGTACAAGAGTAGATAACCTTTTACTCTTACATTTGACTAGTGTTAACAAACCCTCTTTAAGATATGTCACTCAAGTTACAATCTTGGAGTATGACTCTAAGAATTGTTTTGGAACGAAGTATGACTCATCTTTTTGATTTAACCATTTCAACAATTCATGACTCCTCTTCTTAGTCATAAGAATGCACTAAGATGACTTTAGAGGACCAATTGTGATATGGTATCTTAATCATTAAGATGATCATAAACATGATACTAAAGTACTCTCCCATCTTTTCAGATTTGAGAAACTTTTATCTTTCTGCCATACTTTGATTCTTCTTATTCGTTCTGTCTCACATTGAAACTTCTCCAATGCTACAGACTTATACTTAAACTTATAAGTATAACCATATTTACTGAACTTAAGTAAATCATGACGAATAGTCTTCTTGATCTTTTGTGGTGGACTTGATCAGTGCACAAGAATGTGTACTCGATCCCTTAGTCCTTTCCTTATTCACATAAGGAATTAGTCTTAATTTTCCAAGCTGAAAGTTCTCATTCATCATACTATACAACTTGCATGATTCCAAGTTTCGGTCCAATTGAACCTTGGGTGATGAGAATCTTTCCTTATTTGGTAATATTAGACACTACCACAATCGAAAGAATCAAATCCATTTTTCCAATATTGCTATCAATGGAATCTTATAAGCAACAACTTTTCACAAATGTCATTGTAAGGATACTTAAAATAAATAAAATCAAAACCTTTTTCTTTTATTTTAAAACTTTGCGGAAAAACTTATCCTTACAATCCATATGAAAACCTTATTGTTATCTATTCCTAAGCAATATAAATATCATAACTCTTAAGTAATAGCCCAAAATTCCGATCACCGAACCATGCGATTGAAATCCATCTTCACGATCAGAATCAGCATGTACTTAATACAGTTAGACAATGGACTTTACCTGAAGTAGAGCCAAACTTATTGACTTTAACATCCTTAGGTAAATTTGGCAGCTTCGTAACCAATGCCCCTTCCTTTGGCAATAGTTACCTATGGACCCTTGATAATGGGACTATCTCAGACTTCACCTCTCTCTTTACCATTGGGTCAACCGAGTTGACTATGGCCGATCCCTTTCCATTGGGAATAGAGAGCTTTACTGGATATCCAATGTCATCATTGTCAATGTCCATAGCGTTTTAGGAAGTTGATCTTAGAAAATAGATAAGATCATTAAGGGTCTTGTCTTAGTCTGTTTCATAGGATTCCTAAAAGAACTCACTATGTGACTTAGAAAGTAGTTGAGCCACCAACTTTCTCAATACTTTGACACCCAACTCTCCCGGCTTGTCAATATGTGACTACATCTCCAAGATGTGATCACACCTAGACCTTGCCTTGCCAATAGGGCTTGAGTGACCTTAAACTTTTTAGGAACTTGTGGGTTAGGGAGAATAATTGGAGGAGGTGAAAGAAGTATGATATCCATGGGACATCATCTTCATTTAGGAAAGCTTGTTTCAAGAGATTTGGGAAGATCATAAATGTCTAGACCAGACATCTTTTTGGGAGATATTCAAGATAGTTGATTTAAAGTCCTTAATATGACACCCAATATGAAATATTAAGGCTAGGACCCAACAAACTATTTTATAACTTAGAAGAGGGATGCCGTAATCCAAGCTATAAAATATTTGAAGGTAGGTGAATGACGATTCACCAATTTCCACCATGAAAAACGAAATAATTTATTAGGTTTTAAATGGATTTGAAAGTCCTAGATCTTTGAGATTCATTGAACTGTTCAAAGGCATGTTTCAATCTCGAGTGTGCCCTTCAGGTTTTGTGACTGTGATGCCGAGGATCACAAAACAAGGTGTGAATAACCATGCAAATATACTTGGTACCCTTAATATTTACCCCTTAATCAGTGTGCCGGTTAACCACACACGCTCCACCGATACTATGATAAATATTAAGTTACCATTTGCCTACCTTGTTAAGTCCAGGTTAGTGTGCCGGTTAACCACACACGCTCCACTAACGACTTAAGCAAAGTGCAAAGTGTAATTTCATGGGTTAGCACCAAATTCACATTTTCCTAAGTAACTAAGATTGGGTATTAATAAGAGTTTAGTTACTTAGTATTTATCATTAATACTTTTAATGAAAGGAGAATTATAGTCCTTGTCCTACCCGTTCGGCTAACGACCCTCCACCAGTCAAGGAAGCGGTGGGTGAGAGTGGACACCCATTAAACTGCCATTTTATAGGCAGTAACCTTATACCCCCCTTATAGACCGGCTTCGTGAATGAGGCCTACTAACGGTAAGACTGACTTTACTCTTATACATATATATAAATATTATTAACTTATAATATTATAAAGTATAAGGGTTGAATTTTAACTTTTAAAATTCTAAGGGCTAACTTGGAATTAAAGTATTCATAAGTGAAAACTTTTCAAATTCCAAAACTTGAGGGCAAGTTTTGAAACTATTCAAAACTAATTAATTCCATAACTTATGAGTTTAAAGTAGTTTTAATTAAAAAAAAAAAAAAAAAAAAAAAAAAAAAAAAAAAAACTCTTCAAGTTCCATAACTTGAGGACAAGTTATGGAAGACTTTAAACTAATTAATAAAAAAATAACTTTTTTTTTATTGTAACTTATGGAACTAATTAAGGTTACACTTTTTTTTTTAATTTAATGAAGAGACTCTTGAACCTCCATAACTTGAGGACAAGTTATGGAGTCATAAAACCATTTAATTAGAACTAGACTCTTCATTTTGTAACCTTTGCCAACTTTTATGAGTTTTATGATTCTTAAATGTGACTTTTCATATAACTTGAGGACAAGTTACAAAAACACACTTTGGAATCAACTCTTAGATTAAAATGGATTAAAAACAACTATTTCACACAACTTTTCTATTAATCTAAGAACCTCATAAGAACAAGATAATTCAAATCATCAATCTTCAATAAATTAGCATGAACATACAAACTAATACAAATCTTGAAATTATGACAATTATCTTAGAAATTGGATTAGCATGCACATTACCACATCAAAAACAAGTTTATAAGTCCAAAAACATCTTAGGGTAATGTTCCTAGTCCAATTCCAGCCAAAACAATCGAATATATGCATCCAACTCGATTTTTCAGCTACTTTTGCAAGTATAACAAGAAAACATGCCTAGGCTCTGATACCACTGTTTGGTTATGAGCATTCTAACACTCCTAAGTGTACATGCAACCCTAAATACCTTGGATCTATGTTTTCTCTATTATACATACAATTATGAACATCCAAGGTATTATCCTAATCTAGCATACAAAAATATAACAAGATAGAATACATACCTCTTTGATGTAGAATGTCTTCATGAAGCTTGAGTGCCTAGTGCCCCAAGTGTGACACCTCAAATGGTTCACACAACACCAAATACACTTGGAATAACTTGAGAGAAACTTGAACACTCCTTGAAATCGTCTAGCCCTCACACTCACACATTAGTGCGTGATTTCTTGAGCCATGGGATCCTTTTATATGGTGGCTATTAGGGTTACACCATGTAACTCATAACTTTACCCATTCCTTATGCTCCATGGATTTTAACCTCCATGGAGTATCCATGGGTCACCCCATGGACTTAGTCCAACATAAGGAATCTTGGATCACAAGCCCACATATATAAGAATGAATGATTTACACAATCAACCCATATATTTAATTAGTCTCCTTTTGATCACTTAATTAATTCCAAATTAATTCTTGATCAATACTAATTAAATAACCTTATTAATATATTAGAACTTATAATATATTAACCAACCTTAAGTGTTATTTCTCTCATTATAGTCTATCCAAATGCATGATGCCATGCAACCCAAATGGACCATGCCGGGTCGGGTCAAGTCTTACCAATTATAGTTATGGACTTAGACATTAATCCAACACAGGGACTGCCCCGCGAAGGGCTTAATCTGTTTTCGCTGCAACCAGACCAGCCATAAGCGGGTCAACTATCCGAAGTTGCAGGGAGGAGGAAGAGCGGTGGCGGCGCCTACGCCCACCACAATGAGGATTACCTATGGCCGCCATGTTAAGGCGGATGCTCCAGCTATAAAGAGTCGGGCATTTCAGTTGACTACCGAGGAGGCACGGGCAGCACCAGATGTTGTGGCTGGTACGTATTTATTCTTCTCTACTTTATGGATCTGTTTCGCTTATGTGTACTATATGCTTGTATATGGAGCGTTTTGGTCAATGGTATGTCTGCTCATGTCTTGTTTGATTCTGAAACATCCCAAAATACGGCCCAAAAATTTCGTTTTTCAATCATTAATAAAATCATAAACCATCCAAGATCATAAATAAAATCGTGAGTCATGTATCATAATGTGTCATAATAACTGTTCCATATAAAATCTCATAACAAAATATCAGAGTAAAACTCCCAGGCTGAAGATTGTGATGTGTGCCATGCGATCATCCAAAGCCCTTCCCTTTGCTAGTGGAAGTACCTAAAACCAAAACTGAAAAACGTAAGCACGAAGCTTAGTGAGCTCCCCCAAACTACCACATGCCATACACATATAACATGTAACTAGGAGATACGGGCCCCGCCCACACTCATGGGGATACGGGCCCCGCCCACACTCTGTTATCTTTGAGATACGGGCCCCGCCCACACTCTCCTGCTATAAGATACTGCCCCCGCCCACACTCAGCTGTTATGAGATACGGGCCCCGCCCACACTCAGCTACTATACTGACATACAAGTATCACACAGAAACAAGTATACTGAATCTATCATTCAATCTTGAATCATTTTGCGTTCAACTACTAGAAGATACGGGCCCCGCCCACACTTAACTAACTATGAGATACGGGCCCCACCCACACTCGACTAATAATAAACACATATCGCGGGTCGGCCTTGGTGCCTTAGATCCGTTCCTACTGAAGGGACACTCACCTCGTGTGTCTAACTGCTGAAACCCTGAGTGAGAATTATCTGGTTGCTGCTCCAGCGACTCCCCTGCTATAATTCCCATAATGACACTTAGTCAAAAACTGATAACTAAATCTCAGGGTGAAGTGACCATTTCACCCTTGGTCAAAATAAATATTCAAAGTCAACATTCTGGTCAAAGTCAACATTCCAGTTGACCTGACTCGCCGAGTTGGCCCGCCAACTCGCCGAGTCCCAATTCTTTCATCTGCCCTCAACCCGACTCTGCTCGTTGAGTTTAGCAAGAGCTCGATGAGTGCTCCTTCATCATAACATCGGTACAAGCTTCATCTGACTCGCCGAATTCCTCCTGAACTCATCGAGTTTATCTTCATCATATGATCGTGTCTAGTCTGTGACTCGCCGAGTTGTATGAACAACTCGTCGAGTCCATCTTCATAAGTTGGGAGATGGCCTTGGACTCGCCGAGTACGTTCTTGCACTCGTCGAGTCCCATGGTTTCCAGATCCATGGCTTAGTCCATTTCATGGAGTCCCTTCCCTGGACTCATCCAAATCCCTTCAGGACTAAAATGGGTTCCTCTGAGTCATAACAGTTTTGGGAACCAACTCACGACTCGCCGAGTCCCAAGAACGGCTCGCCGAGTCCATTCATGTCCAATTCTATAATTCGATTTCTGATGTGCAAAAAACTCATCCAGAAGGTAGATCTAGGCTCCTAAGATCGGTATAACACGTAAAGTCATGAACTTTACGTTCATGCATGGGACTTTTATGCTCAAAAGGCAACAAATGGGGGTTTATTTCATTCTCGGGGTTCTCATGGCCATAAAGATGGCACCTTTATGCCATGAGGACCCCCAAGGTTCCAGATCTGTGTGCAATTCGACTTGGGACGTCCAAGTCTCAAAGATCAAGCTCCTTGGACCCAAAACCTCATAAAGATGACCACAAGGAGATCTAAGAAACTATAAGTCAAGTATGAGGCTTGATTACTAGAAAGTGAAGAGAAGCTGATGTTGTTCTTGGATCTACAATCTCCTCTTGAAGTCCTCCTTCTTCCTCTTCTTCTTACAAGTTTCAAATACACCAAATAACTTCCAAAATCACAAAGAAAGCTCAAGTTCACTTATGGAGGATTAGGGCTTCGGGAGTACTGCTCTGGAGGTGATGGAGGCTGGACAAGAGGCCTATAATGTTGCTTAAATAGGGTGTAAACCCTAAATATTAGGGTTTCCCCCATACTGGCCTACTCGTCAAGTCATGGCGTGGACTCGCCGAGTAGATCACTTAAACCTGCATCCACACCTGGCATCTACTCGACGAGTTAGGGCTACAACTCATCGAGTAGCTCTTATAAAATGACATTTAATATATTAAATACGTACCAGAAACAGGGCGTTACAGATTCGGGTGCTACCCGATCGTTCGTATCTCTTGCGCTTAGCAAGAAGTTCCGGGACGCGTCGAGAACTTTAGATTCCCCTCTCGAGGTGGAGATTGCAGATGACTGCACCATTAGAGCTGCGAGGGTATATCAGGACTGTGTCCTAAATGTGCTTGGTGAGAGATTTCGTGTCAACCTAGTCCCGATACCATTGCGAGGGTTGAAAGTGATTATCGAAATGGATTGGTTAGGGGCCAAACGGGACATGATTGACTGTGAGCATCAGTTGGTGAGGGTTCGAACCCCAAGTGGAGGAGAACTGGTGATACATGGTGACAGAGCATTGCAGGGGCCGACCCTCTGTTCGGCTACGAGGGCTAGGAGGTTCCTGCAGCAGGGTTGTTCGGGATTTCTGTCTTATATCTCGAATACAAGGGTAGAGATCACGAAGGATGTAGGCAGTATGCCGGTTGTTCAGGACTTTCGACATATTTTCCCCGAAGTGTTACCAAGGGTGCCTCCGAAGAAGTAGGTGGAGTTTCACATCGATTTTGTGTCGGGTGCCGCTCCGATAGCAAAGGCACCATATCGGTTGGCACCACCCGAGATGCAAGAGTTATCTACACAGCTTCAGGAGTTGTTAGACCGAGGGTTCATTCGTCCAAGCAGTTCCCCGTGGGGAACATCTGTCCTTTTCGTGAGAAAAAAGGATGGATCCCACAGGATGTGTATCGATTATAGGGAACTAAACAATCTAACGGTGATGAACCGTTATCCGTTGCCAAGGATCGATGATTTGTTCGATCAACTGCAGGGTGCGTCTTGGTTTTCCAAGATTGATCTTTGGTCGGGATACCATCAGATGAGGATTCGGGATGAGGATATACCAAATACGGCTTTCAGGACTCGGTATGGGCATTGTGAGTTTGTAGTGATGCCTTTTGGGCTCACCAATGCCCTAACATCGTTCATGGACCTTATGAATAGGGTGTGTAGACCGATGCTGGATCGATCGGTGATCGTTTTCATTGATGATATCCTGGTCTATTCTAAGACCAAGGAGCAGCACGAACAACACTTAAGGGAGGTACTGGAGACCCTAAGGGCAGATAAGCTATATGTCAAGTTCTCCAAGTGTGATTTCTGGCTGTGAGAGGAACAAT
Source organism: Lactuca virosa (assembly GCF_052849685.1). Taxonomy (NCBI): domain Eukaryota; kingdom Viridiplantae; phylum Streptophyta; class Magnoliopsida; order Asterales; family Asteraceae; genus Lactuca; species Lactuca virosa. Next base: position 134,996,702 of record NC_136430.1, read on the forward strand.
TCTTGGGGCATATCATCAACCAGAAGGGTATTTCGGTTGATCCAGCCAAGGTTGAGGCTGTGATGCGGTGGGAAGTACCGAAGAATGCACTAGAGATTCGTAGCTTCTTGGGTTTAGTGGGTTATTATCGGAGATTTATTTAGGACTTTTCCAAGATTGTTGTGCCATTGACATGACTAACCAATAAGAATGTGACATTTCGGTGGGGTACGGATCAGGAGTTGGCTTTCAAGACATTGAGATGTAGATTGTGTGAAGCTCCGATCCTTATACTACCTGAGAGATTAGACGACCTGGTGGTGTACTGTGATGTATCGGTTACAAGGTTAGGTGCAGTACTGATGCAAAGAGGGCACGTGATAGCGTACGCCTCGCGACAGTTAAAGCCACATGAGGCGAATTACCCCACTCACAATCTGGAACTGGGGGAAGTGGTGTTTGCCCTAAAGATTTGGAGGCATTACTTGTATGGAGTGCGGTGTACCATTTACACCGACCACAAGAGTCTGATGTATATGATGGACCAACAGAACCTCAACATGCGACAGAGAAGGTGGTTGGACGTGCGAAAAGACTATGATTGCGAGATTCTATACCACCTAGGTAAGGCCAACGTAGTGGCCGACGCTTTGAGTCGTAAGACGGCAGGTTCCCCGATTAGGAATGTGTGTTTGAGGATGTCGGTGATCTCTCCATTATTGGAGATGATCAAAGAGGCTCAGGTTGAGGGGGTGAAGAAAGAGAATTAGAAGGTAGAGAGGATCTGAGGACAGTATCCTTTGTTTGTTAAGGATAGTCGAGGCCTATTGACGCAGTGTGGTCAGGTTTGGGTACCGACGACTGGGGGAGTGAGACAATAGATATTGGAGGAAGCGCATAAGTCCAGGTTCTCTATACATCCAGGAGCTACGAAAATGTATAGGGACTTGAGGCTAAATTATTGGTGGCCCTGCATGAAGCAGAAAATTACTTTGTTTGTAGAACGGTGCTTGACCTGTAGGAAGGTCAAGGCCGAGCATCAGTGGCATCATGGTAAGGTCCAGCTGCTACCCATTCCCATGTGGAAGTGGGAGGAGATCACGATGGACTTTATTATGAATTTGCCAAGGACGACAAGGTGTGTGGATGCCATATGGGTGATTGTGGATAGACTGACGAAAAGTTCCCATTTCATTCTGATATCCGAAAGTATATCTGCAGAGAAGTTGGCAGATATTTACGTGCGTGAGGTGGTGGCTAGACACGGGGTGCCTGTGTCGATAGTTTCTGACCGCGATGTTCGGTTTACATCTAGGTTCTGGAAGAAATTCCACGAGGAGTTGGGCACTCAGCTACATTTTAGCACGGCGTACCACTCCCAGACCAACGGTCAGAGTGAGAGAACGATCAAGACACTGGAAGATATGCTACGGGCATGCGTGTTGGATTTTGGAGGGAGTTAGGATACGTATCTTCCACTGGCAGAGTTTTCGTACAATAACAGTTACCATGCCAGTATCGACCGGGCTCCATTCGAGATGTTATATGGTTGGAGGTGCCGAACCCCGGTTTGTTGGGATGAGGTTGGACACCGGGTCATGGGAAGCACTGAAGTAGTGCTCAAGACTACTGGGTTGATTCAGCAGGTGTGCGACCAGTTGCGGGTCATGCAGATCCGTCAGAAAAGCTATGCTGACCGACGGTGATCAGATCTTGAGTTTCAGGTGGGGGATTTCGTGTTGCTGAAGGTGTCGCCCTGGAAAGGGATCATCAGGTTTCGGAAGAGGGGCAAGCTGGGGCCTCGGTATATAGGCCCGTTCAGGATCACAACCCGGGTGGGCAAAGTGTCATATTGCTTGGATCTGTCAGAGGAGCTTAGCCAGATTCACAACACATTCCATGTGTCGCAACTTCGGAAGTGTGTCACAGGCTAGGCTGCGGTTGTCTCGTTGGGTAATATCCAGGTGGATGAGAGCTTGAACTACATTGAGAAGCCCATTGCCATCTTGGATAGGAAGACGAAGGTTCTTCGGTTTACATCTTTCTATCTCCTTGGACTATCATCTTAGTAGTCGTCCAGTGTCTTCCCAAACCATTGAGAAACTGAAGATTTGTCTCAAGATTGCTTCGGATCGTGCCAGCATTAGATAACTTAGTGACAATCAGATTGAACCTTTTAAAGGAGTCTTCCAAAATTTCGCAAGTATGAGCTTTGAAATTATTGAACTCATTGAGTGTGGTAGTGAGCTTCTTATCTTGAGCTTGTTCTGTGCCTTCATATAGGTTTTTGAGAACATCCTAGATCTCTTTTGTTGATTTACAGTTTATGATAATGTCAAAGTTGTCAGGAGCAACTCCACAAGAGATTTCATAAAAAGCAACAACATCATTTTCCATTTTATTTAGATCATGTTTGGTGGGACGATTCAGGACTGGTTGACCTCCTCCTAGTCTGGCTGTGGCGGCGTCGGTTTGAACTGGTGTAAGAACAGGGACATGTGGCCCTTCTTCTACAAATCGCCATACATCTCTTCCAAGTCTTCTTAAGTATCTTTCCGTCCTCTGAGACCAGTAATGATATTCGTTTGCTACCAGTATTGGGGCTCTATTAGAACCACCAACACTCTTGGAAACGTTGAGAGATAATGCTTGTGCCATATTTCCTTGTTTTGAAAATATTTTTTTGTTTTTTTTTTTTTTTTTTGAGAAATGAGCTTCAGTGGTATAGAAGGCCTTTTGAAAATCAGAATTTTGCTTCAAAAAGCAACCACTTTGGCTCAGATACCAATTGTTGAGAGAAAAACTTGAGTCACACTTGAACAAACGTTAGAACAAGTGATAATGCGGAATAAAGTTTAACTCAAAGGATCATTAAAGCTCAACAATAATAATAAGTTAGAGTTAGAAGGTTAGAAAGTTAGATGCGGAAATATAAGGAAACATAAATGACAGCAAGTATTATATCAAGTATACACTTAAGTTGATTCTTAACAAGGAATGCAATCAGACAAAGTTAGTAAGTGAGATCAAACTTAGTGATTAAGTCAAGAATGACTTGCTCCGAAGAGAGATTACAAACAGTTAAGATTATAATTTAAGTTATGAGTAAGAAGAGAGTAAGATGAAAGATAAGATTCAAGATGCGTGACAGATGTGTATTCATTCTGAAAATGAGAACTCTATTTATAGAGTCTCGAAGATTACAAAAGTCCTATCTGTTAAAGGTTGCCACGCAGGGCATATTGGATAAAGAAAAGTACTTCTAGAAAAACAGATAAAAGACTAAACTAAGTGTTGATGACAGTGGTTGCAGTTCTTGACTGCGGTGATGAGTTTGACTGCGGTTCCATATGATAGCTTCGGATCTCTTTTAAGTTTAAGAGGGTCACCAGACTTCGAGGTGATGAGTTTGACTGCGAGAGCATTACCCCGATTTATTTGGGTCAGCATACTTTGAGGACGAAGTATAGTTCAAGTGGGGGAGACTTGTAACACCTGGTTCGGGTATTGGTGGGAAAGTTTCCAAATTAGGAAGGATTTATGCATGGACTCGGCGAGTTGGGAGGTCAACTCGTCGAGTAGAGTCGTGATATCATGGAACGCGGGACGGGACCGACTCGGCGAGTCCGAGCTGTTTAAAGAAAACCTTAAATTTTGGGGTTTTCCCCCTATATAAACGACATTATACGACTCTGTAGCCTCCCTTAACATCACAAGAGATCGTTTACGGCCGCAAACACTTGAGTGTGTGAACTAAGAGCTTTGGGAGCTTAAACCTTGGGATTGTGGAAGGAATTCGAAGCTTGAAGAAGAAGTATCAAGGGGAAAACACTAGATCTAGCATCTAGTTCGCCTTGGGCATTGAATTGAGGTATGAATCTTTTACCTTAAGCCTAGATTCTATTTGAGAGTTATGACCAACTTTGAGGAAATGGAAGCAAGCTTAGATCTGGACCTATCACAAGGATATGGTTCCAGATCTGGACCTTCTTAGGTCCCAAATATCATAAAGTTGCACCTGTTATTAAGCTCATTCTCTCTCCATGCATGAAAACCTTGTTGAAGGTTAGTTTTGGTGTTATGGCCATGTGAGGGCTTGCACGCACATAAAGTTTGCAACTTTACGTGTTATCCACACTAGTAGAGTATAGATCTGAAGTTTAGGACCTTGAGTCCCACTGAAAAAGGCCGTAAACATAATGGACTAAGGGGACTCAATAAGTCGTGCAAGAGACTCGGCGAGTCGAGAGGGTTTCCTCGTTCATGGCCAAAGGTTTACGGCCAAGGGTTCACGATCAAGGGTGTTCGGTTGGGAGTTTACGGCCGTAAACATCAAGGAACTCGACGAATCTCTCGGATGACTCGATGAGTCGATGAGTTAAGCAAGGAACCCGATGAGTGGCTGATTGCACTCGTCGAGTCAAGGTCAATATGGACTGTTGACCTTGACTACAGACCTAGACTTTAACTAGGTTTGACTCAGAGGAGCCTTAGGGGATAAGTTAAGATTATTTACTTGTTGGTTATAGGCAGTTTGGGAGGAGCAGCGTAGGATATACCTGAATTCAGTTGCCGGTTCACCTTTGTGAGGTGAGTTTTCTCACCATACCAACGGGTCTAAGGCACCAAGGCCGGCCCATTTTGTGATAGTTGTTACTTGGTATGTAGAGGTGTGATATGTATGTGTGCATGATATGCGGTAGAGATAGCCTTTGTGGCTAACGGTAGAGATAGCCTTATGGCTAATGGTAGAGATAGCCTTATGGCTAATGGTAGAGACATTTATGTCTGATGGTAGAGATAGCCTTTGTGGCTAACGGTAGAGATAGCTTCATGGCTAATTGACATGTGATATGTGGTAGAGATAGCTTTTATAGCTATTATGATATGTGGTTTGAGTGCGGTATGCTCTGGGGGGACTCACTAAGCTTTCAGCTTACCGTCTGTGGATTTGTTTCAAGTACATCGGAGCCCAAGGGCAAAGGTAAAGCGTGATGATGCGGCGTGCGCTCTATCTCTTTTTTCCGATATGGTTTGGGGGACACTCTGATGTTTTGAAAATAATAATTTTGTAATGTTGGTGATTTTGAAAACAATTATTGGGATCTTCATGTTGTATTAAATATGGTTGACTAATTAAAAATGAAAATTTTCTTTGTAAAATTTGGGTCGTTACAGGGCATGTCGAGTTGGGCCAAGGTTTTGTATTGGGCCTCGGTGGGACCTACGGTTTTGGACTTTAGTGGACCCAATAGGCTTGGGTCTTTGGGCCATCGGAGATTTATTATTGGACCAGAAATTGTTGGGCTTTAGTATAAGGCCCATATGAGGTTGGGCCCAATTTGGAAAATTGGGCCATTAGTGGGCTTTTATGAATTTTGTAGTTTTGTACCTTTTTCCTGTTAGGCTTGGGATTCAGTGTTGGTCATGGGGTAAAATTGTCATTTTACCCCAAGTGTGGATTATGGTGCTCGGTTTGGGAACTCAATTGCTAATTGGGTGTTATTTCGGTATTGATAGCTCGGGAAGTCGTCAGAGCAGCAGCTAGGGAATTCTTTCAGTGAGCTCCTGCATTCGAGGTGAGTCTCCCTTCGTAGAATCCATGGGTCGAAGGCACCAAGGTCGGCCCACTAGTATTGATATAGCTTAATGATTGTCTTTATGAAAATTATTAAGGTGGTATGTATTATTTGATGTTTATGTGAAATATGCATGATTTTATGTGGTAATGGTCGGGGTGAAATAGACCCGGTATCCGGTTGAAATAGACCGAATGGGTAGGTTGGGCACCCAGATATGCCTAACAGTATGCTATGCATGATTTTATGTGGTAGTGGTAGGGTGAAATAGACCCCGTAGGCAGTTGAAATAAACCGGAGGGTAGGTCGGGCATATAGCTATGCCTGACAGGGTAGATCGGGCACCCAGATATGCCTGGCAGGGTAGGTTGAGCACCCAGATATGCTCGGCAGGGTAGGTCGGGCACCCAGATATGCCTGACAGTATGTTTGTATGGTATGAGGTATTGGGGGAACTGACTAAGATTTGTGCTTACAGTTTTCAGTTTTTGATTCATGTACTTAAGTTTTCAGTTGAAAGAGCTCGGGACGATCGCTACGCATACACCCGTGTTTTCCGCAATTTGTGATCTTTGGGATTGGACTCTGATAATTGTTTATTTGAAATTATTTTCAATGTTTTGAACAAAGTTACGATAGTGTTTTGAGTATATTAAAAATTAAATTTTTACCTAGGATTTTTGGGTCGTTACAAGTTGGTATCAGAGCCTTGGTTTGAGGGATTCAAACATACTCTCGGGTGTGCCTGAACTCAAACTGAGGGTTTGGTGGAAATTTTTATAAAATAAACATTTAACTAAAAAGGTATTTCCTAATCAAATAAAGGGGTGTGATGCGTGCAATCGGCCGAGCTCAAGTAAGTGGTTCCTAAAATACCAATGCATGTTATTTATGATATATGATATGATTATGAGAATTACATGCTCGATTAGGGCTAAGGATCTGCTCAGTACTATATGATAGGAAACATGCCGTTATATGCCTAATTGTATGAGCTTTAGAATTGCATGCTAGTATGTATATATCTGATAAGTGGCTAGAATGGATGGATTAGAATATGTTTGTTAGATTTTCCATTGTCTGAATGATGCTTGCTTTGTGCTTTGTGGGACTCTTAGTGATGTGAATTGACTGCTAAATGAATACACTAAGCCACATGTGGCCCTGGTTAAATAATCTTAGAGTGATGGATTTGACCCTACTGTGCAACTCTTGTCTGAGTCCAACCGTTCTAGGGTTAAGTCTTTTACTCGAAGGATTATATAATCTATGTTGCTTGCGATTGTAATCATGAGGAGGCTAATTGACATTGGTGGGAGTCCTTCAGTAGCTGAGGAATGGGTGGGTTCTGGAACCTAGGAGAGCCTAGGATATGCTTCAGCGAGTTTAGTGGTGAGGTTTTGTGAGTTTTGGTGCTTTTGTTGAGAAAGTGACTTGGAGGATTCGGGATGATTGTTGAGGAAAGTATGGATAGGTGTGGAAGGTAGTATTGGGCCTGTACTACTGAAAGCACAGGATCCATACTCGAATTGGTGAGAGTCTTGGAGAATCTAAGAAGTTTATAGGAGAAGGATCCTTTGTTATGTTTAGATCCTTGGCATGTCGTATTTCAGTTGGAGATGAGCACTTAAGGAGGCGGTTCTGGGTCTGGTTTTGGTTCTGGTTCGGGTTCTGGATCAGGTGCGGATGTTGAGCCGTTTAGGGAGTAGATACGGGAGTTCATCTCGTCGTAGATTACCCGCGGTATTTTGGAGCAGACTCCTATGATCTTTGGATCAGTCAATGAGGGGATTTTGGAGGTATTGGATAGTCGTCTTTGGGCCTTTCCGACCGAGATTGTAGCAGGGCAGTTGGGGGCTCATCTGGAGCCCGAAGCTTGTGGATCTCTGGGATCCTTCTAGAAGGAGGATCTTATTGTTAGATTTTTTCGTTTGGGATCGGAGGTAAGTTGTGCACCATGTCTTCAGGAGAGTCGACTATAGGATTGGATTGCCGCAGAGGTTTCGCGAGCCCTCCGCGAGGAGTTACCTGACATCATTGGGCGCGTCATCGATAGAGTGGCCGCCAGGATCAGGAGGCGGGCCTCAGCTATTCCGGCGGTTGATGAGGTGGTCAGGGTAACCCGAGAGCCGAAGATTGGTTTAGATGGTCAGTTGAGGAAGATGAAGCGGACTTCTAGTCTGGCTCGACAATTTGGGCAGTTGGACGCTGTCGTAGCTGGTGTCAGAGACCCGAGGGGTCGAGATTGTTGTGTGAGGGATGAGGGGACTCGGGAGGATGTGTGCAGCAAGTCTAAGTGCGGCAGATGTGGATGGAAGGGTCACAAATGCCAAGAGTGCACATTAGGAGTATAGTTATGTCATCGTTGTTATCGGCCTGGTCATGTCAGGGCGTATTGCCCCCACTAAGCGGTTAGGGTAGCTCCGGTTTCATCGCAGGTACTTCGGCAGGAAGGGGGGATTCGAGTTTTCTTCAGATGAGGTCGCGGTTATGTATCTTCTGCTTCTTTTCAATTCTCTCTGTATTTTGGGGTTGTTATCTTGCATCGATTTGGGTTAAGTATATCCTAGGGTTTGTTCCTCTGCTTGTGTTTGGGTTATATTTTTGAAGGATGTTATATGCCATTTTCATGTCATGAATTACTAACGGTTAATTCGAGGTTGTTTCCCTTTTTGAGGGTTTGGAGTGTTCAGTGTTATCTTGGTTTATGGTCAAGATCGGTTTAGAGGCATTATGTGGGAAGTTTGCGGTCAGGGTTCAGCAGGTTGGTTGTCCAGCATCGTCTGGGTTCGGTGTTTCCAGTCTTTGTGCTTGGGTTCGCCTTTGGAAGCACAAAGGGAAGCAGTCTATTACTGAGGTTTTGGTCGGAGCGCCAGTTATTTGGAATTCAATATTTGAGTGTGGCATCATTTCAAGGTATCTAGGGTTATCATTTTCGTTAAGATTCGGAAAGTGTTCATCTGGTTTTCAGAGGTTGTGCGGTCTTTTGAGGTTTGGCTAGTGATCGATCCCTAGCACTAGTAATCGCAGGTTATCAGCAGTTTGGTTATTAGAGGGTAAAAAGGATTGGGAATCCTTCAATTCTCATGTGTTGTGAAGACTTAGTCGAACCTAAGTGGGGGAGAATCGATCATCTATTCAGGAACACAAGCAGGTGTGGAACTAGGGTTAGTTTCGTATCCCCATCGGGGAGGAGCGCGACCCAAGTGGTTGTTTGGATCGAGGAATTGCGTGAGTTGGGAGTTAGGGAAACTTCCCAACTTTGGGTTCGTGTCTTCTTGGTATCAGCTAGCAGGCTTCGGGAGGGGGACCCAAGGTGGGGTTCCAATTATTATTCGAGCTCGGATGAAGAGTTGGTTAGGGGTGTGTTTGAATTCGGACAGTGTTCGGATTAATAGATTAGCGGTAAGGTATTGGGCGGCGGTAATCGCAACGTGGAAGTGTTGTAAGACTGTGGGGTAGCCGTAGCATTCACTAGTGGTCAGTTAGTGTGGGAGTGTTGTAAGACTGCACGGTGGGTGTAGCATTTACCGGTCTCGGTTCAGTGGCGAGATTTCAGCGAATCTGTGACTTGCTCATGGATTCCTTCAGATGATTTAGGCCAAAGCGGGTCTGTTCGCAAGGTTGTGGGAGGGATACAACGCGTTGGGAGTTGAGGATTGGTAGGTCGTGGGAGACTGTGTATGAGGTAAGTCTATAGTTGGTCCTGTAGCGTTCAACTTAGCATCGAGTTTGGTGTTGAGATGGTTCGGGTAGCTTTTGCATATTGCAGGTTTTCTTTCGGAAGTCGTGTGGGGCGACTGTGAGGGTGTTCTTTGGCTCACCAACCGGGCAGGAACCCGGTATTCCAGATAGTTGGCAGATAAGTTGGGACCAGGGAGTTCTTGGCTCATTTGGGAAGTAGATAAGAGGCAACATGATGTTTAGGGCAAAAGTAATGATTTGAGGATTCGTGTATGTGGAGTAGCTTGTTGGTCGAAAGTGCTAAGTCACTTGCATTTGGATTAAATAATATCAGAGTGATTGATTTGACCCTGTTGTGCAGCTCTCGTTTGATTCTAACCGTTGCAGGGACGAATCTTCTACTCGAAGGATTATTTGAGCCTTCTGCCAAGTATAAGGATTCTGCAGCTGGTTATGGTTAGGGGCTTTGTTTTCGTAGGTTGCATCAAGATAATAAGGGTTGGAAGCATTATGGTTGGTCAGATATTCGGTGGGGTTTTGGCATGATAATATTTCAGCATGGGCGGTCTGTCGGGGAGGCAAACCATTATAGATTTCAGACTTCGGATGGGCAGATGTGGTCTTGCGGGAGTTTAAGGTTTCTTTCTTCGGGATGGAATTTTGGTTTGGGTTTGGGTTTGGGTTATCTCTGGAATGTTCTCTTATGCGCTAAATCTTTAGTTACGTTCCTCAGATTGTTTGTTTTGATATGGGTGTTAGTAAGGGGCAATTTTGAGGACAAAATCTAAATTTAAGTGGGGGAGAGTTGTAACACTCGGTTTCAGATTTGCTCCGTTGCTTGGGGCTGCGGCCCAGTCATCAGTTGTCATGAGGCTTAAGGCTTCGAGAAAGGAAGGATTTAGCCCATTTCGGATGTAGTTGCCATGCTATAAGTGATCCAAGTATTCGAGTGTGTCTTCGGAGCCAAGGGTATGACTGTAATTGGGTATCTCGCTATTTTATAGATTTTGGGTTTTGTTCGAGAGGTTTTAAGGCTTGGGTGTGTTGTTAGGAGCGTAGGGATTCTCGCCACCTTTACATGGATATAAAGTTTGTCGGAAACAGACCTAGGACGAGGGAGTTATAGTATTTTGAAGTTATTGGAAGTTTTGGTCCCTAATGGCAATATTTGGCAAGGCAGTCGCATGGATGCAAGGATGCATGCGCGTGAGTACGCCCAGTGTAGTGTTGTATAAGTGACATGCGGATGATCAAGATGTACGCCCAACGTAAAAAAAACTATGCCCACCATAGTGTGCTGAGTTCCAAAACCCTATTTTTTAGGGTTGGCTCACTATTTAAGCACCATAAGTTCCAAGTGTGAGTCTCCCTTTCATCCTCCATTGCCTTAAACCCTAATTTTGAGTGGTAGCTTCATCCAAGAGTGTTATGAGCCTTGTATGTGCATTTTTGATGGATTTTAGTGTATTTCAAGAAGTGGTAGCTTGGTGCAAGGTGGTGGTTCAAGGAAAGGCTTGTGGATCTGGACTCCTTGCTACATTTTCAGCTCATTGGAGGTAAAAAGCTTTGATCTTGTCTTCTCATTTTATAAATCTACTTTGGGATGGTTTTTTGTCATTTTAGTCCCTTTTTCTTGGTCTTGGTGAGCTAGGGTTGTTTTAGGAGCTCAATCTAGTAAATCTTGACATTTTAAGGGTCTCACATTCACAAAGGTGCAAGCTTTGCGGAGTTATTGAGTTCATGCATGTTCTTGTTGGGTTTTAATGGATTAAAATCGTTTTTGGGCCTTATTGAGGCATGTAAAGGCATAAAGGTGCCGACTTTATGCATTAGGAGCTTTAGTTGGAGGTTCCCTGAAGTTTAGACGCAAAGTGGTTAATCGGTTAAGTCATAAACTGGGTTTGGAGGATCTGCAGTTACGCCCCGCGTAAGGTCATGTACACCCCGCGTACTGACTTGAGGCCCCGATCTGTATCTTCGAGTACGCTGAGCATACCTAGGGGTACGCCCCGCATACGTTCAGCTGTGGACTTTTGGATTTCTTCTCGTTTGGGCTTCGGGCTTGGGTTTGGGGTTTGTGTGTTGGGCTTATTGGTCAGAGGAATTTTATAGTATTGAACTCTTGATTGAGCATGTCTAGTTGGGCCAAGGTTTTGTATTGGGCCTCGATGGGCCCAATGGTTTTGGACTTTAGTAGGCCCAATGAGCTTGGGTCTTTCGGCCATCGAAGATTTATTATTGGGCCAAAAATTGTTGGGCTTTAGGATAAGGCCCATATGAGGTTGGGCCCAATTTGGAAAATTAGGCCATTAGTGGGCTTTTATGAGTTTTGTAGTTTTTGACCTTTTTGGTGTTGGGCTTGGGCTTCAGTGTTGGTCAGGGGGTAAAATGGTCATTTTACCCCAAGTGTGGATTATGGAAATCGGTTTGGGAGCCTAATTGCTAATTGGGTGTTATTTTGGTATTGATAGCTCGGGAAGGCGTCAGAGCAGCAGCTAGGGAATTCTTTCAGTAAGCTCCTATATTGGAGGTGAGTTTCCCTTCGTAGAATCTGTGGGTCGAAGGCACCAAGGGCGGCCCAGTAGTATGGATATAGCTTAATGATTGTCTTTGTGATAATTATTAAGGTGGTATTTATTGTTTGATGTTTATGTCAGATGTGCATGATTTTATGTAGTAGTGGTTGGGGTGAAATAGACCCGGTATCCGGTTGAAATAGACCGAAGGGGTAGGTCAGGCACCCAGATATGCCTGACAATATGATATGCATGATTTTATGTGGTAGTGGTAGGGATGAAATAGACCCCGTAACCGGTTTAAATAAACTGGATGGTAGGTCGGGCACCCAGATATGCCTGACAGGGTAGGTCGGACACCCAAATATGCCTAGCATGATAGGTTGAGCACCCAGATATGCTCGGCAGGGTAAGTTAGGCATCCAGATATGTCTGACAGTATGTTTGTGTGGTATGAGGTATTGGGGGAACTCACTAATCTTTGTTCTAACGGTTTTCAGTTTTTGTTTCAGGTACTCCAGTTTTCAATTGAAAGAGCTCGGGACGATCACAGCGCATAAACCCGTGTTTTCCGCAATTCTTGATCTTTTCTGATAAGTGTTTATTTGAAATGCCTTTCAATGTTTTGAACAAAGTTACGATAGTGTTTTGAGTATATTAAAAATGAAATTTTTACCTTGGATATTTGGGTCGTTACAAAACTTCATGGTCAAGGACAACATTTAGGACTTGGATCTGTATTTTGGACGAAATGGCTTATGCATTAAGCACTTAATAGGTTAAGATCGTTCCATTGTGTACGTTGGGTGTACCAGATGGTACGCCACGCGCACGCGCTTAGGCCCCTGTCTGTTTGGTTGCGATCGAGTACACCCCGCATAAGTTCGAGTACGCTCCGCATACGAGACTGAGTCGACTGAGCTCGGTTGACTCGGCTGATTTGTTGAGTTTGACCAATTTAGACCTAAGTCTATCTTTGGGTGACTTGTACTAATTAGGTTGGACAATGATTTGCATAACAAGTGATGGGTAGAGCCGGTATTCGGGGTTGAAACTTATTTCAACTTGTGTTCGGTTTAAGAGGTGAGTTCCCTCACTATGTCAATGGGTCTAAGGCACCAAGGCCGGTCCATTTATTGTGTTTATGTATCCTAGGATGTTGGATTGCTATGATAGTTATATGTGTGATTTGTTGTATATATTTTGGACGAAATGGCTTATGCATTAAGCACTTAAAAGGTTAAGATCGTTCCATTGTGTACGTTGGGTGTACCAGATGGTACGCCACGCGCACGCGCTTAGGCCCCTGTCTGTTTGGTTGCGATCGAGTACGCACTGCATAAGTTCGAGTACGCTCCGCATACGGGACTGAGTCGACTCAGCTCGGTTGACTCGGCTGATTTGTTGAGTTTGACCAATTTAGACCTAAGTCTATCTTTGGGTGACTTGTACGAATTAGGTTGGAGAATGATTTGCATAACAGGTGACGGGTAGAGCCGGTATTCGGTGTTGAAACTTATTTCAACTTGTGTTCGGTTTGAGAGGTGAGTTCCCTTACTATGTCAATGGGTCTAAGGCACCAAGGCCGGTCCATTTATTGTGTTTATGTATCCTAGGATGTTGGATTGCTATGATAGTTATATGTGTGATTTGTTGTATATATGTCGACATATGGGTGGTTGGGTTGAGGCCGCGTGCCAACAAAACCGGTATGGTTGGGCTGAGACTGGAAGTCAACATACCCGATATGGTGAGGTTGAGGCCGCATGCCAACAAACCTGGATGGTTGGGTTGAGGCCACGTACCAATAAAACTCATATGGTTGGGTTGATGTGTTACTGGTTTGTTCTGTAAACCAACAAACCCGGTATGGTTGGGTTGAGATCAAGGACCAACAAACCATGTATGCATGCTTATGTTATATTTGTAATTGTTTGTATTATGGGGTATTTTGAAAAGCTCACTAAGCTTTGGCTTACAGTTTGGATTTCAATGTTTCAGATACTTCTGATGAGCGGGGAAAGGAAAATATGTGATTATACACATCATCATGTAGTTTATGTTGATTGATACTTTAATTTAATGTTTTAACTTATTGTGATTTGTAAACAATGTTTTGGTAACTTTTGGACTTATGGATTGTGTTTTTAAAATCAAAAATTTTTACTCTGATTCTTGGTACGTTACAAGTTGGTATCAGATCTCTGGTTTAAGCGAACTGGATGAGCAGTCGTGTGACTCCAGACTCAAACTAAGGATCTGCAAAAAGATTTTCAAAATTGTTTTTCAAATAACCTCAAGAGGGATGCGATGTGTACAATCAGCCGGAGCTCAAGAAAGTTTCCCAGAATACTCACACATTTTATGTTATGTCATAAAACTACATGCTAGAATGTAGGCTAAGGATCCTCAGGAATCGTATGATAGAATTGTCTGATACATGATGCATTATATCCTAGGAGATTTATTTGCTTTGTTTATTTGGAACTGATATTTTGCTTCTATTAGCTGAGTATACGCGCTATAATTGTACATAGTTAGGATCTTGTAGCCTTAGAATTCTTTATTTAGCCTTACCTCATGTTCCTTGTTTGGTTGTGGGCTTAGGTTAGAATCACTTATTCGACTGTCTATCAGATCTGGCGCTATGTCTGGTTGGAATATTCGAGGTGACCGTAGTGTTAGTGGATTCGTGAGCGAGATTTGTAGAGTCCTAGTGGAACTAAGAGTTGTGGTCACTATTTATGAGGGTGTTTTAGGGTATGTGCGCACCAATCATAGAGGGTCTAGTGACACAAGGGTTTTGTGGCGATCACTGAGACAAATATGGGTAGGTGTGGAAGGTAGTACGGGCCCATACTACTGAAAGCACAGGATCCATACGCGTTTCAGGGAAACCGCAAGACCCGAGGTTGAGATATGTGAGTTGTAAAGAGTTACTCTATTAGTGATCTGATGGATTTATGTTTATTTTTCAGCATGGTGGTCACTAGAGGTTCGGGATCTAAAGCTAGTGGATCGGGAGATGGTGAGCCAGCAAGGTTGGTTATACTAGATGAGGAGGTTTGTAGGTTGATCTCTGCAGAGGTAGTTGCAGTTGTTTGGGGGTGCTATCATGGAGATGTTTGGGTCGGTGAAGACATCTATGTTGGATTAGTGTCTAAGCCCATAACTATATTTGGTATGTACTTGACCCGGTTGTGCATGGTCCTTTTGGGTTGCCTTCACCAAAGCAACTTGATAGGATGATTTATGAAGAAAGAGGATTAATTATGATTTATTAATATATTATATGAATAATATATTAAAGGAGAAATCATATTGTTTAATTAATATTAGTCAAGAATTAATTGATAGTTAGTTTTGTGACTAAAAGACATTAATTAAACTTAGGGGACTGGAATTGTAATTATAAGATAATTGCAATTGGGCTATGGATCACCTTGGAACATAGGCTGGACGAATTCTATGGGAAGCCCATAAGGAATTCGTCCAAGGGGTGTTCTAAAGGGAGTCCATGGACTGCTTAGGGCCAAAGCAGTCAAATCAGGGTTTCCTAGTTGAAAACCCTAATAGCCTCACTATATAAAGACCCCTATGGCCCCAAAAACGTGGTGAACTCTCTTGGAAGAACCCTAGGTCGTTTTTGGTGCTCCTCCTCCCTCTCATAAGTCATTCTCTTGCTTGTGGTGTTTGTAAGCCATTAGAGGAGTGACACTTGTGACTCTAAGCTCCAAAGACAAGAAGATTCAAGCCATTGAAGAAGAGGTAATCATCTAGATCTGCTATTATGTGATAATTTCGAAATGCATATGCTAGATTAGGGTTCTTGAGTCTTTGATGAATTACATGTACAATAGACAAACCTAGATCCAAGCATTAGCGTTTGCATGAGCACATAGGATCTTCTTTTGGCTAAAACCCATCAGTGGTATCAGAGACTTGATTGGTTTCTATTGTATTGATGCCTTGTTGATTCATTCATGCTTTAAATTCGAGTTTTTTGCCATCTTCCTGACAAACTCATCGAGCCCCATTGTGGACTCGTCGAGTAGGATGAACTCAGCGAGTTCATATGGTGACTCAGCGAGTCTGGCTGTCAGACAGACGGATATTCGGGATTTTTGCCTATTTTGACTTAGGATAATTGCCATAATTGTTTCAAATTAATAAAATACGAATTTTATTGATTATCTTTGTCAAAATAAAATATTTTTATCATCTAATTAGATCATTGTTACCTTATTTGATAAATGTTAAATTATTTGAATTATTTGGACAATTATCTTGCATGAAATTAGATTAGGTCAATATAGATAATCACCAATTAATTGTTTAATTGCCATATTTGTATTTTGATCTAGATAGCTTTGAAAGGTTTCAAAACTTGCCCTCAAGTTTTCGAATTTAAATTTTGATTAAAGTTAATTTTGAAATATTTAAATTCTAAACCCTATTCTTTGAAATGTTTCAAAACTTGCCCTCAAGTTTTGGAATTTAAATTTTTATTAAAAGTTTAACTTTGAAATTTTAAATTCTAAAACCCTAGTTTTGAATAGATTCAAATTTCACCCTTGTGGTTTATTGATTTAATTAAGAGTTTAATTAAAGGAAAGATTTAATAAGCCATAAATAGGTTTAAAATTAATCGAATTAAAGGTATAATTTATTAATAGTTTAAACCACCTACTATTTTAAAAGTGTAAAATACACCTTTATACTATATATGTATAACTTAAATTGCTAGTCTTACCATTACTAGGCCTCATTCACGAAGCTGGTCTATAAGGGGGGTATAAGGTTATGGCCTATAAAATGGTTGTTTAATGGGTGTCCACTCTTACCCACCGCTTCCTTGATTGGTGGAGGGTCGTTAGCCGAACGGGTAGGATAGGGAAAACCCTCTCCTCATTAAAAGTATAATGAATGATTAAGTAACTAAATGTTTTACAAAATTCCAAATCTTAGTTACTTTAGGCAAAAGTGAATTGATGCAATTCCATGAAATTACACTTTGTACCCTTGCTAAGAAGTTAGTGGAGCGTGTGTGGTTAACCGACACACTAATTGGGTTCTAAGCAAATGTGGCAAAGGGTGACTCGATGTTAGTCATAGTTCGGTGGAGCGTGTGTGGTGAACCGGCACATCGAATAGATGACTGTAACATTGGGGGCACCATGTAAGTTTGCATGGTTATTCACACCCTGTTTTGTGATCCTCGGCATCCCAGTCACAAATCGAGGGGCATATCGAGATTTAAACATGCCATTGAAAAGTTTAATGAATCTCAAAGGATCTAGGAGTTTTCAATACATTTAAAACTTAATCTCTTCTTTCGTTTTTAATGACGGAAAATTAGTGAATCGTCATTCAATTACTTTCAAATGTTCTGCAATTTGGGTTACGGCATCCCTCTCCCAAGTTGTAGAGTATTGTGTTGGGTCCTAGCCTTAATATCTCATTTGGGTGTTTTATTAAGGACTCAATCAATTAATCATCTAACTTGAATTTTTCTCTCGTATTATAGATGTCAAAGTATGACAACTATGGTCTTCCTAAAATCTCGTGGAACAAGCTTTCCACATGAAGATGATATTCCACGATTCGATCGAGGATCACGAGATCATGCTTCACTTCATCCACCTCCTCCTATTGTTCTCCTTAACCCACAAGTTCAAAGGCTTGAAAAGTTCAAGCTCACTCAAGCCCTTTTGGCAAGTAAACATGAAGAAGGAAAGTCAGTGTGTGCACACGTCTTAGAGATGAAGTCACACATTGATAGGTTAGAATGTTGGGAGTCGTTGTCTGTGAGAAGCTGGCTGTTGACTGGGTTCTTCAGTCGCTTCCTGACTCATATAGTGGGTTCGTAAGAGAGTACTATATGATGGACCACGACGTGACCCTCATTGATCTCACCTATTTGCTTGTTGTTGCTGAATCAGCAATGATTTGGCGCACTAGAGAAGCAAAGTTGATTGGTGGATCTGTCTTCCAAACCTCTATGGACATAGGCAATGGCAAGGAAAGGCATGCCATGGTCGAAAAGTTTGATCATAAGAGAAAGGCAAAGTCTGAAGTAGTTCTGTGTGCTGTTCCAAAAGAGTCAATTTGCTTTTATTGCCAAGAGAAGGGGCATTGGAGACGAAGCTGCCCTGTCTACCTGAGAAATCTAAGAGATGGGAGAGTCAAGATGTTTGGCTCTGCTTCAGGTAAAATCCACTATCTAACTCTGTTAAGTTCCTATTCATTGATTCTTAATACATTATGTGATAAGATTACATTAGGATGTTTTTAGAGAATCAAAGAAAAGAAAGGAAGCTTAAAGAAAGAAGCGTGCTGAATCTGATCGTCAAGAAATGGATTTCGATCGCATGGATTCGAAGATCAGATTTTTTTTGAGCTTCTACTTTAGATTTAGGATAGATTGCTAAGAAATGTAATAGCATAGTTTTTCAATTAGTTGTGTTGTAAGGACAAATTTTTCCGCAATAAAATAAGTTTTGATTTTGGTTTATTTATTTATCCTTGCAATGACATGTATGAAAAAAAAATTGATGTTTGTGTATTTCCATTATTAGCAATGTTGAAATGGATGTGATTCTTAGTCATGTTATTTATGGTAATGTCATAATTTTCTAAGTAAGGAAAGATTCCCATCGCCCAAGTTTCAATTGGACAGAAACTTGGAATCTTACAACTTGTATTGTGTGATGTATGGAAATCTTGGTACTTAAGTAATTAAGACTAATTCCTTGTTCACATAAGTATGTGAGTCAAGTGAAAAGGAACTAGTACACAATGTTGTGCACTAGTCAAGTCCACCATAAATAATAATAACATTATCCGTCATGATTTACTAAAGGTCTAGTAAATGTGGTTATACTTACAAGATTAAGTGTAATCCTAAATCATTGAAAAGTTTCAATGAATGGCAGAACGAATAAGTAGAATCAATGAAGGCAGAAAGATAAAAAGTTTCTCCAATCTAAGAAGAAGGGAGAGTACTTTTGTATCGTGTTTTATGATCGTCTTGGTAATTGTAGGAACCATATTACAATTCATCCTCTAAGGACACCTTAGTGTACTAATCTAGCTAAGAAGAGGAATGGAGAATTGTTGTAATGGTTAAGTCAACAAGATGTATCGTACTTCGTTCCAAAATCAAGTCTTAGAATCATACTTCAAGATTGTGACTTGAGTGACATAATCTTAAGTAGGAATGTTCTTACACTTGCACATTTTGGTAAGTTGTGATGTCTTGAATAATACAAAGACCAACTAGTATCGAATTACATATAGGTTTTGTCTTGATATAGACACACACTAACTCTTGGATATTTGTTTTTGTCAAGAAATGTTTCTAGATAAGAGAATGTAATATGTCAAGAGGTCGGTGGGAGTCTAAAGATCGTGATAAGTTTCAAGAACAAATCAAGAAGTAAACCTATTAAACACTAGCACATGACTTGAGGATTGTAACCTATCATGTTGACAAAATTTTATTTCTGTGCCAATCCAGTTGAGTGATTATGCATATGAGTTCTACGAGTTCTCAATTGAATGCATAAGGGCAAACACCTTGATCAATGAAAGTACATTGACTGGCATAGGTGAGCTGCTAAATAACTTGGAAGCAATGGTGGGACCCTTGATGGAAAGAAATTAAGAATGAACAAGTTCTGTCCATAAGAGTTTGAATTTGTCACAAACATTGTCTGATGATTATGCTTATGACAAATTTGCATGGATAGGAACACATGCACCATAAAATCTAAGTGTCATAAGGTTTCTCTCCTTCATGAAAATGATTGTGAGGAAACGCTTTCACTAAGAGAGATTTCAAGGAGATAGCGAATATGTAAATTGCATTCTCAAATTCGATTATGATTACGGCATCCCTCTTCATAGTTCGAATTGTGAGATTTGGCAATTAGTCTGAACATTTAGGACTTAGTAATATAAGTTCTGAATTAGTTTAGACACACATGTGAGCTGTCTAAGGAAAGGTGTATGAGTTTGAGAAGCTTAGATAAAGGCTTATCGAAGCACATCGTATTTGAAATATGATTTTTGGAAGTTAATAAGTATTGTCTTTCAGAAGTCCAACTGTTTTCTGAATACGTGTCAAAGCTAGTGGGAGTATAAATGTTATGCTGGAATGGATATAATCATCATGTTAGTGGGAGCATGATTATTATTATTTTAAGTATTGCAAGTTGGCAATATTAATTATAGAAAAACAAAAGTTTCACTTTGCAAAGTTGCAGGGATTGAAAAGTTGTTTTTGCCATAATTAAGGGAGAGAATGTTGTACTTCGTTTCCAATCTAAAAGCTTAGATCGAGAAATTTTAATTGAATTTAGTCAAGGATATATTTATTATTTGCATTCTCAAAGTTCGATTATGATTACGGCATCCCTCTTCATAGTTCGAATTTTGAGAACACGGCAAATAGAAATATTATGGCAATATTATAGCAAGAAACTGGTAAAGTATCACGTTTTTCATTATGAATAGTATCCCACACGCTTCGGGTAAAGGATCGATTGCATATGCTGTAATATTCGACCGTTCTAAAATTTTCCAAATGCCTAGGGCATTTAGAGGGAAAAAGGGAATAGAACCGGATTTGACTAAAACATTTAAACAACTGTCAAGGACAATCTAAGGTTCGCCAAGGATTGGTCACTTGTGGACAGTTGGAAGTATAGTCATAGATGGACCATATTGATATTATTATGAATAGATAAGATTCTAGTTAAAATGAGTTGTCATATGGCAAATATGGAAATGTTTCCTTATTGGGAGTTAGACGATATGTCTGGATTAGAAATTTCTATGCAAGAAGGATGTTCAAAGGAATGTACTTTGAATGTGACACTTCATGACTATGGAATTGTCTTGTAACAATCTCCAATAGTGCACTTTGTAATTTCATTGGCGAAGTCTTGGTGACTTTGGCGCTATGATATTACGAAAGGACCGTTGCATAAAATGTTAGAATCTAACATATTCTATAAGTGACAAGAATTTGGTATTCTCACACTTGTGGTAAGGATTGGGAATTATGAAATTAGTGTGATTGAAAATGTTATTCAATTATACTATTTCACAAAGTAAAGACCATAGGAAAACATAGTGTGCATGCTATGAGCATGGGACAATTGTTGTTATAATTCAAGTAAGAAGTTGATTACCCGAAACAACAAATAATGAGTAATCAATATGGTGATTAAATAAAAGGTGTTTTATTTATACTCAAAGGTTTGGAGCCATATAGGATTAGTATTATTCTTGTGTTTCACTTTGCATGTTTTGACTTCCCAAATAATAAGATTATTCAAACCCTCCACAGTCGCTCATACTTTGGAAGTAGGTATGAAAGAAGACTGTCATGAATCCGTCTGTAGATTGTCTAAAGTGTTTAGACATAGCACAAGTTTGCTGCAGAGTTCATGAGTGCTGCTATAAGATTAGAGTATTGGATTAAACCCACACTCACTTGGATCGCTTCATGGATTTTATCACGAGTGATTGGTGAGACGATAATATCTTATATTCTTGAAACCGAGATGTGTGAGTTGCATCTTGCGAGTCAGTTACACATTGATAATATGTAAACGCACCAGTAACTTGGTGTTATGAAACGTATTGTTGTGTGTGATTCGGTGAGTGAGTACAAGCGAGCATTGAGTCGAAGTTTATCCGTTCCTTTTACCCAAAGTAGGATAAAAGCAATATATGTGGTCCCCTCGATGATTTAGTGATGACACCCTAAGCGCTTGGCCAAGCCGGGACTAAGTTGATGTGTTCAATTGTAGTCTGTTGTTAGTCGTCATAAATCGGAAGTCGGGAAACAACATATGGACAGAGAGAATGATTTAAATCCATGTCTCAGTCTGTACGATATCTAGAATCGAGGAATATATGATCCCTTATCTAAAGGACAGGTTACTGATAAGATCAGAATTCGACAGCGTCTTTGAGAGCTACGATTGCTGATTGGATTCCGAAGTCATACTTGTAAATTTAGTTATTAGACTTATCCAAGTGGGAGACTGTTGGATTAGTGTCTAAGCCCATAACTATATTTGGTATGTACTTGACCCGGTTGTGCATGGTCCTTTTGGGTTGCCTTCACCAAAGCAACTTGATAGGATGATTTATGAAGAAAGAGGATTAATTATGAATTATTAATATATTATATGAATAATATATTAAAGGAGAAATCATATTGTTTAATTAATATTAGTTAAGAATTAATTGATAGTTAGTTTTTTGACTAAAATACATTAATTAAACTTAGGGGATTGGAATTGTAATTATAAGATAATTGCAATTGGGCTATGGATCACCTTGGAACATAGGCTAGACGAATTCTATGGGAAGCCCATAAGGAATTTGTCCAAGGGGTGTTCTAAGGGAGTCCATGGACTACTTAGGGCCTAAGCAGTCAAATTAGGGTTTCCTAGTTGAAAGCCCTAATAGCCTCACTATATAAAGACCCCTATGCCCCAAAAATGTGGTGAACTCTCTTGGAAGAACCCTAGGTCGTTTTTGGTGTTCCTCCTCCCTCTCATAAGTCATTCTCTTACTTGTGGTGTTTGTAAGCCATTAGAGGAGTGACACTTATGACTCTAAGCTCCAAAGACAAGAAGATTCAAGCCATTGAAGAAGAGGTAATCATCTAGATCTGCTCTTATGTGATAATTTTGAAATGCATATGCTAGATTAGGGTTCTTGAATCTTGGATGAATTGCATGTACAATAGAGAAACCTAGATCCAAGCATTAGGGTTTGAATGAAAACATAGGATGTTCTTTTGGCTAAAACCCATCAATCTATCATTGAGCTCTTTAACGAACGCTATGCTAATGTGACGTAGGTTGCTGGTGCCGCAGCCACTGCAGCTGGGGTAGGAGGATCTTTCCATTATCAGAGCTTCAGTAACATGAAGCCTACGGATTTTGATGGGGTCAAGGACCCAATTGTAGTGACGATATGGTTTTCTGACATAGAGGGCTATTTCTTCATGTGTTCTTGTACGGATGACCAGAAGGTCAGGTGCGCCCTGAACCTTCTATGCTTGGGGGCGAAGGAATGATGGAAGCTTGTGACCGGTTCTTACTCACATGCGGAGATGGCCGCAATGACTTAGGGTCAGTTTACTGAGATGTTTCGTGCAGAGTATGTGCCTTTGGTGGAGAGAGAGCATTTAGCCCAGGAGTATCTGTCACTTAGACAGACGATGGAGTCGGTGACGGAGATCACCAAGAAGTTCACTAAGAAGGCATGTTTCTTCCCTGAGTATGCATCTTCCAAGTAGGTTCAGATGTCGCAAAATCTGAGCATGCTCAAGACTAAGATACGAGAGTTTATGTATACACAACAGTAGTAGACTCTTTCCAAGCTCTAGTCTGCTGCTCAGAGGATAGAGATTGAGATCGAAACTTAGGTTAAGGAGCATCACTAGGCCCCAGTCCAGTCGCATCCGGCAACGAAGCGGGCCAAGCCCACTGATTCATGCCCTGGATGGCAAAGGGGCCGCGAATGTGGTAAGTACATGAAGACACATGAGGGAGTCTGCCGATCAGCGACAGGGTGCCATAATTATGGCAAGCAGGGTAATTTCGTGAGGGATTGTCGACAACCGCAGCAGCAAACCCCCTCACTAGGTGCATGTATTTGTTGTCATTGTGATCAGGTGGGCCATGTGAAGGCCCAGTGCCCCCTGCTTGATGCTAGGCCTGTACAGGCACAAGACATGACTACTCTTCAGATCACAGACGCATGTCAGGGGAGGGTTGAGGCCCTGAGAGCTAGAGGACGTGCATTTCAGATGAAGGCTGAGGAGGCCAGAGCGGCACCGGACATCAGTGTTGGTACTTTTCTTGTGAACTCTTTGACTGCATTAGTGCTATTTGACTCGAGTGTGAGTCGTTCATTTGTATCTTCGGCTTTTAGTATGAGTTTTGGCATTCCTCTTGATGCATTGCATCATCCTATGCAGATTTCTGTTGTCGGCCAAGACAGAGTCCTTGTTGCGAGTTTTTTCCACGATTATACTTTGGAGATAATTAGAGTGTTATACATGATCGACCTGGTCCCGATTCCCATAGGGGATGTCAGCGTTATTGTTGGGATGGATAGGTTGAGTCAGTTTGGGGTCATATTGATTGCGAGAGACAGCTCGTGGTGGTTCGTACCCCAAGTGGGGGAGAGCTGACCATTTATGGTAAGGGTACCAGGGTTGGTTCAACATTTTTCTCAGCAACAAGGGCTTGGAGGTTTATCGAGCATGGGTGCTCAGGTTACCTAGCGTATATGGTAGATACTCATGTGGAGACGATTCGTTCATTGGTATATGTCCTGACAGATCAAGATTTCCCAGATGTATTCCTGGAGGATTTGCCAGGTACACTACCGAAGAGGCAGGTGGAGTTTAGGATCGATCTGATTCCTGGTGCAGCCCTGATCGCCAACGCGCCTTATCGTCTTGCACCTCCAAAGATGTAGGAGCTGTCCTCCCATCTTCAGGAGCTTTTGGGCAAGCAATTCATTTGACCAAGCAGTTCGCCTTAGGGAGCACCGATTCTGTTTGTGAAAAATAAGGACGGTACCCATCGGATGTACATATATTACCAGGAGTTGAACAAGTTAACAGAGAAAAATCTTTACCCACTTCCAAGGATTGATAACCTCTTTGATCATCTGCAGGGTGCATCTTGGTTCTCCAAGATTGATTTGAGGTTAGGGTACCACCACATGAGAGTTAGAGAGGAGGATGTAGAGAAGACAACTTTTCACACTTGTTATGGCCATTATGAGTTTGTGGTGATGCCATTTGGGCTCACCAACACACCAGCAGCGTTTTATGGATCTGATGAACAGGGTGTGTCGACCGATGCTCGATCGGTCTGTTATTGTATTCATCGATGATATCTTGGTCTACTCCAAGACCAAAGAGCAACATGAGGAGCATTAGCGGGAGCTCCTATGGGTTCTGAGGAGGGAAAGGCTATATGCCAAGCTCTCCAAGTGTGAGTTCTGGTTGCGTGAGGTTTAGCTCTTGGGACACTCGTCAAACAGAATGGGATATTTGTTGATCTGGCCAAGATTGAGGCGGTGATGCACTAGGAGTTTCCAATGACTCCTTCACAGATCAGGAGTTTTTTGGTTTTGGCTGGGTATTATTAGAGATTCATCCAGGATTTCTCCAAGATTATTATTCCTCTCACCCGTCTGACTAAGAAGGGTGTGGATTTTGTTTGGGGAACTGAGCAACAAGCGACATTTGAGACTTTTACAGCAGAAATTGTGCGAGGCCCCAATATTGACCCTTCCAGAGGGCCTAAAGGATATGGTGGCGTATTGTGATGCTTCCATCACCGAGCTGAGCGCGATACTCATGCATCAGGGTAGCGTGATTGCTTATGCATCCCGAAAGTTGAAGCCTCATGAGGTTAACTACCCTACTCATGATTTGGAGTTGGGGGTTGTGGTTTTCACCCTCAAGATCTAGAGATATTATATGTACGGGGTTCGTTGCACCATCTATACAGATCACAAGAGTTTGAGATACCTTATGGACCAGCCGAACCTGAATATGAGGCAGAGGAGGTGGCTTGACGTGGTCAAGGACTGTGAGATCTTGTACCATCCGGGTAAGGGCAACGTAGTGGCCGACACGTTGAGTCATAGAGTGGTGAGTGCACATAGTGGAGATCTTTGTATGAGGGTGATGATTACCTCCCCGATATTGGAGATGGTTAGGGAGGCACAGACTAAGGGAATCAAGGAGGAGAATCGGAAGAAAGTGAAGATCAAGGGTCAGTTTCCTACCTTTGTCAGGAATAGCATAGGATTGTTGACACAGTGTGGTAAAGTATGGATTCCAAGTACTGGAGGTGTTAGGCATATTTTGATGGATGAGGAACATAAGTCTCGACTTTCTATACATCCTGGTGCGACCAAGATCTACCGGGATTATATACTTAGCTACTGGTGGCCCTGCATGAAGAGGGAGATTGCAGGATATGCAGAGAGGTGCTTGACTTGCAGGAAAGTCAAGTCTAAGCATCAGATGCCTCATGGCAAGCTACAGCCTTTGGAGATTACCATTTGGAAATGGGAGCAGATTTCTATGGATTTCATCACGAAATTACCCCAGATTCCTCGCGGTTTTGATGTTATTTGGGTGATTATCAACATGTTGACCAAGAGTGCCCATTTCCATGCTATTCGAGAGAGTTCTTCGGTTGAGAAGTTGGCAGATATCTACGTTCGAGAGGTGATATCTCGTCATGGGGTGTCGGCTTCCTTCATATCAGACAGGGATGTTCATTTTACTTCAAGGGTTTGGAAGAGGTTTCATGAGGAGTTGGATACGTGATTACACTTTAGCACTGCTTATTACCCTCAGACCGATGGTCAGAGTGATCGTACGATCCAGACACTGGTGGATATGTTGAGGACTTGCGTCATTAATTTTGTTGGTAGTTGGGATACCTACCTTCCTTTGGTTGAGTTTTCGTACAACAATAGTTACCACTCCAGTATTGTTGCACCTCCCTTCGAGCTTCTCTACGAGAGGAGGTGTCGCACCCCGATATGTTGGGGTGAGGTCGGACAGAGAACTATGGGGAGCGCTGAGGTGGTGCTCTAAACCTCATAGATGATTCAGCAGGTCAGACAGAGACTGTAGACATCTCAGATCGGTAGAAGAGCAATGCAGACTAACGGCGTTCTTAGCTAGAGTTTCAGGTTAGGGACATGGTTTTGCTAAAGGTGTCACCTTGGAAAGATGTGACATGCTTTAGAAAACTGGACAAGTTAGGGCCCCGATTCATTGGACCATTTTGTGTGATAGCTAGTGTTGGCAAGGTGGCATACCGGTTGGATCTACCGGACGAGCTTGGTCAGATTCATATCACATTCCATGTTTCTCAGTTACGGAAGTGCTTGAGGATGCAGTGGTAGTAATGTGACATCCCCATTTTCACGGCCAGAAAATACCGATTTTGTTTATGCTTGTTTGAAAATCAGAGTAACATTTTACATAAAAGTGTTGCGGAATTTGTTCCAAAATAAAAATATGATAAAGATTTATCAAAGCATTTCCGTAGAAATGTATTTCATTAAAAAGACTCGGGATGTCATGTTCGTTACAAATCAAAAGCATAAACAGTACAACATAAGCCTTACTACATTATTTCATATCTACAGGCCTATATCCGTAATCCCTCATCCAAAACATCACATCTATGCTCGAGCGCCACTACCTGTAATACATGAAACTGAGTGGGTCATGCTTGGGAGCCTGGTGAGCACATAGGGTTTTCAACCCACAATAAATAAATTTATTTATTTCATCAACCAACAATAACCCGATTACCCGTTCCCGTTATCCTCACATTACGTCCCTAAACACCTATCACAAGGGACCTAGACTAAGGATCATCATCGGGATGGACACTACTGCTAAAGGGTTTCCTCAGCAATAAATGTCCGATCGGTAACCATGAGGGGGATGGAGTACACCGGTGAACACATCGTTTACAAACACCTACAGGTTACGATCCTGCTAGCGTTCCACTGGACTGTCTAGAAGAGTCTGTGGTTGTCATCCATACTCCGCTAAATGACAGAATCAACAGCAACAACATCGAGGCCTATCATCATTTTATCACACATCGTCTATTACATCTACCCATGTTTTACCCCAACATTTTGTAGATATAAAATACATATACAGTTTAAATCATATAAAACATTTATAAAAATCTTTCATCAGCATAGACAGCAAGTATTCACACAATATGCACACATAGCATGTAATTTATATTAAATACTTCATATCTATGTGTAAGATGAAAGTGACTATGCACTCACCTGAAAAGGTGGTGACTCTGCACTCGGACAACGTTTCGTTACTCTTAAAACAATTTTCCTCGACAAAACAGCGGGTTTTTATTAAAAACCGGGCTTCGCTGGAGCAACGTTTCCGAGCCCAAAGCTTTTCTTCTCGGAGCCGTCGGCCGCTCCGGGGCTTCCTTCTCATGCTAGGGAGGTTCCCTAGACTTGGGAGGGGTTTAGGGAGGCTAGAGAGAAGTTAGAGAGAGAAAGAAAGGCTTATGGTGTGAAAAAAATATGAAGAGTTCACCCTTTATTTATAGGGATTTTATAGTAAAGTAGCCCCTAAGTTTCGTCCGTATATTCCGCGTAAGAGCTCCGTTTTTTTACGTTTTTTATATCCACGTGTTGGTATTTACGAGTACTACAACTTTCATTTAGACCCCGTCGGCTAATTCTCCTTCTATCTCAGATTTACAAAAATTGTATCGTATTTATCGCGTACGTAGAGTAGCGACTAAGCTTCATCCATATCTTTCGCATACGAGCTCCGTTTCGGACGTTATTTATATCCACGCGTTGTTATTTACGAGTACTACAACTTTCATTTAGACCCCGTTGGCTAATTCTCATTCTATCTCAGATTTACAAAACTGTATCGAATTCGTCGCGCTCGAAAAGTAGAGACTAAGCTTCGTCCATAACTTTCGCATGCGAGCTCCGTTTTTGACGTTATTTATATCCACGCGTTGGTAAAAATAAAATCTACAACTTTCTTTTTTACTCCGTCGGCTAATTCTCGACCGATCTTAAATTTAACAGTAGGAGGTGATTACACTGTTAAATGTCCGCGTAAAATTCATAACTTTTACATACGGACTCCGTTTTCGTCTGTCTGTTTGTCGTTGAGTTCCTATTAATGAGATCTTCAACTCTCATTTAGGTCGCGTAAGCCAAAAACCGCTCGAACTAAAATTCGAGTTTCAGGTCGTGCACTGCTATGCCAAATCTTAGAAAAATCATAATTTCCTCATACGAAGTCAGATTTGGGCGTTCTTTATATCCCCGAAATTCTTGTTTTGACCACCACCACTTTATGTAAAGATATTGGGTTTATCTCACACTTTAATTTTGACACTTATTTTTATTCTTTATTAATTATACCTTTATAATTAAGTATAAAACACATAAATTCACATAATACTCAAATAATTCATTTTTATTACTTCAAAAAGAGTTACAATAGTTGACCTAGACTATTACATCATCTATTAATGCTTAGCCCCGAAACCCGGACGTTACAAGTACCGCTAGATGATATCCAAGTCGATGAGCGCCTGAACCACATAGAAAGGCCGATAGCGATTCTTGACTGGAAGAAGAAGGCCTTGCACAACACGGTGGTACCATTGGTCAAGGTGCAGTGGGAACATCGGAAGGGCTGCAAGTGGACTTGGGATCGGAGTCAGAGATGAGGGAGAATTATCCGGAGCTGTTCACTTTGGTGGACTTTATGGACGAAGTCTGATCCAAGTGGGGTAATTGTTACATTCGAATCCTGGTATGTTTCCTTCCAATCCTAGAATTTGTCGTTTTAGCAACTTCAACCCTTACGCGGGGCATACCTGGATGGTATATTGGGCGTAAGGGGGGATTACGCGATACAATGCCGTTTTGAGGAATATGTTGGGTGTACTCTGAGTACGTAGGACGTACTCTGCCTGGACTCAAACCCTAATATTTAGGGTTTGGACCCTATATAACGAACCTTAAGTCCCATTTCCTCATCCCATTTCCATCCTCTATCACTTGAAACATTACTCCTTGCAAACCCTAGCGTCATTGTTCCATTTTGAAGCTTGAGAGTGTGTTTTTATGTGTTTCAAAGGAAGAAGAAGGTGGTGGTGAAGCTTGGAAGCTAGAAGCAAGCTTGGATCTGGAAGTCTTACATCATCCTCAATTTCCAAAAGTTCATACCTTTGTGATTAAGTTGATAAATCTTGTTTGTATGTTGATATTATTAACTTTTGTCCCAAAATATATCCTTCTTATGCATTACATGCTATAGAGCAAATGGGATGTGCTTTTGGACATTTTTATAGGCTTGGAGTGATAAAAATGTGTTCTTGACCCTTAGTTCTTCCCCATGCATGATTTTGGTTGTCTTAATGGCTTAAGATGTTGGTGGTTTTTAGTGTTACGCACATTAGGGCCATGGAAGACCATAAAGTTGGAAACTTTATGGTCAAGGACAACATTTGGGACTTGGATCTGTATTTTGGACGAAAAATGCTTATGCATTAAGTACTTAATGGGTTAAGAGCATTCAGTTGTGTACATTAGGCATACCAGATGGTACGTCACACGTACTTAGTTAGGCCCCCGTCTGTTTGGTCCCGATCGAGTACGCCCCACGTAAGTTCAAGTACGTCCCGCATACGGGACTGAGTCGACTCGGCTGGGTTGGCTCGGCTGATATGTTGAGTTTGACCAATTTGGACCTAAGGATATTTTTGGGTGATTGGTACTAATTAGCTTGGACAATAATTTGCATAATAGGTGACGGGTAGAGCCAGTTTTCAGGGTCGAGACTTATTTCAGCTTGTGTTCGGTTTGAGATGTGAGTTCTCTCACTAGGCCAATGGGTCTAAGGCACTAAGGTCGGCCCATTTATTATGTTTATGTACCCTAGGATTTAGGTATTATTATGATAGTTATATGCATGATTTATTGTATATATGTCGACATATGGTTGCTTAGGTTGAGGCCGCGCGCCAACAAACCCGGTATGGTTGGGTTGAGACTGGAAGTCAACATACCCGGTATGGTGAAGTTGAGGCCATGTGCTAACAAACCTGGATGGTTGGGTTGAGGCTACATGCCAACAAACCTTGGATGGTTGGATTGAGGTGTTACTGTTCTGTGTTGTAAACTAACAAACCCGGTATGGTTGGGTTGAGTTCAAGGACCAACAAACCCTTTATGCATGCTTGTGTTATATCTTTAATTGTTTGTATGATGGGGTATTTCGGGAAGCTCACTAATCTTTGGCTTACAGTTTAGATTTCAATGTTTCAGGTACTTCTGATGAGTGGGGAAAGGCGAAGGCGTAATTGTACACATTATCCCACAGTTTATGTTGATTGATACTTTGATTCGATGCTTCGACTTATTATGATTTGTAAACAATGTTTTGGTAACTATTAAACTAAATTTACAATAAATGGATTAAAACCATTAGTTCACTGCCATCATTAACCCTAGTCTATCCATGTTGCTTTATCTTCTCCAAGACCATCCCGTCGATCAGTTTAAAAGAAACCCATAACATCTTGTTTTTATCGGAAAATTAAGAGGGCTTTCTTAAAAAAAAGTTCATCTCCGTGTATCTGATAATCTCATCGACGATCAAAGTATCAAAGTAAGTTTTTCTTCGACCCCTGTTTCCAGTAATCGTTGTATTTGACATTTGTCTTCTTACAAAATGTGATAATCACTGAATGCTTTGCAACTTATGTTTTGGTAATAGAATGAGTCGTATATGCCCATCTGTTCCCCTTGATGCACTTCCTGAACCCATTTTAGCCTAAATTATTTCAAAATTTAGATCAGAGTTGACTAAAGTCATACTCTTTGCAAGAATTTGGTAATTCTCACACACTCGAACATATAAATGTATATTACACGAAATGGGACTTGATTTATTCTGATTAACAATTAATATCTACTTCATTAGTTGTAAATCCAATAATCAAGCTGGGCAATATGAGATTTTTTATAAATTAGCATCACTTGATCATTTTACTCTAGCTTTTGGAATGGAGTTGGAAATTGAAGAAGAAGCCTTTTTAACTCGATGTTCAGAGGAAGAAAACCCCGCTTCAAGATACCGATTAAGAATTGTATACATCTTATGTGATCAATTTATAAGAACAAATTTTGTTTTTCATTTGTTGTTGTCTTATGTTGATGTTAATCTCATTTTTAGGTTGAGTGCTTCTCCAAGTCTAACTTTGAAAAAGGAATGTGGTTGTTAAATTTCGCAAGAGATGCGGGTCATCTTGAAGCAAGTTATGTGCTTAGGGTGATTTGCATCTCAATGGGCAACCTTTATGCTCTCAAGGTATGTATATTGTATACATTATTGTTCATATATTTTGATAATTTATATAAGGTATTATCTATGTAAGACTGTAAGTTTAATATTCATGTCAAAATCTTGATTTAATTATACTTTTTTGTTTTGTATGTTATGGAAGACAAATTGAAACAGTTAAATTAGATGATTGTTATATCTAATGTTTAATTGTAGGTTTGGAGATACTTGAAGATGATTTTGGTGCAATGTCACCGTGTGATGAAGAATTTATGGATTTGTCAACAAATGTGAAGCAGTTTATGGCGCATATATCACTTGCCCATAAGCTAACAAAAATGATATCATCTTGCAATGCGAAAAGGATGATTATTCAACCGAGCGGGCCTTTGATCAATATGCCAAGTTTAATTTCGTATTTGATGATTTCCCTTTTTTTCGTTGGTATAGGGAGCACAATGTATTTTGGCATTTCCTTAGGTATCGTTAGTTGACAATTTATGGTAATTGTTGTAAACATTATCTTTTGACTATTTTTTGGATGATTGTTTAGTAGACAACACTTAGTTATATGTATAAAGTAATGCCTCAGTGAAGGTAAATTTCTTATTACAGTAAAAATGCTTATGTTTTAATTAAGTCATATTGATTAGTGTTTATGGCATTAAGTCGAATCGGTCAGATGGTCATATTTGGCCATATTATTCGAATGAGGATAAAAGATACATATTGATACACAAACTATTACAAAAAAAATGCCACAATAATATGCTTATAGTCACATGGTTTGTCACATTTACTATATGTCGCTAAATAATACATATGGTCATACAAACATTTCTTGTGACCATAGGTATTACATTTAGCTACATTAGATTCTATTACAAATTTTTCCAATAAAATGAACACAAAGACGTGACAGATGGACATATTTTGCCACATTATTCGACTGAGGGTAAACGATACATATGAACACATGAACTATTGAAAAAATGTCACCATAATATGCCTACAATCATATGGTATGTTACTTTTATTATATGTCGCTAGATTATACATATGGTCTTACAAACAATTCATGTGACCATCGGTATTACTTTTATCCACATTAGATTTCTATATGTGTCGTTAATTGATACATACCGTCATACAAACAGTTCATGTGACTATAAGCATTACATTTTAGCTACATTAGATTTCTATAACCGACAATATATATACTAATGATCTCATCGATAACCATTATGATTTTTAAACGTGAGGAAAAATAATCCAAGATTTTACCAATGATAATTTTGCCACACTTTATAATGAATTCGTCACATCATTTTTTGTGGAATGCGGGAAATACATTTTTTAAAAGTGTGGTCATAAGTCATTTTTGTTGTAGTTTAAAGCTTGTTGTAGATCCTATTGAATTTTATGCATCTTTTGTTCAATTCTCTTCATTTTCTCCTTAGCATATCAGTGTTGTGGCATGTATTTTTTTCAACAAAGCATGAAATTTATGAGCGTTGCTTCCCAAAAAGTGTTTTTCTTCATACCATTTCCTTTTATGTTATTATAAAAGTGTTTTTCTTTATACCATTTCTTTTTATGTTATTGTTTGATGTTGAGACCATGCTTCCCCTAAAGCGCATTCCTTATCCGGCGTCCACCATTATGGACCTTCTTGATTGTCTTTGATTTTCACTTTTGATTTCGTTTTCCCTTTCCCTCTTTGACTACCTTCGGCTTGAGTTTCGGTAATAAATTCTACCGATGTTTGTATGGGTGGTGGTGGTTGTTGGGTAGGCATTGGCTGAATGGTTGTTTGTGTACCAAAAAGATTTTGTGGAAAATTTGGTTTGGAAGTTGATGTACCAAAAAAATTTATTGCAAATTTGGTCATCGCCCATAAATATTTTGTTGAAGGTATGTTGGTGAAGGAAATTACACAGGAGGTGAGGCGATATTGACAAAAGTTTGTTGGTATGGTATTTGTGACGATCCTTGGGTATTTAGTATGTTAATATAACTCTAGTATCCAACAAATTCTATAGGGGAGGTTGTGTTCGGGTGTGAGTTTGGATTTGACGGAGGGATGTTTGGGTTTTGCGTCATATTTTGGTTGAAGAGGTTTTGAAATTGTATAAAATATATAGAAAGCACAAAATTCTATGGATAAAATTGAGTGAGATGGTAGATATTTATAGATAAAAATATTAATTTTTAAAAAAAAAAAATCAATCGTATGCAGCAACAGTCAACTGACGGTTCGTTTTATCCCATTGAGACACATCGAAAAAACAACGCATGTTAACATAACGCAAAAAGATAATGATGTTTCTTTAGCCTCAATGTCATTAAGGGGGTGTTTGGCTAAGCTTATGACTTTTCATAATCACTTTTCAACTTATAGCTTATAACTTATAAGCTAATAAGTTAGGGGGGAGTTACTTATAGATTTTGACTTATTTCCGGTATGATACATTGATAAGTTATTTCTATTCAAACACTTATTTTAATTTATACCGGTGTGAAACTGGTAATAAAAAGCTTAAATAAGCTTAGCCAAACACCCTCTAAGGCTTTCCAAGTCATTCTCATTAACGCTTTCCATGTCATCCTTTCAACACCATTGAAAGGCCCTTATCGAATATACTCGTATTTTTTGAAATGGTGAATTTAAAAAAATATGAGAATATTCTGATATGAAGTGGATTCTATTAAAACATAATACAATCTTGGGCGCGTCAAAAATAGTAAAACGGGCAAAAAAAAACATTCGGATTTAAAATAATGGATCAGTTTAGAATACTATTGGCCTGCTGATTGATTAAATCCAATGGACAATGCTGTGTTGAGCCTCGGGGTTGTGAGTAGGCCCAATCTACTTTTCCTGACTTCTTGCAACAAATAAACATTTTTTTCTATGAATATATAAACCATGATTTTAGTAAAATTTAGGAAACCTTTTTTATTTATTTACGGTTTTACAGATTATTTCGATGAATTTTAATAATAATAATCTTCATAATTTTGATTCCACCTTTATTAAGAGGGTGTTTGAGATTTAATTTTAATCATCAAAAGAACTTTTAGACAAAAGAACTTATTTACTTATGATGGTTTATGATGGTAGAGAAATGAGTTTTAAAAAAAAAATCGGATTATTTTTTGCGGCGGAAAAAGTCGATATATATATATATATATATATATATATATATATATATATATATATATATATATATATATATATATATTGAAATTGCTTAACCATTTATTGTAAATCTAAGAATACATCTTAGCTTAAGGATATTTTAAGGTAATATTGACTTTTGATTCCACCATTATTTAGAGGGTGTTTGAGATTTCATTTTGATCCTCAAAAGGACTGTTAGACAAAAGAACTTGTTGACTTATGGAGGTAGGAAAAAAAAAATTTGAAAAAAAAATATTTGGATTAGTTTTTGTAGCGGAAAAAATAAAATAAGTTAATAAGTTGTTTTTTTTTTTAAATATTTGTCTTAGCTTAAGAATATTTAAGTTAATATTGACTTTTAGAACTCAAAAAGTCATAATGATTTTAGAAAAATTATAAAATTTAATTTCTTAAAATCTTATTTTTGAAGGGTTGAAGAGAAGTTGTTTTTTTTGCTAAATTTTTTTTTTTTATTTAAAATTCAATAAGTCAATAAGTTTAAGTTTTGAGATAAAATCCCAAACACCCTCTAAAGACCGTATCTGTTGTATACATATGGAACTCTGCTAAACAATGTAAAATACTATAGGACATGAGGCCATAAATCTAATTTAGTACCTTTCAGGCATTGGCAAATTTATATGGACATTACGTGCTTTTTGGGAGCTCCAACGAGTTTTCCATCCATATAATTTGGAGTTTGAAACTCCTAACGTTCAAAAGTTATTGCGGTTTCAAGTTGAATCTATTTCCGATTATTTTTGTATGTGGCTTATTAATCGAAGGACTCTGCTAAGTTTTGATATGCTCGACATAGAATTATGTTTTGAATTAAACCAACAAACTACATTTAAAAAGAAAAAACCCAAACTAGAAAAGACGGGTTAACTACTTGTAATTATTTTATAACTCACATATTAACTAATTTCACAACTATTATCTTGCTCAGTCATGGATATGAAACTTCAAGTGGAGGAACTACTCAAACGACTAAATTTTATTATACAAGCTTCCAGAGACAATGAGCTTGAAGCACGTGAAGATGTAAAGTTTAATAACCTTGAA
The DNA here is from genome assembly GCF_052849685.1 of Lactuca virosa. Lineage (NCBI taxonomy): Eukaryota > Viridiplantae > Streptophyta > Magnoliopsida > Asterales > Asteraceae > Lactuca > Lactuca virosa. Next base: position 135,032,657 of record NC_136430.1, read on the forward strand.
AAAAGATGAAGGTAGAACAAACAAAATACAATATATCAAATTGTATATCATGTACTAAAATTAGCATAGATTTGCAACGTTGCAAAATCCACAGTGGAACTTATATTTTTACCAGTAAAGTTGATAAATAACTATTTACTCAATAAAAAATGAGTGATCAATGTATCAATAATTGTCTAATTTTATATATTGATAAAATATGTGTCGGATAATATTATGAACACTATACTGTTGGATTGTTTCAAAAAAAAAATCATGAACAAATATAAGTAAGGGTGGCAAATCAGATAATTGTGTCATGTTTTTAGCTGAAACGACACAACATAACAACAATTTTAATATAACACGAACAAGAGATGATGTCGTGTTTTGTTTTACAAACACAAAAATAACCCAATTAAAACACACAAAAATGACAAACAAAAAAAATATAAATAATAAACATTTAGTTTCTTTAATTCAAAATAAATCTTACAAAACACGACAAATAAATGTTAATATCATGTTGAATCTAGAACACGACATGACATTTACACTCAAAACAAACACGAATTCAAATTTCAATTTCGTTCTAATTTCTTTTCGTATACAACTTTGTTGTGTCGTGTCATGGGTTGTCGCTCTTATTTATAATTATAAGCCATTAACTTATATTATTAAATAATGTTTGATTTTTTATATTAAACTATATTTTCGTTACCTACCTCAATAACCAAAATCTTTGGTTATATTTATTTTGTCACTTCTAGTTCTAGATGTAGGGCGTATCCACCAAGGGCTTAGGTAGGTCGTACGACCTACCTAAGTTTTCAATTTCATTTACAATGTATATAGTAGAAAAAATAAGAATTATTTTAGAAAAAATAAAGGACCGTTTGTTTTTTAAAAAAATTTCTTAACAAACTATTTTAAAAAGAAAAAAAATATAAGTTATTAGGGGCAATTTATTATTTTAAATTATGTGATTGATAACAAAAAGTTAATCACTTTTAATCGGTACTCTCAGAATATTAATAAATAAATAAGTTGTTCTAATAAAAAGAAATTCACATGTCAAAGACTCTCACTCTCCTTTTGCCGCTTTATCAATGGACTAATAATCAACTAGTTTTTACCATTTTCGTTAAACCGTACGGGTTTTTCAGTTATAATTCAATCAGTTTTTAAAATTTTTAATCGGTGGCGCTTGATCGTTTTTAACCGATTGAACCAATTCAGTTCTTTTAAGGTACATGACCCAACCCGATCTGACCCCCAAAAGTATTGTTGATTTTTATATTGGCTTCACTTAATTTAAAAACCATTTTTTATTTTAGATTCGCCACTGCACGTAATGGATTTTATTAAGAAAAGACGTTGGACTGTCAAAAGTAGTGAAACCGGGTCATAAAGACGACCCAAAACCATATTCGGATTTTAGATAATGGGTCAGTTTGAGGTTTAAATGAATAGTGTTTATAATATCATTAAAGCCAATGAACTGGGTTGGATATCAGGTTGTGGGCAGATCCAATATGCTTTTCTGGACTTCACTAAATATGTTATAAAAAATTGACATTTTTGGCTATGAAATGAACCAAGATTTTTTAAATTTTAAAGAACCTATTTTTATTTGGGGACTACGAATTCTTTAGATGACTTTTAACAATAACAATCTTAATAATTTTGATTCCAGCATTTTGAGGCGTGTGTGCTGGTAGGAAATTTATGGCTACATAAATAACAAAATAAACTTTTTTATTTGGAAAGTGAAAGATTATTTTATTAAAACTAGCAAAGGTGATATATGTTTAGGAAGGACTAGAAAAGAGGAAACATGCACATCATTCGGATCTAAGCTATTATATGTCACTTGGTTATTAATCATTGATTTTAGTTTCGTCGTATTATTTTAGTATAATTGAATTTACAGATTATCATTAGAGTTTATTATTAGTTTATTTACAAGTTGGGATGTATATAGTGTATGCTTGTGTAAAATAAGTTTGATCTCGGTTCCACCAAATGACGGGGGTTAAAGGGGCTGTGTCCCTTTGGCGGGGGTCCCGCTGAGAAAATTCTCAAAAAGTTTAATTATAGTGATTGTTGGCATAAGGATTAAACGTGTTAATAAGGGTATTGCTATGACGCAATCACTGTGATGAGAAAATTCATAAAAATTTAGTTACAGTGATTGTTATCTCGTGATTACCCTCATAGTTCCTGGTCTGAAGTTAATGACAAATAATAGCAGGGAGATATCACAACCAGATTACTCTCAAGTGATATGTTGCTTGATGTATGTCATGCCAAACACCCACCCTGACATCGCTTATGCGGTTGGAAGGTTGAGTCGGTATACTAGCAATCCTAGTACTCAACATTGGCAAGCAATTCATAGAGTGTTCAAGTACTTAAAGGGAACCATGGAATCATAGACTATGTTATCTGAGGTATCCTTTAGTTTTAGAAGGATATTCGGATGCAAGTTAGATAACTCATCTTGGAGATCATTATTCTACAAGTAGTTGTGTATTCTTTCTTGGGGGAGGTGCTATCTCATGGGCTTATAAAAACGCAAACTTGCATGAGAAACTCAAAAATGGAATCTAAATTTATTGTATTAGCTACAACCGATAAAGATGTGGAATGGCTAAGGGATTTGGTTTATGAGATTCTATTATGGTAAAAGTTGATTGCACCTATATCTATTCGTTATGACACCGTTGCCAATTTGGCTAAGATTTATAACCAAGTGTACAATGGGAAGTCTAGATACTTGGGTGTTAAACATATCATGATTAGGGATTTAACCATGAAAGGTGTAATTTTGATGGAGTTTGTGAGGTCACAACAAAATTTTGTGGACCACTTGACTAAAGATCTAGCCTGGGCCTTAATGCACAAGTTTGTGATCGGGATAGGTTTAGAGTTCATTCAATTAATTAATTGTGACACGCCTAATTCCCTTCTAATATGACATTAGAGGTTAAATTTAATGAGGAAAGCTCACACTTAAGGATTGGAACACCCACAGTTTATCATCCCATGTTAGTGTGTTCGGACCTAAAGTGGGAAGGTCGAATGTATATTCTTAATAATTCATATGATAAAATATTAGCATGTACATCAGGAAAGGAACTACCTATTTGATCTTAAAGTGTAGTCACGCTTCGAAAAGTAGAGAGAAACCACGGGGCGGTGCATTAAATGTACCTGACCTTGCTGGATGAACGTCGCATGCAAGCAAGAACCATCATATAGGCCAATCACCGGGGTACGATGCGCCATTTCTCAGCTATAAAAGGAGGGTCTCCCCACATAATTTCTTAGCCCCAAGTCTCTTTCAAGAGAATTTCTCTCTCACCCTCGAGCATTTCGGTCCCTCATGATTCGACTTCTCTTTCTGTAGTTTCAGTAGCGAAGCGCTAAACATTTCAGAAAGATATAAGAAGTAAGTTTCGAAGTTTCTCGTTGATATTCAAAGTTTGTAAATCAGGTAAGTTACACTTTCATGTAAGTATAACTTGATATGAAGAATACATGTTGTCGTTATTATGAACTTGTGTATTAGATTAATCATTAATCCCGGTTATTATACAGATTGATCTATTTATGGGTGCGTTGTCTACGGTTGTAAAACCCCGATCAAGGTATTAATCCAAATCACTAGATTGGTGTGGAATCCCAATCAAGTGAATAACACAAATTGTAAATATGAAATAAGAACACAATCACAAATCTTCAATGCACACTATTATTGATTAATAGTCGGGTACATAAGACTCTCTATGTCTCTCGGTTCTCTCTATCTCTCTTAACTCTCGAAATCAACAACTAGAATGACCAACATTAAACACGGCTGAATCAATACAATATATATACCTAGACCTGATTACAAAGGCCCAGCCCAAAGCCCAACCGAAAACATCATTAAGCCCACCAAAATCACATGGTGATTTCAGTCCAAGCACCACCCAATTCATGGTGTTTTCGGTTCTAGACCGAGAACTCTAAAAGCTATGTAAAGTAAAGTATAAACCACAAATCACGTCCCAACAATCTCCCCCTTGGTTTATAGCTTTCTTTTCTTTTCAAACTTCTCTTTGTTCTTGACTTTCAGCTTTTAAATACTTCAGAGATAATTACAGAGAGACCGATTCTTCTGGATCACTTCAGCAGGTTCATAGATAGAAGCAAATTGATTGAGGAGGCTTCAATGCAATTTGTCACATAACTTCAAATACAGCTTCACCTTGCTTCTGGGGTTGAAAGGTTGTGTGTTGAAAAATAATCTTCACTTCTTGTTCCTTCGAATGAATATTCTTCATCGATCACAGATGCGTCTTGAAAAGTAACCATGACTAAAAGTCCATGTGGATCACAGAGTCACAAAGACCCTTCTCATCACATTTTTTCAAGGACCCGACCTTGGCTCAGATGGAGACTACTCGCAGTATCTGTGTGAACACGGAGGATGTAACATCCGGATTTCCAGGCATGACAATTTGAGTATTTCTTTTTGAGTTATGAGGAGGGACTCGGCGAGTTGATGCCTAGACTCGTCGAGTAGGATCGCGATTTGCTGACTGGATTAATGAAGGGACTCGACGAGTCCGCGCTGTGGACAGAAACCCTAAATCCTCGGGCCTGTGCCCTATTTAAGGGTCCTTATAGCCCTCATTTGCAGCTACCAGTCCAGAGAGAGAAACCCTAGAGAGCTTGGCGAGTTGTGTGTGAGAGCAAGCCATTTTAATCCTTTTTGGTGTTGTTTTGCAAAGAAGAAGGTGTTTCCAGCTAGAGGAGGTCAAGAGGATTGCTAATCTGTGGTTTTCAAGCTTGGATCTGCAGTATTGAGGTAGCAAATCGAACTCTCCTTCTGTTTTGGTTAAGATCTATGAATCTAGGGTTTTCTATACCCTTTTTATGGCTTGAATTGATGAGTTTATGGTCCCTTTATGTGTTAGACTTCAGATCTGGACCCATAGAGGTCCAGAGAGCATTATCCATCTTGCTTTATGAAGTGTTATGGAAGGAATGAACTTAGGTTGCCATTTTTGGGGCTATTTCTTCAAAAGGAACCATATATGTGTTGCATGAGTGTAAAGGTTTATCCTTTACGTGATTAGTGGGTATGGAAAGGTCAGATCTATAGGTTAGAGAAGCGGATCTGACCTCAGAAGGTCATTTGAGTGTTTCCATGGACGCTACTCGCCGAGTTCATAAGTGGACTCGACGAGTCGAGTCGGGGTTGCCCCGCGATTCGTGACAGGAGTAACCCGTCGAGTGAAGGGATGAATCGACGTGCCAAGTAAGGCTACAAGGATTCAGAGGACCCGCATGGACTCGCCGAGTCGCCCAAGTGCACTCGACGAGTCGGGTCAAAGTTTGACCGTTGACTTTAGTTGACCTTAGGGTTTTGCTCAAGCTGATTCAGGAGAGTTCAGGGAGGGGTAGCCTTCTACCCAATCTTTAGAGATGAGACTATGAGAGGGTATTGATCAGGAATGTTATTCGGATGATAGGAGGAGGCTAGGTCGGGACGTCAAGCACGAGAGTTTATCCGACTTCGTACGAGGTGAGTCTTCTCACTATACTGTACCTAGGATGGTACCTATGTGTAACCGGAAGGTCTTATATGCTATGAGATGTATGTGCTGTATGTTGTTATATGATATGTATGTGTTATGTATGCTATGAATGAGAAGGACCGGAAGGTCATTATGATATGGACCGGAAGGTCATTACGGGTAGGACCGGAAGGTCTACCAGGGTTGTGGGACGGAAGTCCTCTGAGACACAGTGACCGGAAGGTCTTATAGCCTTGAGTGGCGTATGTGCGCATGTGGTATTTTGGGGAACTCACTAAGCATTTATGCTTACAGTTGTTGTGTTATGTGTTTCAGGTACTAGCGAGGATTGCGGGAAGGCGCCGGCATGATCCGTACACACTCATGGAGTTTATGTCTTGAGATTCTGGGATATGTTTTGTTATGATAACATTGAATACATTATGTTTTGATATTACCTTATGAATAAAAGTATGTTTTAAAAATGAAAAATTGTTTTGGAAATTTGCGTTGTTACAGAGGAACACACTGCGATTTGTTGAGTATCGGAGAACTACTCGTCGCTATTTTTGATGTTAGCCCCTGCATATCCTCGATCAAAGATCTCAATACAGTTTTTCAAGTTAACAAGTTAACTTGGCCCTTGGCGAGACGTTAAATGGTTTCTGAATCTCAGCTGAGTGTACCATTCTAGTGCCAGTGAGAGTTAATTAGGAATAATTCACAAAACATCCTATGACAAAAGTATCCGAGGACATATTTCCACAGTTTAGCATGACACGAGGTCAAGGCCCTTTGGCGGGACATTCAGCGATAATCGTGCCTTGCGAGGTGCATCGCCCTAGTACCAATAACTGTTAATTCCTTACCGCGGAGAATGTATCCGAGAAAATATTTGAGTCTCCGCAGTTTTGCATGACAATGAGAATGTCATGACCCTGGGTCGGATGTTCAGCGATATCTGTTTCCCGGTGGGGTGTATCGCCCTGGTGCCACCACAGTTCTTAGGTAAAGATAGCTGACAAGACCAATTTTGACAATTTGTACAGTTTCAAACTTTCAATTCCTTAAATACGGCAGTTCTTAGAAAGATACTGCCTAACTGACAGTTTTTATAGTTTCATCCCTTCAATTCCTTGTGAGTGTAGTGTGAGTGATTCCGTCAATTCCTTTCAAGATCTCTTCTTGCACAGAAAATTCTGACACAACCCCCTTGGGTCTCTTCTTCTTTTGAATTCGCGCTTTAAGACAAAAGAAATTTTAGAGATAAAAATAAAAATAAAATAAACTTAGCACACAATAAAAATAACTAAGAATAAAAATAAAATTAAAATACGCTCAAAAAATAATATTTTTGGATCTTTGATTTTTCTGAAAAAGAAATAAAAACATAAATAAACATATTTTTGGAATTTTTGAATTTTATGATTTTTATTTAGTTTTAATTCTCCCCTAAATTTGTACATAGAGGAGAAAGAAAGAAAAAAAATATGAACAAATTTAAATAAAAAAAAATACAAAATGTACAAAAAAAAATTCTTCAATCTTCAAAACGAATCATTTTAAGAAAACTCACAAGCACATCAAAACGAGCTTTTCCAAAAGGTTTTGTAAACAAATCGGCCACATTATTATCAGTGTGGATTTGTTCCAAATGAACAAGTTTACGCTCAAAACAATCTCGTATAAAATGAAGTTTAATATCAATGTGCTTGGTTTTAGAATGCTGAACTGGATTTTTAACAATTTGAATAGCAGCATCATTATCACAGAAGACATGAGTGTCAAGAAAATTCAAACCATAATCCAGCAGTTGATATTGCATCTAGATGACCAGAGAGCAGCAAGTAGATGCAACAACGTATTCAGGCTCAGCTGTAGAAGTGGACACCGTTTATAGTTTCTTGCACTGCCACGAGATCAGTCTGTCTCCCAAGAATTGACATCCAACACTTGTAGATTTCCTGTCATGTCACAACCTCCATAGTTGCTGTCAGCAAAAGCATAAAGTCAAATTCACGATTTTTAGGATACCAGAGACCCAATTTAGGTCTCCTTTTAAGGTACCTAAAAATTCGTTTGACAGCAATTAAATGAGAGAGTTTAGGATTAGCCTGATGACGCGCGCATTGACAGACTGCAAAGAGTATATCTGGTCTGCTAGCGGTCAGATACATCAGAGAACCAATCATGGATTGATATAAAGTTTGATCAACTGATTCTCCATTTGGATCTGATGTCAACAGAGGTCATTCAACCATGGGAGTAGAAGCAATTTTAGCATCCTTAAACCCGAATTTCTCCAAAATGTCATCAACATATTTGCCTAGATGCAGTAGAATGCCCGAAGAATCCTAACGCACTTGCAATCCTAGAAACATCATCATTTCGCCTAGAGAACTCATCTCAAACCTCATCTTCATGACCTTTTCAAAATCTTTGCATAATTCATCATTTGTTGACCCAAAAATGATATCATCCACGTAGATTTGAAAAACAATGAGGTCTTTCTTCACTCTTTTGATGAACAGCGTCTAATAAATCGTGCCTCTTGTGTACTCATGAGTTAATAGATGCTCGGTCAAAGTGGCGTACCAAGCTCGAGGGGATTGATGAAGACAATAAAGTGCCTTGTCCAGCTTGTACACATGATTTGGAAACTTTGAGTTGACAAAACCTGGTGGTTGATCAACGTAAATTTCCTCTTTTACTTCTCCGTACAAGAAGGCAGTTTTGACATCCATCTGATATACAGTGAAACCCATGTAGGAGGTGTATGCTAAGAAGATACGAATTGATTCCAGTCGAGCCACGAGAGCATATACCTCTGTGTAATCAAGACCTTCTATTTTCCTGAAACCACGAACAACCAAACGCGCCTTGTTTCGCACAATCACCCCGCTATCATCTTGCTTGTTGCGAAAACTCATCTTGTGTCAAGAGACTTCTTTCCTCCAGGAAGTTCTACCAGTTACCAAACCTTCAGCTTCTCAAATTGATTCAGCTCTTCATGCATGGGATCCACCCAGCTTGGTTCATTAAGAGCCATCTCAACATTCTTTAGCTCGATTTAGGATATGAAGCACGAATATAGAAATTTGTTAATATATCCACTCTGGCTTCTGGTTTTGACTCCATCCGCCAGGGAACCTATAACATTTTCGATGGGATGGTTGCGCTGAATCCTTGAAGAAATCTCATGATCCACCACTTGTGAAGAGACTGGAAGATTTGTGATGTTCTCTACCCTGCCTGTGGCTAAATCACTTCTATCCGATGATCTGAAGTTGTATGAAGTACTCGCCACATACTCATCTGGAATTCTCTCAGGAAAAAGAAAATCCATAAAAGTAGAATCAAAAGTTTCTGTAGAGCCAGAGATGACATTTTCAGTAGCGGTGACATTTTCTTCCAGAACCAGTGAATCATCAGCCTTTTCCGGAGATTCAGCAGGTGTGTCATCATCTACTGGTAGTGGATCTGGAGTTCCATCATTCAAGCTTGTAGTTTCATCCTGCAGTATCAATGGCTTGATAGGTTCAGCAATGATCACTTCTTCTTCATCGTCCCTACTTGATCCACATGAGTTTCGATGGGTACCTGAAACATGATCAGAAAACACATAAAATGGTTTAAACAATTCAGCATAATCAAATAACCAATCAGGGCTGACTCGAGCATCTGTCTCGTTTTCTTCTAGCCAGCGGACATCAAAGAACTCCACGATCTACTTGGTAGCTTTATTGTAGACCCGATAAGCAGTGCGTCCAGCATACCCGACAAAGTAGCAGTCGTTAGCCTTTGAATTGAACTTTGGAGTGGCTTCGAGATGAAGAAGAGTACATGGGCATCCAAAAGTGCGGAAATGAGCAACAGTTGGTTTGTGACCGTAGAGAATTTCATACGGAGTCTTCATGTGATGTTTGTTGATTAGGATCCGGTTCTGAACATAACATGCCGTATTGATATCCTCATCCCAGAAGAACATCAGTAATTTTAAGTCACAAAACATTGTTCTAGCAGCATCGATTAGGATTCTATTCCTTCTTTCAGCAACACCGTTTTGTTGTGGTGTCCGAGTAGCACTGTATTGACGCTGCACCCACTTTTCAGCACAGAAATGGTCCAGAATAGCATTCTTGAATTCTGTCCCATTGTCACATCGGATGCCTTTCACCTTCTCATTGGTCTGATTCTCAATCATGACGATGAACCTCTTGATCAGCTCTGCAGTCTCACTCTTATTCTTCAGAAAGAATTCCCAGGTAACACGTGAGTAATCATCTGTTATAACCAGATAGTACGAGCTTTTGTTGATGCTAAGAACATTGACTGGTCCAAAGAGATCCATCTGAAGCAATTGAAGAAGTGTGTCGATTGAGTTGACGAGTTTGGGCTTGTGCGGTTTTCGATGATGCTTTCCCTGTTCACAGGCCACACACTTCTCGAAGGTGACAAAATATTTGATAGGCAACCCTCAAACAATATCATTTTTGGTAAGACGATTTACATTCTTTGCGTTTGCGTGACCGAGGCGACGATGCCAGAGTATAGCATTTTGTTTAGAAGTCTTTGAGAACATGCAAGTAACATTCTCCGGGATGTTATGATTCATGTCGATGATATAGGCGTTGTTTTGACGTTCTGATCTCACCAAGATCCATTCTTCTGGTATGACGATACCTGGCTTTAGAATTAAGCACTCATTCTTGGTGAAATGAGTTGAAAAGTCTCTATCGCAGATTTGAGAGACACTCAACAAACTATGTTTCAATTCAGGAACGAAGTTGACGTTTTCAAAATTCAACACACCATTTGTAACCGTCCCCATTTGAGTGATCTTTCCATTTCCTCCTCTCGCAAAGAACACATAATCACCATTAATGTGTTGAATGTCGTGCAGTTGAGATATGTATCCTGTCATGCGCCTGGAACAACCACTATCAACATACCAAGGTCTGATGATATTCCTCCATAGTTGTTCCTGCACAAGTGCGGGATTAATTAGTTTTGGGAACCCAGTCCATCTTGAAACTGGGTTGACCATTACTTTTAACTCGGGATACTCTTTCCCATACCATATCTTGTTTATCAAATAATGATTTCAAAGAATCTGTAGGACTTTTTGGACCAATTGATGATTTGTAAGAAAGGATTTTGGGTACCCATTGATAATTTGGTTTGTGTACTTTCTTGTTGGACCGAAAGGGACCTTTTTCACTTGCCTTTAGGATGGGACTACCTTTCAATTTAGGCTTGTATTGTGAGCTAGAGGACGACCTTTAAGATGACTTTAACCTCACCTGGTTTGGTTTGGTTTGGTTGAGCCATCTCTTGAGTCAGTTTTAGTTTTTTCCTTGAAGGTCAGATTCTCGGCCTTGTCATCATTCCGATTGTCATTACGGGGACGTGAACTCGAAGGATTTCTTTTGAAAGATCCCCCCCTTGGCACGTTCGTCCATCCGAATTCAGAGAAGGGAGCATATGAATGATGTGGATAGTTTCTAGCAATGTGACCTGGAGTCCCACAATTAAAACAAGTCTGTCTTTTCAAGAAAGTGTTATTGGAGCTTGGTCCTGGTCCAAAAGAGTCTTGTTTCAAAGAATTTCCACATGCACATTTACATTTATCAGAATCTTTCACAACTTTACGTGACTTAAATTTTTCAAAAACAGGACTATTTGAATTTGAATTAAAAGCAACATCACCACAATTGTTAAAAGAATCTAAAGAAGCATTTTTAATATCTTTGTTCACACAATTATTTGAAACAGGAGAAAATGAAACGTTAGTCTTAGAAAGGTTTTCAACAGATCTAGCATTATTAATTTCCTTCTTGTCCTCATCTTCCACTAATACTTGATTTGCACATAAGTTAGAGACATTAGTATCGTTCACCTCAACACTTTTGGTGGGGCCAGATTGTTCAGTCTTAACTGAAATTGATACAGGGGGCTAGCCATATTGGGAAGGTTTTTCTATTTTTATAGTCTCAGAGGTAGAAACATAATTATCATTAAAAGGAAGTGGAACACTATGATACCCTAAATGATTTTTCTGGTTATCTTCCCATTTCAATTGCATAGATTCAACTATCTCACTTGACATATCAAATTTCTTAAAGTAATTCAGCATCTTTAAATTTAGCTTTTAACAAATCAAGTTCGGCAGTTAATATGGCAATTTCCTCTTTAGCATAACGACGGTTAACACTTTTAATGCTATATTCCTCCTTAATCCTAATTAGATCTTTATTTTGAGCATCTAGTTCTTCTTTAAGAGGCTTGTTTACTTTCTTAATTTCATAGATTTCATTTTTAAGATCAAACACTTCTCTAAATAATAACTCTTTTTGCTCACGATATTTATTAACTTTATCTACGCAATATTTAGAGCATGAAACTTCACTAACCTATTTGGTGGTAGGAGTGGTGGAGACTATGGAAGCGAACTGCAACTCCATCATCTTCTCCTCATCCAAATCTGCATCCTCACCATCTTCAATTTGGGCAAGATTAGCTCTTCTATCTTCAGTAAGATTGAGAGCCTGCATCTGATCTTCCCACGAAAACTGATGTGCCACCATAACATTCTCATTATTCAGAGGCGCTTCTATGTTGTTTCCAGCTGGAACCAAAGCCCTCTCAACATTGTTCTCCACTCTTGGCTTGGTCCACTCACGAGCAAAATGACCTGCCTCATGACAGTTTTAACACATCAGCTTACACTTGTTGAAGCCCACTTTTTTATCCACATTCACTCCCCAGTTATTCTTTCCAGTTTGCTGAGTGAACTTCATCGCCCTGAACACCGCCATAGCAATTTTCCATGATATGTCCATCTCTTCAACATCCTCAGGGTGAATTTGATCAAGTTCTCCAATCAAAACTGGAGGAACTAATTCACCAGCAACAAAGGCATTGTAGCAGTTCATGAATCCAACCATTATAGCCATGTTTTCTTCAGCTCCTTTGGAAACGGTTGGAGTCTGCGAGGTGGATTTGGTGGTGGAACTGGACGCAGAAGAGTTTGGAGATACCATTGGTAGACCAAAAGATGGAGGAGCATGATGCGATGATACAGCTGAAAATGCACTGTTAGTGGATGCTCCTAAGCTTGTAGTTGAGTAGGAATTGACATGATTAATTTCTATCTGCTTGTCATCCATGTCACATGCCTTGATGATAGCCATCACTTCAGCAAGAGAGAGTTTGCTCAGGTCCTTTATCTTCTTGATCACAAACACATTCATATCCCAATTTATGGGAAGTGAATTGACCAGCTTCTTATTTATCTCAAAGCGAGACAACACAATTCCAACAGTGCTCATTTCTGTGTTGAGAGTAATCAAACGCTGCAACTGGACCTCCAGAGTCTCCCCAAGAACATGATTAAACATGTTGAATCTTTGATGAAGCAAATCCAGTCTGCTTTGCTTCATATCCTCATTCCCTTCATACACCTTAATCAAGGCTTCCCACAAAGCCTTATCAGATTTATACTCCCTGAAACCTTGAGCAATGTGAGGGGACAAAGCCATGGTAAGAATAGCCAGTGCTTTCTCATCATCTTCAATCTTGTCGAAATCGTCATTAGTGTAGTCCTCGATTGGCTCATCAACCATGGTTTTAGCTTCATCATCCAGAGTGATTGTGATCTTGACTGGACCTCGATTGGCTTAACATACTTCTCAAATCTGAATTTCCACTCAAGAAATCCATCGGCAGTTAGCAATCGGGGAATTCGAGTTGTTGTCCCCATAACTGAATCAAGATCACTTTGCATTGTTGTAAGAGAGGTGCTGTATGAGTCCATTGTAAGCCGAAAGGTTTTATGATTTAACCGAAAACTACTAGGTTTGAACGAAAAATCAAAAAAAAAAAAGATTGTTGACCGAAATCCAGTTGACCGAAAATGATAACCAAACACAATGTCAGACCAAAAACTCTGATCTGAACCCCTGTTTGACCGAAACTAGATGTTTGACCTAGTTGCTGACCGAGAATCCAGTTGACCGAAAACGATGACCAAACACAATATCAGACCAAAAACACTGATCTGAACCCCTGTCTGACCGAAAACTAGATGTTTGACCTAGTTGCTGACTGAGAATTCTAGTAGCCGCTGAAATCACTTTGACCTAGCCGAGAACTCAAGTGTGCCGCCAAAATCACCCAGGCTAAACCAAAATCGATGATTTGGATCTCAATTTTAAAATAAACGAAGAACATTGTGAACAGCAACACGATGAACATCATAATCCTTTTTCCCAGAACAACCCAAAAACACCAAAAACTTCAAAAATTTATGGATTGTTTTGAAAACTGATTGATACCAAAACAACTTTAAGCCGTTTTCAAGCTCTGATACCAATTGTAAAACCCCGATCAAGGTATCAATCCAAATCACTAGATTGGTGTGGAATCCCAATCAAGTAAATAACACAAATTGTAAATATGAAATAAGAACACAATCACAAATCTTCAATGCACATTATTATTGATTAATAGTCGGGTACATAAGACCATAAGACTCTCTATGTCTCTCGGGTCTCTCTGTCTCTCTCAAATGTCGAAATCAACAACTAGAATGACCAACATTAAACACGGATGAATCAATACAATATATATACCTAGACCTGATTACAAAGGCCCATCCCAAAGCCCAACCGAAAACATCATTAATCCCACCGAAATCACATGGTGATTTCGGTCCAAGCACCACCGAATTCATGGTGTTTTCGGTTCTAGACCGAGAACTCTAAAAGCTATGTAAAGTAAAGTATAAACCACAAATCATGTCCCAACAAGGATACATATGTTGTCCTGGTTATCGGATTTCAGAAAAGCTATATGCTGTAATGATCCTGCCGCCCGACTGTCTTGACTGGCTAATCCATAGTTGATAGTCATTCAGTGTTATTAGGATTAGTACAGGATCTAGCTTTTTCTTGTCAGATTTCCTTAATATTTGATCATTTATAACATCATAGGCCGTTTCGTGATCAGTGTGCTTACTCGCTGGTTGGATCGTTGGTAGTTGTCCGGGTAGTTGTTCAAGTGAGTTTTCTCACTACACTATATACTGCAGTATGTGTCCTTGTATGCTAGGATGTGGTTAGACTGTAATATGTTGTTAGGCAGGTAGACTTGTAGACTATTATATGTGATGCTGAGTTGGTTGTTTATCTGTATTATGTATATGTCTACATATTTTGTATTGGGCTGAGGCATTCTAGCTTTGTGTGAAAGATCAAGATGTGGGTGGAGCAGCTTTATGCTGAGGGACAAAGGGGTGAGTTGATGATAAGATCGACATTAAGTGTTGTGAGCCAGACACTCATAAGTGGGGGAGTTGGCTGTTCAAGAATACTGGTTTTAGTGTCGATAGCCTTGCTTATATGCTTGTATGTGACATCTGATGGCAACTTGCCATGCACCCCGTTTTCACCAAATCTTGAACCAAAATCTCGCATATCCGAACCACATATACCTATGACCTATTATGCCGAAACCATAACCTAAACAGATCGATGATCCTCCAAGCTGAATACCCAGTTCTCCCCCACTTAGGGTTTGAACAACCACCAACTGGAATTGTAAACATACCAAATATCAAACCGGCTCAACCAGATACATAGCATCCCAGACCCTTGGAACGTATAACACCAAGCAAGATGATCTTTCGGATAAAGACCAAGCAGACTCAAAGAGATTCCGAATCTCAGATGGAGACCTCAGAAACTTCTCAATCATAACCGTCTCTAACATCAAGAATCCCTTGTAGATGCACAAGAAATAATTATGACAGTCTATTCATAAAATGATTCTTTATCAAGAAACAAATCGACTACCGCACACCTTGCCTATAAGCCCCCAGCGAAGAATTCATCACAAGCATTATTCATAGATACAAAAAGCATCATTTTCTTAGTCAGGATACTGTTGGATTAATGTCTAAGTCCATAACTATAATTGGTAAGACTTGACCCGACCCGACATGGTCCATTTGGGTTGCATGGCATCATGCATTTGGATAGACTATAATGAGAGAAATAACACTTAAGGTTGGTTAATATATTATAAGTTCTAATATATTAATAAGGTTATTTAATTAGTATTGATCAAGAATTAATTTGGAATTAATTAAGTGATCAAAAGGAGACTAATTAAATATATGGGTTGATTGTGTAAATCATTCATTCTTATATATGTGGGCTTGTGATCCAAGATTCCTTATGTTGGACTAAGTCCATGGGGTGACCCATGGATACTCCATGGAGGTTAAAATCCATGGAGCATAAGGAATGGGTAAAGTTATGAGTTACATGGTGTAACCCTAATAGCCACCATATAAAAGAATCTCATGGCTCAAGAAATCGTGCACTAATGTGTGAGTGTGAGGGCTAGACGATTTCAAGGAGTGTTCAAGTTTCTCTCAAGTTATTCCAAGTGTATTTGGTGTTGTGTGAACCATTTGAGGTGTCACACTTGGGGCACTAGGCACTCAAGCTTCATGAAGACATTCTACATCAAAGAGGTATGTATTCTATCTTGTTATATTTATTATTTTGTATGCTAGATTAGGATAATACCTTAGATGTTCATAATTGTATGTATAATAGAAAAAACATAGATCCAAGGTATTTAGGGTTGCATTTACACTTAGGAGTGTTAGAATGCTCATAACCCAATAGTGGTATCAGAGACTAGGCTTGTTTTCTTGTTATACTTGCAAAAGTAGCTGAAAAATCGAGTTGGATGCATATATTCGATTGTTTTGGCTGGAATTGGACTAGGAACATTACCCTAAGATGTTTTTGGACTTATAAACTTGTTTTTGATGTGGTAATGTTCATGCTAATCCAATTTCTAAGATCATTGTCATAATTTCAAGATTTGTATTAGTTTGTATGTTCATGCTAATTTCTTGAAGATTGATGATTTAAATTATCTTGTTCTTATGAGGTTCTTAGATTAATAGAAAAGTTGTGTGAAATAGTTGTTTTCAATCCATTTTAATCTAAGAGTTGATTCCAAAGTGTGTTTTTGTAACTTGTCCTCAAGTTATATGAAAAGTCACATTTAAGAATCATAAAACTCATAAAAGTTGGCAAAGGTTACAAAATGAAGAGTCTCTTCATTAAATTAAAAAAAAAAGTGTAACCTTAATTAGTTCCATAAGTTACAATAAAAAAAAGTTATTTTTTTTTATTAATTAGTTTAAAGTCTTCCATAACTTGTCCTCAAGTTATGGAACTTGAAGAGTTTTTTTTTAATTAAAACTACTTTAAACTCATAAGTTATGGAATTAATTAGTTTTGAATAGTTTCAAAACTTGCCCTCAAGTTTTGGAATTTGAAAAGTTTTCACTTATGAATACTTTAATTCCAAGTTAGCCCTTAGAATTTTAAAAGTTAAAATTCAACCCTTATACTTTATAATATTATAAGTTAATAATATTTATATATATGTATAAGAGTAAAGTCAGTCTTACCGTTAGTAGGCCTCATTCACGAAGCCGGTCTATAAGGGGGGTATAAGGTTACTGCCTATAAAATGGCAGTTTAATGGGTGTCCACTCTCACCCACCGCTTCCTTGACTGGTGGAGGGTCGTTAGCCGAACGGGTAGGACAAAGACTATAATTCTCCCTTCATTAAAAGTATTAATGATAAATACTAAGTAACTAAACTTTTTATAAATTCCCAATCTTAGTTACTTAGGAAAATGTGAATAAGGTGGTAATCCATGAAATTACACTTTGCACTTTGTTTAAACCGTTAGTGGAGCGTGTGTGGTTAACCGGCACACTAACCTGGATTTAACAAAGTAGGCAAAGGGTAACTTAATATTTATCATAGTATCGGTAGAGCTCGTGTGGTTAACCGGCACATCGATTGAGGGGTAAATATTAAGGGTACCAAGTATATTTGCATGGTTACTTCACACCTTGTTTTGTGATCCTCGGCATCCCAGTCACAAAACCTGAAGGGCACACTCGAGATTGAAACATGCCATTGAAAAGTTCAATAAATCTCAAAAGATCTAGGAGTTTCAAATCCAATTAAAAACCTAATTACATTATTTCGTTTTTCATGGTGGAAATTGGTAAATCGTCATTTACCTACCTTCAACTATTTTATAACTCGGATTACGGCATCCCTCTTCCAGTTATAAATAGGTTGTTGGATCCTAGCCTTAATATTTCATATTGGGTGTTATATTAAGGACTTTAGATCAACTATCTTGAATATCTCCCAAAAGATGTCTAGTTTAGACATCTATGATCTTCCCAAATCTCTTGGAACTTTACTTCCTCCACCTCCTCCAATTATTCTCCCTAACCCACAAGTTCAAGGTCACTCAAGCCCTAATGGCAAGCAAGGTCTATGTGTGATCACATCTTAGAGATGAAGTCACATATTGACAATCTGGGAGAGTTGGGTGTCAAAGTCTTGAGAAAGTTGGATGTTCAATCACTTTCTAAGTCACATAGTGAGTTCCTTTGGGACTACTATGAAACAGACTATGACATGAACCTTAATGATCATATCTATTTGCTTGGTGCTGCTGAATCAGCAATGATTTGGAACGATAGTAAAGCAAATTTGATTAGAAGATCAACTTCCCAAAAACTTTATGGACAGTGACAATGGTGACACTGGAAATCCAGAAAAAGCATTCTCTTCCCAATGGAAAGGGATTGGCCATAGTCAACCCGGTCGACCAAATGGTAAGGAGAAAGGCTAATTCTGAGATAGTCTCATTACCAAAGGGTCCATATGTTTATTTTTCCAAAGGAAGGGGCATTGATTGCAAAGCTGCCAAGTTTACCTAAGGATGTTAAAGTCAATAAGTCTGACTCTACTTCAGGTAGAGCCCATTATCTAACTCTGTTAAGTTTCTATTCTAAGATCCTCATTACATGATGTGACTGGGTCACATGTTGATGTTTTAAGAATCAAAGAATAGAGAGAAAGCTTAAAGGAAGTATATGTTGATTCTGATCGAGTAGGTGAATTTCGATCGCATCAGAATTTTGAAGCTGTTACTTAGGAGTTATGATATACTGCTTAGGAATAGATAACAACAAGTTTTTCCGTATGCATTTGCACTATAAGGATAAGTTTTTTCCGCAAAGTTTTGAAATAAAATAAAAGTTTTTAATTTTATATTTATTTTAAATATCCTTACAAGTGGCATTTGTGAAAAATGGTTGTTTATATGATTCCATTGATAGCAATATTTGAAAAAAAATGGACTTGATTCTTTCGTTTGTGGTAGTGTCATAATTTACCAAATAAGGAAAGATTCTCATTCCCAAGGCTTCAGTTGGATAGAAACTTGGAATCATGCAAGTTGAATAGTATGATGAATGAGAACTTTCAAGCATTGGAAAATTAAGACTTGTTCACATGGATGTGTGAGTCAAGTTAAGGACTAAAGGGATCGAGTACACATTCTTGTGCACTGGTCAAGTCCACCACAAAGCTCGTTAAGACTATTCGTCATGATTTACTAAATTTTAGTAAATATGGTTATACTTACAAGTTTAAGTATAATTCTGAAACATTGGAAAAGTCTCAATGTATGGCAGAACGAATGGGAAGAATCAAATTAGGCAGACAGATAAAAGTTTCTCAAATCTGAAAAGATGAGAGAGTACTTTAGTATCATCTTTTGTGATCATCTTAATGATTAAAGAACCACATCACAATTGGTCTTCTAAGGACATCTTAGTGCATTCTTATGACTAAGAAGAGGAGTCATGAATTGTTGAAATGGTTAAATCAAGAAGATGAGTCATACTTCGTTTCAAAACAAGTCTTAGAGTCATACTCCAAGACTATAAGTTGAGTGACATATCTTAAAGAAAGGTTTATAACACTTGTCAAATGTAAGAGTAAAAGTGTCCTACTCTTGTACATTTGAAGTTGGTAAGTTGTGATGTTTTGGATTAAACAAAGACCAACTAAGGCCAATTGTGTGAAGTGTTTGTCTTGATAAAGAATCCGCACTATCTCTTGAATATTTGGCAAGATAGTCTTATATGTCAAGAGGACAGTGGGAGTCTTAAAGATCCTAAAAAGAATTTCAAGAACTAATCAAGAATAAAACCTGAGGTTCTTCACTAGCACACGACTTGAGGTTTATAACCTATCATGTTGACATATTCTGTGCCCATTCCAGTTAAAGTTGGCTTTGCATAGGAGTTCTTAAAGTTCTCAATTGGTTGCATAACAACTTGGAAGCAATGGCAGGCCCTGTACTGCCAGGTGGCAAGAAGTTAAGATTGCATAAGTTCAGTCCATATGAGTTTGGATTTGTCATTATCCTTGTCTTGTGACTATGGTTTTGACGATTCACATGGATAAGAACACATACACCATAAAATCTAAGGGTCATAAGGTTTCTCTCCGATTCATGAAAATGATGGTGAGGAAACACTTCCACCAAGTAGATTTGAAGCAGATGACAAAAGGTCTAAACAATTGAGACTATGATTACGGCATCCCTTTTCATAGTTCTGAAATTGTTTAGACACACATGCATGCTATCTAAGGAAAGGTGTATGATTTTGATAAAGTTTTATCAAAGCATCTCGTATCAGAAATCTGAACTTTGGTAAGGAAGTCAATAAAGTATTGATTTCTAGAAGTCCAGCTGATTTCTGAGTACATGCCAAAGCTAGTGGGAGCATAAGTGTTATGCTAATAATCATCATGTTAGTGGGAGCATGATAATTATTGTTAGTGTTGCAAGTTAGAAATGTTAATTATAGAAAACAAAAGTTTTAATTCGTGAGGCTACAGGGATTGAAAAAGTTGTTTTGCTATAATTAAGGGAGAGGATATACTTCATTTCAGTTCTAAAGGCTTAGATTGAGACCTTAATCATCTTTAGTCAAGAATATATATATGAATTTCATGTTGGATTGGTTCAACTTAAGGAAATTCTATATATTGCGTTCTCAAAATTCGATTATGATTATGGCATCCCTCTTCATAGTCAAATTTTGAAAACATGGCAAATAAAAATATTGTAGCAAAAGACTGGTCTAGAATCATGTCTTTATGTGAGACATCATGAATCGTGTACCATTTGCTTTGGGTACAGGATCGATTGCATGTGCTATAATATTTGTCATTTCTAAATTTTTCCAAATGCCCAGAGGCATTAAGAAGGGAAAAGGTCTAGAATTGGATTTGACTAAAATGATTAAGCAATTGTCGAGGACAATCTGAGGTTTACCAAAGATTGGTTGCTTAGGGACAGTTGGAAGTATAGTGCTAATTTTGGAAGGACCATATTGACATATTCTGAAAAGAGGCATCTCCTATTCAGAAGTGATAGTCAAAATGAGAATATGGAGTTATCTCCATAGGTGGAAGTTATCTGTGTAAGATTAGAAAACTTAATGCAAGAAGCATGTCCAAAGCAATGTACTTTGAATATGAGACTTAGTTTCCATGGAGTCGATCTCCATTGGAATACCTTATAATGACTGTTGACAAGTCTTTGTGACTTTGTACATATTCATTACAGGAGGGTCAGTGCATATAAGTTTAAAATCTAAACAGATTTTGATAAATGATAGGAATTTGAAATTCTCACATTTTTCGATAAGGATTTGGGAGTGTGAAATAAGAATCATTGAAATTATGTTCAATTGGTTTATTTCACAAAGTAAGGATCATAGACAAACATAGAGTACATACTTGGTGTATGGCAAAGCTATTGTTTAAGAAAAACATAGTGTACATGCTTGGAGCATGGGACAACTAGTGTTTTTAATTCAAGTATAAAGTTGATAAAACCGAAACAATGAATAATAAGTAATCAGTATGGTGATAAATAAAAGTGTTTATTTATATTCATAGGGTTTGATACCATATTTGATTCATTTATTCTTGTGTTTCACTTTGCATGTTTTGACTTCCAGAATAACTAAGTCGCTCTTCCTGAATGATTAAGTTATTCAAACCATCCACAGTCGGTCATATGTTGGAAGTAGATATGAATCAAGACTGTCATGGGTTGGTTTGTAGAGGTCCAAGTTGGTGGACAAAGTGGTGCTACAACACTCATGAGTGCTCATAAGTTCTGAGTATTGGATTCAACCCGCGCTCATTTGAATCACTTCATGGATTTTATCACGAGTGATCATGAGACGATAATATCTTATATTCTTCAAACCTAGAGATATGAGTTGTTACTATGAGTTGGTTATACATTGATTCCACGAAAACGCATTGGTAACTCGATGTTATAAAACGTGCCTTTGTGTATGATTCAACAAGTAGTAGAACAAGCCATATGAGTCGAAGTTTATCCATTCCTTTTACCTTCGGGATAAAAGCGATATATGTGGGCCCCTCGATGATTTAAAGATGATACATGTGAGTGCTTGGCCAAGCCAGGACTGATTTGATTTGTTCAATCAGTCAGTCATCATGAATCGGAAATCGGGAAACAACAAATGGACAGAGAGAATGATTGATAATCCATGTCTCAGTCCATATGATATCTAGAATGGAGGAATATATGATCCCTTATCTAATGGACAAGTCATTGACAAAGGTCAGAGTTCATCGACAAGGTCAGAGTTCGACAGAAGCTTTTGAGAGCTACGATTGCTGATCGGTTCCTGAAGTCATACGTAATAATAGTTTTAGACTTATCCAAGTGGGAGACTGTTGGATTAATGTCTAAGTCCATAACTATAATTGGTAAGACTTGACCCGACCCGGCATGGTCCATTTGGGTTGCATGGCATCATGCATTTGGATAGACTATAATGAGAGAAATAACACTTAAGGTTGGTTAATATATTATAAGTTCTAATATATTAATAAGGTTATTTAATTAGTATTGATCAAGAATTAATTTGGAATTAATTAAGTGATAAAAAGGAGACTAATTAAATATATGGGTTGATTGTGTAAATCATTCATTCTTATATATGTGGGCTTGTGATCCAAGATTCCTTATGTTGGAATAAGTCCATGGGGTGACCCATGGATACTCCATGGAGGTTAAAATCCATGGAGCATAAGGAATGGGTAAAGTTATGAGTTACATGGTGTAACCCTAACATCCACCATATAAAAGAATCCCATGGCTCAAGAAATCGTGCACTAATGTGTGAGTGTGAGGGCTAGACGATTTCAAGGAGTGTTCAAGTTTCTCTCAAGTTATTCCAAGTGTATTTGGTGTTGTGTGAACCATTTGAGGTGTCACACTTGGGGCACTAGGCACTCAAGCTTCATGAAGACATTCTACATCAAAGAGGTATGTATTCTATCTTGTTATATTTATTATTTTGTATGCTAGATTAGGATAATACCTTGGATGTTCATAATTGTATGTATAATAAAGAAAACATAGATCCAAGGTATTTAGGGTTGCATGTACACTTAGGAGTGTTAGAATGCTCATAACCCAACAGATACATCAGAGGAAAAAAATTTGTCGTTCCCAATTCGCCTACCTTGATCACCTAAAACAATCAACTAGAACCTGACCTAACTAAATTCAAAGAAAGCAGACCCTTGATTTCATCTCAAGGAAACCATACCACTAGAATCCTTTTTTGCATTCCCACACTACCATAGTTGTCGCCAAAAACCACAACCATCTAGCCCCATGCTAGGTCTACATCCCAACTATGAAAATCTAATGCCCGCTCTCTTTTTCCTCCGAACATGGAAAACTAGAAGAACATGACCCCCTTCGTAGATAGTGACATCCTAATCCGTCTGCCAATCACTCAACCTCCGACTGTAATCCTCGAGCCGATCATCACAATCACTTCCTTCTTGAGTCCCGCGACTCCATTGGCACTACCTCGAGCAAGGATCTAGGGACCTCAAAATCAACTATATCACCTCGGTCTGCACCATTCAAACCCAAACTGACATGGCTACTAAGGCCCAAACATTTATCAGGCCCATCCTCAGTCTGAACAACCATAACTGATAAAGATGGAAACATATTGTAATGAATCATGGTGCCAAACCATACAATCTACCCTCAATCAGTTCCTTAGAATCCCTAAAATTTTCCTCGATTCGAGTATGGATCATGTGCTTTCAGTAGTACGGGCCCAATACTACCTTCCACACCTATCTATACTTTCCTCAAGAATCGTTTCAGATCCTCTAAGTAACTACTCATGACCAGTACCTCTGATCCAACCACAAATACCCGCCGTCAAATGAGAACTCACTGCTAATCTTCCTAGATTCTCCTTCTAGGCTCCCACTTCCCATATAATCATGTTCTAACACTGTTCCTAATCTACAAGGATCCCTACCTCGTCCTACTCTCAGTTGCAAAGGAAAACTTCTACACATGTCAACCAACTACCTTACGAATACAATCACATGCAACAAAGACTGAACAAGTATTCGACTGAAAAATCCAACACCACAACGGTTAGAATCAGACGAGAGCTGGAAATAGAGCCAAATCTTTCACTCTAGAACCATTTCAATCTTTGTGGCATGAAACTTAACATATTCGCTTAATATTTAGTTAACATCAATATAGGCTCCACATGGCACTAAGAAAGCAGCATTTGAGAAATCTAATAAGTCACTTCTTCATGCGATACTTGCGAACCTTGTTAAACAATGCTCTCATCGTACCAACATACTTTCCAGGCTCTCCTCGGATTCCCTTCACACCACTCTCCGCCATCAGATGCAGAAGAGACTTCCTCTAACACCTTCTGACTACCTCACAAATATAATTACATGCCATAGGAACTAAATAACTCTTTGACTGCAAGGTTTCACACTACCATGGTTAGACTCAAACGAGAGCTGCACAATAGAGTTAAACCTAACCTTCTAAAATTATTTTATCCCTGCAACATGTAACCTAATGTATATGCTTAATAGTTAGCTGATATTATTAGAGGTCTCTAAAAGCACAAAGCAAGCAACATTTGAGCATTGAGTAATCTAAACCAGTGCATATCCTAAATAGGCCATTCTATTAACCATCTGAAATCCATACTAGCATGAAATTATAAAAGCTCAATCAACATGCATATAAAGACATCTCTCCTAGCATAACACATGTATGGATATTTTGGGAAATACTTACTTGAGCTCGGCTGATTACGTGCATCACAACCCTATTTCTTAAAAAAAAACATTTTTGGAAACTCATTTCCTTTTAAAAGATTTTATTAACTCCCCAGTTTAAGTTCAGACACACCCGACAGTCTGCCTAAATCCCTCAAACCAAGTCTCAGATACCAACTTGTAGTGTCCCAAAAATACTGAGTAAAGAATTTATTTTAGATAAGTTAAAATCATTCATTCATTGTTCCAAAAGACGAGCAGAGTCAAAGTATTCTCAAACATCAGAGTAATTTGTAAACATTCATTGAAGAATAAATCTCCAAGGGATGCAGTGCGATCGAGCCAGGGCCTTCCTTTTGAAACCAAAAGTACCTGAAAAACATGTTAAACAGAAACTGTAAGTATAAAGATTAGTGAGTTCCCCAAGATACCATATACAACATATATATAAATGGGCCTCGCCCAAACTGCATACCGGCCCCACCCACAGCATAACGAGCCCCGCCTAAACTGCATATGAGCCCCGATAAAACTTCATATGGGCCTTGCCCACATCATAATGTGCCCCGCCCAAAATGATATATAAAACATACATACACATGCAAGAGTCACAAAGACAACATGCATATACATACATATCAGCAAGTGTCATAAAGACCACTATCATACTACAAACATAATCCAGTGGGCCGACATTGGTGCCTTCGACCTATGAGTATAGTGAAGAGACTCACCTCAATTGTTCAACGAATATATCTCACACTCAAGCCGCTGGTGCTGAAGTCTCTCCCACTAAACATATTCAAAACCAAACCCTAATTAGCAATTAGGATCAATACTCCAACTTAGCAAGTCCAAATGCGAAGATAAATCCTAATTTGGGCAAAAGACAACTTTGCCTTGTGTTTAGTACTCGTTTTTGTCCCCGGATTTTACAAGTTACATCATTTTTTGAGCTTAAAAATATAAGTTTACGTTAATGAGTGTAATAGACCTAATATTTTCTGGTTGGTATTTTTGTGCCCATTCAATTGGGTTTTTGACCTGTCTTACATAGGTTTCTCATCTGTTATTCTATAGGACAATGGGAGTTGGGCTTCTTCTTATGAAATCTAAAGTTCTTAAAGGAATTGACGGCTCATTAACTTGTTTTTACAAGTTCACCTAAGCTTCTTAGGTCCCCTCCTCCTATTCTACAGGTTGGTGGGAGATGGTTTTCTTGCACGGAATCCAAAATATAGCACCACGTGCTTCTCATCTGAATTGACGGCTTTCATCACCACTTGTCATCACAAGTGCAACTCGAGTTTCTTGAGTTCCCCTCCACCTATTCTACAGGTTGGTGGGAGTTGGTTTTCTTGCATGAAATCCAAAATATAGCACATTGTGCTTTGCATCGGAATTGACGGTATTCATTTTACTTGTTACTGCAAGTGCAACATGTGTCTCATGGGTTCCCCACCGCCTAGTCTACGGGTCTTGGTGGGAGTTGGACTTCCTCTTATGAAGTTCAAAAATCTAAAAGGAATTAACGGATTTTATCTTGTGAATACAGGATTGCCTAAGTTTCTTAGGCCCCCACCACTTATTCTATGAGTCTTGGTGGGAGTTGGACTCATATTATAATGTCCAAATGGTTTCGGCAAGGAATTGACGGATTCGAAAGAAGAAAAATTCATCACGAGCAATTAAGGCGAATAAAAGATGTTTAGCAGATTGACCACGTCTCAATGTTTTCGTCATATCTGGCTCCTCGGGACTCCGATTTAGGCGATTCAAGATGTTCCAGAAACTAGACACAATTATCTTCATGTTTGGAGTTTTGAGTTTTTGCTGAATCGGTCGTTTTCCTACTCATAATCGACTATGAAGTTGGGATCTGTTTGCTGGACGAAAATCAAAAGCTAAAATTAAAAACTAAATTAAAGTGAAAGATCAAGAGCTAAAGTTGTACCAAGTTGAAAAGTTGAAGGCTTTGGGGTTAAAGGTGCATAATGCTTGAAAGTTGGAGGATCATTCATGTACTTATGATCTATAAATCATGTTGTTTACGTGAGAAAAGGAGGATTCGGACGGAAGAAAACCTATGCAAAGAAACCCTAAGGCACAAAGCGGCAGCGATCATCTCTCGTCATCCCTGCTTCAAGAGCTAAATATGAGGGGCACCAATTCAAAGTCAAACCAGTGGATGATGAGACCGTGCTACAACACTCATAAGCAAACGTGATCTGGTGCCTTCTTTGTTGACTATTATTATTATTTTTTTTTTATGCTTTTCATTTATTTTCATATGCAATTAGGCACTTCTTTTCGTTTGTTTCGATCACATAATTAGCAAACAAACATGTTTACCTTTTATTTTCATATTATTAATTTCAGTTTAATGGAGTAAACTTTTTGTGGGTTTGGTTGACTTGGGTAAGACGGTAATTGTAATGTATTTGATTTTGTTTGAACCAATTTTGTTGAAATCGAATAGCATATTCAAATGTGTGCTTATTTTAAAAATATAAAATTTGACGGGTAACTTTGATTTTGGCTAGCACTTGATCAACGTTAGTTAGATTCAATTTGTTTGGTTTGAATTTTAATATTTACATGTAATATTGACTTCGAAAGAAGCTTTATTTGTGACATCATTTGAATATAAGTGTGCGATTTCGTTATCTCGCTTAAACTTAATATAGATGTGTGTTAGGGCATTTTTAACAAAACCATTGGACTTAATGCTTTTTAAAATCACGAATTACATAGAAATATGAGTTAATGTTTTTAAATCGAATCATGAGACCGAGAGGTAATTGATAACTTTTGTTGGTGTTAAGTTATTCGTTTCTACATAATTGGTTTGACAAATTAGTTGCATTAGAAGAACCATTGAACCCGTATAAGTCAACTACATCCCGTTTTCCCATAATTGTTAAATCGTTTAATTGTTTTCCTTGTGTGTTCGATTATTTTAGTTTTCATTTTTTTCCTTGCTGAATTTAGTTTAATTTTATTTTAATAATTTCCTTAGTTTAATAAAATCAATCACTTTTGCAATCAATTGCCTAGTTCACTCTTCCTTAGAATATGATAGTCCCTGTGGGTTCAATATCTGGTCTTACGACTATATTACTTGTACGACCTCGTATACTTGCGAGTAGGTGTTTTCGTCAACAAGTTTTTGGCGCCGTTGTCGGGGATTATTTTTACTTTTAAGTTAGAACATTAGGTAGTTGTTAGACTCTTAAACATCTTGAGGATATTTTACTCTGGTCGGTCGAAGATTCAGACCACCTGAATTTGCGCTTGATTGGGAGATTGAAAGAACTTTGAGAGGGTTGAGGAGACTTTGGATTCAAGAAGACATGGGAGATAACGGAAACGAAAACAATAATGGAAATAGAGGTTTCGAAGGAACAAACCCGTCCCCGTCGATTGTCAGCGCAACAATTAATGCTGACAATTTCGAATTCAAACCCGTGATGTTTCAGATGATCAACAACAATGGCCTCTTTGGAGGCATGTATTGTGATGAGCATTTGTCCCATCTGCGTTCCTTTAACCAGATGTGTGATAATTTCAAACAAAGAGGCATGACGGCTGATGCATTTAGGCTGAGATTATTTCCCTACACACTACAAGGGAAAGCTCGAGACTGGTTT
Source organism: Lactuca virosa (assembly GCF_052849685.1). Lineage (NCBI taxonomy): Eukaryota > Viridiplantae > Streptophyta > Magnoliopsida > Asterales > Asteraceae > Lactuca > Lactuca virosa. The sequence goes on from NC_136430.1 coordinate 135,060,952, forward strand.
GAGTCTTTGCCTTCTGATTCCATCACTACTTGGGAGGAATTAGGAGAAAAATTCCTAAAAAGATTTTTCCCACCCACTCGAAATGCAAATATAAGAAATGTCATCACATCATTTCGACAAATGGATGGTGAATCGTTATGGGAAGTGTGGGAGAGATGGAACAATTTGCTGAGAAAATGTCCAACACATCGACTCCCTGATGATGTGAAACTTGAGACATTTTACCAAGGTTTGGATGCTTAAACACGCATGCTAGTAGATACATCAGCTGGAGGAGCTTTTCTCACAAAGAGCTATGAGGAGAGCGTAGATATATTGGATAGAATAGCAACCAATATCTGAAGTTCGTCTTGCAACTCAAAATGATGCATTAGCAGCCGAGTTGGCTTCGATCAAAAGTATGATGAAGAATATGATGTCAAGCAGTGGGATGAAAGAGAATAAGGCTGACTTTTGTGCGGTTTGTCAAAGAGTCCATGATTATAGTTATTGCCCACAAAATCCTGAATCTGTGTTTTTCATGGGTAGACAAAATTTCCCAAGGCAAAACAACCCATATTCTGAAACATACAATCCAGGATGGAGAAATCATCCTAATTTCTCATGGGGTGGGCAACAACAACAAATGCAACCACAGCAAGAGCAGATTCAACAAAGGCCTCAAAACCCACCGGGGTTTTATCAAATGCCAAATTAGCAAGTGAGACCACAAGGAGGTAGGGGTGAGCAGTTGGACCGAACCGGACCGGCTCTTGGACCGGACCGGTTATGGAGAATATTGTGGACCATGGACCGGACCGGATGAGTCGTGTCCGTGTCCATGTCTGGGTCCAGGTCCGGGTTTTCCGGTTCTTGGACCCGTTTGGACCGGTACAACTTTAATTGCATAGAGCACAATTCGTTAAAATAAGTTTTTGGGTTTGATAGAACTCGTTAAAACAAATATATTGTTGGGTTTGATACGATACAACTTGTATAAATGATTACGTTTCCGTTTCATGCATAACTAATCTACCTTGATGTTATAATATTATAACTTGCAAAATTAATTTTCCAAATAAAAGCAACTAACATATAGATCAAGTTCACCAAGATCCCTTTCATATGAATCTAGTTCACCAAGACTGTAACTCATTGAATATAATACCAAAATCAACAAAGTTATAGTCTAAATTCATCTACAAACTGTAAATTAAACGTTGGAAAAAACCGCATGTCAATCCGACTTAAAACGAATGAGTTGTGGTTGTTTAAAAATTTTCACAGATTATAAAACTTTAAAAATGTTGTTGAAAAGCTGAAACTTTTCAGCTTTAATAGTTCAACTTTGAAGGATTGTAACTCACTGAATATAATACCAAAATCAACAAAATTATAGTCTAAATTCATCTATAAACTGTAAACTAAATGTTGGAAAACCCTGCAGGTCAATCCGACTTAAAACGAATGAGTTATAGTTGTTTAAATAAATTCACAGATTACAAAGTTTTAAAAATCTTGCTGAAAAGCTGAAAATTTTCAGCTTTTATAGCTCAACTTTGAAAGATTGTAACTCATTGAATATAATACCAAAATCAACAAAATTATAGTCTAAATTCATCTACAAACTGTAAATTAAACGGTTGAAAAAACCGCATGTCAATCCGACTTAAAACGAATGAGTTATGGTTGTTTAAAATTTTTCACAGATTACAATTTTTTTTTAAATCGGGTCCAACCGGTTCTAAACTCGGTAAAAACCGGACCGCACTGGGAAAAAAACCGGACCGGTTTTGATGGATCCCTAGAACCGAGAACCGGCCTGGGGGTTCAAAAAAACGGTCTGGTCCGGTTCACCGGTCCGGTCTGGTCCACCGGTCCAAATGCTCACCCCTATAAGGAGGTGCATTCCACCAGGCATCAGGAAGTAGTTCAAAACCAGCAGCGCCTTCATCAAATCAAGAGATACCACCTTTCGAGAAGGCCATGATGGAGTTTATGATCATACAAGATCAAAAGACTGAGGCGCGTGAGAAGAATCAAGCAATTGCTATGAGAAATTTGGAAAATCAATTAGGGCAATTAGCACAAGCACTAAACTCCCGAGAACCTGGAACGTTGCCAAGTAACACTCAAAATCCAGGTAATTGAAATGATAAGAGGCAATGTAATGTCATCACGCTTAGATCGGGAAAGGAGTTAACTCTAAAGAATCAAGACTTACCAGCCACGAAAGAGGAGCAACAGTCGGTAAGTGTTGAGACTGATAAGAAGAAGCAGGATGTAAAGGATGATGAAAAAGAGTATGCCGAGATTGAGGACATAACCGATGAGGAGTACGGGCAGAAGAAAGTGAACAAGGAAGGTCCAACAAGTTCAAGTCTAAGTGTTGAAAATCAGAAGAAGGCCCAAGAAAAAGATGCTCGAACTGGTGCGACAGTTGCACCAACAACTTTGCCCTTCCCACCTAGGCAAAGTAAGTCCAAGGAAGATGATGTGCAATTTAAGAAGTTTCTAGAGATCCTTTCTCAACTTCATATCAACATTCCTTTTGTTAAAGCTGTAAAACAGATACCTACATATGCCAAGTTCTTGAAGGAAGTTGTTACAAGGAAAAGAGTTTGGAGAGAGTTTGAGACCGTTGCAATGACAAAAAGTTGCACATCAATTATCAAAAACAAATTACCTGTGAAAAAGGATGATCCAGGTAGTTTCATTCTACCATGCAAAATTGGAAATTTTGACAAGATAGGTTTGTGTGACCTGGGTGCAAGTATCAATTTAATGTCTTTTGTCAATTTTTCGAAAATTAGGACTTGGTGAAGCTAGACCAACTACAGTTTCACTCCAGCTGGCAGACCGATCGATGGTATATCCAGAAGGTAAAATAGAGGATATCATTATCAAAGTTGATAATCTTTTCATTCCAGCATATTATTATTTTGGATTATGAAGCTGAAGATGATTGTGGCATAATTCTGGGGAGGCCATTTTTGGCGACTGCTGAAGCACTAATTGATGTCAAAAAAGGAGAGGTTACATTGAGAGTAAATGATGAGCAAAAGACTTTTAATATGTTTAAGGCCATCAAACAACCTTCTAATGTTGAAGAATGCTCATTCATACAAGTTGCAGATGGATTGGTAGATTTAAAGGAGGCCCACTTGAGTAAGGTGACTCGAAACATTGAGGAAAATAGAGAGTCCACAGTTCAAAGCGTAGTGAGTCGGGTCAAGGAGAAGCATGACTTGAATGATAGTGTGACTGAATCAACTTTGCCATCCCTTGAAAAGGTATATGTTTTAGAGTTGAAGCGGCCTCCAAAACACTTGATAAAGGTTGGAAAGAAAAGGATGAAGCATTTGTTGAGGCATGAGGAGTTTAAAATACAAAATCATGAAAATACCAAAATTCAAAAGTTTGGGGATGAGAAATGGCAGGGCAAGGAGATTTTGAAAAGAGACAACGAGAGAAAGGATTTGGGTGATCGAACAACAAGAAAAACACCATTTTGCATAATGAAAAGAAGAAATGATTGTGCTTCATTTGAAGCGGGTTGAAGAGTAATTTGTTTTATTTATTTTTTTAATTTACTTTTTTTAGTTTTTTTTATTATTATTAGTATTAGTATTATTGTTTTTGTTTTTGCTTTTGTTTTATATTTGTTTTTTGTTTATTTCAATTATTTTCATTTTTGCATCGTTGCTTATTTCATTTCTTATTATTTGTTTTGTTCTAATAAATTTGTCGAGTGTGCATCCCTTGTTTGCTATCCAGGTAGTTGGTGATGAAGTGAGCTGTGTCATGGAAAAAGTTCTAGATACGCTTAGAGATTAGCCGTCAACGATATGCATTATTGGTTTATAATATCATGTGAGATGCACACCATCGGGGAGTACTCTTTACTTATTTTATTCTATTTTTATTTCTCAGGACGATCAATGTTTAAAGTTTGAGGATGTGTTTAGTACTCGTTTTTCCATCACTAAATGAATTAAAAACGTATTTTTTGTCCCCGGTTTTACAATTTACATCATTTTTTAGCTTAAAAACATAAGTTTATGTTAATGAGTGTAATAGACCTAATATTTCCCGGTTGGTATTTTTGTGCCCATTCAGTTGGGTTTTTGACCTGTTTTGCATGGGTTTCTCATCTCTTATTCTATAGGAGGATGGGAGTTGGGCTTCTTCTTATGAAGTCCAAAGTTCTTAAAGGAATTGACGGCTCATTAACGTTTTTTTACAAGTTCACCTAAGCTTCTTAGGTCCCCTCCTCCTATTCTACAGGTTGGTGGGAGATGGTTTTCTTGCACGAAATCCAAAATATAGTACCACGTGCTTCTCATCTGAATTGACGGCTTTCATCACCACTTGTCATCACAAGTGCAACTCGAGTTTCTTGAGTTCCCCTCCACCTATTCTACAGGTTGGTGGGAGTTGGTTTTCTTGCACGAAATCCAAAATATAGCACATTGTGCTTTGCATCCGAATTGACGGTATTCATTTTACTTGTTACTGCAAGTGCAACATGTGTCTCATGGGTTCCCCACCGCCTAGTCTACGGGTCTTGGTGGGAGTTGGACTTCCTCTTATGAAGTTCAAAAATCTAAAAGGAATTAACGGATTTTATCTTGTGAATACAGGATTGCCTAAGCTTCTTATGCGCCCACCACTTATTCTTCGCACGTTGAATCAGCCATGGTCTCCTTCTTGGAACTTTTTCAAGTAACTGCTCCTCCATTTAGGGTAAATACCTAGCCCGAATGAGAGCGGAAGTTATCTCTGTCAGTCTGAAAACTGGCGTCACTATACCCTGTCACTCTCAAGTCATCACTTCCACGAAGTATAAGGACCCAGTCCTTAGTCCTTCGCAGATACTTAAGAATGTTCTTAACTACTGTCCAGTAAGCTCTACCAGGGTTCCCTTGATATCGGCTTACCATACTCAATGGAAAAGCCACATCGGGGCGAGTACATGTCATAGCGTACATGATCGAGCCAACGGCGGAAGCATATGGCACTCGACTCTTTTCCGCTATCTCAGCATCAGTACTCGGACTCTGAGTCTTACTCAGCTAGGTATTGCTCTGGATAGGTAACTCCCTTCTCTTGGAATTCTCAATGCTAAACCGTTTTAGCACCTTGTCCAAGTAAGTACTTTGACTAATTCATGTTAGTCTTTTACTCCTATTTCTCAAGATCCTTATCCCTATAATATAAGCAGCTTCCCCTAGATCCTTCATAGCGAAACACTTCCCAAGCCAGTTCTTAACCTCCTGCAAAGTTGGGACATCGTTTCCTATGAGCAATATGTCATCAACATACAATACTAGAAAGCTAACTGCACTCCCACCAGCTTTGACATACACACAGGACTCATCCTCACTTCTAGAGAAACCAAACTATTTGACTTTCTCATCGAAGCAAAGATTCCATATGCGAGATGCTTGCTTCAATCCATAAATGGATTTTTCAAGCTTGCACACTCTATTGGGGTATTTAGCATTTACAAAACCTTCTGGCTGACACATGTAAACATCTTCAGCCAGCTTCCCATTAAGGAAAGCGGTTTTCACATCCATCTGCCAAATTTCATAATCATGAAACGCATCGATAGCTAACATCACCCTAATAGACTTTATCTTGGCCACTGGTGAGAAGGTCTCATCATAGTCAACCCCTGGGGTTTGAGTAAAGCCCTTCGCAACCAGCCGTGCCTTGAACGTATGCACCTTTCCATCCATATCGGTCTTCTTATTGAAGATCCATTTGCACCCAACTGTCTTTCGACCTGGTACATTGTCAACCAAGTTCCAAACTTAATTATCATACATGGACTGGATCTCGCTGTCCATCGCCTATTTCCATTTAGCAGACTCAGGGCCCGCCATAGCTTCCTTGTAGTTATTAGGTTCATCTAAATTTATCAGTGTACTATCAATGATAAACGTATCACCTTCTGCAGTTATATGGAAGCCATACAATATAGGTGGAACGCTAACTCTACTGGAACGCGTGAGAGGTAATGATTCGTTAACTGGTTCAATAGGAATCTCATCCTAAGGTTGATCGCTACTGTTTGAGGTTCCTTCACCGCTTGATTCTTGAATCTCTTCAAGATCAATTTGCCTCCCACTATCCTCTTGGCATATGAGTTCCCTCACGCGGAAAACCCCTCTCCTTGTTACGAAGACCACGTTGTTACTAGGTCTGTAGAAAAGATATCCAAAGGATTTATGTGGGTAGCCGATGAAAATACATCGCTTACTTCAAGGTTCAAGCTTGTCGTGAGTCTCTTGTCTTACAAAATCTTCACAACCCCAAACCTTGATATGTGCCAACGAGGGAACTTTCCCTGTCCACATCTCGTGAGGTGTTTTGGTAACCTTCTTATTTGGGACTAGATTAAGGATATGGGCGGCACTCTCTAAGACATACCCCCAGAATGAGATTGGTAGTGAAGCTCGACTCATCATGGAACGAAATATGTCCAACAAGGTTCGATTGCGCCTCTTAGCCACACCATTAAGTTGTGGTGTCCTAGGAGGCGTCAATTGTGAAACAATTCCACATTCCTTAAGATGGTCGTGGAACTCGATGCTAGGATACTCACCACCCCTATCGGATCTAAGCATCTTGATCTTCCTGCCTAATTGATTCTCCATTTCTTGCTTAAACTCTTTGAACTTTTCAAGGGTTTCTGACTTGTGCTTGATTAGGTAGATATATCCATATCTGCTATAATCATCGGTAAAAGTCACATAGAAGCGGTTTGCATCCCTTGTGGTAGATCTGATGGGCCCACACACATCTGTGTGTATGAGATCCAACAATCCCTCACCTCTTTCACAAGTACCAGTGAAAGGTGATTTGCTCAACTTTCCAAGCAAACAAGACTCGCACGTGTCATCTGACTTTAGGACAAATGAGTCCAACACTCCATCCTTTTGGAGTTGGGCAATGCGCTTATTGTTGACATGTCCAAGACGACAATGCCACAAGCATGCCTTGTCTAAATCATTAGACGAATCAATATGCAACACATTATTTCCTAAGTTATCTACAACCATCACAGTTTCATACACACCATTACATGGAAATGCTTCAAAATAAAAAGTACCATTATAATAAGCATTAACATAACCACTTTCATTGTTAATGAATATCTAAGACCTTGTCTGTATAAACCATGAAAAGAAATAATATTTCTCGTCATTTCTGACGAGTAGCAACAGTCATTCAAATTAAATACTAACCCGCTACTAAGCATTAAATCCCGATCTTGGTGACAGGAGAAAATTTCATATTCCCCATTATCACGTTCATCTTCCCATGCTCCACATCCCTACTTCTTCCTATCCTTTATGTCCTGCAAGTATTTCGGGCAGCTTCTCTTCTAATGCCCCTTCTCATGGCAGTAGAAGCACGTTGCTTCTTTTGGATCAGAGGCGGGAGGGGCAAACCGGTTTTTGCTTTGGATCCACTTGAAGAAGATCCATCATTAGACTTTCCTTTCTAGTTCTTCGAGGGAGATTTCCTCTTTTTCCCTTTCCCATGTCCAATAGCCAGGACTGGGGCAGCAGCAGGAGTGGAGTCGATAGCTTTGCCTTTCATTCCACTTTCAACAATTCTTAACAAACCTTGAAGTTTGCTCAAAGATACTTCCTCCTTGCTCAGATGATAAGTCATCTTGAACTGATCATAGCAGGGAGGCAAAGAGTGCAGGACTATGTCTATAGCCAGCTCTTCATCAAAGTTGACATTCAACTTGAGCAAACGGTCCACATACCTCTACATCCTTTGCAGGTGGGAATGATGCACTCTCCATCCTTCATCTTGGTTGTTATGAATGAGGTGACAATTTTGTACCTCTCTTGACGCGCTCTTTGATGGTACTTTTCCATCAAGTCCTGGGACATCTCGTAAGGACAAAAATCCTCATAGAATCGCTGAAGTTTGGGAGTCATAGTGGCCACCATAATGCACAACACTTTGATCGCTTCCTTGCATTTGGCCCTATACTCATCTATTTCTTGAGCAGTAGTAGTTTCTTCATTTACCTCGACGAGTTCCTTGTCGATAATATCTTCCTTATCCACGTATCGTAGGGCCATTCTGATGTTTCTGATCCAATCATTAAAGTTGGATCCATCAAATGTGACCCTCCCACAAATGTTAAGGAGCGATAGTGGGTTCGAGGAGTTGGAGTTTGAGCCAGAAGCGTTGTTTGGGCCAGACATCTGAAAAGAAGAACAAATTTTAATTAGATATGAATTCCTTAATATAACACCCAAATGAAATATCAAGGCTAGGACCCAACATAATAATTCATAACTAGAAGAGGGATGTCGTAATCTAATCATAAATTATCATGAAGGTAGGCAAATGACGATTTACCAATTCCACCATGAAAAACGAAATGTGAACACATTAGGTTTTATTAAATGAAATTCCTAGATCTTTTGAGATTCATTGAATTTTCAACGGCATGTTTAATCTCAATTATGCCCTTCAAGATTGTGACTGGGATACCGAGGATCACAAACAAGGTGTGAATAACCATGCAAATTAGCTTGGTACCCTCGATGTCATTAACCACTTAATCAATGTTCCGGTTAACCACACACGCTCCATTGATCAATGATAATTTATGAGTTACCTATTGCCACTCTTTGCTAGTCCAAGTTAGTGTGCCGGTTAACCACATACGCTCCACTAACGACTTGGCAAAGTGCAATGTGCAATTTCATGGATTAGCACCAATTTCACATTTTCCTAAAGTAACTAAGATTGGGAATTTATAAAACATTTAATTACTTTATATTTATTATTATACTTATTAATGAGAGACTTAATGTCCTATCCTACCGGTTCGGCTAACGACCCTCCACCAATCAAGGAAACGGTGGGTGAGAGTGGACACTCATTCAACCGCCATTTTATAGGCAGTTTCCTTATACCCTCCTTATAGACCGGCTTCGTGAATGAGGTCTACTAACGGTAAGACTGACTAATCTTATACATATATATAAAATAAACTTTTAATATTATAATATTATAAAGGTGTATTTTAAACTTTTAAAATACTAGGGTTTTAGAATTTAATATTTCAAAATTAACCTTTTAACTAAATTTTAAATTCCAAAACTTAAAGGGTGCAATTTGAAACTTTTCAAAATCACTTGATCAAATTTTAAATAATTAATTAATCACATAATCTTATAATTATCTTAAAATTTTGACCAAATCTCTTACTTAGATGAGGATATCAATTACCATTGCAGAAAATTCGATTTTAAATAGTTAAAACAATTTATGGTAATTATCCTAATCTAATTAAGGCCTGAAATCCGAAAAATCTTCCTACAGACGAACCAAATCATCGAGTTAGGGCATGGACTCGTCGAGTTCATCCAACTCGTCGAGTTCATCTAACTCGTCGAGTTCATCAGGCAGATTGCAAATCTGCTTGATTTTTCAATTTGGACAGATCACTATTGTATCAAATATAACAGAAAAACATCCCAGGCTCTGATACCACTGATGGGTTTTGAGCATTACAACATTCCTATGTGTACATGAAACCCTAATTGCTTTGGATCTAAGTTTTTCTCTAGTTATGCATACAAACGGAAATTCCAAAGCAAGAACCCTAATACTAACATAAAAAATCAAAATCTATATGGAACTAGGGTTAAGATATTACCTTTCTTGTTATCTAGTAATAACAAGTAATCCTTCTTCAATTCCTTGACCTTCGAAAGCCTAGTGCCCCAAGAGTTGCACCTCTAATGGAGTCACAAACACCACAAGCAAAGAATGAGGGAGAATGAGGTAGAAATCAGCTAGGGTTTCTCTTAGGAAGCAGGTAGGCCGATTTCTAGAGGCTGGGGTTCCTTTTATAGTTGAGGCTGCTAGGGTTTTCAGCTGGAAACCCTAATTTCCTTGCTTAGGCCCTAAGCAGTCTATGGACCCGCATATGATAAGCCTTGGACGAAAACTCTATGGGGCTTGTCGTAGATTTTCGTCCATTCCCTCCTAATAGAGTCCATCAACCCAAAACTGCAACTATCACTAATTTACATAATCAGTCCCCGTTCTATTAATCAGTTCCTTTAACCACTAAATTAATTCGAAAACAATTTATGATTAAACACTAATTAAATAATATGATTACTAATTAATATATTATTAAACCATTTATTAACCTCTTTCTCCAAAACTCATTCTGTCCAGTTGCTATGGTGAAGGCAACCCAAAAGGACCATGCTCTAATCAAATTAAGTACATACCAAATATAGTTATGGACTTAGACACCTAATCCAACACATATTACCCCCCGCGTTCGGCGTGCTTCGCCAAACTTCATTGTAAGAACTTAATACATTAATACATTTCACTCAAGGCTCAGATCTGGTTCCTAATAGCTCCATAATGTATAAAGTTTCCAACTTTATCTACTAGGATGGTCCAAACAACCAAGATCTCTCAAAATGAACAAAAATGCATCTTTCTCAACTTATTCCATTAAGTCCAAGTATCCAACCTTCAGATCTGAATCAATATGATGTTTAGATGGATAAACTTTCCAACTTTATCCATAACCAGGTCACAAACTTTAAATATCTAAACTTTATGCACTAAAATGACCAAAAATGCTAAAACAACTTGCATGGCTTAGTAAACAAGCACCAAAGTACAACTTTCCAAGTCCAATAAGTCCCAAGTGTGTTCCATATAGCTCAAAAGGTGTTGGAGTTGCCACAACTACCAAAAAACAAGTAAGGTGTTGGAGTTGCCACAACTACCAAAAAACAAGCTAAAGGGACCAAAAAGTGAAACTATGACAATTAACAAGATCTATGAAACCAATGAGCAAGTTTGAAGCTTTTTACTCACAATGGTCAAGGAATGAAGTAACCTTGATGGATATATACTTGAACCCTTCTTCTATACACGTTGCCAAAACCTTGTTCTTCAAGATTCCACCTTCCAATGGAGAAATAAGCTCATAAATGATACCAAGGCTCAAAACAAGTAAGAGGAGGCTAGGGTTTCTCAAGGAATGATCTTAGGTAATGGAGGCAGGTCATGAGAGGGTTTCCCATAAATTAGAGCCCTTGAATAGGGCTTAAAACCGAAGAATTAGGCTTTTGACATATCGCGATTACGCCCTATGTAAAATAACCTACGCCATGTGTAGGTCATTAAACCCGCATCCGTAAATTAACAAGTTACGCCATGCGTAGCAGCTATGCCTTGCGTAGGACAAAACCCATAATTTCCACTTCAACTTCAAACAGTCGTAACTTCTTCGTTTAATCTTTGTTTTCGGAGTTCTATATATGCACAGAAAGGTATTGAAGAGCCCCACAATTCTATCTAATTACCTCCGACTCAAAACATACCGAACTAAAATCCTTAATTCATGAAAGATGTCTGAAACATCACTTTTCTCATTTTACCCTTTGACTCCAAAACACCAACCAAGAGCTTGGATCTCAAAAGCCATATTATCAACATCCAATAGGGTCTAAACCCTATTCCCTTAAAGCCTAAGGCCTTTGCTCGATCCATTTTTTGTCCAAAATGCTGAAATAAGAACTTCTCGAAACAGGATGTTACAATTCGGGCATATGCGTGGGAGGAATCCTAGAAAGGGAGTCTAGGAAATTTATTATGTTCCTAGTAAAGAACATAGTTATAGGTTAGGATGCCTAGTAGAGATGAAAAACTCCTAGTGGAGTCTAGGTGTATTTGGTCTATGTGCTCATTTGGACACATACATGTATGTTAAAACACTTAGTGGTCGTCATGTGTTGTGACTTAGGAACATTGGGATGATACTTGGATCAAGTGTGGATAGGTGTGGAAGGAATTATAGGCTCGTACTACTGGAACAACATGATACATATTTAGATCAAGGATGATAAAAAAAGGTACCAAGAAGGTTGTAGATGTATGAATAGCACTATCTATTAAATTATGATTTTTTCGGTTGTATCTTTAGTATGGTGGCTGATGGACCAAGATGAGACAATCCTAGAGCAAGTTTGAATGTTTCAGGTTTGTGTGACATGACCTTTTAGGGGTCTCGCAGGACATACGTGAAGTGATGTTGGTTATTCCTACAATGATTAGGGAGTAACTAGCTATAATATCCAACGAGGAGTGTGGAGTCGCAAAACCAGTTGTAGGCCCTGGACAACCGAGGGATAAGAGGATCACTAACATAGGCAAGGTTGCATATCAGGCTTCCATGTTCGACGATAAAAGGAACAAGGTGTTTAGAACACAGGGGATTTTCAGAGATGGAATGTGTTTTTCGCACCAGTTTTTGCCCTGAGTAGGCAAAGGTATGATTCACCATGCACCTCTTGCAAAGTTTGGCGAAGGATTTGTAGGACCGGTTCGTTCAGTTGGTCTTTGTTTCTAACATGTAGAAAATGACATGGGAAGAGTTTACGACTTGATTTGGAGAACAGAATGTTCCCTCGGTAAAGATTAAGTAAGAGGCGATGGAGTTTGTGCCGGTCATCAGGTACCAGAGCATTAATCAGCTAGATGATGCAGTTCCGACTTAAAGTATGAAATCAGAATTCTGACAAGGGAAGAGGAAGCATGTGTAGATCCATGCTCCATTCCAAGCAGTCATGAAAGTTGAGGCTACTGAATCTAGCATGGAAGGATTAGGGAGCCATAGTCTCTGTGATAGGTGTGGGTGGATGCACGAGGGAAAGTGTCCTGAGCATATGTGCTTCGGATGTGGAAAAAGGATTCATCGGCATTGAAGATGTGAGTATAAGTCAAAGGTTTACTTCCATCGCAAACAATCGGACCACTTCAAGGCTAACTATCCTGGTGTAGTGGAATGAACGATGATTGCCCCAACCCTAATGTTTTTTAGTTCTCTGATGGATGTATGGGGATGGAAAAGGACCATATGGCAAGAAAGAAGTTGTTTTGCTTCATGTCAAGGAAGAGTGAGTGACGCCCATGGAGATTTCTAGTATATTTTAGAGTATGTTACTTTTATGTGACATGTCTGTTCTTCTATTCGTATATCTTCGTTATGATTCTAGTTAACCCTTTTCACCTAAGTTTTTTTTGGTTTTGATGGAGTAGGGTCTTCATAGGTTATGTGGTTTTGGTTTCAACATCAAGGTCCACGAGAGTTGCAGCATAATTAGGTGAGGGTTGTTAGTTTTGGTTTTTGTTATGCGGATGGAAGAAGAAGGAAGTCTTCCACTAGAATACCTTTAGGCTATAAGTTTTCCCGATGTGCTTCTTAAGAGATTCACTAGGTCGATTTGTTCGCCATAGTGAGTGTTGAGTGCTTTCCTACAAGAGAAGGATAGACCATTCTAGGTATAAATTAAACTTAGAGAGGTTTGTTAGCTCACAGTAAGGATTTAGTTATCCTATTCCAAGGATTGATAGTGGTAGGATCAATGTCAGAGGAGAGCGTTTTTTCTTCGCCTAATCTATTCAAGTCATCATGTGATGTGCATAAGGGTGAAATAAGGGAAGCATAGAATGGGATTTTTAGGATGGACTATGTCCATTAAAATATGTGGTAATACCTTCTGAGGTTTGTGAGTGTATCTGCAATATGCATAGGAGTGGTAGATCGATTCATTGATCATGTTTGATTAATCGGTCTTGATGTTATCGTCGACAGATGAGGTTATTCTAGGGTCTCTACCATGAAGTGTTGATATTTTCGTTAAGGGAGTAACTCTCCGTCAAATGTTTTGAGTGTTTCCTTGGTTGCAGGAGGCTTAGATTCGGGATGCCCCGCCAATTGGTTTGGTATCATAGTTGTGTCATCTAGGGTTTTGAAGTCTATGTCTACAATCAAGGCTTGTTGTAGGTCAGTAAGGTATCGTCAGAGATCTTTTTAGACTTTTCAAGTTTTTAGGTGCATGGTTTTAGCTAGTGTGATAGAGGACACATGGGATCGTAGGCGAATAGTGTAAGTTTTTGTAGACATGATCGTTTAATTAAGAGTTACTTTAGGTTAGTAGATCGTTGAGTAAGTTTCTTAAGGATTACACGTGATCTAAATAAGATAGCCTGAGAGCTCTTGGTCCAACTTTATTGCATGGTTCTTGTTTAATAAATTGCTTACAAGTAGGAACTGTCTATCTTATTTTCTAACTACATGCTACTATGTACTTTTCTGGTGATGCTTTAGTGTTAGCTTAGACTTTGGAGTAGACTACACATTTGGTTTAGTGGTCTTTTGTTCATAGACGTGTGTTTGTGGGTGGATATAAGACTAAAGTCGATCTATAGTATTCATGTGTTCATTTCCGACTATAATTGGTCTATAACATTCGTAAGTTGATATAGGGAGGAGATTTTAGCATTCGTTGTTGTACATATGATAGACCTTGGGTCAGTTGTAGCCTTAAGAGGCTAAGTAGAGCAGGCATGTTGTGATTAAGAAATTTCAAGGATTATGATGATTGGGGTCTTTTAGGTCGGTAGGATGACGGTCGTTTGCCTATAGGCCCACCGAGGTGGTGATCATGAGTCTTAAGGTCCGATAGGGGATGATGACAAGAACGGTCTTGTATCATAGTCCAGTAGTTGGATGGTGTCACGGCGTACCGTGAACCTGCATAAGTACCCTTAATCCCTCACAGATTATCTCTAAGTTCTTACATAGAACTCCCTTATCTTGTTCCTCTCAAGGAACCTTTTCTCTATCTTCTCTAATCATATATAATCTATATTCCTATATGAACCATCTATCTGTTGGATTAGGTGTCTAAGCCCATAACTATAATTGGTATATACTTAAATTAATAGTAGCACAGTCCTTTCGGGTTGCCCTGAAAACTAGCAACTAGACAGGATGACTTTTAGAGAGAGGTTGAATTTATTATTTGATTAATAAACTAAAATAAATGATTATTAACGTATTATGAAAATAATATATTAATTATAAATCATATTTTTTAATTAATATTTAATCAAAATTAATTTGGAATTAATTTTGGGATTAAAGGAATTAATTAAAAGTACAGGGGCTGTTTGGTAATTTATTGATAGTTGAGGAATTGGGCTCTTGGACCTCCTAGATGGGTTCGACGAAATATTCTAGGAATACCCTAGAAATTTCGTCCAAGGGCCTCTTGGATGGAGTTCTTGGGTTGATTAGGCCTTAAGCTAAGGAATTAGGGTTTCCTCCTTAAAACCCTAGCTTAGGCTCTAAGCAAACACAACTATAAAAAGGGCTATACCCCTCTTGATTTCGGACATTCCAACCCTAAGACGAATAGCCAAAGATCTCAAGTCTTCTCCTCATCTCTCCTCTCCCATCCTCTTGCTTAGTTTGGGTGTGAACCATTAGAGGCACGACATCTATGGTGCTTGTTCTCGAAGCTTCACCAACACTAAGGATTCAAATTGTTATTACTACATAACAATTAAAGATATGTTTACTATCTTTTATTATGATTTTCGAAAATAGTAGATACCTCCTAGGGTTTTGCTTTTGATGTTCAATACTTGTATGTTCAATTAGAGAAAACATAAATCCATGACTATTAAGGTTGCATGTACACGTAGGGATTGTTTGTTATGCTCAAAACCCATTAGTGGTATTAGAGACTAAATTTGTTTTCTATTGAATTTGATATAATTGGTTGAACTTGATCAATTAGGGTTTATGACAATTAAACCCTTTAGACTTAGAGTTTTCGCAATTTAGGGTTTCCTAACCCTGGATTTCGAAAATTTGGAAAAGGGTTGTAACCATTTTCCTTGGCCTAGATGATTTCGATTTTAGGGTTTCCTAACCTTATGATTTTTCAAAATTATGGAAAGGATTTGAAATCCTTGCCTTCCTCCCCAATATTTGCCAAATTTTAGAAATTAGGGTCTTGGTAGGGATTTCTTAATTGTCAATTATCTCCTTATTTGATTTACAAAAATAATTGCAAGATTTGTTTGATCCCTTCCATATTTTCAAAATTTGAAAGATATGATAGAGATTTCTTATTTTTGGTAATTATCTTCTTACTTGTCTAACTAGATAATTGCAAGATTTTGTGGACCCCTCCCATATTTTCGAAAATTATTAGGGGAGTGGATTAGGTTAAATTATGTTGATTAATTTAATGGATAATCCTAAAATTGATTTAATAAATTAATTAACTGTTTAATTAATTAATAATTATTAAATCATTTGATTTAATTTTAAACTTAAATTAAAATTGTTTTAATTTTGAAATTTAGTAATTAAATTTAGTATTTTAAAATGTTTAAAAATACACCTTATACTATGTATATAATTAAAAGTGTAATATATATTATATGTATAAGAAAAGTCAGTCAAACTGCTAGTACGCCTCATTCACGAAGCCATACTATAAGAGGAGTTTAAGGAAGCGACCTATAAAATGACCGTCGTTGGGTATCCATTCTTACCCACCGCTCTCTTGTATGGTGGAGGGTCGTTAGCCGAACGGGTTTGATAGGACATAATCTCATTAAAAATATAATGATATAAAGTAACTAAACTATTTTCAAAAATCTCACTCATAGTTACTTTATGAAAGATGTGAATTTGATGCTAATCCATGAAATTGCACATTGCACTTTATATAAAGCATTAGTAGAGCGTGTGTGGTTAACCGACACACTAATATGGGACTAATAAAGATGGTAATGGGTGTATCGAAAATTATCGTTGATTAATGGAGCGTGTGTAGTTAACCGGTAGATTAAAAGGAGATGATAAATGACATCGATAGTACCAAGCTAATTTGCATGGTTATTCACATCTCGTTTGTGATCCTCGGCATCCCATTCACAAAGTGAGAGCATAATCGAGATTAAACATGTCATTGAATAGTTCAATGAATCTCAAAGATCTAAGAGTTTCATGAGATTGAAATTGGTAAATTCTTTACCTACCTAAAATAGATTTGTGTTTGATTACGGCATCCCTATTCAAAGTTCGAATCGAAAATATGGATCCTAGCCTTAATTTAAATTTATGGGTTAATAATTAAGGATTAAAATCGACTAACTTGAATTCTCTTTTCTCCTATTATAGATGTCAAGTTCAGACAACAATGGTCTTCATCGTTTTTTGGGAAGTGGTTTTCCTCTTCCTTTTGAAGATGACCTTCAACATTCTTATCAAGGTGAATGAATATTCCCTTCTTCTAGCAATGGTGGAAATAGAGGTCATACTTCTTCAACTCTTCCTCCTCCTCCTCCAGTGACTCACCCTAAGTCAAGTTTTCTTCAAGCTGAAAAATACAAAGTCACTCAAGCCCTTTTGGCACGTAAACATCAAGATGGAAAGTCTGTTCTGAAAATGAAAGTGTACATTGATAGATTGGGTATGTTGGGTGTTGTTTTCCCAAGGGATCTAGCCAATGACTTGGTTCTGCTTTCGCTTCCTGAGTCATATAGTCAGTTCATAAAAGACTACTATATGACTAACCACGACGTTACCCTAATTCATCTAACACATATGTTGATTGTTGTTGAAGCAGAAATGCTTAATAGCACAAGTCAAGCAAAAGTGTTTGAAGGATCCGTCTCCTAAATTTCCATGGACATTGACAATGGTAGTCCAGAAACGGTTTCTCTTCCTAATGGAAAGGGATCGGCCAAGGTCAAACCGTTTGATCATATGGTAAAGAGAAAGGCTAGTTCTAAGATAGTTCCACGTGCTAATCCAAAAAGGTCCATATGTTTCTATTGCCAATTGGTGGGGCTTTGGTTGCGAAGCTGCCTTGACTACCTGAAAGATCTTAGAGATGGTAAAGTCAAGTCGTATGACTCCACTTCAGGTATATACATTATCTAACTCCATTATTTTAAAAAGTTCCTATTCATAGATTCTTCATACATGATGTGATAATCTCATTTTGATATTTTGCATGATCTAAGAGAAAGAAGGAACCTTAAGAAGAGTTAAGTTGAATCTAATCATGAGAGATGGATTTCTGTTGCATGGTTCGATGATCAGATTTTTGAGCTACTGCTTAGGGATTATGATAGATAAATAGATTGCGTAGTAAATATCTAGATACGTTGTTATCATATTTTGCATTGTATGGACAAAATTTTCCGCTTATTATCAATAAAAGTGAATTGTTGATTTATCAAGTTTACCTTGTATTTCCTTCCAATGGCATTTATGAGAGTGTTGGTTACATTTCTATTATTACCAATATTAATTGTGGATTTGATTCTTGTTATATCACTTGTGGTAATGTCATAATTGACCAAGTGAAAAGGAATTCTCATCACCCAAGTTTCAATTGGATTGAAACTTGCATTCATGCAATTTGAATAGTGTGATGTATGAGAATCTTGATCGTTGGAAGATTATGACTAATTCATTGATCACATGTTTATGCAAGTCAAGTGAAGGACTAAAGGATCTAGTACACATTGATGTGAACTATTCAGATCCACCACAAAGGATGATAACTTTATTCATCATGATTTACTGATGCTTCTATAAACATGGTTATGTTTATAAGATTAAGCATAATTCTGATATTGTTGAAATGTTTCAAAGAGTGGTAGAACGAATAAGAAGAATCTATTAGGCAGAAAGATAAAAGTTTCTCCAATCTAAAAGGAGAGGAAATTACTTTAGTATCATGTTTTATGATCATCTTAATAGTTATGGAACTATATCAAAACTGATCATCAAAGTACATCTTAGTGCAATTATTTGACTAAGAAGAGGAATCGGATATTGTTGAAATAGTTCAATCGAGAGATGTTTCATACTTCGCTTCCAATCAAGTTTTAGAGTCATACTCTAGTAACTATAAATCGTATCTTGAAGCTTGTTTCGTACTAGGTAGGTTTATAACACCTCATAAAATATGGAGTAATAATGTTTTCTTACTCTGGCACATTTTGAATTGGTAGTTGTGATGTTCTTGAATTTAAAAACAAAGGATGAACTACGACCAATTCAATGACGTGTTTGCTTGACAAGAATCCACACTAAATTTTGAATATTAGTTTTGCTCGTCAAGGAATGCTTCTTGAGAGAGAAACTTATATGTCAATAAGTCAGTGGGAGTCTTAATGATCTTGAAGAGTTTCAGGAGTCAATCAAGAATAAACCTTTTAGTAATCACTAGCACACAACCTGAGGTTGATAACCTATCATGTTAAGTTGACACATTCTTGTTTTTGTGCATCTTCCGGTTGAGTGGGCAATGCTTATGAGTTCTATGGCTCTCATTTGATTGCAAAAGGCAAAACACGTTGGTCAGTGAAAGTACATTGATCAATATGGGTGAACTGCTTAACAACATGGAAGCATTGGTAGGCCCTTGTGCTACCAGAAGGCAAGAAATTAAGAATGAACAAAGTTCAGTCCATGAAAGGAAAACTAAATTTGAGTTTGGTTTTATCCTCCAAGATTTATACCCTCAAGGGATGCTTAAGGGTGAGATACTTCAGGATCTAAGTTGCCTTGAGCTTCCAAGATGATCTACCACCTTCTTCCTCATTCACAAGCACAAGAACACACTCTTTTCAAGCTCAAAACCACACACCAAAGATATAGGGTTTGCAAGGGACGTTTTTAGGAGATGGAGGTTAATGGAGGAAAGGGTTTTAAGGGGATAAGGATGCTTAAATAGTTCTCAAATGATAAAATTAGGGTTTTCTCACCTGCCAAGTACGCCCATCGTACTCACATGCACACACGACATTCTTCAATAAGCTATGCCAAGCGTATGCCCCAAGTATGATTGGCGTAATGACCACTTTTGCAACATAATTATACTTTTGGTTCAAAAAGGAAAATACCTCCTATTTGGGTGTTACAACATTTATTCTTTCTTACGCATCTCTACATACTTTGGTTATACATGTTGGGATTTTATTCGAAGTTAATTTCAAAAACTCAAGATTTTAGCCAACAGAAGACTTAAAACTTTGAACAACATAACTAGTTTATTCCCACTAAGGATCGTCTTGCAAGAGTTAGAAAGAAAAACAACAAGAATAGAGGGGTTAGAATTATAATAACCTTTGATGTCCTTTGGTTCATCAAGGGTAGGCTCGATATGTAACATCCATAAAAATCATGTCAATTTAAAACTTTTTAAAACATTCAAAAACCAATAGTTATTACAAATTGTTTTCAAAATAGTTTCATGTCAGAGTATCCCAGAAATCAAATCATAAAAATATGAGGAGGTGCACGATCACGCCTTCACCTTCCCGCGATCATCTGAAGTACCTAAAACAAAATCAACAACTGTAAGCCCGAAGCTTAGTGAGTTCACCGAAAATACCAACGTCATACAAACCATAACAATATCATACAAACAGCATGCATACTGAGCCATCAGCCTGACTGGACCACCTCGTCGGGCCTTCGGCCTAACTAGTGCGCCCTCACCGGGTCTGCAGTCTATCCGGGCTGCCTTGGGTATGTTGGCCTAGAGCACAAAGCACGATCGCCTCAACCCAACCCCCAATAAACCAATAAATACATAAATATCATATGCTAGCTAGCATGTACAAATAGTCATACAGATCTAACAGATCACTAATCATAGCATCATCCTATATACCAGGACACTGATCTAACATATCACTAACATAGCATCGTCCTATAACCAGGATACAGATCTAACAGATCACTAACATAGCATAATCCTATAACCAGGATAAAAACCATAAAGGGCCGACCTTGGTGCCTTAGACCCTGTTGATATAGTGAGAAGAACTCACCTCGCAAGTAGTGTTGAACTGGACTGAAATTCTCCAACCGCTGTCGCACCGAAAATCCCGAACTATCCAAAATAACGAACACCAAGTCAAAAATTTGGATATCAATCTTGACTAAGGGTCCTACTGTAACATCCCGAAATTCAGGTACAACTATTTAGCCCTTCTTTTATTCAAAGTGTCAAGTTAAGCCCTTAAGAGGAATTGGTAGCAAATGAGTACGCTGGGCGTACTCAAGAGTACGCTGCACGTACTCATGCGCTTATTTTGGACGCGGACTCGCCTGAGTACGCTGGGCGTACTCAGGGTTACGCTGGGCGTAATGTGTCCAGGTGCAAACCCTAATTTCTGACTTGTGCCCTATATATTGGATGCTAAGGCTTATTTCTCAGCCTCCATAGCAGTGAGTAAAACCCTAAGAGAGAACTTTTCATCGTTCTTAGTGAGTGTGTGTGATTTTGGAGCTAAAAGTGCCTTGGTGTGCTAGTGAAGAAGAAGGAGAGGAGTTTGTGGAGACTAGAGTTTGAAGTGCAAGTTTGGATCTGAGATCTACAGAGGAAGGAGCTGCATTTGGAGGTATAAAGTTCAAAACTTTCCTTTTCATTTGGTTTGTTGCTTCATGGACCATTTTAGGGTTAAAAGTCCCAAAGGTGGAGACTTTATGAGTGTAATGTGCTCCATGGACCTAGATCTGTCCCATTTTAGTGGTATTTGTGTTGTAGATCCATAAAGTTCCCATCTTGGTCGTGGATATGAGATCATGCTTGAGTATTGGGCTTTCTAGTGTTAGGAAATGGTATATTTTGGGTGTTAGTGACTTGTTCAGCCATGCAAAGGCTTAAAGTCATCGACTTTATGGATTAAGAGGCTTAAAAATGGTTAGATCTAAAAGTTGGACGTGAGTCTTAACTGTTTAAGACCTCAAGAGCTAAGGGACTGAAACTGGGATTTACGCCGGGCGTAATCCCAGTACGCGCGGCGTACGGGGAGGCGTTCCCCGATTCTGAGACTGTCGGGTACGCCCAGCGTACACATCTGGTACGCGCAGCGTAACCCGGAGGGTTGACTTTTGGTTGACTTTTAGGGTTTGGTCTATAGTGGGGCCTTTGAGTTATGAGAGGGGTAAAATGGTCTTTTACCCTTCCGAGAGTACTAAGAGGAGGAATAGTCTAGCCTTGAGAGATGTATTGATTGAGAGTATTTATTTTACATGATTAGGCGGAGGCTAGACCTGATTTTATAGAGTTCGAGCTTTACCGAGTTACCCGAGGTGAGTCTTCTCACTATACTTTACCTAGAGTGATAGTTAGAGCTATGAGACAGAATATGCTGTATGCTTTTGCATGATGTGATTTCTATGTGTTATATGCTATGTATGTTACAGAGTTTTCAGAGTTAGGACCGGAAGGTCCACAGAGTTAGGGCCAGAGGGCCCACAGAGTTATGGGACTGGAGGGTCCCACAGAGACACCTTGACCAGAGGGTCATCAGAGTTATAGCCTCGAGTGGCTAATATGTGTTGTGTGTGGTATTTTGGGGAACTCACTAAGCATTTATGCTTACAGTGTTGTGTTATGTGTCTCAGGTACCAGCGAGGATCGCGGGAAGGCGCCGGCTTGATCAGTACACACACGGGGAGACTTTTATTATGATCTTGGGATATGATGTTATGATTGACTATGTGATCCAATGGTGTTTTTATAACGATTATGAATGAAAATGTGTTTTATAAAATGTGAAAAATTGTTTTGAAAATTTGGGTGTTACAAGTTGGTATCAGAGCCTTGGTTTGAGGGATTCGGATTCGTCTTCGGGCATATCTGAACTCAAACTGAGGATTTGAGAGAAATTTTGATGACTAAAAACTTTTTTTTTAAGAGTAAAAAGAGTTTTGAGACAAACAGAGCAGAGCCGTGTGTACGATCAGCCAGCGCCCGAACGGTGATTTCCCAAAATACCCTTCTAATTAGTGTTATGAGATATATTATGTTATGATATATGATGAGTTATGCTATGCATGCTAGAGTAGACTAAGTATTCTTATTAGGACTAGAGCGGCCTGATATGTGATGCCTTAGTCTAGGAGTTTTGTTGCTAGGGATACTTGAGAGTGTTTAGATAGCAGCGAGGAGTTTATGAGAGAGCTGCTAGTGAGTAGCATATGGTTAAAGAGAGTAGAGTACTTGGGACTTGGGATCCAAGGAGGAGGACTTAGAGTGGATGCTGATGCGGTGTGGACGGTAGTATAGGGCCCGTACTACTGAAGACACCGGAGCAGTGCGCACCCTAAGTAAGAATCCATTGGGTACTAAGGAGCAAGTAGGGTGGAGTTATCGAGTGCGAGTATACTCGAGTGAGTCCCTGATATTTATTATGTTGTATTTCAGAGACATCATGGTTGGGACACGCCACACACCAGAGAGCAGCGGTACTAGTGATGAGGAGATCCGTAGGATCATTCATGAGGAGGTGGCTGCGGCCATCAGGGCAGAGATACTAGAGATGTTCGGGTCTATCAAGACCACACTGCTAGAGACATTTGACGAGAGATACGCTGCTCTTTCTGAGGCTGCGGTTGCTGCGGCCAGTGCAGCTATAGCTGCGACTAGGCCGCAGGGTGGTGATGCGTTGCTGTATCGTGAGTTCAGCAACACAAAACCACCGGATTTGGATGGGACCCAGGACCCGATTGCAGCGATGAGGTGGATATCAGACATTGAGGGGTGTTTCTTTACTTGCTCATCTCCAGAGCATTTGAGAGTCCGGTTCGCGTTGAACCAGCTTCGCTTGGGAGCTAAGGACTGGTGGAAGTTTGTGACGGTGCACTATTCGCCTACTAAGCTTGTTGCAGTGACATGGGAGAGGTTCACTGCTATGTTTCGAGAAGAGTACGTTCCCCAGGTGGAGAGGGAGCGTTTGGCCCAGGAGTTTTTGACCCTCAAGCAGGGTACAGAGTCTGTTACAGTGATCACCAGGATGTTCCATGAGCGGGCGATGTTCTGCCCAGAGCACGTGTCCTCCGAGCAGGCACGTATGAGCCGATATCTGAGCATTTTGAGGAGGGATATACGAGAGTTCGTGGCGAACTCGACGTACCGGACATTTGCCGAGCTTCAGGCAAATGCCCGGAAGAGGGAGATAGAGCTGGAGACTCAGGCTAGGGAGGAGGCGGAGTCTCAGGGGAGGGATCGGCGACAGGCACAGTCTCAGCCGGCAGCCAAGCGGGCCAAGCCTGCCGATTCGAGATCAGGGAGCCAGAGGGGCCGCACTTGTGGCAAGTGCGGCAAGAGTCATGATGGAGTGTGAAGAGCAGGGTCTTGCTACAAATGTGGCAAGGAGGGGCATATGGCCAAGGATTGCCCCAAGGGGTTTGCAGTATGTTTTCACTGCAACCAGACCGGACACCGGAAGGCCGAGTGTCCACAGTTACGAGGGTCAGCTCAGGGAGCTTCTCAGGGATCTGCTCATGCTGCTGTTCGAGCTACAGAGAGTCGGCCGGTGAAGGCTGAGGCACCGAAGGTTCGCGGGAGAGCCTTTCTGTTGACAACGGAGGAGGTCCGCGCAGCACCCGATGTGGTAGCTGGTATGTATTCTTTCCTCTGTTCATTTTGAGTTTGTAGTGTTATGCTTATATTGTGATATGCGTAGGTACATTTCTTGTGTGTTCTGTACCTGCCTTGGTGTTATTTGACTCGGGTGCGAGTCGGTCTTTTGTGTCGCTAGCGTTTAGTCAGCACATCAGTATCCAGCGTGAGGCGTTGAGTCGACCTCTACGAGTTTCCATAGCTGACGAGCGAACGGTGTATGCTACTGATGTGATTCGAGGATGTGTACTCGAGATCTTCGGTGTCGAGTTTCCGATAGATCTGGTCCCGATTGCTATGGGGGACGTATGTGTCATAGTGGGCATGGATTGGTTGAGCCGTTTCGGAGCAGTGATTGACTGTGAGCGACAGTTGATGACGATACGAGACCCCAGTGGGGGAGTACTTACGGTGTACGGTGAGGGTTCCCGTTCTGGGTCAGCATTTTGTTCGGCCGCCAGAGCGAGGCAGAGTTTACAGCAGGACTGTAGTGGGTTTGTGGCTTATGTGGTGGATACGAGAGTAGATGCAGAGAGACCGAGGTCGATCGATGAGGTCCCGATAGTGCGCGAGTTCCCAGATGTTTTCCCCGAGGAGTTGCCGGGTGTGCCTCCCGAGAGGCAGGTAGAGTTCCGTATTGATTTGGTTCCGGGGGCAGCGCCTATCGCCAAGGCGCCCTATCGCCTTGCGCCACCAGAGATGCAGGAGTTATCCTCGCAGCTGCAGGAGCTGCTGGGGAAGGGGTTTATACGGCCGAGTAGCTCGCCGTGGGGAGCGCCGATCCTTTTTGTCAAGAAAAAGGATGGTTCACACCGGATGTGCATTGATTACCGGGAGCTGAACAAACTGACGGTCAAGAACCGTTACCCCTTACCGAGGATCGACGATTTATTCGATCAGTTGCATGGAGCGTCTTGGTTTTCCAAGATCGACTTGAGGTCTGGATATCATCAGATGAGAGTACGAGATGAGGATATCCAGAAGACAGCGTTCAGGACTCGTTACGGGCATTACGAGTTCGTGGTGATGCCTTTCGGGCTCACCAATGCACCGGCGGCGTTCATGGATCTCATGAACAGAGTATGCAGACCGATGTTGGACCGTTCGGTGATCGTGTTCATCGATGATATACTGGTGTATTCGAGATCCAGAGAGCAGCATGAGGAGCATTTGAGAGAGTTACTTGGAGTTTTGAGATCGGAGAGGCTTTATGTCAAATTCTCCAAGTGTGATTTCTGGTTACGAGAGGTCCAGTTCCTAGGGCACCTCGTTAATCAGAATGGGATATTGGTCGACCCGGCCAAGATTGAGGCGGTTATGAGTTGGGAGGTGCCGAGATCCCCCACCGAGATCAGGAGTTTCTTAGGGTTGGCTGGCTATTATCGGAGATTTATCAGGGATTTCTCCAAGATCGCCGTGCCACTCACCAGGTTGACCCGGAAGGGTGTTGCTTTTTCATGGGGACCAAAGCAGCAGGCCTCCTTCGAGACACTTCGCCAGAGACTGTGCGAAGCCCCAGTGTTAGCCCTTCCGGAGGGGATGGAGGACTTTGTGGTGTATTGTGACGCATCGATATCGGGGCTGGGAGCGGTGCTGATGCAGAGAGGGCATGTGATAGCATACGCATCGAGGCAGCTGAAGCCTCACGAGACGAGGTATCCCACCCACGATCTGGAGTTGGGGGCTGTAGTGTTCGCCCTCAAGATCTGGCGTCACTATCTGTATGGGGTTCGGTGTACCATATACACGGACCACAAGAGCTTGAAGTACTTGATGGATCAACCCAACCTGAATATGCGCCAGAGGAGATGGTTGGACGTGGTAAAGGATTACGATTGTGAGATCCTGTACCACCCGGGCAAGGCTAACGTTGTAGCCGATGCCCTGAGTCGTAGGGCGGAGAGCGCCCCGATACGGGACGTTTGTATGAGATTGACAGTGATGACTCCGGTGTTGGACACCATCCGAGGGGCCCAGGCTGAGGCCGTGAGACCGGAGAACCGCAAGAGAGAGCGGGTTATCGGATATGTATCGGAGTTTGTTACCGATAGTAGAGGGCTTATGACCTTCCAGGGTCGGATCTGGGTGCCATTTGTGGGCGGGGCACGTACCATATTGATGGAGGAGGCACACCGATCGAGGTTTTCGATCCATCCCGGGGCCACTAAGATGTATTTGGACCTGAGAAGAGATTATTGGTGGCCCTGTATGAAGAGGGATATAGCATGGGTTGTTGAGAGGTGCTTGACCTGTCGCAGGGTTAAGGCCGAGCACCAGAGGCCGCATGGTAAGTTGCAGCCGTTGGAGGTTCCCGAGTGGAAGTGGGAACAGATTACTATGGATTTTATCACCAAATTGCCAAGGACTGCGAGGGGCGTCGATGCAATTTGGGTGATTGTGGACAGATTGACGAAGAGCGCTCACTTCCTTGCTATCAGTGAGAGCTCCTCCGCTGAGAGGTTGGCAGAGTTGTACGTGAGGGAGGTGGTATCACGGCATGGAGTGCCGATCTCGATCGTCTCAGATCGAGATGTGCGTTTCACTTCCAGATTCTGGAAGAAGTTTCATGAGGAGTTGGGTACGAGGCTACATTTTAGTACCGCATACCACCCCCAGACAGATGGGCAGAGTGAGCGGACGATTCAGACGCTCGAGGACATGCTTTGGGCATGTGTGTTGGATTTCGGAGGGAGTTGGGACACATACTTGCCCTTGGCTGAGTTTTCCTATAACAACAGCCATCATTCGAGCATCGGTATGCCACCCTTTGAGCTGTTGTATGGGAGGAGGTGTCGGACTCCTATTTGCTGGGGAGAGGTCGGGCAGCGTGTGATGGGTAGTACAGAGATAGTACTTCAGACGACTGAGCAGATTCAGCAGGTCAGACAGAGGTTGCTGACCGCTCAGAGCCGCCAGAAGAGTTATGCGGATAGACGTCGCTCGGGGCTTGAGTTCCAGGTTGGTGATTTAGTACTCCTGAAGGTATCTCCTTGGAAGGGGGTGATCCGATTCAGGAAGAGGGGTAAGTTGGGACCTCGGTATATTGGTCCTTTAAGGGTGACTGCCAGGGTGGGCAGGGTAGCATATCGTTTGGAGCTACCTACGGAGTTGAGCCAGATTCACGATACCTTCCATGTGTCTCAGTTGAGGAAGTGTATCGCTGATGAGTCGGCAGTGGTTCCGTTAGAGGACATTCAGGTGGATGCGAGCCTGAATTATGTTGAGAGACCGGTTGCGATTGTGGATCGAAGGATCAAGACTTTGAGAAACAAGGAGGTGCCATTGGTTCAAGTCCAGTGGCAACATCGGAAGGGTTCTGAAATGACCTGGGAGCCGGAGTTAGAGATGCGCGAGCAGTATCCAGAGTTATTTGTTGAGTGAGACTTCGAGGGCGAAGTCTAGTTCTAGTGGGGGAGAATTGTAACATCCCGAAATTCAGGTACAACTATTTAGCCCTTCTTTTATTCAAAGTGTCAAGTTAAGCCCTTAAGAGGAATTGGTAGCAAATGAGTACGCTGGGCGTACTCAAGAGTACGCTGCGCGTACTCATGCGCTTATTTTGGACGCGGACTCGCCTGAGTACGCTGGGCGTACTCAGGGTTACGCTGGGCGTAATGTGTCCAGGTGCAAACCCTAATTTCTGACTTGTGCCCTATATATTGGATGCTAAGGCTTATTTCTCAGCCTCCATAGCAGTGAGTAAAACCCTAAGAGAGAACTTTTCATCGTTCTTAGTGAGTGTGTGTGATTTTGGAGCTAAAAGTGCCTTGGTGTGCTAGTGAAGAAGAAGGAGAGGAGTTTGTGGAGACTAGAGTTTGAAGTGCAAGTTTGGATCTGAGATCTACAGAGGAAGGAGCTGCATTTGGAGGTATAAAGTTCAAAACTTTCCTTTTCATTTGGTTTGTTGCTTCATGGACCATTTTAGGGTTAAAAGTCCCAAAGGTGGAGACTTTATGAGTGTAATGTGCTCCATGGACCTAGATCTGTCCCATTTCAGTGGTATTTGTGTTGTAGATCCATAAAGTTCCCATCTTGGTCGTGGATATGAGATCATGCTTGAGTATTGGGCTTTCTAGTGTTAGGAAATGGTATATTTTGGGTGTTAGTGACTTGTTCAGCCATGCAAAGGCTTAAAGTCATCGACTTTATGGATTAAGAGGCTTAAAAATGGTTAGATCTAAAAGTTGGACGTGAGTCTTAACTGTTTAAGACCTCAAGAGCTAAGGGACTGAAACTGGGATTTACGACGGGCGTAATCCCAGTACGCGCGGCGTACGGGGAGGCGTTCCCCGATTCTGAGACTGCCGGGTACGCCCAGCGTACACATCTGGTACGCGCAGCGTAACCCGGAGGGTTGACTTTTGGTTGACTTTTAGGGTTTGGTCTATAGTGGGGCCTTTGAGTTATGAGAGGGGTAAAATGGTCTTTTACCCTTCCGAGAGTACTAAGAGGAGGAATAGTCTAGCCTTGAGAGATGTATTGATTGAGAGTATTTATTTTACATGATTAGGCGGAGGCTAGACCTGATTTTATAGAGTTCGAGCTTTACCGAGTTACCCGAGGTGAGTCTTCTCACTATACTTTACCTAGAGTGATAGTTAGAGCTATGAGACAGAATATGCTGTATGCTTTTGCATGATGTGATTTCTATGTGTTATATGCTATGTATGTTACAGAGTTTTCAGAGTTAGGACCGGAAGGTCCACAGAGTTAGGGCCAGAGGGCCCACAGAGTTATGGGACCGGAGGGTCCCACAGAGACACCTTGACCAGAGGGTCATCAGAGTTATAGCCTCGAGTGGCTAATATGTGTTGTGTGTGGTATTTTGGGGAACTCACTAAGCATTTTTGCTTACAGTGTTGTGTTATGTGTCTCAGGTACCAGCGAGGATCGCGGGAAGGCGCCGGCTTGATCAGTACACACACGGGGAGACTTTTATTATGATCTTGGGATATGATGTTATGATTGACTATGTGATCCAATGGTGTTTTTATAACGATTATGAATGAAAATGTGTTTTATAAAATGTGAAAAATTGTTTTGAAAATTTGGGTGTTACACCTACATAGTTCATTTTGCCTTTTCTCTAATTTGGGCCAAGGCCCAATACCAAATTCATGATTCAAAAGCCCACATATCCAAGGCCCATCATTGGCCCAATTTTCCCAATTGGGCCCAACTCCCTAATTAGGCCTCATTTTAAGATCCATTACCAAAACAGGCCCAAAACACGTCTATTCAGAAAGTCCAGCAAGGCCCATGTCAAACTGGCCCAAAAGTGGCCCAACCCCGAAGCCCAAATCGCCAAAAGCCCAACAGAGGGAGTACGCGGGGCGTACTCCTCTGGTACGCTGGGCGTACTCCGCCTCACGTTGACCACCATCGGGGTGGTTGACTCAGTATGATGGGCGTGAAATTACGTGGGGCGTACGCGATTTCTACCAAAACTCCAATAAGTGCTTAATAGCTTAGGCATTTAAGCCCAAACTCCAGATCCATCGACCAAATGTGCCTTAGAACCATAAAGTCTTGAACTTTAAGACTTTGGACGTCCAGAAAGCTCTTAATACATGGTCTTAACCCATGAAGACCTTTCTACTACATGAATGGGACACTTTAAGCAATTGGGACATCAATTTTATCACTTAGGACCCTTTCTAGGGTCTGAAAGGACAACTTATTTCGTTCAAATCATAACATGCACCAACTTAGGACTTTTGGGACAAGAAATAGAGCTTCTAGAGCACAAAGTAACCTCAGATCTACAAGCTTGTCTTCCTTCTCCAACTTCTTGATGCAATACCTTCTTCTCCAACTACTCAAAGCACACACTTTTAGCTCACACACAAAAGAAAGGGATTAGGATTTTGGGGAAAACGGCTCAAAGCTATGGAGATTGAGGTGATGGAGGGCTTTGAGCTCATAAGGACGTTTATATAGCACCGAAACCCTAAATATTAGGGTTTCCATCTGTTGTGAGTACGCCCAGCGTACACAAGTGTACGCTGAGCGTACTAGGGCACGCCTAGTACGCTCAACGTACCTTATGTACGCTTAGCGTACTCTTCGTGGTCTCAAAGTTGCAACCTTAGCCCTTAGGCTTCTCATGGCTTGAATCTTCCAACCCCAGGGACTATGGCTTTCGTAATTATTATTCCTCCTAGGTATTATTTATGTATTCATATCTTATGAGTGTATTTTACAGAAAAGAGGGTATTCTTATCTATAAGGTATAATGACTGTGAGTGAATTTTCATACTCAATATAGGTTGATCGGATACCGGCCAATCTTAACCTATATAACTATGTACTTACGACGTAATTAGAATCTCAATGTTTTATATTATAATTAATATGTAATTATATTTAAATGGCTGTTTTTATTAAAGCCAAACTGGCGGAGTGGTGATATAACCATTATTCGAGTTAAATGATGGCATAACATTCTACAGTTATTCGTTTGAATCGAGTGAACTAACGATAGGGAATGATGCTTATTCGATAGGTTTTGGGCATCAACAACTAGATACTATGTTACCATGGAGGATTGGCCTAATAAAACGGTTAGATACAATATTATTCCCTTGCCAACACTAGGTACTATGTTACCCTAGATGATTGGTCTAACATAACAATTAGATATAATGATATTCCTTTGATAGGATATTAGGACAGAGTACCAACTAAGTACATTCCTTAAGTTTATATATATATATATATAGGTTCAAGTTCATTTGAGATCATGCTAATTTTGTGAAACCGTGAGACCAAGTCTAAAAATAATTTTAAAATGCAAAATAAAATGAAAATTCCAAAAATTCTTTTTTTAATTATTATTTTCGGAACTTTAATTACCTAAAAAAAATTTAAAAAATTTAAAAAAATAAAAAAAATTACCGTTATTTTTGAAAAATACGTGAAATATTCTAATAGAATATTACACTGTAAATATTCTAATGTGATTTTTAGAATGTTAGAATATTGTACTAGATTTGTCATATATGTAGAATATTCTAATATTCTACTAGAATATGTAAAAAAATGTATTTTATTTTTATTTTATTTTTATTTTTTGGGTATTTTTTTATTTTTTTTTTTGAAAAATATAAATTCCGAAAATAATATTCGAAAAAAAATTTCGAAAATTTTCAATTATTTTGCATTTTAAAAATATTTTTTTTATCTACTAAATGAGTGGCTAGAATTTCGTCTCACAGTCTCACAAACTTAGGCCGCCTCACATGAACCTTACTATATATATATATATATATATATATATATATATATATATATATATATATATATATATATATATATATATATATATATATATATGTTAGGAATAAATCCGAGATGACGAATGCGGAATATCAAGAACAATCAGAATCAATCACCACAATATGCAAGTAATCTGATAAAGGTTTTTCTTGTATTGATTATGAGATGAACGTACAGAGAAAACCCTAATCTGGTCAAAAGCTTACACCAAAAGTAAACCTAATGATTATTTATAGGGAACAATAAATATCTACCATAAATATAAAATAAATGTCTAATATAAAACCCTTAGAAGAGCTCGATTAAGAACTTCTACTGTAAAGGTATCGTAGGGAATCATAAAATTATTAACCCTAAAAAGGCTTCCCTAAATAACCAAATATGCCAAATCAGTTTCAATATCTCAAATACTCAACAATCTCCCCCTAGATGTTGAAACTGATGAAGATCACGATTTCCGATCTTATTGGCATTTCTCCCCCTAAATTGTGATACTCATCAGCACATGGGGTCTTCAAAGCAAGAGAAATAGAAATAATCTTCCAAATACAAACTCCTCCTTGAATAATCATCACTCCCCCTTGAATCTTCAACCAATACCATGGAGAGAATCCGGAACGTTAAGAAGAATCACCAACAATCTTCAAAACCCGTCAGATCTGATGAAACAAATTCTTTTGGAATATCCCCAATTCACAAAAATTAAAACCGGAAAAATAACAAAAATTAATTTTGTATTTTTCGATTTTTAAATTTAGAATGGTTTGAAAAGAATAATACCAAAGAAAAGGTTTAGAAATGAAAGTATTTTGGTAAGAAGGGGTAAAAGGTGGTAAAATCCCAAGAAATTGAAAGAATTAAGAATCTTGGGTAAAATCTGTGAAGATTTGAAAGTCAGGGGGCAAAAGTTGAAAATATACCCCATTTTCTTCATTGTAACGTTGAATAAAGATACATCTTCCAAGGGGGTTAAACTTGTAAAGCTTGCAAACATTTGGGGACTGAAGATGTAAATTGAAGCGTCTTCTTCACTTAACCGGATGAATACTCGTTGTTTGACTTAGGAAAAGTCAAAATCAAAGGAACGAACCAAAAAAAATTCCGATTGCCAATTACTTTGCAATACCCATGACAGGTTCCGATTTCTTAATTATCACATTCCGAAACCGATTATGAACAATTCTGAATGCAGCTTCAAGTTCCAAATTTGGTTTCTAAATTGTAAAACTTCGTTTACAGTGAGTTTCAATTTTACATCCGAGTACCGATCTTCAATGCGATTACAGTTTCAGACCTGATTTTCAGTACCGATTCATGTAAATCAAATTCCGATTCAACAGATCTGATGGGACTTCCAATTCCGATTTGGAATTTTGTGAATTACCGATTTCAATTTGCTTGAACCCCGATTTCAGTTTCAGGAACAGCCCCGATTATTGGTTATGAATGATATCTGTATCGCTTTTGTGTCTTGAGGCGAGAGACGGAATTTCGTTTCTTGATTTTCAGTTCGTTTCTAAATCTAGTCAATTGATGATGAACCGAAAGCGAATCCCAGGTTCGCTTCAATTTCATACCCAAAGCGAAATCAGGCGAAGGTTCGCCTATGAACAATAGATTCGGGTTTGGTTCTTGTGAGTTCGGTTCTTAATCTGAGTTTCGCTTCTTAACTTGAGTTCGGTTCTTATTCGTCAGGTTCGCTTCTATGAGTTCGGGTTCGCTTCTATGAGTTTGGCTTGTGAGTATTCGCTCTTGGATCTTACCGAACATCAAAGAACGGAACCACCAAACAAGCGAAACTAACCCCAATTTTCCAATAAAACCGAATCTCTGACCCTCCTGATTGCAGAGAACTGACATTTTGTACCCTTTAATCATAAAAGTGTTAGAAGGCAACTTTCTTTTTGCAGAAAAATGACAATTTTCATCCCTTTTTCAACTTTTTCAACTTTTTCAGCCTTTTGTCAATTCCAACACGAAAAAAAAACAATAAATTTGATTTCTTCAACACAATATCATATCTTTGAACCAAATCCACCAGATTTCACCAAGATTTTGTCCTCATTTTCGTTTTTTTAGGACAAAACTTTTATGAGACTTTTGGTACCCATTTAAGATTCAACATTGAAGTATGTTTCTTGCATACCCACTTATTTGAAGAAAATCTATCATCCTCTGAAAATAATACCCGCTTCTTAGTTGGAAAACAAAAATTTCCAAAAATTTCATTAAACCAACCAAATTCTCTTTTCTTTTCCTTCCAACTTCTAAGATTTTTAAGTGAAGAAAAATGAGAATCAGAGATTCTTTGAGCATGCTTGACATCAACTTTCTCAACCTTTTCACAAGCATTGGGTACTTGTACCTTGGGCATCCAAACTTTCTTCATTTTACTCTTGTTCTTTCTCTTCTTCCTCCTTTTCTTATTTCTAGGCTTCAGAAACAAATTTCGGATCTGAACATCTTTTTCTTCTTTCTGAATCTGAACATTTGAAGACTTTGAGACACAAACTTTTGGGGTTTGGTAAATCTGAATTTCTTGAAGAATTGGCTTTCTGTAAGGAATCATTCCTTCAAATATATCATCAGAACATAAAGAATCATCTGTTTGAGTTCCAATAGAACAGAATGTCTTCACTTTCACGATTTCAGATGAATTTCTTTGAGATTCATCTTCTGAAGTACCTGATTCGGAATGTAACTCTTCTGAAAAACATGAACCACTTGACTCCCCTCAACAAGAACATCTGGAGTCATCTTTTCTTCAGAAACATGAGGAACATTATGAACTTCTTCTTTTTCTTTTTCAGCCCTTTTTATCTTCAACATCTGTTTATGTTCCCAATCTAAATGTTCATAGATAACACAAATTGTTCTACTATTCTCTCATTCTTTTGCAATTCACGTTCATCAACCCGTGAGTAATGATTTATTTTCTTATCAACAAAAGAATTATATAACTCAGTACCATTCCTCAACGTAGAATCACCAAGAACATGAAACAAAGTTGATTTGTTTACACCATAGATTGGTTTAGTGACCTTTAATCAAAGTTTTAAAATGGAGTTACAGAATAAAAGATCCATTAGATCTTCAACAAATGATAGAACTTGAAGAGAGAGAAAATAGATTTGATAAAGATTCTAGAGAGAGAAAAACGGATCTGAAAGGGTTTTTAGTGAGAGAAAACAGATCTGAACACGAAAATTCAAATAAACACGAAAATTTTCTTCTAACTCCCTTCCAGAACACGATTCAAGAACAAATCAGATGAAATAATGAGTAGAAGATAACAGATCTGAACAAGATTTTTCAATAAAAACGAGGTAAAGACTTTTTCTTTTCAGAAAACTTACAAAACTTGAAGAACAAGGTGAGATTCATGATAAAATATCGCCATAAAAAAAATCGATTCTTGCAAAAATCGTTGTGATCTACAAGAACCCGCTCTGATACCACTTGTTAGGAATAAATCCGAGATGACGAATGCGGAATATCAAGAACAATCAAAATCAATCACCACAATATGCAAGTAATCTAATAAAGGTTTTTTTAGTATTGATTATGAGATGAACGTACAGAGAAAACCCTAATCTGGTCAAAAGCTTACACCAAAAGTAAACCTAATGATTATTTATCGGGAACAATAAATATCTACCATAAATATAAAATAAATGCCTAATATAAAACCAATGCCTTAGAAGAGCTCGATTAAGAACTTCTACTGTAAAGGCATCGTAGGGAATCATAAAATGATTAACCCTAAAAAGGCTTCCCTAAATAACCGCCAAATCAGTTTCAATATCTCAAATACTCAACAATATATATATATATATATATATATATATATATATATATATATATATATATGAATCACTAGATGATTCATTTGTAAGATGATTCACAAGAAAAAATTCCCAAAAAACATCATCATGATTCATTTTTAAGTAAATTAAGAAAAAAATTCACTTTTATGACAATTTTAGTGAATAACAAAAAAATCATTGTATAAATGAATCATCGAGATGTTTTTTTTTAGAATTTTTTCTTGTGAATCATCTTACAAATGAATCATCTAATGATTCATTTTGTTTGTTCGCTAAAAAAATATGTAGAAAAATAACTTCTTACTTTCCTACCAAAATTTTCTTTCTTATTTGATCTTGACTCTCTCTCTCTCTCTCTCTCTCTCTCTCTATATATATATATATATATATATATATATATATATATATATATATATTGTATTGAATTCTTTGATAGGATATTAGGATAGAGTAACAACTAAGTACAATGTTTATCCTTAAGTTTTCCTTTAATATGGTTCTCTTACATAATTATACTGATACATACATACTTAACCATACACACCCATATATATATATATATATATATATATATATATATATATATATATATATATATATATATATATATATATATAATTATTTTGATTTAATATTTATAGGATATTAGGACAAAGTAAGATCTAGGTACAATGTGTATCCTTAAGTATGACCAATATAACGACTAGGTACTATGTTACCGTAGAGAATTGGCCAGCATAACAACTTGGTATAATATTCCAGTGAAATTTTAGGCATTATAACGACTAGGCATATTATCATTCTTAAAGTTTAGGTAGGGTAACTACCATGCATAATATTATCCTAACGTTCCATGTATTGTGTAAACTACTGATATATTATAGATAATAACGATTTTGTAAAAATCATTGATATAGTTTTATAGCATGTATCCCCCTCACCCCCATAAAACATTTAAAAACGGTAAAAGTAGGGCCGTGAACTCACCCTTCAAGCGTGAAACGTTGATGTCGGATAGCGTCGGGACCCGGGATCTACCAAACTCGAGAGAATAATAACAATCACTAAAATATATAAATAATAAAATTTTCTTGAGATTTTTAGGAAATTTTCGAGAGCAAAACGAAAGGAAGATAGGAGAATCAATGTGGATTTCAGAATGAGGGTTGCTACCCCTTTTATAGTTGAGAATTTTTGGGTGTACCTCGTGCATGCTACGTCACTCCAGTCAGCTGCTGCCATGTGTCATATTCTGGTAGGTCCGCGTCACCCTTCTAGAAGCCCTGCACCGGACGCGCGTTGAAAATGCTAATTTTTGTAAAATCCGTAACTTCCTCATACAAGCTCCATTTACGATGTTCTTTATATCCATACGAACTCCGATTTTGGTAGTCTTTTTCTCAAAAATCTTATCTCAATGAGTACTATGATTCTCCTTTTTCTGACTTTAGGTAAAAGTCAACCATTCTCTTCGTAGCTGTTTGACGTCACATATTCCTTGTGCACGGTTGATTTTTATATTTTATAAAAATACATAAGGAGCCGGATTTATATGAAATTTATATTTACGGGATCGGGACAACGTGTACTTTCGGAATATGTTATAAATAACATTACTTTTTGTGCACCTATTTGTAACGTCTGGTTCCTGGTATGCATTTAACTCATTAATTTATTTATTTTGGAAGGGTAACTCGACGAGTTGATGGCCCTAACTCGTCGAGTAGAGGGCAAAATATGTGTTGGGTTTAAGTTATCTACTCGACGAGTAAAGAGCCCTCGAGTGGGCGAGTAGATCGGCCAGAGTGAAAACCTAATTTCGGGGTTTTTCACCTTATTTAACCTCCTTCACCCCACCCTTTGGCCTCATTTCCAGCCTCCATGTCCCTAACCATAATTCACGAAACCCTCGAGATTCATTTGAGAGTGTGATTCATTTTGAGTGATCTTTGTGTACTTTTGAAACTTGTGGAAGAAGAAGAAGAAGATAGAGGGCTCAAGAGGGAAAGAGTATATCCAAAAACTACACACCATTTGCTACATTTTCTGGTAATCAAGTTTCTATCTTGGCTATTAGTTCATTAGATCTCTTTATGTCCTTTTCTATGAGGGTTTTTGGTCCAAGAATGATAGCTTTTGGAGAATGATCGATCCAAGTGGGTGTTCTTCCAGATCTAGGACCTAGAGGGGCTGATATGACATAAAGGTGCAAACTTTATGCAATTGGAGCCCCCATGCAAGCCATAGAGTGTCATATTGGCCTTTTTAGCCCCAAAAGGCCATGCATGTGGAAAATGTGGGATCTTTACGCGTCCAAGTAATGTTAGGGGTTAGATCTGGGGTTGTAAGCTTTAGTTTAGTGTATGGATGGCTTAAGGACCAAGTTCTAGGTCCCAAGGAATTAGGGTTTGAGCTAAACCCTTTAAGAAGAGGTATTAATGGGTAAAGTTAGAAACTTTACCCTTAAAAGGACATTTTCAGGGTTTATGTGAAATATGAAGCTTGGATCTGAAGTGTAGGGGCTTAATCCATTAAGATAGCCCAAACAGACAGGGGGACTCGGCGAGTCCAGAAAGGGATTCGACGAGTTGAGTCAGGTTGTCTCGATTTTATGCCAGGTAGAACTCAACGAGTCTGTGAAGGGACTCGACGAGTTGACTCCGTTGATCACGAGTCTGAGTAGTATAGGAACTCGTCGAGTTAGGAGGTAACTCGACGAGTTGAGTCGACTGGGAGTTGACCTTGACTTTGACATTGACCAGGACGTTCACTTTGACCAGGGGTAAAATGATCATTTTACCCTAAGAAGGATTATCAGATTTTGATTAAGTGTTATTGTGAAATTGATAGTCGGGGAGTCATTGGAGCAGCCGTCAGGGATTCCTCACACGAGATTTCACAGCTAGCATACGAGGTGAGTTTCCTCCAGTAGGAACGGATCTAAGGCACCAAGGCTGACCCGTTTAGTTAGTAGTAGTTCCGGACTACGGTCCGATTCCGGACAGGGGCCCGATGTAGGTTTATATGCTTTTTTGGATTTCGATCTGATGCCGGGGCGGTCCCGAGGAATGCTTGTATGCTTGATGTCTTTGTGATTCTTACATGTGTTTGTACTTGTATGTTTCCGGACTTCGATCCGATGTCGGGGCGGTCCCGAGGAATGTTAGTATGTTTCCGGACTTCGGTCCAATGTAGGGGCGGTCCCGAGGAATGTTAGTATGTTTTCCGGATTACGGTCTGATGTCGGGCGGGGCCGAGGAATGTTTAAATGTTAATGATATATGCTTAGGGTTATGTGTGTTATTTGATTATGCTCACATGTATTCCAAGATGTGCTCGATGTCGGGCGGGGTCTGATGCCGAATAGGGTTCGATGCTGGGCGGGGCCGGATGCCAGGCTAGGCCCGATGTCGGGAAAGCCGACGTTGGGGGATGACCTGATGTAGCAGGGGCGGGGACCAAGATATGTTTATGTGATATGTGTATGGTATGTGGTAGTTGAGGAGACTCACTAAGCTTCGTGCTTACAGTTTTCAGTTTTGGTTTCAGGTACTTCCACTAGCAAGGGGAAGGGCTCGGGATGACTGCATGGCACACACCACAGTTTTAGCCTGGGAGGATTTACTCTGATTTTGACATATGATTTGATATATTGACATATATTATGATATTTTTGAGATACACGGTTTATGACTTTTATGTGATGGATGATATTGGTGGTTTTTACTAATGAATTAAAATGAAATTTTTGGACTATATTTTTGGGATGTTTCACTATTTTTACAGATTGCGGACGATTTGGTTAATTTTTCCTATCTATCATAATACGAAACTTTATATTTTTATCATAGATTGATTTATATTACGTATTAAGTCTATTATACTCAACGTTTTTCACTTTCCGTAAATAACGATCTGTGACAATTGTCACAATTATTACAATCAAACTCTAAGCACAAAATAGCAATAATCTTGCAAAATGAGAGATAAGAGTGCATTCTATTTTACTCTCGGCTTTGCATTCAAAAAGGAAGAAGAATAAGTAACTAGCACAAGTTCTCTCTCTTATTATATACTTCATGAGTTAGAGGAAATCCCATGCTTTCATTTAATACCTCAAGTACTTGCAAGCAACAAGGTGATTGTGTAAGAAAGTCGAAGAAGCAATTCCACCTCATACTCCTCCTAGTTGGTAGTTTTAAAAGATAAGAAAGAGAAGTAGTGGAATCCATATCATCTCTTAAATAACTTGTATACAACATGTTGAAATGGTCCATTATAAGTCCAATATGTTGTGAGTAACATTTAAATCATACAACATGATTAAAATGTAGCTAGTTAAAGTCTTTATAATTATTATCTCAATGAAACAATAATTTCCTAATTTATTTCAAGTGATGATTTATTTATTAGTAATCATATTACTTAATAAATAATCAATTAATGTTTACTTCTTATATGGTGTGACCCAATATGATCATATATTATTAGCAAATATCATTTTCATAATGATCCTCTAGCATAAAAGATATTTCACTACATACATGATCAAATACATAGTTTTACATGCATAACCACAAATACATATTCTTACTTAGGATTATAATCTGTATAATCCTATCAACTATTCCTCTATGACAGGCTCAGGTGCAAGACTCTTACATACCAACATACCTACATGTATATAAATAAATGTATAACATAATCTAAGAGAGAAAAGAGAGCGAGAGAGAGAGAGAGAGAGAGAGAGAGAGAGAGAGAGAGAGTGAGTGAGAGAGCTATAACTCACTTTATCAGTTAGTGAAGACTAAATGTCCCATTTTCAACAAATTTTCCATTGATGCATTTTGATCCACCTTCTTTGCTCTTAGGCCTATTCATACATATATACAGACATCATAATGCTCGTTTTATCCTATTAAGAGATTAATGTCTCTTTAAGTCAAAATAACCATTTAATGGATCATAATTCTATCTTTTCATTCCCTATCTCTTAATCCAGCCCAAACAACGAATTAAGCACCCCATAATACTTAATTCGTTATAATCTAAATCTAATGCATCAATTCATTATTTCACTACTTAGGGTTTCAAACCCTAACTCTCATTGGACTGATTCTACCATGGGAATCACTTTCTAAGGTTGGTTTAATCTTATAGATACTATCAATAGCATCATACTTAATCTATAGGCTAATCTAACCAATTCACAAAACACCATTAAGCCATAATTAGCTTAATTATGGAGAAGATGATTATATCATGAGCTTTCCACCTTCAATCCAAGTCACAAGCACCATTGATCTCTTCTTGATTCTTATCCAACCTCAAAATCGCCAAAGCTTGGCTATGGAGGGTTTGAGGATGTGTTATGACGAAAATGAAGGCCTAACAACCTTTACATCCGTTGTGACACTATGCAACAGTGGTCTCTTTACCATTCTGTGGTGACCAGTTGACCTCGATTAATGGCATCGATTTATGCCTCCGCATCGTGGGGCTCTTTTTCCATTAGGATCCTACTTTAGCCACCACGTTGTGGCACCCATATACCACACCGTAGGGCAAAGTACATTACCTTTCTCTTACAAAGAATAACTAAGTCTAGATCACTAACTTCCTTCACCGCACCATTGTAAACTCCTCACCAAGCTATAGTGGTTGTATGACAACAACCTTCAAGGCTGATTACATTCCAACCTTGGGACATTTTTCTTCAATCTTCAAACCTTCATATCTTCTTCGTCTTAAACCCATTTTCTATGATCTTTATATCCATGCGAAGGTGGGAACATACTCTACAAAAATTTTAAGTCATTTCTCTCTGAATTAATATGTGTCTTAATCTATTAAGTCACAAACTTGGCCTAAAAAGCACAGCAACACCCATTTTACTCTTTTGGCCAAAATGCATCTTCTCATGTATTTCTTCTCTTGAACTTACTTATCTAACCTCTTATAAGTGACTTAATCTTGTCTTGGCCATTTTCATGAAGTTACAACTTCATAAAATTATCTAATTCTTATAATTAACCAGTTTTCCCTTTTGGACAATAGTTGATTAAAAGTCAAATCTCTCTAAATTTCGGGTTCTTACATGCATACTTTGGAAAGATGTTCTTTTTGATAAGAAGATTGGATGATATACCATAAGCCCTTCTTAGGGAATAATCCAGAATGAAGATTTTGTGTAGTTGTTATGGATGGATTGCTCTGCGTGCTCATTTCATAATGTGTTGGCAGCGTTCCTCGTCAAAGGAATTGATTGGCGTCTTTTGTCATGAAGTGATTGTCAGTTTTAGAGTACCTATTCTAGAGATTTAAACTGACAAGTTCCCGATTTTAGGGGACTTTGCAATGAATTATTAGTAGATCGGGGCTGGAAAGTGAAGTGTTGTGGTTGGTAAAGTACAAATAGTGGAATTAATGTGGCGGTAGTGGTTAAGTTAGTGCATAGGCATTAGCTTGAATTAAAGTAGGAGTTAGATTTTGGGGACGAAATCCTTATAAGTGGGGGAGAATTGTAACACCCCGTTTTCACTTTTCGATATAAAAAGATATAAATAGTTCGTTATAAAAATGAAAGTGAAAATATGTTTCGTTTTAGCCAAGATGATCAACATGAAAGTTGTAGTACTCGTCAAGACGAACGTGTGGATATAAAGAATGTCGAAAATGGAGTTCGTATAAATAAGTTATGATTTTTATAAGTTTTAAGCAAATTTTATAAAAATCACCACAGAGCGGTAGAGATCCACCACGGCGCGGTGTATTAAATGCACCTGGCCTCTCCAGTTGAACGTCGCATGTAAGCAAGAACCATCAGACTGGCCAGTCACCGGGGCACATCGTGCCTATGGCCGCAGCGCAACGCGTTATTTCTCAGCTAAAAAAGGAGGGTCTCCCCTCCTCATTTCTTTTCTCCAAGTATCTTTCAAGAGACTTTCTCTTTCATCCTTGAGCATTTCGGTCCTTCGTGATTCGACTTCTCGTTCTGTAGTTTCAGTAGTGAAGAGCTAGAGGTTTAAAAAATATATAAGAAGTAAGCATCGAATTTCTGCTAGCGGATATTCAGAGCTTGTCAATCGGGTAGGTTACACTTTCGTTTAAGTATGACTTGATATTAAAAATACATTTTGTCGTTATTATGAACCTGTGTATTAGATTAATCTTTAATCATAGTTGTTATACTTATCGATCTACTTACGGGTGCGGTGTCTAAGGTAGACATATTGGTCTGGTTGTTGGATTTTAGAAATACTATATGCCAAAATGATCATGTCTCTTGACTGTCTTGATTGGCTAATCCTTATTTGATAATCATTTAGTGTTATTGGGATTAGTAAATGATCTAGCTTTTGTTATCATATTTCCTTCAATGCTGATCAGTTATAACATTATAGGTCATTTCATGATCGGAGCGCCTACTCGTTGGTTGGATCATTGATAGTTGTTCGGGTAGTTGTTCAAGTGAGTTTCTCACTATACTATACACTGAAGTATGTGTCCTTGTATGCTAGGATATGGTTAGATTGTAATATGTTGTTAGACAGGTAGACTTGTAGACTGTTACCTGTGATGTTTAGTTAGCTGTTTATTTGTATTATGTATTCGTTGACATATTTTGTATTGGGCTGAGGCATTCC
Organism: Lactuca virosa; assembly: GCF_052849685.1. Classification (NCBI taxonomy): domain Eukaryota; kingdom Viridiplantae; phylum Streptophyta; class Magnoliopsida; order Asterales; family Asteraceae; genus Lactuca; species Lactuca virosa. The sequence goes on from NC_136430.1 coordinate 135,104,008, forward strand.
AACTTTGTGTAGAATGGCCAAGATGCGTACGGAACAACTTAATGCTAAGTGCCAAAGGGGTGAGTTGACGACAAAATCTACATTAAGTGGTGTGAGTCTAGACACTCACAAAAAGGGCAAGTTTATTGTATTGGCGGATTGGTTTTAGTGCCAAGGGTCTTGCTTGTATGTCTGTATGTGTATTGTTGTATGTGACATTTTGAAGAATTCATTAAATTTTGGCTTACATTTGGTAAGTAACTGTTTTGCAATTATTTTGTTATATCGGGAGGAATGGCAAGGCTTGACTGTACACACACTTCGACATCATTATTTGAGATTTCCACATGTTTTATTTTATATTCTGATTTGAATAGTTGACTTTTTGATTATCAAACAATTATTTTTCCTTATGAATGAATGAATGAATGTTTGAATGAAATATTATCCTTTAAAAATGATAACTTTTGTCAAACATCGGAACGTTACAGTTTAACCATCTTATTTTAAGGTCAATAAAAAGCCACTCTAATTGTTTTTAGGTGATGCATTGAAAAAAAATTATGTGAAGATTATATTCCCATTGAAATTGATTTTACTAAAAAAAATCAAACTATAATAGTTAAATCTTAAAAACAATTTTTTTAACGGTTAAATTAAAAGTATAATGCTTTTTACAGAATTAAAAGTTTTATGCCATGGTTTTTATATGTAAAAAGAGTTAAAGTCTTAGTGTTTAAGTCACGCAAAAGAAAAAAAAAATGGTCAAAACAAAAAAATCCGAAACTTTCATAACTTTTATAACTTTCATGAAATTGGTATTTTATGTATATTCATCCAATAAGGTTTATGAATAGTCAAACAAAACTCTCCTCGATTGAAAATAGGTATCATTGTTTTTTTTTTTCTCATGCACGGATCAAATAGTGAAATAGGGAAAATTATACCAATAAAGTAAATAAACCATGTCCAGTCAAATTTTATTATTACAACTTAATTCATCTCCAAAATAACTCTTAAACTATGTAAGTGTAAAGTAAAATGATCCAATTTGTAAATAAATATCCAATAGTTAAAGATCAAGTATAATTTTAAATAACCAAAAGGAATTATAATATATAAATTTTCATGTAGAGATTATATGTTTCATAAATACAACTTACACAGTTTCCCGTTTGCTTTGGAGAAAAAATGTAAGGATATTGTGGGACTTTGGGTTCAGGGTAGTCAACGGCACGTACCCGTCACGCCACTCCGTTTCTGCTAAACGAGTCCCCATAACTCCTTGTGATACCCTTTACACAGTTACACTTACACTTACACGCACCCCCAAACAATGCTTCAAACTACGTACCAATCCAAAAATAAACCTTTCTTGGTTCTTGTGTTTCTTTGAACTTCGTTATCCTCCTATTTCGAGATCTTGTTTCCCGTTTTTTAATTTATTATTTCATTATTTTATTAATTTTTTTTTGCAAAATAATCCTTCCTTTGGATGACAAATCAATGATATCCTATGAAATAACCAAATTTAAACATGTATATAATCTTTCTTATTAAATATATTTAGTTCAACGAAATCAAAAGTTGAAAAATATGTCTCACGAATTAAGAGGCAGAGAGTTTAAGATGATATTTTCTGAGACAAAATATTTGCAGTTTGTGAATCATATCTGCCGATATATATATTAGAAGAGGTGGACCAAACGTCTGCAATGTGAAAGAAGAAGACTGTTTATTTTTTAACGTCTGCATGCTGTTAAAATAGAAAAATTGTCAGAAAAATCTCAATATTTTCGGAAAAGTTTCACTTTAGTCCCTAAAAAAAATTTGAACATAAAAGTCTCGATAATTTCATTTTGCCTCAAATTAACAATTTTTTTTTTCTTTTAACACTAAATGACATATTATCGTGCAAAATCAAATAATCTGGATTTTTCAGTTAAAAAAAAAATTGGGACTAAAGTGAAACTTTTCCGAAAATATTGAGACTTTTTTGAGAATTTCCTGCTAAAATAAACTAAAATGTAAACAAAATGATTTTTTTAACTTAAAGAGTTTTTTAAATAATTTTATGACTTTATTATAGATAATTAATTGGATCAAATTTTATGTATTATTGTATAAAAAGTGAAAATAAAATAGTACGAATTAATGTGTATATTTGACAAAAAAACGACAAGTTTTGATCGCAAAGTTATACATAAATATTGTAATTAGGGATTAAATAATTTAACACATAAAATAAATGGAAATAAACTTCGATTTGAAAATGAAAATTTTGAAAATTTTCATGTTACATTTTCGATGAAGTCAATTAAATACTGGCCATAAATATTTTTTTCAAGAAATGGATGATATTGTATTAAATAATGTTTTATAAAATTTGGTAAAGAAAAATATAACATAATATTATGATTTATTTTTTATATTTATATAAACAACTCCAATGACTATTATTGTAATTAGATCTTTATTTATAAATTTGTCACGAAGGTCATATTTGTGTCGTCAAACATTTTTTTCTTAAGTATTGTATTTTTTTTTTCAAATTGTTTATCATAGATTAAGCTTCAATAAATCTAAGTTTTTTTAAAAAAAAAAACATATATATATATATATATATATATATATATATATATATATATATATATATATGTGTGTGTTTGTGTGTGTGTGTGTGTGTGTTTTGTAGGCTAAAAGATGTCTAAAAAGGTTACAAGAATCTAGTCCACATCTAAAAAGAGGACACACAGACCTTTTAAGGTCTGCAGTCTTCAGAAAAACAAACAGTCTGTGAAGACTAATGTCTATGCATGGTCTACGTGGCGCAGACATAAGAGGTCTTGAAGATCTGCAGACGAAAACAAACAACACCAAAGTGTTGCTGAAGAAGTTTATGTAGTCTACTAGTAGATTAAGGATAAATTACACAAATGTCAATATGTTTTCACAAAAGATTAATTTTGACACTGTTTTATATTTTGTTAAAATTTAGTCACCAAGTTTTGTAATTTTTGCAATACTGACCACTTAACCGATCAACTTAATTACACGTTAAAGTGAAATGTTAACGTGACAATTTTGGTTACGTGACATGTTGACATGACAATATTTCGCTATGTAGCATTGACGTGGTCTAATTACGTATCAAAATTAAAAGAAGAAATAGCACACAAAAGAAACTAAGGTTTCATTTTTTTTTTTCCATTTTGACACTAAGTTAACTTTTTTTTTACACTCCATCTTTTGTTATAATTCCAACATTATTTTTTCTTATTTTGTTTAATGTTGTCAAATTTCCATTTGAAACCGTATAATTTATTTATTTATTTTTCACATTTGAAACTATATAAATACTCATTCCGTCCCATATTTATAGTCCACTTTTGATTTTTGAAGTCATTATTCTTAAACTTTGACCTTAAATATTTTTATTTGTATTATTTATTACTTGATGAAACTTATAACAATGAAAAGACATTTAAAACACAATCCATTCATATATTTTGCATCAAGTATTATATATGAAAAAAAAAACATTTAAGGTCATAGTTGAAGAATAATGACTTTAAAAGTAAAAAAATTGACAATAAATATAGAACGGAGGTAGTATTATTTTTACATTTAAAAACCATATTTTTTTTTGTAAAACTGCAAATTTTAAAATTTTAAAAAGTAATGTGTAACATTCGAGAATTTGGTATGTTTCCTTTAACCCCCTTAATGCCAAATTCATCTCATTATAGTCCCCAACTAGTACGCGGGGCGTACTCTATGAGTACGCTTAGCGTACTAACCCGCTTCCGGATCGCGCATGCACCTACATACGCTGGACGTACATGGGAATACACACGACGTATGCAAGGCAGGGACAAACCCTAAATTTTGGGGTTTGTGCCAACAACTTATAACACCTTTGGACATTTTATTGATCAGCCTCCATCCCTCTATGCCCTAATATCGAAACCGTAAGTATCATTTGTGAGGTTTTATATTGAAAGTGAGTTTTGGTGGTCTTTTTGGTGAAGTAGAAGAAGAAGAACACTTGGAGGTTGCTTGGGAGTAGCTTGAGCTTGTAGATACAGAGTCATCTTCATCTTAGCAAGTCATTTGAGGTAAAAAGCTCCCATCTTGATGATTCTTTATGCTAGATCCAACTTAGGGTGTTCTTTTTGGATTAGTGTCTAACCCTGTAACTATATTTGGTAAGTACTTGACCCGGTTGTGCATGGTCCTTTTGGGTTGCCTTCACCATAGCAACTTGACAGGTTGATTTATATAGAGAGAAGAGTATTATTATATTAATATGTTATAAGAATAGTATATTAAAGGAATAATAATACTATTTAATTAATATTAGTCATAAATTAATTAGGAATTAATTTGGTGACTAAAAGAGGTTAATTGAATAAAGGGGCTTAAACTGTCAAATGTGTGATAGTTGTGTTTTTGGGCTATGAACCCTTATGGATATTAGGGTGGCCGAATTTTAGGGTTAGGATATCTTAAATTCGTCCAAGTCTCATATCTAGAAGGTCCTTGGATTGCTTAGGGCCTAAGTTATTCAATTAGGGTTAATGATGTAACCCTAGTAGCTTATAGTATAAATAGACCCTATGGGTGAGGGAAATCGGACACTCTTGTTAGATTGAAACCCTAGAGCCGTTTTCTCATCTCTCCTCTCTCTCCAAATCATCTTCTTGCTAGTTGGTGTTTGTAAGCCATTAGAGGAGTGACAATTGTGACTCTAAGCTCCAAGAACAAGAAGATTCAAGCAAGCAACTTAAGGTATTCTTCTAGATCTGATTTCATATGTTATGATTCAATTGTTTACACTAGATCTAGAATTATAAGCCTTGGAAACATTGCATGTTCAATTAGAGAAACCTAGATCCAAGCATTAGGGTTTGCATGTGCACATAGGAAAGTTCTTATGGCTCAAACCCATCAGTGGTATCAGAGCTTAGATTGATTTCTATTGAATTGATGCTTTAATTGATTGTTTGTACATGAAAAAATCGTTTTTTTGTGCCCCTAACTGATGAACTCGGCGAGTCCCATTGTGGACTCGGCGAGTAGCACCAACTCGGCGAGTTCAAGCGTCAGTTAGAGTTGATTTCGGGATTTCTTGTTGTTTTGCTTGAGGATACTTGCCTTAATTGTTTTGGGTCATTAAAATCTGAATTTTATCATATATTTGAGTATGTCTTTGACCAAACAAAAGATAATTACCATTTGATTGAATAATAATTTCCTTATATGATAATAATTGATTATTTGAATTAAATTGGTAAATTGTCTTGCAAGTAATATTGACTAGGTCAAATTTAGATAATCATTAAATTAATTAGTTGATTTATATTATTTGCTATTTGATCCTTTATGTTTTGAAAAGTTCAAAATTTTTCCTCAAGTTTTGAAATTTAAGTTTTGTGATTAAAAGTTTAATTTGAACTAATTAAATTTCAAAACCTTAGAATTTTACAAGTTTTAAAATTCAACCATATACTTATAATATTATAAGATTAATATATATATATATATATATATATATATATATATATATATATATATATATATATATATATATATATGTATAACATAAATGCTAATCTTACCGTTAGTAGGCCTCATTCACGAAGCCGGTCTATAAGGGGGGTATAAGGTTATGGCCTATAAAATGGCCGTTTAATGGGTGTCCATTCTCACCCACCGCTTCCTTGATTGGTGGAGGGTCATTAGCCGAACGGGTAGGATCGGGCAAACCTTTCCTCATTAAAAGTATAATGAATCTATATTAAGTAACTAAATGTTTTTACAAAATTCCCAATCTTAGTTACTTTAGGCAAAAGTGAATTGATGCAATTCCATGAAATTACACTTTGTACCCTTGCTAAGACGTTAATGGAGCGCGTGTGGTTAACCGGCACATTAATTGGGTTCTAAGCAAAGGTGGCAAAGGGTGACTCATTGTTTGTTATAGTTCAATGGAGCGTGTGTGGTTAACCAGCACGTTGAATAGGTAACTGTAACAATGAGGGCACCATATATATTTGCATGGTTATTCACACCCACTTTGTGATCCTCGGCATCCCAGTCACAAACGAGAGGAGCATATCGAGATTTAAACATGCCATTGAAAAGTTCAATGTATCTCAAAAGATCTAGGAGTTTTCAATACATTTAAAACCTAATTTCTTTTTCGTTTTTCATGGTGGAGAATTAGTGAATCGACATTCACTTGCCTTCAAATTATTTACTTATTAGATTACGGCATCCCTCTTCTAATTTGTGAATAATGTTGTTGGTTCCTAGCCCTAATTTTTCATTTGGGTGATTAATTTGGGAAATTCATTTCTAATCAAACTTTGTTCTTTTTCCATTTCAGATGTCGAACGCAAACAACAACGCTTCTGGGTCAAACTCCTCTGGTTCATTCTCACTCATGAACTTGTGTGGGAAAGTGATATTCGATGGGACCAATTTCAGTAATTGGATCCGCAACATTCGCATGGTCACTCACTACGAGGACATAGAGTATGTCCTCGACGAGAAGCTTAAGGAGATTGACATCGAAACTGCTACTGCCAATGAGATCGCGGCCTACGAGGCCCACGAGCGTGATGCCACGAAAGTCCATTGCATCATGCTCGCGACTATGACTGCTGAACTTCAAAAGTCCTATGAGGACAAGTACCCCTACGAGATGCATCAGGATCTGCTGGAACGCTACCACCAGAGCGCCAGGCAAGAAAGGTATGAGATCATCACTTCGATGATCACTACCAAAATGGGAAATGGAGAGTCTCTTACTGCCCATCTGCAAAAGATGCAGAGATATGTTGATTGCCTGCTGAAGTTGAATGTGAACTTTGATGAAGAGCTAGCGATTGACATCATCCTTCACTCATTGCCTTCCTGCTATAGCCAGTTCCGCATGACCTACCATATGAATAAGGAAGAAGTCTCCTTGAGCAAGCTTCAGGGCTTGTTGAGGACTGCTGAGAGCAACCTCAAGGATAAATCTGTAGCATCACCTCCCACTCCAGCTGCTGCCCCTGTTTTGGCAATAGGGCAAGGGAAGGGTAAGAAGAGGAAGGCCTCCTCAAGGGGCCACCACAAGTGAAAGTCTCAAGATGGCACCTCTTCTAGTGGAACCAAAGTTGGTTCTGCTAAACCCAACTCAAACCCTAAGGAGGCAGAGTGCCACTACTGCCACAAGATAGGACATTGGAAGAGAAGCTGCCCAGAATATCTGCAGACCATCAAGGATGGAAAGATCAAGCCATCTTTCGCAGGTATTTACATGATTAAATCTAATACTTTATCACATGCTACTTCTTGGGTTCTTGATACAGGATGTGGTTTTCACATATGTTCTGATTTGTAGGGACTAAAAAGAAATAGGGATGTGGAGCGTGGAAGGATGAATTTGATCATGGGAAACAGAAGATCGTCGCCTGTGACCAAGATTGGAGTTTATTCCTTAGTGCTTAGTAATGGTTTAGATTTAAATTTGAATAATTGTTGTTATTCGCCAAATATGGATAGAAACATCATTTCATTTCATGGTTTATATAAACAAGGCTTTAGATATTCATTTGATAATGAAAAGGGTTCTATTTATGCTTATTTTAATAATGTTTTATATTTTGAAGCATTGCCTTGTAATGGAGTATATGAAACTGTGATGGTTGTAGACAACTTAGGAAATGATGTGTTATGTATGGATTCTTCCAATAGTATGGATAGAGCATGCTTGTGGCATTGTCGTCTTGGACATGTCAACAAGAAACGCATAGCCCAACTCCAAAAGATGGAGTGTTGGAGTCATTCGACCTTAGGGACGATGACGTGTGCGAGTCTTGTTTACTTGGAAAGATGACCAAGTCACCCTTCACTTGCACTTGAGCGAGGGATGAGGGTTTATTGGATCTCATACATACAGATGTATGTGGACCCTTTAGATCCACCACAAGGGACGCGAATCGCTTCTATGTGACTTTCACAGATGATTATAAAAGATATGGGTATATCTACTTGATAAAGCACAAGTCAGAAACCTTTGAAAAGTTCAAAGAGTTTAAACAAGAAGTGGAGAATCAATTGGGTAGGAAAATCAAGATGCTTCGATCTGATCGAGGTGGAGAGTACCTAAGTCTTGAATTCCACGACTACCTCAAGGAATGTGGAATAGTTTCACAATTGACGCCACCTAGGACACCACAACTGAATGGTGTAGCTGAGAGACGTAATCGAACCTTGCTAGACATGGTTCATTCCATGATGAGTCGTGCTTCACTACCTATCTCCTTCTGGGGGTATGCCTTAGAGACTGTCGCCCATATCCTTAACTTAGTACTTACGAAGAAGGTTGCAAAAACACCTCACGAGGTGTGGAGAGGGAAATCTCCCTTGTTAGAACATATCAAGGTTTGGGGTTGCGAGGATTTCGTAAGACGAGATACTCACGACAAGCTCGAACCTCGTAGTGAGCGATGTATTTTCATCGGCTACCCACATAAATCCTTTGGATATCTCTTCTACAGACCGAGTGACAATGTAGTCTTCGTTGCGAGGAAAAGGGTTTTCCTAGAGCGAGAACTCATAAGCCAAGGAGACAGTGGGAGGCAGATCGATCTTGAAGAGCTTCAAGAGTCGAGCGATGAAGGAACCTCTAACACTGGCGCTCAACCTGAGGAGGAAACTCCGGTTGAACCGATTGACGAGTCCTTACCTCTTAGATGTTCCGAAAGAGTTAGTGTTCCACCCCAGTTTTATGGTTTTCATATTACTATGGAAGGGGATACGTTCATTAGTGATAGTACACTAGTGAATATGGACGAGCCTAACAGCTATAAGGAAGCCATGGCAGGCCCAGAGTCTGCAAAGTGGAAAGAGGCTATGGATAGCGAGATCCAATCCATGTATGACAACCAAGTTTGGAATTTGGTTGACAATGTACCAAGTCGTAAGACGGTCGGGTGCAAGTGGATCTTCAAGAAGAAGACTGACGTGGATGGAAACGTGCACACTTATAAGGCGCGGTTGGTTGCGAAGGGTTTCACTCAAACTCCTGGAGTTGACTACGACGAAACCTTCTCACCAGTTGCGAAGATAAAGTCTATCAGGGTGATGCTAGCCATTGCTGCATTTCATGACTATGAAATATGGCAGATGGATGTCAAAACCGCTTTCCTTAATGGGAAGTTGGCTGAGGATGTTTACATGGCTCAGCCAGAGGGTTTTGTCAATGCGAAGCATCCTAATAGAGTGTGTAAGCTTGAGAAGTCTATTTATGGACTTAAGCAAGCATCTCGCAGATGGAATCTTTGTTTCGACGAGAAGGTCAAAAAGTTTGGTTTTCTGCGAAGCGAAGATGAGTCTTGTGTATATGTCAAAGCCAGTGGGAGTGTAGTAAGCTTCCTCGTATTGTATGTCGATGACATACTACTCATAGGAAACGACATCCCGACATTGCAGGAGTTTAAGTCCTGGCTCGGGAAGTGCTTCGCTATGAAGGACCTCGGAGAGGCTTCCTATATTCTAGGAATAAGGATAGTGAGAGACAAAAGTAAGAGACTAATAGGACTTAGTCAGAATCCTTACTTGGACAAGGTACTAAAACGTTTTAGTATGGAGAATTCGAAGAAAGGGGAGTTACCAATCCAAAGTAATGCCAAGTTGAGTAAGACTCAGAGTCCGAGTACTGAAGTCGAGATAGCAGAAATGAGCCGAGTACCTTACGCTTCCACAGTTGGCTCAATCATGTATGCTATGACTTGTACTCGCCCTGATGTGGCCTTCGCTTTGAGCATGGTCAGCAAATATCAAGGGAACCCTAGCAGAGTGCATTGGATAGCAGTCAAGAACATTCTTAAGTACCTTCGGAGGACCAAGGAATGGTTTCTAGTCCTCGGTGGGAGTGATGACTTAAAGGTGCGAGGGTACAACGACGCCAGTTTTCAGACAGACAGGGACAACTACCGTTCGCAGTCGGGCTGGGTCTTTACCCTCAATGGAGGAGCAGTAACTTGGAAGAGTTCCAAGCAGGAAACTGTAGCTGATTCAACGTGCGAATCAGAGTACATTGCAGCAAGTGAAGCGTCAAAGGAGGCAATATGTTTGAAAAACTTCATTGGAGACCTTGGAGTTGTGCCAACCATAAAGGAGCCCATGGAGATTTTCTGTGATAATGAAGGAGCGGTTGCCTTGACCAAGGAACCAAGAGATCACGGTAGATCTCGACATATCGACAGAAAATATCACTTTATTCGACATCGGGTGGAAGAAGGACTCCTCGTAGTGAAGAGGGTATCGTCAGAAGATAACCCAGCAGATCCGGTTACGAAGGGACTGAGCAGGGTTAAGCATTTGCAGCACGCTAGGAGCATTGGGCTGAAGGACGATATTAGTTTAGATTAGATAGTTTGGAAACGTGTAATAGATAAGTTGTTATTAACATTTGATGATTAAATAAAGGAGTATTATTTATTAGTAATGTTACTGTCTTATGTTAATCTTTTACCTATTGTTTCATTTTGCATGTTTTGACTTCCTGAATAATTAAGTTATTTGATAATAATCGAATTATTTGAACGGTCCACAGTCGTTCATATGTTGGAAGTAGATATGAATGAAGACTGTCATGAATTGGTGTGTAGATTGTCTAAAGTGTATTAGACATAGCAAAGGTTTGCTACAACGTTCATGAGTGCTTATGAACTTGATTTGAGCATTGGAATAAACCCACACTTGCTGGAATCACTTCATGGAATTTATCACGAGTGATTGCAAGATGGTAATATCATATGGTCTTAAAACCTAGATATATGGTTTATTGTTTGTTAATTGGTTATGCATTGATAATGCGCAAACGCATCAGTAACTTGATGTTATAAAACGCATTGTTGTGTATGATTTGATTAGTGGATAGTAGATGCATATAAGTCGAAGTTTATCTGTTCTTTTATCCTAAGAGGGTAAAAGCGATATCAGGGCCCCTCGATGATTTGATTTGACTTATGTGCCGGGCCCGGTCAGGACTGAATTGATGTGTTCAATTAAGTTCTATGTCAAATGAATTTGAGATCGAGAAACCAATTGCAGGACAATAAGTATGACCATGTTCCATGTAATTGTCCGCACGATATCTAGAACAGAGGATTATACGATCCCTTATCTGAAGGACAAGATACTGATAAGATCAGAGTTTGACAACGTCTTTGAGAGCTATGATTGCTAATCGGATTGTGTTTGCGTTTATAGTTACTAGACTTATCCAAGTGGGAGACTGTTGGATTAGTGTCTAAGCCTATAACTATATTTGGTTAGTACTTAACCCGGTTGTGCATGGTCCTTTTGGGTTGCCTTCACCATAGCAACTTGACAGGTTGATTTATATAGAGAGAAGAGTATTATTATATTAATATGTTATAAGAATAATATATTAAAGGAATAATAATATTATTTAATTAATATTAGTCATAAATTAATTAGGAATTAATTTGGTGACTAAAAGAGGTTAATTGAATAAAGGGGCTTAAACTGTCAAATGTGTGATAGTTGTGTTTTTGGGCTATGAACCCTTATGGATATTAGGGTGGCCGAATTTTAGGGTTAGGATATCTTAAATTCGTCCAAGCCTCATATCTAGAAGGTCCTTGGATTGCTTAGGGCCTAAGTTATTCAATTAGGGTTAATGATGTAACCCTAGTAGCTCATAGTATAAATAGACCCTATGGGTGAGGGAAATCGGACACTCTTGTTAGATTGAAATCCTAGAGCCGATTTTCTCATCTCTCCTCTCTCTCCAAATCATCCTCTTGCTAGTTGGTGTTTGTAAGCCATTAGAGGAGTGACAATTGTGACTCTAAGCTCCAAGAACAAGAAGATTCAAGCAAGCAACTTAAGGTATTCTTCTAGATCTGATTTCATATGTTATGATTCAATTGTTTACACTAGATCTAGAATTATAAGCCTTGAAAACATTGCATGTTCAATTAGAGAAACCTAGATCCAGGCATTAGGGTTTGCATTTGCACATAGGAAAGTTATTATGGCTCAAACCCATCAGTTCTTTATGCATTTTTGGGTATTTTGAGCTAAATTTGAGTTTATGGTCTACACCAGAAGCCATGGGGGTTAGATCCTAGCACAAATGAGGTCCCTTGTTCGTAAAAATGCAAATTTATGAGTTATTTTGGTCCATGTAAGATTTAGGTTCTTTGTTATGGTTCTTTTTGAGTTTTGGGCCTTATTAAGTCATGCATGGGTGTAAAGTCGCCAACTTTACGTGTTAAGTCACCTTCTAGAATCAGATCTGAGAGTTTGGCATGTTGGCGTAAGCGAATAAGTGTTTAATGAGTTGGGTTGGCTGTCTGCGGAGTACGCGGGGCGTACCCAGCTCGTACGTTGAACGTACATGCCCTGGATAGAATACACCAAGTGTAAGTCTAAGTACACCCAACGTACGCAACTGTTTGACTTTTGGGCTGACTTCCTCGGGTTTAGGCCATATTTTGAGCTTTTAAGGTTTTCACCTTATTGGGCCATTAGACTTCTGACTTTGGGCCATGGATAGACTACAAACTTTCTTGGGATTAGGTCCATGATGATTTTTGGGCCCAATTTAGAAGTTGGGCGTTATTGGGCCTTGGAATGCCATTTAGGAATTTGGACCTTTTGAGCAAATGGGTTGGGCCTTGGCTATGGGCCAAGTAAGAAAAAGGGTAAAATGTTCTTTTACCCTGGATATTGGACAAGTAACTTAGATTCTTGATTATAGGTCGAGATCCAATCATTAATTGGATATTTATTTGATGATGTTACCGCGAGGATTTTCCGGACCAGCAGACTGAGATTTTATTTGAGAGATTCTGCAGCTTAAGGTGGGTTTCCTCACTGGATTTAGCGGGTCTAAAGCACCAATGCCCGTCCATGGTTTGTTATGTTTAGGATGTTAGTTGTCTGCGTGACTCTTGCATGTGTTATGTGTTTATATGTTTACCGGGTGGGGCTCGATGATTATAATTTATGCTATTTATCTTTGTGATTTTTATGCATGTGTTTATATGTTGTATGTATATTGGGCGGGGCCTGATGATTGGCAGATCTGTTCCGAGCGAGGCCCGATGTTGGGTGGGGTCCGATGACAGGTGTGGCCCATTATATGTTGATATGTATGGTATGTGGTATTTTGGGGAACTCACTAAGCTTTGTTCTTACGCTTTTTAGTTTATGTTTCAGGTACTTTTGGTTCGAAGGGGAAGAGCCCGAGATGATTGCAGTGCACACACCACATCGTTCTGCCTCTTATATTACTCTGAACTATAATATTTTGTTAAAAGAAATATGAACTACTTAATGTTGTGATTACTTTGATGTACTTTTGGTATATATATATATATATATATTTGTTCTTCAGTTAAAGTTACTCCGTAAAATTCGTGTCTAAAAGAACTTCAAATAAAGCAAGGTATTATGCCGTGCTGGTTCTCCAGACACAATTTCGCCCCTAAATAACCGAAATAACTAATGTTCGTAGTATATATCCATTATTTTTGGTTCATGCAGATATATTTCTCCTTCACTTAATGCTAATCTGAAAAAATAGTCTTAAAGAACATCAAACAAAACAAGTTTTTTTTTTTGAAGTTTAGATCTTGCATGAAATCCAAATTAATTTTTTTTAGATTATCCCAAATATGGTTATGTGTTACTCCATGTAATATGGTCGAAATTACAAATTCCGAAAAAATTTATCACACACGATCCTTTAAATTTTATAGTTATAATCGATATTCACCAACCCCTTTTTCTAACATAAAATACGAATAAAATAAAATAGGTAATTGATTTTTTTCATTAGATACAACTGTGAGGTTATAGGTTATAGATAAAAATAATAACAAATAATAATAATAATAATAAGGCAAAGTCACACTAAATAAATACTAGATTTGTTGTAATTAATTGCCAAGGGATCCATTATAAAATATGTTGCAAAAAATGGATTATGAAAATTGAAAAAAAGAACTCAAGTGTTTTTTGTGTCACTTTTTTTAAAAAAAAATATTTAGACATGTTATCATGTCATGTAAGCGCCACATAACCAAATAGTATCATAACAACATGTCACATCATTGTAGATGGATACATTAACATGTTACATCAATAAATAATTGAGTTTACCGGTAAGTGGTCAACATTTGAAACACTCGTATTTTTAAAACACTAAAGTTACTGTAGTTGTACAGTTACTATGAAAATCAAACATAGTAAAATTTATGGTTTAACAAACTCCTCTTTAAATATTAGACTTAAAACATTTTGGTGTTACAAAATCAATCCACAACAACACTAAAAGAGAAAAGATTATACCAACTCTTCTAGATCCAACATAGTCATTCTCCCATAGCGCACTGTAATGTTTATCTCGTGAACCTGAACACATAGCACAAACTACATAAGTTCGAAGACTCGTGACTTATATGAGTTTCAACTCAGCAAAATACTCCAAATATGATTTCGAAATAAATTTTAAATATAATAACGTTATAAAATCTAAGCAAGTCATAAACGCCAAAATCCACAGGAAATCGACCTACCAAGGACTCTACACCTTGAGTCCCAAAAATCCAATATCATATAACTACACCGTTAGTAACTATTACTGCATGTCCAACTTCGAGATAACAGATTACCTCGATAGCTCCGTCGGGGGATTATACCCATGATTACTACTTTCCTTCAATAGCGCCAATGATGTTCACTACTATTTTCCAATAATGTCAACACCATTTTACGGACCTAATTCTCAAAAACTATGCATGAATTCATACTATAAACACCAAAAGCTCATCATTAGTAAAAAAATTCAATCAAATGACTAAAGAATCTCATGTATCAAATAAATATCAACACCCAAAAAAATGATGTCTTACAACATCTGTAACACCCACTAAGAAATCGACTCACAAATAAATCAACCGACTTTATTGAAATGTATAATATTCAATAATAAATATTTAAGACATTTTAACCATCAAATTTCCTTTTTATAAATTAGAAAACTTGGGAACTCATAGACTTCCCCTTTCAAAACATTTTCATCAAAAATACTTGCATAATAACTACCACCATGTAAAACAACTCACATTTAAATATCACCACACACAAAATATTTCATTTTGTTATGTACCCATAAAAATCCACATATACTCACTCGGTCAGTTAGTGAAAAGTAAATATGGCTCCATTCTTAAATTTTGTGATGTCTCTCCACTTGTCACTTTGTCAACAACTATGTACACAATATACCATGTTCCTTAGAACTTGTCTCAACTAACTAGGATCTTATTTAATATATCCACCATATTTGTCATCCACCTGACCACTAACCAACATATGCAACTATTTGTTACCAAACTAGTCAAGCTCCCAAATACAATATTAAACGACTTAACCCCGTAAGTCGTTAGCTCAATCTTACACATCTAGTAATTCCTATAAACTACGCCTTATAACCATCACCATCCAAAGTAAGTATTTCACCGTAAAAATCCTCAACTAATCAAACTATCGAGTTCGTGAAAGCACCATATTATGAATTCATGTAACATCCTTGGGGTTTAACAACCCTACAATACACTACATAAATACAATTACGTCATAACGAATACATTGACCCGCTCAAGAGCTCCTACCAATGTAGTATCATCAATATTAACCTCTCTCTCTCTATACGCTCCAATTATGTCATACTATTTTGTGGTTATCATTTCCAAAAGACTCCACCGGATGATTATTACACCCTTATATATTTTTCTGGCTTGCCATCATTTGCAGAGCATTTCTCCTATATTCGTATCGCAGATAAGGGTGTTCCCTGGAACGTGCCACGTGTCCAATCTCATACACGCGTCAAAGAATCTTCCACCTATCATTTTCGTATCGCTTCCTTCTCTAGTCATGCCGTATTACTACCTTGTCACCATTGTTAAGACTCACAATGTATCACTCGTTCTTGCCACATGTTTCATCCGTCTAATACACATGTCCAACGGCTAGACAACTTAATTGTGTCATTCCCTAAAACATTTTTGTCACGACATAATTGACTTTCGTTGACTCCCTTTTACCTTGATGTATTCTTTCACCATTTTTTTTATAAGAATGATTTTCCATTTACACTATTCATGGTTAAATATAATGACCTAACTATACTTGACACTTATCCTGAACATAATCATGTCCATACCATACACCCTTCAAGGGAGTTGCTTTTTCCATCTGTATAGCATGTATAATCACATGCATTTCTTATCTTTCACTCTGTTTCCATGTTCAAATCTCACAATTCACTATTATAATTCTAATATGAATGCTCTTGAACACATTCGTCAACATTCATTTTTTGGTTATTAAATACCATTTTGCAATTGAAGAGAAAATGGATTGCTAAAGCAATTGCTAAGACCTTAAAGAAGAGTCTCAAAGATAGCCTAATTGCATAGACTCTTGAGTTCTACTACTGTATCAACCCTTCAATACCATCGAGAAAAATGTTATAAGAAAAAGTTAACTCTTAATCGTTCTCAACTAATAGTATTTTACCTACTATTATCTGAATCTTTCATCACCGTTTTTAACTAATAATATTTCACCAACTACAATTGTAACGTCCTGAATTCCAAAATAAAATTTTCATTTTTAAAATAGAATACACACCCATTTTTTATAAAGTTACATTCAAGTCAAACCATTTGTTCATAAACCATAATTCAAAATCAGAGTTATGCAACATCTTGAATCATAAAACCGTTAATGTATGTATGTACAGTCCCTCTTTCACAATCTGATAAGTACCTGAAAAATATTTGAATCCAAAAATGTAAGCCAAAGCTTAGTGAGTTCCTCAAATACCTCACACAACAATACACATACAATGCATGCACATATGAGCCTATAGTATGACTGGACCGCCTCACAAGGCCTACAGTACACCTGGACCGCTCTCTAAAGCCTACGATCTAACTTGACCACCTCTTAAGGCCGATAATATAGCTGGACCGCTCCCTTGGGCCTACGGTCTGACTGGACAGACTCGCATGGCCTACAGTACACTTTGACCACCCGGGTATCTTGGCCTATAGCACAAAGCATGACCGCCTCAACCCAAACACAATATGTCTACATATACAAACAAATAAACAATTACCAGCGAACATATGTAATCATATAGATATACCAATCTAACAGATCACTACAACATACCAACATCCTACACATAAGGATACATACGACAATACAAAGTATAGTGAGAAAACTCATGTGGACTAAACAAAAGAAGCTCAACAACATCCTTAGCAACAAAACAGCTAACCCAAACCACCTAAAGCCGAACCAAGACTATTCCTTAGCTAAATACTCAATCCTACCCCAGCTTGACCAAAAGTCAAACTGGTCAAAAATTCAACATCTGCCACCATGTCATGGCCACCTACTGGCCACGTGATGGCAGCTCAACGACAAAATAGTCGTGACCCGACCAACCACCACGTTGTGGCAAGTATGCCACCATGCCGTGGCAACAACTCAATAAACCAATCACACTCTTATCTCTTCCAAAACGTCCATAAGCTTCATAAAAACTTTTGATTTATGGACATGCATGTCCAATGCATGTCTTAAACTTGGTTATGTCCTCGTGCATGTAACCAAAACTCAATCATTATTCAGATCTGGAACACTAAACCTCAAAGGGACCTCAAGGATCCTTAAAGTTACCAAATTTATGGAATTCATCCACTCAAACTCTCCCAAACATGGAGAAAAAGCATAAAATACTAGATCTAGAAACATAACACATAACGATTGGAACTTGAGGACATAAAATGGTCTAGGATATGAGCTACAAGGCAGTGAGGGAACTTGCTTGTTGGATCTTTTCTCAAGGGACGCCTTCTTCTCCTTCAATATCACCAAAACCACCAACAACTTCAATAACTCAACAATGGAGGCTAGGTTCGATCTAGGATAAGAGGGAGTGATGGAGGATGAGGGTGAGAAAAACCTAGCCATCATATCCCTTAAATAGGGGCACAAACTCTGAAAATTAGGGTTTTCCATAAAACAGATGCCACGTCGTGGCCATTACATTGCTATATTGTGGCATGCACCAAAACGCGTGTTTCTCAACGGGTGAGACCATGATGTGGTACCTTCCCCCAACACGTCGTGCCCAACCAAAACTTCATATATAAGTCTTCAAATGCCAAAAACACAAAGGAAATATACAACTGGAACTTGGTGTTATAATTCCCCCCCACTTAAACTGGATTTCGTCCTCGAAATTTGACTCGGTTAGAATTTTTAGAAACTTCACTAACATAATTCATATGCTCCCTCCAAATAGTTCATAACATTAATGTATTCGAACTGAAAACTCGAGAAACCATGCGGAACCCAACTGATGCCAAAGGACAACCCAAACACTTGGAAACATTCAATTGCAACAACTACCTCTCCCCCCAATGGTATGACCCCACTAATAGTGAAACTACTCAAACTGGGAAAAATATCGAAGTTGCGACTAAACCAATTCATACTTCACAAAACTAGGAGTCTATCAACCTAAACATAACTAATGGTCGACGATCATCCACTCGTCATACCATCTCAAGTTCCTGACCAGGAACACCACTATACCGTACACAACGAATACTATAACCAACCAGATCGTGAAGTCCATCCCATCCCAAAAGAATGAATCACACCTAAGAGACTGCAACCACACCCTTTTCTTCCTAACAATTTATCAAAAACTTATTGCTCTTCGAGCGTAACAACGGTCAATCCAAAATCTTGCAGGGGATCCAATATCCCATAACAGATTAAGTGCACAATCATCTGACGATTTATCTAAATACCTACAATGAAACCCATCATTGATTAATTAATCCTTGCGAAACCATTATCACACGGATACATAAGAAGAACTTAACAAGGAGTTGTTGATTTAGCTTTTCCCAAAATCAACATCCTACCCAAGCCCGACTTTTTCCCACCAGTTACTAAGCCATCAGTAGTATTTCCATACCACTCGAACACCCGACTATGTTGAATGATTAATGAACTAACACACCGACCTTGATGCCTAATTGTCGACTCAACTCACAAAGTGAAACCCACGATGGTTCACACCACGTCATGACACCATCTAACCATTGGAATGAGTAGCTCACGGTTCCTTACTGTTTTTTCCATCATTCTGATGGGTTTTATGCATAAGGACAATCCTATGTGCTCATACAAACCCTAATGCTTGGATCTAGGTTTCTCTATTGTACATGCAATGAATCCAAGACTTGCAAACCCTAATCTAGCATACATAATATCAAAATTAACATGTAACATCAGATCTAGATGTTTACCTCTTCAAATAGTAGCTTGAATCTTCTTCTCTTGAGCTTAGAATCACAATTGTAATTCCTCTAATGGATCACAAGCACCACACAAGCAAGAAGGCAATTATAAGAGAGGAGAGACAATGCTAAAATCGGCCCTAGGGTTTCTCTTGGGAATCAGTGGCCGAAAATTGCATGCTAGGGTCTCTATTTATACTATAGGCTGCTAGGGTTTCAGTCTAAACCCTAATGGATACTTAGCCACCAAGCAGCCCAAGGAACCTTCTGGAATAGGGCCCTTGGACGAAAATATGATGATCCCTCATCATAATTTCGTTCCCCCTTAGTCCATTAGGTTTCCCAGCCCAAAACTCAACTATCACACATTTGACAGTTTATGCCCCTTTATTTAATTAATCTCTTTTAGTCACCAAATTAATTCCTAATTAATTTATGACTAATGCTAATTAAATAAATATGATTTCTCCTTTAATATATTATTCTTATAATATATTAATAAACCATAATATCCTCTCTCTTTCCTTAAATTACCTTGTCAAGTTGCTTTGGTGAAGGCAACCCAAAAGGACCATGCATAACCGGGTCAAGTACATACCAAATATAGTTACGGGCTTAGACACTAATCCAACAGTCTCCCACTTGGATAAGTCTAGTAACTATATCTCACATACGACTTCAGGATCTGGTTAGCAATCATAGCTCTTATACGCTTCTGTCAACTCTGATCAAAAAATCTTGTCCTTCAGATAAGGGATCGTATAATCCTCTGTTCTAGATATCATGCCGACAATACTTATTGTCCAACATTTGTTTCTCGATCTCTGATTTGTTCGACATAGAATTCAGTTGAACACATCAACCTCATCCTGACCGGGCCCGGCACATAAGTCAAACCAAATCATCGAGTGGCCAAAATATCGCTTTTATACTCTTAGAATAAAAGGAACAGAAAACTTCGACTTATATGCTTTTATTATCTACTAGCTAAGTTATACACAATAATACGTTTTATAACATCAAGTTACTGATGTGTTTTCGTATTATCAATGCATAATCATCTAGCAAGCAATAACCATATCTCTAGGTTTAAAGATTATATGATATTATCATCTTGCGATCACTTGTGATAACTTTCATGAAGTGATACTAGCAAGTGCGGGTTTATTCCAATGCTCAAAACATATTTCATAAGCACTCATAAACTTTGTAGCAAACCTTTGCTATGTCTAAACCTTTTAGACAATCTACAAACAAATTTATGACAATCTTCTTTCATATCTACTTCCAACATATGAGCGATTGTGGATTGTTCGAACAATCTTATTATTCAGGAAGTCAAAACATGCAAAATTGGAAATAACAGATAAATAATCAACACAAGATATTAACTTTCTTATAAATAACACACCTCTATTTAATCATCAAAATGTTGAATACAAAATTATCCATTACAAATTTCCTATCTATCTAATCTAAACTAATATCGTCCTTTATCCCAACGCTCCTAGCATGTTTTAAATGCTTAACCCTACTCAGTCCCTTCGTAAGGGGATCTGCTGGGTTATCTTCTGACGATACCCTCTTCACAACGAGGAGTCCCTCTTCTACCCGATGTCTAATGAAATGGTATTTCCTGTCGATATGTCGAGATCTGCCATGATCCCTTGGTTCCTTGGTCAAGGCAACCGCTCCTTCATTATCACAGAAAATTTCCATGGGCTCCTTTATGGATGGCATAACTCCAAGGTCTCCTATGAAGTTCTTCAACCATATAGCCTCCTTTGACGCTTCGCTTGCCGCAATGTACTCTGATTCGCACGTTGAATCAGCTACGGTCTCTTGCTTGGAACTTTTCCAAGTCACTGCTCCTCCGTTCAGGGTAAAGACCCAGCCTGACTGCGATCGGTAATTATCCCGATCCTTCAGAAAACTAGCGTCACTGTACCCTCGCACCCTTAAGTAATCACTCCCACCGAGGACTAGAAACCATTCCTTGGTCCTTCGTAGGTACTTAAGAATATTCTTGACATCAATCCAATGCGCTCTACCAGGGTTCCCTTGATATCTGCTGACCATGCTCAAAGCGAAGGCCACATCAGGGCTAGTATAGGTCATAGCGTACATAATCGAGCCAACTACGGAAGCGTAAGGTACTCGGCTCATATCAGCTATCTATGCCTCTATACTCGGGCTCTGAGTCTTACTCAGTTTGGTATTGCATTGAATTGGTAACTCCCCTTTCTTGGAATTTTCCATACTAAAACGTTTTAGTACCTTTTCCAAGTACGTATCCTGACTGAGTCCTATCAGTCTCTTACTTCTGTCTGTCACTATCCTTATTCCCAGAATATACGAAGCCTCTCTGAGGTCCTTCATAGCGAAACACTTCCCAAGCCAGGACTTGACCTCCTGCAAGGTCGGGATGTCGTTTCCTATGAGCAGTATGTCATCGACATACAATACGAGGAAGCTCACTATACTCCCACTGGCCTTGACATGCACACATGACTCATCTTCGCTTCGCAGAAAGCCAAACTCTTTGACCTTCTTGTCAAAACAAAGATTCCATCTGCGAGATGCTTGCTTTAATCCATAAATGGATTTTTCAAGCTTGCACACCCTATTGGGATGCTTCGCATCGATAAAACCCTCTGGCTGATTCATGTAAACATCCTCAGCCAACTTCCCATTTAGGAAAGCGGTTTTTACGTCCATCTGCCAAATTTCATAATCATGAAACGCAGCTATTGCGAGCATTACCCTAATAGACTTTATCTTCGCAATTGGTGAGAAGGTCTCATTATAGTCAACTCCAGGAGTTTGAGTAAAGCCCTTCGCGACCAATCGTGCTTTATAAGTGTGCACTTTCCCATCCGTGTATGTCTTCTTCTTGAAGATCCACTTGCACCCGATGGTCTTACGACCTGGTACATTATCAACCAAATTCCAAACTTGGTTGTCATACATGGACTGAATCTCGCTGTCCATTACCTCTTTCCATTTAGCAGACTCTAGGCCTGCCATGGCTTCCTTATAGCTATTAGGTTCGTCTAGATTTACTAGTGTACTATCACTAATAAACGTATCCCCGTCAGTAGTAATATGGAAACCATAAAACTGGGGTGGAACACTAACTCTATTGGAACGTCTAAGAGGTAAGGACTGGTCAATTGGTTCAACAGGAGTTTCCACCTCAGGTTGAGCGCCAGTGTCAGAGGTTCCTTCATCTCCTGACTCTTGAATCTCTTCAAGGTCAATCTGACTCCCACTGTCTCCTTGACTTATGAGTTCTCTCTCTCTGAAAACTCCTCTCCTAGCAACAAAGACAACATTGTCACTTAGTCTATAGAAGAAATAGCCAAAAGACTTCTGTGGATAGCCGATGAAATAACACTTCTCACTACGAGGTTCTAGTTTGTCGTGAGTCTCTCGTCTTACGAAAGCTTCACAACCCCAAACCTTGACATGTGCTAACGAGGGAGCTTTCCCTGTCCACATCTCGTGAGGTGTCTTGTCAACCTTCTTGGTGGGAACTAACTTAAGGATATGGGCGGCAGTCTCTAAGGCATACCCCCAGAATGAGATTGGTAACGAAGCACGACTCATCATAGAACGAACCATGTCCAACAAGGTTCGATTACATCTCTCAGCCACACCATTCAATTGTGGCGTTCTAGGAGGCGTCAATTGCGAAACTATTCCGCATTCTTTTAGATAGTCGTTAAACTCAAGACTTAGGTACTCTCCTCCTCGATCAGATCGAAGCATCTTGATTTTCCTGCCCAGCTGATTCTCCATTTCATTCTTAAACTCTTTGAACTTTTCAAAGGTTTCTGACTTTTGCTTGATTAAGTAGATATATCCATATCTGCTATAATCATCTGTAAAAGTCACGTAAAAGCGACAAGCGTCCCTTGTGGTGGATCTAAAGGGTCCACATACATATGTATGTATGAGATCCAATACACCCTCACCCCTTTCACATGTGCTAGTAAAGGGTGACTTGGTCATCTTCCCAAGTAAACAAGATTCACACACGTCATCGTCCCTAAGGTCGAATAACTCCAAGACTCCATCCTTTTGGAGTTGGGCTATGCGTTTCTTGTTAACATGGCCAAGGCGACAATGCCACAAGCATGCTTTGTCCAAACTTGTGGACGAATCAATATTCAAAACATCATTTCCTAAATTATCTATAATTAACACAGATTCATAAATCCCATTACAAGGTAATGCACTGAAATAAAAGACACCATTCAAATAAGCATTAATAGAACCATTACTATTATCAAACGAATATCTGAAACCTTGTCTAAACAATCCATGAAAAGAAATGATGGTCCTTGCCATATCTGGCGAATAGCAACAATTATTTAAATCTAGTCCTAACCCATTACTCAACACTAAGGAATAAACTCCGATCTTGGTTACTGGTGAAGACTTCTTGTTTCCCATGATCAAGTTTATCCTTCCATGCTCCAGTTCCCTACTTTCTCTTAGCCCCTGCAAATCAGAACAAATGTGGTAACCACATCTAGTATCAAGGAACCATGAAGTAGCAAGTGATGAGTTATTAGATTTAATTAAATACATACCTGCAAAGGTGGGCTTTATCTTCCCATCCTTAATATCCTGCAGATATTTAGGGCAGCTTCGTTTCCAGTGGCCTTTCTGGTGGCAATAGAAGCACTCTGCTTCCTTGGGGTCAGAAGAGGGCTTAGCAGAACCTGCTTTGGTCCCACTAGAAGAGGAACCATCTTGGGTCTTACCCTTATGGTGGCTCTTAGAAGGAGCATTCCTCTTCTTTCCCTTTCCTTGGCCAATTTCCAACACAGGAGCAGCTACAGTAGAGGATGATGCAATAGATTTGTCCTTGAGGTTGCTCTCAGCTGTCCTCAGGAGCCCTTGAAGTTTACTCAGGGTGACCTCTTCCTTGTTCATGTGGTAGGTCATTCTGAACTGGTTGTAGCAGGAAGGCAAGGAGTAGAGGATGATGTCGATAGCCAAATCCTCATCAAACTTAACATTAAGTTTGAGAAGACGATCAACATACCTTTGCATTCTTTGCAAATGAGCAGTTAGGGATTCTCCACCCCCCATCCTAGCGGTGATCATGTTGGTAATGATCTCATAGCGCTCTTGCCTCGCGCTCTGGTGGTACCTGTCCAGCAAATATTGGTGCATCTCATATGGATACATGTCCTCATAGGACTTTTGGAGTTCGAGGTTCATGGTGGCCAACATGATGCAATGAACTTTCGTCGCATCATGCTCGTGGGCCTCAAAGGTGGCCATCTCTTCAGGAGTAGCTTCTTCTGGGTTGATCTTTTCTAGTTTCTCGTCGATGACATATTCTTTGTCCTCGTAGAGAGTTATCATGCGAATGTATCTCATCCACTCGTTGAGGTTCGAGCCATCAAATGTCACCTTTTGACATAGGTTCATCAACGAGAATGACCCATAAGTGTTGTTGTTTGCGTTTGCGTTAGACATCTAAAATAGAAAGAAACAAAGTTTGATTAGAAATGAATCCCCAATTAAACACCCAAATGAGAAATTATTTGAAGGTAAGTGAATGACGATTCACTAATTCTCACCATGAAAAAACGAAAAGAGATTAAGTTTTAAATGTATTTGAAAATTCCTACATTTCTTTTGAGATTCATTGAACATTTGAATGGCATGTTTAAGTCTCGATATGCACTTCAAATTTGCGACTGGGATGCCGAGGATCGCAAACAAGTTGTGAATAACCATGCGAATCAACATGGTGCACCCAATGTCTCTATCACCTAATCAATGTGCTGGTTAGCCACACACGCTCCATTGATCTATGATAAACATCGAGCCACCCTTTGTCACCAATGTCAATCCCAAATTAGTGTGCCGGTTAGCCACGCACGCTCCACTAACGTTTGACAGGGGTACAAAGTGTAATTCCATGGAATAGCATCATTTTCACATTTTACCCTAAAGTAACTAAGATTGGGAATTTGAAAACATTGTAGTTACTTTGCAATATTCATTATACTTATAATGAGAAATTAAGTGCCCTATCCTATCCGTTCGGCTAACGACCCTCCACCAGTCAAGCAAGCGGTGGATGTGAGTGTACATTAATTAAGCGCCATTTTATAGGCAGCAACCTTATACCCACCTTATAGACTGGCTTCGTGAATGAGGCCTACTAGCGATAAGACTAGCTTATTCTTATACATATATATTAATTAATCTTGTAGTAATATAATAGTATAGGGTTGAATTTTAAACTTGTAAAATTCTAAGGATTTGAAATTTAAATCATTCAAAATTAAACTTTTAATCACAAAATTTAAATTTCAAAACTTGAGGACAAGTTTTGAACTTTTCAAAACACAAGGGATCAAATAACAAATAATATAAATCAAACAATTAATTTAGTGATTATCTATATTTGACCTAATTCAATTTCTTGCAAGATAAGTTACCCAATTAATTCAAATAATCAATTTTAATCATATAAGGAATTTATTATCTAATCAATTGGTAAATATCTTTTGTTTTTGGCAAGGATAGTCTCACAAAATCATTAAAATTCGAATTTTATCAGTAAACACATATTAGGCAATTATTCCATAGCAAAAACAGCAAGAAATCCCGACATTGCCTCTGTCAGACGATCCGACTCGCCGAGTCACTCATGGACTCGCCAAGTAGGGCCGACTCGCCGAGTCCATGAAGTGACTTGCTGAGTCCAGTCGAACAGAAGCCAGAAAAACGATTTTCAGCATGTAAACAATTATAGCATCACATACAACAGAAACCAATCAAGGCTCTGATACCACTGATGGGTTTTATGCATAAGAACAATCCTATGTGCTCATACAAACCCTAATGCTTGGATCTAGGTTTCTATATTGTACATGCAATGAATCCAAGACTTGCAAACCCTAATCTAGCATACATAATATCAAAATTAACATGTAACATCAGATCTAAATGTTTACCTCTTCCAATAGTAGCTTGAATCTTCTTCTCTTGAGCTTAGAATCACAATTGTAATTCCTCTAATGGATCACAAGCACCACACAAGCAAGAAGGCAATTATGAGAGAGGAGAGACAATGCTAAAATCGGCCCTAGGGTTTCTCTTGGGAATCAGTGGCCGAAAATTGCATGCTAGGGTCTCTATTTATACTATAGGCTGCTAGGGTTTCAGTCTAAACCCTAATGGATACCTTAGCCACCAAGCAGCCCAAGGAACCTTTTGGAATAGGGCCCTTGGACGAAAATATGATGATCCCTCATCATAATTTCGTTCCCGCTTAGTCCATTAGGTTTCCTAGCCAAAAACTCAACTATCACACATTTGACAGTTTATGCCCCTTTATTTAATTAATCTCTTTTAGTCACCAAATTAATTCCTAATTAATTTATGACTAATGCTAATTAAATAAATATGATTTCTCCTTTAATATACTATTCTTATAATATATTAATAAACCATAATATCCTCTCTCTTTCCTTAAATTACCATGTCAGGTTGCTTTGGTGAAGGCAACCCAAAAGGACCATGCATAACCGGGTCAAGTACATACTAAATATAGTTACGGGCTTAGACACTAATCCAACACATTCAACCACGAGCATAAAGACTCCCGACCAACACCCGGTGGGCCCATAGGTATACGATCGTCATCCCAACGACATGTAGGAACCCAGTCAACATCTCACTCAACACTTTCCAAAACACAAGAGCAATACAATTCTATAACACACCACCCTTCTACATCCCAAGCTGCCGCCAATGCTTCATCGGACGAAGTCAGAGCCGAATGCAACCAGTGACTAAGATATATATTTGAATGCTTGATCCAACCTAAACACGATAAATCAAACAAGAACCATGACATAACGTAGGACCAATTGTTCTCAGGTTATCATACTCAGTCCACATGCACCCTCCACAACAATATTTTTGAACTGTCAACACTTCACCATTCTTGGGCAAAAGCATAATGCTCCTCAGACTGAATGCATTCATTCTTCATCATAACCTTACCCAAGGGAAAAGTACCAGTGGATTAATGAATAACGAACCTCAAACGCTAATAGAAACACCCTCCTTAACATCTAAAACAAGGGTAAAGTACCAGTGGATCAATGAATAACGAACCTCAACCGCTAATAGAAACATCCGCCTTAACATCCAAAACATTATCCTACGCCTTACATGAATCTGAATAGATCCAAACAATGTGATATCAAACAAAATTAAACTTCCAAATTCAGAGTAGAATTTAAGATTATCCAGAGACATTTCCAGAATCCACAATCGATTGACCCTAAATACCAAGTCTGAGGATGTGACGTCCTAAATTGACCTATGATTAGACCCGAGGTCACCCCAGGGAGATTAACAACGATGTTGCAGCACCCGAAGTTTCACTACCCAAGACAACTACCAAACTCAAGCATGATAGAACACACTATCCCCTATCCAAACCACCAAGAGTACACACCTGAACCCTAGACATGCCACTAACAAGTCTTTGACTAAGGGTCGATGCACCAACTACATCTTTAACCAGTATTTCTCGGAGACCCTTGAATGACTCCTAGATGCCGATGAGGAATGAAATTACCCATCGATCGGAAATGGATAGGCAAATAAACCTAATGATCCTACAAATACTAAACAACCCCCATAGGATAATACTCTTATTGACCTCTGAAGTTGATTGACAGATCAACGGTTTCCCATCCCAATGAAAATAACCAATCCATACCACGACCTAATCACGTCCGCTTAGTCCAATAGACAATTTGAGCGGTTCAAATGCTCCACTATCGAGATCCCTGATGCTTTCGAAGGGAACTACCGACCACAACAAGATCCCGACCTGCCAGCTTCCTGCTGTGAGTACAACACATGCATCTTTAAAGACATATACCTAATGACAACTTTCTCTACACTAACGATACGGCTAATCCTTTAATTTTCCACAACCAAGGAGGATTCCGACGGATCCTTGAGAAACACAACGAGAAAAATTCCTAATCATGACTACTTCGATGGTAGCCTTAACCATGTCGTGGTATGTCCTATTCCAGCAACACTATGAAGACTTAATCCATTAAGTCGAGGCTTCCAACTATCAGATCAGATTCCTTTTAATGTCTAAACTGATAAAGTTTCCAACTTTATCCATTAGAAAGCTTAAGACAAGCAAGATCAAAAACCCTAGATCATAAGACGTGCACACACACTTTCCTCCCTTTATGGAGTAAAGAAAGTTCTTCCATGCACACTCTACTCCACCAAATGACCATATTTAAACCCAACAACAATCAAAAGCTCAAGAGTTCTCCAAACACTATGCAACAAGCTTCAAAGGGACCGAAACTCATTAAAATGGACCATACACTAAATACTCATTGATCCAAAGAGAAAATCAAATAAATCTTGGAACTCTATGACCTACAAGGTCTAGAAGGTAGATGAAAGTTAATATCTTCAATTGTCAATCTTCAAACAAAGGAATACGGTAGATTCTTCCGATGTGTAGCACTGAGACCATAAATCAAACCAGCCAATGATCCTCCAAGTAGAATACCCAGTTCTCTCCAACTTAGGGTTCAAAACACCACCATCTGACGTCTAACATCTAGGTCTAATACCAGCTCAACCCAATACATACCAACCTTGACCCTCAAAAAGCACAACACAAAACAAGATAATCCTTTGAATAACAATCAACCAAATTTAAAGGAAACTGTGAATCTCATATGGAGATCTCAGAATCTCCAAGAACGTTGTCGCCCCAATCATAGTGAAATCGACCAGTATATCGTTTGATAGACGAGGCACCTTATGAACTGAACCCCGTACCATCAAAACTTGCATTCGAAGAAATGACCCACAACCTCACACTCTTGAAAATTTTAGAATCCCTCACCGATGCTGTAACACCCGATTCAAGGTATTTTACATTTTGACCCCTAGTATAAATATAGTTTGCAAAATTGGTCCATAAGGGTGCTAAATGAAAATTGGGCAGGAAGTGCATACACTGGGCGTACATCATAGTACGCAGGGCATACGTGGTCAGGGGACAAACCCTAATTTTTAGGGTTTGGACCCCATTTAAACAACCTTATTCCCCAAGGTTTTCTCATTTTCCAGCCCCCATTTCCCTTTTGATCCTCATTTAGAAACCCTAACTCATCTAGATAGATTTGACCATTTATGTGTGTGTTTTAGTGGGTGTTTGGTGAACCTTGGAGAAGAAGAAGCGTAGAGAAGGAACATTGATTAATTTGGATCTTCTAGATTTAGAATCTACTCTCATTTACCATATTCATTAAGGTATACACTTCTATCTTGATGACTCTATGTGTTAGATCTAGTCTAGGGCTTGTTTTAAGCATATTTTTCTCCCATATATGAGTTCTAGTGGGGATTTGTCACTCGAGAAGTTATGAGTTGCTCCTCTTGATGTTTTTGAGGTCCCTTGTCCATAAAGTTTGCATCTTGATGGTTAAATATTAACCATGCATAAGTAAATGCTCATTTGGTGGAAGTAGGATGCTTAATATAGGGTTTGAGTCCATTTGAGCCATGAAAAGGCATCAAGTTGGTAACTTTATTGTTTAAAACATCCCCTTAGGTCTGGATCTAAAAAATGGATGTTAGACTTAAGCGATTAAGAGCTTAAATGAAGTTTTGGCTGAAGCGGGGGAGGGGCAGTATACCGGGCGTAATCCAGCTTACGCTGAGCATATACAGTTGAGACCCCGTAAGGCCTTAGTCGAGGAGTTGTATACTGGGCATACCCAGCTCGTACGCTAAGCGTACTCAGCAGAGGTCATTTGAGAATTTTGTTTTGGGCGACTTTTGGACTCTAGGGTTTTGTGCTTATGTTGGGCCACAAGTCTTTCTGAGTTGGGACATTGTTATGCCTTGGGCCTTTATAGATTTAGGCCTATATTGGGCCTTGAGTGTCTTTTGGATTTGGGCCTTGAGTGCGATTGAGTTTGGGCCACGGTTTAGTGGGCCACTGAAGGGGAAGGGTAAAATGGTCTTTAACCATAAGAGTCGGGGTTAGTAAATTAAAGTCCCGTTTATGGTTTATGACCTAATTATTAATTAGGTATTATTTGATTGAGTAGTGCGGGGATTCTCCGGTTTAGCAGCCCAAGCATCTACTTGTTTAGTACCAGATCGAGGTGAGTTCGCTCACTATACTGTGGGACACTAGGGTTTGTTTGTGCTTGTAGTCTTTATAACTCCTGATGTATGATTTTAAGCCTATGTGCCATTTAGATATATGTATATGGGGTAAAATAGACCCGGGGGTGAAATAGAACTGGTACAGCCTTGTGCTGACATATGAGTTGAAATAGACTCGGGGGTGAAATAGAACCGGGGTGAAACAGACCAGGTACAACCTAGTGCTGACATATGAGTTGAAATAGACTTGGGATGAAATAGACCCGGTACAGCCTTTCACTGACGTATATGTATGGTATGCGGTATTTTGGGGAACTCACTAAGCTTTGTGCTTATGGTTTTTAGTCTATGTTTCAAGTACTTCCGGATCGAAGGGAAAGAGCTCGGGATGATCACTTTGCACACACCATGATTTCCCACTTTACCGACTCTGATGTACTTTTCAATGATTATTGATATACTATGATTTTGTTATGGTTTTGATAAACATGTTTGGTTGATGGTTTATTAATATGAAAAAAAAATTGGTTCTGAGTTTTGGGATGTTACAAGTTGGTATCAGAGCCTTGGTTTGAGGGATTCGGGCATACTCTCGGGTGTGTCTGAACTCAAACTGCGGGTTTTGTAGATTTTTTTTCATAAAAGAAATATTTTATTAAATAATTTTCTAATATAGGAAAGGTGCATGGTGCATGCAATTGACTGAGCATAAGAAAGTTTTCCCTAAATACCCATACATGTTCTTTGTGATATGCTTTGATTTGTGTATTTGAGAATTGCATGCTAGATTAGGACTAAGGCTCTACTCAGGATTGCATGATAGAATTCTAGGAGAGAGGCCTTTGTGTGCCTATCGTATGAGCTTATAGACTTGAATGCTAGTACTGGATCAGTCAACGATATAATGGCATGTCTAGTAAGGTAATGCGTTAAGTTAGATATTAATGATATTATATAATTTTAGGAGGTTAGGTTTAACTCTATTATGCAACTCTTGTTTGAGTCCAACCGTTGTAGGGTGAGACCTTTTAGTCAATGAATTATCTGGTGTCGGTAATATGTAATGGTGTTCGCAAGCTAGTTAGAAGGTATTAGAGGGTGTTCCTTCTACAGTTGATGGCGGAGAGTGGTGTGATGGTAGTCCTAGGATAACATAGGAGGTGATTCGGTACAGTGAGATTTGCTTTGCTAGAGATCGTTTAGACTGATAAGGAAGTAACTTGTAGGATTCAGGGTGATTGTTGAGGAAAGTACAGATAGATGTAGAAGGTAGTATATGCCCGTACTACTGGAAGCAGAGGACCCGTACTCGAGTCAGGGAGAGTCACGATGAGGCCAGGAAGCTTGTAGAATGTGGGATTCTTTGAGTATATTCTGATGGATTGAATTATTTTCAGTATTGTGGTCACTCGAGGAGGTTCTGGTGGTGGTACGGGTGCCGGTGATGGTTTTGTGCCGGCAGTGGTTTGGGTTCTGGCTCTGGGGCCGGACATATGGATGATCAGATGCTGGAGTTCATTTCATCAAAGATTACCCGCAGTATTCTGGAGCAAACCCCTGTGATCTTCGGTACGATCAAGGAGGCTATCACGGAGGGTAGACGATTTTTAGCGGATGTCACAAACGCCTTCCGTACTAGTTGCTGCCCCAAGGGGGCAAATGTCAGACTTGCATCCTGTCTTATAAAGGACAGAGCTCGATACTGGTGGGAGGAGGTTGGTCACTCCTTCGGAGGCTTTCGTGACGAGGTTTCAATCTGAGTTTGGACCTGTGATTGAGGTCCAGCAGTTGGCGAGGGAGTTTCAGGACAGACTATTGAGACGGTGGCGGAGATCACCGCTATGTTTTGTGAGAGGGCATTACTGGTTCAGCAGTATGTGGCGGACGGGGAGATGAAGAAGGTGAGATTTCCCGATATGATGAGGAGCAATATCAGATAATTTGTGAGTATCTCTAGTTGTTGGACACTGGATGATATGGTGGCGAAAGCTAGGGAGAGGGAGATAGATTTGGAGAATGAGAAGAATAGGAAGTCGGACCTGGTTCAGAGTTCAGAGGGATTGGGCAAGAGGCCCAATGTATACAATTCGAGATCAAGGGGCCAATAGGTCTGAGGCCGATGTGGAAAGTACGTCAAGATGCACGATGGAGCTTGCAGGTTGGATGGTTTGGGCTGCTACTAGTGTGGCAAGAATGGGCACTTTAGTTGGGATTGCACTACCACCGCCCAGTGATCGAGTCTAATTTTCTTTCATTGCAATTAGAGGCACCACAAAAAGTTGTGTTGTTTGAGTCTAGCAACGGAAGGGCCAGTTACAGCACCCGCTCCGACGACCCTGAGGATAACAGATGGCCTTCAAGGCAAGGCGGAGGCTCCTGTTGTGAGGAGCATAGCATTTCAGCTGACCGCTGAGGAGGCTTGTGCAGCATTAAATGTGGTGACGGGTATGTAACTTCTCCTTATCTTTTATTTATGTTGATTTTCTTGCTTATATCTGTGTTTTGTTTTTAGGGTCATTCCTTGGGAACGATATCTCTGCTCTGGTTTTGTTTGATTCGGGGGCCACCCCATCCTTAGTATCTCTCGCGCTCAGCAAGAGGTTTGTCGATGCTCCGGGGGAGCTGGATTATCTATTAGAGGTGGAGATTGTTGATGATCGTCCTGTGTGAGTCTCAAGGGTTCATTGGCGATTCATATTGGAGTTGTTCAGTGAGGGCTACCCGATTGATTCGATTCCCGTTCCCCTGCGCGAGAGCAAGGTTATTGTGGGGATGGATTGGTTGCGCCCCAATGGGGAAATGATTGTTTGTGAGCATTATTTGGTGCGTATTTGGACCCTAAATGGGGGAGAGTTAGTGATTCATTGAGAGGGTGTCTACCATGGAGCGACTCTCTGTTTGGCAGCAAGGTCCAGACGATATCTTAAGCATGGTTGTTTTGGATTTGTGGCTTACATGATGGATACCCGGAAGAAGGATAAGGGGACCGTGGGTGATTTACCGATTGGTCGGGAATACCCTAACGTTTTTCCAGAGGATTTTCTTGGAGTGCTTCCAGAGAGACATGTGGAGTTTCGGATTGACTTGGTTCCAGGTGCGGCTCTGATAGCCAAGGCACCTTATCGGTTAGAACCTCTCTAGATGTAGGAGTTATCTACACAACTACGTGAGCTGGTAGATAAGGGATTCATCTGGCCAAGTATTTTACAATGGGGAGTGCCGATATTATTTATGAAGAAAAAGGACGGGTCGCATCGGATGTGTATCGACTGCTGGGAGCTGAATAAGCTAATGGTGAAGAATCGTTACCCACTCCTGAGGATTGACGATTTATTTGACCAGCTTCAGTGTGCATCTTGTTTTTCCATGATTGATATGCATTCAACATATCACCAGATGAGGTTTAAAGTGGATGATAAGTAGAAGAAGGCATCTAGACTCATTATGGTCATTACGAGTTCGTGGTGATGCCCTTCGGGCTCACCAATGCTCCAACCGCATTCGTGGATCTCATGAATTGCGTATGCATGCCTATATTGGACCGGTTTGTGATTGTGTTTATTATTGACATCTTGGTCTATTCCAAGACCCATGATAATCATGAAGAGCATCTAAGAGAGGTATTGGAGACTTTAAGGAGGGGGAAGTTATATGCGAATTTCTCCAAGTATGAGTTTTGGTTGCACGAGGTGCAGTTTCTGGGACACCTTGTTAACTAGAATGGTATTCTGGTCGATCCGGCCAAGGTTGAGGCGGTGATGAGGTGAGAGGTTCCAAGGTCTCTATCTGATATTTAGAGTTTACTTGTATTGGCAGGTTACTATTAGAGATTCATTCAGGATTTCTTCAAGATAGTAGTTCCTTTTACCCGGTTGACGAAGAAGACTGTGAATTTTCGTTGGGGGCCCGAACAATAGGCAACTTTTGAGACTATGAGGCAGAGATTCTATGAGGCACTGATTTTGACCCTTCCTAAGGGAGTTGAGGATGATGTGGTATACTGTGATGCGTCGATCATGGGATTGGGTGCAGTACTCATGCAGTGGGGTAGTGTGATCGCTTACGCTTCGAGTCAGTTGAAGCCTCATGAGACGAAACATCCTATACATGATCTGGAGTTGGGGGCAATGGTTTTCGCCCTCAAGATTTCGTGACATTACCTCTACAGGGTCCATTGTACTATCTGCAAAGATCAAAAGAGTCTGAGGTATCTAATGGATCAGCCTAATCTAAACATGAGGCAACATAGATGGTTAGACGTGGTGAAGGATTATGATTATGAGATCTTTTATCACCCGGGGAAAGCCAATGTGGTGGCTAATGCTCTTAGCCACAAGGCGGTTACTACCACGATAAGAGATGCATGCTTAAGGATGACTATATGTATCCCACTCTTAGAGCAAATTCGAGATGCTCACGTTGAGGCTATTAAGGAAGAACACCGGAAGAGTGAGTGCATAGTGGGTCAGGTGGATTCTTTTGACTATGATAGCCGGGGGTTATTGAACCTTCATCGGAGGGTGTAGGTTCCATATTGGGGTGGTGCACGTCAGGTTTTGATGGAGGAGGCGCACAAGTTGAGACTCTCTATTCATCCCGGAGCGACAAAAATATATAGAGATCTCCGGCTCGACTATCGGTGGCCATGCATGAAGCGATATGTGGCGTGGTATGTGGAGATGTGCTTGACTTGTAGGAAAGTCAAGGCCGAGCATCAACAACCTCATGGAAAATGGATCCGTTGGGTGTTCCCGTTCTGAAATGCGAAGAGATTATGATGGATTTTATCACGAAGTTATCTTGGACGGCGCGCGGAGTGGATTCGATATGGGTCACCGTTGATCGACTGACCAAGAGCGCATATTTTATCCCGATCTAAGAGAGTATTTTGGCTGAGAAGCTAGCCAATATCTACATTCAAGAAGTCGTGGAATGGCATGGGGTGTCGGTTTCAGTGGTTTCTGATAGGGATGTTCAGTTTACTTCCTGATTCTGGAAGAGATTTCATGAGGAGTTGGGTACTCGTCTGCATTTCGTCATGGGTTTCCACCCGTTGACTGATTGTCAGAGTGAGTGGACTATCCAAAAATTGGAGGATATGCTGCGGGCTTGTGTTCTGGATTTCGGTGGGAGTTAGGTTACATATCTTCCTTTGGCAGAGTTTTCTTATAGCAACAATTATCATGCCAACATTGATCGACCTCCTTATGAGATGCTCTATGGGAGGAAGTGTCACACCCCCAAACCAGATGGCGGAAACGTCCGGGGGTGGATGACTTCATTTGTAGTATCACAACACATGCAATATAGTAATCAAAGTACAAACAACCATTGTATTTAAAAAATATAAGTATTTACATGTGTTTCATCATTGTATATATTGAAACCAAAATAGTTATACACAAGAAGACAAGACTCAAAATAGCTCCATCTTCTCAAAAGCTCGGGGAGTACCTGTCTACTAGTTCCTTGAGAATACAAGTAATTTGAAAAGAAAGTATCAACATAAAGTTGAGTGAGTGCATAAGTGTTTATGTTTGAAACTATGTTTCTGTTTCTTGAATATGTACACTGTTCCAGAAAATCCTATTTTTCTGATGTATATATATGAAAGTAGTTTTAATCTCATAAAACCGTTCTGTTTGTAAACCAATGTTCTGTATTTGTATTCCTTTATATAAAACTTGTATCTGTGAGTGTGCCTGGTTCCACCAACTGTTATTGTAAACTTTAATGTAATACTGTAAATTGTATCTTGTAAAACTAGTACTTTGGAAATGTACTTAAGTTTAGTTAATTATACACTAACGTATTGTTAATATCTTTTTAATGAGTTATTATAACCATACTCAGACTAGATGGCCTGACCCAACGCATTGAAGGCGTTGAAAGCTGTTGATAACAACTGTCACTCGTAGGCGTGTATGCCTGCCTGTAGCTAACAGTCTGAGTGCGGGGTTGTCAATCCCAATATAGATCTATACACACATTGTTTCGATCCCCGACTGGAGATTCTGGTTATAATGTCAGGACTTTAACTATATTGTTTAAATGAATTAAACAACCTGTATCAAATGACTCATAAAAAGCATATAAACGTTACATGTATAATAGTTATGAAAACCCAATCATTCTGAAATAAATGATTGACAGTATGTTCTTGAACTAGTATTCTTAACGTGTATCTGAAAGATGTATATCCTTGATTAGTTTTGAATCAAACCTTTGTTCTTGTAAAACAATGTACTTTAGTATACTTGAATTATGAATTAATGTTCTGTGATTCATAAATTATACCTATTATAATTTATATGCACTTTCTGAATTGATACCGAGTATTCATGAATGCAACCCCTTGCTCAACTTGTTACAAAGGGTATTTGAACTGAATGAAATAGCTTTTATACTTATATACATATACAAATATATATAAGTAAAATTTAAATGACACTCGGATAAATAACCGATACCTATAATCCCACATCTAAACAAGGAAAAGGAACCAAAGTAGGTTATCAGTCCTAAGCCTTTTAAATCTTATATATATATATATATATATATATATATATATATATATATATATATATATATATATATATATATATATATATATATATATATATATATATATATATATATATATATGATTTCTGGGAAAAATCTAAGTTTATAAAAGATTTAAAAGAAGTTTAATATTTTGAATTACTTTTGATGACTTGATGTCATTTTAACACAATCTTTGAAAACCAAGTGAATTAATGATAACGGAAATCCATTTTGATAAGATGTTTAAAACCTTTTGTTTATAACACAAAATCTTTGTGTTAGACTTGTATTCCCCCCCCCCTAAAAACAGTAAAAACTATGAAAATACGTGGTATGAACTCACCTGATTGTGAGTGATCTGAAAGGTAAGATAGATATAGGATGCTTGAGTTCACAATTGAAGTTCCGAAGCACAATTGGATCCTATAAGGCATATATTCACACATATGTGTATTCAATTAGTGGTTACAACCCTTAACTAGTATAGGAAACCACTTAAGATTGTAGGAAACACCCTAAATGAAGTGTTAGGCTCACAAATGGAAGCTTGGAAGGGGTTTACGGCCACCCATGGATGGGTTTGAGGCCTTAAGGAGTTCACGGCCTCATGAGGTCTTCACGACCCTTATGAATCTAGGAAGGGTTCACGGCCCTTATGAATCTATGAAGGGTTCACGACCCTTATGAAGGGTTCACGGTCGTGATCCCTTCAAGCTCATGAAGATAATGATGAAACTTGTCAAGTCAAGGATAGGATCTAGTAGTCCTTCAAGTACAAAAAGATTAAGGATGAAACACTTACGTTTTTGAGGCTTTAGAGTGTTCACAGTTGAAGCTTTTTGAGAGAGAGTGGAAGTGTTCACGGTTGGGAGGAGGAGAAATGAGAAGAAAATGAGGTCACTCAAATATATATAGGAGGTGGTTCACGGCCGTGAACACCTTGTGAGTGGTTTTGTGGTTCGAATTTATCCTCCCGATCTCAAGCTAACTCATCCAAACATCCATTCATACATTACACTATGCTCAGAAACTCTCAAACAGACCCTTAACAGTGCTAAAAGATAGCAGAAACTAGTCTGACTTTGATTGAATTGAATGACCGTACAAGATAGAAATTTCGGATTGTTACATTATCCCCCCGTTAGAGAGAATTTCGTCCCGAAATTTGGATTAAAGAAATACAAGAAGACTATGGAAAAAGATGTGGATATTTCTGTTGCATTTGATCCTCCCACTCCCAAGTGAATTCAGGTCCCCGTTTTGCATTCCGGCGAACCTTCACTATCGGGATACGACTTTGTTTGGTTCTCTTTACTTCCCTGTCTAAAATATCTACAGGTTCTTCCACGATATTGAGGCTCTCGTTGATATCGATTTCATCGAGTGGGATAACAAGAGTCTCATCGGATAGACACTTTTTCAAGTTAGAGACGTGGAAGACAGGATGAATGTTACATAGTTCTCGGGGTAGTCTGAGTTTGTAAGCTACTGGACCGATTCTAGCAAGAGTCTCATTTCTGATGTATATATATGAAAGTAGTTTTAATCTCATAAAACCGTTCTGTTTGTAAACCAATGTTCTGTATTTGTATTCCTTTATATAAAACTTGTATATGTGAGTGTGCCTGGTTCCACCAACTGTTATTGTAAACTTTAATGTAATACTGTAAATTGTATCTTGTAAAACTAGTACTTTGGAAATGTACTTAAGTTTAGTTAATTATACACTAACGTATTGTTAATATCTTTTTAATGAGTTATTATAACCATACTCAGACTAGATGGCCTGACCCAACGCATTGAAGGCGTTGAAAGCTGTTGATAACAACTATCACTCGTAGGCGTGTATGCCTGACTGTAGCTAACAGTCTGAGTGCGGGGTTGTCAATCCCAATATAGATCTATACACACATTGTTTCGATCCCCGACTGGAGATTCTGGTTATAATGTCAGGACTTTAACTATATTGTTTAAATGAATTAAACAACCTGTATCAAATGACTCATAAAAAGCATATAAACGTTACATGTATAATAGTTATGAAAACCCAATCATTCTGAAATAAATGATTGACAGTATGTTCTTGAACTAGTATTCTTAACGTGTATCTGAAAGATGTATATCCTTGATTAGTTTTGAATCAAACCTTTGTTCTTGTAAAACAATGTACTTTAGTATACTTGAATTATGAATTAATGTTCTGTGATTCATAAATTATACCTATTATAATTTATATGCACTTTCTGAATTGATACCGAGTATTCATGAATGCAACCCCTTGCTCAACTTGTTACAAAGGGTATTTGAACTGAATGAAATAGCTTTTATACTTATATACATATACAAATATATATAAGTAAAATTTAAATGACACTCGGATAAATAACCGATACCTATAATCCCACATCTAAACAAGGAAAAGGAACCAAAGTAGGTTATCAGTCCTAAGCCTTTTAAATCTTATATATATATATATATATATATATATATATATATATATATATATATATATATATATATATATATATAAATATGATTTCTGGGAAAAATATAAGTTTATAAAAGATTTAAAAGAAGTTTAATATTTTGAATTATTTTTGATGACTTGATGTCATTTTAACACAATCTTTGAAAACCAATTGAATTAATGATAACGAAAATCCATTTTGATAAGATGTTTAAAACCTTTTGTTTATAACACAAAATCTTTGTGTTAGACTTGTATTCCCCCCCCCCACCCTAAAAACAGTAAAAACTATGAAAATACGTGGTATGAACTCACTTGATTGTGAGTGATCTGAAAGGTAAGTTAGATATAGGATGCTTGAGTTCACAATTGAAGTTCCGAAGCACAATTGGATCCTATAAGGCATATATTCACACATATGTGTATTCAATTAGTGGTTACAACCCTTAACTAGTATAGGAAACCACTTAAGATTGTAGGAAACACCCTAAATGAAGTGTTAGGCTCACAGATGGAAGCTTGGAAGGGGTTTACGGCCACCCATGGATGGGTTTGAGGCCTTAAGGAGTTCACGGCCTCATGAGGTCTTCACGACCCTTATGAATCTAGGAAGGGTTCATGGCCCTTCTGAATCTATGAAGGGTTCACGGTCGTGATCCCTTCAAGCTCATGAAGATGATGATGAAACTTGTCAAATCAAGGATAGGATCTAGTAGTCCTTCAAGTATGACAAGATTAAGGATAAAACACTTACGTTTTTGAGGCTTTAGAGTGTTCACAGTTGAAGCTTTTTGAGAGAGAGTGGAAGTGTTCACGGTTGGGAGGAGGAGAAATGAGAAGAAAATGAGGTCACTCAAATATATATAGGAGGTGGTTCACGGCCGTGAACACCTTGTGAGTGGTTTTGTGGTTCGAATTTATCCTCCCGATCTCAAGCTAACTCATCCTAACATCCATTCATACATTACACTATGCTCAGAAACTCTCAGACAGACCCTTAACAGTGCTAAAAGATAGCAGAAACTAGTCTGACTTTGATTGAATTGAATGACTGTACAAGATAGAAATTTCGGATTGTTACATTATCCCCCCGTTAGAGAGAATTTCGTCCCGAAATTTGGATTAAAGAAATACAAGAAGACTATGGAAAAAGATGTGGATATTTCTGTTGCATTTGATCCTCCCACTCCCAAGTGAATTCAGGTCCCCGTTTTGCATTCCAGCGAACCTTCACTATCGGGATACGACTTTGTTTGGTTCTCTTTACTTCCCTGTCTAAAATATCTATAGGTTCTTCCACGATATTGAGGCTCTCGTTGATATCGATTTCATCGAGTGGGATAACAAGAGTCTCATCGGATAGACACTTTTTCAAGTTAGAGACGTGGAAGACAGGATGAATGTTACTTAGTTCTCGGGGTAGTCTGA
Source organism: Lactuca virosa (assembly GCF_052849685.1). Classification (NCBI taxonomy): domain Eukaryota; kingdom Viridiplantae; phylum Streptophyta; class Magnoliopsida; order Asterales; family Asteraceae; genus Lactuca; species Lactuca virosa. Next base: position 135,145,072 of record NC_136430.1, read on the forward strand.
GTTTGTAAGCTACTGGACCGATTCTAGCAAGAATCTAGAATGGTCCTATGTACCTTGGATTCAGCTTGTCACACTTTCCAAAGCGTATCATGCCCTTCCAGGGTGAGACCTTCAACATGACGTGGTCACCAACCTGGAATTCCAAAGGTTTTCTTCTTTTGTCAACGTAGCTTTTCTGTCTATCTCTGGAAGCTTTAAGTCGCTCCCGCATTAATACGATTTTCTCCGTAGTTTCGTGAATGATTTCCGGACCAGTGAGAGCACTGTCAGGAACTTGACTTCTAGCTAGCTGCGTGTCACCCACTTTAGCCCAGCATAGAGGTGATCTGAACTTGCGGCCATAGAGGGCTTCGAAAGGAGCAACCTTTATGATAGTGTGATAACTGTTGTTGTAAGAGAATTCGAGAAGGGGTAAATGAGTATCCCATGCCTTTCCAAAGTCTATCACGCAAGCTCGCAACATATCGTATAGAGTTTGAATCGTCCTCTCACTTTTTCTATCAGTTTGTGGATGGTAGGCTGTACTCATGACCAACCTAGTTCCCAAAGATTTTTGTAAAGACTGCCAGAAATGAGAAGTGAATCTACTATCTCGGTCAGAAATAATAGATATTGGCACACCATGGTAAGTTCTTGTTAGCTTCTCTATCTTGCCGGTCTCCTTGATTGGTAAGAAGTGTGTGGATTTGGTTAATCTACCGACGATTACCCAAATAGTATCATAACCACCCGATGTCTTGGGTAACTTAATTATGAAATCCATTGTAATCCGCTCCCATTTCCATTTAGGGATTTCAGGTTGTTGCAATAAACCTGAAGGTTTCTGGTATTCTACATTGACTTTGGCACAAGTAAGGCACTTGCCCACAAAGGTAGCGATTTCGGCCTTCATGTTAGGCCACCAGTATAGTTTCTTGAGGTCCAGGTACATCTTGTCTGAACCTGGATGAATGGAGTATCTAGTTTTGTGTGCTTCATTCATAACCACGTCTCTGTAACCACCGAACTTTGGTATCCAGATCCGGTTCATGAAACAATAGAGTCCATCATCCCTGACTTTGAAGTTTTTATCCATTCCTCTCAAGGTTTCACCTGCCACGTTTTCAGGTTTTAAGGCCTCGAGTTGATCCTCTCTGATCTGTGTGGACAGATGTGAATGGATTGTCATGGTCAACGACTTTACTCGGCATCTCGAGTATTCTTTTCTGCTAAGGGCGTCAGCTACTATGTTAGCTTTACCAGGGTGATAAAGAATCTCACAATCGTAGTCGTTCAGTAGCTCCACCCACCGTCGTTGTCTCATGTTCAGCTCTTTCTGATCGAAGATATGCTGGAGACTTTTATGGTCCGTGAATATTGTGCATTTCGTGCCATATAAGTAATGTCTCCAGATCTTCAGAGCAAATACCACTGCTCCTAGTTCAAGGTCATGCGTTGTATAGTTGACTTCATGTGTCTTTAGCTGTCTTGAGTCATAGGATATACCCTTTCCTCTTTGCATAAGAACACACCCAAGCCCTTGATTAGAAGCATCACAGTACACTATGAAATCCTCTGTCCCTTCAGGAAGAGATAGGATCGGTGCACTACACAGAGCTCGCTTTAGTGTTTGGAACGTTTTTTCTTGCTTTTCTCCCAACTAAAAGTTACACCCATTTGCGTCAAGGTGGTATGAGGTTTAGCAATTCGAGAGAAATTTTGGATGAATCTGCGATAGTAGCCAGCAAGACCTAAGAATTGACGGATTTCTGTAGGTGTTTTGGGTGCTGACCAGTTTTCAATTGCCTTTATTTTGGAAGGGTCGTCGTGTATTCCTTTTGAACTGACCACGTGACCTAGGAAATCAACCTTCCTGATCCAAAATTCACACTTTGAAAACTTGGCATAGAGTTTCTCTGATCTAAGAGTTTGCAATACTTGACGAAGATGTTGGCCATGCTCCTCTTCACTTCTTGAGTAGATAAGGATGTCATCTATGAAGACTATGACGAATTTGTCCAGGAATGGACGACACACTCTGTTCATTAGGTCCATGAACACAGTAGGTGCATTCGTCAATCCGAATGGCATCACTACAAACTCGTAATGACCATAACGAGTTCTTAACGTGGTTTTGGGAATGTCATTCTCCAAAATCCGTAATTGGTGATACCCGGATCTTAAGTCTATTTTTGAGAAGTAGCTCGCACCTTGAAGTTGGTCGAACAGATCGCCAATGCGAGGCAGAGGATATCGATTCTTGATGGTAAGTTTATTCAGCTCGCAGTAGTCTATGCACATACGAAATGATTTATCCTTCTTCTTCATGAACAAAACCGGTGCTCCCCAGGGTGAGAAGCTTGGTCTTATGAAACCTTTACTAAGGAGTTCGTTAAGCTGGCTGGATAATTCCTGCATTTCAGAAGGTGCAAGACGATAGGGGGATTTGGCTACAGGGGTAGCCCCAGGGATTAAGTCGACTCTGAATTTGACTTGTCGTTCGGGAGGCACTCCAGGAAGATCATCGGGAAAATGTCGGGAAAGTTGCAGACCTCAGGAATGCTCGCGATTTCTTTCACTTCTTTCTTTTTATCTACTACATGAGCTAAGAAAGAACAATACTCTTTGCGAAGGTACTTCTGTGCCTTGATGCAAGAAATGATCTGGAGGTTCGTTCCGGGTTTGTCGCCGTAAATAACAAGAGTTTTGTTAGTTGGAAAGTTCAAACGAATGACTCTTTCATAGCATAGGATGTCAGTGTCGTTAGAGCACAACCAATCCATACCTATTATGATGTCGAAACTTTTGATAGAGACCGTCATAAGGTCTATTGGGAAAGAAAAGTTATTCAAGGTAAGAGTATATCCTATGTATATATCGTTGGTGGATTCAGATTTCCCATTAGTCATTTCAACTGTGAAAGTTTCATTTAGTGGTTAGGAGTTTTGATTTAGCAAGTGTTTGAAATTATGGCTCACAAAGCTCTTCTCAGCACCACAATCAAATAGAATGCATGCATAAGTGTTGTTGAGAAGAAACGTACCCGTGACCACCGCAGGGTCTGCCACCGCTTCTTCGTGACCCAAAGCTAAAATTCTCCCAACTCCTCCAGCATTTCCAGCTTTTGGAAAATCTCTCTTGAAATGCCCCACATCACCACATTGGTAGCATGCTTGACCTACTCCAGCGGCAGGTACTTAATTAATCGGTTGGGGTGGTGATCTACAGAATCAGGCATTATGCCCTTTTCTGTTGCAGTTACGAAACTGCATTTCTCGGCAATTTCCGTTATGGTGAAAATTGCACTTGTTGCACTTAGGGAGATTACCAGCATAAGGCTTAGCTGGTGCAGGGTTAGCAGGAATAGCAGCAGGTACAGTAGCAGCATTGACTGCAACTAGCTGTTGCTTCTTTGAGGATTCATGTGAAGACTTGCCCTTCCTCTTGTTCCAACCTTTCTTGTTGTTGTTGTTGTTGTTGTTGTTGTTATTGTTGTTGTTGTTGTTGTTGTTTTCCTTCGGTTGTTCTGGTGCAACAACCACTGAGTTTTGACTGGCTCCGTGGTTAATAAGAGATTGTGCCAGCTCTTTGGCGCTATCAAAGGTAACATGCCTTGAAGCTAAAACACTTGATTGAATCTGGGGCGACAGTCCCCAAATATATCTCTCGATCTTTTTGCTCTCCAGAGGAACCATTTCTGGACAAAGAATTGCTAAGTCACAGAATCTATTGGTATAGGTTGTTATATCAGAACCAACCATTGTAAGACCCTAGAGCTCTTGCTCGAGTTTCTGAATTTCCCCTCGCGGACATTTTTCCCGCATTAGCATGGCTTTTAAGTTCTCCCAGCTTATCGAGTTAACCACTACCAGAGTCAGTGACTTAACATGGCCATTCCACCATGTTAAGGCTCTATCCGAAAAGGTACAAACAACGAACTTAACCTTGCTACCCTCCGGACAGGAGCAGATTTCAAAAATTGCTTCTGTCTTCTCAATCCACTGTCATAATGTCATAACTTCTCTAGTCCCGTTAAAGGTCCTGGGTTTGGCATTCGAGAAATTTCGGGTTGTTATAGGAAGTGTAGAACCCCGATATGTTGGGGTGAGGTCGATCAGTTGGTTATGGGGAGTACGGAGGTGGTACTCAAGATGATGGAACTGATTCAGCAGGTTCCCGACTGACTTCAGAAACCATAGAGTCGACATAAGAGTTATGAAGTTAGACACCGGTCAGACTTAGACTTCCATGTTGGGGACATGGTACTCCTGAAGGTGTCACCTTGGAAAGGTGTCATTCGGTTTAGGAACGGGTTAAGCTAGGCGCCAAGTATATTTGTCCTTTTAGGGTGATAGCCCGGGTAGGCAGGGTTGCGTATCGTTTGGATCCGCCAGAGGACCTCAGTCGAATCCATAACACTTTTCATGTCTCTCAGCTACAGAAATGTTTGGTTGATGATTCCACATTGGTTCCATTGGAGGATATTCAGGTGCATGATCGCCTGAATTATACAGAGAGACTAGTGGTGATCCTTGATAGGAGGACGAAGACACTACAAAACAAGGTTGTGGATCTTGTGAAGGTGCAATGACAGCACCAAAAGGGTTCCAAATGGACGTGGGAGCCTGAGGAAGAGATGAGGGAGAATTATCCAGAGTTATTTGCGGCGGAAGACTTCGAGGACGAAGTCTAATTCAAGTGAGGAAGAAATTGTTGGGTTATGAGCATTCTAACACTCCTAAGTGTACATGCAACCCTAAATACCTTGGATCTATGTTTTCTCTATTATACATACAATTATGAACATCCAAGGTATTATCCTAATCTAGCATACAAAATAATAAATATAACAAGATAGAATACATACCTCTTTGATGTAGAATGTCTTCATGAAGCTTGAGTGCCTAGTGCCCCAAGTGTGACACCTCAAATGGTTCACACAACACCAAATACACTTGGAATAACTTGAGAGAAACTTGAACACTCCTTGAAATCGTCTATCCCTCACACTCATACATTAGTGCACGATTTCTTGAGCCATGGGATTCTTTTATATGGTGGCTATTAGGGTTACACCATGTAACTCATAACTTTACCCATTCCTTATGCTCCATGGATTTTAACCTCCATGGAGTATCCATGGGTCACCCCATGGACTTAGTCCAACATAAGGAATCTTGGATCACAAGCCCACATATATAAGAATGAATGATTTACACAATCAACCCATATATTTAATTAGTCTCCTTTTGATCACTTAATTAATTCCAAATTAATTATTGATCAATACTAATTAAATAACCTTATTAATATATTAGAACTTATAATATATTAACCAACCTTAAGTGTTATTTCTCTCATTATAGTCTATCCAAATGCATGATGCCATGCAACCCAAATGGACCATGCCGGGTCGGGTCAAGTCTTACCAATTATAGTTATGGACTTAGACATTAATCCAACAGAAATAACATCCGTTTCAAGGTATTTTACATTTTAACCCTTGGTATAAATATAGTTTTGCAAAATTGGTCCATAAGGGTATTAAATGAAAATTGGGGAGGACGTACGTACGCTGGACATACGTGGTCAGGGGACAAACGCTTATTTTTAGGGTTTACACCCTATTTAAACAAACTTATGCCCCAATATTTTCTCATTTCCAGCCCCTATTTCGCTTTTGAGCCTCATTTCGAAACCCTAACTCATCTAGAGAGATATGTGCCTTTGTGTGTATCTGTGTATGTTTTAGTGGGTGTTTGGTGAACCTTGGAGTAGGAACATTGATCAAGTTGGAGTTTGTAGATCCAAAATCTACTCTCATTTCTCAGCTTCATTAAGGTATACAACTTCTTTCTTGATGACTCTATGTGTTAGATCTACTATAAAGCTTGTTTTGAGCACATTTTGGTCCCATTTATGAGTTCTAGTGGGCATTTTTCACTCCAGAAGTTATGAGTTGCTCCTATTAATTATTAGGAGGTCCCTAGTCCATAAAGTTTGCATCTTGATGGTTAAAGATCAATGATGCATAAGTAAATGCTCATTTGGTGGAAGTAGGATGCTAAATCTAGGGTTTGAGTCCATTTGAGCCATGCAAAGACATCAATTTGGTAAGTTTAATTTTTAAAACATCCCCTAAGATCTGGATCTGAAAAATGGACGTTGGACTTAAGGCATTAAGAGCTTAACTGAAGTTTTAGCGGAAGGGATGGGGGCATACACCGGGTGTACTCTAGTGTACGCTGAGTGTATGCAATTGAGACCCCGTAAGGCCTTGGTCGAGGAGTTGTATGATTGGCGTACCCAAATCGTACGCTAAGCGTACTCATAAGAGGCCATTTGGGCTTTTTGATTTTGGGCCACTTTTGGAATCTCGGGTTTTGGGCTCTTTTTGGGCCACAAGTCTTTCTGAGTTGGGCCATTGTTAGGCCTTGGGCCTTTATAGATTTGGGCCCATATTAGGCCTTGATTGTCTTTCGGATTTGGGTCCTTATTGGGCTTTTAGTGCCATTGAGTTTGGGCCATTTAAGGGGAAGGGAAAAATGGTGTTTTACCCAAAGAGTCGGGGTTAGTAAATTAATGTCCCGATTATGGTTTATAACCTAATTATTAATTGGGTATTATTTGACTGATTAGTGCGAGGATTCTCCGGTTTAGCAGCCCGAACTTCTACTTGTTTAGCAACAGATCGAGGTGAGTTTTCTCACTACACTGTAGGACACTAGGGTTTGTTTGTGCTTGTAGTCTTTGTGACTCCTGCTGTATGCGTTTATGCAAGTGTGCATGTTTGCTATATGTATGTGGGGTGAAATAGACCCGATACAGCCTTGTGATGACTTATGAGTTGAAATAGACTCGGGGGTGAAATTGACCCGGTACAACCTAGTGATAACATATGAGTTGAAATAGACTCGGGGGTGAAATAGACCCGGGGGTGAAATACACCCGTTACAGCCTTGCGCTGAAGTATATGTATGGTATGCAGTATTTTGGGAAACTCACTAAGCTTTGTGCTTATGGTTTTCAGTTTATGTTTCAGGTACTTCCGGATCGAAGGGAAAGAGCCCGAGATGATCGCATTGCACACACCATGATTTACCGCTTTACCGACTCTAATGTACTTTTGGATGATTATTGATATACTTTGATTTTATTATGGTTTTGATAAACATGTTTGATTGATGGTTTAGTAATATGAAAACAAAAAAAATTGTTCTGAGTTTTGGGACGTTACAGATGCTCAAATAATAGCTCCGACAAGCTCAACATATAAATAGAACTCTCTTTTCTAGATCAGGAACATCTCGATCCTCCTCGGATACACACAATCTTCTCAAAACTGCATCAAATATTTGACTTACAGTATGGTCTTCACCTAGGCCACCAATCCAAAAGAACAGTCGAGTCTCGAACATTCCCTTGGTAGAAGACAGAAACGATTCACCATGACGTGAATGATACCCCTTAAGGCAGAAAATGATGCGGAGAACACCCTCCCTTTCTTTTATCTATGACTAACACTCATTTGATCCATTTTCCCTCATACACAGGAGGCTGGAATAACACTACCCCATCATAGAGAACGATTCCCCAAGCCATCGACTGACCACCCATCCTTAGGCTGCAATGAAAATACGGAATTCACTTATGTTCTGATGATGGACGTGTGTGGTTAAATGACACATTATTGCGAGAATATAAGTTGGATATGATGTGTCACTAGTGGAATTATTCTATTGATGGAGCATGTGTGGTTAACCAACACATCAATACAGGAATAATTCTATATCGAGGGTCACATGGTTCTGCATCGTTGATTCTCCGTCTATTCAATGATTCACAACATCCTCGTCATTGAATGAAGATGAGCACAATCTATATTAACATGTCATTGAATGTCAATGAATCTCAAATGATCTTGGGCTATAAAAAAAATTGCAATTGGCAAAGTGCATTGCCTACCTAAATAACATTGTTGCGTGTTTACTACATCCCTTTACACATCGCAAAGCCAAATATGGATCCTAGGCTTAATGGATAATTCATTTAAGGTTAATAACTGTATGAAGGATTAATAAGTCAAACAAGAAAGAAATTAATATTGAGTGATGTCTAGAAAATAATACACTAAAATTAATTGCGATAAAAACCTACTAAAGGATTAGCTTCTAGGATGATCAATCTAGTCCAAGCTCATAGTTTTGGAAATGATCTCTTAGAAGAATAGAATGATCATGCCTTCAATGAAGCTCTTCCTGAGTCCCCTACTACTTATACATTCCAAAACTATATGAACTTTTATCAAACATAGTTTTGAAGTGAAATGAAAATTTGTTTTGTTAGAAGTTGATTATGGGTATCATGATCAATCATATAAGCAATTCAATCTGATTTTGATATGAAAAACCTGGAAATGTTCATAAAGGAGTTGCATGGAATTTTGAGGCCCTTTGGGACTAACATTGGTATTCATAGAAACTCCAACTTCAAAAATACTCTTGTATTCACTATCATGAACAACATTGTCAAAAATGAAGAAAGCGTGTTACCCATACATGAAAAGGTGATTAGTATCGATACGCCTAATCTAGCTCCAAACACAAAAGGACAATCTGAAGGCTTATTCCGAGACATTTTATGATAGGCTATTCGTTTCTAGAATAAGAAAAGGACCTGAAAAGAATTTATGCCCAATATATCTGTAAGAGACAAGAACATTGAAAAGAGAATTTGATCAAGGGTACCGAGCTCGTGCTAATTTCCTTAGGATTAAAAGGGATCTCATTACTGAATTTTTAATATACGATAATATATGAGAATTCATAATACCATCAGAATATTACTTCAAATTTTTGAGTATTTTACTAAGGATAAAATATTGACATTCACAAGAGTGTGCAGTGACTAAAGGAAGTAAGTGGACTAAAGCATGGGGAAGAAATTTTGATCATGAATACCGAGCCCTTGCTACTATTCATAGGATCAAAATACTATAATTCTTCAAAATGTTTAAGTCTATGGTTTATGATTGGAATTGTTTATACAAATTTCATAAGATTGTTCTTACATGATTAAATGTAGAACATTTTATATGTTTCCTATTTAAAAGGAAAGTCATGAAAATGTGAATCTAGTATAGGTACATTAGTTCAAAACGAAATTCAAATATTTGAATGTGGTGTACTAATATGGAATCATATTCTTGGAAATAAGAATTGCATTACCAAAGATCCAGTTTGATATAGAATCATAGTCTATTTAATATGAAGGAATTGGTCTATCTAAATTTCCGTTCAGATTTCACCATAAAACATACTAATTCAAATACATCGGAAAAATTGGGTGAATGTACATATGGAATCATAGTCTCTTTGATATGAACAAGAAATGTATTACCGAATGTCCTATTGGATCGGAACTTGGATATCATTTGACTGCAAATCTTATGATAAATGCAAATCTTGTTTGTCACGACAAATGATGAATACCTCGCTTGGTGATGTAGATATCTATTGAAATTAGTTTACACTAATGAACCGTTTAGATCAACCACAATACATAACCAACTTTGTTGCCTTCAAAATGGAACTAACATGAGTCTGGAACCTTTTAAGTGTTCATAGCTCTCATAAAACGAAGTTATGAATCAACTGGGAAAGAGGATGAGATACTCATATGTCACACCCCCGAACCAGACGGCGGAAACATCCGGGGGCTCGTGTGACTAACAATTGAATAATCATCACAAGGAATATACATGAAACATAACACATTCATCACCAACATTACATATTACAACCAACATTGTTCACATCAAGTACATTGTTAAAATACATAAGTTCAAAATGTTCTAAGTACGATAAGTGATGTTACATAAACAAAACCATACACACTTGCATATCTTCCAGCTTAACGATTACCTGAGAATACAAGTTATTTTGAAAACGGTCAACATATATAATGTTGGTGAGTTCATAAGTATATTTGAGTAAAAGTCTTTGTATCTTTCATAAAAACCCAGAAAATCCGATATTTTCTGTAAAATGTTGTGAAAATGATGTGAAAATCGAGTATAAATGCATGTGTGAATTTCATAGTTAAAAACTTGTATGAATGTAGTTTAGGTTCATTGTATTTTGAATAAATGATAATTGTATATGAATAATCTCCTCAGAAAATCCGATATTTTCTGTTTTATAACATCGTTTAGATTCTTGTATCGTTAAATAAGTCGTTTTGCATTGACCCAATTAAAGAATTTATCTTCAAAAAGTTAACTTTTGGTATTGAATCCCTATATGAGCTGTTATAACCATGCATGATAATGACTAGGTCGCCCGTCTTGGTATTTTTCCAAATGTCGGTCTTGCTAAGGATGTTGTCGCCCTAGGCTGGCCTAGTCTAGCTGTAGCGAACAGCTAAGGCGTGGGGGGGTCACCCCGTATAGATCTATACACAAACTCCCGCTTTCCTACTAGGAAACTCTGATTATAACTACAGGCTACGATTGTACACTCAGAGTGCCAACCGACATGTCTCACTAGATTCTTAACCCCTGTTTGTTCTATGTTTAACGTTTACGTATATGTGGTATGTTTTTGTATTCGAAAGGTACATATAAAAGTATTCGACGTTTAATGATTTCGCAAAGGTATAGTTACGGTCATATTAACATGTGAAATTTCCATTCCAAGCCCTATTAGCATGTAGTTAGACCACAAAGGCCCAATAACATGTAAGAGGGTAATTTAAGCCCAATAGGCATGAAATGGGCCACAAAAGCCCAATAAACATGTAATCCATAACTAAGGCCCAAATTAACATGTAAGTGGGTCATAAGACCCAATAAACACGTCATTGAAAATATGGAGCTCAATATACAGTTAATTGGGCCCTTAGGGTCCAATGGCCACGTAACGTGTATATTAGGCCCAATAAATAATTATTGCTGTATTTCGTTCGTTTTGTTTTATTCCCTTGTTTGTTTTGACTTGAAGTTCAATAGATTGGTGATAAAAATCCTCCTTTTTGTAAAAACGACGTTTTTGGCCAACAATTCTCAAAATTTAAATTAGGCCCAAAGTTTGGTAAAAATGACACTTTAGTCCATAATTTATAAAAGTTTGCAATTTTGTCCCAAATGTCTATAAATTTACGGGTTTAACCCAAAATGTTATATTTTTACATTTAGAACCCTATTTTGCAGAAAATTACATTTTTAGCCCCTTGTTTGTAAAAGTTTACACTTTCGGCCTGATTTTTGGAAAACTTTACATTTTTGGTCCAATTTGAAAATAAATGATATTTTCACCTCTAAATTTGGTTTATTTACATTTATGACTCAATTTGTGGCCAAATAACATTTTTAACCCCCAAACTCATTTTTTTCGCAAATTGGGCCCAAACCGTGGGGCCCAAAAGTTTTGGCCCATTCGGCTAAAATTTGCATTTTTGGCCCTTTTAAAAGTATGTTTAGCATAAAAATACCTTTTTATACATGTAGGACCTGTTTGGCCCCTTTAAAAACATAATTTTCACTTTTTACCCTTATCTTTTGTTTCCTTGACAATTTTGACCTTTAGCAAGGTTTTTGTTGAATTCTTTTGCATCTTAAACATGTATTCACTTTTGGCTTGTTATTGTTATGTATATCATGTCATAGTTCATAGATCTTTGTTTAAAGTTTCGAGATTTGCTAATATCTAACCCATTATTACTAAACAAATTAAGAATTCACACAAAACATGCATATAACACATAGATCTACACATTTTACTTGCATTCTCCCCAAAAAATCATATGAAAACCTAAATCAAGGGGGTATGAACTCACCTTTTGCTTGATGTTTCGGTTTTGAAGAAGAAATGAAGAAGATTTTGGTCCTAGCAAGCTTTCTTGAGTAGATTTCGAACTTAAGAAGTTCTAGGAAGCAAAATCACCAAAAACTTTGCTAAAAAGAGTGATCTAACATGAGAATGGAGTTATAAACTTGGATGTGTAAAGACTTACCAAGAAGTGATGATTATCTTGTGAAAACCTTCTTGAAACACAAGCAATTTTCGAGATTTTTGATGGAAGGAGTAGGATGTTCCTTGAGAGTGTTTGAGAGAATTTGGTGTAGTGTGTGTGTGTTTGTTTGTCTTCGGCCGAGAATAGAAGAGGAGAGGGGAGAGAGAGATGAGGTGACTAGTATGGATACATGGTGGTCCTTGCTTGGATATATGATGTATAAAATAGAGGTGGCACCTCCCAAAGTCAACCCCCCGCCCCCTTAATCTCTTCTTTTGCTTTTTTTTGTTTTATACATGGGCCGAGATTTTGGGCCAAGAAGAAAGGGTGGAGTAGTTTGGGCCCATTAACTTTAGCTAGGATATTTGGATCCTAAACATACAATTTTTCGGCCCATTGGGCTCTTGGAAGCATTCACGGCCCAATTAGAATAAAAGAATGGGCTTATGGCTCACTAATGGTTAATTGGATTAGTTATGGCCCAATAAGGCCCATTAGGGTTAGAATGAATCATTCTAGACCCAAATGGTCCAAAATGTTTTAGATTTATTAATTGGGTCCAATTAGGATCCAATTAGGGCTTCTAAGTCCAATGAAGTTGAATTGGGTGCTTATTGGTCGATTAGGCCCAATAAGAAAGTTCTAGTCAAATATGGACTTAAACCGGGATTCCTAGAGTTTTCAGACTCTTTGATGAACATCATTGATGAATCTATATGAGCATTGAGTGAGATTTACTTAGAGTATAAGATTTACAATAGTTGAATGGTTACACAGGAATAGGATTTCTAGCTAAAATGCTAGTTGTGACATCATATCCTATAGGGATTGTGATTATCTTAATCAAAACTAGGTCGATCATCTAAGGAATTATGAAAGGGGTTCATACATTGCTTTTGGTGGGTTTTTTTTCAAAAATTGTTTAAAAAACTCATATATGGGAAACGAAAAGACTTAGAAATTTTGAACAAACATAAACAAGTATATACCAACCAAGGATCATATTGCAAGAAATGAAAAAAAAAAACAACCATAGATGAGAAAAGAAAATAACAACCTTTTTTTTGTCTTTGGTTCTTTAAAGGGAGGTTTGGAAGTTGTAGAAGAATGTACATAAAATCCTTTCCTTAAATGGACACAAAAAAGAAGCCAACTTAAAGAAGATGCTACTCTTCTAAACTCCTAGGGAACATACGCCATAACTCTCATAGTTTAAGCTATGAAGGATAACCTTACCTAATTCGTTTAAACCATGGATCTGATACCGACTTGTAATAGCCAAATTTTGAAAACATAAAAGTTATTGTAGTTGTACAAATACTATGAAAATCAGTTGTAGTAAAATTTACGTTTTAACAAATTTTTTAAAATATCATAGTTATAACATTTTGGTGTTACAAAATTAATGTCCACAACTACCGTAAAAGAGACAGGATTATACCAGTTCTTCTAGATCCAACACAATCATTATCTCGCAACACACTTTAATCTTCATCTCCTTTAGGGATGGTAATTTGGCCCAACCCGGTGGGGAACTCGGTTGACCCGCCCTGGCCGGGGATAGGTTTTCCCTGCAAAAACGGGTTTCGAATATGGGGTCGGGGATCCACGCTATGCTAAAACCGGGGAAGGGGCCGGGTCCAAATATAACAATCCCCGACCCGCCCCGCCCCCGCTTTGATGAAAACATAATATAATATAAATATATTGGTAAGTGATTATGTAGCCCATAATTTCATTCCTTAAAGTATTACAAATTTACAATCTATAAAGTCCATTCTCAATAAGCAATTGCCCAATCTAGGTAAAGTTCTAATCCTAAATTCCCAACTCATATCCGGTTGCTATTCACTTCGTCTATAGTTTTTCTGCCTCCGTCTCATTCGTGTCTTCATGTGTACCTCTCAGCGACTCCCAAGTAGGTATGTTTTATGTATTTCTTTTGAACATTAGTGATTATCATTATCGTATTTTCTTGTGATTATTGTGATTAATGTACGACGTCATCAAGTTCTTGAGATTATTTTGAACATTTGTGTTTACTTCTCCGTTACTTTTTAATCATTCTTAAATGTGGTTATATATATATATATATATATATATATATATATATATATATATATATATATATATATATATATATATATATATATATATATATATATATATAGGGTTAGGTTCATGTGAGACGACCTATTTTTGTGAGACCGTGAGACGCAATCCTATCCACTCATTTAGTAGATAAATTAAATAATTTTAAAATGCAAAATAATTGAAAATTTTCGAAATTTTTTTTTCAAATATTATTTTCGGAATTTATATTTACCAAAAAAATAAATAAATAAATATCAAAAACAAAATAAAAAATAAATAAATAAAAATACTTTTTTTACATATTCTAGTAGAAGATTAGAATATTCTACATATCTGAAAAATCTAATACAATATTCTAACATTCTAAAACTCACATTAGAATATTTACAGTGTAATATTCTATTAGAATATTTCACGTATTTTTCAAAAAAAACGGTAATTTTATTATTATTATTTTTTATTTTTTTAGGTAATTTAAAGTTCCGAAAATAATAATGAAAAAAAGAATTTTTGGATTTTTTCCTTTTATTTTGCATTTTAAAATTATTTTTAGTTTTGCTCTCACGGTCTCACAAAATTAGCATGGTCTCAAATGAACCTGAACCTATATATATATATATATATATATATATATATATATATATATATATATATATATATATATATATATATATATATATATATATATATATATATAACATAGAGTTATTTAGATTGTGTTTTTTTGTTTGAATATTTAATGAACATGGTTATAAAATACATAATAACAACACTTCACTCAAAGAATTATTTTTTGTTAGATAAAGTGATGCACGATAGGTATTGTGTTTAATTTTGTATTTTTTTTTGTATTTATAGATGGCTACTTCAGAAAATGATAAAGAACCCGCTTTGAGTGATGAACATGAAGATGATAACGAACCTGGACCTGTAAAAAATGATACGACCATCGAGCATCCCAAAAAAAAGATTGAAATCCATTGCTTGGAACCATTTTGATTCAATTTATGTTGATGGTGTTCGAAGATGAGCGAAGTGCGTACATTGCAAGAAACAATTGACTGGTAGATCTAATGATGGAACAACAAATTTGAAAGATCATTACAAGATATGCCCTAGGAGGGATACAAAAGACATTAGGAAACATATATTAGTTCAAAGGAAAAAAAACTGTTGATGGCAAAGCTTATGAGTAAATATTCCTTTGATGTTGAAGTATCCAGAGATAAACTAGCAAAGATGGTTATAACTCATGATTATCAGCTCTCCATTGTTGAACATTATGGATTTCTAAAGTATACTGAAAATATTTAACCTTTATTTAAGGTGCCTTGTCATAATACAATCAAGGGCGATATAATAAAAGTATACGTTGAAAAAAATGTCATATCTTGAAATATTTTGAAGAGAAAGATAGTAGGATTGCTATCACGTCTGATATGTGGACATCAAGTAACCAAAAGAAGGGTTACATGACAATTACAACACATTACATATATGGCAACCGGAAGTTACAAAATCAACTTATGAGGTATTTACACTAATTAATGCAATTATTTATAATTTACAAAATTTTAAGTGTAGTTTTGAAGTGTTATATTTTGTTTAATGCGGTTTTATACATGTGCCATCTACACACACTATCACAAGCTATGATGGAATTCTTTTTGGAGTGGAACATTGAGAACAAGTTGTCAACATTAAAATTTGACAATTGTTCAACAAATGAGGCCATCGTCGACAAGCTTTTAGGTATGCTTACTACTTCATCACTACTTTTAAAGGGAAGATTATTTCATATGCGATGTTGTGCACACATAATTAATCTTATTATGGAAGATGGATATTATGTGATTGGGAGTGCAATTGAGAATGCTAGGAATAGGGACTCATTTTGGAAAAGTTCTCCTAAAAGAATACAAGATTTTAGACTTTTTGCTCGGCAATTTGGTGTTAGATTGTAAAAATGAGTTACTTCTTGATTGCAAAACAAGGTGGAATTCCATTTATATGATGTTGAGTGTTGCTTTGGAGTATAGAGAAGTTTTTATTCGTTTGAGAAAAAAAGGATAAACATTATGTTTGCTTGCCTAGTGAAGATGAATGGAATATGCCATCAGTTGTTTGTGAAAAATTGAAATTGTTCTATTAAGTGACTGGAAAATTTTCTGGTACCAAATATCCCACTTCAAACATATTATTCCATTTGATTTGTGACATGAAACTATCGTTGTTGAGTTGGATAGTATCTCATAATAATGTTATTAAGTCTATGGCATCAACTATGTTGATTAAATTTGAGAAGTATTGGAATGTAATACATAATGTTATAAGTGTAGCAATTGTCTTGGATCCCAGGTATAAGTTAAAGTTGATCAATTATTTCTTTCCAAAGTCATATGGGGAAGAAGCAGGAAGTGAGATTATGCAAATACGTAACATAATTACTGAGTTATTTGATGAGTATAAAAAGAAACATGAAGACAAACGCGAAGCTTCTTGGAAACAAAGATATGCAAATAACGTCTCGGAGGGAGGGGGTTCTACCTTAAGCAAATCAACATGGGAGTTGGATTTCGAGAATATGCTTTCTGAGGTTGACGGATTTGAAAAAACGGAATTGGATGATTATTTAACTGAGAAGTTGTTACCGAATGAGGAAGGTTTTGACATATTGATGTGGTAAAAATGAAATGGTTCTAAGTTTCCTATATTAGATAAGATTGTTAGAGATTTCTTAGCCATTCCAATTTCTACAGTTGCTTCAGAATCAACTTTAGCAAGACCGGGAATAAGGTGACGAAGCAACGCAGCCGACTCAAACCGGAAACAGTCGGATCATTAATGTATAGCCAAAGTTGGTTACAGAAGGAACTTCAAGGTAAATTTCTAATAAATATATAAATTGTTATATCATACATGTGTATAAATATTATTTTTTCTAAAAATAATTTTTATATATTTCAGGTAAAAGAAAGGAGAACCAAAGGCTTTTGATCAGACGGCCGCATATGATGATGATGTTGAGTAATTTATCGAAGAAACAACATAGAACCAAAGATTTAATATTTCTTTTGTTTAATGATGTTCTCGTTAAACACAATTTAATTATGACCTATGATTTTGATAACTTATTAAACTTGGAATTATTTTTTGTGTAAGTTGATTTATTATGTTGATAGATCGGAAATGGGTTGGGGGTGGGCCGGGGATGGGTCGGGGATAAGCCCAAAATCTACAGGGGAGGGGATTAGATTCCCCGCATCCATTGGGGATGGGGACGAGGATACAGACTTGGTGATGGGGACATGGTAGGTAAACCATGAAGTAGCGATTTAATCGAGTATGAATGTAATCAGAGTAATCAAAGTAGTATGAACACAGAGAGTAAATAAGATCTGGTTTATAGCTCAATAATACTTTCGTATGCAAAGAGAATTCTAGACAGAATCACTTGGAAAAATTCTATCTAACTCTTTGTACAACTCCTATTTTTAGGAGAATAAGAAAGTATACAAAAAATACTAAGGGCTAAACATCAAGACTTCGAAACTATTATGCCTTAGTAAATAGATAAAATGACTTTCGAAACTGACTCAAATAACTTCGACACATTACACCATATTTGACACTAATATTCTCCTCCTTTGTAATCAGTGTCGAACTCAGTTTGTGAGAATTTGAGCAGCTATATGCATTGATCTTCGAATCTATGTATACCAGCTCATAACCTTCTTCTGCTCAGCCTTATCTCCTTCGTTGTTTTTCTTACAATTATTCATACGAACAATAAAGTTCGTATATTGAGCGGTTGTATATCGTTCCATTTCTGTAGCTTGATATAAGAACCTCTTAGCTTTTCCTTTCTTGTCTTTTCCCGAAAAACTAATCCCATTGGCTTTAAACAAATTTCCCCATCAGCAAACTTCTTTAGTTCTTTTTGACTCTTCACAGTTTCTTTCTCAACATACAGTCATTAGCCATATGGTTTGCTCCATGACAATAATGACAATCTATCCCTGAATCACCATTCAGCTTCTTCTCTTGTTTCGAATCCTCAGCCTTTACCTCTTTCTTCTCAAACCTCTTCTCCTCACTAACCTTCCCAGAATAACTTCCCTTTGTTTCTCCAGACTTCATCTTCGCATTAAATGGCTTCTTGTAGAACTTCTTCACCTTGTTGTTGGAGTAAAATGCAACAACTTCATCGTCTGAGTTGAAAATAAGTCCTTCATCATGAGAACCTTCGTTCTCAACAACTTCCTTCTCACTTTCTCTACCACTGACTTTTGATACTAGAGCTAAAGGACCACCCAGACTGATCCTTGACTCTTCTGCCGTTTCATTCACTTCAGTTTCATGAGTTTTTAGCTGGTTGTAAACATCATTCAAGGTAGAAAAATAGAAGCCATGATGTGTCTTAATCATCACACTTACACTCCATTCTTTGCGAAGACCCATAAAAAAAGTAATGTTGTATTCCATGTTATTCCTTTTGATTCCATACCTTGTACACTTTTTGATAAGCTCGTTCAGACGATCGTAATACATTTCAATCGTTTCTCTATCTTTCTATTTGAATTCTCTTAATTCAATCAGACATTGTTTGACAGAGCTGATTTTGGTCTTCTCACTCCCCTGGTACTTTTCCTTCAATGTATTCCAGAGCTCTTTTGAAGTTTTTCAAGTGTGAACATGATTATACACCATAGGAGGAAGAGCACCGTGAAGCTCTCTCATGCATTTCTTCTCATAATTCTTCAACCTATCATTTTGTTCAGTTACACTTGGAGTTGATGAAGAAGTACCTATATTTTCAACAGAAGAAGGTGGAATTATATCATTAGTAATGGATTTCCATAGCTCTTCATCTATGCCATTCAAGTAATCCTCGATTCGATCGGCCCACTGATCTTAATACTCTGGAATCAGCATTGGAATCTTCGTAGACGACCCAAGGAGATGAGAATACGATGTCATCGTGTTCATGTTAAAATTCGCAATGGATGTACAGACGAATTTTCAGAAAAACTTCAGAAAATTTGAGAATTAATGGGTGAATTGAACAGAAAGAAGAAGAAGAACACTCGATTAAACAAACTAGTTGCAGAATCGAATCACAACGGAAGATCAATGATAATCTTCAGTATCAAAGGTGTGGAAATTTTTTGAATCCAAGATGAGACTCAAAATACGATTGATACATAATGAAAATCAGATCATTGCAGTATGATTCCTGCTCTGATACCAATTGAAGTACCGATTTAATCGAGTATGAATGTAATTAGAGTAATCAAAGTAGTATGAACACGGAGAGTAAATAAGATCTGGTTTATAGCTCAATTATACTTTTGTATACAAAGATAATTCTAGACAGAATCACTTGGAAAAATTCTATATAACTCTGAGTACAACTCCCATTTTTAGGAGAATAAGAAAGTATAAAAAAATACTAAGGGCTAAACATCAAGACTGCAAAACTATTATGCCTTAGTAAATAGATAAAATGACTTTCGAAACTGACTCAAATAACTTCGACACATTACAACATATTTGACACTAACAAACCATGCCCATCCCCGCACCATTGCCATCCCTAATCTACTGTAAGTCCGAATACTCGTGAGCTAAATGGGTTTCAACTAAAAAAAACTCAAAATATGATTTAAAAATAAAATTGAAATATAACAACAACATTATAGAATCCAATGTAGTCAAAAACACCAAATCTATCACAGACTCTACACCCGAGTCCTAAAAATCCAAAATCATACAAAAATGACTTGCATCGTTAGTAACTATTACCAAATGTCCAACTTCGAGGGGAAAATCACCTTGATTGTTTTGTAGGGCATTTATACCCTAGTCACTACTTTTCAACAATATTGCCAATGTTGTTCACTAGTTTTCACCAATATTGCCAATGTAGTTCACTACTTTTCACTAATACTGTCAACACCATTGTCCAGACCTAAATATCCAAAGCTATGAATGCATTCCTATTCTAAACAATAAAAGCTCATCATGAGTAAAAGTAAACAAATCAAATGACTAAAGAATCACTTGTGTCAAATATATATCAACACCCAAAAGAGTGATGTTTTACAACATCTGTGACACCCACTAATAAACGGACTCACAAATAAATCAACTGACCTTACTGAAAATCAGTAATATTCAACAATTAATATTTAAGGAAACTTATCAACAAAAGTTCCGCTTCATAAATAAGAAAACTTGGGAACTTATAGACTTCCTCTTTAAAATTTTTTTCACTGGAAAGACTTGCTTAATAACAACTGCCACCATAGAAAATAATGCACCTTTAAATATGTGACAACCCGAAATTTCTATTTGTACAAACCCTACAGTAAAGCACTACAATTATTAGTCAAGTTCATTTCTACTAATTTTTAGCCGGTTTAAAGTCCGTTTGGGTGTTTTTATTATAAATTCGTCAAACAAACAAATAAAAGGAAGTATCTTCTAGGAATGGTGTGTAACAAATAAACATTTCACACCATAACAAGGTGTTTACGGCCAAACTTTGGGAGTTTGGGCCGTAAACTCCTCTTGGCCGTGAACTCATGCTTAAGGCATGAGTTTACTCCTCATTTCCCCACTTCTCACTTCCAAGCTCAAGAACACCCACATTTCTCTCTCAAGTATCATAACATATTTCTTCCAATCTCCAAAAATGTAAGTGTTTCTTCTCTTGATTTGTTGTTATAACACTTCATCTAGTAGTTATACATGATCTCATCCATGAAATCTTGTCCTTTTCATAGATCTTCAAGTGTTCTTCAAAACACCAAGAACACATACTAGTGTTTTTGGACCTTGAACACTCTTACAAGCTTCCTATAAGTAAGTACACTCCTCCTAACTAGTTATTTACTTAGAATGCATGTTAAACCATTGGAAAAACATCAATAATACCCAAGAACACATGGGTTTACGGCCAAGGCAATCTCCTTGGACCGTAAACACCATAAGGTGGTGCATATGTGCCACCATTACCTTATAGGGCTTGGATATTGGACTAGAACCTTACATGCATGAGCTAAGGACCTTAAACCACGAAATGATGGAAGTTACCATGGGTTTACGACCGTAAACCCACTAGGACCGTAAACCCAAAACCGTAAACTCCATGGGAGTTGGTCCTTGGGCCGTAAACTCTAATAAAGGGGCCATTAAGAGCCCTAGTTCCTTCTAAAGCCTTGGAACCAAGTCTAGATCACTTCTATGAGGAGTATAGCACCTTAAACAAACAAAAGAATCAAGCACACATGAGTTTACGACCGTAAACTCATGGGGTTATGACCATGGGCCGTAAACTCTAAAAGTTGGTGCAAATTGTGCCACTGTTACTTCCTAAGGCTTGGACTTGATCATAGGATGCTTAACCTTGACTTATAAGACCCTAAAACACATAATGGTACTAATGACCATGAGTTTACAGCCGTAAACTCATGGGGGAAATGACCATAAACTGTAAACTCATGTGGTGTTACCATATGGGCAGTAAACTCCAATGTGAGGCCATACTCTCTTTAGATGCAACCCCTTAATACTCCAAGCACTTGAATCAAAGTGTTATCCATGTTTTAGGGTGTCCTTACTTGATTAATTAGTTGTTAAATGACTAATTAGATACATATATGTGTCATTACATGTTAAATAGGATCCGTGTGTGTGTTCAAGTCTTCACTTGACACTTAGCATCTTGTTCGGCACTTCCATCCAAACCACTCACTACAGGTGAGTTCATACGCCTTAATCAACCTTTGAAATGATTTTAAATGCTTTTATTGGGGGGGGGGGATACAAGTTGAAATATTCTAGTTATTGCTTTAATCACATGCGATTAATGACTAGAACAAACAGAAAGATTTACTACTACTTTCAAGTTACTATCAAAATTATGATTTTCAAGCGTTTCAAAACCTTTTATTAAACTTTTAGATACTAAAACTGTTTCCAAACTCTTTTAAACTTGCATTGTTTTCAAACTCATATCTACACTAATATATTTATATAAGTAAGACTTGAAGGACTTAGGACTGATAGCTCACCTTATTTCATGTTCCTTGTTTGGTTGTGGACTTAGGGTATCCTGTTATTTGTCTGAATGTCGTTGAACTCTTAGTTATATATCATATATATATGTGTTGGATATAAAAGCTTTCACTTCAGTTCAATGCCTTTGTGTAACGAAGGCATACAAACCACATTACTATTTAACTATAATAGGTATAGTTAAGGGATTACTACTAGCTACTACTATTACAAAGATACATACAAGAGTCGGTACATGAGTACTACAGTGAGAAACAAAACATACTATACACTATACAAGAGAACGTACTATACACTATACAGGAACATACTATATACTAGTAAAGAGAAAACATCACTACACTATGACATACTATACAAACTTTTGAATACTATAAACCGAATGTGACATACTACTTCTGGATACGACACTTCATTCTGGTATCACTCTGTAACCAGAGTCTCCTGGAGGCAGAGCGGGCATTATGTGTATAGATCTATACGGGACAGACACTCCCACATCCCGACTGCTAGCTACAGTCCCAGCCGATAAGGCCAAGGGGTGACAGAATGTTACCTCACTACATATGACTCGGAGGGTCATCAGTTATTCAGCCGTCGATCAGCATGGTTACATACGAGTTCACATTCAAACCTTTAACTAACCAATTAATAATTAAAGGCAAAACGGACTCCCCGAGGTGTATTATACATTTAATACTACCTGGAGTCTGCATTTTCATCACTATCAGTCAGCAGTGATACTGCTGGGGTAAAACATTAATTTCCCCTAGTCCATTTATTTTGAAATCACCTTACATGAGTGGAGTCTAAAACTATATTTTCATACTGATAGTTTCACTGGGGAAAACTCTTACTATTACGAAAGAACAAACATACAAACAATCGGGTCTTGGTAGAAGACTACATTTTATTGGAAAATATAGGATTTTCTAGGGAGTATACTATTTACAAACATTTGAAATCAGTTACTACATTAAGTTGTTACAAACATTTTCATACAAGCAATGACACTAAATACTTATGAACTCACCAACTTTATGCTGATAAACTCTTTCAAAATAACTTGTATTCTCAGGTCATCAGTAGACAAGTACAGATGAAGCTTTTGAGAAGATGGAGCACATACAAGACTCATCTTTTATTTTGATTATACATTTTTGGCGTCTTACAAACTATACAGAACACGCTTGTATTACAATTATTATATTAATGCAATGGATGTTGTTGCTTGTCTTTACTATTATGCATTGTTATGATATTGTACATGACGTCCTCCACCCCAGAACGTTTCCGCCGTTCCGGTTTTGGGGTGTGACAAAATATCACCCCATGTAAAATATTTCAAGTTGCTATGTACCCACAAAAATCCATATGTACTCATTGAAAGATCTATATGCCGAAGAGTCATTATAGAATTATATTGCTAGATAATATATGATCCTAAAGGGTCACTAACAACAACTTGATACAAATATATTATTTATAAGAATTTGATTCTTGATATATATATATATATATATATATATATATATATATATTGTAATTAATAGTAAATTATTTATTTCATGGAAATACTAATTTTCAATGTTAAGTATGAAAATATATCATCGTATATGATAAGGTATGATTTATTATGTCATGTACATATTTTTGGACCAAAAGGATTTTTTTGTCTTATATGCATTTATACGATTTATAAGTTATAAAAAATTGAAGAGTTTTTATATAAAATCTAACTTTTTATTTTTATAAAATATTCAAGGAGACCATAATGAAGAGAGAGGACTTGCTTTTGATTAATTTATTCAACACACCATGCTCTTAGAAAGCATGGGTCTTAAAGTTCTAAGACCCATGGGATAAATGCTTAAGGTAACAACTTATAAGAACTAGTTTTCTCCATTATTTCACAAGCCAAAAAAACCACGAAATTTCTTCCTTGCCTTCTCCATATTCTCTCTTGTTTTTCTCTTAAAGTGTTAAGCTAAAAGTAAGAAGAATTTTGATACTTTACTTGAAACTATCCTTTAGAATAAAAGCCTTTGTTTTGTTCTTAAAGGCTTAAGAGTATCGTTTATTACAAGATGAAGACTAGCATCTTATCACGTTGCCTAAATATTGGTGGATACTTCTAGAAAGCTTCTTCCTTGAATCTTAAAGCCATCTTCATCAACTTCCTATTTGCCAAATGGAACCAAAGTCTTCAAAGGTTGTTTTACTTTCCTTTCTATGGTTGTTTTAATCTTTCTAAGTTTTGCAAAATAATCTTTTGGTGGGAATAAATCTAGTTTTATTTTGTTCAAAATTTAAGTCGTCCGTCGCTATTTGTGTGTTAATAAAACAATTTTTGAATAAAAACCCAACAATTGGTATCAGAGCCATTTTTGCAAGATTAGTTAGATCATTTTTTAAGTTGATGAAATCTTTGTTTTTGGAAAACATGGATGGTTTTATCTTTGCAAGAAAAATTCATGCATATTTTCTTTGACAACTTTTAATACATTTATAATTGTTATTTTATGACTAGAAGTTTACATGCATCTTTTAGTCATACAAGTTTTCTTAGAAAAACAAAGAGTTGTTTTTATATTGTTTTGAGTATATAAATGTGTATGATGTGCAAAAACTAGCCAAGGACCTTTGTGTTGTTCTTTGAGTTGATTTGTTGAAAAAGTCATTTTAATATTTATTTATTCATAATAATTAAATAGATTAGTTTTCTTCATTTATTTTTTTTTGTAAATAATATATTAGTTTTTAGAAATAATTTATTTGTACAAAAATGTAACAAGAAATGAAGATGGAGCCATTTTTTGAAGACCAAACATGAATTTTCGCAATATGTAAGTTTGTAAAGAAATTAGTGACACTTCCTGAAACTGTTACTAAAGTTGTCACTGTTGGCAACCCCCTTAAAGGTTGTTGGAGCTTTTCTGACACTTTCTGCAACACTTCCTGAAAGTGTTGCATGTTGTTGAATTTTTACTTTCAAGAAGCCTTTCAACTTTTTGCAAACAATGAATGTTTTTTCAAGTGGGAGCTTCTACAATAACATTACTAGATTTTTTTGGCCGCTTTAAATATCCATTTAGGAATCGACTTGGTATTTTGTGATGGATCACGAAATGTCATTAGTTGGTTGGTTTATGCACATGCGTTTTTAATATGTTTGTGTTGTTTTATATTTATGTTGTTATTATCATGTTATGGTTGATAAATTAGATTTTAAAATGCAAAATAATATTTGAACATAAATAAACATCACAAAGGAGTTTGGTTTTAATGAAATTTACCTTTTAACATAAGATGGTAAAATAGTTTTAAAAATAAAACAAACTTTATCGTTAAAACTAATAATCGGTAAAATTTTGGGATTAGAATTGTATAAGTTTAAAATAGATATTTATAAACTTATCAAACTTCAAACCTTATTTTATAAAAGGAAGTTTTATTAAAAAGATTATAAATGTTCTAAAGCGCTCAAATGTAAAACTTTATACTAGTTATTAGAATTTGATCGTGCCAAGTTTATAAAACCAGAATTTATAATAGAACATTGTTATAATGTGATTTTTAAAAAATAATTTTTTTAAAGTATACCATGGTTTATTGGGTGCATAAAATAACCATGATATAATATGTTTTTTAAACTAGAATTAGTAAAACATCAAAGACCCCTTACAAACCTCAAATCTACGCAATCCTTTTTGAAGAACACTCACACATCTCTTGTATGCACTATTGGGATAAAGGTGACCTAACCGCTTAGTGTTATTTGTTGATGGTCGGGGTGTTTTCATGATTTCTATAACCAAGTTATAGGCCGATTACATAAGTTTTTCAAATTGTATGATTTGATCAAAATCTTTTGTGATAAAGGTCACCTAAGCAAGAGAGTTGTAAGGCATAGATGAGATCAAATATGTCTAATAAAATTTGTTATTCGTGATCCCATAAATCTAGGATTATATAGTAGAATATAATTGCTAATCGATATCTATCAGGCTAGATTCAAATTAATGGGATAAAGGTTACCTAACAATTTATTTGTTTTGCAACTTAGATCCTAGACTTTGATAATTAATGTTTTTGGAAACTAAAAGGGTATTAATTATTAAAGAGTAAATATTGAACATACTAAAAGAATTTTGGTAAAATTTTGTATATATATATATATATATATATATATATATATATATATATATATATATATATATTCCATTCTCATTACCATGAATTGTCATTTTTTTTAATTACTTGAAAAACAATAACATTCGATAGATACAACTTTAAAGAATAGGTTCATGTCTTGAGAGACAATCTCGTGAGAGATGTGAAATTGTATACACTTAAAGGTCCTAGTCTTAAACAACTTGCTTTGAGAAATAAACCTGAACATGATACATAGTAAAGACATCACTGTGATGGTAAACATGCTTCTAACATCACACTAGGAATAGTTATTCCTGACTTACATGAAGTCTTGGATAATTTAGATATATATCTGATGATATAATAGGTTAAGCAATATTCCAATAAATATAGTGATATTTGTTTTAAATTCGTTCAAACAATGGAATAATGCAAGGTTGAAAAAAAGTCACTTTGTTTGATCTAAGAGCCCATGTTTTATGGACTAGACACCTTTAAGCCCAAGAAATCCAAGAAGGCCCACGTAAATGGATCTTGTTTCTTTTATAGAGAAACTGGAAACTGGAAGAGGAACTGATCCGCTTGTCTGAAAGGGAAGTATGGAAGAGACTAGTACTTCAGGTATCTACTAGATAGAACTTATATTTTTCAGATAACACTCAAGTACTTGGTACTTAAATGTTAATATAATATTTTTTAACCTGCTTGCAGATATTTGTAGAAGAGTAACCAGCTGAGCACAAGCAAGTTGGAACTATATTCTTGGAGTTTACTTTATTATTTATGCTTAGAACATAATTTACTTGTAATATAAAACAATGTTTGTTTTGGAACAATGTATGTTTTAATTTAGCTTGTGTAAATAGATATGCCTCAATTATTTTATTTAAGTGTTTGATTATTTACTTAATCATTTTTCATAGCGATAATATTCATATTCTGAAATAATTAACTTCTCTTTTTGAGACTAGATCTCTTAATAGAATTATAAAGTAAATATTAATATTTTATAAATAAGAAGTTCTATATGCAAAGTACTTTTGACTTAAACTTATTTTAAAACAAACTCATCTAAGACATTGTTATATTTGTTATATAAATCAATTACTCATATTCCAACTTCAAGAAAGGGATCTTTGAAGGCAAACAATGTAGTTTATTTAACATATGTGAATCTTCTTTATATATAAAAGATTTCTAATGATATTTTTCACTAATCTGTAGAGGAAATAATTATTAAGGAACTATACAATGTGATCTATGGCCTCCTTTCTAAGTGAATGTATAAGATTTAATACAAGATACAAATCGACTTTATTAATAACTATAGTAGTTACAATTGTATTTTACATGGTAAAGCATAGTTGTGAAACCTTTTTTGAAGTTTTCAGATGTAAAGTCGAGATACAAACCAGTAACATCATCAAAAACTTTAAGTGATTATAAAGGATGAATTAGACCTTACCGGATAAGTTTACTTTCTAATAGGTTGAAATTGTCATCCTTTTATGCTCTTGGGATTATACATTAATTGTATATTGAATACAAACACCAGAAAATCACATATCTGTAGAATATTCTAAAAAGGAATTTAGATTATTATATACAAACCCACAAAGAATAAGTTCTCTTATTCTTCTGAATGTTGAGTCAACAGAAAGCAATCTTCTACTGACAAAGCAAGTGGGAGGCACATAGAACTTGAATAAGCTTAAGAACTATTGCCTGATGTAGCAATTGTCGACACTAGTTTCAACAAGGAATCGTTTAACATGAATAATAACTCTTCATAAACACTAATTGTTTGAATTAATGATAGAAATCATATTTGACTTGAGAAATGTGGAATCTCGCATTGATGAGTTCTTCTTGATGGTTTTTGGAAAATCCATCAACTACCAAGATGCTATATCAAATCTTGAATTTGATGAATGACTTAGATTTTTCATGAACATTGAGATGTAATCCATGTGTAATAATCAAGTATAGGCTTAATTAATCTTCCTCTCTATAACAAGGATAGAAGGAGTAAAAGATTCTTGTAGAAAGAATACATACATGGACATCATACACATTTAAGCAAGGATATTATTTACTATAACTTCATAGTCTTAATATGAGATATAGAAAATAAATTTCAAGAAAGAATGCTTTTATTAATAGACATCTACTAGAAGATATCTATATAGCTTAGCCTGGATGTTTTCATAATCCATGTTATCTTTACAAAATGTATAGTGCTTAAGATCCACTTCTGTATATAAAGAAAATGTATCAAGGTTGGAATAGTCATTTTAATATGAAGATACAAGGTATGATTTTATATCAAAATCAAAATAACATGTGTGTTTACTAAGAACTAGTGGGAGCATAGTGATATTCCTAATCTTGTATGAATGAGACATACAAAATCATGAGAAATTACATTCTGACTATGGAAGGTCGTTTTTACCTTGACTCGGAAAGTATTTCTAAAATGACAGACTTAGGAATGAACGGATACATTCTTGGAATGTAAAATCTATAGAGATATATAAAGATGAATGTTAAAATTTCTAAATTCTTTTGCATGCATTAACAATATCTTGAAATAGGTCAAGATACAATATTCCTTTGCAGGATTCTTGGCATTGTCACATGACACCATTTTGAGTCTCTCTCAAAAGGACCTAGCACATGGGTTTGAGCTAGATGAAATGATTTATATTCTATTTTCTTGGAAAATGAATCCATCATTTATGTCATATTATGCACAAGAATGGGTATATGATTATGATATCAACATTTCATGAGATACAAATTGAATACATTGTTAAGTCACTGGATGACTACCAGAACATTCTAAGAGTACATAAGAAGAACTAAGAGAATGTATAGGAGATAATTAGTTTAGAATAAAATCTTCATGTAAAGAGCTACATAGGATTGTGATTTCCAAACAAATATAGATAATTATGAATTATAATTAGATTATGACTTCATTGTGGAATGAAGAGTAATTTTAGTTAGAAAGAGGTAAAAGCAAAACACAATGACACAATGTACTACAAAATAAGAATACACTACTTTAGAAGTGAAATCAAATATAATTAGATGAATGAGTTCATTGAAAAGCTATCTCGATTTCTGCCATTCGAGGATCATATAGAAATCTTTGTGACTTTGAGAGCATACTTAATCAAGATAAGTGACTCCATGTCATGAAAGTACACCAATCATATTCTCCAAGATATTTAACTATAGCTAGAGTAAAGTCAAATATGGAGATGACAGTATTCGCAGAATTCACACAAATTAAATTTATTCAGAGCCATTAATAAAGTCTTTATTTTTAAGCTAAGTATGAGTGGTCACACTTCAACTATATGACTTTATTATTGTAGAAATGGGATTTTGATTTGAATTTAGTATTTGGATATTGGAAAACTGTAATAACAACTATTACATAATGTTTTGATATACTGGGATATGATCATCACATTAATACTTGTTGTGTTCTATATTAACATGTTTAATCCACGGATAATATTATTATTCTAAAAGTTCATAGTCGGTTATAATTGTGGGAGAAATTATGTAGTAGGACTAATATGAATTGGATTGGTTGACTCTCACTAGATGAAAGTATGCTAGTAGTTGTAACCAAGTTTCATAGGTATTTTTCAGAGAACTAATACTAAACGGACCCACATCAAGACCAACTCATAGATCACAGTTATGGGTGATACTTAATTAAAATGTACTATCTTTATATCCTTAACACTTGAGATACATAGTGGGAATTGAGTGTAGGGAGTGTTGTGCTTTGATATGGTCAAATGTTGATCCTTAACTGGGCAGTTATATGGTGTGAACTATGCAAGAGGCTTATGTATTCAAGATGGGATTTGTTCCTTGTATGTGTTGAGTTAGACATCTAACGTACGTTACCCAAAGTAGAACTACAAATGAGATTTATTCTGATCCAAGTCTCATGTTCAATAGGATGTCTTTGACAAAGGGATAACTAA
This sequence comes from Lactuca virosa, assembly GCF_052849685.1. Classification (NCBI taxonomy): domain Eukaryota; kingdom Viridiplantae; phylum Streptophyta; class Magnoliopsida; order Asterales; family Asteraceae; genus Lactuca; species Lactuca virosa. The sequence continues at coordinate 135,175,404 of NC_136430.1, forward strand.
TAAACCAAGCTTATACATCAATTAAGGCTATAAGTTGTTGGGAATTAGATGTTTGATGTGTATTTTTAATGCACTAGTTTTTTTATTTATAACTCCTAGTCTATCGCATCTAAACCACACCTTAAAGGCAATGAACCTGATTGAGTATAATCTAGATTTAATAAGCTAGGGTTTCGAAGTCAAGTGGAATGGTAGTGAATTAACATTAGAATTATTTATTATAGGTTACATTAGATAAGTGACTGGAAATGAATCACTTCAGGTACTTTGGTTTAGATTGGATTACATATCAATATCATGGTTAATTACTCAAGTGCAATGGTTACTCATTCACTATTCCCTGATTCCTAAAATGAATAGCGTCATGATTAGACTACTAATCCTAATGAATCTAAAGACTCTTAATTTCATCGTCATGCCATTAATTATCCATAAATTCATTTTTGAGTTCATATTAAGCAAGATTTGATCTTTATTAATCCTAATGATCATAGAAATTAAATCATGCATAGAGTTATTATTTACTCACGCACACACATTAAAGTTCATCAATTTATTATCCTAACCCTAGTTTATGATCAAAATCTAGTCATAATTACCAATGATCATGGACAACTATGATTCAAATTAACACAGTCACAATGGTCATCTAAACTCTATTAATTCAACAATAGGGAATAAATTAGCAATCTTTAACACATATGGATCTTTGAATCAAACATGAGAAAATAATTTAAATAAGAATAAACAATACAAATAGCAATTTAATCCATAATCTCAATGATTCATCTAATCATAAATGCAAAGCAAAGGGTTTTAACACCTAATTAAGAATCAAAAACACATATATAAACAATTGGAATGCTAATCATGGTAAAAAAACCAAACATAATGATTCTTGACATCAATCCGCTCTCGAATCCTTCAGATCTTTGATCCATATCAGCATAACGACCCTCTGGCCGCCTTCTACACCCTCAAAAGGGCACTTATGGGGTTTATAATTGTAGGGAACGAATTAGGGTGGAAAATATTTCATTAGGGGTAACTGCCGGCTCTATTTATAGGTCTCAGCGTCACCACGACGTGGAGAAAGGCTGGCCACGTCATGGGAGATGGAATCTGTAACGCCCGTAGATCCGGGCTAGTCAATTTAGAGATAATAGGGGTCGAAAATGACAAAAGATTATTTAGAATAAATAATCTTAACCAAGCTGTAGAATATGTCTCAAGGGTTCCGTGCATATATAAAGAACGGCGAAATCCGAGTTATAACGAAGAAGTTATGGATCGTCGAAGTTTTACGGCAAAACCGGCACGGCACCGGGAGACGTAAATAGTGAATTTACGATAGAAGACTTTTTGGCCTTAGTAATCTAAACCAAAGTTGTAGTATACGTTAAACCGAGAACATGCAAAAAAAGAATGCCCAAATCTGACTTCGTATGAGGAAGTTATGAATTTTCTAAGATTTGGCATAGCAGTGTACAGCCCGAAACTCGAATTTTAGTTCGAGCGGTTTTTGGCTTACGCGACCTAAATGACAGTTGAAGATCTCATTAATAGGAACTCAACGATAAAAAGACAGACGTAAACGGATTCCGTATGAAGGAGTTACGAATTCTTCGCGGTCATTTAACAGTCCAATCTCCTCATACTGTTAAATTTAAGATCGGTCAAGAACTAGCCGACGGGGTCAAAATGAAAATTGTAGATCCTATTTTTACCTACATGTGGATATAAATAACGTCGAAATCGGAGCTCGTATGCGAAAGTTATGAATTTTTGAAAATCGGCTGATTTCCACCCTATGTGCGATGCCACGTGTCAGCACCAGGCTTTGCCTTGGTGCCCAAGTTGGCTCACGACGTGAGAATCATAAAACTCACGACGTGAGTGACCCTCCAGCCCCCTATAAATAAGAGGTGAAGCCTCCGTTCTTCCTCACACCTCCCATAACTTCCCTCTCTCTCTAGAACCTCTCTCTAGCCCCGAAACCCCCCGAAAAGCCTAGGGAACCTCCCTAGCACGAGGCGGAAGCCCCGGAGCGCCCGAAGGCTCCGAGAAGAAGAGCCTTTCGGTTCGGAAGCGCTGCTCCAAGCGAAGCCCGGTTTTCTATAAAACCCGCTGTAAGTGAGCTACGCCTACGCTATTTTTAATATAACTTTTATTTAATTATAGTAACATTATTAGGACCTTAAAATAAGTACTTGGGCTATTATTATTGGTTATATAAGTATTGTTTAACGCTTATATAATAGTAATAATAGATAGACTATTATTTAGTCACGGTTAACGTTAGACTAAACCCTAGTGGTATTGATACTAGGTTTTGTCAAAGGAAAAATTGTTTTGAGATAACGAAGCGCTGTCTGAGTTCGGAATCACCACCTAATCAAGTGAGTGCATAGTCCCTTTCATGAACATGATTTTAATACAAGTATTTATTGAAGTATTAATTATATGTTTATGTGTGAGTTAATTGATGTTGCCTGAAATACGTGTTAAAGAATATACCTGATTATATATGATGATTTAGGATAAAGAGTAAACCTAAATTAATTATGAGGAATATTGGGTAGTATTTTCTTACGAGTACGAGTGAGTTATACTCAGAGAATAGAACTTTAGTATATGTCATTGATCCGGGAGCATGGATTAGACATAGTCGTTGTCCCTAGTCCGAGAGTATGGATTGGACATAGTTAACTGTCATTAATCCGGGAGTATGGATTAAGACATAGTCAGTTGTCCTTAGTCCGGGAGTATGGATTAAGACATAGTCAGTTGTCCTTAGTCCGGGAGTATGGATTAAGACATAGTCAGTTGTCCTTAGTCCGGGAGTATGGATTAAGACATAGTCAGTCGTCCTCAGTCCTGGAGTATGGATAGGACATAGTCATTCGTCGTTAATCCGGGAGAATGGATTTTACACATATACACTTGTCCCTAATCCGAGAGTATGGAATGGGCACTATTATGGATACGAGAGCATGAATTAGGCCCGAGAGTATGGATTAAGTAAGAGGTGAAATTTAAGGTCCGAGAGTATGGATAGTCTCGTTGTGAGGATTAACGTGGTGGGGTAAGAGTTGCTATTATATATATGGTGAAATTGTATATTTTGTGAGTTCTAAATTGTATATATGATATGACATTGTGGGATTGAAATCCCTATGTACTCACCAGGTTTCCCAACCTGACCCACTCAAGCTTATTTGTATCACAGGTGTCGATATGAAGCTACTTTACACTAAGAGATTTAAAAGAGATGTAGATCACTAGTGTAAATGAATGTAAGTTCTGTTTATGCTTATGTTTCTGTATTGACGATGACATCCCAATGTTTTAAAATGAATAAAAATGCATTTCTTTGGAAATGATTTGATAACGTATTTATCATGTTTTTCTGGGAACAAATTCCGCAACACTTTTATTAAAAGAGGTACTCTGATTTTTATAAAGCATAAACAAAATCGGTCTTTTCTGGCCGTGAAAATGGGGATGTCACAGAATCTTCCTGTCCACAATATTTTCCTATTTTCCACGCCATGAAAACTCTTTTCCTCGGTATAGGCACTAGGAATCATAGTTTTTAATAAAAACAAAAGTTGTCTGAAATTTTATCTAGTTTCTGGAACATTTTGAATCTTGTAACTCGGAGTTACGAGTCATTAGATATGGCCAAAAAACTGACAAGGGGTCAAGTTGCCTACAATATCCTTTTTGCGTCTTTTTGAGCTCCTTTCTCAACCTTTTGCATCCCAACTCTGATTTTAACTGTAACTGAATATTTCAAAGCGTATTAAGTATCATATATCTTAAAGTATAATGATTTTACTCAAGTATATTAGTATAATGACCTAAAGTATATAGTTAAATAAGACCATATCAATATAACCTACACTATTCTTTTGCTCGTCCCCAAGAAAAAAATAGATTTTTATTATAAAATAACCTAGAAATAAAAAATTATATATTCAATAGCCCTTGGCTTTTGGCAATTTGCCTTATTTCTTTATTTCTTTAAGATCTTCATAATTTGATAACTTCCATTCACTCAACAACATTTTTTTTTTCCTTTTGTCACTTTTTTTTTTCTTTTTTCACTTTTTTTTCTTTTTTCATAACCCACTTCTTTTTTTCACTCAAACTAAAAACCTAAAAGAAAAATAAATGCTTAAGCAAGGGAACGTAACCTCAACCTTTATTGGTTAAATGCATTAGTCTAAAGTGCAATGACTACATAAATTTTTCTGGATACATTTTAAGTACACGATGAAAAAAATATTATGTCCCTCAAACTACACAAGTTCACTTTTTGTCTCATGATTTCACTAGAACTGAGAAGCCACAAATATATTAGAACATATTCGTTCCACTAAATCTTAGAATTCTCATCAAATTATCCCACATAACACTAGCAAACTTAGATTTAACGTAATAATATCATAACAAAATTTTTAAAATTTACAAGATTTTTTAGTTTAGACCATTTTTCAAGTCTTTATTTTTCAATTTTTTTTAATCTAGCATATATAATTTTTTTTATCTAGAATGATTGTTGTCCTTTTACCAATCTTCATACCCACACTAAAATTAAACAATGCCCTCATTGTATATAATAACAACTAAAACATATAAAATAAAAGAGGGAGAAAAGGCACAAACTCACCTTAGGATAGTAGGCGCAAGATCGAATCGAATGTAGTGGGTTTCATCGAAATGTGTGTTGGAATGATGATGCTTTGGACTTTTCTGGAAACTAAGAACTAGATTTACTTTACTTTTCTGCTCATGCCACGACTTGGTGTGCGAAACGATCAGCGAAAACATCGTATAGAAATACAAATATAAAATCTAGGAATCGTTTCTCGGGAATTTTCTTCGCGCAAAAATTGATGCCATGTCGTGGTTCTTAACGTGCCACGACGTGGAAACTTCAAGTGGATTTTTTTTCACGGCTAAAAATCAACTTGAGTTGTGTCGGCCAAACACTCGCCTCATCTCTCGTATATGATCTTCCCTCTAGTAGTGGACTTTAAAAAAAATCTCGATCCTTCTCTCGTGTGGGTAAGTGACCCACCACTTATGTGATGCAACGCTTCTCGTGAAATATCTCTCATGACAAAACCACACCCAATCTAAATTGCTGAAATTACTGAAAGCATCCTAAGGGCAATAGAATTCTGCAAAGATCTAAAACATCAAAAGCATCAACATGGAAAAAAATAAAACAAACTAAAAATAAAAATAAAAATAAAATAAAAACACACTAAAATAACTAAAATATAAAACTAAGAAACCAAAATAACTAAAATGGATATCACGATCACTCTTATTCGTCAAAATCATGCTACAATTGTTGATTAAATCCCTTGTATGCAAGAAGTAGCGTGTGAAAAAAAAAACTTTCGGGACCCTTCAAGCTATTTACTTTTCTTTCATTGCACCATTAACCAATAAGTAGAACAATAGTTGACTCAACTAGTCAAGAGTAGCAAGAGTTTGGTCTTCAACTTAACCACCTCGATATATATTGCTATACTACACCTTGTAGATTGAGTTGGACAAATCACCAAAGTTGTAAACTAAAAAAGTAAAAAGTTCCGTAATAGCTTGCAATCTCCAAACCCATGCACATAACAACAAAAACCTTCCTGACAAGTAATGTGTATTTTTAATGCAATAGTTTTTTATTTATAATTCCTAGTCTATCACATCTAAACAACACCTTACAGGCAGTGAACATGATCGGGTATAATATAGTTTTGATAAGTAAGGGTGTCGAACTCAAGGGGAACGATAGTGAATTAAAATTAGAATTTTTGATTATAGGTTACATTAAAGAAACGAAAACATTAAAAAAGGGGGTTTTATTATTAAATTGCAAACAATCAATAACTAACGAACTAGATAAAATGATTGGAAACGAATCACTTCAGGTACTTTGGCTTAGATTGGATTACATATCAATATCATGGTTAATTAGTCAAGTGTAATGGATACTCATTCATTATTCACTGATTCCTAAAATGACTAGCGTCATGATTAGACTACTAATCCTAATGAATCTAAAGACTCTTAATTTCATCGTCATGCCATTAATTATCCATAAATTCATTGTTAAGTTCATATTAAGCAAGATTTGATATTTATTAATCCTAATGATCATAGAAATTAAATCATGCATAGAGTTATCATCTACTCATGCACACACATGAAAGTTCATCAATTTATTATCCTAACCCTAGTTTATGATCAAAATCTAGTCATAATTACCAATGATCATGGAAAACTATGATTCAAATTAAAATAGACACAATGGTCATCTAAATTCTATTAATTCAGCAATAGGAAATAAAGTAGCAATCTTTAACACATATGGATCCTTGAATCAAACTTGACAACATAATTTAAATAAGAATAAACAATCCAAATAACAATTTAATCCATAATCTCAATGAATCATCTAATCATAAACGCAAAGAAAAGGGTTTTAACACCCTAATTAAGAAACTAAAACACATATAGAAACTATTGGAGTGCTAATCATGGTCATAAAAGTAAACAGAATGATTCTAGACATTAATCCGCTCTCGAATCCTTCAAATCTTCGATCCAAATCAGCATAACGGCCCTCCGGCTGCCCTCTACACCCTCAAAACGGCACTTATGGGGTTTATAATCGTAGGGAACGAATTAGGGTTCAAGATATGTCGTTAGAGGTATTTTTTTGGCTCTATTTATAGGTTTTAGCGTTGCGACAACATGGAGAAAGACTTGCCACGCCATGGGAGATGGAATCTTCCCGTCAAAAATTTTCCGATTTTCCATGCCGTGGAAACGCTTTTCCTCGGTATGGGCACTAGGAATCATAATTTTTCACAAAAACAAAAGTTGTGCGAAATTTTCTCTAGTTTCCAGAACATTTTGAATCTCGTCAATCAGAATTACGACTCATGAGATATGGCCAAAACACTAACAAGCGGTCAAGATGACTACAATATCCTTTTTGCGTCTTTTTCAACTCCTTTCTCCTCCTTTTGCATCCTAACTCCGATTTTAACTGTAACTGAATATTTCAAAGAGTATTATGTATCATATATCTTAAGTTATAAAAATTTTCTCAAATATATTAGGATAATAACCTAAAATATATAGTTAAATAAGGTCATATCAACGTTGATAGAATAACACTAAGTCATATATTACTGGGGGCAGTGAAATGTTGCTAGACATTCACCACTAGCTATATCAATCTAGGACAAGTCTTGTGCAAGTAGTAGATTGAAATATCTATATGCCCAAGAGCCATTATATAATGATATTGCTAGATAATATAGTATCCTAAAAAGGTCACGCTAACAACAACTTGATGCAAGTATATTATTTATAAGAATTTCCTTCTTGATGTATATATATATATATATATATATATATATATATATATATATATATATATATATTGTAACTAATTGTAAATTATTTCTTTCATGGAAATATTAATTTTCAATGTTAAGTATCAAAAAATATCACAGTGTACCATAAGTTATGATTTCTTATGGCATGTACATGTTTTGGACCAAAAGGGTTTTTTTGTCTTATATGGATTTATACGTTTTATAATTTATAAAAACTAGAAGAGTTTTATATAAAAACTAGCTTCTTTTTTACATAAAATATTCAAGGAGACCATAAAAAGGAAAGAAGACTTTCTTTTGATTAATTTATTCAACACACCATGCTCTTAGAAAATATGGCTAGTTGATTTGATAAAGCATGGGTCTTAAAGTGCTAAGACTAATGAGATAAAGGCTTAAAGTAAGGAATTAAATGAACTAAATTTCTCCCTTCTTTCACAACCCAAAAAAAGTACTGAATTTCTTCCTTTCATTCTTGATATTCTCTCTTTTTTTGTCTCTTAAAGTGTTAAGATCAAAATAAGAAGAATTTTGATACTTTACTTGAAACTTTCCTTTAGAATAAAAGCCATGTTTTGTTTTTAAAGGCTTAAGAGATTCTTATAAGAGAAGATGAAAACTAGCATCTTATCAAGTTGGCTAAATATTAGTGGATACTTATATAGAGCTTCTTCCTTGGAGCTTAAAGCCATCTTCACCAATGTAACGACCCAATTTTCAAGTCCAAAAATTTCTTTTTAATAAACTGACTCATAACACATTCATAAGAAAATATTGTGAAAACACATCATCTCATAAAACAAAGCATCATGTCTGAAAACCCAAGTCATAAAATAATAACATATCAGAGTATAATCCCAGAAAACTCCATGCTGAAATCATGTGTGTGTGTGATGCGATGCTACGCCGCCGGCTCCTTCCCCTTAGACGAAGAGGTACATGAAACCAAAACCGAAACCGTAAGCACAAAGCTTAGTGAGTTCCCCCATCATACCACATACCATACAATATCCTCGGTATCTTTCAACCGGTAATCATCGTCGGTATCTTTCAACCGGTAATCCTCATCAGTATCTTTTAACCGGTAATCATCACATACCATACAATATCCTCGGTATCTTTCAACCGGTAATCATCGTCGGTATCTTTCAACCGGTAATCATCATCGGTATCTTTCAACCGGTAACTGTCATCGGTATCTTTCAACCGATAACTGGGGACTATTCCACCCCCTACCACTAACATACAACAACATGATATAAACATACATTCAGGCATATCCGGGTACTGACCTACCCTTCGGTCCTAAGGACCGCTATCAGGGAAACCAATCCCTAATATACACGTAACATATCATATAAATAAAACTCATGACCCAAGCATGTAACCAGACCAAGATAATTATCACAAAGACAATCATCTTCTAAATACTCCTCTTTGGTGGGCCGGCATTGTGGCCTTAGACCCACTCCTACTGGAAGGTAACTCACATCGTACGAGAAACTGCTGATAAGCTGTGCGGGAAACTTCCGTCCGCTGCTGCTCCGGAAATCCTTCCGCTACAATCCCCACAAAACACTCAGTTAGAAACTGATATCTACTCTTAGGGTAAAATGACCATTTTACCCCTAACCAAGTCCAAGCCAAAGTCAACTTCCAGTTGACCCGACTCGCCGAGTTGGGCCGCCAACTTGTCGAGTCCCTTCCCTTTACTCGTCCTTATCCACGACTCGACTCGTCGAGTTTGGCAACGACTCGACGAGTTCCCCTTCCTTACGAACATCAATGAACCTTCATACGACTCGCCGAGTCGGATGAACACTTGCCGAGTTCACCTTCAACTGATGAACAAGTCCTGACCTTGACTCGCCGAGTTGTATGAACAACTCGTCGAGTTCATCTCCAATCATAAGGAGATTGCCTTGGACTCGCCAAGTCTGTTCTAGCACTCGTCGAGTCCCATGAACTCTAGGTCTAAAATTAAGTCCAATGCGTTGGGTTACTCTTTCTATCCTGCTACAACCCTTCTAACACCCAACTGAGTCCTTTTGACCCTCAACAGATATGGGACTCAAAGCCTTGGACTCGTCGAGTCCCAAGAACGGACTCGCCGAGTCGATAACATCCACACCCTAAATCCTCGATTTCTGATGTACAACACTTGACTAAAAGATAGATCTAAGCTCCTTCAATCGTTCTAGCACATAAAGTTACAAACTTTACGTGCATGCATGGGACTTTGAGCTTAAAAGGACATAAAATAAGCTCTAGTGTTGCATGGGGCCTTCCTTGGGTGCAAAAGCAACCCAAATCTGCCTTGTGACCCCTATAAAGACCTGATTCCAAAGCCTCAACCCCCAACCATGTTTGCAATCATGGTTGGTTACCAAAAATGGCTTATAAAAGCCCTAAATCTCCCCAAAAAGGGATCTATCAAATGAAAGAGCAAGGTACAGACTTTATACCTCTCAAAGACTTCAAATGATGAACCAAACTCGAATCCTTCAGTCTCCTCTTGATCCTTCTATGCTTTTCCTTCTTCCTTGAGGTCAAAACCCACAAAAATCACTCAAAGGCCTTAGATCTTGCACCAAAACACTTAGGGTTTGCTATGGAGGGTTTCTGGGAGCATAAAGGGGCGATGGAGGCTGCATAAGGTTGTTTAAATAGGGTACAAACCCTCAGATTAGGGTTTTGTCCAGTCAGAGCCTACTCATCGAGTCCGGGACCCGACTCGACGAGTCCATCACTTAAATCCTGCGCCTCATCCCGCTTCTACTCGGCGAGTCGGTCCTTCAACTCGCCGAGTCCAAGGCCAAAAATGCAAAATACTTAAATAAAAATACATACCAAGAACCAGGTGCTACAACCAACTTCCTAATTTCCAAAAGAAACCTAAGTCTTCAAAGGTTGCTTTCCTTTCCTTTGTTTTAATATTTCTAAGTCTTGCAAAATGATCTTTTGGTGGGGATAAAACTAGTTTTATTTTGTCCAAAAATTAAGTCTTCCGTTTCTATATTTGTGTTTATGAAAAAAATTTTGAATATAAACCCAACACTCACTGTAACGACCCAAAATTTCTCATTAAATATCCTAGGGATTATCAAAGTTTCTATAAAAAATTATGGAATTCTATAACTCTATAAACACTTTACATCATAGGTAAAGTTCAATTTTACAATAAAATCATATTTAAAGTTTAAGCAACATGGAATACGAATATATAAAACTATATCTAGTCTAAGTCCTTCTGCTCTTACCACTTATCGTACAAAGACTACTAGCTGCACCTTCAATACATGAAATATTCTACAACATTATACCATAGGCTTGGTGCATTATACTTTAATTTTTTTCATGTATTCATACTCTACTATTCTGTTTTTTATTTCATTCCTCTTATTTTATCTCAATTCATGTCATCTCATCTCTTCTCACACTCATCTCATTCTTTATTCATACTTTATATTTGCCTCTTCCTGGCTCTTATTAGTTCTTCTCATCTCATCTATTTCCTCTTGTTCCACTATATTTGTATATCTTCTTATACACTTCTCTCTTACCTCTTTCTCTTTTTTCAATCTAGGGCATAATTTCCCTTCACTCTTCGTCCCATCTCATCTTTAGTTGCATCTCTTCTTGCCTTCTACTTCTCTATTCTAATTTAGACCCAACCAGTCTAATCATCTATGAGCTTCACCTATCATATAGGGGACAACATAATTCTAACTTACTGGAGTACAACTATCCAGACTAAGTCCCTTCACTTTAAACCCATACAGATCCTTTCATAACTTCTCTTTTCTTACGAATCCTCCACATTTAATCCCTCACAGGTTATATCAAGTCTATTTAAAGAAACTTCTTACCTTTTTCCACTCATGGAACCCTTTCGATATCTTCTGTAATCGCACATAATCTTATTCCCCAAGAATCATCTATCCCCATTCGCAAAGGAATCATCTATCTCATTCCCGAAGGAATCATCTATCTCATTCTTGAAGTAATCATCATCTCATTCTCGAATGAATTATCTATCTTATTCCTAAAGGAATCATCATCTCATTCCCAAAGGAATCATCATTCTACATTCTCACAATCTTTCATGTGAATGTTATGGTTTCACCATTGTTGAACCTCGAAGTGACCTTCACCGAAGTTCAACATACTAAATGTTGTCCAAAGTTGATGGATTAGAAGTCTTGGCGTGCTCCGAAGGAAGAATCATCAGAAGGTTGTTTTGTTATTAGAAGAAGTTTACTTATATTTTGTTTGTTTGTGTTAATGTCTGCTGGGTTGTAATGATTTCTGGTTAATGACTAGATCACTCATTCATATCAGTATCTTTAAGTTATACTTTATTATATGTTATGCCATTAGGTTGTGTTTATAAAATGGGAATCGAATTGTGGTTCTCCAAACACCTTTTCAAGCTATCTTGCTGAACAATTCCGAATATATTGAAGATTGTTCTTTCTACAACATGTTTATTTATTTACGCTTCTGCTCTTTCAATATCATATTATATATCAGTTGTTAACTTAATTCTTCCGCACTTATTTTAGTCACTTAACTTAGATCATTTTTCCTGGTTTCATCATTTGCTATCAGATCCTAGATTGGATGTCTACTATCCACACTCACCATATTATCATTGTAAGGAACTTTGGTGACTTACGTTTTTTGGGAAGCCTAGAAGTATACTTTATATACCATCATCTCTCAAAATTATTTTCAAAATGGCTTACTTACAACCAATATATGTTGTCAACATCTCAAACAGTTTGGGCTGTTCTACAAGAGCACCTGTACTAATTGCTAATGAATACAAGTAATGGAAAACTATAATTATTTGAAAAGATAAACAAAGGATATCTGGTGTTCCATTGTTGAAGGTCCTTATGTGGTTCCAATACTTCCTGTTGATGACCTTGTTGTTGCCCTCTTAGGTGGTGGTGTTGGGGCTCAACCAAGACTAGAACCACGACCTCCAACATTGGAAAATCTCGCCAAACTAGAAAACAATGAAATAGATTTCACTTAACTTGTTTGTGGTGTACCACCACATCATTTTGACCACATCATGTTGTGTGAGTCACCTCGTGAAGTTTGAACAACTCTTTTGTCTCTCTTTGAAGGAACTGATAATGTCAAAGATGAAAATCTCACCTCTCCTCTGAATGACTTTAACAACTTTAATATCCTTCATGGAGAAATTGTTAAGTCTGTAGCTACTCGTTTTTCTACGATTCTTAATCAACTCACCGGTGCTAAAATTTTCAAAACAAATCTTGAAATATATCTAAAATTTCTAGATGGTCTTGGTGATGGTTGAGTAACTGTTAAAATGATCTTACAAGGAAATGGAAATCTCAAAAAGATTAATCTCAATGAACTTTGTGGAGAACTTAAATCTTAGGAGTCAATAGTCATGCAACAACATCAGAAGAATGGAGGACCCCTCGTTCTAGCCATCCAAAGCCCTCTTGAATTTAACCCTAATGAACCATACCCTTCTGAGGAAGACTTCTAAACTGAATATGCTCTCCTAGTTCACAAATACAACCGAAGATTCCCAGACCAATACCCTCCAAAAACACCGCACTTCATTAGACCTAACATTCTTCATGCTCAGAATCAACACTTCCGTTCAAGCACTTCCAACACCACATCTCCTGCTAAAACTCAAGCAGAAGAAATTCTAGCAACAAAGAACTCTTTGCTAAAAAACTCTTCTGAAAGTGTCAAAACCTCTAATGTTGAAAATAAGAGTGACACCATAATTTGTCACAAATTCAATGGAATGAATCACTTCACAAGAGATTGGAAGTCTAAGAAGGTGAAGAATGATGCATACTACTTAGGAAGAGCTACTGAAGTTGCTAAAAGAGAAAAAGCTTTCTTTGTCAAAGGAAAAGAAAAAGTTTGGTCTTCTTGAGATGATAAGGGTTGTGAAGGAATCGGAAGAATGGGAAAGCTCTAAATGATTGCAAGAAAATGATGTTGATTGTGTTCCATATGATCTTATGTCCTCTGAATAAGAAGATGAGTTAGAAGCGAAGAAGATGAAGAAGTACTATTTCATGGCTACCAACACACCTTTTGGCTGAAGCATCATTGAGTAGGTACAATTTATGGTTTCTGAAACTAATTTATGTCCTACTATTTGCAAGCCTTACTTAGAAAAAATCTTCGTGTCTCTTATGGACGCCTTAGAGGCATATCAAAAAGCAAAGATAGATAAAGACTCGACCTACTAAGAGCTGTATGAAATAAAAGAGCATTTTGAACAGAAGAAATGAAGAATAGATTGTTAGGAGAAAGAATTGGATTTATAAAAGGATGCTAGAACCTTTGCTGATAGTAGTCGTGTTTTGGCCCTTGAACAAAGGGATGTATTAGTTAAGGTTAATGTACATTTGAATGGATGAACAGAAAAACTTTATTCTACTATGAATCTAATTGAGCCAAATGAGCATATTACCAATAATTTTCAATATCCTTGGTCTAAAGGAGGAGGTCTTGGAACAAAAATCCATAATCATCTGGAAGAACTTAAGGAAAACTATGGAAAATTCATTGGTAATATTCCTAAATTGGAATATGATGATAAGAGCATTTCAACAGTTGATGTAGAAGGAGTACCAATTTTTAATGAATTTGAAAATGAATGTTTTGTTACAAGAACCTTCGAGGTCACACCAAAAGTAACTCAAAATGAAAAATCTTCAAAAAACTACTTCTTTCCAGAGCAAATAAACTATAACACAAACAATTTGATGCCAAGCAATTGTTTCATTGAAGAAGTTATCCCAAAAACATTGAGACATGCTTCTGATTAATTTATTGATATTGAAGGATTTATTTAGATAGGATCATCTGATGAAGAACCTATGGATGAAGAGCTTATCATTTTTGATGATCCTCTAAGTCCACATATTCCTCTGTCTAAACCAACACAAACCTCAAATACTATTCCTCTTTCATTTGCAAAAATTGTGATTTCCAAACCCAAAAGTGATTTAAAAATCAAAACTTATGTTATTCTTAACTCAAACAAAAGACGTTCAACTGTTCTAATCGTCAATAGTGCTACAAATCCTGTAGAAGATCAAAGTTTAGGAACTCCGAAAGAGTCCTTCTTCTCTAGGAAAAAGAAATCTCAGGAACCATCGACCACAAAGAAGCCTTAATTAAACTGTTCTGATATTCTATCTCCCAGAACAGAAGCTCAAACAGCAGTTGCTCAGGAATCAAAGTCTAGACTTAACCAGAAAGTAAGAAAATAGTATTATGATAAGGTTAAGAATAGATCAGGTTCAAATAATTATAGATACAAATTCAATAAACCTTTTAAGATCTTGACTAGAAAACCACTTCCGAAGCCTAATGTGCCCAAAACTTATGTGAGTACAGAAGAGAAATTCATTCCTACAGAACCTGTTCAGGAACAGAAACCAAAAGAATCCATCCCTAAGTCAACTGTTCGTTATGATTGGTGGGTAAATGAGACTAGCCTTACCTTTTTCATTTATTCATTTGTCTCTTCTAGGTCTCATTGACGTCATACAAAATTGTCATCTACTTCTATTTCAATTTCATCTTTCAACAAAACCCCCGAACTCAAGAAATCTTGGGTGCCAAAACTAACTACTTAATCTTATTCAGGAAACGTGTCTGGACAAGCTAGACAAGAATTGGTTTATAGATAACGCTTCTTCTTTACACATAACTAGCATATTAGAATTCTTGGTAGACTTCCGACCAACAACCAAGATTAAATATGTAACATATGGAAACAATTCATATGGAATCATCAAGGGTCATGAAGTACTCACCAACAACACATTCACAATTTAAAAGGTTGCACACATTACAAATCTCAAACATAATCTCATCAATGTTGCAATGCTTATTGACGCCAAATTTCGACTTAAATTCGATGACAAGCACATCTATGTCATGTATCAAGATCGCTCTAAGTTTTTTATCTCTTTTGGAAGAAATGCAAATATTTACCCTCTGGATATTGAGCTTATGATAGGAAAACCTCAACTATGTTTTCTTATCAAAGATTGTTGTAGCCCATTTTGACGATCGGTTTGTGCGGAATAAGAACATTTTGAGCTTTAACGATCATAAATATGAAGAACATAAAAGAGATGATTAATTCCATGATTTTAATAGAAAGAGAGAAATAAAAATATTACATGAAGAACATGGGTTGGGACAGATAACTCTCCCTTGGTGGGAGAGATCCCACAACACTCTCTCTCACTAGAAACTACATTTGTGCACTCTTACATTTTACATGACCAACTCTCTCTATATATAAGGAGAGAGAACCCAAACAATACAATAAAGGGAATAAATAACCTAACTTATCACTTATAATTTGTAGAGCATTTCCATGCTCTAACAATCTCTCGCTGAATGCTCGCAGATGATGAGGGATACAAATAAGTGATAAAAGGCTAAAATACAGTAGCCGACTAGCAAGTGTGGTAATAAAAATGAAACATAATGAGAACCAAATGCTGAAATGTCTCTGACACTCTGAAGTGTCTGTGATCTCTGATGCTGGCCATGAATCTCTAAACAGTAAAGGTCTTCAGCTTCAAGGTCACCAATCTTGAGGTAAAAAAATAAGATCCAAAACTTCAAACTAGTCATAAGCCCCATGATCAATTAGAAGATCCAATGAGAAAAACACTTCTAGTGCTCGAATCATAATACACCCAAAATTCTTCAAAAGAATAACCTGCTAAAAATGTGAAGCATCCAAAAGTGAAGTCCGAATAATAAATAATGTGAATCCGAAGATATGGTCTAACAATGCCAAAAATTTGATCGGAAGATCAAAAATAAGTGTTACGTCACATCGCCAAAATAGTCTTCGTCTTCAAAATATCGCAAATCCATACTCGAGAAATCATAGATCTGAACCGGATGCAAATACAAATGAAACATCCTATAGTAGAGTCTGAATAATAAATAATCTGGATCCGGGAATCATCTAGTAATACTAAAAATTTGATCAAGATGACCAAAAATCAGTGCCACATCACATCACTAAATAAATCATCGTCTTCAGAAGTCTCGAAAATCCAAACTCAAACAATCATAAAACATATCCGGATGATAACATATTCTCTCCCTATTTTTGATAACCAATGACCGGATATCAAAAATCTAACAAATCATCTGGATGGAGAGTGTCTGATACCAAGAGTTATGCATGCTCAACCTAGATGTATGATGGGTCTTGATAAAACACGAGAATGAGAGTAAGAGAAATACTCTCCGGTTATATGGATCTAGTTGATTCTGTCGCTGAAAAACTGCTCGAACAAATACCAAAGTAATAAATAATAACTCTGCATGAAAAATCTCTACTGTGCTGATAAATAGCAATGTACCCAAACTGCAGTGTCGGAACTCCTGAAGTTGTCTTCAAAAAATAAAGTCCACATGCTCAAGATACATGGTTCGTCAACCGAAGATCAAGCGATACAAGTCATAAAAATCTCGTAAAGCGAAGGTTGCGAAACAATTTTGTTGATCAGACGCAACTGCGGTACAATCCTCGCGAAGAAAAATATGATGTTCGACTGTGGTATGGAGTAATCCTCATTAAAAGAATAAAATTCTTCCAATATAATTGGCATGAATTAAACCAATATGACTATCATAGGTTGGATTGTGGCAAAAATTGGTATTAAAAAAAATAACTGGTTTTAATAAAAAAAAAATAAAAAGGCTAAGGTATTTGATGGTTTACAGCAAAAAAAAATGGCTAAATGAAAAAAAATGGCTAAAAAAAAAATTAGTGTTAAAATAAATAAATGGTGTTAATTAAAAAAAATAAGGCAAAAAGGAATAAAGGAAAGCGGGGGTGCTATGAGAGGGGAGGAGGAAGGAGGAGGAAGGAGGTACTGAGGAGTAGGTAGTCTGCGGGTGAGAGGGATAAGGCTAATGAGGAGATAGCCACCGATGAGTAGGGTCTGCGGTAAGGAGGAGTGTGCAGTGGAATAGTAAGGAGTACGTACAGAAGGGTGAAGGGTTAGTATGGTTGCGGTGGTTGATTGTAGTCTACAGGAGGAGGTCTGTGGTGCGAGTAGGGAAGAAGCGAGGGTCGCGGTAGGAGACAAGAAAGAGTCTGCAGGTGAGAGGATCTTCGGTGGGCCGCAGAGGCTGCTCAGCAGTCCTCGGTCTGCAGCAGGTCTCTGGTACCAAGTGTGAGAGGGGTACCGCAAGGGCTTCTCAGCAGACTTTGGTAGGGCAGATTTTGGTATTCAGTACTAGGTACCGAGGAGGAGTATGCTGATGACGAAAAATGCTATTTTCCATGTAAAAATGGTACCGAAAAGGCCATTTCTTCAGGTTTACCCAATGGAATATTTTCTAGAGCATTTTGGGTCAAAAAGGGGTGTTGGGAAGGCAAAAAGTAAGAGAGATAAAGGTAAAAGGTAAGGGGACAATGCATAGGTCAAAGGCAAATGTGGAGTGTATAGGGAAATTAAGGGGACAAAAGGTGATGGGATGGGTCAAAGTCACATGGTTTTTGCTTTAGGAGGTAAAATAAAGTGGATATCTCTTTCCAAAAAGAGTAACAAGGACAAGAGTCTTTTTCCAAACAAATTAATACGTCCAAACTGCATCATAAAGATATTTACCTGTAAGATTTAAGTTAAAAGGCATGAACATCATACCTTGTTTTGATGAACTTAAGAACACATGCCGATCACGAAATCTTCAAAGAGAATTCCCTTCTCCACTTTCTTCAATAAACCCAAGATTTTGTGTCTTATTTCCAAAGCATAGATAAAATGCCTGGAGCAAATTATTCAATATTTTTAGACCACTAAATTCTTCTTCTCCCTTTTTATTTTTCTTCCTCAAAAGCATCATAAAAGAAACTTTGCAAACACGGATTTTCCAGCAAAAAAACGAACGAACATCAGCAATTTTTTTTATTCTTGAAATCTTAAATCAACACTCAAAACTAGAAAAACTCATCATAAAAATTTCCGGTTTGAAGCCGAAAATTCTTTAAAAAATCAAAAAAACCTTCAAGATAAACACCGATTGGGAGTCGTTCCCTTGAAATATTACATAAAGAATGGGTTGGGAGAGATAACTCTCCCTTGGTGAGAGAGATCCCACCACACTCTCTCTCACTAGAAACTACATTTGTGCACTCTTACATTTTACATGACCAACTCTCTATATATAAGGAGAGAGAAACCAAGCAATACAATAAAGGGAATAAATAACCTTACTTATCACTCATAATTTGTAGAGCATTTCCATGATCCAACAAAGATGCTTCTGACGAAAGTTGGTTGTGGCACTGACGTCTCGCTCATCTGAATTTCAACTATATCAGCAATCTCGTGACTGGTGAACATGTGGAAGGCATGCCACTAATTAAGTTTGATAGCAACACCCTATGTTTAGGGGGAGCTTCCGTTGGTTGTTCAAAATGATACATATAATTCAACTAATGACATCACATCATCTACTGCAACAAATTACATTACCCCTTGTCTCTACATTTGGACTAAGGATCATCCACCAAATCAAGTGATTGGCAATCCAATGCTGTTGTTCAAACCAGATCAGCAAAATCTATTCAATATGAGTGTCACTATGCCACACTTAATTCACTGTTTGAGCCTAAGAAAATCCACCTTGCGTTAGAACATTCTGACTGGATAACAACCATGCAAGAAGAATTGGTTGGGTTTGAAAGAAATAAAGTATGGATCCTTGTCCCTCCCCGATACATAGAGCAATTGTTGGAACTCATTGGGTATTCAGAAACAAAGTTGATGAAGCATGAATTATCACTCCAAACAAATCAAGATTATTTACCAAAGGCTACAGTCAACAAGAAGTGATAGATTATGATGAAACATACATTCCTATCATAATATTAGAAGCTATATGAATCTTTCTAGCCTACACAGCTCATAAGAACATTAAAGTTCATCGAATGGATGTCAAAAGCACTTTTATCAATGGAGAATTTCAATAAGAAGTCTATCTCCAACAGCCTCTAGGTTTTGAAAACCTCGATCTTCCAAATCACTACTACAAGCTCATGAAAGCAGTATATATGACCTCAAACAGGCTCCACGAGCTTGGTATGAAACTTTGACTAAGTTTCTAGAAGATAATGGGTTCATTAGAGGAATTATTGATCCAACGCTATTCAGAATGTAAAATCGAAAGCATCTGATGCTTGTGAAAATTTATGTTGATGACATCATATTTAGATCAACAGATGAATCCATGGTCGCCGACTTATCAAGATTTATAGTAAGTAAATTTCAAATGAGCATGAGTCATGAAATGAATTTCTTTCTAGGTATGCAGGTAAAGCAATCTCTTTAAGGTACATTTTTTCATAAAATTAAATACACTTATGAACTTCTCAAGAAAACTCTATGGATAATTCTGTGTCATCCAAAGTTCCTATGATTTTTCGGAGCGAAGATGTTTGCTGATCTTTCTGGTGACTCTGTATATCAGAAGTTTTGTGGAGGAATGATTGGATCCGTTTTGTACCTTATTGGCAAGTAGACCTGATATCATGTTCGCTACTTGCCAATGTGCCTGATACTAGGCCAACCCGAAGGTTTCAAACCTTATTGTTGTTAAACAAATCCTTCGATATCTTCGAGGAACTAAATCCTTGGGTTTATGGTATCCAATAGGAAATGAATTCAGTCTTCAAGCTCTCACTGATTGTGGTCATGCTGGATACGAACTTGATTGAAACAGCACATCCGCAGGATGTCAATTCCTTAGAGGACGACTTCTCAGGTGGTCCTTAAAGAAGTAAAATTGTGTCACTCTATCCACTGCCGAAGCAAAGTACGTTTTTGCTGCAAGTGGTTGTTCCCAAGTTCTCTGGATAAGGTCTTAACTTCTGGATTATAGATATCGTATATTAAAGGTACCTACTTACTGTGATACAAAGAGTGCCATCTTAATCTCTCATAATCCAATCCAACACTCTTTAACAAAACATATTGATATTCGTTATGACTTTTTAAAAGCCAACATCTTCAAGGGAAATAATGAAATCATTTTTGTTCACACAACAAAAGAAATTGCAGATGTATTTACAAAGGCACTTGATTCAGCCACATTTAATAATATTCTTAACATGTTACAGATTCTTGATCCCCACCCTAATATGTTAGCATAATTATATCTATGACTAAAGCCTCTGAGATTCATCACAACCTTCTTTGCATTTTAGAAGATTTTTTTAATTAATCTTAGAAGCTGCTTCCAGATGGAACTTAGCTGTCACATCATTTTTGTCACACCCGCCCCGGCCGATGGCGGAAAATGTTGAGTGGTAATGCTACATAGGTTTCCCAAATCACAGAGTGCCAAACATAATTACTTATCTAAACGAAAATCTACATGTCTTCATGCTGATAATCCTATCCTAACTTGATATTTACTCCATCCTAGGAACATACGTGGTTTTTGGAAATGTTAACTTGACGTTGGTGAGTTCACAGGTTTTGAGGTAAAAAGTAAAGTAAAATCTTTTGAAAACTTTTTAGAAATCTTTAATTTCCTAGATTCCTAGTTTCCTATGTTTATTATATCACCTCTTTATCTTTTAAGGACATTATGCTAATCCTATCTTATTATCTTCTAGCATGTATTATTAATCCATATTTAAAATCTTTGTAGGATATCTAACGGTCCTATCTTATTATCTTTATAGCATATTTTTATTAATCCTAATGTACTTTCTTTGTAGGATATCTAAATATCCAATCCTATTATGTTTTTAGCATATTTTTATTAATCCTAATTTACTATCTTTGTTGGATATCTAACGACCCTAACATATTTTAATTACCACTCTAAGGCGTCCCTAATGGTATTCAGATCTCTAAGGTGTTTGTATTGTTTTACCATGAGCCCCCATAATTGAAGTTGTTTGACTAATAATTTTCCCCGCCATTACGTTTCATAGTACGTTGCATAGTGAATAATAATAAAGTTATCCTATCAGGATTGTAGCTAGCAATCGCAAGTGGGGTTGTAAATCCCCGTATAGATCTATACATATCATCCTAGCTCTCATAAGATTAACGATTATAGGTATCGGGGCAGTCGAGTTTAATCAAGGCCATTGGATGCAAATTAACAGCTCACTAACAAACTAACCTTAGGTATTTATCTTTTATCTTTTATCTTTTATCTTTCCTATAACTCTCACAATATAAATCTTTTACCTTATATTGTATAATTATAACCTTTTGGTCTCATAATTTTTTTTTTGTGTGTGTGTGTGTGTATATATATATATATATATATATATATATATATATATATATATATATATATATATATATATATATATATCCTAGTTATGGTTATTTGAAAACAGGATATTTGGGCAGTGTAACATTTATGTACGGTGCATATCCATATATGTGACCAGCATAACTTCCAGGTACTATGTTATCCTAGGGATTTGGCCATTATAACATTTAGGTATTATCTCTTCCTAGACTATTGGGTATCATAAATCTTAGGCATAATATCATATCTTATAACTAAGCATAACATCTATAGCTACATTATCCAAAAGCTTTAAGATTTTTAAAAAGATTGGATATTTATGTTGGATTAGGTATCTAAGCCCATAACTATTTTGGTATGTACTTGACCCGGTTATGAGCATGGTCCTTTTGGGTTGCCTTCACTCATGCAACTTGATAGGATGACAAGAGGAGAGAGAGTAGAATTTATTATATGAATAATAAATTCATACTTAAAATGGTTTTATTAATATATTACAAGTTTAATATATTATTTGGAAATCATATTATTTAATTAGTAATGATCAGAAATTAATTTTTTGATCAAAAGAGAATGATTACATAAAGGGGACTGATATTGCAATTATCTGATAGTTGCTAGTTGGGCAATAGATTCCTAATAGGAAAGGATTGGACGAAATGTATGGAGAGTCCAAGAAGATTTCGTCCAAGGGCTTTCTAAATGGGCTCCATGGATTGCTTAACGCCTAAGCAAGGCAGTTATGATTTCCACCTTAAAACCCTAATAGCCTCAACTATAAATAGACCCCTTAACATGTAAAAATCGGCCATGTGTCTTCTTTGAGTTGCCATAGCCGGTTTCACCTCTCTCTTAAGTCATCTTCCTGCATTGATTGTTTGTGACTCCATTAGAGGTGCAACACTTGGGGAATTAGGATTTCAGAAGTCAAGATCAAGAAGGATTAATCTTGTTATTACAACATAACAAGAGAGGTAAGATCTAAACCCTAATCATGTGTGATTTTCGGATTTGGTATGCTAGTTTTAGGGTTTATTGCTTTGGTATTCAATGTTGTATGTTTAATTTAAAAAAACCTAGATCAAAGCATTTAGGGTTGCATGTACACCATAGGAATGATGGTATGCTCATAACCCAACAGTGGTATCAGAGCCTAGGTCGTTTTTCTAGTTGAATAGATGCAAAAGTGAACTGCCAAAGGATCAAAAAGTCAAATTTTTGTTGTCTGCGAAGCCGACTCGGCAAGTCCATCAGTGGACTCGGCGAGTTGCATGAACTCGGCGAGTCCATTAGTGGACTCGGCGAGTCCAGGGGGCTGTTGCCTGGATTTTCGAATTTTTGAGCAGTTTTTGATGAGGATAATTACCAAAACTCGTTTTTCTTGCCTAAAATCGATTTTTCATGTTTGGTATGCTTATCCTTATCAAAATTAATGGATTTGGTTAAATATGGATAATATAGGATTATTATGATTCAAATATTTGACCTAGTAAGTTTGAAAAGTTTCAATATACACCCTTTAGGTTTTATGGTTTAAATTTGAACTTAAAAGTTTTAGTTTTTGAAATTTAAATAGTTAAACCCTAATATTTTGAAAGGTTTCAAAATTTGTCCTCAAATTTTGGAATTTAAAATTCAATTAAAAGGTATTAATTTTGAAATATTAAATTCTAAAACCCTAGTATTTTGAAAAGTTCAAATTACACCCTTATGGTTTTATTAAGTTAATTAAGTGTTTAATTAAAAGAGATAATTAATAAATCCATAAGTATATGGTTTAAGTTTAATCAAATTAAAAGTTTAATTTATTAATAGATTAGACCACCTATTATTTTAAAAGTGTAAAATACACCCTTATACTATATAGAATTAAAAGTTTAATATTATATATGTATAAGTAAATGACAGTCTTACCATTAGTAGGCGTCCTTCACGAAGCTGGTCTATAAGGGGTATTTAAGGAAGCGGCCTATAAAATGACCGCCATTGGGTATTCACTCTTACTCGCCGCACTCTTGACTAGTCGATGGTCGTTAGTCGAATGGGTAGGATAGGACACAACCTTCAATTATAAGTATAATGAAGTACGAAGTAACTAAACACTTTTATAAAATCCCAAATCTTAGTAACTTTTGGAAAAATGTGGAGTTGGTGCTAATCCATGAAATTGCACATTGCACCTTGTTGGTCGTTAGTGGAGCGTGTGTGGTTAACTGCACACTAATATGGGACCAATAAAGGATGACAAAGGGTAGCTCGTAGATTATCATAGATCAATGGAGCGTGTGTGGTTAACCGACACATTGATTAGGTGATAGACATCTTCGAGAGTACCAAGCTAATTTGCATGGTTATCCACACCTTGTTTGTGATCCTCGGCATCCCAGTCACAAACTTGAAGGGCATAATCGAGATTAAACATGCTATTGAAAAGTTCAATGAATCTCAAAATATCTAGGAGTTTCAATTTATTTAAAACCTAAGTTTTCTTTTTCGTTTTTCATGGTGGAAATTGGTAAACCGTCATTTACCTACCTTCAAATATTCTGCAACTGGATTACGGCATCCCTCTTCGGAGTTGTAGAATATTGTATTGGATCCTAGCCTTAATATTTCATTTGGGTGTTATATTAAGGATTAAATCAACTAACTTGAATTTCTCCCGTTTTGTAGATGTCAAAATCTAACATATATGGTCTTCCCGAATCATTTGGAAAAAGTTTTCCACATGAAGATGATGTTTCACGATTGGATCGTGGAAATGGAAATCATGCTTCACTTCCTCCACCTCCTCCAATAGTTCTCACTGACCCACGTGTTCGAAGACTTGAAAAGTTCAAAGTCACTCAAGCCCTTTTGGCAAGAAAACACGAAGATGGAAACTCTGTATGTGCTCATGTCTTGGATATGAAGTTGCATATTGATAGGCTGGGAATGTTGGGTGTCGATGTCTCAAGGAAGCTGGCTGTTAACTTGGTTCTTCAATCACTTCCTGACTTATATAGTGAGTTCATTAGAGAGTACTATATGATGGACAACGACGTGACCCTCATTAATCTAACCTATTTGCTTATTGTTGCTCAATCAGCAATGATTTGGCGCACTGGTAAAGCAAATTTGACTGGTAGATCAACCTCCCAAACTTCTATGGACAATGACCATAAGAACATTGGAAGTCCAGAAAAGTTTTCTCTGCGCAAGAGAAAGGCTGAATCTGAGATTGTCCCATGTGTTGTTCCGAAAGAGACCATTTGTTTCTATTGCCAAGAGAAGGGGAATTGGTTACGAAGCTGTCGTATCTACCTGAGAGATTGCAAAGATGGGAGAGTCAAGATGTATGACTCTGCTTCAGGTAAGTCCACTATCTAACTCTATTAAGTTCATATTTGTAGATTCTTAATATATGATGTGATAAAATTGCATTTTGATGGTTTGTAGGATCGAAGAAAAGAAAGGAAGCTTAAAGGAAGAGTGAGCTGAGTCTGATCACGAAGAAATGGATTTCGATCGCATGATTCGAAGATCTGATTTTTGAGCTGCTGTTTAAGAGTTAGGATAGATTGCTTAGAAATGTTTAGTAACATAGTTTTCATTTGTAATTGCGTTGTAAGGACAAGTTTTTCCTCACTTTTATCATAAAATAAAATTTGTTTTTGTCTTATTTATATTTCCTTGCAATGGCATTTATGAAAATTGATGTTTATATGTTTCTATTGATAGCAATATTGAAAAGGATGTGATTCTTAGTTATTTTATTTGTGGTAGTGTCAGAAATTTACCAAATAAGGAATAATTCTCATCACCCAAGTCGCAATTGGACAGAAACTTGGAATCATGCAACTGGAATTGTGTGATGAATGGGAACCTTCGTATTTGGGAAATTGAGACTAATTCCTTGTTCGCATATAGATGTGAGTCAAGTGAAGGACTAGGAGATCTAGTACACATTGTTGTGCATTGGACAAGTCCACCACAAAGAACGATAAGAATATTCGTCCTGATTTGCTAAAAGTTTAGTAAATGTGGTTTTGCTTAAAAGATTAAGTATGATTCTGAATCATTGGAAAAGTTTCAATGAATAGCAGAACGGATAAGAAGAATCAATTAGGCAGAAAGATAAAAGTTTCTCCAATCTGAAAAGATGGGAGAGTACTTAAGTATCGTGTTTTATGATTAACTTAGTTAATTATGAAACCGTGTCACAATTGACCCTCTAAGGACACCTTAGTGCACTAGTATGGCTAAGAAGAGGAATCAGAAACTATTGAAATGGTTTAATCAAAAGGTGGATCATACTTCGTTCCAAAATCAAGTCTTAGAGTCATACTCCAAGACTGTAATTTGAGTGACATATCTTAAGAAGGTGTATAACACACTCATCTAATGTGGAATAGAAAATGTCTTCTTATTCCTGCACATTTGAAATTGGTAAGTTGTGATGTCTTGGATAAGATAAAGACCAACTAGGATCAATTGTGTGAAGTGTTTGTCTTGATGAGAACCCGCACTAACTCTTGAATATTCATTTCTTGAGAAGAGAATCTTATATGTCAAGAGGTCAGTGGGAGTCTAAATGATCTTGAAAAGTTCAAGAACTAATCAAGAGTAAACCTATTGTTAAACACTAGCACACTACTTGAGGTTTGTAACCTATTGTGTTGACATATTCTTGTTTCTGTGCCATTCCAGTTGAGTTGACTATGCATGTGAGTTCTATGAGTTCTCATTTGACTGTATATGGCAAAGCACCTTGATCAATGAAAGTTCAATGATCTGGATGGGTGATCTTCTCAACAACTTGGAAGGCATGGTAGGCCCTTGTGCTGCCAGGTGGCAAGAAATTAAGAACGAACAAGTTCAGTCCATATGAGTTTAGATTTGTCACAACCTTGTCTTATGATTATGGTTATGACAAATTCACATGGATAGGAACACATACACCATAAAATCTAAGTGATAAGGTTTCTCTCCATTTCATGAAAATGATTATGAGGAAACTCTTTCACTAGGAAGATTTTAAGGAGATAGCGATTGTGTAAATAGCATTCTTAAATTCGATTATGATTATCGCATCCCTCTTCATAGTTCGATTTGTGAGATTTGGCAATTAGTTTGAATAATTAAGACTTATTGTTGTAAGTTCAGAAATTGTTTAGACGCACATATGAGCTTTCTAATTAAAGGTGTATGAGCTTAGATAAAGTCTTATCGAAGCATCACATATCAGAAATATGAACTTTAGTAAGAAAATCAACAAGTATTGATTTCTAGTAGTCCAACTGTTTTCTGAGTACATGCCAAAGCTAGTGGGAGCATAAGTGTTATGATGATAAGGATATAATCATCATGTTAGTGGGAGCATGATTATTATGTGTTGCAAGTTAGCAATATTAATTATAGAAAACAAGAGTTTCAATTTGCAAAATCGCAGAGGTTGAAAAGCTGTTTTACTATAATTAAGGGAGAGAATATTATACTTCATTCCAAATCTAAAAGCTTAGATCGAGAAATTTTGATCAGATTTAGTCAAAGGACATATATGAATGTTATGTTGAAAGGGTTCAACATAAGGAAATTCTGTATATGGCAATATTATGGCAGAAGACTGGTAAAGTATCATGTCTTTATGTAAGACGTTACGAATCGTATCTCGTACGCTTCGGGTATAGGATCGATTACATATGTTGTAATATTCGACCGTTATGATTTTCCAAATGCCTAAGGCATTAAGAGGGAAAAAGGACCAGAACCGGGTATGACTAAAGTAAATTAAACAACTGTCAAAGACGATCTAAGGTTCGCCAAGGATTGGTCATTTGTGGGCAGTTGGAAGTATAGTATTGGATGAAACATATCGACATTATTATGAATATATAGGATTCTATTTAGAATGAGTTGTCATATGGAAAATATGGAAATGTTTCCATAATGGGAGTTGGATATTAAGAATTTATGTAGATTAGAAACTTTTATGAAAGAAGGATGTTCAAAGGAATGTACTTTGAATTTGAGAATTCATGTCTATGGAGTTGTCTTGTAACAATCTCCAATAGAGCACTTTGTAATTTCATTGGCCAAGTCCTTGTGACTTTGGTGTTATGTCATTGCAAAAGGATCATTGCATAAAATGTTGGAATCTGACACATAGCAAGAATTTGGATTGGGAGTTGTGAAATGATCATCATTGAAAATGTGTTCAACTGATCTATTCACGAAGTAAGGACCATAGGTAAACATAGCATGCATGCTTGGAGCATGGGATAACTATTGTTTCACATCAAGTATTAAGTTGATTATCCGAAACATTATACAATGAATAATGTGTAATCGATATGGTGATTAAATAAAAGGTGTTTTATTTATACTTAAGAGTTTGAGGCCGTATTGGATTCGATTATTCTTGTGTTTCACTTCGCATGTTTTGAATTCCAGAATAACTAGGTTATTCAAATATCCACAATCGATCATACTTTGGAAGTAGGTATGAAAGAAGACTGTCATGAATTGGTTTGTAGATTTTCTAAGTATTTAGACATAGCAAAGGTTTGCTGCAACGTTCATGAGTGCTCTTGAAATAAGATTTGAGTATTGGATTAAACCTACGCTCACGTGAATCACTTCATGGATTTTATCACGGGTGATTGTGAGACGATAATATCTTATATTCTTGAAATGGAGACATGTGAGTTGTATTTTTCAAGTCGGTTGCACATTGACATATGTAAACGCACCAGTAACTTGGTGTTATAAAACATATTGTTGTGTGTGATTTGATGAGTAAGTACAAGCAAGCATTTGAGTCGAAGTTTATCCGTTTCTTTTACCCTAAGAGGGATCAAAGCGATATCTGTGGGCCCCTAAATGATTTATTCATGACACCCCAAAGCGCTTGGCCAAGCCTGGACTAAGTTGATGTGTTCAATTGTAGTCTATTGTCAGTCGTCATAAATCGGAAATCGGGAAACAACACATAGACAGAGAGAATGATTATAATCCATGTCTCATGTATTTACGATATCTAGAATGGAGGAATATATGATCTCGTATCTAAATTACACGTTGCTGATAAGATCAGAGTTCGACAATGGCTTTTGAAAGCTATGATTGCTAATCAGGTTCTGAAGTCGTACTTGCAAAATAGTTATTAGACTTATCCAAGTGGGAGACTGTTGGATTAGGTGTCTAAGCCCATAACTATTTTGGTATGTACTTGACCCGATTATGAGCACGGTCCTTTTGGGTTGCCTTCACTCATTCAACTTGATAGGATGATAAGAGAAGAGAGAGTAGAATTTATTATATGAATAATAAATTCATACTCAAAATGGTTTTGTTAATATACTACAAGATTAATATATTATTTTGAAATCATATTATTTAATTAGTATTGATCAGAAATTAATTTTGTGATCAAAAGAGACTGATTAAATAAAGGGGACTGATATTGCAATTATCTGATACTTGCTAGTTGGGCTATGGATTGCTAATAGAAAGGGATTGGACGAAATCTACGGAGAGTCCAAGAAGATTTCGTCCAAGGGCTTTCTAGATGGGCTCCATGGATTGCTTAAGGCCTAAGCAAGGCAGTTAGGGTTTTGTCACACCCCCAAACCAAAATGGCGGAAACATTCGGGGGTGGGTGACTTCATGTAGTATCATAACAGTTGAATATTTGTAAAGAAAGTAAACACAACCATCATAAATATAATTAAAAAGTTACATTATTGCATGTGATACATGTCTCAAAATGAATTACAATATGATGATTTAATAAGTTTGAAAACTGACGCCTTAGCGTCCCTTCTCCAAAAGCTGATGTTTTACTTGTATTACTGAATCCCTGAGAAATACAAGTAGTTTTGAAAAAAAGTGTCAACAATTTAGTTGGTGAGTTCATAAGCGTTTTTATACTAGTATTGTATGTCATTCTGTATAAAATAACTGAGCTTGTTTCTAGAAATCCAATATTTTCCATGTATGTGTGGTAGTTTGAAAAGTTCCAAAGACTGGAATGCATAAGTATTTTTCATACCTAAAATAGTGTAAGTAGGTTTATATATGTGTATATATATAATCACTAATGCATTTGATAGCCCGTAAATCAAAATGTTTTGATACTCCATGTGAGTTTTATAACCATGCTATTGACCCAGACTGCCTGTAACAACGTTCTTCAGACGTTGAAGTGTTATGACGTTTGTCACCCCAGACCTGCCGGTCTAACTGTAGCTAACAGTTTAGGTGCGGGATTGTCAATCCCGTATAGATCTATACACAAGTATCACGCTCTCCCTACAAGAGATTATCATAGGATATACTTTTGTGGTTTGGGCTAGGCATTCTAATGTATAGGTCTTGGTAGGATATTAGAGTGTGTTGTGGTGGCTGTAACTTGTTAGTGGGTGTGTGCTGCCTTACACATGTGTGCGGCCGTACACGTGTGTGCGGCTGCACACTTGTGTGCTACTTTTTGTGGTATAAATAGTCTGAGTCTCTGTCAGTTGTCAGGTGAGGTATGTGTGTGTGTTTCCTAAGGTGTACCTGACATTTATACGTAATAGATGTGTGCATGCTTGGCTTTATTCTCCTTCTACTCCTTCTACACTCTGTTTGATTGTTTGGATTTCATTGATCACTGATTTGGATCTATAGATCAGGGACTTACAATTGGTATCAGAGCTAATTCAGTGTCAATTTGAAGAATCATAAGAGTGTGCGGTTGAGAATAGTTGTGGCTTTTGAGGTGCATTTATATTTTTGATTGAGAAACTGCTTTAATCATTGTTTTTACTAAGTTTGGAACCAAAATTCACTCAAAAAAAATCTAGTATTTTTGGGTGTGCGGTTGAGACTTTGAAGGTGTGCGGTTAAAACTTTGAAGGAGTACGGTTGTCCAGTGTGCTGCCAAGTGTACGTTTGGGTGTGCGGTTGGCTTGTGCTGCCAAGTGTTCGTTTGGGTGTGCGGTTGGCTTGTGCTGTTAATGTGTACGGTTGAGTGCACTGCTAACGTGTACGGTTGGAGTGTACAGTTGAGTGTGCGGTTGGCGTGTGTAGCTGGAGTGTGCAGTTGGAGTGTGCTGTTGAGTGTACGATTGGAGTGTACAGTTGAGTGTGCGGTTGGCGTGTGCAGCTAGAGTGTGTAGTTGGAGTGTGCTGTTGAGTGTGAGGTTGGAGTGTGTTGTTGGGTGTACGGTTGGAGTGTGCTGCCACACTCATATTAATTAACGAAACTTTTGTTGTTCAAAAATGGAAACTCAAAGCATGTCTGCTCATCATGAATTGGATGCTATTATGGGTACCACTTCTCGCATTCCCCAGTTGTTGTCGGCAGAAGGATTCCCTGAATGGAAATATCGAATTGAGAAGTACATCAAAATGAATGACTTCAAGATATGGCGCAGTATTCTAAGAGGTCCAATCCGCATCACAATTACATTGGAAGATGGCACCATAACTGACAAGCAGATTGAAAATTACACGGACGATGATTTTGAGAGAGTCGAGGAGCAGGAAAAGGCTCTTGCTACACTTACCATGGCATTATCTCCGGAAATTACTCAAGGTTTCCGTGAGTATACATCAGCAAAGGCCTTATGGGAAGCACTGATTGAAGTCTATGAAGGCAATGAAGACATGAAACAAAGTCGCCAAGACATGTTGCGACAGAAGTTCAATATGTTTAACCATGTCTTGGGAGAAACAATTGAAAATCAGTTGCAAAGGTTTATCAAACTTACCACAGAAATTAGCTCTGCTGGTGTTATGGTTACAAGATCTGAGATCAACAAGAAATTGTTGAATTCTTTACCAAAATCCTGGATATGAATGTCTCAGTGATCAAAAAGACCAAAGATCTGAACCGTTTAAGTTTGGCTGAAACAATGGCAATCATTAAGGCTTGCGATCTCGATGATAAGCAAAGGGAGATTAATCATGTTAATTCATACTCCACAGCAAATCTTGGGATCCAAACCACCAACAACACTGCTTTCTCAAGCTTTACTACCTCTCAAGTTCCTCCAGTGTCTCATGTTCCACAAGTTCAACCCTATGTGACTCATCAACCTACTTCCTACGTGATCCCTCAAATGCAACACATTTAAGTTCCTCAACCTCAAACTTTATCTCAACAAGTTGGTTCCATTGTTGGTTCATCCACAGCTGCACCTAGTCAATCTCAAGGATTCAGTTCTCAAGCTTCATCTTTGAAAGAAAAAGAAGAAAATCTGGCCCTCGCCACTGGTCTGGTGAACTGTTACAACGCTTTTGTGGCGGGAGAGCTTTCCCCATAATTATCTTTTGATGACCTAGACCAGATCCATCCTGAGGATGTGGAGGAGATGGACATCACTTGGCAAATGGCCATGGCTGTCTTTAGAGCAAAACAGTTCTCCAAGAAGACAGGGAAAAACAATTGGAACGTGAACTCTGACAAGAAAGTGGGGTTCAACAAAGGGAAGCTGAGATGCTACAATTGCCATGAGCCTGGTCATTTTGCAAGGGAGTTTCCAAAGCCAGATCGAAGGGAGAATTCTGAGCGAACCATGATACCGGTAACTTATGTCAACAAGGGATCTTCTTCAAGTAATCAGACTTCCAACTTGGCAATGGTGGCCCAATCCTTTGATTGGGAAGATCAAATTCAGGCTCTGAATATCTCAGGACCTGAAAATGCGCATCTTGCTCAGATCAAGGATGGTGTGGAAGAAGAAGCAGAGAGAGACCCGGAAGAGGAAATGATGAATCTTCAGTTTGCATTCATGGTGCAAACTTCTCCTGAACCAGTCAAACCCGAGGTCAGTGAATTCGGCTGTTCTCAATCTTGTATAAAAACTGTTAAATTCTTACGTGAACAAATTGAATTAATCAAGAGAGAGAACGAGGACCTTAAGTATGAGGGTTACACACTTAGAAAAAATCAAAAGCTTTTAAAAACACAATTAGAGAATAAAACAAAGGACTTTAAGAAACTGCAAGAGGATTACAGTAACAAATGCGAGAACTATGATCATATCAAAAGAAAATTTGCTGTTGTGACCACTGAACTTGACACATTGAAAAATCGTCTTGAAAATACTGAATTTATTTTTAACAAATTCGATGGGTCAAGTGAAGTAGTTGCAAAAATGATTGAGAAACAAATGCAGTGGAAGGACATTACATGTGGAAACTAAAAGAAAGTAGGATTAGGCCTTAAGAGTGTCCCTCCTCCATTCAATCATACCTATAATGTTATTCCTCTATCTCAAGATGAGATTGATAGAGAACCTTTCTTAGTTTATGGAAAGCCTGCTTCTGAACAAGCAACTTGCTCAAATAATAAAATTTTGGATACTAACATTTCTACATTAAGTGCAGATATGTCAGTAGTTCAGGGGGAGCATGAAGATGAAAAGTCTGAGTCGAATAATTCAGTGTCAAAATTTGGTGTTGAGTTTTGTGATGAGTCTGTTTTAAATTCTAAAACTGATGTTTTTGTTTCTGGTGGTGTGTTATTTCAGAATGATAAAATTGAAAATAATGATGTTGTTTCTGATAAAATTGCTAGATCTGATTCAAGTGCTTCTATATCTTCCACGTTTGCTACACAATCTAGTGCTTGTTCTTGCAAATGTGAAAATGCTTGAAAAGATAATAAACGCAAGAAATCTGACAAGAACAGTACCATTTCTAATGATAATAAACAAATTTGTTTCAACTGTGGTACTGCTGGTCATATTGCCAGAAATTGTTTAAATCGAATGTTTGTGCATCACATGTCTAAAAGAGGAGAGAATGAGTCTAGAGGACGATCTTTAATTAGAAAATCCTCCAGAACTCGCTCTCGAGATGATGACTGGAAAACATATCAAAACAAGAAAATGGCAGGTTTTCAAAAGAACAAACAGGTTTTCAATAAAATCACAAACAGTTTGCCAAAATTGACCCAAGCTAAGCCAAAGTCATTTTCGTCAAAGAGTAGGTCTGGATCTTCAAACTCTTCGAGTAGAAAATCCACCGACTCGAAGCAAACTCAACCGAAAAATGTTTCAAAACCTAATTTTCAATGGGTTCCAAAATTAAAATCTGATCAGTCATCATCATCCTCTGTACCTGTTGAAACAGAAAAATCAAAAAGAAAATTGAAAAATGAATCTGTGAAAGTTAAGGGTCAACCCAGGACTGTAATGACCTGGGTCCCCAAATCTAAATGATTCCGCTCATCGTGCAGGGACAGTTGCGGAGGAATGTCGTTAGACCGTGGTATGTTGACAGCGGCTGCTTCCGGCACATGACTGGAGATATCTCCCAACTGCACGACATTCAGACATTTAATGGGGGATATGTCTCCTTCGCGGGCGGAGAAGGCGGAAAGATAACACAAAAAGGAACGGTGACGAACGAAGTGCTTAGTTTTGAGAATGTCAACTATGCTCCTGAGCTGAAACACAGTCTGCTGAGCGTTTCTCAAATCTGTGACAAGGGTTACTCAACACACTTCACCGATAAAGAATGTATAATCTTAAAGCCAGGCATTGTCATTCCGTAGGAGTGGATTCTCGTCAAATCTAAGCGGGATGGGAATGCCTATATTATCGACATGAACAGTAATGTACCCTATGAAGTCACTTGTCTCTTTTCAAGAGTCTCAGAAGAAAACGCAATGTTGTGGCATCGTCGACTTGGCCATGCAAATGCAAAGAACCTAAACCGGCTTGCTAAGAACGAAATGGTCCGCGGTCTGCCTGTCAGAGATTTTATTACTTTTGAAAAATGTGTTTCCTGCGCTCAAGGCAAACACCATCGGAAACCACATCTGCCAAAGCAGGTCAACTCCATCAATCAGGTGCTCCAGTTGTTGCACATGGACTTGTTTGGTCCGGTCAACGTTCTCAGCATCAACCGAAATTCGTATTGTCTCGTTGTGATAGATGATTTCTCTCGTTTCATGTGGGTCTTCTTTCTGTCCAACAAAGCTGGGATCGCTGACCTCATCAAGAGGTTCATTGTAATGATCGAGAACCAAACCAACCACCGAGTGAAAGCGCTACGCACAGATAATGGAACAGAGTTCAAGAACGCTGTTCTTGATCATTTTTGCGCTGAGAAGGGTATTGTGCGTCAGTATAGTTCTGTTCGGACACCACAACAAAATGGTGTTGCTGAGCGGAGGAATCGGACGCTACAAGACGCAGCAAGGACGATGCTATGTGATTCTAAACTTCGAGTTTTCTTTTGGGCGGAGGCGATCAACACTGCATGCTACGTTCAAAATCGTGTCCTGATCAACAAAGCCCAGATGAAAACACCATATGAAATTCTCTATGGACACAAGCCATCTGTTAGCCATTTCCGAGTATTTGGCTGCCCTTGCACCCTTCTCCACTTGGAATCCAACCCAAAATTCAATGCAAAAGCCGATGATTGTTACTTTGTCGGTTACGCTGCTCGTACTGCTTACCGGGTATACAACAAGAAGACGAAACAAATAGTGGAGTCTTTCGATGTTCGCTGGCTTGAAGAGAATGAAACGGACGCTAGGGTGGGTCCGGATTGGCTATTTGACTACACATCGCTATTCAAATATTTTAGTGTGTCGTCTAATAACCAAGTTGGGTTTACCTCTTGCTCGAAGACTATTATTGAAGACGAAGATGAAGAGGTTGTCTATAGACCACCATTGGTTTCTGCTACTGATCCTCCGGTGGAGTCTACTGTTCCAATTGCTTCTCCTGAGTCCTCAACACAACAATCTGCTCCAGATGCTGATGCTACTCCTCTAACTCCGGTCGAAAGAGAGTTCATGAACCAAGATGTTTCCGCTGTCACTCAGAATCTGATGGACCTTCTCTTTCCCGATCAAATCGCTGAAGAGTTTGTAGCAAATCCACCAAACGAAGCTGGTACATCTACCGTGGATTCTTTAGCACATGAAGGAGCTGTTAATATTCATACTCTTCCCGTTTCACTCAATGACATCAGTCACGAAATCCCCTCTCGCATACAGCGCGATCACCCCATAGAGAACATTATTGGCCAGCTGGGCGACGGAGTTCAAACGAGAAGCCAGAGTGGAGACGTCAACACATGTCATTATTCTTGCTTCATTTCTCAAATAGAGCCCAAAAACGTCGAAATGGCTTTGAATGAGCCCAGCTGGGTGGATGCCATGCATGACGAGCTCAATCAATTCGAGAAGCTCGGGGTTTGGAAGTTGGTGGAGCTGCCTAGAGGAAAGAAATCTCTCGACACCAGATGGGTGTTTCGTAACAAGCAAGACGATTCGGGTGTCATTGTCCGTAATAAGGCGAGATTGGTAGTCTGTGGGTTCAGGCAAATTGAGGGTCTTGATTATATAGAAGTCTATGCTCCGGTGGCGCGCTTGGAGGCTATCCGTATCTTCCTCGCCTATGCTTCCTACATGAACTTCACCATATACCAAATGGACGTCAAGACGGCTTTTTTGTACGGCAAGGTGAAGGAGGAGATTTATGTTGACCAACCTCCTGGGTTTGTTAACTCAAAACTTCCCAACCATGTCTATAAGTTAGATAAGGATTTGTATGGGCTGCATCAAGCTCCTAGGGCCTGGTATGCTACCCTTG
Organism: Lactuca virosa; assembly: GCF_052849685.1. Lineage (NCBI taxonomy): Eukaryota > Viridiplantae > Streptophyta > Magnoliopsida > Asterales > Asteraceae > Lactuca > Lactuca virosa. Next base: position 135,211,756 of record NC_136430.1, read on the forward strand.
CACAACACTTGCTCAATCATGGCTACTCACGCGGCACTATCGATCATACCCTATTCATCAAGCATGTCGGTCCAGATCAAATTCTTGTTCAAATCTATGTGGACGACATCATTTTCGGGTCGACGAGTCTTCAGCTATGCACAGAGTTCGAGGATGTTATGAAAAAGCAGTTCGAGATGAGTTCATTGGGGGAAATGACCACGTTTTTGGGGCTTCAGGTCAAACAATCTTCAGCCGGAATCCTGATTCATCAAGCCAAATATGTGGATGATATGATCGAGAAGTTTGGGTTCGGAGACGCCAAACCTTCTTTGACGCCCATGGCCGAGAGACCACTGCTGACTCCTGATCTTGAAGGCGAATCCGTAGATCAAACGTACTACAGATCAATGATCGGATCGTTGATGTATCTGACTGCAAGTCGCCCAGACATTATGTTTGCGGTCTGTCAATGCGCGCGCTACCAGGCTAATCCTAAACTGTCTCATCTTATTGCTGTTAAAAGGATTTTTTGGTACCTCAAAGGCGGCCCAAAACTGGGTCTTTGGTATCCGAAAAATTCCGAATTTGATCTTTATGCTTTTGCAGACAGCAATTACGGAGGCTGCGAGCTTGACAGGAAATCAACTTCACGCAGATGTCAATATCTCGGAGATAGGCTGGTGTCTTGGCAATGCAAGAAGCAGCATACTGTCTCGACCTCAACAGCAGAAGCAGAATACGTAGTTGCGTCTGCCTGTTGTTCTCAAGTCATATGGATCCAACATCAGCTGTTGGATTACGGTTTGAACTTTCAAGAAACCCCTATATTCTGTGATAATAAGGCTGCGATTCAAATTGCTAAAAATCCGGTCCAGCACTCAAAAACCAAGCACATCGACATCAAAGTTCATTTTATCAGAGATTGTTATGAGCGCTTGCTCATTCGGCTAGAACAGGTTCCCACTACTAATAATGTGGTGGATCTGTTCACCAAGCCGTTTGACAAAGCTCGATTCGATGTGCTGGTAAACTTTTTGAAAATGATTCGCTTTGAGGATTAATTTTTGTTTAGGTTAGTTTAAATTTGCGCATTTCAATTTCATTCTCACCCATGCACAAATTTAGGGGGAGAAATAAACTAAAACCAAACAAAAATTAGAAAATCAGAAAATCCAAAAACAATAGAAAATCAGAAAATCCAAAAACATTAGAAAATCAGAAAAATCAAAAATATTGTTGTGAAGTGATGTGTTGGGAAGTGATATCAGATTGTGATAACAGACAATCTGAGTCTGTGTAAAGTACCAAAGCTGAATTGTCTAGACTCTGTGTTCGATGCGCTGGTAGGCATGAAGAGTTTAATGGACTTGACTAGGTGCAGATGAACTTAAGGAATCTAGAGACTTGATAAACTCTGACCTAGATAGTTCCATTTAGCCTGACAATACGACGCTTGGATAGGTTGAGCAGGGAGATATACATGAGAATCCACCAGTCACATTAAAGAACCCGTATCTAGAACTGTGGTTTAACTTTTCCTCGATGTACGGATTATGTCCTTAATTCCGGTACTGACGGGGCGACTGGGGAATTCCGATAAATTAGGTCTGTAGAAAGTTATTTTCTTTCCCTCTTACTGTCAGTCATATGTTACCTCCTCTGTGTGATCAAAAGATCCGACCTGGACTGTAACATATGCAATTCTGTCTCTCTGCATCTTCTTCTATGGTATTCTTTCTACCTGTTAGCCATATGTTGTCTCCTTTGCGTGATTAACAATCCGACCTGGTACACAGCATATGCAACATTCTACTTCTCAATCTATCTAAACTCTAGTTAGTCATATGTTTCACTCTCTGCGTGATTGAAAGAGATCCGACCTGAGTGTATAACATATGCATTCTAAATCTAACTTCTTCCTGAATAATTGTCTGCTCATCTGAAGTAAGGAGTATTCTGGAAGTCCTTGATTATTGGGGTATATCAGGAAGCAGGAAACACGTTCAAATACAATTAAAATTAAACAATTGTAGATTGTCTGTAGATCTCGCTGCTCAACTTAGGTGGACAACAATATCCTTGGTCGTCGTCAGATAAATGGTCCTTAGGTATTTTTATCTAGTAACTTAGGATCAATCTGTCCTGTCACTGATAGCATTCCTAAATTTTGTCACAATTTTTTCGTGATTAAGTGGATCACAATACCGGCGATCGACCAGATCTATTCATGAAAGGAGAGGTACTGACAAATGGAAAATGATTGTCTAACAACTTTGATCCCACAATCTCAAAAGGTTATTAATTTCAGTTAGAGGTGAAATTTAGGTTAAATTCAATTTTTAATATCATTTTATTTTGTTTTATTTTATTTTTTTATTTTTTATTTTTATTTTAGTAAATCTTAGAATTTATTTCATTTTTAATTTTATTTCTATTTGTATTTTGTAATTAATCCTCAAAAGGTTTCATTTTTAAATATTTTTGGGTATTGGGCTTTTATTGTCAAGAATGGTAAAATGGCAGCCTCTATTGGAATGTATATAAAAGGGGGATGTGCGGTCAAAATCCCTTTCACTTTTCCTCCTTTCAAAATACGACCGCACACAGCTCTTATTCCTCTGTCTCTCTCTAAAATCCTCAAAAACCCTCATTTTTCGAGAAATCGAAGCCTCTTAATCGTAAGAACTGTGAAATCGACTCCCATAATGTAGTTTTTGAGCAAAATCGATGTTGATTCATTGGTCAATTGAAGGATTTCGATATCGACTGTGCGTGTGCGGCCGCACACGCCATGTGCGGCTGCACACACCCCCGTGTGCGGCTGACCCTGTGTGCGGCTGCACAAACCCCCTGTGTGAGGTTACACACCCCTCGTGTGCAGCTGGACTCGCGTGCGGTTGGCACTGTACAGTTGGAACCCATGTACGGTTGTACACCGTGTGCGGCCGCACACATTATGTGTGTGTGTTTGGATCTAGGTAGATGGTTGTACACCTAAAATTGACTTAAAATTTTGATTAATGGGAAATCTCTTAATTTTTCTATTACTTTAAATTTATGCTTGTGTTTTTCAGAACATCATGGGAGATCTTGAGTTCGCAAAAGTGCACAATTTAGCCATTTTTCTAGAAGATCCTCCAATGGCTAGATCCTCCAATGTCTCACAACGATCTCAAATTCATTGTCGATGGTCTAAGGAAATGTTGCTTGGTCTCTGCTTTCACCTTTAATCCAACAATTTATCAAAGTTTGATTAAAGAATTTTGGAGAAGCGCTTCTGTCAAAAGAAACAATAACAATGAGAAGTATCTTGAGGCGTATATACAAGGAAAGAAAGTGTCAGTCTCTGAAGACATCATTCGAGGAACCCTTCAAATTGGTGATAAGCATGAATATCCAAAGGAAATTGGTATTGACCAGATTCAAGGTGTTCTAGGTCAAATGGGCTATGAAGGAACCTTTCCACCTACTCACAAGAAGCTATTGCCACCATGTTGGAAATATCTGGCCCACGTTTTTGTGAGTTGCATCTCAGGACGAAGATCCGGTGCAAATGAGATATCCTTGGTCAATACTGGTGCTATCGCTGCTTTGGCCTCTGGAGTAAACTTTAATTTTTCAAAATTTATCTTGCATGAGATGATTTTGAATATTGAAGGAAACAAAAGGGACAAGTTTCTGATGTATCCAAGGTTTATTCAGCTGATCCTTAATATCATGCATCCTGAGATTGAAAGGAAAGGAGAGACCCTGGACATCAAGTCAGTTGGCTCAAGTGCCTTTGGTTTAATGAAACAAAAGCGATCAGGAAAACTTAGCTTTGAAGGAATACATCCATTAATCATATTTGGTATTTTTGCTGAGGAAAGTGATCAGTCTGAGCCCATCGAATCTTCTTGCCCTATGGAGACCGACGATGTGGTCATCTCTACATCTGAACATGAAACTGAGGAAGGGTTAATCTCTCCTGTGGAAAGGGTTGCATCGGAGCATGAACAGTTACCGATTGTGGAAGTTGAGAGTAAATTTGATCAAGAGGGAGATAAAGGAGATCATGATGGAAATGGCGAGTTTCTACATGATATGGATTTCTCAGGCCTCGACAATATTGCCATTCCTCTTAACTTCGATTTTGAACAAGAAGATGGACTTGACACAGGTCTGGATCTCTCTGACAGGTTCTTCGAAAAGGTCGATGAAGTTGCTCAAACTACAACTGAGACTAGGGCTGTGGAGAAGACTCTTAAAACTATGCCTCTTTCGTCCACCTCAATGGAAGAAAATTTAAGTCAATAGGGTGCAGATTCTAGGATTCCTCCCCTTGATTCTGTTATTCCTACATCATTTCCATTTACAAGTGACCCGACACAGACACAAACCTCTCTGCCTCCTGTAGAAGGAAGGCATCAACATTTGAGGCAGGGTGTGTCTATTCAAGGCCAAACACCATCAGTTTCGGCTACAGTCATCATCACAACTGTTACAACACCACCTCTCCAATCTAATGAAGGTCCAAGTACCGTGCTTGAGACAGGCGGACCGTCTACTGTTCCAAGATATTCCCCAACAAGACCATTGCTAGATGAGGCTTCTATCAGACTCGCTAAGCACTTATCTCAATATAGCCCATAATCTTCCTCCCATGGAAAGGGAATATCTTTTGAGGAAGGTCGCTCAGGGGATGAAAATACTGTTGTGTCCAAACTTCAAGAAGAGATTGGTATTCTGAAACAACAGAACATTGAAAAATACATCATGCTGGAACAACACGGTAACCTCATCGCTGAACTCCAGGCAGAAAATGCTTCAAAGTCAAAACAAATTACTGATCTACAAACCAATCTTGGATCAGTAACTGCCTTTTACTTCGATTTAAAGAACGAGCTATTTGACGCTTTTGGGGATAAGCTCAAAACTTTGTTTCAACAGCCTCATGGTATAGAAGACCCTCCTACTGCTTCCGACCAGCCTTCTGAAAATGAAGCTTCTTTTGATCAACCTCCTCCTACAACAAGAGTCGTTGATCGATTTGAAAAAGAACCTGAGGGTGCCAGACCTCGGATCACGATCAAACATGGAAAGAGGACCGTCACTGCCAATAGAAATGAAGGATTACTTTTTATGAAGAACTCGAACGAAAATCACAAAGCAAAAGATCCTGTATTGACAGTGACGGATCTTAAAAAGCGAAAGTTTGGTGACGAGTATGGTGATCGCTCCGGGATCAGAATGTGGGGTTATGATCCTGAGTCTAAATTATGGGTGGTTAAAAGAAATTCTGGTCTCTCAGAATACTACAAAAACATCCATGATTTTAACTCATGGACGAAGGTCGATCTTTCTGAACTCTCAAGAGCCCCATTCCACAATCTCTCTAAAGATCCTAACGCTTCAACTTTCAAGCAGTTCCTGGACAGACAGGTCAGGGATAACTTCTCAAAGATGAAAACTACAAAAGCCCTGTACAGAAAAGATGCGGATGTTATTGATCCTGAATCTGGAAAGCCAATGAAGATCATACTATGGCCTGCAACAAAACAACTGAAAGAAATTCCTATCCCTCAACACTTCCATGAAGGATTTCTTGATGACATGGAATTTTGGGCATATGATGATGAAACTGCTACTGCTGCCATCATGCTCAAGAGAAGCGAAAACGTGATAAGGCTTATCAGTGCAAAAGATCTTCTCAGATTCAGAGAAAGAGACATTCGTACCTTAGCTCGTCACCAAATCATTTGCAGAAAAGAAGTCATGGAGGTTGCTGCTAGGGAATTCACTGGAATGGTCGCCTTGATCATCAATGGAAAGCTATGGATGGGATCCATGGGAAAATCCGACCTGAAGCTTTTCGAAAAAATTGGAGAATGAAGACCAAGTCTTTGCTAGCCACAAACCAAGGGGGAGATTGATAGGATATAGTTTTGTGGTTTGGGCTAGGCATTCTTATGTATAGGTCTTGGTAGGATGTTAAAGTGTGTTGTGGTGGCTGTAACTTGTTAGTGGGTGTGTGCTGACGTACACATGTGTGCGGCCGCACACGCTGTGTGCGGCCGTACACGTGTGTGCGGCTGCACACTTGTGTGCTGCTTTTTGTGGTATAAATAGTCTGAGTCTGTGTCAGTTGTCAGGTGACGTATGTGTGTGTGTTTCCCAAGGTGTACCTGACATTTATACGTAATAGATGTGTGCATGCTTGGCTTTATTCTCCTTCTACTCCTTCTACATTTTGTTTGATTGTTTGGATTTCACTGATCACTGATCACTGATTTGGATCTATAGATCAAGGACTTACAGTGGTTTGGGCTAGGCATTCTAATGTATAGGTCTTGGTAGGATGTTAGAGTGTGTTGTGGTGGCTGTAACTTGTTAGTGGGTGTGTGCTGCCGTACACGTGTGTGCGGCCGTACACGTGTGTGCGGCTGCACACTTGTGTGCTGCTTTTTGTGGTATAAATAGTCTGAGTCTGTGTCAGTTGTCAGGTGACGTATGTGTGTGTGTTTCCCAAGGTGTACCTGACATTTATACGTAATAGATGTGTGCATGCTTGGCTTTATTCTCCTTCTACACTCTGTTTGATTGTTTGGATTTCATTGATCACTGATTTGGATCTATAGATCAGGGACTTACAGATTATGGTTTATAATATAGGACTTGAAATGCATACTTGAAAGTACGGTGAAGCCAAATGTCTCACAAAATTTAGTATCAATAGATTTACGAAATGAAAGATCCACTTTCCTTGTAAATGTATGTGTTTCCTCTTTATAGTGTTTATAGTATGTAAAAAGTCATGAATAACTCGTAAACTATACCTATTATAGTTTTTCGAAAATGTGTCCCATTAAAATGATAAAACTTGGTGTATTACTAACTTCGCATGTAAAGTGTGACATTAGTAGTAATATTGTTTAACATTAAACAAAAATGTAGATGAAACATCTGAAACCCTATGTAACAATTTGTATTTTCACATAAGTTTTTCTTGTATTTCACTTGTATTTCCCCCCCTAAATTATAGTAAAAACGTGAAAATAAAGGGGTATGAACTCACCTGGAAAGTGTGGTGATTTGAAGAAAACGAGATTTTTCTCGGGCAGCTCGGAGCTTCGGACCTTCGTCGGGGCTTGGATATGAAACCGGGGTGTCGGGGTAGTCTCGAGATAGTAGAAGTATGAAACTCCGGAGAGAAAATGGTGAATGAGCAATTAAATCTCGGAAGTCTCGCATGCTATTTATAGGAGGGCTACCAGGCCTCGTACGCTTTGCGTACTCCGAAGTACGCGGGGCGTACGTCAGCGATGACGACATCATCGGTCGCCGGTCTTCGGATGGGACAGGAGTAGAGGGCATAGGGGAGACGTGGCCGATCTGAGGCCTTGCATCCGGTACGCTGGGCGTACTCTGAAGTACGCGGGGCGTAACCCTTCGGATAAGCCTCGAAGTGTGTGCCCAAATCTTTGAAAATCCGTAACTTTCGCATACGAGCTCCGTTTTTGACGTTCTTTATATCCCCACGTAGGTGAGAATATAATCTACAACTCTCGTTTAGACTCCATCGGCAAATTTTGAGTTTATTTTTAATTATATAATATTAATAGGCCGAGATAGGAAAAATCCGTTAAAAATTCATAACTTCTTCATCCGATGTCCGTTTTCGTCTGTCTTTTTACCATTGTACTACTATTGTCGAGATCTTCAATTCTCGTTTAGGTTGTGTCGGCTAAAAATCGTTCGATCTTTATTTCGAGTTTTTAGTTGTCTACTGCTGTTTTGAAACTTAGAAAAATCATAACTTCCTCATACGAAGTCAGATTTGGACGTTCTTTTTATGTACGCTCATGGTTTTTTATTATCTACAACTTTCGTTTTGATACTTAAGGCTAAAAAATATTTTATTGAAATTTCACTTTTTACGCTTAACAGTGTTTTACCGGTTTTGTCGCGAATCTTTGATTTGTCATAACTTCTTCGTTATAACTCGAATTTGAGTGTTCTTTATATTTCTGAAAACCTTGACACGATATCTAACATTTTATGTATCCAAATTGAGACTTTTGAACATTTCATTTTTGACGCTATTTTTATTGATTCCAAAAATAGATTATAATATTTGACTTTTTGAACATTACATTGACTTTGAATATCGGGTTGTCACAGGTTTCCACCTTAAAACCATAATAGCCTCAACTATAAATAGACCCCTTAACATGTAGAAATCGGCCATGTGTCTTCTTTGAGTTTCCCTAGACGATTTCAAATCTCTCCTAAGTCATCTTCTTGCATTGAGTGTTTGTGACTCCATTAGAGGCGCAACACGTGGGCCACTTGGCTTTCAGAAGTCAAGATCAAGAAGGATTAATCTTGTTATTACTACATAACAAGAGATGATCTTTGAGGAGAGGGCATGAATTGAAATGGTTATCCCATGATTTTTAGTATATCCTTCCTCACGAGCTAAAATCAATCGAAGCCAATGTGGATAGGGAACATACACTGGTTTCTTGTTCCTAGTGATACAATTAATCATTTGATCAAGAAAGTGTTGAGTAAAATCCAATATTTTGTTGCACACAATAGAAAATAAAATTCTTTGCTCAAAGAGATTCAGTTGATCCAAGCTTCTAGTCTTGTGTCCAAGGCACTTGCCAATAAGCCCTATTAAGTACTTCCATCCTATACCAAAACACCAACGAAGAGAGTATTTGTGTGGATCACGAGAGGTGCCTTGAAGAGTTAAATTACACCCTAATGTTTCACGAACAAACTTGCACTTTTCTTCTGAAGGAGCTTCAGAACACTTTTCTAATCGAGGAAGACGAAGGGCAGTTCGAAAATATTCCACATCAATAGTAACCCTATATTGACCATCTCCAGTGGTTCCAGTAATGGTTTGAGCATCAGAATCAACAAACCATGAATAATAGAACTCATGTACTTGTTTATGGTAAAAGGGCTCAGGAAAGTCGCAGAAGGCATATCGAAGAGGGCAGACTTTGACATAGTCGATGAAATCTTCGATGCCTGAGTTCACGAACTGTTTTGGAATGTCATCAGAGAAGGTCACATTGTTTTCTTGAATGATGATGGGAGAATCAGGGGCATGAGGACCTTTGATTATATTAGCAATATGGGAAAACTCGTACAAAGACTTTGACATTGTGAGAGCTTTAAGGAAGATGACATTTGGGAGAGCCTTTTTTAAGAGAGAAAGCCAAGTGCTCGAATAGCTTGTAAAGTGCGTGGGACAGAGTTTTCCCAATTTATACAAAACGTTTCTTACTTTTTACGTAATCATGATTAAAGATATTGGCGTCATAAAAATCTCATATCCCAAGATAATGATGGACCTTTTAATTGTCATCCAAAAAGTTACCATTGAGATAAGGAAGCTACATAAGTGAGACATGGCATCAGTGGCAATGATCATCAGCGAAAGCAATCAACATACCAGAATTGCAGCTTGTAATCCAATAAGTTTGTGACGTCTCTTGATAGTGTGGGCTTAAACTAAGATTCACTGACATATTATTGTGAGATTTAATCAGCGTGTGGTTTCATATGCTGACTCATGAATCACTTTTATTAGAAGAAAATGGTAAGAGTCATATGATGCGTGTGATAAGTTGTGGTGTTTTAGCTTAACCATCGGCATAGATTTTTCAAGCATTTAGGAGCATATGGTACGTTACGCTGAATCATAAGGCTTTAAAGAAGAAAATAAGGAGAGAATGGATTGTTTCAGTCATGCTGAGGTGGAATTAGTGTGAATCATCAATAGTGATAACCCATCAGCAAGAAATGGTTTAATCCTTGCATCATAGAGTTAGCTGCAGTCTAGAATCAAAGATTCACCGTTAATTCATTATGGTACCATTTCATACCTCAGACTAGGAGGTCAAGGACATGAATAACCCTTTGTCATTTAAGAACCAGACAAGTAACTCTTACGCTAATAAATATGCAATCAGGGTAAGCCATTGGATTATGCTTGATGTTTCAGTAGAACATGAGACTTGATGCATACGACAAACATGCTTCTAGGGATAGAGTCACGTAAGATAGTTAACAAAGAATAAACACCCAATCCTTTCAATCAATTGGTTTTTATTTGGACCAGGAAATCTCACTTAGAAAGTTTAGACGATGCTAGACAATAAGCGTGAGAGGGTGACTCAATGTTATCTCAACACATGGTCTCGCAGATAAGAGACTTAGAGAGATTAAGTCACATAGAGCAGCATCCTTTTAGGGACGATTAGTTATCAATAATTACATACTTTGATCATGTAATGCAACCTTCAAATCTTAAAAATAGTAAAAAACAAAAAATAAATAGTATAAGAATACAAACAAAATAGTTAGTCAAACAAGAAAATATTCTAAAAGCAATATTTTTGCAGCCTCTTCAGGAGCATGATAATGACTTAATCCATCAAATCTTTTGAATTGAATGGCTATAAATGTACTTCCATTTTCTGAGATATCTACCCCTCAACAATGTCAATAAAATAATAAGCAAACAAGATAATATATATATCAAACACAAGCACAATTCACAGAAATCAAAGATAGAGAATGCCTTTAATTGTTGAGATATTGTAGCTTGATTTCAAGCTTCATGTTCACCAAGAACAAGAGAAGAATATGAGCAATTCTTTGTAACCAACGAGTTAAGAGGATCCAATATTTTTAACCTTCGAGTTATGAGAGACACCAAGTCAAAACTCGTAGGTTCCACTCGTTGTGATCCTTGATGGCAGAGAAGGTGGGACCACTGTCGTGTTGAAGACGCATCTAGATGTCTTAAGGGAGTTGGTGTTGCAGTGAGAGCATCTATGAAAATTGATGTGCTATGCTACCTAACTTAACCTCATCCCATTTCAATAGATATAGGTTATTCAAGACGGAAGAGATGTGTGTCAAGAAGAATACATTTTGGCATAGTTATCTCTAATCTGGTCTCATCAACAGGATGCAACATATCAATCAGCGTGAGCATCAGTGTCAGGGAGAGAGCCATTGGCACTGAAGAAAAGATGCAGAGACAGCTTCAATTAGATTTACTAGGAAGGTTTTGCATTCAACGAATGACAAGTTGATCCTTTCTAAAGGAACAAATCAAATAAGGTCACTATAAAGAGAGAAGAACATGCATACACAAATGATAGTAGAATAATTTACAATGTATACTTCTTTGGTAAAAATCAAAGTTAAAATAAAATTTTGAACCACAAAATCAAAATAAACTAAAACCGTAGCAACTTATGTTCAGAAATTTTAAAGTAGCGAAGCATAAAATCAAAAACATAGACTAGCATTGTCTAAATAAGTAAAATCAAACCATATAAATGTTGTTGTTCCTGAGTGTAATAAGCACAATTTTATTCTTAGAGTCAAAAAAATTTCCTTCATGACAATCAAAGAGAACTTTATAACCAGCGTCACAAAGTTGACTGAAGCATATAAAATTGCCTCTTAGACCCTCGACATAGAACACATCCTTAAGCTTGAACATCCTCCACTCAAATGTTCCAACACCTATAACAGCTCCTTCACTATTGTCACCAAAAACCACCATTGAACCATCTTTCTCTGCAAATTCTATTAAGAGGGGCTTGAAACCAGTCATGTGTCTGGAACACCCACTGTCAAGGAGCCAAGCATGTTCCCGATTTTGACTTGATCCTTGGACAGCTTGAGAGGTATTAGTGTCACACATGTTGTGATTACCATCAGGGGAATCATTGATAAGAGCCATTAGACTCTTAACATTCAGCCCCTCATCTTCAGATATCTCCTGTTCTTCCACCAAATCTTCACGATCCTCTTGTTTTGCAATGAAATCTTTTGGTAGAGAGATGTTCTCCATCTTCATGTGAGCCAACAACTTCTTGTACATCACTTCATAATTCTCACAACATTGAGCTTCTTTTTTTCTCTTTGCAGTCCCAAGCAAAATGGTCAGGGCTTCCACAATTAAAACAATTACCTAAGTTTTTCTTTTCTGAAGTGGATCTTCTCGCTGAACATCCTCTGTTAAGTTGATCTCTTTGAACCCCATTTGATATATTTTATTCATAGAATTTGACGATAAGTGCAGCGCTGGCAAATAGTTCGTCAGTGATATCTTCACCACCCTCTTCACCCTAATCTAAGTCATCCGAGTCGCTAAAGTGTTTTGTAACATCTATAAAAATTCATAAAATTTTATCTTTTCAAAACAACCCTTTTTCTAAAGAAGTGTTTACAAAAACCATTGTTCCCAAAATATTATTTAAAAATCAGAATCGCTTTCAACATAGTTTTCAAAACATTCACAGTATCAGAGCTTCCCAAAAATCATAAGTCCAAAACACGAGGATGTGTACGGTCACGCCTTCACCTTGACATGATCCAAAAAAGTGTTGGATTAGGTGTCTAAGCCCATAACTATAATTGGTATGTACTTGACCCGATAGTAGCATGGTCCATTTGGGTTGCCTTCACCGGAGCAATTTGATAGGATGGATATTTGAGAAAGAGGTCATTTGTGATTTATTAATATATTATAAGTATAATATATTAATTAATAAATCATATTATTTAATTGGTATTGATCAAGAATTAATTTGGAACTAATTTAGTGATCAAAATAGACTAATTAAATTAACGGGGACTGATTATGTAAATCAGTGATACATATAGTTTGGGCTAATGATCAATGATTGATTAGTAATGGACTAAGCTTATATGAGAGTTCATGAAGTGTTAGTCCAAATGAGTTATTGGATTAAAAGCCTAAGTGAATGAATTATGGTTTACAAGTGACCCTTGGAATTCTACACTATAAATGTAACCCCTTAGCCCTAAAATCGGAGACAAGAGTATTCTAAGAAAAAACTAGCTGATTTTGGTGCCTCCAAGCTCTCTCTCATTGTCCTCCATTGTTATTGGTGTTTGTGACTTATTTTGAGGCATCACATTTGAGGTGCTAAGCTCTTGTAAGTCCAAGTTCTACAAGCTACAACAAAGAGGTAATCATCTTACTTGTTTTTATGTTTCAATTATCGATGTTGTATGCTAGTTAGGCTTCATGCTTTGGAAAAATGAAAATTGCATGTATAACTAGAGAAAACTTAGATCCAAAGCATTAGGGTTGTATGTGCACCATACGGATGTTATAGTTCTCTAAACACATCAAGAAGTACCTGAAACCATAAACCACAACTGTAAGCACGAAGCTTAGTGAGTTCCCCAAAAATACCAATCACACAATCGATTACATATATAGAATAACATCATGCAATGGGTCCACATCTAAAAGACTGGATTACCCCCTGAGCCCACAGTATGAGTCTGGCTTGTCTATCGGGCCCACAACGCACATCTGGATTGCTCCTGAGCCCACACCATAAGTCTGTCATGTCCTCGGGGCCCACAACTTATGTCTGGCTTGCTCCCTGTACCGATCAGTCATCGAACTGAATTATAAATGTTCAGCCCTCAGTACGAGTCTGGCATACCAACCGGGTCCTCAACTCGTATATGGAATGCTATTGAGCCCTCAATATGAGTCTGGCATGCCCTACCCGGCCCTCAGCTCATATCTGGATTTCCTCAATACCCTCCAGCCCTCAGTACGAGTCTGGCATACCAACCAGGTCCTCAGATCGTATCAGGAATGCTACTGAACACTCAGTATGAGTCTGGCATGCCCTACCCGGCCCTCAGCTCATATATGGAATGTCTCATGGTTTGTTGTCTACATCACGATGCAGTACAACATCAACCCAACACAATATACTGACAAATAACCAACATACGTAGATAATCATGCAGACAGAATCATAGGTAGTCCTAAAGATCTACCAGACTAGCATATCAAGAACTAGCATAATCATGCATATATCTTCCATACTTGGCATATCAGCAATATCAATTTACCAACCAAAAGGGCCAGCCTTGGTGCCTTCGACCCGAAAGTACATTGCGGAAAACTTACCTCACAATGCCAAACTATGCAGAAACCTCCGACTGCTAACCCACGGAAAATCCTGAACTATCACAGAAACAAACATCCAATTAACAATTGGAATACTCTTCATGACTAAGGGTCCAAACATAGGGTAATTGTCCATTTTACCCTTTCCCTAATTGGGCCAAGGCTAAAGTCCAAATCTTGATCCAAAAGGCCTAGATAACTTCAAGGCCCATACTTGGCCCAATTTTACAAATTGGGACCAAATCTTTATTAGGCTTTATCCTAAGGTCCAACTCTCAAATCAGCCCAAAACACTCATACCCAGAATTCCAAAGAGGGCCCAAGCATTCAAGCCCAAAAGATGACCCAACACCCGAAACCCAAGTCCGAAGTCCAAACAAAAGGTGTATGCGGGGCGTAACCCTTTGGTACGCTAGGCGTACTCCGCCTCGCACTGACCACCATCGGGGTGGTTGACTCAGTACGTGGGGAGTACATCCACTTACGTGGGGCATACCCTCGCAAGTCTTGAAATCCTTATAAGTGCTTAATGGATTGAGCACCTAAGCTCAAGCTTCAGATCCATGACTCAAAAGTATTCTAGAACCATAAAGTCTCAAACTTTAAGAGTTTGGTCATCCAAAAAGGGCTTAATGCATGGTCTTAATTCATTAAGACCTCCTACAAAGAAAAAGGGACCAAACTAGCTCAAGGGACCTCATTTTTATGCCTTAGGACCCATCCTAGGGTCTGAAAGGACAGCCGAACTCGACCAAAACAAAGCATACACAATATTGGGACTCTTGGGACAACAAGAATACCAAAAAGCAACCAGAACAATATATAAACAATCCAAGCATAAATGTAGAAGCTTTATACCTTCTGAAGCTTCCCACAAAGATGATAATCCCATATCTACAAGCTTGCTTACTTCGTTGACTCCTTTGATGCAGTAACTTCTCCTTTTGGCACAAAAAAATCACACTATAAGCTCAAGATGCTCACAATGGGGGTTAGGGTTCTCTCAAAACGGCAAAAGGACTTGGAGGCTGAAAGAGTGGGTCAAAATGAACCATAATGGTGCTTAAATACTTCACAAACCCTAAAAATTAGGGTTTCACCCGGCCACACGTACGCCTAGCATACTAGGGCATGCCCTAGTATGCTTAGCATACTCACATGTACGCCCTGCGTACTACTCATGCTCCAAAATTACCATCTTGCCACTAGGGATTCCCATGGACACTTCTTACAAATCTAAGGACCAAAAATGACATAATTAAAACTCAAGGGATGCATTTGAAGTTAACTGAAAGATGGGGTGTTACAACTCTCCCCCACTTAAATTCGATTTTGTCCTCAAAATCATTCCTTCTCATCCCCCGCAAACCCGACATCTTGAGGGGCACACCCATAAGCATGAACATACAACGACCTTATTAAGGAGACTAAACCCAAAAGAAATCTTTTCAACCCGAAGAAGACGAATCCATAACCCCCTGCAGCAAACGATCCCTACCTTATCTGAAACCTCAAGACTCGAAATAGGTATGACTCCCTGACAGACCACCTTTATTGAACCAATGCTAAATCCATGACAGTTATCCATCAAACTATCCATTCAACTCCTGATGATAACAATTCCATGAACACAATGAGATACAGGACATGAATTTCCTTAACTATCGGAACGATACGTGGATGTTATGATTCTGAAAACCCCATGACCTTCCCGACCTTCATACCGATAGAACCATCCCAGAGCACAAACACATGCACTAACTCCTGACCCTCCGGATGGTGCCTTTCACATACCGATTCCTTAACTCACATCTCCCTGACTCATAATTCTCGCACGAATACACTCACGATTCTCAATGAGATTTCCCACCATAAGCCATCCCGAAATGGCCATCCATAAAATTTCTCATAAGTTCTTCCCTAAGGCTGATGAGCGTCCATCCATTAATCCACCCCCAGTCCCTAACTGAAGATACCACAAAACATGCAGAAAAGGTCCTCAAAACAAGTCGATAGTGAACCTCTCCCAATCTGAATCCATATGATGTACCAAACCTTAAAATAACCTTCAACTCTCTGCCATGCCATTATCAATCTCCGACCCGACGAGAAAAGATGATCAATCTAAGAATTTCAACATTTTATCCAATCTCTAACAATAACTTGCAAACAAACGGAAATACGATGTATATATTCCACAATACTTCTGATACCTGACTGATACCCCCAACAACCCTTTACCGCTCCCTATCCACACCAACTAATTTATGGGTCTTCTGATCCCCATCAACGCGTCAATACTGAGAGTATCACAAACAGAAGAAATGAATAATCATGTCCATTGGGCCCACAGCCTATGACTGGAATACCATTACCAGGTCCTCAACATAGGTCTGGATTGCCTCTGAGCCCACAGCATGAGTTTGGAATGCCCTCCCTGACCCTCTGCCCATGACTGGAATGCTTCCAATCTCATATTGACCTTGTCGGCATTAGATCGCTTTCCCAACACTCTGGCCAAAGATACTCACCTCCTTCCATTGCCTTAAAGGGACCTAATCAACATCCCACACAACACCGAACGAGCACAACAATGTTGAAACCCTACCCCGTACAATTCACCTTATAGAACAAGCTGCTACCCAAGCAAAACCTTACGAAACCATGGTTGAACACGACCTGAGGATAGGATAATGGTCGAATTCTTGATCCAATTCAAAGGCTATAACCCAACCGCACCATGCACATAAGTCGAACCAAACCCCAATGCTACCTTGTACAACCCACAGATACACAAAAAAAATTACCGTCGTGCACATTCTTAGGGCACCCCTAACCTCATGATTGATCGAAACAAGATCACATACTTGATTGAGGCTGAACATATTCTACCAACACAAAACTAACTCGAGAAGACTTCTAAGGCGATCCCGAAAGTTGCCAAAACCAGAGTCTGCTACGAATCAGAATTCCACTGCACCATTGAGGGTCAACATACCCAAAGACCCAGGGAACATAAACACACTACACAGGAGGGTAGCTGACGTATTCCTTGATTTTAAACTTTCGCCAGCTGAATCCTTTGGATAATTCCCGTTAAAAGACGAACTCAACGACCAATGTTCTAGGACACCTTGAGACCTAAACCAGAGAACTACAAACCCACTTGGAGCTGAACATACCCACTTTTGGAAAGGGTTCATCGATCAACTTCTACCCAACAAATCTGAAAGCAGCAATCCGAACAGAAAACTGAAAAAACCTTCAATGACTGACGCTCAACCTATGAATCCCAGTTCTCCCCCACTTAGAACTCGAACTATTACCTATTGGTGGTGAAACCAAAATATAACCCCAAGTGGACCAACCAGGTACCATACTTGACCATGGAATAAATGACATACGCAGAATAGTCCTCCAGATACGAATCAAACGAACCCCAAGAGAAACCTGAATTCCAGCTGAAGACCTCTGAATTTCCCAATTACAATCACTTACAAAGAATAAGAAACTAACGATTTACGATCTAGACATACCTTCCTTGCCTGCAATCCAACTACAATCCGATATCTAGATTTCCAATCTCCCAAGAATACGGGCCCTTGCTCACATCGCTAAGATACTCATGCCACATCAATCCATCAGTGCACGTCGGCGCTGACGTACTGTCGCTAACCACTGCGACCAACAAACCCCAAGCTGAGAATCCAACCTAACTCAGGAGGTCACGAGCCTGCCCACTGCTCCTAACTCAGAAAAACTGAAGGGCAAGATCCTTTCCATAGATAACGACAATCTAATCCGACAATCTACCACTTAAATTCCAGATGCGATCTCTAAGCCGATCATATCTAAAACTTCCTCCCCGTGTCTCGAGGCCCGAGGCACGACCTTTAACAAAACCTTTAGACTTCCAACCAACATACTCATTTGGGTGTGAGACACTCAACCCATATCAATATCACCACAAGGGCCTAAACAAACACAAAACCCACCCTCGCCTGAGTAACCCAAGCCAAAAGATCGATAGATACAGAACCACTGCCTCGAACCTTAGCGTCCAACCATGATATCTTCTCTGACCAGTCCTTAAAAACCCTAAAATATTCCCTGAATCGAGTATGGATCCTATGCTTCCAGTAGTACTGGCCCAATACTACCTTCCATACCTATCCATACTTTCCTCAAGAATCATCTCGGGTCCCCTAAGACCTAGTCACAAAATACTCCTGAAACCTGCTTAGCAGCGAAACAACAGCACTAAAAATACTCCCTAGGCTATCCTAGGGTTCCACACTTCTCTGCCATCAGCTGTTGAAGAACTCCTCATAAGGTCAATTAGTTATTCCATGAATACAATCACATGCAACAAAGCTCAGATAATCCTTCAGGTAATTGACTCGTCCCTACAATGGTTGGACTTAGACAACAGCTGCGTAGCAGGGTCAAATCCGTCACTCTGAGATTATCCAACCTTTTTCACATGTGACTTGACATATTCACTTAATAGCTAACTCACATTACTCATGAGTTCCACAATGCACAAAGCAAGCAACATTCATGTTGAGCAGCCGACTGGCACTAAAATGCAATAAAATCAGACAGATCCTCATACGCAATCCTCGATCTTCAACTCCCTGCACCACGGGTACACCTTCACCCTGATCTCACTCTCTCCAAAGTGGCTAATCATTCCTCGTGCTGACTCGCTAAACATTGCACCCACTCGTGTATGCTAGCCATACATAACACTGGATCCTATATACAGTCGAATACCTGATCCTACCCTAAGTCCTTCATCAAACAAGAATAGGAAATAAGGCCAAACCAAACATTCTCATGCTATAGAATCTTAGTTATGTATAACTATGATGTATACACTAAGCAACTACAGTTATGATGTCAATTTCATGAAAAGAATCCTAGGCTATCAGGCATCATATAATCAGGCAATTCTATCATGCAATTCCTAAAGATCCCCAGCCTATCACTAGCATGTTGTTCTAACATAACATAACATAATCTCAAATAACTGTGTGGCATTTTGGGGTCAACTTACTGGCTCCGACTTATCGTACACATTGCATCTTCCTTGATTATTTTGAAAACCATTTGAAAATTGTTTTAAAAACCTTTTTCCTTAGTTTGAGACTGGATTCACACGAGTGTTCCTCCAATTCACTCAACCCAAGGCTCTGATACCAACTTGTAACATCCATAAAAATTCATAAAATTTAAACTTTTCAAAACAACCCTTTTTCTAAAGAAGTGTTTACAAAAGCCATTGTTCCTAAAACATTATTTAAAAATCCAAATCGCTTTCAACATAGTTTTCAAAACATTCACATTATCAGAGATTCCCATAAATCATAAGTCCAAAACGCAAGGATATTTACGGTCACACCTTCATCTTCACACGATCCACTGAAGTACCTGAAACCATAAACCAAAATTGTAAGCACAAAGCTTAGTGAGTTCCCCCAAAATACCAATCACACAACCAATTACATATATCGAATAACATCATGCAATGGTTCCACAACTAAAAGACTGGATTACCCCCCGATCCTACAGTATGAGTCTGGCTTACCTATTGAGCACACGGCGCACATCTGGCTTGCTCCTGAGACCACAACATAAGTCTGGCTTGCTCCCTGTACCGATCAGTCATCAAACTGAATTATAAATGTTCATCCCTCAGTACGAGTCTGGCATACCAACCGGGCTCTCAGCTCATATCTGGAATGATATTGAGCCCTCATTATGAGTTTGGAATGCCCTACCCGGCCCTCAGCTCATATCTGGATTGCTCCAATACCATGAACTCCTCAGTACGAGTCTCGCATACCAACCGGGTCCTCAACTCGTATCTGGAATGCTATTGAGCCCTCAGTATGAGTCTGGCATGCCCTACCCGGCCCTCATCTCATATCTGGAATGCCCTAGTTTTTGTTGACTACAACACGAAACAGTACAACCTCAAACCAACACAATATACTCACATATAACCAACATACACAGATAATCATGCAGATAGAATCATAGGTAGTCCTACAGATCTACCAGACTAGCATATCAAGAACTAGCACACTCATGCATATCTATTCCATACGTGGTATAACAGCAATATCAGTTTACCAACCAAAAGGGTCATCCTTGGTTCCTTCGACCTGAATGTACATTGAGGAAAACTCACCTCACAATGCCAAACTGTGCTGAAACCTCCGATCGCTAACCCACTGAAAATCCCGAACTATCACAAAAACAAAGATCTAATTAACAATTGGAATACCCTTCATGAATAAGGTCCCAAACATATGGTAATTGTCCATTTTACCCATTCCCTAATTGGGCCAAGGCTCATGTCCAAATCTTGATCCAAAAGGCCTAGATAACATCAAGGCCCATACTTGGCCCAATTTTCCAAATTCGGCCAAACTCCTTATTGGGCCTTATCCTAAGGTCCTACTCTCAAATCAACCCAAAACACTCATACCCAGAAGTCCAAAGAGGGCCCAAGCATTCAAGCTCAAAAGTTGTCCCAACACCCGAAACCCAAGTTCGAAGTCTAAACAGAAGGCGTACGCGGGGCATAACCCTTCAGTATGCTGGGCGTACTCTGCCTCGCATTGACCACCATCGGGGTGGTTGACTCAGTATGCGGGGCGTACATCCACTTACGCGGGGTGTACCCTCGGAAGTCTTGAAATCCTTATAAGTTCTTAATATATTAAGCACCTAAGCTCAAGCTTCAAATCCATGACTCAAAAGTACTCTAGAACCATAAAGTCTCAAACTTTAATACTTTGGTGGTCCAAAAAGGGCTTAGTGCATGGTCTTAATCCATTAAGTACTCCTACAGATAACAAGGTACCAAACTAGCTCTAAGGAGCTCATTTTTATGCCTTAGGACCTTTCCTAGGGTCTAAAAGGACAGCCCAACTCGAATAAAACAAAGCATGCACAATATTGGGACTCTTGGGACAAGAAGAATACCAAAAAGAAATCAGAACAAGATCTAAAAAATCCAAGCATAAAGATAGAAGCTTTATCTTCTGAAGCTTCCCAATAAGATGATAATCCCATGTCTACAAGCTTGCTTCCTTCCTTGACTCCTTTTATGCACTAACTTCTCCTTTTGGCACACAAAAATCACACTATAAGCTCAAGATGCTCACTATGGGGGTTAGGGTTCCCTCAAAACGGCTAAAGGACTTGGAGGCTGAAAGAGTGGGTCAAAATGACCCATAATGGTGCTTGAATATTCTACAAACCGTAAAAATTAGGATTTCACCCGGACACACATACGCTCAACGTACATATGTGTACGCCCAACGTACTAGGGCACGCCCTAGTATGCTTAGCGTACTCACATGTACACCCTGCGTAGTACTCATGCTCCAAAATTACCATTTTGCCACTAGGGCTTCCCATTGCCACTTCTTACCAATCTAAGGACTAAAAATGACTTATTTAAAACCCAAGGTATAAGAGGATATTACTAACGCAATGGAAAATGTTCACAACAATGACGATTTATTAACTCAATATGATCCCTTCCTCTTCTTTGGGATGATCAGATTTGTTGTAATGATTTTCCTGACCATATCTGAAGTACTTGGGTGCAAAGGCACAACAAACACCCTCATGTTATGATTTTCCTGACCATATCTGAAGTCCTTGGGTGCAAAGGCACAACAAAAACCCTTATGCATCTTCCCATACTCTCCACAAAAACCATAACTCATATGACTTGCTAAATGAATATCAAACATTTCGACTTCTTAGATGCCGGTGGTGCCTGAAATTGTACTTCCACTTCGTCCTCTGTTGGACCTTCAGTCCTAACCCTCGATTTACCAACTCGTCCTTCATTAGAGACTCCCATTCCTTCTCAAATTGGTTTATAGACTCAACTCAAGATATGGTCTTTACTTCAGGTACATAAATCAAATGGTCATATTCCAATGACCTTCCATTGCATGATGCATAAGATGCATAACGAACTAGACCGTTGTTTCCATGAAATAAACACTAACACAGAAGACACCTTCCATCTAGTGCTAAAAATCTGATACAACCACATTATAGCAAGTAGCATCTCTAGCCACTACTTGCTCAAACCTAACGAAGGTTTCCCTTCTTCTTTTGATCATCTCGATCACCACCTTCTTAAATTTCCCGACTAGAGCTGATTACTACATTAGACAAAGTTCCCAGAACCAATCAAGCTACTAACATATAACTATATTACTCGGACTCGATCCTTCATGACTACTTACGCCTAAACTAGAACCAATCTTCTAGACTTTACCATACTATAGGTAATAACAAAAACAGGCAAAACAAACTCAACTACCAATGCCTTAGTAACCAGAACAAACTCAACTACCAATCAACTTACTAACATATAACTATATTACTCGGACTCGATCCTTCATGACTACTTACACCTAAACCAGAACCAATCTTCTAGACTTTACCATACTATAGGTAATAACAAAAACATGCAAAACAAACTCAACTACCAATGCCTTAATAACATTGTGACTCATCCTGATCAAAGTACGAATCTTGTGCTTCCCGTAGTATAGGCATATACTACCTTTTGCATCTATTCATACTCGTCCTAAGAATCGCCTCACAATTCCCAAGTCACTACATATGATAACAACAAAGCAATTTAAAATATGTGTATGATTCCAAACAAACACATGCAAAAAATTTCCCTAGACCGCACTA
Organism: Lactuca virosa; assembly: GCF_052849685.1. NCBI lineage: Eukaryota > Viridiplantae > Streptophyta > Magnoliopsida > Asterales > Asteraceae > Lactuca > Lactuca virosa. Next base: position 135,234,464 of record NC_136430.1, read on the forward strand.
GAATTTTTGTGTCTTTATCAGGAGCCAATATTATAACTATGTTCTTTACCACACACATACTCAATTTCCCTGATCTCGCATATTCTAACTTTATGCTCCTTTATTTCAGCATCAATAGTCCACATAAATTTTCAACATTAAAGATATCTTTAGGAATGCCACTACTACAATGTTATCTTCACAACAACAGGTTCATGTCCATTATTTTTTATTGTACTCCATCAATAAGCAATATTTTGTCATCAATACAAAACATAAGTTACAATGTAAAGACCTAACTGTCCTGGACACAATTGTAGGTCTTCTCTTTAATCACTTAGCATCCTTTTCAAGTTCCAGCAACCTTAACACTGCTACCTACAATGAATATAAAATGAGTGGGCCAGGTTGGGAAACCTGGTGAGATACATAGATTTTTCAATACCATGATGATATTATGATAATAATCAATAATGAATAAACCTAAAATACTAACTGTTAACTAATAGCCTACGGGTTATATGGCTTATAAATCTAAATTTATGCAATCATTAGAAATTTGAGAGTTAGCTAATAGGTTATGAGGTTAAGTTATTTAGCAGTTGAATTGTAGAGTTGATTAGTCTGGTGACAAATAGTGTAACATCCCATTGTGAGGTACCTCTAATTTTAACCACTTTAAATCATTTATATTTCATGTTGGTCCCAAAGTTCAAGAAATGTATGCATAAGGGCCTTAGTGGCATTTTCGTAATAATGGCCTTGGGAGAGTACGTCGTGCGCCCGTGTGTATGCTGGGCATACATCAGTGTACGCGGGGCGTATTTTCCAGATGAGGAAACCCTAATATTTAGGGTTTGGCTCGTATTTAAGCACTCTAATGGCCTCATTTCCTTCACCTCAACTGCCTCCAACCCTCTCATACGTGTTTGCAACCCTAGTATCATCTTGAATTTCTAAGCTTGTATGTGTTTTGGTTATCTTGAAGAAGGAAGGAAGGAAGAGGACACCACCTTGAAGGAATGAAACTCTCTAGATCCAATATCACACCGCCTTTTGGCACCATTTTGAGGTATCAAGTTCTGAACTTGGGGTAGTTTCTTGTAGATCTTGTTTTGGGTTTAGTTTTAGGTTCTTTTGTCCCAAATGTGGTGTTTCATGAAAAAAAAAAAGCATGTTCTTGACCCATTAAGTTGTCCTTTCAGACCCGTGGGAGGGTCTTGATTCATAAAAATGGGTTTTAAATGGTTGGTTTTGCTCCATGCATCTTGTAGAGTGTCTTAACGGATTAAGAAGTTAAGTTAAGCACTTAATGGGCATGCAAAGTCATAAAGTTGGAAACTTTATGACTCTTGAGTGTATTTTAGCCATGGATCTGAAATATGGACGTAATTGCTTAAGCCATTCACCACTTAATGAGTTTTAAATCTTTTGGGAGTACGCCCCGCGTACTCGGAGTATGCCCTACGTACGAGGTCAACCACATCGATGGAGGTCCACATGTGAGGATGAAGTACGCCTAACATGCCTTTGAAGTACGCCTCGCGTACTCACGTTGGGTCGTTTCGTTTGAGTTGGCTCGGTTGGGTTGACTCGGCTGGGTTAACTCAGTTGACTAGTTGGTTTGACCAGATGACTTTGACATTGACCAAGTTTGAACTTAAGGGTATTTTAGGAAATTTTGGGATTTTGATGGAAATTGGTCATTTGGTTGGAATAGGTGTTGGTTAGAGAGTTGAGATTCGGAGTCAGGACCTCATCAGCTTTGTCAAGTTTGCGAGGTGATCTGCTTGTTCGTCTATTGACTGATTATATGTTTATCTGTTATGTATATGTGCACATCATTGGTCGGTGGCTGACGCTTTACTGCTTTGTACGTAAGCCAACTGGCCGGGGGCATACGAACTCGATGGTTGAATGGGTCCGAGGGTATTCCATCCTGAGGATTACAGGACCCGTTGTGTATTGGCATTCCAACCCGATGGTTGATGGGCCTGGGGTATTCCAACCCAGTAGTTGATTGTACCCATAGTGTATTGGCATTCCAACCCGATGCCTGATTGAACCCGGCATTTTGTTATTGTATTTGTTATCTGTTTATGTGTTGGTACTTTTGGGGATCTCACTAAGCGTTGTCTTATAGTTTTGGGTTATATTCCTGGTACTTCAGATGATCGTGGAAAGGCGAAGACGTGACCGTAAACATCCTCATGTTTTGACTTATGATTTTGGGAGACTCTGATGTTGAAAATGTTTTAAAAACTATGTTTGTAAACAATTTGTGAATTTGGGTTGGTTTTAAAAAGTTTAAATTTCTTGTGATTTTTATGGGTATTACAAGTTGGTATCATAGCCTTGGTTTGAGTGAATTGGAGTAACACTCATGTCAATCCAGTCTCAAACTAAGGAAAAAGGATTTAAAAAAATGATTTTCAAATTGTTTTCAAAGTAATCAAGGGGTATGCAATGTGTACAATCATCCGGAGCTAATAAGTAGACTCCAAATTACGACACTGTTGTTTGATCTTGTGATATGTTAGAACAACATGCTAGTGATAGGTTAGGGATCTTCAGTAATTTCATGATAGAATTGCTTGATTGTATGATGCCTGATAGCCTAGGGTTCTTCCTTACATGGAATTGACATCATTACCGTAGTTGCTTTGTGTATGCATCATCTTGTACATAACTAAGATTCTATATCCTGAGAATGTTTGGTTTGGCCTTATTTATTGTTCTTGTTTGATGAAGTGCTTACGGTAGGATCATTGTAAGTCCCAAATCTGCTTGTGTATCAATCAGATCCGTTTGATGGTGCAGAATCCCAATCAAACGGATGATGCCAGATCTAATAGAAGAGAAGGAGAAGAAGAATAACTTGAATCTTGAATGTATTGATGATATGAATGAAGTTCCTTGCACAAGATTCACTTTCTCTCCCTAGAACACACCTTGGATTTTACACACTTAAGCTCCTCTAGACCGTACACTCTCTTCTGTTCATCAACCACTCCTCACCCCTAACACCTATATATATACTTGGGGAACATGGGCCGTAAATAGGTTTATGGTCATAAACCTGTTTACGGCCGTAAACACCCACCTGGCCGTAAACACAACCGTAAACACATATACAGCCGTAAACACCAAGCTGTTTACGGTCCTAGACTGAAAAATACATTTTCCTAGAAAAGCAAAGTAGAAGCCAATATTTTAGACCCAACAATATCCCACTTGGTTTATAACTTTCTTTTCTAACTGACCCAACAAACTCCCCCTAAAAAGTAGCTGGCTTTTGTTAATCTTCATTTGGAGCTTGGCTTCAGCTTTAAACTTTAAATTCTTCACAGCTTCAAGATGAACTTGATGAATCTTCAATGAATGACTTCATCGTGAGCATTTGGGCTTTTCTTCAAAATTTGACGTTGAACGCTCGTCGGGTGAGGAGGCTTCTTGAAAGATAGCGCTTTCAGCTTGAGAATCTTCAGAGAGAATATCAGAGAGAAACAATCTTCTGGATCACTTCAGCAGGTACAAGATAGCAGAAAATTGATTGAGGAGGCTTCAATGCAATCTGTCACATAATCTTCAAGTACAGCTTCACCTTGCTTCTGGCGTAGAAAAATTGAATTTTGAAAGAATAATCTTCATTTCTTGCTCCATTGAATGAAAATTCTTCGACACTCACGGATGAAGTCTTGGATTAGAAATTCTTGATACAGTCTCCACGAGTCTCATCTACATCTGAATTCACTTTTCAAGACAAACAAAGCTAAAAATAGAAACAAAACTAAAATAAAACTTAGCACACAATATTTTTTTTTATTTTCTGAAAAAGAAATAAAATAGAAATAAACACTATTTTTTTTTGATTTTTTTTAATTTTCTGATTTTTAAAATTTTTAATTCTCCTTAATTTGTGCATAGAGGAAAACTATGAACAAGTTTAACAAAAACAAAAATATTTGGGATCAAAGTTGTCAAGCAATCCAATATTGTTTATCAGCACACGCCTGCATGTCTAGATCTGGTCAATCACCGGTATTGTGGTCCACTTAAACACAAAGGATTTTGACAATTTGGACAGATTATAAGTGACAAGTCATTGTGATCTATATTCCTAAATGGACATTTAGCTGACGACGACCAAGGATTTGTTGTCCACTTAAATTAAGCAGAAATATCTACCGACAACCTATTAAATAGTTCAATTTTAGATGTACTAGAACATGTTTCCCACTTCCCGATATACCCCGGTAATCAAGAACTTCCAAAGAACTCCTTACTTTAGGTGAGTATTCAATCATTAAGAAAGAAGTCAGATATAGAAGTGAATATGTTGTATCCCAGGTCGGATGTCTTCCAATCACACAGAGGGAACAACATATGACTAACATAGATAGGGGTTTAGAGAGATAGTAGAGTGCATATGTTGTGTCCCAGGTCGGATCTTCCGATCACGCAGAGGGAACAACATATGGCTAACAGATAGAAAGAATTTTAAAGATAAAGAGGTGCATAAAATTAGAGTTGCATATGTTGCAATCCAGGTCGGATATGTTCCAATCACGCAAAGGAAGCAACATATGACTGACAGATAGAAAGCAAAAAAATAATTTCCGACATACCTACTTTATCAGAACCCCCCAGTTGCCCTATCAATACTGGAATTAAGGACATGAGTCCATACATCAAGCAAATGTTCAGCCACAGTTCTAGATAATTAACTTTTAGTGTATCTCGCAGGTTCCCATGTTTATCTCACTGCTCAATCTACCCGAGCGTCTTATGGTCAGTTCAAATGAAACTATCTAAGTTCATATTAGTCAAGTCCTTTCAATTTTTCAAACTAAGGCTAGTCCTTTTGAATCCTTTGTGCCTACCAGCACATTGAATACAGAGTCTAGACAATTCGGATTTAGTGCATTACACGCATCATAAATTGCCCTTTAGCACTATACTTCATATCACTTCCCAAAACAACCTACTAAAGAAAGACATATAAGGAAATTAAAGAAAAATGTCTTTGAAATGAAACAGTGTAAGATAAACTCAGGAGTATAGAGAAGAAAACTCAAACCGTAAGTCACCGATTGAATTTGCATCCAGAAGGTCTGAGAACAGCACACATAATCTCAAAACAGATCCGAAAATTCTTCATGTCATTAAGTACAAACCCCATGAGTGATCCCTTCCTTTCTTCCGTTCCCGCAAAGGACACATACTCTCAAACAATGTTCTGAATATTGTACAGTTGAGAGATGTCCCTTATCATGTGCCTGGAACAGCCACTATCAACAAACTAAAGTCTGATGATATGCCTCCATAGCTGCTCCGACACCAAGCGGGATCAATTGGTCTTTGGAACCCAATCCATTTTGAAACTTGGTTGACCTTTGTCATCCTTTCACGGTACTCTCTCCCATGACATATCCTGTTTATCACAAACAGAAGATGAAGAAATATTAGAGTCATTGGGTGATTTAGGAGATTGAACCTTTGGTACCCATCTGTAGTTGGGTTTAACCCATTTCTTTTTCGATCTGATGGGTGCCTCGGTACTGGATTTTCAACTTGAAGCCGATCGTCGAGATGACTTTGACCTAACCGGTCTTGATTTCACTGGAGCATCTCTTGAAATTGGCTTCTGGGCCGGCATTCCCTTCTTGCCCTTGGGATTTTGATTCTTGGCCTTTTGCACGTTCCAGTCGCCATTGTCTGAACGTGACCTTGAGGGGTTTCTTTTGGAAAATCTCCCTCCTGGCGCGTTCTGTCAGCCTTGTGCGTAGTAGGGAATGTATGCACAATTAGGACAATTTCGGGCAATGTGTCCAGGTGTTCCACAGTGAAAACATGCTTTTTTCTTCACTGGGAAGTTGTTTCTTCCTGCCCCTGGTGGCGTATCCATGCCTTGTCTCTTATTGTTCCCACAAGCACAATTACAGCAAGCACTCTGTTTGGCTTGTTTTGGTGGCCTGTATTTCTCAACAGCAGGTTGATCAGAAGCAACTGAGTTCGAAGCAACAGATTCAGAGTTCAAGGAGACATTGGTTTGTTCAATAGTTTTCTCCTTGTTCTCATCTTCTGTTACTTTACCTGCACAAGAAGTAGAAGCATTAGAATCGTTCAGCTCAACACTTTCTGGCACAACCACAGCAGAATTATCAAATATATCATCAAATATATCAAAAAAATTTAAGTCATCAGACTTTGACACAATTTTATTGTCAGACACACTCTCTTCAGTTGTTTGCTTGCAATGACTTAGAGATTGATCTGCATGGGAAGTAGAAACATTAGTATTTTCAACATTAATACTACCTCCTGACACGAATCCATATTTAAGAAATGGCTCTCTGTCCATCTCTTCTTCAGTCAATGGCTTAAACTGATAATTATGATTAAAAGGAGGAGACACTTTATCATATCCTAAACCCTTTTGCTGGTTATTTTTGAATTGCAAATTATGTTCTATCATGGACGCAACTACTTCACTTGACACATCAAATTTTCTAAAATTAAAATCTGCATTTTCAAATTTGTTTTTCAATGTGTCAAGCTCAGCAGTTAACTCAGCAAGTTGTTTCGTAACATATCTATAATTTGCACATTTATTGCTATATTCTTCTTGAAGTTTTCTGAAGTCTTTGGTTTTGGTCTCTAATTGTTCTTTTAGGGGTTTTTGTGCCTTCCTAAGTTGATATCCATTGTAATTTAGGTCCTCATTTTCCCTTTTTAGCAAATCAATTTGTTCGCGAAGGAATTTAATCGTAGTTTCACAAGATGGAGTACATGAAACTTCATTTACCGGAATAGATGAGGAACTCATTTTTATAAAAGATATTCCCTTTGACTAAAAACACAAAAGTCAACCTTAAAAGTCAAATTTAAAAAGTCAAACTTAAAGGTCAAACTTAAAAAGTCAAACTTAAAAGTTAAACCGAAAAGCTAAATTTGAAATTTTGAAGGTTAAACGAGAAAGTCAAAGTTTAAAGTCAAAGGTCAAACTTTAAAGTTAAAGTCAAAATTTGAAGTCAAAAGTCAAAAATAAAAGTCAAAAATTAAAAACTACTATTTTTGGTTGAAAATGGAATTTTAAAATAAAAGGAAATTGATTTTTGGGTTAAATGTGACAATATTGCGAAACTTGGATCGACACAGGGATACCTTAAGATTTAAAATGGGAAGGATTGGAACAGAGGACTTGCTAGTCCAACTGGTAAGACGCATTTTTGATCGGTCAAGGGACCCGGGTTCGATCCCCGGCACCCCCAAGATTTTTTTAATGAGCGCTGTTGTGCTGCGAGGACTCCTGCTAGCCGAGAACGAATTGGAAACTGCTACTGAGCCGTAAACTCCGGTTGTAAACTCCGAGGCAGTAAACTCCGAGGCCGTAAACTCCGGCCGTAAACCCTGACCGCAAACTGATTACGGCCGTAAACCCTGACCGCAAACCCTAGCCGTTGGCCGTACACACCGCCACCCCCTCGCTGGTTACGACCAAAAACAGCGTATTTTTGACTTTGTAGCTCCAAAACTTGATCAAAAATTCGTTTTTATGAAAAACGTAAAGAACAAACCCCCCTTATTTTGCCAAGATCTATCCAAAAACGTAGAAATCCTTTAAAAATAAGATCAAATAAGCTCCAGATCTGACAAAATTGATTGATACAATCCAAGCTCTGATACCAATTGTAAGTCCCAAATCTGCTTGTGAATCAATCAGATCCGTTTGATGGTGCAGAATCCTAATCAAACGGATGATTCCAGATCTAATAGAAGAGAAGGAGAAGAAGAATAACTTGAATCTTGAATGTATTGATGATATGAATGAAGTTCCTTACACAAGGTTCACTTTCTCTCCCTAGAACACACCTTGGATTTCACACACTCAAGCTCATCTAGACCGTACACTCTCTTCTGTTCATCAACCACTCCTCACCCCTAACACCTATATATATACTTGGGGAACATGGGCCGTAAATGGGTTTACGGCCGTAAACCTGTTTACGGTCGTAAACACCCACCTAGCCTTAAACACAACCGTAAACACACATACAGCCGTAAACACCAAGCTGTTTACGGTCCTAGACTGAAAAATACATTTTCCTAGAAAAGCAAAGTTTAAACCAATATTTTAGACCCAACAATCATATATTCGACTGTCTATAGGGTACAGTGTTATGTATAATTAGCATATACGAGTGTTGAAGGGTTGGGGGAAGTTTCATGGATGAGTTGTGTGGGGTCAGTCAGCCAGTTCCGTAATGCTTAGTCTTCCTCTAGATAGTAAGGATAGAGTGTATGCATATGCTAGTATGTTTGGTTAGGGTCGTTGTGATGATCCTCTGAGACAAATACGGGAAGGTGTGGAAGGTAGTATGGGCCCATACTACTAGAAGAACAGGACCCGTACGCATAATAGGGAAGTCATAACCCCTAGGGGTTTATTGCGAGTTGGTTATGTGTGTATGATTTGTGTGTTATCTGATATCTCCCTGGTTTATTTTTAGTATGGTGACGACGAGACGATTAGAGACAGGATTCGGATCGGGACCGGGAGCTGGCAGCCAGGATGGGCCAGCTGTGTCCGAGGACAGTATTAGGGAGATCCTTCAGGATGAGGCTGTTGCTCACTTTCGAGCACAGTTGCCAGAGATGTTTGGTTCTATTAAGACTGCCATGGTGGAGTACTTTGACGAACGTTATGCTGCATTATCTGAGGCTAATGCTACTACAGCCACCACAGTCGTTACAGCTATTAGGATTGGTGCTAGGAGAGCCTTTCAGTATCGGGACTTCGACAATACGAAGCCCCCGACTTTTCATGGAGTTCAGGATCCGATCATAGCCATGAGGTGGTTGTTTGAAATCGAGGGATGCTTTTTCACTTGCTCTTGCCCAGCTGATCAGAGGGTCGGATGCGCTCCGAACCGTCTTAGGTCTGGAGCGAAGGGTTGGTGGAGACTTGTCACCAACTCGTATTCTCCTGAGCAGAGGACTGCAGTGACTTGAGATCAATTCTCGAAGATGTTCCGTTCTAGGTACGTTCCGCTAGTGGAGCATGAGAGGTTGGCCCAGGAGTACTTGGATTTGAGACAGGGGACTAATCAGTAACAGAGATCACCAAGATGTTTATAGAGAGGGCCATGTTTTATTCCTGAGTTTGCTGCTTCTGAGCAAGCTCAAGATGACCCGTTACTTGAGCATGCTCAAGACGGACACCAGGCAGTTTGTATTCACTCAGCGTTATGGTTCATTGTTGGAGTTGTAGGAGGCCGCCAGGTGGCGTGAGATTGAGATGGAGCTCCAGATGAGGGAGCAGAGACCGGCCCCGGAGTAGTCGCAGCCTGCACCGAAGCGGCTCACGGCTGCTGATACTAGATCGGGGAGTCAGAGGGGCCGTACTTGTGGAAAGTGCAGCAATGTTCATGATGGATCTTGTCGATCTTCTTGGGGATGCCACAAATGTGGCAAGCAGGGCCACATTGTGAGGGACTACCAAACACATGCTCCAACTTCCGGCATCATATGTTGTTATCATTGTGATCAGGTGCGCCATATGAAGGCCCAATTCTCCTTGCTTGTTGTTACGCTGATGCACGCTCTAACGCCAGCTACTTTGAGGATCACGGATAGGAGTCAGGGCAGGCCGGAGCCCCTGAGGGCTCGAGGTCTTACTTTCCATCGACAGAGGAGGCCAGGTATGCACCATATTATGACCGGTATGTGAACGGTATGTTTCTATTTATTATTTTGTTGATTATGTTTTATGTTATGCTCATGTTATGCTCCTAACAGGTACGTTGTTACTGAACTATTTGCATGCCCTTGTATTATTTGACTCGGGTATGAGTCGGTCCTTCATATCTTGATCATTCAGCTGGGAGTTTGATATGCCTATTGGGGAGTTAGAGTGTATGTTGCGGGTTTCTATCTCAAATGAACATGGGGTTTCTGCATCTGCGGTGTATAAAGATTGTATATTGGAGATCTTCAGAGTGCCTTATCCGCGTGATTTGATCCCGTGGTAATGGGTATGGACTGGCTGAGCAGTTTTGCTGCCATGATTGATTGTGAGGGCCAGTGAGTGGCAGTTCGAACCCTAAATGTAGGAGAACTGATTATCTATGGAGAGGGCACCACGGTTGGTTCAAGTTTTTGTTTGGCAGCTAGGGCTCGTCAGTATATTCAGCATGAGTGTGCAGGTTATTTGGCTTATGTGGTTGATACTCGAGTTGGGGATCATATTTCAGTTTCAGAGGTTCCAGTTTTCAGGTAGTTTGCTGATGTGTTCCCGTAGGAGTTACCCGGTGTGCCTCCTGTGAGGCAGGTTGAGTCCAGGATTAATCTCGTGCCCGGTACGGCCCCGATTTCCAAGGCGCCATATCGCTTGTCATTGCATGAGATGTAGGAGTTTTCATCTCAGCTGTAGGAGCTGCTAGGAAAGCAATTCATCAGACCGTGCAGTTCTCCGTGGGGAGCTCCGATACAGTTCATCAAGAAGAAGGATGGTTTTCACCGGATGTGCATTGATTACCGGGAGTTGAACAAGTTAACGGTGAAGAACCGTTATCCCCTTTCACAGATTGATGACCTCTTTGATCAGTTACAGGGTGCATCTTAGTTCTCCAATATAGATCTGAGGTTTGGGTATCATCATGTGAGAGTGACGGAGGAGGACGTGGAGTAGACCGCGTTCTGGACTCGTTATTGGCATTACGAATTCGTGGTGATGCCATTTTGTCTCACAAATGCGCCTACTGTGTTTATGGATTTGATGAATAGGGTATGCAGGTCGATGCTCGACCGATCTGTCACTGTATTTCTTGATGATATCTTGGTGTATTCCAAGACCAGAGAGAACATGAGGAGCACCTTCGAGAGCTTTTGGGGGTTTTGAGGCGATAACTGCTTTATGCCAAGTTCTCGAAGTGCGATTTTTGGTTACGAGAGGTCCAGTTCCTGGGGAACCTCGTTAACAAGGATGGGATTTTGGTCGATCCGGCTAAGATTGAGGCTGTGATGCAGTGGGAGGTTCCAAAATCTTCATCAGAGTTCAGGAGTTTCTTGGGTTTGGTTGGGTACTATCGGAGATTTATTCAGGACTTCTCCAAGATTGTGGTACCCCTCACTTGTCTGACGAGGAAGGGGTGGATTTTCGTTGGGGGCTCTGAGCAGCAGTCAGCATATGAGACTCTTCGGCAGAGCTTATGTGAGGCCCCGGTATTGACTCTCCCAAAGGGGGTCGAGTGTTTTGTGGTAGTATGTGATGCATCCATCATCGGTTTGGGGGCGGTCCTCATGTAAAGAGGACGAATGATTGCTTATGCTTCACGGCAGCTGAAGCCGCATGAGACGCGATACCACATGCATGACCTGGAGTTAGGGGCAGTGGTGTTTGCCCTCAAGATTTGGAGACATTACCTATATAGGGTCCATTGTACTTTCTACATAGATCACAAGAGTCTGAGATACCTGATGGACCAGCCGAACCTGAATATGAGGCAATGCAGGTGGCTGGATGTGGTCAAGGACTATGACTGTGAGATCCTTTACAATCCAGGTAAAGCGAATGTGGTAGCGGATGCTTTGAGCCGCAAGTCGGTTGGGTCTTCGTCCGGGGAGATGTGTATGAAGTTATTTGTTTATTCTCCGCTTTTGGGATTGATCAGAGAGGCTCAGGTTGAGGGAGTTCGAAAAGAGAACTGGAAGCAGGAAAGGATCAGGGGTGAGATTGACAAATTTGTCGTGGATATTCGGGGGTTGTTGACCCGATATGGTCGAGTTTGGGTTCTAGTTGTTGGTGGGGTCAGACAGATCGTGTTAGAGGAGGCTCATCAGTCTCGCTTTTCTATACACCCGGGAGCCACCAAGATGAATCTGGATTTGATATTGAGTTACTGCCGGCCGTGTATGAAGAAGGAGATTGCTTGGTATGTCGATAGATGCTTGACATGTACGATGGTCAAGGCTTAGCATCAGAGTCCGCATGGAAGGCTGCAGCCACTGGAGGTTCCCATGTGAAAATGGGAGCAGATCACCATGGATTTTATCACCAAGTTACCAAAGACGACAAATGGTTTTGATGCCATATGGGTCATCGTGAATCGATTTACCAAGAGTGCCCACTTTTTGGCTATCCGACAGATTTCTTCACCCGAAAACTTGGCCGATGTTTATGTCTGAAAGATTATGGCTCACCATGGGGTTCTGATTTCCTTTGTTTCTGACCGAGATGCTCGCTTTACCTCCCGCATCTGGCAGAAGTTCCACGAGGAACTGGGCACGAGGTTGCATTTCAGCGCTTCGTATCATCTACAGACCGACGACCAGAGTGAGCAGACGATATATACCCTTGAGGATATGTTGCGGGCCTGTGTCATTGATTTTGGTGGGAGTTAGGATTCCTACCTACCTCTTGCAGAGTTTTCCTACAACAATAGTTATCACTCCAGCATTGGTGCCCCGCCTTTTGAGCTCTTGTATGGTCGGAGATGTCATACCCCGGTTTGTTGGGGAGAGGTTGGTCACAGGGTTATGGGAAGAACCGAAGTATTCCTTTAGACCATGGAGCTTATTCAACAGATCAATAAGAGATTGTAGACTGCTCAGAGTCGACAGAAGAGCTATGCCGACCGGCGTCGATCAGAGTTGGAGTTTCACGTCGGCAATATGGTACTCCTTGAAGGTCTCACCCTGGAAGGGTGTGATCCGCTTCAGGAAGAGGGGGAAATTGGGTCCCCAGTATATTGGACCTTTCCGGATGATTTCCAGGGTTGGCAAGGTGGCTTATACGTTGGATCTCCCTGAGGAGCTCAGTCAGACTCACAACACCTTACATGTTTCGCAGTGGTGAAATTCCATATTGGATGATAAGAAAGTGGTTTCCTTGGATGATATTTAGGTCGATGAGCAGCTGAACTATGTTGAGAGACCGGTGACTATTCTAGAAACAAAGATGAAGGTCCTGCGCAACAAGGAGATACCTTTGGTAAAGGTACAGTGGGAGCATCGGAGAGGCTCCGAGTGGACCTGTGAGCCGGAGACTGAGATGCGGGAGCATTATCCTGAGTTATTCGCTACAGCCGACTTCAAGGATGAAGTCTAGATCAAGTAGGAGAGAATTGTAACATCCTAATGTGAGGTACTTCTAATTTAAACTCCTTTAATTCCTTTATTTTGCATGTTGGTCAAAAAATTTCAAGAAATGTATGCAAAAGGGCCTTAGTGGTATTTTCATAATAATGGCCTTAGGGTAGTATGCCGTGCGTACGTGTGTACGCTGAACATACTAGGGCGTACTTTCCAGATGAAGAAACCCTAATCTTTAGGGTTTGGCTCGTATTTAACCACTCTTATGGCCTCATTTCCTTCACCTCAACTGCTTCCAACCCTCTCATACGTGTTTGCAACCCTAGTATCATTTTGAGGAGCCATTTCTAAGTTTTTGTGTGTGTTTTGGTGCTCTTGAAGAAGAAGGAAGGAAGAAGAGACCACCTTGAAGGAGTGAAACTCTCTAGATCCAGGATCAAACCACCATTTGGCACCATTTTGAGGTATCAAGTTCTGAACTTGGTGTAGTTTCTTGTATATCTTGTTTTGGGTTTGTTGTAGGTTCTTTTGTCCCAAATGTGGTGTTTCATGAACAAAGCATGTTCTTGACACATTAAGTTATCCTTTCAGACCCTTGGGAGGGTCTTGAGTCATAAAAATGGGTTTCAAATGGTTGGGTTTGCTCCATGCATCTCATAGAATGTCTTAATGGACTAAGAAGTTGAGTTAAGCACTTAATGGGCATGAAAAGTCATAAAGTTGGAAACTTTATGACTCTTGAGCCTATTTTAGCCATGGATCTGAAATATGGACGTAAGTACTTAAGCCATTAAGCACTTAATGAGTTTTGAATCTTCTGGGAGTACGAACCATGTACTCAGAGTACGCCCTACGTAAGAGGTCAACCACCCCGATGGTGGACCACATGCAAGGACGAAGTACGCCCAACGTACCTTTGGAGTACGCCTCGCGTACTCACACTGGGTCAATTCGGTTGAGTTGGCTCGGTTCAGTTGACTCGGTTGGGTTGACTCAGTTGACTCGGTTGGGTTGACTCAGTTGACTAGTTGGTTTAACCAGTTGACTTTGACTTTGACCAAGTTTAACCTTAAGGGTATTTTGGGAAATTTTGGGATTTTGATGGAAATTGGTCATTTGGTTGGAAAAGGTGTTGGTTAGACAGCTGAGATTCGGAGTCAAGACCTCATCAGCTTTGTCCAGTTTGTGAGGTGAGTTTTCCTCACTGTACTTGCGGGTCGAAGGCACCAAGGTTGGCCATTTGGATTTGATATCTTGTTATGTGATATTATGTTATCGAGCTGTAGTGATCTGTTAGATCGATATCCTAGTATATAGGATGTTGCTATGCTTATTGATCAATAGATCTGTATGTTCGTCTATTGACTTATTATATGTTTATCTGTTATGTATATGTCTACATATTTGGTTGGTGGCTGAGGCTTTACTTCTTTGTGCGTAAGCCAAGAGGTCGAGGGCATACCAACCCGATGGTTGAATGTGCCCCATGGTATTCCATCCCAAGGATGACATGACTCGTTGTGTATTGGCATTCCAACCCGATGGTTGATGGGCCTGGGGTATTCCAACCCGATGGTTGACTGGACCCATAGTGTATTGGCATTCCAACCCGATGGTTGATGGGCCTGGGATATTCCAACCCAATGGTTGATTGGACCCGATATGTTGTTATTGTATTTGTTATATGTTTATGTGTTAGTACTTTGGGGGATGTCACTAAGCGTTGGCTTACATTTTTGGGTTATGTTTCAGGTACTTCAGATGACCGTGGGAAGGAGAATGTGTGACCGTACACATCCTCATGTTTTGACTTATGATTTTGGGAGACTTTGTCACACCCTTAAACCGGAACGGCGGAAACGTTCGGGGGCGGAGGACGTCATGTACAGTATCACAACAATTGTAAAATAGTAATCAAAGCAACACAACCATTACATTGATAAAATATAATATTTACATATGTTCATAACATAGTTTGTATGACATCAAAAAGTCTATCAAAAGTATAAAAGACGTGACTTTAGAATGCTTCGTCTTCTCAAAATCTAGCGGGTGTACCTATCTTATCGGTTCCCTGAGAATACAAGTGATTTTGAAAGTGTATCAACATTTAAGTTGGTGAGTTCATAAGTATGTTTTAGTGCTTGAAAACTTGTCTTTGTACTTTGAAAATACTAGTGTGTTTCTCAAGAAAATCCAATATTTTCTATAGTTAAAGTAGTTTGATCATGTATGTTCCTTGTATTTGTATACTGTATTAGTTTACTCTATGTTAGAAAACACTGTATTGTATTTGTAATTGTATGAAAACCTTTGTATGTCTATCTGGATATCGCCAGTTGTAGCGAAAGTAGTGTACTGTATTAGCGTTTGAATAAAACCTTAGTATTAATGCCTGGAATCAACAGTTGTAGAGTAAAATAGTGTACCATAGTAGTGTTTGCATTAAAACCATGTATGAATGCCTGGTTATTACCAGTTGTAGTGTAAAGTAGTGTACCATAGTTTTATTATTGATAATAAAACCATTGAAGTAGTGTTAATCCGGTAAGCAAATGTTTTAGTTATACTGTTGTGAGTTTCATATAACCATGCTAATATGAACTAGTGGCCTCTACGACGTTCTTCAGGTGTCGGTAATATGACATTTGTCACCCCCAGGCATGTCTGCCTAACTGTAGCTAGCAGTTTGGGTGTAGGATTGTCAATCCCGTATAATTCTATACACAAACCTCACGCTCTCCATCCAGGAGACTCTGGTTATAATTTATAGGACTTGAACCTGTACCCTAGTGGGTACCCGAAGTAGTGCCTCACAACCTTGTATTACTTAGTTTACGTGTAGTGTTATAGTGTTCTCTTGTAATTGAAACCGTATGTATTACTTGGTAGTGTAGATTAGTTATACTTAAATAATTATTTTAGTAGTGTATCTTTGTAGTAGTGACTTAGAGTAGTGTTTCCCCAAACTATACCTATTATAGTTTGAATAAATGTTTTGTTTCTTTGTATTATTCTTAGCAAAGTAATGTAGTGAATCCCAAACCATACCAATTATAGTTTGTTCGTAATGTTCTGTAGTGTACTGAAAGTGTTTGCAATTTAATTGTACGAATGTAAAATACCCTTATGCTCAACATATTACAAAAGGGTTAAAAAATAAAATATTTTTAGAAAGTGTAGGGAATACTCGTTATGAAACAATTGCAAATGTTTTTAAAATTTTCAAACGATATTTGTATAAACACAATAGTCCTTGTGTTTTACTTGTATTCCCCCCTCCCCCCTAAAAATATTTAAAATGTTTAAAAATTTGGGGTATGAGCTCACCTTGAATGTGCGTTGGCGTCGGAATTTAACGTGTTGTAGAAATGATCCCCGGGTAAGCGTACCCGCTAATAACGTTACCCTAAAAATAATTGTATTCGTCGTCGTATTTAAATTAATAATTAATTAATTTAAATAGTGAATTCAATAATTAATTAAGTAAACAATACTTACAAAATTAATTTGAAATGTTTGGAATAGTTGGAGTGTGAATTCGGTGGAAATTTGGGTTTTCGGTGGGGGATTGGGATGAATTCGGTGTGTTCTTGTGTTCTTGAGGGGGTGCTTGAAGATATGAAGGATATATGAAGATTTGAAGGTGGGTTTGATGAATTCGGTTGAAGATTTGAAGATGGGATGAAGATCTGGGTAAAATTCTTATGACTTTTGAGAGAAATTTTTGCAAGAATTCGGTGGCAAAAGTGGGAAATGAATTGGGAAATCGGCCTAACACACATATATATAGGGGGGGTGTTCGGTCCTTATTGGGCTGGATCTTGGGGAATTTGGTCCTAATAGGCCTCATTTTCTTGTGTGTTCGGTCATGCCAAGACCGAATACACTCCTTGTTTTCATCAAATGGCCGAACACTCCACTTATACTAGATTCTCATGATCGAATTCCCTATTTATTCCATTCCTATGACCGAATTCATGTGTATTAATTGACTTCTATGACCGAGAACACCTTTATAAGGTGTATATTTATGTTTTAGTCCTTAATCCTTTGATTTATATAATGTTATACTAACATAAATTAACCTAGGTTTCAAACCAAACTTAATTACTAGGTTATAAACAAACCCTAAGGGTTATAGATGTTGTAATTCTTACAAGGTTGCAAAAGTGAATTTTGACTTGTGCCAGGTTAGGGTTTTCGGTATTGGCTTTCATTTAAAATTTATTGGAATAAAACCACAATTATACTAAGATATAATATGATTTAAGTTATGTATTAAACTTAGATATGAATAGATGTAACTCTTTGTTTGATCTAGTGTGAGCTTTGATTGAACTAGTGCAAATTTCATTGACTTTAATTGACTCGAAAGAATGGGTTGTCACATCATCCCCCGTTAAAGGGAATTTCGTCCCGAAATTCTTTCTATAGTGAGTATATTAAGGACTGGGGAAAAGATGCGGGTACTTTTGTTGCATCTGGTCTTCTCGCTCCCAAGTGAATTCAGGTCCCCGCTTGGCATTCCAGCGAACCTTCACTATCGGTATGCGACTTTGTTTCGTTCGTTTGACTTCCCTATCCATGATCTCTACTGGTTCTTCCACGAAGTTAAGATTCTCATTTATCTCGATTTCATCGAGTGGAATCACAAGAGTCTCGTCAGATAGACACTTCTTTAGATTTGACACGTGGAAGACAGGGTGTACGTTGTTAAGTTCTTGTGGTAAACGGAGTTTGTATGCTACGGGGCCTATCCTAGCGAGGATCTCGAATGGACCAATGTAGCTTGGATTTAGCTTTCCACGCCTTCCGAAGCGTATCATGCCCTTCCAGGGTGAGACCTTCAACAAAACGCGGTCACCAACCTGGAATTCCATGGGTTTTCTCCTTTTGTCTGCGTAGCTTTTCTGTCTATCTCTTGAGGCTTTTAGTCGTTCGCGGATTTGGACAATCTTTTCGGTGGTTTCTCGATATGATTTATGGTCCAGTGAGAGTGCTATCAGGGACTTTCCCTTTAGCTAGCTGTGTGTCACCCACCTCAGCCCAGCACAGAGGGGATCTGCACTTACGGCCATAGAGGGCTTCGAATGGGGCAGCCTTGATGCTTGTGTGATAGCTGTTGTTGTATGGAAACTCGACCAGTGGAAAATGGGTGTCCCATACTTTACTAAAGTCAATCACACATGCTCTCAGCATGTCCTCTAGGGTTTGAATGGTTCTCTCACTCTGCCCGTCAGTTTGAGGATGGTAAGTTGTGTTCATGTCTAGCTTAGTTCCAATAGCCTTCTGAAGTGACTGCTAAAATCTTGAGGTGAACCTACTATCTCTATCCGATATAATAGATATGGGCACACCATGCAGTCGTACTATCTCTCGGATGTAAGTTCTTGTTAGCTTCTCCATTTTGTCTGTCTCTTTGATTGGCAGGAAGTGGGCGGACTTTGTTAATCTATCGATGATTACCCAAATGGTGTCAAGACCACCCGCAGTCTTGGGCAACTTGGTAATGAAGTCCATTGTGATCCGCTCCTACTTCCACTCAGGTATCTCTGGCTGCTAGAGTAAACCTGAGGGCTTTTGGTATTCTACCTTGACTTTGGCTCAAGTTAGGCACTTGCCCATGTAGGTAGCAATCTCTGCTTTCATGTTTGGCCACCAATAGAGCTTCTTGAGATCCAGATACATCTTATCTGAACCTGGGTGGACGGAGTATCGAGTTTTGTGGGCTTCGTTCATGACAACCTCCCTGTAACCACCGCACTTTGGGGTCCAGATCCGGTTCATGAAATAACGAACTCCATCTCCCTTGATCTCAAAGTTCTTCTCCATTCCTCGCAAGGCTTCACCTGCCACATTTTCTGGTTTTAAGGCTTCCTATTGATCCTCTTAGACTTGAGTGGACAGGTGGGAATGGATTGTCATGGTTAGTGCCTTCACTCTACGACCTGAGTATTCCTTTCGGCTAAGGGCATCAGCTACTACATTGGCTTTACCGGGATGATAGCGAATATCGCATTCATAATCATTGAGTAGCTCTACCGATCGTCATTGTCTTATGTTAAGTTCTTTCTAGTCAAAGATATGCTGAAGGCTTTTGTGGTCGGTGAAGATAGTGCACTTAGTACCATACAGGTAATGTCTCCAGATTTTTAGGGCAAAGACCACTGCTCCCAGTTCAAGATCGTGAGTAGTGTAGTTGACCTCGTGTGCCTTAAGCTATCTCGAGGCATAAGCGATAACTTTTCCTCGCTGCATAAAGTACACAGCCTAATCCCTGGTTAGATGTATCACAGTATACAACGAAGTCCTCTGTCCCTTCTAGAAGAGACAGTATGGGCGCGTTGCACAGGGCCTGTTTTAGTGTCTGGAACGCAGTGTCTTGCTTCTCTCCCCAACTAAAAGTCATACTCTTCTGAGTCAGGGTGGTAAGCGGTTTAGCATTTATGGAGAAGTTTTGTATAAACCTGCGATAGTAGCCAGCAAGACCCAAGAATTGACGGATTTCTATGGGCGTTCTCGGTGATGACCAATTCTCGATTGCCTTTATTTTGGAAGGGTCCACATCTATGCCTTCTTTGCTAACTACGTGACCCAAGAAAGTTACCTTCCTAATCCAAAACTCGCACTTAGAGAATTTCGTGTAAAGCTTTTCTGCCCTCAGTGTCTCTAGAACTTGCCTTAAGTGATGGCTGTGTTCTTTCTCGCTTCGTGAATAGATGAGTATATCGTTTATGAATACTATCACGAACTTGTCTAGGAAGGGGCGGCACACCCTATTCAGCAGGTCCATGAATATGGCGGGTGCGTTGGTTAGACCAAAGGGCATCACTACAAACTCGTAGTCACCATATCGAGTTCGGAATGTTATCTTAGGAACATCACTCTCCTGGACTCGTAATTGATGGTACCCTGATCTTAGGTCTATCTTGGAAAAGTAGCTAGCTCCTTGGAGTTGGTCGAAGAGGTCGACTATTCTGGGGAGAGGGTAGCGATTCTTAATAGTGAGTTTGTTTAGCTCTCGGTAGTCTATGCACATCCGGAAAGATCCATCCTTCTTCTTCACGAACAAGACTGGTGCTCCCCAGGGTGAGAAGCTTGGTCTAATGAATCCCTTGTTGAGTAGTTCGTTCAGCTGGCTGGATAATTCCTGCATTTCTTCCGGTGCTAGATGGTAGGGGGATTTGGCTACGGGGTAGCTCCAGGAATTAAGTCGATTTGGAACTCGACTTGGCGTTCGAGAGGGACTCCTAGGAGATCTTTGGGAAAGATATCTGGAAAATTACAGACTTCGTGGATGCTCTCGAGGTCTTTAACTTCTTGTTTTTCGTGAACTACATGGGCTAGGAATGCGTGACACTCTTTTCGTAGATATTTTTGAGCTTTGATGCACGAAATGAGGCGATGGTTCATGCTGAGTTTGTCGCCATAGATAACGAGGGCTTCGCCATTTGGCAGATTGAGACGAATGGCTTTTTTGAAACAAAGGATATCAGCACGATTGGCGCTCAACGAATCCATGAAGATGATGACATCGAAACTCTTTATGGAAACCGGCATAAGATCGAGTGGAAAGGAATAGTCGTTTAGAGTAAGGGTACAACCTATGAATATGTCGCTAGTGCTCTCTTTCTTTCCGTTAGCCATCTCAACAGTGAATGTTTCGGTTAGAGGTTGTGATTTGTGTTTGAGTAAGTGTTTGAATTTATGACTAACAAAACTCCTCTCCGCACCACTATCAAATATAATGCATGCATAAGAGTTGTCAAGGAGGAACGTACCCGTGACAACGGTGGGGTCTGCAACTGCCTCCTCCTGACCTATGGCTAGCACTTTCCCTGTGTTGCTAGCATCTTTTTGTTGGATTAGTGTCTAAGTCCATAACTATAATTGGTATATACTTGACCCGACCCGACATGGTCCATTTGGGTTGCATGGCATCATGCATTTGGATAGACTAAAATAAGAGAAATAACACTTAAGGTTTATTAATATATTATAAGTTCTAATATATTAATAAGATTATTTAATTAGTATTGATCAAGAATTAATCTAGAATTAATTAAGTGATCAAAAGAATACTAATTAAATATATGGGTTGATTGTGTAAATCATCCATACTTATATAGTGGGCTAATGCTCCATGGATTATCAAGTTGGGCTAAAACCCATAGGATGCTCCATGGATGCTCCATGGTGTATTTGAACCCATGGATCCAAGGAAATGGAAAGCCATGACAATTAGGGTTTACCCTAATTGTGACTAACTATATAATGATCTTATTATTGAAGAAATCGGCCACTAGAGAGAAACAAGTGAGGGCAAACCCGATTTTAGAAGTGTTCTACTTTCTCTCAAGTTATTCCAAGTGTTCATGATGTTGTGTGAACCATTTGAGGTGTCACACTTGGGGCACTAGGCTCTTGAGCTCCATGGAATCAAGCACCAAACAAGAGGTATGTAATTCTACTAGAATTTATATTATGTGTACTTTATATTATGCTAGTTAGAACAATACCTTGGAAAATTGATATTTGCATGTATAATAGAGAAAACATAGATCCAAGGTATTTAGGGTTGCATGTACACCATAGGAGTGTTAGAATGCTCAAAACCCAACAGTGGTATCAGAGCCTAGGCTTGTTTTCGCTTATACTTGATGCAAACTGCTTAAAATCGAAGTTTTTTTGCTGCTGGGACAGTGGACTCGCCGAGTTCACTAATGGACTCGACGAGTCCAAGGCAAAGTTCAGCCAACTCGTCGAGTTGGTTCATGCACTCGACGAGTTGGACCCCCAAACAGCATATCTTCGAATGTTGGTGCTGGAATTGGTCTAGAATCATTACATTTGACTGTTTTGGACTTATAAAACCTATTTTTTAAGTGGTAATGATTATGCTAAACCAATTTCAATGCTATAATCAAAGTTTCAAGTTTTATATGTGTTTATGTAATTCTTGAAAAATGTTGATTATGAATGTTCATGCTTATGAGTTTTGGTAGATCATAGGAATTATGTTCAAATTGTTTGTTAGTATAATTCTTGATCTCAATGAAATTGTATGGAATCCATAACTTGTCCTCAAATTATGGATTACCAAGAGTTTTATGTTTCCTTGGATTATGAGTTAGTTTAGATTAACAAAAAAAAAAATTATGTGTTAGTTGTTTTCAATCCATATTGATCTAAAAGAAGTTCATAAAAGGTGTTTTTGTAACTTGTCTTCAAGTCACATAAAAGGTCACATTTATGAATCTTAAAAATCATAAACGTGTCATAGATTACATAAAAATTAAGAGTCTTTTTCATTTAATTATTTTATGACTCCATAACTTGTCTTCAAGTTATGGATGTTTAAGAGTCACTTCTTTAAAAGTGTTATTAAAGAATAAGAGGTTACATAAAATGAAGAGTCTTCATTTTAATGAACCATTAAACTCATAAGTTATGAAATGAAAGGTTTTGAATAGTTTCAAAACTTGCCCTCAAGTTTTGGAATTTGTAAAGTCTCACACACATTAATGCTTTAAATTCCAAACTCTACAATTTTAAAAGTTAAAATTCAAACTTTATGGACTTCATTAAATTAATTAAAGTGTTTAATTAAAAGAGTTAATAATTCCATAAAGACATGGCTTAAGTTTAATTAAATTAAGAGTATAGTTTAATTAATAGATTAAACCACCAAGTTTTTTAAATGTTTAAAACACACCCTTATACTATTATTATAATTTTAATTATATAGATACGTATAAGATAAAGTCAATCTTACCATTAGTAGGCTTCATTCACGAAGCCGGTCTATAAGGGGGTATAAGGTTACTGCCTATAAAATGGCAGTTTAATGGGTGTCCACTCTCACCCACCGCTTCCTTGACTGGTGGAAGGTCGTTAGCCGAACGGGTAGGAAAGGACTATAATTCTCCCTTCATTAAAAGTATAATGATAAATACTAAGTAACTAAACACTTATTAATTCCTAATCTTAGTTACTTAGGAAAATGTGAAATAGGTGCTAACCCATGAAATTACACTTTGTACCTTACCAAGTCGTTAGTGGAGCGTGTGTGGTTAACCGGCACACTAATAAGGATTAGTAAGAGTGGCAAAGGGTAACTTGACTTTATTATAGATCGGTGGAGCGTGTGTGGTTAACCGGCACATCGATTAGGTGATAAAGTTAAGGGTACCAAGTCAATTTGCATGGTTATTCACACCTTGTTTGTGATCCTCGGCATCCCAGTCACAAACTTGAGAGGGCACAATCGAGATTCAAACATGCCATTGAAAGTTCAATGTATCTCAAAAGATCTAGGAGTTTCAAATCCAATTAAAACTTAATTATATTTCGTTTTTCATGGTGGAAATTGGTAAATGGTCATTTACCTACCTTCAACTATTTTATAACTCGGATTACGGCATCCCTCTTCCAGTTATAAATAGGTTGTTGGATCCTAGCCTTAATATTTCATATTGGGTGTTATATTAAGGACTTTAAATCAACTAACTTGAATTTCTCCCTTATAGATGTCTCCTTCAGACAACTATGGTCTTCGCAAATCTTTAGGAACAAGCTATCCTAATGAAGATGATATCCCAAATGGCAATCAAGGTGAAAGATCAATCCCTTTGTTGTGCATTAGTGAGACTGGAAATCATACTTCACTTCCTCCACCTCCTCCAATAAATATCCCTATCCCACAAGTTTCAAGACTTGATAAGTTCTAAGTCACTCAATCCCTATTGGCAAACAAAGTCTATATATGCTTAGGTCTTGGAGATTAAGTCACATATTGACAAGCCGGGAGAGTCGGGTGTCGAAGTCTCGAGGTAGTTGGCTATTGATTTGGTTCTTCAGTCACTCCCTGATGACAGATCACAACATGACCCTTTAATGATCTTATCTATTTGCTTGGTGTTGCTGAATCAGCAATGATTTGTAACACTGGTAAAGCAAATTTGATTAGAAGATCGACTTCCCAAAACTTCATGGACATTGACAATGGTAACACTCGAAATCCAGAAAAACTTTCTCTTCCCAATGGAAAGGGATCGGCCATAGTCAACTCGGTTGACCAAATGGTAAAGAGAAAGGCTAAGTCTGAGATAGTCCCATGTACCATTCCTAAAGAGTCCATATGTGCCTATTGCCAAAGGAAAGGGGCATTGGTTGCGAAGCTGCCAAATTTACCTGAAACCTCATAAGGATGGTAAAGTCAAAAGTTTGACTCTACTTCAGGTAAAGTCCGTTATCTAACTCTATTAAGTCTCTTTTGGAGATTCTTAATACATGATGTAATGTAATTATATTTTGATGTTTTGGAAGAATCAAAGGAAGCTTATAGTATGATTATGCTGATTCTGATCGCGAAGATGGATTTCGATCGCATGGTCCGATGATCAGAATTTTGAGCTGCTGCATAAGAGTTATGAGATATTGCTTAGGAATAGATAACAACAAAGTTTTCATATGAATTTGCATTGTAAGGATAAGTTTTTCCGCAAGTTTTTAAAATAAAAGAAAAGTTTTGATTTTATTTATTTTAAGTATCCTTACAAAGGCATTTGTGAAAAATTATTGTTTATATGTTTCCATTGATAAGCAATATTGGAAAATGAATTTGATTCTTTCGTTTGTAGTAGTGTCATAATTTATCAAATAAGGAAAGATTCTCATCACCCAAGTTTCAGTTGGATAGAAACTTGGAATCATGCAAGTTGTGTTGTGTGATGAATGAGATTTTTCATCTTTGGTAAATTAAGACTAATTCATTGTTCACATTCGCATGTGAGTTAAGCGAAGGACTAAAGGATCGGGTACATTTGGTTGTGCACTAGTCAGGTCCACCACAAAGGTTGATAAGATTATTCGTTATGATTTACTAAAGTTTAGTAAATATGATTATGCTTACAAGTTTAAGTGTAATTCTAAAACATTGGAAAAGTTTCAATATATGGCAGAATGAATAAGAAGAATCAAATAAGGCAGAAAGATAAAAGTTTCTCCAATCTGAAGAGATGGGAGAGTACTTGTGTATCTTGTTTTATGATTATCTTAGTGATTATGGAACCATATCACAATTGATCCTCTAAGGCACCTTAGTGCATTTGTTGGCTAAGGAGAGGAATCGTGAATTGTGGAAATGGTTAAATCATAAGATAAATCATACTATATTCCAAAATAAAATCTTAGAGTCATACTCCAAGATTGAGCCTTGAGTGACATAATCTTAATAAAGGTTTAAAACACTTGTCAAATGTAGAGTAAAATGTTTTCTTACTCTTGTACATTTGAAATTGGTAAGTTGTGATGTTTTGGATAAAACAAAGACCAACTAAGGCCAATCGTGTGAAGTGTTTGTAAAAGAATCCGCACTATCTCTTGAATATTGGGCAAGCGTGTCTTATATGTCAAGAGGACAATGGGAGTTTAAAAGATCCTGAAATAGTTTCAAGAACTAATCAAGAGTTTTGTTAATCACTAGTCACGACTTGAGGTTTGTAACCTATCGTGTTGACATATTCTTATTTCTGTATCTATTCCAGTTAAAAGTTGACTATGCTTGTGAGTTCTATAAGTTCTCAATTGTTTACATAACAACCTGGAAGCAATGGTAGGCCCTTATGCTACCGGGTGGCAAGAAAATCAGATTGAACTAGTTCAGTCCATAAGAGTTTGGATTTGCCACTAACCTTATCTTGTGATTATGGTTATGACAAATTCACATGGATAGGAACACATACACCATAAAATCTAAGTGTCATAAGGTTTCTCTCCGATTCATGAAAATGATGGTGAGGAAACTCTTTACTAAGTAGATTTTAAGTAGATAGAAATTGTAAGAATGACAAAAGGTCTAAACATTATGATTACGGCATCCCTCTTCAGAAATCTGAACTTTGGTAAGAAAGTCAATAAAGTATTGATTTCTAAAAGTCCAGCTGATCTCTGGATACATGTCAAAGCTAGTGGGAGCATAAGTGTTATGCTAGTAAGATAATAATCATTATGCTAGTGGGAGCATGATTATTATGTTAAGTGTTGCAAGTTAGCAATATTAATTATAGAAAACAAAAGTTTCAATTCGCCTTGAAAAAGTTGTTTTGCTATAATTAAGGGAGAGGATTTTATACTTCATTCCAGTTCTACAAGCTTAGATTGAGATTTTAATCTACTTTAGTCAAGGATATATAAGAATGTTATGTTGGAATGGTTCAACATAAGGAAATTCTGTATATGTTGCGTTCTCAAAATTCGATTATGATTACGGCATACCTCTTCATAGTTCGAATTGTGAGAACATGGCAAATAAAAAAAATTTAGCATGAATCATGTCCCGTATGCTTCGGGTATAGGATCGATTACATGTGCTATAATCCATTCTAAATTTTCCAAATGCCTAAGGCATTAAAATGGAAAAGGAATAGAACTGGAAATGACTAAAATGATTAAGGAAATTGTCGAGGACAATGTGAGGTTTACCAAAGATTGGTTGCTCATGGACAATTAGAAGTATAGAGTAAGGACCATACTGACATATTTTGAAAAAAGACAACTCTTGTTCAGAAGTGATGGTGAAAATGGTAATATGAAATTGTTTCCATAGGTGGAAGTTATTCTTTGAATCTGTGTAAGATTAGAGAACTTAATGCAAGAAGGATGTTCAAAGGAATGTACTTTGAATTTGAGACTTCGTTTCCATGGAATTGATCTCCATTGGGATTCTTTGTAATGTTTGTTGCCAAGTCTTTGTGACTTTTGGGTATAGTCATTACAAGAGGATCAGTGCATATAAGTTTAGAATCTAACATATTACAGTAAATTACAAGAGGATTGGGATTGTGAAATGAGCATCGTTGAAATGTTTTCAATCGATTTGTTTCACAAAGAGAGGACCAAATGTAAACATAGTGTGCATACTTGGAGTATGGTATAGCTATTGTTTGGACGAACATAGTGTGCATGCTTGGAGCATGGCATGACTATTGTTTCAATTCAAGTATTAAGTTGATTAATCGAAACATGAATAATGAGTAATCATATAGTGCTTAGATAAAAGTTGTTTTTTATTTACACTCAAAGTGTTGGGCCATATAGGATTAGTATTATTTTTGTGTTTCACTTTGCATGTTTTGACTTCCAGAATAACTAGGTCGTTCTTCCCGACTGACTAAGTTATTCATACCATCCACAGTCAGTCATATGTTGGAAGTAGATATGAATCAAGACTGTCATGAATTTGGCTTGTATGATTTGTCTAATGTGCATTGGACATAGCAGTGGTTGCTACAACATTCATGAGTGCTCATAAGTTCTGAGTATTGGATTCAACCCACACTCATTTGAATCACTTCATGGATTTTATCACGAGTGAATCATGAGACGATAATATCTTATATTCTTCAAACCTAGAGATATGAGTTGTTGACTATGAGTTGGTTATACATTGATTGCACGAAAACGCATTGGTAACTCGATGTTATAAAACGTGCCTTTGTGTATGATTCAACAAGTAGTCAGTACAAGCATATGAGTCGAAGTTTATCCATTCCTTTTACCCTCAAAGGGATAAAAGCGATATATGTGGGCCCCTCGATGATTTAGTGATGACAAAACGTAAGTGCTCGGCCGGGCCTGGACTGATTTGATTTGTTCAACTAGTCAGTCGTCATAAATCGGAAATCGGGAAACAACAAATGGACAGAGAGAATGATTATAATCCATGTCTCAGTCCATATGATATCTAGAATTGAGGAATATATGATCACTTATCTAATGGACGCGTCATTGATTTATTCAGAGTTTGGCAGCAGCTTTTAAGAGCTACGATTGCTGGTCAGGTTGTGAAGGCGTACTTGCAATAATAGTTATTAGACTTATCCAAGTGGGAGACTGTTGGATTAGTGTCTAAGTCCATAACTATAATTGGTATATACTTGACCCGACCCGGCATGGTCCATTTGGGTT
The DNA here is from genome assembly GCF_052849685.1 of Lactuca virosa. Classification (NCBI taxonomy): domain Eukaryota; kingdom Viridiplantae; phylum Streptophyta; class Magnoliopsida; order Asterales; family Asteraceae; genus Lactuca; species Lactuca virosa. The sequence goes on from NC_136430.1 coordinate 135,262,511, forward strand.
GCATGGCATCATGCATTTGGATAGACTAAAATGTGAGAAATAACACTTAAGATTTATTAATATATTATAAGTTCTAATATATTAATAAGATTATTTAACTAGTATTGATCAAGAATTAATCTAGAATTAATTAAGTGATCAAAAGAATACTAATTAAATATATGGGTTGATTGTGTAAATCATTCATACTTATATAGTGGGCTAATAAGCCATGGATTATCAAGTTGGGCTAAAACCCATAGGATGCTCCATGGTGTATTTGAACCCATGGATCCAAGGAAGTGGAAAGCCATGACAATTAGGGTTTACCCTAATTGTGACTAACTATATAATGATCTTATTATTGAAGAAATCGGCCACTAGAGAGAAACAAGTGAGGGAAAAACCGATTTTAGAATTGTTCTACTTTCTCTCAAGTTATTCCAAGTGTTCATGATGTTGTGTGAACCATTTGAGGTGTCACACTTGGGGCACTAGGCTCTTGAGCTACATGGAATCAAGCACCAAACAAGAGGTATGTAATTCTACTAGAATTTATATTATGTGTACTTTATATTATGCTAGTTAGAACAATACATTGGAAAATTGATATTTGCATGTATAATAGAGAAAACATAGATCCAAGGTATTTAGGGTTGCATGTACACCATAGGAGTGTTAGAATGCTCAAAACCCAACACTTTTGCCTTAGGGCAATTCCTTTTGTAGTGCCCAGTTTCGTCGCATCCATAACAGGCTTGGCCTATTCCAGCTCCGGGGGTCTGGGCATTTGGTTGTGCATGTGTCTTGCAAAAGCGGCTTGTATGCCCATTCTTGTTACAGCTAGTGCACTGCAACTCTCGACAAGGCCCATGATGATGAAAGTTGCATTTATCGCACTTAGGGAGGGTTCCATCGTATCTGTTGGGAGGTGCTTGAGTAGTGGGAACAGCAGCAGGAGTGGTGGCAGCATGGACTACCACTGTTTGTTGTTTCTTGGAGGGATCTTGCGAACATTGCCCCTTTCTTTTGTTCCAGAACTTTTTCTTGCTGCCACCCTCCTTGGGTTGTTCTAGAATAACTGTCACGGTATCTTGGTGATCCCCATGATCTATCAGTGTCTGCGCCAGACGCTTGGCACTGTCAAATGAGTGTGGTTTGGCAGCTAGAACATTCCCTTGAGTTGGGGGAGTCAGTCCCCAAATATATCTCTCCACTTTCTTGCTCTCCGGGGTGACCGTCCCGAGACAAAGTAGAGCCAGATCACTGAACCTTGCAGTGTAAGCAACGATGTCGGAACCCTTCATCTTTAGGTTCCAGAGCTCCTGTTCCAGTTTCTGCATCTCGCCCCTCGGGCAGTATTCAGCGAGCGTCAGTTCCTTCAAATCATTCCAACTTATAGCGTTGGCTACCGGAAGAGTTAGGGATTTGACTTGGCTATTCCACCAAGTTAGTGCTCTATCAGTGAAGGTGTATGCGGCAAATTTTACCTTGCTTTCCTTGGGGCACGCACAGATCTCGAAGATTTATTTGATTTTCTCGAACCAACGAGTTAAAGCAATTACACCTCCAGTTCCATCGAAGGACTTGGGTTTCGCATTCATGAAATCCTTGTAGGAACACTCCCTCGGGTGTCCTTGACTGTCTCCCTGATTGGAAGGGTTGGCACCACTGCTCGCCCCGCTTGTGCCACTTGCGCTAATTTGTGACATTGCGGCAGCCACGACAGCTGTAACTGCTGCTTGGAAGACATCAAGGTCAAATTGGGGTGGTGGTGGCGGTGGTGGGTTTGTCGAAGTGTTGTTTTTCTTCCTGTTGGACTTCTTTGGAGCCATCTTTCTCTAAAATGATTCAAGAGAAAATGATGGTAAGTCCTCTATAGTGGTCAGGAGTCATGGGATATTGAACAGTGTATATCTTATCCTGACAATTATAGTGTTCTATCAAGCGATTTACAGTGGAAGTCTACTTAATACAGGTAAGCAATCGCCAACAAATTAATAGCAACACTTGGAATGAAATATGTACAATGTGTTTGGCTCTAGTATCGTAGTGCTACAAAATACTCCTATAGTATTTTAATTTGTATGCTTTGTTCTATTGTTCCCTTTTGTATGGAGTTGGGTAAGTTTTAGACTTGCTGTGACACCACTATCACTCCCAAACCCATGTTGGTCGTATCTCAAATAAATATAGTTGATCAGGCTATATTAATCCCATATATGATTACATAACTGTCCAGGTTTAACCGTAGTGCTCAACATCTAAATACTTATGTTTTGTTCTTCTTGTGATACTGCTTCTGGTATGTACGTAGTGTTAGTATACTTCTTATAAAATACTTAGATTTTAAAAGTATACTTTTAGTTCAGAGCGCTTTGGCCCCTTAGTGTTTATAGTTGTATATCATGTAAGGTTTGATATACTTAATTCACTATAAACAATGCTTTGATACCAATCTGTCACACCCCCAAACTGGAACAACGGAAACATTCGGGGGCGGAGGACGTCATGTACAGTATCACAACAATTGTAAAATAGTAATCAAAGCAACACAACCATTACATTGATAAAATATAGTATTTACATATGTTCATAACATAGTTTGTATGACATCAAAAAGTCTATCAAAAGTATAAAAGACGTGACTCTAGAATGCTTCGTCTTCTCAAAATCCAGCGGGTGTACCTGTCTTATCGGTTCCCTGAGAATACAAGTGATTTTGAAAGTGTATCAACATTTAAGTTGGTGAGTTCATAAGTATGTTTTAGTTCTGGAAAACTTGTCTTTGTACTTTGAAAATACTAGTGTGTTTCTCAAGAAAATCCAATATTTTCTATAGTGAAAGTAGTGTAATCATGTATGTTCCTTGTATTTGTATAATGTATTAGTGTACTCTATGTTAGAAAACAGCGTATCGTATTTGTAATTGTATGAAAACCTTTGTTTGTCTATCTGGATATCACCAGTTGTAGCAAAAGTAGTGTACTGTATTAGCGTTTGAATAAAACCTTAGTATTATTGCCTGGAATCACCAGTTGTAGAGTAAAATAGTGTACCATAGTAATGTTTGCATTAAAACCATGTATGAATGGCTTGTTATTACTAGCTGTAGTGTAAAGTAGTGTACCATAGTTTTATTAATGAAAATAAAACCATTGAAGTAGTGTTAATCCCGTAAACAAATGCTTTCGTTATATTGTTGTGAGTTTCATATAAACATGCTAATATGACCTAGTGGCCTCTACGACGTTCTTCAGGCGTCGGTAATATGACATTTGTCACCCCCAGGAATGCCTGCCTAACTGTAGCTAGCAGTTAGGGTGTAGGATTATCAATCCTGTATAGATCTATACACAAACCTCACGCTCTCCATCCGGGAGACTCTCGTTATAATTTATAGGACTTGAACCTGTACCCTAGTGGGTACCCGAAGTAGTGCCTCACAACCTTTTATTAACTAGTTTGCGTGTAGTGTTATAGTATTCTCTTGTAATTGAAACTGTATGTATTACTTGGTAGTGTAAAATAATTATACTTAAATAATTATTTTAGTAATGTATCTTTGTAGTAGTGAATTAGAGTAGTGTTTCCCCAAACTATACCTATTATAGTTTGAATAAATGTTTTGTTTCTGTGTATTATTCTTAGCAAAGTAACGTAGTGAATCCCAAACCATACCAATTATAGTTTGTTCGTAGTGTTCTATAGTGTACTAAAAACGTTTGCAATTTAATTATACGAATGTAAAATACCCTTAAGCTCAACATATTACAAAAGGGTTAAAATAAATAAAATATTTTTAGAAAGTGTAGCGAATACTCGTTATGAAACAATTGCAAATGTTTTTAAAATATTCAAACGATATTTGTATAAACACAATAGTCCTTGTGTTTTACTTGTATTCCCCCCCCCCCCCCCCCCCAAGTATTAAAAAAATTTAAAAATGTAGGTGTATGAACTCACCTTGAATGTGTGTTGGCGTCGGAATTTAACGTGTTGTAGAAATGATCCACGGGTAAGCGTACGCGCAAATAACGTTACCCTAAAAATAATTGTATTCTTCGTCGTATTTAAATTAATAATTAATTAATTTAAATAGTGAATTGAATAATTAATTAAATAAATAATACTTACAAAATTAATTTGAAATGTTTGGAATAGTAGGAGTGTGAATTCGGTGGAAAATTGGGTTTTCGGTGGGGGATTGGGATGGATTCGGTGTGTTATTGTGTTCTTGAGGGGGTGCTTAAAGATATGAAGGATATATGAAGATTTGAAGGTGGGTTTGATGAATTCGGTTGAAGATTTGAAGATGGGATGAATATCTGGGTAAAATTCTTATGACTTTTGAGAGACAATCTTTGCAAGAATTTGGTGGCAAAAGTGAGAAATGAATTGGGAAATCGGCCTAACACACACACACACACACACACACACACACACACACACATATATATATATATATATATATATATATATATATATATATATATAGGGGGTGTGTTCGGTCCTTATTGGGCTAGATCTTGGGGAATTCGGTCCTAGTGGGCCTCATTCTTGTGTGTTCGTTCATGCCAAGACCGAATACACTCCTTGTTTGCATCAAATGGCCGAACACTCCACTTAGACTAGATTCTCATGACCAAATTCCCTATTTATTCCATTCCTTACCGAATTCATGTGTATTTATTGACTTCTATGACCGAGAACACATTTATAAGGTCTGTATTTATGTTTTAGTCCTTAATCCTTTGATTTATATAATGTTATACTAACATAAATTAACCTAGGTTTCAAACCATGCTTAATTAGTAGGATATAAACAAACCCTAAGGGTTATAGATGTTGTAATTCTTACAAGGTTGCAAAAGTGAATTTTCACTTGTGCCAGGTTAGGGTTTTCAGTATTGGCTTTCATTTAAAATTTATTGGAATAAAACCACAATTATACTAAGATATAATATGATTTAAGCTAAGTATTAAACTTAGATATGAATAGATGTAACTCTTCGTTTGATCTAGTGTGAGCTTTGATTGAACTAGTGTGAATTTCATTGACTTTAATTGACTCGAAAGAATGGGTTATCATAGACTCTGATGTTGAAAATGTTTTGAAAACTATGTTTGTAAACAATTTAAGAATTTGGGTTGGTTTTAAAAAGTTTAAATTTCTTATGATTTTTATGGGTATTACATATAGTCATGAAGTTTAGCTTGTAGTAACTTGTGATAGGTTCTAAGGAACTTGTTATTTTTGTATAGGTGTTGGTATATGGCAAAATGAGAGGCAATGGAAGCGAAAGACCAAAGCAGGAGTTAGCCTTACTAAATAGCCAGATGGGTAACTCTACTCTAACCCCAGTTGTTGTCGATGTGTGTTGTTGCACGATATGTGGATTAAGTATATTCTTATATATATATATATATATATATATATATATATATATATATATATATATATATATATATATATATATATATATATATATATATATATATATATATATATATATATATATAACTGAGGATGATATTTGTAGTCTAGTGATATAAGTAGCAGGTGATAATTAACGTTGTTGACTTGGATTGAGTATATCCAAAGGAGTGTATAATGTTAGTGATGATTCTTTGATTAACCTTAACGATGTTATAAAATAATAACCAATTGATATGGTTTAATTAATATATTTGATGGGTTATTTATTTATTGATAATAAGTTGTTTTAATATCTTATGATATATGTTGTTATGTTATTGTAGTAGTTATTCAGTAAACTTTATAGCTTACAGTGGTTGTAGCGCCCAACTCAGATCCTGTTCGTGGTGCTAATATGATTCTTGGTGGTAACTTCTTGTACTCCAGTGTGCTAGTGTACACCAAAATGTTTTATATAGTTGTAAATAAATAAATTTTAGGGTGTACCTAGTACGAAAATTTTGGGCGTTTAGTAGGTGGATATGTATACACTTGTATGATAGGAAGCCTGATAGTGGTTGTAGAGGAGTAACTTAGTAACTTTGGGACAGTTCTTAAGTCATGTATAGGTAGGTGTGGAAGGTAGTTTGGTCCTGTACTGCCGGAAACACATGATTTGTACTTGAATCAGGGATAGTCACAAGGACTCTAAGGAGAAAGTAGTTAGGAAATAATGTGGAGTAGCACTATGAATTTGGTTTGACTTGTTTCCGGTTACACTTATAGTATAGTGATGGCTAGGCAGGGGGAGAGTGGTTCTGGTTCAGATTTGGGCCCAAGCAGCCATGATGGATTGAAATCTCAGGCTCTTAGTATTGAATGGATAGAGGAGTTGGATGGTGCCTTCTACATCATTTTTTACCCTAAGGAGGCAAAAGTCTTGTTCGTTATGGACCTTTTGGTCATGCGGCGAAGAATATTTGTGATTTGATTTCCCAGACGATTACCATGGCCAAGAAAGACACCTTGTTGTGGGAAGAGTTATCGAACTGATCTTTGGAGGAGCATGTGTCTCTTTGACGATGAGCAAGCACATTTATCTAGAGTCCAGGCTGGAGGTCCAAAAAGGATGGGAGATCAGGTGTAGGTTTCGGCACCACCGATAGTTAAGAGATTCAAGACTATTTATACTTGCTCAGATTGTCTAGGGAGTCATGGTTGTTGCGGTAAGCATGGGCAAATTCAATAGGGTACTTATCGTGCGGTTGTATCTAGGTGTTTCAAATGTAGGCAAGAGGGTCATTCAGTCGGGACTATGCTTTATTTGTAATTAGTTAGGTCACATCAAAGTTGATTATCCTAGGTGATGAACAGGGGGTGATATTAGATCCAACAACCGTTGTTATCGCTGGTGTGATAACTCAAAGTTAAAATATATACATATATATGTAATTAGATTATATCATTATAATAAAATGATTAGTTCAAGGATTAATGAGTTAATTAGTAGAGAGTTATGAGGTTTAATGTCCAAACCCGTCACCTTCATTGTGGAAATAAATTTGAGCATTTGAAGGGTTTATAACTTCCAAGGCCTTAGGCATTATAAAGAGCTCGAAAAATCGACTAGAAACCCCACCAAAATTGCAAGAAAGGTTGGAGAAACGAAGTAGAAATCGGGGTTTGAAGTTCGTAAAGTATTTTTGGAGTGGTGCTCAAAATTAAGGTAAGATTCGTTAGTTTCAGCTCGTTATAGTTGTTAAAATAGGTTTATATGTAAGCATTTTGTGTCTTGTTCAATCCCATGTCTCGATTCAAGCCAATAAGTCACAGTTTCATGAGAAGTTTAAAGGAATAAATTTTGTTTGAAACAAATGTTTGACTCCATCTTATTTAGAGTAAAATTTTGGTAAATGAATATGAATAGCTTGAAGAAAAGAATGAAGAGAAGTATTTTGATTTTTATATAATTATTTGAAACAATTTGGAGGAAATTTAAAAGTTTTTACAGATTAAAAATCGTGGAAATGAGTTAAAATTTCGGGTTAAGAAGAAAGGGTGTTTATGGGTTTTAATTTTTATTTGGGTGGGTCACTGGACGTGTCAAAGATCGAGACTTGCAACACTTGTTTTAATGAAATTTCAATTTACAGAATCAGTCCTTATACGTTTGATAAAGTGTTAACTTCCATTTTTTTGGGAAAATGTACGTTTCTTCCTTTTCATTTAAACTAGAATATGAATTTATGGAAAAGGTCCTCATAGTTTTAATGATGTGTCAATATTTATTTTAAACTAGAATATGAATTTATGGAAAAGGTCCTCAATATTTATTTTCTTACATTTAAAACCATTGCATTTTAATAAAAATTACGTAAATGAGGTATAGAGTTTTGATTACTTGCTAGTTCTATGTATTTTCTTTTATTTATAAAAAAAAGAGAGACAAGTTTGTCTTGTATTTTTAAGATTTAAATTGTTTTAACTTTTAAGTATTAAAAATGAAATCAATTAGTTGGAAAGAGAGTGGCATAGTACAATTGTGAACGTCAATGTAAAATTATTTTGGTTGGCCGAATGAGACATGTGGATACTTGAATCGAAACGGGCGTGTAGGATATTTTCTAGGACGATTGCCTTAGAAAATTTGTTCGTGGAATGTAAGGTGCAGATTAGCAACAAAGCTTCGGTTAGGACTTATCGGTTGCAAGGTGAGTTTCTCGTGTTCTGTGGTTGCTCACACATAAATGTTTGTCATGCGTTTATCATGTGGTTTTTATTTATTTATTGACAGTATGTTTTATGATAAGTATGGTTGCGTGCAAATGTTATTTTGGATTTGTTATCTATTGTCTGTGTTGTTTTTGGATGGCATGTTTAGCGGGAACGGGTGGGTGTTTAATCGTCGTGAGCATGACGGATGTGTGTGATCGGCGGGGATGGGAATTGAGAATTTTACTCACTTCCTTGGATATTTAAAATACTTGAGTACAATGGATGATGAGTTGTCTCAAGGAGAAAGGAAATGAACATTTGGTTCTTTCTCTGGATAATTAATCGTTTCCTTAAATTATGTCATCGGGTGATATATTTGTTGTATGATTTATTGAATATATATGATAAAACTATATGTTTTTAAGTGATGGACATGTATGTGCAACACGAACTCACTAGGCCGTAGGCTTACCCATTTAGAAACTTTAAATGTGCGCAACCCAGGAAACTATTTAGCAAGTGGCAGTAAGAAGGCAAGGAGAAGGATTTTAAAACAAGACGATAAAGGAGTTCCGCAAAGACGTAACACCCGATGTTCTTCAATTGAAGATTTTATTTTATTTTATTTGTTTCCGATGCAGGTTAGTCTATAAGTAAGTTTAGAATTGATCTTGGGAGATTTTGGAGCGATTATTTGTCATTTAATCGATAGTTGAAAATCGGGGTGTTACAGCTGGTATGTTTTTAGTTATTTTTATGATCTCTCTTGTATTCTTTTGATCATTTGCTTAAATGATTTGGTTTAAAATCATGAGCAAGTTGTGCGGTTAGATTGATTGATGTTAGCATGATTGATAATTTTATGTGGGGATTGTCGAAGCTATTGATAGAGTGATCGAGAGACTCTATTAGACCATCGGGGATGTGTGTAGGATTGGAATTTCATAGGATTAGAAATTTTTACTTAACTCTTTAACCTGTTATTTTTTTTATTAGGACTGTAGGACATGGTTAATTATTTGAAGGTATATCATATTCCTTATGTTGTATTCTTATCATCGAGGTTGGTATGGAATGGTTGAGTCAATTCAATGCTCGGATGGATTATGGATGAAAACAAGTGATAATCTAAACCCTAGTAGGGGAGAACTGATTAATCAAATTCAGGGTGCTAGGAGTAGCTCGACATCAAATTTGACATCTAGGGCAAAAGGAATTTATAACACTTGTATGCAGGGTTTTGGACTTATGGTTGTTACCTCGTGGGAAGTGTGGTGACAATAGTTCCTCACCAAAGTGTCATGTGATAAAGCTTTTTCCGATGTGTTTATCTAAGGATTTTTTGGGCATTTCCTTCCAAGATTTAGTTAGGACTCTGGATTTGAACAGATCATTGGTGTAGATTGGGTAACCAAGCACCATATAGGGTTGTGCCTAGGGGTGCATGAATTTCGTCGCAACATAGGAGCTACTAGATAAGGAACTTAGTCGATCGAGTCGTAAACCATGGGGAGTGCCAAGTCTTTTCGTAGAGAAGAAGTAAGGGACACTCATAATGTGTAATGAATTTAGGGTGTTTGGTTAGCTCGCAGTAAGGTTTAGTTATCCATTTATGAGGATCGAAAATTGTTTGACCAGTCTTAGAGGTGGATGTGTGTTATCTTCGTTTGACATTCTCTTAGGATATCATCAAATGAGAGTGAGAAAAATGGAATTTAAAGGAAATCCTTCAAGATGGGTTATGATCGTTATAAGTTTTCGTGATGCCATTAGGATTTGTAAATGTGTCGATAGTGTGTATGGGATTGATAGATTAAAAAATTTTCACCGATGTTTAATCGGTTGGTTGTGGTGATTATCGTCAATACCTAATGATATTTGAGTGTCTATAGCATAAAGTATTAAGGGTTCTGGTAAGGGAGCGACTCTACGCTAAGTGCTCCAAGTGCAACCACGGTGGCGGGAGATTTAGTTTGGGCACCTCATTAATCAGAATGATAAGTTTTTGTTCGAATCAATCAGAGAAGGAGGCGATGTAGTGGGGGGATTTCAAATTTTTTTGGGATTAGTAGTATTAGTGGGCTAGAATGACATTGTCAAAAATCTGTTAAGATCTTTCCAAGATCTGGGTACCTCACTTCGTTTGATGTGATGATTTTTGTTCTGTTGGTATGTGATTAGCTGATATTCCACAATAGTCTAGTGTACAGGGTGGTTCGGTAATGGGTTGTGTGAAATTTGGTAGACCATTAGTGAATTTCGTAAGGGTTGCATGTAATCTGAATGAGATAGCTTGAGAACTCTTGGTCCATCTTTATTGCATGGTTCTTGTCTGATATATTTCTTTTAAATAGGAACAAGCATTCGTCTATTTGTCTTATTTCCTGACTACATTCGACTATGTATTCGTCTGTTGATGTGCCAGTATTAACATAAAGTTTAGGGTGGTTGCGTGTTAGCTTGGTATATTTCATGTTATTTGTTGTGATTGGTAGATGTCAAGGGGGGATGATGACTAAGTTCCTTCAGGTCGATTGGATGCCGGTCGTGTGCCTATAGGCCCACCAAGGTGTTAGTCATGAGTATTCAAGCCCGATGTGGGATGGTAGCAAGAATGGAATTGTATCGTGAGCTAATAGTTCTAGTAGATGGGTGGTGCCATGACGTATCGTGAACCTGCATGTATGCAACTTGTGCAGGTGGAACCCGACAATTGTGTTGTTAAGACTCATAAGTATATGTCTCCCACTCTTCCATGACACAATTTGGTTTTAGAAACCAATGGGAGGACTTTGTTAACTTTGTGTATGACATCAAATGGTTTAACTTTGTGAAATGATTGAATTGTCAAAATGTCAATGTTTTGCTTTAAGAGTCTCCCATTGAGCTTCAGTATTTGTGGTATCTTACATGCAAATGAGAGCATCATATCGTGAATTTAATCACTAGTCTTGGAGTACTGGTTATGGATATTTCAAACTGATGAACTTGTTGTAGTACCCTTGGATGTTTATCAAGTGGTTGTGTGACCAAATTAAATAGAGACACACGAGTTGCGATATGAAGTTGTGAGTCATCAGGAGGCATGTAACAACGTGAATTTTCAAAACAATTTTTCATTTTAAAACATACTTTCATTCGTACGATAATCATCAAAACATAATGTGTCCACTGTAACAAAACAAGACATGTCCCAAGATCTCATATACATAAATCCTCTCAGTGTGTACGAATCATGCCGGCGCCTTCCCGCGATCCTCGCTAGTACCTGAAACTCATAACACAACAACTGTAAGCATAAATGCTTAGTGAGTTTCCTAAATACCACATACAACACATACGCCACTCGAGGCTATAATACGACCCTTCGGTCGATGTGTCTCAGCGGGACCCCCCCCAGTCCCGTAGCTCGTCGGACCCTCTGGTCCAGTCATAGCTCGTTGGACCCATCGGTCCGGTCTGTATCGTTGGACCCTTCGGTCCGGTCTATATCGTTGGACCCTTCGGTCCGGTCTATATCGTTGGACCCTCCGGTCCGGTCTGTACGACACATAGCATACATATATCACAATGCACATAATCTCATACAACACATAGCACACAAGACCCTCCGGTCTACACATAGATACCACTCTAGGTAATGTATAGTGAGAAGACTCACCTCGTATGATGTCTAGTAACTCACGTGCTCGATATCCCTGAATCTCGAAACAACGACCTAGCCCCGCCTAATCACATAAAGTAATTATTTGAAATCATTAACGGCTCTCAAGGCTAGACTACATCCCTTTTCTACAATCCCACAGAAGGGTAAAAGACCATTTTACCCCTCCCTGACCCAAAGTCCAAATGTTGACCAAAACCCTAAAAGTCAACAAAAGTCAACTCTCCGGGTTACGCTGCGCGTACCAAACCTGTACGCTAGGCGTACCCGGCAACCTCACAGAATCGGGGAATGCAAGCCCCTACGTCGCGCGTACTGGGATTACGCCCAGCGTAATTCCCAGTTTCAGACTTCTTAGCTTTTAGGGTCTTAATCAGTTAAGACTCACGTCCAACTTCTAGATCTGACCTTTTCTAAACCTCTTAATCCATAAAGTTGGTGACTTTAAGCCTTTGTATGGCTGGACAAGTCACTAACACCCATAACATTCCATTTCCCAACTCTAGAAAGCTCATAACTCAAGCATGACTTCATAACAACGACCAAGATGGAAACTTTATGGATCTATAACTCATATATCACTGAAAAGGGGCAGATCTAGGTCTATGGAGTCCTTTATGCTCATAAAGTCTCCACCTTTGGGACTTTAACCCTAGAAATGGTCCATGAAGCACAAATCAAAATAACAAGGAAAGCTTTGAGCTTTATACCTCCAAGTGAAGCTCTTCCCTCTGTAGAACTCAGATCCAAGGCTTGCACTCCAACTTCTAGCCCCCACAAGAATCTCCTCTTCTTCCTTACTAACACACAAAGGCACTTTAGCTCCAAAAACACTCACACAAGCTTAGAACGAAGGTTGGCTCTCTTTTAGGGTTTCACTCACTCAAATGGTGGCTGAGGATAAGGCCATAACCTTCTTTATATAGGGCTCAAGTCTAAATTAGGGTTTTGCATCTGGGCCGGTTACGCCCAGTGTAACCTTGGTACGCCCAGCGTACCTCTAAGGGTCCGCGTCCATTTTGAAGCGCATGAGTACGCGCAGCGTACTCTTGAGTACGCCCAGCGTACTCATTTGCTACAACTTTTCACTCAAGGGCTAACTTTGACAATTTGACAAAAGAGAAGGGTTAAATAGTTGTACCTGAATTTCGGGATGTTACAATTCTCCCCCACTAGAACCAGACTTCGCCCTCGAAGTCTCATGCTGTAAACATCTCCGGATGCTGCTCCCGCATCTCTGACTCTGTCTCCCAAGTCAGCTCAGACCCCCTCCGATGTTGCCACTGAACCTGAACCAGGGGCACCTCCTTGTTCCTCAGAACCTTGATCTTTCGATCCACAATCGCGATTGGCCTCTCAGCATAATTCAGGCTCGCATCCACCTGAATATCCTCCAATGGTACCACCGCCGACTCGTCGGCTATACACTTCCTCAACTGAGACACGTGGAAGGTATCATGAATCTGACTCAACTCCGCAGGTAGCTCTAACTGATATGCTACCTTGCCCACCCTTGCGGTCACCCTGAACGGACCGATATACCGGGGCCCCAACTTGCCCCTCTTCCTGAACCGGTTCACTCCTTTCCAAGGAGATACCTTCAGGAGTATGAAATCTCCCACCTGGAACTCAAGCTCGGATCGTCGTCTATCCGCATAACTCTTCTGACGACTTTGAGCCGTCAGTAACCTCTGTCTAACCTGCTGTATCTGCTCTCTCGTCTGCAGCACTATCTCAGTACTACCCATCACACGCTGTCCTACCTCTCCCCAGCAGATGGGAGTCTGACACCTCCTTTCGTACAATAACTCGAAGGGAGGCATACCAATGCTAGAATGGTGGCTCTTGTTGTAGGAAAATTCAGCCAACGGCAAGTACGTGTCCCAACTTCCTCCGAAGTCCAACACATATGCTCGAAGCATGTCCTCGAGCGTCTGAATCATCCGTTCACTCTGTCCGTCATTCTGGGGGTGGTAAGCGGTACTGAAATGCAACCTCGTGCCCAACTCCTCGTGAAACTTCTTCCAGAACCTGGAAGTGAAACGTACATCTCGATCTGACACAATCGAGATCGGCACCCCATGTCGTGATACCACCTCCCTCACATACAACTCTGCCAGCCTCTCCGCAGAAGAGCTCTCACTGATAGCAAGAAAATGCGCGCTCTTCGTCAGCCGGTCGACGATCACCCAAATTGCATCGACACCCCTCGCGGTCCTCGGCAATTTGGTGATGAACCTCAAGCGGTTGCAACTTGCCATGCGGTTGCAACTTGCCACTGGGGAACCTCAAGCGGTTGCAACTTGCCATGCGGACGCTGGTGCTCGACCTTAACCTGGCGACAGGTCGAGCACCTCTCGACAAACCACGCGACATCCCTCTTCATATAGGGCCACCAATAATCTTTCTTCAGGTCCAAATACATCTTCGTGGCCCCGGGATGGATCGAGAACCTCGATCTATGTGCCTCCTCCATCAGAATGGTACGTGCCCCTTCTGCATGCGGCACCCAAATCCGACCCTGAAAGGTCATCAGCCCTCGACTATCGATAACGAACTCGGACACCTGTCCGATCACCCGCTCCCTCTTGCGGTTCTCCGGTATCACGGCCTCTGCCTGGGCCTCCCGGATGGTGTCCAACACCGGGGTCATCACTATCAATCTCATGCATGTGCCTCGAATCGGGGCACTTTCCGCCCTACGGCTCAGCGCATCAGCTACAACATTAGCTTTGCTCGGGTGGTACATGATCTCACAATCGTAATCCTTCACCACGTCCAACCATCTCCTCTGACGCATATTCAGATTGGGCTGATCCATCAAATACTTCAAGCTCTTGTGGTCCGTGTATATGGTACACCGAACCCCATACAAATAGTGACGCCAGATCTTGAGGGCGAACACCACTGCCCCCAACTCCAGATCGTGGGTGGGATATCTCGTCTCATGAGGCTTCAGCTGCCTCAATGCATATGCTATCACATGCCCCCTCTGCATAGGTATTGCACCTAACCCCGATATTGATGCGTCACAATATACCACAAAATCCTCCATCCCTTCCGGGAGGGCTATCACAGGGGCTTCGCATAACTTCTGGCGAAGCGTCTCAAACGAGGTCTGCTGCTCCGGACCCCATGCAAAAGCAACACCCTTCCGGGTCAATCTGGTGAGAGGCACGGCAATCTTGGAGAAATCCCTGATAAATCTCCGATAATAGCCGGCCAATCCTAGAAAACTCCTGATCTCGGTGGGAGATCTCGGCACCTCCCAACTCATCACTGTCTCGATCTTGGCCGGATCGACCAATATCCCCTTCTGATTGACGAGATGCCCCAAGAACTGGACCTCTCGCAACCAGAAATCGCACTTGGAGAATTTGGCATAAAGCCTCTCCGTCCTCAATACCCCGAGAATCTCTCTCAGATGCTCCTCGTGCTGCTCTCTAGATCTCGAATACACCAATATATCGTCGATGAACACGATCACCGAACGATCCAACATCGGCCTACACACCCTGTTCATGAGGTCCATGAATGCTGTTGGTGCATTGGTGAGCCCAAAAGGCATCACCACGAACTCGTAATGTCCATAACGAGTCCTGAACGCCGTCTTCTGCATATCCTCATCACGTACGCTCATCTGGTGATATCCAGACCTCAGATCAATCTTGGAGAACCAAGACGCTCCCTGCAACTGATCGAACAAATCGTCGATCCTCGGTAATAGGTAACGGTTCTTGACCGTCAACTTGTTCAACTCCCGGTAATCAATACACATCCGGTGTGAACCATCCTTTTTTTTGACAAAAAGGATCGGCGCTCCCCATGGTGAGCTACTCGGTCGAATAAACCCCTTCCCCAGCAGCTCCTGAAGCTGCGAGGATAACTCCTGCATCTCCGGCGGCGCAAGGCGATAAGGCGCCTTGGCGATAGGCGCTGCCCCCGGAACCAAATCAATGCGGAACTCTACCTGCCTCTCGGGAGGCACTCCCGGCAACTCCTCGGGAAAAACATCCGGGAACTCACGCAATATCGGAACGTCATCCATCGAACTTGGCCTCCCAGCGGCCTCTCGTGTATCCATCACATAAGCTACGAACCTTTTACAGCCCTGCTGCAAACTCTGCCTCGCTCTGGCAGCCGAACAGAATGCTGACCCGCCTCGGGTTCCCTCGCCATAAACTGTCAGCACTCCCCCACTAGGATCTCGAATCGTCACCAACTGTCGCTCGCAGTCTATCACAGCCCCAAATTGGCTCAGCCAATCCATACCCACGATAACACATACGTCCCCCATCGCAATCGGGACCAGATCTATCGGAAACTCGACACCGAAGATCTCGAGTACACATCCTCGAATCACGTCCGTGGCATACACCGCTCGCTCGTCCGCTATGGAAACCCGCAGAGGTCGACTCAACGCCTCTCGTCTGCTACTGATGTGCCGACTAAATGCTATCGACACAAATGATCGACTCACACCCGAGTCAAATAACACTAAGGCAGGTACAGAACTCACAAGAAAAGTACCTACGCATATCATCATATAAGCACAATATCTCATAACTCAGCATAAATAAATGAAAGAATACGTACCAGCCACGACATCAGGCGCTGCGCGGACCTCCTCCGCTGTCAACTGGAAAGCTCTCCCGCGAGCCCTCGGTGTCTCGGCCTTCGCTGGCCGGGTCTCAGTAGCTCGAGCAGCTGGCGCAGATCCCTGCGCTGATCCCTGCAGTAGCTGTGGGCACTCGGCCTTCCGATGGTCGGTCTGGTTACAATGAAAACAAACCGTGAACCCCTTGGGGCAATCCCTCGCATAGTGCCCCTCCTTCCCGCATTTGTAACATACCCCAGCTCTGCACACTCCCCCGTGGCTCTTGCCGCACTTCCCGCAAGTGCGGCCCTTCGGACCCCCAGATCTCGAATCAGCGGGCTTTGCCCGCTTGGCTGCCGGCTGCGCCTGTGCCGGTCGCCTGTCCCACCTCTGAGACTCGGCCTCCTCCCTAACCTGAATCTCCAGCTCGATCTCTCTCTTCCGGGCATTTGCCTGGAGCTCGGCAAATGTCCGGTACGACGAGTTCGCCATGAACTCACGGATATCCCTCCTCAGAATGCTCAAGTACCGGCTCATACGTGCCTGCTCAGTCGACACGTGCTCAGGGAAAAACAACGCCCTCTCATGAAACATCCTCGTAATCACTGTCACAGACTCAGTTCCCTGCTTGAGGGACAAGAACTCCTGGGCTAGACGTTCC
The DNA here is from genome assembly GCF_052849685.1 of Lactuca virosa. Lineage (NCBI taxonomy): Eukaryota > Viridiplantae > Streptophyta > Magnoliopsida > Asterales > Asteraceae > Lactuca > Lactuca virosa. The sequence continues at coordinate 135,279,546 of NC_136430.1, forward strand.
CTCTCCACAGGGGGAACATACTCATCTCGAAACATCGTGGTGAACCTCTCCCAGGTCACCGCAGTCAGCTCTGCCATAGTGAAGTCTGCCGTCACAAACTTCCACCAGTCCTTCGCTCCCAAGCGAAGCTGGTTCAGCGCAAACCGAACCCTCAGATGCTCTGGACACGAGCAGGTGTAGAATCATCCCTCGATTTCAGAAATCCACCTCATCGCAGCAATCGGGTCCTGCGTCCCATCAAACTCTGGTGGCTTCGTGTTGCTGAACTCTCGGTACAGCAACGAGTCACCTCCCTGCGGCCTGGTAGCAGCAACAGCTGCGGTGGCCGCAGCAACAGCAGCCTCAGTAAGAGCGGCATACCGCTCATCAAAAGTCTCGATCAACGTGGTCTTGATAGACCCGAATATCTCTGGTATCTCAGCTCGAATGGCCGCAGCCACCTCCTCATGAATCAACGTACGGATTTCCTCATCACTGGTACCACTGCCTCCTGGGTGGTGGCGCGTCCCAACCATGATGTCTCTGAAATATAACAAAAAAGAAATCAGAGATTCGCTCGAGTATACTCGTACTCGATACTCAACCCTACTTGTGATGGGTTTTGAGCATTCTAACACTCCTAAGTGTACATGCAACCCTAAATACCTTGGATCTATGTTTTCTCTATTATACATGCAAATATGATTATCCAAGGTATTATCCTAACTAGCATACCAAAACATTGATACTAGGATACTAAAATAGATAGAATACATACCTTGTTGTTGTTGCTTGACTCCATGAAGCTTGAGAGCCTAGTGCCCCAAGTGTGACACCTCAAATGGTTCACACAACATCATGAACTCTTGGAATAACCATGAGAAGAAGACATACATGTTCAAATCGGCTAGCCCTCAAAATATGTATCACTAGTGCCAATTTCTTGAACTAAAGGGGTTCTTATATAGTGTGGCTATTAGGGTTACACCATGTAACTCATGACTTTACCCATTCCTTATGCTCCATGGGTTTTAACCTCCATGGAGTATCCATGGATCACCACATGGGTTAAACCCAACATAAAGGAATCTTGGATCATAAGCCCACATATATAAGAATGAATGATTTACACAATCAATCCCCATATATTTAATTAGTCTCTTTTTGATCACTAAATTAAGTCCAAATTAATTCTTGATCAATACTAATTAAATAACATGATTTCATATTAATATATTAGAACTTATAATATATTAATATGTCACAAAATGTCTTTTCCTCATAAACGGTCTATCCAAATGTTCCGATGCCATGCAACCCAAATGGACCATGCCGAGTCGGGTCAAGTACATACCAATTATAGTTATGGACTTAGACACTAATCCAACAGTCTCCCACTTGGATAAGTCTAAAACTATTATTGCGTATGACTTTAGGAACCAACTGGCAATCGTAGCTCTCAAAAGCCGCTGTCGAACTCTGACCTTGTAGATGAACTCTGACCTTTGTCAATGACTTGTCCATTAGATAAGGGATCATATATTCCTCCATTCTAGATATCATATGGACTGAGACATGGATTATAATCATTCTCTCTGTCCATTTGTTGTTTCCCGATTTCCGATTTATGACGACTGACTAATTGAACAAATCAAATCAGTCCTGGCTCGGCCGAGCACTTCCATTTGTCATCATCAAATCATCGAGGGGCCCACAGATATCCCTTTTATCCCGAAGGTAAAAGGAATGGATAAACTTCAACTCATATGGCTTGTTCTACTACTTGTTGAATCATACACAAAGGCACGTTTTATAATACCGAGTTATCGAATGCATTTTCGTGCAATCAATGTACAACCAACTCATAGTAACAACTCATATCTCTAGGTTTGAAGAATATAAGATATTATCGTCTCATGATCACTCGTGATAAAATCCATGAAGTGATTCCAATGAGCGCGGGTTGAATCCAATACTCATAACTTATGAGCACTCATGAGTGTTGTAGCCCCTTGTCCAACATCTTAGACCTCTACAAGCCAACCCATGACAGTCTTGATTCATATCTACTTCCAATATATGACCGACTGTGGATAGTTTGAATAACTTAGTCAATCAGGAAGAACGACCTAGTTATTCTGGAAGTCAAAACATACAAAATGAAACACAATAATAATAGAATCTAATATGGTATCAAAACCTATGAACATAAATAAAACACCTTTTATTTATCACCATATAATTACACATTATTCATTGTATACTGTTTCAGCTATCAACTTTATTCTTGAATTTAAAACAATAGTTGTCCCATGCTCCAAGCATGTACACTATGTTTTCTAAACACTAGTCATGCCATACACCAAGTATGCATACTATGTTTGTCTATGATGTTCACTTTGTGAATTAGATCAATTGAACATAACTCCAATGATCCTCTTTCACAGTCCCAAATCCTTACTGCAAATGCAAGAATTCCAAATTCATGCCATTTACTGAAATCTGTTAGATTCTAAACTTATATGCATTGATCCTCCTGTAATGATTATGCACAGAGTCAGAAAGACTTGACAACAACCATTACAGAGCATTCCAAGGAGATCAACTCCTTGGAAACATCCTTCTTGCATTAAGTTTCCTAATCTTACACAGATTGAATAATTTCCAACTTTGAAACATTTCCATATTCCATTTTGACTATCACTTCTGAACAAGAGTTGCCTCCTTACAGATTATGTCAATATGGTCCTTCCAGAATTAACACTATACTTCCAACTGTCCTTGAGCAACCAATCTTTGGTAAACCTTAGATTGTCCTCGATAATTGCTTAATCCTTTTAGTCATATCTAGTTCTAGACCTTTTCCCTTCTTAATGCCCCAGGCATTTGGAAAATTTTAGAAAGGATGAATATAGCACATGAAATCGATCCTATATCCGAAGCATATGGGACACGAGTCATGATGTCTCACATAAAGACTAAACCAGTCTTTTGCTATAACATTTCCATTTCTATTTGCCAAGTTCTCATAATTCAGATTATGAAAAGGGATGTCGTAATCATAATCGAATTTTAGAACGCAAATAATGGACCCATATATATAATTTCCTTATGTTGAGCCATTCCAACATGAAATTCATATATATATCCTTGACTAAATACGATTAAAATCTCAATCTAAGCTTTTAGAATTGAAATGAAGTATAATTTTCTCTCCCTTAATTATAGCAAAACAACTTTTTCAACCCCTGCAGCCTCACGAATTGAAACTTTTGTTTTCTATAATTAACATTGCTAACTTGCAACCTTTATCATAATTATCATGCTCCCACTAACATGATGAGTATTAGCATAACACTTATGCTCCCACTAGCTTTGACATGTAATCAGAAATCAGCTGGACTTCTAGAAATCAATACTTTATTGACTTTCTTACCAAAGTTCAGATTTCTGATACTAGATTGCTTTGATAAAACTTTATCAATATCATACACCTTATCTTAGATAGCTCACAGGTGTGTCTAAACAATTTTAAGAACTATGAAAAGGGATGCCGTAATCATAGTCTCGATTGTTTAGACCTTTACTACTTCTCACAAGTCCATGTTAGTGTGCTGGTTAACCACACACGCTCCACTAATGACTTTGAGAATGCAAATATCACAATTGCTATTTAGCTAAAATCTACTTAGTGAAAGTGTTTCCTCACCATCATTTTCATGAATCGGAGAGAAACCTTATGACACTTAGATTTTATGGTGTATGAGTTCCTATCCATATGAATTTTGTCAAAACCATAATCACAAGACAAGGTTACTGACAAATCCACACTTATATGGATTAAACTTGTGCAATCTTAAATTCTTGTCATTTGGCAGCTCAAGGGCCTGCCATTGCTTCCAAGTAGCTGTGCAACCAATTGAGAACTCTCAGAACTCCTATGCAAAGCCAACTTGAATAGGCACAGACATGTCGACACGATAGGTTATAAACCTCAAGTCGTGTGCTAGTGAAGAACTTCAGGTTTTATTCTTGATTAGTTCTTGAGACTTTCAAGACCTTTAAGACTCCCACTGTCCTCTTGACATATAAGACTTTCTTGTCAGATATTCAAGAGATAGTGTGGATTCTAATCAAGACAAACACTTCACACAATTGGCCTTAGTTGGTCTTTGTTTTATCCAAAACATCACAACTTACCAATTTCAAATGTACAAGAGTAGAAAACTTTTACTCTTACATTTGACAAGTATTTTAAACCTTCTTTAAGACATGTCACTCAAGTTACAATCTTAGAGTATAACTCTAAGAATGGTTTTTGGAACGAAGTATAAATCATCTTCTTGATTTAACCACTTCAACAATTCATAGCTCCTCTTCTTAGCTACCAGAATGCACTTAGAGGATGAATTGTGATAAGGTCTCTTAATCATTAAGATGATTATATAACATGATACTAAAGTACTCTCCCATCTTTTCAGATTTGAGAAACTTTTATCTTTCTGCCTAAGTTGATTCTTCTTATTCGCTCTGCCATACATTGAAACCTTTTCCAATGTCTCAGAATTACACTTAAGCTTGTAAGTATAACCATATTTACTGAATTTTAGTAAATAATGACGAATAGTCTTAACGATTATTTGTGGTGGGCTTGATCAGTGCACAAGAATGTGTACTCGATCCTTTACTTGACTCACACATCCATGTGAACAAGTAGTTAGTCTTAATTTTTCCAATGCTTGAAAGTTCTTATTCATCATGCTATACAACTTGCATGATTCCAAGTTTCTATCCAACTGAAACTTAGGTGATGAGAATCTTTCCTTATTTGGTAAATTTAGACACTACCACAAATGAAAGAATCAAATTCATATTTCCACTCTTGCTCTTAATGGAATCTTATAAGCAACAAAAGTTTTCACAAATGCCATTGTAAGGATATTTTAAAATAAATAAAATCAAAAAAAAATTTCTTTTATTTTAAAACTTTGCGGAAAAACTATCCTTACAATGCAAAAGCACATGAAAACTTTGTTGTTATTTATTCCTAAGCAATATATCATAACTCTTAAGAAGTAGCTCAAGAATCCGATCTTCAAACTATGCGATAGAAATCCATCTATGCCATCAGATTCAGCATAATCTTTCTTTAAGTTTCTTCACTTTTTCTTTGATTCTTAAAACATCAACATGTGACCCAGTCACATCATATATCAAGAATCTCATAATAGAAACTTAGCAGAGTTAGATAGTGGACTTTACCCGAAGTAGAGTCAAACTTATTGACTTTAATATCCTTAGGTAAATTTGGCAGCTTCGCAACCAATGCCCCTTTCTTTGGCAATAGACCCTTGATAATGGGACTATCTCAGACTTAGCCGTTCTCTTTACCATTTGGTCAACCGAGTTGACTATGGCCGATCCCTTTCCATTGGGAAGAGAGAGCTTTACTGGATATCCAATGTCATCATTGTCAATGTCCATAAAGTTTTAGGAAGTTGATCTTAGCAAATAGATAAGATCATTAAGGGTCTTGTCATAGTCTGTTTCATAGGATTCCCAAAGGAACTCACTATGTGACTTAGAAAATAGTTGAGTCACCAACTTTCTCAAGACTTTGACACCCAACTCTCCTGGCTTGTCAATATCTGACTACATCTTCAAGATGTGATCACATATAGACCTTTGCTTGAGTGACCTTAAACTTTTCAGGAACTTGTGGGTTAGGGAGAATAATTGGAGGAGGTGAAAGAAGTATGATTTCCATGGGACATCATCTTCATTTAGGAAAGCTTGTTTCAAGAGATTTGGGAAGATCATCTTTTGGGAGATATTCAAGAGAGTTGATTTAAAGTCCTTAATATAACACCCAATATGAAATATTAAGGCTAGGACCCAACAACCTATTTATAACTGGAAGAGGGATGCCGTAATCCAAGTTATAAAATAGTTGAAGGTAGGTAAATGACGATTTACCAATTTCCACCATGAAAAACGAAATATAATTAAGTTTTAATTGGATTTGAAACTCCTAGATCTTTTGAGATACATTGAACTTTCAATGGCATGTTTGAATCTCGATTGTGCCCTCTCAAGTTTGTGACTGGGATGCCGAGGATCACAAACAAGGTGTGAATAACCATGCAAATTGACTTGGTACCCTTAACTTTATCACCTAATCGATGTGCCGGTTAACCACACACGCTCCACCGATCTATAATAGAGTCAAGTTACCCTTTGCCACTCTTACTAGTCCTTATTAGTGTGCCGGTTAACCACACACGCTCCACTAATGACTTGGTAAGGTACAAAGTGTAATTTCATGGGTTAGCACCTTTTCACATTTTCCTAAGTAACTAAGATTGGGAATGTACAAGTGTTTAGTTACTTAGTATTTATCATTAATACTTTTAATGAAGAGAGAATTATAGTCCTTTCCTACCCGTTCGGCTAACGACCCTCCACCAGTCAAGGAAGCGGTGGGTGAGAGTGGACACCCATTAAACTGTCATTTTATAGGCAGTAACCTTATACCCCCCTTATAGACCGGCTTCGTGAATGAGGCCTACTAACGGTAAGATTGACTTTATCTTATACATATCTATATAATTAAAATTATAATAATAGTATAAGGGTTTGAATTTTAACTTTTAAAATTCTAAGGGCTAACTTGGAATTAAAGTATTCATAAGAGAAAACTTTTCAAATTCCAAAACTTGAGGGCAAGTTTTGAAACTATTCAAAACTAATTAATTCCATAAGTTATGTGTTTAAAGTAGTTTTAATTAAAAAAAAAACTCTTCAAGTTCCATAACTTGAGGACAAGTTATGGAAGACTTTAAACTAATAAAAGAATGTAACTTTTCTTTATTTTGTAATTTATGGAATTAATTAAGGTTACACATTTTATTACTTAATGAAGTGACTCTTGAACCTCCATAACTTGAGGACAAGACTCTTCATTTTTGTAACCATTACCAACTTTTATGAGTTTTATGAAACTTAAATGTGACTTTTCATATAACTTGAGGACAAGTTACAAAAACACATTTTAGAATCAACTCTTAGATTAAAATGGATTGAAAACACATAATCAATTAACTTTTCTATTAATCTAAGCAACTCATAAGAACAAGATAATTTAATCAAACTTTTTCATGTAATTAGCCTAATCACTAAACTAATACAAAACATGAATCTATTGACAATTATCTTTGAAATTGGATTAGTATGAACATTACCACATCAAAAACAGGATTATAGGTTCAAAAACAGCTTATGGTAATGTTCCTAGTCCATTTCTAGCCAAAAAACTCGAAGATATGCTGTCAGGGGCTCCTACTCGTCGAGTGTATCAACCTACTCGCCGAGTAGGATGTTTTTCTTCATGGACTCGACGAGTTCATCAGTGGACTCGGCGAGTCCAGTGCCCAGAATGCCCGAAATTCGACTTTTTCAGCATTTTTCAGCAATTTGCATCAAGTATAATTAAAAACAAGCCTAGGCTCTGATACCACTGATGGGTTTTGAGCATTCTAACACTCCTAACTGTACATGCAACCCTAAATACCTTGGATCTATGTTTTCTCTATTATACATGCAAATATGATTATCCAAGGTATTATCCTAACTAGCATACCAAAACATTGATACTAGGATACTAAAATAGATAGAATACATACCTTGTTGTTGTTGCTTGACTCCATGAAGCTTGAGAGCCTAGTGCCCCAAGTGTGACACCTCAAATGGTTCACACAACATCATGAACTCTTGGAATAACCATGAGAAGAAGACATACATGTTCAAATCGGCTAGCCCTCAAAATATGTATCACTAGTGCCAATTTCTTGAACTAAAGGGGTTCTTATATAGTGTGGCTATTAGGGTTACACCATGTAACTCATGACTTTACCCATTCCTTATGCTCCATGGGTTTTAACCTCCATGGAGTATCCATGGATCACCACATGGGTTAAACCCAACATAAAGGAATCTTGGATCATAAGCCCACATATATAAGAATGAATGATTTACACAATCAATCCCCATATATTTAATTAGTCTCTTTTTGATCACTAAATTAAGTCCAAATTAATTCTTGATCAATACTAATTAAATAACATGATTTCATATTAATATATTAGAACTTATAATATATTAATATGTCACAAAATGTCTTTTCCTCATAAACGGTCTATCCAAATGTTCCGATGCCATGCAACCCAAATGGACCATGCCGAGTCGGGTCAAGTACATACCAATTATAGTTATGGACTTAGACACTAATCCAACAACTTGCTCTTTAGTACCCTAAGGATTCTTACTTAGAGTGCGCACTACTCCGGTGTCTTTAGTAGTACGGGCCCTATACTACCGTCCACACCGCATCAGTATTCACCCTAAGTCCTCCTCCTTGGGTCCCAGATCACAAGTACTCTATATCTCATTGGCATAGGCTACCCTTCGGTAGACCTCTCATCAGCTCCTCACTACTACCTACTCGCTCTCAAGCATCACATAGGAGCAAAACCCTTCCTAGGCTAAGGCATCACAAATCAGGCCACTTTAGTCCTAATATGAACACCTAGCCTACTCTAGCATGCATATCATATCATAACATATCTCATAACATATAATGTAAGGGTATTTTGGGAAATCACCGTTCGGGCGCTGGCTGATCGTACACACTGCTTCCTTCTGCCTTTCTCAAAATCTTTTACTCTTTTTAGAAAAATTGTTTATTTTATGAAAACTTTCTCAATTCCTCAGTTTGAGTTCAGATTCATCCGAAGATGCACCCGAATCCCTCAAACCAAGGCTCTGATACCAACTTGTAACAACGTGAATTTTCAAAACAATTTTTCATTTTAAAACATACTTTCATTCGTACGATAATCATCAAAACATAATGTGTCCACTTTAACAAAACAAGACATGTCCCAAGATCTCATATACATAAATCCTCTCAGTGTGTACGAATCATGCCGACGCCTTCCCGTGATCCTCGCTAGTACCTGAAACACATAACACAACAATTGTAAGCATAAATGCTTAGTGAGTTCCCCAAATACCACATACAACACATACGCCACTCGAGGCTATAATATGACCCTTCGGTCGATGTGTCTCAGCGAGACCCCCCCCCCAGTCTCGTAGCTCGTCGGACCCTCTGGTCCAGTCATAGCTCGTTGGATCCATCGGTCCGGTCTGTATCGTTGGACCCTTCGGTCCGGTCTGTATCGTTGGACCCTTCGGTCCGGTCTATATCGTTGGACCCTTCGGTCCGGTCTATATCGTTGGACTCTCTGGTCCGGTCTGTACGACACATAGCATACATATATCACAATGCACATAATCTCATACAACACATAGCACACAAGACCCTCCGGTCTACACATAGATACCACTCTAGGTAATGTATAGTGAGAAGACTCACCTCGTATGATGTCTAATAACTCACGTGCTCGATATCCCTGAATCTCGAAACAACGACCTAGCCCCGCCTAATCACATAAAGTAATTATTTCAAATCATTAATGGCTCTCAAGGCTAGACTACATCCCTTTTCTACAATCCCACAGAAGGGTAAAAGACCATTTTACCCCTCCCTGACCCAAAGTCCAAATGTTGACCAAAACCCTAAAAGTCAACAAAAGTCAACTCTCCAGGTTACGCTGTGCGTACCAAACCTGTACCCTGGGCGTACCCAGCAACCTCACAGAATCGGGGAATGCAACCCCCTACGCCGCGCGTACTGGGATTACGCCTAACGTAATTCCCAGTTTCAGACTTCTTAGCTTTTAGGGTCTTAATCAGTTAAGACTCACGTCCAACTTCTAGATCTGACCTTTTCTAAACCTCTTAATCGATAAAGTTGGTGACTTTAAGCCTTTGCATGGCTGGACAAGTCACTAACACCCATAACATTCCATTTCCCAACTCTAGAAAGCTCATAACTCAAGCATGACTTCATAACAACGACCAAGATGGAAACTTTATGGATCTATAACTCATATATCACTGAAAAGGGGCAGATCTAGGTCTATGGAGTCCTTTATGCTCATAAAGTCTACACCTTTGGGACATTAACCCTAGAAATGGTCCATGAAGCACAAATCAAAATAACAAGGAAAGCTTTGAGCTTTATAACTCCAAGTGAAGCTCTTCCCTCTGTAGAACTCAGATCCAAGGCTTGCACTCCAACTTCTAGCCTCCACAAGAATCTCCTCTTCTTCCTTACTAACACACAAAGTCACTTTAGCTCCAAAAACACTCACACAAGCTTAGAACGAAGGTTGGCTCTCTTTTAGGGTTTCACTCACTCAAATGGTGGCTGAGGATAAGGCCATAACCTTCTTTATATAGGGCTCAAGTCTAAATTAGGGTTTTGCATCTGGGCCGGTTACGCCCAACGTAACCTTGGTACGCCCAGCGTACCTCTAAGGGTCCGCGTCCATTTCAAGCGAATGAGTACACGCATCGTACTCTTGAGTACGCCCAGCGTACTCATTTGCTACAACTTTTCACTCAAGGGCTAACTTTGACAATTTGACAAAAGAGAAGGGTTAAATAGATGTACCTGAATTTCGGGATGTTACAAGGCATACTCGTCTGTTCTATAGGAATGTTTTGTCTCTTCACGGGGGTCATTTTGGTGTGTATGTCTGGAAGGTAATCTTTGCCATTAGAATTTTCGGACCAATGGATTTTCGGTCATGGGTATTTGTTTGTATTGCTATAATCGGAATTGGGAAGTTTCATGTTTGGAAAGACCATAATGGAATACGACCGAAGTACCTGGAATGACTTGCAAAGGAGGACTTCAAGGACAAAATCCAGATAAATAGGGTAGAGTTGCAACACCCAAGATTTTTTTTTACCAAAATACGACGCAACAATGTGCTCATTTAAGGAAAACACGAAGCGCAAATTTAGTTTCGATCGCGACACAATGCTAAATAGGTCACGACGCGCTTGTACTTTATGGTGAAACCTTAATTCTTGGGTCTTGGGCCCTATTTAAAGGCTCTTATCCCTAGGGTTTTCCTCTTATATCAGCCTCCACCTCTATAAATGTTCATCTCTGAAACCCTAGCCACCGTAGAGAGTTTTGAGCCTTTTTCTTGTCTTTATGAATATTAGAATAAGAAGGAGATCACTCCTGTTGCAAGGAAGCTTAGCAAATGACCTAGATCCAAAATTCTCATCACGTTTTAGGACCATTATAAGTAAAAAATTTCAAGCTTGATGCTTTTCCTTTTAGAACTAGATTTATGGGTTTTTTGTAGCTTTTGTCCCCTTTCTCGATGTTATTGGAGTTTGGAGAACTCCAGAACCTTATGGATGACATATTTGACTTCCAGACTTGTTATATGACGGAAATTATGTTTGCATGCTTTTCTCTTTTGTGTCATGCATGAGTTTTGACCCTTATAGAGTTAATTTTTGAGTTTTAAAGAGATTAAGGATTGCAAATGGATAAACTTGGAAACTTTATCTATCTAGTCACTCAGAAGAATCAGATCTGGAAGTTTAGGCTTCCAGGCTTAATGTATTAAGGGCTAAATAAGGATGGTTGTTAATCTTGAAATAGCGACACACTTCGTTAAGGGTCGCGACACACTCTTTGATGGATTTCGTGAGTATTTTGTCGTGTAGTGGTTCGTGACATGCTTAGTCATTCGTCACAACGCACTTCCTTTGACTGTTGACTTTTAACCAGTTTTACTTTTGGTAAAACTTTAATGGTTTTGAGTGTTTAACTAAGGATTGGTCACGAATTTAGATTAGGTGTTTCGTGTAGAGGCTTCTTTTGAGTTTTACTATTAGATTCATGTGATTTTTCTCACTATACTATGTAGCACTCTTGGTGTCGATGTATCCCAAATTGTCTTTGTGACCTTCAGTGAAAGACTATTGGGGGAGGGGCATATCATTTGTTTGAAATACTACCGGGGTGGGGGAGGGATAACACTTTTATGAAAGACTATGTGCGGACCATAACACTTTCATGGAAGACTATGAGGTTCCTTTGCATTGCTCAATCTTCCTTTTCTGATTGAAAATAGCAAGCCACTCCACGATAACGCCTGCATGAAAGACTACTGGGAGACCAGAACAGGAAATACTGTAGGGAAACTGTAGTAGTGGAAGTGAGTGTAAGACTATGGGGGCCATAACATTAACATTGGGTATGTTGTATCTTAGGGAACTCATTAAACTTTGTGTTAGCTCGTTTAATTTTAAATGTGTTCAGGTGGTCTGATAGCATAAGGAAGGGCACGATTTGATTGCATCGCATCAAAGACATGTTTTGGAGATTTCAACTTATTTGATTTTACTATCTTTATTATTACTCTGGTTTTTGCTCATGTTTTGACATATTTAAAAAAATAAATGTTATATCATACTCTTTGGAATGGGATTGGAATGATTACCTTTTATTTAAAAAATAAAAAATTTGGTTAAAAATTCCAGACGTTTGCAATTGGTAATATAATTTTAAAATGATTCTTCAACATATAGATCATTCAGTCTCTTACTTGTACAAGATTTATTATAGATTGATATAGATGTGGCGAACATCTAGCAACATTTCATTGCTCATAACAACACACAAAGAGTTGTCATTCAGCAATATATATGAATAATAAAAGATAAATAGAGATATCTGAACAATTATATATCATTTAATCAAAACGGAATACACAGACTCATATATAAACTCATATATGATTATTTTTTTCCATTATGATTATTTATCGAATAATCATATATAAACAAATAAAATCTAAAATTATCTATTTTTAGGAAAAAAAATCTCAAAGTAATCATATACAATTACAAATTAATTAATAGAAAGGATCATTATACCTTAACATAATTACGATTTTTGTTGTATATTGCTTTTTCTTTTTTGTTATAATATGAATCATTAAATTTATTTTAAATAAAAGTTATTAAAAGACATATAGCCCAACAGTATCAAGTGTTGTCTTCATTATTTAAGACCGGGGGCTTAAGTACTGTGGTGGATATAAGTGGATACCGGTGTTAGCTTAGAAATAAATAGAATAGATTTGCTTAAAAAATTTAAATAAAAGTAATTATATATTATTATATTACACTTTAATCGTATAAACTATAAATTATAAAAGTAAATTAGTTTGGCATAGAGTGCATTTTAGTTTAAATGGTGTGCTATATATAAAAGTAGGAGTGATAAAAGTAAAAACGTTAATATAGAGGAAAAGAGAGAAAGAATAATACCGGCGGAGGAAGAAGCATTGACGGTGGCACAGCCTACCACAAATGTAATTATTATATAATAAACAAATAAAAAAGAAAACGTAAAAATGGAGGCGACAAACACGGGGGGTCTGATGGCGGTAGTGTGTACGTGATCGATTGACCCACTTTGCTGACTTGGACCTTGTTACATCAATCCTCTCTCCTTACGTGGCTCTTCTTCCGTTTCTTAATTATATGAAAAAAATCATTTACTTTATATTTCATTAACAACAATAAAATATTATTATATGTAAAAAGAAACAGAATTTATGAAACTGTTACTTTTGTTAAAGGAATAATTATAACTTTTTTTTATCATTTGATAAAATACAATGTTTCAAAGACCAATTCGAACCGGTTAGTCAAACTGATTGGATCGAAAACCGAAGAATAGAACTAGAGACTGTTCAACCAGTTTGAGGGCTCTAAACGAACTAAAAATTCGAGGCACTTTGATATACTATAGTTAATGTTATAAACTCTCATCCTTTATCCGAGTTTGAGACTGTTAATAATAAACTAAAAAGTTTATAAACGACGGAGTTAATTTTTTTTTATTATGTATATGTTTTTTTTTAATATATTTAAGACATAAAGTTAATTTTTCTAACATTTTTAGATTTAAATTCTTTAATAAAATTTTCATAATCAATTTTTTTTAATAAATGTTTTTCAATTGACAAAATAACTAATCCATTTAATATTTTTTGTGACATTGTAGATCTTAAATAATTTTTTAACAATTTTAATTTAAAAAAACTTCTCCGCAGAGGCAACGATTACAAGAATAATTAATATAATCTTATAGGCAACATATGCATTTGGAAAAGAACTAAATTTTTTAATGTAATTATGTATATTAATAATTTTATCACGTTCTAAATATATAATATGTCTTAAAAGTTTTAGTTCATAAATAAATCTATACCATCAATATCTAAGTTATCATTATGCTTTAATGACTTTTCAAGATTTAAACAATGTTCTTTAAAGTATTTTCATCAAATGATTTTAATTTTTTTATACTAAATAGAAAACCAGAAATATTTTTGAACTCATTAAATTGCTCAAATCTACTTTTAAGTGAAGTAATAGGTTTATCTACTATATATAAAAAGTAATCAGTTTTAAATAATTGAATAGGAGTTTTAATAGTTTCATTAGCAACATTTTCATCGTATCGTTTATTTTTTTGAATGATACGTTTTTCACGAAATTCGGGTTTTACTTTCGTTTCTAAAGTCAACTCTTTTGCATAATCTAAAGCATTTTAAAATTCGTTTTCTCTATATTGTTCAAAGAAACACAAAACTTCATTTAGTTGATCTATAACATCATCGATTCACGTATCATTTGATTGCAAGCTTTTACTAACAACGTTAATAGCAAATAAAATATCATAATAAATAATCATTCCTAATAAAAATTCATAGGTTTCAAGTTTATATGTAGCTAAACATTTAGCCTCACTTTTAATTTTTAGATCTCCATAATTTTTTGATAATTGTAAAAGTGCATTTCTTAATTGTGGTGCTTAAAATATGTTTGCTTTTGCACTTTCTATCCTATTTTTCCAACGAGTGTGTGATAATCATTTAAGTGTTAGGTTTGATATATTATCTTGTAATATTTTCCACCTTTGAGTTGATGAAGCAAATATTAAATATATACGTTGTATAACTCCAAAAAACTTCACTAGCTTTATCACACGAATTAGTCATATCACAAATTACTAATTTTAAACTATGACAACTACAAGGAGTGTAAAATGCTCTAGGGTTAATATTTAACAATCGTTTCTGTACACCTTGATGTTTTCTTTTCATATTTGATCCATTGTCATAACATTGACCCCAAACATCATTTATATCTAGTCCTATATTTTTAATTTTATCTACTATAGCATCATATAAGCCTTTACCGGTTGTGTTATCTACAATTAACGATTCTAGAAAGTACTCATTAACTTCTATATGAGTTGTTGAAAGATCTAAACATTGTAAGATAATTGACATTTGTTCCATATGACTTGTATCGGGAGTACAATCAAGTATTATTGAAAAATATTTAGCTTCTTTTACTCTTTTAATAATTTTACTTTTAACTTCTTCTCCTAATAAACTAATAAGTTCATTTTGCATATCGTGTCCTAGATAATGATTATGAATTTCTTTGTCATTAATTCGCCTAATATGTTCTTGCATAATAAGATCAAATTCGGCAATCATTTCAATTATAGTTAAAAAATTATCATTATTTTCTTGATAAACCTTTTCATTTGTTCCATGAAATGCTAAATTATTTTTTCCTAAAGTTTTTACTACATCAATGATTCTTATTAACACATTTTTCAATGTTCTTTTTCTTTATTTATTTGTTTTTGGATTTGCTTGTCAAATGTTTAATTATTTTCTAATCTAGTTTGTAAATCAATCCATGACCTCATATTAAGAATGTGTTCGTTACTTGCTTAATGTCCTTTTAGTTGTCACACCCCCGAACCAGAACGGTGGAAACGTCCGGAGGCGGGTGACTTCATTGCGCAGTATCATAACAATTCCATATAAATGAAACATAGCAAATCCAATCATCATACATCAATATAACAAGCTTACATTGTTTTACATCATGTTCATATTCTTCAAATTTTACACAAAAGAGACATCAGTAATCAAATCCAAAATATAGCAAAATAATCTTGAGTCCGCGATCCACAACCTGCTTATTGGTTTCCTGAGAATACAAGTCGTTTGAAAAGCGTCAACATAAAATATGTTGGTGAGTTCATAAGCATTTTTGTATAAAACTTTGATGATAGTTTAGAAATCCAGAAAATCCAATATTTTCTTATCAAAATAGTTGTATGACTTGTTTCAACTCGAGTATAGTTGCATGTGTGTCTTAGTTAGTCGTTTTCGAAATCGTATATAATTGTTTCCTCCAGAAAATCCTATATTATCTGATGTATAAAATAGTAGCTTTGAAAACCATAACACTTGTGTAGAAAAGTTTCATTTGAACAAACCAAAACATAGTTGTTTGTATACCAAAAGTGAAATATGTATAAATACATTTCTGATATATTCTAGTGAGTCGTTATAACCATACTAATATTACGGAGTGCCCGTTATGACGTTCTTCAGGCGTCGGTTTCATTTAAGACATTTGTCACCCTAGACTGGCCGGTCTAGCTGTAGCGAACATCGAAGGTGCGGGGTGTCAACCCCGTATAGATCTGTACACAAATTCTCGTTCCCCCTCCAGGAGACTCTGGTTATAACCCTTACAGGACTTTAGGCATACACTATTTATATAAATATATGTACTGTGAAGATTTTTCTGACTAGAATACTAACAGATTTTTGAACAATCGTGAAATCCATTATTTACTAATTAAATAATAGTAGTTGTACTCGTTGACTAGATATTTCGTTTCGTTTCGCTTCGTTTCGTTACATTTCGTTTGTTGAAAATAATCCGCTTCGCATATTTATCAATCGACCCAATATTAGAAAAGTCGGTAAAATGGCTCTTCCCTTTAATATTTACTAAGTGAGACCCCATTTTTCGGAAGGTGTCAAGTTATGATTTGTGTAAACTAGGACTTGTGTGAAGTTATGACAGCCGCTTTATGACATGCAAATTTCTCTATCTTAAAGGCTTTATTTGTAAATTTTCTTGGTGAAATTATTTATCTCAAATAATCATAAATAATCACTAATAGTTTGCAAAAAGTCACTAATATGACATAAAGTTCCAATATTTCAAAAGAATTATAGAAACAGTGTCAACATATCAAGATATATTTCAACAACTTTTACTTCTAGACAAGAAGCCATGGATAAATGGGGTATGCTGGACATACTCAAAAATTTGGGAGGCTCCTTTTGTAAATAAAATATCCTTTATGTGGTGATTAAATTATACTCCCAACTTCATGAGGTTTGTAAAATCTCACGTGCATGAAAAGTCATCTTGAAATAATATTATTTTAATACACCCATTTAACATACAAATACATGCAATTATTCAAGAATTTAGAACAAGATTTGACTTGTACTCTCCCCCAAAAACAATTAAAACTTAGAAAAATGTGGGGTATGAAGCTCACCTTGGTTTAGTTTGCTGGGTGATTTGAAGAGATGTAAGGAGTTTCCAAGTTCCAACACTTGGAAGTTTCTTTGAACTTAGAAATATCCTA
Source organism: Lactuca virosa (assembly GCF_052849685.1). Classification (NCBI taxonomy): domain Eukaryota; kingdom Viridiplantae; phylum Streptophyta; class Magnoliopsida; order Asterales; family Asteraceae; genus Lactuca; species Lactuca virosa. The sequence continues at coordinate 135,297,016 of NC_136430.1, forward strand.
AGAATAATTTTTGTGTAAATATAATGAAGACTTAGGAATATTGTGAAGAATCACTAGTCAAAGAAGATGAACACTTACAAAAATCTGGGAATTTTCCTTGAAGGGGTGGGACTTGAAGCTTGAATGAGTTGAGAGCACTCTTAGGAGTTTGCTGGAGATGAAAATGAGAAGTGGGATATGGGAGAAGAAGAGTTCACGTATTCTAAGTGGAGGGATAAGGAGTGACTTGACATTTGCTTGGAGGACTGGTGCACAAGGCTTAGTTCTCTTTGGATAATACATGTTTTACTGAGATTTGCATGGGAAATGAGGGATTTGCATCAGACCACAAAGTCAAACCTCCTTATCTACTTAGAATCCCTTTAAAATCTTGGGTATTATTTTATATAAATATGTTTAAAATAATCAATTTTGGCATAAAATAGGGGTTTAAGGGGTTTAAGGTATGAAAATTACGAGTTTGGAGGAATTTCTGACGTCAAAATGCCTTAAAATGAAGAAAAAGTCTGAAATGGACAAAAATCCGGAGTGGAGTCTTATTCCTGCGAGGGTCCGAAGTGCTTAGGGGAGTTCTGGAGCCTCTTAGCAAAATCCAAAGTCAACTGGGGCATTCCGAAGCCATTCGCTCAATTCCGGAGGTCCGTACCGGAGGGTTCTGAAGCCGGATTGAATTTCCGAAGCGGGACTTGTTCTTCCGGTGCGAGGTTCCGAGGTAACTTGAAGTATCTGAAATGATGTGGTCCGGATGAGAGGCTTATTCCGGAGTCAACCTTCCGGAGCTTGCGAGATTGTACGAAGTAAACTAGGGCATTCCGGAATCCATCAGAAGCTCCAAAGTAGAGAGGGGTTCCGACCTAATAGGGTTCCGGACGAAGAGGGTTCCGGACCAAGAGGATTCCGTACCAAGAGGGTCCTTTTGGGTTTTTGATAGGTTTTATATAAACAATCCTATGTATGCATGCAACCCTAGAATTGGATCTATGTTTTTCTATTAGTTACACAACATTATGAACACATGACGAACCCTAGCATGCTCCTAGTATTCGAAAATCACAAAGGAGAATGGATTACATACCTCTTGTTGTTATGTTGTAATAACAACTTGAATCTTCAACCTTCTTGTCTTTGAAAGCAAGTACCACAAGTGTAGTACCTCTAATGGCTCACAAACACCAAGAGCAAATGGAGAGGCGAGAGAGAGAGAGAGATAGGAGACGTATAAAATCGGCTCTAGGAACTTCTAGGATCAAGTGGCCGATTTTCCTAAGCCAAGGGGTCCTTATATAGGTGTAGGGATTAGGGTTTCAGTCCTTATCCTTATCTGGTTGCTTAGCCACCAAGCAGCCCAAGGATAATTCTAGACCCCTTTGCCTTGGACGAATTCTAAGGCCTTATCCCCTTGAATTCGTCCACCCTATCCCTTAGGGCATCCTTTGCCCTACTTTCCAACTATCACATAATTGCAGTTCAGTCCCCCTAGTTCAGTTAATTCCTCTTGATCACAAAATTAAATCTTAATTAATTCTTGAACAATATTAACTAAACAAATATGATTTCTCTTTTAATATATTATTCTTATAATATATTAATAAACCATAATAACCTCTTTCTCTATTATTTCTCCAATCAAGTTGCTTTGGTGAAGGCAACCCAAAAGGTGTTGGATTAGTGTCTAAGTCCATAACTATTTTGGTATTTACTTGACCCGATTGTGAGCATGGTCCTTTTGGGTTGCCTTCACACTGGTGACTAGACAGGATGACAGTTGAGGAGAGAGGTTGATTAGGGCATAAATATGATTTATTTATTATATTATATGATTAATATAATAATTTGGAATCATATTGTTAATTAGTATTTAATTAGAAATTAATTAGGAATTAATTTCGGGATTAAAGGAATTAATTAAAAGTACAGGGGCTGTTTTGTAATTATTTGATAGTTGAGACTTTGGGCTATTGGATCACTTTTATTAAGGCTTGAACGAAAATCCTAGAAGGATCTAGGAGTTTTCGTCCAAGGGCTTAAGGAAAGGAGTCCATGGACTTGCTTAGGCCCTAAGCTAAGGGATTAGGGTTTCCACCTTGAAACCCTAGCTAGCCTCAAGTATAAATAGCACCCTAAGGCACTAGAATTCGTCCAAGCCTTGGGAAACCCTAAAAGGGACGAATTTTAGGGCAAGATATCCTTCTCTCCTCTCTCCCATATTCATCCTTTCACCTAGTGTGTTTGTGAGCCATTAGAGGTACTACACTTGTGGTACTTGCTTTCAAGAGCTAAGGAAATTCAAGGAACTAGTTGTTATTACTACATAACAACAAAAGGTATGTATTCTATTCTCCTATGTCAATTTCGAAAATAGTAGATGCATGCTAGGGTTCTTTTGTGTTCATAAAGTTGTATAACTAATAGTGAAAACATAGATCCAACTCTAGGGTTGCATGCACACATAGGATTGTTTGTATAAAACCCATCAGTGGTATCAGAGCCATTGGTTTTTGTTTTCAATTAGCTTTATTCAAATGTATGAACTTGACATATTAGGGTTTATGGCTAATAAACCCTGGAGGCTTGATTTTCGAAATTAGGGTTTCTAAACCCTAGATTTCGAAATTTTTGGTAAGATTTCCTAAACCTTTTTTCTTTGTCCCCAAGATTTCGATTTTAGGGTTGTCTAACCCTAGAATTTCGAAATTGCCTCTTTCCCCATGATTAGATCCTAAATTTTAGGGATTTGGATATTGCCATATCTTGTAATTATCCTTTAAATGTTTAAATTTGGTAATTAAAGATTTTGAATATCCCATCCCATAATTTCGAATTCTAGGGGATTTAAGGGATTAGGTTAAATTAATTGTTTAATTTAAGAGATATCCTTACCAAAGTAAAAGATAATTGTCAAATTAATTAGATAATCATTTGTTTATGTGATAAACTTGATTTATTTGAATTATTTGATAGATTATCTTGCAAGAAATTGAATTAGGTCATATTAAGATAATTACTAATTAATTGGTTAATTATTATTAATAATTTGATCTAGAATGTTCTTGCTTATGTTTTGAAAAGTTTCAAAACTTACCCTCAAGTTTTGGAATTTAAAAGTTGATTAAAAGTTTAATTTTGAAATGTTAAATTCTAAAACCCTCGTATTTTGAATAAGTTCAAATTACACCCTTATGGTTTTGGAAAGTTAATAAAACCACCTACTATTTTAAAAGTATAAAATACACCCTATACTATATATGTAACATTAAAAGTCTAATATTATATATATGAGTAAAAGTCAGTCTTACCGTTAGTAGGCCTCATTCACGAAGCTGGTCTATAAGGGGTGTTTAAGGAAATTGCCTATAAAATGGCGATTGAATGGGTATCCACTCTTACCCACCGCACTCTTGACTAGTGGAGGGTCGTTAGCCGAACAGGTAGGATAGGACAGAAACCTTCCATTATAAGTATAATGAAGTACAAAGTAACTCAATGCTTTTACAAATTCCCAAATCTTAGTTACTCTAGGATAAAATGTGAAAGTGATGCTAATCCATGGAATTACACTTTGTGCCCCTGTCAATCGTTGGTGGAGCGCGTGTGGTTAACCGGCACACTAATTTGGGATTGACATTGGCGACAAAGGGTGGCTCGATGTTTTATCATAGATCAATGGAGCGTGTGTGGCTAACCGGCACATTGATTAGGTGATGAAGACATTGAGTGCACCATGTTGGTTCGCATGGTTATTCACAAACTTGTTTGCGATCCTCGGCATCCCAGTCGCAAAATTTGAAGTGCATATCGAGATTTAAACATGCCATTGAAAGGTTCAATGAATTTCAAAAGATCTAGGAGTTTTCAATTCATTTAAAACTTAAATTTCTTTTTCGTTTTTCATGGTGGGAATTGGTAAATCGTCATTTACCTACCTTCAAATATTCTGCAACTAGATTACGGCATCCCTCTTCTAGGTTGTAGAGTATTGTGTTGGATCCTAGCCTTGATGTTTCATTTGGGTGTCACATCAAGGATTCTAATCAACTTAACTTGGATTTTCTCCCGTTTTGTAGATGTCAAAGTATGACAACTATGGTCTTCCCAAATCCCTTGGAACAAGCTTTCCAAATGAAGATGACGTTCCACGATACGATCAAGGAAATGAGAGTCATGCTTCACTTCCTCCACCTCCTCCAATTATTCTCCCTAACCCACAAGTTCAAAGGCTTGAAAAGTTCAAGCTCACTCAAGCCCTATTGGCAAGTAAACACGAAGATGGGAAACCTGTGTGTGCACACATCTTAGAGATGAAGTCACACATTGATAGGTTAAGGATGATGGGTGTCGATATCTCATAAATGTTGGGTGTTGACTGGGTTCTTCAGTCACTTCCTGAATCATATAGTGAGTTTGTTAGAGAGTACTATATGATGGACCATGACGTGACCCTCATTGATTTGACCTATTTGCTTATAGCTGCTGAATCAGAAATGATTTGGCGTGCTAATCGAGTAAATTTGTCTGGCAAATCAAACTCTCAAACTTCAATGGAAATTGAAAATAGTGACATTGGAAATCCAGAAAAATGTAAATTCTGAGATAGTTCCTTGTGCCATTTCAAAAGAGTCCATCTGCTTCTACTGCCAAGAGAAGGGGCATTGGAGACAAAGCTGCCCTTTTTACCTGAGAGATCTAAGAGATGGGAGAGTCAAGACGTATGGCTCTACTTCAGGTAAAATCCAATAACTAACTCTATAAGTTCCTATTCTTTGATTTTCAATACATGATGTGATAAGATTACATTTTGATGTTTTGTAGGATCGAAGAAAAGAGAGGAAGCTTAAGGGAAGAAGTAAGCTGAATCTGATCGGGAAGAAATGGATTTCGATCGCATTGCTTGAAGATCGGATTTTTGAGCTACTACTTTAGAGTTAGAATAGATTGCTTAGAAATTGAAATAGCATAGTTTTCATTTGAATTGCATTGTAAGGACAAGTTTTTCCGCAATAGAATGAATTTTGATTTCGTCCTATTTATTTATCCTTGCAATGGCATATGTGAAAATGGATGTTTATGTATTTCTAATTTTAGCAATCTTGAATTGGATGTGATTCTTGATTATGTTATTTGTGAAATGTCGAGGATTTGCCAAATAAAGGAAGATTCTCATCACCCAAGTTTCAATTGGACAGAAACTTGGAATCATACAACTTGGTTGCGTGATGAATGAGAAACTTCATATTTTGGAAATTAGACTAATTCTTTGGCAAAGTGTCAAGAGAAGGACCAGGAGATCGAGTACACTAGGTTGTGCGTTGATCAAGTCCACCACAAGAGTGATAAAGATATTCGTCATGATTTACTAAAGGTTAGTAAATATGATTATACTTATAAGATTAAGTATAATTCTGAGTTGATTGAAAGAGTTTAAATCAATAGCAGAACGAATAAGAAGAATCAAGTAGGCAGAAAGATAAAAGTTTCTCTATTCTAAGAAGAAGGGAGAGTACCTTTTATTGTGTTTTATGATAAGTCTTAATGATTAAGAACCATATCTCAATTGATCCTGTAAGTGAGTCTTAGTGCAATTGCATGTCTAAGAAGAGGAATCAAGAATTGTAGAAATGGTTAAATCAAGAAGTCAATCATACTTCGTTCCAATATCAAGTCGTAGAGTCAAGATTCTGACATGAGTGACAAGTCTTAAGTAGGTTTATAACACTCGACAAATGTGGAATTTGGAAAAGTTTTCTTATTCTTGCACATTTGAAATTGGTAAGTTGTGATGTCTTGGATAAGACAAAGACCAACCAGGACCAATTGTGTGAAGTGTTGAACTTGACAAAAGACTACACTAACTCTTGAATATTTGTTTGTCAAGAAATGGTTCTTGACAAGAGAATCTTCTATGTCAAGGAGTCAGTGGGAGTCTTAATGGTCTTGAAAAGTTTCAAGAACAAATCAAGAGTAAACCTAGTTGATCATCACTAGCACACGACTTGAGGTTTAAAGCCTATCGTGGATGACATACTCTTTTTCTGTGCCATTCCAATTGAGTTAATTATGCGTGTGAGTTCTATGAGTTCTCATTTGAATGCATAAAGACAAAGCACCTCGATCAATGGAAAGTACATTGATATGAAAGGGTGAGTTGCTTGGAAGACATGGTGGGCATTCATGTTACCATGAGGCAAGAAATCAAGATTGAGCAAGTTCAGTCCATAATGTTTTTGATTTGTCGCAAACTTTCGTTTTGACAAATTCACATGGATAGGAACACATACATCATAAAATCTAAGTGTCATAAGGTTTTCCTCCTTCATGAAAATGATTGTGAGGAAATGCTTTCACTAAGAGAGATTTTAAGAAGATAGCAATTGTGAAAATTGTATTCTCAAATTCGATTATGATTACGGCATCCCTTTTCATAGTTCGAATTGTGAGATTTGGCAATTGATCTGAACATTTGGGACTTAGTAACATAAATTCTGAATTGTTTAGACACACATGTGAGCTATCTAAGGCAAAGGTGTATGAGCTTAAAAAGCTTAGATAAAGGCTTATCAAAGCATTAGGTATTAGAAATATGAACTTAAGGAATTCAATAAGCATTGTTTTCTAGAAGTCCAATTGTTTTCTGAATACATGTCAAAGCTAGTGGGAGCATAAGTGTTATGCTGGTAAGAAAATAATCATCATGTTAGTGGGAACATGATTATTATGGTAAGTATTGCAAGTTAGCAATATTAATTATAGAAAACAAAGATTCACTTTGCAAAGTTGCAAGGGTTGAAAAGTTGTTTTGCTATAATTAAGGGAGAGAATATTATACTTCGTTTCAAAATTCTAAAGCTTAGATCGAGAAATGTTAATAAATTTAGTCAAGGATACATAGTGCATTCTCAAAAAATTCGATTATGATTACGGCATCCCTCTTCATAGTTCGAATTGCGGGAACATGGCACGTAAAATATTATGGCAGAAGGCTGATAAAGTATCACGTCTTTATATGAGACATTATGCATCGTGTCTAATACGCTTCGGGTATGGGACCGATTGCATATGTTATAATATTTGACCATTCTAAATTTTCCAAATGCCTAGGGCATTAAGAGGGAAAAAGGACTAGAATCGGTTTTGACTAAAATAATTAAACAACTATCAAAGGACGGTCTGAGGTTCACTGAGGATTTGTCGCTTGTGAGTAGTTGGAAGTATAGTACTGGATGGACTATATTGACATTATTATGAATAGATAAGATTCTATTAAGAATAAGTTGTCATATAGAAAATATGGAAATGTTTCCATTAATGGGAGTTGGATATTAAGACTCTATGTAGATTAGAAACTTTTATGCAAAAGGATGTTCAAAGGAATGTACTTTGAGTGAGAGACATCACATCTATAAAATTGTTTTGTAACAATTTCTGATAGAGAACTTAGTAATTTCATTAGCCGGGTCTTGGTGACTTTTGTGCTATGACATTACGAAAGAATCATTGCATAAAGTGTTAGAATCTGACATATTCTAAAAGTGGCAAGAATTTGGTATTCTTATACTAATAATAAAAAAAATTGGGGATTGTGAAATGAGTTTCATTGGGCAAGTTTTTCAATTGATCTATTTCACAGAGTATGGACCATAGGAAACCAAAGTGTGCATGCTTGGAGCATGGGACAATTGTGGTTATAATTCGAGTAATAAGTTGATTGTCTGAAACAGTAAACAATGAATAATGAGTAATCAATATGGTGTTTAAATAAAAGTGTTTTTATTTACGCTCAAAAGTTTTGGGGCCATATAGGATTAATATTATTATTGCGTTTCACTTTGCATGTTTTGACTTCCAGAATAACTAGGTTATTCAAACATCCACAGTCGGTCATACGTTGGAAGTAGGTATGAAGGAAGACTGTCATGAATCTGTCTGTAGATTGTCTAAAGTGTTTAGACATAGCACAAGTTTGCTGCAGAGTTCATGAGTGCTTTGATAAGATTAGAGTATTGGATTAAACCCACGCTCATTTGAATCACTTCATGGTTTTATCACGAGTGATTGGTGAGACGATAACATTGTATATTCTTGAAACCGAGACGTGTGAGTTGTTATTTGCTGGTCGGTTGCACATTGACAATAAGTAAACGTACCAGTAACTTGGTGTTATAAAACTTATTGTTGTGTGTGATTCGATTAGTAGGTGCAAGCAAGCATTTGAGTCGAAGTTTATCCATTCCTTTTACCCAAGGTGGGATAAAAGCGATATCTGTGGGCCCCTCGATGATTTAGTGATGACAAAGGAAAGTGCTCGGCCGGGCCAGGACTGATTTGATTTGTTCAATTAGTCAGTCGTCATAAATCGGAAATCGGGAAACGACACATAGACTGAGAGAATGATTTCAATCCATGTCTCATGTCTATACGATATCTTGTAGAATGGAGGAATATATGATCCCTTATCTAAAGGACACGCGTATCTGATAAGATCAGAGTTGACAGCGCTTTTGGAAGCTACGATTGCTGATCAGGTTCTGAAGTCATACGCAGAATAGTTATTAGACTTATCCAAGTGGGAGACTGTTGGATTAGTGTCTAAGTCCATAACTATTTTGGTATTTACTTGACCCGATTGTGAGCATGGTCTTTTTGGGTTGCCTTCACACTGGTGACTAGACAGGATGACAGTTGAGGAGAGAGGTTGATTAGGGCATAAATATGATTTATTTATTATATTATATGATTAATATAATAATTTGGAATCATATTGTTAATTAGTATTTAATCAGAAATTAATTAGGAATTAATTTCGGGATTAAAGGAATTAATTAAAAGTACAGGGGCTGTTTTGTAATTATTTGATAGTTGAGACTTTGGGCTATTGGATCACTTTTATTAAGGCTTGAACGAAAATCCTAGAAGGATCTAGGAGTTTTCGTCCAAGGGCTTAAGGAAAGGAGTCCATGGACTTGCTTAGGCCCTAAGCTAAGGGATTAGGGTTTCCACCTTGAAACCCTAGCTAGCCTCAAGTATAAATAGCACCCTAAGGCACTAGAATTCGTCCAAGCCTTGGGAAACCCTAAAAGGGACGAATTTTAGGGCAAGATATCCTTCTCTCCTCTCTCCCATATTCATCCTTTCACCTAGTGTGTTTGTGAGCCATTAGAGGTACTACACTTGTGGTACTTGCTTTCAAGAGCTAAGGAAATTCAAGGAACTAGTTGTTATTACTACATAACAAAAAAAGGTATGTATTCTATTCTCCTATGTCAATTTCGAAAATAGTAGATGCATGCTAGGGTTCTTTTGTGTTCATAAAGTTGTATAACTAATAGTGAAAACATAGATCCAACTCTAGGGTTGCATGCACACATAGGATTGTTTGTATAAAACCCATCAAAAGGACCATGCACAACCGTGTCAAGTACTTACGAAATATGGTTACGGGCTTAGATACTAATCCAACAGTCTCCCACTTGGATAAGTCTAGTAGCCATAAATGCAGATAGAACCCGATTAGCAATCGTAGCTCTCAAAGACGCTGTCGAACTCTGATCTTGTCAGTAACCTGTCCTTTAGATAAGGGATCGTATGATCCTCTGTTCTAGATATCGTGTGGACAATCACATGGAACATAATCCTACTTATTGTCCAGCAGTTTGTTTCTCGGTGTCAGATTCGTTTGACAAAGAACTTAATTGAACACATCAATTCAGTCCTGACTGGGCCTGACACATAAGTCAAATAAAATCATCGAGGGGCCCTGATATCGCTTTTACCCTCTTAGGATAAAAGGAACAGATAAACTTCGACTTTTATGCATTTACTATTCACTAATCAAATCATACAAAACAATGCGTTTTATAACATCAAGTTACTGATGCGTTTACGCATTATCAATGCACAACCAACTAGCAAGCAATAAACCATATATCTAGGTTTTAAGACCATATGATATTATCGTCTTGGGATCACTCGTGATGAATTCCATGAAGTGATTCCAGCAAGCGTGGGTTTATTCCAATGCTCAAAACTTATTCATAAGCACTCATGAACGTTGTAGCAAACTTTTGCTATGTCTAACACACTTTAGACAATCTACACACCAATTCATGACAGTCTTCATTCATACCTACTTCCAACATATGAACGACTGTGGACCATTTGAATAAATTTATTATTCAGGAAGTCAAAACATGCAAAATGAAACAATAGGTAAACAATTAACATGAGACAGTAACTTTACTAATAAATAATACCATTTTATTTAATCATCAAATGTCAATTACATTTATCTATTACACGTTTCTAAACTATCTAATCTAAACTAATATCGTCCTTCAGCCCTATGCTCCTAGCGTGCTGCAAGTGTTTAACCCTACTCAGTCCCTTCGTAAGGGGATCTGCTGGGTTATCCTCCGACGATACCCTCTTTACTACGAGGAGTCCTTCTTCCACCCGATGTCGAATAAAATGATATTTGCTGTCGATATGTCGAAATCTACCATGATCCCTCGGTTCCTTGGTCAAGGCAACCGCTCCTTCATTATCACAGAAAATTTTCATAGGCTCTCGTATGGCTGGCACAACTCCAAGGTCTCCGATGAAGTTCTTCAACCATATCGCCTCCTTTGACACTTCGCTCGTCGCTATATACTCTGATTCGCACGTTGAATCTGCTACGGTTTCCTGTTTGGAACTTTTCCAAGTCACTGCTCCTCCATTAAGGGTAACGACCCAGCCCGACTGTGAACGGTAGTTGTCCTTGTCGGTCTGAAAACTAGCGTCAATATACCCTCACACCTTTAAGTCATCACTCCCACCGAGGACTAGAAACCATTCCTTGGTCCTCCGAAGGTACCTAAGAATATTCTTGACTGCGATCCAATGTGCTTTGCCAGGGTTCCCTTGATATCTGCTGACCATGCTCAAAGCGAAGGCCATATCAAGGCGAGTACAAGTCATAGCATACATGATCGAGCCAACTGCGGAAGCATAAGGTACTCAGCTCATCTCTGCTATCTCGACTTCAGTAATTGGACTTTGAATCTTACTCAACTTGGCATTACTTTGGATTGGTAACTCCCTTTCTTTGAATTCTCCATACTAAAACGTTTTAGCACCTTGTCCAAGTAAGTATTCTGACTAAGTCCTGTTAGTCTCTTACTTCTGTTTCTCACTATCCTTATTCCCAAAATATAGGCAGCTTCTCCGAGGTCCTTTATAGCAAAGCACTTCCCGAGCCAGGACTTAACTTCCTGCAGTGTCGGGATGTCGTTTCCTATGAGTAGTATGTCATCGACATACAATACGAGGAAGCTAACTATACTCCCACTGGCTTTGACATATACACATGATTCATCCTCGCTTCGCCGAAAACCAAACTCTTTGACCTTCTCATCAAAACAAAGATTCAATCTGCGAGACGCTTGCTTAAGTCCATAAATGGACTTCTCAAGCTTACACACTCTATTGGGATGCTTCGCATTGACAAAACCCTCTGGCTGAGCCATGTAAACATCCTCAGCCAACTTCCCATTAGGGAAAGCGGTTTTGACATCCATTTGCCATATTTCATAGTCATGAAATGCAGCAATGGCCAACATCACCCTGATAGACTTTATCTTCGTAACTGGTGAGAAAGTTTCATCATAGTCAACTCCAGGAGTTTGAGTGAAACCCTTCGCAACCAATCACTCCTTATAAGTGTGCACATTTCCATCCATGTCGGTCTTCCTCTTGAAGATCCATTTGCACCCGACCATCTTACACCCTGGTACATTGTCAACCAAATTCCAAACTTGATTGTCATACATGGACTGAATCTCGTTGTCCATAGCATCTTTCCATTTCACAGACTCCGGGCCTGCCATGGCTTCCTTATAGCTGTTAGGTTCGTCCAGATTTACTAGTGTACTATCACTAATGAACGTATCCCCTTATGTAGTAATATGAAAACCATAAAACTGGGGTGGAACACTAACCCTTTCGGAACGTCTAAGAGGTAAGGACTTGTCAATCGGTTCAACCGGAGTTTCCTCCTCGGGTTGAGCGACAGTGTCAGAGGTTCCTTCATCGCTCGACTCTTGAAGCTCTTCAAGATCGATCTGCCTCCCACTGTCTCCTTGGCTTATGATTTTTCGCTCTCGGAAAACCCCTCTCCTCGCAACGAATACAACATTGTCACTCGGTCTATAGAAGAGATATCCAAAGGATTTCTGCGGGTAGCCGATGAAAATACATCGCTCACTACGAGGTTCGAGCTTATCGTTAGTCTCTCGTCTTACGAAAGCCTCGCAACCCCAAACCTTGATATGTGCCAACGAGGGAGCCTTCCCTGTCCATATTTCGTGAGGTGTTTTGGCAACCTTCTTCGTAGAGACTAAGTTAAGGGTATGGGCGGCAGTCTCTACGGCATACCCACAGAATGAGATATGTAGTGAAGCACGACTCATCATGGAACGAACCATGTCTAGCAAAGTTCGATTATTCCTCTCAGCTACACCATTCAATTGCGGTGTCCTACGTGGCGTCAATTGCGAAACTATTCCACATTCCTTGAGGTAGTCGTGGAATTCAAGACTTAGATACTCTCCACCTCGATCAGATCGAAGCATCTTGATTTTCCTGCCCAAATGATTCTCCACTTCTTGTTTAAACTCTTTGAACTTTTCAAAGGTTTCTGACTTGTGTTTGATTAAGTAGATATACCCATATCTGCTATAATCGTCTGTGAAAGTCACATAGAAGCGGTTCGCATCCCTTGTGGTGGATCTAAATGGTACACATACATCTGTATGTATGAGATCCAATAAACCCTCACCCCTCGCACAAGTGCCAGTGAAGGGTGACTTGGTCATCTTTCCAGGTAAACAAGACTCACACACGTCATCGTCCCTAAGGTCGAATGACTCCAACACTCCATCCTTTTGGAGTTGGGCTATGCGTTTCTTGTTGACATGTCCAAGACGACAATGCCACAATTTATCCATACTATTAGAAGAATCCACACACAACACATCATTTCCTAAGTTATCTACAACCATCACAGTCTCATATATTCCATTACAAGGCAATGCTTCAAAATATAAAACATTATTAAGATAAGCATAAATAGAACCCTTTTCATTATAAAATGAATATCTAAAACCTTGTCTATATAAACCATGAAATGAAATGATGTTTCTTGCCATATCTGGCGAATAGCAACAATTGTTTAAATCTAAATCTAATCCATTACTAAGCACTAAGGGAAAAATTGCAATCTTGGTGACAGGCGACGATCTTCTGTTTCCCATGATCAGATTCATCCTTCCATGCTCCACATCCCTATTTCTTTTTTTGTCCCTGCAAATCAGAACATATGTGAAAACCACATCCTGTATCAAGAACCCAAGAAGTAGCATGTGACAAACCATTAGATTTAATTGTGTAAATACCTGCGAAAGATGGCTTGATCTTCCCATCCTTGATGGCCTGCAGATATTCTGGGCAGCTTCTCTTCCAATGCCCTATCTTGTGGCAGTAGTGGCACTCTGCCTCCTTAGGGTTAGAGTTGGGTTTAGCAGAACCAACTTTGGTTCCACTAGAAGAGGTACCATCTTGGGACTTTCCCTTGTGGTGGCTCTTTGAGGGAGCCTTCCTCTTCTTACAATTCCCTTGTCCTATTGCCAAGACAGGGGCAGCAGCGGGAGTTGGAGTTGATGCAACAGATTTGTCCTTGAGGTTGCTCTCAGCAGTCCTCAACAAGCCTTAAAGCTTCCTCAAAGAGACATCCTCCTTGTTCATGTGATAGGTCATGCGGAACTGGCTATAGCAGGGAGGCAAGGAGTGAAGGATAATATCAATTGCCAGCTCTTCATCAAAGTTCACATTCAACTTTAGCAGGCGATCGACATATCTCTGCATCGTTTGCAGATGAGCGGTAAGGGACTCTCCATTACCCATTTTGGTAGTGATCATCGAAGTGATGATCTCGTACGTTTCTTGCCTAGCGCTCTGGTGGTACCGGTCCAACAGATCTTGATGCATCTCATAGGGATACATGTCCTCATAGGACTTCTGGAGTTCTGCAGTCATAGTCGCCAACATGATGCAATGGACTGTCGTGGCATCACGCTCATGGGCCTCAAAGGCATCGATTTCTTCAGCAGAGGCAGTTTTGATGTCAATCTCCTTCAGCTTCTCATCGAGAACATACTCTTTGTCCTCGTAACGAGTGACCATCCGAATGTTGCAGATCCAATCGTTGAAATTCGACCCATCAAAGATCACTCTCCCACACAAGTTCATGAGTGAGAATGAGCCAGAGGAGTTTGAACCAGAAGCATTGTTGTTGTTGTTGTTTTTGTTCGACATTTGAAAAGGAAAAGAACAAAGTTTGATTAGAAATGAATCCCCAATTAAACACCCAAATGAGAAATTAGGGCTAGGACCCAACAACATTATTTACAAATTAGAAGAGGGATGTCGTAATCTAACAAGTAAATAATTTGAAGGTAAGTGAATGACGATTCACTAATTCTCCACCATGAAAAACAAAAAAAAAAGAGATTAAGTTTTAAATGTATTGAAAACTCCTAGATCTTTTGAGATTCATTGAACTTTTCAATGGCATGTTTAAATCTCGATGTGCCCCTCTAGTTTGTGACTGGGATGCCGAGGATCACAAAGCGGGTGTGAATAACCATGCAAATGTACATGGTGCCCTCATTGTTACAGTCACCTATTCGACGTGCCAGTTAGCCACACACGCTCCATCGAACTATGACAAACAATGAGTCACCCTTTGCCACCTATGCTTAGAGTCCAATTAGTGTGTCGGTTAACCACACATGCTCCACTAACGTCTTAGCAAGGGTGCAAAGTGTAATTTCATGGAATTGCACCAATTCACTTTTCCTAAAGTAACTAAGATTGGGAATTGTTGTAAAAACATTTAGTTACTGCTATAATTCATTATACTTTTAATGAGGAAGGGTTTTCCCTATCCTACCCGTTCGGCTAACGACCCCCCACCAATCTAGGAAGCGGTGGGTGAGAGTGGACACCCATTAAATGGACATTTTATAGGCCACAACCTTATACCCCCCTTATAGATTGGCTTCGTGAACGAGGTCTATTAACGGTAAGACTAGCATTTTAAGTTATATATATATATATATATATATATATATATATATATATATATATATATATATATATATATATATATTAATCTTGTAATATTATAATAGTATAAGGTGTATTTTAAACATTTTTAAAATATTAGGGTTTTAATTCAATTTAAAATTTTCGAAATTTAAAACCTTTTAATTTAAATTTTTAAATATTAAAAACTCTTGATTTAATAATTATCCCAAAAATAAACAATTTATTTTAATTATCAAATCTTGAAGGGTTATCTTTTAAATTAAACAATTAATTTAACCTAATCCCTTAAATCCCCTAAAATCGAAAATATGGGATGTGATAATTCCAAATATTTAATTACCATATTTTAAACAATTAAAAGATAACTACAAGATAAGGCATTATCCTAATCCCTAAAATTTAGGATCTTATCTTGGGGAGGAGGCCAAATTCGAAAACCCTAGGGTTTGCAAACCCTAGAATTCGAAATCTAGGGGGGCTAAGGAAGGGTTTTGGGAAACCCTTATCAATTTCGAAATTTAGGGTTCAAGAACCCTAATTTCGAAAATCATGCCTCCTAGGGTTTATTGGTCATAAACCCTAAAGTGTCAAATTCATACATTTGTATAATTCTAATTGAAAACAAAAACTAATGGCTCTGATACCATTGATAGGTTTTATACAAACAATCCTATGTGTGCACGCAACCCTAGAATTGGATCTATGTTTTTCTATTAGTTACACAACATTATGAACACATGAAGAACCCTAGCATGTTTCTAGTATTTTTGAAAATCACAAAGGAGAATGGATTACATACCTCTTGTTGTTATGTTGTAATAGCAACTTGAATCTTCAACCTTCTTGTCTTTGAAAGCAAGTACCACAAGTGTAGTACCTCTAATGGCTCATAAACACCAAGAGCAAATGGAGAGGAAAGAGAGAGAGAGAGAGAGAGAGAGAGGGGAGAGGCAGAAAATCGGCTCTAGGAACTTCTAGGATCAAGTGGCTGGTTTTCCTAAGCCAAGGGGTCCTTATATAGGTGTAGGGATTAGGGTTTCAGTCCTTATCCTTATCTGGTTGCTTAGCCACCAAGCAGCCCAAGGATAATTCTAGACCCCTTTGCCTTGGACGAATTCTAAGGCCTTATCCCCTTGAATTCGTCCACCCTATCCCTTAGGGCATCCTTTGCCCTACTTTCCAACTATCACATAATTGCAGTTCAGTCCCCCTAGTTCAGTTAATTCCTCTTGATCACAAAATTAAATCTTAATTAATTCTTGAACAATATTAACTAAACAAATATGATTTCTCTTTTAATATATTATTCTTATAATATATTAATAAACCATAATAACCTCTTTCTCTATTATTTCTCCAATCAAGTTGCTTTGGTGAAGGCAACCCAAAAGGACCATGCACAACCGGGTCAAGTACTTACCAAATATGGTTACGGGCTTAGACACTTATCCAACAGTTTTCTCCTTCGGTTTTGGGCTGTTTTCGACTGAGGAAGGTACATAGAGTGATTTGGGAGAGATTCTACATACTTGGAGAGATGTGGGAGAGATTTCATATTCTTGGAGAGATTTGGGAGAGATTTCATATTCTTGGAGAGATTTGGGAGAGATTTCATATTCTTAGAGAGATTTGGGAGAGATTTGATATTCTTGGAGAGATTTGGGAGAGATTTGATATTCTTGGAGAGATTCCATATTCTTGGAGAGATTTGGGAGAGATTTCATATTCTTGGAGAGATTTGGGAGATAGATAGATACAATGGGAGAGATTGAGAGAGACTTTGTCGGGGGCCTTTATTAATGTTTTTCTTCGTACTTCAAAGATCGTAGACTTAGTTACATCCCATTTTGAGTGTTATACACCCCCGAAGGGCACGTAATAGTGTTTTATAGAGTTGTTACTTCCCTCAATCTGATTAGGGTTTAGAATTTTTTGAACATTTGAAACTTTCAAGTGTTACTTTGCATTAAGATTTAGAGTCATACATTAGTAAACATAAAGTAATCCCTAACATATTAGCACTAGTTGAGTTGACCAGTTGACCAGTTGACCTTGACTTGACCAGAAGTTTGTCGGTTGTCACATCATCCCCCGCTTGAGGGAATTTCGTCCGAAATTTTGCTTTGAAGTAGCCTTCAAGGGTTAGCGAATAGGTGGGGGTACTTCTGCTTCATCTGGTCTTCGCGTTCCCAAGTGAATTTTGGTCCGCGCTTTGCGTTCCATCGAACCTTCACAATAGGAATGCGACTATGTTTCGTACGCTGCACTTCTCTGTCCATGATTTCGATTGGTTCTTCAACGAACAAAAGATTCTCGTTTATCTCAATCTCTTCTAGCGGAATAACAAGGGTTTCATCCGATAAGCACTTTTTCAAATTCGATATGTGGAACACGGGGTGCACGTTGCTGAGTTCGGATGGTAACTGCAGCTTGTAGGCCACTGGACCAATTCGGCCAAGAATCTCTAATGGTCCGATGTATCGCGGGTTTAACTTTCCTCGTTTCCCAAAATGGATCATCCCTTTCTAGGGAGAGACCTTTAGCAGCACGCGGTCTCCTACTTGGAACTCCAGTGGCTTTCGTCTTTTGTCTGCGTAGCTTTTCTGTCTATCCCGGGACGCTTGGAGTCGTGACTTGATTTGGACGATTTTCTCGGTTGTTTCCCGGATGATCTCTGGTCCTGTGAGGGTGCTATCCGGTAGTTGTCCTCTTGCCAGCTGGGTGTTACCCACCTCGGCTCAACAAAGGGGTGATCTGCACTTCCGACCATACAAGGCCTCGAAGGGGGCGACTTCTATGCTTGTGTGGTAGCTGTTGTCATATGAAAATTCAACTAGGAGCAGGTGGGCATCCCAGGCTTTGCCAAAATATATCACACATGCTCGGAGCATGTCTTCTAGAGTCTGAATGGTTCGCTCGCTTTGGCCATCTGTCAGGGGGTGGTAGGCAGTGCTCATATCTAGTCGGGTTCCCAATGCTTTCTGGAGCGACTGCCAAAAACGAGAGGTGAATCTACTATCCCGATCTGAGATAATAGATATGGGGACTCCGTGAAGTCTCACTACCTCTTTCAGGTATATTCATGTTAGTCTTTCCATCTTATATGTCTCCTTTATTGGCAGGAAATGGGCGGATTTTGTCAATCGGTCAACGATCACCCAGATAGCATCCAGACCGCCTGTCGTCTTGGGTAATTTGGTTATAAAATCCATTGTTATCCTCTCCCATTTCCACTCGGGTATTTCGGGTTGTTGCAGTAGACCCGAGGGCTTCTGATACTCCACTTTAACTGATGAGATTATTACGCTATTAGATCGATAGATTCAAAACAGATGAACAAGAATGAAGCAATCAAGAACACAAGGATGGATCAAAAAATGTCGAATGATTAATATCTCACACCTCAGAAGAGCTCGATGAAGAACTTCGACTGTAGAGGCGTGTTTGGGGTTACAATGCAAAAGCTATTAATGAGAACGTGTAACCTAAACTATACATGCATGAAAAATATATAAGCTAACCCTAATGCTTAAACCACGGTTGGACAGGCCCAAACCGGGTAATGAAAATATCAACGTTAAGCCCATATGACGCAACACTCTAGACCCAACAATCTCCCCCTTTGCGTCAATAGAGGTGATATATTAGTTCGGTTGAGAAAGAGCAGACTTTTTCACTGTCTTGAACACCTTCGGTATAATGGCCAAAAGAGTGTGACGAAAAGTTATATACCACCGAAGCATGTCATAGAAGTTATTCTTATCCGAATCACTGCTCTGTTTACAACTGTGAGTTATATCAAGTACGTGCTCCAAGCAGGAAGTGGAGAACAGGTGTTTTTCAACAAGAGCGAAAAGGAATTTTTCACCTTCGCTTCTAGTGAACATAACAGTGTGATAAACTGGATCTATCTTGCCCAATTTCATCTTATTTAGATCACTCGGCTTCCATATACTTTTCATAATCGGCTTCTTTCTCAAAACGTTCGCAATCTCCTGATCCATTTTAGCAACTTCATGGATGTAGGAAGCCAACATTCTCTTAATGTGATCGAGGATCAGCCCATACTGCTCTTGATTAGTAAGCAGAATATTGAACAACAGAATCCAATCGAGTGGGTTCAGGTTTGGAAGATCAACTAACGAAATCATATGAACCGAGTTATCAGAACCTCGGGTCACCCTGAACTTCACATTAATATATTTCCCAGCAGCATTCGGATTCAATACCTTGACCAAGGTTATTTTCTGAGCACTCCATGTCAAGTATTGGGGTTGGGCAAATTCAAGATAATAATCGATTAGATCTCGATCAACCTGTGGGTGAGGAGAAGGGACTTCAACCGTTGAATCAAAACAATGGAACACGAATGACCTACAGGTGATGGGCATATCAAATTGAGAATCCCTCGTGTTTTCACAATCAAACGAGGCAACAGGTTCCAGCCAGTGAGTGCTGGGAGACTCAATCGCTTCTTTGATTAATCTTTCCCGGGTCCAAGTGGGAAAGAGAGCCTGCTTGCAAACCAGAGCATCTTGATCTGATTTCTGCTTTCGCTCTTTCTCTTCTTCCTCTCTGACTAATCTCAAATTTTCATCAATCTCTTTATCCCTTTTCTTCCTCTTTAAAACCTCAGCAATCGTTTCTTCTTCTTCATCATCACTATCTTCCACAAACACCCTTCGATTTTTCCTGTCCACCAGAACCCGAAGCTACATTAACCTTCGGTTCGATTTCGATAATAACTTTAGGTGGAATTGGAGGATTTTGATCAGCTTCTCCCCCTTGTTGCGGAGTGACCACGGGCTCCGTAACACCCTGAATCTGACTCAATATCTGAATAGCAGGAAGAAGCTTAGCTGTCAAGTGATTCCTGATAGTAAGGGTGAGAACAGGATCATGAGCATTGACAAGATTACTGAGAATCGAGAGAACATCCCCAGCACAACTTTTAAGAACTGCCCACTCAGTCTTGAGTGATGCAATTTCCTTCTGGGCTTGAGCAAGATGAGCTGACTGGACTTCAATTTATGTAGTCTTTTGAGCAAGTTCGTCCTTAATCTTGTTTTCCGTGGCCAGGTCAGCTTGAAGCTTATCAAGGCGAGAGTTGACCGAAGTGAGAAGAGAAGTGTGATCAACTTGGAACTCAGTTCGAACAGAATAAAATTTTTCTTTCTCTTCTTAAAGGGACTTTGAGAGAGAATCAACAGAAGCATTAACCTTTGCAGCATTGGAATCGACATGGGCTTTGAGTGATTCCAAAAGATCTTTGAATCATGAACGAGATCTGTTACTTCTGTTATTGCTTTCTTGCAGTTAGATGTGGAGGCATCCACAACCTTTGTAGATTCGTCGATTGAGGCTGTATATTGCTGAAGAGCAGTGTCAAGAAAAGCTTTTAAAACAAGATCTGAATAAGTGGCTGAGGAACCAATCAACTTGTCAAGCTTATCATGAAGATCTTTTAAATGCAGCTGTTTTCACCGGAGCATCATCATCATCACTTGGAAGTCGATAAGGACTATAATAAGTGGAGTCAAAATCAAAGTTTTCACCTCCCAGAGTAGGCTCAGAGTCTGTTGAAGGTGATGGTGAGAGAGGTTTGGTGGTAACAGGGGTGTCAAGGCCAACGGTATGTGCCCCCGTATCAGATACGTTGACACTCACCAAAGGTCCAGTTGTTGTGGTTATTATAACTTGAGAAAAGATTGGTGGTGGTAGAGGAGCAGTAGTAGTAGGTTGAGAAGTGACGGGTGGTGGAACGGGAACGTGAACCTGTACCTCAGGAGTTGGAGATCGGGGAAGAGTATTTCCCCTTGGTGAGTCTTTGTTTTGAACATCTTCTTCCTGATTGGCTGGTCAGTCCTCTGCATTGGAAGCAGAAGGCGTCGGTGCCTTCGATCGCTTAGCCATCTTCTTGACCTTTTTCTTTTTGGAAGTCGAAGGGGCAGCTTTATCAGCCTTATGGTTTTTAGGACATGAGGGAACTTCAGTCTCGGCTTTCTTAGACTCCTGTTTCTTCCCCCTCTTGGCAGGTTTGTCAGCTACCTCCAAAGCACTCTGCATCTCAGGAGTGAGTTGGCGTGGACCCGAAGAAGGCAATTTCCTGTAATCAGCCATGACTTTACTTTCACTAGAGACACATCGGCTCATTGATTCAGGAATAGAACCGATGTACATGAACTTTGTAGGGTCAGTTACAATAATTTTGACCGTGTGAAAAGTAGGAATAGAAGACAGCAGAGCATCCGCCATGACAGGAATCTGAAAAGTCTCAATGGCTCTGCGAGTGACTATTGTCCAGAAACGACCGCATGAAATCTCAGAATGTTTGGAGGAGGAGTTGAGACTCTGCACCAGTTGTGACCAGATTAGTGAACCATAATCCAAATTGATTCCATTGTAGATACCATAAAGAATGGTCATGAAACCTTTACTCGCCCCATCTGACCCTACAACCCTTTCTGATAACCCCTTGTAGAGAAGTGTAAGCAGACCATTCCATTGAGGTGGTAAACATGACTTCTTGAATTTCGTCACCATGGTTAGAACGTCCGTGTATCCCATATCATAGAACATCGAAAACAACTGAGTTGTTGTTATGAAATCCGGTGAGATGACAGAAGCATCTGCAGCAAGCCCTAGCAGGGAACAAAAGCGTGCTTTGGATACAGATGTCTTTTGATCAGAGATATCGAAGAAGATCCTTTCCTTGCATTTGTCGTAGGAAGTAGTGAAATAGACCTGTGATAGAAGGGACATGGGAACTGATTCGACTTCGGTGAGAGCAATGACCAATGGAGAATACTTGAGACACTCTACAACGTGAAGCATGTACGAATCATAAAGGAAAGGGCCCAGTTGAATGATGAGATTCTGATTGGGTTTTATCGTAAGCAAAGATGATGAAGCAGTTTGATCTTGAAGAGAGGATGATTCCGCCATGGTTGTAGTGAAGAAGAAGATGAACAGTTGTATATCGCTTGTTATTTTCAAGAGAGAGGTTGAAGAAGGTAAGGAGGTACAGTAGGTGTGAGAACCCCCTTTTATACCGTTGACAGGAGAGAGAAAATATTCGTTGTGATAATGATACGATCTCTGAAACGTCGCCTGAAAAAGCGGGATTTGACAGCTTGGTTACCTTAGATATATGTCAGCAGGCGTGGGTGTAGGAACCGTTTCAAATTCACGCGCCCAATTCAAATTCTTCTCGTATGAGGCATGTGGAATGCTTATCCAAGTACCGGCTCTTCAATTTTGAAAATGAGTCAAAGTTAAGTACAAGCAGCTACAAATAAGACTCGTTCGTTCGCTTCATGTTAAGAAACCTTCGCTCCTCCATAAGAAAGGGAACCGCCATATCTGTTAGAACCGAAAGCACAAATCTGAAAAGTGCCATTAGTACCACAAACAAGAGTTTGGAAAATCATAAAGATCTTCATGCAAGAGTGTGCCAAAGAAAAAGAAATAAAGCAAGATGTGTATGGGATATAAGTGATGTCTTTGAAGACACGAAACGAATGATCCCGGGCATGAATCTCTTCCTTCAAAGTCAAGAGAGACTGAGAAGTGTCTGTGTGGTTTCCCGCGAAATACGATCAGATGTTTGTTAAGAAACATTGAAAGGCATCTTTTCAAGTATAGGCTTTAGTAGGTGGTTTAGCTTCAACCGAACTTCGATAATTAAAATAAGACCGAAAGAAGGATGAAGTACTTGTGAGACCGATGTGGTCTGTCGAACAAGTAGGTTGGAAAATTTATTTTGTGACTGAATAATAATAAGAAATCTCAAAAACAAATCTGAAACTGGATCTTATGGGTAGAAACATCTTGGTGATAGACAGTATCATAAAGATCACGCAAAAATTAAAAACAAGATTTCTTGAGGTACAAGTTATAGCTTGAACATTTTAGCATTCACCGTCAATTCATGCAAGGTGTTGGATTTTTGGGTCTCACTCAGCACGTGGTGAACGTGTCTAAGATCATCAACACAGATGTTGTGTAACCATAAACCTCAGTGGTAATTGCTGAGAGTCTCAAGGGTTACGACTGTGGAGCAAAACGTGATGGAGAAAAATGAGGTGGTTAAGGAGCCGAAAGTACCTCTGCAAATTAAGAATGACAAAGCATAAAACTCTTAACTCACTGTGAGAAGAGTAAGGTAGCTCGTGACTGGAGTGAATTTAGCAGCCTAATTGGGAAGAAATGATAGGTGTCGATCGAATCATGAAGGCTTCACTCAGAGTCTAGGAGGCTTCGGTCTACATGCAACAACATGCTTCTAGGGACACTTAACTAGTACAAAGATAAGAGTGTTATACCTACCCCAACTTCAATTGTAATTGAGATAGCATCTGTGATCGACAAACAAAAAACAAAACGAAACCAACAAAAAAATATTTTTGAAGTTTTGAATATTTCTGAAAAAGAATAAAAACAGAAAATAAAAATATTTTTGGAGTTTTTGAATATTTCTGAAAAAGAATAAAAACAGAAAATAAAAATATTTTTGAAGTTTTTGGAATGAAGATAAAAGAGAAATAAAAAGTAAGCGAAAACAGAGACAAGATATACAAAACATACAACCGAAATCAAACTTCATAAAGATGAAGCGAAATCGACTGAGCGATCGGTTCATTTCGGTTCCCGAAAATTCTGGAACCGAAATAGACCGAGCGTTTGGTTCATTTTGGTTCTCGAAAATTCTGGAATCGAAATAGACCGAGCGTTCGCTCTATTTCGCTTCTCCAAATTTTTAGTGAAACTAAAGAGGTTTCGGTACCGACTCAGCTTCCATCATTCCCAAGCCTTGTAGAATCTTATTAAAGCTTGCTTCTGGTAGGGCCTTAGTGAAGATGTCAGCCAGTTGATCTGAGGACCGAATGAAGTGAACGTCAACGTTACCATCTTCCACATGGTCCTTGATGAAGTGGTATCTTAATGCAATATGTTTAGTCTTCGAGTGTTGCACTGGATTGTGACATATTCGAATCGCACTTTCGGAGTCACAGTAGAGAGGAATCTTCTTCATGCATAAGCCATAGTCTCTAAGTTGGCTTTGTATCAATATGACTTGGGATGTACAGGATGCTGCAGCGATGTACTCAGCTTCGGCTGTGGAAAGAGGCACACAAGTTTGTTTCTTTGATTGCCAGCTGACTAGTTTACCATCGAGAAATTGGTACCCACCAGTTGTGCTATTTCGGTCCAGTCCACACCCACCATGATCAGCGTCCGAGAAGGCTTGAACAAAGAAGCCAGATTTTGCAGGATACCAAAGACCGAGAGACGAGGTTCGCTTCAGATACTGGAAGATGTTTTTCACTACAACCATATGAGGTTCTCTTGGATTTGCTTGAAACCTTGCACAATAGCAGACTGAAAACATTATGTCTGGTCTACTAGTCGTTAGATACATAAGGGACCCTATCATTTGACGATAGAGAGTCACATCAACAGCCGGTTTCTCAAGAGATGGAGTCAGTTTCGTGCCAAATGCCATTGGAACCTTTACTTTGGAATCTCCCGTCATGCCGAACTTCGCCAACAGAGTGTTCCTGTATGCTTCCTGATTAATGAAGATGCCTTCTGGTCCCTGTCTTATATTCAATCCAAGGAAAAAGTTAATCGGAACCATTGCACTCATCTCAAATTTAGTCTCCATCAACTTCCTAAATTCAGCTTTTAAGCTAGGATTCGTGGAGTCGAAGATGATGTCATCGACATAAATCTGAACTATCATTAAGTGTTCGCCCTCTTTCTTGCGAAAGAAGGTTGGGTCAACCGAACCTTGTTTGAATTTTGAAATTTTGAGAAAACGTGTTAGAGTTTCATACCAGGCTCTCCGGGCTTGCTTCAACCCATAGACTGCTTTATCCAGAATGTAGCAGTAATCAGGATACTTCTCGTTCATAAATCCGGGTGGTTGTTCAACATATACCGTTTCTTCTAGTTCTCCATTCAAGAAAGCACATTTTACATCCATTTGGAAAACTTCGAAGTTTTTATGTGCAGCATATGCCAGAAAGATTTTCACTGATTCCAACCTTGATACAGGAGCGAAGGTCTCTTCATAATCTATTCCGTCTTCCTAACAATATCCTTTCACCACGAGCCTCGCTTTGTTGAGAATTACGTTGCCTTCTTTATCTAACTTATTTCTAAACCCCATTTTAAACCGACTACAGATACATCCTTTGGTGTTGGAATCAGCCTCCAAACACGATTTCGTTCAAACTCATGGAGTTCGTCTTGCATAGCTTGCACCCAATCAGAGTGATCAAGAGTAGCATTTACCATTTTTGGTTCAATTTTGGAGACAAACGAATTAAACATGCAGAATTCTACTTGAGAGAATAAAGCAGCTTGCTTCGCCTTCAGTTGAGAGCGTGTGAGAATTCCCTCAGATGATTCACCAATGATTTGAGTTTTAGGATGATCCTTTGTCCATTTTATGAGAGGAGGGTAATTTGGATCATAGGCAGGATCCAGCTCAACATTTACTTCTACTTCAAGTTCTGATTCATCTTCATTCTCCCCCTCAAATGGTGAAGCGTATCCCTTGTCAGAATCTGGATTCTCTCCCTCGAATGGACCTTCATGGGTTGGGCCTTGTGATGGATTCACCCCCTGATAAGGTAATTCGGCTGTTTTTGGTGTAGACGAACCCTCCCCTTGGAGTATAGAGCTTTCTCTCGGAGGGTCATTGGTAGGTGGATGATCACCTGTTGCAGTAGGTTCGCTTTGAGTCTGCTTCTCGGTTGGTTGTTGAGTTTCGCTTTCCATGTCTTTAGCAGCTTCATCGATGATTTTCTTCAAGGTATCGATATTGTTATCTGCTGCTTTCGCTTCCGAGTGGATCGCCTTCTCTGGTTCATCAAAGAGCAGCATGTACTCTTCAAACAGATTGGAAATGGGAATTGAGACTTTACCTGATTCCGGAAAGATTTCCTCCGTTGAACCTTCGCTTTCTAGTATCTTCTTCACGTAATTATCATCAAAAGTTACATAGTAGGTTCCTTCACCTGCCTTTACATCACACTTGTTTCTTTTCTCTTTGTAGTTAAAAATAAAGCATCTTGAACCGAACACATGGAGAAACTTTACATTGGGCTTGCGATTATTCAAAATCTCGTATGGAGTGATGGAAAATCGCTTGTTGAGGAAGGACCCATTTTTTTGTGTAACAAGCAGCAGCTATAGCATCTGCCCAGAAGTATAATGGAAGAGAAGCGAAACTCAGCATGGTTCGGGCGACTTCACACAATGAACGGTTTCGCCTTTCAACGATCCCATTCTGTTGTGGAGTGTAGGGAGCAGAGAAGTTGTGAGTTACTCCCTTTTCAGCCAGAAATTGTTCAAAGTTTTTATTTTTGAACTCTAGACCATTATCGCTTCTTATGTTTCTTACCACCTTTCGCAGCTGCAATTCCACTTGCTTGATAAAAACCTTCAACTTGGGAGTCGCCTCTTATTTCTGTTTAAGAAAGAAAACCCAGGTGAAGCGTGAAAAATCATCTACAATTACAAGTATAAACTTACTACCACCGATTCTTTCGATAGCCGAAGGGCCACATAGGTCGATGTGCAACAGTTCAAAAGGTTCGATGATCTTTGTATTGATACGAGAAGGGTGACTCTTTCGGCTTTGCTTGCCCATCTCGCATGCTGCACACAGCTGTTCCTTGTCAAATTTGAGAACAGGAAGTCCACGTACGTGATCCCCAAGCACCAGTTTATTAATATCTTTGAAGTTCAGGTGCGAGAGTCTTCGGTGCCACAACCAACATTCATTTGAGTTTGCCTTTGTCAGCAGGCATACATCTGGCTTTCCTCTTATTGGGTTGAGATTCAGAGGATACATCTCGCCTTTGCGCATGGATTTCAACAGGACTTTCTTAGTTTTCTTCTCGATGATCTCCGAACCCTCGTCATCGAACGAAACCTTTAATCCAGTTCCCACAAACAGTTGAGAGACGCTGATTAGATTATGCTGCAATCCTTTCATGTAAGCTACTTTACGAATCGAAAATTCGCCATTTGTAATCATCCCATATCCTTTGATTGTGCCATATGAGTTGTTTCCATATTTTACACATCCACCATCCTTAAGGGACCGAAACTCCCTAAGCTCTTCCCTCCTTCCTGTCATGTGACGAGAACAGCTACTATCAATATACCATTCTTCGTCAAACTGTTCGTCACTGATAACCTGCAAAATTAAGCAGATTTTGGAACCCAAAGTCTCTTGGGCCCTGGTGAGTCTTTTACAGAATAGGGAATTGCAACAGAAAGATCAACCAAATATGTTCTTTTTATTAATGTGGTTTCATCTTTTCGTTTGATGGTGTAAACTTTGATTTTATTTTTATCTTGCTTCAATTGGGGTGTGTTATTGTTTGTTGATTTTTCAGTTGAGTTTTTCTTTGGAGTCCTAAGGTTAGCTGACTTTTTCTTAAATTGTGCTTCATTATTAGAGACAAGCTTTCCCTTTCCTTTGATATCCTCCACCGGGTTTGGTTTTGGTTGCGAGTGAGGAGAATGGGATTTAGGACCGAAACTTGACTTTCGGTTCTCGGCGTAGTAAGAGTTGGGACTGAAACTTCCTTTTCGGTTTGTCTGACTACTTGTGTGGCAATGATTGATTGAAGGAGATTTGTCCCTTGATTTGTCATTTGCTTTGGGATTGGACGCCCTTTTAGAGTGAACATAGTTAGGGTTCTGGGATTGCCAAAACTGTTTTCTCTCATTGAGGTTCTTCATGTATCTTTTGTTCCTCTGGCGTTTCTATTCAACAAGTTGCTCTTGAGATTTATGAATATTCGCTCTTGGTTTCGGTTTCTCCTCATGTTTTTTGGTTGTTGTTAAAGATATGCTTGATGCTTTCATTGGTTCGTTTGGTATCTCTTTCGTGCCGCTTGAACTTGGCTTATCAAAACTTGAAGGTTTGTTGATGGGTTCAGCTACGTATCTACCCTTGACTCTCCATGAGGTTTGCTCCGACAGGCCAACCGTTTCGTCTGCATTGTCTATGGGTGCAGACCAGAAGTAGTTGTCACAACCTTCAGCGTTATCTTTATCAACCAATGAGGTCAACTCTGCCGTTTGTTTCTTAGTTATTCCTTCAATAGCATATACTTGGTTCGGCACTGTTTGCACCTTTTGATAAAATACTACCTTTTCTTTGAGGACCTTGGACTTATCCTTGGAAATGCGAGCGAACTCAATGGAATTTTCAGATACAAGCAATTTTGCTGTTTCGGATTCGCTCTTGAGAAATTCTGAACAGTCAATCTCGTCCTCTACAGAAATTTCGCTCATTTCACTTTCTTCATCAAATTCAGAAGTGGTTTCTAAATTCATTTTATTTTCTGAACTTAATTTGACATAGGATGAGTCAAACTTCTGTATGGTCTCGGTTTTGATTTTTAATTTATCATTTTCGTCCAGCAAATTCTTTAAAATACATTTATGTTCTTTGGACTCAATAAAAGCCTCAATTTTGTCCAGTCCATATTTGTATGCCACTGAAAGCTCATCTGAGGACATTATAGATTCACATTCAGCAATGACTTCGTTCTCCTTAAATTCAAGGAAATGCAAAATCATTTTATGAATCTTTTTTCCTATCTCACAATCTAGATGTAACTGGGTGATATTAGGATATAAGCGTTTAGCAATCAAAAAGAAAACATTTCTTTGTTTTAAAAACTTCAAATTGTCTCGTTGCACATAAATAAGTTCATCCCTAGCGCTAACTAACTCTAAGTCCTTCTGCTGAATCCATAGCCTTCTCTCCTCACTCTTGGAAGACTCCCTGCTGAGTTGGTCAGTTAGGTTAGAATTTGCTAAGCGAGTTTGCATAAGACTGCCACTTAAGTTAGAAAACTTGAATTTTAATTCATTTAATTCTTTTTCGTAGTTTGTTACTGGTATTTTAAGTGATTCTAGGATAGATTGTACCTTATTGATCAACTGATCGCAATCGCTGATCTTTTCACTCATAGGCTTGGCAGCGAAACATTTGTCTTCCTTAAGCTTCGCTTCCTCATGCTTACTTTCGGTTGTTACTATTAAGCATCTCCCAGCCGACTCAGTAACTCCTTCTCTCGCCACATAAGCTCTTCCATGCGAGGGTCTGCGTACCTCTTCATCTTCAGAGTCTGTAGACCAGACTTCTACTCCACCAAACTCATCATCAATAACATGTTCCTGCACAATTAAAGCATTCATAGAAACGTTAGTTGCTTTCTTCTTCTTTATCTCCTCCAACTTTCGCATGTGGTAAGCTTCGTCATCTTCATCATCCTTTTTCTCAGACATCTTTCTCAGCATGCAATCCTTAGCAAAATGGTTCTTGCCGTGACAGTAGTTGCAGTCATATCCTGAATCTCCCACAAGCTTGCTTTCCTTCTTCTCATCGTCCTTCTGAGTAGTGTTCTTGCTTTCCTCTTTCGTCTTTTTAGAGCTATAGCTTCCATGCCAGTTTCGGTTCTTGCTGACAGGGAACTTTTTACGAGCAAACTTCTTTGGCTTCGTTACCATCATTGCATATTATTCATTAGTCAGATCGCACTCTGACATATCATATTCTTCCTCTTCATCTGCCACACTCTTGCTCTTAGAAACAAGGGCCAGAGAACCCACACCTGAAACCACTTTCGCTTCCTTAGACACCACGCTTTCATGAGATTTAAGTATACCCATTAGTTTCGCCAGCGAGTAGGACTTAAATTGCTCATGCGCCTTCACAGTCGAGACCACTGCCATCCATTCGGGTCTTAAGCCATTCATGAACGTGACCTTTTTTTCGATCACCTTTCTTTTCAATACCATGCTTCATCATTTTGCTAAGCAGATGGTTGAAACGATCGAATGTCTGAATAAGTTTCTCTTCAGGTTTTTGTTCGAAAGCACCGAACTGAGAGAGCAATAAGGTTTGGATCGAGTGCTCTAGATCCTCATCAGTCGAATATAATTCTTTCAACCTATCCCATATTTCTTTAGCTGTAGTGCATGAACTTACTAAACGGAAAGTATCGGCTTGCAAAGCGAATCTGATCATTCTCATGGCTTTAACATTGCATAACACCTTGAGGGATCTTGTCTACATCCGCCAAGAGTTGGTTATACTATTTTTGAGTCTTGATCGTTTTGTTCATTCCAGAGTGAACAAACGGACCCAATGTTATTGCTTCTCAGATAAGATAGCCATTGTCTTCAGATCCACCGACGTAGTCTTCAAAGTGATGCGCCCATAGTTCATAATCTTGAGTATAGAGAATGGGAATCCTCGTAGTGGATCCTATACTGTTGGAGATGTTGAGTGGATTGACTTGAGAATCGTCGTGAGACATGATGAAAAGTTCTTCTTTTAATCTACTTGAATCAGACTTGTAAAGTTGAAACTAGGGTTTTATCGAACACCCGATACACCGTCGACAAGAAGAAGACGGCTTCTATATATTCGACAAAAGCGGAAACCCTAATGGATTCTTCAAACAGAAGAGATGCGTAAATATTACACAGTGTCCCGCTCTGATACCAATTGATGAGATTATTGCGCTATTAGAGCGATAGATTCAAAATAGATGAACACGAATGAAGCAATCAAGAACACAAGGATAGATCAAAAGATGTCGAATGATTAATATCTCACACCTCAGAAGAGCTCGATGAAGAACTTCGACTGTAGAGGTGTGTTTGGGGTTACAATGCAAAAGCTATTAATGAGAACGTGTAACCTAAAGCTATACATGCATGTAAAATATATAAGCTAACCCTAATGCTTAAACCACAGTTGGACAGGCCTAAACCGGGTAATCAAAATATCAACGTTAAGCCCGTATGACGCAACACTCTAGACCCAACATTAACCTTGGCACAAGTTAGGCACTTGCCTACGTAAGTGGCGATCTCCGCTTTCATTTTCGGCCACCAATAAAGTTGTTTGATATCCAGGTACCTCTTGTCGGAACCCGGATGGATAGAGTGCCTTGTTTTGTGAGCCTCATTCATTACCACGTCCCAAAATCCACCGAACCTCGGTTTCCAGATCCGGTCCATAAGATAATAGGCTCCGTCTTCCTTGATCGTCAGATTCTTCTCAATTTCGTGCAATGCCTCATTGGCGACGTTTTCTGGCTTCAAGGCTTCCTGCTGAGCCCCTTTGATTTGTGAGGATAGATGGGAATGGACGGTCATTGTTAATGTCTTTACTCGGCGACCCGAGTACTCCTTCCGGCTTAAGGCATCAGCTACCACATTTTCTTTTCCTGGATGGTACTTGATTTCGTACTCATAGTCGTTTAGTATTTCGACCCATCTTCGTTGCCTCATGTTTAATTCCTTTTGATTCAGGATGTGCTAGAGGCTCTTGTGGTCTGTGAAAATGGTGCACTTTGTACCATATAGGTAGTGCCTCCAAATCTTCAATGCGAAGACCACAGCTCCCAGCTCGAGGTCGTGGGTGGTGTAGTTTACTTCGTGGGTCTTTAGTTGTCTACATGCGTAAGCTATCACCTTTCCGCGCTGCATAAGCACACAGCCTAACCCTTGATTGGAAGCATCGCAGTATACTACGAAGTCTTCCGTTCCTTCTGGAAGGGACAACACTGGAGCACTGCAGAGGGCTCATTTCAGGGTTTGGAAGGCAGCTTCTTGTTTGTCATTCCAATGAAAAGGTACTCCCTTCTGGGTGAGAGTGGTGAGATGCTTGGCGATCTTGGAGAAATTTTGGATGAACCTTCGGTAATAACCAGCAAGGCCCAAAAATTGTCGGATTTCGGTTGGGGTTCTTGGAGTTGCCCAGCCCTCAATAGCTTTGATCTTGGTAGGGTCCACATGTATTCCCTCTTCACTGATTACATGGCCCAAAAATTCCACTCTACGAATCCAGAACTCGCATTTGGAGAATTTTGCGTAAAGCTTTTCCGTTCTCAGTGTTTCCAAAATTTGTCGTAAGTGCTGGCTGTGCTCCTCCTTACTCTTAGAGTAGACGAGTATATCATCGATGAAAACAATTACGAAGTTGTCAAGGAATGACCGACAGACTCGGTTCATCAGATCCATAAAGGCTGCTGGTGCGTTTGTGAGACCAAAAGGCATGACTACGAATTCGAAATGCCCATAACAGGTTCGGAAAGCAGTCTTTGGGATATCCTCCTCTCGGACTCTTAGTTTATGGTATCCGGACCTCAGATCTATCTTGGAAAAGTAACTGGCTCCTTGGAGCTGATCAAATAGATCATCGATTCGGGGAAGTGGGTATCGATTCTTGACAGTGAGCTTGTTTAATTCTCGGTAATCTATGTACATTTTGAAAGATCCGTCTTTCCTCTTGACAAACAGGACCAGAGCTCCCCAAGGTGAAAAGCTCGGCCTGATGAATCCTTTTTCGAGAAGTTCGCTTAGTTGGCTAGATAACTCTTGCATCTCAGCAGGAGCTAACCTGTAGGGTGATTTGGCGATTGGAGTGGCTCCAGGTACAAGATCGATTCGGAACTCGACCTGGCGCTCGAGAGGGATTCCTGGAAAATCCTTGGGAAATACGTCAGGAAAGTCACGTACTTCAGGAATATCGTTAAGGTTTTTCTCCTCCTTTGTTTTATCAATGCCATGAGCAAGAAAGGCGTGATTCTTTTTATGCAAGCACTTTCGTGCTTAGATGCAAGAAATAAGTCGGAGGTTTGAACCGGGTTTATCGCCATAAACTATTAGGGTTTCGTCGTTGGGTAGGTGAAGGCGAACGACCTTCTCGTGACACATAATTTCAGCATGGTGGGGGCTTAACCAATCCATGCCAATAATCACATCAAAGCTCCTAATATTAACATGAATCAAACTGATTGGGAAGGAGTGATTATTTAACATTAGTGTGAACCCTTCGTAGATATCGTTGGTTGATTCTGTTTTACCGTTGGCCATTTCGACCGTATAAGTTTCGTTCAATTTGTGAGGATTTTGATTGAGTAGGTGTTTGAAGTTGTGACTTATGAAGCTTCGTTCAGCACCACTATCGAATAAAACACACGCATAAGAGTTGTTGAGGGGAAACGTACCAGTCACCACTGTTGGATCTTGCACCGCCTCTCCTTGTCCCATGGTTAGGACTCTTCCTGCATTCTGATTGTTGTTTTTGGGGCAGTTGCGTTTAAAATGGCCGGTTTCCCCGCACCCGTAACATGCACGGCTGGCTCCGGCGTTGTTGTCATTGGGTTGTTTTTTTTGTTGTGGGGGCATCTTGCAATACCAGACAGTGTGTCCTTTTCGATTGCAGTTGGTGCATTGGAAATCCTTGCATGCCCCATAGTGGTGATAGTTACACTTCTCACCCTTGGGATTGGATCCCGCGTATGGCTTTGTTGGCGCGGTTGTGGTTGAGGCTGGTGCTGCTGGAGCGGTAGCAGAATGGACCGCTACTGTCTGTGGTTTCTTGGATGGCCCTAAATTCTGTCATCCTTTTCGCTTGTTCCCCCAGTTCTTCTTGCTCCCTCCTTCTTTTTTTGCTCTCTCCGTCGGTTATTTTTGGTGCTTTTCTTATCACTGTGATCATAAAGTTTCTTGGCCAGGAGTTTTCCACTGTCGTAGGTCCCGGGTTTTGAGGAAATCACGTTGCCCTGAATGGGAGGTGTCAACCCCCAGATGAATCTCTTGACCTTCTTTCCTTCGGATGTAATCATACCAGAACACAAAAGGGACAGTTCGTTAAACCTTGAGATGTATGCGTCAATGTCCGAGTTTTGCACCGTAAGGTTCCACAGTTCTTGCTCGAGCTTTTGTACTTCCCCTCGGGGGCAGTACTCGGTGATTAACATTTCTTTGAGTTCTTCCCAGGATAGAGCGTTTGCAACGGGAAGTGTCATGGCCTCGATATGACCATTCCACCATGACAGTGCCTGGTCGATGAAAGTGCAGGCCGCGAATTTGACTTTACTTCCTTAAGGACATTCACATATCTCAAACACCGACTCTACTTTTTCGATCCATCTTTTCAGAGCTATGACCTCCGGTCCCGTTGAAAGTGCGAGGTCTCGCATTGGAAAAGTCTTTATAGGTATAGGACTTTATAAGCCCTTGATTCATCCCTTGATGGGAGCTTCCCGTCCCTTGGCCTTGTCCACCACCATTATTTCCGGTTTGGATGTGGGCTAGAGTTGCTGTCACTGCGGCTGAAACTGCCGCTTGGAAGGTTGCTGAGTTTATCTCCGGCGAGGGCGGCGGTGGTGGTGTGTTGTTATTCCTACGGGTTGATCTCCTCGGCATCTTTCTGTCATGGATCAGAAGGACAATGAGTATCCAAAGTATTTTATTTCACAATTTCTGGTTTATAGAATAGTATCGGTGATTTGGTTGTATACAAGCAAGTGTGTGCATAAAATCAACATTTAATAATAATGAACATAACAGGCAACACATCATATGAAAATAGACACATTCATTTTTCATTGATAATAATTCCTTGCGTACATGAAAATTTGCCTTTATAAGGCATACGATACGTGATATAAAATAAAACCTAACAGAATAACGACTCCATGAGTAGTGTAATCACTTACTCATGCTGTCGGTAGTACATAGGGAAAAGCACAAAGGAAAAACTGATATGGTTGCAAATAAACAGATACTAGTCGCAATGAGTAGGACCTGGTGGTCCGTACACGTTCCTCCAGCGCGGTGTGTCTCTCCTGGTATTCTCTGACCTCAGCTCGTGCAGTGGCAAGATCTTCTATGAGCCGTTCCATTGGGTAGAAGTCTCGCTCTAGGTCTCGCGTGCGAGCATCTGCAACCTGCATAGCCGCCAATATCTGCATTACCCGATCGGTGGTCACTTGAGCCTGGTCACCTATATCCCTAATACGTCTGACCACGACAGGGAGTGCGCGATCCGCTGGTCCTCCATGCTGGAGGTTGTAGTAACCTCGGTTCATCCCAAATGGTGGTTACTGACCCTGGCGTCGGCCCCATCTCTCAATATCGTCCGCCCAAGGAGGTGTAGGGCCATTGTAGCCCATCCTATGCGGTGGTACCCTTTCCATGTAGGGAGGGTTGATAACTTCAGTCTCTACGTCCGATTCCTCGTCCTCCTCAACCTCTTGCTCGTCATCTTCCTCGACTTCTTCATCGAGGTCTTCTTCTTCAAACTCTATTGGTTCTTCGGGATCCTCCATGGGTTGCTCGGGGTCTTCTTCTGGGTCTTCCTCAATCCAACCCCCATTCCCCTGATTGGGAAAGTAAGGGTCTCCGGGGAGGTGAAAGCCTGCCATGTCGTCTGTGCAAGAATATATGAGTACGAGAAAATAGATAGAATGTCAGAATACTCCTATAGTATTTCAATTATTTCAGGTTTGGTCCTTAAAACTTTTGGGCAGCAAGTTGGGAAGCTTTAGACTTGTTGCAACACCACTACCACTCCTGAACACATGTTGGTCATATCTCAGATAAATATAGTTGATCAGGATATATTTATCCCGGATATGATTACATAACTGCCCAGGTTTGACTGTAGTGTTCAACCTTTAAATTATCTTGTTTTGTTCTAGTTATGATACGGTCCTAGCAAGTATGTATACTTTTAGTCAGAGTGTTTTAGTCCCATTGTATTTATAGTTGTATATCTTGTATGGCTAGATATACTAGTTCACTATAAACAATGCTCTGATACCAATCTGTCACACCCCGAACCAGAACGGTGGAAACGTCCGGAGGCGGGTGACTTCATTGCGCAGTATCATAACAATTGCATATAAATGAAACATAGCAAATCCAATCATCATACATCAATATAACAAGCTTACATTGTTTTACATCATGTTCATATTCTTCAAATTTTACACAAAAGAGACATCAGTAATCAAATCCAAAATATAGCAAAATAATCTTGAGTCCGCGATCCACAACCTGCTTATTGGTTTCTTGAGAATACAAGTCGTTTGAAAAGCGTCAACATAAAATATGTTGGTGAGTTCATAAGCATTTTTGTATAAAACTTTGATGATAGTTTAGAAATCCAGAAAATCCAATATTTTCTTATCAAAATAGTTGTATGACTTGTTTCAACTCGAGTATAGTTGCATGTGTGTCTTAGTTAGTCGTTTTCGAAATCGTATATAATTGTTTCCTCCAGAAAATCCTATATGTTCTGATGTATAAAATAGTAGCTTTGAAAACCATAACACTTGTGTAGAAAAGTTTCATTTGAACAAACCAAAACATAGTTGTTTGTAAACCAAAAGAGAAATCTGTATAAATACATTTCTGATATATTCTAGTGAATCGTTATAACCATACTAATATGACAGAGTGCCCGTTACGACGTTCTTCAGGCGTCGGTTTCGTTTAAGACATTTGTCACCCTAGACTGGCCGGTCTAGCTGTAGCGAACAACGAAGGTGCGGGGTGTCAACCCCGTATAGATCTATACACAAATTCTCGTTCCCCCTCCAGGAGACTCTAGTTATAACCCTTACAGGACTTTAGGCGTACAATATTTATATAAATATATGTACTGTGAAGATTTGTCTGACTAGAATACTAACAGATTTTTGAACAATCGTGAAATCCATTATTTACTAATTAAATAATAGTAGTTGTACTCGTTGACTAGATATTTCGTTTCGTTTCGCATCGTTTCGTTGCATTTCGTTTGTTGAAAATAATCCGCTTCACATATTTATCAATCGATCAAATATTAGAGAAGTCGGTAAAATGACTATTCCCTTTAATATTTACTAAGTGAGACCGCATTTGTCGGAAGGTGTCAAGTTACGATTTGTGTAAACTAGGGCTTGTGTGAAGTTATGACAGCCGCTTTATGACATGCAAATTTCTCTGTCATAAATGCTCTATTTGTAAATTTTCTTGGTGGAATTATTTATCTAAAATATTCATAAATAATCAGTTTGCAAAAAGTCACTAATATGACATAAAGTTCCAATTTTTCAAAAGAATTATAGAAACAGTGTCAACATATCAAGATATATTTCAACAACTTTTACTTCTAGACAGGAAGCCATGGATAAATGGGGTATGCTGGACATACTCAAAAATTTGGGAGGCTCCTTTTGTAAATAGAATATCCTTTATGTGGTGATTAAAATATACTCCCAACTTCATGAGGTTTGTAAAATCTCACGTGCATGAAAAGTCATCTTGAAATAATATTATTTTAATACACCCATTTAACATACAAATACATGCAATTATTCAAGAATTTAGAACAAGATTTGACTTGTACTCTCCCCCAAAAACAATTAAAACTTAGAAAAAGGTGGGGTATGAAGCTCACCTTGGTTTAGTTTGCTGGGTGATTTGAAGAGATGTAAGGAGTTTCCAAGTTCCAACACTTGGAAGTTTCTTTGAACTTAGAAATATCCTAAGAATAATTTTTGTGTAAATATAATGAAGACTTAGGAATATTGTGAAGAATCACTAGTCAAAGAAGATGAACACTTACAAAAATCTGGGAATTTTCCTTGAAGGGGTGGGACTTGAAGCTTGAATGAGTTGAGAGCACTCTTAGGAGTTTGCTGGAGATGAAAATGAGAAGTGGGATATGGGAGAAGAAGAGTTCACGTATTCTAAGTGGAGGGATAAGGAGTGACTTGATATTTGCTTGGAGGACTGGTGCACAAGGCTTAGTTCTCTTTGGATAATACATGTTTTACTGAGATTTGCATGGGAAATGAGGGATTTGCATCAGATCACAAAGTCAAACCTCCTTATCTACTTTCCAACTATCACATAATTGCAGTTCAGTTCCCCTAGTTCAGTTAATTCCTCTTGATCACAAAATTAAATCTTAATTAATTCTTCAACAATATTAACTAAACAAATATGATTTCTCTTTTAATATATTATTCTTATAATATATTAATAAACCATAATAACCTCTTTCTCTATTATTTCTCCAATCAAGTTGCTTTGGTGAAGGCAACCCAAAAGGACCATGCACAACCGGGTCAAGTACTTACCAAATATGGTTACGGGCTTAGACACTTATCCAACAGTTTTCTCCTTCGATTTTGGGCTGTTTTCGACTGAGGAAGGTACATAGAGTGATTTGGGAGAGATTCTACATACTTGGAGAGATGTGAGAGAGATTTCATATTCTTGGAGAGATTTGGGAGAGATTTCATATTCTTGGAGAGATTTGGGAGAGATTTCATATTCTTGGAGAGATTTGGGAGAGATTTCATATTCTTGGAGAGATTTGATATTCTTGGAGAGATTTGGGAGAGATTTCATATTCTTGGAGAGATTTCATATTCTTGGAGAGATTTTGGAGAGATTTGTTATTCTTGGAGAGATTTGGGAGAGAGATAGATACAATGGGAGAGATTGAGAGAGACTTTGCCGGGGGCCTTGATTAATGTTTTTCTTCATAGTTCAAAGACCGTAGACTTAGTTACATCCCATTTTGAGTGTTATACACCCCCGAAGGGCATGTAATAATGTTTTATAGAGTTGTTACTTCCCTCAATCTGATTAGGGTTTAGAATTTTTTGAACATTTGAAACTTTCAGTGTTTCTTTGCATTAAGATTTAGAGTCATACATTAGTAAACATAAAGTAATCCCTAACATATTCGCACTAGTTGAGTTGACCAGCTGACCCGTTGACCTTAACTTGACTTTGACTTGACCAGAAGTTTGTCGGTTGTCACATTAGTATACTAGAAATATTGTTCCAATGATTGTTACTTTTATGTGCTAATGAACATGTAGATGTATTCACATTAAATAATTTACAACAAAAACAAAAAACTCTATCTACATCTATGGAATAAATCAACCATGTTCGTTCGCATTTTTCTCCATTTGATATTTTTTTGCATATAAAGAGATTATTAAAGCTTCTTAAATCTTGATATTTTGAAATTTTAAAATCATAAATTTTAATAGGACCTTTTTCTATGATTAAATCTCTTAAATTAATACTAATATTATTCCATCTACTTGGATCATATATGTTTAAATTAATAGTGTTTTATAGAGTTGTTACTTCCCTCAATCTGATTAGGGTTTAGAATTTTTTGAACATTTGAAACTTTCAAGTGTTTCTTTGCATTAAGATTTAGAGTCATACATTAGTAAACATAAAGTAATCCCTAACATATTCGCACTAGTTGAGTTGACCAGCTGACCCGTTGACCTTAACTTGACTTTGACTTGACCAGAAGTTTGCCGGTTGTCACATTACTATACTAGAAATATTGTTCCAATGATTGTTACTTTTATGTGCTAATGAACATGTAGATGTATTCACATTAAATAATTTACAACAAAAACAAAAAACTCTATCTACATCTATGGAATAAATCAACCATGTTCGTTCGCATTTTTCTCCATTTGATATTTTTTTGCATATAAAGAGATTATTAAAGCTTCTTAAATCTTGATATTTTGAAATTTTAAAATCATAAATTTTAATAGGACCTTTT
The DNA here is from genome assembly GCF_052849685.1 of Lactuca virosa. Taxonomy (NCBI): domain Eukaryota; kingdom Viridiplantae; phylum Streptophyta; class Magnoliopsida; order Asterales; family Asteraceae; genus Lactuca; species Lactuca virosa. Next base: position 135,336,599 of record NC_136430.1, read on the forward strand.
TCTATGAATAAATCTCTTAAATTAATACTAATATTATTCCATCTACTTGGATCATATATGTTTAAAGGCATGTTATCCTTTTTTTTATTAATTTGTTTGTTATCATTTTCAATATTAGTTTGTTCGTTATAATTTTCACTATTAGCTTGTTCGTTATCAGTATCAGTATTAGTTTGTTCGTTATCATTTTCAATATTAGTATGTTTGTTATCATTTTCACTATTAGTTTTTTCGTTATCAATATCAATATTAGTTTGTTCATTATCCATTTCACTATTAGTTTGTTCGTTATCAATTTCAATATTAGTTTGTTCATTATCACTCTCAATATTTGTTTGTTCATGATCATTATTACAACATTAGTTTGTTCTTGTTCGTTATCAACATTTTTGTTTGTAGTTAAAAATTTAAAAAATGATCATTTTTGTGATTCTATAAAAGCTTCTTGTTGCAATTTCCTTTTCCTTTTTAAAGCCCCTAATTCATATGTTCTCTTTGAGATGATTATTAAGTATTTTATTAATAATAACAATGAACAATCACCAATACAACTACTATAAGTATAGAATATATGGATTAAGATTATACCGCCCCTGAGATAATGGAAAGCTCAAATCTGGAAAACTGAAAACTCAAATTCGTTCCAACCTGATTCACTGATTTCTGTAGACTATAATATGTTGTAATCAATGAATAATGGAGTAAAAAAATCAGATCAATGAACAAATAAGAAACTGAAAACTGAAAAGTATTAAGTAATAAGTACTAACTATTAACCCTAATCATCTTTAAGAGTTTAAGTATTAACCCTAATTAGATAATCATATGACATCATGTGATCATGACAGATAATGGAAAAATAAAAAGTGAAAAGTGAAAAAACAACACATATATTACCGTTAATTCAATGATGTGACAGCCTTCAAATTGAAGTCGTGAATGGACTATGGAGAAGGAAGAATATGCTTCAATTAAAGTCGTGAATAGAGAAGGCTTCAATGGTGAAGGAAGAAGCCGTGAATGCAAAACAACAAAAGGAATGAGCCGTGAATAAACACAGAACAAGAGAAGAAGAAGAAGAAGAAGAAGAAGAAGAAGAACGGAAGTCAGAGTTGAAGATTGAAGAATGGAGAGGAAGAAGATCAGAAGTTTAAGCCTTTTTTTTATTTTGAGGTTCTGTGGTTAGCTGATTAGGGAATTTAGATGGACTCCAAATTTGGTTAAGTGGGGGCCCTAAGCCCTAACTTTATTTTTATACACATAAGGTCGGCCCTGACTATAACGGTTTAACTAAAATCTATTTTATTTCTATTTCTAAACATGAATGAACAAGATCATTTTTAGAAAAACCTGTGTAATTGGACTTGATAGTCTTTCACATCTAGTGTTTGGTAAGCATATGAAAAATCATAAGTAATTTTCAATGTATAACTTATAACTAATAAGTTGATAAGTTAAGGGTGTCTTATGAATTTTGACTTATTAGCGACATGTCACATGTATAAACTAATCATTTACAAACACCCCTTTTGGTTTATACCGGTGTGGAACCATTAATAAGCTAAAAATAAGCTCAAATAAGCTTAGCCAAACACCCTATCACTTTGTACATTTTTTGTTTGACAATCAGTTGCAAATCCATTATTTGCAGAAAATGAATATGAGAAACTTTTGAATATAAGATAATGAGATAACATGTGACTTGATTTCTAATCTTCATTTGGCCAAACCCAAATTTGTAGATCCTCAAAATGACAAAGAACTTCTTTTTATTGGATTCTTGATAAGCTTTTCTTTAGAGCTTAAAAGGTATGGTTTTTTTTAACTAAAATTGTAGATGTTATGAAGTTTTTTATTTGATTTTATAAAGTTTTTTTTGGCACTAAAATTATATAAATTCTCTTTGGTATTGAAATTATATAAATTCTAAAATCGGATTAACCCAAAAGTCGAACAAATTAAACCGGAAATCTGTCACCAGACAGATTCAACAAAAATCCAGATTTTTTAAAACATTGATAAAATATATAAATATGTTTTTAAATTACTCATCTACCTTTTATAAATATTGTAAATCACACAACCTAATCCAATTTATATTAAATATTTTAATTGAATCTATTATAATTTGATAAACAACTTCAACAATCTATCATTGTTTGTTTTTACATACTATTGTTGTTTAAATAATAGAATTAACTAGTTTTGTATATATTAATAATAACAAGATTTTGTTTATTTATGAAAGGGTTATATGAGAAAAGCACAACATGTAAAAGCCTTTATATTATTTTTATGTATAAAAATTGTTATAATAATAGTTACCATACAACTAAAATACAAGTTTTCAAGATAAACTGACAACTACAAATTTCATGTAGCTTATATTTTTGTTTTTTAATATGAAATTGATGTTAATCATAATAAAAATTAATAATTAAGTAGTGAAAAATCAATTGTATAATTTTTTATGGAGAACATAATCAAGAAAAAATAATCGAAATAAATATAAGTTTTGACATATTTCGTATACAATCAAGAAATAAGACATACGTCCGTCATATATTATTTTAAGAAGTTAATTTCTCTAAAAAATTTATAATTTAATTTTATTTAAAACGTAAATAATAATATAAAATGTTTTGTGAATATATATATATATATATATATATATATATATATATATATATATATATATTAATTGCTTTATTTATATTTGATGTGATAAAAAGAAAAGTAGAAAATTGATGATTGACCTCTATCCCATTGAAATTGAGTGATTGATGTGTTTGCTATTATTTTATTTATTTACCCATCAATCCAGCTCCAATAATGCATTCATACACATCTTTTTAATGTAATTCGAAATATTATTTGATAGAATCGTATGTTAAGGTTTTTACGTAAGAGCTACATGTTTTAAATTGTTTATTATTATTATTATTATTTAATAAAAACCGTCTTTCTTTTAAATATTATTCTTAGACAACATTTTTTCTATCACACAACTTGGACCACTCTATCTCTTAAGAGAGTATTGTATTTTCAAATATTTGATAACACTAAACCAAAAGTTCATCAGTGTTTTTAACGTAAGTCTTATGTTCGATCCTTGTGTTATAGTGTTTTTCTATAAATACAACCATTAAAACATTTTATTACTAATTTCATTTTTATGATTTTGCTTTATTTTAATTTTGATATTTGTCATTTTATCTTAAAAACAATGGAACCGAAGATTGGTAAATTTTCAACTATTAGAATGTCTTTTCATGGTTTGATGTCTACTCGAACTTTTTGTTGTTTCTCAAGACATCATAAAAGGGTTTGCAACTTTTAGATGTCTTAGATTTTAGAGATATACCTATTTAGTGCGTAGGGCTCCAACTCTACATGTCAATCTTTGAATGTATTTAATGGAAGATGGGGATTACATATTCAATATAGGGAAAATGATTTAATAAGGTAACTAAGTTTCAATTTTGTACAAAATACACCATTCAATTATACCGTGCTAAAAAAATACCAACAATGTAAAGAATTCGTTCCCAAAATACCATCTATCTTCACCATTTGTTCTTATCTAAGCTTGTGATAATCGGCTTTCTTTACATGTGGATTTCTTAGTTGGCAAAAAACATGACATGTAGGATATGTTCATCCATATAGCCCATCTTTGCCGAAACAAATTAGGGCAAAAAACTCCTCCTCTTTTATATGAATGACTTGGGCCTTCTTCTTCCATGACTTCTTCTTCTTCCTCTAAATCTGTGGTTTCCAAGTCAAGCATCAACATTTCAAAATCAAAGAGGGAAGTTGATGATAGGAAACATTGTGATTGTGGATACATTGCTCGAATTTGCGCATCAACCACCAAAGTTAATCCTGGCAGAAAGTTTATGGTCTGTCCCTACTCCTTGGTAAGTTTAGGTAAAAGCTTTTTATATCCATCTCCTTAATAGTTTCTTGGTTATGTGACTTGTTTTTTTTCTAAATATGGAGGATCCAGATACGAAAGGTTGTAAGTTCTGGAAATGGATTGATGATGATGAACCAAGAAACAAGACTAAGATAGATGAAGAAGAACCAAAAGCAAGCTCAATGGAAGTGAATATTTAAATATTGGAAAATGATTTGAATTTATACAAAAGGAAGACAGATGAGGATGGTATGAGTTCTCTCAAACCATCAACCACAACCCGATTTTGAAGACAGTAATATACATCAGTTCACCTTTCTTTGGTTAGTTTTCGAAGTTGTAATATAAACTCCTTGAAGCCCATGTTTCTGAAATCAACTCCTGAAACCTTACACATGTTTGGAGGTGAAAATCGGTTGTCACAGTGAAAATCAGCCGCAAACCCTAATTTCACCACCTATGAAATTTCATTGTGTAAAAACCTCCAAACGTTGTCCTCTATGATTTGAATTTACTTTGATAAATGGGTAATTCCATGTAACGAGGGAGAAGCCACGTAATAGTCAGACCATTTTTGTTCCCGGTAATCTTTACCTCGTAACCGGCATAGCCGGTCACCACAATGTATTATAAGAACAAAAAGTCAAAATTGATGGTATTATTTGAACAAAATCTTTACTTCATTCGTATTTTTTAAATAAAGAATATTTGAATGGTGTTTTTTGTACAAAATTAAAACTTAGTTACCTTATTAAGTCATTTTCCCTTCAATATAGCTTTAATGTGTTTTGGGCTAGCTTCAATTCTTCTCTTTGTTACCATGTAACCCAATAATTTCCTAGCTTTAATACAAAAATGACATTTAGAAGGGTTAAGCATCATCTTGAACCGATCCAAGATATTGAATGCTTCTTCAAGATCTTGGAGATGGTTCTCGACTTTCTTGGATTTTACTACCATATCATCTATATAGACTTTAATGATTTATCCAAGTTGTTGCCTGAACATATTGTTCACTAGTCTTGGATATGTAGGGCATACCTTCTTGGTCTGAAGGCTCCATTTGGATGTGTTGGAAACCAGCTGAAGCATCCATGAAGGTAAGGGTTTTGGTCCAAAATCAATCAAATGAATGTCAACCGTGAATGAGAAGCTTTGGTGTTGTAGTTGAAGTAAGTGATGATTTGAGAAAAAAATAACACAAGTGGTTTACAAGGAAAGCCATTGATCCTTGTTAGGATCTCCGGAACAAAACCCTAGAAGGTGATAATAATCATCTGCCTTGTTTAATTGTATTGATTGAAATGTGAGTTACAAAAATTGAAGTATACGAGTACAAATGTTACAGTAAGTCTAGTTTTGTGTAGTGTGCATAGTACATGTGTATTTATAGTGTAGTCTAAGTAACTAAAAGTCTAACATTTCGGGGATCCTCTTGAATAAGTATCAACACGTTCGTTTGACATGGTATTTCCAGGTCTTAAGCCCGATTAAAACGTTTCTTCATTGAGAATGAGTCTCTTGTAGACAAAATTGACGGGTAGATTTCTAGTCTTTTTCTCATATGTGCTCTTTTATGTTTGTCTCTAGTAATCTTATCCTTTCCTTTTACATGTTGTCGACCATGTTTCTCGCTCCACAAAGGATATTAATACTAAGCTTGATCGTGCGGAATAGGATTTGAAGGAGGAAGAAGGGATCAATAAGGAGGTTCTCTATAGGGTGGAGAGGTTAGTCAAAGAGAAAGCACAGAAAAAAGAGGATAACATGATAGGGATTAAAGTGGGGATTGTTGAGGTCAAGATTAGCGCTGCTGAGGCCGTTTGGGAGGCAAATATTAACCTGGCAGAGGACATTGAAAATGTAGGAGCCTAGAATGTGGACGGCTAGCATGAAGCCCTAGCCAAACTAACTAGTAAGCGTGTAAATACCAGTCAGGACCCCGTAGAGAAAAAGAAAGAAGAGGAAGAGAGGAGGAGGAGAAGGAAGAAGAAGAAGAAGAAGAAGAAGAAGAAGAAGAAAAAGAGAGAGAGAGAGAGAGAGAGAGAGAGAGGAGACCCCGTTTGGGGATGATCAAGCCTAGGATTAGGTTTGATTAGTTTAAAAACATTTTAATATTTTGGTGCGTAAGACAATATTTTTACTTTTTTTTTGTGTAGGGTTGGTGGGCAACCCCTTTTTATTTTAATGATATGGTTGCTTACATATTATCTTGCATGATTGATAAAAATAGGTTATAAGGATCCCCAGACAACTAAGATCCTAAAATGTTCAGGTTTTACAAGAACTTTTTGGGATCCTGATAATCCGAGATAATTAATCAAGATCTTAAAACAGTTAGGATCCTTAAAACAAAAAAGCTTTTAATTATAGCATAGGAGAGTTTTCATATACGGAAAATATTTTTTAGGAAATAAGGATAGATAAACCCTAATGATCCTTATGTGTATTATTGTCCTTTAGAATTTTCCTTTAGGCTTCTATCCTTTAGAGAAGTTTCATGTTGTAAGTCCTTTAGTTTCCTATGTTCTTGAAGCTCGTATAGAGAAGGATCCATCTTAAGATAATCCAACTTAGGGGTTTACTAGGGAAAATCCCTATTTAGATTTTGCTGGGGAAAGTCCTAATTTTAAGAAATACTAGGGAAGTTACCAACTTAATAAATTTTGGGGAAAATCCCAACTTAAGAAAATTGTGGGGAAAGTCACAACTTACGAAATTCCGGGGAAAATCCCAACTTTATAAATTCTGGGGAAAGTACCAACTTTAAAAATTCTTGGGAAAGTCCCAATTTAAGAAATTCAGGGGAAAATCCGAACTTAAGAAATTCTGGGGAAAGCCCCAACTTTAGATAACATGACAATGTTATAAACCGTAGATTAAATATTAGGATCTTAACATATGTTCAGAAATAAGAGGGTTTCCACCTCACTAAAGCGTGAAATGATCCATTTACTCACATCCCATAGTAATATATTATTCGTATAAGCGAGGTGTATGTTAAACCATTGATGCGCACGATTTAAACAAATAAAATATCACTACAGGTTGCACTAATGGGTAGCACATGCAAGCAGGGTCGAATCCTCTGAGACATAGTCTAATGGTCAACGCCTCTTTGTGTAAGACACATACTAGTCATTTAACATAAAATAATAATGGCAGGGGTGATTAAAAACTTAACTAAAAATTTGTAACATTCCAAAAAATCAAGGTAAAATTTTTATTTTTAAAATCCAACCAAAAACCATAATTGTTTACAAAATATTGTTCTCAAAAGTGATAATCACAACTTAGAGTATCCCAAACTACAAAATCATAAGAACCATCAGGATGTGCACGATCACGCCTTTGCTTTCCCCTGATCATCTGAGGTACCTAAAACATGAAACTCAAAACAGTAAGACAAAACATAGTGATTTCCCCCAAAGTACTACCACACAAACATATAACAACAAGCATATTGGGTCCACAACTTGTTGGGTTTTGAGCATTCTAACACTCCTATGGTGTACATGCAACCCTATAAACCTTGGATCTATGTTTTCTCTATTATACATGCAAATATTAACTATTCCAAGGTTTCATCCTAACTAGCATATTATGAAGCACCTATACTACAAAGTTCTAGTTAGATGACATACCTTTTGATGTAGCTTGATGTCTTCAAAATTTAAGAGCTTAGCCCCAATAGTGTGGAAGCCTCAAATGGAATCACAAATCACCAAAACACCTTGGAAGAACTTGAGAGAATATGTATGCACACTAAAATCGGCCCACTCTTATTTTCACACACTTGTGCCAATTTTGTGAGCCAAGGACCCCTTTATATATTATGGAGGATTAGGGTTACATCCATGTAAACCCTAATACCCATGACCTTTCATTTACATAGGATCCATGGGTTAAAAGCTCCATGGACCATCCATGAAAGCTTAGCCCAACCTAAATGAACTTGGCCCATTCCATATATATAAGAGTCCATATTTAATTAGTTCTTTTTGATCACTTAATTAATTCTAAATTAATTCTTGATCAATACTAATTAAATAATATGATTCCATATTAATATATTAGAACTTATAATATATTAATATAAATCATAAATATACTATTCTTAAAAGACTATCCATATAAATTGTGCCGGTGAAGTGCAACCCAAATGGACCATGCCGCGTCGGGTCAAGTACATACCAAATATAGTTATGGACTTAGACATTAATCCAACACAACTAACATATTGGATTACCCCTTATCCATAGCATGAGTCTGGCCTACCTTCCGGCCCACAACTCATGTCTAGCTTACGCCTGAGCCCACAACATAAGTCTGACTTGCCTCTCGGGCCCACTGCTTATGTCTAGCTTGCTCCCAAGTTTGTTGGCTTCCACACGAAGCAACATCACCTCAACCCAACCATACTATGTCGACATATACATAACAAATAACATATATCCAGTAAACAAATAATCATATAACCAATCAACAGACTAACATGCAGATCTATAGATCACTTTCGCATAACATCCTATATACCAGGACTTAGTTCTAACAAATCAATACAACATAGCAACATTCACTAAAGACATAAACCAGTGGGCCAACATTGGTGCCTTTGACCAACATGTACAGTGAGGAAAACTCACCTCTCAGTCTGAAAAGATAGTTGAACAGGAAACTCCTCTGGATATCAGCTCTACCAGTCTGAAAATTTATCTGAACAGGACACTCTTCCGAATATCAGCTCTACCAGTCACCTACGGGTACCCAAAATACCCCTAGGTCAAATTGGTCAAAATCTGGTCAAGGTCAAGGGTCAAAAAGTTAATCTAGTAGACTCAGGCTGAGTACACCCAACTAACTCAACATATACACTTAGCATACTTAAGATCCAGAAACGGGCACTCAAGGGAGTACGTGCGGCGTACTCAGAAGTATGCCCAGCTGACTTGGCCAGATGGTATCTTTCCCATTAAGTGATTATTTCATTAATTTCTTTCGTCCAAAATTCAGATCTAGTCGCAAATAGTGTTCTAAACCATAAAGTTTCCAACTTTATGGTCTTGCATGGCTATTAAGGTTCCAAGTCTTAAAACCCTAACTTCTCAACCCACTAAGACACCATAACTTTTGCATGGAAGGACTAGAAAGTCCAAAATCACATTTTTATCCCTCTAGACACTCTATAACGTCCAAAAGGACAACTCATTTGGTCTAGGGTAGCTTACACTTAAATGGACCAAGATGATGGGGCTAATAAGCACAAAACTCCACATTTAGCAAGATCTAATGAAATAAGCACCAAGTTTAGAGATTTATACCTCTAATGAAGCTTGAGGGCAAATGCTTCTGGATCCAAAGTGCTTCAAAATTCCAAGATGTTCTTCTTTCCTTCTCCTTCCTTAAAGAACACTAAAAGGCACACTAATAGCTCAAAGATGCTCACAAATTGGATTAGGGTTTGCTAGGTACGAAATGGGGCTGGAGGCTTATAAGGGAAGGAGTCTTAGGGAGTTAATGTTAATTAAATGGGGTTCAAATCCTAAAACTTAGGGCTTGGCCTTTGGCCACGTATATACAACGTACAAGGAGTACGCCTATTGTATTAGGAAAAGCCGCTTTTCTCATTGAAGGCTCCTTAGGACCATCTTGCAAACTAATTACATAATAAGGGCTGCAAATGTAAATACCTGGAAATCGAGGTGTTACAACTCTCCCCCACTTGAATCAGACTTCATACTCGAAGTCAACTGCCACGAGTAATTCAGGGTAGTGCTCTCGCATCTCTGAATCAGGCTCCCAAGTCCATTCGGAACCCTTCCAATGCTGCCACTGGACCTTGACCTAAGACACTACCTTGTTATGCACGACCTTCGTCTTCCTATCTAAGATTATCAATTGTCTCTCAACATAATTCAGGTGATCATCAACCTGAATATCATCCAAAGGAACAATTGTTGAATCATCAGCCACACACTTCGGAAGCTGAGAAACATGGAAGGTGTTGTGAATCTGACTGAGCTCCTCAGGTAAATCCAACCAATAAGCTACCCTGTCAACCCTATCAATCACTCGAAACGACCCAATATACCAGGGCTCCAACTTGCTCCTCTTCCTGAAGCGTATTACACCCTTTCAGGGTGATACCTTCAGCAGTACCATATCGCCAACCTGGAACGCCAACTCTGATCGGTGCCTGTCAGCATAACTCTTCTGCAGACCCTGATTTATCTGCAACCTCTGTCAAATCTTTTGAACAAGCTCTATGGTCTGAAGGACAACCTCAGTTCTTCCCATAACCCTGTGGCCGACCTATCCCCAAAAAACTGGGGTACGACACTTCCTCCCATAGATAAGCTCGAATGTGATGGGTTATGAGCATAGCTACAAATCCTATATGTTCAGGCAACCCTATAATAAAGGATCTAGGTTTTCACTAGTTGAACATGAAAACATGAATACAAAAGAGAAACCCTAATATGCATCTATGAAAAACAAAATTTACCTAAATATAGGGTTTAGATACATACCTCAATTGTTATATAGTAATAACAGTTAATCATTGTTGATTCTTGAACTCTTGAAAGCAAGTGCCTCAAATGTGACACCTCTAATGGCTTACAAACACTCTTTGCAAGAGGATGAGAGGAGAGAGGAGGAGGCACACAATAATTTTTGGCTCTGGTATGGTTAACTAAATAGGGCCGAAAATCCAAGGGGCTACTCTCTTTATATACTTGTGGTTGCTTAGTCCCAAAGCTAGGGTTTACAGGTGGAAACCCTAATTTCCTGCTTAAGGCCTAAGCAGCCCATGAACACCCTAATAAGAAGCCTTTGGATGAAAACTTATAGGGCCTCCTTATAATTTTCGTCCACTCCTATCCAAGGGGTCCAAGAGCCCAATTTCACAAGTATTAATTAATTGCAAAACATCCCTTGTATATTTAATTAATATCTTTAATCCCAAAATTAATTCCAAATGAATTTCTAATTAAATATTAATTAAATAACAGGATTTCTAATTAATATATTATTCTCATAACATATTAATAAATCATTCGTATCAATTTATTATTCCAATAATAAATTCAACTTCTCTCCAAAAGTTATCCTGTCAAGTTGCACGAGTGAAGGCAACCCAAAAGGACATGTGCTTCTATCAATTCAAGTATATACCAATTATAGTTATGGGTTTAGACACCTAATCCAACAGTCTCCCACTTGGATAAGTTTAATAACTATTATTGCAAGTACAACTTCAAAAATTGGGCAACACATTGTAGCTTTCAAAAGCCGTTGTCGAACTCTGACCTAGTTAGTTACGTGTCTTAAGATAAGTGATCAAATACTCCTCCATTCTAAAAGATATCGTATGAACATGAGACACAGATTATAATCATTCTCTCCGTGCAAGGTTTTTTCCCGATTTCCGATTTATGACGGCTGAAATCAGACTACTAATTGAACACATCAATTAAGTCTAGGCTTGGCCAAATGCTTTAGATGTCATTAAATCATCGAGGGGCCCACATATATCACTTTTATCGTTAGGAAAAAAGGAATGGATAAACTTCCACTCATATGCTTGCACTGTTTACTCATTAAATCACGCACAACAATATGTTTTATAACATCAAGTTACCGATGCGTTTACGTATTATCAATGAACAACTGACTCGTAAACAACAACTCATATGTCTTCGTTTCAAGAAAATAAGATATTATCGTCTCAAAATTACTTGTGATAAAATCCATGAAGTAATTCTCTAAGCGTGGGTTAATCCAATACTCAAATCCCCATTCTAAAAGTACTCGTGAATGTTGCGGCAAACCATTGCTATGTCTAAACCCTTAGACAATCTACAATCCAATTGATGACAGTCTTAATTCATTACTTACTTCCAAAGTATGATTGACTGTGGATGTTTTGAATAATCCAATTATTTGGGAAGTAAAACATGCAAAGTGAAACATAATAATAACCTAATTAACTATGGTCTCAAAACTATTGAATATAAATAAAACACTTATTATTTAATCACCATATTAATTAGACTTTATTAATTGTATAATGTTTCGATAAATCAACTAAACACTTGAAATAGACATCAGTCATGCCATGTTCTAAACATGTATAATATGTCTCTCTATGGTCCTTCCTTTGTGAATAGATCGATTGCATATTATTCCAATGATACTCATTTCACAATTTCAAATTCTTATTAGAACTAGTAAGAATTCCAAATTCTTGTCAACACTAAAATATGTGTTAGAGTCTAACCTTTCATGCAATATCCTTTTGTGATGATGTGGTGTCAAAGTCACCGAGACTTAGCCAACGATGTCACAAAATGCTCCAATGAAACTTTGTTACTTAAAATAATTTCATGGTAATGAAGTATCAAATTCAAGATAACTCTTTGAACACCTTCCTTGCATTAAGGTTTCTAACTCATACGTAGATTTCAATAACCAACTCCCATAATGGAAACATTTCCATATTCCCATATGACTATCAATTCTGACCAAGAATTATCCCAATTAGAAACACGTCAATATGGTCCCTCCAAATATTACTATACTTCCAACTGTCCACAACCAGCCAATATTCGGCGAACCTTAGATTATTCTTGACAATTGTTTAACAACTTTAGTCATATCTTGTTCTAGTACTTTTTCCCTCTTAATGCCCTAGGTATTTGAAAAATCGGAACAAGTGAATATTATAGCATATGTAATCAATCCTATATCCGAAGCATATGGGATTCGATACATAATGTTTTACATAAAGACATGATATTTGATCAGTCTCTTGCTATATTATTTCCATATATAGAACATCCTATGTTGAATCACTTCAACACGATATTCATATATGTTCATAACTAAGTTCCATTGAAATCCTTCAATCTAAACTTTTTGATTTGAAATGAAGTATACGTGCTCTCTCCCCTATAACCTTCTATAGCGAAACAATTTTCAAACTTTGCAACCTGCAAATTTGTAACCTTTGTTTACTACAAATAGTATTGCTAACCTGCAACACTTAGCATAACAATTATGCTCCCACTTAGCATAACAATTATATTCTTGCTAGCATAACAATTATGCTCCCACTAGCTTTGACATGTATCCAACAATCAACTGGACTTCTAGAAATCAATACTATTGACTTTCTTACTAAAGTTCAGATTTCTGATATGTGATGCTTCGATAAGTCTTCAAGCAGACTTGTCAAGCTCATACACCTTTCATTAGAAAGCATATGTGTGTGTTTAAACCCTTTCAAAACTTATAGCGATAAGTCCTGAATGTTCAAACTATTACTTGCCATTTCTCACAATTCGAACTATGAAAAGGGTTGTGGTAATCATATACGAATTTGAGAATGCAGTTATCACACTGCTAACCATGATATCAATTATATTCAAAATCTACTAGCAAAAGTGTTTCCTCATAATCTTTTTCAAGAATTAAAGCTAAAATGTTTGCCACCTAGATTTTAGGGTGTATGTGTTTCTATCCATGTGAATTTATCAATTCCAACCTACAATCATAAGATAAGGTTGAGGACAAACCAAAATCAAAATTTTGTTTCTTCTTTCTTGGACTGAACTTTTCTTATTCTTAATTTCTTTCCATGTGGTAGCACAAGGGTCTACCATGTCTTACATGTTGTTTAAGCAAATCAGTTCCATTGACCAATGTACTATCACTGACCAACATGATATGCCTTTTGCAGTCAAATGAGAACCATAGAACTCACATGCATTGTCAACTCAACTGGAAGGTGCATAGAAACAAGAATGTGTCAACTAAACACGATAGGTTATCAACCTCAGGTCGTGTGCTTGTGATAACTAAAAGGTTTATTCTTGATTGACTATTAAAACTATTCAAGACCAATAAGACTCTTACTGACTTCTCGACATATAAGTTTTTATCTCAAGGAACAATCCTTGACAATAAAAAAAATATTCAAAAGTTAGTGTGGATTCTCGACAAAAAAAACACTTCATGTAATTGGTCTTAGTTTTTTTCTTTGTTTCAACCAAAACAACACAACTACCAATTCCAAATGTGCTAGATTAAGAAAACATTTCCACTCCACATTTCTTGAGGTGTTATATACCTACTTAGTTTGAAATAAGTTTCTAGATACGATTTGTAGTTACTAGAGTATGACTCTAAAACTTTATTTGATACGAAGTATGACTCATCTCTCGATTAAACTATCTCAACAATATCCGATTCCTCTTCTTACTCATACAAATGCATAAAGATGTCCTTAGAGGATCAATTGTTACATGGTTCCATAATCATTAGGATGATCATAGAACACGATACTAAAGTATTCTCGTTTACTTTCAGATTGGAGAAACCTTTATCTTTCTGCCTAACAGATTCTTCTTATTCGTTCTGCCACTCTTTGAAACTTTTCAAAGAATAAGAATTACACTTAATCTCATAAGTATAACCATATTTACTGAACCATTAGTAAATCATGACGAATAGATTTATCGTCTTTTGCGGTGGATCTAAATAGTCCACATTAATGGGTACTAGATCCATTAGTCCTTCACTTTGATTCACATAAACATGTGATCAATGAATTAATCATAATATCCCAACGATCAAGATTCTCATACATCACACAATTCAAATTGTATGACTCCAAGTTTCTATCCAACTGAAATTTGGGTGATGAGAATTCCTTTTCACTTGGTTGATTATGACATTATCACAAACGATATAAGTAAGATTCAATCCACATTCAACATTGCTAATAATAGAAATATAATCACCAATTTTCATAAATGCCATTGCAAGAAAATACAAAGTAAATAAATCAAAAAAATATTATTTTATTGATAATGAGCGGAAAAATTTGTCCTTAAAATGAAAATATATGAAAACCATGTTTCTACATATCTCCTAAGCAATTTATTAATCTATCATAACTCCTAAGCAGCAACTTCAAATTCTGATCATCGAATCATGTGATTGAAATCTATCTCTCACGATCAGAATTAGCTTACTTCTTCTTAAGCTTACTTATTTCTCTTAGATTCTCAAAAAATATTAAAATGTGACTATCACATCATGTAATAAGAATCTATGAATAGGAACTTAATAAAATAGAGTTAGATAGTGGATGTACCTAAAGTAGAGTCACACAACTTGACTTTACTATCTCTGCGATCTTTCAGGTAGACAGGGCAGCTTTGCATCCAATGTCCCTTCAATTGGCAATAGAAACATATGGACTCTTAAGGAACAACACATGGGACTATCTCAGAACTGGCCTTTCTTTTTTCCATATGGTCAAACGGTTTGACTTTGGCCGATCCCTTTCCATTGGGAAGAGAAGCCTTTTCTGGACTAACATTGTTTCAATTATCCATGGAGACTTGGGAGACAGATCCTTCAAACACATTTGCTTGATTTGTGCTCTTAAGCATTTATGCTTCAACATCAATCAGCGTATATGTCAGATCGATCAAGGTCACGTCGTGTTCCCTCTCATAAAAGTCCTTAATGAACTGACTATATGAGTTAGGAAGTGAAACTGATACCAAATCAATGGCCAGCTCCCTTGGGAAAATGACACCTAACATTCCCAATTTGTCAATGTGTGACTTCATATTCAGAACATGTGCACACACAAAATATCCATCTTGGTGTTTGCATGCCAAAAGGGCTTGACTAACTTTGAACTTTTCAAGTTGACGAAAATGTGGGTCAGGGAGAATCACTGGAGGAGGTGGAGGAAGAGTTGGAGAAGTATGATTTCCCGTTCCACCAATGCTCAAAAAAGGGAATGTTCTTTCACCTTGATCAACACGTGGAAGATCATCTTCAGAAGAAAAACCATTTCCAAAAGGACGAGCAAGACCATTTTTGTCAGAACTTGACATCTATAAAGGGAGAAAATAATTCAAGTTAGTTGATTTATTTAATCTTTAATTATTAACCAAAAACTTAATTAAGGCTAGGATCCATATTTTCGATGCGAATTCTGAAGAGGGATGCTGTAATCAAATTCGAATCTATTTTAGGCAGGTAAGCATTTACCAATTTCAATCTAATGAAACTCCTAGATCTTTGAGATTCCTTGAACTATTCAATGGCATGTTTAATCTATATTATGCTCTCACTTTGTGACTGAGATGTCGAGGATCACAAACGAGATGTGAATAACCATGCAAATTAGCTTGGTACTCTCGATGTCATTTATCATCTGAAATTAACGTTCCAGTTAACCACACACTCTCCATTAACTCAGTGATAATTTACGAGAACCCATTGCCAACAATATTAGTCCTATATTAATGCACCGGTTAACCACACACGCTCCACTAACGACCAATAAGGTGCAATGTGCAATTTCATGGGTTAACATCAAATTCACATTTTTCCTAAAGTAACTAAGAATAGGATTTTAGAAAATTGTTTAGTTACTTTATAATTCATTATACTTTTAATGAGAGTTTAGTGTCTATTAAACCTGTTCGGCTAACGACCCTCCACCAGTCAAGAGAGCGGTGGGTAAGAGCGGATACCCAATGGCTGTCATTTTATAGGCCGCTTCCTTAAACTCCCCTTATAGACCAGCTTCGTGAATGAGGCCTACTAACGGTAATAGTGACTTTTCTTATACATATATAAATTAAACTTTTAATTTTATATAGTATAAGAGTGAATTTTAAACTTTTAAAATACTAGGAGTTTAGTCTTTTAATAAATTAAACTTTTAATTTGATTAAATTTAAAGATTTTTATGGATTTATTAATTATCTTTTAAGTAAAAATTTAATTAAATTATTAACAATATCCATAAGGATGTACTTTAAACCTTTTAAAATACTAAGGTTCTTAAATTTAAGATTTCAAAATTAAACTATTTAATTAAATTTTAAATTCGAAACCAAGGGGGTACTTTTAAAACTTTTAAAAAAATACTAGGTTAAATTTTTAATAATTAAATTAACTATTAATTTTATCTTTATCAAAAATTAAACCAAATCATTAAATTTGATAAGGATATACAATTACCTTTAATAAAAAATTCAATTTTAGGCAGAAAAACGTATTAAGGTAATAATCCTAATCAAGCCAAGATTATCAAAATCGAAAACTCAGGGATCTGACAGGCCAACTCGTCGAGTCTGTGAAATGCACTCGTCGAGTTGGGCCAACTCGTCGAGTTCTATGAACAGAATGACAATTATGCTCCCTTCTCCTTTGAACGATTCACAATTGCATCAAGTTTAACTGAAAAACATCCTAGGCTCTTATACCACTGATGGGTTATGAGCATAACTACAAATCCTATGTGTTCATGCAACCCTATAATAAAGGATCTAGGTTTTCACTAGTTGAACATGCAAACTTGAATACAAAAGAGAAACCCTAATATGCATCTATGAAAAACGAAATTAACCTAAATATAGGGTTTAGATACATACCTCAATTGTTATGTAGTAATAACAATTAATCATTGTTGATTCTTGAACTCTTGAAAGCTAGTGCCTCAAATATGACACCTGTAATGGCTTACAAACACTCTTTGTAAGAGAATGAGAGGAGAGAGGAGGAGGCACATAATAACTTTTGGCTCTGGTTGGGTTAACTGCATAGGGTCGAAAAACCAAGGTGTTACTCTCGTTATATACTTGTGGTTGCTTAGTCCAAAGCTAGGGTTTGCAGGTGGAAACCTTAATTTCCTGCTTAAGGTCTAAGCATGTTGGGTTTTGAGCATTCTAACACTCCTATGGTGTACATGCAACCCTATAAACCTTGGATCTATGTTTTCTCTATTATACATGCAAATATTAACTAATCCAAGGTTTCATCCTAACTAGCATATTATGAAGCACCTATACTACAAAGTTCTAGTTAGATGACATACCTTTTGATGTAGCTTGATGTCTTCAAGCTTTAAGAGCTTAGCCCCAATAGTGTGGAAGCCTCAAATGGAATCACAAATCACCAAAACACCTTGGAAGAACTTGAGAGAATATGTATGCACACTAAAATCGGCCCACTCTTATTTTCACACACTTGTGCCAATTTTGTGAGCCAAGGACCCCTTTATATATTATGGAGGATTAGGGTTACATCCATGTAAACCCTAATACCCATGACCTTTCATTTACATAGGATCCATGGGTTAAAAGCTCCATGGACCATCGATGAAAGCTTAGCCCAACCTAAATGAACTTGGCCCATTCCATATATATAAGAGTCCATATTTAATTAGTTCTTTTTGATCACTTAATTAATTCTAAATTAATTCTTGATCAATACTAATTAAATAATATGATTCCATATTAATATATTAGAACTTATAATATATTAATATAAATCATAAATATACTATTCTCAAAAGACTATCCATATAAATTGTGCCGGTGAAGTGCAACCCAAATGGACCATGCCGGGTCGGGTCAAGTACATACCAAATATAGTTATGGACTTAGACATTAATCCAACAGTCTCGCGCTTGGATAAGTCTAAAACTATTATTGAGTATGACTTCAAAACCTAACTGGCAATCGTATCTCTTAAAGCCGCTGTCGAACTCTGACCTTGTCAATGACTTGTCCATTAGATAAGGGATCATATATTCCTCCATTCTAGATATCATATGGACTGAGACATGGATTATAATCATTCTCTCTGTCCATTTGTTGTTTCCCGATTTTCGATTTATGATGATTGACTGATTGAACAAATCAAATCAGTCCTGGCTTGGCCAAACACTCACATGTGTCATCGCTAAATCATCGAGGGGCCCACAGATATCGCTTTTATCCCGAAGGTAAAAGGAATGGATAAACTTCGACTCATATGGCTTGTTCTACCACTTGTTGAATCATACACAAAGGCACGTTTTATAACATCGAGTTACCAAATGCGTTTTCGTGCAATCAATGTATAACCAACTCATAGTAACAACTCATATCTCTAGGTTTGAAGAATATAAGATATTATCGTCTCATGATCACTCGTGATAAAATCCATGAAGTGATTCAAATGAGCGCGGGTTGAATCGAATACTCAGAACTTAAGAGCACTCATGAGTGTTGTAGCACCACTTTGTCCACCAACTTGGACCTCTACAAACCAACCCATCACAGTCTTGATTCATATCTACTTCCAACATATAACTGACTGTGGATGGTTTGAATAACTTAATCATTCAGGAAGAGCGACTTAGTTATTCTGGAAGTCAAAAGATGCAAAGTGAAACAGAAGAATAAATGAATCAAATATGGTATCAAACCCTATGAATATAAATAAACACTTTTATTTATCACCATACTGATTACTCATTATTCATTGTTTCGGTTTTATCAACTTTATACTTGAATTAAAAACACTAGTTGTCCCATGCTCCAAGCATGTACACTATGTTTTTCTTAAACAATAGCTTTGCCATACACCAAGTATGCACTCTATGTTTGTCTATGATCCTTACTTTGTGAAATAAATCAATTGAACATTATTTCAATGATTCTAATTTCACACTCCCAAATGCTTATTGAAAAATGTGAGAATTTCAAATTCCTATCATTTATCGAAATCTGTTTAGATTTTAAACTTATATGCACTGACCCTCCTGTAATGAATATGTACAAAGTCACAAAGACTTGTCAACAGTCATTATAAGGTATTCCAATGGAGATCAACTCCATGGAAACTAAGTCTCATATTCAAAGTACATTGCTTTGGACATGCTTCTTGCATTAAGTTTTCTAATCTTACACAGATAACTTCCACCTATGGAGACAACTCCATATTCTCATTTTGACTATCACTTCTGAATAAGAGATGCCTCTTTTTAGAATATGTCAATATGGTCCTTCCAAAATTAGCACTATACTTCCAACTGTCCCTGAGCAACCAATCTTTGGTAAACCTCAGATTGTTCTCGACAATTGCTTAATCATTTTAGTCATATCTAATTCTAGACCTTTTCCCTTCTTAATGCCTCTGGGCATTTGGAAAAATTTAGAAATGACAAATATTATAGCACATGCAATCGATCCTGTACCCAAAGCAAATGGTACACGATTCATGATGTCTCACATAAAGACATGATTCTAGACCAGTCTTTTGCTACAATATTTTTATTTGCCATGTTTTCAAAATTTGACTATGAAGAGGGATGCCGTAATCATAATCGAATTTTGAGAACGCAATATATAGAATTTCCTTAAGTTGAACCAATCCAACATGAAATTCATATATATATATATATATTCTTGACTAAAGATGATTAAGGTCTCAATCTAAGCCTTTAGAAATGAAATGAAGTATATCCTCTCCCTTAATTATAGCAAAACAACTTTTTCAATCCCTGCAGCCTCACGAATTGAAACTTTTGTTTTCTATAATTAACATTGCTAACTTGCAACACTAACAATAATTATCATGCTCCCACTAACATGATGATTATTAGCATAACACTTATGCTCCCACTAGCTTTGACATGTACTCAAAAATCAGCTGGACTTCTAGAAATCAATACTTTATTGACTTTCTTACCAAAGTTCAGATTTCTGATACGAGATGCTTTGATAAAACTTTATCAAAATCATACACCTTTCCTTAGATAGCATGCATGTGTGTCTAAACAATTTCAGAACTATGAAAAGGGATGCCGTAATCATAGTCTCAATTGTTTAGACCTTTTGCCATCTGCTTCAAATCTACTTAGTGGAAGTGTTTCCTCACCATCATTTTCATGAATCGGAGAGAAACCTTATGACCCTTAGATTTTATGGTGTATGTGTTCTTATCCATGTGAATCGTCAAAACCATAGTCACAAGACAAGGATAATGACAAATCCAAACTCATATGGACTAAACTTATGCAATCTTAACTTCTTGCCACCTGGCAGTACAGGGCCTGCCATTGCTTCCAAGTTGTTATGCAACCAACTGAGAACTTTCAGAACTCCTATGCAAAGCCAACTTTAACTGGAATGGGCACAGAATATGTCAACACGATAGGTTATAAACCTCAAGTCGTGTGCTAGTGAAGAACCTCAGGTTTTATTCTTGATTACTTCCTGAAATTCTTTTTAGGATCTTTAAGACTCCCACTATCCTCTTGACATATAAGACTATCTTACCAAATATTCAAGAGATAGTGCAGATTCTTTATCAAGACAAACACTTCACACAATTGGCCTTAGTTGGTCTTTGTTTTATCCAAAACATCACAACTTACCAATTTCAAATGTACAAGAGTAGGACACTTTTACTCTTACATTTGACAAGTGTTTTAAACCTTTCTTTAAGATATGTCACTCAAGTTACAATCTTGGAGTATGACTCTAAGAATTGTTTTGGAACGAAGTATGACTCATCTTCCTGATCTAACCATTTCAACAATTCATGACTCCTCTTCTTAGTCATAAGAATGCACTAAGATGACCTTTAGAGGACTAATTGTGATATGATTTCTAAATCATTAAGATGATCACAAACATGATACTAAAGTACTCTCCCATCTTTTCAGATTTGAAAAACTTTTATCTTTCTGCCTAATTTGATTCTTCCCATTCGTTCTGCCATACATTGAGACTTTTCCAATGTTTCAGAATTATACTTAAACTTGTAAGTATAACCATATTTACTAAACTTTAGTAAATCAAATAGTCTTAACGAGCTTTGTAGTGGACATGACCAGTGCACAAGAATGTGTACTCGATCCCTTTAGTCCTTCACTTGACTCACACATCCATGTGAACAAGTAATTAGTCTTGATTTTCCAATGCTTGAAGGTTCTCATTCATAATACTATTCAACTTGCATGATTCCAAGTTTCGGTCCAATTGAAACTTGGGTGATGAGGAACTTTCCTGATTTGGTAAATTTAGACACTACCACAAATGAAAGAATCAAATCCATTTTCCAATATTGCTGTCAGTGGAATCATATAAGCAACAATTTTCCACAAATCCCATTGTAAGGATACTTAAAATAAACAAAATTAAACAATTTTCTTTTATTTTAAAACTTTGCGGAAAAACTTATCCTTACAATCCACATGGAAAATTGTTGTTATCTATTCCTTAGCAATATATCATAACTTCTTAAGCAACTGCTCAAAATTCTGATGCGATCGAAATCCACCTTCGCGATCAGAATCAGCATATACTTCCTTTAAGATTTCTCTCTATTCTTTGATTCTTAAAACATCAACATGTGACCCAGTCACATCATGTAATGAGGATCTCAGAATAGAACTTAACAGAGTTAGATAATGGGCTCTACCTGATGTAGAGTCAAACTTATTGACTTTAACATCCTTAGGTAAATTTGGCAGCTTTGCAATCAACGCCCCTTCCTTTGGCAAAATAAACATATGGACCCTTTGGTAATGGGACTATCTCAGACTTAGCCTTTTCTCTTTACCATTTGGTCAACAGGGTTGACTATGGCCAATCCCTTTCCATTGGGAAGAGAATGCTTTTTCTGGATTTCCAGTGTCACCATTGTCACTGTCCATAAAGTTTTTGGGAAGTTGATCTTCTAATCAAATTTGCTTTACTATCGTTCCAAATCATTGCTGATTCAGCAGCACCAAGCAAATAGATATGATCATTAAGGTTCATGTCATAGTCTGTTTCATTGTATTCCCAAAGGAACTTACTATGTGACTTAGAAAGTGATTGAACATCCAACTTTCTCAAGACTTTGACACCCAACTCTCCCGGCTTGTCAATATGTGACTTCATCTCTAAGATGTGATCACACATAGACCTTGCTTGCCATTAGGGCTTGAGTGACCTTGAACTTGTGGGTTAGGGAGAATAATTGGAGGAGGTGGAGGAAGAGAAGTATGACTTCCATGAGCCAAACTCGGGAAGTCATATTCATTAGGAAAGCTTGGTTTGGGAAGATCATTGTTGTCTAAACCAGACATCAACAATGGGAGAAATTCACGTAAAGTTGATTTAAGTCCTTAATATAACACCCAATATGATATATTAAGGCTAGGACCCAACAAACTATTTTATAACTTGGAAGAGGGATGCCGTAATCCAAGCTATAAAATATTTGAAGGTAGGTGAATGACGATTCACCAATTTCCACCAAGATAAACGAAATGTATTATTAGGTTTTAATTGGTTTTGAAACTCCTAGATTCTTTTGAGATTCATTGAACTTTTTGTTGGATTAGATGTCTAAGCCCATAACTATTATTGGTATGTACTCGACCCGAGTGTAGCATGGTCCATTTGGGTTCCATATCATCAGGACAATTTGTTAGGATGGACTTTTGAGAGAAGGTAATTTATGGTTTATGTCAAATATATGCTAGTTATAGGTTTAATGCCTTGGAAACCATTTGCATGTATAATTAGTGAAAACATAGATCCAAGGTATTTAGGGTTGTATGTGCACCATAGGATGTTGTATTATACCAAAAATCCAACAGTGGTATCAGAGCCATGGGTTATTTTATGTTATATTGATGCAAATGTTTTATTTTCAAGTTGAAAAAAAAGGAAAAAAAAACACGACGTTTGTCAAATTTTAAGATAATTACTTGTTTTTGTGAAAAACTAATTATTTGTAAAATTTGAATCATTTGCTATATGAGTTGAATTAGGTCAAATTTAGTAAAAGATAAAACGATATGATTATTTTATTAGTTTTAAAAGTTTGATCTAAAGAGTTTTTTGAAACCTCCATAAGTTATGGATATGAAAATGTTTTTAAAAAAAATTGATTCAAAGTTTTTTTATGGAGTTACAAAACTTGGTCTTAATGTTTTAAAGAATTCCATAACTTGTTCTTAAGTTATGGAACATGAAAAGTTTCATCATAGAACAAGTATTTAACTCCATAAGTTATGGAATCCAAAAGTTTTCAAGAGTTACAAAACTTGCCCTCAAGTTTTGGAATTTGGAAAAAGTTTTTTATGAGAAAAAAAAGAATTGAATTCTAAAACTCTTGGGTTCATAACTTAAACAATTAATTAAATGGTTTTAATTTTGAATTTAATAATTGAAATTATGATGTTTTTATTGAATAATTCAATTAACTCTTATGGACTTTATTAATAGATAATTAAAGTGTTTAATTAAAAGAGAATTAATAATTCCATAATGACATGGTTTAAATTTAATTAAATTAAGAGTATAGTTTAATTAATAGATTAAACCACCAAGTATTTTAAATTTCTAAAATACACCCTTATACTTTATAATATTATAAGTTAATAATATTTTTATATATGTATAAGAGTAAAGTCGTCTTACCATTACTAGGCCTCATTCACGAAGCCGATCTATAAGGGGGGTATAAGGTTACTGCCTATAAAATGGTAGTTTAATGGGTGTCCACTCTCACCGATCGCTTCCTTGACCGGTGGAGGGTCGTTAGCCGAACGGGTAGGACAAGGACTATAATTCTCCCTTCATTAAAAGTATTAATGATAAATACTAAGTAACTAAACTCTTAATAATACCCAATCTTAGTTACTTAGGAAAATGTGAATTTGGTGCTAACCCATGAAATTACACTTTGCACTTTGCTTAAGTCAGTTAGTGGAGCGTGTGTGGTTAACCGGCACACTAGCTTGATTTAACAAGGTAGGCAAAGGGTAACTTAATGTTTATCATAGTATCTAGGAGTTTCAAAACCAATTAAAACCTAATAATACATTTCGTTTATCTTGGTAGAAATTGGTGAATCGTCATTCACCTACCTTCAAATATTTTATAGCTTGGATTACGACATCCCTCTTCCAAGTTATAAAATAGTTTGTTGGGTCCTAGCCTTAATATTTCATATTGGGTGTTATATTAAGGACTTTAGATCAACTATCTTGAATATCTCCCAAAAAGATGTCTGTTTCAGACATCTATGATCCTCCTAAATCTCTTGGAACTTCACTTCCTCCACCTCCTCCAATTATTCTCCCTAACCCACAAGTTCAAGGTAACTCAAGCCCTATTGGCAAGCAAGGTCTATGTGCGATCACATCTTGGAGATGAAGTCACATATTGACAAGCCAGGAGAGTTAGGTGTCAAACTCTTGAGAAAGTTCGTGGTTCAATCACTTTCTAAGTCACATAGTGAATTCCTTTGGGACTACTATGAAATAGACTATGACATGACCCTTAATGATCTTATCTATTTGCTTGGTGCTGCTTAATCAGCAATAATTTGGAGCACTGGGAGAGCAAATTTGATTAGTAGATCAACTTCCCAAACTACCATGGACATTGATAATGGTAACATTGGATATCTAGAAAATCCTTCTCTTCCCAAGGAAAGGGATTGACCATAGTCAACTAGGTTGACCAAATGGTAAAGAGAAATGCTAAGTCTGCGATAGTCCCATGTACCATTCCCAAAGAGTCCCTATGTTTCTCTTGCCAAAGGAAGGGGCATTGATTGCGAAGCAGCCTATTTACCTGAAAGATCATAAGGTTGATCAAGTCAAGAAGATTGACTCTACTTCAGGTAAAGTCCACTATCTAACTTTGTTAAGTTTCTATTCTGAGATTCTTGTTACATGATGTGACTGGGTCACATGTTGATGTTTTAAGAATCAAAGAAAAGTGAAGAAACTTAAAGAAAGTATATGCTGATTCTGATCGCGAAGATGGATCTCGATCGCATGGTTCTGTCATCAGAATTTTGAGCTGTTGCTTAGGAGTTATGATATATTGCTTAGGAATAGATAACTACAAAGTTTTTCATGTGCTTTTGCACTGTAAGGATAGTTTTTCCGCAAAGTTTTTAAAATAAAAGAAAAAAAATTTGTTTTTTTACTTACAATGACATTTGTGAAAAGGAAAAAAAAAATTGTTGCTTATATGATTCCACTGACAACAATATTGGAAAATGGATTTGATTCTTTTATTTGTGGTAGTGTCTAAATTTACCAAATCAGGAAAGTTCCTCATCGCCCAAGTTTCAATTGGACCGAAACTTGGAATCATGCAACTTGAATAGTATGATGAATGAGAACTTTCAAGCATTGGAAAATCAAGACTAATTACTTGTTCACATGGATGTGTGAGTCAAGTGAAGGACTAAAGGGATCGAGTACACATTCTTGTGCACTGGTCATGTCCACCACAAAGCTCGTTAAGACTATTTGATTTACTAAAGTTTAGTAAATATGGTTATACTTACAAGTTTAAGTATAATTCTGAAACATTGGAAAAGTCTCAATGTATGGCAGAACGAATGGGAAGAATCAAATTAGGCAGAAAGATAAAAGTTTTTCAAATCTGAAAAGATGGGAGAGTACTTTAGTATCATGTTTGTGATCATCTTAATGATTTAGAAATCATATCACAATTAGTCCTCTAAAGGTCATCTTAGTGCATTCTTATGACTAAGAAGAGGAGTCATGAATTGTTGAAATGGTTAGATCAGGAAGATGAGTCATACTTCGTTCCAAAACAATTCTTAGAGTCATACTCCAAGATTGTAACTTGAGTGACATATCTTAAAGAAAGGTTTAAAACACTTGTCAAATGTAAGAGTAAAAGTGTCCTACTCTTGTACATTTGAAATTGGTAAGTTGTGATGTTTTGGATAAAACAAAGACCAACTAAGGCCAATTGTGTGAAGTGTTTGTCTTGATAAAGAATCTGCACTATCTCTTGAATATTTGGTAAGATAGTCTTATATGTCAAGAGGATAGTGGGAGTCTTAAAGATCCTAAAAAGAATTTCAGGAAGTAATCAAGAATAAAACCTGAGGTTCTTCACTAGCACACGACTTGAGGTTTATAACCTATCGTGTTGACATATTCTGTGCCCATTCCAGTTAAAGTTGGCTTTGCATAGGAGTTCTGAAAGTTCTCAGTTGGTTGCATAACAACTTGGAAGCAATGGCAGGCCCTGTACTGCCAGGTGGCAAGAAGTTAAGATTGCATAAGTTCAGTCCATATGAGTTTGGATTTGTCATTATCCTTGTCTTGTGACTATGGTTTTGACGATTCACATGGATAAGAACACATACACCATAAAATCTAAGGGTCATAAGGTTTCTCTCCGATTCATGAAAATGATGGTGAGGAAACACTTCCACCAAGTAGATTTGAAGCAGATGGCAAAAGGTCTAAACAATTGAGACTATGATTACGACATCCCTTTTCATAGTTCTGAAATTGTTTAGACACACATGCATGCTATCTAAGGAAAGGTGTATGATTTTGATAAAGTTTTATCAAAGCATCTCGTATCAGAAATCTGAACTTTGGTAAGAAAGTCAATAAAGTATTGATTTCTAGAAGTCCAGCTGATTTCTGAGTACATGTCAAAGCTAGTGGGAGCATAAGTGTTATGCTAATAATCATCATGTTAGTGGGAGCATGATAATTATTGTTAGTGTTGCAAGTTAGCAATGTTAATTATAGAAAACAAAAGTTTCAATTCGTGAGGCTGCAGGGATTGAAAAAGTTGTTTTGCTATAATTAAGGGAGAGGATATACTTCATTTCATTTCTAAAGGCTTAGATTGAGACCTTAATCATCTTTAGTCAAGAATATATATATATATATATATATATATATATATATATATATATATATATATATATATATATATATATATATATATATATATATATGAATTTCATGTTGGATTGGTTCAACTTAAGGAAATTCTATATATTGCGTTCTCAAAATTCGATTATGATTACGGCATCCCTCTTCATAGTCAAATTTTGAAAACATGGCAAATAAAAATATTGTAGCAAAAGACTGGTCTAGAATCATGTCTTTATGTGAGACATCATAAATCGTGTACCATTTGCTTTGGGTACAGGATCGATTGCATGTGCTATAATATTTGTCATTTCTAAATTTTTCCAAATGCCCAGAGGCATTAAGAAGGGAAAAGGTCTAGAATTAGATATGACTAAAATGATTAAGCAATTGTCGAGGACAATCTGAGGTTTACCAAAGATTGGTTGCTCAGGGACAGTTGGAAGTATAGTGCTAATTTTGGAAGGACCATATTGACATATTCTAAAAAGAGGCATCTCTTATTCAGAAGTGATAGTCAAAATGAGAATATGGAGTTGTCTCCATAGGTGGAAGTTATCTGTGTAAGATTAGAAAACTTAATGCAAGAAGCATGTCCAAAGCAGTGTACTTTGAATATGAGACTTAGTTTCCATGGAGTTGATCTCCATTGGAATACCTTATAATGACTGTTGACAAGTCTTTGTGACTTTGTACATATTCATTACAGGAGGGTCAGTGCATATAAGTTTAAAATCTAAACAGATTTCGATAAATGATAGGAATTTGAAATTCTCACATTTTTCGATAAGGATTTGGGAGTGTGAAATTAGACTCATTGAAATTATGTTCAATTGGTTTATTTCACAAAGTAAGGATCATAGACAAACATAGAGTGCATACTTGGTGTATGGCAAAGCTATTGTTTAAGAAAAACATAGTGTACATGCTTGGAGCATGGGATAACTAGTGTTTTTAATTCAAGTATAAAGTTGATAAAACCGAAACAATGAATAATGAGTAATCAGTATGGTGATAAATAAAAGTGTTTATTTATATTCATAGGGTTTGATACCATATTTGATTCATTTATTCTTTTGTTTCACTTTGCATGTTTTGACTTCCAGAATAACTAAGTCGCTCTTCCCGAATGATTAAGTTATTCAAACCATCCACAGTCGGTCATATGTTGGAAGTAGATATGAATCAAGACTGTCATGGGTTGGATTGTAGAGGTCCAAGTTGGTGGACAAAGTGTTGCTACAACACTCATGAGTGCTCATAAGTTCTGAGTATTGGATTCAACCCACGCTCATTTGAATCACTTCATGGATTTTATCACGAGTGATCATGAGACGATAATATCTTATATTCTTTAAACCTAGAGATATGAGTTGTTACTATGAGTTGGTTATACATTGATTGCACAAAAACGCATTGGTAACTCGATGTTATAAAACGTGCCTTTGTGTATGATTCAACAAGTAGTAGAACAAGCCATATGAGTCGAAGTTTATCCATTCCTTTTACCTTCGGGATAAAAGCGATATCTGTGGTCCCCTCGATGATTTAGTGATGACACATGTGAGTGCTTGGCCAAGCCAAGACTGATTTGATCTGTTCAATCAGTCAGTCGTCATAAATTGGAAATCGGGAAACAACAAATGGACAGAGAGAATGATTATTATCCATGTCTCAGTCCATATGATATCTAGAATGGAGGAATATATGATCCCTTATCTAATGGATGCGTCATTGATTTGTTCTGAGTTCGACAACGGCTTTAAGAGCTACGATTGCTAGTCGGGTTAGGATGTCGTACTTGCAATAATAGTTTTAGACTTATCCAAGTGGGAGACTGTTGGATTAGATGTCTAAGCCCATAACTATTATTGGTATGTACTCGACCCGAGTGTAGCATGGTCCATTTGGGTTGCATATCATCAGGACAATTTGTTAGGATGGACTTTTGAGAGAAGGTAATTTATGGTTTATGTCAAATGTATGCTAGTTATAGGTTTAATGCCTTGGAAACCATTTGCATGTATAATTAGTGAAAACATAGATCCAAGGTATTTAGGGTTGTATGTGCACCATAGGATGTTGTATTATACCAAAAACCCAACACTTTTCAATGGCATGTTTCAATCTCGAGGGTGCCCTTCAGGTTTTGTGACTGGGATGCCGAGGATCACAAAACAAGGTGTGAAGTAACCATGCAAATATACTTGGTACCCT
Source organism: Lactuca virosa (assembly GCF_052849685.1). Classification (NCBI taxonomy): domain Eukaryota; kingdom Viridiplantae; phylum Streptophyta; class Magnoliopsida; order Asterales; family Asteraceae; genus Lactuca; species Lactuca virosa. Next base: position 135,366,271 of record NC_136430.1, read on the forward strand.
TAATATTTACCCCTCAATCGATGTGCCGGTTAACCACACACGCTCAAACGATACTATGATAAACATTAAGTTACCCTTTGCCTACCTTGTTAAGTCCAGGTTAGTGTGCCGGTTAATCACACACGCTCCACTAACAGCTTAAACAAAGTGCAAAGTGTAATTTCATGGATTAGCACCTTATTCACATTTTCCTAAGTAACTAAGATTGGGAATTTATAAGTGTTTAGTTACTTAGTATTTATCATTATACTTATAATGAAGGGAGAATTATAGTCCTTGTCCTACCTGTTCGGCTAACGACCCTCCACCGGTCAAGGAAGCGGTGAGTGAGAGTGGACACCCATTAAACTGCCATTTTATAGGCAGTAACCTTATACCCCCCTTATAAACCGGCTTCGTGAATGAGGCCTACTAATGGTAAGACGACTTGCTCTTATACATATAATATATTAAACTTATAATATTATAATAGTATAAGGGTGTATTTTAGACATTTAAAATACTTGGTGGTTTAATCTATTAATTAAACTAGACTTTTAATTTAATTAAACTCAAACCATATATTTATGGATTAATAATACTCTTTTAATTAAACGCTTTAATTAACTATTAATAAAGTCCATAAGAGTTAATTTGAACTATTCAACAAAACATCATAATTCCAATTATTAAACTCAAACTTAAAACCATTTAATTAATTGTTTAAGTTCTGAACCCAAGAGTTTTAGAATTCAATTCTTTTTTTCATAAAAACTTTTCTCAAATTCCAAAACTTGAGGGCAAGTTTTGTAATTCTTGAAAACCTTTGGATTCCATAACTTATGGAATTAATGGTGTTTTATGATGAAACTTTCCATGTTCCATAACTTAAGAACAAGTTATGGAATTCTTTAAAACATTAACACCAAATTTTGTAACTCCATAAAAACTTTGAATCAAAATTTTTTTTTTTAAAAAAAAAACTTTCATATCCATAACTTATGGAAGTTTCAAAAACCCTTAAGATCACAACTTAAAAAAAAAAACTTTTGAGCTCCAAAATTTTATGACAAAATATGTAACTCCTTAAAACATTTAGATCAAACTTTTAAAACTAATAAAATAATCATATCATTTTATCTTTTACTAAATTTGACCTAATTCAACTCATATAACAAATGATTCAAATTTTACAAATAATTCGTTTTTCACAAAACAAGTAATTATCTTAAAATTTGACAAACGTCATGTTTTTTTTCCTTTTTTTCCAACTTGAAAATAAAACATTTGCATCAATATAACAGAAAACAACCCATGGCTTTGATACCACTGTTGGGTTTTGAGCATTCTAACACTCCTATGGTGTACATGCAACCCTATAAACCTTGGATCTATGTTTTCTCTATTATACATGCAAATATTAACTATTCCAAGGTTTCATCCTAACTAGCATATTATGAAGCACCTATACTATAAAGTTCTAGTTAGATGACATACCTTTTGATGTAGCTTGATGTCTTCAAGCTTTAAGAGCTTAGCCCCAATAGTGTGGAAGCCTCAAATGGAATCACAAATCACCAAAACACCTTGGAAGAACTTGAGAGAATATGTATGCACACTAAAATCGGCCCACTCTTATTTTCACACACTTGTGCCAATTTTGTGAGCCAAGCACCCCTTTATATATTATGGAGGATTAGGGTTACATCCATGTAAACCCTAATACCCATGACCTTTCATTTACATAGGATCCATGGGTTAAAAGCTCCATGGACCATCCATGAAAGCTTAGCCCAACCTAAATGAACTTGGCCCATTCCATATATATAAGAGTCCATATTTAATTAGTTCTTTTTGATCACTTAATTAATTCTAAATTAATTCTTGATCAATACTAATTAAATAATATGATTCCATATTAATATATTAGAACTTATAATATATTAATATAAATCATAAATATACTATTCTCAAAAGACTATCTATATAAATTGTGCCGGTGAAGTGCAACCCAAATGGACCATGCCGGGTCGGGTCAAGTACATACCAAATATAGTTATGGACTTAGACATTAATCCACAAAGCAGCCCATGGACACCCTAGGAAGCCTTTGGATGAAAACTTATAGGGCCTCCCTATAATTTTCGTCCAATCCTATCCAAGGGGTCAGAGAGCCCAATTTCAAAACTATTAATTAATTGCAAAACAGTCCTTGTATATTTAATTAATTCCTTAATCCCAAAATTAATTCCAAATCAATTTCTAATTAAGTATTAATCAAATAACATGATTTCTAATTAATATATTATTCTCATAACATATTAATAAATTATTCATATCAATTTATTATTCCAAGTAATATATTCAACTTCTCTCCAAAATTCATCATGTCAAGTTGCAAGAGTGAAGGCAACCCAAAAGGACTTGTGCTTCTATCAATTCAAGTATATACCAATTATAGTTATGGGCTTAGACACCTAATCTAACAGAATGACATTGCACCAATACTGGAGTGATAGTTGTTGTTATAAGAAAACTCAACCAGAGGAAGGTAGGAATCCTAACTCCCACCGAAATATATGAAACAAGCTCTTAACATATCCTCAAGTGTCTGAATGTTCCTCTCGCTTTGGCCGTCAATTTGCGGATGATAAGCAGTGCTAAAATGTAACCTCGTGCCCAATTCCTCGTGAAATCTCTGCGAAAATCAAAAGTGAACCAAACATCTAGATCTGATACAATAGAAACTGGAACAACATGCCACGTGATGATCTTGACCACATACACATCGGCCGATTTCTCGGCCGAGGAGCTCTCATGGATACTTAAGAAGTGGGCACTCTTGGTCAGACAACCCATTATCACCCATATCATGTAGAACCCCTTAGCCGTCCGAGGTATATTGGTGATGAAATCCATGGTGATCTATACCTATTTCCACATGGGGACCTCCAAAGGCTGAAGCTTGACATGCGGCCTCTAGTGCTCGGCCTTGACCATCCGACAGGTCAAGCACCTCTCAACATACCATTCTATCTCACTCTTCATGCATGGCCACCCGTAACTAAGTTGTAAATCTGGATACATCTTGGTGGCTCCAGGGTGTATCGAAAATATGGACTTGTGTGCCTCCTCCAACACAGTTTGATTGATCCCACCAAAATCTGGTACCCAAACCCGACCGCACCATGTCAACAATCCACAACTATCGGTAGAAAACCTGTCAATCACGCCCCTAATTCATTCCTGCTTCTAATTCTCTTTCTTGACTCCCTTAACTTGAGCCTCCCTAATCAAATCCAGCAATGGCGACTCAATCGAAATCCTCATACACAGACCCCCAATAGAAGAACTAGCCAACTTGTGGCTCAAAGCATTAGCGACCACATTCGCTTTCCCTGGGTGGTACAAAATCTTGTAGTTATAATCCTTGACCACATCAAGCCACCTACACTGTCTCATGTTTAGATTAGGCTGATCCATGAGATATCTCAAACTCTTGTGATCCGTGTAGATGCTACACTGGACCCCATATAGGTAATGTCGCCAAATCTTGAGGGCAAACACCACCGCCCCCAACTCCAGATCATGCATAGGATATTGTACCTTGTGCGGCTTCCGCTGTTGAGAAACATAAGCAATAACCCTCCCTCGCTACATAAGAACTGCTTCAAGACCGATGATTTATGCATCACAATATACCAAAATCCTCAACACCCTCATGGAGGGTCAACAGTGGGCCCTCACGTAACTTCCGCCTCAGAATATCGAATGCAACCTGCTGATCAAGGCCCCAACAGAAATCCACGCCCTTCCTCGTATGGTGAGTGAGGGGTACACCAACCTTGGAGAAATCATGAATGAATCTCTGATAATACCCTGCTAATCCCAGAAAACTCCTGATCTCCGAGGGAGACTTTGGAACCTCCCACTGCATAATAGCCTCAATCTTGGACGGGTCGACCAATATCTCGTTTTGGTTAACGAGGTGTCCCAAGAACTGTACCTCCCGTATCAAAAACTCACACTTCGAGAACTTGGCATACAACCGTTCCCGCCTCAAAAATCCTATAAGCTCTCGAAGGTGCTCCTCATGCTACTCCCTGGTCTTGGAATAAACCAGGATATCATCAATAAAAAAATGACTGAGTGATCGAGCATCGACCTGTACACTTGATTCATTAGATTCATAGATGTCGCGGGCACACTAGTTAGTCTAAACGGCATCAACATGAACTCATAAGACCATTACGAGTCCGAAACACTATCTTCTCCATGTCCTCCTCTCTAAACCTCATCTGATGATACCCTGACCTCAAATCGATCTTGAAGAACCAAGATGTACCTTGTAGCTGATTGAAGAGAGCATCAATCTGCAGAAGTGGGTAACAGTTCTTCACCGTCAACTTGTTCAACTTCTGGTAATCAATACACATGGAATGAGACCCATACTTATTCTTCAAGAACAAGATCGATGCTCCCCAAAGTGAACTTCTTGGTCTGATAATCTGTTTTTCCAACAGCTCCTAAAGCTGAGAGGACAACTCTTGTATCTCTGGTGGTTCCAGTCAGTACGACGACTTAGGAAGTGGGGACGCACCAAGGACCAAATTGATCTTGAACTTAACCTGCCTCTCAGGAGGCACACCGGGAAATTCCTCCGGAAACACATCATGGAACTATTTGACCACATGCACATCTAAAACCGAAACCTTCCCAACCTGGGTGTCAACCACATACGCAAGATAACGCATACACCCATGCTGTAGATACTGCCAAGCCCTAGTAGCAAAACAAAAGGCTGATCCAATCCTGGTACCCTCTCTACAAATATTCAGTTCTCGCCCACTTGGGGTTCGAACTACCACCCACTGACCCTTACAATCGATCATCACACCAAACATGCTCAACCAGTCCATCCCTACAATCACACATACATCCCCCATGGAGATAGGGATCAGATCAACTGGGTAAGACACCCCGGAAATCTCCATAATACAACCCTGATATATAATTGATGCAGAGACCCTGTGTTCGTTGGATATAGAAACCCGCAAAGGACACTCCAAGTCTCCAAGAGTCATATCAAAAATCCTAATGAAAGATTGAGATACAAAAGACCGACTCGCACCCGAGTCCAAAAGCACAAGAGCGGACAATGAGTTCACTAAGAAGGTACGTAACAGAATCAGACATATAAGAATACAAAAAAAATTAACTAAATAATAAATGAAAACATACCGGTAACAACGTCCGACGCCGCCCTGGCCTCATCCATAATGAGCTGGAAAGCAGTACCTCGAGCCCTCGAGGGCTCCGCCCTACTCTGGCGTCCATCATTGATCCTCAAAGTGGCCGGTGCTAGAGCCTACGTCGGCCTTGCAGCGAGCAAGGGACAGTTGACCTTCATATGGCCAACCTTATCATGGTGATAACGAATCTTGGTGCTTGAAATTGGGGCCTAATGACGACAATCCTTCGCATAATGCCCCATCTAGGCACAATTTTGGCACCCAGAAGAAAATGACCGAAAAGACCCTCATGAACCTTGCCGCACTTCCAACAAGTGCGACCCCTTTGTCCCCCAGAACGCGGATCAGCGGTCTTAAACGACTTCGCTATCGGCTGTGACTGAATGTGAGCATGTCGATGCTCCCTCTTTCGAATCTCCATATCGATCTCTCACATCATCAAGGCATCCTAAAGCTTGGCGAGCCTACCATAACGATGGGTGGACACGAACTGTCGGATATCCGTCTTGAGCATGATCAAGTTTCAAATCATCTGAGCGTGCTCCGAAGCAGCAAACTCAAGGAAGAAAATAGCCCTCTTCGTGAACATCTTGGTGATCTCCGTCACCGTCTCAGTCGCCTGTCTGAGATCCAGGTACTCATGAGCAAATCTATCTAGAGCTGGCAAAAATCTACCCAACCCGTCAACCCAACCCAAAATTAGCGGTTTGGGTTGAGATTTTCAACCCATTTAACTTAAATTGGTCAACCCGTCTAACCCATTTAATAAAATGGTTGGATTGGGTAAAATATCAACCCATTTTCAACCCGTCAACCCATTTAACTTTAATCTTTATATATATATATATATATATATATATATATATATATATATATATATATATATATATATATATATATATATATATATATATATATAATTTAATATTATTTAAATATTATCATGTATTAATCAAAGTACTAATTTATAAATTATAATGTTGCATTATTATTATCTATGTTTAATAAAATTCAATCCTAATTTACATCCTTTTTTAGCGCCGATAATACTAATCATTCTCCAAAATCACTGTGAAACTAAACATTTTTAATGTTATTTGAACAAATTGTTTGTATTTATGAATTAAGATTGTGCTTTTGTCATAATTATGAAGTTTTATTTACGTTTTGTAATTTAAGTGGTATAATATTTAATTATATAATTTATTTAATTAATTTTAAATGGGTTAACCCAAGTTTAACCCATTTATTTAATAGGTTGGGTCAGGAACTACATAAACAGGTTAAACTGATGACAACACATTTATCTAAAAGGTTGAGTTGGGTTGGAAATATCAACCCATTTAAATAAACAGGTTGGGTTGGGTTGAAATTTTCAACACAATTATTAAATGGGTTGAACTCGAACGCAACCCACGTTGACCCATTGCCACCTCTAAATCTATCCCTCTCCACTAGGGGAACATATCTCATACGGAACATCTCTGAGAACTGCTCCCAAGTAACAACAGTCCTCTTCTTAGGAGTATATGAACCAGTCACCAATCTCTACTAATCATTCGCCCCTAACCGGAGAAGGTTTAGGGCACAACTGACCTTCTGGCCATTTGGGCAAGAACATGTGAACAAATAACCCTCCACATTAGACAACCACCTCATTACTATAATAGGTTCCTTGACCGCATCAAAATTTGGGGGCTTCTTATTGTCGAAGTGTCGAATGATCTATCCCCTCAAATCCCCGTAGCAGCAACAATCGCGGTAGCTACAGCAATAATAAACTCGGTCAGAGCAGCATAGCGATCATCAAATAGCTCAATCATAATAGTCTTGATAGACCTAAACAACTCTAGAATATAACTCCAGATAGCAACAGCTACCTCAGTAGCGATCGATTCGCTAATGTCATCATCTGTCAATCCCGGGCTATCCTAGCCACCAGCTCCAGAACTAGAACCTATCGCCATGAAAATACTGAAAATAAACCAAGATATAAATCAGAAAGGCCATCATTCATACTGCTATAACCAACATGACATGACTAGCCCTCGGGGTTTGTGACTTTTTTGTTACGTGTATGGGTCTTGTGCTTTCAGTAGTACGGGCCCATAATACCTTGCACACCAACCCATATTTGTCTCAATGGATCGTCACAAACGGCCCGAAAACAAATCCATATCTAGGATACACATACATCCTATCCTCACTCTCTTGAGAGTGGCTAATCCTTCCTCAACTGGCTTGCTACACCCACATACTCACTCATGAAACTTCCAACAACCCTGTAACCGCTCGTGCATGTTAATCATAAATGGCACTAGATCCCATAGACAGTTGAATACTTGATTTTAGTTGTTAGGGGAAGGATCCTTGACTCACATTCAAGATCCTCAAATATTCCTGAAGTGTCAGGATCCTTAAACATATCACAGGATCCTGATTATTACCAATATCTCTAACACTTGTAACGGCTATATTTTCTTTATTTTTCTCACATGTGCAGAACGACTCAACACAAAGACCCATTCTCAACAGAGATTCATCTCAACCATGCAAAAGACCCGGAATACCAAGTCAAATAACGTTCATATGATGATTCTGGAGGATCCCGGAATGATAAGATTTATCGTAATTAGCATTAGACTATAAATAATACATGTAATTAGTAGACTAGGGACACACTGAGCTCATCCACGATACTTGTACTTACATTTACACATTTATTTCTGTATTCAACATTTTATATCAACAAAATCATTAAGGCAGGTGATCATTATCACCTCCCAAGGTTTTATGTCGGAGATCCTATCAAGAATCAAGAGATTTCCTTGTAACTCACTTGTGTCACTTTGATTATCATTTCTTAGTTGATTTATCATGAACATCACAACCTATCATACAATTTGATTAGATTCTAGTTAGTTGATTTTTAACCATAACAATTTGGTACCCACCATGGGTCCGTGGTGTTTAAAACCTTTTGGAAAATCATGTCTACACAACCAACCATATCTTCCTCCTCCATTCCTCCCATTTCATCTAAAAACCTTCCTCCACCCCTAGGAGGAGCTCCTAAGAAAGCCTCTGAGGCACCGGAGAAAAATACCTCTCCGATCACTACACAAGGACTTCAGGATCCTCTTGTGCTGATTTCAAATAATGGAATCTTTGCCATGATGAAGGGATTGGAACGAAAAGTCAATCAACAACAGGAGGATAACATGACAATAATCAAGGAAGTGGAGAGAATGAGGGAAAAAATCCACAAGCCTCAAGAAGCAGCACCCTCGATCTTGTAGCCCAATATCCCGAGTTTTGATAACATGGGATCCTCAACGAATTGCCGCGAGATAGGATCCTCAATACCAGCCTCTGTTCTCGCTTTGGGTGCGAATCCAAGAGAGCAAGCCCATACGACCTAGGATCCAAAAGAAACCTTCATTAATCCCAATAACAAGGATCCTGGTAACTTTGTCAATAATAATATCTTTACTACCAACTCTATGAACCTTGATACAGGTTTAAGCCTGATCATATCTAAGGAACTTCAACAATTAAGACAAATGATCTTGGGTGTGCCTGGAGTAGTTCAACCTATATGAGAAGTGTCCCCTACTGTAACATCCCCTCTGGCACGTATCACAATATTGTCTGCTTTGGGCTCCCGACACGAAAACTTCCCAGGGGGTCATCCATCCATGGATTGCTCTCGCCCGGGCACACTTAACTGCAGAGTTCTTATGGGATCTGCTGCCCTCACGGCTTTAAAACGCATTGTGTTAGGAAAGGTATCCACACCCCTTATAAGGAAATGTTTCGTTCTTGGTTTTATACAGTATTGGAGGTGGGTTGCACCTGATCCCACATCGGCTTGGAAGGAGAACGAAACATTTACTTATAAGGGGTGTGGATACATTCCTGGTCACAACGCGTTTTAAAGTCGTGAGGGCAACAGATCCTATAAGAACTCTGCAGTTAAGCGTGCTCGGGCGGGAGTAGTACCGGGATGGGTGACCCCTTGGGAAGTCCTCGTGCCGAGTGGCCCGAAGCGGACAATATTGTAATACGTGCTAGAGGGGATGTTACAAATGGTATCAGAGCTGGGGCACGGGTCGATGTGTTCAACAGGGACGTCGAACCCTATAATGGGGGGTGAAGGTGGGTTGCACCTAATCCCACATCGGCTTGGAAGGATAACGAAACATTTCCTTATAAGGGGTGTCGATACCGTCCTTGTCACAACGCGTTTTAAAGCCATGAGGGCAGCAGATCCCATAAGAACTCTACAGTTAAGCGTGCCCGGGCGGGAGTAGTACCGGGATGGGTGACCCCCTGAGAAGTCCTTGTGTCGAGTGACCCAAAGCGGACAATATTGGGATACGTGCCAGAGGAGGATGTTACACCTACAAGGCATAGGACCTCAAGATTCGCTCCTAAAATCGCTGACACCGAGGTCCCAAAGCGCTTCCAAACGCCCTTCATGAATCCTTACGATGGGACTACGGATCCTGAGGAGCATGTCATACAGTATAGGGAAAGAATGGTGATCATCCCCATTCCCACACACTTAAAGGAAGCTTGCATGTGCAAGGGTTTTGGTTTGACCCTCACAACATCAACCTTAAAATGGCTCCTTAATGTTCCTCTTTATTCTATTACTTCATTTGCTCACCTAGTTAATTTGTTTAACAATCAATTTTATTATAGCAGAACATTCATGAAGATCACTAGTGATATTTATCGAGTGGTTCAGGATCCTAAGGAATCCCTTAGGACTATTGTGAATAGGTTTGGCATGGAAGCTGTAAGTATCCCCGACATTGATATGGTGACTGCAGTTGAAGTCTTCAAAATGGGCTTAAAAAGGACTATCCTTTCTATGAAGACCTTGTAATGACCCCATGCAAGAGAACGGATGAGGTCTGAAGATAAACATTAAGATTCATAAGGCTCGAATAAGACAAGGAGATCCATAAAAGGAGCAACCCACCAAGCTATACGATCACCCCAATAGGAAGGACGTCTCGACGACACAAAGATCCTACAAGTCAAAACCATATTCCAAACCTGATCATCATAGGGTTAATACCCTTGAAGATGAAGGAGAGGAAGAAGAATTTCCTACGATTACTGACTATTGTTTTTCAGGTATAATATTTGCTATGCAGGATCTTAGCGACAAAGCAAGATGGCCAAGGAAGGGAGAAAAATCCACCACTTGGAAAGACAAATCCAAATGGTGTGTGTACCATGAAGACTTTGGTCATATCACAGAGGATTTCATAGCTCTCAGGAAGGAGATCAGCTACCTCTTAAGCAAAGGATACCTAAAATAAATCCTTGGAAGAAGAAAGGAAAAATCCAAAGAGAAAGATCAGAATCCTTAGAAGGTCCTCGATAAGCCACGATCCCCTCCTCTTGACGTCGGGTGATAAATTTGATCTTCGAAGGATATGAAATTTATGGTACATCTTATTCTATAGATAAAAGGCATGCCAAGGTGTCAAAAATAGAAAAAGAAGAAAGGTCATAGAAGAATACGTCAATAAAAAACGAGAAGTAGAACACCTTCGACGAAGTAGGTAGACATGACATCCATGATCCTCACTACCATAGATAGGTGATCACTCTTTACATCGCCAACCATTTCGTCAGAAGGATTCTTGTCAATGGAGGATCCTCAGGCAACATTATACTCTTGGATGCTTTAAAAAGAATGAACATCTCGGAGTCCAAAATAATCCAAATATCCTCACTATTAATAGGATTCAGTGGCGAAACAAAACATACAATCAGCGAAATAAAGCTACCTATCTACATTGAGGGGGTAAACTCTATGCAATGTTTTTGTGTAATAGATACATTATCCTCTTATAATGTTATACTAGGTAGACCATGGATTCACGACATGAAGGCAGTCTCATCAACATATCATCAATGTGTGAAGATGCCCAACCCATGGGGGACAGTGAAGATCACAGGTGATCAATAAGAATTTAAAGAATGCTACAAGACCTCGATGAAATCCTCAACAATACCACAACAAGCATATCAATTAATCAGCAGGCACAAGATGTGCTAGGAATAAGAGATCAAGATGTAAAGGAAGTGCCCCTGAACCTTGAGGATCCTGATGCAAAATTTCTCATAGGATCCTCAATACCAGAACCAATCAAACAAGAACTAAGAAAGTTCATCAGAGCTACAAACAAGACATTTTCATGGAAGTACGAGGACATGACAGTTATAGGAAAAAAATATAATAACTCATAAACTTAATATTGATCCTTCTTTCAGACTAATACACCAAAAGAGAAGGAAATACACACCAGAGAGAAACCAAATCATACAAGAAGAAATAGAAAAACTTCTTAAAACAGGAATGATCAAGGAAGTGAAGTTCCCAAGATGGCTAGCCAACGTGGTCGTAGTATAAAAGAAGAATGGATGCATCAGCAGGGTTAACAAGGCTTGTCCCAAGGATCCTTTCCCTCTACCACACATAGACTCCATGATAGATGCCACAACCAGTTATGAGTTACTAACACTCATGGATGCATCAACAGGGTTCCAACAAATCCAAATGGAACCATATGATCAAGAGGATACAACATTCATGACCCAACACGTATATATTGTTATACTACCATGCCATTTGGTCTTAAAAATGCAGGTGCAACATATCAATTGCTAGTCAATAGGATGTTCAAAAAGAAACTGGGGGACACCATGGAATTCTACATTAACGACATGGTGGTCAAGTCGAAGAAAGCTGAAGACCATCTCAAGGATCTTGAAGAAGCTTTCGACATACTGGACGAATATAACTTGAAACTGAACCCCTCCAAGTGTCATTTTAGAACGAGATCAGGTAAGTTCCTTGGGTACATGGTGACCAAAAGAGGAATTGCAGCAAGTCATGAGCAAATCAAATCAATCATTGATCATGTAGTTATAATTAATCGAGTATATGATGAATTATGAACACGAGATGTAAATATGATCTGTATGGCTCGATTACGCTTTGAAAAGATACAGAGAGAAAAATAGAGAGTACAAGTCGAAGACTATAAGAACTACTCTAACTCTAGTACCCATCCCATATTTACAGGGATAACAAAAGCGTACAAAAAATATAAGGGACTAAACTTTACAGTTTCGAAACTAACATTGCCCTTATAAGAAACAAACAAACAATCTTTGGACACTAATACAGACTCAGACAAACTTCGACACCTCACAATAACTTTCAAACTCAACATTCTCCCCCTTTGTGAGTAGTGTCGAATCTAAATCATCAGCAGCTGAGCAACTTGATGGATTACCCAACGAATTTCTGCATACCAGTTAACCACCTTTTGAATTTCAGCTTTGTCACCTTCATTGTTCTTTGCACAACTATTCATTCGAATAATAAGATTTGTGTAATTAGGTGTGGTATATCTTTCAACATCACATGCTTAAAACAGAAACATTGTAATCTTCCCCTTCTTATTCTTTCCAACAAACACAATCGCCAAAGGCTTCAAACAAGTCTCCCCATCTTCATAGGTCTTCAAACTAGCTTGACTTTTCAACATTGATTGGGGCATAGTGATTTGTTTACCAATAGCCAAGGCTACTTCGACATCAGTTAAAGCAAGATATTCATACTAATTATCTATGAACAACTTGATGTGAGCAAATCCGATTAAGAAATTCTTCTTTGTTGGTTAATTGAAGCTTTGAGACATCAGTTCCCTTCAGAATTCTTGCAGCACAAATTAGATCATGAACATTCATCAAAGGGAAGTTAACCACTGAAAAGTCAAACACTACATTATTTGCTCTGATATCATGATAGAGATAATTCTACAACACACGCTTGAACAAAATGTCTTTGGAAATGTTGAGAACTCGAACTATCTTGACCAATGACCAGATATCCTCTTCCCTTTTTCCAAAAAATTGCCTGGAATCGAATCTTCATTCTTTTATATTCTTCTTTGTCTTCAAATTTATTAGCAATCTAATATTGTTTATCCATGAACATCATCTTGTTGATTGGAAAATCCAACTGATTGAAATCAGTATTTTCTGTGGCATAGCTCTTCTTGGGAATTTTCTCAAAGTCGTGCATTTCACCAGTTAAAACCTGGGCTTCAATGTATTCATAACAAAAATGCTTCGAAAGATGACCCTTTTCAAGACCAGGAGGGTCATTTGCCCTTTGTCGAAGAATACTTTGAACCTGCCCTTGCCTCTCCATTTCTTTTTCAACAGCAGCCTTCTTTTCTTCGGCAGTGGGTTCTGTAGAGATACCTTTCCCTTTGTTTTTCGTTTCTTTTGTTGATGGAAGTGGCTTCGAAGAACGTGAACCTCCAACAGCAGAACCAATCACAATACCTTTTGTCAATGGTCTTGTTGTTGTTGTTGAAGTAATTGTAGATGAAGTCTTTGGCAACGAAGTGTGAATGTGAGTAGACATGAATTTCCCAAATACTTTTACATAATCATCACCTTTTGAATAACCACTTCTTCCCATACAGTCCTTCATGCCCATGCCAACACTTATTAATTCTCCCCCTTGCACCACTGTGTGAACAGGTGGGGCATCTGTTGGCATCAAATTAATTAGCTTCGCAAGAGGAGCTAATTCATCTTTGAGTTTCGAATCCAAAGCCATAAAATTTTGAGACAGAGATTCCAGAGTGAGTGAGTAACTAAGATGATGAAGAACCAATCTTCGAAACTAATTCCTTATGATTATTCAAAAACTCTTCAATTTTGCTAAAACTCTGAACATCAAGTTATGCCTTCTTATCAACCTTTAGAAGTAACGAATGATACCACTTGACCACATTCGTAACAGTATCAACGATTATATCCACTTTGGTGTGGAGAGAAGAATAATCCTGAGAAAGAGCTGCAACTTCCTTTGCCATATCAACCCTAAGTTCCTCAATCTTCAGGTTGACATCTTCTCGAACTTTCTTGACATCTTGAACAAACAAAATATGCCTTTCTTTGGCCACTGCTTTCAATTCCTTAAGCTCATGATTGAAAGATGAATTTTGAGCCTTTACACGTGACTCATTGTTCATGTCCATTTGATCCAATTCATTTCGCAGACGAAGCTCTTGAGCCTTGAGCATTACGTCTACTTCAATTCCAAACACATAATTTCGACCCCTGCATCAGCTTGAAGCTGCAATAAATAGTTAAGCTTCCTGTTGAGAATCTTGAACTGTTTTCCAGAAATTAACACATGATCAAGAATATTCTCCTCCTCTGGATATAACTGTATTTCTGCAAAAGATCCCATAAACTCACCATCTTCTGTAGTGTCATCATCTGGAACATATTTGCGACCTTCCGTGAATTATGATGGGAATAAAGAAGTGATTGGTTAATTGATGATGGTATCAAAAGTAGGAGAATGTCTAGATTGTGGCAATGTGATGGAAATGGTAGAATCGAATGGTGGTAGATAAGTATTGGTTGGAATGGTAGATGTTTCGAAGGAAGATGAAATTATGCCTGAAGTTACCTTGGGCTTCGTTGGTCGATACTCCATCACCCATGTTGACATTTGCGTCCATATTAAATATGCTCGCAGTTATGCCTGAAATCCGAACCTCCTCAGAAACTGATTCAGTATGCGAAACATCGGGTGGTGTGACAGTAGTCTTCTCAGGAGTAGATACTTTCGAAGTATCACCTTGATTAGTGGTTGTGTCCACATTAGATGTTTTCACAAAGCCACCGGGACCTCCAGTCTCCTCGATATTCGACTTGATTGGACAGCCCCTCGAAGGTGATGGAAAACCCATATTAGCATCCTATCGTGGAGAATGAGATTTTCAAAATCAGTCTCAGGAACCACCTCTTCCTGAGAATCAATAATCTTATTCTTCTTCTTCTTCTTCTAAATCTTTGTCACTATGTATTAAGCTCTTCGCTTCTTAGAAGCTAGAGAAACAGGGGCTGGAATCTCACGAAAAATGACTCCCTTACGATTAACTTGAGACTTATAAATCTTCTTGGAGATAGAATCATGACGTTCAGGTGAATGATGAGGTCTGTGAGCCATTTTCTTTAACTTCTTAAGTACCCCAGACTTCGAAGGCATGGTTTCCTTGGCTGGAATAGACGTCTCTTCAACAATCGGCTTAGCAACTGGCTTTTCAACTTTCTTTGTAACTTTCTTTGGAGAGACAGAAACAACTTTCTCAACCGGCTCAGAATTAGGTTTCGAAGGACTAGCCTTAACTTCCTTCTTAGAGCCTTTGCTCTTCTTCGATGGACCACCAACAGTTTTTGATAACAATATTCCAATTTCAATCGAAGGATTAATAGTTGTAAGATACGCCACCAAAACAAGATTTGTAAGATCAACTTTTTGAAGCATAGCATCAAGAATGCGTGCAATCGATGGAAACTGACTCGAATTATCCTCCACCGCCTTTGGATGATGATATAAAAAAAATTCAGCCTTAGATTCATCTTCAGTAACAACAATACCTTCCTTTTCATATGCATTTGGCAAGATTAGACTCCAGTATCGAGCACACGAAATTCGATTCACCACATTCATGTTACTAATGCTTTTTACAAATTCATCCCACAATTGAGTCGCATAATCAACCTGTAAATCATAATAAATCCCTGCTACCATGGCATATATCTCCAGTTTTGCCTTCTCCAATCCAACACTTCGACCCGTCAAGCATCGAAGAAAAATACCAAACTAGAAAATCCAGATGCAAGGCAAAGAAGATTTCCTGAAATCACTTATCTTGGTTAAAGTTGGTTGATAACCCATCTCATTGAACATGTGAAGCACTTGTTCATTTGAGACCTCATAGAAAGGGCCGACATTGGGAATTTTTAGGATTTGAGCAAACGTCTTCTTACGTGAACTTCTTCTCAGTAGTCAATTAAAAGATAACCACCTTGATTGTCTTGTTGTACACCACAGTAGAACATGCAAGTGACAACCATGTCATCGGTACAGAAAAAGATTCCGACATTGCCGTAGACAAAACAAAGCGGTTCAAAGCAACGATGAGCATCTTAAATTCGTCAGGATATTGGGTAACATCCGGTTGAACTCGGTAATTATTGCTTTGAATCTTCATTAAAGGTTGAGAAGTAACATCGTCTGTTGTTTGAGATGGATCAACATGATCATGAACAACCGCCATTGTTAGGGTTTGAAAGAACATGAGAGAACAGAACATATTGTGCAAGAAAATATTTGGGAAATTTGATCGCATAAAGTTGGAAAGAGGTATCCCAAAACCCTTTTATATGTAAAGCCCAATTTGAATTTGAAGCGGTTTAAGCATTAAATGCAAGCCACGTGTCACCTTAAAAAGTGGACCAGTAGTAAGACAAATAGCCATGTCTGAAAAGTGATGATCACTTTTTCCTTGAAAACCGCAAGGTAACGAGAACGTCACATTAATCAGTCTATTCGTTTGCCCCAATAAGATAAGAACCGTCAGTAACCCTTCGGCATGGGGGCAAGGCTCTTTCGCTTTTGGGTTGAGAAGCGAAGTCATACGCCAAACGTTTCGAAATTATCAGCCTGAGTTGGTATTACTCAGAATCTCAAGGATTTCGTGAGTGCATATGTATGCCAAAGAATAAGATAATAAACAAATAAAAGAAAAGTTTGGTTTTGTGATGTCAAATAAAATTCAACATAAAGCCAGTTAGGTCCCGGGTAAGGATCACTTCACGCAACATCAAGAGATATGTTGAACAACTTGTGTGGTTTCCCATGAATTACAATCGAATACTTATAGAGAAGTATCGAAGGACTTATTTTATAGAACTTCGCGGGTGGACAAAAATTTTGTTACATATCACTACTTCAACATATGTGTGACAAATTGTAAACGAAATTACTTGTGTGACCAGTGTAGTTAGTGACAAGTATGTTTGGAAATTTTTTTCAAGTAACTAAGTATCGAATTGACATTCAGACGAAAATCATATTCCAAAAAAATGAGTCCTGTATCTTGTTGGGTAAAAATGTCGTGGGTTTCGAACATTTTAGCAAGACCATGCAAAAAGAAAGAATATGATTTTGAATATCGAAGTGAGGTACTGAAACAAATGTTTCGAAATAGTGGGTTTCACCTTCATCACGGTCTCATGAATCTAGATCCTAAACACAAATTTTTTACATACCTATAACCTGGTTGGTTTGGACCCGAGATGTCTTGGGTATGTGTCTTTGTGTGTGATTTTGTAAGAATAGTTGATGAAAAAGATCGGTCAGAGAATCAAAAGTACCTCTACTATTAGTGGACCAATCAGGAAACTCTGTACTCATTTGATAAGATTAAGGTAGCTCAGAGACTAATGTGAATATAGCCTGATTGGGAAGGAATTCTAGTGATGAGAAATCCATTAAGGCTTCGAAACACATTGAGACATGGAGGCTTGGGTCGACATGTTGCTGGATGCTTCTAGGACACCTAACTAGTGCAAAGTATCGAATATATACCTTTCCCTGGAGCTGCATAACCATGTACCACTAAAGATCTTCGCTAGAAAGGTTCACAAGCATGTTAACCAAACAAAATAAAAAAAGTTATTTTTGGCTTTTTGATTTTTGAATAAAAATAACAAAAAGAAGAATATCTTTTTGATATTTTGATTTTGAATGAAAATGACAAAAATAAGAAAATCTTTTTGATATTTTTTGATTTTTGAATTAAAAGAACAAAAATAAGAAATCTTTTTGATATTTTTGATTTTTGAATGAAAAGAACAAAAAACGAAAGATAAATGTACCATACTTGCAAAGTGTAAAGTGTCGACATAATGAATGAAAGTATCGATGTTACAATGGGAATGAAGTAGCGACATGTATGCTGAATCGTTCAGAGGAATGTCTAATGTGAAGCGTGTCGAAGCGCTGAACGTGAACAATAACATCTGAATGAATTAGCAATCTGTCGACACAATTTGATTTTATGACGAATTCAGACCAGGAACAGCATTTGCATCTAGCATGCCTAAGCCCGATAAAATTCTAAGAAAACTCTTTTCATCCAATGGTTTTGTAAAGAATCAACAAGCTGATCGGTTGTCTTTACACAATGAACTTCAATGTTGCCATCTTTAACACGATCTTTGATAAAGTGATAACAAAGTACAATGTGTTTTGTCTTCGAATGTTGCATAGGGTTATGGAAGATGCGAATAGCACTTTGTGAGTCATAATACAACATAATTTTCTTCATGCTGATTGCATAATCACGCAATTGACTTTGAATCCAAATGATTTGATAAGTGCAAGCTGCAGCAGCAACATATTCTGCTTCTGCTGTGGAAATCGAAACATAGGTTAGTTTCTTCGATTACTAGCTCACAAGCTTCCCTTCCGAAAGTTGACATCCGCCACTTGTGCTTTTACGAGCAAGTTGACAACCTCCCAAGTCTGCATCTGAAAATGCTTAAATGAAAAACCTTGTTTTCGAAGGATACCATAATCCTAACGAAATTGTGCCTTTGAGATAGCAAAAAATGTTCTTGACAGCTGTGAGATGAGATTCCCTAGGATTCGATTGGTACCTAGCACAATTACAAACAACTAACATTATATTAGGTCGACTAGCTGTTAGATATAATAATGAACAAATCATGCTTCAGTATAAGGTGAGATCGACAGCCGACTTATCCAACAAAGGACCAAGTCTCGTTCCTACTGCTATTGGTACTCTCAACTTTCAGCAATTCGTCATTTCAAACTTGTCAAGCAAAGTTCGAGAGTATTTCTCTTGATTGATAAAGATGCCTTCTCTGCTTTGACGAATGTTTAATCCCAGAAAATTGTTGATTTTCCCCATCATGCTTATCTCAAATTGACTTTTCATAAGATTCTTAAATTCATTTGATAAAGTAGGGTCAGTAGAGCCAAAAATAATATCATAAACATAAATTTGAACAAGCATGAGATGATTCCCAACTTTCTTTCGAAAGAGAGTAGGATCAACTGATCCTTGTTTAAATTTTGATGATTTTAAGAAATTAGTAAGAGTGGCATACCAGGCTCATGGAGCTTGTTTACGTCCATAGACATGCTTATCTAAAATATAACAATGATCACGATATTGTGAATTGACGAAACATGGAGGTTGATCGACATACACCGCCTCGTTGAGTTCACCATTTAAAAATGCACACTTGAAATCCATTTGATAAACATCGAAATGGTTGTGTGCTGCATAGGCTAAAAATATTTGAACAACCTCGATTCTTGCGACAAGGGGCGAAGGTTTCTTCATAATCTATACCTTCTTATTGCGAATACCCTTTTACTACCAGCCTAGCCTTATTTCGAACAATGTTCCCTTCTTTATCAGTTTTATTTTTGAAAATCCATTTTAAACCTATTATTGATACATCTTTAGGTTTCAGAACAAGTCTCCAAACATTATTTCGTTTAGACTCACCCGATTTCGATTGCATGGATACAATCCAATCAGGATCATCCATAATAGTCTTGACTGACTTTGGTTCGATTTTAGAAATAAACACATTGAATATACAAAACTCTTGATTAGAATTGAGTACCTCATTCTTCGCACGTAGCTGAGCTCTCGTCAAAACTCCAGCTTGAGGATCACCAAGAATTTGTTCGTGTGCATGACTTTGTGTCTATCTATCCATTGGAGGATAGGCAGGATCAAAATCTAATGGCGCATCTTCGAACACTTCTTTATTTTTCGATCCTTCCCTATATTCAACTTATTATCAGGTAAGTCATGGAAGACATCAGGTTGAACATTCAAAGTACTTGGTAGAGATCCATTTTGCCCCTCCTCTACAATTGGATCATTAGTATGATGCTCCCCCTCGCCATTATCATCCAGTTGATGTTGCTCCCCCTCGAAAGTATGCTCCCCTTCAACACTACTAGTTGAACTTAAGTTCTTCCCCCTCCACTTGATCATTGGGTGCCATTTGTAAACTTTCATTGGTCATCGAAGAATTCGTTGAAGAGTTCATATCAACATCCTATGTGATAGTCGAATCATCAGTGTGCTTCGATGCTTCAGGTACTTGATTATCATCATCATGAACTTCTGCATCAATTGCTCTGTCAGGAACACCAAAAATTAAATCATAATCAAAATCTGATGAATTCAAACTATGAGATTCATCATTCGATTCATCAATGATTTACTTTTGTTCAAAACATTTTTCTATTCTTTTAACATAATAATCATCAAAGGTAAGATTAAAAGTTTCTTTGATTTTCGTGGTTCGCTTGTTTAACACCCTGTATGCAACCGAATTATGAGAATATCCCAAGAATATTCCTTATCAGCTTTTGACCGAAATTTCAAAAGGTTATTCTTAAGATTCATAATGAAGCACCTGCAACCAAAAACATGGAAAATTTTAATATTTGGTTTCCTGTTGTTAATGATTTCATATGGGGTGATATTATATCGACGATGAATGAAAGATCGATTTTGAGTAATACAAGCTATCGAAACGGCTTCGGCCCAAAGATATTGTGGAAGATTCGCATATATAAGCATGGTTCTTGCTGCTTCACAAAGAGACCTGTTCCGCCTTTCGACAACACCATTTTGTTGAGGTGTGTAAGGAGAGGAAAAATTATGCAAAATTCCTTTGTCAGTTAAGAACGAACCAAGAACTTTGTTCTTGAACTCTAAGCCATTGTCACTCTTGATGTTACGAACCTTTTTCTTCAAACTCACTTCTATGTGCTTGATAAGTTCAATCATTGCTTGAGCTGTTTCTGACTTTAAACAAAGAAAATATACCCAAGTAAACCTGGACAAATCATCAACAATAACCAAGCTGTACCTCTTTTTGTTTAGTTTTAACTATCGAAGGACCACAAAGGTCACTATGAAGAAGTTCCAAGGGTTCAACAACCTTCGAATCAATGACAATCGGATGACTTTGTCTATGTTGCTTCCCTTGTTTTCAAGCTGCACGTAAAGTATCATTATCAAATTTTAATACTGGCAAACCACAAAAAGATCATTTACCACAAATTTATTCAGATTTTTGAAATTCAAGTGAGAGAGTCTTCGATGCCATAACCAACTTATGCTAGATGATGCTTTCGAGAGTAAGCAAACTGAGGGAACTCCAACTATTAGTTTGATGTCAAGGGTAAACATATCGCCTTTTCTATTGGATTTGAGCAAGATTTCTTTTGTGTCGATGTTCGAAATCACACTTCCATCTTCAATAAAAACAACCTGATTGCCAGTGCCACAACAAGTTGTGAAACACTTATCAAGTTATGTTGAAGACCTTCGACTTATGCTACCCTGTTAACAGTGAGCTTGCCATTTGTTACTTTACTATAACCTTTGACGTAACATTTGTGATTGTTGCCAAATTTCACCACTCCAACATTATCTAGACTTTGATAGTCTTGCAAGTTTTCCTTCCTACTAATCATGTGACGAGAGCAACCACTATCAATGTACCATTTGTCAGCATATTGCTCGTCGCACAAAACCTACAATCAGTGAAAGAGTTTAGGACCCCAAGGCTATTTGGGTCCTTAGTTATTAGAACAAAATGCATGACGAAATGAAGATCCTAAAACCCAATTACAAACTTTGGATTTTAAACTATCAATTAAGTCCACTTCTTTAGATGAGGGTATTGTAATGAAATCATTCGTTGGTTTAGAATCAACACTAACTTTCCCTTAAACCTTCTCAGTTCGTTTCATATCAACTTTCGGTTTTGGAACAGCTCCCCACTGTCGAACAGATTGATTCAAATCCTTGGATGAAGAACTTCCACTTGATGACTCATTCAAGTAGATTTCATAAGCATACCTAATCTCTTCTTGAGATAGTTTCCCACTTTGATATTGTTTACCTTTTCCTTCTAACCAGTGATTAATGTTTTTGACATTTGTTTTTCTTTTAGATAACGAAGTGTTACTTGGTTTCTTCGAAGGATGATTGGGAAAATGAGGTTGTGTTGGTTTGAATGTTTCATTTCTCTTTGCATTTACATTCAACTTTTCAGAATGTTGTTTTGAAAGACCGGATTTTACTTGTGGTTAAAACCGATTTTGAAATCGTTTTTGATAACCAACATTTGACCTTTGAAAAACTTGTGGACCATTCGAAAATTGTTTTAGATTGGAAAATTGAGAAGAATTCCTTTGTTCATTTGGTTGAAAACCATTTCTTTGGAAGTTATTTTGTGAAAACCTTTTGTTTTGAAAATGATGAACAAAATTCTTTGATTGTTGAGTTTTCACAAAATTCCGTTTCTTTGTGTTTTGACAATTTGATTTAGAATTGGGTTTCGAAGCTTGTGGTTGACTTTTTGACAAATCTTTTTGAGATTGAGCGGGTGTTTTCATAATCAAAGGCTTGTTTTTAGAATTTGTATTAACTGATTTAGACTCAATTGTTTCAGACGATTTATTGGACAAAACGTATTGTTTCTTTCGAGACTCAATATTTTGCCAATAAACCTTCTGTCTTGCCTTAGTCATCAAAATCCATTGTTCTTTTCAAATCTTTTTAATTTGTTCTTTGAAATTTTGAACTTTTTGTTTTGACTTTTCAGAAACTTTTTCTTTTGATTGTTTTTCGTCTTTTGGTTTGTCAGTTTTAACAACCCAGTTCCTTTGTGGTTTTTGTCTTTGAAAAGTGGAAGTGTTCTTGTTGAGATTACTTTTTACAGTTCTTTGGTTGGAGAAAAATCATTCTTTCGAAGCTTTCTTGTTATGTTGTTCAACAATTTTGTTGATCTCAGGTTTAACTTTATCACCATTCCCAGTGGTAACAAACACCTGATTTGGAAGGATAACTTCATCTGTACATATGAAGTTTGGATACACAACCAAATTTGATTCAAGATAAAGAGAACCTTTTTCTTTCATGATTGTGTCGAACTTCTCAGTTTCCTTGTAGACCTGATCAACAACAACTCGAGGTATGGTTGTTTCTTTCGAAACATCATCATTATTATCGTCACTGTTTGTTTGAATATCTTCGACAGTCACATGATCAGGATCATGAACTTTTGAAATCGAGGGTTGGTCAGTGTCAATTTTAACCGAAGAATCATTACATATTTCTTTACCCTTAGCTAGAAAAGTGACATTAATGACATATAACTGAGAACAGTCAGCAACTTCCTCTGCTGCAATTTCACTCATATCATCATAATCATCTTCGATATCAGCAAAATTATTTTGAGAGTTAGATGTCAAATTCTCAATTCTTTTCAAAATTCTGATTTGTTCGTTTTTGGTCAGGGTCTCATTTACAATATCAACAAGATCATTTGCATCTAAACATTCATCAATTTTTACAACACCGTATGCATATCTATTATCCAGAACCTTATCAAACTCAGAAATTGTCTTTTCACAGTCATAGGAAGTCGAATCAATTTTCTCCCTTTCGAAATCTAAAAATGGCAAAAGCTTCCTATGTTGTTCTTTGCTAATGTATGAAGCATGATGCAATGCAGTTAATTTTCCATACAAACGTTTAGCTGAATTACAGTAAATATTTCTTTGTTTAATAAAATTCTTATTATCAGCACTGAGAGAATCTCTATCACACATAACATTTGTTAAATGTAATTGTAGACTATCTATCTTAATCTTCTTCGACTCCAAACACTTCTGAGTTTCTAGTAGTTGAGTATTGAACTTTTTGGCATCACTACTAGTAGAAATAAGCAAATCATTAACATAAGTAATTGCTTTATCAAACTCAGATAACATTGAATTATATGCACTTGAAGGAATATTAATGGATTGTAAAAGAGAACATACCTACGAAGTCATTGTGACTTATAAGAAGTTGTTGAGACGAAGCATTTCCCAGTGACCATTTCCTCATCCTCGTCCTCATGCTTTGCGAACATCGCCCCATGCGTAGGGTTTTGCATTTCCATGTCATCGGACCCTGAAGACCAAATTTGATACTTCCCTTCCTCCGCATCCATTCCTTTTGCAACCAAAGACATCCTTTTAGTCTTTGCTCTCACTTCCTCAAGGCTCTCCACATAGCAGGCTTCATCCTTGACTCTACTCTTCTTCGCATATCGCTTCCTCAGCATGCAATCACTTGCCATGTGATTTGCTCCATTGCAATAACGACAGTCGAATCCAGAATCTCCCTTGACGTTTTTCTCTTTCTTCACTCCCTCAGACTTCACTTCCTTTTTCTCATCTTTCTTTTCTTCAACCACATTCTTCCCAGAAAAATTTCCTTTCATCTCACCTACTCTTGACTTCGGATTAAATGGCTTTTTGAATAATTTCTTCACACTATTATTTGAATAAAAAGCCATTGCTTCGTCATCAGACTTGACGATTAACCCTTCTTCTTCCGAACCTCTTTCTCAGCAACTTTTGACATTAGTGCCAAAGGACCTCCCAGACCACTTCTTGTTTCCTCAGCTATTTCATTCACTTCACTTTAATGTGCCTTCAACACATTATAAAGATCATTGAGAGAAAAATAGTCGAAGCTTTGTTGAGTTTTTATCATTAAGATGACATTTCGCCATTCGTTGCGAAGTCCCATGATGAAAGTCAAGTTGAACTCCATTGTTGACCTTGTAACTCCATATTTGTTGCACTTGTAGATTAATTCATTCAGATGATCGCAATAGAGTTCAATGGATTCTCTTTCCTTCTACTTAAACTCTCCCAACTCTAACAGACACTGCTTAACTGAGCTTATCTTTGTTTTCTTGCTACCTTGGTACTTCTCCTTCAGTGTATCGCAAATCTCCTTTGAACTTTTACAGCTATGTACATAGTTGTAAACAACTGGTGGAAGTGTTGGATTAGTGTCTAAGTCCATAACTATAATTGGTATGTACTTGACCCGACTCGGCATGGTCCATTTGGGTTGCATGGCATCGGAACATTTGGATAGACCGTTTATGAGGAAAAGACATTTTGTGACATATTAATATATTATAAGTTCTAATATATTAATATGAAATCATGTTATTTAATTAGTATTGATCAAGAATTAATTTGGACTTAATTTAGTGATCAAAAAGAGACTAATTAAATATATGGGGATTGATTGTGTAAATCATTCATTCTTATATATGTGGGCTTATGATCCAAGATTCCTTTATGTTGGGTTTAACCCATGTGGTGATCCATGGATACTCCATGGAGGTTAAAACCCATGGAGCATAAGGAATGGGTAAAGTCATGAGTTACATGGTGTAACCCTAATAGCCACACTATATAAGAACCCCTTTAGTTCAAGAAATTGTCACTAGTGATACATATGTAAGAGGGCTAGCCAATTTGAACATGTATGTCTTCTTCTCATGGTTATTCCAAGAGTTCATGATGTTGTGTGAACCATTTGAGGTGTCACACTTGGGGCACTAGGCTCTCAAGCTTCATGGAGTCAAGCAACAACAACAAGGTATGTATTCTATCTATTTTAGTATCCTAGTATCAATGTTTTGATATGCTAGTTAGGATAATACCTTGGATAATCATATTTGCATGTATAATAGAGAAAACATAGATCCAAGGTATTTAGGGTTGCATGTACACTTAGGAGTGTTAGAATGCTCAAAACCCATCAGTGGTGTCAGAGCCTAGGCTTGTTTTCAATTATACTTGATGCAAATTGCTGAAAAATGCTGAAAAAGTCGAATTTCGGGCATTCTGGACACTGGACTCGCCGAGTCCACTGATGAACTCGCCGAGTCCATGAAGAAAATCATCCTACTCGGCGAGTAGGTTGATACACTCGACGAGTAGGAGCCCCAGACAACATATTTTCGAGTTTTTTGGCTAGAAATGGACTAGAAACATTACCCTAAGATGTTTTTGAACTTATAAACTTGTTTTTGATGTGGTAATGTTCGTACTAATCCAATTTCAAAGATAATTGTCAATAGATTCATGTTTTGTATTAGTTTAGTGATTAGGCTAATTACATGAAAAAGTTTGATTTGAATTATCTTGTTCTTATGAGTTGCTTAGATTAATAGAAAAGTTAATTGATTTTGTGTTTTCAATCCATTTTAATCTAAGATTTGATTCTAAAATGTGTTTTTGTAACTTGTCCTCAAGTTATATGAAAAGTCACATTTAAGTTTCATAAAACTCATTAAAGTTGGCAATGGTTACAAAAATGAAGAGTCTTGTCCTCAAGTTATGGAGGTTCAAGAGTCACTTCATTAAGTAATAAAATGTGTAACCTTAATTAATTCCATAAGTTATAAAATAAAGAAAAGTTACATTCTTTTATTAGTTTAAAGTCTTCCATAACTTGTCCTCAAGTTATGGAACTTGAAGAGTCTTTTAATTAAAACTACTTTAAACATATAAGTCATGGAATTAATTAGTTTTGAATAGTTTCAAAACTTGCCCTCAAGTTTTGGAATTAGAAATGTTTTCACTTATGAATACTTTAATTCCAAGTTAGCCCTTAGAATTTTAAAAGTTAAAATTCAACCCTTATACTATTATTATAATTTTAATTATATAGATATGTATAAGAAAAGTCAATCTTACCGTTAGTAGGCCTCATTCACGAAGCCGGTCTATAAGGGGGGTATAAGGTTACTGCCTATAAAATGGCAGTTTAATGGGTGTCCACTCTCACCCACCGCTTCCTTGACTGGTGGAGGGTCGTTAGCCGAACGGGTAGGACAAGGACTATAATTCTCCTTTCATTAAAAGTATTAATGATAAATACTAAGTAACTAAACGCTTATAAATTCCCAATATTAGTTACTTAGGAAAATGTGAAATTGGTGCTAGCCCATAAAATTACACTTTGTACCTTACCAAGTCGTTAGTGGAGCGTGTGTGGTTAACCGGCACACTAACATGGACTAGTAAGAGTGGCAAAGGGTAACTTGACTTTATTATAGATCGGTGGAGCGTGTGTGGTTAACCGGCACATCGATTAGGTAATATTGTTGAGGGTACCAAGTCAATTTGTATGGTTATTCACACCTTGTTTGTGATCCTCGGCATCCCAGTCACAAACTTGAGAGGGCACAATCGAGATTCAAACATGCCATTGAAAGTTCAATGTATCTCAAAAGATCTAGGAGTTTCAAATCCAATTAAAACTTAATTATATTTCGTTTTTCTATGGTGGAAATTGGTAAATCATCATTTACCTACCTTTAACTATTTTATAACTTGGATTACGGCATCCCTCTTGCAGTTATAAATAGGTTATTGGGTCCTAGCCTTAATATTTCATATTGGGTGTTATATTAAGGACTCTAAATCAACTAACTTGAATATCTCCCAAAAGATGTCTAAGTTCAGACATCTATGATCTTCCCAAATCTCTTGAAACAAGCTTTCCTAAATGAAGATGATGTCCCATGGAAATCATACTTCTTTCACATCCTCCAATTATTCTCCCTAACCCACAAGTTCCTGAAAAGTTTAAGGTCACTCAAGCCCTATTGGCAAGCAAAGGTCTATGTGTGATCACATCTTGGAGATGTAGTCACATATTGACAAGCCGGGAGAGTTGGGTGTCAAAGTCTAGAGGAAGCTGATGATCAATCACTTTCTAAGTCACATAGTGAGTTCCTTTGGGACTCCTATGAAACAGACTATGACAAGACCCTTAATGATCTTATCTATTTGCTAAGATCAACTTCCTAAAACTTTATGGACATTGACAATGATGACGTTGGATATCCAGTAAAGCTCTCTCTTCCCAATGGAAAGGGATCGCCCATAGTCAACTCGGTTGACCAAATGGTAAAGAGAGAGGCTAAGTCTGAGATAGTCCCATTATCAAGGGTCCATTGCCAAAGAAAGGGGCATTGGTTGCGAAGCTGCCAAATTTACCTAAGGATATTAAAGTCAATAAGTTTGACTCTACTTCGGGTAAAGTCCACTATCTAACTCTACTAAGTTTCTATTCTGAGATTCTTGATACATGATGTGACTGGGTCACATGTTGATGTTTTAAGAATCAAAGGAAAAAGTGAAGAAACTTAAAGAAAGATTATGCTGAATCTGATCGCGTAGATGGATTTCTATCGCATAGTTTGAAGATCGGATTCTTAAGCTACATCTTAGGAGTTATGATATATTGCATAGGATTAGATAACAACAAACTTTTCATGTGCTTTTGCATTGTAAGGATAGTTTTTCCGCAAAGTTTTAAAATAAAAGAAATTTTTTTTTGATTTTATTTATTTTAAAAAAATATCCTTACAATGGCATTTGTGAAAATTTTTTGTTGCTTATAAGATTCCATTAAGAGCAAGAGTGGAAATATGAATTTGATTCTTTCATTTGTGGTAGTGTCTAAATTTACCAAATAAGGAAAGATTCTCATCACCCAAGTTCCAGTTGGATAGAAACTTGGAATCATGCAAGGTGTATAGTATGATGAATGAGAACTTTCAAGCATTGGAAAATTAAGACTAATTACTTGTTCGCATGGATGTGTGAGTCAAGTAAAGGACTAAGGGATCGAGTACACATTGTTGTGCACTGATTAAGTCCACCACAAAGATCGATAAGACTATTCGTCATGACTTGCTAAAGTTTAGCAAATATGGTTATACTTATAAGTTTAAGTATAATTCTGAAGCATTGGAAAAGTCTCAATGTATGGCAGAATGGATGAGAAGAATCAACTTGGGCAGAAAGATAAAAGTTTCTTAAATCTGAAAAGATGAGAGAGTACTTTAGTATCATGTTATGTAATCATCTTAATGATTAAGAGACCTTATCACAATTCATCCTCTAAGTGCATTCTGATGGCTAAGAAGAGGAGTTATGAATTGTTGAAATGGTTAAATCAAGAAGATGATTCATACTTCGTTCCAGAAACAATTCTTGGAGTTATACTCTAAAATTGTAACTTGAGTGACGTGTCTTAAAAGGGTTTAGAACACTTGTCAAATGTAAGAGTAAAAGTTTTCTACTGTTGTGCATTTGAAATTGGTAAGTTGTGATGTTTTGGATAAAACAAAGACCAACTAAGGCCAATTGTGTGAAGTGTTTATCTTGATTAGAATCCACACTATCCCTTGAATATTTGAAAAGAGAGTCTTATATGTCAAGAAGACAGTGGGAGTCTTAAAGATCTTGAAAGTCTCAAGAACTAATCAAGAATAAAACCTGAAGTTCTTCACTAGCACACGACTTGAGGTTTATAACCTACCGTGTCGACATGTCTGTGCCTATTCAAGTTCGCTTTGCATAGGAGTTCTGAGAGTTCTCAATTGGTTGCACAGCTACTTGGAAGCAATGGCAGGCCGTTGAGCTGCCACATGGCAAGAAATTAAGATTGAGTTCAATCCATATGAGTTTGGATTTGTCATTATCCTAGTCTTGTGATTGTGGTTTGACAAATTCACATGGATAAGAATACATACACCATTAAATCAAAGTGTCATAAGGTTTCTCTCCGATTCATGAAAATGATGGTGAGGAAACACTTTCACTAAGTAGATTTTAGCTAGATAGCAATTGTGATATTTGCATTCTCAAAGTCGTTAGTGGAGCGTGTGTGGTTAACCGGCACACTAACATGGACTTGTGAGAAGCGGTAAAGGTCTAAACAATCGAGGCTATGATTACGGCATCCCTTTTCATAGTTCTTAAAATTATTTAGACACACCTGTGAGCTATCTAAGATAAGGTGTATGATGTTGATAAAGTTTTATCAAAGCAATCTAGTATCTGAAATCTGAACTTTGGTAAGAAAGTCAATAAAGTATTGATTTCTAGAAGTCCAGCTGATTTCTGATTACATGTCAAAGCTAGTGGGAGCATAAGTGTTATGCTAATAATCATCATGTTAGTGGGAGCATGATAATTATGATAAAGGTTGCAAGTTAGCAATGTTAATTATAGAAAACAAAAGTTTCAATTCGTGAGGCTGCAGGGGTTGAAAAAGTTGTTTTGCTATAATTAAGGGAGAGAAAATTATACTTCATTTCAATTCTAAAAGCTTAGATTGAGATTTTAATCGTATTTAGTCAAGGATATATATATGAATTTCATGTTGGAATGGCTCAACATAAGGAAATTCTATATATGGGTCCATTATTTGCGTTCTAAAATTCGATTATGATTACGGCATCCCTTTTCATAATCTGAATTATGAGAACTTGGCAAATAGAAATGGAAATGTTATAGCAAAAGACTGGTTTAGTCTTTATGTGAGACATCATGACTCGTGTCCCATATGCTTCGGATATAGGATCGATTTCATGTGCTATATTCATCCTTTCTAAAATTTTCCAAATGCCTGGGGCATTAAGAAGGGAAAAGGTCTAGAACTGGATATGACTAAAAGGATTAAGCAATTGTCGAGGACAATCTAAGGTTTACCAAAGATTGGTTGCTCAAGGACAATTGGAAGTATAGTGATAATTCTGGAAGGACCATATTGACATAATCTGTAAGGAGGCAACTCTTGTTCAGAAGTGATAGTCAAAATGGAATCTGGAGATTATTCAATCTGTGTAAGATTAGGAAACTTAATGCAAGAAGGATATTTCCAAGGAGCTGATCTCCTTTGGAATGCTCTGTAATGGTTGTTGTCAAGTCTTTCTGACTCTGTGCATAATCATTACAGGAGGATCAATGCATATAAGTTTAGAATCTAACAGATTTCAGTAAATGGCATGAATTTGGAATTCTTGCATTTGTAGTAAGGATTTGGGACTGTGAAAGAGGATCATTGGAGTTATGTTCAGTTGATCTAATTCACAAAGAGAAGATCATAGACAAACATAGTATACATACTTGGTGTATGGCATGACTAGTGTTTAGAAAACATAGTGTACATGCTTGGAGCATGGGACAACTATTGTTTTAAATTCAAGAATAAAGTTGATAGCTGAAACAGTATACAATGAATAATGTGTAATCATATGGTGATAAACAAAAGGTGTTTTATTTATGTTCATAGGTTTTGATACCATATTAGATTCTATTATTATTGTGTTTCATTTTGCATGTTTTGACTTCCAGAATAACTAGGTCGTTCTTCCTGATTGACTAAGTTATTCGAACTATCCACAGTCGGTCATATGTTGGAAGTAGATATGAATCAAGACTGTCATGGGTTGGCTTGTAGAGGTCAAAGATGTTGGACAAGGGGCTACAACACTCATGAGTGCTCATAAGTTCTGAGTATTGGATTCAACCCGCGCTCATTGGAATCACTTCATGGATTTTATCACGAGTGATCATGAGATGATAATATCTTATATTCTTCAAACCTAGAGATATGAGTTGTTACTATGAGTTGGTTGTACATTGATTGCACGAAAACGCATTCGGTAACTCGGTGTTATAAAACGTGCCTTTGTGTATGATTCAACAAGTAGTAGAACAAGCCATATGAGTCGAAGTTTATCCATTCCTTTTACCTTCGGGATAAAAGCGATATCTGTGGGCCCCTCGATGATTTGATGATGACAAATGGAAGTGCTCAGCCGAGCCAGGACTGATTTGATTTGTTCAATTAGTCAGTCGTCATAAATCGGAAATCGGGAAACAACAAATGGACAGAGAGAATGATTATAATCCATGTCTCAGTCCATATGATATCTAGAATGGAGGAATATATGATCCCTTATCTAATGGACAAGTCATTGACAAAGGTCAGAGTTCATCTACAAGGTCAGAGTTCGACAACGGCTTTTGAGAGCTACGATTGCCAGTTGGTTCCTGAAGTCATACGCAATAATAGTTTTAGACTTATCCAAGTGGGAGACTGTTGGATTAGTGTCTAAGTCCATAACTATAATTGGTATGTACTTGACCCGACTCGGCATGGTCCATTTGGGTTGCATGGCATCAGAACATTTGGATAGACCGTTTATGAGGAAAAGACATTTTGTGACATATTAATATATTATAAGTTCTAATATATTAATATGAAATCATGTTATTTAATTAGTATTGATCAAGAATTAATTTGGACTTAATTTAGTGATCAAAAAGAGACTAATTAAATATATGGGGATTGATTGTGTAAATCATTCATTCTTATATATGTGGGCTTATGATCCAAGATTCCTTTATGTTGGGTTTAACCCATGTGGTGATCCATGGATACTCCATGGAGGTTAAAACCCATGGAGCATAAGGAATGGGTAAAGTCATGAGTTACATGGTGTAACCCTAATAGCCACACTATATAAGAACCCCTTTAGTTCAAGAAATTGGCACTAGTGATACATATGTAAGAAGGCTAGCCAATTTGAACATGTATGTCTTCTTCTCATGGTTATTCCAAGAGTTCATGATGTTGTGTGAACCATTTGAGGTGTCACACTTGGGGCACTAGGCTCTCAAGCTTCATGGAGTCAAGCAACAACAACAAGGTATGTATTCTATCTATTTTAGTATCCTAGTATCAGTGTTTTGATATGCTAGTTAGGATAATACCTTGGATAATCATATTTGCATGTATAATAGAGAAAACATAGATCCAAGGTATTTAGGGTTGCATGTACACTTAGGAGTGTTAGAATGCTCAAAACCCATCAGGAAGAGCACCACGAAGTTCACGAATACATTTCTTTTCATTTTTCAGCAGTTTTTCAAATTGTTGAGCAACATCTGGATTGTTAGCAGCAGTTCCTACATTTTGCATCATAGTAGGAGAATGAAATTCACCAACAATGCATTTAAAGTGATCCCCGTCGATTCCATTCAGATAGTCCTCCATTCAATCAGTCCATTGATCATAAAATCCCGGAATCAACATAGGAATTTTTGTGGATGAACCAAGAAGATCAGAGTATGAAGTCATGGTATTCATGTTAAAGTTCGCCATTGTTGTTCGGACGGAATTTGTGAAAAGCTTCAGAAATTGAAGATTTGATTAACAAAACTTCCAGAAAGCTGACACAATATACTCGATCTAACAAACCTTAAGCAGAATCGAATAAAAAAAGATGCTCTGTGATGATTTTCAGAATAAAAAGAGCGGAATATTTTGAATCAAAAAAGATGCTCTGTGATGATTTTCAGAACAAACCGTAACAGGAGGACATCCTACCCCAGGCAGTCAGTTGTGAGTTCAGTGCAACCAATAATGAGGCTGAATACGAGACACTAATCATGGGACTACAACTAGCCAAGGATCTTCAGGTATTTGTCGAATCCTTATTAATAACTAACCATTTTAATGGATCATATGAAATAAATGGAGAAAGACTAGCACCATACCTCTATATCCTCAAAAATTTAGCCTCTGGATTCGAAGCATTTAGCCTAAAGCAAGTTCCTAGAGAAGACAATGTTGAAGAAGATGCCTTAGCCAATCTAGGATCTTCCCTTAGGATCCCACCAGACACCAGGATCCTAATAATCCACATGATGATCCCAGCAATCGAGGATCCTGCCAAAAGACTGAGGGATCCCGACGATGAGGAGGTAACAAGCAGCGTCGCTACAATCAAGAATCCTGATCCTCAACTTCCTCATCATGATCCTAGCATCAAGGTGATGAGTTATGGAGGTTACATACACAATGCTCTAAGCAGAAAAACATTTAACGATTAAATGATTAGGGCACATGCAACGTAAGAAGGATCTATGACTTTCACATAAAGGCAACATACTATGAACTATCAAACTACAAAAAATTTTCTATTCAAACTTGAATTCCTTACTAAGAATACATACCTTATTGATTGTTGACGTAAACAACTAAGAATCCTTTTATTGATCTTTTGGAAGCAAGTACCAAAAGCGTCGTGCCTCTAGTGGTTCACACCAAACACAAGCAAGAAGGATATTAAGGAGAGAGGGGGAGGAGATCAGAATTTTGGCCTAGCTCTTCTAAGGAATGAGTGCCAAAATTGCTAGGGGTTAGCCTATTTATATAGTGCCGCAAGGAAACCGTAGATAAGTCCAAACCCAATGTAATAGTATTATCTTGAATGGGTAATTGTCCAACTTCCTAATTATCCACCAAGGATAATTCTAGAAAGCCTAAAGCCACCTCAAAACCGTCCAAGGCTCCAAGGAGGTTATACAATGCCTCTTGTTCAACTATTGAACAATTACACTTTAGTTCATGAAATTTTACTTAATTCTTTTAATCACAAAATTAATTCCAATTAATTTCTGATTAAATATTAATTAAATATTACTACTTCTAATTAATATATTATTTTCATAATATATTACCATATTATTTATTTCAATTTATTAGTCAAATATTAAATCAACCTCTCTCTCCAAAATATCCAATTCAATTGAAAGGTTTGAGGGCAACCCAAAAGGACTGTGCTACTATCAATTAAAGTTTATACCAATTATAGTTATGGGGTTAAACACCTAATACAATAGTCTCCCACTTGGATAAGTATGTAATTATAATTTCCAGTATAACTTGTAAACCGATCAACAAATTATAGCTTCCAAAAGCCGATGTCGAACTCTGACCTAGTTAGTTACGTGTTCTAAGATAAGTGATCATATAATCCTACGTTCTGCAAGATATCATCCGAACATGAGACATGGAATAGAATCAATCTCATTGTCCAATACTTTGTTTCCCGATTTCTGATTTTTAATGACATATAACTTATAACCGAACACAAAACTTTAGTCCTGGTTGGGCCCGACGCTATAAGTCAACACCAAATCACCGAGTGGCCCAAAGATATAGCTTTTCCCTTTAGGGAAAAAGGATCGAATAAACATTGACTTATATGCTTGCCCCATTTACTCATCAAATCATGCAAACCAATACATTTTATAATATCAAGTTACTGATGCGTTTTCATATCATCAACAAACAACTGATTCGTAAACCACAACTCATATATCTCTGTTTCAGGATTATAAGATATTATCGTCTCATAATTACTTGCGATAAATTCCATGAAGTAATTCTTTGAGCGTGGGTGAATCCAATACTTAAATCTCCATTTCTAAGTACTCACGAACTTTGCAACAATACCATTGCAACGTCTAAAACCCTTTATACAATCTACAATCTAATTCATGACAGTCTTAATTCACTACTTACTTCCAAAAGTATGATCGACTGTGGAGTTTGAATAATTGTATTATTTGGGAAGTAAAACATGCAAAATCAAACAGAAGAATAAACAATCGACAAAAGGTAGTAAACAAACTCATAAATAATTCTCTATTATTTAATCACCAAAAGTCAGTTATATTTAGTTTGTTACAAGTTTCAAATAATTATCTAACTACTAAAACAAATATATTCTCTCAGACCAATGCTCCTAGAATGCTGAATGTGTTTAACCCTCCTCAGACCCTTTGTGAGGGGATCTGCAGGATTCTCTTCTGATGATACCCTCTTAACTATAAGGTGAACTTCGTCTACTCTATGTCTGATGAGATGGTATTTTCAATCGATATGTATTGATCTTCTATGATCTCTTCATTCCTTTGTCAAGGCAACCACTCCTTCGTTATCACAGAAAATTTCCATTGGCTCCTTTATGGCTGGAACAACTCCAAGGTCTCCGATGAATTTGTTCAACCAAATTGCCTCCTTAGATGCTTCTCTCGCCGCTATGTACTCTGATTCACAGGTAGAAGAAGCCACTGTCTTTTGTTTGGAACTTTTCTAGGTTACCGCTCCTCCATTACAGTAAACACCCAGCCAGACTGAGAACGGATGTTGTGTCTGTCTGTTTGAAAGCTGGCGTCACTATACCCAGTTACTCTCAATGTATCACTGCCATCAAGTACTAGGAACTAGTCCTTAGTCCTTCGTAGATACTTGAGAATATTTTTAACAGCTATCCAACGGGCTCTACCTGGATTTCCCTAATAACGACTAAGTATGCTAAAAAAAAGGCCACATCAGGGCGAGTACATGTCATAACATACATGATAGATCCAACGACGGAAGCATATGGAGGTCTACTTATTTATGCTATCTCTGCATTGGTACTCGGGCTCTGAGTCTTACTCAGTTTGGTATTACTCTGCATAGGCAGCTCTCTTTTCTTGGAATTTTCCAAACTAAAATGTTTTAGCACCTTTTCCAAGTATGTACTTAAACTAAGTCCAATTAGTCTTTTACTCCTATCTCTCAGAATTCTTATACCTAGAATATAAGCAGCCACTCCTAGATCCTTCATAGAGAAATACTTTCCAAGCTAAGACATAACCTATTACACAGTTGGAATGTCATTTCCTATAAGAAGTATTACATCAATATACAATACCAAGAAGGTTACTATACTCCCACTAGCTTTGACATATACACAAGACTCTTATTCACTTTTGGAGAACCTAAACTCCTTGACTTTCTCGTCAAAGCAAAGATTCCATATGCGAAACACTTTTTTCAATCCATAGATGGATTTCTCAAGCTTACACACTCTATTGGTAAACTTTGCATCAAAAAAACCTTTTGACTGACTAATGTAAAGATCCTCAGCCAACTTCCCATTAAGAAAAGCAGTTTTGACATCCATCTGCCAAATTTCATAGTCATGAAATGAAGTTATGGCAAGCATTATCCTCATATATTTTTCTTAGCCACTAGTGAGAAGGTCTCACCATAGTCAACCCCTGCGGTTTGATTAAAGCCCTTCGCAACCAGTCGAGCCTTGAAAGTGTGTACTTTTCCATCCATTTCGGTCTTCTTCTTAAAGATCCATTTGCACCCAACTGTCTTACGACCAAGTACATTATCATCCAAATTCCAAACTTGGTTGTCATACATGTACTTGATCTCGCTGTCCATTGCCTCTTGCCATTTGGCTGTCTCAGGGCCTGCCATTGCTTCCTTGTAGTTAGTCGGTTCATCCAAATTTACCAGTGTACTATCACTGATAAATATATCACCATTTGCAGTAATATGAAAACCATTCAACTCAGGTCGTATTCTAACTCTACTGGAACGTCTCAAAGGTAATGAATCATCAACTATTTCAACTAGAATTTCTTCTTTTAGTTGAACCCTAGCGTCTTCAGAGGTTCCCTTATTGTTTGATTCTTGAATCTCTTCAAGATCAATGGTATTGCCACTGTCCTCTTTGCTTATGATCTCTCTCTCTCTCTCTCTCTCTCTCCCTCTCTTTCTCTCTCTCGAAAGACTCCCCTTTGTGCTACAAAGACCACATTCTCAATAGGTTTGTAGAAAAAATATCCAATGGACTTATGTGGATATCCGATGAAAATACATCTCTCACTTCAAGGTTCAAGCTTGTCGCGAGTCTCTCGTCTAACGAAAGCTTCAAACCCCAAACCTTGATATGTGCCAACGAGGGAACCTTCCATGTCCATATTTCGTGAGGTGTTTTAGCAACCTTCATAGTGGTGAAACGTAAGAATATGGGCAGAAGTCTCTAAGGCATACCCCCAGAATGAATTTGGAAGAGAATCTCGACTCATCATGGAACGAACCATGTCTAACAAGGTTCAATTGTGCCTCTTAGCCACACCATTATGTTGTGGTGTCCTAGGATATGTCAATTGTGAAACTATTCCACATTCCTTGAGGTAGTAGTGAAACTCGATACTAAGATACTCACGGCCTCTATCAGATCCAAGCATTTTTATCCTCCTTCCCAGTTGATTCTCGACTTCATGTTTAAACTCCTTGAATTTTTCAAAGGTTTCTGACTTATGCTTGATTAAGTAGATATAACCATATCTGCTATAATCATTAGTAAAGATCATATAGAATCAATTAGGTCAAATGATTCCAACACGCCATCCTTTTGGAGTTGGTTGATGTGTTTCTTGTTAATTTGTCCAAGATGACAATTCCACAAGCACGCTTTGTCTATACCATTAGACTAATCAATTTGAAATACACTATTGCCTAAATTGTCTACACACATCACAGTTTCATACACACCATCACATGGTAAAGCTTCAATATAAAAAATACCATTTTTATAAGCAGAAATAGAACCATTCTCATCATTAAAAGAAGATCTAAAACCTTGTTTAAACAATGCATGAAAGGATATAATGTTTCATGTCATTTCTGACGAGTAGGAATAATTTAATAAATCTAAAATAACGCCATCACTAAGCACTAGCCTATAAACTCCAATCTTGGTGACAAGTGAAGATCGCCTATTCCCCATGATCAAGTTTATTCTACCATGCTCTATATCCCCACTTCTTCTTAGCCACTGCAAATCAGAACAAATGTGAACTCCACATCATGTATCAAGGACCCAAGAACGAGAAGATGATGAGTTATTAGATAAGATATTGTATATACCTGCAGAAGTCGGCTTCACTTTTCCATCTTTAATTTCTTGCAGATACTTTGGACAACTTCGTTTCCAACACCCTTTGTCGTTGCAGTAGAAGCAAGTGGCCTCTTTGGGATCAGAGATAGGGGGAGCATCAGAACTGGATTTACCTTTGGGTTTATTGCATGACGACCCGACTAAGACTTTCCCTTCGAGTTTTTCTTTGGAGGGCCTTTCCTATTTTTCCCTTTCTCTTGACCAATGGCCAGAACGGGAGTACTAGCAGGAGTGGAGGCAACACTTTTTCCCTTCATCCCTGCTTCAGCTGTTCGCAGGAGGTTGTGTAATTGAGACAAAGTGGTCTCATTGTTGGTTAAATGATAGGTCACGATGAGCTGATCATAACAAGTTAGTAAGGAGTTCAATACTATGTCGATAGCCAACTCCTCATCAAAATTCACTTTAATCTTGTCAAGTCACTCCACGTATCATTGCATTCTTTACACGTGGCTGCTAACGAATTCTCCCTCTTTCATCTTATTTGCTATGAGGGACTTTATCACCTCGTACTTTTCTTGATGAGCTCGCTTATGATACTTTTCTATGAGGTCCTTGTTCATCTCGTACAACCTGTAATCCTCATAGTATCTTGGGAATTCAGGAGTCATCGTGGCCAGCATGATGCAAGCAACTTTTGTTGCATCATATTAGTGGTTCTTTTAGGCGGCCAATTCTTTAGGAGTTGGTTTTTCTTCATCAATTTCATTGAACTATTTCTCAAGGACATACTCCTTGTCCTCGAAATGAAGGGTCATCTTGATGTTGCCCATCCAGTCATTACAGTTGGTGCCATCCAATGTCACCCTTGAGCAAATATTTCGCAACGAGAAGTTTTGATTGGAGGAGGAGGAGGAACCAAAACCATCATTTGGAGTAGACATCTCTAAAAGAAAGGTAGTTTTAGTTAGATAAGAAGAATCCTTAATATAACAACCCAAAAATGAAATATTAAGGCTAGTACCCAACAAAAAAAATTAACAACTTAGAAAAGGGATGTCGTAATCTAATTGTAAATTTTATAAAGGTAGGTAAATGGGGATTAGCAATTCTACCATTGAAAAACAAAATTTGAAGGATATTAAGTCAAGTTAAATTCCTAGATCTTTTGAGACTCATTGAAACGATTCAATGACAAGTTTAATTTTAGATTATGCTCTTCCATTTAGGACTGGGATACCGAGGATCACAAACAAGATGTGAATAACCATGCAAATTAGCTTGGCACTCTCGATATCATTTATCATATCATTTTAATGTGCCAGTTAACTACATGCGCTCCATTAATCAATGATAATATTCGAGATGCCCATTATTACTCTTTACAGTCACTATTAGTATACCGATTAACCACACACGCTCCACTAACTACTATAAAGTGTAATGTGCAATTTCATGGGTTAGCATACAAATTCACATTTTTCCTAAAGTAACTAAGTTTAGGATTTAAAATAAAATAGTTTAGTTACTTTTAATCGCATTATACTTATTAATGAGAACTAATTGTCCTATCAAACCTGTTCGTCTAACGACCATCCACCAATAAAGACAGCGGTGGGTAAGACTAGATACCCAATGACAGTCATTTTATAGGCTGCTTCCTTAAATTTCTCTTATAGTATGGCTTCCTGAATGAGGCGTACTAGCGGTCTGACTGACTTAGTCTTATACATATAGTAATTATTAAACATTTAATTTTACATATAGTATAAGGTGTATTTTAAAACTTTTTCAAAATACTAGGTTTATAATAAATTTCGAAAAATTATATAATTTTAAATTTAATATAAACAAAGTAATATTTGACATTAATTATTAGGATTAATTAATATCTAAATCAGTCATTTACACATTTAAAAATCAATCATATTAATCAATAAAGTCAAAGATTTATCTCCTAACTTTTAGACTTGTATTTTATCATCAAATATTTAGCAAAATCGGATTTGGAAGATATTTAAGGAAAATAATTACCCAACAAAACAGATTAGGTAGATAATTACGAAAAATCTGATCTGATCAGATCTCACATCGTGAGCGTCTTCAATTGTCACGTCGTGAGATGCGATTAATTCGAAAATTTTAGTTTTGATCAATTCACTAATGTGCAATCACATGAAAGATAGTCATATGCTCTGATACCATTGATGAGTTATGGAGGTTACACAAACAATGCTCTAAGCGGAAAAGCATTTAACAATTAAATGATTAGGACACATGCAACCTAAGAAGGATCTATGTCTTTCACAAAAAGGAAAAATACTATGAACTACCAAAGTACAAAAATATTCCTATTCAAACTTGAATTCATTACTAAGAATACATACCTTATTGATTGTTGTAGTAAACAACCAATAATCCTTTTGTTGATCTTTTGGAAGCAAGCACGACAAGCGTCGTTCCTCTAGTGGTTCACACTAAACGCAAACAAGAAGGATATTAAGGAGAGAGGAGGGAGGAGATCAGAATTTCGGCCTAGCTCTTCTAAGAAATGAGTGCCGAAATTGCTATGGGTTAACCCCTTTATATAGTGCAGCAAGGAAACCCTAGATAAGACCAAACCCAATATAATAATATTATCCTGAATTGGGTACTTATCCAACTTCCTAACTATCCACCACGGATAATTCTAGAAACCCTAAAGCCACCTCAAAACCGTCCATGGCTCCAAGGAGGTTCTAGAATGCCTATTGTTCAACTATTGAACAATTACACTTTAGTCGCTGCACTTTTAATTAATTCTTTTAACCACAAAAGTAATTCCATTTAATTTTTGATTAAATATTAATTAAATATTACTAATTCTATTTAATATATTATTTTCATTATATATTAACAAATTATTTATTTCAATTTATTAATCAAATAATAATTCAACCTCTCTCTCTAAATTATCCAATCCAATTGCTAGGTTTGAGGGCAACCCAAAAGGACTGTGCTACTTTCAATTCAAGTTTATACTAATTATAGTTATGGGCTTAGACATCTAATCCAACACAAGGATCCTTCCCCAACCTCAAGATCTTGGATTCAACCCATTGTGGAATATTTCCAAAATGGTACCATCCCGAAGGAAGAGAAAAGCGACAAGTCATTCAAAGTGAGGGTCTCACGTTTTGTGATGATCCAAGGTAAGCTATAAGAAAATCTCTGGCAGGTCCATACCTTAGATGATTAAAAGATCACGAGGCCGTGAAAGTCTTAAAAGATATACATGAAGGGGATTGTAGTAACCACACTAGGGGCAGATCCTTGTGATCCAAGGTGTTGAGGACGAGATACTACTCGCCAACCATAAATTGAGATTCCTTCTTGTATTCTTAAAGATGTGATGCTTTTCAAAGACATAGCAATATCCTACACCAAGCAGCATAATCTTTACATCCTATCATCTCCCATTGGCCATTCATGAAGTGGGGGATTGATATAATAGGAAAATTACCTAAGGAACCAGGAGGAAAAGTCTTCTTGCTGGTAATGACAGACTATTTCTCAAAGTGGATCGAGGTTGAGGATTTTGTTCAAGTAAGAGATACGAAGGTGGTG
This sequence comes from Lactuca virosa, assembly GCF_052849685.1. NCBI lineage: Eukaryota > Viridiplantae > Streptophyta > Magnoliopsida > Asterales > Asteraceae > Lactuca > Lactuca virosa. The sequence goes on from NC_136430.1 coordinate 135,408,297, forward strand.
TCGTTATCAAACGTAATATCCTTACAAGGTTTAGGATCCCTGCCGAAATCATATATGACAATGGATCCCAATTCATAAGCAAGAGGACTAGGGACTTTTGCATAAGTTGGGGAATCAAAATGATAATGTCCACCCTTGTTCACCCTCAAGCCAACGGTCAAGCAGAATGTAGCAACAAAATCATAGTCAATAACTTGAAGCAAAGGCTTAGATGCAAAGAAAGGGATATTGGTAGAAGAGCTTACTTTCGTCCTATGGGTGGATAGGACCACTTCCAAAGTAGCCACATCCCAAAATCCATAGTCTTTGGTATTTGGAGCGGATGCGATGATCCCCACTAAAGTGTTGATCCCAACGACAAGATATCTATTTCAACATATTGAGTAGGCCGGGACAGGAAAACTCCGTTATAAACATCATAACTTCCTCATACGAAGTCAGATTTAGACATTCTTTTTATGCACGTTCATGGTTTAATGATATCTACGACTTAGTATACTCAAACTGAGCTTTTTGAACATTTCATTTTTGACGCTAATTATTATTTCACAAAAAGATTACAACATTTGACTCTCAGTCATTACATTGATCGGAAAAATAATGGATTGTTACATCATCCCCCGATAGAGGGAATTTCGTCCTGAAATTAATTACAATGTAAATGTTTATGGACTAGGGAAAAGATGCGGGTACTTTTGTTGCATCTGATCTTCTCGCTCCCAAGTGAATTCGGGTCCCCGCTTAGCATTCCAGCGAACCTTCACTATTGGTATGTGACTCTGCTTAGTTCGTTTGATTTCCCTATCCATGATCTCGACGGGTTCTTCCACAAAGTTAAGATTTTCATTCAGTTCGATTTCCTCGAGTGGAATCACGAGAGTTTCGTCGGACAGACACTTCTTCAGGTTAGATACATGAAACACCGGATATACTTTGATAAGTTCAATTGGAAGCTGAAGTGTATACGCTACTGGACCAATCCTTGCAGTAACTTCGAAGGGTCCAATGTACCTTGGGTTTAGTTTTCCGCGCTTCCCGAAGCGTATCATGCCCTTCAAGGGTGAGACCTTCAGAAGAACGTGGTTACCAACCTGAAATTCCAAGGGTTTTCGTCTTTTGTCGGCATAGCGCTTTTGTCTATCTCTTGAGGATTTCCTTCGCTCTCAAATTTGAACGATCTTTTCAGTCGTTTCCCTTATGATTTCCGGACCAGTGAGAGTGCTGTTGGGTTTTGAGCATTCTAACACTCCTATGGTGTACATGCAACCCTATAAACCTTGGATCTATGTTTTCTCTATTATACATACAAATATTAAATATTCCAACGTTTCATCCTAACTAGCATATTATGAAGCACCTATACTACAAAGTTCTAGTTAGATGACATACCATTTGATGTAGCTTGATGTCTTCAAGCTTTAAGAGCTTAGCCCCAATAGTGTGGAAGCCTCAAATGGAATCACAAATCACCAAAACAACTTGGAAGAACTTGAGAGAATACGTATGCACACTAAAATCGGCCCACTCTTATTTTCACACACTTGTGCCAATTTTGTGAGCCAAGGACCCCTTTATATATTATGGAGGATTAGGGTTACATCCATGTAAACCCTAATACCCATGACCTTTCATTTACATAGGATCCATGGGTTAAAAGCTCCATGGACCATCCATGAAAGCTTAGCCCAACCTAAATGAACTTGGCCCATTCCATATATATAAGAGTCCATATTTAATTAGTTCTTTTTTATCACTTAATTAATTCTAAATTAATTCTTGATCAATACTAATTAAATAATATGATTCCATATTATTATATTAGAACTTATACTATATTAATATAAATCATAAATATACTATTCTCAAAAGAATATCCATATAAATTATGCCGGTGAAGTGCAACCCAAATGGACCATGTCGGGTCGGGTCAAGTACATACAAAATATAGTTATGGACTTGGACATTAATCCAACAGTCTCCTACTTGGATAAGTCTAAAACTATTATTGAGTATGACTTCAAAACCTAACTGGCAATCGTAGCTCTTAAAGCCGCTGTCGAACTCTGACCTTGTCAATGACTTGTCCATTAGATAAGGGATCATATATTCCTCCATTCTAGATATCATATGGACTGAGACATGGATTATAATCATTCTCTCTGTCCATTTGTTGTTTCCCGATTTTCGATTTATTATGACTGACTGATTGAACAAATCAAATCAGTCCTGGCTTGGCTAAGCGCTCACATGTGTCATCACTAAATCATCGAGGGGCCCACATATATCGCTTTTATCCCGAAGGTAAAAGGAATGGATAAACTTGGACTCATATGGCTTGTTCTACCACTTGTTGAATCATACACAAAGGCACGTTTTATAACATCGAGTTACCAAATGCGTTTTCGTGCAATCAATGTATAACCAACTCATAGTAACAACTCATATCTCTAGTTTTGAAGAATATAAGATATTATCGTCTCATGATCACTCGTGATAAAATCCATGAAGTGATTCAAATGAGCGCGGGTTGAATCCAATACTCAGAACTTATGAGCACTCATGAGTGTTGTAGCACCACTTTGTCCACCAACTTGGACCTCTACAAACCAACCCATGACAGTCTTGATTCATATCTACTTCCAACATATGACCGACTGTGGATGGTTTGAATAACTTAATCATTCAGGAAGAGCGACTTAGTTATTCTGGAAGTCAAAACATGCAAAGTGAAACACAAGAATAAATGAATCAAATATGGTATCAAACCCTATGAATATAAATAAACACTTTTATTTATCACCATACTGATTACTCATTATTCATTGTTTCGGTTTTATCAACTTTATACTTGAACTAAAAACACTAGTTGTCCCATGCTCCAAGCATGTACACTATGTTTTTCTTAAACAATAGCTTTGCCATACACCAAGTATGCACTCTATGTTTGTCTATGATCCTTACTTTGTGAAATAAACCAATTGAACATAATTTCAATGATTCAAATTTCACACTCCCAAATCCTTATCGAAAAATGTGAGAATTTCAAATTCCTATCATTTATCGAAATCTGTTTAGATTTTAAACTTATATGCACTGATCCTCCTGTAATGAATATGTACTAAGTCACAAAGACTTGTCAACAGTCATTATAAGGTATTCCAATGGAGATCAACTCCATGGAAACTAAGTCTCATATTCAAAGTACATTGCTTTGGACATGCTTCTTGCATTAAGTTTTCTAATCTTACATAGATAACTTCCACCTATGGAGACAACTCCATATTCTCATTTTGACTATCACTTCTGAATAAGAGATGCCTCTTTTCAGAATATGTAAATATGGTCCTTCCAAAATTAGCACTATACTTCCAACTGTCCCTGAGCAACCAATCTTTGGTAAACCTCAGACTGTCCTCGACAGTTGCTTAATCATTTTAGTCATATCCAATTCTAGACCTTTTCCCTTGTTAATTTCTCTGGGCATTTGGAGAAATTTAGAAATGACAAATATTATAGCACATGCAATCGATCCTGTACCCAAAGAAAATGGTACACGATTCATGATGTCTCACATAAAGACATGATTCTAGACCAGTCTTTTGCTACAATATTTTTATTTGCCATGTTTTCAAAATTTGACTATGAAGAGGGATGTCGTAATCATAATCGAATTTTGAGAACGCAATATATAGAATTTCCTTAAATTGAACCAATCCAACATGAAATTCATATATATATTCTTGACTAAAGATGATTAAGGTCTCAATCTAAGCCTTTAGAACTGAAATGAAGTATATCCTCTCCCTTAATTATAGCAAAACAACTTTTTCAATCCCTGCAGCCTCACGAATTGAAACTTTTGTTTTCTATAATTAACATTGCTAACTTGCAACACTAACAATAATTATCATGATGATTATTAGCGTAACACTTATGCTCCCACTAGCTTTGACATGTACTCAGAAATCAGCTGGACTTCTAGAAATCAATACTTTATTGACTTTCTTACCAAAGTTCAGACTTCTGATACGAGATGCTTTGATAAAACTTTATTAAAATCATACACCTTTCCTTAGATAGCATGCATGTATGTCTAAACAATTTCAGAACTATGAAAAGGGATGTCGTAATCATAGTCTCAATTGTTTAGACCTTTTGCCATCTGCTTAAAATCTACTTGGTGGAAGAGTTTCCTCACCATCGTTTTCATGAATCGGAGAGAAACCTTATGACCCTTAGATTTTATGGTGTATGTGTTCTTATCCATGTGAATCGTCAAAACCATAGTCACAAGACAAGGATAATGACAAATCCAAACTCATATGGACTGAACTTATGCAATCTTAACTTCTTGCCACCAGGTAGTACAGGGCCTGCCATTGCTTCCAAGTTGTTATGCAACCAATTGAGAACTTTCAGAATTCCTATGCAAAGCCAACTTTAACTGGAATGGGCACAGAATACGTCAACACGATAGGTTATAAACCTCAAGTCGTGTGCTAGTGAAGAACCTCAGGTTTTATTCTTGATTAGTTCTTGAAATTCTTTTTAGGATCTTTAAGACTCCCACTATCCTCTTGACATATAAGACTATCTTGCCAAATATTCAAGAGATAGTGCAGATTCTTTATCAAGACAAACACTTCACACAATTGGCCTTAGTTGGTCTTTGTTTTATCCAAAACATTACAACTTACCAATTTCAAATATACAAGAGTAGGACACTTTTACTCTTACATTTGACAAGTGTTTTAAACCTTTCTTTAAGATATGTCACTCAAGTTACAATCTTGGAGTATGACTCTAAGAATTGTCTTGGAACGAAGTATGACTCATCTTCCTGATCTAACCATTTCAACAATTCATGACTCCTCTTCTTAGTCATAAGAATGCACTAAGATGACCTTTAGAGGACTAATTGTGATATGATTTCTAAATCATTAAGATGATCACAAACATGATACTAAAGTACTCTCCCATCTTTTCAGATTTGAAAAACTTTTATCTTTCTGCCTAATTTGATTCTTCCCATTCGTTCTGCCATACATTGAGACTTTCCAATGTTTTAGAATTATACTTAAACTTGTAAGTATAACCATATTTACTAAACTTTAGTAAATCAAATAGTCTTAACGAGCTTTGTGGTGGACATGACCAGTGCACAAGAATGTGTACTCGATCCCTTTAGTCCTTCACTTGACTCACACATCCATGTTAACAAGTAATTAGTCTTGATTTTCCAATGCTTGAAAGTTCTCATTCATCATACTATTCAACTTGCATGATTCCAAGTTTCGGTCCAATTGAAACTTGGGCGATGAGGAACTTTCCTGATTTGGTAAATTTAGACACTACCACAAATGAAAGAATCAAATCCATTTTCCAATATTGTTGTCAGTGGAATCATATAAGAAACAATTTTCCACAAATGCCATTGTAAGGATACTTCAAATAAATAAAATTAAACAATTTTCTTTTATTTTAAAACTTTGCGGAAAAACTTATCCTTACAATCCACATGGAAAATTGTTGTTATCTATTCCTTAGCAATATATCATAACTTCTTAAGCAACTGCTCAAAATTCTGATGCGATCGAAATCCACCTTCGCGATCAGAATCAGCATATACTTCCTTTAAGATTTCTCTCTATTCTTTGATTCTTAAAACATCAACATGTGACCCAGTCACATCATGTAATGAGGATCTCAGAATAGAACTTAACAAAGTTAGATAATGGGCTCTACCTGATGTAGAGTCAAACTTATTGACTTTAACATCCTTAGGTAAATTTGGCAGCTTTGCAATCAACGCCCCTTCCTTTGGCAAAATAAACATATGGACCCTTTGGTAATGGGACTATCTCAGACTTAGCCTTTCTCTTTACTATTTGGTCAACCGGGTTGACTATGGCCAATCCCTTTCCATTGGGAAGAGAATGCTTTTTCTGGATTTCCAGTGTCACCATTGTCACTGTCCATAAAGTTTTTGGGAAGTTGATCTTCTAATCAAATTTGCTTCACTATCGTTCCAAATCATTGCTGATTCAGCAGCACCAAGCAAATAGATATGATCATTAAGGTTCATGACATAGTGTGTATCATAGTAGTCCCAAAGGAACTCACTATGTGACTTAGAAAGTGATTGAACCACCAACTTTTTCAAGAGTTTGACACCCAACTCTCCCGGCTTGTCATTATGTGACTTCATCTCCAAGATGCGATCACACATAGACCTTGCTTGCCAATAGGGCTTGAGTGACCTTGAAGTTGTGGGTTAGGGAGAATAATTGGAGGAGGTGGAGGAAGTGAAGTTCCAAGAGATTTGGGAGGATCATAGATGTCTGAACCAGACATCTTTTTGGGAGATATTCAAGATAGTTGATTTAAAGTCCTTAATATAACACCCAATATGAAATATTAAGGCTGGGATCCAACAACCTATTTATAACTGGAAGAGGGATGCCGTAATCCGAGTTATAAAATAGTTGAAGGTAGGTAAATGACGATTTACCAATTTCCACCATGAAAAACGAAATAATTTAATTAGGTTTTTTACTTGGATTTGAAACTCCTAGATCTTTTGAGATTCATTGAACTTTTCAATGGCATGTTTCAATCTCGAGTGTGCCCTTCAGGTTTTGTGACTGGGATGTCGAGGATCACAAAACAAGGTGTGAAGTAACCATGCAAATATACTTGGTACCCTTAATATTTACCCCTCAATCGATGTGCCGGTTAACCACACGAGCTCCACCGATACTATGATAAATATTAAGTTACCCTTTGCCTACTTTGTTAAATCCAGGTTAGTGTGCCGGTTAACCACACACGCTCCACTAACGGTTTAAACAAAGTGCAAAGTGTAATTTCATGGATTAGCACCTTATTCACATTTTCCTAAGTAACTAAGATTGGGAATTAATAAAAGGTTTAGTTACTTAGTATTTATCATTAATACTTTTAATGAAGGGAGAATTATAGTCATTGTCCTACCTGTTCGGCTAACGACCCTCCACCAGTCAAGGAAGTGGTGGGTGAGAGTGGACACCCATTAAGCTGTCATTTTATAGGCAACAACCTTATACCCCCCTTATAGACCGGCTTCGTGAATGAGGCCTACTAATTTTAAGACGACTTGCTCTTATACATATAATATATTAAACTTTTAATATTATAATAGTATAAGGGTGTATTTTAGACATTTAAAATACTTGATGGTTTAATCTATTAATTAAACTAGACTTTTAATTTAATTAAACTCAAACCATATATTTATGGATTTAATAATACTCTTTTAATTAAACGCTTTAATTAACTATTAATAAAGCCCATAAGAGTTAATTTGAACTATTCAAAAAACATCATAATTCCAATTATTAAACTCAAAATTAAAACCATTTAATTAATTGTTTAAGTTATGAACCCAAGAGTTTTAGAATTCAATTCTTTTTTTTTTTATAAAAAACTTTTCTCAAATTCCAAAACTTGAGGGCAAGTTTTGTAATTCTTGAAAATCTTTGGATTCCATAACTTATGGAATTAATGGTGTTTTATGATGAAACTTTCCATGTTCCATAACTTAAGAACAAGTTATGGAATTCTTTAAAACATTAACACCAAATTTTGTAACTCCATAAAAACTATGAATCAAATTTTTTTTTTTAAAAAAAAACTTTATATCCATAACTTATGGAAGTTTCAAAAACCCTTAGGATCACAACTTTAAAAAAACTTTTGAGCTCCAAAATTTTATGACAAAATTTGTAACTCCTTAAAACATTTAGATCAAACTTTTAAAACTAATAAAATAATCATATCATTTTATCTTTTACTAAATTTGACCTAATTCAACTCATATAACAAATGATTCAAATTTTACAAATAATTCGTTTTTCACAAAACAAGTAATTATCTTAAAATTTGATAAACGTCATGTTTTTTTTTTCTTTTTTTTCAACTTGAAAATAGAACATTTGCATCAATATAACAGAAAACAACACATGACTTCGATACCACTGTTGGGTTTTGAGCATTCTAACACTCCTATGGTGTACATGCAACCCTATAAACCTTGGATCTATGTTTTCTCTATTATACATGCAAATATTAACTATTCCAAGGTTTTATCCTAACTAGCATATTATGAAGCACCTATACTACAAAGTTCTAGTTAGATGACATACCTTTTGCTGTAGCTTGATGTCTTCAAGCATTAAGAGCTTAGCCCCAATAGTGTGGAAGCCTCAAATGGAATCACAAATCACCAAAACAACTTGGAAGAACTTGAGAGAATATGTATGCACACTAAAATCGGCCCACTCTTATTTTCACATACTTGTGCCAATTTTGTGAGCCAATGACCCCTTTATATATTATGGAGGATTAGGGTTACATCCATGTAAACCCTAATACCCATGACCTTTCATTTACATAGGATCCATGGGTTAAAAGCTCCATGGACCATCTATGAAAGCTTAGCCCAACCTAAATGAACTTGGCCCATTCCATATATATAAGAGTCCATATTTAATTAGTTCTTTTTGATCACTTAATTAATTCTAAATTAATTCTTGATCAATACTAATTAAATAATATGATTCCATATTAATATATTAGAACTTATAATATATTAATATAAATCATAAATATACTATTCTCAAAAGACTATCTATATAAATTGTGTCGGTGAAGTGCAACCCAAATGGACCATGCCGGGTCGAGTCAAGTACATACCAAATATAGTTATGGACTTAGACATTAATCCAACAAGTGCTATCAGGGACTAGACCTTTCGCCAACTGCGTGTCGCCCACTTCCGCCCAGCACAGAGGTGATATGCACTTGCGGCCGTAAAGGGCTTCGAATGGAGCAGTCTTGATGCTAGTGTGATAACTGTTGTTATAAGAGAACTCAACCAATGGCAAGTGGCTGTCCCATGCTTTACCGAAGTCGATTACACAGGCTCGCAACATGTCTTCTAGGATTTGGATCGTTCTCTCACTCTGCCCGTCAGTTTGTGGGTGATAGGCTGTACTCATATCTAGCTTAATACCTAAGGCCTTCAGTAGTGTTTGCCAGAACCTTGAAGTGAACCTACCGTCTCTATCCGAGATGATAGATATCGGTACACCATGAAGTCGCACGATCTCTCGGATGTAGGTTCTTGTTAGTTTCTCTATCTTATCGGTCTCTTTGATTGTCAAGAAGTGGGAAGATTTGGTTAACCTGTCGACGATCACCCTAATGGTATCGTGACCACCCTGCGTCTTGGGTAGTTTGGTTATGAAATCCATGGAAATCTGCTCCCACTTCCACTCAGGTATTTCGGGCTGATGGAGTAGACCTGAGGGCTTCTGATGTTCTACCTTGACTTTAGCACAAGTCAAGCACTTGCCCACATAAGTAGCAATTTCTGCTTTCATGTTTGGCCACCAGTAGAGTTGTTTGAGATCCAGATACATCTTATCTGAACCTGGGTGCACGGAGTATCGGGTCTTGTGTGCTTCGTTCATAACTATCTCTCTGAATCCACCGAACTTCGGTGTCCAGATTCGGTTCATGAGGTAACGAACTCCGTCACTCTTGATCTCAAAATTCTTGTCCATCCCTCTAAGTGCTTCACCTGTCAGGTTTTCGGGTTTCAAGGCTTCCAGTTGAGCTTCCTTGATTTGCGTTGACAGGTGTTAATGGATCGTCATGGTTAGTGACTTCACTCTTCGACCAGAGCACTCCTTATGACTAAGGGCATCTGCCACTACATTGGCTTTTCCCGGATGATAACGAATCTCACATTCGTAGTCGTTGAGTAGCTCAACCCAACGTCTTTGCCTCATATTGAGCTCTTTCTGATCGAATATATGTTGAAGGCTCTTATGGTCTGTGAAGATTGTGCACTTTGTACCGTATAGGTAGTGCCTCCAGATTTTTAGGGCGAACACCACTGCTCCAAGTTCTAAGTCGTGAGTGGTGTAGTTGACCTCGTGCATTTTTAGTTGTCGTGAGGCGTACGCAATAACCTTTCCTCAATGCATTAGTACACAACCCAGCCCTTGATTAGATGCATAACAGTATACTACAAAGTCTTCTGTCCCATCTGGAAGAGACAAAATGGGTGCACTACACAGGGCTTGCTTCAAGGTTTGGAATGCAGTATCTTACTTTTCCCCCCAGTTGTAGGTTACACCCTTCTGAGTCAGGAAGGTAAGAGGTTTTGCAATGCTGGAGAAGTTCTGTATGAACCTGCGATAATAACCCACAAGGCCTAAAAATTGGCGAATTTCGGTTGGCGTTGTTGGCGCAGACCAATTCTGGATAGCCTTGATCTTGGAAGGGTCCACGTGGATACCCTCTTCGCTGACCACGTGACCTAGGAAGTCCACCTTCCTAATCCAAAACTCACATTTTGAGAATTTCGCGTAAAGCCTCTCAGTTCTTAGCGTCTCTAAGACTTGTCTCAGGTGCTGACTATGTTCCTCTTTACTTTTTGAATAGATGAGTATGTCATCTATGAATACTATCACAAATTTGTCCTGGAACGAACGACATACCCGATTCATTAAGTCCATGAACACGGCGGGTGCATTGGTTAGTCCGAACGGAATCACTATGAATTCGTAGTGACCGTATCTAGTTCGGAAGGCCGTCTTAGGAATATCGCTCTCTAGGATTCTCAGCTGGTGATATCCCGATCTCAGATCGATCATGGAAAGTAGTTTGCTCCTTGGAGTTGATCGAACAAATCGTCTATTCGTGGTAGGGAGTACCGGTTCTTAATGGTAAGTTTGTTGAGTTCTCGGTAGTCGATGCACATTCTGAACGACCCGTCTTTCTTTTTCACGAAAAGCACTGGTGCTCCCCAAGGTGAGAAGCTTGGTAGGATGAATCCTTTGCTGAGTAGTTCATTCAGTTGACTGGATAGTTCTTGCATCTCTGCTGGGGCTAAGCGATACGGCGCTTTGGCCACAGGGGTGACTCCAGGAATTAAGTCGATTCTGAATTCGACTTGTCTTGCAGGCGGTACTCCTGAAAGATCCTCAGGAAAGACATCAGGAAAGTCACAGACGTCAGGCACGCCCTTGATGTCTTCTACTCCTCTTTTCACATCCACAACATGTGCCAAGTACGTGTGGCATTCCTTGCGTAGATATTTTTGAGCCTTGATGCAAGAGATGATACGAAGAGGGGTGCTAGGTTTGTCGCCATAAATAACGAGGGCTTCGCCATTTGGCAGATTAAAGCGAACGGCCTTATCGTAACATAAAATGTCCATACGATGAGAACTTAGCCAATCCATGCCTATGATAACGTCGAAACGTTTTATCGAGACTGGCATGAGGTCGATTGGAAAGGATTTATTGTTTAGCGAGAGGGTACAATTTAGGTATATTTCCTTAGCACCTTCTGTTTTCCCGTTAGCCATTTCTACTATAAAAGTTTCACTTAATGATTGAGGGATTTTTTTGAGTAGATTTTTAAAACTATGGCTCACGAAACTCCTCTCCGCTCCACTATCAAATAACATGTATGCATATGAGTTATCGAGGAGAACGTACCCGTAACAACAGTGGGGTCTGCAACGGCTTCCTCCTGGCCCATTGCGAATACTCGGCCACTTCCCCTAGCATTCCTGTTGTTGGCCTTCGGGCAGTCCCTTCGGAAGTGCCCGGTTGCTCCGCACTCGTAGCAGGTACGGCCTACTCCGACATTCGCTGATGGAGCGGCTGGTTGGGCTGGTTCTTTGCAGAAGCGGACGGTGTGTCCCTTCCTGTTGCACCTAGTGCAATGCATTTCACGGCAAGGTCGGTGGTGATGGAAGTTGCATTTACTGCACTTTGGTAGGTTGCCGATGTATGGCTTTGTTGGTGCTGGGGCGGTCGGGACAGTAACAGTGTGAGCAGCCACCATTTGTTGTTTCTTAGGGGTTTCCTGCGTGGTTTGCCCCTTTCTCTTGTTCCACAGTTTCCTTCGATCCTCTACCTCCTTCGGTGGGTCAGCAGCAATTGTGATGGTATCCTGTTTAACCCCGTGATCGATTAATCATTGTGCCAGGCGCTTCGCGCTGTTGAATGTGACTGGGTTGGAAGCCAAAACATGCCCTTGAATCTGGGGCGACATCCCCCAAATGTATCTTTCCACTTTCTTTGGTGATGGGTTGACCATGCCTAGGAACAGGGCTGACAAATCATTTTCAGGTTCCATAGCTCCTGCTCCAGTTTTTGAATTTCACCCCTAGGGCAGTATTCTTCTAACAGTAGGACTTTCAAGTCTTCCCAGCTCATGGCGTTGGCGACTGGAAGAGATACGGATTTCACATGGCCATTCCACCATGTGAGGGCTCGGTCCGTGAAGGTGCAAGCAGCAAACTTGACCTTGCTTGTTTCTTGGCATGCACAGATCTCAAAGACCGTTTCGGTCTTTTCGAACCATTGTATAAGTGCAATGACCCCTCTAGTGTCGTTGAACATTTTCGGCTTTGCGTTCGAGAATTCTTTGTAGGTGCATTCCCTAACATGACCATGACCAGTGTCATGGTTATGATGATTTGTACTGCTTCCGGTCCCTCCAGCTCCGTTAGAGTTTATTTGGGATAGTGTAGTTGCTACTGCTGCGGTGATAGCAGCCTGTACCATAGCGAGATCGAAAGTTGGAGGTGGTGGCAGTGGCATTGGTGTCGCATTTTGGCGAGCTGACCTACGAGGAGGCATTTAGCTGCCAAATAAATAACAATGAAGACAATAAGTCTTTGATGATTGAGAGTCGTGTGATAATGAGTCAGTTATTTTCAATATATCCTGAATTAGATTCGAACCAAACAAGGTTTTTGAGTTTGATTCATAAGCAGAGCTTATATATTTAACATATAAACTTATGAATTTGACTGGTATGCAAAGAATTAACACATAAAAGAAGTACTTCCTTATATATTAAACATATATTTGGTTACATTCCGAAGTCAGGAAAATTCGATCTTTCTAAAGGTCTCTGATTACAAAAAGTTAAAGACAATTAAGACTTTTAGCCGAGGTCCTAATCTATAACAAAATTTTGGGAGTTGGGCAAGTACTACTTGTGACGCGGGTTGCGCTTGGAGCTTGAATCCGCGTCTGATTGCTTTTCTCCCATGAGACGCCTATCATAGATGGCTTGCTGCTCCCTCATTTCTCTTATCTCGGAAAGGGCTGCATTCATTTGGTCCTGGAGTATGTCGGTGTGAAGTTGGGCATCTTCCTGCAACCTGTCCAGGCGACGGATATCGGCTGTGTTACCTTGTACCTCTATGTTGGCTTCGCGAATACGGTTCGCTTGGACTCCTGATTGGTTGGACTGGTTGGCTATTTTGCCCACCATGACTGGGAGAGCCCGGTCAGCTGAACTTCCACCACTAACGCCGTAGAAGTCCCGACACATGCCGTAGGGAGGGCGCAATCCTTGCTATTGACTCCAATGGTGAATGTGACTTCCCCAGACGGGAGTTGGTCCCTGAAAACCTCTTCGAACCGCAGGAGGTCGGACGGCTGGTGGATTGATTACTTCTGGTTCTGAGTCTGTCCCATCAGATCCTTCCTCTTCCTCCTCTTCCATGGGTTCCTCATCCTCTTCTGGGTCGTCTTCCTCCCATCCCCCGTTGCCTTGATTGGGGTAGTAGGGGTCTCCGGGTAGATGGAATCTAGCCATTGTGTCTATACGAGAATAGGGTTAAGAATTGACTATTAACTAAAGCACATACTGAAGTATCAAAATTTTAACTTATTGCATTTACCAAATACTCCTATAGTATTCTAAATGTTATGTTTGATTCAAAAAGGTTATGCTTTTGGTAAGTTTTTAGACTTGTTGTCCACTGCAGCTACTCCCTGGCATACGTTAGTCGGCTCTCGGACAAATATAGTTGATCAGGCTATATTCATCCCAGTTCAGATTACATGTTCCAAGGCATACCTGCACTGCACAACTCATCTATAATACTTCTATATTGTTTTCAATATGATACCGGCCCTGTTATGCAATGTATGCATGTGTACTTCATAAAAATTTCATTTTAAAAGTATAACTCTCAATCAGAGTGTTTTTCCCAGTTGTGTTTACAGTTGTATAGCAAAAATGGTTTTGATATACTTAGTTCACTATAAACAAAGCTCTGATACCAATCTGTCACACCCCCAAACCAGAACAGAGGAAACGTTCGGGGGCGGAGGACGTCATATTCAGTATCATAACAATTGAATAGTAAAGAAAGTACTCACCACCACAACATATATTTGAAAAGTTTCAATGATTTTATCTATTACAAGTTTAAAAGTCAAATACATAATGATGAATTCCAAAAGATGATGTTAACGCAAGAGCGTTAATCTCCAAAAGTAGTTGTTAACCCTGCTTAGCGGTTTCCTGAGAATACAAGTTAATTCAAGAAAAAGTGTCAACAATTAAGTTGGTGAGTTCATAAATATATATTTGTATAAATGTATGCCATTCTAAAGTTCGTGTTTGTTTTCCAGAAAATCCCATATTTTCTCACAACAGGAGTTATGAATCTTTGTTTGTATAGAATGAATGTATCGAACCAGGAAAAACCTATATTTTCCTAACAGTGAGGAGTAGTCTCAAATGTCCAAGACTATGATTTTGTAAGTAAATATGTCATACTTAAAATAATGATACATAGTTTTATTAGTAAACAAAACTATAAGAAGTTTGTAATTTCGCGTAAAGATAATTGTAATATTACTTTTCCCGCAAAAACATAAATACCATAATAATTGTCTATCCTGTGAGTTTTCATTACCGTACTATGATGGATTTGCCTGCGGCGACGTTCTTCAGGCATCGAAGCGATATGATATTTCTCACCCCGCGGACTGTAGCTAACAGTCAGGGCGCGGGATCATGAGTCCCGTATAGATCTATACACACATATCATGTTCTCACAACAGAGACTCTGGTTATAAAACAGAGCTTTCTAGTGGTACCTTGACAGGTATGGTGAAGACGATTGACTCACATATTCTCAATTAAGTCACGTATTTTGAAATATATATGAATGATTTCTGAAAAGATTACCCTTTCTACAGTGTTAACAAAGGCATAATAATGAGTTGTATTTCCTTGTATAAACATGATGTTATAGTTGAAATGGTTACCCTTGGTAGGATGTAGTATGCAGATATATAAATAAAACATATTTCTATTTATAAAACATATTGTATCCCATGAGGGTAAGGTTACGATGTGTGATGTTTTATATGTTAACAACTTCATATAATAGTTACAACAATAGTAAGATAAGTATAGCAAAAGATTGATGTTTTTCACCCGAGTTTAACCGTGTGTTTACTTGTATTCCCCCCTTAAAAGCATTTAAAAAGCTATTTAAAAATGTAGTGATATGGGTATGAACTCACTTGGTAGCTTGAAGAAGGTGAGACAAAAATCGAGCAGAACTTCGACTGAGAAAGCTGATTTCTCAGGATTCTCGGGAATCTCGGGAGCGTAAAACTTCCTTTGGAACTTGGATATGAAAACCGAGGCTTTGGGATGGCTTCGAGGGGTTAAACGCAGAGCAAAAGCATGGGAATGAGAAGAATTGAGCAAAAGAACTCGGCAGCCTCGCATGCCCTTTTATAGGGGATGAACCTCGCACGTACGCTGGGCGTACGAAGCTCTACACGGGGCGTAGTTCGGATCAGACTTGCAGGTGGAGAGCGCCGGATGGTGCAACGTGGTCACTTCTGGGCCGAGGAAAGCAGTTGTACGCTGCGCGTCGCTATCTCGTACGCAGGGCGTACCTCGGTGTCGACATGTATGCGGGGCGTACTCCTCGGTACGCTGGGCATACCCTTCGGATCAGATCGGACTCGTCAGCTCTTCGGATATTATCCGAATAAATAATTAAATTTATATATTTTAATTATTTAAAAACTTCAGAAAATCATAACTCTCGCATACGATCTCCGTTTTCGACGTTCTTTATATCCACGCGTAGGTGAGACCGTGCTCTACAACTTTCATTTAAACCCGTCGGCTAAATTTGATTTTATTTTTATTATATTATTTTGAGTAGGCCGGGACAGGAAAATTCTGTTATAAACATCATAACTTCCTCATACGAAGTCAGATTTAGACATTGTTTTTATGCACGTTCATGGTTTAATGATATCTACGACTTAGTATACTCAAACTGAGCTTTTTGAACATTTCATTTTTGACGCTAATTATTATTTCACAAAAAGATTACAACATTTGACTCTCAGTCATTACATTGATCGAAAAAATAACGGGTTGTTACATTGCCGTACACTCCCCTTATATGAATCACATGTGATTCTAACACTTGGTCCAAGTGTTTGCTAGTTCCTATAGGTGTTTCCTTGCATGTTAGTTGCTTATAAACACTATATTCATGCCAATACATGCAATATATGTCATTTAGGACTCGTTTGTGTCTCGGGAATTCATTCGTGGAGCTTCTCATCCTTACGCGCATATTGATTTGAATCACCCACATAAGGTGAGTTCATACCCCTATAATGAATCTTTTAACTATTTTAAATGCTTTTAAGGGGGGGGGGGAATACAAGTTGAACACAATGATAATTGTGTAATTGTTTGTTATAAACATCTTTCAAAAGATCGCTTATGTCTTTTATAAGTGATCAAAACATTTCAAAAACTCTTTTAAAGTTATGTTACTTTATTGTTTAACAAAACTCCGTTTTTAAAGTACAATCATAACTTAGTAGAAAAATAAGTCTTTTCAGTAACAGTTCAAGTAAAACACTAGTAAACTATAAGGGGTATAGTTTAGAGGTTCAATTCATACTAGATACTAGAGCATACTATAAAGAGAAACAGGGAGGTAGAAACAATACACGATAACATTGAGAACATACTATAAAGAGAAACAGGGAGGTAGATACAATACATCAGAGAGACATACTATATACTATAACAAAGAGAACGTACTAAGATACTATAACAGAAAGAACATACTAAGATACTATAACAGAACGAACATACAAAGATACTATAACAGAACGAACATACTAAGATGCTATAGCATAAGAACACTTCAGGATCTAAGTATACAAATGAATCACTAACTCATTGTTCTAAATAAAAGGTGATAGTTAAATTGGGTATACATGATCATATTGTTGGGTTTTGAGCATTCTAACACTCCTAAGTGTACATGCAACCCTAAATACCTTGGATCTATGTTTTCTCTATTATACATGCAAATATGAATATTCCAAGGTACTACTCTAACCAACATACAATCTTTGATACTTGAGTAATAAAATAGAAAGAATACATACCTTGTTAATATAGCTTGACTCCATGAAGCTCGAGAGCCTAGTGCCCCAAGTGTGACACCTCAAATGGTGCACACAACATCATCAACGCATGGAATAACCATGAGAAGAAGACACTCATGCTCAAATCGGCTAGCCCTCATATATGTATCACTAGTGCAAATTTCTTGAGCTAAAGGGGTCCTTATATAGTGTGCACATTAGGGTTACACCATGTAATCCATGACTTTACCCATTCCTTATGCTCCATTTGTTTTAACCTCCATGGAGTATCCATGGATCACCACATGGGTTAAATCCAACATAAGGAATCATGGATCATAAGCCCACATATATAAGAATGAATGATTTACACAATCAATCCTCATATATTTAATCAGTCTCCCTTTGATCACTAAATTAAGTCCAAATTAATTCTTGATCAATACTAATTAAATAACATGATTTCATATTAATATATTAGAACTTATAATATATTAATATGTCACAAAATGTCTTCTCCTCACAAACGGTCTATCCAAATGTTTCGATGCCATGCAACCCAAATGGACCATGCTGAGTCGGGTCAAGTACATACCAATTGTAGTTATGGACTTAGACATTAATCCAATAGTCTCCCACTTGGATAAGTCTAAAACTATTATTGCGTATGACTTCAAGAACCAAGTGGCAATCGTAGCTCTCAACAGCCGCTGTCGAACTCTGACCTTGTCGATGAACTCTGACCTTTGTCAATGACTTGTCCATTAGATAAGGGATCATATATTCCTCCATTCTAGATATCATATGGACTGAGACATGGATTATAAATCATTCTCTTTGTCCGATTTTTGTTTCACGATTTCCAATTTATGACAACTGACTAATTGAACAAATCAAATCAGTCCAGGCCCGGCCGAGCACTTACATTTGTCATCACTAAATCATCGAGGGGCCCACAGATATCGCTTTTATCCTAAAGGTAAAAGGAATGGATAAACTTCGACTCATAAGGCTTGTTCTACTACTTATTGAATCATACACAAAAGCACGTTTTATAACATCGAGTTACCAATGCGTTTTCGCGCAATCAATGTACAACCAACTCATAGTAACAACTCATATCTCTAGGTTTGAAGAATATAAGATATTATCGTCTCATGATCACTCGTGATAAAATCCACGAAATGATTCAAATGAGCGCGGGTTGAATCCAATACTCAGAACTTATGAGCACTCATGAGTGTTGTAGCACCTCTTTGCTATGTCCAACATCTTAGACATCTACAAGCCAACTCATGACAGTCTTGATTCATATCTACTTCCAACATATGACCGACTGTGGATGGTTTGAATAACTTAGTCATTCGGGAAGAATGACCTAGTTTATTCTGGAAGTCAAATATGCAAAAATGAAACACAAGAATAATTGAATCTAGTATGGTATCAAAACCTATGAATATAAATAGAACGCTTTTTATTTATCACCATACTTATTACTCATTATTCATTGTTTCGATTTTTATCAACTTTATACTCGAATTAAAAACACTGGTTGTCCCATGCTCCAAGCATGTACACTATGTTCTTCTAAACAATAGCTTTGCCATACACCAAGTATGCACTTTATGTTTGTCTATGATCTTTACTTTATGAACTAGATCGATTGAACATAATTTTCAATGATTCTCTTTTCACACTCCCAAATCCTTATCGAAAATGTAAGAATTCCAAATTCCTATCATTTACCGAAATCTGTTAGATTTTAAAGTTATATGCATTGATCCTCTTGTAATGATTATGCACAAAGTCACAAAGACTTGTCAACAGACATTACAGAGTATGCCAATGGAGATCAACTCCATGGAAACATACTTCTTGCATTTAGTTTTTCTAATCTTACACAGATTGAATAACTTCCAACTATGAAACATTTCCATATTCCCATTTTGACTGTCACTTCTGAACAAGAGTTGCCTCCTTTTAGAGTATGTCAATACGGTCCTTCCAAAATTTAACACTATGCTTCAACTGTCCCCGAGCAACCAATCTTTAGAAAACTTTAGATTGTTCTCGACAATTGCTAAATCATTTTAGTCATATCCAATTCTAGATTATTCCCCCTTAATGCCCAGAGCATTTGGAAAATTCAGAAAGGATGAATATTATAGCACATGCAATCGATCCTATATCCGAAGCATATGGGACACGATTCATGATGTCTCGCATAAATACATGATACTAGACCAGTCTCTGAGCTATAATATTTCTATGTCTATTTGCCAAGTTCTCGTAATTCAAATTATGAAAAGGGATGCCGTAATCATAATTGAATTTTAGAACGTAAATAATGGACTCACATATAGAATTTCCTTATTTGAGCCATTCCAACACAAAATTCATATATATATCCTTGACTAAAGATGATTAAAACCTCAATCTAAGCTTTTAGAATTGAAATGAATTATAATTTCCTCTCCCTTAATTATAGCAAAACAACTTTTCAACCCCTGCAACTTCACGAATTGAAACTTTTGTTTTCTATAATTAATATTGCTAACTTGCAATACTTATCATAATTATCATGCTCCCACTAACATGAAAATTATTAGCATAACACTTATGCTCCCACTAGCTTTGACATGTATCCAGAAATTAGCTGGACTTCTAGAAATCAATACTTTATTGACTTTCTTACCAAAGTTCAGTTTTTTGATACGAGATTGCTTTGATAAGACTTTATCAAAATCATACACCTTGACTTAGATAGCTCACAGGTGTGTCCAAACAATTTTAGAACTATGAAAAGGGATGCCGTAATCATAATCTCGATTGTTTGGACTTTTGCCATTTCTCATAAGTCCATGTTAGTGTGCCGGTTAACCACGCAAGCTTCACTAACGGCTTTGAGAATGCAAAGATCACAATTGCTATCTTACTTAAAGTCTACTTGGTGGAAGTGTTTCCTCACCATCATTTTCATGAATCGGATAGAAACCTTATGACCCTTAGATTTTATGGTGTATGTGTTGTTATCCATGTGAATTTGTCAAAACCATAATCACAAGACTAGGTTAGTGACAAATCCAAACTCATATGGATTGAACTTGTGCAATCTTAACTTCTCGCCACCTGGAAGTACAGGGCCTACCATTGCTTCCAAGTAGTTATGCAAACAATTGAGAACATGTAGAACTCAAATGTATAGCCAACTTTACTGGAATAGGCACATAAATGTCAACACAATAGGTTATAAACTTCTAGTCGTGTGTTAGTGATGAAATACAGGTTTTTATTCTTGATTAGTTCTTGAAATACTTTCAGAATCTTTTAGACTCTCACTGTCCTCTTGACATATAAAACTATCTTGCTAAATATTCAAGAGATAGTGCGGATTCTTTATCAAGACAAACACTTCACACAATTGGCCTTAGTTGGTCTTTGTTTTATCCAAAACATCACAACTTACCAATATCAAATGTACAAGAGTAGGACACTTTTACTCTTACATTTGACAAGTGTTTTAAACCTTTCTTGAAGATATGTCACCCAACTTACAGTCTTGGAGTATGACTCTAAGACTTGTTTTGGAACGAAGTATGACTCATCTTCTTGATTTAACCATTTCAACAATTCATGACTCCTCTTGTTAGCCATAAGAATGCACTAAGATTTCCTTAGAGAACTAATTGTGATATGATTTCTAAATCATTAAGATGATCACAAAACCTGATACTAAAGTACTCTCCCATCTTTTCATATTTGAGAAACTTTTATCTTTCTACCTAATTTGATTCTTCTCATTCGTTTTGCCATACATCGAAACTTTTCCAATGTTTCAGAATTATACTTAAACTTGTAAGTATAGCCATATTTACTAAACTTTAGTAAATCATGACGAATAGTCTTATCGATCTTTTGTGGTGGACTTGACCGGTGCACCAGAATGTGTACTCGATCCCTTAGTCCTTCACTTGACTCACATATACATGTGAACAAGGAATTAATCTTAATTTTCCAAAGATGAAAATTCTCATTCATCATACTATACAAATTACATGATTTCCAAGTTTCTATCCAACTGAAACCTTGGGTGATGAGAATATTTCCTTATTTGGTAAATTATACATTACCACAAATGAAAGAAACAAGTGCATTTTCCAATATTGCTATCAATGGAATCATATAAGCAACAATTTTCCATAAATGCCATTGTAAGCATACTTAGAATAAATGAAATCAAAAATTTCCTTTTATTTTTAAAACCTTGCGGAAAAACTTATCCTTACAGTGCAAAAGCATATGAAAACTTTGTTGTTATCTATTCCTAAGCAATATATCATAACTCCTAAGCAACAGCTCAAAATTCTAACCACCGAACCATGCGATCGAAATCCATCTTCGCGATCAGAATCAACATATACTTCCTTTAAGTTTCTTCACTTTTTCTTTGATTCTTAAAACATCAACATGTGACCCGGTCACATCATGTAATGAGAATCTCAGAATACAAACTTAACAGAGTTAGATAGTGGACTTTTACCTGAAGAAGAGTCAAACTTCTTGACTTGATCAACCTTATGATCTTTCAGGTAAATAGGTAGCTTCGCAATCAATGCCCTTTCCTTTGGCAAGAGAAACATATGGACTCTTTGGAAATGGTGCACTGGACTATCTCAGACTTGCCTTTCTCTTTACCATTTGGTCAACCGAGTTGACTATGGCTAATCCCTTTCCATTGGGAAGAGAAAGCTTTTCTGGATATCCAATGTTACCATTTTTCAAAGTCCATGGAAGGTTTGGGAAGTTGATCTTCTTAATGAAACTTGCTTTACAAGTCCTCCAAATCATTGCTGATTCAGCAGCACCAAGCAAATAGATAAGATCATTTAAGGATCATGTCATAGTCTGTTTCACAGTAGTCCCAAAGGAACTTACTATGTGACTTAGAAAGTGATTGAACATCCAACTTTCTTAAGACTTTGACACCCAACTCTCCCGGCTTGTCAATATGTGACTTCATCTCCAAGATGTGATAACACATAGACCTTGCTTGCCAATAGGGCTTGAGTGACCTTGAACTTGTGGGTTAGGGAGAATAATTGGAGGAGGTGGAGGATGTAAAGTTCCAAGAGATTTGGGAAGATCATAGATGTCTGAGCAAGACATCTTTTTGGGAGATATTCATGATAGTTGATTTAAAGTCCTTAGTATAACACCCAATATGAAATATTAAGGCTAGGACCCAACACAATATTTTATAACTTGGAAGAGGGATGCCGTAATCCAAGCTATAGAATATTTGAAGGTAGGTGAATGACGATTCACCAATTACCACCATGAAAAACGAAATAATTTATTAGGTTTTAATTGGTTTTGAAACTCCTAGATTCTTTTGAGATTCATTGAACTTTTTCAATGGCATGTTTCAATCTCCATTGTGACTGGGATGCTGAGGATCACAAAACAGGGTGTGAAGTAACCATGCAAAATACTTGGTACTCTTAAATGTTTATCACCCAACCGATGTGCCGGTTAACCACACACGCTCCATCGGCCTATGATAAACTTTAAGAAACCCTTTGCCTACCTTGGTAAATCAAGGTAGTGTGCCGGTTAACCACACACGCTCCACTAACCGACTTAAGCAAAGTGCAAAGTGTAATTTCATGGGTTAGCACCTTATTCACATTTTCCTAAGTAACTAAGATTGGGAATTTATAAGTGTTTAGTTACTTAGTATTTATTATTAATACTTTTAATGAAGGGAAAATTATAGTAATTGTCCTACCCGTTCGGCTAACGACCCTCCACCAGTCAAGGAAGCGGTGGGTGCGAGTGGACACCCATTAAACTACCATTTTATAGGCAGTAACCTTATACCCCCCTTATAGACTGGCTTCGTGAATGAGGCCTACTAATGGTAAGACGACTTGCTCTTATACATACATACATACATATATACTTGCTCTTATATATATATATATATATATATATATATATATATATATATATATATATATATATATGTATATATATATATATATATATATATATATATTATTAACTTATAATATTATAAAGTATAAGGGTTGAATTTTAACTTTTAAAATCCTAAGGGCTTAATTTGGAATTAAAGTATTCATGAAAGAGAACTTTTCAAATTCCAAAACTTGAGGACAAGTTTTGAACTATTCAAACACTTTTCAATTCCATAACTTATGTGTTTAAAGTAGTTTTAATTCAAAAAATTCTTCAAGTTTCATAACTTGAGGACAAGTTATGGAAGACTTTAAAGCATTAAAGAATGTGACTTTTCTTTATTCATAACCTATGGAAATATTTATGAGTTTTATGAATCTTAAATGTGACTTTTCATATAACTTGAGGACAAGTTACAAAAACACATTTTAGAATCAACTCTTAGATTAATTTGGATTTAAAACAACAATTTCACATAACATTCCTATTAATCTAAGCAACTTATAAGAACAAGATAATCCTTTCAAACTTTTTTCTTGTAATTAGCATAATCATTAAACTAATACAAAACATGAATCTATTGATAATTATCTTTGAAATTGGATTAGCATGAACATTACCACATCAAAAACAGGTTTATAGGTCCAAAAACAGCTTAGGGTAATGTTCCTAGTCCAATTCCAGCCAAAAAACTTGAAGATATGCTGTCAGGGGGTCCAACCCGTCGAGTGCATGAACCAACTCGACGAGTTGGATCATTTTGAACACTTTTAAGGCATGGACTCGTCGAGTCTCCTAATGGACTCGCCGAGTCAGTTGCCCAGACCGCAAAAAACTTCGATTTTTAAGCAGATTTTGCAAGTATAACAAGAAAACAAGCCTAGGCTCTGATACCACTGTTGGGTTTTGAGCATTCTAACACTCCTAAGTGTACATGCAACCCTAAATACCTTGGATCTATGTTTTCTCTATTATACATGCAAATATGAATATTCCAAGGTATTACTCTAACCAGCATACAATCTTTGATACTTGAGTAATAAAATAGATAAAATACATACCTTGTTAATGTAGCTTGACTCCATGAAGCTCGAGAGCCTAGTGCCCCAAGTGTGACACCTCAAATGGTTCACACAACATCATCAACAAATGGAATAACCATGAGAAGAAGACACTCATGTTTAAATCGGCTAGCCCTCATATATGTATCACTAGTGCAAATTTCTTGAGCTAAAGGGGTCCTTATATAGTGTGCACATTAGGGTTAGACCAAGTAACCCATGACTTTACCCATTCCTTATGCTCCATGGTTTTTAACCTGCATGGTGTCATACCCCGCTAAAGCGGAAACGCAAGGTATGACAGCGACAAAGGTTTCATTGCAAAAGATAAAGATACATCACCATAGCAATATTTAAAAATTTACAACCCATAGCTTAAACAAAACAAAGTACAAGTTTTACAAAATGACATTGTTCAAAATATAACTTCATAAAATAACTTCCACACGATGCAGCATGCTCTATGATGATGAATCTCTATATCCACTTACTAATTATTTCCTGAAAAAGCATGTAAAACGAGCGTCAACTATGAAAATAGTTGGTGAGTTCACAGGTTTATAAAATCAAGATTTGGTATAAGACTTTTCATAAATACAAGTACATTGCTTTAATGAGAACAAAGTTCATTGCTATAATGAGAAACAAAGTTGATTGCTAAAATTGATAAACGAGTTTATTGCCATAATAGATAGCAAGTTTATTGCTATAATGTGTAACGAGTTTGTATGTGTATGAGCAAACAATGAGTCTCAACCAAACCTATGACTGAAGCCCTATCAAGATCTATGCTTATCGTTCCATAGATGAATATGGTATCATGCACTCCAGCAATAGGGCGAGTGAGGAGTTGTCAATTCCTAATAGCGCTATCCATAATGACCATTGGCTCAAAGAGTTAATGGTTAGAGATAAGGGAAGGGCCTTAGTACGATAAGTTCTCATGTTCCGTGTTGCATAGACATACATAGAGAGACATAGCAATAAAATAGCAATCATGTTTGATACAAATCAATTTAAATACAACATTAAAAGAATAGTTTTTCGGGACATGCTTTTCCACCCCAAAACATAAAAACTGAAAATAGGGGAGTGCGTGAATACTCACAACGTTTTGAGTAGGTACAAGTGGTACTTCGGAATGCACCAACGTCTTACTACCGGGATCCTACGACATCAAACACACACTAGTGAGTTTCCATGTCGAAATCTAATGCTAATATACTAAATTCTACATATAGTGAAATGCCAATTTATGTTTCAGTATTTGATTTTATATTAATTGGTTACACTTTTTCTGAAATAATGAAATTCTACAAATCGTGCGATTAATTACAACATTGGAATATAAATTTTCCAAATTTTTAAGTCCTTATTACAACATAAATTCATGGAAATAGCATTCAAAGGATAAAAATTCTCAAACTTTTTATTTAACTGTTATTACACAATACTAAGTTGGGAAAATTATAAAAATGGATTTCCAAGCTGTTTAATTATATTTTATGATTTTTGAGCATTTATTCCAATAAAAACTGAAATAAATAGAAAACAGTTTTCAAAATTACCCAAACTTTTTATTTAACTGTTATTATACATAAATAGGCTGGGAAAAATATAAAAGATATTTTTCAGTGGGTATTTCTATTTTTTCTTGTTTTATTCCTTTAAATAATCTTTAATTGAAGAAATAATATTAAACAGTTAAAATAAATTACCAAAATTTTTTGTAACATCACTTACAGTATAAATAACTTGAGAAAAATATCAAAAGTGGTCTTCATATTATATAATCCGGTTTTAGGTATTTATGTGTATTTAAGTGTAATTAACTTTAGAAATTAAGAGAAAAATAGTTTACAGTGGAGAAAAATCCTTTAAATTTTTATGTAACCTCCTACTGTAAAACATGATGTTCTGGTAAATTTTCATGAATTTTGGATAATCTGAACTATTTTTCCTATTTTTAAACCATTATAATTACCAACAATTGGGAAAAATAGCAAGGCATGATGAAAAATGTTGAAATTATTTTTCTAAGTCATCCATCACAGGTAAGGTATGCGAAAATTGTTAGATAAAATTTTCACACTCTCCAAAGTGGTTTTGCGATTTATTATATCCTAACAAAAAGAAAATTGGAAATCATACCAAACAGCAACAAAAATTGATGAAATTTAGTGAGGGGTCATTATCCATCATAAGGGTCATTCATGAATTTGTTCCGGATTTATTGACCTCTGGAAGTATTTTATGTGATTTATGCCCTTGGTTTCTAGCAATAATTTTAATAAATCAAAGAAATAATAAAAGCTTTTGGTATTTTACAGATTATCACATGCATGTGAGGGCTTTCAAAAGGAAAAATGTTTGAAATTTATTCAGAAGGGAAATAGGGGTATTGAACCCAAACAAGATAAGAAATGTTGCATGCAATGGTGCATGAGATGTAAATGTGGTTGAAGTTCATGAATTTGTGAAGCACATTCTGTGGGGTTTTAAGCCACGAAATTTCAACCATCATTCACTGGATATGTTAAGTTTCTAAAGTATTTTTCCCCAGATTTATGGTTGGGTTTAAGGCCATTGATCATGCAAGGCAAAAATGGTGATCATAGAAAAAGAGCTGTTTGCGCAACCATTTTGTAAAAATTGCCAAAAATCGGATATTTAATATTTTACAGTGAGACCAGTTGGGTTTGAAAGTTAACTCATGGAATTATCCAATACAAAAAGAATATCATGATTTGGTTAAGAAATGACCGAGATATGGTCGTTCAAAGCTGAATAAAGTAATCTGGCAGATTGCATGTTTGCTTTGAGTGCATCCTTAGGACATTTTGACAAGAACATCATGCATGCCTTTGATAAGGTCCAATTTCTAGAACATGCATGGAGTGAATGAGCATCCAAGATGTACTAGAAATGGTTTAAATGCTTTTGACCATGCAAGAACACAAAAGAAATGGAGAAGAAGATGTAATACTTGTTTTTGAAGTCACATGAACATATGTGCATCATTTTCACTCCTTGCATGGGTTTGATCCCGGATTTTCACCATTTCAAACACATGCATTGTGTTATGGTGAGAATCTACAAACCACAAGGGAAAAATAAAGATTTCTAGCCATGGAAAGGCATAGAATCCGAAAAGAAGAGAAAACTAAGAAGAAGAGGAAGTAGAATCATGAAATTATGGAAGAAGATGTTGTTGTTTACCTTGGTTTTGATCTTGAGGGAAGTAAGAACACTTCAAAGTCTTCAAAATCTCGAAATTTGGCAGAGGAATGAGAGAAATTTCGTGAGTTAGAGAGAGAGAGGAAGAGAGTTTGTGTGTTAGGAGGGTGGAGTGTGAGAGAGTGAAGAGAGAAGAGGTAGTGTGAAGGTTTAAGCTTAATGATTGAGTTTTGGGAAGAGAGAGGGCATGGGGAGGGGAGAATGGCCAGATTTTTGAGTGGATTAGGGCCTTCTCTCTCCTCAATTCAAATTTTATAAAAATCCCTCCTTAACTTTTATAAAAACCCTAATTTTTATAAAAGTGATTTTTTAAGCAATTTGATTTATTTAAAAATCTTGTTTTTAACTAATTAATTATGATTAATGCATGATAATTTATATTTCTATTTCATTGGTATAATCCATAATTTAATTAATAAAATTTGATATTTGGAAGTTTATAGCCAAATTTTATAAAGTTTTTAAGCTTTAAGATTTATAAATTTGGATTTTGGGCTCTTTGGGGTTTTTGGAATATTGTTTGATGTTCATCATCATAATGAAGTATAATTAGAATATTTTAATTTATTTTTAGGGTTTTATACCCTTTTTCAATTCTAACAAAGCTTGAAAGTTTCATTCAAATTATAGCATTGGCATTTCCTATTGTAGTTAAGCAACTTACTAGAATCGTAAGTGTCAAGTATATTAGTCCTAGGTCTTAGATGGATCCTAGTTTATGTAAGATTTTGACCTAATTTATACTACTAGGTCATGGCATGATGTGCATGAATGGTTATTATAAAGATGCATGAGTCCGAGAATGACCTGAATTCACAGTTGTCACAGTATCCCCCACTTAAAAAGAATTTCGTCCCGAAATTCATTCTATGTCATCGCTTGTCATCGTATGGGAAAAGTTGTGGATACTTTTCCTTCATGAAGTCCTCACGCTCCTAGGTGTACTCCGATCCGCGTTTTGAGTTCCATCGAACTTTCACAATCGGGATCTTACTCCGCTTAAGTTGTTTTACCTCCCTGCCAAGGATTTCTATCGGTTCCTCAACGAAGTTTAGCTTATCATTGATCTTAATTTCCTCCAGGGGTACTATCAATGTTTCGTTGGCTAGACATTTCTTAAGATTGGAGACGTGGAATGTGTCATGAATGGCGCTTAACTCTTGGGGCAACTGGAGTTTATAAGCTACCAGACCAATCCTTTCAATGACTTCAAAGGGTCCAACATATCTCGGGCTTAGTTTTCCTTTCTTACCAAAACGCACAAGCCCTTTCCAAGGCGACACTTTTAAAAGTACCTTGTCTCCTACTTGGAAATCTAATGCTTTTCGACGATTATCCGCATAACTTTTCTGACGATCTCTAGCAGCTTTAAGCCTATCCTTGATGATAGCAATCTTGTCAGATGTTTCCTGGATAAGTTCGACTTTAGTCAACTGTCTGTCTCCGATTTCTGTCCAGCATAAGGGCGAACGACACTTGCGTCCATACAATGCTTCATATGGAGCACATTGGATACTCGTGTGGTAACTGTTATTGTAGGAAAACTCAATTAGAGGCAAATGAGTATCCCAATTTCCTTTGAACTCAATGACACACGCTCGTAGCATGTCTTCCAATGTTTGTATTGTTCTCTCTGTTTGCCCATCTGTCTGAGGGTGGTAAGCTGTGCTCAAATCTATCTTGGTTCCTAGTGCCTTCTGTAACATCCACCAAAATCGAGATGTAAAACGACTATCTCTATCAGAAATGATAGATAGGGGGTAGACCGGGCAATTCCTCCGGAAACACCTCGGGATAGTTTTGAACCATTGGAATCTCCTTGAGTTGCTTAGCTTCAGGTTCTCTTTCTAGCACGTGGGCCATGAATGCAATACAATTCTTTTTCAGGTACTTGTGAACCTTCACGCTTGATACTATGTTTAAACTTCTTCCTGGCTTCTCACCGTGTATGATAAGAGTTTCTCCATTAGGGAGAGGCACTCTAATGACTTTCTCGTAACAACCAATTTCTACTTTATTTTTGGATAACCAATCCATCCCTACTATCACATGAAAACTACCTAGCTCTATAGGAATTAGGTCAATGCTAAAGAGTTTATCAGCTAAATTCAGAGTACAACCAGGAATTATATCATCAGCCCTAATTTCATACCCATCAGCAAGTTCAATAGCATAAGCATTCCTCATCTTTCTCGATTTCAAGCCAATTAACGGTCTAAATGCTAAAGAAACAAAACTCCTATCTGCTCCCTCATCGAATATTACTGATGCAAAATGGTTGTTCAGGAGAAACGTACCTGTTATCACTTCAGGGTTCTGACGAGCTTCTTCTGCACCAATCACAAAGGCTACACCTCTTGGCCATCCAATTTGATTTCCTTGGAAGTTTTGACTGGCTTGGCCTTGTCCATTGTTACCAGGTCCATTGTTCAGTTTGGGACATGCTCTATGGAGATGATCAGTACTCCCGCACTCGTAACATGTCCTTTTTCCCTCCTTATTCACCTTACAATACTTCGAGTAATGGCCTGTTTGCTTACAGTTTTGGCACACTGGGCAAGCTCCCTTGTGATGGAAGTTACACTTATTGCACTTCGGAAGCGGCCCTGAGTACTGCTTTCGCTCCTGCACTTCCTGTTCTTGAGTTTTCACTGGTTCTTGCTCCTGGGCTCTTACCATAAAGTTTCTTGAGACTTTCTGCTTCCTCCCTGACTTGCCTCCATACTTCTTCTCTCCCTGATCTGCTGGCTTCCTCTTGCTACTAGAGCTTTCCTTTGTCGATGCTCCCATCCTTATCACATCATTGGTTAGTCGATTTGCTAGACTTACTGCACTTTGAATGGTAGTTGGGTTTGCTGAGGTAACCATTCCCCGAATCTCTGGTGCCAGACCCCAGATGTAACGATCTATCCGTTTCTCCTCAGGAGTAACCATGTGAGGTACCAGTTTTGCTAGTTCATGAAATCGGACTGTGTACTTCTCTATTTGTGTTCCAACCATAGAATGGTTCCAGAATTCAGATTCAAGCTTCTGAAGTTCATCCTTGGGACAATACTCCTCTATCAGCAGCTTCTTTAGGTCTTCCCAAGTTAGCTGATATGCCGCTGTACGGCCTCGGGTTTGTACTAGAGTATTCCACCAGGTTAATGCCCTATCTTGGAATAGGCAAGATGCATACTCAACTTTGTTGCGCTCGAGGCATTTGCTAATGTGAAGGACCGACTCCATGCTGTCAATCCATTTCAGCAACCCGACCGCACCTTCCTTTCCATGGAACTCCTTAGGTTTACAGGCCATAAAGGACTTGTAGTTGCATTCTCTTTCATTGTTTCCCCGGTTTCCTCCACTACTTCCTTGGTTACCATTAAGTCCCGCAGTTACTTGAGTGACAATGTTTGGGATTGCTGCCATGAGTTGTTGTGCTACCACTTGAGCAACATCGGGTGTTTCGTTCTGTGGGCGCCCGCGATTAGGCCTTCCTGACATGGTTCTAAGACACAAGAGAAGAAATACGTATAAATACATAAAATAACGTATAATATTTAGTTCACTACTATTTTGAAAACCGTAAGTGTTGTCAAATTAATGGTTTGCATTAATACTAGGCATATAGATTTTAGAAAGGAAAGAAAAGAAAAATCTTTTTATTCAACTATTGACTAAATAAGTTCTAGGGTTTGACCTCATAGTAAAAGTTTTCAAACATAAAATAAAATTCTTCATTACCATTTGACATCGTCTTTAAAAACCAAACCAATACATCAAATCCAAAATAAAGTTTCAAATGTTTTTCCCAAAAGACACCCAACATGGGTTTTCATTTCATGACAAAATAAATTAAAATACTGAAATCAGAACCAAACACTAATCGCTATCCCAACAAGAAACATCAACACCACAATCAGTAATAGCCCAACAAGCACATAATATGCGGTCATCGCACGACATGCCACTCGTCTAGCAGTACTAGCAGTGTCAGCAGTCTCCATCGAATGCTGAAACAGGATTTCCATTCCTGTCAAGACTTCATCCAAAACTTCCCGATGCCCAGCTAGCACAGCGAGACTGTGACGTAGGCCCGCTGCTATCGACTGCAATTTCCGGGACTACTCCGGGGTCATACCTGGCTGTCTGACGGGTATCCCTATGACTCGCTGAGGTGGGGGTGCTCTCGGTCCTGCCATGCTGGGTCCTACCCGACTGGTTCCTGCCGTGCCAAGTCCTGCTGTACTGGTTGCTATCCTTCCTGGGATAGGGACACTCTTCCTTGCTGTCCTCCGAATACGAAGCCCATAAAGTGGTGGCTGTGGCAACACTGATGTAGATGATGCCTCGCGTCGTTGACTCGGGGCGTTGTCATCGCTGATCTCCACCGAGTTCCCTGTATCTTCTGTATCCTCTGATGGGTCTTCTTCTACCGAGGCGGGGGGATTACGTCGAGGGATAATAGTGACGTAGCCGGACTCATCGGCTGAGGCGGCAGCGTGGGAAGATGACGATGTTGACATAGTGGACTGAGACATAATTTCAATGAGATATGAAATAAATAACAATGTATACCTATAATATGCAATGCTTACACACACCAAAATTAACCTTTTTGAATTTTTGAAATAAAGTTTTCTCAAATATTTTTGTTGAACATATTCCCATTATAATTAGCTCAAGCTTTGTATAAATCTTTCCTTAATTAAACATAGGTAATCAGGCTATGTTTAATCGAGTTCCAATAATACAACTCCCGACCTAATTATACTAGTAATATGTTTGATGTAAAAAGAATTTCCTTGTAAGTTTTAGTTATAGGTTGTGTTTTCTTAAAAAAAAACCGATGTTCTCTATAACTTTAGCTCTGATACCATTTCTGTCACACCCCGCTAAAGCGGAAACGCAAGGTATGACAGCGACAAAGGTTTCATTACAAAAGATAAAGATACATCACCATAGCAATATTTAAAAATTTACAACCCATAGCTTAAACAAAACAAAGTACAAGTTTTCCAAAATGACATTGTTCAAAATATAACTTCATAAAATAACTTCCACACGATGCAGCATGCTCTATGATGATGAATCTCTATATCCACTTACTAATTATTTCCTGAAAAAGCATGTAAAACGAGCGTCAACTATGAAAATAGTTGGTGAGTTCACAGGTTTATAAAATCAAGATTTGGTATAAGACTTTTCATAAATACAAGTACATTGCTTTAATGAGAACAAAGTTCATTGCTATAATGAGAAACAAAGTTGATTGCTAAAATTGATAAACGAGTTTATTGCCATAATAGATAGCAAGTTTATTGCTATAATGTGTAACGAGTTTGTATGTGTATGAGCAAACAATGAGTCTCAACCAAACCTATGACTGAAGCCCTATCAAGATCTATGCTTATCGTTCCATAGATGAATATGGTATCATGCACTCCAGCAATAGGGCGAGTGAGGAGTTGTCAATTCCTAATAGCGCTATCCATAATGACCATTGGCTCAAAGAGTTAATGGTTAGAGATAAGGGAAGGGCCTTAGTACGATAAGTTCTCATGTTCCGTGTTGCATAGACATACATAGAGAGACATAGCAATAAAATAGCAATCATGTTTGATACAAATCAATTTAAATACAACATTAAAATAATAGTTTTTCGGGACATGCTTTTCCACCCCAAAACATAAAAACTGAAAATAGGGGAGTGCGTGAATACTCACAACGTTTCGAGTAGGTACAAGTGGTACTTCGGAATGCACCAACGTCTTACTACCGGGATCCTACGACATCAAACACACACTAGTGAGTTTCCATGTCGAAATCTAATGCTAATATACTAAATTCTACATATAGTGAAATGCCAATTTATGTTTCAGTATTTGATTTTATATTAATTGGTTACACTTTTTCTGAAATAATGAAATTCTACAAATCGTGCGATTAATTACAACATTGGAATATAAATTTTCCAAATTTTTAAGTCCTTATTACAACATAAATTCATGGAAATAGCATTCAAAGGATCAAAATTCTCAAACTTTTTATTTAACTGTTATTACACAATACTAAGCTGGGAAAATTATAAAAATGGATTTCCAAGCTGTTTAATTATATTTTATGATTTTTGAGCATTTATTCCAATAAAAATTGAAATAAATAGAAAACAGTTTCCAAAATTACCCAAACTTTTTATTTAACTGTTATTATACATAAATAGGCTGGGAAAAATATAAAAGATATTTTTCAGTGGGTATTTCTATTTTTCCTTGTTTTATTCCTTTAAATAATCTTTAATTGAAGAAATAATATTAAACAGTTAAAATAAATTACCAAAAATTTTTGTAACATCACTTACAGTATAAATAACCTGAGAAAAATATCAAAAGTGGTCTTCATATTATATAATCCGGTTTTGGGTATTTATGTGTATTTAAGTGTAATTAACTTTAGAAATTAAGAGAAAAATAGTTTACAGTGGAGAAAAATTCTTAAAATTTTTATGTAACCTCCTACTGTAAAACATGATGTTCTGGTAAATTTTCATGAATTTTGGATAATCTGAACTGTTTTTCCTATTTTTAAACCATTATAATTACCAAAAATTGGGAAAAATAGCAAGGCATGATGAAAAATGTTGAAATTATTTTTCTAAGTCATCCATCACAGGTAACGTATGCGAAAATTGTTAGATAAATATTTCACACTCTCCAAAGTGGTTTTGCGATTTATTATATCCTAACAAAAAGAAAATTGGAAATCATACCAAACAGCAACAAAAATTGATGAAATTTAGTGAGGAGTCATTATCCATCATAAGGGTCATTCATGAATTTGTTCCGGATTTATTGACCTCTGGAAGTATTTTATGTGATTTATGCCCTTGGTTTCTAGCAATAATTTTAATAAATCAAAGAAATAATAAAAGCTTTTGGTATTTTACAGATTATCACATGCATGTGAGGGCTTTCAAAAGGAAAAATGTTCGAAATTTATTCAGAAGGGAAATAGGGGTATTGAACCCAAACAAGATAAGAAATGTTGCATGCAATGGTGCATGAGATGTAAATGTGGCTGAAGTTCATGAATTTGTGAAGCACATTCTGTGGGGTTTTAAGCCACGAAATTTCAACCATCATTCACTGGATATGTTAAGTTTCTAAAGTATTTTTCCCCAGATTTATGGTTGGGTTTAAGACCATTGATCATGCAAGGCAAAAATGGTGATCATAGAAAAAGAGCTGTTTGCGCAAGCATTTTGTAAAAATTACCAAAAATCGGATATTTAATATTTTACAGTGAGACCAGTTGGGTTTGAAAGTTAACTCATGGAATTATCCAATACAAAAAGAATATCATGATTTGGTTAATAAATGACCGAGATATGGTCGTTCAAAGCTGAATAAAGTAATCTGGCAGATTGCATGTTTGCTTTGAGTGCATCCTTAGGACATTTTGACAAGAACATCATGCATGCCTTTGATAAGGTCCGATTTCTAGCACATGCATGGAGTGAATGAGCATCCAAGATGTACTAGAAATGGTTTAAATGCTTTTGACCATGCAAGAACACAAAAGAAATGGAGAAGAAGATGTAATACTTGTTTTTGAAGTCACATGAACATATGTGCATCATTTTCACTCCTTGCATGGGTTTGATCCCGGATTTTCACCATTTCAAACACATGCATTGTGTTATGGTGAGAATCTACAAACCACAAGGGAAAAATAAAGATTTCTAGCCATGGAAAGGCATAGAATCCGAAAAGAAGAGAAAACTAAGAAGAAGAGGAAGTAGAATCATGAAATTATGGAAGAAGATGTTGTTGTTTACCTTGGTTTTGATCTTGAGGGAAGTAAGAACACTTCAAAGTCTTCAAAATCTCGAAATTTGGCAGAGGAATGAGAGAAATTTCGTGAGTTAGAGAGAGAGAGGAAGAGAGTTTGTGTGTTAGGAGGGTGGAGTGTGAGAGAGTGAAGAGAGAAGAGGTAGTGTCAAGGTTTAAGCTTAATGATTGAGTTTTGGGAAGAGAGAGGGCATGGGGAGGGGAGAATGGCCAGATTTTTGAGTGGATTAGGGCCTTCTCTCTCCTCAATTCAAATTTTATAAAAATCCCTCCTTAATTTTTATAAAAACCCTAATTTTTATAAAAGTGATTTTTTAAGCAATTTGATTTATTTAAAAATCTTGTTTTTAACTAATTAATTATGATTAATGCATGATAATTTATATTTCTATTTCATTGGTATAATCCATAATTTAATTAATAAAATTTGATATTTGGAAGTTTATAGCCAAATTTTATAAAGTTTTTAAGCTTTAAGATTTATAAATTTGGATTTTGGGCTTTTTAGGGTTTTTGGAATATTGTTTGATGTTCATCATCATAATGAAGTATAATTAGAATATTTTAATTTATTTTTAGGGTTTTATACCCTTTTTCAATTATAAC
Organism: Lactuca virosa; assembly: GCF_052849685.1. Taxonomy (NCBI): domain Eukaryota; kingdom Viridiplantae; phylum Streptophyta; class Magnoliopsida; order Asterales; family Asteraceae; genus Lactuca; species Lactuca virosa. The sequence goes on from NC_136430.1 coordinate 135,444,306, forward strand.
AAAGCTTGAAAGTTTCATTCAAATTATAGCATTGACATTTCCTATTGTAGTTAAGCAACTTACTAGAATCGTAAGTGTCAAGTATATTAGTCCTAGGTCTTAGATGGATCCTAGTTTATGTAAGATTTTGACCTAATTTATACTACTAGGTCATGGCATGATGTGCATGAATGGTTATTATAAAGATGCATGAGTCCGAGAATGACCTGAATTCACAGTTGTCACACATGGAGTATCCATGGATCACCTCATGGGTTAAATCTAACATAAGGAATCATGGATCATAAGCCCACATATATAAGAATGAATGATTTACACAATCAATCCCCATATGTTTAATCAGTCTCCTTTTGATCACTAAATTAAGTCCAAATTAATTCTTGATCAATACTAATTAAATAACATGATTTCATATTAATATATTAGAACTTATAATATATTAATATGTCACAAAATGTCTTCTCCTCACAAACGGTCTATCCAAATGTTCCGATGCCATGCAACCCAAATGGACCATGTCGAGTCGGGTCAAGTACATACCAATTGTAGTTATGGACTTAGAAACTAATCAAACACATATAAATTTAATGTGAGCCTACTTCACGGCTCAGAAACTGGTTTGCTGAAGTCGCGTTTGGTTCCCAGAATCTCTTGCAGGGAGGGCGTATAGTATGGGGACTATTCATCACATTATGACCTTAATAAATCAATTACGTTTTAAGGTAATCAGTACTGCAGGGTGTCAATTCAAAATACAACTGTGTACTTATATTTTCCCATTACTTTCATTTTCTGATAGTTCCACTTGAAAGTTAATGCAAACTATTTTCGAGTCAAGATAGGTATAAACTAGGGAAAACTTTCATTTTACAATCGACAATCAGAACAGTCGAGTCTCGTACATTCAGTAGAAAGGGGGCCTATAATGCTAACTTTATGATTCCTTAGTGTATGCATTCAGGGATATATATTAATCGGGTCCGACAGGTAGTAGGATGTGTGCTTTCTGCTTCATTTCCTATTCCTTGTTTGGTTGTGGGCTTAGAGCAGATTCACCCAGCCTCCTATCTATCCGATCTTAGCTATATATATGTTCCGTATACACTAAGTAATCATAAGCGGTACTAGGTATGTGTCAGGTCATAGGACACTAATTCAATGCACCGTTTTCTAGTACAAAACTTACTTTTCAAATAGAACTTTTGGTGTACAAAACTAGAAACTTACCAGTAACGGGTTTAATCCATTTTTATTAAACCAGTATAACTTAAAGGACCTTAGGTGGTTAATTCTATAATACCTTAGTTTGTACACCAAGGTTATATATGATTAATATCCGATAGGTAGTTGGATGTGTGCTTTCCGCCTCATTCTGTGTTGCTTGTTTGGTTGTGGGCTTAGGGCAGATTCACACAATTAACTATCTGCTCGATATTAGATTATATATAGCTAGTATAAACTAAGTGATTATAGAAGGAACCACTGTGGTTACCATTTTTATTAAAAGAAATAAGGGTTTTCTTAAAGAATATTTTCATCAAATATAAAGGAACTATTACAGTTAACTCTGTGAGTACGAAGTGAATACGCCAGGGTTATATACAACAATGATCTAACAAATAATCGGATGTATGCCTTCCGCCTCATTTCCTGTTCCTTGTTTGGTTGTGGGCTTAGGGCAGATATACACAACCGATTGTTTGTTTACTCTGAGTTTTATATAACATGTATCCATTTAGTACTCATAAAAAGGATTGTAGAGTCATTTTTACTTATCTTTCATCAAAGCAGGAAATATAGGATTTTCTGGAGGAACAGGCGAACTTTTCTAAACAGAACTTATAAACTTACTACAACTTACTTACATCACTAAAATATTATGAACTCACCAGCTTAAATGCTGATCTACTCTTTCAAAATAAGTTGTATTCTTAGGAGACCAGTAGATAGGTACGCGCACTGGGATTCAGAACATGGAGCAGTATAGCTTCATGTCTTTTTGTTATTTGCTATGTATTCTATATTATGTGAATCACATACTTTGTAAACACTTTCTTTCTAATGAAATGGTTGTTTATTACTTTGCTTACTATGATGCATGTCTTGTGATACTAAACATGACGTCCTCCACTCCCAGAACATTTCCGCCGTTCCGGTTTTGGGGTGTGACATAGACTCACTTGCATGTGGTAGTGATGCCTTGTGACATAAGAGATAGATAGATATATAGATAGATAGATAGATAGATAGATATAGAGAGAGAGATAGAGAGACAGAGAGACAGAGAGAGATAAAGAGAGATGTAAAAACCTCTATATATAGTGGGTTTCATACCACTTGTAGAGGTGTGCTTAAGATATGTAACATTGAGAGTGTTAATGTGAGCTATTTATTTGTCTAGATATGACTTATACTTTTTTGTAACACCTTTCATGATCAAATACATCTCTTAGACACCCAAATCATCATGTTCTTTGTGTTCATTTTAATTCCACATGCCAAATAATTGATCTTAATTCACTTCACAAACTCAAGGTACACATACTCTTTACCTTTTACCCTTTATTTTCATTATTATTATTTACTATCCTTAAAACCATCACTAATTTAAGCATCAGAGAGGCGTTAGCCAAGCTAATGCCCACCCCAAGCTAAAGTTTGCTATGCGTAGGAAGACAAGGATCCTGACACACGAGGATCCCGACACTCGAAGATCCAAGGATCTTGATATTTAAGGGTCCTGATAACTACAATATTCTACGACTCTCAACGATTGCAATACGCAAGTGTCCTAGTAACTACATATAGACAATGATCATCTCTCCTACGAATAAGGGTACTTAATCCCGTATAAGGTTTAAAGAGTTAATTACCTCTTTCATATGAGTTAAGGTTTCTACACTTGACTTGGACGCACAATATCTAACTATGGGATGTGAATAAGGGGATCATTTCACGCTGCAATGACTTGGCAACCCTCTTATTTCTGAACATAAGTTAAGATCCTAAAGTTTGAATCTAAGGTTAATAACATTGACATGTTATCTCAAGTTGGGATCTTCCCCAAATAACACATAAGGTTTATAACATTGACATGTTATATCAAGTTGGGATTTTCCCCAAAAAATGTCCTAAGACTTATAACATTGAGATGTTATCATACGAATTGAGATTTCCCCATTAATTTATCGAGATTTGTAACATTAACATCTTACCTTGAATTAGGATTTCCCCAATAACTTACTAAAGATTGTAACACTGATGTGTTATATCATGTTGGGATTTTCCCATGATATTTTCTAAGAGTTATGACACCAACGAGTTGTCTAAAGTTGACATGTTCCCTAAAAAATATGCAAGGTTTACAACATTATCAAATTACAAAACAGGAGTTTTTCTCAGGTATTTTCCAAGTTGAAGTTATTCCTAAGGAATGATCCTTCCCAAGGTCACTGAGTTAGGAGCAATCAAGGATCCTCCGTGATAAACTCTTAAATCAAGGATCTTCCCGTATCATATTAAAAGACTTATCCTAAGTATAGAGGTCACAGAGCCTAAGGATAGTCAGGTTCTATCTATCCTTTAAAATTAATTTTTCCAACATAATGATTAAAATGTTAACTATTTTAAGATCCCAAGTTGATTACTAACCGTTTCAGGGTATTTGGATCTTAGGAGTTCTTCTTCTTTAGGATCCTATTACCTAGGGATACTCAGAAGATCTACAATCATGACAAGCATATAAGTCAACCACGCAGATAGAAATGTAAAACAGTCATAGAATTTAAAGGGTTGCACCGCAAACCCGCAAAAACAAAGTTCTTACATCCCCAAACAGAAACCATTTAAAATGTTTTTTCTAAACATGACTAAACCGTGGATTGGTTATCATCGCCTGATACCTTATCCTCTTCACCCGCCTTATGCTGCTGCCCTTCAGGATCCTGATTGGTACTAACATGCTTGCTAGTTGGTTTTGCTAAAGCTTCATGCCCCTTGCTACATTCTAGGATCCTGCATTTTTTAGATCCTCCGCAAGCTTGATCTTTCTTCCCAAACAAAAAAAACCACACTCATCCTCACTTCAGCAATCACTTCGTTCATCTCAGCCACATGTTGCTTTTCCTTTTCAGCCTTCTCCCTGGACAGCTTGTCCACTCTCTACTGGAGCTCCTTATTGACTCCCTCTTTCTCCTTCATTGCATACTCTGTTTGAGTGAGTTTGGATTTGAGATCCTCACTAGAGTGAGAGACGTGATCAACAACCTAAGAGGAAACATGGTAAATAGATAATAAAACTGAAAGAAAAAGAACACAGGAATGCTCACAAATTGGGAGAAGGAGATCAACTTCATTAACGCCTCCTCTGTCCCGACGTTCTCAAGATGCCAAGAACCATATGGTTTTCTCTTAGGAGATGTCAGGGTCTTCACAGTGAGGCCGATGAGTCTTCTTGGGAGCAAGAGAAGGAGGGATCTTTTCATTCTTAACCATGACCAAACCACTGGACATGTCGTCTTCAAGTTCAGACAAGACAAATCGGGCACCAAAGCGAGTGTTTTTGAATCCTACACATTAAAAAGGATCACTATAAGTTCAGGATCTTTATGATAAAATAGACAAGAACATCAAGAAGGATCCTTACCAGTGGACATTGAAGCTATAGTAGAAAAACCCTCTAGAAGACTAAGAGCCTCGAGTTTGAATGATCTGATGTCTACAGGTAAATAAAGAAAATGTCTCACCTTGTCTTCAGTATCCTCAGCAGCAGGAAAAGCTTCACCAAACTTGTAACCTGCATCAAAATGAAAAAAAATAAGAAACGTAAATCCTTGGATCTTCAAGATTAATAAATAATATCCTACCCTTTTCAACCCAGGCTTTAGGCAAGAGATCCCCACCATCCATATAATCTCGCATCATAAAAAAGGACTTTTCCTTCCAGGCTCCATCGTTGTGTTTGGTTTTTAAAACAAAGGGAGATTTTTTCGGTCTTAACCCTATACAAAAAATGAGAACTCCTAAAAGTAGAGAGATCATAAATGGAAGCTAACTCAGTAATGCTAATATATAGAACGTGGGAATGATTCACTCGCTCAATCCAGTACAAAATCCTCCAAATAATGGGCATTGCTTGGACACAGGAAAGCTTGGTGGCTTGGAAGAAATCAGAAATAATACCCGAAAAATGATATTTGAGGCCCATAGAAAAGGGATATTCAGGAAAGCATACCCAAGAAGGAGAAACGAAATCAGGATGGACAGAAGGATCAAAGGACCTGAAGATTCTACCATAAGGAAAAGCTCCATTGACCTTAGGGGACTGCATGTCATCATCGTTGAAAGAAAATACCTCATCATAGGCCAGAAGCCCCTAATTGACAAAGTCATTCTCTGGATGAGCGGTAATGCTAACGCGAGAACGGACTAATTTCTTGCCCGTGATCGGAGAAAGGAAAAGTACACAAGGTAGAATAAGGGAAGAAATTGCCTTAGAAGGTAGCCGGAGACGTATTGGGGCAGGTAAAAAGAGTTAAGAGGATTACCCTATTTAACCCAATAGCGGAAGAGAGAGGCTACGATTTGACCGCATGCTGATTGACCTTGGGCAGATAAACCCTATCTAATTAGGGTTTAAAATTCAAAATATTTTATCTCTTTCATTTATTATTTTTAAATTATACCTTTAATATGGACAACTAACCCCGATATTTCACATGTATAATTTGGGGGAAATTGTTATGGGCAGGATCCTTGACTCATATTTAGGATCCTCAAATACAACCTGAAGCCTCAGGATCCTTAAACATATCCCGCGATCCTGACTATTACCAGTAATATCTCTAACGCTTGTAACGACTATATTTTCTTTATTTTTGTCACATGTGCAAAATGAGTCAACACAAAGATCCATTGTCAACGGAGAGTCATATCAACCTGTAGAAAGACTCGGAATACCAAGTCAAATAACGTTCATATGTTGATTCTGTAGGATCCCGGAATTATCACATTTCGTTTGATTAGCATTACACTATAAATATCACATGTAATTAGCACACTAGGGACACATTGAGCTCATCCACGATACTTTTACTTACATTTACACATTCATTTCTGTATTCAACATTTTATATCAATAAAATCATCAAGGCAGGTGATCATTATCACCTCCCAAGGTTTTATGCAGGAGATCCTATCAAGGATCAAGGGATTTCCTTGTAAATCACTTGTGTCACTTTGATTATCATTTCTTACTTGATTTATCATGAACATCACAGCCTCTGATACAATTTGGTTAGATTCTACTTAGTTTATTTTTGATCAAAACACTACCCTAAGCTCACAACCAAACAAGGAACATGAAATAAGGCTACATCAAACATTATCAGGCTATGGAATCTTAGTTATGTACAAATATAATGTACACACTAATCAACTAAAGTAATGATGTCAATTTCATCTAACATACAATAAGTCCTCCTAGGCTATCAAACATCATACACCAGGCAATTCTATCATGCAATTCCTGGAGATCCATAGCCTACCACTAGCATGCAGTTCTGTTATAATCATCACTAACAAATAACAGTGTTGGTGACTTGGGGTAAACTTGCTTGCTACGCCTGATCGTACACCTCTCGTCCTTCCTTTGTTACTTTTGAAAACTTTTGACATATCCTTAGTTTGAGTCTAGATCTACACAAATATTCATCCAATTCTCTCAAACCCGGGCTCTGATACCAACTTTAACATCCCAAAAATCAAGGTAAAGTTTTTATTCTTAATATCCAACCAAAAACCATAATTGTTTACAAAATATTTTTCTCAAAAGTGATAATCACATATCAGAGTATCCCAAAATCCAAAATCATATAAACCGGAAGGATGTGGACGATCACGCCTTTGCTTTCCCCGGATAATCTAAGGTACCTGAAACATGAAACCAAAAACCATAAGCCAAAGCTTAGTGATTTCCCCTAAAGTACCATCTGTTGGATAAGGTGTCTAAGTCCATAACTATTTCTGGTATGTACTTGACCCGACCCGGCATGGTCCATTTGGGTTGCATGGCACCATGCAATTGGATAAACTAAAATGAGAGAAATAACACTTATGGTTTATTAATATATTATAAGTTCTAATATATTAATAATATTATTTAATTAGTTTGATCAAGAATTAATTTAGAATTAATTAAGTGATCAAAAGATAACTAATTAAATATATGGGTAGATTATGTAAATCTTCCATATCTTATATAGTGGGCTAAGAGGCTCCATGGATTATCAAGTTGGGTTCCACCCATAGGATGCTCCATGGATGCTCCATGGGAGTTACAAACCCATGGGTCATGGAAATGAAGAGTCATGACACATTAGGGTTTACATGGTGTAACCCTAGATGTGTCAACACTATATAAGAAACCCATTCTCCACCAAAATAGGCTACACTAAGAAACAAGAGGGCTAGAGCCGATTTTGCAAGTGTAAGATTCTCTCAAAGTTTACTCCTTTGCATTTGGTGTTGTGTGAAGCATTTGAGGCATCACACTTGGGGTTCTAGGCTCAGAAGGTTTCAAGGATCATAATCAACAACAAGGTAAGTTATTCTATCTTTCATTCAAGTTAAAAATGTTCCCCATGTATGCTAGATAGGAATATAACCTTGGAATTCAACTTTGCATGATTATTAGACAAACATAGATCCAAGGATATTAGGGTTGCATGTACACTTAGGAAGTGTTAGAATGCTCAAAACCCATCAGTGGTATCAGAGCCTAGGTTTGTTTGTTGTTGTTTTTTTTGTGTGCAAACAGCTTGAAAAAAAATCGTTTTTCTGTTTTCTGCTCGTATGAATGTTTGCACATTTGTTGCTGGAAATGGACTAGAAACATTACCCTAAACTGTTTTGATGTTTTAAAGCTTGTTTTAGATGGTGTAATGTTTATGCTAATCCATTTACAATGGCAATTATTAAAATTACAAGTTTTTTTTTAAGTGTAATTTTTGATTCTTGAAAGTGTTCATATTCATGTTCTTGAACTTATGAAGATTAGATGATCATAGGAATTGTTTGTAACCTTCATGGTAGTTTAATTCATGATCATAATGTGTTTTAATGGAGTCCATAACTTGTCCTCAAGTTATGGAAAACCAAAAGTCTCACTTTTATTAAAGCCATTAAAAGAACACAAGAGTTGTAAAAATGAAGAGTCTTCATTTTTATTACTCAATTAATTCATAAGTTATAAGAAATGAAAAGTTTTGGAAGTTTACAAAACTTGCCCTCAAGTTTTGGAACATGTAAAGTCTTGATTAAAACTTTAGTTCCAACCCTTAGAATTTTAAAAGTTAAAATTCAACCCTTATACTTTATAATATTATAAGTTACTAATATATATATGTATAACGTCAAGTCGTCTTACTGCTAGTACGCCTCATTCACGAAGCCGGTCTATAAGGGGGGTATAAGGTTGTTGCCTATAAAATGGCAACTTAATGGGTGTCCACTCTCACCCACCGCTTCCTTGATCGGTGGAGGGTCGTTAGCCGAACGGGTAAGACAAGGACTTATAAATTCTCATTAAAAGTATGATGAATATTATAAAGTAACTAAATGCTTTTATTAAATTCCCAATGTTAGTTACTTTAGGAAAATGTGAATAAGGTGCTAATCCATGAAATTACACTTTACACTTTGTTTAAGTCGTTGGTGGAGCGTGTGTGGTTAACCGGCACACTAACTTGGACTTAACAAGGTAGGTAAAGGGTGACTTAAGGTTTACCATAGCATCGGTGGTGCGTGTGTGGTTTACCGGCACATCGATTGAGTGATAAACCTTGAGGGTACCAAGTGATTTGCATGGTTACTTCACACCTCGTTTTGTGATCCTCGGTATCCCAGTCACAAAACTTGGAGGGCAAACTCGAGATTGAAACATGCCTTTGAAAAGTTCATTGAATCTCAAAAGAATCTAGGAATTTATAAGAACCAATTAAAAACCTAATATTTATATTTCGTTTTTCATGGTGGAAATTGGTGAATCGTCATTCACCTACCTTTCAAATATGTTATAGCTTGGATTACGGCATACCTCTTCTAAGTTATAACATATTGTGATTGGATCCTAGCCTTATAATTACATTTGGGTGTTTTATTAAGGACTCTCTTAATATCTAAACTAATCTTGTTCTCTTCTTTCAGATGTCTTCAAACAATGATGCTTCTGGCTCTAATCCTAATGGCTCCTTTACCCTTATGAACTTGTGTGGGAAAGTCACTTTTGATGGATCCAACTTCAATGAATGGATCAGAAACATCAGGATGATTACCCGCTACGAGGACAAAGAATATGTCCTTGAGAAGGAGCTTAAGGAGATTGATGAGACCACCGCAACTCCCCAGGAGATCGCTGACTTCCGGGCACATGAAAGGGCTGCTACAAAAGTGGCATGCATCATGTTGGCCACCATGACAGCGGAACTCCAAAAGTCCTATGAGGACTTCTACCTTTTGAAATGCACCAAGATCTGATGGAAAGATACCATCAAAGTGCACGACAAGAGAGGTATGAAATCATATGCTCTATCATAACAACCATGATGAAGGACGGGGAATCCGTCACGAGCCACATGCAGAAAATGCAAAGGTATGTGGATCGGTTGCTGAAGCTTAATGTGAACTTCCCTGAGGAGCTTGCAATAGATATCATTTTGCACTCCTTACCATCGTGCTATGACCAATTCCGCATGACATATCACATGAATAAGGAAGAGGTCACACTCAGCAAACTTCAGGGACTCCTCAAGACCGCAGAAACAGGTCTTAAGGGTAAGTCGGTTGTTAACACTCCTACTCCAAACTCCGCCCCGGTTTTGGCAATCGGGAAAGGTAGAGGGAAGAAGAGGAAGAGCTCTTCGAAGGGTACCAAGACTAGGACCCTTCATGGCTCTTCTTCAAGTGGAACCAAGAAAGGTTTTGTCACTCCTTCTTCTGACCCTAAAGAGGCTGAATGCTTCTATTGCCATGAAAAGTCACATTGGAAGCGGAACTGCCCAAAGTACCAGCAAGATGTGAAGGATGGGAAAGTTAAACCTAACCATGCAGGTATTTACACTATCTTATCTAATAACTCACCCCATTCTAACTCTTGGGTCCTTGATACCGGTTGTGGTATCCATATCTGTTCTGATTTGCAGGGACTAAGAAGAAGTGAGAATGTGGAGCATGGAAGAATAAACTTAATCATGGGGAATAGGAAAGCTTTACCTGTCACCAAGATTGGAGTTTATACTTTATCGCTAAGTAGTGGGTTTATTTTAGATTTGAATAAATGTTGTTATTTGCCAGAAATGGCAAGAAATATTATTTCCTTTCATGCATTGTATAAACAAGGTTTCACCTTTTCATTTGATAATGAAGTTGGTTCGATTAATGCTTTCTTTAATAATGTTCTTTATTTTAAAGCATTACCTTGTGATGGTGTGTATGAAACTGTATATGTGGTTGATAACTTAGGAAATAATGTATTGTGTATTGATTCTGTTAATGATAATAACTTGGATAAAGCATCATTATGGCATTGTCGTCTTGGACATATAAGCAAGAAACGCATAGGCCAACTCCAAAAGGATGGAGTATTGGAGTCATTTGACCTAAAGTCAGATGATAGTTGCGAATCATGCTTACTTGGAAAAATGACAAAGTCACCCTTCACAGGCTCTTGTGAGAGGGGTGAAGGTTTGTTGGATCTTATACACACGGATGTGTATGGGCCCTTCAAACATGCCACAAGGGATGCTAATCGTTATTATTTGACTTTTACTGATGATTACAGTAGATATGGATATGTTTACTTAATCAAGCATAAGTCAGAGACTTTTGAGAGGTTTAAAGAGTTTAAACAGGAAGTCGAGAATCAATTGGGCAGGAACATTAAGATGCTTCGATCTGATCGAGGTGGTGAGTATCTTAGTTCAGAGTTCCTCGACTATCTTAGGGAATGTGGGATTGTCTCACAATTGGCACCTCCCAGGACACCGCAGTTGAATGGTGTAGCTGAGAGGCGTAATCGAACCTTGTTGGATATGGTTCGTACCATGATGAGTCGAGCTTCGCTACCAATCTCATTTTGGGGGTATGCCTTAGAGACTGCCGCCCATATCCTTAATCTAGTTCCCACAAAGAAAGTTGCCAAAACTCCTCATGAGATGTGGACTGGTAAAGTACCCAAACTAGACCACATTAAGATTTGGGGTTGCGAGGCTTTCGTGAGACGCGAGACTCATGATAAGCTCGAACCTCGAAGTGAGAGGTGTATTTTCATCGGCTACCTACAGAAATCCTTTGGTTACCTCTTCTACAGACCTAGTGAGAATGTGGTCTTTGTAGCTAGGAGGGCTTTCTTTCGAGAGAGAGAGTTCATAAGCCAAGGAGACAGTGGGAGGCAAGTTAACCTTGAAGAAATTCAAGTCTGTACCTCTGAGGCGTTCCACAAGGGTTAGGAATGCACCTGAGCATTACTATGGATTCCATATTACTGCGGAAGGTGATACACTTATCAGTGATGAGACACTGATAGGTCTGGATGAACCTAACAGTTACGCGGAAGCCATGGCAGGCCCTGAGTCAGCCAAGTGGAAAGAGGCAATGGACAGCGAGATACAGTCCATGTATGACAATCAAGTTTGGAACTTGGTTGAGAATGTACCAGGTCGTAAGACTATAGGGTGAAATGGATCTTCAAGAAGAAGACCGACATGGATGGTAATGTACACACTTATAAGGCACGACTGGTTGCAAAGGGTTTCTCACAAACTCCGGGAGTTGATTATGATGAGACCTTTTCTCCAGTGGCCAAGATTAAGTCTATTAGGGTTCTGTTAGCCATAGCTGCATTTCATGACTATTAAATATGGCAAATGGATGTCAAAACCTCTTTCCTTAATGGAAAGTTGGCTGAGGATGTTTACATGAGTCAGCCAGAGGGTTTTGTCAATACAGAGTACCCTAATAAAGTGTATAAGCTTGAGAAATCCATTTATGGGTTAAAACAAGCACCTCGCAGATGGAATCTTTGCTTTGATGAGAAAGTCAAAGAATTTGGCTTTTCTAGGAGTGAAGATGAATCTTGTGTATATGTCAAGGCTAGTGGGAGTATAGTTAGCTTTTTGGTATTGTATGTGGATGACATACTACTCATAGGAAATGACATCCCAACTCTGCAGGAAGTTAAGTCCTGGCTTGGGAAGTGTTTCTCTATGAAGGACCTAGGAGAAGCTGCCTATATTCTAGGGATAAGGATCTTGAGAGACCGGAGTAAAAGACTAATTGGACTTAGTCAGAGTACTTACTTGGATAAGGTGTTGAAGAGATTCGGCATGCAGGACTCCAAGAAAGGAGAGTTACCCATCCAGAGTAATGCCAGATTGAGTAAGACACAAAGCCCTCGTACTGAGGCTGAGATAGCAGAAATGAGTCGAATACCTTATGCTTCGGCTGTAGGATCGATCATGTATGCTATGACGTGTACTCGACCTGATGTAGCCTTTGCTTTGAGCATGGTTAGCAGGTATCAGGGCAACCCTGGCAAGGCACACTGGACTGCGGTAAAGAATATCCTCAAGTACCTACGGAGGACTAAGGACTGGGTCCTTACCCTCGGTGGGAGTGAAGACTTGAGAGTTGTAGGGTATAGTGATGCTAGCTTTCAGACTGATAGGGATAATTTCCGCTCTCATTCAGGCTGGGTCTTTACCTTAAATGGAGGAGCAATTTCTTGGAAGAGTTCCAAGCAAGAGACAGTGGCTGATTCAACTTGCGAATCAGAGTATATAGCAGCTAGCGAGGCAGCAAAGGAGGCGATATGGCTGAAAAACTTCATTGGAGACCTTGGAGTTGTACCAGCTATTAAAGAGCCAATGGAAATTTTCTGTGATAGTGAAAGTGCAGTTGCCTTAGCCAAGGAACCAAGGGATCACGGGAGATCCAGACACATCGACAGAAAATACCATTTCATCAGACATCGAATAGAAGAATGACTCCTCGTGGGAAAGAGGGTATCATCGGATGAGAATCCGGCAAATCCCCTTACGAAGGGACTGACTCGGGTTAAGCATCTCCAGCATGCTCGGAGCATAGGGCTGAAGGATGATATTTGATTTAGTAGTTAGATAACCTTGAAATTTGTAAAGTGTAATTGACATTAGATGATGAATAAAAGGTGTTTTATTTAAGAGTAAAGTGTTGCTATCTCTTGTCGATCGTTTACTATATTTCTTTTGCATGTTTTGACTTCCAGAATAATTTTGTTTGGTATATCATATTATTCGAACCTCCACAGTCGGTCATATGTCGGAAGTAGGTATGAATCAAGACTGTCATGATTGGTTGCAGAGGTCTAAGTTGTTGGACATGGCTACAACACTCATGAGTGCTCATAAGTTCTGAGCATTGGACTCAACCCACGCTCACTGGAATCACTTCATGGAATTTATCTCGAGTGATCGTGAGACGGTAATATCATATAAGTCTTCAAACCTAGAGATATGATTTGTTACTTATGAGTTGGTTATGCATTGATTGTACGTTAACGCATTGGTAACTCGATGTTATAAAACGTGCTTTTGTGTATAATTCAATGAGTGGTAGAACAAACATATGAGTCGAAGTTTATCTGTTCCTTCTTGGATTAAAAGCTGATATCTGGGCCCTTCGATGATTTTGTTTTGACCTATGTACCGGGCCCAGTCAGAACTAAGTTGATGTGTTCAATTAAGTTCTTTGTCAAACAAATCGGAAATCGGGAAACAAACTGCTGGACACAAAGTAAGACACTGTTCCATGTATTTGTCCGGCTGATATCTAGAACAGAGGATTATATGATCACTTGAAAGAGCTACGATTGCCGATCGGTTCCTGAAGTATTGCAGTTATAGTTATTAGACTTATCCAAGTGGGAGACTGTTGGATAAGGTGTCTAAGTCCATAACTATTTCTGGTATGTACTTGACCCGACCCGGCATGGTCCATTTGGGTTGCATGGCACCATGCAATTGGATAAACTAAAATGAGAGAAATAACACTTATGGTTTATTAATATATTATAAGTTCTAATATATTAATAATATTATTTAATTAGTTTGATAAAGAATTAATTTAGAATTAATTAAGTGATCAAAAGATAACTAATTAAATATATGGGTAGATTATGTAAATCTTCCATATCTTATATAGTGGGCTAAGAGGCTCCATGGATTATTAAGTTGGGTTCCACCCATAGGATGCTCCATGGATGCTCAATGGGAGTTACAAACCCATGGGTCATGGAAATGAAGAGTCATGACACATTAGGGTTTACATGGTGTAACCCTAGATGTGTCAACACTATATAAGAAACCCATTCTCCACCAAAATAGGCTACACTAAGAAACAAGAGGGCTAGAGCCGATTTTGCAAGTGTAAGATTCTCTCAAAGTTTACTCCTTTGCATTTGGTGTTGTGTGAAGCATTTGAGGCATCACACTTGGGGTGCTAGGCTCACAAGGTTTCAAGGATCATAATCAACAACAAGGTAAGTTATTCTATCTTTCATTCAAGTTAAAAATGTTCCCCATGTATGCTAGATAGGAATATAACCTTCGAATTCAACTTTGCATGATTATTAGACAAATATAGATCCAAGGTTATTAGGGTTGCATGTACACTTAGGAAGTGTTAGAATGCTCAAAACCCATCACCATCACACAAACATATAACAACATGCATACTGGGTCCACAACTAACAAATTGGATTACCCCTGACTCCACAACATGAGTCTGGCTTGCCTTTCGGCCCATAACTCATGTCTGGTTTACCCCCAAGCTCACATCATAATTTTGGATTGCCTCTTAGGCCCACGACTTATGTATGGCTTGCTCCCATGTTTGTTGGCTTCCATACAAAGCAACACCGCCTCAAACCGACCATACTATGTCGACATATACATAACAGATAACATATATGATGTAAACAGCTAATCATATAACCAGTCAACAGACTAACGTGCAGATCTACAGATCACTATCGCATAACAACATCCTATATACCATGATCAGTTCTAACATATCAGTACAACAGAGCAATATCCGCTAAACTAGGATACATAACACAGTAAGACGACATTCGTGCCCTTGACCCACAAGTATAGTGAGGAAAACTCACCTTTCAGTTTGAAAAGATAGCTGAACAGGACACTGCTTTGCATATCAACTATACCCGTCCCCAATACATCAAATAGTGACCAAACTTAACTACAACTAAAAATACCCAAAATACCCCTAGGTCAAAATCTGGTCATGTTGAAAGGTCAAAAAGTCAACATAGTTGACTCAGGCTGAGTAAGCCCAACGTACTCCGCATGTACGATGAGCGTACTCAAGATCTAGAAATGGGCTCCCAAGGGAGTACGTGCGGTGTAATCAGAAGTACGCCCTACATACTCGACCAAATGTTATATTTCCTATTAAGTTCTTACTTCATTAAGTCCTTTTGTCCAACCTTCAGATCTAGTCCCAAATAATGTTCTAAACCATAAAGCTTCCATCTTTATTGTCTTGGATGGCTTTTAAAGGTCCAAATATTAAAACTCTAACTTCTTAACCCACTAAGACACCATAACCTTTGATTGGAAGACTAGAAAGGCCAAGATCACATTTTTAACACTCCATACACTTTAAACACCCAAAAGGACAACTCATTTGGTCTAGAGTAGCTTATACTCAAATGGACCAAGATTATGGGGCTAATAAGTACAAAACTCCACATCTAGCAAGATCTAATGAAATAACCACTAAGTTCAGAGTGTTATACCTCTAATGAAGCTTGAGGGCAAGATGCTTCTGAATCAAAAGTACTTCAAGCTTCCAAGATGTTCTCCTTTCCTTCTCCTTCCTGTAAGAACACCAAAACACACACTAATGGCTCAAAGATGCTCTTAAAATGGATTAAGGTTTTCTAGGTACGAAATGAGGCTGGAGGCTGTTGAGGGAATGAGTATTGGGAGTTAATGTTGTTTAAATAGGGTCCAAACCCTAAAAATTATGGTTTGGACTTCGGCCACGTATGCCCAGCGTACAAGGAGTACACCCATCGTATTAGGCAAAAGTGTTTTTCTCATTAACGCTCCTTAGGACCGTCTTGTAAACTAATTACATAATAAGGGTTGAAAATGTAAATACCTAGAAATCAAGGTGTTACAAAATTGTAGTCAAATTAACTAAACGAAATTAGTAATAAAAACGAATTCAATTCTGTTGTGACTTTCCTATTCATGCAATCAGCCCAGATCTGGTTATTCAGAACTCGTTCTATCTAAGCTGGTACAGAGAAAAACTAACAACTTCTAGTATAATCTCTTTTACCTAGATTAATTAACCAAAACAAACTCTTCGAGTAACCCTAACTTTTTACTGGCTAGCTAAACAAGCTCTTAATTAAGACCATAAAAGTTACATTAAGATCTGTGTAAAATTCGCAGCAATACCCAATAGTTTTTACAAGCTCGGAAGCGTAAAGCTACGAAATTTAATTTATATCAGAGTTAAATCCCTAACACGGAACCAATCTGATACTTGTCACTTATTACCAGTTGACATGAACAATTACGGATTCTATTAACTTATTAACTAGACTGATTAAATCCTAGCTAGGTGATCAGACTAACAAGAATTAAAAATCAAATATTCATTAAGCTCAAAACTAAAATAACTAGATAGTAACACACAATGAAAACCAAATCTGATAACTGATCGCATGAAAAGTACTAGTCTATTGAATAATTGAAAACTAGGGTTTTAGCTAGACATGGCTAAAATCTGATAAAAACTAGTAAAAGTAAAAATAAAACAACTAGATATTACTAAACTAAAAATAGGACATTATCCACAATCTTCAGATCTTCAGAAATTGCTTAAATCAGAGAGAAACCACCTCAGAAATTGTCTTTTTCATCGTATGGAGCTACAAGAATCAGCTTGACTACAAACTGATGAAATGGGTCACATTTATATGCAAGTAGGTAATTTTCGGAGCAAGACTAAAAAAAATGTGATCGTATATATGCAAAAATGCGATCACATTTTGCGCAAAATTTCTTGGATCACCGTTTAATGAAGTATGACGCTATTTTAGGCATGTTTTGAATCTCGACACAAAAATGCGATCACATTTTTGCCCATATGATCGCATTTTTTGTGATTTTTCTTCGCCTGATTATTTTTCGACCCTACAAAACCTCGACCAACAAATGCGATTGTAGATTGGAAAAAATGAAATCGCATTTTTTCTTTATTCACAAACACAAAGTCGTCTCAAATCTTGTCTAGTTTCTGAAACAATTAGAATTTTGTCCATCGAAGTTACGAGTCATGAGATATGGTCAAACTACCGACAAAGGGTTAAAGCTGCCACCAACATCCATTAGGCTTTAGAATTTAGCAATCTATATTTTTAGGATCAATTCAATCGATTTTTTCTTAACCAAAGTAGCTTCCAATCATTACTCAGAATCCTTCATAAGTTCCAACCTCCAATTAGCTCCAATGCTCCATCAAACGCATCCAAAGCTGCTCCCAAAGTACTGCTCCACTCAAATTATCTGAAAACACCATAAAAACATGAGCAACATGGGATTTCTAATGAACGACATGAGTTGAACATTATGTAAATTAATTCACATGAAATAACATAAAATATGATGTAAAATTATAATAAAAACTACCCTAAAAGATGCATAAAATGACATCTATGAAATCTCTCCAAGCTTGAACCTTAGTTGCTCTCAAGTAATAAAAAGATTAAACATTATAAACAAATGGAAAGATATGACCTAAAAAGAATTTAGAATAAAAACTGAAATAGACAAAAAGAAACTAAAAACTTGAACTAAACGCACTTCATCGCTTTTTTATTCATCAAAACATTGCTCACCGACATCACACAGAATAACCCAATTTGAGTTCACCAATTATGCCTCACCTTAATGCATATATTTGTATCTAAAATCCTAATTACTTCCCAAGTCCAAAATACTCATATTCGTCATAAACGTTCCCCACTTATTTTGAACAAGATTCATTTATGTATCCCTTCGAATACATCCTCATAGAATTTTATTGACCTGAAGGTATTTTTGTTAAATTCCTAATCATACATACGATAAAATAACCTAAAAAGAAAATTATAACTTGAATCACTTGGCCTTTGGCTTTTGGCAAATTTTCCTTATTTCTTCATTCTCATAATCTTCATACAACTTGAATCTCATAATCTTCATACTTTGCGAGCACTTTATTCTTCCAACAACTTTTAACATTTTTTTCTCTTTTTTTACAACTTTGTTTTCTTTTTTTTCCTAAACCTAAAACCAAAAAGAAAAACGTATTCTTAAGCAAGGAAACTTAACATCAACATTTATTGGTCAATCGTATTAGTCTATAGTACAATGACAACATAGACTGTCCTATATACATTTCAGTGCACGATGTAAAACATATAATGTCCCGCAAATTACACAAGTTCACATTTTTGTCTCATGATTTCACTAAAACTAGGAAGCCACAAATATATTATAACATATTGGTTTAACTAAATCTTAGAATTCTCATCAAATTATCCCACATAAAACTAACAAACTTCAGCTCTAACGATTATACACACACACACACACACACACACACATATATATATATATATATATATATATATATATATATATATATATATATATATGTAGAGAGAGAGAGAGAGAGAGAAGTAAGTTCAAATAAAAACAGTAAATAGTGTGAGAACGTAAAAACACTATGTTTATGTTATTATTCTGTAATGAATTTTGTATATATGTATTGTTGAAGTAATTCTAATATAAATATTAACTTTCGACTAGTCATATATTCATTACAATGTTATTATTCTATTATAAACATATGTATGTGCATTTTTGTAGTAAATTCTAATTTTAATTTTAACCTTTGACTATTCATTTATTCTTTGCTGAATAATGACATAAAGTTGTCGATACAAAATTCATTGCAGAATAATAACATAAAAAAATGTTTTTACGTTCTCACACTATTTACTGTTTTTATTTGAACTATCCCCTATATATATATATATATATATATATATATATATATATATATATATA
Source organism: Lactuca virosa (assembly GCF_052849685.1). NCBI lineage: Eukaryota > Viridiplantae > Streptophyta > Magnoliopsida > Asterales > Asteraceae > Lactuca > Lactuca virosa. The sequence goes on from NC_136430.1 coordinate 135,463,490, forward strand.
TATATATATATATATATATATATATATATAATGCATAAAGCTAACAACTAAAAAAAATCTTTTTGAGTATTTTTTAGATTTTTTATATGTGAAAATGCCATGTAGAAAATAAAATGCAAAAAGGAAAATTGAAAATTTTGGCTGAAAAACTGAAAAATTGAAAATTTTAAAATTTTTAACAAAAAAATGCAAATTTTTATACTAACACCCTCCCCAAGGTTAAAATGATGCATGGTCCTCAATGCTCAGAGAGGAATGTACAACTTGATAAAACATATAAAAGCAAAAGGCTGCAACTAGGAATGAATGTACCTGATAAGGTTGTAGAAAATCAAATTTTGACGAAGATGTTGGCGAAAAATTTGAATTTCAGCAACTTTAAAGATCCTCTGATTTCCCCAAGCTTGCTTGGAACTACGACCATCTCTTTATTGAAAGCAGACAACTCAACTCATCCTACGTGGGTTGGCTACCAGAAACATGCCCTTTTTTTAAATCGTATCCTGGACTTTGCCCAAAAATATTTTTAATTGGTGTGGTTGGGTCTGCTTTGAAGCTCAACTCTCTTCTTCCTGGATCTGGTGGTTGTACAACAAACTGAAAAGACTTCAGACTTTTATCAACATACTCGTTTTTCTGATTTTTTACTCTCTTTCTTTTTCTGATTTTCTTTCTAGAAATGTTTTCCTTTTTCTTATTTTTCTTTTTCAGCTTCTTATCAAAATCACCTTTTCCTCATCCTCCCCAAGCTTAGATTTTTCTATCAGCTTCTTATCAACTCCTTCAGCAGAAATCACATTTCCTTTCACCTCCCCAAGCTTATTACATTTAAGCTCTTTGATGTATTATCAAATAAATTTCTATCTAAAAATAAATCTTGCATGGAAACATCAGAAATGTCACAGCAACCCTCAGATATAGGACTGTTGGTACCTAGATAATTTACAGAAATTTTATTATAACTATAATCAACATCATTCATTTTCAAATTGACCACATCCCCATCAAATTGCATTGAAAGTGTCCCAACAAAAACATCAATTTTTTTAGCATTTTTCAAAAAGGGTCTTCCAGAATGTATTGTGTTTTTATCTGATACATATACAATGCCCATGTCCAGTATGTAGAAATCAGTAGGAAAAATTAGTTTATTCATATGGACAAGAACATCATCCAGTACACCTTTTGGGTTTACTGTTGAGTGATCAACCAACTGAATGATTGTCCCGATCTTTCATAAAGTTCCCAATTTTAATTTTTCAAAAACTAATAGTGGGAGTACATTGACGGATGCACCTAAATCAAGCATGACATTTGAATAAGTAAGGTTTTCCAATTTACATGGAATCGAGAAAATCCAAGGATCCTTACACTTTGGCGGTAAACCTTTTTGCAAAATAGCAGAAATATTTTCCCCAACTCTGTTTATTTTTTTAATTTTTAGTTTTTTCTTATAAACACATAAATCTTTTATAAACTTGGCATATCGAGGAACTTGTTTAATTATATGTAAAATAGGAATATTTACCTTCACTTTACAAAAGTTTTCCATGATATCCTCGTTCTCTTACTCGCGCTTTTGTGCTTCTCTGTCGGATGGGAATAGGGGCACCGAATTCTAATCTTTCAGATTTGGCTTGGGCTACTTAAAAATCTCTTTTTATCCACCTTTTCAGCTTCTCTGTCTCCTAAAACTTCTTTAGATTCTTCTTCTAGTTCTTCTTCTAGTTCAGAAACGCTTGGGTCTTCCTAAATTTTCCTAGTTCTCAAGGAAATCGCGCTCACATTGTTCTTTATGTTTTTTTTCAGTTTATGCTAGTAACTTTCCTTGAGATTCCAGCCAAACCACAAAAGTGGCAGGTTGAGAAACTTGTTGCTACAGATTCTTGATACCTGCTCTGATGCAGATTCTGATTCTGAAAACTCTGCTAGTTCGGAAAATTTCGCTGCTGTAAACCTAGAGGGTTCTGAAATTATTGTCTTTATTAATAATTTTCGTTCTGATAAAAATGTGGAGGCTGATTAAATTTTTTTGCTGATACCCTCCAACCGCTTTTACCGTAGTAGTGTCTGCTTGCAGTAATGGATACATATCAGTAAAATGGTCTGTCTTCACGAGATTCCACATTGTTTCTTCGTAATTGCTTTTTCCTTCATTAGCAAGAGAGCTGCTTTCATTAGCACAGAAATTTGGGACTCCAAATGAGCACTAATGACTTTTTTTTTACTCTGCTTGGTTGATCTGCGCACCACTTATCTTCGTTCCCAAAACATTTTTGACTCGATTGCCAACTTTTCTATCAGTCCTCGAATTTCAATTGGTGTAATATCACCTAAGGATCCGCCACTTGAAGCATTTATCAACCAGCGCTCCATGGGTGTCAGACCTTCACAAAAGCTGTTGTAGAGTTGGTAATCACTAATTCTATGTTTACGGTAATGAACTAGCAACTTTTTAAATCTCTCCTGATATGTATGGAGTGCTTCTCTTCTTCCTTGTTAGATACCAAGGATTTCTTTGCGAACACTCTAAACTAGTGTTTCTGGAAAATATTTTTCTAAGAATAATTTTATGAGTTCAGTCCACGTGGTTAACGATCCGAATGGAAGCACATACAACCATTCTCTCGCTGAGTCTTTAAGTGAGAAGGGGAATGCGCTTTGCCTTATCTGGTCTTTAGTAATGAGGTATGACTTCAATCCTGAACAAACCACATGAAATTCCTTGAGGAATTTATGTGAGTCTTCCATTTGTAAGCCTTTGAACATAGGAGAAGGTGTTTCAGACCAAATTTTAGTTCAAAGTTATGGGATTTTGGAAAAGTGATGCAGAGAGGTTGCTGATTAACCTCTTGTGTTTCCTATTCTCTAAGATTTTTCTCTGCTTCATCTCTACGCATGGCTGATTTTGGGGAGTTGGGTTTTGAAGGTTATGGTGTTTCATATTTTTCAGATTGGGTTTCAGAAGAGTTTGTTTTCTCGGATTAACCGAGGGTGTTAGTGAGTATTTTTAGTTGGGCTGTTAGAAGGTGAAGACGGTGGTACTTTTGGGTATGATGAAAAACTGGGGTCTTGTTCGTTGCACAAGGGACTGCCTTGTGATGTGGTGATTACTGAAGGTAACAAAGATGATGAACCAAAGAAACTAGCTGATTGTTTTTTCTTTGCTATTTCTTTCTTTAGTTTTCTTGTTGTCTTTTCAATTTCTATATTAAAAACTTGAGGTATACATGTACATAAATTTCTTGGCATACAAACTGTTAGAAGCACTATGTCCGTAGAAACGACACTACTTTGTTAAACCAATGTCGCGTAGGATTTAAGAAAATAAAATATCACTTCTGGTTGCACTAATGGGTAGCACAGGAAAGCAGGGTTGAATCCTCAGGGACATAGCCTAGGCGTTAATGTCTCTTTGAGTAAGGTACGTACTAGTCATTTAACAGAAAATAATAAAAAGGGGGTTTTTGATTAACAGCTAAACTAAAACTTGCAGTGAAATTAGCTAAACAAAATTCGTAATGAAAACGAATTTTGTTTTGCTGCAACTTTCCTATTCATGCAATTAGCCCAAATCTGGTTATTCAGAATGTGTTCTATCTAAGATGGTACTGATAAAACCTAACAAGCTCTTGTATAATCTCTTTTACCTAGATTAATTAACCAAAAATAAGCTCTTCAGTTAACCCTAAGTTTTTACTGCCTAATTATACAAGCTCTTAATTAAGATCAGAAAAGTGGCATTAAGATCTATGTAAAATTCCCAGTAATACCCAATGCTTTTAAGTAGCTCAGTAGTGTAAAGGTATGAAATTTATGTTTATATTAGTGTTAAATCCCTAAACGGAACCAATCTAATACTTGTTACTTATTACCAGTTGAAAAGAACAATTAAGAAATCTATTAACTGATTAACGGGAATGATTAAACCCTAGCTAGTTGATCAGACTAACAAGAATTTAAAATCAAACATTCATTAAGTTCAAAACTGAAACAACTAGATAGAAGCACAAAATGAAAACCAAATCTGATAACTGAAGAATTAAACACAACCAAAAAAGAAGAAGAACCAAAGAAGATGAAGAACAAAATAACAACCTTTGTATTTCTTTGGATCCTCTTGGGAGGCTTGGAAGTTGATGAGGAATGATGAACTTTAGAGACACCAACGAGAAGCCAACTTGATGTAGATGCTAGTCTAAAACTCTTAACTCTTAAGCTTGAAGTTCATAACCAATATGAACTTCAAGAGAGCAAAAGAAATATGCAAGTAATCTTCATGGAATGAACAAAATAGACAACACTCTCTTTACTCTTATATTTTACGGTTTTGGTACACTCCATGAAGAACAAAATGAAAGCCTTTGATTCTAGTATTTAAAGTAAGATCAAATTCCATTAGTCTTTAACCATATAGCACTTTATCACTTTATACAAATATGCCCCCCGTGTTTTTAAGACTAGCCATTCTTTTCATTAAAATAATCAAAAAGCCATACCTTCTTTTATGTTGCCTAATTTCAAAAATAAGGACAAAGAAGAAGACAAAGTTTATAAATTTTATAAGCTTGTTTATAAAATATAAACTTTAACTTCATTGTAAAAGACAAAAGAATTTATCTAGTCCAAAATGTTGTGCATGACTTAATAATTTATACCATATGAATTATGTAATGTTACATGCTAATGAATATTAATTATTTCCTAGAAATAAATAACTTCTAATTTAATTATAAGAGTTTACTGAATATTTATTAAAATAAATTTCAAATAAATAATCAATTATATCAAGTTGTTGTTAGTGTGACCTGTTAGTATCATATGCTAATTAGCAATATCACTTTAATATGATTCTTGAGCATACTAAATCTTTCAATCTCCCACTTGCGCACGATTCATATTAGACTGATATAGACAGTGGTAAATGTCTAGGAATGTTTCACTGCCCGATCAACATACGACTTTGTGCCATTCTATCAACGCCTAATTCCCTTTGTGATAGACATCGTGTTAAACATGAGATACAGATCACAATCAATCTCATATGGTGTTCAAATTTTGGTAAAGCGCCTTAGATTTCTAACCCTCAACACATAAGAGGAACAAATCCCATCTTGACAACATAAGCCTCTTGCATAGTTCACACCATACCTGAAAATGGCTTTTATAACTTCCCGCTTAAGGACCAACGTTTGACCTATCTATGAACAGTACTCCCTACACTTAAGTCCCACTATGTATCTTAGGTGTTAAGGATACAAAGATAGTACCATTTAAAAAAGTATCATTCATGATAGTGATCCATGAGATGATCTTGATGCGGTTTAGTTCAATACCAGATCTCTAACAAGTACATGTGAAACCTGGTTACAACCCATTGCCTACCTTCATCCGGTGAAAGTCAACCAATCCAATTCATATTAGTTTTACTTTATAATTTCTCCCATAATTAAAATTGACTATGAACCTTTAGAATAATAAGATAATTCATGGGTTAAACATGTTAATATAGAACACAAGAAGTATTGATGTTATGATCATATCCCAGTATATCAAAACGTTATATAATAGCTGTTGTTACAATGTTCCAATATCCAAATACTAAATCCAAATCAAAATCCCATTTCTAGAATAATAAAGTCTCACAGCTGAAGTGTGACCATTCATACTTACCTTAGAAGAAATGGTTTATTAATGGGTTCGACTAAACTTAATCTATGTGAATTTTGCGAATACTATCATCTCCATATTTGACATTACTCAAGGTATAGTCAAATATCTTGGAGTATATTATTGGTGTTCTATCATGATATAGAGTCTCTTAGCTTGATTAAGTATACTTTCAAAGTCACAAAGATTTCTATGTGATCCTTGAATGGCAGAGCTCAACATAGTTTTTACAATGAACTCGTTCATCCAATCATATTAGATTTAAACTTCTAAAGTATTGTACTCTTATTTTGTAGTAGATTATGTCATTTTGTTTTGCTTAGACCTCATTCCAACTAAACTTACTCTTCATTCACAATGAAGTCATAATCTAATTATATATATATTTGTTTAGAAATCAGAATCTTATGTAGCTCTTTATATAAAGATTTTTATTCTAAACTAATTGTCTCATATACATTCTCTTAGTTCTTCTAAAGTACTCATAGAATGTTCCTATAGTCATTCGGTGACTTAACCTTGTATTAAATTGGTATCTGTTGGGTTATGAGCATTCTAACACTCCTAAGTGTACATGCAACCCTAAATACCTTGGATCTATGTTTTCTCTATTATACATACAATTATGAACATCCAAGGTATTATCCTAATCTAGCATACAAAATAATAAATATAACAAGATAGAATACATACCTCTTTGATGTAGAATGTCTTCATGAAGCTTGAGTGCCTAGTGCCCCAAGTGTGACACCTCAAATGGTTCACACAACACCAAATACACTTGAAATAACTTGAGAGAAACTTGAACACTCCTTGAAATCATCTAGCCCTCACACTCACACATTAGTGCACGATTTCTTGAGCCATGGGATTCTTTTATATGGTGGCTATTAGGGTTACACCATGTAACTCATAACTTTACCCATTCCTTATGCTCCATGGATTTTAACCTCCATGGAGTATCCATGGGTCACCCCATGGACTTAGTCCAACATAAGGAATCTTGGATCACAAGCCCACATATATAAGAATGAATGATTTACACAATCAACCCATATATTTAATTAGTCTCCTTTTGATCACTTAATTAATTCCAAATTAATTCTTGATCAATACTAATTAAATAACCTTATTAATATACTAGAACTTATAATATATTAACCAACCTTAAGTGTTATTTCTCTCATTATAGTCTATCCTAATGCATGATGCCATGCAACCCAAATGGACCATGCCGGGTCGGGTCAAGTCTTACCAATTATAGTTATGGACTTAGACATTAATCCAACAGTCTCCCACTTGGATAAGTCTAAAACTATTATTGCGTATGACTTCAGGAACCGATCAGCAATCGTAGCTCTCAAAAGCTTCTGTCGAACTCTGACCTTGTCGATGAACTCTGACCTTTGTCAATGACTTGTCCATTAGATAAGGGATCATATATTCCTCCATTCTAGATATCATATGGACTGAGACATGGATTATCAATCATTCTCTCTGTCCATTTGTTGTTTCCCGATTTCCGATTCATGATGACTGACTGATTTAAAAAATCAAATCAGTCCTGGCTTGGCCAAGCACTCACATGTATCATCTTTAAATCATCGAGGGGCCCACAGATATCGCTTTTATCCCGAAGGTAAAAGGAATGGATAAACTTCGACTCATATGGCTTGTTCTACTACTTGTTGAATCATACACAAAGGCACGTTTTATAACATCGAGTTACCAATGCGTTTTCGTGCAATCAATGTATAACCAACTCATAGTAACAACTCATATCTCTAGGTTTGAATAATATGAGATATTATCGTCTCATGATCACTCGTGATAAAATCCATGAAGTGATTCAAATGAGCGCGGGTTGAATCCAATACTCAGAACTTATGAGCACTCATGAGTGTTATAGCACCACTTTGTCCACCAACTTGGACCTCTACAAACCAACTCATGACAGTCTTGATTCATATCTACTTCCAACATATGACCGACTGTGGATGGTTTGAATAACTTAATCATTCAGGAAGAGCGACTTAGTTATTCTGGAAGTCAAAACATGCAAAGTGAAACACAAGAATAAATGAATCAAATATGGTATCAAACCCTATGAATATAAATAAACACTTTTGTTTATCACCATACTGATTACTCATTATTCATTGTTTCGGTTTTATCAACTTTATACTTGAATTTAAAACAATAGTTGTCCCATGCTCCAAGCATGTACACTATGTTTTGTAAACACTAGTCATGCCATACACCAAGTATGCATACTATGTTTGTCTATGATCTTTACTTTGTAAAATAGATCAATTGAACATCACTCCAATGATCCTCTTTTCACAGTCCTAAATCCTTACTGCAAATGCAAGAATTCCAAATTCATGCCATTTACTGAAATCTGTTAGATTCTAAACTTATATGCATTGATCCTCTTAATGATTATGCACGAAGTCAGAAAGACTTGACAACAATCATTACAGAGCATTCCAAAGGAGATCAGCTCCTTGGAAACATCATTCTTTCATTAAGTTTCCTAATCTTACACAGATTGAATAATTTCTAACTTTGAAACATTTCCATATTCCATTTTGACTATCACTTCTGAACAAGAGTTGCCTCCTTACAGATTATGTCAATATGGTCCTTCCAGAATTAACATTATACTTCCAACTGTCCTTGAGCAACCAATCTTTGGTAAACCTTAGATTGTCCTCGACAATTGCTTAATCATTTTAGTCATATCCAATTCTAGACCTTTTCCCTTCATAATGCCGCAGGCATTTGGAAAATTTTAGAAAGGATGAATATAGCACATGTAATCGATCCTATATCCGAAGCATATGGGACACGATTCATGATGTCTCACATAAAGACTAAACCAGTCTTTTGCTATAATATTTCCATTTCAATTTGCCAAGTTCTCAAAATTCAGATTATAAAAAGGGATGCCGTAATCATAATCGAATTTTAGAACGCAAATAATGGACCCATATATAGAATTTCCTTATGTTGAGCCATTCCAACATGAAATTCATATATATATCCTTGATTAAATACGATTAAAATCTCAATCTAAGCTTTTAGAATTGATTTGAAGTATAATTTTCTCTCCCTTAATTATAGCAAAACAACTTTTTCAACCCCTGCAACCTCACGAATTGAAACTTTTGTTTTCTATAATTAACATTGCTAACTTGCAACCTTTGTCATAATTATCATGCTCCCACTAACATGATGATTATTAGCATAACACTTATGCTCCCACTAGCTTTGACATGTACTCAGAAATCAGCTGACTTTCTTACCAAAGTTCAGATTTCTGATACTAGATTGTTTTGATAAAACTTTATCAAAATCATACACCTCTCTTAGATAGCTCACATGTGTGTCTAAACAATTTTAGAACTATGAAAAGGGATGTCGTAATCATAGTCTCAATTGTTTAGACCTTTGCCACTTCTCACAAGTCCATGTTAGTGTGCCGGTAAACCACACACGCTCCACTAACGACTTTGAGAATGCAAATATCACAATTGCTATCTAGCTAAAATCTACTTAGTGAAAGTGTTTCCTCACCATCATTTTCATGAATCGGAGAGAAACCTTATGACACTTAGATTTAATAGTGTATGTGTTCTTATCCATGTGAATTTGTCAAAACCATAATCACAAGACAAGGCTAGTGACAAATCCAAACTCATATTGATTAAACTTGTGCAATCTTAAATTCTTGCCATTTGGCAGCTCAGGTGCCTGCCATTGCTTCTAAGTAGTTGTGCAACCAATTGAGAACTCTCAGAACTCCTATGCAAAGCCAACTTGAATAGGCACAAAAATTTCAACACGATAGGTTATAAACCTCAAGTCGTGTGCTAGTGAAGGACTTTAGGTTTTATTCTTGATTAAGTCTTGAAACTTTCAAGAGCTTTAAGACTCCCACTGTCCTCTTGACATATAAGACTCCCTTGTAAAATATTCAAGAGATAGTGCGGATTCTTTATCAAGACTAACACTTTACACAATTGGCCTAAGTTGGTCTCTGTTTTATCCAAAATATCACAACTTACCAATTTCAAATGTACAAGAGTAGATAACCTTTTACTCTTACATTTGACTACTGTTAACAAACCCTCTTTAAGATATGTCACTCAAGTTACAATCTTGGAGTATGACCCTAAGAATTGTTTTGGAACGAAATATGACTCATCTTTTTGATTTAACCATTTCAACAATTCATGACTCCTCTTCTTAGTCATAAGAATGCACTAAGATGACTTTAGAGGACCAATTGTGATATGGTATCTTAATCATTAAGATGATCATAAACATGATACTAAAGTACTCTCCCATCTTTTCAGATTTGAGAAACTTTTATCTTTCTGCCATACTTTGATTCTTCTTATTCGTTCTATCTCACATTGAAACTTCTCCAATGCTACAGACTTATACTTAAACTTATAAGTATAACCATATTTACTGAACTTAAGTAAATCATGACGAATAGTCTTCTTGATCTTTTGTGGTGGACTTGACCAGTGCACAAGAATGTGTACTCGATCCCTTATTCCTTTCCTTATTCACATAAGGAATTAGTCTTAATTTTCCAAGCTGAAAGTTCTCATTTATCATACTATACAACTTGCATGATTCCAAGTTTCGGTCCAATTGAACCTTGGGTGATGAGAATCTTTCCTTATTTGGTAATATTAGACACTACCACAACCGAAAGAATCAAATCCATTTTTCCAATATTGCTATCAATGGAATCTTATAAGCAACAACTTTTCACAAATGCCATTGTAAGGATACTTAAAATAAATAAAATCAAAACCTTTTTCTTTTATTTTAAAACTTTGCGGAAAAACTTATCCTTACAATCCATATGAAAACCTTGTTGTTATCTATTCCTAAGAAATATAAATATCATAACTCTTAAGTAATAGCCCAAAATTCTGATCACCGAACCATGCGATTGAAATCCATCTTCGCGATCAGAATCAGCATGTACTTAATAGAGTTAGACAATGGACTTTACCTGAAGTAGAGCCAAACTTATTGACTTTAACATCCTTAGGTAAATTTGGCAGCTTCGTAACCAATGCCCCTTCCTTTGGCAATAGTTACCTATGGACCCTTGATAATGGGACTATCTCAGACTTCGCCTCTCTCTTTACCATTGGGTCAACCGAGTTGACTATGGCCGATCCCTTTCCATTGGGAAGAGAGAGCTTTACTGGATATCCAATGTCATCATTGTCAATGTCCATAGCGTTTTAGGAAGTTGATCTTAGCAAATAGATAAGATCATTAAAGGTCTTGTCTTAGTCTGTTTTATAGGATTCCCAAAAGAACTCACTATGTGACTTAGAAAGTAGTTGAGCCACCAACTTTCTCAAGACTTTGACACCCAACTCTCCCGGCTTGTCAATATGTGACTACATCTCCAAGATGTGATCACACCTAGACCTTGCCTTGCCAATAGGGCTTGAGTGACCTTAAACTTTTTAGGAACTTGTGGGTTAGGGAGAATAATTGGAGGAGGTGAAAGAAGTATGATATCCATGGGACATCATCTTCATTTAGGAAAGCTTGATTCAAGAGATTTGGGAAGATCATAAATGTCTAGACCAGATATCTTTTTGGGAGATATTCAAGATAGTTGATTTAAAGTCCTTAATATGACACCCAATATGAAATATTAAGGCTAGGACCCAACAAACTATTTTATAACTTAGAAGAGGGATGCCGTAATCCAAGCTATAAAATATTTGAAGGTAGGTGAATGACGATTCACCAATTTCCACCATGAAAAACGAAATAATTTATTAGGTTTTAATTGGATTTGAAAGTCCTAGATCTTTGAGATTCATTGAACTGTTCAAAGGCATGTTTCAATATCGAGTGTGCCCTTCAGGTTTTGTGACTGGGATGCCGAGGATCACAAAACAAGGTGTGAATAACCATGCAAATATACTTGGTACCCTTAATATTTACCCCTTAATCAGTGTGCCGGTTAACCACACACGCTCCACCGATACTATGATAAATATTAAGTTACCCTTTGCCTACCTTGTTAAGTCCAGGTTAGTGTGCCGGTTAACCACACACGCTCCACTAACGACTTAAGCAAAGTGCAAAGTGTAATTTCATGGGTTAGCACCAAATTCACATTTTCCTAAGTAACTAAGATTGGGTATTAATAAGAGTTTAGTTACTTAGTATTTATCATTAATACTTTTAATGAAAGGAGAATTATAGTCCTTGTCCTACCCGTTCGGCTAACGACCCTCCACCAGTCAAGGAAGCGGTGGGTGAGAGTGGACACCCATTAAACTGCCATTTTATAGGCAATAACCTTATACCCCCCTTATAGACCGACTTCGTGAATGAGGCCTACTAATGGTAAGACTGACTTTACTCTTATACATATATATATATATATATATATATATATATATATATATATATATATATATATATATATATATATATATATATATTATTAACTTATAATATTATAAAGTATAAGGGTTGAATTTTAACTTTTAAAATTCTAAGGGCTAACTTGGAATTAAAGTATTCATAAGTGAAAACTTTTCAAATTCCAAAACTTGAGGGCAAGTTTTGAAACTATTCAAAACTAATTAATTCCATAACTTATGAGTTTAAAGTAGTTTTAATTTAAAAAAAAACTCTTCAAGTTCCATAACTTGAGGACAAGTTATGGAAGACTTTAAACTAATTAATAAAAAAAATAACTTTTTTTATTGTAACTTATGGAACTAATTAAGGTTACATTTTTTTTTAATTTAATGAAGAGACTCTTGAACCTCCATAACTTGAGGACAAGTTATGGAGTCATAAAACCATTTAATTAGAACTAGACTCTTCATTTTGTAACCTTTGCCAACTTTTATGAGTTTTATGATTCTTAAATGTGACTTTTCATATAACTTGAGGACAAGTTACAAAAACACACTTTGGAATCAACTCTTAGATTAAAATGGATTGAAAACAACTATTTCACACAACTTTTCTATTAATCTAAGAACCTCATAAGAACAAGATAATTCAAATCATCAATCTTCAAGAAATTAGCATGAACATACAAACTAATACAAATCTTGAAATTATGACAATTATCTTAGAAATTGTATTAGCATGAACATTACCGCATCAAAAACAAGTTTATAAGTCCAAAAACATCTTAGGGTAATGTTCCTAGTCCAATTCCAGCCAAAACAATCGAATATATGCATCCAACTCGATTTTTCAGCTACTTTTGCAAGTATAACAAGAAAACAAGCCTACGCTCTGATACCACTGTTGGGTTATGAGCATTTTAACACTCCTAAGTGTACATGCAACCCTAAATACCTTGGATCTATGTTTTTTCTATTATACATACAATTATGAACATCCAACGTATTATCCTAATCTAGCATACAAAATAATAAATATAACAAGATAGAATACATACCTCTTTGATGTAGAATGTCTTCATGAAGCTTGAGTGCCTAGTGCCCCAAGTGTGACACCTCAAATGGTTCACACAACACCAAATACACTTGAAATAACTTGAGAGAAACTTGAACACTCCTTGAAATCGTCTAGCCCTCACACTCACACATTAGTGCATGATTTCTTGAGCCATGGGATTCTTTTATATGGTGGCTATTAGGGTTACACCATGTAACTCATAACTTTACCCATTCCTTATGCTCCATGGATTTTAACCTCCATGGAGTATCCATGGGTCACCCTATGGACTTAGTCCAACATAAGGAATCTTGGATCACAAGCCCACATATATAAGAATGAATGATTTACACAATCAACCCATATATTTAATTAGTCTCCTTTTGATCACTTAATTAATTCCAAATTAATTCTTGATCAATACTAATTAAATAACCTTATTAATATATTAGAACTTATAATATATTAACCAACCTTAAGTGTTATTTCTCTCATTATAGTATATCCAAATGCATGATGCCATGCAACCCAAATGGACCATGTCGGGTCGGGTCAAGTCTTACCAATTATAGTTATGGACTTAGACATTAATCCAACAGTATCTTATGATATGCTCATAATATGATAATATACTAGGTCTTATGCATAATATGGCATAGATGATGGATTCAGTTGCCAAACAAATTGAATATAAATCATTTCAGCTAGTTCAAACCTATGAGCTAGGTCCTTTTCAGGCTGGCTCAAACAGAGTTCCATGTGAAAATGCTAAGGTTCATCTAAAAGAATCTTCTATCTTGATAACTTTCAAGATATTGTCAATATATGCATAAGTATATAAAACTTTTAACATTCATTTTTTCTATCTCAATAGATTTTACATTCCAATAATGTATATTGTCCTTCCTATGTCCTTCATTTTAGAAATACATTCTAAGTCAAGGTGAAAAGGACTGGCATGGTCAGAATCTAATTTCTCATAATTCAATATGTCTTATTCATACAAGATTAGGAATATCACTATGTTCCCACTAGTTCTTAGTAAACACATATGTTCTATTCAATTTGATATGAAAACATATCTTGTGGTTTTACATTAAAATGATGATTACAACATTGAGATGTATGCTTTATATCCATAAGTGGATCTCAAGCTTTACACATTTTTTAGGATAACATGGATTAAGAAAACCTCCAGGCTAATCTATATAGATATCTTCTAGTAGATGTCTATTAAGAAAAGCGGTCTTTCTTGAAATCTATTTGCTATATTTCATATTGAGAATATGAATTTATAGTAAGCCATATCCTTGTTGATCTAATCATAGTTATTTGTGAAAAAGGTTTGATCATTGTAAATGTCATGAGTATGATAAGGACCATAGTCAATTCCATGAGTATGAGAGAATCATTTTATAACAAGTATTGGTTTAAATGTGTATGGTTACCCATGTAATGTATTCTTTCTAGAAGAATCACTTACTCCTTCTAGCCTTTCTATAGAGAGGAAGTTCAATCAAGACCATACTTGATTATCATACAAGGATTACATCTCATGTTCATGACTCTAAGTCATTAATCATATTCAAGATCTGATATAGCATCTTGTTATTTAATGGATTTGTTAGAAACCATTAATAAAATCTCATCAACGAGAGATTCCACATTTCTCAAGTCATAGATGATTTCTACCACTAATGCGAACAATTTGTGTTTATGAATAGCATTTATCCAAGTTTAAAAATCCTTTGTTAAAACTAGTTCTAACTATTACTACTTCAGGTTATGGTTCTTGAGTTGCTTCAAGTTCCATGTGCCTCCCACTTGCCTTATCATTAGAAGCTTGCTTTCTACTAACATAGCTGTTAGAGGAATAAGAACTTATTACTGGTGGGTTTGGATATGATAATTTAAGCCACATTTTGAGTATTATATACAAATATGTATTTAGTAGATTTTTGGTTTAGAAGTTTTAGTCCAACATAGGCTTCAAATCCACAAAACATTTAATAAGATAGGGATGGTGCATTTCCATACAATATCTTATGAACAAAAGTTATATCTACTAATTAGTTGGTGTTTGTACTCAAGGTACAATCGATAGTGTTCAAGCCGTTATCCCAAGGAAATAAAAGGAGGATATTTCTACAAATTAGAAAGTAAATCAAACCAAGTAAGATTTAATTCATCCTTTATTGTCATTAAAAACTTAGATAACTCTTTACCGGTTTGTATCTCAACTTTATATTTGAAAATTTAAACAAAGATTTCACAATTATGCTTTACCATGTAAAATATAACTGAAGCTACTATAGTTATTAATAAAGTTGATTTAGTATTGTGTGCTAAATCTTAGACATTTATTAATAAGGAAGTCATACACCATAGTGTATTGTTCCCTAATAATTTATTTTCTCTACTACTTAGTAAAAATATCATTAGGAATCTTTTATATATAAATAAGATTCACATATGTAAAATAAACTACATTATTTTCCTTCAAAGATCCCTTTCTTGAAGTTGGAATATGTGAATGTTATTTATATGATAAAGATAACAATGTCAAAGATGAGTTTTATTTAAAACAAGTTTAAGTCAAAAATATTTTTCATATAGAACTTGTTATTTATAAAATATTCATATTTACTTTATAACTCTTATTAAGAGAACTAGTCTCATAAAAAGAATTTTAATCATTTCCGAATATGAAGGTTATCGCTATGAAAAATGATTTAAATAAATATTTAATCATTCATAAATTAAATTGACACATATTTTTAGGAAAGCTAAATTAAAACATGCATTGTTCCATAACAAACATTGTTTCATAATGCATCTATATTATGTTCCTAGCATTAATTAATAAACTAAACTACGAGAGTTTAGTTCCAACTTGATTGTGCTCATCTAGTTACTCTTTAGTAAATATATGCAAGACAATTACAAATATTAGATTAACATTTAAGTACAAAGTACCAAAGTGTTATATGAAAAATATGAGTTTTATCTAGTAAGATACCTTAAGTACTAGTCTCTTCCAGACTTTCCTTACAGATAAGAGGAGCAGATCCTCTTCCAGTGTCTAGTTTCTCCATAAAAGAAACAGGATCCATCTACGCAGACCTTATTGGATTTCTTGAGCTAAAAGGTGTTCGGTCCACAAAACATGGGCCTCCTAGATCACACAAGGTGACTCTTTTGGGTCTTAAAGTATTCCTAGTTTGATGTTAGAAACATCTTTAGCATCACAATGATGCCTTTACTAGGTATCAGGTTTAGGCTTATTCCTCAAAGCAAATAGTTTGAGACTAGGACCTTTAAGTGTATACAATTTCATATCTCTCACGAGATTGTCTCTTAAGACATGGACCCATTCATTGAAGTTGTATCTATTGAATGGTATTGTTTCATTAAGTCATTAAAGAAAACAATAATTTCATGGTAATGAGAATGAATTATTTAACTACAAAATTTTAACAAAATTCATTTAGTATTTTTCAGTTTTAAACTCTTTAATAATTAATACCCTTTTAGTTTCCAATAATCATTAATTATCAAAATCTCGGATCCAAGTTGCAAAAATAAAAATAAATGATTAGGTATCATTTATCCCATCCATTTGTATTCAGCTCGGAAGATATCGTTTATTAGTTATATATTACTATATAATTCCTAGATTTATGGGATCGCTAATATCAAATTTAATTAGACATGTTTGATCCCATCTATGTCTCAGAACTCTCTTGCTTAGGTATCCTTTATCACAAAAGATTTCCGATCAAACCATCCAATTTGAAAAACCTGTTTAATCGACCTATAACTTGGTTGTAGAAATCGTGAAGACACCCCGACCACCAAAGGATAATACTAAGAGGTTAGGTATCATTTATCCCACTAGTGCATACAAGAGATGTACGAGTGTTCTTCACAATGGATTGCATAAATTTGAGGTTTGTAAAAGGGTCTTTTATATGTTTTATAATTCAAGTTTTAAAAATATATGATATCATGGTTATTACATTCATATAATAAACCATGGTACAATTTTCAAAAGAAAATGACTTTTAAAGGTTCTATATAAAAAGCTAGTTTTTATATAATTTAACGCGATTCAGTTTTAATAACCGGTATTAAGTTTGAGTGCATCTGAACCTTTTATATCTTTAATAAAACTTCCTTTTATTACTTATATATATTTGGAGTTTGTCTAAGTTATAAAAATCACCATTTTAAAACTTATATTTTAGTATTTCAAAATTTGACGTTATTAACGTTTTTATCAAACCAGATTTTATTTTAAAACTATAACTTGTTACATCTTATGTCCACATTGTAAATTTTGAAAACCAAAATCGATGTGATGTTTATTTTGTCCAAAATTATTTTAGCATGTGAAAAATTATTTATCAACGACACATAATAATTGCATAAAATAAACAACACAAACATGCATAAAATTTTATGTGCATAAACATTACCAACTAATGATATTTTTGTGAGCCAACACAAAAATGTCAAGTCCATTTCTAAAGGAACATTTAAAGGGACCAAAAAATCTTCTTGTAATGTTGTTGTAGAAGATCCCACTTGAGAAAACACCCCTTTCTTGCAAAAGATTGGAAAAACTTCTTTACAGCAATATGCAACACTTTCAGAAAGTGTTGCAGAAAGTGTCGAAAATGCTCAATAGCCCTATGATAAATTTGCCAACAGCAACAACAACACCATTTACCGACAGTTTGAAAATTTTCAATTAAAATCTTGCACCCCTTATACTTGCAAAAATTGCACTTTGGTCTTCAAAAAATTAGCTCTAACTTCATTTCTTGTTACATTTTTGTACAAATCGATTGTTTCTAACAACTAATCTATTAATTAGAAAAATAAACCAAGAAAACAAATCTAGTTAATTTATTACATATCATATGAATAAATAAATTATTACAACCATTTTTATAACAAAACCATTATACACAACAAACATAATGGTCATTGGCTAGTTTATGCACATCATACATATCACCATACATATTAAATAACCTTTGTTTTTCTAAGACAACTTTAAATTGAGAAAAGATGCATGAAAAGTTTTGTCACATAAAATAACAATTATCAAGTTATCATAGAAATATATATGCACTTGGTTTTATACAAACTAAGTTATCCATATTCTCCAAAAACTAAGATTTCCAAAAATAAAAAAATCTAACCAAACTTGCAAGGTGGCTCTGATACCAATTGTTGGGTTTTATTTAAAAACTAGTTTGAAAAACATGATATTTATTAACAGAAGACTTGATTATTTTTGAATAACTTAAAAAAGTTAAACCCACAAAGGATCATCTTACAAGCTGTAGAAAGATTTAAACACAAGCAAAGAAGAAGAAGAACAAAATAACAACTTTTGTAGTTCTTTGGGTACTTTTAGGAGGCTTGGAAGTTGATGAAGAATGATAAACTTTAGAGACACCAATAAGAAGCCAACTTGATGTAGATGCTAGTTTAAAACTCTTAACTCTTAAGCTTGAAGTTCATAACCAATATGAACTTCAAGAGAGCAAAAGAAATATGCAAGTAATCTTCAAGGAATGAAAAAAATAGAGAGAACTCTCTTCACTCTTAGACGTTACAGTTTTGGTACACTCCAAGAAGAACACAATGAAAGTCTTTGATGCTAGTATTTAAAGTAAGAACAAAGTCCATAAGCCTTTAACCATATAGCACTTTATCACTTTAGACAAACATGTCCCCCATACTTGTAACACCAGCCATTCTTTTCATTAAGATAATCAAAAAGCCATACCTTCTTTTGTCTTGCTTAATTTCGAAAATAAGGACAAAGAAGAGGACAAAGTTTATAAATTTATAATCTACTTTATAAAATATAAACTTTAACTTTTTGGTAAATGACAAAATAATTTATCTACTCCAAAATGTTGTGCATGACTTACTAATTCATACCATATGAATTATGTAATGTTACTTACTAATGAAAATTAATCATTTCCTAGAAATAAATAATTTCTAATTTAATTATAAGAGTTTATTGAATATTTATTAAAATAAATTTTTGATAAATAATGAATTATATCAAGTTGTTAGTGTGACCCATTAGTATCATATATTAATCAGCATTAACACTTTAATATGATTCTTGGGCATACTATATCTTTCAAGCAGGGCATTCCAGTTGACAGCCGAGCAGGCGAGGGCAACTCCAAATATGGTTACCAAGATGTTTTTAGTGAATGGTATGACTGTCGACATTCTGTTTGATTCTAATTCTACTCGATCCTTTATGGCCCTTGTGCTTAGTAAGAGGTTTAAAGACGCTCCAGGGACTCCAGATTACCCTTTGGAGGTAAAGATCGCCAACGGCCGTTCAATTAGTTCTTCGAGAGTTCATCAGGGTTATGCACTGAACATGTTCAGTGATAGGTACTGGATCGATTTGGGTTTGATTCCTCTGCGAGGGTCGAGGGTTATTGTGGGTATGGATCGGTTTGCCCCCAATAGGGCTATGATTGTATTGAGGACCATCTGGTGAGAGTTCGAACCCCAAGTGGGGGATAACTAGTTATTTGTGGATTGGGTGCTTAGTGTGGGCCATTAGTCTGTTCAGCTACAAGGGCTAGGAGGTATATTCAACAGGGATGCTCAGGATCCCTTGCTTATGTGGTGGATACGTGAGAGGAGGGTAAGAGAATGGTGGACGATTATCCCATTGTTCATGATTTCCCCTATGTATTTCCCGAGGAGTTGACAGGAGTTCCTCCTGAGAGGTAGGTTGAGTTTCACATTGATCTGATTCTGGGTGTGGCACTATTAACCAAGGCGCCCTATTATTTAGCACCACCAGAGATGTAGGAGTTGTATACACAACTATAGGAGCTGTTAGACAAAAGATTTATTTGACCGAGTAGTTCTCCAAGGCGAGCACCAATTCTTTTCGTGAAGTAGAAGGATGGTTCACATCGAATGTTTATTGATTATCGGTAGTTGAGCAAGCTGACGATGAAGAACCGATATCCGCTCCTAAGGTTCAATAATTTATTTGACCAGCTTCATGGTGTGTCTTGGTTTTCCATGATAGATTTGCAATCGAGTTATCACCAGATGAGGGTCATTAATAAGGATGTTGAGAAGACGGCTTTCAGAACTCGTTATGGTCATTATGAGTTTATAGTGATCCCATTCGGCCTCACCAATGCACCTGCGGCATTTATGGATCTCATGAACAGGGTGTGTAGGCCAATGTTGGATTGATCTATGCCTGTTTTATTTGATGATATTTTGGTCTATTCCAACACCAAGGAGAAACATGAGGAGCATCTGTGGGAGGTTTTGGAGACCCTGAGGAGGGAGAAGCTTTATGCAAAGATCTCCAAGTGTGAGTTCTGGTTGCGTAAGGTGCAGTTCAAGGGTCACATTGTCAACCATAATGGTATATTGGTCGATCCGGCCAAGGTCGAGGCAGTGATGCAGTGGATGGTTCCAAGGACACCATCTGATAAGAGTTTTCTTGGTGTATCGGGGTATTATCAGAGATTTTCTCAGGATTTCTCCAAGATTTTCGTACCATTGACCCATTTGGCGAAGAAGAACGTTACCTTCTGATGGGGGCCTGATCAGAAGATAACTTTCAAGACTCTAAGGCAGAGGTTGTGTAAGGCTCCGATTTTGACTCTGCCCGAGGGTATGGATGATTTCGTGGTTTACTGTGATGCATCGATTTTGGGTTTGGGAGAAGTGTTAATGTGGAGGGGTCATGTGATTGCATACGCATCAAGGCGGTTAAAGCCTCACGAGGAGAATTACCCAACACATGATTTGGAGTTGGGGGATATGGTTTTTACCCTCAAGATTTGGAGGCATTATTTATATGGGCTTAGTTGTACTATTTACAGTGATCATAAGTGTCTAAGATATCTGATGGATCATCCGAATTTGAACATGAGGCAACACAGATGGTTAGACGTGGTGAAAGATTATGACTGTGAGATCTTGTATCATCTAGGGAAGGCCAATGTTGTGGCTGATGCCTTCAGCCGGAAGACGACAAGTGCACTAAATGGAAAATTATGTTTGAGGATGATCATTGTTTCACCACTACTGGATTTGATCAAGAAGGCTCAAGTGGAGGGGTTAAAGAGGGAAAATTGGAAGTAATAGAGGATCAAGTGTCAAATTCCATTGTTTTTCAAGGATAGTCGTAGTTTAGTTACATGGTGTGGCAAGATTTGGGTTCTGGTTGTAGGTGGGGTTAGACAAGCTTTGATAGAAGAAGCTCACAAGTCAAAGTTTTCGATTCATCCGGTGGCCACGAAGATGTATAGAGACTTGATATTATGTTATTGGTGGCGCTGTATGAAGAGGGAGGTAGCATGGTTCGTGGAACGGTGTTTG
Organism: Lactuca virosa; assembly: GCF_052849685.1. Classification (NCBI taxonomy): domain Eukaryota; kingdom Viridiplantae; phylum Streptophyta; class Magnoliopsida; order Asterales; family Asteraceae; genus Lactuca; species Lactuca virosa. Next base: position 135,485,048 of record NC_136430.1, read on the forward strand.
ACTTGCCGAAAATTCAAAGTCGAACACCAAAGACCCACAAGAAGATGCATCTGTTACCCATCCCTATGTGAAGGTGGAAAGAGATCACTATGGATTTTATTAAAAAGTTGTCCAGGACGACACGAAGGGTGGATTTTGTCTGGGTGATTGGACATATATTGTAACATCTTAATTTTTCAGGTATTCTCTTTAGACCCTTGGGTTGTGATTTTTTTTTTTGGAAAATTGGTCCCCAATGGCATTTTCGTAATTATTGGCCTTGCATGAGTATGTTTGGCGTACTCTTTGTACGCTAGGCATACGTAGCCAAGGTGCAAACCCTCTAATTTTAAGGGTTTTGACCCTATTTGAACATCTTTATGGCCTCATGCACCCTCGTAACTCCAGCCTCCTTCCTCATTTCGAAACCATGAAGTGTGTGAGTGCCTTGTGAAGCTTGAAGAGCCTTTTGGTGCCATTTTGGAGCTTTTGGAGAAGAGAAAAGAACCTTGAGGTTGTGGTGTTTCACTCAAGGCCTTGGATAGAACATCTATTTTCCATTGTGCACTTCTGGAGGCATAAAGCTCCAACCTTAATGAGCATTTCTTCTAGATCTAGTTTTGGATTAAAGTTGGTCCCTTTTGTCCCAAATCTTGACCTTTGTGAGCATGGAATTCTCTAAGACGTTTGATATTTCCTTTCAGGTGTTTAGGGGTATGCCAATTCATAAAAATGGGATCTTGGACATTGGTTTCATCCCGTGCATGGTCCAAGTTGTCTTAATGGGTCAAGAGGCTAGGGTTTTTGTTATTAAGATCTTAATAGCCATGAAAAACCATAAAGTTAGAAAATTTATGGTTAAGATCACCATTTTAGGTCTAGATCTAGATTTTGGGCGAAGGTGATTAAGGATTAAGCACTTAATGGATTCAGTTGGTTGGCAGCCGCGTACGCTGGGCGTACTAAAGGGTACGCGGAGCGTACATTGTCAGCCCTTCATTTTTGGTCAAACGTGTGGTACGCCCCGCATACATGTTCTGTACGCATAGCGTACTAACTGAGTCTACTCAGTTGACTTCGACCTGGATTTTGAGTAGGGTTTGACCTAGGGGTATTTTAGGTATTTTGATATGTATGCTGAGATTATTGTCACTAAATTCATTAAGGTGACTCATAGAGTTGAACTCATAGCGGCGTCCTATTCAGTTTTCTCATACGTCTGTAAGGTGAGTTTTCTCACTATATCCATAGGTCGAAGGCACCAATGTCGACCCATTATTGTGTTATTTAGTTTGATAACTGTTGCGTGGTTTACTTGAGTTTGTATGATGGGTTGATACAAATCCTAGGGCGGGGCCCACTATCATATGTTTGGGTTGCAATAGACCGCAGGGTGGGACCCACTATTGTATATTGGGTTACAAGATACCTACGGCGGGGCCCATATGTGTTGATCGGGTTAACACACACCCTAGGACAGGTCCCATATACGTATATCAGGTTGGATAAACCCTAGGGCTAAGCCCAATTGTAATTTTGGGTATGTGGTACTTTGGGGAACTCACTAAGCTTTGTTCTTATAGTTTATGTTTATGGTTTCAGGTACTTCCGGTTGAAAAGGGAAGGGCCCGGCGTGATGGCACAGCATCCTCCCCTCATGATTTTCGCATTCTGAACAATTGTACTATGATGTTTTGAATATTATGACTTGGTGTTTGATTTTGAACAATTGATGAATGAATTGATAAACTTCCAAATGAAAAATTTTATTACTGTTTTTGGGACGTTACAAATTGGTATCACAACCTTGGTTTAAGGGATTCGGGCACAGTTTTGGGTGTGTTAGAAATCAAACTGAGGAAAGGATAATATTTTTAAAGATAAATGAAATTGAACTTTTAAAAATATTTTTCTAATTTAGTACTAAGAAAAGGGGGTGTGATCCGTGCTATCAGTCGAGCTCAAGTAAGTGGTTCCCCAGATTACCTATACCTATGTGTTATGAGTAGTATGCTTGATATGAGAATTGTATGCTAGATTAGGGCTAAGGATACCTTCGGGAATCATATGATAGAATTGCTTGATTTGCGTGATGCGTTATAGCCTAGTGGAACTTGATGCTATGTATTACTTGGAATTTATATCGGCTCAGTTAATTGCTAAATGTATGCTTTCAAAGTTGTATACAATTAGGATTGTATAGCCCGAGAATGATTGGTTTGGCCTCATTTCATGTTCCTTGTTTGGTTGTGGACTTAGGGTAGAATCATCATTTGATAGTCTATCTGGTCCTATTTTGTGTATAACTTGAATCCATAAGAGAAATAACGGTGTTGATTGAGGTTCTTGGTATTGTGAGCGGTGAGAGTTGAGATTTCCTAGGAGAGTCTAGGATATATGCTATTTAGCATAAGATTGGTATATGGTTTGTTTGGTGACTTAGAGGACTCATGCCTTCTCTTGTGGAAGGTACAGGTAGGTGTGAAAGGTAATATTGGGCTAAATAGCATACATATCCTGGATGTTTGGGATATGTTCCCAGGGCTGGGAACTCTAAAGAGGCCATTGAAGTGAAATCCCCTCGCGTCATATGGTAATTGTTTATATGTTGTGTTTCAGTTTGAGGATGGTGATGGTTACTTAAGGAGTTTCTGGCTATCGTTCTAGTTTAGGTTCTAGCTCAGGCATAGAACCGATTGATGAGAGACTGCACGAGTTCATTTCGTCTGAGGTTACGCTAAGTATCTTGGATGCTACCCCAATGATGTTTGGTACCATCAAGGATGGGATTATCAAGTTGATGAATGAGAGGATCAGGTTGTTTTAAGCTGCGATTGTTGTAGGTCAGTTAAGAGCTCGAACTCCCTCATTCCGGGAGTTCAAGGCCTATGGAGCTCCTTAGTTCTTTTGGGCTAAGGACCTCATTCCTAGCCGACGCTGGGTCATTGACATGGGGAATGCTTGTTGGACGAGTTTTTTCCATGAGGGGGCAAAGTTCGGATTTGCATCCAGCCTGCTAAGGGACCGAGCGCGAGACTAGTGGGAGGAGGTTAGCCGAGCTGTACGTTCAGCAGCAGTGGCAGTCATGACCTGTGATGATTTTGTTCACAGATTCCAGAGGGAGTTTGCACCAGCTATTGAGCTGCAACAGCTGGCTAGGGAGTTCCAGGACCTTCGCCGAACAACTGAGACTATGGCGGATATTACCGCTAACTTCAGGGAGAGGGCTTTGTTGGCCCCGCAGTACGTTGCAGATGAGGAGATGAGGAAGACGAGATACCATGACATGTTGGGAAAGGATATCAGGGTGTTCGTTAGCTTTTTGGGGTGCAAGACCCTGAATGATATGATTGAGAAGGCCTGTGAGCTGGAGATTGATTTGGAGCTCCCAACAAAGCAGAAGTCGGAGTAGGTACAGACATCGGTGGGCCAGGACAAGAGGCCCAAGACTTCCGATTGTCGTGTTAGGTGCCCACAGGCCCACGACGTGTCGAGTGTCGGGTTCAGTATGTGTCGGTTGTGGTCAGCCGGGCCACATGAGTAGGGATTGCCCCAAGAGTGATCTACTTTGCATTCATTACAATCAGACCGGCCATAAAAGGCCGATTGTATGAGATTATCCAGAGGAGCAACGACGGCGCCTGCGCCAGCCAACTTGAGGATAACTGATGGCCGCCAAGGCAAGGCGGAGGCACCTGTGGTGAAGATCAGGGCATTTCAGCTGACCACCGTTGAGGCCCATGCAGCGCCAGATGTGGTTACCGATATGTGACTTATCTCTATCTTTTAATGCTTTCCTTATTTATGCTTATAATTATTTTGATCTAGTATACAGACGTTTTTATTTAATGGCATGACTGCTCATGTTCTGTTTGATTCGAGTGCTACCCGATCCATTGTATCTCTTACACTTAGGAAGAAGTTTTGTGATGTTCCTGGGATTTTGGATTTCCTGCTGGAGGTTGATATTGCAGATGACCATACCATGAGTTCTTCGACGGTTCATCGTGGGTGTGTTCTAAATCTATTTAGCGAGAGGTACTTTATTGATTTGGTGCCGATTCTCTTATGGGGATTGCAAGTTATTATCGGGATGGATTGGTTGGGTCCCAATGGGGACATGATTGACTGTGAGTGGCGGTTAGTGAGGGTTTAAACCAGAAGTGGGGGGAGAAATGGTTATTTTGGGTGGACCGGCTCTCTGTTCAGCTGCGAGGGCCAGGAGATATCTTCAGCAGGGTTGTTTTGGGTTCCTAGCTTATGTTGGAGACACTCAAGTTGAGCGTAATTCAGAGCTAAGTGGGGTGCCCATTGTTCGGGATTTTCTCGATGTATTTACTGAGGATCTGCCAGGAGTGCCTCCCGAGAGGTAGGTTGTGTTTCGGATTGATCTGGTGTAACAACGTAAATTTCAAAACAAATTTTCATTTTTTAATAATACTTTCATTCACATGATAATCACAAAACATAATGTGTCACTGTGTCATAACAAAAACATGTCCCATAATCTCAATAACATAAACTCCATAAGTGTGTACGGATCATGTCGGCGCCTTCCCACGGTCCTCGCTAGTACCTGAAACACATATCATAACAACTGTAAGCATAAATGCTTAGTGAGTTGCCCAAAATACCACATGCCACACATACGCCTTTCCAGGCCACAACTCTGTAGGATCTTCCGATCCATGTGACTCAGGGGACTCCCGTCCCAAATCCCGGTAGACCTTCCGGTCCTACCCGTATCGACCTTCCGGTCCGTAACCTCTTGACCTTCCGGTCCATATCATACATAATCATACATAGCACATACATATCACATTAGCGCATATAGCACATACATCATAGCATACAAGACCTTTCGGTCACACATAAGTACCCTTCCAGGTACAGTATAGTGAGAACAATCACCTCAATGAAGTCGGATAAACTCTCGTGCTGAACGTCCCGACTTTGCCTCCTCCTATTATTCAAATAACATCCTGATCAATATTCTCTCATGATCTCATCTCTACAAACTGGGTAGAAGGCCATTCTACCCTTCCCTGAACTCTCCTGAATCAGTCTTGACCAAAACCCTAAAGTCAACGAAAGTCAACGGTCAAACTTTGACCCGACTCGTCGAGTGCACATGGGCGACTCGGCGAGTCCATGCGGGTCCTCTGAATCTTTTCAGCCTCTCTTGGCTCGTCGAGTCATCCTTCCACTCGACGAGTTACACCTGACACGAATCGCGGGGCAACCCCGACTCGACTCGTCGAGTCCACTTATGGACTCGGCGAGTTGCCGCCATGCTCATACTCAAATGACATTCTGAGGTCAGATCTGTTCCTCTAATCCATAGATCTGACCTTCCCAAGCTCAATAAACACGTAAAGGTTCGATCTTGATACTTATGCAATGTCCAAATAACCCTACTTGATGAATTAGCCCCAAATACAACATCCTAAGTCCATTTCTTCCATAACTCATCATAAAGCAAGGTGGATAGAGTTCTCTGGACCACTATGGGTCCAGATCTGAAGTCTAAACATGATAAGGGACCATATTCCCAACAAATCAACCCAATAAAGGGTATAGAAAACCCTAGATCCATGGATTCTTTAACAAAACAGAAAAAGGATCGATATGCTACCTCAAGGATGATGTCCTTTGCTTGAAATCCACAGATATGCAACCTCCTTGGCCTCCTCTAAGCTGGAACCACCTTCTTCTTGCAAAACCAACCCACAAAGATCAAATAATGGCTTCTTCCCTCTCACAAACGCTCAAGCACTCTTAGGGTTTCTCTCAAGGGTCTGGTAGCCGCAAATGGTGGCTATAAAGGTCCTTAAATAGGGCTCAGGCCCCGAGAATTAGGGTTTCATTAAACAGCGTGGACTCGCCGAGTCCACGTAAGGACTCGCCGAGTCCTTCATTAAATCAGACCAAAGTGCGCGATCCCACTCGGCGAGTCTGAGCGCCTACTCGCCGAGTCCTTTTCTAAAATTCAACATAAATACTTAAAATAAGATACCTGGGAATCCGGATGTTACAACTCTCCCCCACTAGAATCAGACTTCGCCCTCGAAGTCCTGCTCGGCAAACAACTCTGGATGCTGTTCCCGCATCTCCAACTCCGGCTCCCAGGTCAGCTCGGACCCTTTCCGATGTTGCCACAGGACCTGCACCAGGGACACTTCCTTGTTCCTCATAACCTTGATCTTCCGATCCCGGATCGCGATTGGTCTCTCAGCATAGTTCAGGCTCACATCCACCTGAATATCCTCCAGCGGTACCACCACCGACACGTCGACTATACACTTCCTCAACTAAGACACGTGGAAGGTATAATGAATCTGGCTCAACTCTGCAGGTAGCTCCAACCGATATGCTACCTTGCCTACCCTAGCGGTCACCCTGAACGGACCGATATACCGGGGCCCCAGCTTGCCCCTCTTCCTGAACCCAATCACTCCTTTCCAAGGAGACACTTTCAGGAGTACGAAGTCCCCCACCTGGAACTCCAGCTCGGATCGTCGCCGATCCGCATAACTCTTCTGACGACTCTAAGCCGTCAGTAACCTCTGTCTAACCTGCTGTATTTGCTCTGTCATCTGAAGCACTATCTCAGTGCTACCCATCACACGCTGCCCTACCTCTCCCCAGCAAATGGGAGTCTGACACCTCCTCCCATACAACAACTCGAAAGGAGGCATACCAATACTAGAATGGTGGCTGTTGTTGTAGGAAAACTCAGCCAATGGCAGATACGTGTCCCAACTTCCTCCGAAGTCCCACACACATGCTCGAAGTATGTCCTCGAGCGTCTGAATCGTCTGCTCACTCTGCCCGTCCGTCTGTGGGTGGTAGGCGGTACTGAAATGCAATCTCGCACCCAACTCCTCGTGGAACTTCTTCCAAAACCTGGAAGTGAAACGTACATCTCGATCTGACACAATCGAGATCGGTACCCCATGACGTGATACCACCTCTCTCACATATAATTCTGCCAACCTCTCAGCAGAAGAGCTCTCACTGATAGCAAGAAAATGCACGCTCTTGGTCAGCCGGTCGACGATCACCCAAATTGCATCGACACCCCTCGCGGTCCTCGGCAATTTGGTGATAAAATCCATGGAAATCTATTCCCACTTCCACTGGGGAACCTCGAGCGGCTACAACTTGCCATGCGGACGCTGGTGCTCGGCCTTAACCTTGCGGCAGGTCAAGCACCTCTCTACAAACCACGCAACATCCCTCTTCATACAGGGCCACCAATAATCTTTCTTCAGGTCTAAATACATCTTCGTGGCCCGGGATGGATCGAGAACCTCGATCTATGCACCTCCTCCATCAGAATGGTTCGTGCCCCGCCTGCATACGGCACCCAAATCCGACCTTGAAAGGTCATCAGCCCTCGACTATCGGTAACGAACCCAGGTACCTGTCCAATCACCCGCTCCCTCTTGCGGTTCTCCGGTCTCACGGCCTCTACCTGGGCCTCCCGAATGGTGTCCAACACCGGAGTCATCACTGTCAATCTCATACAAGTGCCTCGAATCGGGGCACTCTCTGCCCTACGACTCAACGCATCAGCTACAACATTAGGTTTGCCCGGGTGGTACAGGATTTCACAATCGTAATCCTTTACCACGTCCAATCATCTCCTCTGACGCATATTCAGATTGGGCTGATCCATCAAATACTCCAAGCTCTTGTGGTCCGTGTATATGGTACACCGAACCCCATACAAATAGTGACGCCAGATCTTGAGGGCGAACACCACTGCTCCCAACTCCAAATCGTGGGTGGGATATCTCGTCTTATGAGGCTTCAGCTGCCTCGATGCATACGCTATCACATGCCCCCTCTGCATAAGTACTGCACCCAACCCCGATGTCGATGCGTCACAATACACCACGAAATCCTCCATCCCTTCCGGGAGGTCTAACACAGGGGCTTGCATAATCTCTGGCGAAGTGTCTCAAACGAGGTCTGCTACTCCGGACCCCATGAAAAAGCGACACCCTTCCGGGTCAACCTGGTGAGAGGCACGACGATCTTGGAGAAATCTCTGATAAATCTCCGATAGTAGCCGGCCAATCCTAGAAAACTCCTGATCTCGGTGGGAGATCTCGGAACCTCCCAACTCATAACCGCCTCAATCTTGGCCGGATCGACCAAAATCCCATCCTGGTTGACGAGATGCCCCAAGAACTGGACCTCCCGTAACCAGAAATCGCACTTGGAGAATTTGGCATAAAGCCTCTCCGTCCTCAATACCCCGAGAATCTCTCTCAGATACTCCTCATGCCGCTCTCTAGATCTCGAATACACCAGTATATCGTCGATGAACACGATCACCGAACGATCCAACATCGGTCTACACACCCTATTCATGAGATCCATGAACACTGCTAGTGCATTGGTGAGCCCGAAAGGCATCACCACGAACTCGTAATGCCCATAACGAGTCCTGAACGCCGTCTTCTGGATATCCTCATCACGCACTCTCATCTGATGATATCCAGACCTCAGATCAATCTTGGAGAACCAAGACGCTCCCTGCAACTGATCAAACAAATCGTCGATCCTCGGTAATGGATAATGGTTCTTGACCGTCAACTTGTGCAACTCCCGGTAATCAATACACATCCGGTGTGAACCATCCTTTTTATTGACAAAAAGGATCGGTGCTCCCCAGGGGGAGCTGCTCGGTCTAATAAACCCCTTCCTCAGCAGCTCCTGAAGCTGCGAGGATAACTCCTGCATCTCTGGCGGCGCAAGGCGATAAGGCGCCTTGGCGATAGGCGCTGCCCCCGGAACCAAATCAATGTGGAACTCTACCTGCCTATCGGAACGTCATCCACCGAAAAAAGGATGATGTCCTTTGCTTGAAATCCACAGATATGCAACCTCCTTGGCCTCCTCTAAGCTGGAACCACCTTATTCTTGCAAAACCAACCCACAAAGATCAAAGAATGGCTTCTTCCCTCTCACAAATGCTCAAGCACTCTTAGGGTTTCTCTCAAGGGTCAGGTAGCCGCAAATGGTGGCTATAAAGGTCCTTAAATAGGGCTCAGGCCCCGAGAATTAGGGTTTCATTAAACAGCGTGGACTCGTCGAGTCCACGTATGGACTCGCCGAGTCCTTCATTAAATCAGACCAAAGTGCGCGATCCCACTCGGCGAGTCTGAGCGCCTACTCGCCGAGTCCTTTTCTAAAATTCAACATAAATACTTAAAATAAGATACCTGGGAATCCGGATGTTACATCTGGTTCCCGATGCTGCTCCAATAGCCAAGGCACCGTATCGCTTGGCACCACTAGAGATGCAGGAGTTGTCTACGCAGCTCCAGAAGCTGCTAGACAAGGGTTTTATTCGACCGATCAGTTCTCTGTGGGAGCGCTGATTCTGTTTGTGAAGAAGAAGGACGGTTCACACATAATATGCATTGATTATCGGGAGTTGAATAAGCTAACGGTGAAGAACTGTTACCCACTTCCGAGGATTGACTATTTGTTTGATCAACTCTAGGGTGCATCTTGGTTTTCTAAGATTGATTTATAATCGGGGTACCATCAGATGAGAGTCAGGGATGATGATGTGCAGAAGATAGCCGTCAGGACTCGTTATGGTCATTACAAGTTTGTGATGATGCTATTCGGGATCACCAACGCACCAGTAGCGTTCATGGATCTCATGAACCGAGTCTATAGGCCTATGCTGGATCGGTCTCTGATAGTATTCATTGATGATATTATGTTCTACTCCAAGACCAAGGATCAGCACGAGGAACATTTACGAGATGTGTTGCAGATCCTGAGGAAGGAGAGGCTCTATGTCGAATTCTCCAAATCCGAGTTCTGGTTGCACGAGGTGTAGTTCCTGGGGCACATCATCAATTAGAAGGGTATCTTACTCGACCTGAGAAGATCGAGGTCGTGATGTGATGGGAGGTTTCGAGGACCCCATATGAGATTTGGGGTTTCCTATGTCTCGCAAGGTATTATCAGAGATTTATCTAGGATTTCTCGAAGATTGTAGTGCCTTTGACCCGCTTGACAAAGAAGAATGTGACTTTTCGAAGGGGGCCTGATCAGCAGTTGGCTTTTGAGACTCTGAGCCAGAGATTGTGTGGGCCCCAATTCTTGTGCTTCTTGAGGGCTTGGATGATTTCGTGGTTTATTGTGACGTCTCTATTTCGGGTTTGGGAGCTGTTCTTATGTAGAGGGGTCACGTGATTGCTTACGCTTCCAGGCAGCTAAAGCCTAATGACGCACACTATCCTACGTATGATTTGGAGTTGGGGGCCGTGGCTTTTGCCCTTAATATTTGGAGAAACTATCTGTATGGGGTTCGGGGTACTATCTACACTAACCAAAAGAGTTTGAGGTACTTGGTGGACCAGCTGAATCTGAATTTGCGACAGCAGTGATAGTTGGATGTGGTAAAGGATTATGATTGTGAGATCTTGTACCACCCTGGGAAGGCCAATGTAGTGGCTGATGCTTTGAGCCATAAGTTTGTGAGTTCTTCTATCAGGGATATCTGCTTGAGGATGGTTGTTACTTCGCCTTTGTTGGATTTGATCAAAAAGGCCTAGGTAGAGGGATAGAAAAAGGAGAACAAGTGGGGTAAGGCAGATATTTCTGGAGAAGGCGCATAAGTCAAAGTGTTCTATCCATCCAGGGGAGACGAAGATGTATAGGGATTTGAGGTTGAGTTATTTGTGGCCCTGTATGAAAAGAGAAATAGCTTGGTTTGTTGAGCAGTGCCTGACTTGCAGGAAAGTCAAGGCCGAACATCAGAGACCTCACAGCAAGGTGCAACCCTTACCCATTCCCATGTGGAAGTGGGAAGAGATTACCATGGATTTCATCACAAAGATGCAAAGGAACTCATGTGGAGTTGATTCTATATGGGTCATTGTTGACAGATTGACCAAGAGTATGCATTTTATCGATTGACGAGAGCATATTTGCTGTGAAGTTAGTTGACATCTATGCTCGGGAGGTGGTAGTTCGGTACAGGGTGCCAGTTTTGGTGGTTTCGGACAGGGATGTTCGTTCCACCTCCACGTTTTGGAGGAAGTTTCATAAGGAATTGGGTACTCATCTACATTTTAGTACATCATACCACCCCCAGACTGACGGCCAAAGCGATCAGACGATTCAGACGCACGGAGATATGCTCCGGGCCTATGTAATAGATTTTGGAGGGAGTTGGGATACTTACCTTCCACTGGCCGATTTCTCGTACAACAACAGTTATCATGCCAGTATTAACCAACTGCCATTTGAGATGTTGTATGGAAGGAGGTGCAGGACCCCAGTTTGTTGGGGGGAAGTCGGGCATTGGTTTATGGGGAGTACTGAGATTGTACTCAAGACCACTGTATTGATTCAGCAGGTGTGTGACAGGTTGCAAGTCGTAGAAAGCTGGCAAAAGAGTTAGGAAGATCGGCTGTGTTCGGACCTCGAGTTTCAGGTAGGAGATTTGGTGCTTCTGAAGGTGTCACCTTGGAAAGGTGTCATCTGATTTCGGAAGAGGGGCAAGCTGGGCCCCAGATTCATTGGTCCTTTAAGGATATTTTCTCGACTGGGCAAGGTTGCATACCGGCTGGATTTTCCTGATGAGCTCAGCCAGATCCACAACACCTTCTATGTATCTCAGCTTCGAAAGTGTGTGGTCGATGAGTCCCCAGTTGTTCCTCTGGATGACATTCAGGTTGATGATCACCTGAATTATGTGGAGATACCGGTGGTGATCGTGGATCGAAAGAAGAAGGATCTATGCAATAAGGAAGTGTCTTTGGTCAAGGCCTAGTGACAACACCAGAAAGGTTCTGAATGGGTATGAGAGGCTAAGGTGGAGACGCGAGAGCACTACCTTTATTTGTTCGCGTCAGCAAACTTCGAGGATGAAGTCTACTTTAATTGGGGGACAGTTGTACCATCTTAATTTTTTTGTTATTCTCTTTAGACCCTTGGATTGTGATTTGTTTGCAAAATTGGTCCCCAATGGCATTTTTGTAAGTATTGCCCATGCATGAGTACGTTGGGCGTACTCTTTGTAGGCTGGACCAACGTATCCAAGGTGCAAACCCGAAGTTTTAGGGTTTGGACCCTACTTAAACATCCTTATGGCCTCATGCACCCTCTTAACTCCATCATCCTTCCTCATTTCGAAACACTAAAGTGTGTGCGTGCATTGTGAAGCTTGAAGAGCCTATTGGTGCCATTTTGGAGCTCTTGGAGAAGATGAAAGAACCTTGAAGTTGTGGTGTTTCACTTAAGGCCTTGGATCCAACATCTATTTTCCTTTGTGCATCTTCTGGAGGTATAAAGCTCCAATCTTGATGATCATTTCTTGTAGATCTAGTTTTAGCTTAAATTTGGTCCCTTTTTGTCCCAAATCTAGACCTTTGTGAGCATTGAATGCTCCCAGACGTTTGAGTTGTCCTTTCAGGTGTTTAGGGGTGTGTTAAGTCATAAAAATGGGATCTTCAACATTAGTTTCTTCCCATGCATGGTCTAAGTTATCTTAATTGGTGAAGAAGCTAGGGATTTTGTGATTAACGTCTTAATAGCCATGCAAAATCATAAATTTGGAAACTTTATGGTTAAGATCACTTTTTAGGGTCTGCATCTGGATTTTGGGTGACAGTGCTTACGGATTAAGCACTTAATGGGTGGATTTGGTTGGCAACCGCGTACGATGGGTGTACCAAAGGGTATGTTGTGCGTAAGTGGTCAGCCCCTCGTTTTTGGTCAAACGTGTTGTACGTCCTGCGTACCTGTTGAGTACGCCCATCGTACACACTGAGTCTACTTGGTTGACTCAGTTGACTTTGACCTGGATTTTGAATAGGGTTTAACCTAGGGGTGTTTTAGGTGTTTTGATATGTCTGTTGAGATTGTTGTCACTTAATTCATTAAGTAGACTGGTAGAGTCGATCTTGGAGTGGCGTGCTATTCAGTTTTCTCATTTGTCTGTGAGGTGTGTTTTCTTACTATATCCATGGGTTGAAGGCACTAACGCCGGCCCATTATTGTGTTATTTAGGTCGATAACTATTGTATGGTTTACATGAATTTGTATGGTGGTTTGAAATAAACCCCAGGGCGGGGCCCATTATCGTATGTTTGGCTTGCAATAGACCCCAGGGCGGGGCATACTATTGTATATCGGGTTGAAAGATACCCCAGGGCGGGGTTCATATGTGTTAATCGGGTTGAAACACACCCTAGGGTGGGGCTCATATATGTATATCGGGTTGGTTAAACCCCAGGGTTAAGACCAGTTGTATGTTTGGGTATGTGGTACTTTGTGTAACTCACTACTCTTTGTGCTGACAGTCTATGTTTATGGTTTCAGGTACTTCCGGTTCAAAAGGGAAGGGCCCGATATGATGGCACATTATCCTCCCCTCATATTTTCCGCATTCTGAATAATTATACTCTGTTGTTTTGAATATTATTACTGTTTTTGGCCCGATATATTGGTGGTTGATTTTTAACAATTGATGAATGAAGTGATAAACTTCCAAATGAAAAATTTTATTACTGTTTTTGGGACGTTACACATATTGACCAAGAGTGCACATTTTATACACATTGTTGACAGTATTTCTGCCGTGAAATTGGCTGAAATCTACATAAAGAAGGTGGTTGTTCGTCACAGGGTTCTAGTTTCAGTAGTCACTGATCGTGATGTCTGTTTCACCTCCAGATTTTGGAGGAAGTTTCATGAGGAGTTTGGTACTCAGTTGCATTTCAGCACAAGTTACCACGCCAGACCCGATGAACATGTTGAACAAACTATCCAGACACTCGAGGATATGGTCAGGGCGTGTGTGTTGGATTTTGGCGGGAGTTGAGATACTTACCTTCCTTTGGTCAAGTTCTCCTACAACAATAGTTATCATGCATGTATTAATCAACCACCTTTAGAGATGTTGTATGGGAGGAAGTGTCCGCGCCCGGTTTGTTCGGTGAGGTTAGACATCGGGTCATGGGGATAGTAAGGTAGTAATTAAAACTACTAAGTTGATACAACAGGTACATGATCGACTGCGGATAGCGCATAGTCACAAAAAGAGCTCTGCTGACCGACGACGTTCAGACCCTGAGTTTTAGGTCGGAGATCCTATGCTACTGAAGGTGTCCCCTTGGACAAGTGTCATCTGGTTCAAGAAGCGGGCCAAGTTAGGCCAAAGGTATATTGGTCCCTTCAGGATTATTTCTTGGGTGGGAAAGGTGGCGTATCGGTTGGATCTTCCTGAAAATATAGAGGGATGTCGTGATTCTTGACAAGAAGACGATGACCCTGCACAACAAGGTAGTGGATCTAGTGAAGGTGCAATGGTAGCACCGGAAGGGTTCTGGATGGACTTAGGAACCCGAGGTCTAGATGAGGGAGCACTACCCTGAGTTGTTTGTGGTGGAAGACTTCGAAGACAAATTCTAATTCAATTGGGGGAGAGTTGTAACATTCGGATCCTTAGGGTATTCTTATATTAATTTCTTATAATTTCAAAATGTTGAGTTTGATTGCCACGACATGGTGGAGGCACCACCACGACGTGACATATCTTGAATGTCCACGAGTTCATAAGTTAGTTGCCATGGCGTGGCCATATTTTGGCCACGACGTAGTGACCATCTAATGATCGGACGTTAATATTCGGGTACTTAAAGGAAAGTTTGGGCTAGGATTTGTTTACCCTCAGCCTCCATCACTCTCAAACCCCCAGAAACATTCCCAGATCTCTGAAACCAACTCGTTGGACCATTTGTAAGACTTCTTGACTTAATATTTTAGTTTTTCATGGTAGATCTATGGTTTCCATACATGTTAGGACCCTTTGGTGGGTATTGAGTGAATCAAAGAGATAAATTTTGCAACTTTATGATTTCTCTAAGTCCCAAGAACATTATATCTCATAGATCTAGGAGGTTGTTGTGGTTTGTAAATTATGCATGAGTTTGAGTCCTTTTATCTACATTTTTGAGCTAAAAAGGTAGAGATGTGCATTGCACATGCATGTCCATAAAGCACTAATCTTTATGATCCGTTAGGTGGAGGAAAACCTTTTGTAAAGTTTGGAAGAGTGTCTTTGGTGATTAAGGGCATAATGGTTAGGTCTTGTTCTTAAAAGCCTTTAAGAACCTAGGTTTAAAGATCTTGTCTTATCGAGATGTATTAATGGATAAAGTTGGAAACTTTATCTATTAACGCCTTGGGAAGGATCAGATTTGGGCTTTGGAGCCCTTGGAAATGGACAGAAAGCAGCTGGACCCGATTAAGCAGTTCAAACCAGTTCCCACGACATGGCCTTGGGTTGCCTCGAAGTGGCGACAGGGGATTAGTCGACTGTTTTATCGGCTTGTGCCCACAGTGTGGCCAATGGAAGGCCAGGACGTGGGGGTTTACTATTTGCAATTTTCACCCTCACTTTGTGTCACACCCCGACCGTCGGCGGAAACACCGGGCAGTGTAACGTCATTTCTCGTATCATAGTTATCAACTTTCTGAAAACACATGCATTTAAAAATACGTCAACATCAAGTTGGTGAGTTCACATGTTTTGACTCCATATAAAAATAATACATTTTCCAAGTTCAAAAGTATAGTTTTGAAAGTATCATTTTGACTCTCCAACGTTTAGTATATATATCCTAGGTATAAAAGTTTACTTACCAAATAAGTAGTTTACCTATAAGTCTCATATACTATGAATATAAGTGTTTGTAATTCCATACAAACGAAAGTTGCTACGTATAAATCTTATTTCAATTCTATACGAGTATGTATGTTAGGTATAATTATCTACATAATATACAAGTAGTACCTAGGGTATAAGTAGGGGGAAACTTATATTTAACATTAATACTTGTATACGACAAATTATAATGTTTCTAACAAGTTGCTACCATGAGTCTGTAACCGTTGCTTAACAACAAAACCTCTGACAAAACACACTTATGATTTACCATGAGAAACAATACACTCATGATTTACCGTGAGAAACAATACACTCATGATTTACAATGAGAAACAATACTGCACGCTTCATCGACGTCGGAACAATAACAAATAAAAGGAACGGATCGTCACTCGCTTGTCTTGGGTTGTAATTAACAACCACGAGTGGGGTCGTCAACCCGTATCTTATTCATACACAACTTCCTCGCTCACACGAGATTAACGGTTACAGGTCAGAGGACTTCCACTAAGATCCCCAATCTTAGTTGACGAATGAGGTAGCTCATGTAGACTTTCACGACGTTCTATAGTCCTAACAACAAAAGCATTTTCATGTCTAAAATCCTAAGTTACTAGACTATGCTTTTAAACAGTCCTCCTAACTTCATAACATTTAGGCAGTATAACAGCTATAACTTGAAGTAAAACCAGGTTTTATCTTGACATAAAACCAATAACAACAACAACATATAACATACCATGTTTTATCTTGTCATAAAACTAACAATAACAACATACTTTATAAATTAACATATAGAACTTCCGAATATAACTTCAGAACTATATCACACACAACATATATATAGAATCCTAAGTATAACTCAAGATCTACATTACTATACTATTATAACAATAACATGCTAACAACTTTACGATAGTTGTATACTTTCAGATACGAAATAACTATATCCCGGTTATTATAACTATCTACGTTGATACTAATATACTATCATACAGACATAATAATAACGTATATATAATATTTAGCATGCGTTTTCCCCCGAAATATTAGAAAGTGGGGCCGTGAAACTCACCCTAGTAGCGTGATCTATGGAATCTAAGCGGTCAGAGGCTCGTCGTAGTCAGGCTCGGGAAGGAAAACGGCCTTCGGAAACGAGAGAGAGTGAAAGGAAAAGGCGTAAGGAATGAATGAGCTTTGATCGCTATGTATAGTCTGATTTTGGCCCATTCACGTCGTGAACATGATAGGTTTACGTCGTGAGTTATGGCAAGAGTCATCTCGTAGCTTTAATGCGTGTTTTCTTGCCCCGATTTTTGTCCTGCAGCGTCCTCACGTCGTGAGAAAACCTTGCTCACATCGTGAGCTTTCGGGTTATCATTCCGTAGACTTCTAGCTTCAAAATGTGCTGGTTTTACTCCTCACGCCATGAGTTTTTATGCTCACATCGTGAGTTCAGTTAAATTAGGGTTTCTGACAGCGACATCTTCGGAAGGCCATAACTTTTGCATACGAACTCCGTTTTTGACGTTCTTTATATCCACGCGTAGGTATTTACGAGGACTATAACTATATTTTAGACTCCAATAGCTAATTCTAAGTCTATTTGAAATTCATATTATCATAGAGATTTATAGTGTTCGGTTTATCATAACTTCTTCACGCGAAGTCAGATTTGGACGTTCTCTATATTTTTGGAATCGTATGGACGTATACTTTGAGTTGTGTCATAAAAGTTCATACTTGTATTAGAATTTATCACGAATTACATAGTAATTTTGTCACTTTACTAGTTTAACAAAATCACATTACATGATTGGCATAATCACATGTGATTGTTATTGACCTAATTTTGACGGGTGTTATATTCTCCCCTCGTTAGAACAATTTCGTACCGAAATTTATCTTATGGATGGGGTTTTGTTAAATAGTTGGGGGTATTTTTGCTTCATCTGATATTCACATTCCCAAGTAAATTCAGGTCCTCATAAAGAGTTCCATCGAACTTTCACTATGGGAATACGACTTTGTTTTAATCGTTTCGTTTCTCGATCCATGATTTAGATAGCTTCTTCTACCAAGTTGAGTTTGGTATTGACTTATATCTCGTCGAGAGGTACAACAACAGTGTCATCGAATAGACATCTTTCGAGATTTGACACGTGAAAAACATCGTTGCTTAGCTCTTGAGGTAACTTTAGTTGGTATGCGACAGAACCAATTCTTGCTAGAAAAATGTCCTATATACCGTGGGTTTAGTTTGCCTCGTTTCCTGAATCGAATTACGGCTTTCCAAGGAGAGACCTTCAACATTACTTTATCTCCAACTTGGAATTCTAAAGTCCTACGTCTTACGTCAGCATAGCTCTTCTGACGATCACGTGTTGACTTTAATCGATCCTTAATTTGCACGATCTTTTGAGTTTGTCTCGTGGATTATTTCTGGCTCAGCACATAAGGTATCACCTATATGTTCTCTGGCCAATTGTGTGTCTCCAACTTCTCAGTGCAAAAACTACACCTCCCAATTCAAGGTCATGGGTAGTGTAATTATTCTCATGCACCTTAAGTTGTCATGATGCGTAGGCGATAACTTTTCCTCTTTGCATCAACACACATCCCAATCCTTGATTTGATGCGTCGCAGTATATGACGAAATCTTCTGTCCCATCTGGGAGGGATAGGATTGGTGAACTACACAACATTTGTTTTAGTTTCTGGAAAGCAGCTTCTTGTTTTTCTTCCGTGTTGAACTTCATATCTTTCTGTGTTAGCGTTCTAAGCGGCTTGGCTACCTCGAAGAAATTCTCTATGAATCTACAGTAGTAGCCAACAAGCCCTAAGAATTGACGCACTTCTGTTGGTGTCTTCGATGCCTCGTAATTCTTAATTTCTTCAATCTTGTAAGGTTCGACATGAATCCATTTGTTACTAACTACATGTTCTAAAAATTTGTACTTCCCTAATCCAAAATTCAGATTCGGAAAATTTAGCGTACAACTTTTCTTTTCTTAGTAGTTCCAAGATTATTTGCAAGTGTTGACCGTGTTCTTCCTTGGTTCGTGAATATATCAATATATCATTGATAAACACTATCACTAATTTATCCAAGTACGGTTTGCAAACACTATTCATGAGGTCCATGAACATTTTTGGGGCGCTGGTCTATCTAAAGGCTTAGCTAGGAACTTAGATTGACCATACCAAGTCCTAAATGTTGTTTTCAGAACATCATCTTCTTGTACTCCGAGTTGATGGTATCCTGATCTCAGATCTATCTTTAATCTTCTAGAATCTTCAGGTGTTTTAGTCTATCAAACACCGTATCCAAGTTTAGTTGTGCATCGGTCTGAGCAAAATTAAACATAGGTGATCAGTCTACGTTTAGTTGTGGTTCGTACCATGTACAATAAAACTCGACTAAGTAGTTTGACCTAAAACCTTGCGTTGAATTCTTATCGAGGGTTTGGGTTTTCTATATTTTTTGGTTATATACATGTGCTCTCATCGCGGGACTGAGTTCATACATAACTCTATATCTTTGTGTTTGTTGTATTCATGAGTATTATTAATTATTGTTTGTTACTTCAGGTCTAGCTGATAAGGCACCGGCCAGTCAGGACAGTCGGTGGGCAGGATCATTTTAACATATAGCCGTTCTGAAATTCAGCAACCCAAATCGACATGTATATCCTGTCACCGCTCCCGTAAGTAGTCCTTCGGTAGAATATTTAATAATACTTTATATTGTAGGCTAAGGGATATACCTAAACCTAACAGAGTAAGCCCTAAACTATAGTCGTGATTTCCTAAGAAAGTACTAATTCACTATAGTTAATAGCTCTGATACCAATCTGTCACACCCCGGCCGTCGGCGAAAACACCGGGCAGTGTAACGTCATTTCTCGTATCATAGTTATCAACTTCCTAAAAACACATGCATTTAAAAATACGTCAACATAAAGTTGGTGAGTTCACAGGTTTTGACTCCATATAAAAATAATACATTTTCCAAGTTCAAAAGTATAGTTTTGAAAGTATCATTTTGACTCTCTAACATTTAGTATATATATCCTAGGTATAAAAGTTTACTTACCAAATAAGTACTTTACCTATAAGTCTCATATACTATGAATATAAATGTTTGTAATTCCATACATATGAAAGTTGCTACGTAAAAATCTTATTTCAATTCTATACGAGTATGTGTGTTAGGTATAATTATCTACTTAATATACAAGTAGTACCTAGGGTATAAGTAGGGGAAACTTATACTTAACATTAATACTTGTATACGACAAAGTATAATACACTCATGATTTACCATGAGAAATAATACACTCATGATTTACCATGAGAAACAATACACTCATGATTTACCATGAGAAACAATACCGCGCGCTTCATCGACGCCGGAACAATAACAAATAAAAGGAACGGATCGTCACTCGCTTGTCTTGGGTTGTAATTAACAACCACGAGTGGGGTCGTCAACCCGTATCTTATTCATACACGACTTCCTCGCTCACACGGGATTAACAGTTACAGGTCAGAGGACTTCCACTAAGATCCCCAATCTTAGTTGATGAAAGAGGTAGCTCATGTAGACTTTGACGACGTTCTATAGTCCTAACAACAAAAGCATTTTCATGTCTAAAACCCTAAGTTACTAGACTATGCTTTTAAACAGTCCTCCTAACTTCATAACATTTAGGCAGTATAACAGCTATAACTTGAAGTAAAACCAGGTTTTATCTTGACATAAAACCAATAATAACAACAACATATAACATACCAAGTTTTATCTTGTCATAAAACTAACAATAACAACATAGTTTATAAATTAACATATAGAACTTCCGAATATAACTTCGGAACTATATCGCACACAACATATATATAGAATCCTAAGTATAACTCAAGATCTACATTAGTATATTATTATAACAATAACATGCTAACAACTTTACGATAGTTGTATACTTTCAGATACGAAATAACTATATCCCGGTTATTATAACTATCTACGTTGATACTAATATACTATCATATAGACATAATAATAACGTATATATAATATTTAGCATGCATTTTCCCCTGAAATATTAGAAAGTGGGGTCGTGAAAGTCACCCTAGTAGCGTGATCTATAGAATCTAAGCGGTCAGAGGCTCATCGTAGTCAGGCTCGGGAAGGAAAACGGCCTTCGGAAACGAGAGAGAGTGAAAGGAAAAGGTGTAAGGAATGAATGAGCTTTGATCGCTATTTATAGTCTGATTTTGGCCCATTCACGTCGTGAACATGATAGGTTTACGTCGTGAGTTATGGCAAGAGTCATCTCGTAGCTTTAACGTGTGTTTTCTAGCCCCGATTCGTGTCCTGCAGCGTCCTCACGTCGTGAGCTTTTGGGTTATCGTTCCGTAGACATATAGCTTCAAAATGTGGCGGTTTGACTCCTCACGCCGTGAGTTTTTATGCTCACATCGTGAGTTCAGTCAAATTAGGGTTTCTGACAGCGACATCTTCGGAAGGCCATAACTTTTGCATACGAACTCCATTTTTTACGTTCTTTATATCCACGCGTAGGTATTTACGAGCAATACAACTCTCTTTTAGACTCCAACAGCTAATTCTAAATATATTTTAAGTTCATCTTATTATAGAGATTTATAGTGTTCGGTTTATCATAACTTCTTCACGTGAAGTCAGATTTAGACGTTCTCTATATTTTTGGAATCGTATGGACGTATACTTTGAGTTGTATCATAAAATTTCATACTTGTATTAGAATTTATCATGAATTACATAGTAAGTTTGTCACTTTACTAGTTTAACAAAATCACATTACATGATTGGCATAATCACATGTGATTGTTATTGACCTAATTTTGACGGGTGTTACACTTTGAATAATGACCTTGAGGGTTGACCTTTTACGTAGTTAACTTTTGGTCAAATTGCTACTTTTGATGGGTAGACTAAGGATTCATATTATGTGGTTATTGTTGGATTAGGTGTCTAAGACCATAACTATTTTGGTATGTACTTGACCCGATTATGAGCATGGTCCTTTTGGGTTGCCTTCACTTTAGCAACTGATAGGATGAATTATGGAGAAAGAGGATTAATTGTGATTTATTAATATATTATGTGAATAATATATTAAAATAGAAATCATATGGTTTAATTAATATTGATCAAGAATTAATTAAGAATTAGTTTTGTGGTCAAAAGAGATTAATTAAATCAAGGGGACTGATACTGTAATTATAAGATAGTTACAAAGTTGGGCGTAGGATCCATAAGGAAGCAATGGACGAATTCTATATGGGAGTCCATATAGAAATCATCCAAGGGGCCTTCTGGAAGGATCCTTTGAGTTGCTTAAGGACTATGCAACTGGATTAGGGTTTCCTAGTTGATAACCCTAGAATCCTAACTATAAAAGGAACCCTAAGGCTCCCAAAAATCGGCCCTAACCCTTCTAAGAGTGCCTTGGACGATTTTTGTGCTTCCTCCTCTCTCTCTTGTTCTTCCTTGTTGCTAGTGGTGTTTGTGACTCCATTAGAGGTGCAAATTTTGAGGCACTAGGATTTCAGAAGTCAAGATCAAGAAGGATTGAGATTGTTATTGCTACATAATAATCAAGGTAATGTTTCTAACCCTAATCATATGTCAATTTCGAATTACATGCTAGTTCAAAGGGTTTATTGCTTTGGTATTCAATGTTGTTTGTTCAAATTAGAAAAACCTAGATCAAAGCAATTAGGGTTGCATGAACACCATAGGATTGATGTTATGCTCATAACCCATTAGTGGTATAAGAGCCTAGGTCGTTTTTCTAGTTGAATAGATGCAAAAGTAAACTGCCAATTGATCAAAATGTCGAATTTTTGCTATCTGCGAAGCCGACTCGACGAGTTGCATGAACTCGACGAGTCCATCAGTGGACTCGGCGATTCCAAGGTGCTGTTGACGGGATTTTCGAGTTTTTGAGTAGATTTTGTTAAGGATATTTACCAAAACTCGTTTTATTCCCTAAAATCAATTTTTTATGTTTGGAATGATTATTTTTATCAAAATTAATGGTTTTGGTTAAATATGGATAATATAGGATTATTATAAGTCAAATATTTGACCTAGCAAGTTTGAAAAGTTTCAATTTACACCCTTTAGGTTTTATAGTTTAAATTTGAACTTAAAAGGTTTTAGTTTTGAAATTTAAATAGTTAAACCCTAATATTTTGAAAAGTTTCAAAAATTTGTCCTCAAGTTTTGGAATTTATAATTTAACTAAAAAGTATTAATTTTGAAATATTAAATTCTAAAACCCTAATATTTTGAAAAGTTCAAAATTACCCCCTTTATGGATTTCATTAAGATTAATTAAAAAGTTTAATTAAAAGAGAAAATTAATAAATCCATAATAATATGGTTTAAGATTGATAAAATTGAAAGTCTAATTTATTAAATTAAACCGCCTATTATTTTAAAGGTATAAAATACACCTTTATATTATATAGAATTAAAAGTTTAATATTAAATGTATAAGTAAATGTCAGTCTTACCGTTAGTAGGCCTCATTCACAAAGTTGGTCTATAAGGGGTGTTTAAGGAAGCGGCCTGTAAAATGACCGTCATTGGGTATCCACTCTTACCCACCGCACTCTTGACTAGTGGATGGTCGTTAGCCGAACGGGTGGGATAGGACACAACCTTCCTTTATAAGTACGAAGTAACTAAACACTTTTATAAATTCCCAAATCTTTGTTACTTTAGGAAAAATGTGGAGTTGGTGCTAATCCATGAAATTGCACATTGCACCTTGTTGTTCGTTAGTGGAGCGTGTGTGGTTAACCGGCACACTAATATGGGACCAATGAAGAATGGCAATGGGTAGCTCGTAGATTATCATAGATCAATGGAGCGTGTGTGGTTAACCGGCACATTGATTAGGTGATAGACTTCTTCGAGAGTACCAAGCTAATTTTCATGATTATCCACACCTTGTTTATGATCCTTGGCATCCCAGTCACAAACATGAAAGGGCATAATCGATATTAAACATGCCATTGAAAAGTTCAATAAATCTAAAAAGATCTAGGAGTTTCAATTCATTTAAAACCTAATTTTCTTTTTCGTTTTTCATGGTGGAAATTGGTAAATCGTCATTTACCTACCTTCAAATGTTCTGCAAATTGGATTACGGCATCCCTCTTCCAATTTGTAGAATATTGTGTTGGATTCTAGCCTTGATATTTCATTTGGATGTTATATCAAGGATTCTTATCAACTAACTTAAATTTATCCCGTTTTGTAGATGTCAAAATCTAACAACCATGGTCTTCCTGAATCCCTTGGAAAAAGCTTTCCACATGAAGATTATGTTCCACGATTGGATTGTGGAAATGGAAATCATGCTTCACTTCCTCCACCTCCTCCAGTAATTCTCCCTGACCCACGTGTTTAAAGACTTGAAAAGTTCAAAGTCACCCAAGCCCAATTGGCAAACAAACACGAAGATGGAAAGTCTGTATGTGCTCATGTCTTGGATATGAAGTTGCATATTAATAGATTGGGAATGTTGGGTGTCGTTGTCTCAAGGAAGTTGGCTGTTGACTTAGTTCTTCAATCACTTCCTAAGTCGTATAGGGAGTTCATTGATGATTACTATATGAAAGACCATGACGTGACCCTCGTTGATCTTACCTATTTGCTTATTGTTGCTGAATCAACACTGATTTGGCGCACTGATAAAGCAAATTTGACTGGTGGATCAACCTCCCTAACTTCCATGGACATAGGCAATGGAAACAATAGTACATAGAGGAATTCTTCTCCTAAGGGAAAGAGGTCGGCCATGGTTAAAAAGTTTGACCATAAGAGAAAGGCAAAGTCTGAGATTATTTCTTGTGTCGTTCCCAAAGAGTCCATATGTTTCTATTGCCAGAAGAAGGGGCATTGGTTGTGAAGCTGCCCTAACTACCTGAGAGATCTAAGAGATGGGAGAGTCAAGATATATGACTTTGCTTCAGGTAAATCCACTATCTAACTCTATTAAGTTCCTATTTGTAGATTCTTAATACATGATGTGATAATATTACATTTTGATGTTTTGTAGGATCGAATAAAAGAAAGGAATCTTAAAAGAAAGAGTGAGTTGAGTATGATCACGAAGAAATGGATTTCGATCGCATGATTCGAAGATCGGATTTTTGAGCTGCTACTTAAAAGAGTTAGGATAGATTGCTTAGGAATATTTAGTAACATAGTTTTCATTTGATATTGCATTGTAAGGACAAGTTGTTTCCGCATTTTTATAAATAAAATAAATTTTGTTTTTGTCTGATTATATTTCCTTGCAATGGCATTTGTGAAAATTGATGTTTATATATTTCTATTGTTAGCAATGTTGAGAAGGATGTGATTCTTAGTTATGTTATTTGTGGTAGTGTCAAAATTTACCAAATAATGAAGATTCTCATCGCCCAAGTCTCAATAGGACAGAAACTTGTAATCATACAACTTATATTGTGTGATCAATGAAAAGCTTCGTATTCGGGAAATTAAGACAAATTCCTTGTTCATATAATAATGTGAGTCAAGTGAAGGACTGGAGGGTCAGGTACACAATGTTGTGCACTGGTCAAGTCCACCACAAAGAAAGATGAGACTATTTGTCATGATTTGCTAAAAGTTTATTAGATATGGATATACTTACAAGATTAAGTGTAACTCTGAATCATTGAAATGTTTCAATGTATAACAGAACGAATAAGAAGAATCAATAAGGCAAAAAGATAAAAGGTTTCTCCAATCTGAGAAGAAAGGATAGTACTTTTGTATCATGTTGTATGATCGTCTGAAAGATTATGAAATCATATCACAATTTATCATCCAAGGACAACTTAGTGCACTAGTGTGGCTAAGTAGAGGAACCGTGAATTTTTAAAATGGTTAAATAAAAAAGTGAATCATACTTCGTTCCAATATCTAGTCTTAGAGTCATACTCCAAGATTGTGACTTGAGTGATATCAAGTTAAGAAGGTTTATAACACTCATCAAATGTGGAGTAGAAAAATGTCTTCTTATTCCTGCACATTTGAAATTGGTAAGTTGTGATGTCTTGGACAAGATAAAGACCAACCAAGACCGATTGTGTGAAATGTTTGTCTTGATAAGAACCCGCACTAACTCTTGAATATTTGTTTGACAAGGAATATTTCTTAACAATAGAATCATATATGTCAAGAGGTCAGTGGGAGTCTTAAAGATCTTAAAAAAGGCTCAAGAACTAATCAAGAGTAAACCTATTGTTAATCACTAGCACACGACTTGAGGTTCGTAACCTGACGTGTTGACATGTTCTTGTTTCTATACCATTCCAGTTTAAGTCAACTATTCATGTGAATTCTATGAGTTCTCAATTGATTTCATAGAGGCAAGGCACCCTGATCAATGGAAAGTACATTGATAGGTAGGGGTGAGCTTCTCAAAGACTTGGAAGCAATGGTGGGACCCTTGATGGCAAGAAATTAAGGATGAACTACTTCTATCCATATGAGTTGGATTTGTCACAAACATTGTCTTATGATTATGGTTATGACAAATTCACATGGATAGGAACACATACACCATTAAATCTAAGTGTCATAAGGTTTCTCTCCATTTTCATGAAAAATGATTGTGAGGAAACGCTTTCACTAAGAGAGATTTTAAGAAGATAGCAATTGTAAATTTGCATTCTCAAATTCGATTATGACTACGGCATCCCTCTTCATAGTTCGAATTGTGAGATTTGACAATTAGTTTAAACATTTAAGACTTATTGCTGTAAGTTCTGAAATTGTTTAGACACACATATGAGGTTTCTAATTTAAGGTGTATGAGCTTAGATAAAGTCTTATCGAAGCATCACGTATCAGAAATATGAACTTTGTTAGGAAAGTCAATAAGTATATATTTCTAGAAGTCCAACTGTTTTCTGAATACATGTCAAAGCTAGTGGGAGCATAAGAGTCATGCTTGTAAGGAAAAAATTATCATGTTAGTGGGAGCATGAT
Source organism: Lactuca virosa (assembly GCF_052849685.1). Taxonomy (NCBI): domain Eukaryota; kingdom Viridiplantae; phylum Streptophyta; class Magnoliopsida; order Asterales; family Asteraceae; genus Lactuca; species Lactuca virosa. The sequence goes on from NC_136430.1 coordinate 135,511,801, forward strand.
TATTATGTTAAGTGTTGCAATATTAATTATAGAAAACAAAAATTTTCACTTTGCAAAGTTGCAGGGGTTGAAAGGTTGTTTTGCTATAATTAAGGGAGAGAATATTATACTTCATTTCAAATCTAAAAGATTAGATCGAGAAATTTTAATCAAATTTAGTCAAAAGATATATATGGATGTTATGTTGAAAAGATTAACATAAGGGAATTCTATATATAACAATATTATAGCAAGAAACTGGTAAAGTATCATGTTTTTCGTGAATCATGTCCCATACGCTTCTGGTATAGGATCGATTGCATATGCTGTAATATTCGTCCGTTTTGATTTTCCAAATCCTAGGGCATTAAGAGGGAAAAAGGACCAGAGTCGGATATGACTAAAATAATTAAACAACTGTCAATTACAATCTAAGGTTCGCCAAGGATTTGTACTTGTGGGCAGTTGGAAGTATAGTAATGGATGGACCATATTGACATTATTATGAATACATAGGACTCTATTTAGAATGAGTTGTCATATGGCAAATATGGAAATGTTTCCATAAATGGAAGTTGGATATCAAGAATCTATGTCCAGATTAGAAACTTTTATGCAAGAAGGATGTTCAAAGGAATGTACTTTGAATGTGAGACTTCATATCTATGGAATTGCCTTGTAACAATCTCCAATAGAGCACTTTGTAATATCATTGGCAAAGTCTTGGTGGCTTTGGTGTTGTGACATTACGAAAGGATCGTTGCATAAAATGTTAGAATCTAACATTTTCTAATAGTGGCAAGAATTTGGCGTTCTTACACTTATGATAAGGATTAAGAGTTGTGAAATGAGTATCGTTGGAAATGTGTTCAATTGATCTATTTCACAAAGTATGGACCATAGGTAAACATAGTGTGCATGCTTGGAGCATGGGACAACTGTTGTTATAATTCGAGTAATAAGTTGATTATCCGAAACATTATACAATGAATAATGAATAATTAATATGGTGATTAAATAAAAGGTGTTTTATTTATACTCAATAGTTTGGGACCATAAAGGATTAGTATTATTGTTGTGTTTCACTTCGCATGTTTTGACTTCCAAAATAATAAGATTATTTAAACTATCCACAGTCGATCATACTTTGGAAGTAGGTATGAAAGAAGATTGTCATGTGTTGCTTTGTAGATTGTCTAAGTGTTTAGACATAGCAAATGTTTGCTGCAACGTTCATGAGTGCTCCTGAAATAAGATTTGAGTATTGGATTAAACCCACGCTCACTTGAATCACTTCATTGATTTTATCACGAGTGATTAGTGAGATGATAATATCTTATATTCTTGAAACTGAGACATGTAAGTTGTAACTTACAAGTCAGTTGCACATTGATAATATGTAAACGCACCAGTAACTTGGTGTTATAAAACATATTGTGTGTGTGATTTGATGAGTAGGTACAAGTGAGCATTTGAGTCGAAGTTTATCCGTTCCTTTTACCCAAAGTTGGATAAAAGCGATATCATTGGGCCCCTCGATGATTTAGTGATGACACCCTAAAGGGCTTGGCCAAGCCAGGACTGATTTGATTTGTTCAATTAGTCAGGCGTCATAAATCGGAAATCGGGAAACAACACATAGACTGAGAGAATGATTAAAGTCCATGTCTTATGTCTATACGATATATTAAGAATGGAGGAATATATGATCCCCTATCTAAAGGACACGCTTCTGATAAGATCAGAGTTGACAGCGGCTTTTGAAAGCTATGATTGCTAATCAGTTTCTGAAGTCGTACTTACAAAATAGTTATTATACTTATCCAAGTGGGAGACTGTTGGATTAGGTGTCTAAGCCCATAACTATTTTGGTATGTACTTGACCCTATTATGAGCATAATCCTTTTGGGTTGCATTCACCTTAGCAACTGATAGGATGAATTATGGAGAAAGAGGATTAATTATGATTTGTTAATATATTATGTGAATAATATATTAAAAGAGAAATCATATGGTTTAATTAATATTGATCAAGAATTAATTAACAATTAGTTTTGTGGTCAAAAGACATTAATTAAATCAAGGGGAGTGATACTGTAATTATAAGATCGTTACAAATTTGGGCTTAGGATCCATAAGGAAGCAATGGACGAATTCTATATGGGAGTCCATATATAAATCGTCCAAGGGGCCATCTGGAAGGATCCTTTGGGCTGCTTAAGGATTAAGCAACTGGATTAGGGTTTCCTAGTTGATAACCTAGAAGCCTAACTATAAAAGGAACCGTAAGGCTCCCAAAAATCGGCCCTAACCCTTCTAAGAGTGCCTTGGACGATTTTTGTGCTTCCTCCTCTCTCTCTTATTCTTCCTTGCTGCTAGTGGTGTTTGACCTAGTTGACTTTTGGTCAAATTGCTAGTTTTGATGGGTAGACTAAGGATTCATATTATGTGGTTATCTAGGTGGTGTGTAGCACCTATTTCCTATTTGTCTAAGTCGTTGACTTTTGACTGCATTTATGAGGTGTGTCTTCTCACTATTCTCATGGGTCGAATGTACCAATGTCGGCCCACTGGATTTTGTTCAGTAGGATGCTAGTTATGTTTTGTGATACTTTCATGGAAGACCCAAGTGCTAGCTTGTGATATTTATATGAAAGACCATGGGGTAGCCCATGAAAATTGTGTGTAAGACCTTAGGGTAGCTAAGGTAATGGAAGGGAAGACCATGGGGGCAGTCCATGACAATGTTATGAAAGACCATGGGGGTAACCCATGACACTTGTATGCTAGACCATAGGGGTAGCCTATGGAAATGTATGTATGGTATGTGGTATTTTGGGGAACTCACTAAGCTTTTTGCTTATGGTTTTGTGGTTTAAAACAGTTTCAGGTACTACCAGTTCAAGAGTTAAGGGTCAAGCTTGACTACACAACATCCACTTATGATTTCTGTGTCGATGATTATTTTACTTTGATGACTTTGGTACACTGTATCTGATTGGCATTCAAACAAATGATATACGATTTTGATGTTTATTATAACATGGAAATTTTCTCCGTGTTTTTGGGATATTACAAGTTGGTATCAGAGCCTTGGTTTGAGGGATTCAGGCACACTTTTGTATGTCTGAACTCATACTGAGGAACTAGAAACCTTTTAAAAAGGAAAAAAAGTTTTCTAAAAATATGTTTACAAAGAAAGGGTGTGATGCGTGCAATCAATCGAGCTTATGTAATTGATTCCCAAAAACCCATACCTAAGTATTATGACTAGTATGTTGTTATGTAAATTGCATGCTATAGTGGGGCTAAGGATACCTTCAGGAATCGTATGATATAATTGTCTAATTTGTGTGATGCCTTGTAGCCAAGGAGGAATTGGAGGATATTTATTACATGGAATTTGTATTAACACAATTAATTGCTAAGTGCATGTTCAAAAATTGTATACGATTAGGATCATATAGAATTAGAATGATTGATTTAGCCTTATTTCATGTTCCATGTTTTCTTGTGGGCTTAGGGTAGAATCATTATTTGAACATCTATCTGATAATGTATTGTGTATAATTTGCATGCATAAGGCAACCAACGGTGTTGGTAGAAGCTCCTTATATTGAGATGCCAGCAAGGCGAGGATTCCAATGAGAGCCTAAGGAGTACTTCAGTAAGGATATGTATGCTTCTTAGCGTAGGGCTTGTGTGATGTGCTTTAGTGGAGTGACTTAGAGGATTTGGGATGGTTCTTGAGGAAAGTATGGGTAGGTGTGGAAGGTAGTTTTGGGCCTGTACTACTTAAAACATATGATCCGTACCCGAATCAAGGATGGTCTCGGAGATCCTATAGAGCTTGTAGTGTAAGACTTCCCTCGATTATTTGTGATAGTTTGTATGTTTGTATTTCAGTAAGGTGAACACTCGAGGAGGAGGTTTTGGTTCCAGTTCTAGATCTGGAGTAGAACCGATTGATGAGAGGATGCACGAGTTCACCACGTCGGAGATCACTCACGGTACCATGGAGGCCACCACTGTGATATTCGATACCATCAAGGAGGGGATCATGGAGATATTGGATGAGCGTCTCGGGGCTTTTCAAGCCAAGATTGAGGCAGGGAAGTTGGGCGCTCAGACTCTCTCATTTCGGGGGTTCAAGGTTTATGGAGCCCAAAAGTTCTTTAAGGCAAAGGACCTTATGCCTAGTCACCGATGGATCGCTGACATGTATAATGCTCAGCGAATGAGATTCTTCCTTGAGGGGTCGAGGGTGGCATTCGCATCCTGCCTTCAGAAGGACCGATCTCGCGACTGGTGGGAGGAAGTCGACCATGCATTGGGTTCTGCGGCAGTGGCGGCCATGACTTGGGATGATTTTATGATGAGGTTCATGGAAGAGTTTTCATAGGCTATTTAGGTGCAATAGTATTGTAGTGGGTTTCAGGACCTTCGTTGGACTATGGAGACTATGGAGAAGAGCACCACCAAGTTCCGGGAGAGATCCTTGTTGGTTCCGCAGTATGTGGTAGGGTGAGGAGATGAAGAAGACAAGGTACCACGATATGTTGAGGGATGACATTGTAAGATCCTACATGATATGATTGCTAGATCCCGATATTGGGAGATTGACTTGGAGCTTCTGAGGAAGTGGAAGCTGGTGCAGACACCGACATCAGAGGGCCAAACCAAGAGGCCCAAGACTCTTGAGTCTTGTGGAATGTACGAAAAGCCGCATGATGGGGTGTGTCGAGTTAGTGGTTTAGGTTGCTATAGGTTCGGCAAGACATGTCACGTAAGCAGGGATTGTACCCAGGTATCAGGTCTGATTTGCTTTCATTACAGTTAGACGAGCCGCAAGACGCCTAAGTGTCCTAGATTGAAAGTAGGGATGGTGGCTGCTCCCATGCCATCCACTTTGAGTATTATTGATGGCCAACAAAGCAAGGAGGAGACCCTAGTGGTGAGGAGCAGGTCATTCGAGCTGACAGCCGAGGAAGTGAGAGCAGCTCCAGATGTGGTTACCATGACGTTTTAGTCAATGGTATGATTGACCATGTTCTACATGATTCTGGTGTTACTCCGTCTTTATGTATCTTACGCTTAGCAAGAGGTTTAGCGATGATCCATGGACTATGGATTACCCTTTGGAGGTAGAGATCACCAATGACCATTTAGTTAGTGCTTCGAGGGTTCACCGGGGTTGTTTTCTCAACATGTTCAGCGATAGGTATGATTGACCATGTTCTGCATGATTCTGGTGTTACTCCGTATTTATGTATCTTACGCTTAGCAAGAGGTTTAGCGATGCTCCATGGACTATGGATTACCCTTTGGAGGTAGAGATCACCAATGACCATTTAGTTAGTGCTTCGAGGGTTCACCGGGGTTGTTTTCTCAACATGTTCAGTGATAGGTACTCGATCGATTTGGTTCTGCTTCCTATGTGATGGTCAAAGGTTATTGTAGGTATCGAATGGTTGGGGACCAATCGGGCTATAATTGATTGTGAGCACCATCTGGTGAGAGTTCGAACCCCAAGTGGGGGAGAACTGGTTATTCATGCAGAGGGTGCTTAGTGTGGGCTAGCAGTCTATTCAGTTGCTAGGGCTAAAAGGTATATTCACCAGGGATGCTCCAGATCCCTTGATTATATGGTGGATACGTGAGAGGAGAGTAAGAGAACGGTGGACGATGTGCCAATTGTTCGGGATTTTCCTGATGTATTTCATGAGGAGTTGTCAGGAGTGCCTCCTGAGAGGCAGGTTAAGTTTCGCATTGATCGAATTCTGGGTACGACACTGATAGCCAAGGCGCCTAATCATTTAGCAGCTCTGGAGATGTAGGAGTTGTCTACACAGCTACACATGTTGTCAGAAAAAGGATCCATTAGACCGAGTAGTTCTCCATGAGGAGCACCGATTTTGTTCGTGAAGAAGAACGATGGTTCACATCGGACGTGTATTGATTATCAGGACTTGAACAAGCATACGATGAAGAACCGATATCCGCTCCCGAGGATTGAAGATTTATTTGACCAGCTTCAGGGAGCATCTTGGTTTTCCAGGATTGATTTGCGATCGGGTTATCACCAGATGAGGGTCAGAGATAAGGATGTTCGGAAGACGATTTTTATAACTCGTTATGGACAGTACAAGCTTGTGGTGATGCCATTCGGCCTCACTAATGCACCAATGGCGTTCATGGATCTCATGAATAGGGTGTGTAGGCCAATGTTGGATCGGTCTGTGATTGTGCTCATTTATGATATTTTGGTGTATTCCAAGACCAAGGAGCAGCATGAGGAGTATCTACAAGAGATTTTAAAGACCTTGAGGAGGGAGACGCTTTATGCCAAGTTCTCAAAATGTGAGTTCTGGTTGCACGAGGTGCAGTTATTCAGGCACATCATCAACCAGAATGGTAAACTTGTCGATCCGACGAAGGTCGATGCAATGATGCAGTGGGAGGTTCCGAGGATACCATCTAATATTCAAATTTTCTTGGTGTAAGTCCCCAAAATGCTTGTCTATCAATCAGATCCGTTTGATGGTGCGGAATCCCAATCAAACGGATGATGCCAGATCAAAATAGAAGAGAAGGAGAAGAAGAATAACTTGAATCTTGAATGTATTGATGATATGATTGAAGTTCCTTACACAAGATTCACTTTCTCTCTCTAGAAAACACCTTAGAATACACACACTTAAGCTCCTTGTTCTCTCTACCTTTCTCTCTTGGCCGTACACTCCTTTTCTGTTCATCAATCTCTCCTCAACCACCTAACACCTATATATATACTTAGGGAATATGGGCCATTAATGGGTTTACGGCCGTAAATGGGTTTACGGTCGTAAACACCCATTGGGCCGTAAATACAACTATAAAAATATATTACACGACCAAAAACTATTAATGCCTAGAAAAGTAAAGTATAAACCATATTTTTGACCCAACAATCTCCCCCTTGGTTTATAGCTTTCTTTTCTTAAATGACCCAACAAGCTCCCCCTAAAAAGTAGCTGGCTTTCTTGTTCATCTTCGTTGTAAGCTTGGCTTCAGCATTAATCTTAAAATTCTTCACAACTTCAAGATGAACTTGATGAATTTTCAATGAATAACTTCATCTTGAGCACTTGAGCTTTTCTTCAGAATTTGGAATTGAACGCACATTGGGTGAGGAGGCTTGATGTACTGATTCTTGAAAGATAACGCTTTCAGCTTGAGAATCTTCAGAGAGAACATCAGAGAGAACAAATCTTCTAGATCACTTCAGCAGGTACAAGATAGCAGCAGACTGATTGAGGAGGCTTTAATGCAATCTGTCACCTAATCTTCAAGTGCAGCTTCACCTTGCTTCTGGGGTTGAAAGATTGAATGTCGAAAGAATAATCTTCATTTCTTGCTCCTTCGAATGAGAATTCTTCGATGATCACGAATGAAGCCTTGGCTCAGAAATCTTCGACACGAACTCCATGAGTTTCATCTTCACCTGCATTCACTTTTCAAGACAAAATAAAACTAAAAGAAAATTTAGCACACAACAGAAACAAAAACATTTTTTGGATTTTTGATTTTCTTGAACAAGAAACAAAACATAAATAACACTATTTTTTTTTAATTTTCTGATTTTTGTTTGATTTTTTGAATTATTTTTTTTTAATTCTCCCCCTAAATTTGTGCATAGAGGAAAACTATGAACAAATTTAACAAAAACAAAAATATTTGGGATCAAAGTTGTCAACCAATCCAATATCGTTTATCAGCACACTCCTGCATGTCTAGATCTGGTCAATCACTGGTATTGTGGTCCACTTAAACACAAAGTATGTTGACAATTTGGACAGATTATAAGTGACAAGACATTGTGATATATATTCCTAAATGGACATTTAGCTGACGACGACCAAGGATATTGTTGTCCACTTAAATTAAGCAGCAAGATCTACAGACAACCTATTAAATGGTTCAATTTAGATGAACTAAAACGTGTTTCCCACTTCCCGATATACCCCGGTAATCAAGAAATTCCAAAGAACTCCTTACTTTAGGTGAGTATTCAATCATTAAGAAAGAAGTCAGATATAGAAGTGCATATGTTGTATCCCAGGTCGGATGTCTTCCAATCACACAGAGGAACAACATATGACTAACATAGATTGAGGGATTGAGAGGTAGAATGTTGCATATGATGTGTCCCAGGTCGGATCTTTCGATCACGCAGAGGGGACAGCATAGGCTAACAGATAGAAAGAATTTCATAGATAAGGAGGTGCGTAGGATTAGAGTTGAATATGTTGCAATCCAGGTCGGATATGTTCCAATCACGCAAAGGAAGCAACATATGACTGACAGATAGAAAGCAAGAAAATAATTTCCTACAGACCTACTTTATCAGAACCCCCCAGTTGCCCTATCAATACCGGAATTAAGGACATGAGTCCATACATCAAGGAAATGTTGAGCCACAGTTTTAGATAATTAACTTTTAGTGTATCTCGCAGGTTCCCATGTTTATCTCACTGCTCAATCTACCCGAGCGTCGTATGGTCAGTCCAAATGAAACTATCTAAGTCTATATTGTCTAGTCCTTTCATGGTCAATCAATGTCTAGTCCATTTGAATCCTTTGTGCCTACCAGCACATTGAATACAGAATCTAGACAATTCGGCTTTAGTGCATTACACGAATTGCATATTGCCCTTTAGCACTAGACTTTATATCACTTCCCAATAATAACCTACTAACGAAAAACTATTAAGAAAATGAAAAATTGTCTTTAAAACGAATCAGAGTAAGATAAACTCAGGAGTATAGAGAAGAAAACGCAAACCGTAATTCATCGATTGAATTTGCATCCAGAAGGTCTGAGAACAACACGCATAATCTCAGAACAGATCCGAAAATTCTTCATGTCATTAAGCACTAACCCCATGTGTGATCCCTTCTTTTCTTCCTTTCCCGCAAAGGACACATACTCCCAAACAAAGTTATGAATGTTGTACAGTTGAGAGATGTCCCCTATCATGTTCCTGGAACAGCCACTACCAACAAACCGAAGTCTGATGATATGCCACCATAGCTGCTCCGACACAGAATGGGATTAGTTGGTCTTTGGAACCCAGTCCATTTTGAAACTGGGTTGACCTTTTTCATCCTTGCACGGTACTCCTCTCCCATGACATATCCTGTTTATCACAAATAGAAGATGAAGAAATATTAGAGTCATTAGAAGATTTGGGAGAGTGAGCCTTTGGAACCCATTTGTAGTTGGGTTTAACCCATTTCTTTTTCGATCTGATGGGTGGCTCAGTACTTGCTTTTGATCTTGATGTCGGCCGTTCAGATGACTTTGATTTTGGCTTCACGGGAGCATCTCTTGGATTTGGCTTCTTGGCCGGCATTCCCTTCTTGTTCTTGGGATTCGGATTCTTGGCCTTGTGGGTTTGATTCTTGGCCTTCTGCGCGTTCCAGTCACCATTGTCTGAATGTGATCTTGAGGGGTTTCTTTTGGAGTATCTCCCTCTTGGCGCGTTCTGCCACCCTTGTGCATAGTAGGGAACGTATGCGCGATTAGGACAATTTGTGGAATGTGTCCAGGTGTTACACAGTGAAAACATGTCTTTTTCTTCACTGTGAAGTAGTTTCTTCCTGCCCCTGGTGGCGTATCCTTGCCTTGTCTCTTATTTTTCCCACAAGCACAATTACAACAGGCACTCTGTTTCACTGGAATTGGTGGCCTGTATTTCTCAACAACAGGTTGATCAGAAGCAGCTGAGTTCAAAGCAACAGATTCAGAGCTCAAGGAGATGTTGGTTTGTTCAATGGTTTTCTCATTGTTCTCATCCTCTGCTACTTTACATGCACATGAAGTAGATGTGCTAGAAACAGGAACATCAGTATTTTCACACAAATCATCAAATATGTCAAAAAAATTTAACTCAACATGATCCGATGCGGAAGCATCACAAGATGTATCATCAATTTTAACATCAGAAACAATAGAGTTTTCATTCGAAACAGAAACATCAGGTTCAGACTCATTTTTGTTATCAGAGACAGATTGTAGCACCTGGTTCTTGGTATGTATTTTATTTCAGTGATTTTGCATTTTTGGTCTGGGACTCGGCGAGTTGAAGGCCCAACTCGCCGAGTAGAAGCGGGATGAGACGCGGGATTTAAGTGATGGACTCGTCGAGTCGGGTCCCGGACTCGACGAGTAGGCTCTGACTGGACAAAACCCTAATCTGAGGGTTTGCACCCTATTTAAACAACCTTATGCAGCCTCCATCGCCCCTTTATGCTCCCAGAAACCCTCCATAGCAAACCCTAAGTGTTTTGGTGCAATATCTAAGGCTTTTGAGTGATTTTTGTGGGTTTTGACCTCAAGGAAGAAGGAAGAGCATAGAAGGATCAAGAGGATACTGAAGGATTCGAGTTTGGTTCATCATTTGCAGTCTTTGAAAGGTATAAAGTCTGTACCTTGCTTGATTGTTTGTTAGATCCCTTTTTGGGGAAGATTTAGGAGTTTTTAAGCCATATGAGGTAGCCAACCATGATTGCAAACATGGTGGGGGGTCAAGACTTCGGATCTAAGTCTTGGGAGGGGTCACAAGGCAAATTTGGGTTGCTTTTGCACTCAAGGAAGGCCCCATGCAACATAAGAGCCATTTTAGAGCCTTTTTGGCTCAAACGTCCCATGCATGCACGTAAAGTTCGTAACTTTACGTGCTAGATCGAGCTTAGGGGCTTGGATCTATCATTTGGTCAAGTTTTGTACATCAGAAATCGAGGATTTAGGGTGTGGATGTTATCGACTCGGTGAGTACGTTCTTGGGACTCGACGAGTCCAAGGCTTTGAGTCCCATATCTGTTGAGGGTCAAAAGGACTCTGTTGGGTGTTAGAAGGGTTATAGCAGGACAGAAAGAGTGACCCAACGCATTGGACTTATATTTAGACCTGGAGTTCATGGGACTCGACGAGTGCTAGAACAGACTCGGCGAGTCCAAGGCAATCTCCTTATGTTTGAAGATGAACTCGACAAGTTGTTCATACAACTCGGCGAGTCAAGGTCGGGACTTGTTCATCAGTTGAAGGTGAACTCGGCGAGTGTTCGTCCGACTCGGCGAGTCGGATGAAGGTTCATTGATGTTCGTAAGGAAGGGGAACTCGTCGAGTCATTGCCAAACTCAATGAGTCGAGTCGTGGATAAGGTCGAGTAAAGGGAAGGGACTCGACAAGTTGACGGCCCAACTCGGCTAGTCGGATCAACTGGAAGTTGACTTTGACTTGGACTTGGTTAGGGGTAAAATGGTCATTTTACCCTAAGAGTAGATATCAGTTTCTAACTGAGTGTTTTGTGGGGATTGTAGCCGGAGGATTTCCGGAACAGCAGCGTACGGAGGTTTCCTGCACAGCTTATCAGCAGTTTCTCGTACGAGTTGAGTTACCTTCCAGTAGGGGTGGGTCTAAGGCCACAATGCCGGCCCACCAAAGAGGAGTATTTAGAAGATGATTGTCTTTGTGATAATTATCTTGGTCTGGTTACATGCTTTGGTCATGAGTTTTATTTGTATGACATGTTACGTGTATGATAGGGATTGGTTTCTCTGATAGCGGTCCTTAGGACCAAAGGGTAGGTCAGTACCCGGATATGCCTGATTGTATGTTTATATCTTGTTGTTGTATGCTAGTGGTAGGGGGTGGAATAGTCCCCAGTTACCGGTTGAAAGATACCGATGACAGTTACCGGTTGAAAGATACCGATGATGATTACCGGTTGAAAGATACCGGTGATGATTACCGGTTGAAAGATACCGATGATGATTACCGGTTGAAAGATACCGACGATGATTACCGGTTGAAGGATACCGAGGATATTGTATGGTATGTGGTATGATGGGGGAACTCACTAAGCTTTGTGCTTACGGTTTCGGTTTTGGTTTTAGGTACCTCTTCGTCTAAGGGGAAGGAGTCGGCGGCGTAGCATCGTATCACACACACACACACATGATTTCCGCATGGAGCTTTCTGGGATTGTACTCTGATATGTATTATTTTATGACTTGGGTTTTCAGACATGATGCTTTGTTTTATGAGATGACGTGTTTTCACAGTATTTTCTTATGAATGTTTTTATGAATCGGTTAATCAAAAAGAAATTTTTGGACTCGAAAATTGGGTCGTTACAAGTTGGTATCAGAGCCCTGGTTTGAGGGATTCGGACACACCCTCGGGGGTGTCTGGACTCAAACTGAGGGGCTAAAAGGTTTTTACAAGGAAAACTGGTTTTCTAAAATCTAAATGGAAGGATTTTAAGAAAGACGAAGTGTGTGATGCATGCGACCGGCCGGGCTCAAGTAAGTTTTCCCCAAGATACCCATACTTGATATGTTATGCTATATGGTTTGATTCAGAAAACTGCATGCTAGAATAGGACTAAGGATCTAGGAGGATGCATTGTGTGCCTGATATATGATTCTGAGAATTGCATGCTAGTTAGGGCTAAGGACCTAGGAGGATGCCTTATATGCCTGTTATATGAGTTGTATGCTAGGACTGTTTAGTCAGCAGTAGGATGGCCTGTGTAGGTTATGCCTGATTTGGTTACCCAATGCACGAATGCTGCTTGCTTTGTGCTACGGGGGTTCTGGCCACCTTCAACTAGCTAAGGAACGGATATGTAACAGTATCCGCAAGTTAGTTAGGGGGAAGTGGTGGGGACTCCTAGTGCAGCTGATGGCGGAGGGTAGGTCGGAGAGTGCCCTAGGAAAGCCTAGGATGAGGTCAGTGGAAAGGGTATTGGTAAAAGGGACTTGGTGAAGTCGAAGAAACCCTTGATGAAAGTACGGGTAGATGTGGAAGGTAGTATGGGCCCGTACTACTGAAAGCAGAGGACCCGTACTCGAATCAAGGAGGGCCTAGATGGAACCTGGAAACTTGGAAAGTGTGCGAAACCTCCGAAAGTATATGTGACCCTGACATTCGTATGTTATTTTGAGAATGGTGGTCACGCGGAATAGAGCAGGAGGTTCAGGATCTGGGTCAGGATCGGGCTCGGGCTCGGGCGCAGGATCCGAGAATGTGGATGATGGGTTACGTGAGTTCATCGCGTCCGAGATCACGAGGGGTATCCTTGATGCGACGCCGGTTATCTTCGGGTCGATCAAGGAAGGGATCATTGAGTTGATGGAGGATCGCCTCCGGGCATTTAGGAGTGATATGGCGTCTAGCCAGACGAGTACGCGCACACTGTCCTTTAAGGACTTCCGTGGGAGTGGTGCGTCGGATTTTCATGGGGTGAAAGACCCCATTGCTGCTAGGAGATGGATCGCAGACATTGAGTCTGCACAGTTGACTAGCTTCTGCCCCGAGGGGTCGAAGGTGAGGTATGCAGCAGGAGGCTTGAGAGACAGGGCCAGAGATTGGTGGGAGTCGGTTGGTGACTCTCTGGGATCCTCGGCTGTTGAGGCTATGACATGGCCGGATTTTATGACCCGGTTCAGGGCGGAGTTTGCGCCAACTGTGGAGCTTCAGCAGCTGGCCAGGGAGTTCTTGGACATAAGACAGACTACGGAGACTGTGGTGGAGATCACCGCCAAGTTCCGGGAGAGGGCATTGCTGGTGCCCCAGTATGCGGGTGATGAGGACATGAGGAGGACCCGCTACCATGATATGTTACCAGCTGACATCCGGGAGCATGTCAGTTTCTCAGCTTGCCCTACCCTGGATTCCATGATTGCCAGGGCTAGGGAGAGGGAGATTGATCTGGAGCACATCCGGAAGAGGAAGGCAGCGGAGGGGCTGACGACGGGGGCTTCGGGGAAGAAGCCCAAGGGATCCGATGGTAGGCCGAAAGGCCAGTCAGGGCGGGACCGCTGTGGGAAATGCGGTCGGTCACACGAGGGAGCTTATCGCACTGGGCCGGGTTCAGGCTGCTATAAGTGTGGCAAGGTTGGGCATTTTGGCAGAGATTGCACAGCCCCTGCTCCTGCGATTCAGATATCAGACCTGATTTGCTTTCATTGCAATCAGAAGGGCCATAAAAAGGCCAGTTGCCCCAGATTGACAGCAGCAGCGGCGTCGGCAGTGGCACCAACTCCAGCGACAGCACGGGTTGTGGATGGCCGGAAGGCCAAGTTGGAGGCTCCAGTGGTTCGGAGCCGAGCATTTCAGCTGACAGCTGAGGAGGCACGCGCTGCACCCGATGTGGTGACGGGATCGTTCCATGTGAACGGTATCCCAGTTCAGGTGTTGTTTGATTCGGGTGACACCCAATCATTTGTCTCTCTTGCGCTTATCAAGAAGTTTCCAGAGTCTTCGGGCATGTTGGATTGCCCTCTAGAGGTCGAGATTGCGGACGACCGGTCGGTACGGGCATCAGAGGTCTACCGGGATTGTGTTTTGAGGCTGTTTGAGGAGCGTTATCTGGTAGATCTGGTTCCCATACCTTTGCGGGGGAACAAGGTTATTATCGGTATGAATTGGCTGAGCCCCAATGGGGCAGTGATTGACTGCGCGCAGCAGTCAATACGGATTAGGACCCCTAGTGGGGGAGAGCTGGTGGTTCAGGGCGAAGGGCCACAGCAAGGACCAGCTTCATGTTCGGTAGCGAGGGCTAGGCGCTACCTCCAGCAGGGTTGCGCAGGTTATGTCGCCTATGTTATGGATACCCGGGAGGCGGGTAGGGCGACGGTGGGCGATGTGCCCGTAGTACGAGAGTTTGATGACGTATTCCCCGAGGAGTTGCCTGGGATACCTTCGGAGCGACAGGTGGAGTTCAGGATCGACCTAGTCCCTGGTGCGGCTCCAATAGCCAAGGCACCATATCGGTTGGCTCCTCCTGAGATGCAGGAGTTGTCTACACAGCTGCAGGAGCTGTTAGACAAGGGATTCATTAGACCGAGTAGTTCTCCCTGGGAGCCCCGATTCTATTTGTGAAGAAGAAGGACGGGTCGCATCAGATGAGTATAGATTATCGGGAACTGAATAAGGTAATGGTGAAGAACCGTTACCCACTCCCAAGGATTGATGACCTCTTTGACCAGCTACAGGGAACATCTTGGTTCTCCAAGATTGATTTGTGATCAGGGTATCATCAGATGAGGGTCAGCGAGGAGGATGTACAGAAGACTGCGTTTCGGATGCGCTATGGCCACTATGAGTTTGTGGTGATGCCTTTCGGGCTCACCAATGCTCCTGCCGCGTTCATGGACCTCATGAACCGCGTGTGTAGACCGATGTTAGACCGGTCTGTGATAGTGTTTATTGATGATATCTTGGTTTACTCCAAGACGCGAGAGCAGCATGAGGAGCATCTGCGTGAGGTTCTGGAGACTTTGAGAAGGGAGAACTTGTATGCTAAGTTCTCCAAGTGTGAGTTCTGGTTGCGCGAGGTGCGGTTTCTTGGGCACCTTGTCAACCAGAACGAGATTTCGGTAGATCCGGCCAAAGTGGAGGCCGTGATGAGATGGGAGGTTCCGAGGTCTCCATCTAAGATTCGGAGCTTTCTGGGATTGGCAGACTACTATCGCAGATTCATTCAAGACTTCTCCAAGATAGTCGTGCCCCTGACCAGGCTGACGAGGAAAGCCGTGGTCTTTCGCTGGGGGCCTGAGCAGCAGGCCGCATTCGAGACACTGAGACAGAGATTGTGCGAGGCACCAATCTTAGCCCTGCCAGAGGGCATGGAGGATTTCGTCGTGTACTGTGATGCATCCATCTCGGGTTTGGGCGCAGTATTGATGCAGAGAGGGCATGTTATTGCTTACGCTTCGAGGCAGCTGAAGCCTCATGAGGCGAACTACCCGACGCATGATTTGGAGCTGGGGGCTGTTGTGTTCGCCCTCAAGATTTGGCATCATTACCTCTATGGGGTTCGTTGTACGATTTACACGGACCATAAGAGCCTGAGGTATCTCATGGACCAGCCAAATCTGAATATGAGGCAGCATCGGTGGCTTGATGTGGTAAAGGATTAAGACTGTGAGATCCTCTACCACCCGGGGAAGGCCAATGTGGTGGCCGATGCACTTAGCCGCAAGGCAACGCCAATCAGGGAGATTTGTCTGAGGATGACAATGGTGACTCCGCTGTTGGAACATATTCGGGAGGCCCAGCAGGAGGATATGAAGGAGGAACATCGGAAGAGCGAGCGGATTGTGGGGCAGGTTTCCTCCTTCGACTATGATAGCCGAGGGTTATTGACTCTTCACCGTAGGGTGTGGGTCCCTTATCATGGAGGCGTACGCCAGATCCTGATGGAGGAGGCACACAAATCCAGATTTTCTATCCATCCCGGAGCAAAGAAGATGTATAGAGATCTTCGTCCTGACTATTGGTGGCCCTGCATGAAGCGGGACGTAGCATGGTATGTGGAGCGGTGCTTGACCTGTAGGAAGGTCAAGGCCGAGCACCAGAGGCCACACAGCAAGATGCAGCCGTTGGTTATCCCGCTGTGGAAATGGGAAGACATTACGATGGATTTTATCACAAAGCTTCCCAGGACCGCACGGGGAGTGGATTCGATTTGGGTCATCGTCGATCGATTGACCAAGAGCGCCCATTTTATCCCGATTTAGGAAAGTATTTCGGCCGAAAGGTTGGCCGACATCTATATCAGGGAGGTACTGGCGCGGCACGGGGTGCCAGTATCGGTGATTTCAGACAGGGATGTGCGGTTCACTTCCAGGTTTTGGAAGAAGTTTCATGACGAGCTGGGCACTCGTCTGCATTTTAGCACCACCTTTCACCCGCAGACGGATGGTCAGAGCGAGCGGACCATCCAGACGCTAGAGGATATGCTGCGGGCATGTGTTTTAGACTTTGGAGGTAGCTGGGATACCTACCTTCCGTTGACGGAGTTCTCGTAAAATAATAGCTATCATGCGAGTATCGACCGTCCTCCCTTCGAGATGTTATACGGGAGGAAGTGCAGAACCCTGATATGTTGGGGCGAGGTTGGCCAGAGGATCATGGGAAGCAGCGAAGTGGTGCTCAAGACGACAGAGAGGATTCAGCAGGTTCGGAGCAGACTTCAGACTGCTCAGAGTCGGCAGAAAAGTTATGCCGACAAGCGCCGATCGGACCTGGAGTTTCAGGTCAGGGATATGGTTCTTCTGAAGGTGTCACCATAGAAGGGCGTCATCCGATTCAGGAAAGGGGCAAGTTGGGTCCCAGGTATATTGGACCCTTCAGGGTTATAGCCCGGGTGGGCAAGGTGGCATATAGGTTGGATCTGCCAGCCGAACTCAGTCAGATTCATAGCACTTTTCACGTCTCCCAGTTACGGAAATGTTTGGTGGACGACTCGGCAGTGGTACCATTAGAGGATATTCAGGTCGATGACAGCCTGAATTACATCGAGCGGCCTGTAGCGATTCTCGACCGGAAGTCAAAGGATCTGAGGAACAAGAGGGTTGAGCTGGTAAAGGTGCAATGGCAGCACCGGAAGGGCTCGGAATGGACCTGGGAGCCAGTGGATGAGATGATGGAGCATTACCCACAGCTATTCCAGGATCGAGCAGCAGACTTCGAGGACGAAGTCTAAAATAAGTGGGGGAGATTTGTCGCAACTGGTTCTTGGTATGTATTTTATGTCAGTGATTTTGCATTTTTGGCCTGGGACTCGGCGAGTTGAAGGCCCAACTCACCGAGTAGAAGCGGGATGAGACGCGGGATTTAAGTGATGGACTCGTCGAGTCTGGTCCCGAACTCAACGAGTAGGCTCTGACTGGACAAAACCCTAATCTGAGGGTTTGCACCCTATTTAAACAACCTTATGCAGCCTCCATCGCCCCTTTATGCTCCCAGAAACCCTCCATAGCAAACCCTAAGTGTTTTGGTGCAATATCTAAGGCTTTTGAGTGATTTTTGTGGGTTTTGACCTCAAGGAAGAAGGAAGAGCATAGAAGGATCAAGAGGATACTGAAGGATTCGAGTTTGGTTCATCATTTGCAGTCTTTGAAAGGTATAAAGTGATGGGATTTCAGAGCATTCTAACACTCCTATGGTGTGCATGCAACCCTAGAAACCTTGGATCTATGTTTGACTATGATACATTCAAATAATTATTTTTCCAAGGTTCTTATCCTATCTACCATGGCATGGGGAACTTGAATCTAATAAAGCTAGTAGAATTACTTACCTTGTAGTTGTAGTTGATTGCTTGGAGTTTTGGAGCCTAGCACCAATAGTGTGGATGCCTCAAATGGAAATCACAAATCACCACAAACTTGGAACTTTGAGAGAATAGTAATCACCTTCATAAAATCGGCCCTCTTACTTTACTCACCACAACTCATGTGATTTCAAGAACCAAAGCCTCCTTTATATAGTGTGGTGGATTAGGGTTACACCCATGTAAACCCTAATACCCATGTCTTTTCATTTCCATGAGATCCATGGGTTAAAGCTCCATGGAGTATCCATGGACTTTCCATGCAAGCCTAGCCTATTCCAAATAAGCATTAGCCCACACTATATAAATACAAGAGCCCATATTTAATTAGTCATACTTTTGATCTCTAAATTAATTCTAGATTAATTATAGATCAATACTAATTAAATAATATGATTTTATATTAATATATTAGGACTTATAATATATTAATAAATCATAACTTATACTATTCTCAAACGATTATCCATAAATTGTTCGGGTGAAGTGCAACCCAAATGGACCATGCCGGGTCGGGTCAAGTACATACCAAATATAGTTATGGACTTAGACACTATATCCAACAGTCTCCCACTTGGATAAGTCTAATAACTATAGTTGCAAGTATGACTTCAGGAACCGATCAGCAATCGTAGCTCTTTAAACTCTGTTGAACTATGAAGCGCCATTTTAGATAAGTTATCATATAATCCTCTGTTCTAGATATCAGCCGGACAAATACATGGAACATGGTCTTGCTTATTGTCCAGCATTTGTTTCCCGATTTCCGATTTGTTTGACATAGAACTTAACTGAACACATCAATTTAGTTCTAACCGGGCCCGGTACATAGGTCAAAACAAAATCATCGAGGGGCCCAGATATCGCTTCTAATCCTTGAAGGAACAGATAAACTTCGACTCATATGTTTGCTCTACTACTTGTTGAATTACACACAAAAGCACGGTTTATAACATCGAGTTACCAATGCGTTTTCGTGCAATCAATGCATAACCAACTCATAGGCAACAAATCATATCTCTAGGTTTGAAGACTTATATGAGATTACCGTCTCACGATCACTCGAGATAAATCCCATGAAGTGATACAAGTGAGCGTGGGTTGAATCCAATACTCAGAACTTATGAGCACTCATGAGTGCTGTAGCCCCGCTTTGTCTAACATCTTAGACCTCCACAAGCCAACCCATGACAGTCTTGATTCATATCTACTTCCAACATATGACCGACTGTGGAGAGTTTGAATAATATGATATAAACCATAACATAATTATTCTGGAAGTCAAAACATGCAAAAAAGAAATAATAGTAAACGATTGACAAGAGATAGCAACACTTTACTCATAAATAACAGCTTTTATTTATCATCAAATGTCAATTACATTTTACAAATTTCAAGATTATCTAACTACTAAAACTAATATCATCCTTCAGCCCTATGCTCCGAGCATGCTGGAGATGCTTAGCCCGAGTCAGTCCCTTCGTGAGGGGATCTGCTGGGTTCTCATCCGATGATACCCTCTTTGCCACGAGGATTCCTTCTTCTATTCGATGTCTAATGAAGTGATATTTTCTGTCAATGTGTCTGGATCTCCCATGATCTCTTGGTTCCTTGGCTAAGGCAACCGCACTATTGCTGTCACAGAAAATCTCCA
The DNA here is from genome assembly GCF_052849685.1 of Lactuca virosa. Classification (NCBI taxonomy): domain Eukaryota; kingdom Viridiplantae; phylum Streptophyta; class Magnoliopsida; order Asterales; family Asteraceae; genus Lactuca; species Lactuca virosa. The sequence continues at coordinate 135,531,604 of NC_136430.1, forward strand.
TTGGCTCCTTTATAGCTGGTACAACTCCAAGGTCTCCGATGAAGTTCTTTAGCCATATAGCCTCCTTTGCTGCCTCGCTTGCTGCTATATACTCTGATTCACAAGTGGAATCAGCCACTGTCTCCTGCTTGGAACTTTTCCAAGTAATTGCCCCTCCGTTTAGAGTAAAGACCCAGCCCGAATGAGAGCGGAAATTATCCATGTCAGTCTGAAAGCTAGCATCACTGTACCCTACAACTCTCAAGTCCTCACTGCCACCGAGGGTAAGGACCCAGTCCTTAGTCCTCCGTAGGTACTTGAGGATATTCTTTACCGCAGTCCAGTGTGCCTTGCCAGGGTTCCCCTGATACCTGCTAACCATGCTCAAAGCAAAGGCTACATCAGGTCGAGTACACGTAATAGCATACATGATCGATCCTACAGCTGAAGCATAAGGTATTCGACTCATTTCTGCTATCTCAGCCTCAGTACTAGGGCTTTGTGTCTTACTCAATCTGGCGTTACTCTGGATGGGTAACTCTCCTTTCTTGGAGTTATGCATGTTGAACCTTTTCAACACTTTGTCCACATAGGTGCTTTGACTAAATCCAATTAGTCTTTTACTCCTGTTTCTCAAAATCCTTATCCCTAGGATATAGGCAGCTTCTCCAAGGTCCTTCATAGCGAAACACTTCCCAAGCCAGGACTTTACTTCCTGCAGGGTTGGGATGTCATTTCCTATGAGTAGTATGTCATCCACATACAGTACCAAAAAGATGACTATACTCCCACTAGCCTTGATATAGACACAAGATTCATCTTCACTCCTTGAAAATCCAAATTCTTTGATTTTCTCATCAAAGCACAGATTCCATCTGCGAGGTGCCTGTTTTAATCCATAAATGGATTTTTCGAGCTTACACACTCTACTGGGGTACTCTGTACTGACAAAACCCTCTAGCTGAACCATGTAAACATCTTCAGCCAACTTTCCATTAAGGAAAACGGTTTTGACATCCATTTGCCATATTTCATAATCATGAAATGCAGCAATGGCTAACAGAACCCTAATAGACTTAATCTTGGCCACTGGTGAAAAGGTCTCATCATAATCAACTCCCGGAGTTTGAGAATAACCCTTTGCAACTAGTCGTGCCTTATAAGTGTGTACATTACCTTCCATGTCGGTCTTCTTCTTGAAGATCCATTTGCACCCAACTATCTTACGATCAGGTACATTGTCAACCAAGTTCCAAACTTGATTGTCATACATGGACTGTTTCTCGCTATCCATAGCCTCTTTCCATTTAGCAGCCTCAGGGCCTGCCATGGCTTCCGTGTAGCTGTTAGGCTCATCCAGATTTACTAGTGTGTTATCACTGATAAGTGTATCACCTTCTGCAGTAATATGAAAACCATAATAATGCTCAGGTGCATTCCTAACTCTGGTGGAACGCCTCAGAGGTATAGATTCTTCAGTCGGCTCAACAGGAGTTTTCTCCTCAGGTTGAGGGCTAGGGTTTGAGGTTCCTTCACCACTTGACTCTTGAATTTCCTCAAGGTCAATTTGCCTCCCACTGTCTCCTTGGCTCATGAAATCTCTCTCTCGAAAGAATCCTCTTCTTGCTACAAAGACCACATTATCACTGGGTCTGTAGAAGATGTAACCAAAGGATTTATGTGGGTAGCCGATGAAAATACACCTTTCGCTTCGGGGTTCGAGCTTATCGTGAGTCTCGCATCTCACGAAAGCCTCGCAACCCCAAATCTTGATGTGGTCTAGATTGGGAACTTTTCCAGTCCACACCTCGTGAGGTGTCTTGGCAACCTTCTTTGTAGGGACTAGATTAAGGATATGGGCGGCAGTCTCTAAGGCATTCCCCCAAAATGAGATTGGTAGCGAAGCTCGACTCATAATGGAACGAACCATGTCCAACAAGGTCCGATTGCGCCTCTCAGCTACACCATTCAACTGTGGTGTCCTAGGAGGTGTCAATTGTGAGACAATCCCACATTCCTTAAGATAGTCAAGGAACTCAGTACTAAGATACTCACCACCACGATCGGATCGAAGCATCTTAATGTTCCTGCCCAACTGATTCTTCACTTCTTGCTTAAACTCTTTGAATTTCTCAAAGGTTTCTGACTTATGCTTGATTAGGTAGACATATCCATATCTACTAAAGTCATCAGTAAAAGTCACATAGAACCGAATTAGCATCTCTTGTGGCGGTTCTGAAGGGTCCACACACATCCGTGTGTATGAGGTCCAACAAACCTTCACCCCTAGCACAAGTGCCAATAAAAGGTGACTTTGTCATTTTACCAAGCAAACAAGATTCACAACTATCATCTGACTTTAGGTCAAATGACTCCAAGACTCCATCCTTTTGGAGTTGGCCTATGCGTTTCTTGCTTACATGTCCAAGACGACAATGCCATAAGGATGTTTTATCTAAGCTAGTGGAAGAGTTAATACACAATACATTATTTCCTAGATTATCTACAACAGATACAGTTTCATACACGCCATCACAAGGTAATGCTTTAAAATAAAGAACATTATTAAATAAAGCATCAATACTACCATTATTATTATCAAAATAAAAGGTAAAACCTTGTTTATACAATGCATGAAAGGAAATAACATTTCTTGCCATTTCTGGCGAATAATAACATTTATTCAAATCTAATGTAAACCCACTATTTAGCACTAAGGAATAAACTCCTATCTTGGTGACAGGTGAAGCTTTCCTGTTTCCCATGATCAAGTTTATCTTTCCCTGCTCCACATTCTCACTTCTTTTTAGTCCCTGCAAATCACAACATATGTGAATACCACAACCTGTATCAAGGACCCAAGACTTAGAATGAGGTGAGTTATTAGACAATATAGTGTATATACCTGCATGGTTGGGTTTTACTTTCCCATCCTTCAAATCTTGCTGGTACTTTGGGCAGTTTCGCTTCCAGTGCGACTTTTCATGGCAATAGAAGCATTCAGCCTCATTAGGGTTAGCAGAAGGAGTGACAAAACCTTTCTTGGTTTTGCTTGAAGAGGAGCCTTCAAGGGTCTTACCCTTGGTACCCTTAGAAGGGTTCTTTCTCTTCTTCCCTTTGCCATGCACGATTGCCAAGACATTGGCCGCAGTTGGAGTAGGAGTAGGAGTAGTAACAACCGACTTACCCTTTAGACCACTTTCGGCGGTCTTCAAGAGTCCTTGAAGTTTGCTGAGGGTGACTTCTTCCTTGTTCATGTGATATGTCATGCGGAATTGATCATAACACGATGGCAAGGAGTGCAAAATGATGTCTATTGCTAACTCCTCAGGGAAGTTCACATTCAGCTTCAGTAAACGGTCCACATACCTTTGCATTTTCTGCATGTGGCCCGTGATGGGTTCACCATCCTTCATTCGGGTTGTTATCATGGAGGAGATTATTTCATATCGCTCTTGACGAGCACTTTGATGGTAGCGGTCCATCAAGTCCTGGTGCATCTCAAACGGATAATAGTCCTCATAGGACTTTTGGAGCTCGGCTGTCATGGTGTCCATCATGATGCATGCCACTTTTGTACCATCTCTTTCATGTACCTCATATTCAGCAAGCTCTTCAGGAGTAGCAGTTGGCTCGGGTACCTTCAGCTCCTTGTCGAGAACAGATTCTTTGTTCTCATACCGAGTGACCATCCTGATGTTTCTGATCCAATCTGTAAAGTTGGACCCATCAAAGATGACTCTCCCACAAAGATTCATGAGAGAGAAGGAGCTAGTAGGGTTTAAGCCAGAAGCATTGTTATTGGAAGACATCTGAAAAGAAGAGGGGATAGATTAGATTACATATAGAGATAGTCCTTAACAAAACACCCAAATGTAATATTAAGGCTAGGACCCAACACAATATTTTATAACTTAGAAGAGGGATGTCGTAATCTAAGCTATAAGATATATGAAGGTAGGTGAATAACGATTCACCAATTTCCACCATGAAAAACGAAATATTTAATTAGGTTTTAATTGGTTTAGAAACTCCTAGATTCTTTGAGATTCATTGAACTTTCTTCAATGGCATGTTTCAATCTCGAGTGTGCCCTTCAAGTTTTGTGAGTGGGATGCCGAGGATCACAAAACAAGGTGTGAAGTAACCATGCAAATTACTTGGTACCCTTAATGTATTACCCCTCAATCGATGTGCCGGTTAACCACACACGCTCCATCGATACTATGATAAACATTAGTGTGCCGGTTAACCACACACGCTCCACTAACGACTTAAACAAAGTGTAAAGTGTAATTTCATGGATTAGCACCTTATTCACATTTTCCTAAAATAACTAAGATTGTGAATTCAATAAAGTTTAGTTACTTTAGTATTGTCATTATACTTTTAATGAGAATTTATAAGTCCTTGTCCTACCCGTTCGGCTAACGACCCTCCACCGATCAAGGAAGCGGTGGGTGAGAGTGGACACCCATTAAGTTGCCATTTTATAGGCAACAACCTTATACCCCCCTTATAGACCGGCTTCGTGAATGAGGCGTACTAGCGGTAAGACGACTTGATCTTATACATATATAAATATTATTAAACTTATAATATTATAAAGCATAAGGGTTGAATTTTAACTTTTAAAATTCTAGGGGTTGGAACTAAAATTTTTAATATGACTTTACATGTTCCAAAACTTGAGGGAAAGTTTTGTAAACTTTCAAAACTTTTCATTTCTCATAACTTATGAGTTAATGGTTATTAAAAATGAAGACTCTTCATTTTTTTTAACCTATGTGTTCTTTTAATGGTTATTTATCAATGTGACTTTTGGTTATCCATAACTTAAGAACTAGTTATGGACTCCATTAAAACACATAAAGATCAAGAATTAATCTAACCAATTATTAGCACATAAGTTCTATGATCTTCTAAACTCATATGTTTATGAATGTTCATATCAAAAATTTCAAGAATCGTAAGTACATATACAAACCTTGAAATTTTGATACGAGCTTTTGAACAAAACTTCGATTTTCAAGTTTTTTTCTTTTTGCATCAAGTATCAAATAAACAAACCAGGCTCTGATACCACTGATGGGATTTCAGAGCATTCTAACACTCCTATGGTATACATGCAACCCTAGAAACCTTGGATCTATGTTTGACTATGATACATGCAAATAATTATTTTTCCAAGGTTCTTATCCTATCTAGCATGGCATGGGGAACTTGAATCTAATAAAGCTAGTAGAATTACTTACCTTGTAGTTGTAGTTGATTGCTTGGAGTTTTAGAGCCTAGCACCAATAGTGTGGATGCCTCAAATGGAAATCACAAATCACCACAAACTTGGAACTTTGAGAGAATAGTAATCACCTTCTTGAAATCGGCCCTCTTACTTTACTCACCACAACTCATGTGATTTCAAGAACCAAAGCCTCCTTTATATAGTGTGGTGGATTAGGGTTACACCCATGTAAACCCTAATACCCATGTCTTTTCATTTCCATGAGATCCATGGGTTAAAGCTCCATGGAGTATCCATGGACTTTCCATGCAAGCCTAGCCCATTCCAAATAAGCATTAGCCCACACTATATAAATACAAGAGCCCATATTTAATTAGTCATACTTTTGATCTCTAAATTAATTCTAGATTAATTATAGATCAATACTAATTAAATAATATGATTTTATATTAATATATTAGGACTTATAATATATTAATAAATCATAACTTATACTATTCTCAAACGATTATCCATAAATTGTTCGGGTGAAGTGCAACCCAAATGGACCATGCCGGGTCGGGTCAAGTACATACCAAATATAGTTATGGACTTAGACACTATATCCAACATAAAGTCTGTACCTTGCTTGCTTGTTTGTTAGATCCCTTTTTGGGGAAGATTTAGGGCTTTTTAAGCCATATGAGGTAGCCAACCATGATTGCAAACATGGTTGTGGGTCAAGACTTCGGATCTAAATCTTGGGAGGGGTCACAAGGCAGATTTGGGTTGCTTTTGCACTCAAGGAAGGCCCCATGCAACATAAGAGCCATTTTAGAGCCTTTTTGGCTCAAAAGTCTCATGCATGCACGTAAAGTTCGTAACTTTACGTGCTAGATCGAGCTTAGGGGCTTGGATCTATCATTTGTTCAAGTGTTATACATTAGAAATCGAGGATTTAGGGTGTGGATGTTATCGACTCGGCGAGTCCGTTCTTCGGACTCGACGAGTCCAAGGCTTTGAGTCCCATATCTGTTGAGGGTCAAAAGGACTCAGTTGGGTGTTAGAAGGGTTGTAGCAGGACAGAAAGAGTGACCCAACGCATTGGACTTAATTTTAGACCTGGAGTTCATGGGACTCGACGAGTGCTAGAACAGACTCGGCGAGTCCAAGGCAATCTCCTTATGTTTGAAGATGAACTCGACGAGTTGTTCATACAACTCGGCGAGTCAAGGTCAGGACTTGTTCATCAGTTGAAGGTGAACTCGGCGAGTGTTCGTCCGAATCTGCGAGTCGGATGAAGGTTCATTGATGTTCGTAAGGAAGGGGAACTCGTCGAGTCATTGCCAAACTCGACGAGTCGAGTCATGGATAAGGTCGAGTAAAGGGAAGGGACTCGACGAGTTGACGGCCCAACTCGGCGAGTCGGGTCAACTGGAAGTTGACTTTGACTTGGACTTGGTTAGGGGTAAAATGGTCATTTTACCCTAAGAGTAGATATCAGTTTCTAACTGAGTGTTTTGTGGGGATTGTAGCCGGAGGATTTCCGGAACAACAGCGGACGGAGGTTTCCCACACAGCTTATCAGCAGTTTCTCGTACGAGGTGAGTTACCTTCCAGTAGGGTTGGGCCTAAGGCCACAATGGCGGCCCACCAAAGAGGAGTATTTAGAAGATGATTGTCTTTGTGATAATTATCTTGGTCTGGTTACATGCTTTGGTCATGAGTTTTATTTGTATGACATATTACGTGTATGATAGGGATTGGTTTCCCTGATAGCGGTCCTTAGGACCAAAGGGTAGGTCAGTACCCGGATATGCTTGATTGTATGTTTATATCTTGTTGTTATATGCTAGTAGTATGAGGTGGAATAGTCCCCAGTTACCGGTTGAAAGATACCGATGACAGTCACCGGTTGAAAGATACTGATGATGATTACCGGTTGAAAGATACCGATGATGATTACCGGTTGAAAGATACCGATGATGATTACCGGTTGAAAGATACCGACGATGATTATCGGTTGAAAGATACCGAGGAGATTGTATGGTATGTGGTATGATGGGGGAACTCACTAAGCTTTGTGCTTACGGTTTCGGTTTTGGTTTCAGGTACCTCTTCGTCTAAGGGGAAGGAGCCGGCGGTGTAGCATCGCATCACACACACACACATGATTTCCGCATGGAGCTTTCTGGGATTGTACTCTGATATGTATTATTTTATGACTTGGGTTTTCAGACATGATGCTTTGTTTTATGAGATGACGTGTTTTCACAGTATTTTCTTATGAATGTTTTTATGAGTCAGTTAATCAAAAAGAAATTTTTGGACTCGAAAATTGGATCGTTACACAGATCCTTCAACTTCGTACTTTGACTGATCTAAGGATTGATCTGTAGGGGAAGTAGAAGGGTTAGAATTTTCAACATTAATAAATCCTCCTGAAACAAAACCAGATGGCTTGCCATAAACCATGAATGGTTCGTTGGCAATCTCCTCTTTAGAAAAAGGTTGATACTGATATGTATGATTAAAAGGAGGAGGTACATTATCGTATCCTAAACCCTTTTGTTGGTTTCTTTTGAACTGCAGACAATGGTCAATCATGTTGGCAACTACCTCGCTTGATACATCAAACCTTTTAAAATCAAAATTCGCAGTTTCAAATTGTATCTTTAATATATCAAGCTCAGTAATTAACTCATCATTCTGTCTCTTGATATAATCATAATTTTCACATTTTTCACTGTATTCTTCCTGAATTCTCTTAAAGTCCTTTATTTTTGTTTCTAACTAGGCATTTAGGGGTTTTTGTCCTTTCTTGAGTTAATATCCTTCATATCTCAGGTCCTCAACTTCTCTTTTTAATAAATCAATTTGTTCCCAAAGAAACTTAATCGTAGTTTCACAAGATGGAGTACATGAAAATTCATTGACTGGAACGTTTGAAGAACTCATTTTTTTTTTAAAATATGCCTTTTGACTAAAAACTCAAAAGTCAACCTCAAAAGTCAAATTTAAAAAGTCAAACTCAAAATTTTAAGTAAAAAGTCAAAATTAAAAGTCAAAAATTAAAAATAAAAATTTTGGGTTGAAAATGGAATTTAAAAATAAAGGAAATTGATTTTTGGGCTGAAAACGACAAAATTGCGAAATTATGAACCGAGAAAGCGAGTCTTTAAGAATTAAAAACGGGAGCTATGGAACAACACGGATGCTAGAGGAGTTGGTAAGACGCTGAGTTGATTTGTGAGGAGACCCGGGTTCGATCCCTGGCACCCCCAAAATTGATATTTTTTATTTGAAGCACGCTGCGAAGATGCTGAGATGCGAGGACGAGAACGAAAAGATGCGATGTGAGGACGAGGCCGAGGACGTGATGCGAGGACCTGGTGCGAGCCGTAAATTCGGAGGGCCGTAATCTCGGACCGCAAACTCCGGTCGGCCGTAAACTCCGGGAAACCCTAGCCGTAAACGCCGCCGCCGTCGCCGACCGTAAACTGTTTCAGGCCTTAAACTCTGGCCGTAAACTCTTCGCAGATTATGTGAAAAACAGCGTTTTTCACCTCTTTTTGCTCCAAAACTCGATCGAAAACTCGTTTTTATCAAAAACGCGAAGAACAAACCCCCCCCCCCCTAATTTTTAGAGATCTATCCAACAACACAGAAATTTATCAAAAATAAGATCAAATAAGCTCCAGATCTGACAAAATTGACTGATACAATCCAAGCTCTGATACCAATTGTAAGTCCCCAAAATGCTTGTGTATCAATCAGATCCGTTTGATGGTGCGGAATCCCAATCAAACGGATGATGCCAGATCAAAATAGAAGAGAAGGAGAAGAAGAATAACTTGAATCTTGAATGTATTGATGATATGATTGAAGTTCCTTACACAAGATTCACTTTCTCTCTCTAGAAAACACCTTAGAATATACACACTTAAGCTCCTTGTTCTCTCTACCTTTCTCTCTTGGCCGTACACTCCTTTTCTGTTCATCAATCGATCCTCAACCACCTAACACCTATATATATACTTGGGGAATATGGGCCATAAATGGGTTTACAGCCGTAAATGGTTTTACAGCCGTAAATGGGTTTACGGCCGTAAACACCCATTGGGCCGTAAATACAACTACAAAAATATATTACACGACCAAAAACTATTAATGCCTAGAAAAGTAAAGTATAAACCATATTTTTGACCCAACACTTGGTGTAGCAGGGTATTATTGGAGATTTATTTAGGATTTCTCCATAATTGTTTTACCATTGACCCGTTTGACAAAGAAGAACGTTACCTTTCGATTGGGTCGTCATCAATAGGCACCTTTCGAGACTCTAAGGCAGAGCTTGTGTGACGCTCCGATTCTGATGCTGCCAGACGGAATGTATGATTTCGTGGTTTACTACGACGCATCATTTTGGGTTTAGGAGCAGTTTTGATGAAAAGGATTCATGTGACTGCATACAATTCTACGTAGTTAAAGCTTTACGAGGCAAATTACCCGACACACGATTTGGAGCTGGGAGCTGTGATTTTGCCCTCAAGATTTAGAGGCATTGTTTATATGGGGTTAGGTTCATTGTTTATACTGATCAAAAGATTCTGAGATATCTGATGGATCAGTCGAATTTAAACATGAGGCAACGTAGATGGTTAGACGTGGTGAAAGATTACGAATACGAGATCTTGTATCATCCGGGGAAGGTTAATTTGTAGCCGATGCCTTAAGCTGTAAACCGGCGAGTGAACCGAATGGAAGTTTATGTATGAGGATGGTCATTGTTTCACCATTATTGGATTTGATCAAGAAGGCTCAAGTGGAGGGGTTAAAGAGGGAAAATTGGAAGGATGAGAGGATCCGGGGTCAAATTCCATTTTTTGTCAGGGATAGTCGTAGTTTGTTGAGATAGTCTGGCAGGGTTTGGGTTTCGGTTGTTGGTGGGCTTACACAAGTGTTGCTAGAGTAAGGTCACAAGTCAAAGTTTTCGATTCATCCGGGGGCCACGAAGATGTATAGAGACTTGAGATTGAGTTATTGGTGGCCCTGTATGAAGAGGGATGTCTCATGGATCACGGAACGGTGTTTGACTTTCCGAAAAGTCAAAGCCGAACACCAGGACCCCAATGCAAGATGCAACCGTTACCCATCCCTTTGTGGAAGTGGCAAGAGATCACTATGGATTTTATTACAAAATTGCCTAGGACGACATGAAGGGTGGATTTTGTCTTGGTGATTGGTGATAGATTGACCAAGAGTACACATTTTATACCCATTGCTAAAAATATTTCTGCCGAGAAGTTGGATGACATCTACATCAGGGAGGTGGTTGTTCGTAACGAGCTTCCAGTTGTTGTGGTCTCTAACCGCGATGTCCGTTTCACCTCTAGTTTTTGGAGGAAGTTTCATGACGAGTTGGGTATGCAACTGCATTTCAGCACAACATACCACCCCAGACCGATTAACAGAATGAGCGAACTATTCAGACGCTCGAGGATATGGTCAGAGCGTGTGTTTTGGATTTTGGCGGGAGTTGGGGCACTTACCTTCCTTTGGCCGAGTTCTCCAATAACAAAAATTATCAAGCCGGTATTGATCGGCCACCTTTCGAGATGCAGTATGGGAGGAAGTGTCGGACCCCGTTTTATTGGGGTGGGGCCGGATATCAGTTCATGGGGAGTACTAAGGTAGTACTCCAAACTACCGAGTTGATACAACAAGTGTGTGATCGGTTGCGGACCGCGCACTGTCGCCAAAAGAGTTATGCTGACTGAAAACTGTCAGATCTTGAGTTTCAGGTCGAAGATCTTGTGGTACTAAAGGTGTCACCTTGGAAAGGTGTCATCCGGTTCAGGAAGCGGGGCAAGTTGGGCCTTAGGTATTTGGTCCCTTCAAGATTATTTCTCGGGTGTGTAAGGTGGCGTATCAGCAAGATCTACCTTACGAGCCTAGCCAGATCCACAACACTTTTCACGTCTCTCAACTGCAGAAATGTTTGACAGATGAGTCTGTAGTGGTTCCTTTTGATGACATTCAGGTTGACGAACGCCTGAATTTTATAGAGAAACCGAACGCGATTTTCGACAGGAAGACGATGACCATGGGCAACAAGGTGGTGGATCTAGTAAAGATGTAATGGCAGAATCGGAAGGGTTCAAATAGACTTTGGAACCCAAGGTCGAGATGAGGAGATTTACCCCGAGTTGTTTGTGGCCCAAGACTTTAAGGACGAACTCTGATTCAAGTGGGGGAGAGTTATACCATCTGGATCCTTAGAGTATTCTTATATTAATTTCATTTAATTTAAAAGGATGCGTCTGGTTGCCACTACGTGGTAGAGTCACCATCACAACGTGGCATCTCTAAAATGTCTGCGGGTTCTTAAGTTGATTTCCACCGCATGGCAGCATGTCGGCCACGACGTGGCAACCATCTTATGAGAAAACCCTAATATCCGGGTATTTAAAGGAATGTTTGGGCTAAGGTTTGTTTACCCTCAGAATCCATCATTATCAAACCCCGAGAAACCCTAACCCTAATCTCTCTTGAAGCTTTTGAGCTCATTTTTAAGCCTTTTGGTGGTATGAAGGAAGTAGAAGAAGATTTTGTGCAAAACGCAAGCAAAGAACGCTCCCTAATCTTTGAAAGCATCTTGCTCGACCATTTGTAAGGCTTCTTGACCTAATCTTTTAGTTTCTTCTTGGCGGATCTAAGGTTTCCTTGCATATTAGAACCCTTTGGTGGATTTTGAGTGAAGCAATGAGTAAAGTTTGCAACTTTATGATTTCTCTGAATCCCAAGGACATTATATCTCATCGATCTAGGAGTCTGTTGTGGTTTGGAAATTATGCATGAGTTTGAGTCCTGTTATCCACATTTTTGGCTTAAAATGGTAGATACATGCATTGGACATGCATTCATATAAAGCACTAATCTTTATTATCCATTGGGTGGAGGAAAACCTTTTGGAAAGTTTGGAAGAGTGTCTTTGGTGATTAAGGGCTTAGTGGCTAGGTGTTGTTTCTTAAAAGCCTTTAAGGAACTAGGTTTAGAGATCTTGTCTTATTGAGATGTATTAATGGATAAAGTTGCAAACTTTATTCATCAAGACCTTGGGAAGGATCAGATTTGGGGTTTGGAGCCCTTGGAAATAAACAAAACGCAGTTGGACCCGATTAAGCTATTCAGACCAGTTCCCACGGCATAGCCTTGGGTTGCCATGACGTGGCGACTGGGGAATTAGTCTACTGTTTTGTCTCCTTGTGCCCACAGCATGACCAATGGAAGACCACGACGTTGGCTTTTCCAGTTAGCAATTTTGACCCTAACTTTGACTGATGACCTTAAGGGTTGACCTTTGACCTAGTTGACTTTTAGTCAAATTTGTAGTTGATGGGTAGAGTAAGGATTCATATTGTGTGGTTATATACGTAGCGTGTAGCACATATTTCATGTTGGTGTAAGACGTTGACTTTTGACTACATTTGTGAGGCGAGTCTTCTCACTGTACTCATGGGTCGAAGGGACAAATGTCGATCCACTAGATTATGTTATGTGGGATGCTATTTGTCTTTGTGATACTTGCATGGAAGACCTAGGGGTAGCCCATGTCATTTGTATGAAATACCATGGGGGTAGCCCATGACACTTGTGTTTAAGACCTTGCGGTAGCCAAGGCACTACAAGTGAAGACGATGGGGGCAACTCATGAAAATTGTATGAAATACCATGTGGGTAGCCCATGACACTTCTATGCAAAACCATGGAGGTAGATCATGACAAAGTATGTATGGTATGTTGTATTTTTTGGAACTCAATGAGCTTTGTGCTTACGGTTTTGTGGTTTAAAACATTTTCAGGTACTTCTAGTTTCAGAGGGAATGGTCCGGCTTGATTGCACAACATCCCCTTATGATTTCTGTATCGATCATTATTTTACTATGATGACTTTGTTACACTGTACTCTGATTGGCTTTCAAGAACATGAAGTATGGTTTTGATGTTTATTTTAAATTGAAAATTTTATTAGTGTTTTTGGGATGTTACATTAGCTTCTATTATGATGTGAAATGAAGTTAAAATATTATATAAATAAGATAAGGGAAAATTTCAATGGTGAATTAGCAAATGATGAATGTAAATGAGAATAAATAAATAGTAAAATGCCAAATGATGAAATACCAAATGATAGTGGTGTTCTATACAAAACTATAGATTCGGTTGGAGATGTTATAAATGACGAGTTGGGTATGCAACTGCATTTCAGCACAACATACCACCCCAAACCGATTAATAGAGTGAGCGAACTATTCAGACGCTCGAGGATATGGTCAGAGCGTGTGTTTTGGATTTTGGCGGGAGTTGGGGCACTTACCTTCCTTTGGCCGAGTTCTCCAATAACAAAAATTATCATGCCGGTATTGATCGACCACCTTTCGAGATGCAGTATGGGAGGAAGTGTCGGACCACGTTTTATTGGGGTGGGGCCGGATATCAGTTCATGGGGAGTACTAAAGTAGTACTCCAAACTACCGAGTTGATACAACAAGTGTGTGATCGGTTGCGGATCGCGCACTATCGCCAAAAGAGTTATGCTGACTGAAAACTGTCAGACCTTGATTTTCAGGTCGAAGATCTTGTGGGACTAAAGGTGTCACCTTGGAAAGGTGTCATCCGGTTCAGGAAGCGGGGAAAGTTGGGCCTTAGGTATTTGGTCCCTTCAAGATTATTTCTCGGGTGTGTAAGGTGGCGTATCAGCAAGATTTACCTTACGAGCCTAGCCAGAGCCACAACACTTTTCATGTCTCTCAACTGCAGAAATGTTTGACAGATGAGTCTGTAGTGGTTCCTTTGGATGACATTCAGGTTGACGAACGCCTGAATTTTATAGAGAGACCGAACGCGATTTTTGACAGGAAGACGATGACCATGGGCAACAAGGTGGTGGATCTAGTAAAGATGTAATGGCAGAATCGGAAGGGTTCAAATAGACTTTGGAACCCAAGGTCGAGATGAGGAGATTTACCCTGAGTTGTTTGTGGCGCAAGACTTTAAGGACGAACTCTGATTCAAGTGGGGGAGAGGTATAACATCTGGACCCTTAGAGTATTTTTATATTAATTTCATTAAATTTAAAAGGATGCGTCTGGTTGCCACTACGTGGTGGAGTCACCATCACAACGTGGCATCTCTAAAATGTCTACGGGTTCTTAAGTTGATTTCCACCGCATGGCAGCATGTCGGCCACGACGTGGCAACCGTCTTATGAGAAAACCCTAATATCCGGGTATTTAAAGGAATGTTTGGGATAAGGTTTGTTTACCCTCAGAATCCATCATTATCAAACCCCGAGAAACCCTAACCGTAATCTCTCTTGAAGCTTTTGAGCTCATTTTTAAGCCTTTTGGTGGTATGAAGGAAGTAGAAGAAGATTTTGTGCAAAACGCAAGCAAAGAACGCTCCCTAATCTTTGAAAGCATCTTGCTCGACCATTTGTAAGGCTTCTTGACCTAATCTTTTAGTTTCTTCTTGGCGGATCTAAGGTTTCCTTGCATATTAGAACCCTTTGGTGGATTTTGACTGAAGCAATGAGTAAAGTTTGCAACTTTATGATTTCTCTGAATCCCAAGAACATTATATCTCATCGATCTAGGAGTCTGTTGTGGTTTGGAAATTATGCATGAGTTTGAGTCTTGTTTCCACATTTTTGGCTTAAAATGGTAGAGACATGCATTGGACATGCATTCATATAAAGCACTAATCTTTATGATCCATTGGGTGGAGGAAAACCTTTTGGAAAGTTTGGAAGAGTGTCTTTGGTGATTAAGGGCTTAGTGGCTAGGTGTTGTTTCTTAAAAGCCTTTAAGGAACTAGGTTTAGAGATCTTGTCTTATTAAGATGTCTTAATGGATAAAGTTGCAAACTTTATTCATCAAGACCTTGGGAAGGATCAGATTTGGGGTTTGGAGCCCTTGGAAATAAACAAAATGCAGTTGGACCCGATTAAGCTATTCAGACCAGTTCCCACGGCGTGGCCTTGGGTTGCCATGCCGTAGCGACTGGGGGATTAGTCTACTGTTTTGTCGCCTTGTGCCCACGGCATGACCAATGGAAGACCACGACGTTGGCTTTTCCAGTTAGCAATTTTGACCCTAACTTTGACTGATGACCTTAAGGGTTGACCTTTGACCTAGTTGACTTTTAGTCAAATTTGTAGTTGATGGGTAGAGTAAGGATTCATATTGTGTGGTTATATAGGTAGCGTGTAGCACATATTTCATGTTGGTGTAAGACGTTGACTTTTGACTACATTTGTGAGGCGAGTCTTCTCACTGTACTCATGGGTCGAAGGGACAAATGTCGATCCACTAGATTATGTTATGTGGGATGCTATTTGTCTTTGTGATACTTGCATGGAAGACCTAGGGGTAGCCCATGTCATTTTTATGAAAGACCATGGGGGTAGCTCATGACACTTGTGTTTAAGACCTTGCGGTAGCCAAGGCACTACAAGTGAAGACCATGGGGGCAACCCATGAAAATTGTATGAAATACCATGTGCGTAGCCCATGACACTTCTATGCAAAACCATGGAGGTAGATCATGACAAAGTATGTATGGTATGTTGTATTTTTTGGAACTCAATGAGCTTTGTGCTTACGGTTTTGTGGTTTAAAACATTTTCAGGTACTTCTAGTTTCAGAGGGAATGGTCCGGCTTGATTGCACAACATCCCCTTATGATTTCTGTATCGATCATTATTTTACTATGATGACTTTGTTACACTGTACTCTGATTGGCTTTCAAGAACATGAAGTATGGTTTTGATGTTTATTTTAAATTGAAAATTTTATTAGTGTTTTTGGGATGTTACATTAGCTTCTATTATGATGTGAAATGAAGTTAAAATATTATATAAATAAGATAAGGGAAAATTTCAATGGTGAATTAGCAAATGATGAATGTAAATGAGAATAAATAAATAGTAAAATGCCAAATGATGAAATACCAAATGATAGTGGTGTTCTATACAAAACTATAGATTCGGTTGGAGATGTTATAAATGACGAGTTGGGTATGCAACTGCATTTCAGCACAACATACCACCCCAAACCGATTAATAGAGTGAGCGAACTATTCAGACGCTCGAGGATATGGTCAGAGCGTGTGTTTTGGATTTTGGCGGGAGTTGGGGCACTTACCTTCCTTTGGCCGAGTTCTCCAATAACAAAAATTATCATGCCGGTATTGATCGACCACCTTTCGAGATGCAGTATGGGAGGAAGTGTCGGACCACGTTTTATTGGGGTGGGGCCGAATATTAGTTCATGGGGAGTACTAAGGTAGTACTCCAAACTACCGAGTTGATACAACAAGTGTGTGATCGGTTGCGGATCGCGCACTGTCGCCAAAAGAGTTATGCTGACTGAAAACTGTCAGACCTTGATTTTCAGGTCGAAGATCTTGTGGTACTAAAGGTGTCACCTTGGAAAGGTGTCATCCGGTTCAGGAAGCGGGGAAAGTTGGGCCTTAGGTATTTGGTCCCTTCAAGATTATTTCTCGGGTGTGTAAGGTGGCGTATCAGCAAGATTTACCTTACGAGCCTAGCCAGATCCACAACACTTTTCATGTCTCTCAACTGCAGAAATGTTTGACAGATGAGTCTGTAGTGGTTCCTTTGGATGACATTCAGGTTGACGAACGCTTGAATTTTATAGAGAGACCGAACGCGATTTTCGACAGGAAGACGATGACCATGGGCAACAAGGTGGTGGATCTAGTAAAGATGTAATGGCAGAATCGGAAGGGTTCAAATAGACTTTGGAACCCAAGGTCGAGATGAGGAGATTTACCCTGAGTTGTTTGTGGCGCAAGACTTTAAGGACGAACTCTAATTCAAGTGGGGGAGAGGTATAACATCTGGACCCTTAGAGTATTTTTATATTAATTTCATTAAATTTAAAAGGATGCGTCTGGTTGCCACTACGTGGTGGAGTCACCATCACAACGTGGCATCTCTAAAATGTCTGCGGGTTCTTAAGTTGATTTCCACCGCATGGCAGCATGTCGGCCACGACGTGGCAACCGTCTTATGAGAAAACCCTAATATCCGGGTATTTAAAGGAATGTTTGGGATAAGGTTTGTTTACCCTCAGAATCCATCATTATCAAACCCCGAGAAACCCTAACCGTAATCTCTCTTGAAGCTTTTGAGCTCATTTTTAAGCCTTTTGGTGGTATGAAGGAAGTAGAAGAAGATTTTGTGCAAAACGCAAGCAAAGAACGCTCCCTAATCTTTGAAAGCATCTTGCTCGACCATTTGTAAGGCTTCTTGACCTAATCTTTTAGTTTCTTCTTGGCGGATCAAAGGTTTCCTTGCATATTAGAACCCTTTGGTGGATTTTGAGTGAAGCAATGAGTAAAGTTTGCAACTTTATGATTTCTCTGAATCCCAAGAACATTATATCTCATCGATCTAGGAGTCTGTTGTGGTTTGGAAATTATGCATGAGTTTGAGTCCTGTTTCCACATTTTTGGCTTAAAATGGTAGAGACATGCATTGGACATGCATTCATATAAAGCACTAATCTTTATGATCCATTGGGTGGAGGAAAACCTTTTGGAAAGTTTGGAAGAGTGTCTTTGGTGATTAAGGGCTTAGTGGCTAGGTGTTGTTTCTTAAAAGCCTTTAAGGAACTAGGTTTAGAGATCTTGTCTTATTAAGATGTCTTAATGGATAAAGTTGCAAACTTTATTCATCAAGACCTTGGGAAGGATCAGATTTGGGGTTTGGAGCCCTTGGAAATAAACAAAACGCAGTTGGACCCGATTAAGCTATTCAGACCAGTTCCCACGGCGTGGCCTTGGGTTGCCATGACGTGGCGACTGGGGGATTAGTCTACTGTTTTGTCGCCTTGTGCCCACGACATGACCAATGGAAGACCACGACGTTGGCTTTTCCAGTTAGCAATTTTGACCGTAACTTTGACTGATGACCTTAAGGGTTGACCTTTGACCTATTTGACTTTTAGTCAAATTTGTAGTTGATGAGTAGAGTAAGGATTCATATTGTGTGGTTATATAGGTAGCGTGTAGCACATATTTCATGTTGGTGTAAGACGTTGACTTTTGACTACATTTGTGAGGCGAGTCTTCTCACTGTACTCATGGGTCGAAGGGACAAATGTCGATCCACTAGATTATGTTATGTGGGATGCTATTTGTCTTTGTGATACTTGCATGGAAGACCTAGGGGTAGCCCATGTCATTTGTATGAAAGACCATGGGGGTAGCTCATGACACTTGTGTTTAAGACCTTGCGGTAGCCAAGGCACTACAAGTGAAGACCATGGGGGCAACCCATGAAAATTGTATGAAATACCATGTGCGTAGCCCATGACACTTCTATGCAAAACCATGGAGGTAGATCATGACAAAGTATGTATGGTATGTTGTATTTTTTGGAACTCAATGAGCTTTGTGCTTACGGTTTTGTGGTTTAAAACATTTTCAGGTACTTCTAGTTTCAGAGGGAATGGTCCGGCTTGATTGCACAACATCCCCTTATGATTTCTGTATCGATCATTATTTTACTATGATGACTTTGTTACACTGTACTCTGATTGGCTTTCAAGAACATGAAGTATGGTTTTGATGTTTATATTAAATTGAAAATTTTATTAATATTTTTGGGATGTTACACTAGCTTCTATTATGATGTGAAATGAAGTTAAAATATTATATAAATAAGATAAGAGAAATTTTCAATGGTGAATTAGCAAATGATGAATGTAAATGAGAATAAATAACTAGTAAAATGCCAAATGATGAAATACCAAATGATAGTGGTGTTCTATACAAAACTATAGATTCGGTTGGAGATGTTATAAATGATGAGTTTTTATCACATAGAAGATAATATAATTTCTTTCTAACGTTTTCAAATAAACTAATAAAATGTTATATACATGTTAATCAATTGTATTTTCTTGATTAGATTTTTATAGTTATAAAATTATTGAGTCAATTTTGATATTTATGAATTATGTAATTTATTTTATAAATTAGATTTATATTTATTTTGAAGTTCTTTTAGATGGACTTTATTGAAATTTTAATAAAATCAATCAAATTTGGTTCAAATTATTAAATATTTTAATTATATTGTAATAAACTATCATGATTATTATATATTTAATTATTTTTCAATAATGTATTTTTAAATATACTTTTTTAATTAATAAAATTTGTTCTTAATAATCTTATTTGAAACGAATTATATATAACTTTATGATATATATAAAAAGATTAATATAAAAATGAGAGTGAATTAGTAACCATGTATCAATTTTATCAAATTGTTAATATAAAAAGATTAGTATATAAATGAGAGCCATTTAGACCTGATAATGTACTTATCTTTTACCTATTTTTTAGGCATCTTGTTTTTCGTCACTATCCATTCAATTTTTAAAACTCGTGAAATGATCATTTTTCACTTCACTTCACCTCATATTTTTCTTTATTTTTAAAATATATTTTATATAAATATTATATTTTTTTTGTAGAGAATTAAAAAGCATAAATTTTAATATATTTTTTATAATTTTTTAATATAGATAATTTAATAAAAAATTAAAAAGAAAAAAAAACACTTTTTATATTGACCACAGAAAAAGAGAAAAAATATTAGAAAGCTACCTGATAGGGAAAAATCTTTCGCCAAAACCTTACCCTGGGTGTGGTATTGTCGGGTGCGGTGAAAGGTACACATCAGCAAACCGAACCGTGCAGTCTTTATGAAAATATGTTGTTCCCTAGTGCGGTGAAAATTACACATCAGCAAACCGCAATGTGCGGTCTTTGTACTCCGTTCGGTCTATATTGGAGTTTTCTAGTTTATTTTCTAAAGAAATATTTTGGAAGTGTAATTTTAAACTCCTTATATCCTTATATATCTTACAAGATATTAGAATCGAAACTTCAAAACTATAAATTCACATTTGATAAATTTAATCCGTTTTTTCTTTTAATTAAATATTATGATTAAATCAATTTGATTCTTCATCTATAAAGAATGACACACATAAACTTATTTATAGATACATTAGTTAAAGTTTATTATTTTATTTCAAAAAGAAAAATTGAAAGGAATTAATAAAGTGACTGGAAAACACCATAAGTTTGACAAGAACTATTCTTACCTCAAAACCCATATGTGTGTTGCAGTATATTTATTGGTGAGACACTGATGTCGACTTGAAAGCTCCCATCTTTTCATGTCTCTCTTTCTCTCCATTCAGACATTAGATACTACTCATAGTTGATCATCTCTCTTTCATATCACTCTTTCATAACTTACACCTTCACTGTGTGTACTAAGAACTCCTAAAAACACCACTTGTGTGTGTAAAAACTCACAAAACAAGCCTTATGGGGTCTTTGGGAAATGGTGATGTCAAGAAAGCAACGTGGTTGCACCCAAGGTTCACCGGCT
Source organism: Lactuca virosa (assembly GCF_052849685.1). Lineage (NCBI taxonomy): Eukaryota > Viridiplantae > Streptophyta > Magnoliopsida > Asterales > Asteraceae > Lactuca > Lactuca virosa. The sequence continues at coordinate 135,552,306 of NC_136430.1, forward strand.
TTAACCCTTCTGAACGATGGGGGCATTCTGCTTGCTTCTCTAATGGCTTCCTCTATATCTTTGGTGTATGCATATCTCCCCCCTCACTTCCTGTATATGTGTGGATATATTTTTCCATGTCTGTTTGCTTCATCAGTTTATATGTATAAATTCAGATGGGGCAACAACAAGTTATATATACTTTATAATCTTGCTTTTGCTTCTTTGCCATTTTCATATATGCCTGTTGTTTGCAAGTCTTTGGTGATTAATAGGGGTTAGTAGGCTGTATGAGGTTCGAATTCAGAAGCTCTGAAAGTCTCAGAGAACTTGAACAAACCTAGTTCAGTAACTACTTTTTTTATCTATTTGGGGCAAAACACTTTTGTCTACTGTTGTGGACTTAGGTAATTAATTATGCTATACAAAAGGCTAAGATTCAAATTAACTTCGTTTCGCTTTAAGTTTCAGCTATTTGAACGAGTCATTTGGCCATTTTTATTTATCCGGGCTAAGCTCGGAGTAACCGATGACATTAATTTTTCATAACCGAAAGGTTAATGTTCATATGGAACGAGTATATTACGGTATTTTAGGTATTCGATTGCACGTGTAACTAGGTGTTATAACTCGATACCTTTAGACACATAGTTTAATAAAATTTTTTGAGAAATGATAATTAAGTATTTAGTTAATTTGTTTTAACAAGATAAAACTAAGCAACCTTTTGTTACGGAATCTTCCTAAAAATGGTAATGTTGCATGTTTATAATGCCGAAAAATATAAAGGTAGTAGAGTTTGTAACTAATGCTTGCAATTTTCCATTCTAGGGATGTTGTGGAGGCCTACATTTCAGCGACGTACTTTTGCTAAACCTTGAAACCATGGCTTGGACCAATCTAGCAACCAAAGGAGTCGGCCCAGGTCCTAGGGACAGTCATAGTGCAGTCATCGTAGGTCACATGATGGTTATATTCGGGGGAACCAATGGCTGCAGGAAAGTTAACGATGTTCACATTTTGGATCTCCAAACCCGTGAATGGACTCGACCCGATTGTAAAGGGGTTGCTCCTACACCTCGGGAAAGTCACACTGCGACCATGGTTAACCATGACTGCATGGTGGTATTTGGTGGAAGTGGGGAAGGTGATGCAAATTACTTGAATGATTTGCATATTTTGGACCTTAAAACAATGAGGTGGAGTCGACCTGACACCAAGGGTGATGTCCCCGTGCCTAGGGACAGTCACAGTGCCGTTTCCGCAGGCAACAAAATCTTTATCTATGGAGGTGATTGCGGGGACCGTTACCGTGGTGACATTGGTGTTTTCAATGTCGAGACATCGACTTGGTCAAGGGTAATATGAGCTGCATCTATAGGTCTTTATTAGGCATTGTTTGTTATGCTACACAAAACATGACATAACATAACAGACCACATACTACTTATGTATGGTTTGCATAGAGACTAATATAAAACGTTCAAAATTTTTGTCTCCATACTCGTCACTTAATAAATCCCTAAGAAACTTGTCTACTTTAGTCTTGTATACAAATACAATGTTGGTAAAATGTAAGCTAACGTGTATTTTTGCATGAATAATTTAGTTTGTTGTTCGTGGACCATCACCGGGAGTTCGAGCAGGACATGCTGCTGTGACTATTGGGACAAAGGTGAGTATTAATTATTAGAAATGTATGTCAATAGATTGGCACTTGAGATGGAGATTGACTATATTTTGAATTGTTGATGAAAACTTACAGATTTACATGATTGGTGGTGTTGGTGACAAGCAATACTATAACGATGTTTGGGTGCTTGATACAATAAATAGTTTGTGGATTCGGCTAGAGGTACATGGCCAACAGCCACAAGGGCGTTTTTCTCACACTGCTATTGTTGCGGATTCTGACATAGCGATTTACGGAGGGTACGTATTCATGATTCTTGAATATGGATTTAAGTTTAAGTTTGGCACATGCTTGTACAATCAAGCCTAAGATTCAGAGACTTTTGTATTTGTTTTTAGGGTTAAAAGTGTGTTTGTGCAATGACGCTTCACGTTTTAATGTATATGGTTTCATTACTATATGTTTACTCTAAACTTACAGATGTGGTGAGGACGAGCGACCTCTAAACGAGCTACTCATTTTGCATCTTGGCTCAGACCATCCAAACGACAGGTATAACAGTTGTGGGTGCACGATGTTTGGAAGCCAATGCAACGAAGAAAAGCGAAACTTCTTTCATGATCATCAAACCGTCACGAAACAGTCAAACATTTCAGGTTTGATTTATGAAAAGTTATCAAAAGACTATATATACACCGACTTCACAATTTTATCATCTGACTTTTGTGTATTTTTAGATCCAATGCACACAAAAAGAAGAAGGATGTCGAATTCAAAAGCTTGTGAATTAATAGAATCAGAACCAGAAGAACATTCACTTTCCCTTTCACAACATTCATCGCCATCTCACTCAGATCAAGAACGAGCACTTGTTAAGCAATCTTCAAACACAACCGCTCAAGCTTTACCTTTGTTTAAAAATCAACATCAAAGTTCGGGAAGTGTGAAGCAAATCCCGGGCACCCAATTGAACCCTATGTCGATCTTCAGTCGAACTCCACAAGATCCACAATTCATTCAAGAGCAATCACATCACCATAAGCACCATCAGAATGGCCATGCAACTCGCACAGAACATCAAAACATTGAGCCGTTGAGTGTTCAAAACCTGGTAATGAAACTTGTCTCCAAGCTTTTGCATGTTTCATATATGAGATTTAAAGTGTTTAATTAATTAGTCCGTTTGAATCTCAGATTGGCGCAGATGTTCATGGTAAAGTTGATGGAGCATTCGACTCAGGTTACTTGATGACTGCAACAGTCAATGGTCGAATCTTCAGAGGAGTCTTGTTCCCTCCGGTAAGCTTCCTAACCAGTTTCAATGTCCTCTCGTTTTTTCTCAGTCACAAAAACTAAAAGATCGTGTCAACCAGGGGCCTGATGTTGTTTCAAGAGGAGCTTTTCGGGGTCATAACCGTAGGTCACCCACAAGCCAAATGGCTCAAAGAAACCTACATATAAACCGGGCTTTCATTAGGCACTCAAACCATGCACCATCTCATGCACCGGAACCCAGTCATCATAGCTACCTCCAAGATCATCATGTCCGCAGACCATCGCCTGTGTTTAGATCAGCTCCGGCTCTATCATTAGGAAGAGAACAAGCGAAGGTTCAAAATGAACTGCATGGCGTGGTTCTCACACTGGGTGGTCCAGGGAGCGGGCACGGTGGCTCTTAGATCAATGGAGATATGGAGATGATCCTCGTATACGTCTCTCCCTTTTTGTATATTTTGGATAAAAGCCCGCTAGCCTAGATTTCGTATTTCCTGTGTAATATCTTCTAATAGTTTTTTTTTTTCCACACGATCTGAGATATTTAATTGTTTATTCTTTTTCATTGTTTGCTCTTTTGGAAATCGTAGTATAAAAGCGGTACCCAAAATATGCGTCAATTTCCTTGATTTAATCTTAATTTTTACGATTTTCGTTGTTAGACCATCCAACCAAGTGCAATTTCTACCCCTCGTCTCTCGTTGAATCGAAGGTTCAAGTGTCAGTGTGGACATAGATATGAAATAATTTAGAACTAGTTTAATATATATTTTTATTTAACGTTAAAAAAAAATATATTATATTTTCCAAATATCCTCTTGTGACTAGGGCATCTATGGAGAGTTTTCTTTGGTGTAAACTCCGATTATAGTATAATTTTTTCATATAGTTTTTTATGGGTCTAAACATATATAATTTAAGTAATTTTATATAAAACAAAATCATTTGATTTATTAAATAAATAAATTGTTTATATATATATATATATATATATATATATATATATATATATATATATATATATATATATATATATATATAGACAGAGAGAGAAAAAAAAAGTTCAATAAAAAATCATAATTATTTGTTCTTCAAGAACCAAATTTTTTCAAGTTTTTGGGGTTTATTGTTTATCGAAAAAAACTAAAAATTTGTAAATTAATAATTTCATATTGTGAATGGTAAAAGATAAATTATATATTTTTCGAGTTCACCCTCTGAATTCAGATTCACACAGTGAATCTGCAAAGATTCATACTGTGAATTTGACAAATTTTTTTATCGAATTTGATATCATTAGAAAAAATGATAAAAAATTACAAATTTCTATATTTGTAGTTTTATTTTGTATTATAAAAAAACAAGCTCTAAATATTGAAAAAAAATTGATTAATTATGGTTCTCTATTGAATCGTATCCTCTATATATATATATATATATATATATATATATATATATATATAACTGTAGATAAGTAAAGTAAAATATATATTACTTACTAAATAATAAATATATCAAACAATAATGCATTTTACATTATTTTAAAAATTAAAATTTTCATTATCGATCAATGTTTAACCACATAAGTCCATTTGGCGTATCTCAAATTTCTTTGAAGATACTATTGGAACCGATTCGTTGAACCTTTATATATATATATATATATATATATATATATATATATATATATATATATATATATATATATATATATATATATGGAAAAATCAAATGAGAACACCTAAAAGGTTGACAACGCGAGAACAGGTATATTCATTTGTGATTCTATGTATTCATTTGTGGAGAAATGATAACTTTTTACGCACAATCAACATGAATATGTTTTTTCTCTTCGATTGAAATTAAAGACGTAAAAATTTATCATTTCTCTACAAATGAATACATGGAATCTCAAATGAATATACTTTGTTCTCGCGTTCTCAACCTTTTTGGTGTTCTCATTTGATCCTACTATATATATATATATATATATATATATATATATATATATATATATATATATATATATATATATGGAAAATCAATGGAAAACTAAATTAATTAAGTTCAAAACATTGGCTAATATAATAAAACCTTTTCGGTGATTTCGGTGTCTACGTCGGGAATCTCCACCTGTGGACCTTCTCCGGCGGGTGTAAACACCGGCAGAGCTGGGGTATATTCGTTCTTTCCCTGATTCTGATTTTATTATCTTCTGATTCATCATTGCTGACAATTCATGTGAGTATTCTCTTCTTGTACGTAATGGGTTTCATGAATTCTGGGAATTGTCGATGGAAGTCAGATGATGGGTGGAATAAAGATTGCCATTTTAATGGAGTGGACAAGCAAAACAGATTTCAATCTAAACGGGATCAACATCATTTAAGTTGTGATAGTCAATCCTTCTACATTACAAACTTCCCAGAAAATGTTCTACCTTCTGATTTGTGGCGTGCTTGTGGTCGTCTGGGTAAGATTGTCGATGTTTTTATTTCTAATAAGTCTCGAATGGGGAAAAGGTTTGGCTTTGTCAGATTTCCAGGTAATTGTAACGCTAATCATATGGTTAAGAGTCTTTGTGATGTATGGTTTGGCTTTCATAAACTATATGCATCGGTTCCACATGTTGCTAAAAAAGATTCTTTTGTACATAAAATCCACTCAAAAAGAGAGAAAATTAAAGCTCCTGTTGTTTCTTATGCAAGTGTAGTAAGAGGTCAAGACAAGGGGAATAAAGAATCGGTTAATGTTGCTATTGGGGAATAAAGAACCAGTTAATGTTGTTATTGTTCTTAATTCTGGGGATTTTATTATTGAAAATAAAAAGCTTGCATGTCTAGCAAAGGCAAAAGATTTTTCTACCTTACCGAATCTTGGGATGTTATGTCGTGATGAAGGTTTTGTGGATTTTCAAATTCGATATGTGGGGGGCCATTGGGTGATGTTTGAATTCACCTCTAAAGAAGTATGTAAAAAGTTCTTAGCAAGTGATGTGGTTAGTCACTGGATTACAGAAAAACGACAGTGGGAGAGAAATTTTGTTCCACAAGATCGCATTATATGGGTTGATATTGAAGGGCTACCTCTTCGGGCTTGGAGTAAGTTGGCATTTAGGGAGATTTTGGCCAAATGGGCTTGTGTGGTACAGTTAGATTATAACCTTGGTGAAGATGTATATAAAAGTCGAGTATGTGTTTTGACTTCTTATCTTTGTATTATTTATGAAGTGGTGAAGGTTAGTGTCGATGGTATCATATTCCCGGATAGAGTTAAAGAAGCATCCGACTGGACTCCGACTTTTTCTTGTGATTTCATGAAATCCGCTGATGGGGAAGACGAGGGACATGTTCAGTTTGATGAAGAAGGAAGTAATGGTTCTCTAAATTAGAATGATGAAGCAATGGGCTATAATTTAGATGGGTTTCTTGATCGTTTGAAAGAAACTGTAGCAGGTCACGATGAAAGACATAAGATTTGATGAATTGTCTCTCAATTAATGTTCAAGGGGCGGGTTGTATGGATAAACACGCTTGTATTAGAAAACTTTGTCATCTTAACAAAGTTAATTTTTTAGCTATTCAAGAAACGAAGATGGAAGAAATTGACTTGCTCTCGGTTAGATCTTTTTGGGGAAATACCTATTTTATGCATGCGTTCTCTCCTTCTCTCAGTGCTTCGGGCGGTATTCTTGATATTTGGGATCCAAAATGCATTTCTCATAAAAGGACGTTTACTTCGAATTCGTTCATTGCTATTGAGGTAATTTGGACTAATTCGAGTCTAGAAGTATTATTTATTGTAGTTTATGCCCCACAAGCCGCTGATTGTAAAAGACAACTCTGGAATGATATTACTCAGATTATCTCTTCTTTTCGGGGCGAATGTATTATTATGGGGGATTTCAATGAAGTTCAAGATGAATCTCAAAGATTGGGATCAACCTTTTATCCCGCTAATGCCCATTCCATCAATGATTTTATTGATCATCTTGACCTCGTTGATGTTTCGTTAGGTGGCCCAAGTTTCACTTGGAGTGATAAATGGGGCTCTAAATTTAGCAAGCTCGATAGATTTCTGGTTACGAAAGGTATTTTGTCATCATTCCCTCATCTTATGGGTCTCGTCTTGGAAAAAAAATATTCAAGATCATCTTCCTATTTTGTTAGTGGAGCATTGTGTTGATTATGGTCCTACTCCCTTCCGAGTTTTTCATTATTGGTTTGATATGGTTAATTTTAATGATATAGTGAGAGATTATTGGATGCAGCCGATGAACAGGGCGGTTTTAGATAACCCTCAGGTTATTTTTAAGAAGAAATTACAGCTTCTTAAATTTAACTTAGTTAGGAAGTGGAACATCAATAGTCGGGACCTGGTTGCTACTAAAAAGAAAAACATTCAAGATTCGATTGAGTCGATTGATAGTCGCTTGATGAGTGATGATGGATCTGCTACTTTGAGAGAGCAGAGGGTCCCTTTACTTAAAGAATTGGCGGATCTTGATCACTCTTCTCGGTTGGATCTTTTCCAGAAGGCAAAGATTCAATGGAGTATTGAGGGTGATGAGAACTCGGGTTACTTTCATGGTATCATTAATCGTAAGAGGCGTCAAATTGCTATTCAGAGCTTGGATAGATAATCTTGTTCGGATCAAGGAGGAATTTCATGCTTATTATCAGTCTCTTTTCTCGAAGAGTAGCAAATGCCGCCTTATGACAAGGGCCATTCATTTCAGTACTTTATCTGTTGATCAGGTTGATTTCTTGCAGTCCCCTTTTACTCGTGAGGAGATTAAAAGGGCTGTTTGGGATTATGGGTCTTCTAAGGCATCGGGGCACGATGGATTTACTTTTGGGTTTTTCAAGCGTTATTGGGATCTTATAGCGTAGGAAGTTGAGGCGTTTTTCATGCATTTTTTTCATCATTCGTCTATTCTGAAGGGATGTAATGCTTCCTATTTTACTACTACCCCCAAAGTTAGAGACCCGAAGACTCCAAGAGACTTTAGACCTATTAGTCTAATTGGGTGCCAATATAAAATTATTGGTAAACTTTTAGCTAATAGATTGGTGGAGGTCATTGCTAGTGTCGTTAGTTGGGAGCAGTCTACTTTTGTCAAAGGTAGACAAATTTTGGATGACCCATTTCTTCTTAATAAGGTAGTGGCTTTGTAACGCCCCATTTCGAATCGTTCCCATTTCGGGGTGGTGATCAAGGAGTGAGTATTATTTGAGTTAGAACCATTGAAGAGTTGAGTTTAGGCTCATTTGGAGGTGGATGATGTAGTTTGAATGATCCAATCATTCGGTTGGTGTTTTGGAGCCCAAAGGTATCAGTAAAGGCGTTGGTTTGGGCCTTTTATGGATTTTGGATTTAAGTTCGGTTGTCTTTCAGGCTGAAGAAAGTTGATATAAGTGTAGGGCTTCTCGTTAGCTTTCCGTGGATATAAAGAACGTCAAAATCGGAGTTATAACGAAGAAGTTATGGCCATTTGAAGTTAGAAGGGTTTTGGGCCAAAATCGAGTACGCATGGCGTACCAAGTAGGAACGCATGGCGTTCAAAAGGAAAATGGACACGGGTGCATATGGGAACGCCCTGCGTTCGTCTAGGCAGACTAAACCCTAATTTCCGGGTCTTGGACCCTATTTAAACACCTTAACTCACCTCCAACCCTCATTTCCTTCAACCTCCATCCTATCTAACCCTAAGAACGAAACCCTAAGCCTCTTGCATGCATTTTGAGCTTACCTTGAGGAATTTGGTTCTTTTTGGGTGATTTGAAGAAGAAGATGTGTAGAGAAGAAGCAAGAGATTGAGGAGTGCTTGTAGATCCAGATGTTTTACATCATTTCCAGCCTATTGAAGGTATAAAGTTCTCATCTTGGTGCTTCTACATCATAGATCTAGGTTTTCATGGATATTGTCCCTTTTTGGTTTCAAGAATGGATTTTTATGGTTCAAATCTGTCTCTGGACTTAGGGTTTCCACCCATGAAGCTATTTGAGTCCATTAGGCAGGAAAGTTGCCATCTTTAAGGTCCTAATGGGTTCATGCAAGAGTTATGGCCATCTTTATGGAAGTTGATTGCTATTCTTTGAGAGTTGGACTTAAGGGGAGCACGCAAGTCACCAAGTCCATGACTTTATGTTTCTAGAGGTCCTAAATAGCTTGGATCTATGTTGGATAGAGGCCCTGCGTAGGTCTTGGGAAGGCGCTGCGTTCCCACTAGGGCTCGCGATATGAACCAAGGAGGAACGCCCCGCGTTCCACACGGGAACGCCCTGCGTTCGTAAGTCAGTGAGCCTTTTTGGGCCATTATCTTGGACTATGATGTTTGGGCCTATTGGATTATATTTTTGGGCTGTTAATGGACTAGGTCACATGTTTGGTTGATGGAAAGGTCCATTTGAGGAGTTGGGCCTAAATTAGAAAAATTGGGCCATTAGTGGGCTTGGGATAAGTTTTATTGAATTGGGCTTTCATTTTGTGGTTTTGGGCCTTAGATATGGGCCAAGTTGGACTAGGGGTAAAATGGTCATTTTACCCTAAGGAGGATTATTGGTTTTTGGGCTAAGTGTTATTTTGGTACTGATAGCTCGAGGAGCCGAAGGAGCAACAGTTCGGGGAATTGCCAGTTAGCAACCAGAGGTTTATCGGTGGGATTTCAGTAGTGTGAGGTGAGTCTCCTCACTGTGTGTATGGGTCTACGGCCACAATGCCGGCCCATTATGTTTGTGTATAGTAGGAAGACCCGGGGGTTAGCCCTAGGCATTTTTATGATATATGTTCCGGATTATGATCCGATGTCGGGCGAGGCCCGAGGTATGTTAGTATGCTAGAGGTCTTTATGATTCTTGCATGTGTCGGTAATATGTTTCCGGACTAGGGTCCGATGTCGGGGTAAGCCCGACGAATGTTTTATGTTGCATAGTGGATTATACTTGTAGTCTTTGTGATACATGTATATGCCTGGTAGGGAGGTGAGTGTTGGCGAGGTCCCGTATCTCATCACTAGCAGAGTGTGGATGGGGTTCCATATCTCATCATTTAGCAGAGTAGGGGCGAGGCCCGTGATAGGAGGGAAGTGAGTGTGGGCGGGGGCCCGTATCTCACTATCAGCAAGGGTGTGGACGGGGTTCCACGACTCATCAATAGCAGAACATGGGCGAGGCCCAAGTTAGGCGAGGCCTTAGAACATGATAAAGTAGAGAATGTTTGCTTTATGTTCTAGTATGTTTATGTGACTATATATGTATAGCGGGTGGGGCCCGAAGACAGGCGAGGCCTAAGTGAAACAGATCTGTATACCGAGCGGGGCTTGATGCCAGGCGAGGCCGGATGTCGGGCGGGGCCTGATGCCGGAGCGAGTCCGATGCCAGGCAAGTCCTGATGCAGCGGGCGGGGGCCCAGTATGTGGTTATGTGTATGGTATGTGGTAGGTTGGGGAACTCACTAAGCTTCGTGCTTACGGTTTTCAGTTTTGGTTTTAGGTACTTCCGGTAGCGGAGGGAAGTGCTCGGGTTGACTACATCGCACACACCATTATGTTTAGCCAGAGATGTTTTACTCTAATGTAATGAATATGTGTTTAGAAAAGATACTCTGATTTGATAACTATGGTTTATTAATGAATTAAAATGAAACTTTTGGTCTTGATTTTTGGGATGTTATAAGTTGGTATCTGAGCCTTGGTTTGAGGGATTCGGGCACACTCGTGGGTGTGTCTGGACTCAAACTGAGGACGTGGTATGAAAATTTTCAAAAGAAAAATCATTTTTATAAAAAGAATTTAGAAAAGAGAAAAGCATTTGAAAAGTCAAAAGAACATTGAAAAAGAAAAAGGGTGTGGTGTATGTAATCAGCCGAGCTCAAGTAAGTACCCCAAAATACCCATACATGTTTGCTTAGATATGATATGCTTATGAGAACTGCATGTTAGATTAGGAATAAGTATCTAGGAAGGATGCCTTATGTTCCTGTTATATGACTGTGCGCTTTATGAATTGCATGCTAGTACGGATTCCTGATTAGAGAATAACACAGTTTGATTGGAATATGTGGTTATGATTACCCAATGCCCGAATGCTGTATGCTTTGTGATATTAGAAATTCTAGTTATCTCTAACTGACTAGTAAGCGAATATGTGAAGTTACATATTGCGAGGACTAAATAATTTCAGAAGGTTAGGTCTAGCTCTATTTCGCAGCTCTCATTTGAGTCTAACCGTTTTAGGGCAGGATCTCTCATTCGAAGAATTATCTAGTCTTAGTGATATCCAATGATATCCGCGAGCTAGTTAGGGAGAGATACCTGGAGTTTCTTATGCAGCTGATTGCATAGAGTAGGTCGGAAGATACCCTAGGGCAAGCCTAGGATGAGAGTAGTGCTGGGAGCAATAGTAGTAGTACAAGGGACTTGGTGGAGTCAAGGAAATCTTTTAAGGAAAGTACGCATAGATGTGGAAGGTAGTAGGGGCCCATATTATTGAAAGCAGAGGATCTGTACTCTAATCAAGGAGGGCTGAGATAAAACCAGGAAACTCGTAGTGTGCGTATGTGATCCCTCAGTAGTAATGAGTATTCTGATGGTTAGTATGTTGCGTGGCAGAATGGTGACGCTACGGGGTAGACCAGTTGGCGGTTCAGGCGCTGGTGAGGGATTTGGCTCGGGTTCAGGAGTCGGGCAGCTTGAGGAGCAGATGAGAGAGTTTATTTCAGCAGAGATTACACGTAGTATTTTAGACTAGACTCCTTTGATCTTCGGTACGGTCAAGGAGGGCATACTAAAGATTTTAGATGAGAAGTTGGGAGCTTTCCGTACTAAGATGATAGCCATGACGGGGGTGCATACCCTGACATTCCGAGAGTTCAGAGCTTGTGGAGCTCCACATTATCATTGGGCTCGGGACCCCATCGCTAGAAGCAGGTGGTTGGCCGATGTTGCCAACGCTTTCCGTACGAGCCGATGTACCGAGGGGGACAAGGTCCGGCTTGCCTCCTGTCTTCTGAAGGACAGAGCATGGGATTGGTGGGTGGAGATTGGACATGCCATTGGGGATGATGTCACGTTAGACACGATGACATGGAATGATTTCTCGGCCAGGTTCAAGGCCGAGTTTGCACTGGTGATTGAGGTGCAACAGTTAGCACGGGAGTTTCAGGACCTCCGGCAGACGCCTGAGACTGTGGCAGAGATTACCGCCAAGTTCAGAGAGAGAGCTCTTCTTGTTTCGCAGTATGTGGCGGATGAGGAGATGAAGAATGCCCAATATCATGAGATGCTGAGGGATGACATCAGACAGTTTGTGAGCATGTCCAACTGCAAGACGCTGGAGGATATGATTGCTCAAGCAAAGGAGAGGGAGATCGACCTAGAGCACCTCGGGAAGAGGAAGCCGGATGATATTCAGGTAGCCACAGGTTCAGGCAAGAGACCCAAGGGCTCAGGCTCGAGATCGAGGGACTATCAGAGCCGCAGTCGATGTGGCAAGTGTGGCAGGACGCACGAGGGTGCGTGTAGGAGTGGTAGTGGTGGTGATTTTGGCCGCTTCAAGTGCGGCCGTACTGGTCATTTTAGCAGAGATTGTACAACTACCACCACCTAGGGATTAGACCTGATCTGCTTCCATTGCAATCGGCGGGGCCACAAGAAGGCCCAGTGTCCGAGTTTGGTTACCACGGGACAGGTGATAGAACCTGCCCCTGCGACGTTGAGGATCACCGAAAGCCGTTAGGGCTGGGCATAGGCGCCTACGGTAAGGAGTAGGGCTTTCCAGCTGACCACAGAGGAGGCACGAGCAGCTTTCGATGTTGCAGGTGCGTATCTTTTTCTTTCCTATCAGCTTTTAATTATGATTTCATTGTTATGGTACTGCATCGATATTGTCAAAAGTATCTCAGAACTTTGTGGCCTGATTATGATTGAGTTATATGCCATTTGCATACCTTGGATTTTAGAATAGTAGTTAGAGGTCGTTCCCTTTTAGAGAAGGTTCTCAAGATGCAGTCACTATAGAATGCGTGACTAGAAATCGGGATATGTGTCGCTATTTTTTTCAAGAGAGGTATTCGTTGGTACTGGTCAGTTAGATCACTAGCAGTGGTGAGCGTCGGATTACGAGCGGGTCGATCGTTGGACGGTAAGAAGGATGGGGAATCCTTTCCAAGGCTGTGAGCTGTAAGGAGTTAGCCGAATCGAAGTGGGGGAGAACCATCCAAGTATTCAGGAGCAGAAGTAAGTGCGAGCCGGGATAAGTTCGCATCCTGTTGGGTAGGGAAGCAACCCGATTGTCCAATTGGATAGAGTAGTGCAAGAATTGGAAGTTTGGAAAACTTCCCGACGTAGGGTTCGTGTATTCACGACAGTAGATAGCTGGTTTGGGAAACCAGGTCGGAGAATTTCTGGCAGGATGCGGGTTAGCCAGGATGTAAGACTACGGGATGGCCATAGCATCCACTAGCAGTCAAACAGTGAGAAAAGGGATGTAAGTCTATAGGATAACGGTATCATTCATTAGCAGCCTAATTAGCGGATTGTGGTCGAGGGCCCGTATCTCCTAGATAGCAGATTGTGGGCGAGGCCCGTATCTCCTAGTCAGCATGATAAGAGTCAGGATAGGATAGCAACCTGAGATTGGAAGAGGGGTGGGCCTGCATAGCCCTAGAAAGGTGAGACTTGTGGGAGAGGCCACTCCGAGATATAGCTTGGGTGGGACCCATGGGTGAGGCTCGTGTACTCATAGCAGTGCAGGTGGGACCTGGTAGAGACCGTAGGGTCAAGGTAGGGGATCGAGGATCCCAGGACTTATAGAGCCAGAGTGGCAAGGTAGATAGAGCAGGTTTAGATAGCCGAAGTTTCTTAGAAGGTCGCTGGGAGGGACTGAGAGATTGAGCTTGGGTTTTGTAACCGGTGGGAGTCCGGTAACCCAGATGATGGCAGACCAGTTGGGACCAGGGTGGTCCCGGTTCATCTGGAAGGCGGATAAGAGACAACAGGATCTTCGGCCAGGTAATGATAAGAGGATTCTGGAGTGGAGCAGCTAGCTGACCGAGAGGTGCTAAGTCTTTCACAGTTGGATTAAATAATCTCATAGTAAAGGGTTTTACTCTGTTGCGCAGCTCTCGTATGAGTCTAACCGTTGCAGGGATGAATCTTCTACTTGAAGGATTATCTGATTTTCACGTTGAGTTGAGTGTTCAGCATCTGGACATAGTAAGTGGAAGCATTCAGTGGGTAACAACGAAGGGACCAGCACTAGGAGTGGCTGGAGATTAGTTATAGCGAAGGATCTGTCCTTCGCAGAGACAGGAAAGGTTGTCGCTTATGTACAATTGCCTTGGGAAGGCCATCAAATGCGCAGGGTAATGGTTGGAGCTCAGGAGGTCAAGTGTAGCGGTCCTTTCGGGGATCGGACTGAGCAGACAAGGTTAAGCGTTGTATAAGAATGGTTGTGAGCATTCATGCTAGCTTGGAGTGGCTACTGTGACCCACGAGAAGTACCCGAGGTAAGTATCCGCAGTAGACTTTGAGGACGAAGTCTAATTTAAGTGGGGGAGAGTTGTAACGCCCCATTTCGAATCGTTCCCATTTCGGGGTGGTGATCAAGGAGTGGGTATTATTTGAGTTAGAACCATTGAAGAGTTGAGTTTGGTCTCATTCGGAGGTGGATGATGTAGTTTGAATGATCCAATTATTCGGTTGGTGTTTTGGAGCCCAAAGGTATCGGTAAAGGCGTTGGTTTGGGCCTTTTATTGATTTTGGATTTAAGTTCGGTTGGCTTTCAGGCTAAATAAAGTTGATAGAAGTGTAGGGCTTCTTGTTAGCTTTCTGTGGATATTAAGAACGTCAAAATCAGAGTTATAACAAAGAAGTTATGGACCCTATTTAAACACCTTAACTCACCTCCAACCCTCATTTCCTTCAGCCTCCATCATATCTAACCCTAGGAACGAAACTCTAAGCCTCTTGCATGCATTTTGAGCTTACCTTGAGCATTTTGGTGCTTTTTGGGTGATTTGAAGAAGAAGGTGTTTAGAGAAGAAGCAAGAGATTAAGGAGAGCTTGTAGATCTAGAGGTTTTACATCATTTCTAGCCTATTGAAGATATAAAGTTCTCATCTTGGTGCTTCTACATCATAGATCTAAGTTTTCATGGACATTGTCCCTTTTTGGTTTCAAGAATGGATTTTTTTGGTTCAATTCTGTTTCTGGACTTAGGGTTGCCACCCATGAAGCTATTTGAGTCCCTTAGGTAGGAAATTTGCCATCTTTAAGGTCCTAATGGGTTCATGCAAGAGTTATGGCCATCTTTATGGAAGTTGATTGCTATTCTTTGAGATTTGGACTTGAGGGGGACATGCAAGTCACCAAGTCCGTGACTTTATGGTTCTAGAGGTTCTAAATAGCTTGGATATGTGTTGGATAGCATGGATTAAGCATTAAGTGCTTAATGGCTCGTTTTTGAAAGCTGGACACGAACGCCCTGCGTAGGTCTTGGGAACGCGCTGCGTTCCTACTAGGGCTCGCGATCTGAACCAAGGAGGAACGCCCCACGTTCCACACGGGAATGCCCTGGGTTCGTAAGTCAGTGGGCCTTTTTGGGCCATTCTATTGGACTATGCTGTTTGGGCATATTGGATTATATTTCAGGGCTGTTAATGGACCAGGTCACATGTTGAGCTTGATGGAAAGGTCCATTTGAGGAGTTGGGCCTAATTTAAAAAATTGGGCCATTAGTGGGCTTGGGACAAGTTTTATTGAATTGGGCTTTCATGTTGTGGTTTTGGGCCTTAGATATGGACCAAGTTGGACTAGGGGTAAAATGGTCATTTTACCCTAAGGAGGATTATTGGTTTTTGGGCTAAGTGTTATTTTGGTACTGATAGCTCGAGGAGCCGAAGGCGCAGCAGTTCGGCAAATTACCAGTTAGCAGCCAGAGATTTATCGGTGGGATTTCAGCAGTGCGAGGTGAGTCTCCTCACTGTGTGCATGGGTCTACGGCCACAAAATGGCGGCCCATTATATTTATGTATAGTAGGAAGACCCGGGGGTTAGCCCTAGGCATTTTTATGATATATGTTCCGGATTACGATCTGATACCGGGCGAGGCCCGAGGTATGTTAGTATGCTAGAGGTCTTTGTGATTCTTGCATGTGTCGGTAGTATGTTTCCAGACTTGGGTCCGATGTCGGGGTAAGCCCGAGGAATGTTTTATGTTGCATAGCAGATTATACTTGTTGTCTTTGTGATACATGTATATGCCTGGTAGGGAGGTGAGTGTGGGTGATGTCCTGTCTCTCATCACTAGCCTAGTGTGGACGGGATTCCATATCTCATCATTTAGCAGAGTAGGGGCGAGGCCCGTGATAGGAGGGAAGTGAGTACGGGCGGGGGCCCGTATCTCACTATCAGCAGGGGTGTGGACGGGGTTCCACGACTCATCAATAGCAGAACAGGGGCGAGGCCTTAGAACGGGACACAGTAGAGAATGTTTTCTTTATGTGCTAGTATGTTTATGTGATTGTATATGTATAGCGGGTGGGGCCCAGAGACATGCGAGGCCTAAGAGAAACTGATTTGTATACCGAGCGGGGCTCGATGCCAGGCGAGGCCTGATGCCGGGCGGGGCCCGATGCCGGAGCAAGTCCGATGTTGGGCAAGTCCCGATGCAGCGGGCGGGGGCCCAGTATGTGGTTATGTGTATGGTATGTGGTAGGTTGGGGAACTCACTAAGCTTCGTGCTTATGGTTTTCAGTTTTGGTTTCAGGTAATTCCGGTAGCGGAGGGAAGAGCTCGGGTTGACTACATCGCACACACTATGATGTTTAGCCCGAGATGTTTTACTCTGATGTAATGAATATGTGTTTAGAAAAGATACTCTGATTTGATAACTATGGTTTATTAATGAACTAAAACGAAATTTTTGGTCTTTATTTTTGGGATGTTACAGGCTTGGAGTAAATCTTACGGGAATTCCCTGATGCTTCTTAAGGTAGACTTTGAGAAGTCCTATGATTCCCTCTCATGGGACTACCTTTTATAGATCATGCAGATTATGGGGTTTGGTCTGTTACGGTGTGGTTGGATTATCGAGTTATTGAAATCCATCAGGGCTTTGGTTTTGGTCAATGGATCGCCTACTGATGAATTCCAGATTCCTCGTGGTTTGAGATAGGGAGATCCTCTTTCTCCTTTCCTTTTAATATTGTCGATGGAGGGTCTTCGTGTAGCTTTGGTTAGAGTTCATATGGCTAACGTGTTTAGGGGGATCTCTATTTGAGGCATCGAGATTTTTCATCTTATATATGTTGATGATGTTATGTTGATTTCTTTTTGGGATCCTGAGAATGCGAATTGTATGATTCGTATTTTTCTTTGTTTCTTAATGGCTTCAGGTCTTAAAATCAATTTGCATAAAAGCAAATTGATTTGTGTGGGGGTTCCTTTATTTCATGTATCTAGTGTTGCAGACATGATTGGGTGTGCAGTTTTTGAGCTTCCTTTTATCTACATTGGTGTTCTGGTTGGTTAGAATATGTCACGTATATTTGCATGGTCTCATGTATTGGATCGGTTTCAGAGCAGATTGTCAGGCTGGAAGGCTAAATACCTTTCTTTTGGTGGTCGAATTATTATGGATAAGTCGGTTATGCGTTCTTTGAGCAGTTACCTAATGTTGATTTTGCTTGCTCCTGTTTCGGTTCTTAAGTCTCTAGAGTCAATGCGAGCTAGATTCTTTTGGGGAGAATATTTTGATGAGAGACATATGCACTGGGTCAGATGGGACAAAGTTTTAGCGGCCAAAGTAGAGGGTGGTTTGGGTATTGGGAGTTTATATTCCTTTAATAGGGCCATGATGCTAAGTTGGTGGTGGAGATTCTATCATTGTCGTGATCTGTTATGTGTTCAGATTATTAAATCTTTTTATGGCTTAGATGGAGGTTGCAAGTCTATGTCCCCTAGGAGATCAGGATCGGGACCTTGGTGTGGAGTAATTCGTATGTTTACTCAGTTGCGGGAGAAGTGTATCGATATCCAGTCTTTCTTTCCTATCAAGGTTGGTGATGGGAACCATACATATTTTTGGCAGGATTTGCGGATTAGAGAGGCCCCTCTTGCCGAAACTTTTCATAGAACTTTTTCTTTAGATACTATTAGACAAGCTACAGTTAGAGATCGTCTAACCTTGGGGTGGGATAATGTTGTTGAAACATTATAAGTGACCCTCTTAAACTTAAAAAGAGATCCGCAGTTGCTTATGGAACCGCAGTCTATCTCTACCCGCAGTCAGATCAACATCCGCAGTCATCGTCATCCGTTCTTAGATTCAGTCTTTTATCTGTTCCTTTTATAAGTACTTTGTTTTATCCGTAGTGCCCTACGTGGCAACTCAAACAGATTAGGTTGTATGTAATCTTCGAGACTCTATAAATAGAGTTCTCCATTTCTCAATGAATACACCTCTCTTACGCATCTTGAATCTTGTCACTTCTCTCTCTACTATCTTATCACTCAAACATAATCGTAACTCCTTGTAATCTCTCTTCAAGAGCAAGTCTTTTCTAGACTTAATCATTAAGTATGATCTCACTCACTAACTTGGTCTGATTGCATTCCTTGTTAAGAATCAACTTAAGTGTTTACTTGATATAATACTTGTTGTCTTTTATATTTCCTTATCTTTCCGCAACTAATCATCTAACTATCTAACTCTAACTTATATTATTGTTGATCTTTATGATCCTTTAAGATTAACTTTAAATTTCGCAATATAAACTTGTTCTAACGTTTGTTCAAGTGTGTTTCTCAAGTTTTTATCTCAACAATTGGTATCAGAGCCAAAATGGTTGATTTTTGAAGCAAAACTCCGATTTTCAAAAGGCCTTCTATACCACTGGAGCTCATTTCTTAAAAAAAACAAAAAATCTTTCAAAATAAAAAACAAGGAAATATGGCACAAGCATTATCTCTCAATGTTTCCAACAGTGTTGGTGGTTCTAATAGAGCCCCAATATTGGTGGTAAATGAATATCATCACTGGTCTCAGAGAATGGAAAGATACTTAAGGAGACTTGGTAGAGATGTATGGCGCTCTGTAGAAGAAGGACCACATGTCCCTGTTCTAACACCAGTTCAAACCGACGGCGCCACAGCTAGACTAGGAGGAGGTCAACCAGTCATGAATCGTCCCAACAAAGAAGATCTCGATAAAATGGAAAATGATGCTATTGCTTTTTATGAAATCTCTTGTGGAGTTGCTCCTGACAACTTCGACATTATCATAAACTGCAAATCAGCAAAAGAGATCTGGGATATTCTCAAAAACTTGTATGAAGGCTCAGAACAAGCTCAAGATAAGAAGCTCACAACTGCACTCAATGAGTTCAACAATTTCAAAGCTCATACTGGCAAAAGTTTGGAAGACTCCTTCAAAAGGTTCAATCTCATTGTCACTAAGTTATCTAATGCTGGAACCATCCGCAGTAACCATGAAACAAATCTTCAGTTTCTTAATGGTTTGGGAAGACACTGGACTACTGCTAAGATGATAGTCCAAGGAGATAGAAAGATTCATTCTTTGTCTCTCTACAAGCTCTACGAGGAATTGCAAGCACAAGAATCCACTGTACTCAAAGATTGTGCTGACTTCGGAGGACCACTTGCTCTTTTAGCACAAGCTCCACATACTCAATCCTACTTTTCCTCGTATGACAATCCTCCACAGTCATACGAAGCTGACTCAGAGTATGATGATGAAGAAGAATTTCAGAAGGCTATTGCTCTTGTTAGCCAACAGTTCAACCGGCTACCACCTCCTTCTTTTCGTAAGAATCAGCAGTTCAACAAACCTCCATTCAACCGCAACTTCAACCCGCAGAATAACCACTCTCGATATCCCAAAAGTTCTCACCCACCACCGCAACCTCAGACTACTCAACCCAAAGAGGCACTGAAGTCCATCAATCCAACTGACTCCGGTACCTCCTCAGAAGATAAAAGTGATGTTGTAATTTGTCACAAGTGCAACAAGGAGAATCATTTTGCAAAAGACTGCAAGGCTAACATAGTGAAAGAAAGAGCATTTTACCTTAGAATGGCTCAAGAATTGGAAGAAAAGGAAAAGGCAAGGGCATACGTAGCCCATGTAAAAAGAGACCATCAAGTTTGGTCATCCGGAGACGAAGACGAAGACATCAGCAACATCAAAGCAAAAGGCAAGATCTGCATGCTGGCAAATGCAGATGACGATGGATCTACAAAGCTGGAAAAGAACTACTGCTACATGGCAAAATATGGAACCCTAAGCATCGTCGAACAGGTAAAACTCATGATTCAAACTCTAAACTATAACATGCATGACTGTCAACCCTTCATAGACAATCTTAATGACACATGTGCTGCCGTCCTTACAGACTATAACAAAGCTCTAGATGAGAAGAACATAGCGTCCCAAGATATGTTTCATGTAAGAGGACGACTGGATAACAAAAGACTCAAAGTAGCTATGTTAGAAAAGGACTTAGAGTTAGAGAAAGATGCAAGAATGTTGAGTAAAACACAACTAGAGATAGCTTTGAACCAAAGAGATTTAGCTTAGAGTGAGATTGTACGATTAAATCTATTAATAGAAAAACTGTTCAATGAAAGTGAAGCTATTGAAAATTTGGTGAACAATGGAACCGTAGATAATACCTATAATTGGGGTTGGTCCAATGGATATCCTACCGCAAAGGATTCCTCAGCCCGGTTTAACAAAGATCGACTTTATGTCCCTCCTGACCGAGAGTTCCATTTCCCAGTCAATGACAAAACCTTTCCCGAAGACATCAGAACTCACTTCGGTAGACTTCATAATCTAAGTAACAATTGTTTCATTGAGGAAATTTTTCCTGAATTTTCATGTCACTCAAGTTATCAAATTCCTATCTGTGGAACAATCTATCCCAATTCTCAGACTTCATCAATTGTTGATGAGGAAATTGTCATAGAGAGTCCCGAAGTCTCAAAGGACTTCCCGTCTCTGCCCTCAGACCGCAGTGTTCCTCACTACAGTCATGGACCGCAGCAGTCCCACAGAAATCCCACAGAAGTCCCAACTCAGTCTTATTCTGTGGTAGTCAAATCATCCTTACCGCAGTCCTCAGTCAAGAGCTCTGTGACTCTTCAGCCAATACATCATGAATTACCCATAGAAAATTTTGAAGTAGGTCAATGCTCTCAAAGCCCTAAATCTTCTAGTTCGGATGAATCTAACCCTTGTTTTCAAAAAATTTCAAAGGTTTCCAGGGAACCGCAGCTGGACACCAATGACTGCGGTTCTCCAAAAGCCTTAGCTAAAAAGGCTTTCAAAGAAGAAATTTAATCCCGAGGCAAAAATCGGGAAATCTTTTCATAAAATAAAAAGCATGTCAGATTTCCAAAATCTAAGAGTCCAGAAAAGTGTATTTTCTCACATTATTTTTCAAAATACTCTCCGATCAAGAAAACATACAAAAAGGAATGTACAGTTTCAACAGCCATTTCAAAAACATCTAACACAACCCAAAAGAGAGTACAGTTTTCGAAGCAATGGTTTTCAAATCTATTCTTTAGATGACCCAAAATGGAATGTGATTTTACCAACTCCAACACTTTTAAAATCACATCAAAGTTTTCAGAAATCACTTTCCAAGAAATCCTTCCGTACTTTCACATCTGCAAAACATACTTTTTCAAATACCAACACCACTAATGTCAGATCTCACCACTCTGGGACTGGTCACAAGCCTACATCGTCATTTAGACCGTTGACCAAACAAAATGTCAGGGTAAATGACAAAAATTGTGTATGTCAGTGTAATTGTCAAAAAGGTTCATCTCATGTCAAATCTGGTTCTTTTCAAAAACCTCGTAACTTTTCTATATCTCGCAACACTCCAAAAACTCACAAAAACCTAGGACTAGGCCTAAAAGTTGACGCGAAACCTGTCCCTGCAACCTCGGTTCATCCATCAATCAGAAACTTATCTGTTATCCCAGGCTCCAAACTAGTTTAGATGCCTAAACTAACCATGTAATTCTCAGGCTTTGTGCAAGGAGGAACAAGAAGAAGAATGGTTAATCGACAGTGCCTGCTCCTTGCACATGACCAGAAGGTTAGAATACATTCGGTATTTCAGGCCAATTTGCAACGGTGGAAACGTCACATTCGGCAACAAATGCGAATGGGATAATACGAGGTTATGGTGTTTTTACTACGGGAAACTTCTCTATTCAAAAGGTTGCTTATGTAGAAAGCCTTAAACACAATCTCATCAGTGTAGGCCAAGTAAAGCAGGCCACATGGTTGAATTTGACAATAAATACTGCTATGTAATGACCAACGATAGAAGCACCTGTTTGATCAAATCCAAGTCCGAAGGGACCATGTATCCCCTGGACATCTCTCTGATCATTGGGAAACCGCAGCTATGCTTTCTATCCAAAGTAGTATCTGAAGTCAGCTGGCTATGACACCGCAAGCTAGCTCATCTTAACTTCAGATACATCAACAATCTGGTCACCGGAGAACTCGTCCGAGGTCTTCCAATTCTCAAGTTCAGCAATGATACACTCTGTCCTGCATGTGAATGTGGCAAGCAATCCAAAGCAAGTCACCCAATGGTGATTGATTCTTCAATTTCTGAACCACTGGAACTATTACACATTGATCTCTACGGTCCATCTACCGTAGCCAGTCTTCATCATAAGAAATACATACTGGTTATAGTTGATGACTTCACTCGTTTCACTTGGGTCTTCTTCCTAAGACTCAAATCCGAAACTCCGTAGATACTGATCAATTTTATCAAAGAAATTGAACTTTAGATCAAGCTACCAGTACGCCGCATCCGAAGTGATAATGGAACTGAGTTTACCAACCATCTCTTAAACAGTTTCTTGGTTACCAAGGGTATCACTCACAATTTCTCAGCTCCCTACACACCGCAACAAAATGGAGTAGTAGAGCGAAGAAACCGAACTCTGGTAGAAGCAGCCTGATCTATGCTTAACTTCGCACACCTTCCTCTCTACTTCTGGGCCGAAGTAGTGGCCACAACTTGCTTTGTTCAAAACCGAAGCATTGTTTGCAAGCGTCTCAGTAAAACTCTGTATGAGGGCCTTAACAACCGTAAGCCAAATGTCCGATTCTTCCATATTTTCGGATGTAGATGTTTTGTGATGAACAACAGAGATCATCTTAACAAGTTCGCATCGAAGTCTGATGAAGGCATCTTTCTTGGCTACTCAATAAACAAAGTTGCTTATAGGGTTCTCATTAGACGCACCAGGCTAATAGTTGAAAGCTTCGATGTCAAATTCGATGACTATTACGTCCGCAACACCGCTCCATCAACCGAAACCAAAGCAATCCTAGAAAGTGATATTCCTGCCTCTTCGGGTCCATTAAACATAGTTAAAGTAAACTATGATGATCTCTTCGACCCTGTAGAAACAGCCAAGTTATCTGAAGTCTTTGTGTCACAGGAAGCTCAACCGCAGCATGCTGACGTATCTGGTCCATCTCTATCCGATGAAGTATCACTCAATACTTCCACCTCGCCGGTTGAGGGGGAAAGTTCTACTCCGGATCAAGTGACAACCATCGAGGTTCTAGTACTTGATGATGCAGTTCCAGTTCCTATCCGCAGAGAATCCTTACCATCAAATGTGTCTTCTCTCAGATGATGAAGATGTAGAGAACATTGACACAAGAACTGACCCAAGGATTATCACACTTCCAACAATCCAGGGGGAACCTTCTCAGGTTCAAGGGGAACTCCCATCCGCAATACAAGGGGAACCTCCATCATTTGTCCAAGAAAACTCCAATCCCACCTTTCCAATTCAAGACAATTCAACGGGCTGTTCACATGTCCAGGGGGAACTGTCGTCCCCAACCGCAAAATCTTCAGATATTGTAGATATCCCTTCCACCACAGCCGCTGACCACCTTCAACCCCGTCTACACATATGGACGAAGGACCACCCACCAGGTCAAATCATCAGAAACCCATCAGCAGGCATCCAAACTCGATCTTCACAAGACTTGTCTGATCATTGTCACTACACAACATTCATGTCTTCGGTCGAACCTAGTGTTGGATTAATGTCTAAGTCCATAACTATATTTGGTATGTACTTGACCCGACCCGACATGGTCCATTTGGGTTGCACTTCACCGACACAATTTATATGGATAGTCTTTTGAGAATAGTATATTTATGATTTATATTAATATATTATAAGTTCTAATATATTAATATATAATCATATTATTTAATTAGTATTGATCAAGAATTAATTTATAATTAATTAAGTCATCAAAAGGAACTAATTAAATATGGACTCTTAGATATATATATGTGTAGTGGGCCAAGTTCATTTAGGTTGGGCTAAGTCTTCATGGATAGTCCATGGAGCTTTAACCCATGGATCCTAGGAAATGAAAGGTCATGGGTATTAGGGTTTAACCCTAATCCTCCACACTATATAAAGGGTCTTATGGTTCATGAAATTATGCTAGTGGCTAGTGTGGATACACTAAAGAGGGCAATAACCGATTTCATAGTGTGAGCCAAGTATCCATATTCTCTAAAGGTTTTCCAAGGTGTTTTGGTGATTTGTGATTCCACTTGAGGCTTCCACACTATTGGGGCTAAGCTCTTAAAGCTTGAAGACATCAAGCTACATCAAAAGGTATGTCATCTAACTAGAACTTTGTAGTATAGGTGCTTCATAATATGCTAGTTAGGATGAAACCTTGGAATATTTAATATTTTCATGTATAATAGAGAAAACATAGATCCAAGGTTTATAGGGTTGCATGTACACCATAGGAGTGTTAGAATGCTCAAAACCCAACAGTGGTATCAGAGCCATGGGTTGTTTTCTGTTATATTGATGCAAATGTATTTTTTTTCAAGTTGAAGGAAAAAAAAAAGAAAAAAAAACATGAAGTTTGTCAAATTTTATGATAATTACTTGATTTTATGAAAAACTAATTATTTATAAAATTAGAGTCACTTTACTACAAGAGTTGGATTAGGTCAATTTATTAAAAGATAGAATGATATGATTATTTTATTTGTTTTAAAAGTTTGATCTAAATGGTTTTAAGGAGTTACAAATTTTGTCATAAAATTTTGGAACTCAAAAGTTTTTTTTTTAAAGTTATGATCTTAAGAGTTTTGAAACTTCCATAAGTTATGGATGTGAAATGTCTCATTTATTAACTCTTTAGGTTATGAATTCCGAGAGTCTTCAAAGGATAATTGTCAAAGTTTCAAGATTTGTATTAGTTTATATGATTATCTAATTTCTTGAAATTTTTTGATGTGAATTATCTTTACTTATGAGTTTAATCTAGATCATAGAAAAATTATTTGATTATTGTGTTAATTGGAATATTTGATCTTAATGGTTTTTATGAACTCCATAACTTGTCCTCAAGTTATGGAAAGTGAAGAGTTTTTCTTTTTAAAGTGTCATTAAGTCTCATAGGTTATGAAAATAGAAGAGTCACTATTTTTAATGTCATCATTAAATGATTTAATGTCTTCCATAACTTGTCCTCAAGTTATGGAACTTGAATTTTTTTTTCATTAAGCCTTAATTAAACTCATAAGTTATGAAATGAAAAGTTTTGAATAGTTTCAAAAACTTGCCCTCAAGTTTTGGAATTTGTAAAGTTTTCACTTATGAATATTTTAATTCCAAGTTAAGCCCTTAGAATTTTAAAAGTTAAAATTCAGCCCTTATACTTTATAATATTATAAGTTAATAATATTTATATATATGTATAAGAGTAAAGTCGTCTTACCATTAGTAGGCCTCATTCACGAAGCCGGTCTATAAGGGGGGTATAAGGTTACTGCCTATAAAATGACAGTTTAATGGGTGTTCACTCTCACCCACTACTTCCTTGACCGGTGGAGGGTCGTTAGCCGAACGGGTAGGACAAGGACTATAATTCTCCCTTCATTAAAAGTATTAATGATAAATACTAAGTAACTAAATTGTTATTAATACCCAATCTTAGTTACTTAGGAAAATGTGAATTTGGTGCTAAACCATGAAATTACACTTTGCACTTTTCTTAAGTCAGTTAGTGGAGCGTGTGTGGTTAACCGGCACACTAGCTTGATTTAACAAGGTAGGCAAAGGGTAACTTAGTGTTTATCATAGTATCGGTGGAGCGTGTGTGGTTAACCGGCACATCGATTGAGGGGTAAATATTAAGGGTACCAAGTATATTTGCATGGTTATTCACACCTTGTTTTGTGATCCTCGGCATCCCAGTCACAAAACCTGAAGGGCACACTCGAGATTGAAACATGCCTTTGAAAAGTTCAATGAATCTCAAAAGAATCTAGGAGTTTCAAAACCAATTAAAACCTAATAATACATTTCGTTTATCTTGGTGGAAATTGGTGAATCGTCATTCACCTACCTTTAAATATTTTATAGCTTGGATTACGGCATCCCTTTTCCAAGTTATAAAATAGTTTGCTGGGTCCTAGCCTTAATATTTCATATTGGGTGTTATATTAAGGACTTTAGATCAACTATCTTGAATATCTCCCAAAACGATGTCTGGTTCAGACATCTATGATCCTCCCAAATCTCTTGGAACTTCACTTCCTCCACCTCCTCCAATTATTCTCCCTAACCCACAAGTTCAAGGTCACTCAAGCCCTATTGGAAAGCAAGGTCTATGTGTGATCGCATCTTGGAGATGAAGTCACATATTGACAAGCCGGGAGAGTTGGGTGTCAAACTCTTGAGAAAGTTGGTGGTTCAATCACTTTCTAAGTCACATAGTGAATTCCTTTGGGACTACTATGAAACAGACTATGACATGACCCTTAATGATCTTATCTATTTGCTTGGTGCTGCTGAATCAGCAATAATTTGGAGCACTGGGAAAGCAGATTTGATTAGTAGATCAACTTCCCAAACTACCATGGACATTGACAATGGTAACATTGGATATCTAGAAAAGCCTTCTCTTCCCAAGGAAAGGGATTAACCATAGTCAACTAGGTTGACCAAATGGTAAAGAGAAAAGCTAAGTTTGAGATAGTCCCATTACCAAAGGGTCCATATGTTTATTTTGCCAAAGGAAGGGGCGTTGATTGCAATGCTGCCAAATTTACCTAAGGATGTTAAAGTCAATAAGTTTGACTCTACATCAGGTAGAGCCCATTATCTAAGTTTGTTAAGTTCTATTCTGAGATCCTCATTACATGATGTGACTGGGTCACATGTTGATGTTTTAAGAATGAAAGAATAGAGAGAAATGTTAAAGGAAGTATATGCTGATTCTGATCGCGAAGGTGGATTTCGATCGCATCAGAATTTTGAGCAGTTGCTTAAGAAGTTATGATATATTGCTAAGGAATAGATAACAACAATTTTCCATGTGGATTGTAAGGATAAGTTTTTCCGCAAAGTTTTAAAATAAAAGAAAAATTGTTTTATTTTATTTATTTGAAGTATCCTTACAATGGCATTTTTTATATGATTCCACTGACAGCAATATTGGAAAATGGATTTGATTCTTTCATTTGTGGTAGTGTCTAAATTTACCAAATCAGGAAAGTTCCTCATCGCCCAAGTTTCAATTGGACTGAAACTTGGAATCATGCAAGTTGAATAGTATGATGAATAAGAACTTTCAAGCATTGAAAAATCAAGACTAATTACTTGTTCACATGGATGTGTGAGTCATAGTAGAGAGTTGGGATGATATCCTTGGCTTGAAGGATGCCTTCTCGACACAGAGGAGAAATGTCACGCATCGGATTGGGATGATCTTTTAACCCTTGAATCAGGATGCTGTCCTCCAATGCCTTGTGAAATTCTTCCTCAGACCATCCAAATTTTTGTTTAAGGGGAGGTCCGGAATGAAAGGCTTGTTGTTCGGAAGTCATCGGTTTCTTCCCTTTGTCTCTCTGAAGAGCATCAATAACCATCTTCATGTTCTCGTCAATGACGAATTCCGGAGTAGGAGTTGGAAGCAGTTCTTCCGGAATTTCATCTGGAGTACGAAGAGGAGAGCCTTGATCAATTGGCGCTATTTTTGGTTCTGGAATAGGAGTAGGAGGCATCATGGAGGGAGTGGCTCGGAAAGCTTGAGCGGTAAGGAAGGATTTTGCCTTAGCCATTTTAACGGCCATTTCAAAAGCATCCGGAAGAGAGGATGGCCAGGAGACAGCGGACCAGATTCTCTTCTGTTCTTCTGATAGAACCTTCGGAGCAATCAGCTTTGGAGCTTGAAGACCAAGAATCCCTTTGGGAGCTTCATCCGGAATGTAAATATCATAATCTTCATCTCCTTCGTTTCCTTCAGTAATACCCAGGATTCCGGAGACAAATTGGACATCTTCTTCGGAATCGAGGTCCTCATCCCGGAGTGTGAATTCCAAGGCTGGCTTCCATATCCTGCTTGGGCCGTCTCCCTCTCTTGCATCGGTGACCCTGGAAACCGGTGCAAGCGATAAGTCCACCTTGATATCATCAAGTTTGGAGAACACCTTCTGAAGACCGGTGGTGAGTTGAAGAGTAAGGGTGTCATAGGATTCAGAAGTGGGAGCTTGTTCGGATAGATGCTTGAATGTCCTGCTAAGGATTTCAATCATCTCATCAAACTTCCTGTTCGGAACATCAACAATGTTCCAAATTGAGCGCAGGAGTTTGATGAGGACTTGTTGGATGATCAGATTCATCTCATCCTTTTTCCGGATCTCCTTCTCCAATCGTTGAATTTGTTTCTCATGACGAACATGAGTCTGCTTGATTAGATCGTTGGTAGCAGACACAAGATCGTCATGAACCTTGAGCATGGAAGAGATGGTGTTGAGGTAATTGTCGACAAGAGCATCATACTTGGAATCAAGTTGATCATCAGTGTGTTTCAGCCGGATGGAGATCATCTGGTCAAGATGGGCTTCTCTCTCTGTTGTGGTTGGTCTGGACTGTTGGGAGAGAGACTGAAGGATGACATCAAGCTTTGAATCAAGTCTGGAGATTTTTTGATCTAGTTTCGAATTCAGCTCTGTTACGGAAGTCTCTACAGATGACACTTTAGCCATAGTGTCAGAGACATTGGTGTGGTTCTCCAGTAGGGCGAATGGGTCAACATGTTCACCAGCGGAGGATTCGGAATCGGAATCTGAGTGTTGCGGAGGAGGTTGGTGAGCATCTGGATTGAAGGAGGGACCTGGTTTGGCAGCATCATCGTCTTCTTGAAGATGTGAGTCAGAGCCGTCGTCCGGAGTGAAAGTGGAGGAGGTTGCGAAGTCAAAGGCAGACTTGGATACGGATGCTTTGGATTGATAATGAATGGAGGTCATGAGATGTGCATCCGGAACTGTTGTTGCTTCTTCCTCCAACATAACCTCTTCTGAAATCTCTTCTTTCGGATCAGTATGGAAGATGCTTTAGTGAATGACGATTGGGGGCAGTTTCGGAGTGAGTTCTTTGATTGCGTCATCGTCTGAGGGATGGACATAGGGTATATTGCTTTGGATAGCCCGGTTCGTCATGGAGATGAGAGTGGATTCAACTTGAGCACGAGTCAAGTCCGGATGCCTTGATGCAGCCCTGTTCACATAATCTTCCCACAAAGGATTATTAGAACCTGGTCGTCCTGTACGCCTTCCGGGTATCAGACCAGTTGTGGCATCGGAAGTTGGAGAGACTGCTCCTCCTTCCGGATGCTTGGGTTCCGGAATAACAGTTCCGGAGTGTGTGTGTGTGTGGAAGAAATAATGGGATTATCAAAGGTGACACGTGGGTGTGTTCCAGGGGGCTGCAAGGAACTTTGTTCAACAACGACATCAACCTTTTGGGAGGGTGAGGGTGGAATGTGTGTAGACTCCCCGTGAGTTTGTGCTTGTGATGATGAAACATTGAGGGGTACCTCAGATGAGTGGGCAGGAGGGGTGTGCGGACGGCCAGAATCAGCCAGAATGTCATGGGTGCCCTCTTGTTGAGAGGGGGCACTGACTTTGGTTTTCTTTTTGGCCTTAGGTTTGGTGGGTGAGGCCTTTCGTTTGGCCGGTTGCTTAACTTTGGGTTCGGACTTAGTGTGAGTGGCCTCTTCCGGAGTAGGCTCAACTGATACTAGGCAGGCTATGTTGGGTCGAACACAACCGAGGTCTCAAGATGGTGTTTCAAAAAGGGATATCCGGAAGGAATGAGGGCCAACATATTGTCCGGAAGTCGTCTGACCGGACCAAAAGATGATTGGTCCGGAATTCTGTAAGTCTCAACAAGTTTGAAAGATACACATACCTTCGGAGGAATAGTGCTCACCGGAATGGGGACGTTAAGTTCCTTGAGGATCTGTTCAATCGTCAGGGCCCAAACTTTAGGGCTCGAAATCTCGTTCGGTTTCCTCTTGATGGCAAACATGCAAAAGTCTTGCCATAACACTTCCGGAAGGTCGACAACATTGTTGCGTCCGAAATAGATACTAAACACCACATTCAGCCAGTCCTTGCTTAGGGTATCAGTACCGCCATGCTTACCCAATAGTCCACGGATGATAAAGTGCATAAGGACGGTCCAGAGCCCTGAAACTGCAGTCTTCTTAAAATCCTTTGCCCTATAGTCTTGATTGTACCCGATGAAGTTGAGAAACCAGCAGGGTTTAATGAAATTCCAATGGCCTTGAGAAAGGTTGCTTTGTAGACTGGAATGGTTCGATCATCGATAATGGAGGCTAACAGAACATCGTCTTCAAGTTTGATGCTAGTGAATGCACGATGAAGATGAGAAAGAGGGAGTGGAGGATCAGGGATTTTGGTAAGTGGAATGGAGAGAGGATGATGAGCAAGGAACTCAATCATGATCCTGATTGATTCGTTGTAGTCAAGTGGGTTTAAGGAAAACAGTTGGGTAGTATCACTAAGAAAGGGTTCTTGATCTGCAGACGATGATGATCCCTTCGATCCTTTGGATGATTTCTTCCTGGCAATGGATTTCTTTGAAGTTTGAGAAGTTGAAGCCTGGTTCTTGGAGGACTCCATTGAAGAAGATGAAGAAGGCTTGAAGAACACGAAGAACTGTGAGGGTTTTAGAGAGGTTTTAAAATTTGAGAGATCGTAAAGAGGTAAAGGTAAATGTGAAAAAGTATTTATAGGTAGGAAAAGTCGGGTCGGGTCGAAAACGGGAATGATGAGGATCCGAGATCCATCGGCTCGCATTTAATGTTGGGGAATTGAGATTAGACAAGTGAGGTGAAAGGGCAAGGCAATTGGTCTAAAAGAGGGGAATGTAACCGTCAATTCGTTTTCCATTTTATAGGGCGTGCAATCGTGTCACGCAAATCGAGGAAGATTGGATAAGGATCTTCCTAAAAAGTAACCGTTGAGAAAAAACCGTTTCACCTTATTACCTCTTGGTATTCCGGATGAATTGTTCCGGACAGTGCATGATCCGGAAGATAAAAGGAATGTTACGGAAGATATATGATAAAAAGGAATTCCGGAGCAATTTTGAAAATTCCGGAGCATAATTGAAAATTCCGGAGCATTTTTGAGAATTCCGGAGCACTTTGAATTTCCTGAGCAACTTCAAATTTCCGGAGCAAGTTTAAAATTCCGAAGAAAATTTTGAAATTTCCGGAGCACTTTGAAATTCCGGAGCAAATTTGAAATTCCGGAGCAAATTTAAAATTCCGGAGCAAATTTTGAAAATTACGGAGCACTTTGAAATTCCGGAGCAAATTTGAAATTCTGGAGCAAATTTTGAAAATTCCAGAGCACATTTGAAATTACGGAGCAAATTTTGAAAATTCCGGAGCACTTTGAAATTCCGGAGCAGACTTCCTTTTCCGGAGAGGATATCCGTAATGAGTTCCGAAATGGTGATCCGGATGATGGTCGATCTTGATAGTCGTGAAGAAGAGAATAAACTATACAGCTTAATAAACTCAAGGGATAGTTAGTAAAAAGACAGTTAAAAGGATCCTATGTATTTAGAAGGAAAATAGTTCCGAAGCAAAAATAAATGAGTTCGGAGCATATTTTTCTTCTGAATACTTCTATCAAAGAGAACCTGTCTCCTGAAAGAATTGAGGATCATGCATCATCATACCCATTTTGTTCAGAAAACCATTAAATTTGGTTTCGTCTAATGCCTTAGTAAAGACATCAGCAATTTCATCGTCAGAT
Organism: Lactuca virosa; assembly: GCF_052849685.1. Lineage (NCBI taxonomy): Eukaryota > Viridiplantae > Streptophyta > Magnoliopsida > Asterales > Asteraceae > Lactuca > Lactuca virosa. The sequence goes on from NC_136430.1 coordinate 135,584,399, forward strand.
GGAACAAAAATAAGTTCGATGTTACCATTTAGAACATGATCTTTAATAAAGTGGTATCGAATGTCAATGTGCTTCGTCATGGAGTGCTGAATTGGATTGTATGAGATTGCAATGGCACTTTGAGAATCACAGTAGATAGGAATGCGTTGTAATCGGTAACCATAATCCAAGAGTTGAGATTTCATCCAGAGAACTTGAGAGGTACAGCTGGCAGCAGCAATGTATTCAGCTTCGGCTGTAGAGAGAGCAATGCAGTTCTGTTTCTTGGATGACCAGCTGACTAAACGACCACCTAGGAATTGACATCCTCCTCATGTACTTTTCCTATCGAGTTGAAGACCACCATAGTTCGAATCAGAGTAAGCTTGCAGAAGGAAACTTTCATTTGCTGGATACTAGATTCCGAGGTTCTTTGTACCTTTGAGGTACCAGAATATTTGTTTCACAACAAAAAGATGAGACATCTTCGGATTGACTTGAAATCTGGCACATAAGCATGTTGAGAACATTATGTCCGGGCGACTTGCAGTGAGATAGAGTAAGGATCCAATCATTCCACGATACTTCTTTTCATCTACTGAAACACCCGAAGGGTCGGCAAAGATTTTGTGACCGAAGCCCATAGGTACCGTGGCTCAGGCACAGGTGTCGATAGAGTATTTCTTGAGAAGCTCAGTTCTTCTTGTTGCGAAATACCCATCTTGTTCCAACAATAGGGTGATGTTGAGGAGGAGGTATGAGAGTCCAGACTTCATTTCGGTCAAATTCTGCCAGTTCTTCTTACATGGCTGTAATCCAATCAGCATGCTCTAGTGCTTCCTTGATGGATTTGGGTTCAACCATGGATATGAATGCTGAAAAATGACATTCATTTTGGATGTTGGTAGCTGAGCGAGTTTGTACACCAACATTCGGATTGCCTATCACTTGGTTTGGAGGATGATCCTTCGTCCAAACATGCAATCGAGGGAGTTCTTGTGCAGCCGAGGATCCTACATCAACAGTAGAATTGATTTGCTCCCCCTGAATGATTTGAATATTGGGATGATGCTCCCCCTGAACTTCTGAACCGGAGAGGTTGACATCATCATTAGAAGGAAACTCAAAGAAATTTTCGTTTTCATCAATGTTGAGAGGATTTGAGTCATCGAAATCCGCAGCTGCATCTTGGAAGCCATCCACATTTGATTCAAGAGAGGGATTTGCATTATTCTCCCCCTCAACCTGAGAAGGTTGAAACGGTTCGGAATCAAGTGGAGGTAGGCTCGGAAGAGGACCAGAGAGGTTGCGAGAAACTGGGGCTTCCGAAGGAGGAATTGGAATCAGAGATGGTCGTGCTCGAGATTCGGAATCAAGAGCTATTTCAGAAGGACCAAAGAGGGTTTCAAAGTCAACCTCGAGAATGGTTTGAGGGTTCGGACATCCTGGCGGAGGACCATCAGACTCCATGATGTGAGTTGTGACGTGAGTGGGGCCAGAATTCCGAACAAAGTTGTCATCAAAGGTAATATCGAAGCTTTCTTCCAGAATACGAGTGCTTCGGTTGAGAACTTTGTAAGCTTGGATTTGGAAGAGTACCCTAGAAAGATAGCTTCATCAGCTTTAGGTTGGAACTTTGTAAGCTGATCACGGTTGTTTTTGATGAAGCATCTGCATCCGAAGACATGTAGGAACGAGATCGTTGGCTTTCGACCATTCATTGCTTCGTATGGTGTCATGTTGAGTCGTCGATTGATAATACTTCGATTTTGAGTGAAGCAAGCAGTGGATACAGCTTCAGCCCAAAGATAGAGTGGAAGGTTTGCATAGTTCAGCATGGGTCGAGCAGCTTCAACGAGTGTTCTATTACGTCTTTCAACTACACCATTTTGTTGTGGAGTGTAAGGAGCTGAGAAGTTGTGATCGATTCCTTTTTCTGTGAGAAACTTCTCAATGGTGGAATTAACAAATTCCGAGCCATTATCACTTCGGATTCTTCGGACCGGGAGTTTGATGAGAACTTCTATTCCTTTGATAAAATTGATGAGCTGAGAGGCTGTTTCAGATTTCAGCCTTAGGAAGAAGACCAAGGTGAACCTTGTAAACTCGTCAACAATCACAAGAATGTATTTCTTATGATGAAGACTTTCTAAAGTGGATGGTCCACAAAGATCAATGTGTAGAAGTTCCAACGGATCCGAAATGGATTTTTCGATGATAACAGGATGATCCTTCTTTGATTGCTTACCACACTCACATGTAGCACATAAATGATCATTTTCGAACTTGAGAAGAGGTAAACCTCTTACCATTTCACCTGATACAAGATCATTCATGTATTGAAAGTTCAAATGTGCAAGCCTTCGGTGCCATAGCCAACTGACGTCAAGAATAGCTTTGGAGAGAAGGCAGAGTTGCGGTTTGCCAATGATCATATTGATGTCAAGTGGGTACATGTTTTTGTTGCGAAGAGACTTTATCAAACATTCTTTTCGGTCTTCAGTCATCACATAGCTATATTTTTTGCAAAATTCTACACATCGGTTTGAGTCAGTGAGTTGAGCAACACTTATCAAATTATGTTTCAAGTCAGCTACATAAGCAACATGTGAAATAGAGAAGTTTCCATTGGTGAGTGTTCCATAACCACGAATTTGAGAATTGGAGTTGTTGCCGTACGTCACGTAACCAATATTTGGAGAAAGCTTTAAATCTCACATAAAATCCTTCTGCCCCGTCATGTGCATGGAGCAAGCACTATCAATATACCATATTGTTTCTTGCTCCGAAGCACAAAGTGCCTGCAAAATTAGTGAGCAATGGAGCTTTTAGGCTCCGAGTTAGACTTTGGGACGTAGGCATGGACTTTGGACTTTGATTGTGACTTTGGAACAACTACGTGTTTCTTGGTGAGATTACTTGAGTTCTTTGGAAACAGACAGAATGCTAAAGTCTTTTCATCTATCCAGTAGTCATATTCAACTACTTGTGGGTTCGGAGCGGACTTCTTCGGAACTGAGGTATCCGAAGGATTGACACTTTTTGTTATCTCCGAGATAGTTGTTTTGTTAACATATGTTTTGATTTTCCACACAAGATTTTTATTTGAAGATTTTGAAACAGTAGTTTTTTAACTTGTGGATTTGTTTGATGACACATTGTTCTTTGAAATTTTTGGTTTAAAAATTGTGCCATCATATTTTGCAATAAAGACAGATGAAACATTTCGAGGTGCCGGCGAAGTGTTTTGGATGGTTTTGACATTAACATGAGCTTGAGGTGATTTGGAGTTAAGGACTTCCTTTGGTTCCGAACGAACAGGAGGTTCGGAAGGTCTTTTTAGGATCCTTGTGGGAACAAACGAATTTTGACTATGGTTTTGACACAAGGACTTCCTTGTGTTGTTCCGAGATGAGTTTGGTTTAGAGTTAGCAAGGAACCTAGAATTTTGTCTAGTCTTAACTTCTTTTTTGTAAGCATTCCTAGCTTCTACCTTGGGATCTACAACATCTTTTCTATTCAACATTGGTTTTCTCTTAGGATGAGGAGAGGATCCAGAAGTTTGTCCTTTGGATGGATTTGTAAACTTAGGAGTAATGGGAACCAATTTGGTTTTTGAAAGAACTACGGAGTCCGATTCACATGAATCAGAAGACACATTGCTTGAGACTTCAACTTTATCATCTAAATATGCCCATACAAATTCCGAGGCATTGATTTCAGTTGTTTCCGGAATAATTTCCTCAATCACACAGTTGTTGACGTGATTGATTATAGGAACATGGTCTACACAATTTGGAAGACTATAATGATATTTCGTGGTCCGATTCAGGTCCAGGTTTATCAGAGGCGGAAGAGGCGTGGAATCAGGACATTTAACAACTATTGGTTGGAACTCAGGAATTAGGGACTCAAAAAATCTTTTAGCCTCCGGAAGGGGTGACAATGGAGAAACAGGAGTGTCCGAATGTTTAATGTTTGGAACCTCTTCCATGAATGTCAGATTTTGCAATTCCTTCAGGGGACTAACAATTGGTTTCAGAAACTCGCTTCCGAGACCAGGAGCTTTGGACCATGGATGACGAAAATTATGAGTCATCTGAATGTCAGCTTCAAGCATGTCAACAGAGTTATGCAAAGCATCTATTTTGGCATTGAGACGTTTGTTATCAGAAATCAAAATATTTCGTTCGGAATAAGTGATTTCACATTTATCTTTCAAAATGATACATTCATCTGTTGACATTACAAGTTCATGCTATAATGACTCGATTTTCAATTTCTTATCCTCAAAACGTAATCTAAGACGACTTAGTTCACAATCTTTCTTCTCACTGGCTTCTATGGCAGACTCATAGGCTTTATAGATGGTGTTCATATCTGTTTGGATCTGGGTCAGATAAGGTTCACATAAAGTCAAATCAAAATTATTATCAGAGATCATGGATTTTACCTGCTGAACAATGCTTCGACCTGGTGGATCGTTGGTGGCCATGTAGCAGTAGTGAGGTTCATCAACATCATCTTCATCTTCGGATCCAGAAGTCCAATAACCTTCATCACCTTCAACCATTTGTATTGCCATCAAACACATGTTTCTTCCAGTTACTAAATCATCATCATCTCCGGATGACCAGTATCCTTCTACATCTCTTGAAACAGTAGTAACAAATGCTTTTTCACTTTCAGCCATTTCTTATGCTTTTCGGACATAATAAGCTGAGTCTTTCATTTTTGGTTTTTGTGGGGCATCAGCTAGACAATCTTTGGCAAAATGGTTTGCATGACCACATTTATGACACAATATCTTTGGTTTTTCTGAGTTGGAATTTTGAGAAGATTCTGGGGCTGAGTTGGGTTTAGTGAGGTTAGGCTTGTAAGCAGGAGGATTCTCGGAGGTGTGTTTTGGTTCCGAAGCAGAATATGGTTGAGGATGGTTTTGGTGAGGAGCGCTGAATCTGTTTTGGTATGGTTTGTAAGAGGGATTGAAAGGTCGTTTGTATTTCATTGAGAGTAAGGCAAATTCTTGTTGGAAACGGAGTTCAGAATCCAAGGTTTTGGAATCATCGTCAGGATAGATGTGTGTGGGTAATGAAGTTAGGGATGACCGAGTCAAAGGAACAATGGGTTTGTAAGGTTCCGGAGCAGGTGGGTTCGGAATAGTTGATTCAAAAGAACTGACTAGAGCAAGTGGTCCTCAGGAAAGTTCTCTTATGGTTTGAGCAACGTTTGATTCATGTCCTTGAAGCTCATCAAAAAGTTGATAGAGTTTCAATTTTTTTAAGGAACCATTACTTTGAAGAAAAGACTTTACATTTCCCCATCGTTTTCCAAGACTGTTAATGAACTTGAGATTGTACTCGAGAGGAGTTCGAACAATCCCATGAGCAGTCATGTTGTTGACAACGATTCAATATCAGTTGGAGGCTGAGGCTACGGATTCACCTGGAGTAGTAGTGAAGGTGTCAAAGTCATTGACAACCGAGGTGAGATGTTTGTCCTTCATATTTTTAGAATCTTCAATCAGATCCTGAAGAGTGTCCCAAATTTCTTTGGCTGATTTGCATATCTTGATGTGCTCAAAGAGTGATGGAGGAACACCAAACACCATTTCAGAGAAGGCGACTTGATCAGCATGCAGTTTCTCAATATCATCAGCAGTTAGAGGGGCTGGACGAACTTCATCTTCTAGCATTAGTTGAGCAGCTGCATCTCTTACAACTGTTCTTACAGGAACATGAGGGCCTTCTTTGACGGATCTCCAGATTTGTTCACCTTTCTCTTTGGCTAGTAAAAACTTTCCATTCTAACTTTCCAATGATCATATTCTTCCACAACTAGTAATGGGGCACGTGTAGGGCCACCCACGCTATTTGCGATTTGCATTGAAATCATTTGTTGAGGATTTGAAGCAGCTATTGAAGTCAAGATATCTTCAAGCTTAAGTGGTATATAGAAGAACTTTTATCCTTAACACAGAAATGGTTGAAATACCAAGGTAAATTCAAACCAACTATAATCTGATCTTATGGATTCAAATGACAACCACTCGAGCTCTGATACCAATTGTGAGAACAAGATCTTTGCGTAGGGACAAGGTTTGAGAACTCAAACCTTGAGTGAATGCTTGAGATCAATGTCTGCTTAATAATGGATGTTCAAGTCAAGACTGGAAAGACCAGTCAAGTCTTAGATAATCAATTCAACAAATGATCAAGACATTAATTGAGAACCAGTAAATAGTGATCAAGGTAAAGTTAATAAATGAGGAACAAGAAGAATGTTTTAAATATGATAAGAGTAAATGCCAAAAATAAGTGAAAGATCCGTAGTTGACTTGTATTGAATGCTCCTATATAAAGGAGAGAATGTTACAGTGAATTAACCCAAGTGTTTACATAGGACCGGACAAAAGCTACAAGTCTGACATTCTGATTGTCCTAAGACAACTTTAGACTAAGTCCTAAGAAACGTTACATCAAAATACAAGACAAAAGTAATAAATGCACAAGAGACAAAATAACTTCATTCCGGACAATTAATGTTCCGGACATGAAGGTTTGGTCCGAATCAGTCTGCATTCCGAACTTCAGGATCAGCTCCGGAATGCGTTCCTCTTCAAAATACTTCACTCCTTTTCTTCAGCTCCGGACAGGTTCCGGATCACATCTTCCTTCGGAACCAACAGCCTTCGGAATATGTACTTAGGATTGCTAGAGGTTCACTTTCAGGTTCCAACAGACCTTCATTCAGACGCCAAGATCAGTATGGGCAACGACATCAACTTTTTCATCACCCGCGATCTCAAAAGGTACGCTCCTTCTAAAGATCAATCTGTTTTTGGACCCATCAGACGCTTACCCATCCACATCCTGACTATGGTTGGACTTGAGACCCAAATAGTCACGGATCACATAGAGGCTATGGAAGGTATTGCCCCATACCTTTCTATCCCGTCTCTCCCAAATCAAAACATACTAGCCTCAACCGCACCCAACCAACCAGAACGATCTGCAGTTCCATCTTCTACTACTCTATCCAATGCCTCAAGGCTCAAGCAGCTAGTTTCTCCCAAGAAAGGCCCCCGCAGCAAAGCCAGAACAAACACAACCGGTGAAACCCGAAGGAAACACAAAGCTTCCAAGAAAGTCAAAACTCCCAAGGATGCAGAACCTTCAAAGAAACGAAAAATCCAACAGGTTGTCTCATCAGATGATGACTCTAAGTCTTCTGATGATTCTGATCTCGATTCTGCTCCCATTGCCATTCTCAAGAAAAGGAAAACCAAATCTTCTAGCCAAATGTTTGACCGGACCGATACCGAAGTCTCTCAAAAGAGTCTGGTAGTCCTTGGGGTTCCCGCAGACCCATATGCTACTACCCTCTCCAGCCACTCGAACACAGAAAGTGTGCTCGTTTCATCTCAACGTGGAGACTCACCCCCACCTAGATCCCAAGAGGATCTAATTGGTTCTTCTCGCCCTAAGGTCTCTAGGGCTTCCAGACTACACTTCTTTCAAGAATCGGAGTTGCGCTCCATTTTAGACTCTGTAATCCAAACACTCCAAACACCTACCCAACCGCAGGGCGATTCTTCAGCCCATGCCAGAACGGAGCCGAGGCCAAACTTGACCACGGGTCAAGGAGACCGAGGAAGCTCTGGAAATCCTACTCTACTTACATCAAATCCAGGTGGTTTAGGCACAGTGAGCACAAATGTGTAAGGATCTGTGAACCCGAGGGACACCTCGTTGCGTTTTCAAGGATTTGACGGTGATGAATCAAATGATTCATGGAGGCATTACAATCCAATCTCAGAATCCGATATTCAGAAATATGCCGCTTTTCCTAGGGCATTTCAAGCAAGAAACGATCAACAAACCAAGCAACTTCAACAGAAGCAGCAGGAGATTTAAACTGTAGCCAAATATTGGGCCAACGCCATCAGCAATGCCAAAACGGTTGCCACACTTCAAAAGGTCCAAGACTGGATGGAAGAAATGGCCGAAGCAATCCACAAAGCTCAGGCCAATCCAACTAATGCAGGTTCATCTAAGCCTCCTCCTACCGCTGCTGATAATAACTCTCAAGACGACGGTACTGCAGTCGAAGTCAGTTCAGCACCAATCTTTGGCTTCGATGACTTCGATCCAAATGAAGTCAATCAACCAGAGAAGTCGGCGGTTGTTATTATGTTCTTTGATGAAGAAGAAGAGTCTAGCGGATCTCAGCACTCGACGTCAAAGCCCAAGGAGAAGAAGAAGAAAAAGAAGCAAGCAGTTTCCCGAAAAGAATTTCCGTCTCTACAAAACAAAGTAGATCAGATTTTGGCTGCAGTCAAATCTTCCCAACCACAATCAGAGGAATCTCCTGGCCCGCAGTCTCTCGTTAACCACATCGAAAGACTGGAAGCCAGAGAACGTCTTGCTGCAGAACGCATCTCCCTCAAAGTGGAAATGGGGATCCGGGCCCTAGACAACAACCACAAAGCCGATCATCAACACTTCATCTCCACTGCTGAAAAACTCATCTCTGAATTATCCTCCATCAAATCGGATCTTCAGACCATCATTGAGGACCAGTCTGCTCAATCTCAGAAAGTTGTTGACGAAACGCACAATGCGTATGAATCCGCAATCTCTGTTCTTCAGTCAACAATCAACAATCTCCGCAGGTCACTCTCCTGCAACTTCCACGGTCCCGAAATCCTGCAACTCACCAAGGAGATTCACCGTTTGCTCTTCAACCCTGCAATCCCAAACAACCAACAAGTTGCGGATGCTCTTAAGGCACAATTTGACCATATTTGTGGTAAAGTTGATGGTCTTAAGCAATAGCTTGAGGAAGTACCAACTGCTCCTCCCTCAAGAGGGGGAAGTGAAGACCAAAGCTCGGATCAAATCTCTCACCAACATAGGAGCTCCCCGGTCATAAATGAAAAAGTTCCTACTCCTCAACCTTCTCTGCAACCTTCTCCTCACAAGAGCCCAAGTAATAAATCTCCACCGCAACAACCACCAATTCAAACTCCACCGCAATTCTCCACTACATTCACCAACTCCAAAACTTCATTCTTCTCCTGAAAGACCCGAGACTCCCCCTCATTTCAAGAACCTAGCTTCCCACATGTCATCAGATCATTCAAACAACTCTCCCGCAACAAAACAGAAAAAAGCTTACTGGAGATGAGCTAAATTTGCTGAGATGATCTGGAGGGAAAATGGAGTTAACATTACAATGGATGAATCCCTCATCAACTCATGGGTCAATCCGCAAAGAAGATTACTGGATGACGATTACAAGCCCTACCTCACATATGCTGAACCTCCTACTGACGGTTATTGGGATATTCCTATCTCTCCCAACGCCAAATACTTCACTGTATTTGAACCCGTTGACCGCAATATCCCTGATGATAAGAGGTTACCCTTAGAGTTTGAGAGACTCAACAGCTTTCATGCCAAACATGGGTCTTCTATAGAGAAAATCTGGTCAAATGATAGACCCTCCGCAGACAATAATTACAAGCCTCGAAAGTTCATGAAGGCAGAATTCATCCAATACACTCTTACCAGAAGAAGCTCAGACTATGTTCGAACCCAAGCTGACTTCCCTTGCATGAACCCGGAAGAGATCTTCCTGATTGCTAAGGTATTTCAGAATAAGTCTGAGAAGCACCCAAGGATGAAGATCGCTTATGAAAGGGAATGTATCTTTCTCAAAGAGACTGTGTGCGACTTCGCAAATATCGATGCTGATATCCACCCTGCACTTGCTTAAACATTCAATCTTCCTCCTCTTGAACCAGCCCCGGTTCTGACTGAAGGCTTTCAAGAAAGATCTCTTGGAGCAACCAACTTCCCAGATCTTGGAGTCATATTCAAACGATTAAATGATGAAACTAAATACTTCATCCCGATGAGTGCCATGAATCGTATGACCCGGAAGCAGTTGGAGATCATTCAGGCCGCAGTCAACAAATCCAAACATATGACTGCTGAAGTGAAGTTTGAAATATCAAGGAGGATTGCATGGCTTAAAGAAGTCAGGAAGTTCTGGTGGATCCTTATCCAGTTCCTCAAGCTCAACACTTGAAAGAAAAGTTGAAGAGGTCACCTAGGGGGAAATTGTTGAAACATTATAAGTGACCCTCTTAAACTTAAAAAGAGATCCGAAGTTGCTTATGGAACCGCAGTCTATCTCTACCCGCAGTCAGATCAGCATCCGCAGTCATCGTCATCAGTTCTTAGATTCAGTCTTTTATCCGTAGTGCCCTACGTGGCAACTCAAACAGATTAGGTTGTATGTAATCTTCGAGACTCTATAAATAGAGTTCTCCATTTCTCAATGAATACACCTCTCTTACGCATCTTGAATCTTGTCACTTCTCTCTCTACTATCTTACCACTCAAACATAATCATAACTCCTTGTAATCTCTCTTCAAGAGCAAGTCTTTTCTAGACTTAATCACTAAGTTTGATCTCACTCACTAACTTGGTCTGATTGCATTCCTTGTTAAGAATCAACTTAAGTGTTTACTTGATATAATACTTGCTGTCTTTTATATTTCCTTATCTTTCCGCAACTAATCATCTAACTATCTAACTCTAACTTATATTATTGTTGAGCTTTATGATCCTTTGAGATTAACTTTAAATTCCGCAATATAAGCTTGTTCTAACGTTTGTTCAAGTGTGTTTCTCAAGTTTTTATCTCAACAAATGTTACTTTCAGACGTAGTCCTAGAGGTGGTATTGAGCAGGAGTAGTAGGATGCTTTTATTTCTCTTTTGTAGTATTTTCAATTGCAATCGATTCCTGAGATATTGGGTTGGTTTATAGACGTTCCAGATACTTTTTTGTTTCCTCTGCTCGTTGGTTCATAGATGGGAGTATGCTTCACTCTAGAGGTGGTGAGACTAGATGGAATAATTGGGTTCTTATCAAGATCAACATTCTTTTATGCAGGACTTAGTTACTCAGTATTCCTATGAGAGAGAGACTCTCTCATAGGGGAATCATGGTGGAATCTATTTTATGCCCTTTATGTTCCCGTTCGGTGGAGTCTGTTGATCACCTCTTTGCAGATTGTACTGAATTGATGGAGATTTAGCTGTGCTATGCTATTTGGTGGGGAATTCATATTCCGACTCAGATTTCCATTCACACCCTTATTAAGTGGTCGAATTCTATTGCTTTGAGAAAGGGACAACGAAAGGCCTTTGATGTTGTGGTTATGACATCTTTCTGGTGTATGTGGAATTTTCGTAATTCGATAGTTTTTGGAACGGTTATGCCTAGGAAATCCATGCTTTTTGATGATATTGTTTATAGATCCTTCAATTGGATTTCTTATGGGTGTAGTAAAGCCAAGATTAGTTGGAGCTCTTGGCTTCATAATCCGCTTCTACTAGTTTTTTATTGTCATGATTTCTTTCTAGAATCTTGCTAGTTTTTAATAAAATATTATGTCTTTCCAAAAAAAAAATGTAGAACTAAATTGAGGGAGAGAACCAAGAAATTTTTTATATATAATAAATTTAGGTACCAAATTTCACATGTGCGTGTAAATACATATATCTAAGAGAATTGCAAAAACAAATTAAAAAAAAATTATATGCATTTACATATGCATCTTTTAAAAAAAATGTATATATTAACAAAAAAAATATGAATATGCATTAAAAATGCATTTTTTGAAAAATTATTTTTTCAAATCTTAATTTCAAAATATAAGGTATATTTTCACTTAATTGAAAAAAAACGAATTTTAATTTTTTAATTTTTATTTATTTTTAATTTTTTAAATCAGTGAAAATATTTCTTACATTTCGAAATTAATATTTTAAAAAAAGAATTATTCAAAAGAATGAATTTTTAATGCATATTCATATTTGTTTTTGTGCATATGCATATGCACATTTAAAAAAAACATTTTTAATGCCTCTATATGCATAAGAGTAAACATATACATATATTTATAAATAAATATATGCATATGCATGTGCGTAAGAATAATTATATATATATATATATATATATATATATATATATATATATATGTATAATAATATGTATATGAATATGAATAAGATATGGATAAGAATAGGTATATGCATAATAACAAGTATATACATATACATAAGAATAAGTATATGCATAAGGACATTAAATACATATGATTATTATGTATATGCATATACATAAGAATAAATATATGATATCTACATATTCAGTAGTATACGCATATGCATATGAATAAGTATATGCATATGCACATGCATAAGAATAAGTATATGCATATCAATTAGTATATGCATATGCATAATAATAAGTAGATGTATATATTCTTATGTATATGCATGTGGATATGCATATGCTTAAGAATAAGTATATGACATATGCATATGCATATAAATAATAATAAGCATATACCTATTCATAAGTATATGCATATGCATATGAATAAGTATATGTATATGCATAAGAAAGAGTATATACACTTCCTCTCGTAGAGCATCTCGAAAAGAGGTCTGTCAATGCTGGCGTAATAACTGTTGTTATATGAAAAGTCTGCTAACGGATAATATGTATCCCAACTCCAACCGAAATTCAGAACACATGCCCGCAGCATATCCTCTAGGGCCTGAATAGTCTGTTCACTCTGACCATCAGTCTACGGATGGAATGTTGTGCTGAACTGGAGATTAGTGCCCAACTCGTCATGGAACCTCTTCCAAAACTTGGAAGTAAACCGGAAATCCCTGTCAGAAACCACCGAAACCGACACTCCATCTCGTGCCACAACCTCCCTGATATAGACCTCAGCTAGCTTCTCTGCAGGAATACTCTCCTGGACCGGGATAAAGTGCGCACTTTTGGTCAATCGATCAACGATGACCCAAATCGAATCCACCCCACGTGCAATCCGAGGTAACTTCGTGATAAAATCCATGGTAATATCTTCCCATTTCCATACGGGAATCTCCAATCGCTGCATCTTTCCGTGAGGTCGTTGATGCTCGGCCTTGACTTTCCTGCTAGTCAAGAACCGCTCCACATACCAAGCCACATCCTGATTCATGCACGGCCACCAATAATCAAGACGAAGATCCCATACATCTTCGTCGCCCCGTGATGAATGGAGAACCTAGACTTATGCGCCTCCTCCATTAGAACCTGACGCACACCGCCCCAATACGGAACCCAAACCCATCAATGTTAAGTCAACAATCCACGACTATCATAATCAAAAGAAGCCACCTGACCCATAATACGCTCACTCTTCCGATGCTCTTCCATCATAGCCTCGACCTGAGCCTCACGAATCCGCTCCAATAGCGGAGTAATTATGGTCATCCTCAAACATGTGTCTCTGATTGGAGCCGTGACCGCCTTGTGGCTGAGAGCATCGGCCACTACATTGGCCTTCCCCGGGTGATAAAGGATTTCACAATCATAATCCTTCACCACATCCAATAATTGGCATTGCCTCATATTCTGATTTGGTTGATCCATCAAATACCTTAGGCTCTTGTGATCCGTGTAAATAGTACAACGGACCCCCTAGAGGTAATGCCGCCAAATCTTGAGGGTGAAAACCACAACCCCCCAACTCCAAATCATGTGTCGGATAATTCGCCTCATGCGGCTTCATCTGCCTTGAAGCATAAGCGATCACACGACCCCTCTGCATCAATACTGCCCCCAATCCTGTGTTCGACACATCGCAATATACCACAAAATCCTCGACACCCTCTGGCAGGGTCAGAATCGGCGCCTCACACAACCGATGTCTCAAGGTCTCAAAAGCTGCCTGGTGCTCAGGCGCCCAGTGAAATGCAACCGTCTTCTTTGTCAGTCTGGTCAAAGGAACAACTATCTTAGAGAAATCATGGATGAATCTCCGATAATAACCCGCCAAACCAAGAAAACTCCGAATCTCCGATGGAGACCTCGAAACCTCCCATTGCATCATGGCCTCGAATTTGGCCGGATCAATCAAAATACCATTCTTGTTGACGAGGTTCCCCAGAAACTGCACCTTGCGCAACCAGAACTCACACTTGGAGAACTTTGCAAAAAATCTCTCCCTCCGTAAAGTCTCTAGCACTTTCCTCAATTGCTCCTCGTGCTGCTCTTGATTTCTAGAATAAACCATGATATCATCAATAACAATAATCACAGACCAATCCAACATCGACTTGCACACGTGGTTCATGCGATCCATGAACGCGGGTGGAGCATTGGTGAGCACAAAAGGCATCACCACGAATGTAATGGCCATAACGAGTCCGAAAAGTTGTATTTTGCACATCCTCATCCCTAACCCTTTTCTGATGATAACTCGGTCGCAAATCAATCTTGGAGAACCAAGATGTAGCCTGAAGCTGGTCAAAAAGATCATCAATCCTTGGGAGTGGATAACGGTTCTTCACCGTTACCTTATTCAGCTCCCGATAGTCAATGCACATACAATGCGATCCATCCTTCTTCTTTACAAACAAGATCGGTGCTCCCTAAGGAAATCTGCTCGGTCGAATGAAGCCCTTGTCTAACAGCTACTACAGTTGTGTAGACAACTCCTGCATCTCGGGTGGAGCCAACCGATACGGTGCTTTGGCTATTAGAGCTGCACCAAGAACCAGATTAATCCTTAACTCAACCTGCCTCTCCGGAGGCACCCCACGCAAATCCTCTGGAAACACATCTGGGTAATCCTACATAATCGACACATCATCCACGGTCGCCTTACCCTTATCCCGGGTATCCACAACATATCCGGAACAACCCTATTGAATAGAGTGTCTAGCCCTTGCTGCTGAACACAATAACGGACCACTATGAGCTCTCTCTCCCTGAACCACTAATTGTTCCTCACTTGGGGTTCGAACCTAAACTAAATGTTGTTGACAATCGATCACCGCCCGCATTAGGGTTCAACTAATCCATAGCCACAATAACCTTGTTCCCACGCAAAGGAATGGGAATCAAGTTGACCATATACTGCTCGTTGAATAAGTGAAGAGTACAACCCCGATGAACCCTCGCAACCTGAATAGATCTATCATCTGTGATCTCGATATATAAAGGACAATCCAGCTCCCCCAGAGCTCCTACAAACCTCTTGCTAAGCGCAAGCGATACAAAGGATCAGGTAGCCCCCGAATCAAACAATACCAATACAGAAATCCATTCACAAGGAACGATCCTAAAATAAAACACATAAAGCTAAGCAACAATTCAATATAAATAAAGAGATAAGGAGAAGATACATACTTGTCACCACGTTGGGAGCTACATGAGCCTCCTCGGCTGTCTGGTGAAAAGCCCTCATCTTCACCGCAGGTGCATCTGCCCAGCCCAGGCGTTCGTCAGTAATACGAAGAGTTGCAGGAGCGGATGTTGACACCGGTCCTGCTGCAGCCAAGCTCAGACAATGGGCCTTCTTGTGGTCCCTCTGATTGCAAAAGAAGAAAATCAGATAAGATATTGGGGTGGTGGTGGTAGTAGCAGTGCAATCCATGCTCATATGACCAGTCCGACTGCACTTGAAGTAGCCAGAACCACCCATCGTGCATCCTGCCGCACTTGCCACAGCGGCCTCGAACCTGGTGGCCCTTCCCTCTCGCATCAACAACCTTGGGCCTCTTGCCGGAACCCTCAGCACTCGACACATGATCTGGCTTCCTCTTCTTCTCCATCTCCAGATGAATCTCCCTCTCCTTAGCTCTCGCTATCATATCCTGTGGCATCTTGCAGCTGGATCGTCTCACAAACTGTCGAATATCACTCCTCAACATCTCATGATACCTAGCTTTCTTCATCTCCTCAACCACCACATATTGTGGAACCAAAAGTTCCCTCTTTCGAAACATTGCAGTGATCTCAGCCACCGTCTCAGTAGTCTGGTAGAGATCCTGAAACTCTCTCGCCAGTTGATTCAAATCAATCTCTGGTGTGAACTCAGCCGTGAACCTGGTCACAAAATCATCCCAGGTCATTGAATCAACAGCCTCATCACTCACTGCGCACCCGACCTCCTCCCAACAATCCCATTCCCTGTCCTTCACAGGACAGGAGGCAAGTCTGACCTTTGCCCCCTCGGGGCAACTGGTTGTGCGTAAGGTGTTAGCAACATCTGCTAACCACCTCCTGCTCGCTATTGGGTCATTCGCACCGTGATAGTCCATAGCTCCACATGCCTGGAACTCCCTAAAAGTCAATGAACGCACCCCAACCAAGGCCACCATCTCAGAACGAAAGGCGTTGAAAAGCTCATCCAAAATCTCCAGAATACCTTACTTGACCGTACCAAATATCACAGGAGTCTGGTCAAGAGTGCAATTCATAATCTCAGACGAGATGAACTCCCTAGTCTGATCATCTAGCTACCCGACTCCAGAACCTGAGCCTGAGCCCTCTCTAGTCTGCCTCGCAATGTCACCATACTGAAAATAGACCATATAAACCATCAAAATAAGCATCAGAATATGAAGAGGGAACACAATCTCTACAAGCTTCCTCGTTTCATCGCTGCTGTCCTTGAATCGAGTGCGGATCCTCTGCTTCCAGTAGTACGGGCCCATACTACCTTCCACATGTATCCTTACTTTCCTCAAGGATTGTCTCGATTCCGCCAAGTCACCTTATATCCATACAATCAATCCTCATCAAAATAAAGCTCCCAGCACTAGATCTCATCCTAGGTTTTCATAGGGCAAACTCCACACCACTCTCCGCCATTAGCTGCAGAAGGAACTCCTGCTAACTTCCTCTAACTAGCTCACGAGTACAATTACATATCACTCAAACAAGAGTTGCGCAACAGAGTTAAAACCCAACCTTCTAAAATTATTTAGTTCCCATAATATGTAACTTAGCATATTCGCCTACTAGTTAGCTGAAGCTAGTGAGTACTCCTAAAAACACAAAGAAAGCAACATTAACGAGCATTACCTAATCAGGCCGTCCTATCACTGACTGATCAGTACTAGCATGCAAGTCTACAAGCTCATGCAATAGGAATACAAAGGCATCTCTCCTAGCATTCTATCATGCAAAAAAAATATTGAGTAGATCCTTAGCCCTAACTAGCATGTGATTCACAAATTCACATATCAAATCATATCAGATAACATGTATGGGTATTTTAGGAACTTACTTCAGCTCAGTCAAGTGCATGCACCACACCCTTTCTTGTAATAGAGAACTTGTTTTCCTTTTTAAAACATTTCCTTTTTTTAAAAAAAACTTTACCAAATCCTCAGTTTGAGTTCAGACACACCCGAGAGTATGTCCGAATCCCTCAAACCAAGGCTCTGATAGCAACTTGAAACGTCCCTAAAATAAGACCCGAATTTTTTTTCATTTTTAGATTAATAAAAACAACAACCCAAAATATTGTTATAAAACCATGATTATCAAATGTATCGATACATCATCAATATCAGAGTAAATCACAAAGATGTGGAAACGATTGGTGTGTGCTCTGCAATCATCCCGAGTGCTTCCCTTTGGAACCAGAAGTACCTGAAACATAAACTGAAAACCATAAGAACAAATCTTGGTGAGTTCCCAAAAATACCACATATCATACATAAATAAACACATAACGAGTCCCACCCAATGAGTGAATCAGGCCCCGACCACACTCGCATAACGGGCCCCGCCCACTGAGTATAACGGGCCCCGCACAAGCTCGCAAAATGGGCCCCACCCAACATACAAATCATATAAGAACAAACACATACAAGAGTCACACAGACATCTAGTATCCTATCATCACTGATCATGGGCTGGCATTGGTGCCTTAGACCTGCTAAACATGGTGAGGAAACTCACCTCACACTATCGAATCTCATAAAAAGAATCTTTGGCTGCTGGCCCGCTAAAATCCATGGGCTATCAATTACAAAATAATCATCCAATCAATAATTGGATCCCAACTCACACAAAGAGTTTAAACAAGGGTAAAAGCCCTTCCCTATGTTTGGCCCAAGCCCCAAGCCTAATCCAAATTGTCTAAAAGCCCAAAATTCCAAAATAATCATTCCAACCCAAATTATGGCCCAATTTTCCAAATTGGGCCCAAATCTCTTTCACGGGCCTTTTCCAAGAGAACCCAAAACAAGCATCATCGTAAATACCTGATGACCCAACAAGGCCCTAGACATCTAAGTCCAAATATGGCCCAAACCGAAGCCCAATCGTTTGAAACCCAACCTGCTGAGTACGTGGGGTTACTCAGCACGTATGCATAACGTACTCGCTTTAGGGTTTGTACGCTAAGCATACCTGCTGGTACGCCCATCGTACTACCCCATTTGGCAAACTTCTTTTTTTCTAGATCTTAATCGATTAATACCTCAATCCAAACTCATATATGACTTCCTTAAGATGGTTTATCACGTAAAATTGCCAACTTTACGCGCATGCATGGCTTAATTAGGCTCTTAGAGCTCAAAAGTGATTAATAAATGACTTAATGCATGCATGATACCATAAACACCATAAAGTTTGCACCTGTAAGCTTAAGGAACCCTCCAAACATCCAGATCTACAAGATTTATCTTCTAAAACGGTCATAAAGAAGTCCAAAAGAAGTTCCATAAGAGAACTTTTCAAGATAAGATCTGTATACCTCAAATGACTTGCAAAAGGAGTGATGATTCTGGATCTCTAAGCTTCACACTAAGCAGTGCACCTTCAAACTTCTACTAGCCCTTCAAAATGAGAAAATAAGAACCAACTTTCTTCTCAAGATGGGTGAACTGACTTTCTTTTTAGGTTTACAGGTTAAACAACTAAATGATGGGATCTTTGTTTGTCAAGCAAAATATAATGCAGAAATACTGAAGAAGTTTAGCTTTTCTGTTAGCAAACCAGCAAAGACGCCAATGTCTTCATCACCGTCTATCTCCGTTGATCCAACTGGCACTGATGTGAATGCAACCCTGTACCAAGGAATGATAGGTTCACTGCTCTATCTCACTGCCATTCACCCCGACATTATGTTTTTCACCATATTATGTGCTCGAGATCAAGCCTATCCAAAGGAATCTCATATTCTTGTTGTAAAAAAGATCTTTCGTTACTTGATGTGTACATCCAATCTTAGGTTATGGTATCCTCACGATTGTGAGTCCAAGCTAGTGGGATACACTGACTCAAATCATGGTGGATATGGTATTGATCATAAAAGTGCTTTAGGAGGGGCTCAAATGCTAGGAGATACATTGGTGAGTTGGTCTAGCAAGAAGCACACATCAATGGCTTGCTCTAGCGCTGAAGCTGAATATGTAGCTGCTAGAGGGTGTTGTGCTCAGATTCTATGCATTCATAATTAGCTCTTATATTATGCTCTCAACTTCTGAATGACTCCTATCTGTTGTGACAACACTAACGACATTAAGATGACACGGAACCCAATGCAACATTCCAAAACCAAGCACATCAACATTTTTCATCACTTCATCAAGGACATTGTTTAAAAGGGAAAAGTGTAGTTCTACATTCCATCCACTGATCAACTGGCTAAAATTTTCACTAAGGCATCGACATTTTATATTGATATGCTTGTTCTTTCTTGTGTACTCTTTTATAGACTATATTGAGGAGGAGGTATCTCGTAGAAAGGAAGCTGATTTATGAGCTTTTAAATAAAAAGATCTTCTAGCATTAGTTTTATGATTCTCCTGAAAAAGGCTACGTAAATGGCCTCTGAAAAAGTTGTATATTCCTTTTTAACTATTCATTTGTTGACCATATCTTGCGTTTTTATCCCATTACTAATTTTATTTTGTATAACACTAAATGAATTGATGGTGAATTCTAAAATTCTAGACTAAAACTTAACTTGATGATATAGAAGTTGAACCACTTCTTGTTGATAAGTTCACTGTTTATGTTTCACGCTAATTTCACCTCGGCGTGATTGAAACATTTCATTCTCTCCTTAAATTCTTCTTGATAAAACGTTGCGATTCACTATGATATACAACACACCCATAAAAGTTTGAAACTCTGTACCGATAGATAGTCTATGTACAGTAGGCTATCACACACACCAACCCCTTCTGGCCCATAAATTCTTCTTAAAAGCTTTATGATTCATCATAACATACCATACGCTGATGAGAGCTTAAAATGCCTATGTCAATGGTTAGGCTATGTATTGTAGCTTATCACACGCACCAATCCATTCTCACCTTACATTCTTCTTTAGAATTATGTGATTCAGCGTATGAACTCAGACGCTGATGAAAATTCGAAAAATCTGTGTCGATGGGTATATCATTGTCTCTGATATATTACACGCACCTATGCATTCTTTCCCAACAAATATTCTACTAAAGAAGTTAATGATTCATTGTATTTTCCATACACTGATAAAACTTCGACACTCTTTGCTAATGGGTACATACCGTACCAGAATGTATTACATGCAACATTCCACTCTCGCCCCTTATTCTTCTAATAAAAGAAGTTAATGATACAACATAAAAATAATACTTTGATGTGATCTCGCAACACTATGTTAATGAATGATAGTTCAAACCCATACCATCAGGAGATATCACACTCTCACTTGATTATCAGCTGCATTCGTCATCCACTGGTGGAGTAAATTGGATACGCCGATCGCTTCCGCTAGTACCATAATGTTGCTGATGTCAAAAAGGAAGAGAAATACTTTCACATATTCAGGGGAAGATATCAATACTTTCTTTTCTTCAGTTACTCAGGGGGAGATACTTTCATACGATTTTCCATACGTTGTCCTTGGAATACCTTCATATGTGTCCGGGTAAATATCTTAAAATATCTTAAAGGAAAAAATAGACTATTCAAGCAAGAAAGTTCTTATTATCAGGGGGCATTCATTATTTCCTTAATCCAGAAGCTGACAAGTTTTACAATGATGACCTTGATGACACCATTAAAGATTAGTTTTGACATCATCAGATAGGGGAGATTACAAGGTCACACTTTATGATTTTATGAGTCAAATACATTACATGGTGACCACCAGCACCAACGTCAACACCAGTGCCAACTCCAACACCATATCTTATCAGCGTCAGCGTTAACCAATGATCTTGATGAACATTATATATTAGGAAGATATTGTTTGTATATTAAGTAGTTATACGTATATATAGAATAGATATATGATCTGTAATCTTTGTGATTAGGCTCAAACCTTTACTCAGATGGGTACACATCCATTACTTAGTGGGATATTAGTTATTGTAATCGTATATATTCAACATTAAGGTGAAACCCGAATGTAAATCTTGGTGACCGTCTTTGTGACCTCGTTATCTTGGTGATAACATTATTAATTAGTGTAAGCATCTTTGTGATTACTTGTGTTCTTTCTCTTTTCTGTTTAATCTTTTGCTTAGTTTCTTTATTCATTGTTATTCATACTTGAGTGTATCCAATCGATACAAACCTACACATTGATAGTCAATGAATCTCAAAGTTCTAGGAATTTCATAGTGATTGAAATTGGCAAATAGTCTTGCCTACCTAAATAACTTTGTGGTGTGTTTATGACGACTCTTTACATATCATAGAGCCAAATACAGATTCTATCCTTGTTAAACAATTTTATTTACAATAATTATTTTCAAAGGATTAATAAAACAAACTATAATGGAAATTGATATTGAGTGATGTCTATAATCTTATCCACTAAAATCTATTGATATAAAACCTCTCAAATAATAAGTTGTTAGCATGATCATTCTTGTCCAAACTTGTAGTTTGGGAATAATTCTCATAAACGAAAGGAAAGATCATGACCTTGATAAAGCAGTTCCTGAGGTTCCTGCAACTACTACACTCTACTCTATTAGAAATAGCAATTATCAAGTGTATGTTGTATACTGACATTTTGAAGTAAAATGGAATTTCATTGAGGTAGGAGCTAACTAGCGTTAGTCAACCCGCTGACATGTACATATGATCAGTTCACTCTGATTTTGATATGAACGACCTTGACATTTTCATCAAGGATTTGCATGGCATGTTGAGGTTTCCTTTTGGAACTAACATGATGATGAAGCGTACAAAAACAACACAAAGATAACCAAGAATGAACCTTTTGATTCTAAAAGAATAACCAGGACAATCTCTTCAAAACCACGTTGATTCTACGAATACCATGGGATTGGCTTCAAAATCTGGTTTAACACGCACATAATTTCGGAGAAAATTGAAAGTTAATAAAATTGATGATCGGCCATCCAAATTACATCAGAAATAGTTAAATAAGAAGCAGTTAAATAAGATACTTTCATACGATTTTCCATACGTTGTCCTTGGAATACCTTCATATGTGTCCGTATCTTAATGTATCTTAAAGGGAAAAATAGACTATTCAAGCAAGAAAGCTCTTATTGTCAGGGGGGCATTCATTATTTCCTTACTCCAGAAGCTGACAAGTTTTCCAATGATGGCCTTGATGACAACGTTGAAGATTAGTTTTGACATCATCAGATAGGGGAGATTGGAAGGTCACACTTTATGATTTGATGAGTCAAACACATTACATGGCGACCACCAGCACTAACGTCAACACCAGCGCCAACTCCAACACCATATCTTATCATCATCAGCGTTAACCAATGATCTTGGTGAACATTATATATTAGGAAGATATTGTTTGTATATTAGGTAGTTATATGTATATGTAGAATAGATATATGATCTGTAATCTTTGTGATTAGGCTCAAACCTTTACTCAGATAGGTATACATCATGTACTTAGTGGGATATTCGTTATTGTAATCGTATATATTCAACATTAAGGTGAAACCCGAATGTAAATCTTGGTGACCGTCTTTGTGACCTCGTTATCTTGGTGATAACATTATTAATTAGTGTAAGCATCTTTGTGATTACTTGTGTTCTTTCTCTTTTCTGTTTAATCTTTTACTTAGTTTGTTTATTCATTGTTATTCATACTTGAGTGTATCCAATCGATATAAACCTACACATTGATAGTCAATGAATCTCAAAGTTCTAGGAATTTCATAGTGATTAAAATTGGAAAATAGTCTTGCCTACCTAAATAACTTTGTTGTGTGTTTATGACGACTCTTTACATATCATAGAGCCAAATACAGATTCTACCCTTGTTAAACAATTTTATTTACGGTAATTATTTTCAAAGGATTAATAAAACAAACTATAATGGAAATTGATATTGAGTGATGTCTATAATCTTATCCACTAAAATCTATTGATATAAAACCTCTCAAATAACAAGTTGTTAGCATGATCATTCTTGTCCAAACTTGTAGTTTGGGAATAATTCTCATAAACAAAAGGAAAGTTCATGACCTTGAGAAAGCAGTTCCTAAGGTTCCTGCAACTACTACACTCTAATCTATTAGAAATATCAATTATCAAGTGTATGTTGTATACTGACATTTTAAAGTAAAATGGAATTTCATTGAGGTAGGAGTTAACTAGCGTTAGTCAACTCGCTGACATGTACATATGATTAGTTCACTCTGATTTTGATATGAACGACCTTGAAATTTTCATGAAGGATTTGCATGGCATGTTGAGGTTTCCTTTTGGAACTAACATGATGATGAAGCGTACAAAAACAACACAAAGATAACCAAGAATGAACCTTTTGATTCTAAAAGAATAACCAGGACAATCTCTTCAAAACCACGTTGATTCTACGAATACCGTGGGATTGGCTTCAAAATCTAGGTTAACAAGCACATAATTTGGGAGAAAATTGAAATTTCATAAAATTAATGATCCGCCATCCAAATTACATCATAAACAGTTAAATAAGAAGCAAAAGTTAAAACAGAACCCTAAAGGTCCATAGGCCAAATACGAACCCAAAAACAAAATGCCAAAAATTAAGGAAAAAAAAAAAGTTGTTCATAACTCCATTTAGAAAGCGATTTCTAGAGTCAAAAATCGGTAAGTCTCCTTTGGGTACTTATCTAGATGTGCTCCTTGCTCCAAGCTTCGATTTGACTGGTCGTAGGCCCAAAACGGAGCCTCGTAGCCAAAGTTATGGCCATTTCCGTGCAACCCCTTTTGTCACACGATCGTGGGCCTCTAGGAACGCAAGGGCCCGATCCTCCACACTAGGGCCCGCATCATGCCCTCCTGGGTAGACAAAATTCGACCTCGAATGTGGACCATTTTCATCATCTAAAGAATCCCCATAATAAGGAAGCAAATGTTTTACATTGAAAACATCAGAACAACGAATGTGGCTTTGCAACTACAAAAGGTAAGCATTGGAATTGATCTTCTCCATGATCTCCACTTGTCCAATCTTTTTGGCTAACAACTTGTTGTACTCAACAACCGAAAAATGATCTTTAGTCAAAACAACCCGAACAAAGTTACCTACTTCAAAATCAACTTGTGTGTATCTTGCTTGTACTTGGAGCTAGCTCGGACGAAGTTGTCATGAACAGCCTTTTGAAAATCAAGCAGTCTTTCAACAAAATCCTGCACTTTCTTTGGAACAACCCCAAAAACAGGCAGCGACATCAAATCAAGTGGTCCCCGTGGCTGAATAGAATAAACCACATGGAATGGGGTAAATCCTGTACTTCAGTTGATAGCATGATTATGAGCAAACTCAACTTGACAAAGCTTCTGATCCTAGGCCTTCACATGATCACCTACTAAAGACCGCAAAAGATTACTGAGTGATCGATTGACAACTTATGGTTGGCCATCCATTTGAGGATGATATGCACTACTAAAATTGAGTTGAGTGTTCACCATTTTCCACAACCTGCGCCAAAAATGACTCAAAAACCTAGTGTCTTGATCTTAAACAATAGAAGACGTCAATCCATGAAAATGGTAGACCTCTCAAAAAATAATTGAGCCACATTACGTGCATCTGTCTTCCTTTTGCAAGGAATAAAGTGCATCATCTGAGAAAAACAATCAACAACCACAAAGATTAAATCATTTCTCTGTTGAGTACGTGGTAAACCCAACACAAAATCTATGCTTATATCCACCCACGGTTGTGATGGAACAGGAAAAGGTATATAGAGTCCACCTCCTTGCGCATATTAGGCCAAAAATAAGATGATGAACCAAGTGTAAAGTGCGATCTCACCCAACATTACCTTCACCATGCAACTCCCTGATGATTTGAAAGCGGAGACTAGAATCAGGGATACACAACTGATTCCCTTTGAAAAGGAAACCTTCATGCACCAGGAAATCAGACCTCTGTCCAAATTGTATTCCCTGCAAAACATTAGAAAAAAAGGATCAATCGTAAGCTGCTCCATGAGGTCATCTAACCCCGGTACACCAACTCTCAAGGTAACTAGCAAATTACTCCTCCGGCTCAATGCATCAGCCACCCGGTTCGACATTCCAGACTTATGTTTCACCATAAAAGTGAATTTTTCCAAGAACGACATCCACCTCCCATGTTTGTGTGACACCTTATCTTGACTGCGAATATGTCTTAAAGAATCATGATCTGTAAACAAAGAAAATTCCTTATGAAAGAGATAATGGCGCCAATGCTTTACAGCTTGGACCACTGCATAGAACTCAACATCATAAGTGCTATAATGCAGCTTTGGCCCCGTCAAATTCTCACTAAAATAGGCAATCGGTCGTCCTCCTTGACTTAGAATTGCTATAATCCCAACCTTTGAAGCATCCGTGTGTAATTCAAAAACTTGAGAAAAATTTGGCAATACAAGAACCGGTGTTGTAGTAAGCTTCTCTTTAACCAATTGGAAAGTTGATGCTGCCTCTTCGGTCCAAGTAAAGGTCTTCCCTCTCATACAATCAGTCACTGGTGCCATAATAGAACTAAAGTTTGAATAAACCTCCTATAGAATGAAACAAGACCATGAAAACTTCGAACTTCAGTGGTGGTAGTTGGAGTTGGCCATTGTCTGACAGCTGCTACTTTAGACTCGTCCACCTGTATTCCTTCCCCAGAAACAACATACCCTAAGAAAAAGACTTTAGGGACCATGAACACACATTTCTTCATAGCTGCGTATAAACTATCTCGTCGAAGTACAGTCAAAACCTGCCTCACATGGCTGACATGCTCACCAAATGTAGCACTGTAAATAAGTATGTCGTCAAAATAAACGACTACAAATTTACCAATAAAGGGCCTGAACAACTGGTTCATCACACACATAAACGTACTAGGAGAATTTGATAAACCGAAAGGCATCACCAACCATGCATACAATCCTTCACGAGTCTTGAAGGCAGTCTTCCACTCATTCCCAAGTCTAAGTCGAATCTGATAGTACCCACTCTTCAGGTCCAGTTTCGCAAAGATAGTGGCACCGCTAATCTGGTCAAGCAGGTCATCAAGTCGAGGAATTGGAAATTTGTACCTCACCGTGATCTTATTTATGGCGTGACTATCAACACATATACGCGAAGTACCATCCTTTTTAGGAGTCAACAAAGCAGGAACTGCACACGGGCTCATGCTCTCTCGAACATGACCTTTTGAAATTCAGTCATCCACCTGTCGTCGCAACTCCTCATAATCTCCAGGACTCATTCTGTAATCTGGCCTATTAGGCAAGTGGGCTCCTGGTTGTAAATCAATATGATGTTGGATGTCACGTAAAGCTGGCAAGCCATCATGTAATTCATTAAGGAAAACATCATCGAATTCCTTGAGCAGGGGAACCATAGCCTCAGGATTTCCATCCCTAGCAACACAAAAATGTCACATTCTGCCTCCAACTCGCCTTAAAATTGAGTAAGTGTCAATAGAGTACCTAAAGGTTTAGGAACTGGTTCCTTTGGCTTACTTGGAACCAATGTTATCTTCACACCACCAAACAAGAAATTGTAAGTATTGGTCTGCCCGTTATTATCTATGTTATGATCATACTCCCAATGTCTACACAACAACAAATGACAAGCATCCATAGCAACCACATCACACCATACGTCATCTTTATACGTTGTACCAACTGAAAATTGAACAAGGGCTCATTTAAATACAGTTACCTCACCACCCTTATTAAGCCACTGTAGCTTGTAAGGCTTAGCGAGATTTTCTATTTTCAAAGCCAACTTTTGAACTACTTCTTCAGATGTAAGATTATCACAACTTCCCGAATCAATAAAAAAAGGTACAAACCTTTCCCAAAATAGTACATGTGGACTAAAAGATGTTTTGTTTTAGCCAATCATCACCAACAACTTTTGGTGTAAAACAAGAGCGCCTTACCACTAGATTTACCCCCACATCTCCAGTTACAACTTCTTCTTCGAATTGAGGCTCTTCGTCATACACAGGGGCATCTTCATAATTTTCACCAGCTTCATCATTTTGCCAATCATCTTGCTCAGCAAACAAATGACGTTTTCCGAACTTCTTGCACTCTGATTTCCTGTGACCTGTCACCCCACAACTAAAACACTTCAAGCTACTACTACTAGTTGTTCTAGGAGCTGGTCCAACACTGTTAGATATCGATCTTTGTTGATTAGGCACAACGCGGGGTACCATACCACTCATCCTGAAACTTCCTATAAGAATGGCATTTGAAGACGGACCGCCTACCCAACGACTTTGTTTCTCAAAAGAGAACGCCGTTGGTGCACTTCAGAAACAGATATCGAGTCAAACATATTTACAGATTCCATGATTTGGACCCGTAGACCCCCAATATATCGAGCAAAGGGTTGTTCCTCTGCCTCCTGGATATCATTTCAGGCAATCAAACGGTAGAACTCAGTTGTATAATCGTCAACTGACTTAGCACCCTGATTTAGATTTTGCAAGTGTTGGTACATCAACCTTTGAAAATTATGGGGTAGGAACTTGGACCGTAAACACTTCTTCATCTTCCTCCAAGTCACGAACTTTGAATTTTCGAGCCTATCTCGTGTCAGTTTCAACTGTTGCAACCATGCAGATGCCCTACCATGTAGCCTGGTAGCGATCAATGACACTCTTTTGTTTTCAGGGACTTCTTTGAACTCAAAAACTTCCTCAAAAGTAGCCAACCAGTCGATGAACCCCTCCAAATTCAAACGGACCCTGTCGAATTCTGCGATATCAATTCTCATTCCGGCCTCCCAACACCTAATTTCACCCCTAAGATCACGCCTTGGCCGCCTTTCTAGATCGTCTTCAGAATACGAACCGTCACTGTCGCCGAACGGGTTCCCAAACTCACCATCTTCCACCTGGGAATGAGTTTGAGACCTTTTCCCTCCTTGATTCATCAGTTCGACCATCCTTTCAGTCAATTTGTCAACCATTTGATCCATCCTCTCCTCCATTCATGTCATAATACGTTCTTCCAGTTCTTGCTCATGAACATTGGCGGGTGTCCTGTTTCTCCTCGGAGGCATTCTGAACAAGGAATTCATCTCTGATACCAATTGATACAGCGTACAGAAACAACACAAAGATAACCAATAATGAATTTGTTGATTCAAAAATAATAACCAAGTCAATCTCTTCAAAACCATGTTGATTCTACGAATACCGTGGGATTGGCTTCAAAATCAGGGTTAATACGCATAGAATTTGGGAGAAAATTGAAAGTTCATAAAATTGATGATTGACCATCCAAATTACATCAGAAACAGTTAAATAAGAAGCAGAAATTAAAACATAACCCTAAAGGTCCATGGGCCAAATACAAACCCAAAAACAAAACCCCAAAAATTAAGGAAAAATAACAAAATTGTTCATAACTCCATTTAGAAAGCGATTTCTGGACTCAAAAATGGGTAAGTCCCCTTCGGGTACTTATCTAGACGTGCTCCTTGCTCCAAGCGTCGCTTTGACTAGTTGTAGGCCCAAAATAGAGCCCCATAGCAAAAGTTATGGCTATTTCTATTAAGCCCCTTTTGTCACACGATTGTGGGCCTCTAGGAACGCAAGGGCTCGATCCTCCACACTAGGGCCCGCATCACATGACCAATCTTATATACTCCAACTTCAATACTCCTGTATATTTACTATCATAAATAGAAGTGTCAAGAAAAAGAAATCTAGTTGCCCATGGGTTAAAATGCGATTACTATTGGTATACCTGATCCGGCTACAAACGTCAAAAACAATAGGAAGGCTTATTCTAAGATATGTTCTTATAGGGTATTCGTTTGCAAAACAAGAGAATGACCAATAAAGCATAAATGCTCAATATATTTGAAGCAAAGTAAAATACTAAAACATGGATAAAATAATTTAATCATTGATTATGAGCTCATGCTACTATCCATATGATCGAAAGACAACTAGTTCTCCCATGTTTAGCCTTCAATCAAATAAATGAATTCATAATAGCATTGGAATATTACTTCTAAACCTTTGAGTATTTTACTAAGGATTAAGTACTGACATTCACAAGAATGTGTAGTGACTGAAATGAAGTAAGAATTCTAAAATATGAAAAGATAATTTGATCATGAATATCGTGCCCTTGTTACTATTCATAGGATCAACAGACAACTACTTCTCTCCAAATGTTTGGTCTTTTTTTTTATGATTCAAATTGTTTATACTATGTTTCAAGAGATTGTTTTGACTTATTTAAATGAAGAACGTTCTAACATGTTAAAAGAAAGTCAAAAAATATGTGAAACTAGTATATTAACGATAGTTCAAAATTGATTTGAATATTTCAATGAGATGTATTATTGTGGAATCATCTTATTGAACATATAAATAAGAATTGTATTACAAAATATCCAATTTTACTGGATTTTAGAATTCATTTTACCACAAGTCTTTTGATAAACACAAGTTTCAATTGTCAAGATGGATGGTGCGAATATTTGTTGAAATTAGTTTGGCTAGTGGAACGTTTAGATTGACCATAATTCATACTGATTCAAATACATTCAAAAGGTTTACGTGAAATGAATGTGTACAATCATACTCTTAAACACATAAAAAACAAATGCAATAACAAATATGTAGTTAGATCGGATTGTGGATATCATTTGACTACAAGTCTTATGATAAAGGCAAATCTTGTTTAACAGATTGATGATGGATACATCACTAGGTGATGTAAATATCTATTGGAATTAGTTCACACTAATGGAGCATTCAGATTAACCACAATACATGGTAAGACTAACTTCATTTCCTTATAAGGAATGAATTTGTTTATTTAAATAACCATAAGTCTGGAAGCTTTTAGGTGTTTAGAGGTCTCATACAACGAAATTAAGAATCAACTAGGCAAAAGGATGAGATACTCAGATTCAATAGGATAGTGAGCATTTCAGTCATAAGCTCATCGATCATCTACGGAAATGTGACACATTTTCACGAGTTGTCTCGACCCAGAAAACTGCCACAAATAGTGTTAGATTGATAGACAAACAAATCATTGTTTGATTTGGTATTGGGTCATTTGTAATATGCTTACCAATAGTTCATGGATTGTACCATTAATAGTGTTACAAGAGTCCTTGGGCTTGTACCAACTAATAATGTTTATAAAAAACTCTATGGGATGTGGAGTATGGTTCATCCTCCACTCGCACATATTAAAGTCAACGATTATCATGCTTACACTCTTCATGAAACGCCCGACAATCTAGAACCTAGAATAGAGATATGTTATCTTGTTGGATATCCCAAGAAGACTTTTCGGTAATTGTTTTACAAACCTTCAGAGAATAAAATGTTTGTTGCTCGAAGGGAAGTCTGCCAAGTGTGGGAGCTCGTATCCAAAAGGGCTACTGGGAGCCATACTGATCTTGATAATATTCAAGAGTCAATCAACAAACAACATAAAGTTGGCCCTAACATTCAATTTGAGGTTGAAAGCACTACTAGAAAAACAGCCTTTTACGACGCGCAATGTGTGTCGTAAATGTTGGATTAATGTCTAAGTCCATAACTGTATTTGGTATGTAATTAACCCGACCCGGCATGGTCCATTTGGGTTGCACTTCACCGGCACAATTTATATGGATAGTCTTTTGATAATAGTATATTTATGATTTATATTAATATATTATAAGTTCTAATATATTAATATGGAATCATATTATTTAATTAGTATTGATCAAGAATTAATTTAGAATTAATTAAGGAACAAATTACTGAAATCGTCCCTATGGTTTAGTTAAATTTGCGTGTTTGATCCCTAACTTTTGTTTTGCACTCGGACCGTCCCTATTGTTTTATTTGATTGCGTTTTTCGTCCCTAACAGATATGAAAAGACTATATTCGTCCCTCCCCCAAGATGAAAAGACTATATTACCCTTTCTATTCTTCTTTTTCATTTTTTTGCTATTTTATTTATTATTTATTAATTATTAATTAAAGAAAAATAGTTACTGAAATCGTCCCTCCCACTTGCTCCACAACCACCATAAGCTACCGACAACCACTATAGGTCACTGAAAACCACCACCAGCCACTGAAAGCCACCATCCACCACCAGTAACCACCACCAAGCGATTCCAACATCACTAGCATCCACCGAATTTTAGCTCTAATACAGACCACATAATCGATTTCATTATTTCACACCCCAACATCAAATCCTGAAAATCAAACTTGAACATACAAATCAAAACCAGAACATAGAAATCAAAACCATAATAAGATCAAATTCTGAAATTAAAAACCTAACGAAAGTCAAATACCGATATCCCCAAATCAAAACTTAAACTGAAATGAAATCCAAATATGGAATCAAAACCCAAAAGCAAAACCTAATCTGAAAACGACAATGAAAGAAAAAATTGATGAAATCCTTGAAATCAAATACGGTTTTTCAGAAGAATAGGGTTAAATGGGAACAACACTCAGTGAAGGATAGTGGTGGTTGGAGGATTTTACCGGACACGATGCTCCATCTATTCAGGTAGATGGCGAAGAAGGAAGAGTGAGGATGGAGCAGATGGGGGCGGAAAGATGAAGAGAAGGGATTGATGATGCAGATCGGTGGTTTCCTGGTGGCGTCTTCTGGTGACGTTTCTAGGTGGTTTTCCGGTGATGCTTCGTTGGTGGTTGTGGCTCCCGGTGAGAAATGAGAGGACGGGAATGGGATGAGGGAGATGAGTGATGACGAGGGAGGGGAAAGAGATAATGAGGTGAGGGGACCACATTTTTTATTTTTAATAATAATTAAAAAAAATCAAAAAAGAAATGACCAAGGGTAATATAGTCTTTTCATGTCTGTGAGGGACAAAAAATGCAACCAAATAAAACAATAGGGACGGTCCGAGTGCAAAACAAAAGTTAGGGACCAAACACGCAAATTTAACCAAACCATAGGGATGATTTCAGTAATTTGTTCTTAATTAAGTGATCAAAAAAGAACTAATTAAATATGGACTCTTATATATATGGAATTGGCCAAGTTCATTTAGATTGGGCTAAGCTTTCATGGATGGTCCATGGAGCTTTTAACCCATGGATCCTATGTAAATGAAAGGTCATGGGTATTAGGGTTTACATGGATGTAACCCTAATCTTCCATAATATATAAAGGGGTCCTTGGCTCACAAAATTGGCACAAGTGTGTGAAAATAAGAGTGGGCCGATTTTACTGTGCATACATATTCTCTCAAGTTCCTCCAAGGTGTTTTGGTGATTTGTGATTCCATTTGAGGCTTCCACACTATTGGGGCTAAGCTCTTAAAGCTTGAAGACATCAAGCTACATCAAAAGGTATGTCATCTAACTAGAACTTTGTAGTATAGGTGCTTCATAATATGCTAGTTAGGATGAAACCTTGGAATAGTTAATATTTGCATGTATAATAGAGAAAAACATAGATCCAATGTTTATAGGGTTGCATGTACACCATAGGAGTGTTAAAATGCTCAAAACTCAACAGTGGTATCAGAGCCATGGGTTGTTTTCTGTTATATTGATGCAAATGTTTTATTTTCAAGTTGGAAAAAAAAGGAAAAAAAACATGACGTTTGTCAAATTTTAAGATAATTACTTGTTTTGTGAAAAACGAATTATTTGTAAAATTTGAATCATTTGTTATATGAGTTGAATTAGGTCAAATTTAGTAAAAGATAAAATGATATGATTATTTTATTAGTTTTAAAAGTTTGATCTAAATGTTTTAAGGAGTTACATATTTTGTCATAAAATTTTGGAGCTCAAAAGTTTTTTTTTTAAGTTGTGATCTTAAGGGTTTTTGAAACTTCCATAAGTTATGGATATGAAAGTTTTTTTTTAAAAAAAAAAAGAAATTTCATTCAAAGTTTTTATGGAGTTACAAAATTTGGTGTTAATGTTTTAAAGAATTCCATAACTTGTTCTTAAGTTATGGAACATGGAAAGTTTCATCATAAAACACCATTAATTCCATAAATTATGGAATCCAAAGGTTTTCAAGAATTACAAAACTTGCCCTCAAGTTTTGGAATTTGAGAAAAGTTTTTTATGAAAAAAAGAATTGAATTCTAAAACTCTTGGGTTCATAACTTAAACAATTAATTAAATGGTTTTAATTTGTGTTTAATAATTGGAATTATGATGTTTTGTTGAATAGTTCAAATTAACTCTTATGGACTTTATTAATAGTTAATTAAAGCGTTTAATTAAAAGAGTATTATTAATCCATAAATATATGGTTTGAGTTTAATTAAATTAAAAGTCTAGTTTAATTAATAGATTAAACCACCAAGTATTTTAAATGTCTAAAATACACCCTTATACTATTATAATATTAAAAGTTTAATATATTATATGTATAAGAGCAGGTCGTCTTACCATTAGTAGGCCTCATTCACGAAGCCGGTCTATAAGGGGGTATAAGGTTACTGCCTATAAAATGGCAGTTTAATGGGTGTCCACTCTCACTCACCGCTTCCTTGACCGGTGGAGGGTCGTTAGCCGAACAGGTAGGACAAGGACTATAATTCTCCCTTCATTATAAGTATAATGATAAATACTAAGTAACTAAACACTTATAAATTCTCAATCTTAGTTACTTAGGAAAATGTGAATAAGGTGTTAATCCATGAAATTACACTTTGCACTTTGTTTAAGCTGTTAGTGGAGCGTGTGTGGTTAACCGGCACACTAACCTGGACTTAACAAGGTAGGCAAAGGGTAACTTAATGTTTATCATAGTATTGTTGGAGCGTGTGTGGTTAACCGGCACATCAATTGAGGGGTAAATATTAAGGGTACCAAGTATATTTGCATGGTTACTTCACACCTTGTTTTGTGATCCTCGGCATCCCAGTCACAAAACCTGAAGGGCACACTCGAGATTGAAACATGCCATTGAAAAGTTCAATGAATCTCAAAAGAATCTAGGAGTTTCAAAACCAATTAAAACCTAATAATACATTTCGTTTATCTTGGTGGAAATTGGTGAATCGTCATTCACCTACCTTCAAATATTTTATAGCTTGGATTACGGCATCCCTCTTCCAAGTTATAAAATAGTGTGTTGGGTCCTAGCCTTAATATATCATATTGGGTGTTATATTAAGGACTTAAATCAACTTTACGTGAATTTCTCCCATTGTTGATGTCTGGTTTAGACAACAATGATCTTCCCAAACCAAGCTTCCTAATTAATATGACTTCCCGAGTTTGGCTCATGGAAGTCATACTTCTCTTCCTCCAACTCCTCCAATTATTCTCCCTAACCCACAAGTTCAAGGTCACTCAAGCCCTAATGGCAAGCAAGGTCTATGTGTGATCACATCTTAGAGATGAAGTTACATATTGACAAGCCGGGAGAGTTGGGTGTCAAAGTCTTGAGAAAGTTGGATGTTCAATCACTTTCTAAGTCACATAGTGAGTTCCTTTGGGACTACTATGAAACAGACTATGACATGAACCTTAATGATCATATCTATTTGCTTGGTGCTGCTGAATCAGCAATGATTTGGAACGATAGTAAAGCAAATTTGATTAGAAGATCAACTTCCCAAAAACTTTATTGACAGTGACAATGGTGACACTGGAAATCCAGAAAAAGCATTCTCTTCCCAATGGAAAGGGATTGGCCATAGTCAACCCGGTTGACCAAATGGTAAAGAGAAAGGCTAAGTCTGAGATAGTCCCATTACCAAAGGGTCCATATGTTTATTTTGCCAAAGGAAGGGGCGTTGATTGCAAAGCTGCCAAATTTACCTAAGGATGTTAAAGTCAATAAGTTTGACTATACATCAGGTAGAGCCCATTATCTAACTCTGTTAAGTTCTATTCTGAAATCCTCATTACATGATGTGACTGGGTCACATGTTGATGTTTTAAGAATCAAAGAATAGAGAGAAATCTTAAAGGAAGTATATGCTGATTCTGATCGCGAAGGTGGATTTCGATCGCATCAGAATTTTGAGCAGTTGCTTAACAAGTTATGATATATTGCTAAGGAATAGATAACAACAATTTTCCATGTGGATTGTAAGGATAAGTTTTTCCGCAAAGTTTTAAAATAAAAGAAAATTGTTTAATTTTGTTTATTTGAAGTAACCTTACAATGGCATTTGTGGAAAATTGTTGCTTATATGATTCCACTGACAGCAATATTGGAAAATGGATTTGATTCTTTCATTTGTGGTAGTGTCAAAAGTTACCAAATCAGGAAAGTTCCTCATCACCCAAGTTTCAATTGGACCGAAACTTTGAATCATCCAAGTTGAATAGTATGATGAATGAGAACTTTCAAGCATTGGAAAATCAAGACTAATTACTTGTTCACATGGATGTGTGAGTCAAGTGAAGGACTAAAGGGATCGAGTACACATTCTTGTGCACTGGTCATGTCCACCACAAAGCTCGTTAAGACTATTTTATTTACTAAAGTTTAGTAAATATGGTTATACTTACATGTTTAAGTATAATTCTGAAACATTGGAAAAGTCTCAATATATGGCAGAACGAATGGGAAGAATCAAATTAGGCAGAAAGATAAAAGTTTCTCAAATCTGAAAAGATGGGAGAGTACTTTAGTATCATGTTTGTGATCATCTTAATGATTTAGAAATCATATCACAATTAGTCCTCTAAAGGTCATCTTAGTGCATTCTTATGACTAAGAAGAGGAGTCATGAATTGTTGAAATGGTTAGATCAGGAAGATGAGTCATACTTCGTTCCAAAACAATTCTTAGAGTCATACTCCAAGATTGTAACTTGAGTGACATATCTTAAAGAAAGGTTTAAAACACTTGTCAAATGTAAGAGTAAAAGTGTCCTACTCTTGTACATTTGAAATTGGTAAGTTGTGATGTTTTAGATAAAACAAAGACCAACTAAGGCCAATTGTGTGAAGTGTTTGTCTTGATAAAGAATCTGCACTATCTCTTGAATATTTGGCAAGATAGTCTTATATGTCAAGAGGATAGTGGGAGTCTTAAAGATCCTAAAAAGAATTTCAAGAATTAATCAAGAATAAAACCTGAGGTTCTTCACTAGCACACGACTTGAGGTTTATAACCTATCGTGTTGACATATTCTGTGCCCATTCCAGTTAAAGTTGGCTTTGCATAGGAGTTATGAAAGTTCTTAATTGGTTGCATAACAACTTGGAAGCAATGGCAGGCCCTGTACTACAAGGTGGCAAGAAGTTAAGATTGCATAAGTTCAGTCCATATGAGTTTGGATTTGTCATTATCCTTGTCTTGTGACTATGGTTTTGACGATTCACATGGATAAGAACACATACACCATAAAATCTAAGGGTCATAAGGTTTCTCTCCGATTCATGAAAATGATGGTGAGGAAACACTTCCACCAAGTAGATTTGAAGGAGATGGCAAAAGGTCTAAACAATTGAGACAATGATTACGGCATCCCTTTTCATAGTTCTGAAATTGTTTAGACACACATGCATGCTATCTAAGGAAAGGTGTATGATTTTGATAAAGTTTTATCAAAGCATCTCGTATCAGAAATCTGAACTTTGGTAAGAAAGTCAATAAACTATTGATTTCTAGAAGTTCAGCTGATTTCTGAGTAGATGTCAAAGCTAGTGGGAGCATAAGTGTTAGCAATGTTAATTATAGAAAACAAAAGTTTCAATTCGTGAGGCTGCAGGGATTGAAAAAGTTGTTTTGCTATAATTAAGGGAGAGGATATACTTCATTTCAGTTCTAAAGGCTTAGATTGAGACCTTAATCATCTTTAGTCAAGAATATATATATGAATTTCATGTTGGATTGGTTCAACTTAAGGAAATTCTATATATTGCGTTCTCAAAATTCGATTATGATTACGGCATCCCTCTTCATAGTCAAATTTTGAAAACATGGCAAATAAAAATATTGTAGCAAAAGACTGGTCTAGAATCATGTCTTTATGTGAGACATCAAGAATCGTGTACCATTTGCTTTGGGTATATGATCGATTGCATGTGCTATAATATTTGTCATTTCTAAATTTTTCCAAATGCCCAGAGGCATTAAGAAGGGAAAAGGTCTAGAATTGGATATGACTAAAATGATTAAGCAATTGTCGAGGACAATCTGAGGTTTACCAAAGATTGGTTGCTCAGGGACAGTTGGAAGTATAGTGCTAATTTTGGAAGGACCATATTGACATATTCTGAAAAGAGGCATCTCTTATTCAGAAGTGATAGTCAAAATGAGAATATGGAGTTGTCTCCATAGGTGGAAGTTATATGTGTAAGATTAGAAAACTTAATGCAAGAAGCATGTCCAAAGCAATGTACTTTGAATATGAGACTTAGTTTCCATGGAGTTGATCTCCATTGGAATACCTTATAATGACTGTTGACAAGTCTTTGTGACTTTGTACATATTCATTACAGGAGGGTCAGTGCATATAAGTTTAAAATCTAAACAGATTTCGATAAATGATAGGAATTTGAAATTCTCACATTTTTCGATAAGGATTTGGGAGTGTGAAATTAGAATCATTGAAATTATGTTCAATTGGTTTATTTCACAAAGTAAGGATCATAGACAAACATAGAGTGCATACTTGGTGTATGGCAAAGCTATTATTTAAGAAAAACATAGTGTACATGCTTGGAGCATGGGACAACTAGTGTTTTTAATTCAAGTATAAAGTTGATAAAACCGAAACAATGAATAATGAGTAGTCAGTATGGTGATAAATAAAAGTGTTTATTTATATTCATAGGGTTTGATACCATATTTGATTCATTTATTCTTGTGTTTCATTTTGCATGTTTTGACTTCCAGAATAACTTAGTCGCTCTTCCTGAATGATTAAGTTATTCAAACCATCCACAGTCGGTCATATGTTGGAAGTAGATATGAATCAAGACTGTCATGGATTGGTTTGTAGAGGTCCAAGTTGGTGGACAAAGTGGTGCTACAACACTCATGAGTGCTCATAAGTTCTGAGTACTAGATTCAACCCGCGCTCATTTGAATCACTTCATGGATTTTATCACGAGTGATCATGAGACGATAATATATTATATTCTTCAAACCTAGAGATATGAGTTGTTACTATGAGTTGGTTATACATTGATTGCACGAAAACGCATTTGGTAACTCGATGTTATAAAACGTGCCTTTGTGTATGATTCAATAAGTAGTAGAACAAGCCATATGAGTCGAAGTTTATCCATTCCTTTTACCTTCGGGATAAAAGCGATATCTGTGGGCCCCTCGATGATTTAGCGATGACACATGTGAGTGCTTGGCCAAGCCAGGACTGATTTGATTTGTTCAATCAGTCAGTCATCATAAATCAAAAATCGGGAAACAACAAATGGACAGAGAGAATGATTATAATCCATGTCTCAGTCCATATGATATCTAGAATGGAGGAATATATGATCCCTTATCTAATGGACAAGTCATTGACAAGGTCAGAGTTCGACAACGGCTTTAAGAGCTACGATTGCCAGTTAGTTTTTGAAGTCATACTCAATAATAGTTTTAGACTTATCCAAGTGGGAGACTGTTGGATTAATGTCTCAGTCCATAACTATATTTGGTATGTACTTGACTCGACCCGGCATGGTCCATTTGGGTTGCACTTCACCGGCACAATTTATATGGATAGTCTTTTAAGAATAGTATATTTATGATTTATATTAATATATTATAAGTTCTAATATATTAATATGGAATAATATTATTTAATTAGTATTGATCAAGAATTAATTTAGAATTAATTAAGTGATCAAAAAAGAACTAATTAAATATGGACTCTTATATATATGGAATGGGCCAAGTTCATTTAGGTTGGGCTAAGCTTTCATGGATGGTCCATGGAGCTTTTAACGCATGGATCCTATGTAAATGAAAGGTCATGGGTATTAGGGTTTACATGGATGTAACCCTAATCCTCCATAATATATAAAGGGGTCCTTCGCTCACAAAATTGGCACAAGTGTGTGAAAATAAGAGTGGGCCGATTTTAGTGTGCATACATATTCTCTCAAGTTCCTCCAAGGTGTTTTGGTGATTTGTGATTCCATTTGAGGCTTCCACACTATTGGGGCTAAGCTCTTAAAGCTTGAAGACATCAAGCTACATCAAAAGGTATGTCATCTAACTAGAACTTTGTAGTATAGGTGCTTCATAATATGCTAGTTAGGATGAAACCTTGGAATAGTTAATATTTGCATGTATAATAGAGAAAAACATATATCCAAGGTTTATAGGGTTGCATGTACACCATAGGAGTGTTAGAATGCTCAAAACCCAACAGTAAAACGCTCAGACGACGCGCAAATGTGTGTCAAGGAAAGCCCTGTCATAACGAGAGACGACACGCTTTTGCGCATTGTCTATTTACGGCGCGTATTTACGACGCAAATTTATGACACGCATTTACGACGCACATTTATGACACGAATTAACCACGCGCAGTTATGACACGCAATGCGTATCAAGGAAGGCCATGTCATAAAGGAAGACGACACACATTTATATAAGAACAAAAACTAACACCAATCACAGTTGATAATGTATTGAAAAATGTGAAAAAAAAATCATGAATTCCTATATAAGAAACCAAATCAAGTGAAAAATTAAACCATAAAAGACACATAAACACAAAAAGCCATATATGATTATTCTCACCTAAGCTGCAGGTAAAGCTGAACCAGTCTGTGGACAATGTTAGAAACCATCCAGGGACAATTTCTTCTAGAAAGTATCATGTTTGTCGTGCTCTTTTAGCAATGCCATTAAGTGTATGAATTATATCCTCCTCTATTTCCAGATTGATTGGAGGTGGTGTGATAGACCGAACATTTGAGAATAAAGGCTTGTAACCTCATATTTGTTCCCTTTAACCGTTTATTTAACTAAGAATTGCTTTACAGCCCATAAAATTAGGGTAAATTACATTGCAATCTCCATACTTCAATAGCTATCTTTTCAATACTTGTATCAAAAAACCATAATTCTCAAAGTTTTTTCTTTATAATATAAGTCAGTTATTTGAACATTCAATCAAAAGAAACACATGAAAATTTGATGATAATTAGACACATATACACAAACATCACCTAAACCACATCTCACTTCTAAGCCATTACACTATAAGTGAACAAATTAGGTCAAATAAGCGTAGTCTATTGTAAATCAATTAAAGGGAGAACAAACAATTTTGAATGAAACGAAAGTAGAAGAATAACTTTAGCAATATATAGTAGGAAAATTGTTTACATTCCAGGTCAAAAAAAAATTGAAATATCAGGTTACTCCTCATGTAAATAGAAATCAATCCAATTGAACCAAAAGAAGCCCCAATCGATATTACAGGAGGCGGTGGTCAAAGAGAAGAAGCAAAACGGAGACGTAATCTATAGCACCGACCAGTACGACACCACCGATTCTAATTTCCAAATAAGGTGATGGTGCCCATTCAAGGGACGGTGGAGGTGGCTATCGATGGTGCCGATTCTAATTGCCAAATAGGACTTGGAAGATTGTTAAAGAAATATTCCCCATAATCAGTTGGAGTGTTTAATGCTTGATTTTCGCCCATGAATCCATCCTTAGCTCCTTCGTGTTCCTCAAAACTTAAAGTACCTGCTAAGTGATCCAGAGAGGCTAAGTAATAGATGATGGTTGTGACGTCCGAATCAAATCGATGGTGGAGGTTGATTGGAAGACGGAGGTTCAATTCAAATCATACTAACTGCTCACCGGAATGATGCAGTCGACCCCTTCTGTCTCCATCGTCTCCCCTTTCCTCGAACGCCTTTTGTATCTGATAGAGATTCCTTCATTACTTCCACTTACCGACAATGCTGATTATCTGGACTGACCTTGGAAAACGACGTCAACGGAGGTGAAGGGAATGCACAAAGAACCCCATGTGAGAGAGAAAGAGTCGATTTGAAGCAGACGACAATGAAATTGAAAGGTAGAGGCGTTGCACTCCTTTTTTTTGTTCATGTCACCACACAACAACATAGAGAAATCGAGAACTCTACGGGTCCGATCTATTCAAAAGACGGGATCGGAGATTTGGTGATATTGCAATTTTGTTGTGGGAGAAAAGAGGATTGGCGATAATATTAGGGTTTTTTTGGGTATTAGAGAGAGAGAGAGAGAGAGAGAGAGATGGAAATAAGGTAGAGGATAACAATGGCGACCTTTCAAACTTTTGGGATTTTCGTTTCCCCCAGCTGCAAAAGAAGAGAACGCGTTTCATTAAAAAAAATATAAAGCGACATCTCTAAACGACACCCATTTTTAAATAAGTCCCCTCCGTGTTTTTAATTTTATTTGTTGGACATTAATTTTAGGGCACACAAAAATGTGTGTCCTCTATCCTTCAAATTTTAGAAAACTGACGTTATTTTTGAGGACACGCACAAATGCGTGTCCTCTATCAGCGTGTGTCATTGTTTGCGCGTCATTAAAAGGTTGTTTTCTAGTAGTGAAGTGATATTAAGGAAACTGACATAACTCCAAATATTCCTTATAGATATGATAGAGGACGTGATATACCTAGTTTTATAAATACTATATTACTGAGGTAAATAAGTTACTAGTAGATAGCAATCAGAGTATACCAGCTATCGGAAGCTACATAATGTCCTCTATCTGGGACAACAGGGGTTGTTGCTGGTGTGCGGACTCCATGGTCAATGAGTCGATGTGCCAATCGTTTGGCACCGTCGAATGTAGCGGGGTTTAAAGACAATACATTCCCCTGAAATGGAGGTACCAGTCCCCAAATGTACCTCTCAATCTTCTTGGCCTCAGTGGGGACCATCCCTGGACATAGAGCCACCAGGTCACTAAACCTAGTTGTGTAGGCTACTATGAATTTGGCTTGTAGATTGTCTGAAGTGTTTTAGACATAGCAAGAGATTGCTACAACATTATGAGTGCTCACAAGGTCTGAGTATTGTATTAAATCCACGCTCACTTGAATCACTTCATGGAATTTATCACATATGCATCTCCCGGCAGGGGCCGTTGTGGTGGAAGTTGCACTTGTTGCACTTCGGTAAGCTCCCAGCGTACTACTTTGCCGACGCAGGGGGAGCAGGGGTTGTTGTGGCATGAACAGCCACCATTTGTTGTTTCTTGGCGGAGTTCTGCGTCGATTTGTTCTTCTTTCTGTCCCAAAATTTCCTCTAGTTGTCGTTTGTTTTGGACGGTTCTGGGAAAGCAAGGGTTGTTGCTGGTGTGCGGACTCCATGATCAATGAGTCGATGTGCCAATCGTTTGGCACTGTCGAATGTAGCGGGGTTTAAAGACAATACATTCCCCTGAAATGGAGGTACCAGTCCCCAAATGTACCTCTCAATCTTCTTGGCCTCGGTGAGGACCATCCCTGGACACAGAGCCACCAGGTCACTAAACCTAGTTGTGTAGGCTACTATGTCGGAGCCTTTCATGGTGTTGTTGACTATGAGGACCAGTCCCCAAATGTACCTCTCAATCTTCTTGGCCTATGATAATTGACTATGAGGTACATTTGGGGATTGGTACCTCCATTTCATGCTCTTAGTATTCTACCATATATATATATATATATATATATATATATATATATATATATATATATATATATATATATATATATATATATATATATATATATATATATATATATGTCAGAGTAAAACTGACATTATTTTTGAGGACACGCACAAATGCGTTTCCTCTATCAATGTGTGTCATTGTTTGTGCGTCATTAAAGGGTTGTTTTCTAGTAGTGAAGTGATAATAAGGAAACTGACATACCTCCAAATCTTCCTTATAGATATGATAGAGGACGTGATATACCTAGTTTTATAAATACTATATTACTGAGGTAAATAAGTTACTAGTAGATAGCAATCAGAGTATACCAGCTATCGGAAGCTACAGAATGTCCGAAAGGTTGCAATATAGAAGGATGGAGTGAAGAGCGATATTAAGTACATGTATGTTGAAATTTTATCTTAACCGTTAAGTGTAAGTGGATCTTCAAGAAGAAACAATCATGGATATGAACAAACACATATTAAAACCAAGATAGGTTGTGAAGGATGTGTAATCTTGTAAAGTTCATTTATAGATTAAAACGAGCATCTCGCAAATTGGAATCCTTGTTTCAATGAGAGAATCCAAGAGTTTGAATCTCTAGAAATGAAGATGAGAAACAAATATGTGTCAAAGCTAGTGGGAGAAATAGGGATCTTTGTTTCAATGACAAAGTTCTAAGAGTTTGAATTTCAATAAACGAAGATGATTCGTATATGTGTCAATGCTAGTGAGAGCATTGTTGTCACCATTGAAATGTATATGCATAATATACAATTCATATGAAACAATGTTCCAAATTAACGAAGTGTAAAAAGTGTGTCTTGGTTTGGATGTTTTTTCATGTAAAATCACATAGGTGCAACACCACACATATTAAATGTAAGGGTCTCTGGAGATAGATCCAACTGATTCATTGGATTAAGCCAAAATACACAAAAATCTCAAGGAAACTCAAGATGCATAACTGTAAAAGAGTTTATGCTTATAAAAGCATGGCATGGCATTGATAAATGATAATTGTTCGAATGTGAAGACATCATAGTCAATAGAA
The DNA here is from genome assembly GCF_052849685.1 of Lactuca virosa. Lineage (NCBI taxonomy): Eukaryota > Viridiplantae > Streptophyta > Magnoliopsida > Asterales > Asteraceae > Lactuca > Lactuca virosa. Next base: position 135,628,365 of record NC_136430.1, read on the forward strand.
TCATATCGGAAGATAATCTTGCCGATCCATTCCCTAAGCCTATCATTAACCAAGTCTGGCAGTCAGAAAAAATCAAGAGGTATTATATTTGCAAATGAATTGGCTTGAGCGCATTTAGTTTAGTTTGTTTTAAATTTAGGAACCTAAGCAATATAAGTCTTTATCTTATTTGGTTATTATTAAGTGGAGATCTTAATATATGATCGATCAATCATTTTATTATATTATCATTGTATTGCTCTTTTGCATGTTTGAAACCCACTTCCCAAGTATTATTTTACTCAAACCTCCATAGTTGGTCATACTCTTGGAAGTAAGTAAGTGATTTAAGATTGTGATGAGCATTAGTGGATTATCCATAGTGATTGGACATAACATATAAATTATGTTGATACTTATGAGTACTTGAATGGAGATTTAAGTATTGGAACAATCGAAACTTTGATATTACTTCTTGGATCAAGTCATGTGTAGTTCTAAGATGGTATTATCTCTTATTCTTCAAACTAAGATGCATATTGGGGTTTTGCTTTACAATTATATTGTGCATTGGTCTACTCAAACACTGTATGTAACTGGGAGTCATAAAGGGTATGTCCATGTGTGATATGATGAGTAGATAAAAACTATGTAGACAAAGTTTATTTGTTCCTTCCACCCTACCAAGAGAAGCAATATCTACGGGCCCTTTGATAATTTGGAGCTGAATATAATGTGTATGGCCGAGTCCAGAATGAAATTGATATGTTCAATTTAGTAGTCGGATGTAGTCATCATAAATCTTTGTTGAGAAACATAATCTTGAACACCGAGATTGACCTTTATCCATGTCTTAGGTTCATACAAATATCTAGCACAAAGGAATAGTTGATCGCTTATTTAAGGGTTGAATCCTGATTAGATAATAGTTCGACAATTGCATTTGGATGGCAAACTCTTTGTGGATTATTGGAGAAGATTAGACCTCATATAATTGATTACTTGTCTAAGTGAGAGACTATTGGAAAGAGTGTCCAAGGTCATTTTGTTATATTTCTAATAAAAACATAGTCCTTTTAGGTTCCCCTTACGACCCAATTGAGCAAAAAGAAATTAAGAAAAATTAAGTTTATTAATTTATTATAGTCTAATAAATTAATTGGAAATTATATTAGGAATTAATTAAATAGCTTTAATTTATTAGCAGGGTTGAATATTAATTGGACAAGGAAAAGTCGAAAAACACTCCATCCTACATGGGAAGGGATGTAAATTTTGAAATTCTCTCTATCCCACATGGGATGGGAGATGAAACTAAAGCAAGGATCCAAAGCTATAAATAGGGTAGTAGGGATTCTCATTCTCTTTGCACATTGCTCGATTTTTCGCCAACTCCTTCCTCTGTGTTTTTAGTGGACGGTTTCTAAACTTTTTAGGGTTTGTGTGTAATATCCCAAAATTCAAGACCAAAATTTGGTTTTTAGTTTAACAATTCATAAAACCAACAATATCAAAACATCCATAAAAACATACCATATCAAAACCAAAGTGTCAATAATCAAAACAAGTTATAATAAAACCATATTAGAGTGTAATCCCAAAGATCTCATGTGCGGAAAAAACATAGTGTGATGCGCTGCGATCGTCGGCTCCTTTCCTTTGAAAACGAAGTACCTGAAACCAAAATTGAAAACCGTAAGCACAAAGCTTAGTGAGTTCCCCCATCATACCACATAACACATAACAAATGTACTGCCGGGCAATTCTGGGGTGCCCGACCTACCCTGTAAGGCAATTTTGGGGTGCCCGACCTACCCTGTCTGGCAATTCTGGGGTGCCGACCTACCCTGTCTGGCAATTCTAGGGTGCCGACCTACCCTCCGGTTTATCTCAACCGGCTACGGGGACTATTTCACCCCCTACTACTACCACATAATAACATAGCATAAACATACTGTCAGGCATATCTGGGGTCCCGACCTATCCTTCGGTCCTTACGGCCGTAATACGGGGACTATTCCCCCTAGTACCTACTATCACATAACATCATATCATTCTAGCACATAATCATGACATATAACAACATACCAAATAATTATCACAAAGACAATTATCTCTACTATAACTCTTACTAGTGGGCCGGCCTTGGTGCCTTAGACCCACTTCTACTGGAAGGTAACTCACCTCACACTGCTGAAGTCCCATATACAAAACTCTAGTTGCTGGATGATAGGTTCTCGAACTGTCAATCATCAAAATAACGTCCAATCAACATTTGGGTTCCAAGATAACCCATAAGTCCATGCTTGGGGTAAAATACTGCTTTACCCCTATCTTATCTTGATTCAAGCCCAAGGCCCAATCCAAAGGCCCAAAAGTCAACTAGGAGTCAAAGCCCAAATTATGGCCCAATTTTCCAAATTGGGCCCAAACCTTTACATGGCCTTATTCTAAGGCCCAACCATTTAGTCCAGTCCAAACATTTGGCATTTCTAATGGCCCAATATCTCATAATCATAAAGGCCCAAATATGGCCCACCTATGGCCCAATTTTCCAAATTGCTCCCAAACCTTCACTTGGGCCTTACCCTAAAGCCCATCAAATTTTGCTAGTCCATATGATTGCTCTTGAATGGCCCATTATTGGCCAATCACCAAAGCCCAATATAAAGGCCCAACTTAAGGCCCAAGTGAAATTCGGGCCTACCATTGCTTCCACATTGTTATGCAAATAGTTGAGAACTCATAGAACTCACAAGCATAGTCAACTTTAACTGGAATAGGCACATAAATAAGAATATGTCAACACGATAGGTTACAAACCTCAAGTCGTGGGATAGTGATTAACAATACTCTTGATTAGTTCTTAAAACTTTCTCAAGATCTTTTAAGACTCCCACTAACCTCTTGACATATAAGATTCTCTTGTCAAGAACCATTCCTTGACAAAAAAAATATTCAAGAGTTAGTGCAGATTCTTATCAAGTTAAACACTTCATACAATTGGTCTTAGTTGGTCTTTGTTTTATCCAAAACATCACAACTAACCAACTTCAAATGTACAAGAATAGGAAACATCTTACTCTACATTTGACAAGTGTTATAAACTTTCTAAAGATTATGTCACTCAAGTTACAATCTTAGAGTATGACTCTAAGATTTGATTTTGGAATGAAGTATGATTTATCTTTTGATTTAACCATTTCAATAATTCACGATTCCTCTACTTAGAGGATCAATTGTGATATGGTTTCATAATCACCAAGATAACCATAAACCAAGATACTTAAGCACTCTCCCACCTTTTCAGATTGGAGAAACTTTTATCTTTCTGCCTAATTTGATTCTTCTCATTCGTCCTGCCATACATTGAAACTTTTCCAATGTTTCAGAATTACACTTAAACTTGTAAGTATAACCATATTTACTAAACTTTAGTAAGTCATGACGAATAATCTTATCATTCCTTGTGGTCGACTTGACCAGCGCACAAACAAGTGTACCCAATCCTTTAGTCCTTCACTTTACTCACATGTACATGTGAGCAAGGACTTCGTCTTAATTTCCCAAAAATGAAAACTCTCATTCATCACACAATACAACTTGCATGATTCCAAGTTTCTATCCAATAAAACCTGGGTGATGAGAATCTTTCCTTATTTGGTAAATTATGACACTACCACAAATGAAAGACTCAAATCCATTTTTCAATATTGATTATCAATGGAAACATATAAAAAGCAATTTTCCACAAATGTCATTGTAAGTATACTTAAAATAAATCAAAACCTTTTCATTTATTTTAAAACTTGCGGAAAAATCTTATCCTTACAATGTAAATACATATGAAAAACATGTTGGTATCTATTCCTATGAAATATATCATAACTCTTAAGCAGCAAATCAAAATTCTGATCATCGAACCATGCGATCGAGATCCATCTTCGCGATCAGATCAACATATTCTTTCTTTAGGTTTCCTTTGGTTCTTCCAAAACATCAAAATGTAATTTACATTACATCATGTATTAAGAATCTCCAAAAGAGACTTCATAGAGTTATATAATGGACTTTACCTGAAGCAAAGTCAAACTTTTTGACTTTCACCATCCTTATGAAATTTTCAGGTAAATTCGGCAGCTTCGCAACCAATGTCCCTTCCTTTGGCAAAAGAAACATATGGACCTTTTGGAAATGGTACACTTGATTGTCTCAGACTTAGCCTTTCTCTTTACCATTGGTCAAATGACTTGACCATGGCCAATCCCTTTCTATTGGGAAGAGAAAGCTTTTCTGGACTTCCAATCTCACCATTGTCAATGTCCAAATAGGTTTGGGAAGTAGATCTTCCATTCTAATTTACTTTACCAATGCTCCCAATCATTGCTGATTTAGCAGCATCAAGAAAATAGGTAAGATCACTAAGGGTCATGTCGTGATCTGTAATCAGGGAGTGACTGATGAGCCAAGTCAACAGCCAGCTACCTCGAGACTTCGACACCCGACTCTCCCTGCTTGCCAATATGTGACTTAACCTGCAAGATGTAAGCACATATAGTATTTGCTTGCCAATAGGGATTGAGTGGCTTAGAACTTTTCAAGTCTTGAAACTTGTGGGATAGGGAGAATTATTGGAGGAGGTGGAGGAAGTGAAGCATGATTTCCAGTCCCATTAATGCACAACAAAGGGATTAATCTTTCACCTTGATTGCCATGTGGGATATCATCTTCATTAGGAAGGCTTGTTCCTAAAGATTTGGGAAGACCATAGTTGTCTAAAATAGACATTTATGAGAGAGAAATTCAAGTTTAGTTGATTTAAGTCCTTAATATAACACCCAATATGAAATATTAAGGCCAGGACCCAACAAACTATTTATAACTGGAAGAGGGGTGTCGTAACCCAAGTTATTAAATATTTGAAGGTAGGTAAATGACGATTTACCAATTTCCACCATGAAAAACAAAACAAATTATTAAGTTTTAATTGGATTGAAACTCCTAGATCTTTGGAGATTCATTGAACTTTCAATGGCATGTTTAAATCTTGATTGTGCCCTCTCAAGTTTGTGACTGGGATGCCGAGGATCACAAACAAGGTGTGAATAACCATGCAAATTTACTTGGTACCCTTAACTTTATCACCTAATTGAGGTGCCGGTTAACCACACGCGCTCCACCAATCTATGATAAACATTAAGTTACCCTTTGCCACAGATTTTCAGTCCCATGTTAGTGTGTCGGTTAACCACACACGCTCCACTAACGACTTACCAAAGGTGCAAAGTGCAATTTCATGGGTTAGCACCTTTTTCACATTTTCCTAAGTAACTAAGATTGGGAATTTATAAGTGTTTAGTTACTTAGTATTTATCATTATACTTTTAATGAGGGAGAATTATAGTCCTTATCCTACCCGTTCGGCTAACGACCCTCCACCAGTCAAGGAGGCGGTGGGTGAGAGTGGACACCCATTAAACTGCCATTTTATAGGCAGTAACCTTATACCCCCCTCCCCTTATAGACCGGCTTCGTGAATGAGGCCTACTAATGGTAAGATTGACTTTATCTTATACATATCTATATAATTAAAATTATAATAATAGTATAATGGTTGAATTTTAAACTTTTAAAATTTTAGGGTTTGATTTGGAATTAAAACATACATAAGGGGTAAACTTTACAAATTCCAAAACTTGAGGGCAAGTATTGAAACTATTCAAAACTCTTGGATTTTCATAACTTATGAGTTTAATTAAAGTTTTAAAAACTTTAATGAAGAGACTCTTGAACATCCATAACTTGAGGACAAGTTATGAAGTCCATAAAACTATTTATGAGAAAAAGACTCTTCATTTTGTAACCTATGGCACTTTTATGAGTTTTAAGATTCATAAATGTGACTTTTCATATAACTTGAGGACAAGTTACAAAAACACATTTTATGAACTACTTTTAGATCAATTTGGATTGAAAACAACTAACACATAATTTTTTCCTTAATCCAAATTAACTCATAAAACAAGGTGACACAAAAAACTTGGTAATCCATAACTTGAGGACAAGTTATGGAGTCCATACAATGTCATTAAGATCAAGAATTACACTAACAAACAAATTGCACATAATTCCTATGATCTACCAAAACTCATCAGCATGAACAATCCATATCAACAATTTTCAAGAATCATATAAACATATATAAAACTTGAAACTTTGATAATAACTTTGAAATTGGTTTACCATAATCATTACCACATTAAAAAAAACAAGTTTATAAGTTCAAAAACAACTTAGGGTAATGATTCTAGACCAATTCCAACACCAAAACTCGAAGATATGCTGTCAGGGGGTCCAACTCGTCGAGTGCATGAACCAACTCGACGAGTTGGATGAATTTAGGCATGGACTCGTCGAGTCGCTTAATGGACTCGAGGAGTCAGCTGTCCTGACAGCATATAAACTTCGATTTTCAGCAATTTGCATCAAGTATAAGTGAAAACAAGCCTTGGCTCTGATACCACTGTTGGGTTATGAGCATTCTAACACTCTTATGGTGTACATGCAACCCTAAATACCTTGGATCTATGTTTTCTCTATTATACATGCAAATATCAATTTTCCAAGGTATTGTTCTAACTAGTATAATATAAAGTACATGTAATATAAAATCTAGTAGAATTACATACCTCTTTGTTGTAGCTTGATTCCATGGAGATCAAGAGCCTAGTGCCCCAAGTGTGACACCTCAAATGGTTCACACAACATCAAAACAACTTGGAATAACCATGAGAAGAGATACTTCACTCTAGAAATCGGCTTGCCCTCTTGTGTATGCACTAGTGCCAATTTCACCAACCAATGGGGTCTTTATATAGTGTGCACATTAGGGTTAACACCATGTAACCCATGACTTTACCTATTCCTTATGCTCCCTGGGTTTTAACCTCCATGGAGTATCCATGGGTCACCACATGGGTTAAACCCAACATAAGGAATCATGGATCATAAGCCCACATATATAAGAATGAATGATTTACACAATCAATCCCTATATATTTAATTAGTCTCTTTTGATCACTAAATCAATTCCAAATTAATACTTGATCAATACTAATTAAATAATATGATTTCATATAAATATATTAGAACTTATAATATATTAATATGTCACAAATATCCTCTTCTCACAAAAGGTCTATCCAAATGTACCGATGCCATGCAACCCAAATGGACCATGTCGGGTCGGGTCAAGTGTATACCAATTATAGTTATGGGCTTAGACACTAATCCAACAGAAACTCCTGTTGAACCAATTGACGAGTATGTACCTCTGAGGCGTTCCAGTAGAGTTAGTGTTCCACCTGTGTTATATGGTTTCCATATAACATCTGAGGGTGATGTGGAAAGAGGCTAACAATTACAAGGAAGCCATATATATGGTTTCCATATAACATAAGCCCACATATAACACTGGTAAATTTGGATGAACGTAACAATTACAAGGAAGCCATGGCAAGCCCCGAGTCGGCAAAGTGGAAAGAGGCTATGGACAGCGAGATTCAGTCTATGTATGACAATCAAGTTTTGAACTTGGTTGACAATGTCTCGGGTTGTAAGACAGTTGGTTGCAAATGGATCTTCAAGAAGAAGACCAGCATGAATGGGAAAGTACACACATATAAGGCGCAACTGGTTGCGAAGGGCTTTACTCAAACTCATGGAGTTGACTATGATGAGACCTTCTCACCAGTAGCGAAGATTAAATCTATAAGGGTTATGCTAGCCATAGCTGCATTTCATGACTATGAAATATGGCAAATGGATGTCAAAACCGCTTTCCTTAATGGGAAGTTAGCTGAAGATGTTTACATGAATCAGCCAGAGGGTTTTGTCAATGCAAAGTACCCTAATAGAGTGTGTAATCTTGAGAAATCCATTTATGGGTTGAAACAAGCATCTTGCAGATGAAATCTTTATTTCGATGAGAAAGTCAAAGAGTTTGGGTTTTTGAGAAGCGAGGATGAGTCCTGTGTATATGTCAAAGCTAGTGGGAGCATAGTTAGCTTTCTGGTGTTGTATACTACTCATAGAAAATGACATTCCAACCTTGCAGGAGGTTAAGTCCTGGCTTGGGAAGTGTTTCGCTATGAAGGACCTTGGAGAAGCTGCCTATATCCTTGGGATAAGGATATTGAGAAACATGAGTAAAAGACTAATTGGACTTAGTCAAAGTACCTACTTGGACAAGGTGTTGAAGAGGTTCAGCATGGAGAACTCCAAGAAAGGTTATTACCTATCCAAAGCAATACCAAACTGAGTAAGACTCAGAGTCCGAGTACAGAGTCTGAGATAGCTGAGATGATTCGAGTACCATATGCTTCTACAGTTGGCTCGATCATGTATGCTATGACTTGTACTCGCCCTGATGTGGCCTTTTCTTTGAGCATGGTCAGCAGATATCAAGGGAACCCTAGTAAACCTCACTGGACTGTGGTAAAGAACATTCTTAAGTACCTACGCAGGACTAAGGACTGGGTCGTTACCCTTGGTGGGAGTGATAACTTAAGAGTGATGGGGTATAGTGACACCAACTTTCAGACCGACATAGATAATTTCCGCTCTCAGTCGGGTTGGGTCTTTACCCTAAATGGAGGAGCAATAACTTGGAAAAGTTCCAAATAGGAGACTGTAGCTGATTCAACGTGCGAATCAGAGTACATAGCAGCAAGCGAAGCGTCGAAGGAGGTGATATGGCTGAAGAACTTCATCGGAGACCTTGGAGTTGTACCAGCTATAAAGGAGCCTATGGAAATTTTCTGTGACAGATGAGAGTGCGGTCGCCTTAGCCAAGGAACCAAGGGATCATGGCAGATCCAGGTACATCGACAGATGAGAACCCAGCAGATCCCCTCACGAAGGGACTGAGTAGGTTTAAGCATTTGCAGCATGTAAGGAGCATTGGGCTGAAGGATGATATTAGTTTTAATTATTAGATAGTTGTTTTAGAAACTTGTAATAGATAAAATGTAATTGACATTTGATAATTAATGAGTAAGGTTACTATCTTGTGTTAATTGTTTACTATTGTTTCATTTTTCATGTTTTGACTTCCAGAATAATTATATTATTCAAAGTGTCCACAGTCGATCATACTTTCGAAGTAGGTATTGAGGCAAGACTATCATGAATTTGGCTTGTAGATTGTCTGAAGTCTTTTAGACATAGCAAGAGATTGCTACAACATTATGAGTGCTCATAAGGTCTGAGTATTGGATTAAATTCACGCTCACTTGAATCACTTCATGGAATTTATTACAAGTGATCGTGAGACGATAATATCATATAAATCTTCAAACCAAGATATATGAGTTGTTGACTATGAATTGATTGTACATTGATAGTGCGAAACTGCATTAGTAACTTGATGTTATAAAAAACACTTTTGTGTATGATTTAACAAGTGGTTAGTGCAAGCATATAATGTCGAAGTTTATCTGTTCCTTTTAATTCTTGGAGGATTAAAAGCAATATCTTGGGCCCCTCGATGATTTTGCTTTGACTTATGTGTCGGGCCCCGTCAGAACTAAATTGATGTGTTCGATTAAGTTCTATGTCAAACAAATCGGAAATCGGGAAACAAACTGCTAGACAATAAGTATGACTACGTTCCATGTATTTGTCTGGCTGATATCTTGAAGAACAGAGGATTATATGATCACTTATCTAAATGGTATGTCAAAGTTAGACAGAGGCTTTTAAAAGCTATGATTGCTAGTCGGTTTATTAAGTTGTACTTGCAGTTATAGTTATTAGACTTATCCAAGTAGGAGACTGTTGGAATAGGTGTCTAAGCATATAACTATAATTGGTATATACTTGACCCGAGAGTAGCATGATCCATTTGGGTTGCATTTCACCAGAACAATCTAATAGGATGGACGTTTGAGAGGTTGAGAAATCCTATAATTTAATTAGTATTGATCAAGAATTAATTTTGAATTAATTTAGTGATCACAAGAGGCTAATTAAATTAATGGGGACTAATTGTATAAATTAGTTATATATATGGTTTGGGCTTATGATACATGATGGACTAGGTTTATGGATGAATCCATAAAGAGTTGGTTCATATGGATCGTGGATCATGGATAATAAGCCCAAGGGTATGGATTAGGATTTAACCATGACCCTTTGGTGGTGTTTTGTGAAGTATTTGAGGCATCACATTTGAGGTGCTAAGCTTTTAAAAGACAAAGTTAACTAGCTACAAAAAGAGGTAAAGTTTCTAACCATTTGTATTGTTCAATTGTTGATTGCATGCTAGCTAGGATATGTATGCTTTGGAAAATGAAATACATGTATAATTAGAGAAAACATAGATCCAAAGCATCTAGGGTTGCATGTGCACCATAAGGTTGTTAGAGTGCTCAAAACCCTTCATATATACCCACAGCCACCCACACAAGGTGGTCAAAGGTGGCAGAAAAACAAAAAGGCGGCAGCCACCATGGTTGGCTGCCATGGTGGCTCTCTTCAACATCCGGCCAGCCATCAAAACGCACATACAAACATGATTGCAACAGCGATTCACACACACACACACATGCGAAGCACGAGCACCCACAATGCATCAACACCTCGGACATGGAGGAGGAGGACGACCACGGAGGAAATAGCTTCAGCGGCTACGTCGGTGTCTGCTGGGTAGGAGGTGGCGAAGAGCGATCGGAGTAGCGTCGGTGACGGACGTCGTTCGTCTGTAGAAGACGACAGCGGCAGCAGAAGAAGATGACGGAGGAGCGGTGGCAGCGGACTCCGTTCACATCTTCAAGGTTCGGTCTCGGCGGCCCAAGACGTCTGGCAGCAGCGATGTGGCGGCATCTGGTGGTTGACGACCTCAACAAAGGTGGTGGTGCAGCGCCGGAAGACAAGAGAGTGAAGGTGGTGGCTGGAACCATCGTCCCTAGGGTTAGGGTTTGAAGCAGGGGGGTGACGGGTTATATACCACGATCCCCCATAACTTAATTCCATAGTGACAAGTTTAGCCCCTCCCTTCCCTTTTTCTCTCAATCTTAGCCCAAATTTTACCATTTAAACTCCACCTTCCAAAATCCCTTACAAATCAAGTCCGAGATTTTACCAAACAGCCTCTCCTTCTACAAATTGTTTTCAATTGAAATCCGTATGTTACCAAATGGCCCCTTATCTACCAAAATCTTTTCAACTCAGGTCTAGAATTTACTCTTTAGCCCCCGCTTCCATAAATCTTTTCATATTAAGTCCCATACTTACCAAACACACCCTGACTTCTGAAATTCGTTTCAAATTAAATCCATAATTTACTAAACAGCCCCCAGCCTTTAAAATTCTTTACAAACTAATCCGGAAATTACATTTTAACCCCCAACTTCTAAAATTGTGACAATTAACTCCTTGAGACCAACACCTTGCTATATTATTATTGATTTTAGGGCTTCTATTCACTTGTTAATTGTCTAATTATTTATTTAATAAACGGGGTGTTACAACTCTCCCCCACTTAAATTAGATTTCGTCCTCGAAATCATTCCTTACCATTCCTTATACGCCAGACAACTTGAACGACATGGCCACAAACCCGTGCATAACCTAGCCTTTCCAAGGCAACCAAAACCATCGGGTTCTAAAACCCGAAGATTAACAAATTCTTTGCATTATGATCCCATTACTCAATCTGAAATCTATAATCTCAAGATGGTCTGACTCCCTGACAGACCGCCCATACTGAATCATTATTGTTGAACCCAGTCCACTTATATCTCAACTGATTACTCAACTTCTGATAACTCGAGGTTCCCACTAGAAAACAGAATCACAGGCCCAATTATCCCTGCAGATCGCTATACTTGGCCAAGGCTTCAATAATCTCACTGAGAGTGACTTAGCATAACCCAAGCAATCTGTTACCCATCCATACGTGAAATTCTAAAACATTAATACTAATACTGCCAAAACACTGAAACTGCCCGAAACAGCACGCTGTCACATGGCTGCTTTTCAAAATCTACCGAGACTTCCCTGGTCTCAATTCGTTTGTCAATCATCTGAAACACCGAGTTCCGGCCCGGTCGTGGAGTGTGACAACCCGTAATTTCTATCTTGTAAAAGTCAAACATATTACTCAAGGGTCAAACTTATTTCTTTTATGGTCTTAATATAGTTAGATTAAGGAGCTAAAACTGAATGGAACTTGTATATATGAGTGATAAGGTTTATGGAAGAAAGTCATTTGGAACCGAGGACCACAAACAGCCTTCGGGCCGTGAACAGCCTTCGGGTCGTGAACAGCCTGCGGGTCGTGAATGAGCCTTCGGGCCGTGATCATGCCTTCGGACCGTGAACCCACGGTTTACGGCCGTGAACTCCTCCCCTATATAAATTAATGTTGACTAATTTTACCTCACTTCTTCCCTTCTAACCGCAAACATAAGGCTTTTCTCCCAAGGATCTTCAACTGAACACACCTCTCTCTCAACTATCATCCTTTACCTTTGAATCTTCATAAGATATTGCTAAAGGTCTTCAAGTATTCTTCATCCTTAAAGATCCTTGGGCCGTAAATTCAAGAACATCAGATTGGTATCAGAGCATTGTTTATAGTGAACTGAGTATATCAACCCATAAAAGACATACAACTATAAACACATCGGGATTAAAACATACTGACCAAGAGTTATACTTTTTGAAATAATAAAATATTTTACTAAAAGTATACATACATGCATTCATACTAAGAACAGTGTCATACAAGATCAGAACAAAAGTATTGCATTTGTTGAACAGCACAAGTAGGCTTCGGGACATATAATCAAGTCTGGGATTGATATAGCGTGATCACCTATATCTGTCCCAGAAGTGATTAGCATGCGCCTAGGAATGGTTGTGGCATGGCAACAAGTCTAAAACTTACCAACTCTACTACAATGAAACTCTAGAACACAACACAAACTTAAAATACTATAGGAGTATTTTGTCGTACTATAATTAATTATGTGAAAACTAAAAAGGGTCTTTACTAGTAGGTCAATAGTTACTGAGTGGATACGCTAAGGTTATATGTGACTAAGATGTTATAGACTTAGAATCTGTGGTCATTCGCTTTACTTCCTGTTCCTTGTTTGGTTGTGGACTTAGAGTTGGATCACTTATTCGAAGGTCTATTCTATCTTTAGTCATATATAGCTGGTATGAACTACGTAACTATTGAAGTAACTGGTAAGGATCATTCTATAATTATCGTTAGTATTACATCTATTATATGTTTCTTACTCCCCTTTTCTCGCTTAGATAACATGGCTGGATTCCATTTACCTGGCGACCCGTACTTTCCAGATCAAGGGAATGGTGGATGGTTTGAAGCTGAACCCGAAGAAGAGAACGCGGTGGTCCCAGTAGAAGAAGACCCAGAGGAGAGTTCTGAGGAAGAAAACGAAGAAGAAGAACAAGAAGACTCGGACTCAGATCCCGAGGTCTATAATCTACCCCAAGTTGCTCAAAATCCTAACCCTCGTCAGGATTTTCAAGGCCCGACGCCTCTGTGGGTAGTGAACTTGGGAAGGTGGAGCCACGAACGGGGACAACCACCTCCTTACAATGGAGACTGAAGCTTCTACAACTTGAATGAAGGGGGCTCAACAGACAGAGTCCTTCCTATCTTGGTTCGTCGTGTTGATCGCAATGTTGAACAAGGAAGAGCAAACTTCGACCAAGTCATGGAGATCAGGGCTAACTCTTGAGTCAACACAGTTCATCTCCGCCACCTAACCGATGACCATGAGTTAACCAGGACTCACACTGACGCGCTACAAATCGAATTGAATGCATGCCAATCTAAAGTTACGGATCTTCGACAGAACAATGGTTTTACAAAGGCGTGTGTGGGAAGCAGAACAGCAGTTGGCTGAATCCAGGGCAGTGTCTAGTACCAACCAGAACAACACTCCTCGCGAGTAGAGCTTACTCTACTCACACTTTTGGATATAGCTTATGTGTACTTCTAAACTCTAGTATTATTTTTCCTGTTTATGTTTAGACCTTGAACTTTCAGTTTCTTTAGGTCTTTATGCTGTCAAAATTTTCTCTACATTGGTATGTTGTAGACCTTTTACAAGGTCAAATTTTCTTGAACTCTATACATCTATAATACCAATGATATTGACAAGCATCCAATCCTCTTGGAAAATCTCTATTCAGATACTTTCATCTTTCTAGTGGTAACTCTGTATTGAAAACACTCAAACAATTACATGTTGATCTATGGTGTGTTTGATCATGGAACACTCTCATTACTCTCACTATTGAATTTTTACAATTATCTTCATCTTTGTAAACTTACAATCGAAAGATGCCTCCTCGTAGATCAAACAGACACACTACCCCAATAACTCCAACCTAACCACCACCTCCTCCACAATTCGATCCTGTAGTTTTTCAAGCTGCAGTGACCGCGGCTGTAACGGCAGCCTTAGCACAGGTCAACACTAGCGGTACTAGCAGAGGTGGAACGAGTGTTAACTCCACCCAAGGTGATAGTCACGGGCACCCTAGGGAGTGTTCGTACGAAGACTTCACCAACTGCAAACCCAAATCCTTTAATGGCAGTGGTGGAATCATTGCCCTCTCGCAGTGGTTCGAGAAGACGGAGTCTACTTTCGAGATATGCCCCTGCCCATAAGGAAGCAAAGTAAAATTTGCTGCTTGCACCTTCTCAGACAGGGCCTTCACATGGTGGAATAGCCATGTCAAGTCACTTACTCTGATAGTGGCTAACGCGATGGCCTGGGAAGCTCTGAAGGAGCTGATGATTGTAGAATACTTTCCGAGGGGTGAAGTCCAGAAGCTCGAACAGGAGCTTTGGAGCTTGACCATGAAAGGCTCTGACATAGTAGCCTACACAACTAGGTTTAGTGACCTGGTGGCTCTGTGTCCAGGGATGGTCCCCACTGAGGCCAAGAAGATTGAGAGGTACATTTGGGGACTGGTACCTCCATTTTAGGGGAATGTGTTGTCTTTAAACCCTGCTACATTCGACAGTGCCAAACGATTGGCACAACGAATCATTGACCATGGAGTCCGCACACCAGCAACAACCCCTGTTGTCCTAGAACCGGCCAAAACAAACGACAACAAGAGGAAGTTTTGGGACGGAAAGAAGAACAAATCGGCGTAGAACTCCACCAAGAAACAGCAAATGGTGGTTGTTCATGCCACAACAACCCCTGCTGCCCCTGCGCCGGCAAAGCAGTACGCTGGGAGCTTACCGAAGTGCAACAAGTGCAACTTCCACCACAACGGCCCCTACCGGGAGATGCAGTGCACTAACTGCAATAGGAAAGGGCACACAACCCGTTTCTGTAAGGTTCCGACAAGGCCAATCACCCAGGTCCCTGGTGCTGGAGCAGGCTAGGCCTGCTACGGGTGTGGTGAGGTTGGGCACTACAAAAGGAACTGCCCGAAAGCAGGGAACCCTGGTGGGGTAGGGAGAGTTCTGGCGATAGGCCATGAGGAAGCTGTGGCAGACCCTACGGTGGTCACGGATACGTTTCTCCTCGATAACTCTTATGCATGCATACTATTTTATAGCGGAGAGGAGAGGAGTTTCGTGAACCAAAAATTTGCACACTTACTTAAACAACCACCACGAGCACTAAAAGAAACGTTCACCGTAGAAATGGCTAACGGGAAGACTGAGAGCACTAACGACATATACATAGGATTCGCCCTCTCTCTAGATAATTATTCATTTCAAATCGATCTCATGCCTGTCTCAATTAAAAGTTTCGACGTCATTATCGGCATGGATTGGTTGAGTCTTCATCGTGCTGACATCATGTGTTTTTGAGAAATTCGTTCATCTTAATATACCGAATAGCGAAATCGTAGTTATCTATGGCGACAAACCAGAAACGAGTCTTTGAATCATCTCAAGTATACAAGCCCAGAAGTATTTACGAAAGGAATATCACGCGTTTCTTGCTCACGTGGTTAATATGAGCCAAGAGATGAAAGACATAAAGGACATCCTAGAAGTGTGCGACTTTCCCGACATTTTTTCCAAAGAACTGCCAGGATTACCACAATAACGTCAAGTCAAGTTCAGAATCGACTTAATCCCAGGAGCTACCCCTGTAGCCAAATCGCATTATCGACTAGCACCAGTCGAGATGCAGGAACTATCCAATCAACTGAACGAAATGATACGCAAAGGATTCATTAGACCAAGCTTCTCACCCTGGGGAGCACCGGTCTCATTCGTGAAGAAGAAGGATGGATCGTTCCATATGTGCATCGACTACCGCAAGCTAAACAAACTAACCATTAAGAACCGATACCCTCTACCACGGATAGACGACTTGTTCGACCAACTCCAAGGAGCGAGCTACTTTTCAAAAATTGACTTAAGATCCGGGTATCAACAATTACGAGTTTTAGAGGAGGATGTTCCCAACACAGCCTTCCGAACTCGTTATGGTCACTACGAGTTTGTAGTGATGCCCTTTGGATTAACCAATGCACCCGCAGTGTTCATGGACTTAATGAACCGAGTGTGCCATCCTTACTTAGATAAATTCATGATCGTATTCATTGACGACATACTCATCTATTCTCGCAGTAAGGAGGAACATAGCAACACCTACAACAGATCCTAGAAACACTACAAGCAGAGAAACTTTATGCGAAGTTCTCTAAGTGCGAATTTTGGATTCGAAGAGTCAAATTCTTGGGTCACGTGGTTGGCGAAGAGGGAATATACGTGGACCCTTCCAAAATAAAGGCCATTGAGAACTGGTCAGCACCAAAGATGCCTACATAAATTAGTCAATTTCTAGGCCTCACAGACTATTATCGCAGGTTTATTCAGAACTTTTCAAATATTGCGAAACCACTTACCACATTTACCCAGAAAGGTGTGACCTTTGACTGGGAAGAGAAACAAGAGAAGGCGTTCCAAACGCAAAAAGCAAGCCTTGTGCGCCGCACCGATATTATCCCTCACAGAAGGGATAGAAGATTTCATGGTTTACTATGATGCATCCAACCAAGGGCTTGGCTGTGTTGTTATGCAATGAGGAAAGGTCATCACCTATGCCTCAAGAGAACTTAAGACACACGAAGTCAACTACACTACACATGATCTTGAGTTAGGAGCAGTGGTATTTGCTCTGAAGATCTGGAGACACTACCTATATGGTACGAAAAGCACTATCTTTACAGACCACACAAGCCTTCAACATATATTCGACCAGAAGGAGCTCAACATGAGACAACGACGGTGGGTCGAACTACTAAATGACTACGAATGCGAAATTCATTATCATCCCGGCAAAGCCAATGTAGTAGCTGACGCCCTAAGTCGGAAAGAATACTCTGGTCGTAGAGTCAAGGCATTGACTATGACAATCCATTCACATTTTTCCACGCAGATTAAGGAGGCTCAGCAGGAGGCCTTGAAACCTGTAAATGTGGCAGGTGAAGCCCTAAGGGGGATGGATAAAAACTTAGTAGTCAAGGGTGACAAAGTCTTATATCTCATGGATCGGATCTGGACAACAAAGTTCGGTGGCTTTAGAGATGTTGTCATGAACGAAGCACACAATACTCGATACTCCGTTCACCCAGGTTCAGATAAGATGTATCTGGATCTCAAAAGGCTATATTAGTGGCCTAACATGAAAGCTGATATTCCTACCTTTGTTGGCAAGTGTCTAACTTGCGCCAAAGTTAAAGTAGAATATCAGAAGCCCTCAGGTTTACTACAACAACCGGAGATACCTTAGTGGAAGTGTGAGCGGATTACAATGGACTTCATAACCAAGTTTCCCTAGACAACGGGTGATCTCGATACCATATGGGTGATCGTAGACAGGTTAACTAAGTCCGCACACTTCCTGCCAATCAAAGAAACCGACAAGATGGAAAAACTGACAAGAACATACATTAGGGAGCTTGTACGACTGCATGGTGTTCCCATATCTATCATCTCTGATAGAGACAGTAGATTCACTTCAAGATTCTGGCAGTCGCTACAAAAGTCTCTGGGAACTAGGTTGGACATGAGTACAGCCTACCACCCACAAACTGATGGAAAGAGTGAGAGGACGATACAAACGTTGGAAGACATGCTAAGAGCTTGTGTGATCGACTTTGGTAAAGCATGGGATATCCCTTTGCCATTGGTCGAGTTTTCATACAACAACAGCTACCATTCTAGTATCAAGGTTGCTCCATTTGAAGCCCTCTATGGCCGGAAGTGCAAATCCCCTCTGTGCTGGGCTGAAGTGGGAAACACACAACTAGCTAAAGGACAAGTTCTTGACAGCACTCTCATGGGTCCGGAAAATCATCCGGGAAACAACAGAGAAGATTGTTCAGATTCGTGAACGATTGAAAGTCTCTAGAGACCGAAAGAAAAGCAACGCTGACAAAAGACAGAAACCTTTGGAATTTCAGGTTGGTGACCTCGTTCTACTGAAGGTCTCACCCTGGAAGGGCTTGATATGCTTCGGAAAGCCTGGTAAGCTAAATCCAAGGTACATTGGGCCTTTCGAGATTCTCGCAAGAATCGGCCTAGTAGCTTACAAACTCAAACTACCTCAAGAACTTAGTAACGTACACCCTACCTTCCACGTATCGAACCTAAAGAAGTGCCTTTCTGATGAGACTCTTGTTATCCCACTTGATGAAATCGAGATCAATGAGAGCCTCAACTTCGTGGAAGAACCCGTAGAAATCATAGGTAGGGAAGTCAAGCAAACGAAACAAAGTCGTATCCCGATAGTTAAGGTTCGCTAGAATGCAAAACAGGGACCTGAATTCACTTGGGAGCGAGAGGATCAAATGAAACATAAGTATCCTCATCTTTTTCCTTAGTCCATGTGTAATTCTTAGTCTTAATTTCGGGACGAAATTCCCTTTTACAGGGGGATGATGTGACAACCCGTAATTTCTATCTTGTAAAAGTCAAACATATTAATCAAAGGTCAAACTTATTTCTTTTATGGTCTTAATTTAGTTAGATTAAGGAGCTAAAAGTGAATGGAACTTGTATATATGAGTGATAGGGTTTATGGAAGAAAGTCATTTGGAATCGAGGACCACAAACAGCCTTCGGGCCATGAACAGCCTTCGGGCCGTGAACGAGCCTTCGGGCCGTGATCATGCCTTCAGACCGTGAACCCACGGTTTACGGCCGTGAACTCCTCCCCTATATAAATTAATGTTGACTAATTTTACCTCACTTCTTCCCTTCTAACCGAAAAAACACAAGGCTTTTCTCCCAAGGATCTTCAACCGAACACACCTCTCTCTCAACTATCATCCTTTACCTTTGAATCTTCATAAGATATTGCTAAAGGTCTTAAAGTATTCTTCATCCTTAAAGATACTTGGGCCGTAAACTCAAGAACATCAAGTTTTCTTGGGCCGTGAACCCTTACATTCTCTTCATTTGTCAAGAACATCAAGCCGTGAACTCAAGATCATCAAGATCTTTACGGCCATGAACACCTCAAGGTGGCCGTGAACCCTCTTCAACCATCCATTTTTAGATTCTAACACTTCTTTGTAAGTGTTCTCTAATTCTTAGGTTGTTTCCTTTACACCTTAGTTGTTAGATGCACTAATTGTATACATATATATGTTATTATATGCTAAATAGGATCCGTTTGTGCTTCACGACTTCACTAGTGAAATCAAGCATCCTATATCAAACCTTCATTTGAATCACTCACATAAGGTGAGTTCATACCCCTACAAATTACACTTTTAAATGCTTTTAAATGCTTTTTAGGGGGGAGAATACAAGTAGAACACAATATAATTGTGTTAAACACTTACATGTGAAAACATAAAACAAAAGGATTTCTTATACTCAAACATTGTTCAAACCATTTTAAAACTATTCTTAGATTTCTATTTTTATCAAAATAATATTCGTGTATCTATTTATGTATAAGTATGCTTTAACGGACTTAGGACTATTGCTAAATACCTTGACTCATGTTCCTTGTTTCGTTGTGGGCTTAGGGTAGGATCACTAGTCCGACTGTCGGCTAAATCATAGTTATGCTTGCTCAATATATACATGAATATTTAAACCCCCATTTTTAAGGTACATACTTAACTCAGTTGCTTATGTTGAACAATTGAGTCTTTTCTACAAATCAGTAACAGTTCAAACAAACATACTAGTAAACTATAATAGGTATAGTTTAGAGGATCACTGCACACTATTTCTAGATTAGAGAAACATACATGAGTCAATACATACATACTATAACAAGAATAAAAAGGAACATACATACTATAACAAGAACAAGAAGGAACATACATACTCTAACAAGAACAAGAAGGAACATACATACCATAACAAGAACAAGATAACTAAAATGTGAGATGTTATTTCATGATATAGCAATATACTTGTTATGTCACATTTTGTAACCAGAGCCTCCTGGAGGGAGAGCGTGAGTTTGTGTATAGATCTATACGGGATTAACCATCCCGCACCTTGCTGCTAGCTACAGTGGGACATGCAGGTCTACGGGTGACAAATGTCATACCATTTCGACGCTTGAAGAACGTCGTGTTTTATACTAGTCAATCAAGCATGGTTATAACCTAATCACATTTAACCTAAATTAACCAATTTGGTTACAAGGTAGTTAATGCATCGGTAGTTTATTTTACACAATACTACTGTAAACCTTCATTTTCCATTACATTCATACAGTGATATTCTCGCATGAGAAATGCATACTATTTTTCTAGTAAAGATAGTTTTACAAATATGTAAAACTTACATTTTATACTATTCAAGTACAAACATGCCTTTTACAAGAGAACAAACATACAAAACTGTCGGGTCTTGGGTAAAAGACTACGTTTCATTTTTAGAAGAAAATATAGGATTTTCTGGGAAGTATACAAACATTTTACTAAACAAACACAAACATTTCCATGAAACAAACACAAACCTTTGGCATTAAATACTTATGCACTCACTCAACTTTTATGTTGATACTCTCTTTCAAAATAACTTGTATTCTCAGGTCACCAGTAGACATGTACACTGGACCAGGTTTTGAGAAGACGGAGCATGTTCAATACTCGTCTTTTATTTTGATATACACACATTTTTGATGTCTTACAACTATACACAGAACACACTTGTATAAACTATATAATTAATGCAATGGATGTTGTTGCTTGTTTTACTATTATGCATTGTTATGATACTGTACATGACATCCTCCGCCCCCGAATGTTTCCGCCATCTCGGTTTGGGGTGTGACACAGAGCCAAAGGACTCCCACGTAGTCGGCTTACATGACTTCCGAACGAAATCCTTGTCTTTCAATAGTTGCTTCTAGTTATCTTGCCACTGCGGCTCTAGCGACCCTCTAATCTAACTGTTCGGGTCCATACATTGAGTCCTGACGTCACCAAACCCAAGGCTAAAAGTGATTGCTACATGACCAATGGTAGCCTTATATCACAAATGACCTTAAGCAATCCATTGCTTCCTTGATCTCATAACTGCAGTGGCGTTCCTACGATCTTATCACTGGCTCAGCCCGGTCTAATTAATCTGGGGAAATCCATAAGTCATAAATCAATCCGTGGATTTTCCACGCCCTCACTGCTACACCCGAACTGGTGGGTACTCCTTTTCCTTCCGCTTCCTAACAACGTGCTCAGGCTATCTACCAACCTTGTGAATGCTACGGCTACACTCGCAGACTTACAACACTCTATCACTATCTGCCAACCTCATGAATGTTACGGCTACACCTGTATACTTACAACATTCTAGCACTATCTGACCGCTAGTGAATGCTATGGCTACCCCCGCAGTCTTACAACATTTTCCATGCTAACTGACTGTTAGTGAAAGCTATGGCTACCCCCGTAGTCTTACAACACTTCCCATACTATCTGACTGTTAGTGAATGATACGGCTACCCCCGTAGTCTTACAGCACTTTCCGTACTATCTGATTGTTAGTGAATGCCACGACTACCCCCGTAGTCTTACAACACTTTCCATACTAGGTCGAACACGCACTCGACCTAACACTCAACTGAACTTTAGTTCTAATTGGACCTCTAACCGGGTTCCCTAAACCTGTTATTCGATGCCAAGGAAATGCGTGAACCAACTGTTGGAGCGTTTTCAGAACTCCCAACTCACCCAATCCTCAATCGAGACGGCCACTCAACCGCCTTCCTCCCTGACGGGGATGCAAAACTCATCCTAGTTTCACACCTATTTCTGCTCCTGAATACCTGATCGATTCTCCCCCACTTAGATTCGACTAAGTCTTCATGGCACGTGAGAATTGAAGGATTCCCAATCCTGCTTGCTTTCCAATAACCCACTGATGACAATCTATGCTTACCAATTCTAGCGATCAATTACCAGTCAAACCTTAAGATCGCTCATCCTCTGAAATCTTGAAGAGTACTCTTGAAATCTGGTCCAGTCTGACACCTCGGTCCACCTCCAATGCTGACAACTGGAGGCCTTAATCTTCACCCTAGCTGATGAATCCTCGTTCCCACTTCCAATCTTGCAGCACCACTGAACTCTAACCGAACACAACCCATGCAAAAATACAATTCTCTTGAACATCCACTGACCAACCACTTATGCATCTAACACCCGCAACTGACACTACCATCTTCATGCTACCAATCCTGTCCTAGCAACGGTAGTGCCTTGCACTCCAAGGTTCTTCCATAGAAAACTGTCGACCATACCTGAACAATGATAGAACCACTGAACTCTGACTTCACTGGAGAACTACCGCTCTAACCCTGACCGAATATCCTCTAAATAATACTGCTGCACAGATCCTGACAAAGATCCGGAATGATAATGATACACGCGGAACCCACTCCGCAAGATGCGTCCCTCTGTGCGTTCATCAAGGACTTTTCGGCATGCAAAATGGCATATATCGATCCTTTGATAACCCAGACAATAGTAGAGAACCAAACCGAGATCTGACTTATCCAAACTCACTCACAATTCCCAAGCGATACAGATTCCCGAAATCCACCTAGTAGTAGTAGAAGATGACATACCCACAACATCTGTAGGAATCCTGATCACCTTCTCCAGAGATACTTCGACCCTCCTAAGATCATGGTGCAAAACTCCCTTCCGATCCCGATGACAGGAACTAACAATAGGATTCCTTCTTCTGGAAGGATTCTAAGGATTCACAGGCTTTTGGCTTCAGATGAGCCCCCTAACTGCCACGCGACAAATCTGGCCCGAAAAGCCCCGAGACGACTACAGAGAGCTCCCCAAAGTCCCTTCCTTGGCTGAACGAAATACCACCGAGGTCCATTACCAAAACTCTGTGAGTAATCTCCGATGAGATGAACTCTCGCGCATCGACTGGCCCAGGCCCTGCTCCTGAGCCGGAACCAGAATCTGAGTCCCATTCTTGAGCGCTCAATACCATACAAAATTGACATACAAGAGCTCCGAATATACCCAAGAATCCTTATCCCACAGGCTTCCTGGATTCTCCAAGACTCTCCCTGATTCGAGTATGGATCATGTGGTTTCAGTAGTACGGGCCCAATACTACCTTCCACACCTATCCATACTTTCCTCAAGAATCATCCCGAATCCTCCAAGTCACCCTCTCAAACTGATACCCTAAATGCTCGCTAACAGCGCAACCAAATCCACTAAATCACTTCCTAGGCTTCCCTAGGATCCCGAACCCACCCAGTCCTCATCTGCTGAAAGATTCCTAGCAATATCAACTAGCTACCTTATGAATATAGCCACATGCAACAGAGATTAGATAATCCTTCGAGTAAAAGACCCATCCCTAGAACGGTTAGACTCAAACGAGAGTTGCGCAATAGGGTCAAGTCCATTACTATGAGATTATCCGGCCTGTGTCCCATGTGACTTAGCATATTCACTTAGTAGCTAACTCGCATCACTAGGAGTCCCACAAAGCACAAAGCAAGCAACATTCAGACAATGGAAAATCTAACCATCATACTCCAATCAAACCATTATATCCTCTAATCAGGAATCTGTACACGCAATAAAAAGGCTCATACAATCAGGCATAACCTAAACTGGCCATCCTATCACTGACTGATCAGTACTAGCATGCAGATCTACAAGCACATATAGTAGGCATATAAGGCATCCTTCCTAGATCCTTAGCCCTAATCTAGAATGCAGTTCTCATAATCATATCATATCATAACATAACATGTATGGGTATCTTGGGAAAAACTTACTTGAGCTCGGCTGATTGCACGCATTACACACCTTGTTCTTTTCAAAGTTCTTTTCTCTTTTTCAAATTCTTTTCAAACTTGTTTTTATAAAATGATTTTTCTTCTGAAAATTTTCATACCAAGTCCTCAGTTTGAGTCCAGACACACCCGAGAGTTTGCCCGAATCCCTCAAACCAAGGCTCTGATACCAACTTCTAACATCCCAAAATTCAAGACCAAAAATTTCATTTTTAGTTTAACAAGTCATAAAACCAACATTATCAAAACATCCATAAAAACATCCCACGTCAAAACCAAAGTGTCAATAATCAAAACATGTTATCATAAAACCATATCATAGTGTCATCCCAAAGATCTCATGTGCGGAAAACATAGTGTGATGTGTTGCGATCGCTGACTCCTTTCCTTTGAAAACGAAGTACCTGAAACCAAAACTGAAAACAATAAGCACGAAGCTTAGTGAGTTCCCCCATCATACCACATACCACATAACAAACGTACTGTCGGGCAATTATGGGGTGCTCGACCTATCCTGTCAGGTAATTCTGGGGTGCCCGACCAACCCTGTCTGGCAATTCTGGGGTGCCCGACCTACCTTGTCCGGCATTTGTGTGGTGCCGACCTACCCTCCGGTTTATCTCAACCGGCTACGTGGACTATTTCACCTCCTATTACTACCACATAATAACATAGCATAAACATACTGTCAGTCATATCTGGGGTACCCGACCTACCCTTCGGTCCTTACGACCGTAAAACGGGGACTATTCCCCCTACTACCTACTATTGCATAACATCATATCATGCTAGCACATAATCATGACAGATAATAACATACCAAATAATTATCGCAAAGACAATTATCTCTACCATAACTCTTACTAGTGGGCCGGCCTTGGTGCCTTTGACCCACTTCTATTGGAAGGTAACTCACCTCACACTGCTGAAGTCCCGTAGACAAAACTCTAGCGGCTGGATGACAGGTTCTCGAACTGTCAATCATCAAAATAACACCCAATCAGCAATTGGGTTCCAACATATACCCATAAGTCCATGCTTGGGGTAAAAGACTGCTTTACCCCTATCTTAGCTTGATTCAAGCCCAAGGCCCAATCCAAAGGCCCAAAAGTCAACTATGAGTCAAAGCCCAACATATGGCCCAATTTTCCAAATTGGGCCCAAAACTTTACATGGTTTTATTCTAAGGCCCAACCATTTAGTCCAGTCCAAACATTTGGCATTTCTAATGACCCAATATCTCATAATCATAAAGGCCCAATTATGGCCCACCTATGGCCTAATTTTCCAAATTGGGCCCAAACCCTCAATTGGGCCTTACCCTAAAGCCCACCTAATTATTCTAGTCCATATGATTTCTCTTGAATGGCCCATTATTGGCCCAATCACCAAAGCCCAATATAAAGGCCCAACTTAAGGCCCAAGTGAAATTAGGGTTTTCACATAAAATGACAATTAGGGTTAAGTGTTTCTTACTTAACCCATTAAGGACTTAATCTGTTAAGTCCATCAATCTATTGGGTCAATTATGTAGTGTCGTCGGGCTTAATACATAATCTCAATCCGGTCATCCAAAAATGCGGGTCCCGACAGTCCAAAACCCATATATCCAAAATTAGGGTTTTCTAAACCCTAAGTAGGGTTTCCAACCCAATCATAGCCCAATAGGCCCAAAACTAAGTCTTTAGATCAATTAGGGTTTTATTAGGCCCACTAGGGTTTTATTAGTCGGGCACCACCCACTACCACCTCGGGTAGTGGTGGTCAACGACGGCTCACAGCGGCGGCCACCACCTCACGTTCGTGGTTATGGTTCTAGTTTATTTTTGTCCAAGCATTCCAAAAGCAACTAAACGCAAGCAAAAGCACACCGCCACCCAACATGACGGCTGGTGGCGGTAGGAGGCGGCAGCCACCACCGCACGGTGGTGGTTATGAGTTTCTTTTTATTATTCTAGCACCAATTACAAGATTACAATGCAAAATCCCAAATATCAACCAAACACACACACTAATACAAACACACAAACACACAGCCACCCTTGTGGTGGCCGGCAGTGGCATATGGTGGCGGTGGCTTTCTTGGTTTTTTCCGGCCAACGAACACCTCATACAACACTCCATCGGAAATAAACACACACACACCAATATATACCAACAGCCACCCACACACGGTAGTCAAAGGTGGCAGAAAAACAAAATGGCGGCATCCGCCATGGTTGGCTGCCATGGTGGCTCTCTTCAACATCCGGCCAGCCAATAAAACGCACACATAAACACGATCGCAACAACGATTCACACACACACGCGAAGCACGAGCACCCACCTCGCAACAACACCTCAGACATGGAGGAGGAGGACGGAGACGGAGGAACTAGCTTCAGCGGCTACGTTGGTGTCTGCTGGGCAGGAGGTGGCGAAGAGCGATCAGTGTACCACCGGTGATGGACGTCGTTCGTTTGTAGAAGACGACAGCGGCAGAGGAAGAAGATGACGGAGGAGCGGTGGCAACGGACTCCGTTCACAGCTTCAAGGTTCGGTCTCGGGGGCCCAAGACGTCCGGCAGCAGCGTTGTGGCGACCACTGGTGGTTGACGACCTCAACACAGGTGGTGGTGCGGCGCCGGAAGACGAGAGAGTGAAGGTGGTGGCAGGAACCATTGTCCCTAGGGTTAGGGTTTGAAGCAGGGGGGGTGACGGGTTATATACCCCGATCCCCCATAACTTAATTCCATAGTGACAAGTTTAGCCCCTCCCTTCCCTTTTTCTCTCAATCTTAGCCCAAAATTTTCCATTTAAACCCCACCTTCTAAAATCCCTTACAAATAAAGTCATAGATTATACCAAGCAGCCCCTCCTTCTACAAATTGTTTTCAATTAAAATCCTTATGTTACCAAATGGCCCCTCATCTACCAAAACCTTTTCAACTCAGGTCCAGAATTTACTCTTTAGCCCCTGCTTCCATAAATATTTTCATATTAAGTCCCATACTTACCAAACATGTGACAACCGTCAATTTTTGGTCAAGTCAAAGTAAACTAAAGTCAACAAGTCAAACCGGTCAATTTATCTAACCCTTGTATATTAGGGTTTCCGTTATGCTTCTCATTGTACAACTCGCAAATCTTAATACAAAGTATCA
The DNA here is from genome assembly GCF_052849685.1 of Lactuca virosa. Classification (NCBI taxonomy): domain Eukaryota; kingdom Viridiplantae; phylum Streptophyta; class Magnoliopsida; order Asterales; family Asteraceae; genus Lactuca; species Lactuca virosa. The sequence continues at coordinate 135,655,824 of NC_136430.1, forward strand.
CTTAGAGTTTTCACGTGTTCGGAAATTCTAAACCCTAATCAGGGCAAGTGATGAAACTACTCGATAAAACATTATTCCTTAACTCTCGGGGGCATATAACAATCATAACGAGACTTAACGGGATGTACAAACCTTGCGTTACGAAGCCAAACACTCAAAAAGGTCATAAACATAGTCTCTCTCAACCTCTTTCACTCTATCTCTCCCAAATCTCTCCAAGTATGTGAAATCTCTCCCAAATCTCTCTCTATATGAGAAATCTCTCCAAGTATGTGAAATCTCTCCCAAATCTCTCCAAATATGTGAAATCTCTCCCAAATCTCTCCAAGTATGTGAAATCTCTCTCAAATCTCTCCAATTATGTGAAATCTCTCCCAAATCTCTCTCTGTATGAGAAATCTCTCCAAGTGTGTGAAATCTCTCCCAAATCTCTCTAAGTATGTAAAATCTCTCCCAAATCTCTCCAAGTATGTAAAATCTCTCCCAAATCTCTCCAAGTATGTGAATTCTCTCCCAAATCTCTCTCTGTATGAGAAATCTCTCCAAGTATGTGAAATCTCTCCCAAATCTCTCCAAGTATGTGAAATCTCTCCCAAATCTCTCTCTTTGTATGAGAAATCTCTCCAAGTATGTGAAATCTCTCCCAAATCTCTCTCAACTTTTTATAATCACTCGGGGCATCCCGACCCTTAATTTAGTCGAAAACCGCTCGAAAACGGAAGTTTACGCGAAAAACAGCTTTAAGGAGCCAAACCCTCTTAAGGAGTCGAACCCTCTTAAGGAGCCGAAACCTCTTAAGGAGCCGAACCCTCTTAAGGAGCCGAACCCTCTTAAAGAGTCGAACCTCTCTTAGGGACCGAAGCTACCCTTATGAACCGAACTTAGCCTCTGAACCGAAGCTTCTTAGAACCGAGACCTCCTGCCTTCGGTCCCTTCTGATGAGTCGCCTGCGAGATCTCTCGGTTCCAATACACAACCGAACCCTACCTTCAGTTCCAAGGTCCTAAGACCGAACCTCGCATCTGACTTCGGATTTTCCCATTTTCTTCCCGGTTTTTTTACCCAATCTTTGTTTTAGGCCCGTTTTTCGTGATTTTAACGCGGGATTTTTCACCAAAACTCGTAATTTAATAAAAGAGACCCTAAATATTCATTTTTAATCATATTTTTGGGGGAAATCCTTGTCCAAGAATAAAATCTATTAAGTTAGATCTTGGGGTAGAGTGTTGACTTTATCTAGAGTATGACACAAGCAATCTCCCCCATACCTTCATAGTACAACCCTCAGTCACTATTCCCCCTACCTAGTTAACTATTGGTCCCTTGACACCCCTCCTCCAGCCGTAAAGGTTCATCAAAAGCTGAAAATCTTCTCTCTCCTCCTATTTCACTCACTTTTCACCAAAAAGCAAAACACATTCTCTCTCACTTGCTCTCACCAAGAATTCGAGATTCAAGGCTGATCTTGAGCTCTTCACACACCTTGGTAAGTAAATCTCTTCCCACACTTGATTTCCTTACACTTCTTCACTCAAATCATGAGTTCCTTACACAAATATCGTCATAATTGTTGTAGATCTTCGAATCATCAAGCATCTTCTAAGTGTTCTTGTAACACCTGGTCTTGGTACGTATTCTTTTTATCAAATCTTTAAATGTTTAGCATTTTGGGTCTTGGACTCGGCGAGTTGAAGGACCAACTCGCCGAGTAGAAGCGGGATGGGACGCGGGGTTTAAGTGATGTACTCGGCGAGTCGGGTCCCCGGACTCGGCGAGTAGACCCTATTTGGACAAAAACCCTAATCCAGGGGTGTGCACCCTATTTAAACACCTTAACTCGGCCTCCTTCGTCCCATTTACTCCCAGAAGACCCCCATAGCAAACCCTAGCCGTTATTGAAGAGTTTTAAGGCATTTAGAGTGATCTTGGTGATTTTGTGGTTCAAGGAAGAAGGAAAAGCTTGAAGAATCAAGAGGAGGCTAGAGGGATTCAGTTGTGAGCATCATTTGTAGTCTTCAGAAGGTATAAAGTCTATACCTTGCTCTTTCATTTGTTAGATCCCTCTTTGGGAAGATTTAGGGCTTTTATGAGCCATTTTGGTAGCCAACCATGTTTGCAAACGTGGTTGGGGGTTTGAGCTTCTGAATGACATCATTCAAAGAGTCACTAGGTAGATTTGGGTTGCTTTTGCACCCATGAAAGGTTCCATGTGCCATATGAGCTTGTTTTATGTCCTTTTGAGCTCAAAGTCCCATGCAAGCACGTAAAGGTTGTAACTTTACGTGTTAGATCGATTGTAGAAGCTTGGATCTATCTTTTGATCAAAGGATGTACATCAGAAAGCAAAGATTTAGGGTATGGACGTGACCAACTCGGCGAGTCCACTATTGAACTCGGCGAGTCTAAGGGTTTTGCCCTTTCTGTTGAGGGTCAAAAGAACCCAGTTGAGTGTGGAAAGGTTTGAAGGGGGTCCCAGGGAGTGACCCAACGTTCTGGGCTAAGCCATTGTGCTGGAAGTTCATGGGACTCGGCGAGTACATGAACGGACTCGGCGAGTCCAAGGCAATCTCCTTAGAACTCGGCGAGTTGAGGACAGATCTGGTTCATCAGATAAAGGCCAACTCGACGAGTTGTTCATCAACTCGGCGAGTCGGATGAGTTTTCATGGGGCGTTCGAATGAGAGAAGAACTCGTCGAGTTGACGGCCCAACTCGACGAGTAGGGTCACGGATGAGGACGAGTAGAGAGTGAGGGACTCGGCGAGTTGACGGCCCAACTCGGCGAGTCGGGTCAACTGGAAGTTGACTTTGACTTTGACTTGACTTGGTTGGGGGTAAATGGTCATTTTACCCTAAGTATAGAGATCAGTTTCTAACTAAGTGTTTATGGGGTTTGTAGCCGGAGGATTTCCGGAGCAGCAGCGGACGGAGGTTTCCCGCATAGATTATCAGCAGCCACTTGTACGAGGTGAGTTACCTTCCAGTAGGGGTGGGTCTACGGCCACAATGTCGGCCCACCAATGAGGAGTATTTAGAAGATGATTGTCTTTGTGATATTCATCTTGGTATGGTTATGTGTTTGGTTATGAGTTATATCTGTATGATATGTTACGTGCATGGTAGGGATAGTTTCCCTGATAGTGGTCCTTAGGACCGAGGGGTAGGTCAGTACCCGGATATGCATGACTGTATTCTTATATCTTGTATTGTATGTTAGTGGTAGGGGGTGGAATAGTCCCCAGTTACCGGTTGAAAGATACCGATGAATGGTTACCGGTTGAAAGATACCGATGAATGATTACCGGTTGAAAGATACCGATGAATGATTACCGGTTGAAAGATACCGATGAATGGTTACCGGTTGAAAGATACTGATGATATTGTATGGTATGTGGTATGATGGGGGAACTCACTAAGCTTTGTGCTTACGGTTTCAATTTTGGTTTCAGGTACCTCTTCGTCTAAGGGGAAGGAGTCGGCGGCGTAGCATGGCATCACACACACACATGATTTTCCGCATGGTGTTCTCTGGGATTGTACTCTGATATGACATTTGTTTATGTTGTGGGTTTCAAACATGATACTTGGTTTTTTTTAGATGACGTGTTTATACAATATTTTCAAATAAATGTTTTATGAATTAATTAGTCAAAAATGAAATTTTTGGGCTTGAATTTTGGGATGTTACAGTTCTTGAGTTGAACACTCCTTTTCTTCATCACCCATCTACTGAAATCACTCAAGGTGATTTCATACCCCTACATTTTCATGTTTTCTTCAAGTTTTAGGGGGGGAATACAAGTTAAAACACCAAAAACTTAACTAAACTCAAACAACAGCTTTCATCAGAAAAGTTGAGTCTTATTCACGGACTGTTTTGATTATCGTAAACTTAATATCCTTCAAAACTGTTTAATATGTAAATAGTTCAGGTTCATACCTTTAAAATGACTACTTGCACATCTCTATACGATTTTTCTACGATTTATGGTGATTTTTACAAAACTGCCTATCATTTCATAAACGAATTCGGACCAGTCTATGAATATGAACATTTTAACACAAGTTAAAGACTTCTAAAAATCATAATAAAAATTATGAATAAACTAGACACATTTTATGAATTCTCAGAATTTACGGATTCAGTTTTCGACTTCGTATGAGTTTTCTATGATTTGTCTAAAACAGTGCAGAAAGGTTAAAAACTAGTTAACAGCTTACAACTTTCATAACACTTTGTAGTATGTTGAGCAAAGTGCATAGCAATAAGTTCTAAATATTGAATGTATTTTCTTGTTAGTTTATCATCATAAACTGAAATTTAGTCATTCATGATAAGGTTTCTTCATTCATTTCGAAAACATATAATAAACTACAATAAACATAGTTTATGGATTTTTACTACATGAAAAAGGTTTTACTCTCAAAACAAATGGGTTTTTCATATACTACATGATAAACTATAATAGTAATAGTTTAAGGATTTCATATCACTAATTTATTCATAAAAGGTGATTTTACTTCCTCCACGGAAGAGGTTTTAATATCAAAGTATGTGTAAACTAGTTAGCTTAAGTTGTGAGGCAATTCTCTCCCCGTACGTTCGAGTGCGGGATTCCAATTCCTGTAAGTTATAACCAGAGTCTCTTATAGGGAGAGTGTGATAATTGTGTATAGATCTATATTGAGAGTGACACCCCACACCTCACTGCTAGCTACAGCCGGACCGGTAGGTCTGCGGGTGACAAGAGTCATAGGATCTTAACGTCTGAAAAACGTTGTGCAGGTTATTTCTCGTCATAGTATGGTTATAGCGACTCACATAGGGAATTAACAATCTTTCAAGTTTACAGGGAAAATTCTACCTTGAAAAGGGTTTTATCTATTTTAAAACTACAAACCCGTTATAAGTATAAGACACACACATATTCTCGGTCCTGGGATTTAGGACTACATGACTTTTATAAGGAAAATATTGGATTTTCTTTGGAAACATATTTCTATTAATACTACATTTCATCTAGAATAGTTAGACTTCATCTATAATTGCTAAGTGTATATGCTAGAGTTATATAAGAGTCTAGTCACAATCGACTTAGAATTGGTGGGCCCGCCTTACTTCCTGTTCCTTGTTTGGTTGTGGACCTAGGGCAGACCCATTGTATTCGACGGTATATTCACCTTAAATATTATATAACTTATATACACTGGGTAATTATAGAGGGAATCTACGGGTCCTTCTAGGATTCATTATCGCATAACATAGGAGCATTCATTTCACACTTAACAAAGAAAATATTGGATTATCTGGAAACATACTCTGTCGCTTTTACAAGGAAAACGGTTTCTTCCTCAAACAAAACTCTTATGAACTCACCAACTTAATTGCTGACACTTTTCAAAACTACTTGTATTCTCAGGAAATCAGTGAAACAGGAAAACCACAGCGTTTTGAGGATGGGACGTTAAATCGTCAAACAGTTCATTTTGTCATCATAATGTAATTGATTTTGAAACATGTAAACATATACTATGGTGTACCCTTTTCAATTATATTTATGATGGTTGTATTTACTTTGAGCAGTATTATACTCGTTGTTGTGATACTATACATGAAGTCCTCCACCCCCGGACGTTTCCGCCATCCTTGGTTTGGGGGTGTGACAAAACACACCCTGACTTCTGAAATCCTTTTCAAATTAAATCCATAATTTACTATACAACCCTCAGCCTTTAAATTTCTTTACAAACTAATCCAGAAATTACATTTTAACCCCCAACTTCTAAAATTGTGACAATTAACTCCTCGAGACCAACACCTTGCTATATTATTATTGATTTTAGGGCTACTATTCACTCGTTAATTGTCTAATTATTTATTTAATAAACGGGTTGTTACATTGTGAAATTGACCCTCTCCTAGTTATTTTTGGTTCTTCTCTTTATTAGTCTTGTTGTGATTCCACTAGAGGGATTCTCAATATGGGTCCTCCAATCGAAAGCAAATGTAGTTGTGACCAGATCTCAATCAACGAGTCTATTAGAATATCAAGAAGATTAAGAGAATCAAGAGGTTAGTAACTCTTCTATTTTTTATAAGTAGGTGTCTGTAATAGAATAAACCTAGATCCTTTAGTGTACTTGTACAAATAGAGTTTTCTATTGCTTCCGTTGCCATAACTAGTATGTATAGAATGCTAAAAAACCCATCAATATATATATATATATATATATATATATATATATATATATATATATATATCAAGGTTGTAAGAAAACGTTCTACGGTAGCTAGTCGGTAGACCGGCGTTAAGAGATTAATCAACTATGCGGGGATTAAGCGGGGACCATAAATTGCTATTTCATTAAATTCAAAAAAATTAAATATGACTAATATCATAACAAAGTTCGTAAATACCATTAATATCATAACTAAATAGGTTAATATGATTAATACAACACTAACCATTCCTCAAATAGTTTCTATTTAGATAGAACTTTTTCAAAGTATTAAAATTTCATAGTTTACTACCGCTTCACTCCTTTTGAAAGAAAGGATTAATCGCTAGGATCCCTCTAGTCGGTCGTATAGCGTCTAGGGATTAATCGGAGATAAATTGGGTCCTAGTGCAGATTTTTACAACTCTCTCTATATATATATATATATATATATATATATATATATATATATATATATATATATATATATATATATATATATATATATATAGAGAGAGAGAGAGTGAGAGAGAGAGAGCTTAAATGACAACACAAACTTCCTATCCTTTTGAAAGAAAGGATTAATCTCTAGGATCCTTCTAGTCGGTCGTATAGCGTCTAGGGATTAATCGGAGATAAATTTGGTCCTAGTGAAGATTTTCACAACTGTGATATATATATATATATATATATATATATATATATATATATATATATATATATATATATATATATATATATATATATATATAGAGAGAGAGAGAGAGAGAGAGAGAGAGATAAAGAGAGAGAGAGAGAGAGTGAGAGAGAGAGATCTTAAACGACAACACAAACTTCCTATCCTTTTGAAAGAAAGGATTAATCTCTAGGATCCTTCTAGTCGGTCGTATAGCGTCTAGGGATTAATCGGAGATAAATTTGGTCCTAGTGAAGATTTTCACAACTGTGATATATATATATATATATATATATATATATATATATATATATATATATATATATATATATATATATATATATATATAGAGAGAGAGAGAGAGAGAGCTAGCTTGAATGACAACACAAACTTCCCATCCTTTTCTTATCCTAGTAGCGGTGTGGTATACTAGAGCGTGCTCTCCCTATCATATAGTGACATTGAGAGCAGAAGAAATGTAGAAAGCATGTCTTTACTGATGTTAGAAGCTCTAAAAGCATTTTTTGTTTGGGTGAATTTCTCAAAACCAAAGTTTGTATCTTTCCTTTGACAAATGAAGGATTTAGTTATATAGCTAGTAGGGTGGGTAAGCCATTGTATGCTGACCAAGAAACTGAAGAAATGTATATAATCAACTTTTTTAGGGTGTGCACATATATTTGGCCATAGCATGTACAAATGCAAGGCATAAGAACTTTGTGGAGGTAGAAATGCAATACTAATTTGAGCCCCAATCTTGCTCTATCTGCAAATATTTGGCCATAACATGTATAAATGCCATAAGTCTAACTTACAATGGGTGTCTAGATTAAAAAAAATATTAGGGGCAGAATCCTTTCATATGCCTTTCATGGAACACAAGAGTGTGGAAAATAAAGAGTGATTGTGATCTGTTGGTCTAAGACAAGAGATTCTAGGATTGCATACACCGCTGACCACTCTATAGATAGTGCAGACAGAGCCTTTGGCTACTCCAAAATGTCACCGCAAGGAAGTCTTATCCTTCACCCCACTTCTCATTATCTTGGTCAAATTAAGTAATTACCCTACTTTATTTTTTGGATGTCCAAGTCTTATTTCGATATAGGGCTCCACATAAAGCCTTAAATTTTTGTAGGAGCCATAATCTAGCGTTTACTGCAACGATCGCATGTATCACTCTCGTGTAGCATTATCATCCTTTGACTTGTTTTCACCCATATGCCTCTTGTCAGGATATTGGGAAACAACCTCTCGTCCATATTCACCTTAGAAGCAACAACATTGTCAGTGACTCCCGACATTGTGTCTAGCTCTTCCTTGATTATGATCTACTCGTAACCTTAGCTTTGATATATATATATATATATATATATATATATATATATATATATATATATATATATATACACACACACACAAAAAACATTATAGAGTTGTATATCCGAAAACGTGTTAAAGAATGTGAAAACAAAGACAAAAAAGGAATCCAAGTCTTGAAATAAATTAAAAACATCATAAATTTGATGACCATATTCTGAACTCATTCATCTCATTCCTCTCTTCCTAATAGCCACTTTGTTAGTCTGAGTTTAATTCATACACACTAAAATGTATTCGTTCGTCTAGTCTATATCCTTTTTCTCTTTGAAAGTAGATTGAAAAATTATGTTAGAGTTTTTTGCTTATGGTTTTTTGCAATATTCCTAATACTCTAATAGCATTGTGGTCAGAGGTATTTCTCATTTATATCGGAAGTCAATACACATATAGGAAATGATCCGGTTTTTCTCGGCTCTTGAACGGTGAGGAATTGCAAATTAAGTGGTCATTTTAAAATTATTAACTAGTTGGTAACAAAAGATGCCTTATGTTAAACATGGATGCATAAAAACCAAAACCGATATGTGAAAAAAATTCGATCCGGTTTGAATGACGACAACATAAATCCAATCGGATCTGGTTGGGTGGATTTGACCAAATTTGGATATGGTCGTAATCCAATTTGGAATGGGCAATGTTTTAAAAACCGGTTTTAGCCGGCTGGTTGAACCGGTTGGATCGGGAACCGATGAAGGGAACGGTTTAACTATCACTGGTTTTATGCCTATTTCTAAACAGGAACGAACCAAGCGGTTTTTACAGAAACCCGATTGAACCTATTAAATTGAACACAACACATAGAAAAGAACCGTTTTGCACAATAAACTTTTGTGATATTTTTTACATCTATTTTAATTTCTCTAAATAAAAACATATGATAAATGTTATGAAGTTTTTTGATACATTTGTATTCAACTAAATTATAATGTGTTTTGGTATTATCATTTATTTTCTTTTTGATGTATGTGAGTTGATATAAAACTTATGATTATGCGTTATTTTAATGTATTTGAATTAATCTACAACTTATTTTTAGTTGTGTTTTTAATGTTCGAACTTGTAGACATCAAATTCTTGATTTATGTATGTATGTATTTGTAAGAAAATTAGAAAAAAGATGAAAAAATTATAGAAACCGGTTGAACCAGCAGTCAAACGGTTGACCCCGAAACCGGTCACCATACCGGTTCAACTAGGGATGGGCATTTGGACCGCGGAACCGGCCGGAACCGGAACCAAAACCGGATAGAACCGATCGGGTTGGGACCGGGACGATATTCTTGTGGATTTTTGGAATCGGGAACCGTTAGAGTCGGCAAAAACCGCAACCGTATGTTGCTATTTCTCGAGGACCGGTTTCCAACATTGAAAAAACGGCAAGAACCAGTAGAACTGGCGGTCCGGTTCGGTTTCTATTTTCCACAAAGTTCGGTTCCCGGGCCGGTTCCGATGCTCATCCCTAAGTTCAACCAAAAAACCGATTTTTAAAACATTGAGAACGGGTTTAATTATATTTTGGGATGAATATGAATTCAGATTAACACAAATCTTGTTTCTCTTCTGAAATGGGGTGAAATCCGGTTGGAATCATAGATATGGATCCGGGATAGATTAGATTAACCCTTCCGATTCGGTTAAATCCGGTTTATCTATATGTATGTATGTCTTAAATATCTATTACTTTTTTTAAGAAAAGAACATTTATTTTTGGGATGGATAAGATAGGAAAAGCAAAAGCACCCGCGCATCACGGGGGTCAGGTGGCGTGTCCTCCAGTGAAATATGTCCCTTCCAACGTCAAATCACAAACAAAAATGTCTTCCATACAAAAACAAAAATTACATAGTATACATATTTTACAAATTTTGGATTATAAATAGCATATTTTCACTTCATACTTCACAGTTGGATTTTATATCTTAAAAATTAATTAGATAATTCTAATTTCGAAATATAATTTGATTGTTGATGCAGTCAAAATAGTACATAATAATAAAAACATCGTTGAGCATTAAAATATTTATATTACAAAATAAATAGACAACCTAAAGTACTAACTAATAAAATACAAATCATACACTAGAAATGAGCTTAATTTATATGAATAATTCTTAGAATATCAAAAGAAAAAAAATAGAAATCATATACATTACAGTAAATTATAAATTTGATCATTTTATCATACTCAAAATCAAAAGTTTAATCTAAGTTTTAAAATCATCATAACCTCGTCGATAATTTGCATTCCGATTCTGTTATAGATATGGTTCTTGTGGTTTATTAAAAACCACAAATTCAGCATAGAATTTGATATATATATATATATATATATATATATATATATATATATATATATATATATATATATATATATATATATATATATATATATATATATATGGGACAGTTCAAATAAAAACAGTAAATAGTGTGAGAACGTAAAAACACTATTTTTATATTATTATTCAGCATTGAATTTTATATCCACGGCTTTATGTCATTATTCAGCAATGAATAAATGAATAGTAACAAGTTAAAACTTAAATTAGAATTTACTACAAAAATTCACATACATAAATTTATAATCGAATAATAACATTCTAATGAATATAAGAATAATCAAACGTTGATATTCATATTAGAATTACTTGAACAATACACATATACAACATTCATTAAAGAATAATAACATAAACATAATGTTTTTACGTTCTCACACTATTTACTGTTTTTATTTGAACTTACCTATATATAGGGAAGATCAAATGAGAACACCAAAAAGGTTGAGAACGCGAGAACACTTTTAGACCAATCATATTATAAGGGTATATTAGTAATTGTGTATTTATTTTTAAATTAAAACAAATTAAATTGAAATCTTAAATTCCTAAAATTTAGCGATAATGATTATTTACCTAAAATAAAATATTAACCGGTTTTTTATTTCTTTTATTAATAGGTGATAAAGATAATTTATATTAATTTTTCTGTCAAATAATTTTTTTTTCTAGTTTAAAATTAGTTTTTTTTTCTAGTTTATTATTCATCAAAAAGTTTTTAATCATATATGAATAAAAAACTTTGTAATTATAAAATATATGTTTCTACTCTTAAATAAACTACTAATCATACATGAATATGCTAACAGATAAATAAAAATCAGTACATTAAAACTTATATTCATAAAATAAATTTTCCAAAGATTGAGTTTATACATTTATATATTTATATTCATAAAAGAATATGCCAATACTAGTTTCATACATATATACATAATTATATTCAACAATGATTAACCCACTTCAAAGGAATTGTTTTTGCAAAATTCATCCGTATATCAACCATTTTCTTGAATCGGTCGCAACCCCTTTCTTTTATTTGAATCAAATGATTTGCGAGCTTGTGTAACGAGCAGGAGCAGGAGCAGACACGATACCTAAAAAATTCTAGCATTCCTTTTTCTTTGATCAATATCTACAAAAATGACAATAACATGTAAAGACAATAAAAAGATGAACAAAATATTAAAATGAATGATTAGTAAAAAAGCATGTGTTGTTATAATCATAAATGATTATTATCAATGTCTTTTTATCATATGTACAACCATGTTTATAATCATAAGTGATTATAACGAACACAACCCAAAACCTACAAAATTGGGTCAAAATTCGGAAAGAAAAGAAAAAAGAAAACAAATACCTTGATTTATGTATGATGTCGTTATGTTCTCTATTTTCAGCCTTCCAGACCCACACAAATGAACGCACAAGTTTCCTTTTTGACTATTCATCTCCATCTACTTGAACTTAGTTGCATGTACTGATAATCAATCAATAGAAACAAAAACAAAATTATTCATTAATGAAGGGATAAGCAAAATATGATTAAATTAGACACCAATCAAGTGAATTTTTTTATTATTGAGTACCTACAGATAACAAATAACTACAAATAAAACATATTCATATGGCTTGGCTTTTTAACCAATAAACAACTTCTTTTTTTGTTTCAAAACTTGTTCTCCTCCGATCAATTATGAAGGCTGGCAAAAGAGGATGATTTTGAAGAATTTAAAGTAAGACCTTTGAGATTTCACCTTTACCACATTTATACATTCGCACCATTCAATAAAGGCAACATCATTTCACCGAAAATAGGTTTCAACCATTCACAAGGAAAAAACGATATTAAACAACAAAATCATTCAACAAACATCATCCAACAATAATCAAGAGACATCATTTAACAAAAAAATAGAGAATAGAGAACAGAGAAGAGAAATCGTGATCTAGATCAAGATTTGGAGGCTCCATTTCCTTCAGCCAAAGATCTAACTCTTTCACAGAACATATCTGAAAACTAGTTAGTTTATAAGGTAGCGATGACATGATTTGAAAGCAAATAAGAAGTTAACTAAGTAATCACCCATATTAGGTTGGATTTCAAGAGTATTGTTGATGAAATTAAAGCAAGTAAAGAGAAAAAACCTAACCGATCCGTGTAAGTTCAAGGATTGAAGTGGCCATTTATAGCCATTGGTTGAATTTAAGGGGACAGGGTCAGGATGGAGTCCTTCTTCTGGTGTTCTCCACAGTATATATGCAAATCAGTGACTGTAAGCCTCTCACGAGCTTCCCTTGACAATATTTGCATATCAGGTACGGCGGACACGGGTCTAAGGTGGATATAGACGCCTTAACGGTCGGGGAAGTTGACGTCGCTACAACCATCTTCGGCGAAGCTTGCATTGGCGGGGCTAACACATCAGAAGGAGGAGGCGGCGGCGTTGCAGATTGGTGAGAGGTAGACGGATTGTTGAAGATAGAAGACAGAGAACAAATGGGGTATTGTCTCGATGAGTAGAGAAAAAAAAAGCGACTCCATCATCGGCCGTTATCTTCACAGCAGCTTGCAGGTCCGATTAGGGCTAGAAAAAACATTTGAGAGGGGAATGAATAGGCCGTTATCTTCACACACATATTTTTATGTATTTTAAATATATAAACACCAAAGGTCTTCTAGCCCAACGGTATTCGGTGTTGCCCTCCCCTCCTTCAGGTCGAGGGTTCAAGTCCCACTGTGGACATATGTGGAATAATTTAGGAGTAGTTTAGTATATATTTGTATTTGCCGTTTAAAAAAAATGTATAAACATATTATTTTACGTATTTTACATATTTTTATGTATTAATTTTTTTTATGTATTATGCATTTAATATGTATTTTTACTTACTTATGTGGATTTTGAAGTTTTTTTATATAGGTTTTTATGATTCTTAAAAGTATGAACATGTTTTTTAGGTATTTTTAGGTATTTTATATTTTTTATGTGTTACGTATTTATATGTAATTTTACGTATTTATATATTTTTTAAACTTTTTTTTATATTTATGTTTATATATTTTAAATGTATAAGCGTATTTTTTATATATTTATATGTATTTTTAAGTATTTTATTTCAACTTTATGTATTTTCATGTGTTATTTTTTATCCATTACGTACTTATATGTATTTTTACATATTTATGTATTTTTAAAGTTTTTTTTTTATATGGAGCTTTATATATTTTAAATGCATTACAATATTATTTTTATATTTTTATGTATTTTATTTACTTTAATTCGCCTTTACCATTTCATCTAATTCTCACAACTTCTTCGATTATGTTTAGACGGTTTTCCTACATACCCTCATAATTTAATCTTTAGTCATTCGTTTATCTTGAAATTAAACATCGAATTATAAAGCAAAATGAGAATTTATGCACATACGAAAACTTCACGAGTCTCATGTGGCCTCAAAGGAACCCCAAGTTTTCGTATGTGCATAACTTTTTTTTTATTTGATGTTTAATTTCAAGATAAGAAAATGAGAAAATCTTAAAATATGTGGGTATGCAGGAAAATCATCCAGACATACTCGAAGAAGCTATGAGAATTCGATGCAATGGGAAAGACCACTTGAAGTAAAAAATACATAAATACATCAAAAAAAAATTAATACAGTTATACATTTAAAATACATAAACATCTATATAAAAAACTTAAAAAATACATATAAATACGTAATACATAAAAAATAACTCATAAAATAATACTTAAAATACATATAAATATGTAATTAATATGTTTATACATTTAAAATACATAAATATACATAAACATTTGTATAAAAAAACTTTAAAAAGTTTATAAATACCTAAAAATACATATAAATACGTAATACATAAAAAATAACACATAAAAATTATGTAAAATTTATATAAAAACGTAAAAAAAATATCTTTATAGATTTAAAATACATAAAAATTTATATAAAAAAACTTCAAAAAAATACATAATACGTAAAAATATATATAAATATGTAATACATAAAAAAATATGTAAAATACATAAAAACACATATAAATAAGTAATACATAAAAAACAACACATAAAAATACATAAAAAATAAATAAAATACTTAAAAATACATGTAAATATGAAAAAAATATGTTTATACATTTAAAATACATATAAATACATAATAAATATGTTTATACATTATATACAAATTTTGAGGAAATTTTTAGAAAATTCCCATTATTTTTGGAAAATTAACGATTTAGTCCCATGACATGCTGGACAGATCAAAATGGAGTGATGTGAATAAATTAGCTGATTTCTTAGGCTTTTTCTGTTCATAATGTTAAATAATCGAGACTTTTCTGTTCAGAAAAAAATAGGACTTTATCTGTAACACCCGGTTTTCAAAAGTACTTCGGTTGCGCGTTCGGATGTCTAGGGTATAAGCGATTCGGTCTTTTATGGGGTCTCGGGTTTATCCAGAAGGTTTTAGGCTTGGGAGTGTGGCTAGGAGCGTAGGGCTTCCCGCCACCTTTTTATGGATATCAAGTTCGCCGGAAACGGACTTAGAGTGAAGGAGTTATGGCATTTTGAAGTTATTGTCAAATTTAGCCCCTTATGGAGTTTTGTGACAAGGCAGCCCATGCATGCAAGGAATGCATGTGTGTGTTTAGCTGGGTACGCCCAACTTATGTTGGGTTACGCCCAACGTATAAGGATTTATGGTCGCGGGTGCGGAGAGGCGTACGCCCAACGTACGCTCAGAGTCCTTAAACCCTAATTTTTAGGGTTGGCTCACTATTTAATGCACCTTAAGTCCGAGGGGGTGCACCTCCCTTTCATTCTTAGAGCCTTAAACTCTAATTTCGAGTGGTAGCTTCATCCAAGAGTTTTGTGAGCTTTGTGGGTGCATTTTGGGTGGTTTGTGGTGCATTTCAAGAAGTTGGAACTTGTTGCAAAGATGGGAATCAAGGAGGAACTTGTGGATCTAGCATTTGGGACTCATTCTCAGCTTGATGAAGGTATAAAGCTTTGATCTTGATCTTTCATCTCTTAGTTCTACCATTGTGAGTTTTAGTTCATTTTGGTCCCAAGGATGGAACTTTATGGTTGAAATCCGATTCTTAGGCTTTGAGTTGCCACTCTCAGTGTTAGATGAGTCCTTAAGGTAGAAAGTTGCCATCTTGGAGGTCTTTATGGGTCCATGCATGAGTTAAGACCATTTCCATGGAAGTAGTTTATCATTTTTGGAGTTTGAGCTTATGTGGGTCATGCAAAGCCATCAAGTAAGCAACTTTATGGTTTTAGACGTTGAAGAGGACTTGGATCTGTGATTGTAGCTTCTGGATCTGAGTATTAAGTACTTAATGGGAAAATGACTTAACAGGGGAGCACGCTGAGCGTACATGCAGGTACGCCCAGCGTACACACCATTTGGCTAGTACGCTTAGCGTACAAGGGAGTACACCCGGTGTACTCATCAGTATTGGGCCATTAGTGGGCCACTAGTGGGCTTGGAAAGCCTACCTAGTGTTGGGCTTTTGTTTTGGGTTTGGGCCTAAGTTTGGATCTTATTGGGCCAAGGGTAGAATGGTCATTTTACCCCATGCATGGATTAAGGATTATGGTATGGGACCCACTTGCTAATTGGGTATATTGATTGGTAGTGACAGCTCGGGAAGCTGACGAGGCAGCGGCTAAGGAATTCATGCGGGAAGCTTCTGCAGTGCGAGGTGAGTCTTCTCACCATACCAATGGGTCTAAGGCACCAAGGCCGTCCCATTTTATGATAGTTGGTATACTTGTTGTGTAGAGGTGTGTGACTTGAATATATGATAATATGCGATAGAGATATCCTTTATGGCTAATGGTAGAGATAGCCTTTATGGCTAACGATAGAGATAGCCTTTGGGGCTAACGGTAGAGATAGCCTTTGGGGCTGACGGTAGAGATAGCCTTTGTGGCTAATAGTAGAGATAGCTTGATAGCTAACTGATATGTGATACGTGGTAGAGGTAGATTTTATAGCTAATGGACATGCAATATGTAGCTTTTGTAGCTAATTGATCTGTATTATGTGGTAGAGGTAGCTTTTATAGCTAATTGATATGTGGTATGCGGTAGAGATAGATTTTATGGCTAATATGATATGTGTTATGTGGATTGTCTATGGGGTATGTTCTGGGGGACTCACTAAGGTTTGTGCTTACGGTTTACAGTTTTGGTTTTAGGTATCAACGTTTTGGAAAAGAAGAGCTCGGATTGATCGCAGTGCACACACCTATGATATCCGCAATGAATGATTTTGGGATGAACTCTGATAAATGTTTTACTTAACGATGAATTGAAATGTTCGAAATAAATGGTATTAATGTTTTAGCTATAATAAAAATGAAATTTTTACCCTTGATTGTTGGGTCGTTACAAGTTGGTATCAGAGCCTTGGTTTGAGGGATTCGGACATACTTTCGGGTGTGTCTGAACTCAGACTGAGGATCAGTAAAGCTTTCAAAAGAAAAATGTTTTAAGTAAAGAATTTCTAAGACAAGAAAGGGTGTGGTGCATGCAATCAGCCGAGCTCGAGTAAGTTTCCCCATAATACCCACATTTGTTATCTGTTATGCTTTGATTATGAATCTGTGAATCGCATGCTAGTTAGGGCTAGGGGAGATGCCTGTATATGTTGTATGAGCTGGTAGACTTGCATGCTAGTGCTGAGCAGTCAGCAATAGGTTGGCCTGATATGTGGTGCTTGTAGCCATGAGGATATTGGATGTCATGCTGGAATGAGAATGATAATTGGTATTTGTAACTGCAATGTGTATGTTTTGAAAATTATATACGGTTAGGATCTTATAGCCTTAGAATAGTTGATTTGACCTTATTTCCTGTGGTCTTAGGGTAGAGTCTATTATTCGACAGTCTAGTAGATCATGTTCTGTGTATAATTTGCATGCATAAGGCAGCCGGCAGCGAGGATGGATGGATGTGGACAGCATGGGTTGTGGTATGTGGGCTGGATGTTCTATGATAGTTTGTGGGTCGGAGATTTCCCTAGGGTGAGCCTAGGATGAGATTACTGACAGGAGTCATCTGATTGTGAATTGTATGTATAGATAGAATTGTTTGATTGGAATATGTTGGTTAGTTTTCCGTTGTCCGAATGCTGCTTGCTTTGTGCTTTGTGGGACTTCTAGCAATGTGAGCTAGCTACTAAGTGAATATACTAGGTCACATGTGGCACAGGCTGGATAATCTCAGAGTGATGGATTTGGCCCTATTGTGCAGCTCTTGTTTGAGTCTAACCATTCTAGGATTGAGTCTGTTACTTGAACGATTATCCAATCTCTGTTGCATGTGGCTATATTCATAAGGTAGCTAGTTGACATTACTGGGAATCTTTCAGCAGCTAAGGACTGGGTGGGTTGGGAACCTAGGGGGAGCCTAGGAGGTGCTTCGGTGGATATTGTGTTGTTGTTTAGTTGAAATTTGGTGCAACAGTGGAGTAGGTGACTTAGAGGATTCAGGAGGATTATTGAGGAAAGTATGGATAGGCGTGGAAGGTAGTATTGGGCCCGTACTACTAAAAGCACAGGATCCATACTCAAATCGGTGAGAGTCTTGGAGAATTTGAGAAGCTTACGGGAATGAGAATTCTTGATTATGCCTTGATTGTAAGGATAGCTGCTTTGCAGGACAAGGATGAGCACGCATGGGTAGGACCAGGGTTTGTTCCCAGCTCCGGTGGTGAGCCAGTTAGTGGAAGGACTGCCAGGATTTTGAGTTCGCCTTGGATCAGGCGGCAAGGATTGTGCGGTCTATTGCACATCCGGGATTGGAAACCAAGTCTCAGGAATAGTTTATAGCCGGTTTAGAGCAGAGGTTGCTCCAACTACCATAGTTCAGCCGTTGGCGGTTGAGCTGGTGAGTGTGTCAGGGTGCGAGACCCTGGATGATATAGATCTCAGAGCCGAGGATGGAAGATTGATTAGGAGCACCTCAATGAGAGAGGTTCAGGTCAGGTGAATTTATTGGAGGGTCTCGGGCGGAGACCCAAGAGTTTGGACCAGCCTTTGAGAGGCCAACAGGGTCGGATCCAGTGCAACGCTTGCAGAAACTGCACGATGGAGTTTCATTGGGATCGGAATGACGTGTTTCATCATGTTCTCAGGGTTCCCCCAATTATTTGCGGATATGCTATCTTCGGCCATTTCCGGTGGATATCGGGTATTTGTATCGCTTGGGAATCGTGATAAGTAAGATCTCAGGTCGGTTTTATGCTATTGTCTGGGTTAGCAAGGGTTGTCAGATGCCATTCAGCATGTCGAGGAAGCTTTGAGAGATATTCAGATGGATGTATCTTGCGGAATGGATTCCCCATGTACCGTGATTACTTCGAGTCATTGTCGGGAATCGTGTTGATTTGGAAGGGTTATTTAGGGTGTTAAAGCTTTGGTAAGCATCGGCCGTCAGCAAGGTGAACATTGGAACGTAATGAGGATTGGGAATCCTTCAATTTTCGTGTGTCGAGCGGACTTAGTTGAATCTAAGTGGGGGAGAACCGTCAACCTATCCAGGATAGAAGCAAGGGTGAAAGTGATGTAAGACTACGGGGGAGCCGTAACATTCACTAATGGTCAGTTAGGGTATAGTGTTGTAAGACTGCGGGGGTGTCGTAGCGTTCAAAGATTCTTTCAGGTGATATGGACTAGGGTAGGCTAGTTCGCAAGGTTGTGGAGGAGCCACAACTTAGTCAGCATCAGGACCAGGGGTGATTAACCGATCAGTCATCCGGGGGCGAGCCCAGGTGGTTATGGTAATTCAGGTTGGAACCAGTAGAGACTGCTGAGCCAAGGGTTTGGTCTTGAGATAAAGGATCATGTGGATGAGTAATGCATGTTTCTGTAGGGCTACGGCTGGGTAGCCCTGTTTTTGGATCTCATATGAACCTGGAGGTTAGACCAGGTGTGAGACCAGAAGTCTCAGGGAATCGACTAAGGGTATTTATTAATCGGTCGAGTAATGGATGACGGGAAGTTATGGAGCATTACGCAAATGCCGATTCGAGGATCTCTGGATAGAAGCGGAGTAACAATTCGGATTTTTATAGGATTCCGAATCGGAATTTGTGCAGGATTTTGTTTCAGTGAGATGGGATGTGGGGCATCTATATGCCAAGGGCATCAAGGGCAGAAGTCCAGGGTGGTGAACGGGTTGGTATTGATGGTAGTTTGAGCCATTATGATGTGTCTCGGGTAGCTCTATCAGTAATAGAGCCACGACATGTCGGAATCAGGAAACGACAGGTCGAAGGAGACCGGGTATGATGTAAGACTACAACTATTTTGGTAGTATTCACCCTTTTTGAGTCAGATTCAGTGGCGACAGGTTGTCAGCCTATCTCGATCGGATGGATCAAATGGATTGAAGGAGATAGGGCATTTATGGTTAGTCGAGGTATCCTTCGGAGGTCGTAGGGGACTGCTGAGTGTGTTTTGGCTCAACAATCGGGTAGGTGTACGGTGTTCCGGACAGTTGGCAGACAGGTTGTGACCAGGGAGGTCCCCAGTTGTTGTTTAGGAAAGCAGCCATGTGGCAGCAAGAGGAGTAGGAGTGACTTCAATGATTTGGGGTCTGTGTGTGGAATTGCTTGTTATTCGGTAGTCGCAGTTGATTGGTGATTTTGTTCTTTAGGAAGCCTCAAGGTATTGCGAGCGGGAAGTATTCTATCTAGGCTGGGTTCTTGAGAAATCAGTTCGATGATGATTCGATGTGGGCAGTTGTCAGGGAGTCAGACCATCTCGAAACCCCAGATTTCGGATGAAGCAGGTGTGATCAGGTTGCAAGGAATTCGTTCATCTTTGGGTTCTAGAACCCTACGAGGGTTGGTTTCGGTTGCCTTGGAAAGGCTAGGGTATGCTCGAGGCGGTGGCCATGAGGCCTTAGTTTTGGCGTGAGGATGGTATGGAATGATTTCGAGGACGAAATCTAACTTAAGTGGGGGAGAGTTGTAACACCCGGTTATGAAAAGTACTTCGGTTGCGGGTTCGGAGGCCCAGGGTATAAGCGATTTGGTCTTTTATGGGGTCTCGGGTTTATCCGGAAGGTTTTAGGCTTGGGAATGTGGCTAGGAGCATAGGGCTTCCCGCCACCTTTTCATGGATATCAAGTTCGTCGGAAACGGACTTAGAGTGAAGGAGTTATGACATTTTGAAGTTATTGTCAAATTTAGCCCCTTATGGAGTTTTGTGACAAGGCAGCCCATGCATGCAAGGAATGCATGCATGTCATTAGCTGGGTACGCCCAACGTAAGTTGGGTTACGCCCAGCGTATAAGGATTTATGGTCGCGGGTGCGGAGAGGCGTACGCCCAGCGTACGAGAAGTACGCCCAACGTACGCTCAGAGTCCCTAAACCCTAATTTTTAGGGTTGGCTCACTATTTAAAGCACGTTAAGTCCGAGGGGGAGCTCCTCCCTTTCATTCTCAGAGCCTTAAACCCTAATTTCGAATGGTAGCTTCATCCAAGAGTATTGTGAGCTTTGTGGGTGCATTTTGGGTGGTTTGTGGTGCATTTCAAGAAGTTGGAACTTGTTGCAAAGATTGGAATCAAGGAGGAGCTTGTGGATCTAGCACATGGGACTCATTCTCAGCTTGATGAAGGTATAAAGCTTTGGTCTTGATCTCATCTCTTAGATCTACCATTGTGAGCTTTAGTTCATTTTGGTCCCAAGGATGGAACTTTATGGTTGAAATCCGATTCTTAGGCTTTGAGTTGCCACTCTTAGTGTTAGATGAGTCCCTAAGGCAGAAAGTTGCCATCTTCGAGGTCTTTATGGGTCCATTCATGAGTTAAGACCATTTCCATGGAAGTAGTTTATCATTTTTGGAGTTTGAGCTTATGTGGGTCATGCAAAGCCATCAAGTAAGCAACTTTATGGTTTTAGACGTTGAAGAGGGCTTGGATCTGTGATTATAGCTTCTGGATCTGAGTATTAAGCACTTAATGGGAAAATGACTTAAAAGGGGAGTACGATGAGCGTGCATGCAGGTACGCCCAACGTACACACCATTTGGCTAGTACGCTTAGCGTACAAGGGAGTACGCCCTGCGTACTCATCAGTATTGGGCCATTATTGGGCCACTAGTGGGCTTGGAAAGCCTACCTAGTGTTGGGGTTTTGTTTTGGGTTTGGGCCTAAGTTTGGATCGTACTGGCCAGGGGTAGAATGGTAATTTTACCCCATGCATGGATTAAGGATTATGGTATGGGATCCAATTGCTAATTGGGTATATTGATTGGTAGTGACAGCTCGGGAAGCTGGCGGGGCAGCAGCTAAGGAATTCATGCGGGAAGCTTCTGTAGTGCGAGGTGAGTCTTCTCACCATACCAATGGCTCTAAGGCACCAAGGCCGGCCCATTTTATGATAGTTGGTATACTTGTTGTGTAGAAGTGTGTGACTTGAATATGTGATAATATGCGGTAGAGATAGCCTTTGTGGCTAATGGTAGAGATAGTCTTTATGGCTAACGGTAGAGATAGCCTTTGGGGCTAACGGTAGAGATAGCCTTTGGGGCCGACGGTAGAGATAGCCTTTGTGGCTAATGGTAGAGATATCTTGATAGCTAATTGATATGTGATACGTGGTAGAGGTAGATTTTATAGCTAATGGACATGCGATATGTGGTAGAGGCAGCTTTTGTAGCTAATTGATCTGTATTATGTGGTAGAGGTAGCTTTTATAGCTAATTGATATGTGGTATGCGGTAGAGATAGATTTTATGGCTAATATGATATGTGTTATGTGGATTGTCTATGGGGTATGTTATGGGGGGCTCACTAAGGTTTGTGCTTACGGTTTACAGTTTTGGTTTCATGTATCAACGTTTTGGAAAAGAAGAGCTCGGATTGATCGCAGTGCACACACCCATGATTTCCGCAATGAATGATTTTGGGATGAACTCTGATAAATGTTTTACTTAACGATGAATTGAAATGTTCGAAATAAATGGTATTAATGTTTTAGATATAATAACAATGAAATTTTTACCCTTGATTGTTGGGTCGTTACATTATAAAAAAAACCCCAAAATAATGGGATTTTACTATAGAAATCCCGATCTATTAATCAAAACGGATGCCCTACTAGAAGAAAGACACCCCCTAATCCATCTTCTTCATTTTCATTTGAACTCTACTTGCTCTATAACCGAATCAAGGTACTCCCAACTAAAACAGTTGAAGTTAAGTGCTCAACATAGCAATGAAATCCTTATAAATATCCAAGTTGTCTTCCAAATTGGGTACCTATAAATGCCACACAAATATCTTAATGCGTCCTAAATGGATGTACATATCATCTTCAAGTTCAAATTCAAAAGTATCAAGTCTTCCCTAGTTTAGTATCTCTTTTTAAAATTTTATTTAATGATTTGCAGATATATTATGTATAATATTCACATTGTTATGAATATAGAAACTTATGTAAAGAAGAGTTCTAAATATATATATATATATATATATATATATATATATATATATATATATATATATATATATATATATATATATATATATATATATATATATATATATATATATTAAATGATCATTAAAAATTTTATTGCTTTTGTTTCAAGTGTATGTTTATGTGAATTTGATTTTTGCATATTAAGTGGGATTACTTACACAGGCCATTAGAAAGTAGTAGTTGATTTTGCATATAAACGAATAGCGAAAATATACATACTGGGTTATACATACAGACCCAAAAGACATACTACCTAATAGGCATACAAAAACATCCATATCTATTGCTCCTATTCAAAAGATCTATACATTATCCACTCTTGCAGCCTGAACTTACATAGCTTTATTAAAAATGTCTTCGTACAACCAATCGAACCAACTAAACATGTTAGAAGAACGGAAAGAGTTTTTTTGTATAAGATTGAGTTTGTGTTATTGTATGTGATGTTATGGAATGACAACCTCCATTCATAATATCATCATAGTTTCTATAAAATATTAGACTAAAATGAAAGTAATTTACTATAAAGAACATAAAATATAAGCCTACTTTGATTTAAAAATAGGACAAAAATTAGGTTGTTAAAACCCGTTTCGTTTCAAAAAGTAAGATTTTAGAAAAGTACCAATTCAAACTACCAATGAAAGTACTATATTATTATAACATCCTTCTTTCTGTAAATATTACATTAAAATGAAAGTACATTACAATAATCAACATAAAAGTAAATTAAAAAAAAAACGAAAAACGAAAATTTGATGTAAAAATGGGAGAAAAAGTAGGTTATGCCACAACCACCTTCATTTCATTTCGTTTAACCAACTTTAATTTCTTATCAAAAAATAACAAATTACTTTTATTTCTTTTGATTATGCCACTACCACCTTCCATACGTATACACACCTGTAACCTGTTATACACATACACACATAACATTTCTTTATCATAAGGATATATTCTGTGAAATATCAAGTTATTTGTATTTATTAGTGGATTATTTTAAAAAAAAATAGAATCATGTTATAAACAAGCCAATGAAATTAAGTTAACCGAAATTAAATGCTATAACTAGTAACCTCCTTGAATTTGTCTGAAAAAATAACAACTTCCTATCTTTTTGTTGGGTTCAAAGTTGGATTTGAAGCTCTAGCAGTTCAATACAACAAATTCCTTCTACACCAATTGAAGTTCTGAAACATCATTAAGAGATTTTTGTCACCAGATATGCCACAATTGTTAAAGTATAAACTTGAAGACACATAATCAGTAAGTTTCTTGAACTACAAGCCCTTAATAATGTGGAAAGTATAATGTAACACCTGGATACTGGTAGAAATGTATGTTTTGAATGTTAAGATTTAAGTTTGGGATTTGGTCTTTTGAGCCCATCCATGGTGTGGTGACCATTTATGGCCACGACATGGCGACGTTATGGACTCAAAACCCTAGGTCTCGGATCTTGAGCCATATTTATAAATTGGTGGGGCTATATGTTCCCCCAACCCCAACCTCTATCCCTCCATAGAGTATCTCCCAAAACCCTAGCCTCCCTTTTGCTATGTTAAGCCTCTCGTGTGTTTTTGGTGCATTCTTAAAGGAAGAGTATCACCCTTTGGTGCTTAAGAGTGATTTTTGAAGAGGTCAAACATCTTGAGCATCTCCTGAACCTTTGTAAGTGTTCAATTTTTTATCTTGATGGTTTGACTTCTTAGATCTAGCATATTTTATGCATTTTGGTGCCTTTTTATGGCTTTGATGAAAGTGGAGAGAAGAACCTCAGACAAATCTTGAAACTTTATTATTTCTATGTGTCCCTGAATTGTTTCATCTTTTAGATCTAAAGAAAAAGTGTGTTTTGGGGCCACGCAATAAATAAAGGTTACATTTTGCCCATTTTAACCTCAAATAGAGTAGGACTTGCATGAAGTGTGTAGGATCATAAAGTTATGTTTTTTTTACTCTTCTTAGTGGGTTTAAGCGTTCTAGAGAGTCTGAGCTTTGGGATTAACGGATTAAGAACTTAGTGAAATCTTTAATTTTTTCAAATGGACCATAATGTAGCTAGGGGATGGCCACGACGTGGTGAGCATTCGGCTTGGAACTGATCTATCTTCGCGTCACCACAACGCGGCGGCTGGAGAAGTTAACTTTGACCATTGACTTTTTACTAAGTTTGACTTTAGGCCAAACTTTAGGGTTAAGCCATAGATTGATGATTTCCCCTTATAAAATGTGTAGGTGGGTGTTGTACATGTTTGTTTTAGTGTGACAAGCGATAGAAATATGTTTTGACTGTGAGGTGAGTGTTCTCAATATACCTTGTACTGCAGTATGGATCCTTTGTATGTCAGGATGTTGGTATGTTATAGGCAGAAGATTTATCATAATTGCATGTGGTGTCTGTTTGGTAGTTTTGTTGTTTATGTGTGATGGGTTATGAGCATTACATCAATCCTATGGTGCACATGCAAACCCTAATGCTTGGATCTAGTTTTTCTAATTGTACATGCAATAATCTTCCAATAACTATAAATGTAAGTACGACTTCAAAATCCGATTAGCAATCGTAGCTCTCAAAAGTTGTTGTCGAACTTTGACACGTCCTATAGATAAGGGATCGTATAGTCATCCGTTCTCAAGATATTGTGTGGACAATCACATGGAACATAGTCATACTTATTGTCCAACAGTTTGTTTCTCGATCTCTGATTTGTCTGACATAGAACTTAATTGAACACATCAATTTAGTCCTGACCGGGCCTGGCACATAAGTCAAAACAAAATCATCGAGGGGCCCAACATATCGCTTTTAGCCTCGTAGGATAAAAGGAACAAATATAATTCAACTTATATACTTGTACTATTTACTCATCAAATCATACACAACAATGTGTTTTATAACATCAAGTTACTGATGCGTTTACACATTATCAATGCACAACCGACTCATAAACAACAACTCATATATCTAGGTTTAAAGGCTATATGATATTATCGTCTCACAATCACTCGTGATTAAATTCCATGAAGTGATTCATGTGAGCGTGGGTTTAATCCAATACTCAAATCATATTTCATAAGCACTCATGAACGTTGCAACAAATTTTGCTATGTTTAAACGCTTAGACAATCTACAAGCCAGTTCATGGCAGTCTTCTTTCATACTTACTTCCAACGTATGATCGACTGTGGATAGTTTAAATAATCTTATTATTTAGGAAGTCAAAACAAGCAAAGTGAAACAATAGTAAATAATTAACATAAGACAATAACATTACTAATAAATAATACTCTTTTATTTAATCACCAAATGTTAATTATAATTTATCTATTACAAGTTTCTAAAATCTATCTAATCACTAAAACTAATATCGTCCTTCAGCTCAATGCTCCTAAGGTGCTGCAAGTGCTTAACCCTACTCAGTCCCTTCGTAAGGGGATCGGATGGGTTATCCTATGACGATACCCTCTTTACTACGAGGAGTCCCTCTTCTACCCGATGTCTATTGAAATGATATTTCCTGTCGATATGCTTGGATCTGCCATGATCCCTCGGTTCCTTGGTTAAGGCAACCGCACCTTCGTTATCGCTGAAAATCTCCGTAGGCTCCTTTACGGCAGGTACAACTCCAAGGTCTCCGATGAAGTTCTTTAGCCATATTGCCTCCTTCGACGCTTCGCTTGCTGCTATGTACTCTAATTCGCATGTTGAATCAACTACGGTCTCCTGCTTGGAACTTTTCCATGTCACTGCTCCTCCATTTAAGGTAAAGACCCAACCCGACTGAGATCGAAAATTATCCCGTCCAGTCTGAAAACTAGCGCCACTATACCCTCGTACTCTCAAGTCATCGCTCCCACCGAGGACAAGAGCCTAATCTTTGGTCCTCTGTAGGTACTTAAGAATATTCTTTACCGCAGTCTAATGTGCTCTACCAGGGTTCCCTTGATATCTGCTGACCATACTCAAGGAAAAGGCCACATCAGGGCGAGTACATGTCATAGCATACATGATCGAGCCAACAACGGAAGCATAAGGTACTCTGCTCATCTCTGCTATCTCGGCATCGGTGCTCGGACTTTGAGTCTTACTCAACTTGGTATTGCTTTGGATCGGTAACTCCCCTTTCTTGGAATTTTCCATGCTAAAATGTTTCAACACTTTATCCAAGTAAGTAATTTTACTAAGTCCTATTAGCCTTTTATTCCTATTTTTCAATATCCTTATCCCTAGAATATAGGCAGCTTCTCAAAGGTCCTTCATAGTGAAGCACTTCCCAAGCCAGGACTTAACCTCCTGCAAGGTTGAGACGTCGTTTCCTATGAGTAGTATTGTTGGATTAGGTGTCTAAGCCCATAACTATAATTGGTATGTACTTGACCAGAGAGTAGCATGGTCCATTTGGGTTGCATGGCACCGGAACAATGTGTAAGGATGGACTTTTGAGAAGAGGAGATTTATGATTTATTAATATATTATAAGTTCTAATATATTAATATGAAATCATATTATTTAATTAGTATTGATCAAGAATTAATTTGGAATTAATTTTGTGATCAAAAGAGACTAATTAAATATATGGGGATTGATTGTGTAAATCATTCATTCTTATAAAGTGGGCTTATGATCCATAGTTCTTTATGTTGGGATAAACCCATGTGGTGACCCATGGATACTCCATGGAGGTTAAAACCCATGGAGCCTAAGGAATGTGGAAAGTCATGCACATTAGGGCTTACATGATGTAACCCTAGTTGTGTCACACTATATAAGAAACCTCATGGCTACCAAAATTGGCACTTAAGTGAGATACAAGAGGGCTAGTTGATTTTGTGTGTGCAAGACAATCTCTTCTCAAGTCCTCCATTGTTGGTGGTGTTGTTTGATTCCATTTGAGGTGCAACACTTAGGGCACTATGTTCTTAAAGGCCAAACTCAAGAAGTTCTACAAGCTACAACAAGGAGGTAATTCTATAACTCAATTCCATATTGATTATGTCCTTTGCATTCTAGTTGTAGGCTTAATGCTTTGGAAACAATATTGCATGTATAATTAGAGAAAACATAGATCCAAAGCATTTAGGGTTGTATGTGCACCATAGGATGTTGTGGTATACCAAAACCCATCAGTGGTATCAGATCCTATGGTTGTTTTCTATTATACTTGATGCTTATTGGTTTTTAAAGTTGAAAAAAATCATTTTTTTGCATCTGACTGATGGACTCACCGAGTCCACTCAGAAAACAGCCCAACTCGGCGAGTCCAATTCATGTACTCGACGAGTTGGTGCTCCAGTGGGTAGTTTTTAGAGTTTTTTTGGCCTGTTTTGGATTAGAATCATTACCACAAAATATTTTAGTTCATAAAATCTGATTTTGTTGATATGGTAATGATTATTCTCATCCAAATAAAAGATAATTGTCAAAGTTTCATGATTTGTATTAGTTTATATGTTTAGGCTAATTTCTTGAAACTTGTTTCATATGAATTATCTTATCTTATGAGTTTAATTAGATCATAGGCAAATTGTTTCATTTTGTTGGTTACAATTTTTGATCTAATTGTTTTTGATGAAATCCATAACTTGTCCTCAAGTTATGGAAAGTGAAAAGTCTCATTTTTAGGTGTCATCATAAAATGGTTTTAAGTCTTCCATAACTTGTCCTCAAGTTATGGAACTTGAAAGGTCTTTCATAAATGTTTTTATGAACTCCATAACTTGTCCTCAAGTTATGGAATTCAAGAGTCCTTTTCATAAAACCTTTATTAAACTCATAAGTTATGAAAATCCAAGAGTTTTGACAAGTTTCAAAGCTTGCCCTCAAGTTTTGGAATTTGTAAAGTTTCACTTTTGAATACTTTAGTTCCAAACCCTAGAGTTTTAAAAGTTAAAATTCAACCCTTATACTATTATAATATTATAGGTTTAATATTTATGTATATGTATAAGAGTAAAGTCAGTCTTACCGTTAGTAGGCCCCATTCACGAAGCCGGTCTATAAGGGGGTATAAGGTTACTGCCTATAAAACGTCAGTTTAACGGGTGTCCACTCTCACCCACCGCTTCCTTGACTGGTGGAGGGTCGTTAGCCAAACGGGTTTGATAGGACATTTAAATTCGCATTAAAAGTACAATGAAATACTAAGTAACTAAACACTTATAAATTCCCAATCTTAGTTACTTTGGAAAATGTGAATTTGGTGCTAACCCATGAAATTGCACTTTGCACCTTGTTAAGTCGTTAGTGGAGCGTGTGTGGTTAACCGATACACTAATCTGGGACTGACAGTGCGTGGCAAAGGGTAGCTTGATGTTAATCATAGATCAATGGAGCGTGTGTGGTTAACCGGCACATTGATTAGGTGGTTGTAACATTGGGTGTACCAAGCTAATTTGCATGGTTATTCACACCTTGTTTGTGATCCTCGGCATCCCAGTCACAAACTTGAAGGGCACAATCGAGATTTAAACATGTCATTGAATAGTTCAATGAATCTCAAAGGATCTAGGAATTTCAATCCATTTAAAACTTAATAATCAATTTTGTTTTTCATGGTGGAAATTGGTAAATCGTCATTTACTTACCTTCATATATTCTGCAATTGGATTACGGCATCCCTCTTCCGAATTATAGAACATTGTGTTGGGTCCTAGCCTTAATATTTCGGTTTGGGTGTTATATTAAGGACTTAAATCAAGTAAACTTGAATTTCTCCCTTGTAGATGTCTAGTTCAGACAACTATGGTCTTCCCGAATCTTTAGGAACAAGCCTTCCACATGAAGATGATATTCCACAATATCATGCTTCACTTCCTCCACCTCCTCCAATTATTCTCCTTAACCCACAAGTTCGAAGACTTGAAAAGTTCAAGATCACTCAAGCCCTATTGGATTGCAAACACAAGGATGGAAAGTCTGTGTGTGCACATGTATTGGATATGAAGTCACACATTGACAGGCTGAGAATGTTAGGTGTCATGCTCCCAAGGAAGTTGGCTATTGACTGGGCTCTTCAGTCACTTCCCGAGTCATATATAGTGAGTTCATTAAGGACTACTATGTGACAGATCACGACATGACCCTTATTGATCTTATCTATTTGCTAATTGTTGCTGAACCAGCAATGATTTGGAGTAATGGTCAAGCAAATTTGACTGGAAGATCTACCTCTTATGCTGACATGGGATGGATATCCCAAAAATGATTCCTTCTCCTCAAGGAAAGGAACTGGCCATGGTGAAAAGTTTTGATCATAAGGGAAAGGCCAAATCTGAGATTGTTCCATATGCCACTCCCAATGAACCTGGTTGTTTCTATTGCCAAGGAAAGGGACATATGGAATCGAAGTTGCCCTGACTACCTGAGAAATTTAGTCAGATTGTATGGTTTTACTTCAGGTAAGTCTACTGTCTAACTCTATTAAGTTCCTAATTGTTGATTCTTAATACATGATGCGACAAGGTTGCATTTTTATGTTTTGTAGGATCATGCAAAAGGAAGGAAGCTTAAAAGTAAGAGCATGCTGAATCTGATCGCGAAGAGATGGATTTCGATCGCATGGTTCGAAGATCGGATTCTTGAGCTGTTGCTTAGGAGTTATGATAGATTGCTTAGAAATTTGTAATAACATAGTTTTCATTTGTAATTTCATTGTAAGGAAAAGTTTTTCCGTATTTTATAAATAAATAAAATTTTGTTTTATTTTATTATTTCTCCTTGCAATGGCATTTGTGAAAATTGATGTTTGTATGTTTCTATGGTTAGCAATATGGATTTGATTCTTTCGTTTGTAGTAGTGTCAAAATTTACCAAATAAGGAAAGATTCTCATCACCCAAGTTTCAGTTGGATAGAAACTTGGAATCATGCAACTTGTATTGTGTGATGAATGAAAATTTTCATCTTTGGTAAATTAAGACTAATTCCTTGTTCACATGTATATGTGAGTCAAGTGAAGGACTAGGGGATCGGGTACACTGGGTGTGCGCAGGTTAGGTCCACCACAAAGATAGTCAAGACTATTCGTCATGAATTTACTAAAGTTTAGTAAATATGGTTATGCTTACAAGTTTAAGTATAATTCTGAAACATTGGAAAGGTTTCAATGTATGGTAGAACGGATGAGAAGAATCAAATTAGGCAGAAATATAGAAGTTTCTCAAATCTGAAAAGATGGGAGAGTACTTGAGTATCGTGTTTTATGATCATCTTAATGACTATGAAAACCATATCACAATTGATCCTGTTAAGGACATCTTAGTTCATTTGTATGGCTAAGAAGAGGAATCGTGAATTGTTGAAATGGTTAAATCAAAAAGGTGAATCATAGTTCGTTCCAAATCGAGTCTTAGAGTCATACTCCAAGCTTGTGCCTTGAGTGACACTAGATTAAGAAGGTTTGTAACACTCAACAAATGTAGAGTAACATGTTTCTTACTCTTGTACATTTGAATTTGGTAAGTTGTGATGTCTTGGATAAGACAAAGATCAACTAAGGCCAGAGAATCTTATATGTCAAGAGGTCAGTGGGAGTCTTAAAGATCTTGAAAAGTTTCAAGAACTAATCAAGAGTAAACCTATTGTTATTTACTAGCACACGACTTGAAGTTTGTAAGCTATCGTGTTGACATATTCTTGTTTCTGTGCCCATTCCAGTTAAAGTTGACTATGCATGTGAGTTCTATGAGTTCTCAGTTGTTTGCATAACAAGCAATGGTAGGCCCTTGTGTTGGCAAGTGGCAAGAAATTAAGATTGAACAAGTTCAGTCCATATGAGTTTGGATTTGTCACTACCCTTGTCTTATGATTATGGTTTGACAAATTCACATGGATAGGAACACATACACCATAAAATCTAAGTGTCATAAGGTTTCTCTCCAATTCATGAAAATGATTGTGAAGAAACGCTTTCACTAAGCAGATTTTAAGGAGATAGCAATTGTGATATTTGCATTCTCAAATTCGATTATGATTACGGCATCCCTCTTCATAATTTGAATTGTGAGAAATGGAAAAGGGTCTAAACATTTGAGACTTATTGCTGTAAGTTCTAAAATTGTTTAGACACATATGTGAGCTATCTAAGGAAAGGTGTATGAGTTTGAGAAGCCTAGATAAAGTCTTATCGAATCATCTCGTATCAGAAATCTGAACTTTGGAATGAAAGTCAATAAGTATTGATTTCTAG
This sequence comes from Lactuca virosa, assembly GCF_052849685.1. Classification (NCBI taxonomy): domain Eukaryota; kingdom Viridiplantae; phylum Streptophyta; class Magnoliopsida; order Asterales; family Asteraceae; genus Lactuca; species Lactuca virosa. The sequence continues at coordinate 135,688,170 of NC_136430.1, forward strand.
AAGTCCAACTGATTTATGGGTACATGTCAAGGCTAGTGGGAGCATAAGTGTTATGCTAGTAAGATAATAACTATTATGCTAGTGGGAGAATAATTATTATGGTTGCAAGTTAGCAATGTTAATTATAGAAAACAAAAGTTTCAATTCGCAAAGTTGCAGGATTTGAAAAGTTGTTTTGCTATAATTAAGAGAGGGAATTTATACTTCATTTCAAATCTAAAAGCTTAGATTGAGATTTTAATCAAATTTAGTCAAATATATATGAATGTTATGTTGGAATGGTTCAACATAAGGAAATTCTATATGGAAATGTTGATTGCGTTCTCAAAATTCAATTATGATTACGGCATCCCTCTTCATAATTCGAATTGTGAGAACATGGCAAATAGAAATATTATAGCAAAAGGCTGATCAAGTATCATGTCTTTATGTTAGACATTATGAATCGCATCCCATATGCTTCGGGTATAGGATCGATTGCATATGCTATAATATTCTCGTGTTCTAATTTTCCAAATTCCTAGGGCATTAAGAGGGAAAAATTTATAGAACCAGATATGACTAAAATGGTTAATCACTTTTAAGGACAATCTAAGGTTCGCCAAAGATTGGTCGCTTAAGGACAGTTGAAAGTATAGTAATGGATGGACCATATTGACATTATTATGAATAGACAAGATTTTATTGATAAAGAGTTGTCGTGTAGCAAATATGGAATGTTTCCATATTGGGAGTTGGATGTTAAGAATAGATGAGGAAGTTAGAAACTTTTATGCAAGAAGGATGTTCAAAGGAATGTACTTTGAATTTGAGACTTAATTTCCATGGAATTGTCTTGTAACAATCTCCAAAGGAATATTTTGTAAATATCGTTGGTCAAGTCTCTGTGACTTTTGGTACCTAGACATTACAGAAGAATCATTGCATGATAGTTTAGAATCTAACACCTCCTAGCAGTGACAAGAATTTGAAATTATTACACTTGCAATAAAGATTTGGAATTGTGAAATGAGCATCATTGAAATGTTTTCAATTGATCTATTTCACAAAGTCAGGACCATAGACAAACATAGTGTGCATGCTTGGATCATGGCATAGCTATTGTTTTAATTCAAGTATTGAGTTGATTATTCAAAACATTATACAATGAATAATGAGTAATCAATATGGCACTCCAAAGTTTTGGTCACATATAGGATTAGTATTATTCTTATGTTTCACTTTGCATGTTTTGACTTCCCGAATAACTAGGTTATTCAAACCATCCACAGTCGATCATACTTTGGAAGTAGGTATTGAGGCAAGACTGTCATGAATGGGTTTTTAGTTTGTCTAGGACAAGGTGGCTGCAGTGTTCATGAGTACTCCTGGAATAAGATTCGAGTATTGGATTCAACCCACGCTCATCTGAATCACTTCATGGATTTTATCACAAGTGATTGTGAGACGATAATATCTTATATTCTTGAAACGGAGACATGTGAGTTGTAATTTCAAGTCGGTTGCACATTGACGTATGTAAACGCACTAGTAACTTGGTGTTATAAAACATATTGTTGTGTGTAATTTGATGAGTAAGTACAAGAAAGCATTTGGGTCGAAGTTTACCCCATGTGGATAAAAGCGATATTTGTGGGCCCCTCGATGATTTAGTGATGACACCCCTAAGTGCTTGGCCAAACCTGGATTGATTTGATTTGTTCAATTAGTCGGTCTTCATAAATCAGAAATCGGGAAATAACAGATGGACAGAGAGAATGATTAAAACCTATGTCTCATGCCCATATGATATCTAGAATGGAGGAATAGATGATCCTATATCTAATGGACGCGTCATTGACTAGGTCAGAGTTCGACAACAACTTTTAAGAGCTACGATTGCTAGTCAGGTTGTGGAGTCGTACTTGCAATAATAGTTATTAGACTTATCCAAGTGGGAGACTTTTGTATTAGGTGTCTGAGCCCATAACTATAATTGGTATTTACTTGACCCGAGAGTAGCATGGTCCATTTGGGTTGTATGGCACCGGAACAATGTGTAAGGATGGAATTTTGAGAAGAGGACATTTATGATTTATTAATATATTATAAGTTCTAATATATTAATATGAAATCATATTATTTAGTTACTATTGATCAAGAATTAATTTGGAATTAATTTTGTGATCAAAAGAGACTAATTAAATATATGGGGATTGATTGTGTAATTCATTCATTCTTATAAAGTGGGCTTATGATCCATAGTTCTTTATGTTGGGATAAACCCATGTGGTGACCATGGATACTCCATGGAGGTTAAAACCCATGGAGCCTAAGGAATGTGGAAAGTCATGCACATTAGGGTTTACATGGTGTAACCCTAGTTGTGTCACACCATATAAGAAACCCCATGGCAACCAAAATTGGCACTTAAGTGAGATACAAGAGGGCTAGCCGATTTTGGTTGTGCAAGACAATCTCTTCTCAAGTCCTCCATTGTTGGTGGTGTTGTGTGATTCCATATGAGGTGCAACACTTGGGGCACTAAGTTCTTAAAGGCCAAACTCAAGAAGTTCTACAAGCTACAACAAGGAGGTAATTCTATAACTGAATTCCATATTGATTATGTCATTTTGCATGCTAGTTCTAGGCTTAATGCTTTGGAAACAATATTGCATGTATAATTAGAGAAAACATATATCCAAATCATTTAGGGTTGTACGTGCACCATAGGATGTTGTAGTATACCAAAACCCATCAAGTATGTCATCCACATACAAAATGAGAAAGCTAACTATAATCCCACTGAATTTGACATATACACAGGACTCATCCTCGCTTCTCGAGAAACCAAACTCTTTGACTTTCTCATCAAAACAAAGATTCCATCTGCGAGATGCTTGTTTCAATCCATAGATGGATTTCTCAAGCTTACACACTCTATTAGGATGCTTCGCATCGACAAAACCCTCTGGCTGACTCATGTAAACATCTTCAACCAACTTTCCATTTAGGAAAGCGGTTTTGACATCCATCTGCCATATTTCATAATCATGAAACACAGCTATGGCTAGCATGACCCTTATAGACTTAATCTTATCTATTGGTGAGAAGGTCTCATCATAGTCAACTCCAGGAGTTTGTATAAAGCCCTTCACAACCAATCGCGCCTTATACGTGTGTACTTTCCCATCCATGTCGGTCTTCTTCTTGAAGATCCATTTGCACCCGACCGTCTTACGACCTGACACATTTTCAACCAAGTTCCAAACTTGATTGTCATACGTGGACTGAATCTCGCTGTCCATAGCCTCTTTCCATTTTGCAGACTCCGGGCCTGCCATGGCTTCCTTGTAGTTATTAGGTTCATCCAAATTTATTAGTGTGCTATCACTAATAAACGTATCACCTTCACTTGTTATATGGAAACAATACAACACAGGTGGAACACTAACTCTACTGGAACGTATAAGAGGTAGGGACTCCTCAATCGGTTCAACATGAGTTTCCTCCTCGGGTTGAGCGCCACTGTCAGAGGTTCCTTCATCGCTTGATTCTTGAAGCTCTTCAAGGTAAATTTGCCTCCCACTGTCCTCTTGGCATATGAGTTCTTGTTCTCGGAAAACCCCTCTCCTCGCAACGAAGACAACATTGTCACTCGGTCTATAAAAGAGATATCAAAAGGACTTCTATGGATAGCCGATGAAAATACACCGCTCACTTCGAGGTTCAAGCTTGTCATGAGTCTATCGTCTTACGAAAGCCTCGCAACCCCAAACCTTGATATGTGCCAACAAGGGAACTTTCCCTGTCCAAATCTCGTGAGGTGTTTTGGCAACCTTCTTAGTTGGGAGTAGATTAAGGATATGGGTGACAATCTCTAAGGCATACCCCCAGAATGAGATAGGTTCAATTGTGCCTCCCAGCCACACCATTCAACTGCGATGTCCTAGGTTGCGTCAATTGCGAAACGATTCCGCATTCCTTGAGGTAGTCGTGGAATTCAATACTAAGGTACTCACCCCCTCGATCGGATCAGAGAATCTTAATTTTCCTGCCCAACTGATTCTCCACTTCTTGCTTAAACTCTTTGAACTTTTCAAAGGTTTCTGACTTGTGTTTGATTAAGTAGATATACTCATATCTGCTATAATCATCGGTAAAAGTCACATAGAAGCGATTCGCATCCCTTGTGGTGGATCTAAAGGGTCCACATACATCCGTATGTATGAGATCCAATAAACCCTCACCCCTTTCACAAGTACCAGTGAAGGGTGACTTGGTCATCTTTCCAAGTAAACAAGATTCGCACGTGTCATCCGATTTGAGGTCGAATGACTCCAACACCCCATCCTTTTGGAGTTGGGCTATGCGCTTCTTGTTGACATGTCCAAGACGACAATGCCACAAGCATGCTTTGTCCAAACCATTGAATTAATCATTGTGCAACACATTATTTCCTAACTTGTCTACAACATTCATAGTTTCATATACTCCATTACAAGGGAATGCTTCAAAATAGAAAGTACCATTCAAGAAAGCATTAATAGAACCAATTTCATTATTAAACGAAAATATAAAACCTTGTCTGTACAAACCATGAAAAGAAATAATGTTTCTCACCATTTTTGACGAGTAGAAACAATCATTCAAATATAAACCTAACCCACTACTAAGCACTAAAGAGTAAACTCCAATCTTGGTGACAGGCGACGCTTTCTTATTTCCCATGATCAGGTTCATCTTCCCATACTCCACATCCCTACTTCTTCTTAGAACCTGCAAATCAGAACAAATGTGAAAACCACATCCTGTATCAATGACCCATGAAATAGCATGTGATGAGTTGTTAGATTGAATACTATAAACACCTGCGGAGGATGGCTTTATCTTCCCATCCTTGATGTCCTACAGATACTTCGGGCAACTTCGTTTCCAATGCCCTTTGTCGTGACAGTAGAAGCACTCTGCCTCTTTTGGGTTGGAAGAGGGGGTAGCAGAACCAACTTTGGTCCCACTAGAAGAGTATCCATCATGGGGTTTACCCTTGTGGCTGTTAGAAGGATCCTTCCTCTTCTTTCCTTTCCCTTGTCCAATAACCAAGACAGGGGCAGCAGTAGTAGGAGTAGATGCAATAGATTTTCCTTTCAGACTACTCTCAACAGTCCTTAGCAGGCCTTGAAGCTTTCTTAGAGTGACCTCCTCCTTGTTCGTATGATAGGTCATACGAAACTGGTCGTAACAAGGAGGCAACGAGTGAAGAATGATATCTATGGCCAACTCCTCATCGAAGTTGACATTCAAATTTAGCAAGCGGTCCATGAATCTCTGCATTTTCTGCAAGTGGGACGTGATGGAATTTCCATCCTTCATTTTGGTAGTGATCATCGAGGCGATGATCTTATACCTCTCCTGCATGGCACTTCGATGGTACCTTTCCATCAAATCTTGGTGAATCTCGTAGGGATAGTAGTCCTCGTAGGACTTTTGGAGTTCACCAGTCATTTTTGCGAGCATGATGCAATGAACCTTCGTAGCATCTCGCTCATGAGTTTTGTATGCAAAAATTTCTTCCGGAGTAGCAGTGGATTTAGGGTTTCTGGTAGCCGAATTCTAGTGCCCAAAGGGTTCCTTATATAGTTGCAGATTTAGGGTTTCAGTCAAATACCTAATCTGGTTGCTTAATCCCAAAGCAGCCCATTAGATCCTTCCAGAATCCCTAGCTTGGACGATTTCTATATGGGCTTCCATATATAATCGTCCATCCCTTTGATAAAGGATCCAAAACCCATATTGCAACTATCCTATAACTACAATATCAGTCCCCCTAATTCAATTAACCTCTTTTGACCACAAAATTAATTCTAAATTAATTCTTGACCAATGTTAATTAGATAATATCATTTCTCTTTTAATATTATCAAATAATATATTAATAAATCACTTTTATCCTCTTTCTACATTATTCTTCCAGTCAAGTTGCTCCGGTGAAGGCAAGCCAAAAGGACCATGTTACAATCGGGTGAAGTACATACCAAATATGGTTATGGCTTAGACACCTAATCCAACAATGTGCACATGTCGCCATGTTATGGGTGGGTTGAGGCGGTCCAACCGTATGTTGAAGGCCAAGATACATGGGCGGTCCAACTTTGTGTTATAGGCCCAAGGAGGACAATCTAGTTTCATGTTGTGGGCCCAAGAAGGGAAATTCAGTTTTATGTCGAAGGCCTTGGTGGCGGTTTAACCCTGAGATATATTACTCCCCCTCAACATGAGGTTGAGTTTGCAGTTGCTCCCACTCGACTGAAACTGGTATCAAAGTTTGACCTCCTTCGACTGGAGCACTTGGTGTCAAAGTTACAAATTCATCTGATTGTCCATCAGTTATAGTGGAGTCATCAAAATGTTTTTATGCTTCTAGAACTTGATTTGCTTTGATATTCACCTCAACATCAACAGATCTATCAAGAATACCAAATATTCAGAATCCTCACTAGAATTAGAAAGAATTGGATGTTGAGGAAACTCATGCTCGACTCTTTTAACATAATAATCATCAAATGTCAAATTCAAAGTCTCTTGAATTCTTCAAGTTCTTTTCTTCAGCACCCTATATGCCACAAAATTTTGTGGATATCCAAGAATTATTCCTTTATCAGCCTTCGTTTGAAATTTTATCAAATGATCTTTCAAATTCATGATGCAATACCTGCAACCAAAAACATGGGAAAATTTAACATTAGCTTTCCTTTTGTTAATGATTTCATAAGGGGTGATATTAAATCTTCGATGAATGAAAGAATGATTTTGATAGAAATAAGTCGTTGAAATAGCTTCTGCCCAAAATAATTGACTTAGATTTGCATATGTGAGCATTGTTCTAGCAACTTCACATAAAGATTGATTTCGCCTTTCAACAACACCATTTTGTTGAGGTGTGTAAGGAGCAAAAAAATTATGAGAAGTGCCAAGATTCGTCAAGAATGAATCAAGAGCTTGATTCTTGAACTCTGTTCCATTTTTGATTCGTCAAACTTTCTTTTTTGGACTCATTTCAATGCTTTTGATAAAATCAATCATCACTTGAGCAGTCTCAGATTTTTGATGTAGAAAATGAACCCAAGTAAAACATGAAAAGTTATCTACTATGACCAGTATGTACTTCTTACCATTCATGGACTCAGTAGTCGAAGTTCCACATAAGTCAATATGTAAAAGTTCCATATGTTCAACAATCTTCGAGTATATGATGATTGGATTTCCTTGTCGATTTTGTTTACCTTGCTCACAAGCTGCACATAAAGAATCATTGTCAAATTTAAGAACAGGTAAGCCTCAAACTAAATCATTTAAAAAACATCTATTTAGAATTTTTAAATTAAGATGAGAAAGTCTTCGATGACAGAGCCAACTAAGACAATAAATAGCATTCGATAGTAAGCAAACAGAGGGTAAGCCAAATATTAGTTTTAAGTCCAGAGTGAACATATCTCCCTTCCTCTTCAACTTTATCAAAACTTCCTTCGTTTCTTTGTTTGAATTGACACTTCCTTCTTTATAAAAAAAACTTGATTTCCTCTTCCCACAACCAGCTGAGAAATGCTTATAAGGTTATGCTTTAAACCTTCGACATAAGAAACTCGATTAATCGTGAATTTCCCATTAGTCACTTTCGCATATCCTTCGACTTTGCACTTATGATTATTTCTAAACTTCACTACACCAACATTCTCCAGTTCCCTAAAATATCTCGAGTTCTCCTTCTTTCCAGTCATTTAACGTGAGCATCCACTATTGATATACCATTTTTCATGATATTTCCCGTCACATAGTATCCGCAATCAATTAGAGAGATTTAGGTACCCAAGGCTTTTTGGGTCCTTGTGTATTAGTGTGGAATGTAGTATGAAGTGTAGAATTGAAAATCCAATTACGAACCTTTGATTTGAGTTTATCAATTACATCAACCTCATTAGTTCGTGGTAAAGAAACATAATCATTCAATATCGAAGCATCGACTATGATTTTCTCTTTTTCAACCTTACTTTCAGAAAACTTAACTTTGTTACTTGATTTAACTTCTTTCCATTTTGATGGCTTCGACAATGAATACTGTAAAGAAGTACTTCCATTCATTTTTTCACACAAGTGATTTTCATAAGCCTTTTTAACTTTAATTTGTGAAAACTCTTTTGATTGATATTTCTTTCCTTTATGCTCAAACCAATGATTAAATTTTTTTACATCCAGTTTTTCCTTTGGATAGAGAAACTTTTGATTTTTGTGTCAAATTTGGATTTGAAAATGTGGATTATCATGTTTAAATGGCACATTTTTCTTTGCCACATTTGTTTACGGCTTTGGTTGACTCGTTTTTGAAAAATATTGACGTGAATTTTGTCGAAAACGAGTTTGATATCGATTTTGATATCCAAAATATGACTCTTGTTGAAAACTTTTGTGATTTTGTTGAAAATGTGTTTGACCAATATTTTGAACATGATTTTGAAACCTTTGATTTTTGTGTTCAACCTTCGACTCTTGTCTAAAACCATTTTGATTTTGGTTTTGAACACTTTTGTTCAAACCTTTGTGAAAAACTTGTGATGATTCTTTTGAAAAATGATTTTGTGACAGAAGATTTTGCTGTGACTTTTGTTGAGAACGTTTTACTTTTTGAAGATCCCTTCTTTTCTTCCAATAAGCTTTATGAGCCTTTCAATTGGATTGTGACTTTTTCAAATATGATTTTCAACCTCTTGTTTGGAATCTTAAATCTTTGCTTTTTGACCTTTCAACTCATCTAGTAAAGATTTGTCAACTAACTTTGACTTTTCTTTCACAGAAGCCTGAGTTCCTTTTATAACCCAAACAATAGTTTTTCATTTTTGTTATCATTGAAAAATGATTTTTGACTCTTTTGACATTGAAAAGTTTCTGATCTTTGATTCAAGCCATTTTCCACAACATTTTGATTTGAGTAAAAACCTTCATCGGTCACTTTCAAATTATCTTCTTTCAACAAATCATTCAATTATGAATCAAGTTTATCAACATTTCCTTTTGTAACAAAAACTTGATTTGGAAAATCTTTGAATCGTGGATAAAGCATTGAATTTTGTTCAAGATAATGTTTTCCCTTTTCCTTTAAAACTTTTGTATACTCAAAAACTTGTGCTTCATTAACCCGGAGAATTTCCTTTTCATTAGAATCATTATCATTGTCACTTTCATTGTTGATTATATCTTCGACAATAATAGACCCTTGACTTTCATCCGTTTTGGTTGTCGAAGTTAAATCATTATTAAGCTTCGGATTTGGATCAATATTTTATTTAATTAAAGATAATGAAGTAATTTTAATGACATACAAATTTGAACAATCAACACATTCCTCCTCTTCAATTTCACTGATATGGTCATAATCATCTTCGATATCAACAAAATTTTGTTGCAAAAACTATGTCGAAGATTCAGTTTTGTTCAAAATTTTCATTTGTTCGTTTTTGGTCAAAGTGTCATTCATAATATTCACCAAATTATCAGCATCCAAACATTCATCAATATTAACAATCCTATAAGCATATGAATCATTTGGTACCTGATCAAACTTAGAAACTGTACTTTCACAATCATACAAAATTTCATCTACTAGTTATCTTTTGAAATTTATGAAAGGAAGAAGTTTTCTATGACGTTCTTTGCATATTTCAGAAGAATGATAGAGTAAAGTCAGCTTCCCATACAATCTCTTGGCGGTATTATAGTAAATGTTGTGTTGTTTAACTAACAAAATGTTATCCATATGAATTGAATCCCTATCGACCATAACATTTGTTAATTTCAAGTCTACAAGCGTTATCTTAGAGTTTTTCTCCTCCACCTTATTCTTAGCGTCATAAACTAAAACTTTCATTTTCTCTAATTCACTGTTCATGGAAATCAACATGTCATTCAAATTAGAACAAACATCATCAATATCAAATAAGGCAGTATCATAAGGATTCTAAGAAATCGTAACACTTGAATTCGGGTATGTTCCATTATTGCCCCTTGATTTATTTAATAGTTGCATTGTGGTCCTTGGCCTGTAGTACAAGCTGTAAAGCCAGTACGCGGGGCGTACCAAGGGGTACGCTTAGCGTACTGATGCGAGGTTTGGTTGTGCTTCCGGACACGTATGCGGGGCGTACATCCATGTATGCGGGCGTACGTGTGATTTAAGGAATCCCTAATTTATGGTGATACACCCTATATAAACACCTTAAGTCATTAGGGATGGCCTCTTTACCAGCCCCTAAGCCTCCAAAACCCTAGAAATTGTTCCTTACCCTCCATTATTGTATTTTGAACTCATTGTGTGCATCTTCATGTGTTTTGGTTCATATTCAAGAAGAAGGGGTTTGGTGCAAAGTTGTGGATCAAGGAAGAGCTTGCGGATCCTAATTCTCTACTTCATTTCCAACTTGTTTGAGGTAAAAAGCGATAATCTTGCTCATTAAAGATTTAGATCTCGTTTGTATGAATTTTGGACCCTTTTTGGTCCCATGAATGAGATCTAGTGGTTTGATACCACTCCAGGAGCTATGAGTTTCCACTCTTGGTGTTTATGACGTTCAAAGTCCATAAAGTTGGCACCTTTAGGGTTTAGCATCACCAATGCATGAGATTATGTCCATTTAGTGAAAGAAGAGTTCTATATCTTGAAGTTGGGTCCTTTTGGGGCATGCAAACTCACCAAGTCAGTGACTTTATGGTTCTAGACGCTTATTAGGGTTTATATATGTGGTTTGGACTTCTGGTCATAAGCATTAAGTGCTTAAAGTGGTTTTTGGCTTAATAGGTGAGTACGCTGGGCGTAGAAGCCTGTACGCATGGCGTACAAGCCATTTAGTGTGCACGCTTAGCGTACAGCTGAGTACGCCCCGCGTGCTCAGTCAGATGGGTTTTGCGTTTTAGGCTTCAAGGGTGGGACTTTCTTTTGGGCCTAGGTTTTTGGGTTCTTGTTGGGCCATCTGAGTGAAAGTATTTTCGACTAAGACAATGTGTGGGCTTTAGGGTAAGGCCCATGTAAGGGTTTGGGGCCCAATTTGGCCATAAATGGGCCTTGGATGGTTAATTGGTTTTGGGTCTCTTAGATTGTGAGTTTATGCCTTAGTCTTGGAGCAAACTAGGTGAGGGGTACAATGGTCTTTTTTACCTCAAGTATGGATTGGAAGCCAAATGTTAATTGGGTGTTATTTTGTATTGATAGCTCGGGGATTCTTCGGACCAGCAACCAAGGATTTTTAGTGAGATTCAGTGGTCGAGGTGAGTTTCCTCACTGGGTTTATCGGGTCTAAAGCACCAATGCCGACCCTTATTGTTTATGTTAGGATGCTAGGAGTCTTCGTGACCCTTGCATGTGTTATGTGTTGCTATGTATACCGGACGAGGCTCAATGTCGGGTGAGGCCCAATAACTGAAACATATGCTATTGTTTTATGACCATTGTATGTGTTAACATGATATTTTGATATATATTGTATGTGTATAATGGGCGGGGCCCGATACCAGGCAGGGCCTAAGAATAATAGATTTGTATACCAAGCGGGGCTCAATGTCGGACAGGGCCCGAAGGAGGGCAGGGCCCAATGGAGGGCGGGGGCCCGGTATGTGATTTATTATGTATGGTATGGGGTAGTTTGTGAAACTCAGTAAGATTTGTGCTTACAGTTTTCAGTCTATGTTTCAGGTACTTTTGGTTCCAAGGGGAAGAGCTCGAGATGACTTCATCGCACACACCACATAGTTCAGCTCTTGTGATTTACTCTGATTGATATGATGTTGATACACTTAGTTCCACTTGGATTGTATTGATGATGTTTTTGGAATACTATTTTATTTAAATTAAAAATGAACATTTTGGGTCATATTTTTGGGACGTTACAAGTTGGTATCACAGCCATAGTTTGAGGGATTCGGGCACACTCTCGGGTGTGTCTGAACTCAAACTGAGGGTTTTGTAGACTTTTCAAAAAGAAAATATTTTAGAAAAATGGTTTTAATAAAAGAAAAAGGGTGTGGTGCATGAAATCGACCGAGCTCAAGTAAGTTTTCCTAAATTACCCATACATTGTATCTGATATGATTTGATCTGTGAATCTGCGAATCGCATGCTAATTAGGGTTAAGGATCTACTCAGTTTTTGCATGATAGAATGCTAGGATAGATGCATTTGTATGCCTATTGTATGAGCTTGTAGACTTGCATGCTAGTACTGATCAGTTGGTGATAGGATGGCCAATTTAGGTGATGCTTGATTTTGGTTACTTGATGTTCGAATGTTGCTTGCTTTGTGCTTTTAGGAGTTCTAAATAGCTTTAGCTAACTAGTAAGCAAATATTCTAAGTTACCTATTATGGGAACTAACTAATTTTAGAAGGCTAGGTTTTAACTCTAATGCGCAGCTCTTGTCTTAGTCTAACCGTTGTAGTGTGAGACCTTTCATTCGATGAATTATCTAGTTGTAGTGGTATGTAATTGTATTTGTGAGCTAGTTAGAGGGACTTAGTGGGAGTTCCTTTTGCAGCTGATGGAGAAGAGTGGTATAGAGTTTGCCCTAGGAAAACCTAGGATGAGATCTAGTGTTGGGAGCCATATTTGTAAGGGAAAGTTGTATGGATTTAAAGTAACTTGGTTGAGTCAAGGCAATTCTTGAGAAAAGTACAGATAGATGTGGAAGGTAGTATGGGCTTATACTACTAGATTCAGAGGATTCGTACTCAATTCAAGGAGGGATGCGATGAAACCAGGGAGCTTGTGGAGTTTGTGATTCCCCTGTATATATATATATATATATATATATATATATATATATATATATATATATATATATATATATATATATTGATGCTTATTATGTTGGTTTATATGAACTATTTTCAGTATGTTGACATTGAGAGGCAGACTTGTTGGCAATTCTGGTGCTGGTGAGGTTTCAGGCTCAGGTTCTCGAGTCGGGCAGCTCGATGATCAGTCTAGGGAGTTCAGCTCGTATGAGATTACTTGTTGCATTCTTGATCAGACTCCTGTGATCTTCGACAATGTCAAGGAGGGTATTCTGGAGGTTTTTGATGAGCAAATGAGCTCGTTTCGTTCTGAGACGATAACACTAGTAGGAGCACGTTCTTTGACATTCAGGGAGTTCCGGGCATGTTGAGCTCCAGACTATCATGGGGAGAAGGACCCCATAGAAAACAAGTGTTGGTTAGCAGATGTTGCTAACGCCTTCCGCACCAAGTCGTTGCCCCGAGGGGGGGACAGGGTCATACTAGCTTCCTACTTTTTGAAGGATAGGGCACGAGACTAGTGGGAGGAGGTAGGACGTGCAGTGGATGATGATGCGGTTGAGTTGATGTCATGGGATGATTTTTCAACTAGGTTCTGAGCTGAGATCACACTGGTGATTGACGTGCAGCAGCTGGCACGAGAGTTTTAGGATCTCCGCCAGACTACGGAGACGGTGGCTGAGATCACCGTGATGTTTTGGGAGAGGGCACTTCTAGTTCTGCACTATGTGGCAGATGAGGAGATGAAGAAGGGCCGATATCATGAGATGTTGAGGAGTGTCATTCGGCAGTTTGTGAGCCGATCCAGCTGCAAGAAACTGGAGGATATGAAAGCGGGAGTTAGGGAGAGGGAGATTGCTCCGGAGATGGAGAATAAGAGGAAGCCAGATTATGTGTCGAGTGCTGAGGGTTCGGGAAAGAGGCCCAAGGTATTTGAGTCTAGATCGAGAGACCATCAGTGCCGGAGCCGCTGCAGGAAGTGCGGCAGGACACACGAGGGACCGTGCAGGGTTGGTGGACATGGCTGCTTCAAGTGAGGTCGGTAGGGTCATTATAGAACGGATTGTACTACTACCACCACCCATGGATCTGATCTGATTTGCTTTCATTTCAATCAGAGGGGCCACAAGAAGGCCCATTTTCCAATTTTGGTTGCAGCAGGACCGGTGTCAGCACCCGCTCCTGCAACTCTTCGGATTACTGATGGCCGCCAGGGCCAAGCAGATGCACCTGCGGTGAAGAGCAGGGATTTCCAGTTGATGGCCGAGGAGGCGCGTGCAGCTCCTGATGTGGTGATGGGTATGTATCTTCTCCTTTTCTCTTTATTCATATTGAATTGCTTGCTTATGTTTATGTGTTTTATTTTAGGATCGTTCCTTGTGAACGGTATTTCAACATTGGTATAGTTTGATTCCGGGGCTACCCGATCCTTTGTATTGCTTGTTCTTAGCAAGATATTTGCTGGAGCTCTGGGGGAGCCAAATCATCCTCTTGATGTTGAGATTGTTGATGATAGGTCTGTTCGGTTTGGGAGAGTTCATAGGGTTGTACTCTTCAGTTGTTCGGTAAGCAGTACTTGGTGGATTTGGTTCCCATTCCGTTGCGTGGGAACAAGGTTATCGTGGGCATCGATTGGTTGAGCCCTAATGGGGTAGTGATCGATTGTGAGCAACAGTTGGTTCGGATTTGGACTCCGAGTGGTGGAGAGTTAGTGGTTCATGGGGAGAGATCTCAACGTGGGCCGATTTTGTGTTTAGTGGCGAGGGCCATGCGTTATTTCTAGCAAGGTTCTTCCGGTTATGTTGCCTATGTCATGGATACCCGGGATAAGGGTAAGGTGACCCTGGATGATGTGCCGATTATGCAGGATTACCTGAATGTATTCCTGGAGGATTTGCCTGGGGTGCCTTCGGAGAGGCAGGTTGAGTTGAAGATTGATCTGGTTCCTAGTGCAGCTCTGATAGCCAAAGCACCGTATCGGTTGGATCCTCCTGAGATGCAGGAGTTGTCTACATAGATGCAAGAGATATTAAACAAGGGATTCATTCGACCGACCAGTTCGCCATGGGGAGCACCGATTCTGTTTGTGAAGAAGAAGGATGACTCTCATTATATGTGCATCGACTACCGGGAGCTGAATAAGGTAACAGTGATGAATCGTTATCCCCTCCCGAGGATTTTTGATCTTTTTGACTAGATTAATGGTGCATCTTGGTTCTCCAAGATTGATTTGCGATTAGGTTATCATCAGATGCAGGTCAGGGATGAAGATGCGCAAAAGAATACTTTTCGGACTCACCAATGCTGCAACCGCATTCATGGATCTCATGAACCATGTGTGTAGACTGATGCTGGATCGGTATGTGATAGTATTTATTTATGATATCTTGGTTTATTCCAAGATTCAGGAGCACCACGGGGAACACTTGAGGGAAGTTCTAGAGACATTGAGGAGGGAGAGACTTTTCGCAAAGTTCTCTAAGTGTGAGTTCTAGTTGCACGAGGTGTAGTTTCTGGGGCACATTGTCAACCAAAAGGGTATTTTGGTCGATCCGGCCAAGGTCGAGGCCGTAATGCAGGGGGAGGTTCTGAGGTCTGCATCTAAGATTCGGAGTTTTCTTGGTTTGGCAGGCTACTATCGGAGATTCATCCAAGATTCTCCAAGATAGATGTTCCATTGACCCGACTGACCAAGAAGACGGTTATTTTTCACGGGGGGCATGAGCAGCAGGAAACTTTTGAGACTTTAAGGCAGCGGTTGTGTGAGGTGCTACTTCTGACCCTGCCGGAGGGTGTTGATGATTTTGTAGTTTATTGTAATGCTTCGATCACTGGATTGGATGCAACGTTGATTTAGAGGGGTCGCGTAATCGCCTACGCTTCGAGGCATCTGAATCCTCATGAGGCGAATTATCTGACACATGATTTGGAGTTGGGGTCTGTGGTTCTTGCCCTCAAGATTTGGCGGCATTACCTCTATGGGGTTCGTTGTACTATTTACACAAATAACAAGAGCCGAAGGTACTTGATGGACCAACCGAATCTGAATATGAGGCAGCGTCGATGTTTGGATGTGGTGAAGGATTATCAACTAGGGAAGGCCAATGTGGTGGTCGATGCTCTCAGCCACAAGGCGGTCGCAGTTTCGATCAAAGACATATGTTTGAGGATGACTGTGATTACCCCATTGTTGGAGCGGATTCGTGAGGCACAGGCCGAGGCTATGAAGGAAGAACACCAAAAGAGCGAGCGCATTGTGGGTCAGGTGGCTTCCTTCGATTATGATAGCCGTGGATTTTTGACTCTTCATCGGCGAGTTTCGGTTCTTTATTGGGGCGATGTGCATTAGATTCTGATGGAGGAGCCTCATAAGTCGAGGATCTCCATTCATTGCGGGGTGACGAAGATGTATAGGGATCCTCGTGCTGATTATTGGTGGCCCTGCATGAAGCACGATGTGGCATGGTATGTGGAGCGGTGCTTGACCTGCAGGAAGGTCAAGGCCGAGGATCAGCGACCTCACGACAAGATGCAGCCATTGGAGATTCCCGTATGGAAATGGGAGGACATCACAATGTATTTTATCACAAAGCTTCGCAAGACTGCGAACGGAGTGGATTCGATACGGGTTATTGTGGATCGTTTGACCAAGAGCGCACATTTCATTCCTTTTCAGGAGAATATTTCAGCAGAGAAGTTGGCCGAGGTTTGTATCAGGGAGATTGTGGCACGTCATGGAGTGCCAGTATCGGTGGTTTCTGACAAAGATGTTCAGGTTACTTCTAGGTTTTGGAAGAAGTTTCATGACGAGTTGGGCACTCGTCTTCACTTCAGCACAACCTTCCATCTGCAGACCGATGGTCAGAGTGAGCAGACTATTCAGACCTTCAGGTTATGTTTCGGTCATGTGTTTTGGATTTCGGTGGGAGTTGGGATACCTATCTTTCGTTAGCAGAATTTTCGTATAACAACAGTTATCATGCCAACATTAATCGACCTCCTTTTGAGAAGCTCTATGAGAGGAAATACAGGACCCCAAATTGTTGGGGGGAGGCCGGTCAGCGGGTTATGGGGAGTACTGAGGTGGTAATCAAGACCACTGAGCTGATTCAGTAGGTTCGGAGCAGGCTCCGGACATCACAGAGTCGGAAGAAGAGTTATGCCGACAGGCACCGGTCAGACTTAGAGTTCCAAGTGGGAGATATGGTTCTCCTAAAGGTGTCACCTTGGAAAGGTTTCATCCAGTTTAGGAAGTGGGGCAAGTTGGATCCCGTGTATATTGGTCCTTTCAGGGTTTTGGCTCGGGTGGGCCGAGTTGCTTTTCGCTTGGATCTTCCAAATGAGCTCAATCAGATTCATAGCACATTTCACGTCTCTCAGCTGTGGAAGTGTTTAGTGGAGCATTCTGCAGTGGTGCCATTGGAGGATATTCAGGTAGATCACCACCTAAATTATATTGAGAGGTCGGTGGCGATTCTGGATCGGAAGACGAAAACCTTGAGGAACAAGGTTGTCGTGCTGGTGAAGGTTAAATGGCAGCACCGCAAGGGTTCGGAGTGGACTTAGGAGCCTAAGGATGAGATGAGGGAGCACTAAACAGAGTTGTTCAGGGCAGTGGACTTAGAGGACGAAGTCTGATTCAAGTGGGGGAGAATTGTAACACTTGAATTCTGGTATGTTCCATTATTTCCCCTTTATTTATTTAATAGTTGCATTTTGGTCGTTGGCCAATACGCGGGGCGTACCAAGTGGTACGATTCCGGACATGTACGTGGGTGTACATCCATGTACGCGGGGCGTATGTGTAATTTAAGGAAACCCTAATTTATGGTGATGCACCCTATATAAACAACTTAAGTCATTAGGGCTGGCCTATTTACCATCCCCTAAGCCTCCAAAACCCTAGAAATCGTTCCTTAGACTCCATTATTGTATCTTGAGCTCATTGTATGCATCTTGGTGTGTTTTGGTTCATATTCAAGAAGAAGTAGTTTGGTGCAAGGCTGTGGATCAACGAAGAGCTTGTGTATCCTGATTCTCTACTTCATTTCCAGCTTGTTTGATGTAAAAAGCCATGACCTTGCTCATTAGAAGTTTAGATTTAGTTTGTATGAGTTTTGGACCCCTTTTTGGTCCCACGAATGAGATCTAGTGGTTTGATACCACTCCAGGAGCTATGAGTTGCCACTCTTGGAGTTTCTGAGGTTCAAAGTCCATAAAGTTGGCACCTTTAGGGCTTAGAATCACCCACGCATGAGATTATGTCCACTTCGTGAAAAAAGAGTGATATATTTTGAAGTTGGGTCCTTTTGGGGCGTGCAAAGTCACCAAGTCAGTGACTTTATGGTTCTAGATTCTTATTAAGGTGTAGATTTGTGGTTTGGACTTCTAATCTTAAGCATTAAGTGCTTAAAGTGGGTTTTGGCTTAATGGGTGAGTACATAATGGGTGAGTACACTGGGCGTGCAAGCCAATTAGTGTGCACGCTTAGCATACAGCTGAGTATGCCCCACGTACTTAGTTAGATGGGTTCTGCATTTTGGGCTTCGAGGTTGAGCCTTTCTTTTGGGCCTATGTGTTTGATTTCTTGTTGGGCATGTGAGTGAAAGTGTATTGGACTAAGAGAATGGGTGGGCTTTAGGGTAAGGCCCATGTAAGGGTTTGGGGTCCAATTTGGAAAATTAGGTCATAAATGGGCCTTGGATGATTAATTTGTTTTGGGTCTTTTAGATTGTGAGTTTGGGCCTTAGTCTTGGACCAAACTAGATGAGGGGTAAAATAGTCTTTTTACCCCAACTGTGGATGTAGCACCCGATTCCTGGTACGTATTTAAATTCAAGAAACATTGCAATTTACTCTGCGACTCGGCGAGTTGGAGGCCCAACTCACCGAGTAGGCTTGACTGTTGATCCAGGGTTTAAGTGACCAACTCGACGAGTAGGAGCTGTCTGGACAAAACCCTAATATTTAGGGTTTGCACCCTATTTAAACAACTTAACTCGCCCCAAATCAGCCTCCATCGTCCCTCTCACTTCCAGAATACCCTAACTCGAAACCCTAGCTTTGTGTGAGTGCTCTCAAGCCATTTTGTGTATCCTTTTGCGTGTTTGAGGTTGGAGAAGGAGAAGGAAGTTTGGAAGTTCAAGTAGAAGCAAGGAGATCCAGAAGTTTTACTCCATTCTAAACTCATTTAAGGTAAAAAGCTGGAACCTTGACCATCTATCTCTTAGATTTTGTTTTGGGGTTGTTTTTACCTTTTTAATGAGTATAGAGAAGCAAAAACCGAATTTTGTGGATGTGCTTAGAGTTGCACTTCGGATCTAGGGCTATTGGGGGTCTTTATGGCATAAAGGTGCCAACTTTGTTGCCATAAACACCCCATGCATCTAGTAGACCTCCTTTTATGGCATTTTGAGCCAAAGGCCCCATGCATGTACATCAAGTTTGAAGCTTTACGTATAAATTGGACCCTAGGAGGCCAGATCTATGGTTTTGACGTGTTAAGACCCATTATAATCGACTGTATAATGTTGGACAAAGAGGGACTCGACGAGTCACTTGGGTGACTCGGCGAGTCGGGACGCTTTTTCCCCAAAAACAACTTCTGGAAATGGTTTTGGTTGAGTGGAAGGAACACTCAGCCTGCTAGGGTTTTGTTTTGGAACTGTAAATCATAGGACTCGGCGTGTGTATGAACAGACTCGGCGAGTCCAAGGTAATCTCCCAATCTTTGAAGATGGACTCGACGAGTTGTTCATACAACTCGGCGAGTCATAGACTGGACACATTCTTATGAGGGAGATGAACTCGACGAGTTCAAGGTCGAACTCGGCGAGTCAGATGAAGATGGCCCCAATGGTATTATTGAAGAAGAACCCGTCAAGTTCTTGCTAGACTCGACGAGTAGAGACGGGGATTGGTTCGAGTTACAGGAGTATGGACTCGACGAGTTGGTAGACAAACTCGGCGAGTCAGGTCAACTGGATGTTGACATTGACCAATGTTGACTTTGACTGAATTGAGTTAACCCTGGTTTGGGTTGCATGTTCGAATTGATAACTTAGAAGGGTTTTCGTGTAGGGATTGAGGAGTCGAGGGGAGTCGACTTTCACGCCGAGGACATTTCAGACACTACACGACATCGAGGTGAGTTACCTTCCAGTAGAAGTGGGTCTAAGGCACCAAGGCCGGCCCACTGGTAATTGTTTAGTTGTGATGATTGTCTTTGTGATAATCATCTGGGTTGCTTGTGCTTGATATATTTGTATGCTAGTATGCTATGTTATGTGAGATAGTATTAGTAGGAGGGGACTAGTCCCAGATTCGGTCGCTAGGACCAATGGGTAGGTCGGACACCCCAGATATGTCTGACATCACGATTATGATATGATATTATATGCTAGCGGTAAGGGGTGAAATAGTCCCCGTATTCGGTTGAGATAGACCGGAGGGTAAGTCGGCACCCCAGAATAGCCTGACCCGGGTAGGTCAACACCCCAGAATGGCTTGACATGGGTAGGTCAGCATCGCAGAATGGCTTGACATGGATAGGTCGGGTACCCCAGAATTGCCCGACAATATGTATGTGGTTTTGGTATGTGGTATGATGGGGGAACTCACTAAGCTTTGTGCTTACAGTTTCAGTTTTGGTTTCAGGTACCTCTTCGTCCAAGGGGAAGGAGCCGGCGGTGTAGTAGCGCATCACACACACACACACATGTTTTCCGCATGGAGTTTCTGGGATTGTCCTCTAGTTTTCATAACTCTTGATATTGTGATTTTGAAACATGACGTTATGGTTTTTATAAGTTGATGTAACTTGACAATGTTTGGGTATACTATTTCATGAGGTACATAATTTAAAAATGAAATTTTTGGCCTTGAAAATTGGGATGTTACAGTGGATTGTTGGATATGGATTGGAACCCAAATGTTAATTAGGTGTTTTTTTGTATTAATAGCTTGAGGATTCGTCGGACCAGCAACCACGGATTTTCAGTGAGATTAAGCAGTCGAGGTGAGTTTACTCACTGGGTTTATCGGGTCTAAGGCACCAATATCGGCCCTTATTGTTTATGTTAGGATGCTAGGAGTCTGTGTGACCCTTGCATGTGTTATGTGCTGCTATGTATACTGGGTGGGGCTCGATGCCGGGCGAGGCCCGATGACTGAAACGTATGTTATTGTTTTATGACCAATTTATGTGTGAACTTGATATTGTGATATATATATATATATATATATATATATATATATATATATATATATATATATATATATATATAGTTATATTTATATTTATATATATAGATTATATGTGTATATTGAGCGGGGCCCGAGGCCAGGCGGGGCCTAAGAATAATAGATCTGTATACCGAGCGGGGCGCGAAAGAGGATGGGGGCCCAATATGTGATTTGTTATGTATGGTATGGGGTAGTTTGGGGAACTCACTAAGCTTTGTTCTTACGGTTTTCAGTTTATGTTTCAGGTACTTCCCGTTCCAAGGGGAAGAGTTCGGGATGACTGCATCGCACACACCACATAGTTCCGCTCTTGTGATTTAGTTTGATTGTTATGATGTTGATACACTTTGTTCCACTTGGATTATATTGATGATGTTTTTGGAATAGTGTTTTATTTAAATTCAAAATGAAAATTTTAGGTCATATTTTTGGGACGTTACAGGAATATTAAGAGATATTAAAAGATTGCGTACCTTCTCAGTCATTGGAGACTTTAAAGTGGTAGCCATAAAGCAGTTTTCTTCGACAATCTGCTCTCAATCATTACTCTCTTCTTCACTTCCATCAGAAAATCCTCCAAACACTATCTTCTCAATCACTTGTTCACCTTGATGTTTCACGAACATGACATAATGCGTTGGGTGACGCATCTATTATCATCTGATTCAGGACGACAAGATTTGATAGGTGCCTTGATTTGCACTCAAATGCTTCGCAACTAAAGACATATTCTTAGACTTGGCTCTAAGATCTTTGATTTTCATAACATAATATGCCTCGTCCTTGACCTTTTCTTTCTTCTCTTCCTTCTTCTTGAGCATGTAATCTCTTGCCAAATGGTTCTTACCATTGCAATAATTGCAATCCTAGCCTTAATCTCTAATGAGTTTCTTCTCGACCTTCTTTTCTTCTTTCTTCTCATCAACCTTCTCAACACTTTTGTGTTGAACACCAGAATTCTATGGAGAAGATGATTTCTTGAAAGAACTATTTTTGAAATTACTGTTCGTAGGCTTCTTGTGAAACTTTTTGACACTATTGTTTGAATACTAGGCCACAACTTCATCTTCTAAGTTCGTCATCAAGCCTTCTTCTCTAACATCTTCTTCGCCATAAAAAAAACTTCATTAACATTTTTTATACTAAAGCCAAAGGACCTCCAAGATTCATTTTGTGCTTCTCATCAACAATTTCTTTAACCTCAAACTCATGTGCTTTGAGTATATTGTAGAGATTAGACAAAGTGTAAGTGTCGAAGTTTTCTTGTGTTTTCATCATCAAGCAGATATTCTTCCATTCCTTCCTTAAACCAAGAATGAAGGTAATGTTGAATTCCAGAATAGTTCGAACCACATTATATCTTTAACACTTATAAATCAACCATTGAAGCGACCGTAGTAATATTCAAGTATCTATATTTCTTTCTATTTGAATTCAGCTAAATCGGACAAGCACTTAGTATTGTACACTCATTTCCTTGAAATTTCTCCTTAAGTGTGTTCTCGGGAGCAAAGGACTAGTTGAAGTTTGCGACTTAGATGTTTTCTCCTACGGAGCGTGCCTTAGTTACTTGGGAGCAGATCTCGAAGATGTTCCGGATATAGTGTGTTCTACTTGTAGAGAGAGGTTGTCTTAGGAGTATTTGTCACTCAAGAAGGTGATAGAGATCACCAAGAGGTTCACTATGAGGTTCCTGTTTTGTCTTGAGTATGCTACCTCCGAGTAGGTGCAGACGTCATGATACTTGATCATAATCAAGAAGGAGAAAAGAGGTAGACCCCAATTCAGCTCCAGCTAGTAGCTAAGCGGTTCAAGTCCGTTGATTCTCAATGTGGAGGCCAGAAGGGACATACTTGTAGCAAGTGCAGGAAGGTGCACGAGGTTTCTTATCGATCAGGGAACGGGTACGACAAGTATAGCAAGGGGAGGGACATTATGCGAGGGATTTCCATCAGCATCAGTAACAACAAAGTATGTGGTTTTTTTATCATTGTGACCAGGGTAGCCCTTATGAAGACCAATTTTCCATTGCTTGCTGCTAAGCCAATACAAGCACCGACCCCTACGACATTGCATATCACAGATGGACGACATGGAAGTGATGAGGCCCCGAAGGCCTAAGGTCATGCTTTTTAGTTGATAGCGGAGGAGGCCAGAGCGACGCCCAACGTCGTTACTAGTATGTGTGTATTTTTTTCTTTTCTTCCTGATAAAGTTACTCCTGCGTGCTTATGTTTATATTCTTCTTAGGTACCTTTCTAGCAAATTCTTTTCTTGGTGTAGTTCTATTTGACTCGGGTGTGATTCGGTAATTTGTATCGCTATCATTTAGTTGGGGCTTCGATATAGTTCCTGGGGTCTTAGAGTTTCTATTTTGGGTTTCTATCTCCGACGAACGTAAGGTGTCTGCTACGAGTGTTTTCTACGATTGTGTTTTGGAGATTTTTAGGGTGCATTTCTCCAATTGATTTGGTTCATATCTAGATATGAGATGATTTTCTGATTGTGGGTATAGATTGGTTGAGCTGGTTCGAGGTTATGATCGATTATGAGTGGTAGTTGGTGGTGGTGCGTACCCCAAGTATGGGAGAGCTAACCATCTACGGTGAGGGTACCAGGGTTGGTTCGGATTTTGGTTATGCCACAAGAGCTAGGAGATATTTCCATCAGGGTTGTGTGGGTTAGGTTGCTTATGTGATTGATACTCGATAGGAGAAGAAGCGCTTGATCACTGATGTTCCAGTGATATGAGAGTTCTCTGACGTTTTTCTGGAGGATTTACCTGGTGTGCCTCCGGAGAGTAAGGTTGAGTTTAGTATCGATTTTGATCCCCGGGACAGCTTCGATTGCTAAGGCGTCGTATTTCCTGGCACCACCCGAGATGCAAGAATTTTCCTCTCAAGTTCAGGAGTGGCTGGGCAAAGAATTTATTCGACCTAGCAGTTCACCTTGGGGAGCACCGATTCTATTTATCAAACGAAGGACGATTTGTATCGTATGTATATAGATTACCAGGATTTTAATAAGTTGATAATGACGAACCGTTATCTATTCTTGAGGATTGATGATCTTTTCGATCATATATAGGGTGCATCTTGGTTTTTTAAGATTGATTTGAGGTCGGGATATCACCAAATGAGGGTCAGAGAGGAGGACATTGAGAAAAAGGCTCTACGAAGTCGATATAGCCATTATGAGTTTGTGGTGATGCCATTTGGGCTCACTAATGCACCAACAACGTTCATGGATTTGATGAACCGGGTGTGTGTAGGAAAATGCTCGACCGATTAGTTATTGTGTTTTTTGATGATATTTTGGTCAACTCCAAGACCAAGGCGAAATATGAGGAGCACCTTCGGGAGATTCTTGGGGTTTTGAGGAAGGAGAGGCTGGATGCCAAATTCTCCAAGTGTGAGTTTTGGTTATGCGAGGTTCAGTTCTTGGGACACCTCGTCAATCAAAACGAAATTTTGGTTTATCTGGCCAAGATCAATGGGAGGTCCCGAAGTCTCCATCTGAGATCCGGAGTTTTATTGGTTTGGCTGGTCACTATAGGAGGCTCATTTAGGATTTCTCCGTGTTTGTTGTTGTAACTCACTCGCCTGACAAAGAAAAGTGTTGATTTCCTTTGGGGGCCTGAGCAGTAGGTAGCATTTAAGAACCTAAGGCAGAAGTTATGTGAGGCACCAGTTTTGACCCTTCCAGAGGGTTTCAAGGATTTCGTGGTATACTATGATGCTTTGATCACGGGGTTAGGAGTGGTACTCATGCAACAGGGTAGAGTGATTGGGTATGCTTCCACACAGCTGAAGCCTCACGAGACTAATTATCCTATGCACGATATGGAGTTGAGGGCGATGGTGTTTTCCGTCAAGATTTGGTGACACTATATATAGATGGTGTTCATTGTACCATATACACGGACCACAAGATTTTGAGATAGCTTATGAATCAGTCGAATCTTAATATGAGGCAGCGTAGGTGGCTCGACGTGTTGAAGGATTATGACTATGAGAATTTGTGTCACCTGGGGAAAGACAATGTGGTGGACGATGCCTTGAGTTGCAAGGCGGCTAGTGCTCCTATTAGAGGCCTATGTTTGAGGACGACCATCACTTAACCACTATTGGATTTGATCAAAGTGACGTAGACTGATGGGATCAAGGAGGAGAACCGGAAGAAAGAGAAGATCAGGGTCAGATTGCTACCTTTTTTACTAATAGGCGTGGAATATTGACTCATTGTAGCAGGGTTTGGGTTCCAGTTTCCGGTGGGGTTCACCAGACATTGCTAGAGTAAGCACACAAGTACAAGTTTTCAATTCATCCTGGCACAAAGAAAATGTATCAAGACTTGAGACTTAGTTATTAGTGACCCTGCATGAAGAAGGAAATAGCTTGGTATGTAGAGAGGTTCTTGACTTGTCGGAAGGTTAAGGCCAAACGTCAGAGGCCTCATGAAAAGTAACACCCTTTATATATTCCCGTATGGAAATGGGAGTAGATCACCCTGGATTTTATCAAGAAGTTGCCAAGGAAGACTAAGGGGTTCGATGCTATTTTGGTAATCGTTCATCGTCTGACCAATAGTGCCCACTTCTTTGCTACTTAAGAGAGTTCCTTAGCCGATAAATTGGTTGAAATCTACGTTCAAGAGGTTATTGCTCATCATGTTATGCTATTTCTATTATTTTAAACTGAGACGTTCGATTACTTCCATGTTTTGGGGGAGGTTCCATGAAGAGTTTGGTACTCGGCTAAATTTTACTACTGCATATCATCCATGGACAGATGAGCAGAGTAAGCAGACTAATCGGATACTCAAGGACATGTTAAGAGCCGACATCATCGATTTCAGTGGGAGCTGGGATTCCCACCTTCCTCTGGTCGAGTTTCATACAACAACAATTATCATTCCAGCATTGGTGAACCTCCTTACGATCTTCTCTGAGGAAGGAAGTTTTGGACCCTAATTTGTTTGAGAGAGGTTGGGAAGAGAGTCATAGGGACCATTGAGATGGTGCTCAGGATGACGTAACTCATTCAGTAGGTCAGACAGAGGTTGCGAACATCATAGAGCCAACAGAAAAGTTACACTAACAAACGTCATTCAAAGTTAGAGTTTTAGGTCGGGATATAGTGTTGCTGAAAGTATCGCCCTGGAAGGGTGTTATTCGTTTCAGGAAGCTAGGGCCCATATTTATTGGGCCCTCCCAAGGGATTGTCATGGTGGGAAAGGTGGCCTATAGGTTGGATTTACCAGAGGGGATCTGTCAGATTCATAGCATTTTCCATGTCTCTTAACTTAGGAAGTGTTTAGTGGATGATTCAGCGGTGGTGCCTTTAGATGAAATTTAGATTGATGAGCGTCTGAATTATGTGCAGAGACGGCTAGCTATTTTGGAAAGGAAGACGAAGGCTTTACTCAACAAGGTCGTGTCCTTGGTTAAGGTGTAGTGGAAACACCGAAAGAACTCAGAGTGGACTTAAGAGCCATAGGCCAAGATGCGCAAGCGTTACCCAGATCTATTTGCGATTGTGGATATTAAGGACGAAATATGATTCAAGTGGGGGAGAATTGTAACACCTGGATCCTCGTATGAATTTATGTTTTGAATGTTAAGATTTAATTTTGGGATTGGGTATTTTAAGCTTGTCCATGATATGGTGACCAGCTTGCCACGACATGGTGAATGCCTAGTCACCACGACGTGGTGTAACATCCGGATTTCCAGGTATCATAATTTAAGTATTTATTTTTGAGTTAAGAAGAAGGACTCGGCGAGTTAATGCCTAAACTCGTCGAGTAGGATCGCGACTGATGACTCGGATTAATGAATGGACTCGACGAGTCGGTGAGTCGACTCGACGAGTCTGCGCTGTTGACAGAAACGCTAAATCTTTGGACCTGAGCCCTATTTAAAGGCATTTATGGCCTTCAATTGCGGCTACCTTCCCAGAAGAGAGAACCCTTGCGAGCTTGAGTGTGTAGAGTGAGAGAAAGAGCTATCTTGAGCTATTTGGTGTGATTTTGCAAAGGAGGAGAAGAGTGCCAGCAAGAAGGACCAGAGGAGGTTGTTGTTCTGAGTTATTCAAGCAAGGAGCTTCATTCTGAGGTACCAAATCGAACCCCACTTCTTCCCTATTGTGTAGATTCCATTTTTGGGGTTAGGGCTTGAATCACTTCATTTTTGGGGTCTTGAATGCATCAAATCCCTCTTCCTACTTGTGTTATAGATCTGGACCTTTCTAGGTCTAGAGAGCTAGAAAATATGAAGCTTTAGTCGAGTAATCATAGGGTTTTGAAGCTAGGAAGCATTATCGGGGTTTCTATGGTATATAATGCAAGATACACCATGCATAGACACCAAGTTCAGACCTTTACGTGATTTTTGGGTGTTAGAAGTCCATATCTATAAGTTAGAGAAATAGATCTGACCTCAGATGGTCAAATGAGTGTTGCCATGGAGGAAACTCGCCGAGTCCATAAGAGGACTCGACGAGTCGGATCGGGTTGCCCCAAGATTCGTGATCAGTGGTAACCCGTCGAGTGAAAGGTTAACTCCACGAGTCAAGTGAGGCCTTAGGAGGATTCAGAGGGCACGCGTGGACTCGCCGAGTCACCCGAGTACACTCGATGAGTCTGGTCACAGTTGGACCGTTAACTGGAGTTGACATCTGTTGACCTTGGGGGTATGGTCAAACTGATTCATGAGAGGCCATGGAAGGGTAGAACGGTCTTCTACCCATTCTTTAGAGATGCGAACATGAGGAGAATATTGATTAGATATATTATCATTTTGTTAGGCGGAGGCTAGGTTGGGGATATCGAGCACGAGAGTTTGCTAGACATCGTACGAGGTGAGTCTTCTCACTATATATAACCTAGAATGGTATCTATGTGCAGACCGGAGGGTCTTATGTGTTATGTGTATGTTTGAGATTATGTGCATTGTGAAATATATATGCTATGTGACCGGACCGGAGGGTCCAACGACATACGAGGCCAGAGGGTCCTCGAGTAGACCGGACCGGAGGGTCTAACGAGCTAGACCGGACTGGAGGGTCCAACGAGTGACGGGACTGGAGGGTCCCGCTGAGACACATTGACTGGAGGGTCATACCAAGTTATAGCCTCGAGTGGCTTATGTGCTGTATGTGATATTTTGGGGAACTCACTAAGCATTTATTCTTACCGTGTTATGTGATATGTGTTTCAGGTACTAGCGAGGATCGCGGGAAGGCACCGACATGATTTGTACACACTGACAGAGGATTTTGTATTTAAGATTCTGGGATATGTTTACCGTGATAACATGTCACACCCCAAAACCGGAACGGCGGAATCGTTCGGGGGTGGAGGACGTCATGTACAGTATAACAACAATGCATAGTAGTAAACAAGCAACAACATCATCCATTGCATTAATAATATAATTTCATACAAGTGTGTTCTGTGAAGTTTATAAGAGACCAAAAATGTAAAACAAAAATAAGAGATGAGTTTTGAACGAGCTCCATCTTCTCAAAACCTGGCATCGGTACCTGTCTACTGATGACCTGAGAATACAAGTTATTTTGAAAGAGTTTATCAGCTTTAAAGCTGGTGAGTTCATAAGCAATTTAGTGTCATTGTTTGTATGAAAGTGTTAGTAATGTACTTGATGTATAAGTTTGTAAATGTTTGTATCTCCTAGAAAATCCTATATTTTCTACTAAAAGTAGCCTTCTACCAAGGCCTCAAATGAAATGTAAGTTTGTTTCTTGTAAGTATGTATATTTTCCCAAGTGTGACTATCATTAACCAAAAATATAGTTTTACATTACCATTTATGTGAAAAGTTCACAATGTGAATGCAATGGGGAAATAATAAAGTACTGTAGTGTTGTATTATAGTAACTACTGCTGTACTTTCTACCTTAAACCAATTGATATTTAAGATATGATGTGACCTGGTTGTACCATACTATCGACTAATAACACGACGATGAAAGACGTCGGAAGAAATGACATTTGGCACCCGTAGACTTGCAAGTCCCACTGTAGCTAACAACAAGGTGTAGGATAGTCAATCCAGTATAGATCTATAAGCAAATTCAGGCTCTCTCTCCAGGAGATTTTGGCTACAAATCGAGCCATGACAGGTGATGCCATGTCCCGAACGACGGTCCACATTTATGTTATTGTATAAGTGTAAATGAAATGTATGTACTAACTGTATTGTATGTTCTCTCTGTCTAATATGTATGTTCTCTCTTAGTTTCTCATAACAGTATGTATTGACTCATGTATGAACTGACTCTTTGTATGTTTCATTGTTCTTGTAATAGTATTAGTAACTTCCTAAAATATACCTATTATAGTTTACTAGTAATGTTGTTTGTATGAATGAACGTGATTGCATACCCTTGCTACCCAAAGGTATTGAACTGAATGAAGGAACTTTTATATCTATATACATATACATAATATATAACTAAGATTCAAACGACCTTCGGACAAACAACCGATGCCCTACGTCCACAACCAAACGAGGAACGGGAAGTAAGGTGAGCTATCCGTCCTAAGTCCTTTCAATCCTACTTATATAACTATATCTATATACATACACATTTGACAAAATATAAGTTTAAATGAGTTTAATCAAAGTATTTAACATGTAAAAGAGTTTGTAAAACGGTTTGAAGTAGTTTGTTTGATAACACAGTTTGATAAGTAATAAAATCCACTTGATGGTAGTTAGTAATCACATGTGATTGATATAATAAATATAAGAATTTAACTTGTATTCCCCCATAAAAGCATTTAAAATCATTTAAAAGGTTGATTAAGGGGTATGAACTCACCTGTAGTGAGTGGTTTGGATGAACGGATGGTATAGGATGCTAAGTGTCAAGTGAGGACTTGAGCACACACACGGATCCTAATTACATATAATGACACATATATGTATCCAATTAGTCAATTAACAACTAATTAAGCAAGTAAAGACACCCTAGGACATGGAAAACACTTTGATTCAAGTAATAGGAGTACCAAGGGTTGCATCTAAGGGTTGTAGGGCCTCACTTAGGAGTTTACGGCCCAAATGGTAACACCATGTGAGTTTACAGCCCATGGGTTTATGGCCCAATGAGTTTACGACCGTAAACTCATGGTAAGTAGTACCATTTTGTGTTTCAAGGTCTTATAAGTCATAAGGAAGTATTCTTTGATCAAGTCTAAGCCTTTGAAAGGAAAGGTGGCACATATGCATCCTTAACTAGTGTTTACGGCCCAAGGACCATTTCTCCATGAGTTACAGCCGTAAACTCATGGTATTTTGCACCATTTTGAAGTTTAAGGTCCTTAGTTCAAGTTGGAAGTGTTCTAGACTTGGTCCTAAGGCTTTGGAAGGGACTAGGGCTCATATTGCCCCCTTTATTAGGTTTTACGGCCCAAGGAGATTTCCTTGGCCGTAAACACCTTATGATCTTGTTTTCTTGATGTTTTTGATGGGTATTAGGTAAAACAAATAAACTGGAAAACAATTCCTAAGTTCACATGCAACCTACTTTGGATCTATGTTTTAACTATTGAACATATAACTTTGAATTGCAAAACAAGAACCCTTGAGGAGAGAGGCTAATTTCGAAATTAACAAACTAGGGTTTAGGAGTTACATACCTTTCAATTGTTATAGCAACCAATTGATAATCCTCTTGATCTTGATCTTGATCTTCTTGGAAGCTTAGCACCACAAATGTAATGCCTCTAATGGAATCACACCCAAGAACTAGCAAGAAGGAAACTTAGAGGATAGAGGATGGAGAGAGTATGCAATTTCGGCCTTAGAGTTTCTTCTAAAGAAATCAGTGACCTCAAATGTGAGCCAGGAGGCTCCTTAAATAGCTGAGGGATCTAGGGTTTAGGGAAAACCCTAGTTATCCTTTGCTTAGGGCCTAAGCAAGATCCAAAGGCGTTATTTGGACCCCTTGGACGAAATCTCTAGGGTTTCCCCTAAGAATTTCGTCCACCTCCTTCCAAGGGGGTTCTGGAACCTTCCACTCAACTATTAGTTAATTGCAAACTAGTCCCTGCACTTTATAATTAACTATTTTAACCCCAAAAATAATTCTGATTAATTTCTGGCTAACTATTAATTAAACATAATGATTTCTAATTAATATATTAATCTTTTAACATATTAATAAATCATTTATATTAATTTATTAATCTTATAAATTAACATCTCTCCTTTCATAATTTCCTTGTCCAGTTGCTAGGTTGAGGGCAACCCAAAAGGACTGTGCTGCTATCAATTCAAGTACATACCAATTATAGTTATGGGCTTAGACACCTAATCCAACAGTTTTCTAGGTGTAAACTAAGTGATTCAAGCATATAACAAGCTAAGGCAAGTGTACTTACAATATAGAAGCTTGAATGGGTGTTTAAGGCTCAAGAACACTAGTGTGTGTTCTTGGTGTTCTTGGTGAAATGAAGAACACTTGAAGATCTATCAAAATGAAGAGATTTCATGGATGAAATCATGTACAATCACTAGATGTTGTAGTACTTCAACTAATCAAGGAAAGAAACACTTACAAAGTTGAAGATCAAGAAGAAAAACTGGATGATACTTGAGAGAGAATGACTTCTAGGCTTGAAAATGGTAAAAATGACTAAAATGGCTAAGTGTCATATTTATACCCTTAGAGTTTACGGCCGTAAACTCCATTTTATGGTCGTAAACTCCAAACTCTTGGAGTTTTGAGACTTAAATGTTGCACAATAAACTCTAGAGTATACGTCCTATAATTTCCTCTTGAAGTACTAGGCTTTAGAACACTCAAACGACTCTAAATAGTGCTAAAAGTTAACATCAATGATTCTGACTTAGATTGAAGTGATTGGTTGTATAAGATAGAAATTTCGAGTTGTCACATAACATTTGATACACTTGAGTTGAGATGATTTATATGAGATATGTTATGTTTGAAAAATGAAAAATTGTATTTAAATTTTCACATCGTTACAAGTTGGTATCAGAGGCTTGGTTTGAGGGATTCGGATGCACCTTCGGGCGTATCTGAACTCAAACTGAGGATTTGAGAAAATTTTTCATAAAAGAAATTTTTTTTCTAAAAAGAGTAAAAGATTTGAGAAAAGCAGAACGGAGCAGTGTGTACGATCAGCCAGCGCTCGAACGGTGATTTCCCAAAAATACCCTTACATTATGTGTTATGAGATATTGTGTGATATGCTATGCATGCTAGAGTAGGCTAGGTATTCATATTTAGGACTAGAGTGGGCCTGATTTGTGATGCCTTAGTCTAGGAGTTTCTGCTACTGTGAATTTCTTCGAGTGTGAGTAGGTAGCAGGGAGGAGCTTATGAGAGGTCTACTAGGTGGTAGCCTGTGCTCAGTGAGATATAAGGTACTTGTGAACTAGAATCCTAGGAGGAGGACTTGGGGTGATTACTGATGTGGTGTGGAAGGTAGTATAAGGGCCCGTACTACTGGAAACACTGGATCAGTGAGCAGCCCAAGTAAAAATCCTTAGGGTACTAAGGAACAAGTAGGGTTGAGTATCGAGTGCGAGTATACTCGAGTGAGTCTCTGATTTCTTTTGTGTTGTGTTTCAGAGACATCATGGTTGGGATGCGCCACACTCCAGAGAGCGGCGGTGTTAGCGATGATGAGATTCGCAGGATGATTCATGATGAGGTGGCTGCAGCCATTCGAGCTGAGATACCAGAGATGTTTGGGTCTATCAAGACCACGCTGATTGAGACATTTAACGAGCGGTACGCTGCTCTTACCGATGCTGCTGTTGCTGCGGCCACCGCAGCCATTGCCGCTGCTAGGCCACAGGGGGGTGACTCGTTGCTGTACCGGGAGTTCAGAAACACGAAGCCACCAGAGTTTGATGGGACTCAGGATCCGATAGCCGCGATGAGATGGATCTCTGACATTGAGGGATGCTTCTACACATGTTCTTGTCCGGAGCATCTGAGAGTACGGTTCGCGATGAACCAGCTTCGCTTGGGAGCGAAGGACTGGTGGAAGTTTGTGACGGCAGACTTCACTCCGGCAAGAGATTACCGTGGTGACCTGGGAGAGGTTCACCAAAATGTTCCGAGATGAGTATGTTCCCCCGGTGGAGAGGGAACGGTTGGCGCAGGAGTTCTTGTCCTTCAAGTAGGGGACGGAGTCCGTGACTGCGATTACACGAATGTTTAATGAGAGGGCGTTGTTTTGCCATGAGCACGTGTCTACCGAGCAGGCACGTATGAGCCGATATCTAAGCGTTCTGAGGAGAGACATTCGTGAGTTCGTGGCAAACTCGACATACCAGACATTTTCCGAGCTCCAGGCAAATGTCTCAGAGGAGGGATAGGCGGCCGGCACAGTCCCAGCAGGCAACCAATCGGGAAAAGCCCGCTGATTCGAGGTTTGGAGGTCCGAGGGGCCGCACTTGCGGGAAGTGCGGCAAGAGCCATGAGGGAATGTGCAGAGCAGGGGTGTGCTACAAGTGTGGCAAGGAGGGACATTTCGCGAGGGATTGCCCCAAGGGGTTTGTAGTTTGCTTTCTCTGCAACCAGACTGGCCATCGGAAGGCCGAGTGCGCACAGCTACTTCAGGGATCAACATAGGGATCTACACCTGTTGCCAGAGCTACCGAGGCCCGGCTAGCGAAGGCCAAGGCACCGAAGGCTCGTGGGAGAGCCTTTCAGTTGACAGCGGAGGCGGTCCGCGCAGCGCCCGATATCGTGGCTGGTATATATTCATTTATTTACTTATACTGAGTTTGAGATATTGTTCTTATATTGTGGTATGCATAGGTACTTTTCTTGTGAGTTATGTACCTACTTTAGTGTTATTTGACTCGGGTGCGAGTCGATCTTTCGTGTCATTAGCGTTTAGCCAGCATATTAGTATCCGACGAGATGCGTTGAGTCGACCTCTACGAGTTTCTTTAGCCGACGAGCGAGCGGTGTATGTTGCTGATGTGATTCGAGGATGTGTACTCGAGATTTTCGGTGTTGAGTTCCCGATAGATCTGGTACCGATTACGACGGGGGATGTCTGTGTCATCGTGGGAATGGACTGGTTGAGCCGATTCGGAGCTGTTATCGATTGCGAGCGTCAGTTGGTGACCATACGAGACCCTAGTGGGGGAGTGCTTACGGTGTATGGCGAGGGTACCCGATCTGGGTCAGCATTTTGTTTGGCTGCCAGAGCGAGACAGAGTCTACAACAGGGCTGTAGAGGGTTTGTAGCCTATGTGATGGATATGCGAGTTGCCGCAGAGAGGCCGAGTTTTGTCAGTGAGGTACCGTTAGTGCGAGAGTTTCCGGATATTTTCCCCGAGGAGTTGCCGGGTGTGCCTCCCGAGAGGCAGGTGGAGTTCCGCATCGATTTGGTTCTAGGGGCAGCACCTATTGCCAAGGCGCCCCATCGCCTTGCGCCGCTGGAGATTCAGGAGTTATCCTCACAGCTTCAGGAGCTGTTGGGGAAGGGATTCATCCGACCGAGTAGCTCTCCGTTGGGAGCGCCGATCCTTTTTGTCAAGAAAAAGGATGGTTCACACCGGATGTGCATCGATTACCGGGAGTTGAACAAGTTAACGGTCAAGAACCGTTATCCATTATCGAGGATCGACGATCTGTTCGATCAGTTGCAGGGTGCGTCTTGGTTTTCCAAGATAGAATTGAGGTCTGCATATCACCAGATGAGGGTGCGTGATGAGGATATCCAGAAGACGACGTTTAGGACTCGTTATGGGCATTACGAGTTTGTGGTGATGCCTTTTGGGCTCACCAATGCACCAGCAGCGTTCATGGATCTCATGAACCGAGTATCCAGGCCGATGTTGGATCGATCGGTGATTGTGTTCATCAACGATATTCTAGTGTATTCGAGATCCAGAGAGCAGCATGAGGAGCACTTGAGGGAGATCCTTGGAGTATTGATATCGGAGAGGCTTTATGCCAAATTCTGCAAGTGTGGTTTCTGGTTACGAGAGGTCCAGTTCTTGGGACATCTCGTTAATCAGGATGGGATATTGGTCTATCCGGCCACGATTGAGGCTGTGATGAATTGGGAGGTGCGGAGATCCCCCACCGAGATCAGGAGTTTTCTGGGGTTGGCCGGTTATTATCGGAGATTTATCAGGGATTTCTCCAAGATTGTCGTTCCCCTCACCAGATTGACCCGGAAGGGCGTTGCTTTTACTTGGGGTCCAGAGCAGCAGACCTCGTTTGAGATGCTTCGCCAGAGATTATGCGAAGCCCCGGTGTTAGCCCTTCCGGAGGAAATGGAGGATTTTGTGGTTTACTGTGATGCGTCTATATCAGGGTTGGGTGCGGTGCTTATGCAGAGAGGGAACGTGATAGCATACGCATCAAGGCAGCTGAAGCCTCATGAGATGAGGTATCCCACCCAAGATTTGGAGTTGGGGGCAGTGGTGTTCGCTCTCAAGATATGGCGCCATTATTTGTATGGGGTTCGGTGTACCATATACACGGACCACAAGAGTTTGAAGTATCTGATGGATCAGCCCACCCTGAATATGCGCCAGAGGAGATGGTTGGATGTGGTAAAGGATTACGACTGTGAGATCCTGTACCACCCGGGCAAGGCTAACATGGTAGCCGATGCTCTGAGCCGCAGGGCGGAGAGTGCCCCGATTCGAGATATATGTATGAGGATGACGGTGATGACTCCATTTTTTCGGATGTCATTCGAGAGGCCCAAGCAGAGGCTGTGAGACCGGAGAACCGCAAGAGGGAGCGGGTGGTTGGACAAGTATCCGAGTTTGTGACGGATAGCCGAGGGCTTATGACCTTTTGTGGTCGGATTTGGGTGCCGTATACAGGCGGGGCACGTAGCACTCTGATGGAGGAGGCACACAGATCGAGATTATCGATCCATCCTGGGGCCACTAAGATGTATTTGTACCTGAAGAGAGATTATTGGTGGCCCTGTATGAAGAGGGATGTTGCATAGGTAGTAGAGAGGTGCTTGACCTGTCGCCGGGTTAAGGCCGAGCACCAGCGCCCGCATGGAAAGTTACATCCATTAGAGGTTCCCCAGTGGAAGTGGAAACAGATTTCTATGGATTTTATCACCAAATTGCTGAGGACCGCGAGAGGTGTTGATGCAATTTGGGTGATTATGGATCGGCTGACGAAGAGCACTCACTTTCTTGCTATCAGTGAGAGCTCTTCTGTAGAGAGGCTGGCAGAGATATATGTGAGGGAGGTGGTGTCGCGGCATGGAGTGCCGATCTCGATTGTGTCAGACCGAGATGTACGTTTCACTTTCAGGTTATGGAAGAAGTTCATTAGGAGCTGGGTACGAGATTGTACTTCAGTACTTCTTAGAACCCACAGACGGATGTACAGAGTGAGCGGACGATTCCGACGCTCGAGGATATGCTTCGAGCATGTGTTATGGACTTCGGTGGAAGTTGGGATACATACCTACCGTTGGCTGAGTTTTCCTACAACAACAACCACCATTCGAGTATTGGTATGCCTCCCTTTGAGCTTTTATACGGGAGGAGGTGTCGGACTCCCATCTGTTGGGGAGAGGTAGGGCAGCGAGTGATGGGTAGCACTGAGATAGTGCTTAAGACGACTGAGCAGATACAACAGGTCAGACAGAGGTTGCTGACAGCCCAGAGCCGCCAGAAGAGCTATGCGGATAGACGACGATCCGAGCTCGAGTTCCAGGTTGGAGATTTTGTACTCCTGAAGGTATCTCCTTGGAAAGGAGTGATCCGATTCAGGAAGAGGGGCAAGATCGGGCCCCGATACATTGGTCCATTCAGGGTAACCGCGAGAGTGGGTAAGGTAGTATACCGTTTAGAGCTGCATGCGGAGTTGAGTCAGATTCATGATACCTTCCACGTATCCCAGTTGAGGAAGTGTATAGCCGATGAGACGGCAGTAGTGCCGCTAGAGGATATTCAGGTGGATGTGAGACTGAATTATATTGAGAGGCCGATCGCGATCTTGGATCGGAAAATCAAGGTTATGAGGAACAAAGAGGTGCCCCTGGTTCAAGTCTAGTGGCAACATCGGAGAGGGTCCGAGCTGACTTGGGAGCTGGAGACAGAGATGCGGGAGCAGCATCCAGAGTTGTTTGCAGAGTAAGATTTCGAGGGCGAAGTCTGATTCTAATGGGGGAGAATTGTAACATCCGGATTTCCAGGTAGCATAATTTAAGTATTTATTTTTGAGTTAAGAAGAGGGACTCAACGACTTGATGCCTAAACTCTTCGAGTAGGATCGCGACTGATGACTCAGATTAATGAATGGACTCGGCGAGTCGGTGAGTCGACTCGACGAGTCCGCGCTGTTGACAGAAATCCTAAATCTTTGGGCCTGAGCCCTATTTAAAGGCATTTATGGCCTTCAATTGCGGCTACCTTCCCATAAGAGAGAACCCTAGTGAGCTTGAGTGTGTAGAGTGAGAGAAAGAGCTATCTTGAGCTATTTGGTGTGATTTTGCAAAGGAGGAGAAGAGTTCCAGCAAGAAGGACCAGAGGAGGTTGTTGTTCTGAGTTAGTCAAGCAAGGAGCTTCATTCTGAGGTACCAAATCGAAGCCCTCTTCTTCCCTATTGTGTAGATTCCATTTTTGGGGTTAGGGCTTGAATCACTTCATTTTTTGGGTCTTGAATGCATCAAATCCCTCTTCCTACTTGTGTTATAGATCTGGACCTTTCTAGGTCCAGAGAGCCAGAAAGTATGAAGCTTTAGTCGAGTAATCATAGGGTTTTGAAGCTAGGAAGCATTATTGGGGTTTATATGGTATATAATGCAAGATACACCTTGCATGGACACCAAGTTCAGACCTTTACGTGATTTTTGGGTCTTAGAAGGCCAGATCTATAAGTTAGAGAAACAGATCTGACCTCAGAAGGTCAAATAAGTGTTGCCATGGAGGAAACTCGCCGAGTCAATAAGAGGACTCAACGAGTCGGATCGGGTTACCTCGCGATTCGTGATCAGTGATAACCCGTAGAGTGAAAGGTTAACTCGACGAGTCGAGTGAGGCCTTAGGAGGATTCAGAGGACACACATGGACTCGCCGAGTTACCCGAGTACACTCAACGAGTCTGGTCAAAGTTGGACCGCTGACTGGAGTTGACATCTGTTGACCTTGGGGGTATGGTTAAACTGATTCATGAGAGGCCGTGGAAGGGTAGAATGGTCTTCTACCCATTCTTTAGAGATGAGAACATGAGGAGAATATTGATTAGAGATATTATCATTTTGTTAGGCGGAGGCTAGGTCGGGGATATCGCGCATGAGAGTTTGCTAGACATCGTACGAGGTGAGTCTTCTCACTATATATTACCTAGAGTGGTCTCTATGTGCAGACCGCAGGGTCTTATGTGTTATGTGTATGTTTGAGATTATGTGCATTGTGAAATATGTATGCTATGTGACCGACCGGAGGGTCCAACGACTTACGAGGCCAGAGGGTCCTCGAGTAGACCGGACCGGAGGGTCCAACGAGCTAGACCGGACTGGAGGGTCCCGCTGAGACACATTTACCGGAGGGTCATACCGAGTTATAGCCTCGAGTGGCTTATGTGCTGTATGTGGTATTTTGGGGAACTCACTAAGAATTTATGCTTACCGTGTTATGTTATATGTGTTTCAGGTACTAGCGAGGATCGCGGGAAGGCGCCAGCATGATTTGTACACACTGATAGAGGATTTTGTATTTAAGATTCTGAGATATGTTTACCGTGATAATATTTGATACACTTGAGTTGAGATGATTTATATGAGATATGTTATGTTTGAAAAATGAAAAATTGTATTTAAATTTTCTCGTCGTTACACGTGGTGACCATTTATGGCCTCAACTTGATGCCGTTATGGGCTCAAAAACCCTATGTACCGGATCTTGAGCCCTATTTAAAGAATTATGAGGCTAGGGTTTCCACCAACCTTAGCCTACATCCCTCCAGAGAGTATCTCCCAAAACCCTAGCATCCATTTTGCTACTCTAAGCCTCTTGTGTGTTTTGTAGCATTGTTAAAGGAAGAGTATCACCCCTTTGGAGCTTAAGACCGATTTTGAAGAGTTCTAACATCTTGAGAATCCCTTGGACCTTTGTATGTGTTCAAGTTTCTATCTTGATGGTTTAACTTCATAGATCTAGCATATTTTAGGAATTTTGGTCCCTGTTTACGGTTTTGATGACAGTGGAGTGAAGAACGTCAGATAAAGCTTGCAACTTTATCAATTATATGTGTCCCTGGAGTGTTTCATCTTTTATATCTAAAGCCAAAGTGTGTTTTGGGGGCATGGAATGAACAAAGGTCATCTTTTACCCATTTTGACCTAAAATAGAGTAGGACTTGCATGAAGTGTGTAGGATCATAAAGTTACAATATTTATGACACTTATTTGTGGGGTTACGCCTTCTAGAGAGTATAAGCTTGGGTTCAACAAATTAAGGACTTAGTAAAAGACTTAATTTTTTCGGACGGACGACAGCGTGGCCAGGGGTTGGCCACGACATGGTGAGTATTCGTGTCACCACGATGTGCCCATGGGTTTGCTACGACACGGTGGCTGGAGAACTTGACTTTGACCATTAACTTTTTTAACTAACTTTGGCTTTAGGTCAAATTTAGGTCAAACTCTAGGTGGGTTTTGTACCGGTTTCTTTATGTGTAACAAGCGGTAGAGTTCCGTTTCGACTATGAGGTAAGTTTTTTCACTGTACCTTGTACTGTAGTATGGATCCTCTATATTTTAGGATGTTTGTATGTTGTAGTGATATGTTAGGCAGGTAGATTTTTCATAATTACATATAGTGCGTTTTTGGTAGTTTATTGTTTATATGCGTATGTCGACATGTTATTGGTGGGTTGAGGCGGTCTAACTGTGTGTTGAAGGCCAAGATACCCAGGCGGTCCAGCTTTTGTTGTAGGCACAAGGAAGGCGGTCCGGTTTCATGCTGAAGACCCGATAAGGGTGGTTCATTTTTATGTTGAAGGCCCTGGTAGTGGTCCAACCTTGCATTATCGGCCTTGTATGCATGCATTGTATGTTTATTATTATGTGGGGGTATTTTAGGGAAATCACTAAGCTTTAGCTTACATTTGTGGATTTAAATGTTTCAGGTACTTTTAAGGATTGGGGCAAAACAAAGGCGTGACTGTACACAAATTATAAATAAAATTTAGTAAAACAAATTGAGGTTGCTAATAATATAATTACAAAGTTATACAACTGACTTTTCCCTTACGGTTTTCATGACCTTAAAATTCTAAGAAGTGGCTATAGGATCTTTTGAAGGAATTATGATTTTATTTTTTCTAAGCATCACAATTGTTGTTTGACCTTGGTATAATTTAGTCTCGTCAAAAGGAAGAGGACATGTGGATTGTAATTTGGGATTTTGAAATGGTAATCAAGATTCAAGATGGTAAAAGAAAGTGATATAGGGCAATAAGGGAATTCGCAAATCTTAAAAAGCCACCATCCGAGACATAACCATGAATAGATTAAGTACATGTTACTATTCTCCTTCTTTTGATTAAGTATTATATATAGGTGTTGGATTAGATGTCTAAGCCCATAACTATATTGTTATATACTTGACCCGAGAGTAGCATGGTCCATTTGTGTTGCATTTCACCAGAACAATCTGATAGGATGGACGCTTGAGAGGTTGAGAAATCATATAATTTAATTAGTATTGATCAAGAATTAATTTGGAATTAATTTAGTGATCACAAGATGCTAATTAAATTAATGGGGACTAATTGTATAAATTAGTTATATATATGGTTTGGGCTTATGATACATGATGGACTAAGTTTATGGATGAATCCATAAAGAGTTGGTTCATATGGATCATGGATCATGGATAATAAGCCCAAAGGTATGGATTAGGGTTTAACCATGATCCTTAGTATTCTACCATATATATATATATATATATATATATATATATATATATATATATATATATATATATATATATATATATATATATATATATATATATATATATATATATATATATATGTTTCCCTATAGCTAAAATCGGACACATATGCTCTAAGAGTTCATAGTAGCCGATTTTGTGTGCAAGAAACTCTCTCTCAAGTCCTCCATTGTTGGTGGTGTTTTGAGAAGAATTTGAGGCATCACATTTGAGGTGCTAAGCTTTTAAAGGC
The DNA here is from genome assembly GCF_052849685.1 of Lactuca virosa. Lineage (NCBI taxonomy): Eukaryota > Viridiplantae > Streptophyta > Magnoliopsida > Asterales > Asteraceae > Lactuca > Lactuca virosa. The sequence goes on from NC_136430.1 coordinate 135,729,427, forward strand.
CAAAGTTCACTAGCTACAACAAGTGGTAAAGTTTCTAACCATTTGTATTGTTCAATTCTTGATTGTATGCTAGCTAGGATATGTATGCTTTGGAAAATGAAATGCATGTATAATTAGAGAAAACATAGATCCAAAGCATCTAGGGTTGCATAAGCACCATAAGGTTGTTAGAGTGCTCAAAACCATTCAATGGTATCAGAGCCTAGGATTGTTTTATGTTATACTTGATGCTTGATAATTTTCAAAGTTGAAAAAATCGATTTTCTGGCCTCTGACTGATGAACTCGTCGAGTCCACTGGCTGACTCGGCGAGTCCACTGGCTAACTCGGCGAGTTCACTGGCTGACTCAACGAGTCCACTCAGTAAAAAGGCAACTCGACGAGTCAGGATCATGCACTCGTCGAGTTGATGGCTCTGGTTGCAGAATTTTGAGTTTTTGGCCAGAATTGGATTATGATCATTACCATAAACTGTTTTTTGAAACATAAAATCTGTTTTCTTGATATGGTAGTGATCATGCCCATCCAATTAAAAGATAATTGTCAAAATTTCAAGATTTGTATTAGTTTATATGATTAGGCTAATTTCTTGCAAATTGTTGATATACATTATCTTGACTTATGAGTTTAACTAGATCATAGATAAATTATTTGATTATTTTGTTAATTAAAATGTTGATCTAAATGCCTTTAATGAATCTCATAACTTGTCCTCAAGTTATGGAAAATGAAAAGTCTCATTTTTAAAAGTCATTAAACTCATAAGTTATGGAGATGAAAAGTTTTGAAGAGTTTCAAAACTTGTCCTCAAGTTTTGGAATTTGTAAAGTCACACTTATGAACACTTTAATTCTAAACCCTAGAATTTTAAAAGTTTAAAATTCAACCCTTATACTATTATAATATTAAAAGTCTAATTATAATATATATGTATAAGAAAAGTCAGTCTTACCGTTAGTAGACCTCATTCATGAAGTCAGAATATAAGGGGGAGGGGGGGTATAAGGTTGCTGCCCATAAAATGGTGGTTTAATTGGTGTCCACTCTCACCCACTACTTCCTTGACTGGTGGAGGGTCGTTAGCCGAACGGGTAGGATAGGACATTAATTCTCGTTAAAAGTATAATGATAATTATAAAGTAACTAAATGTTTTATTAAATTCTCAATCTTAGTTACTTTAGGAAAATGTGAAAATGATGCTATTCCATGAAATTGCACTTTGCACCTTGCCAAGTCGTTAATGGAGTGTGTGTGGTTAACTGGCACATTAACTTGGACTAGTAAGGGTGGAAAAACGGTAGCTTGATGTTTGTCATAGATCAATGGAGCGTGTGTGGTTAACCGGCACATTGATTAGGTGATAAATGACATCGAGTGTACGAAGCAAATTTGCATCGTTATTTACACCTTGTTTGTGATCCTCGGTATCACAGTCACAAACCTGAAGGGCATAATCGAGATTTAAACATGCCATTGAAAAGTTCAATGAATCTCAAAAGAATCTAGGAATTTCAATCCAATTAAAACTTAATAATCAATTTCCTTTTTCATGGTGGAAATTGGTAAATCGTCATTTACCTACCTTCCAATATTTTGCATTTAGATTACGGAATCCCTCTTCCAAATTGTAAAATATTGGGTTAGTTCCTAGCCTTAGTATTTCCATTTGGGTGTTATATTAAGGACTCTTATCTAATATAAACTTTGTCTTTCTTTTTCAGATGTCTTCCAACACTGCTTCTGGCTCAAACCCTACTGGCTCTTTCTCTCTCATGAACTTCTGTGGGAGAGTCATCTTTGATGTTACCAACTTCAATGATTGGATTAGGAACATTAGGATGGTTACTCGTTACGAGGACAAGGAATATGTCCTCGACAAAGAGCTTAAGGAAATTGATGAGTCATCTGCTACTCCTAAGAAGATCGTTGAGTTTAGGACTCATTAGAAGCATGCTACTAAGGTGTCTTGTATCATGATGGCCACTACGACAGCTGAACTCCAAAAGTCCTATGAGGAATTCTACCCTTTTGAGATGCACCAAGACTTGATGGAAAGATACCATCAAAGTGCTCGTCAAGAGAGGTATGAAATCATTGCCTCCATGATAACAACAAAGATGAAGGACGGAGAATCCATCACGACCCACTTGCAGAAAATTCAAAGGTCTGTGGACCGCTTGCTGAAGTTGAATGTGAACTTCGATGAAGAGTTGGCCATAGATATCATTCTACACTATTTACCTCCATGTTATGATCTATTCCGTATGACCTTACATATGAACAAGGAGGAGGTCACTCTTAGCAAGCTTCAAGGCCTTTTGAGGACTATTGAGTCTGAAAGGTTAATCCGTTGTTTCTACTCCTACTGCTATTTCCCCTGTCTTGGCAATTGTACATGGGAAAGGGAAGAAGAGGAAGGTTCCCTCCAAGAGCCGCAAGGGAAAGTCTCTTGATGGATCCTCTTCCAGTGGGACTAAATCTGGTTATGCTAATCCCTTTACTAACCCGAAAGAAGTCGAGTGTTTCTACTGTCATGATAAAGGGCACTAGAAGCAAATCTGCCCCAAATACTTGCAGGATGTCAAGGAAAAGTAAAACCCACCCATGCAGGTATTTATACTATTCTATCTAATAACTCATCACATTCTTGTTCTTGGGTCCTTGATACAAGTTGTGGAATTCACATTTGTTCTGATTTGTAGGGACTAAAAAGAAGTAAGGATGTGGAGCACGGGAAGCTGAACTTGATCATGGGGAATAGGAAAGTGTCGCCTGCCATGAAGATTGGAGTTTATTCTTTATTGCTTAGTAGTGGGTTAGAATTAGATTTGAATAATTGTTGCTACTCGTCTGATATGGCGAGAAATATTATTTCCTTTCATGGTTTGTACAAACAAACTTTTAGTTTTTCATTTGATAATGAAATTGGTGCTATTAATGCTTTTTTTAATGGTGTTTTTTATTTTAAAACATTGCCTTGTAATGGTGTATATGAAACTGTGATGGTTGTAGATGACTTAGGAAATAATGTGTTGCACATTGATTCTTCCAATAGTTTGGATAAGGCATCCTTGTGTCATTATCGTCTTGGACACATTAACAAGAAGCGCATAGGCCAACTCCAAAAGGCTGGAGTTTTAGAGTCATTCGACTTAAGGTCGGATGGCACTTGCGAATCTTGTTTGCTTGGAAAGATGACCAATTCACCCTTCACCGGTACTTGTGAAAGGGGTGAAGGTTTGTTGGATCTCATACACACCGACGTGTGTTGTAACGCCTACAGATTTGGGCTTAGTCAATTTAGAGACAATGAGTGTCAAAAATGACTTTTTGATGGAATATTGTTTAGAAGGAGTAATCTTAAACAAGTTATAGTATATGTCACAAGGGTTCCGTACATATAAAGAACGCCAAAATCCGAGTTATAACGAAGAAGTTATGACCCGTCGAAGTTTTACGGCAAAACCGGCACGACACCGGGAATCGTAAAAAGTGAATTTACGATAAAATACTTTCTAGCCTTAGTGATCTAAATGAAAGTCGTAGTATATGTTAAATCGAGAGTGTGCATAAAAAGAACGTCCAAATCTGACTTCGTATGAGGAAGTTATAATTTTTCTAAGATTTAGCATAGTAGTGCATAGCCCGAAATTTGAATTTTAGTTCAGTCGATTTTTAGCCAAAATAATCTAAACGAGAAATGAAGATATCGTTAATAGGAGTTAAATGATAAAAAAGACAGTCGAAAACGGAGCTCGTATGCGAAAGATATGGACGACAGGATCTAAATGAAAGTTATAGTACTCGTAAATACCAATGCGTGGATATAAAGAACGTCGATAATAGAGCTCGTATGCGAAAGATATGGATGAAACTTAGTCCCTACTCTTCGAGCGCGATAAATTCGATATAGTTTTGCAACTCGGAGATAGAATGAGAATTAGCCGACGAGGTCTAAATGAAAGTTGTAGTAATCGTAAATACCAACGCGTGGATATAAATAACGTAGAAAACGGAGCTCGTACGCGGAAGATACGGACGAAACTTAGGGCCTACTCTACGAGAAACCCCTATAAATAAGAGATGAACTCTTCATATTTTCTTCACACCATAAGCCTTTCTTTCTCTCTCTAACTTCTCTCTAGACTCCCTAAACCCCCCTAAAGCCTAGGACACTTCCCTAGCGCTAGAAGAAAGCCCCGGAGTGCACGAAGGCTTCGAGAAAAAGTGTTTTTGGCTCAGAAGCTCTGCTCCAGCAGAGCCCGGTTTTTAATAAAACCTGTTGTAAGTGAAATAAGCCTACCATACTTTAAATATAACTTAAATTTAATTATAATATCGTTATTATGAACCTAGAAATAATATTTATCAATGATTCAAAGTCGTTATACTGATTGATCTACTTACGGGAATGATGTCTTGGCTGTGATTTAGTGAGGTGTTTAATGTAGGATTTCCAAACAGTATACTTCGTATACCAAACGGACCCTACCTCCGATATGATCCTACCTGATTGTTCCTTGCTTTATAGATCATGAAAGTAGACTTTTAGTTAATGATGAATCTAGACTAATAATTAGTCGCAATAAAGATTAGACTAAAACTTAGCGATAATAATGCTAGGTTTCGTGGAAGCAAAATAGAATCGTTAAAAGCGAAGCGCTGCCCGAGTTTGGAATCATCACTTTAACAAGTGAGTGCATAGTTACTTTCATCTTACACATAGATATGAAGTATTTTATATAAACTACGTGCTATGTGTGCATATTATCTGTATACTTGCTATCTATGTTGGTTGAACGATTTTATACAAGTTTTAAATGATTTAAACTGTATATGTATTTTTTTATCTACAAAATATGTTGGGTAAAACATGGGTAGATGAAATATGAATTGGATGATGAAATAAGAAGTGATATAGACCGTGAGATAAGGGTGAGAGGTAAACCATGAGAGAAGCCTTTTACCCATGTGTTGGCCCCGTCATTCTGCAGAGTATGGATGACAACCACAGACTATTCTAGACAGTCCAGTGGATACTAGCAGGCTCGCAAGCTGTAGGTGTTTTGAACTGTGTGCTCACCAGCTGGACTCTAAAAACCCCTTGACATGTGTTGTGAGAGGAGTCTCGGAAACGACACTGTCGATAGACGAGATTAACCCTGGCGACTATGCAACGTAGTGCCTAAACCCCTTGACATGTGTTGTGAGAGGAGTCTCAGAATCGATACTGTCGACAAAAGAGAATAACCCTGGCGACTATGAGACTTAGTGCCTATTGAGTAACCCATGGAAACGATGGACTTCGTACCGATTCCTTAGGATGATCCTTAGGAATAAATGAACGAGAAATAGATAATTCTTAGGGTAAATCCTTAAGAGTAAAGAAGATAACGAGAATGGGTAATTGGGTTGATTAATTGTTTGATGATTAAACATAATAATTATATTACTATGGGTTGAAAACCCTATGTACTCACCAGGTTTCCCAACCTGACCCACTCAAGCTTATTTGTATCACAGGTGTCGATATGAAGCTACTTTACACTGAGAGATTTAAAAGAGATGTAGATCACTAGTGTAAATGAATGTAAGTTCTGTTTATGCTTATGTTTCTGTATTGACGATGACATCCCAAATGTTTTAAAATGAATAAAAATACTTGTCTTCGGAAATGCTTTGATAACGTATTTATCATATTTTACTGGGAACAAATTCTGCAACATTTTTATTAAAAGAGGAACTTTGATTTTTACAAAGCATAAACAAAATCGGTCTTTTCTGGCCGTGAAAATGGGGATGTCACAGGCGGTATCAGAGCATTAGTTTAAGCGAACTAGGAATATGGATTTATTTCTAGACTTAAACTTAGAATGCTAAGCGATGATTGTGAGGTGTGAGCACTAGCTTATTTTCGGAATTGTGCCTAAAATGCTTTTATGTGCTAAATGCTTTGTGCCTGATATGCTTTTATGTGCTAAAGGTACGACTACGATATTAGAACTAACATGTAAACGTTTCGGAGAGATAAGGATAAATTAAACGTCTATCCTAAATAAATATCTAAATTCACCCTATTCGGTGTAAAGATCAAAATGGCAAGAACCCGCAGTGGAGCCGGGAATGCAAATGGGAACAGAAACCAACCTCCAGTAATTGAGCAAATACCAGTTGTGGTAGCCGCTCCTGAGCCAATAACGATGGCCGGAGTGCAAGTGATGATCCAGATGATGTTGGATCGCCAAATGAAGGAAACCAGACGTTTGCTCCAACAAAATCGAGAGGAAGCTACCATACCGATCGAACATCCCGAGTTGAACGAAGGGCAGTCTGAGGAGGGGAACTACAGTGGGACCGTTGGTCAAGCCAACCCACCAATAGTTCGACAAAACAACCAGGATGACAGAGTCGAGAGGAATGGATGCAAGTACAAGGATTTTCTGACTTGCAAGCCATCGACTTTCACTGGAAAGGAAGATCCGATCGGAGTCATGGATTGGATCTCGGAGATGGAGTTAGCTTTCATGACGTGTGGTTGCAGAGACAAGTTAGAAACCACCTTTGTAGTACGTCAGTTCCGAGGAAGCGTTGTGTGCTGGTGGAATACCCTGGGGAAGACTCTAAGCCCCAATGAGCCCCTGCAACTAACATGGGCAGAGTTTTTAGTGCAGTTCAAACGCAAGTACTGCTCGGCCCAAACCTGCTCGAGCTAGAGAACCAATTCCTGACCTTGAAGAAAGAAGGATGTCAATTGATGAATACACCAACAACTTCACAGAGAAGATGGAGTTCGCCTTGCGTCTTGTTCCGGATGAGCTGTCGAAAATCGACAAGTACGCAAAGGGACTTCCATGGGAGTACGGGGTGCCAGTGCGTCAGGAAGCTACTCTGGAGGCAGCTATCTGGGCTACGAAGTCTGTGGAGGATATGATTAAGGGAAGAGCTGCCAGAAAGGTTGAGGTTGGCGAGAAGAGGAAGTTCTAGGGGTATGCAGAACCCAAAAAGAAGAAGATCAAGTCTGGTTCAAAAGAGTTTAGTGGAGGAGGAAACGAGGCTAAATGGTTCGAGAACTGCAAGAAGAAGCACTTCGGGAAATGTAGCGAGGAAGTGACCTGCTACAAGTGTGGGAAGACTGGGCATTACGCCAATGAGTACACCGCCAACAAAACGGTGTGTTATGAATGCTGTGAAGAAGGGCACGTTGCTAAGGATTGCCCGATGAAGAAAGAGGCGGCAAGACCAAACATTCCACCGAATCCGAAGGCAAGAGCATTCCATATGATCCTTGACGAAGCAGATGGAAATGAAAGGGATCAGGAATGAGGATCTATGAAGTAGTCGTGTAGATAGTACCACGTGGTGTAGCCTATTAGAGGCATAGTATAGGTTGAACTTGAACACCTATGTAACAACGTAAATTTCCAAAACAATTTTTCATTTTTAAAATATACTTTTATTCATAAAGTACTATCAAAACATAATGTATCCAATGTTATCATAACAAAAAATATCCCAGAATCTCAAGACATAAACTTCATGAGTGTGTACGGATCATGTCGGCGCCTTCCCGCGATCCTCGCTAGTACCTGAAACACATAACACAACAACTGTAAGCATAAATGCTTAGTGAGTTCCCCAAAATACGACATGCAGCACATACGCCTTTCCAGGCCATAAATCTGTAGGATCTTCCGATCCATGTGTCTCAGGGGACTTCCGTCCCGAATCCCGGTTGACCTTCCGGTCCTACCCGTATCGACCTTCCGGTCCGTAACCTCTTGACCTTCCGGTCCATATCATCTTGACCTTCCGGTCCTTATCATACATAACATACATAACACATACATATCACATAACAACATACATCTCATACATCTCATAGCATGTAAGACCTTCCGGTCACACAAAGCTACCCTTCCAGGTACAGTATAGTGAGAAGACTCACCTCGATGAAGTCAGATAAACTCTCGTGCTCAACGTCCCGACCTAGCCTCCTCCTATTATTCAAATAACATCCCCGATCAATATTCTCTCATAGTCTCATCTCTAAAGATTGGGTAGAAGGCCATTCTACCCCTCTCTGAACTCTCTTGAATCAGTCTTGACCATAACCCTAAAGTCAACGAAAGTCAACGGTCAAACTTTGACCCGACTCGTCGAGTGCACATGGGCGACTCGGCGAGTCCATGCGGGTCCTCTGAATCCTTCTAGCATCTCTTGGCTTGTTGAGTCATCCTTCCACTCGACGGGTTTCTCTTGTCACGAATCGCAGGGCCACCCCGACTCGACTCGTCGAGTCCACTTGTGGACTCGGCGAGTTGCTTCCATGTTCTTACTCAAATGACCTTCTAAGGTCAGATCTGCTTCCCTAACTATCAGATCTACCCTTCAAGTGCTCAAATGTCACGTAAAGGTGCAACCTTTACGTGCATGCAACCCACATCATGTCACAAATGGAGAAATAACTCTAAAAATGGCAACCTAGTCTCTAATCTCTCATTTGCTTGCATAAAGATGAGGGATAGTGACTCTATGGACCTCTCATGGTCCAGATCTGATGCTATTAACACAAAGGAGACCTCCTACTCACTAGATCTTACATATAATGGGGGTAAAAACCCTAAAATCATGAAATCTATCATATCAACATGAAATAGAAAGGATTATACCTCCAGAGATGAAATCTCAAGATGATTAGCCCAGATCCAAGCCCCCTTCACGCTCTAGATTGGTGTTTCCTTCTTCCTTCTAGAAAAACTACACCAAAAGTGATGTATTAACCTCTTCTTTCTCTCAAACTCTCCTACTGCTCTCTCTAGGGTTTCTCTGGGATGAAGTGGCCGCAAATGGAGGCCATAAACGCCTTTAAATAGGGCACAGACCCCGAGAATTAGGGTTTCCGATTACAGCGCGGACTCGTCGAGTCCACCCTTTCCGACTCGTCGAGTCCGTTCATTAATCCAGTCAGCACACGCGCACCTACTCGACGAGTCTACGCCACAACTCGTCGAGTCCCTCCCTTTTTCTCAAAAGAATAAATGATCAAACATAATACCTGGAAATCCGGATGTTACAACCTATGTAATCGTTTCAAGGAATAATACAAAACCTTCGTTTTGTTATCTGATGTGTCAAGTTGTTATGTTATTTTCTTGTATGGTGACTTGGGTGAACTGCAAGACAGTACTTGGGACGAGTATGAGTAGGTGTGAATGTTGTAGAGGCCTATACTACCGGAAGCACAGGACTCACACTTGGATCAGGGAAAGTCAAAAGGTTACCAAGGAACTAGTAATTGATTATGTTTTGTTCATTACCATCATTTCGGTAATGACTAAGAAGATGATTATTATTCCGACCTTAGTGGTCATATCATGTCGAGTCCAACTAAGATGAGTATGTTACGTGGTTCAAAGAACCAAGATCGATGTAGCATCTGACTTAAGTCAGAATATTGAAGTGAAAGATAATCAAAGCGATCAATAGAAGTATCACAACTATTGTTAAGGTTAGAAGCTTGTACCTAGAAGTGCTACATGCTAGAATGTGATTATATCACGTTAAAACATGAAGGAAGGTATATTCCGTTCTGGAATTTGACTCTAAAAGACATGAGTCTAAGCGTCGCATCATACGATGAGAGGTCATTTGAACATGACCCATTAGTCCATGGTCGTAATCAAAGAACTTATATTAATTTTTTTAAGAAGAAGGAGTATCCAATAAGGAATCGAGATTGTGATTCGAGGGTCATGATTGGAAGACTAACATAAGATAGAGAGTGGGTGCACGATCGAGTATTGATTGCAGTCAATAAGTCTAAGAGATAGATACTGATTCGAAGGAATATAGAAGTTACGATTATTTCCTAGGATGAAGATATAACGTATGGAGTCATTATACAAGCCTTGTTTTGTTGATGATTCCGGGACGTAATCATCCTAAGGGGAAGATAATTGTAATGCCCGCAGATTCGGGATAGTCAATTTAGAGACAATGAGCGTCAAAAATGACTTTTTTATGGAAGATTATTTAGAAGGAGTAATCTTAACCAAGTTATAGTATATGTCACAAGGGTTCCGTACATATAAAGAACGCCAAAATCCGAGTTATAACGAAGAAGTTATGACCCGTCGAAGTTTTACGGCAAAACCGGCACGACACCGGGAATCGTAAAAAGTGAATTTACGATAAAATACTTTCTAGCCTTAGCGATCTAAACAAAAGTTGTGGTATATGTTAAAACGAGAGTGTGCATCAAAAGAACGTCCAAATCTAACTTCGTATGAGGAAGTTATGATTTTTCTAAGATTTAGCATAGCAATGCATAGCCCGAAAATTGAATTTTAGATCGGTCGATTTTTAGCCAAAATAATTTAAACGAGAAATGAAGATATCGTTAATAGGAGTTAAACGATAAAAAGACAGTCGAAAATGGACCTTGTATGCGAAAGATATGGACGAAGCTTAGTCCGTACTCTTCGAGCTCGACGAATTCGATATAGTTTTGTATATCTGAAATAGAGTGAGAATTAGCCGACGGAATCTAAATGAAAGTTATAGTACTCGTAAATACCAATGCGTGGATATAAAGAACGTCGATAATAGAGCTCGTATGCGAAAGACATGGATGAAACTTAGTCCCTACTCTTCGAGCGCGATAAATTCGATACAGTTTTGCAACTCGGAGATAGAATGAGAATTAGCCGACGAGGTCTAATCGAAAGTTGTAGTTCTCGTAAATACCAACACGTGGATATAAATAACATAGAAAACGGAGCTCGTACGCGGATGATACGGACGAAACTTAGGGCCTACTCTACGAGAAAACCCCTATAAATAAGAGATGAACTCTTCATATTTTCTTCACACCATAAGCCTTTCTTTCTCTCTCTAACTTCTCTCTAGACTCCCTAAACCCCCATAAAGCCTAGGAAAATTCCCTAGCGCTAAAAGAAATCCCCGGAGCGCACGAAGGCTCCGAGAAAAAGAGCTTTTCGGCTCAGAAGCTCTGCTCCAGCGGAGCCCGGTTTTTAATAAAACCTGTTGTAAGTGAAATAAGCCTACCATACTTTAAATATAGCTTATATTTAAATATAACATCGTTATTATGAACCTAGAGATAATATTTGTTAATGATTCAAAGTCGTTATACTGATTGATCTACTTACGGGAATGATGTCTTGGCTGTGATTTAGTGAGGTGTTTAAAGTAGGATTTCCAAACAGTATACTCCGTATACCAAACGGACCCTACCTCCGATATGATCCTACCTGATTGTTCCTTGCTTTATAGGTCATGAAAGTAGACTTTGAGTTAGTGATGAATCTAGACTAATAATTAGTCGCAATAAAGATTAGACTAAAACTTAGCAATAATAATGCTAGGTTTCGTCGAAGGACAATAGAATCGTTAAAAGCGAAGCGCTGCCCGAGTTTGGAATCATCACTTTAACAAGTGAGTGCATAGTTACTTTCATCTTACACATAGATATGAAGTATTTTATATAAACTACGTGCTATGTGTGCATATTATCTGTATACTTGCTATCTATGCTGGATGAACGATTTTGTACAAGTTTTAAATGATTTAAACTGTATATGTATTTTTTTTATCTACAAAATATGTTGGGTAAAACATGGGTAAATGAAATATGAGTTGGATGATGAAATGAGAAGTGATATAGACCATGAGATAAGGGTGAGAGGTAAACCATGAGAGAAGCCTTTTACCCATGTGTTGGCCCCGTCATTCAGTAGAGTATGGATGACAACCACAGACTATTCTAGACAGTCCAGTGGACACTAGCAGGCTCGCAAGCTGTAGGTGTTTTGAACTGTGTGCTCACCTGCTGCACTCTAAAAACCCATTGACATGTGTTGTGAGAGGAGTCTCGGAAACGACACTGTCGATAGATGAGATTAACCCTGACGACTATGCAACGTAGTGCCTAAACCCCTTGACATGTGTTGTGAGAGGAGTCTCGGAATCGATACTGTCGACAAAAGAGAATAACCCTGAAGACTATGAGACTTAGTGCCTATTGAGTAAACCATGGCAACGATGGACTTCATGCCGATTCCTTAGGATGATCCTTAGGAATAAATGAAAGAGAAATAGACAATTCTTAGGGTAAATCCTTAAGAGTAAAGAAGATAACGAGAATGGGTAATTGGGCTGATTAATTATTTGATGATTAAACATAATAATTATATTACTGTGGGTTGAAAACCCTATGTACTCACTAGGTCTCCCAACCTGACCCACTCAAGCTTATTTGTATCACAGGTGTCGATATGAAGCTACTTTACACTGAGAGATTTAAAAGAGATCTAGATCACTAGTGTAAATGAATGTAAGTTATGTTTATGCTTATGTTTCTGTATTGACGATGACATCCCAAATGTTTTAAAATGAATAAAAATACCTTTCTTCGGAAATGCTTTGATAACGTATTTATCATGTTTTACTGGGAACAAATTCCGCAACATTTTTATTAAAAGAGGTACTCTGATTTTTATAAAGCATAAACAAAATCGGTCTTTTCTGGCCGTGAAAATGGGGATGTCACATGTGTGGACCTTTCAGAACCGCCACAAGGGATGCTAACCGCTTCTATGTGACTTTTATTGATGATTACAACAGATATGGATATATCTACTTAATCAAACATAAGTCAGAAACCTTTGAAAAGTTCAAAAAGTTTAAACAAGAATTGGAGAATCAGCTGGGCAGGTAGATAAAGATGCTCCGATCCGATCGGGTGGTGAGTATCTTAGTATCAAGTTCCAAGACTATCTTAAGGAATGTGGAATTGTTTAACAATTGACGGCACCTAGGACACCACATCTTAATGGTGTGGCTGAGAGGCGCAATCGAACCTTGTTGGACATGGTTCGTTCCATGATGAGTCGAGCTTTTTTACCTATCTCATTCTGGGGGTATGCCTTAGAGACTGTCGCCCATATCCTTAATCTAGTCCCAACTAAGAAGGTTGCCAAAAAACCTCATTAGATGTGTGTTGGATTAATGTCTAAGTCCATAACTATAATTGGTAAGACTTGACCCGACCCGACATGGTCCATTTGGGTTGCATGGCATCATGCATTTGGATAGACTATAATGAGAGAAATAACACTTAAGGTTGGTTAATATATTATAAGTTCTAATATATTAATAAGGTTATTTAATTAGTATTGATCAAGAATTAATTTGGAATTAATTAAGTGATCAAAAGGAGACTAATTAAATATATGGGTTGATTGTGTAAATCATTCATTCTTATATATGTGGGCTTGTGATCCAAGATTCCTTATGTTGGACTAAGTCCATGGGGTGACCCATGAATACTCCATGGAGGTTAAAATCCATGGAGCATAAGGAATGGGTAAAGTTATGAGTTACATGGTGTAACCCTAATAGCCACCATATAAAAGAATCCCATGGCTCAAGAAATCGTGCACTAATGTGTGAGTGTGAGGGCTAGACGATTTCAAGGAGTGTTCAAGTTTCTCTCAAGTTATTCCAAGTGTATTTGGTGTTGTGTGAACCATTTGAGGTGTCACACTTGGGGCACTAGGCACTCACGCTTTATGAAGACATTCTACATCAAAGAGGTATGTATTCTATCTTGTTATATTTATTATTTTGTATGCTAGATTAGGATAATACCTTGGATGTTCATAATTGTATGTATAATAGAGAAAACATAGATCCAAGGTATTTAGGGTTGCATGTACACTTAGGAGTGTTAGAATGCTCAAAACCCAACAGTGGTATCAGAGCCTAGGCTTGTTTTCTTGTTATACTTGCAAAAGTAGCTGAAAAATCGAGTTGGATGCATATATTCGATTGTTTTGGCCGGAATTTGACTAGGAACATTACCCTAAGATGTTTTTGGACTTATAAACTTGTTTTTGATGTGGTAATGTTCATGCTAATCCAATTTCTAAGATAATTGTCATAATTTCAAGATTTGTATTAGTTTGTATGTTCATGCTAATTTGTTGAAGATTGATGATTTGAATTATCTTGTTCTTATGAGGTTCTTAGATTAATAGAAAAGTTGTGTGAAATAGTTGTTTTCAGTCCATTTTAATCTAAGAGTTGATTCCAAAGTGTGTTTTTATAACTTGTCCTCAAGTTATATGAAAAGTCACATTTAAGAATCATAAAACTCATAAAAGTTGGCAAAGGTTACAAAATGAAGAGTCTAGTTCTAATTAAATGGTTTTATGACTCCATAACTTGTCCTCAAGTTATGGAGGTTCAAGAGTCTCTTCATTAAATTAAAAAAAAAAGTGTAACCTTAATTAGTTCCATAAGTTACAATAAAAAAAAGTTATTTTTTTATTAATTAGTTTAAAGTCTTCCATAACTTGTCCTCAAGTTATGGAACTTGAAGAGTTTTTTTTTAATTAAAACTACTTTAAACTCATAAGTTATGGAATTAATTAGTTTTGAATGGTTTCAAAACTTGCCCTCAAGTTTTGGAATTTGAAAAGTTTTCACTTATGAATACTTTAATTCCAAGTTAGCCCTTAGAATTTTAAAAGTTAAAATTCAACCCTTATACTTTATAATATTATAAGTTAATAATATTTATATATATGTATAAGAGTAAAGTCATTCTTACCATTAGTAGGCCTCATTCACGAAGCCGGTCTATAAGGGGGGTATAAGGTTACTGCCTATAAAATGGCAGTTTAATGGGTGTCCACTCTCACCCACCGCTTCCTTGACTGGTGGAGGGTCGTTAGCCGAACGGGTAGGACAAGGACTATAATTCTCCTTTCATTAAAAGTATTAATGATAAATACTAAGTAACTAAACTCTTATTAATACCCAATCTTAGTTACTTAGGAAAATGTGAATTTGGTGCTAACCCATGAAATTACACTTTGCACTTTGCTTAAGTCGTTAGTGGAGCGTGTGTGGTTAACCGGCACACTAACCTGGACTTAACAAGGTAGGCAAAGGGTAACTTAATATTTATCATAGTATCGGTGGAGCGTGTGTGGTTAACCGGCACACTGATTAAGGGGTAAATATTAAGGGTACCAAGTATATTTGCATGGTTATTCACACCTTGTTTTGTGATCCTCGGCATCCCAGTCACAAAACCTAAAGGGCACACTCGAGATTGAAACATGCCTTTGAACAGTTCAATAAATCTCAAAGATCTAGGACTTTCAAATCCAATTAAAACCTAATAAATTATTTCGTTTTTCATGGTGGAAATTGGTGAATCGTCATTCACCTACCTTCAAATATTTTATAGCTTGGATTACGGCATCCCTCTTCTAAGTTATAAAATAGTTTGTTGGGTCCTAGCCTTAATATTTCATATTGGGTGTCATATTAAGGACTTTAAATCAACTATCTTGAATATCTCCCAAAAAGATGTCTGGTCTAGACATTTATGATCTTCCCAAATCTCTTGAAACAAGCTTTCCTAAATGAAGATGATGTCCCATGGATATCATACTTCTTTCACCTCCTCCAATTATTCTCCCTAACCCACAAGTTCCTAAAAAGTTTAAGGTCACTCAAGCCCTATTGGCAAGGCAAGGTCTAGGTGTGATCACATCTTGGAGATGTAGTCACATATTGACAAGCCGGGAGAGTTGGGTGTCAAAGTCTTGAGAAAGTTGGTGGCTCAACTACTTTCTAAGTCACATAGTGAGTTCTTTTGGGAATCCTATGAAACAGACTAAGACAAGACCCTTAATGATCTTATCTATTTGCTAAGATCAACTTCCTAAAACGCTATGGACATTGACAATGATGACACTGGATATCCAGTAAAGCTCTCTTTTCCCAATGGAAAGGGATCGGCCATAGTCAACTCGGTTGACCCAATGGTAAAGAGAGAGGCGAAGTCTGAGATAGTCCCATTATCAAGGGTCCATAGGTAACTATTGCCAAAGGAAGGGGCATTGGTTACGAAGCTGCCAAATTTACCTAAGGATGTTAAAGTCAATAAGTTTGGCTCTACTTCAGGTAAAGTCTATTGTCTAACTCTATTAAGTACATGCTGATTCTGATCGCATGGTTCGGTGATCAGAATTTTGGGCTATTACTCAAGAGTTATGATATTTATATTGCTTAGGAATAGATAACAACAAGGTTTTCATATGGATTGTAAGGATAAGTTTTTCCGCAAAGTTTTAAAATAAAAGAAAAAGGTTTTGATTTTATTTATTTTAAGTATCCTTACAATGGCATTTGTGAAAAGTTGTTGCTTATAAGATTCCATTGATAGCAATATTGGAAAAATGGATTTGATTCTTTCGGTTGTGGTAGTGTCTAATATTACCAAATAAGGAAAGATTCTCATCACCCAAGGTTCAATTGGACCGAAACTTGGAATCATGCAAGTTGTATAGTATGATGAATGAGAACTTTCAGCTTGGAAAATTAAGACTAATTCCTTATGTGAATAAGGAAAGGACTAAGGGATCGAGTACACATTCTTGTGCACTGGTCAAGTCCACCACAAAAGATCAAGAAGACTATTCGTCATGATTTACTTAAGTTCAGTAAATATGGTTATACTTATAAGTTTAAGTATAAGTCTGTAGCATTGGAGAAGTTTCAATGTGAGACAGAACGAATAAGAAGAATCAAAGTATGGCAGAAAGATAAAAGTTTCTCAAATCTGAAAAAATGGGAGAGTACTTTAGTATCATGTTTATAATCATCTTAATGGTTAAGATACCATATCACAATTGGTCCTCTAAAGTCATCTTAGTGCATTCTTATGACTAAGAAGAGGAGTCATGAATTGTTGAAATGGTTAAATCAAAAAAAGATGAGTCATACTTCGTTCCAAAACAATTCTTAGAGTCATACTCCAAGATTGTAACTTGAGTGACATATCTTAAAGAGGGTTTGTTAACACTAGTCAAATGTAAGAGTAAAAGGTTATCTACTCTTGTACATTTGAAATTGGTAAGTTGTGATGTTTTGGATAAAACAGAGACCAACTTAGGCCAATTGTGTAAAGTGTTAGTCTTGATAAAGAATCCGCACTATCTCTTGAATATTTGACAAGGGAGTCTTATATGTCAAGAGGACAGTGGGAGTCTCAAAGCTCTTGAAGGTTTCAAGACTTAATCAAGAATAAAACCTAAAGTCCTTCACTAGCACACGACTTGAGGTTTATAACCTATCGTGTTGAAATTTTTTTGCCTATTCAAGTTGGCTTTGCATAGGAGTTCTGAGAGTTCTCAATTGGTTGCACAACTACTTGGAAGCAATGGCAAGCACCTGAGCTGCCAAATGGCAAGAATTTAAGATTGCACAAGTTTAATCAATATGAGTTTGGATTTGTCATTATCCTTGTCTTGTGACTATGGTTTTGACGATTCACATGGATAAGAACACATACACCATAAAATCTAAGGGTCATAAGGTTTCTCTTCGATTCATGAAAATGATGGTGAGGAAACACTTCCACCAAGTAGATTTGAAGCAGATGGCAAAAGGTCTAAACAATTGAGACTATGATTACGACATCCCTTTTCATAGTTCTGAAATCGTTTAGACACACATGCATGCTATCTAAGGAAAGGTGTATGATTTTGATAAAGTTTTATCAAAGCATCTCGTATCAGAAATCTGAACTTTGGTAAGAAAGTCAATAAAGTATTGATTTCTAGAAGTCCAGTTGATTTCTGAGTACATGTCAAAGCTAGTGGGAGCATAAGTGTTATGCTAATAATCATCATGTTAGTGGGAGCATGATAATTATTGTTAGTGTTGCAAGTTAGCAATGTTAATTATAGAAAACAAAAGTTTCAATTCGTGAGGCTGCAGGAATTGAAAAAGTTTTTTTGCTATAATTAAGGGAGAGGATATACTTCATTTCAGTTCTAAAGGCTTAGATTGAGACCTTAATCATCTTTAGTCAAGAATATATATATGAATTTCATGTTGGATTGGTTCAACTTAAGGAAATTCTATATATTGCGTTCTTAAAATTCGATTATGATTACGACATCCCTCTTCATAGTCAAATTTTGAAAACATGGCAAATAAAAATATTGTAGCAAAAGACTGGTCTAGAATCATGTCTTTATGTGAGACATCATGAATCGCGTACCATTTGCTTTGGGTACAGGATCGATTGCATGTGCTATAATATTTGTCATTTCTAAATTTTTCCAAATGCCCAAAGGCATTAAGAAGGGAAAAGGTCTAGAATTGAATATGACTAAAATGATTAAGCAATTGTCGAGGACAATCTGAGGTTTACCAAAGATTGGTTGCTCAGGGACAGTTGGAAGTATAGTGCTAATTTTGGAAGGACCATATTGACATATTCTGAAAAGAGGCATCTCTTATTCAGAAGTGATAGTCAAAATGAGAATATGGAGTTGTCTCCATAGGTGGAAGTTATCTATGTAAGATTAGAAAACTTAATGCAAGAAGCATGCCCAAAGCAATGTACTTTGAATATGAGACTTAGTTTCCATGGAGTTGATCTCCATTGGAATACCTTATAATGACTATTGACAAGTCTTTGTGACTTTGTACATATTCATTACAGGAGGGTCAGTGCATATAAGTTTAAAATCTAAACAGATTTCGATAAATGATAGGAATTTGAAATTCTCACATTTTTCGATAAGGATTTGGGAGTGTGAAATTAGAATCATTGAAATCATGTTCAATTGGTTTATTTCACAAAGTAAGGATCATAGACAAACATAGAGTGCATACTTGGTGTATGGTAAAGCTATTGTTTAAGAAAAACATAGTGTACATGCTTGGAGCATGGGACAACTAGTGTTTTTAATTCAAGTATAAAGTTGATAAAACCGAAACAATGAATAATGAGTAATCAATATGGTGATAAATAAAAGTGTTTATTTATATTCATAGGGTTTGATACCATATTTGATTCATTTATTCTTGTGTTTCACTTTGCATGTTTTTACTTCCAGAATAACTAAGTTGCTCTTCCTGGATGATTAAGTTATTCAAACCATCCACAGTCGGTCATATGTTGGAAGTAGATATGAATCAAGACTGTCATGGGTTGGTTTGTAGAGGTCCAAGTTGGTGGACAAAGTGGTGTTACAGCACTCATGAGTGCTCATAAGTTCTGAGTATTGGATTCAACCCACGCTCATTTGAATCACTTCATGGATTTTATCACGAGTGATCATGAGACGATAATATCTTATATTCTTAAAACCTAGAGATATGAGTTGTTACTATGAGTTGGTTATACATTGATTGCACGAAAATGCATTGGTAACTCGATGTTATAAAACGTGCCTTTGTGTATGATTCAACAAGTAGTAGAACAAGCCATATGAGTCGAAGTTTATCCATTCCTTTTACCTTCGGGATAAAAGCGATATCTTTGTGGGCCCCTCGATGATTTAAAGATGATACATGTGAGTGCTTGGCCAAGCCAGGACTGATTTGATTTGTTCAATCAGTCAGTCATCATGAATCGGAAATCGGGAAACAACAAATGGACAGAGAGAATGATTGATAATCTATGTCTCAGTCCATATGATATCTAGAATGGAGGAATATATGATCCCTTATCTAATGGACAAGTCATTGACAAAGGTCAGAGTTCATCGACAAGGTCAGAGTTCGACAGAAGCTTTTGAGAGCTACGATTGCTGATCGGTTCCTGAAGTCATACGCAATAATAGTTTTAGACTTATCCAAGTGGGAGACTGTTGGATTAATGTCTAAGTCCATAACTATAATTGGTAAGATTTGACCCGACCCGACATGGTCCATTTGGGTTGCATGACATCATGCATTTGGATAGACTATAATGAGAGAAATAACACTTAAGGTTGGTTAATATATTATAAGTTCTAGTATATTAATAAGGTTATTTAATTAGTATTGATCAAGAATTAATTTGGAATTAATTAAGTGATCAAAAGGAGACTAATTAAATATATGGGTTGATTGTGTAAATCATTCATTCTTATATATGTGGGCTTGTGATCCAAGATTCCTTATGTTGGACTAAGTCCATGGGGTGACCCATGGATACTCCATGGAGGTTAAAATCCATGGAGCATAAGGAATGGGTAAAGTTATGAGTTACATGGTGTAACCCTAATAGCCACCATATAAAAGAATCTCATGGCTCAAGAAATCGTGCACTAATGTGTGAGTGTGAGGGCTAGACGATTTCAAGGAGTGTTCAAGTTTCTCTCAAGTTATTCCAAGTGTATTTGGTGTTGTGTGAACCATTTGAGGTGTCACACTTGGGGCACTAGGCACTCAAGCTTTATGAAGACATTCTACATCAAAGAGGTATGTATTCTATCTTGTTATATTTATTATTTTGTATGCTAGATTAGGATAATACCTTGGATGTTCATAATTGTATGTATAATAGAGAAAACATAGATCCAAGGTATTTAGGGTTGCATGTACACTTAGGAGTGTTAGAATGCTCAAAACCCAACAATATGGACAGGGAAGGTTCCCTCGTTAGCACACATCAAGGTTTGGGGTTGCGAGGCTTTCGTGACACGCAAGACTCATGACAAGCTCAAACCTCGTAGTGAGCGGTGTATTTTCATCGGCTACCCACAAAAATCCTTTGGATATCTCTTCTATAGACCGAGTGACAATGTTGTCTTCGGTGCGAGGAGAGGAGTCTTTCGCGAGAGAGAACTCATAGGCCAAGGGGACAATGAGAGGCAAATTGAACTGGAAGAGCTTCAAGAGTCAAGCGGTGAAGGAACCTCAAACACTAGCAATCAACTTGAGGAGGAAACTCATGTTGAACCAATTGACGAGTCCGTACCTCTGAGGCGTTCCAGTAGAGTTAGTGTTCCACCTGTGTTATATGGTTTCCATATAACAATTGAGGGTGATACATTTACAGTGATAGCACACTGGTAAATTTGGATGAACCTAACAATTACAAGGAAGCCATCGCAGGCCCTGAGTCTGCAAAGCGGAAAGAGGCTATGGACAACGAGATTCAGTCCATGCATGACAATCAAGTTTGGAACTTGGTTGAAAATGTACCAGGTCGTAAGACAGTTGGGTGCAAATGGATCTTCAAGAAGAAGACCGACATGGATGGGAAAGTACACACTTATAAGGCGCGACTGGTTGCGAAGGGCTTTACTCAAACTCATATAGTTGACTATGATGAGACCTTCTCACCAGTAGCGAAGATTAAATCTATAAGGGTTATGCTAGCCAGAGCTGCATTTCATGACTATGAAATATGACAAATGGATGTCAAAACCGCTTTCCTTAATGGGAAGTTGGCTGAAGATGTTTACATGAATCAGCCAGAGGGTTTTTTCAATGAAAAGTACACTAATAGAGTGTGTAAGCTTAACAAATCCATTTATTGGTTGAAACAAGCATCTCGCAAATGGAATCTTTGTTTCGATGAGAAAGTCAAAGAGTTTGGGTTTTCGAGAAGCGAGGATGAGTCCTGTGTATATGTCAAAGCTAGTGGGAGCACAGTTAGCTTTCTGATGTTGTATGTGGATGACATACTACTCATAGGAAATGACATTCCAACCTTGCAGGAGGTTAAGTCCTGGCTTGGGAAGTGTTTCGCTATGAGGGACCTTAGAGAAGATGCATATATCCTAGGGATAAGGATACTGAGAAACAGGAGTAAAATACTAATTGGACTTAGTCAAAGTACATACTTGGACAAGGTGTTGAAGAGGTTCAGCATGGAGAATTCCAAGAAAGGTGACTTACCTATTGTAACGCCCGTAGATCCGGGCTAGTCAATTTAGAGACGATAAGCATCAAAAATGACTTTTTGATGGAAGATTATCTAGAAGGATTAATCTTAACTAAGTTGTAGTATATGTTACAAGGATTCCGTACATATAAAGAACGCCGAAATCTGAGTTATAACGAAGAAGTTATGACCTGTCGAAGTTTCGCGACAAAACCGGCACGACACAGCGCGACGTAAATAGTGAATTTACGTTAGAGTGATATTTGGCCTGAGTGATCTAATTGAAAGTCGTAGAATACGTTAAATCGAGAGCCTGCGTAAAAAGAACGCCCAAATCTGACTTCGTATGAGGAAGTTTCGAAGTTTCGACTTAGCAGTATGCAGCCCGAATACTCGATTTGAGATCGAACGGTTTTTAGCCGAAACAATCTAAACGAGAATCGAAGACCTCGTTATTAGTAGTGCAACGGTAAAAAGACAGACGAAAACGGACGTCAGATGAAGGAGTTATGAATTTCTAGCGGAGTTTTCCTGTCTCGGCCTACTAAAAATAATATAAAAATAATATAATAAAAATAAAGTCAAAATTAGCCGATGAAGTCTAAATGAAAGTTGTAGATCTTGTTTTTACCTACTCATCGATATAAATAACGTCAAAAACGGAGTTCGTATGCTAAAGTTAGGAATTTCTGAAGTTCGGGGCGCGAAACCCCAAAACTGTCAGAGACCACGACGTGAAATCAGTGGTCACGACGTGGCATGTCTTCTGACGCCTTCTGGAGCCTGACAGAGCAAGTGGACGATGACGCATGCAATGACGTTTATGCCCACGACGTGGGAGCACTGTTCACGACGTGAAAATCGAGAAAACAGCCCTATAAATAGAGTTGAAGGGGCAGTCGAGTTTGGTTGCTCATTCTCTCATCTCTCACCCATATTATCTCGATTTACGTGCAAAGAAGTACCCCTGAAGCCCCGGTATCATCCCGAGACCCGAAGCGAGTCCCGAAGCCCGAAGATCCCGAGAAGAAAAGAGTTTCCGAGCCGAAGCTCTGCTTGCGAGAAGCCCGGTGTGTGAAGATATCCCGGTTTCACCGGAGGATTACTACTCAAAGAGCCGTTTTCTTTAAACGATCACTATGATTTATAAAACAAAGCATAAACAAATCGGTCTTTTCTGGCCGTGAAATTGGGGATGTCACACCTATCCAAAGCAATACCAAACTGAGTAAGACTTAGAGTCCGAGTACAGAGGCTGAGATAGCTGAGATTAGTCGAGTACCATATGCTTCTGCAGTTGGGTCGATCATGTATGCTATGACTTGTATTCGCCCTGATGTGGCCTTTTCTTTTAGCATGGTCAGTAGATATCAAGGAAACCCTGGTAAAGCTCACTAGACTGTGGTAAAGAACATTCTGAAGTACCTACGCATGACTAAGGACTGAGTCATTACCCTTTGTGGGAGTGATAACTTAAGAGTGATGGGGTATAGTGACGCTAACTTTCAGACCGACAGAGATAATTTCCGCTCTCAGTCGGGCTGGGTATTTACCCTAAATGGAGGAGCAATAACATGGAAAAGTTCCAAATAGGAGAGTATAGCTGATTCAATGTGCGAATCAGAGTACATAGCAGCAAGCGAAGCATCGATGGAGGCGATATGGCTGAAGAACTTCATCGGAGACCTTGGAGTTGTACCAGCTATAAAAGAGCCTATGGAAATTTTTTGTGACGACGAGCGTGCGGTCACCTTAGCCAAGGAACCAAGGGATCATGGCAGATCCAGGCACATCGACAGAAAATATCACTTCATAAGACATCAGATAGAATAATTACTCCTCGTGGTAAAGAGGGTATCATCAGATGAGAACCCAGTAGATCCCCTCACGAAGGGACTGAGCAGGATTAAGCATTTGCAGCATGGAAGGAGCATTGGGCTGAAGGATGATATTAGTTTTAATGATTAGATAGCTGTTGTAGAAACTTGTAATAGATAAAATGTAATTGACATTTGATGATTAAATAAAAGGTGTTTTATTTATGAGTAAGGTTACTATCTTGTGTCAATTGTTTACTATTGTTTCATTTTGCATGTTTTGACTTCCAGAATAATTATATTATTCAAACTGTCAACAATCGATCATACTTTGGAAGTAGGTATTGAGGCAAGACTGTCATGAATTTGGCTTGTAGATTGTCTGAAGTGTTTTAGACATAGAAAGATATTGTTACAACATTCATGAGTGCTCATCAGGTCTGAGTATTGGATTAAACCCATGCTCACTTGAATCACTTCATGGAATTTACCACGAGTGATCGTGAGACGATAATATCATATAAGTCTTCAAACCAAGATATATGAGTTGTTGACTATGAGTTGGTTGTACATTGATAGTGCGAAACCGCATCAGTAACTTGGTGTTATAAAACACACTATTGTGTATTATTTAACAAGTGGTTAGTGCAAGCATATAATGTCGAAATTTATCTGTTCCTTTTAATACTTGGAGGAGTAAAATCGATATCTTGGGCCCCTCGATGATTTTGTTTTGACTTATGTGTCGGGCCCGGTCAGAACTAAATTGATGTGTTCGATTAAGTTCTATGTCAAACAAATCGGAAATCGGGAAACAAACTGCTGAACAATAAGTATGACTACGTTCCATGTATTTGTCCGGTTGATATCTTGAAAAACAGAGGATTATATGATCACTTATCTAAATGGCATGTCAAAGTTAGACAGTGGCTGTTAAAAGAAACGATTGCTAGTCGGTTTATTAAGTTGTACTTGCAGTTATAGTTATTAGACTTATCCAAGTGGAAGACTGTTTGATTAGGTGTCTAAGCCCATAACTATAATTGGTATATACTTGACCCGAGAGTAGCATGGTCCATTTGGGTTGCATTTCACCAGAACAATCTAATAGGATGGACGTTTGAGAGGTTGACAAATCATATAATTTAATTAGTATTGATCAGGAATTAATTTGGAATTAATTTAGTGATCACAAGAGGATAATTAAATTAGTGGGGACTAATTGTATAAATTAGTTATATATATGGTTTGGGCTTATGATACATGTTGGACAAAGTTTATGGATGAATCCATAAAGAGTTGGTTCATATGGATCATGTATCTTGGATAATGAGCCCAAGGGTATGGATTAGGGTTTAACCATGACCCTTAGTATTCTACAATATATATATATATATATATATATATATATATATATATATATATATATGTTACCTTATAGCTAAAATAGGACACATATGTTCTAAGAGTTCATAGTAGCCGATTTTTTGTGCAAGAAACTCTCTCTCAAGTCCTCCATTGTTGGTGGTGTTTTGTGAAGCATTTGAGGCATCACATTGGAGGTGCTAAAATATTAAAGGCCAAAGTTAACTAGCTACAACAAGAGGTAAAGTTTCTAACCATTTGTATTGTTCAATTGTTGATTGCATGCTAGCTAGGATATGTATGCTTTGGAAAATTAAATGCATGTATACTTAGAGAAAAAATAGATCCAAAGCATCTAGGGTTGCATGTGCACCATAAGGTTGTTAGAGTGCTCAAAACCCTTCAATAGGAACATAAAAGAACAAAATTGTGACTTTTAGGACTAAAATCAGACATAAAATCAATTCAATATGCAAGCTTGTAAACTTACACACTAAAAGTGTCGTTATTAAAGTATTGGAAAGTCCTATCACCTATCTGAGAGAGGGAAACTTTTGTGACTTTTCCACATTGCCCAAAATAATCCTCGAAATAAACAAACATCAAATCAAATTGTCTCAACTTTTAACCTACATGACTAATTTCCCGGTTAAAAAAAATCACAAAAATGTAAAAAATTATAACTTGATTGTTTAATATTTTTTTTAACTTTTGAGGAAACTCCAAGTACAAAAGTTGGTTACCATTTACATAGTTTACCTTAATAGAAGTTGAAACTTTCTTCACACAATTTTTTTTTCATACTTTTGTTTATTTTTCCTAGCTTTCAGTCCCTTCCATGTG
The DNA here is from genome assembly GCF_052849685.1 of Lactuca virosa. NCBI lineage: Eukaryota > Viridiplantae > Streptophyta > Magnoliopsida > Asterales > Asteraceae > Lactuca > Lactuca virosa. The sequence continues at coordinate 135,755,165 of NC_136430.1, forward strand.
TAAGTAACAATGTCCAAAATATGTACATCATATTACGCATATGAATTTTGAGGCGAGATTGAAATATAGAACAACATACTTTTTGCATCACTTCTAATTAGTTTTAAGTCTAGTAATCAAGTTATAATGCGAGTGAAAGTACATCGCTATTAACTGTAGAGAAGATGAAGTTGGAAAAGGGTGTTCTACTTTCCTCTTAAGAACTGCGTAACTATATATCCAAGTGATTACACATAGTTCCACAAAGAGACAATGCATTCCTTGTACCTTCTATAATTACCAAAAAATAAACATTACAATTTACATAACACATTAAAATTGCACCTTCTAACTTCATCTTATCTACAATTAATAACAATGCACTTTCACTCCATTTTTCCCTTTTCGTCCTGCACCATACTTGTAAAGCTAATGAAATTGATAAAAGAAAGGAAACCTTGTTATTGTTCAATGAGATTTTCATTATTATTCTCCACTAATGATTCTTTATAACAAATATTTTTACACATTAAAAAGGGAAAATGGAGAAAGGTAAGAAAACAAATAATATGGATAAACTAAATTACCTTAATTACCTTGCTTTTTTTTTGTTCTCCGTAAGATCAAAACTTAAAGTTGAACCAAACCTAAAGAATGGCCTTCTTCTTCTCATTTTCCTTGGTGGATATAGATTATGTAATCCCAAATCTGAAAAAAAAAGACTATACAAAAAAAAAAACAGGTAGCCCCTAAACACAACACCCATGCTTACCCCTGGTAAGTAGACAATCAGACACATTCAATCAAATGAAATTGAGAATCGTTAAAGAAATGAAACCTTACACCTAACAAAAATGTCATTACTTTCTCTATTTTTCAAAAGGATAAAATCGTACTTCTAAAAAGGATAAAATCGTTGTGTAACTTTAGTGGCAATCAAGCAGGTTACATACCGAAGTTGATGAGAACCTTACCTTTCATATATGAATTGTCACGAAGTTGGTGAACGGAAAATTAGGGTTAACGATGAATTGATAATTAAATAAAAAACTAACAATACCTTGAAGTTTCTACACCGACAAATCTCATATGTTCTTAGTTGGACCTGTAAGTAGACTGGAGAACGAAATGTGTATGTGTGGGAGATAACCAAAAAAACTTATCTGTATGCAACGTTGGAACCAAATTTCAAACGTGCATGTGTATATGAATCTAAGATAAATGCAAAAAATAGAAATTTTATTTATCTCCATGTGCATATGCACGTGTATTTTTAAATGTGCATATGCACAAAAAAAATACGAATATGCATCAAAAGTGTATTTTTTTTTGAAAAAAAATCCATTCTTAAATATTATTTTCGAGATATATACTATCTTTTAAATAAAATATTAAAAAAGAACTTTTTTTTGAACATAAATTAACATTTTTTAATACATCGATTATTTTCTAAATATTTCGAAGCTAATATTTAAACAAATAATTTTCAAAAAATGTAGTTTTAATGCATATTCTTATTTTTTGTGCATATGCACATTAGCAAAAAATATGTGAATATACATATTCAAACAAAGAATCAAAATTTCAAGTTTTTATGTATCACTTAAATATGTATATGCACATGTACATGTGAAATTTATTGTCAAAAGTATATAAGAGTTCGTTGGTACTTTCCCTAAGTTTGGTTAATATATATATATATATATATATATATATATATATATATATATATATATATATATATATATATATATATATATATATATATATATATATTAAGGATCTTGTATGCCGAAGAATCATATTAAAGTGATGTTGCTAATTAACATATGATACTAATGAATCACACTAACAACTTGATATAATTGATAATTTATTAGAAATTAATTTTAATAAATATTCAATAAAATCTTATAATTAATTGGAAATTATTTATTAATATGGAAATAATAATTTTCATTAGTAACTCACATTACATAATTCATATGGCATCAATTAATAAACATGCACAACATTTTGGACTAGATAAATTATTTTGTCTTTTACCAAAAAGTTAAAGTTTATATTTTATAAACTTGGTTTATAAATTATAAAAGTTTGGTCTTCTTTTTGATTTCTTATTTTCAAAATTATGGGAAGAAAAAGGAAGGCATGAGGTGTCTGCTTTTTGCTTTCTTAAAGGTATGAGAGATAAACTAGCTTTAGGGACATAAGTACTTAACTAGTTAAACACTTATGTGTAATAGATGTGCTTTTAAGAAAGGCTTTGATCTTCTTTCTTCTCTAGCTAACGAATAATAACATGCTTGGATGTGTGTATTATCTATCATTTGTGTTCATCTTTTGAAGATTAACTCTCTTGCTTATGCTCTCTTGAACGTCATATTGTTTATGAACTTCAAGCTTAAGAGTCTTAAGAGTTTTATATAAAGAACTAGCATTATACATCAAGTTGAGTTATTGGTGGCGTCTCTAAAGTTCATCATTCTTCATCAACTTCCAGGCCTCGCAAGAGGACCCAAATAACTACAAAGGTTTTTTATTTCTTCATCTCTTCTTTGGTTGGTGTTTAAATATTTCTATAACTTGCAAGATGATCCTTGGTGGGTATAATTTTGTTTATGTTATTTTCGAAAAACAAGACTCCCGTTTGTCAAATTTCTCTAGTTTATGAAACTGTTTTTGAAATAAAACCCAACAATATATATATATATATATATATATATATATATATATATATATATATATATATATATATATATATAGGGGACAATTCACTTGAGATTAAAAAAATAGAGATGTTGAGATTGAACCTCAGCCACATACTTCTCATTTGCCTCTCTAACGCTGCAGTGTACCGGCAACAGCGGGGTATGCCTAACATAAATGATTATATTGATGGGTTTTGAGCACTATAACATCCCTATGGTGCACATACAACCCTAAAGCTTTGGATGTAAGTTTTCTCTAATTATACATGCAATTTTCTTTTTCCAAAGCATGAAGCCTAACTAGCATACAATTTGACATAGGAATCATAAAAACTAGTTAGAAGATTACCTCTTATTGTAGCTTGTTGAATTAGACCTTTCAAGAGCTTAGCACCTCAAGTGTGATGCCTCAAATGGTTCACAAAACACCACCAACAATTGGAGAAGTATGAGATATAGCTTGGAGCACCAAAATCGGCTATATGATTCTTAGAACACTTGTGTATCGATTTTGGCTAAGGGGTTACACATATATAGTGTAGAATTCCAAGGGTCACTTGTAAACCCTAATGCATACACTTAGCTTATGATCCAATAACTCATATGGAATAACTCTTTATGGATTCTCACATAAACTTAGCCCACCATGGATCAATAGCCCAAACCATATGTATCACTGATTTACATAATCAGTCCCTGTATATTTAATCAGTCTCTTTTGATCACTAAATTAATTCCAAATTAATTCGTGGTAAATACCAATTAAATAATATGATTTCTCAATTAGTATATTATACTCATAATATATTAATAAATCACAAATGACCTCTTTATCAAATATCCATCCTATCAGATTGTTCTGGTGAATGCAACCCAAAATGGACCATACTACTATCGGGTCAAGTACGTACCAATTATATTTATGGGCTTAGACACCTAATCTAACAGTCTCCCACTTGGATAAGTCTAATAACTATAATTGCAAGTACGACTTAAAATCCGATTAACAATCGTATCTCTCAAAATTTGTCGTCGAACTCTGATGTGTCCTTTTAGATAGGGGATCATAAAATTCTCCGTTCTCAAGATATCATGCGGACAAATACATGGAACATTGTCATATTTATTGTCCAACAGTTTGTTTCCCGATTTCTAATTTGTTTGAAATAGATCTTAATTGAACACATCAATTGAGTCTTGACCGGGCCCGGCACATAAGTCAAAACAAAATCATCGAGGGGCCCAAGATATCGCTTTTAGTCCTCTTAGGATAAAAGGAACAGATAAACTTCGACTTATATGTTTGCACTAATTACTTGTTAAGCCATACACAACATCACGTTTTATAACACCAAGTTACTGATGCGTTTTCGCACTATCAATGTACAACCAACTCATAATCAACAACTCATATATCTAGGTTTGAAGACTATTATATATTATCGTCTCACAGGATAGTAACTTTACTTATAAATAAAACTCCTTTTATTTAATCATCAAATGTCAATTACATTTTATCTATTACAAGTTTCTAAAAACAATCTAATCATTAAATCTAATATCGTCCTTCAGCCCAATACTCCTAGCATATTGCAAGTGCTTAACCCTACTCAGTCCCTTCGTAAGGGGATCTGCTGGGTTCTCCTTTAATGATACCCTATTTACTACAAGGAGTCCTTTTTCTACTTGATGTCTTATGAAGTGATATTTTCTGTCAATGTGCCTGGATCTGCCATGATCCCTTGGTTCCTTCTCTAAGGCTACCGCACTCTCGCTGTCACATAAAATTTCCTCAGGCTTCTTTACAGCTGGTATAACTCCAAGGTCTCCAATGAAGTTCTTCATCCATATCACCTCCTTCGACGCTTTTCTTGCTGCTATGTTCTCTGATTCACACGTTTAATCAACTACAGTCTCCTGTTTGGAACTTTTCCAAGTTATTGCTCCTCCATTCAGGGTAAATACCCAACCCGAATGAGAGCAGAAATTATCTCTGTCAGTCTGAAAGCTGGCGTCACTATACCCTGTTACTCTCAAGTCATCACTCCCACCGAGGGTAAGGACCCAGCCCTTAGTCCTCCGCAGGTACTTAAGAATGTTCTTTACTGCAATCCAGTGAGCTTTACCAGGATTCCCTTGATATCTGATGACCATGCTCAAGGCAAAAGCCACATCAGCGCGAGTACAAGTCATAGCATACATGATCGAGCCAACTGCGGAAGCATATGGTACTCGGCTCATCTCTGCTATCTCGACATCGGTACTCAGACACTGGGTCTTACTCAGGTTGGTATTGCTCTGGATAGGTAATTCACCTTTCTTGGAATTTTCCATGCCGAAACGTTTCAACACCTTATCCAAGTAGGTACTTTGACTAAGTCCTATTAGTCTTTTACTCCTATTTCTCAATATCCTTATCCCTAGAATGTAAGCAGCTGCCCCGAGGTCTTTCATAGCGAAACACTTCCCAAGCCAGGACTTAACCTCCTGCAAGGTTGGAATGTCGTTTCCTATGAGTATTATGTCATCCACATACAACACCAGAAAGATAACTGTACTCCCACTAGCTTTGACATATACGCAAGACTCATCCTCGCTTCTTAAAAAACCAAACTCTTTGACTTTCTCATTGAAACAAATATTCCATCTACGAGATGCTTGTTTCAATCCATATATGGATTTCTGAAGCTTACACACTCTATTAGGGTACTTTGCATTTACAAAACCCTCTGGCTGACATATGTAAACCTCTTCAGCCAACTTCCCATTAAGGAAAGCGGTTTTGACATCCATTTGCCATTTTTCATAATCATGAAATGCAGCTATGGCTAGCATAAACCTTATAGATTTGATTTGTGCTACTGGTGAGAAGATCTCGTTATAGTCAGCTCCGTGAGTTTGAGTAAAGCCCTTCGCAACCAATTGTGCCTTATATGTATGTATTGTCCTATCCATGTCGGTCTTCTTCTTGAAGATCCATTTGCACTCGACTGTCTTACGACCTGGTACATTGTCAACCAAGTTCCAAACTTGATTGTCATACATGGACTAAATCTCGCTGTCCATAGCCTCTTTCCATCTTCAAGACCGGGGCCCGCCATGGCTTCCTTGTAGTTATTAGGCTCATCCAAATTTACCAGTGTACTATCATTAATAAATGTATCACCATCTGTAGTAATATGGAAACCATAAAAATCAGGTGTCATTCTAAATCTACTGGAACGTCTCAGAGGTAAGGACTCGTCAATTGGTTCAACAGGAGTTTCCTCCTCGGGTTGAGCACTAGTGTTTGAGGTTCTTTCATCACTTAACTCTTGAAGCTCTTCAAGGTCAATTTGCCTCCCACTGTCCTCTTGGCATATGAGTTCTCTCTATAAGAAAACCCCTCTCCTCGCATCGAAGACAACATTGTCACTCGGTCTATAGAAGAGATGCCCAAAGGAGTTTTACGGGTAGCCGATGAAAATACATCGCTCACTACGAGGTTCGAGCTTGTCGTGAGTCTCTCGTCTTACGAAAGCCTCACAACCCCAAACCTTGATATGTGCCAACGAGGGAACCTTCCTTGTCCACATCTCGTGAGGTGTTTTGGCAACTTTCTTAGTAGGGACTAGATTAAGGATATGGGCGGCAGTCTCTAAGGCATACCCCCAGAATGAGATAGGTAACGAAGCTCGACTCATCATGGAACGAACCATATACAACAAGATTCGATTGCGCCTCTCAGCCACACCATTAAGCTGTGGTGTCCAAGGTGGCGTTAATTGTGAAAAAATTCCACATTCCTTAAGATAGTCATGGAACTCGATACTAAGATACTCACCACCTCGATCGGATCGGATCATCTTTATCTTCCTGCCCAGCTGATTCTCCACTTCTTTTTTAAATTCCTTGAAATTTTTAAAGGTTTCTGACATATTCTTGATTAAGTAAATATACCCATATCTACTATAATCATCAGTAAAAGTCACATAGAAGCGATTAGCATCCCTTATGGCAGATCTGAAAGGCCCACACACATCGGTGTGTATGAGATCCAACAAACCCTCACCCCTTTCACAAGTACCGGTGAAGGGTGACTTGGTAATATTTCCAAGGAAGCAAGATTCACATGTGTCGTCCAACTTTAAGTCAAATGACTCCAACACTCCATCCTTTTGGAGTTGGGCTATGCGCTTCTTGTTGACATGTCCAAGATGACAGTGCCATAAGCATGCTTTGTCCAAACCATTGGACGAATCGATATACAACACATTATTTCCTAAGTTGTCTACAACCATCACAGTTTCATATATACCATTACAAGGCAATGATTCAAAATAAAGAGTACCATTATAAAAAGTATTAATAGAACCAATTTCATTATTAAACAAAAAACTAAAACCTTGTTTATACAAACCATGAAAGGAAATAATATCCCTCGCCATATCAGACGAGTAGCAACAATTATTCAAATCTAACTCTAATCCATTATTAAGCAATAAAGAATAAACTCCAATCTTCGTGACATGGGACTCTTTCTGATTTCCCATGATCTGGTTCATCTTCTCGTGCTCCACATCCCTACTTCTTCTTAGACCTTGCAAATCAGAACAAATGTGAAAACCACATCATGTATCAAGGACCCAAGAACTACCATGTGATGAATTATTAGATAGAATAGTGTAAATACCTGCAAAGGTGGGCTTTATCTTCCAATCCTTGATGTCCTGCAAGTATTTGGGGCAACTTCGTTTCCAATGCCCTTTATTATGACAGTAGAAGCACTCTGCTTCTTTCGGATTGGAAGATGGAGTAGCAGAACCACCTTTGGTCCCATTAGAAGAGGATCCATCATGGGACTTTCCTGTATGGTTCTTAGAAGGATCCTTTCTCTTCTTCCCTTTCCCATGTCCAATTGCCAGGACTGGGACAGCAACAGTAGGAGCGGGTATAACAATTTTGCCTTTCAAACTACTTTCAGCAGTTCTTAGAAGGCCTTGAAGCTTGATTAGAGTGACCTCCTCCTTGTTCATATGATAAGTCATACGAAACTTATCATAACAAGGAGTCAAAGAGTGTAGGATAATGTCAATGGCCAACTCTTCATCAAAGTCAACATTCAATTTCAGCAAGCGGTCCACAAACCTTTGCATCTTTTGCAAGTGGGTCGTGATAGACTCATCATCCTTCATTTTTGTTGTAATCATGGAGGCAATGATTTCATACCTTTCCTATCGAGCACTTTGATGGTACCTTTCCATCAAGTCTTGGTGCATCTCGTAAGGCCAGAAGTCCTCATATGACTTCTAATGCTCAGGAGTCATAGTAGCTATCATGATGCACGACACTTTTGTCGCGTCCTTCTCATGAGCCCTATACTCAACTATCTGTTCAGGAGTGGCAGTAGATTCATCAATCTCCTTAAGCTCTTTGTCGAGGACATATTCTTTTTCATCGTAACGAATGGCCATGCGAATGTTTCGAATCCAGTCATTGAAATTCGACCCATCAAAGATGACCCTCCCACATAAGTTCATGAGGGAGAAAGAGCCAGAAGGGTTTGAGCCGGACGCGGTGTTGGAAGACATCTGAAAAGAAAAACAAAGTTTAGATTAGATAAGAATCCTTACAATAACACCCAAATGAAATATTAAGGCTAGGACCCAACACAATATTCTACAATTCGGTAGAAGGATGGCGTAATCCAATTGCATAATATTTGAAGGTAGGTAAATGACGATTTACCAATTTCCACCATGAAAAACGAAATTGAAGATTAAGCTTTAAATGAATTGAAATTCCTAGATTCTTTTGAGATTCATTGAAATTTTCAATGGCATGTTTAAATCTCGATTATGCCCTTCAAGTTTGTGACTGGGATAACACCATTTTTACATTTACCACCTAATCAATGTGCCGGTTAGCTACACACACTCCATCAATCAATGATAAACATCAAGCTACCCTTTGCCACCCTTGCTAGTCCAAAATTAGTGTGTCGGTTAACCACACACGCTCCACTAATGACTTGGCAAGGTGCAAAGTGCAATTTCATGGAATAACACCATTGTCTTTTAATTGGATGAGGATAATCATCACCATATCAAGAAAAACGAATTTATGATACAAAACAATTTGTGGTAACGATCCTAATCCAATTCTGGCAAAGAAACCCGAAATACTACCATCTGATGATCTAACTCGTCGAGCCAGGCTATGGACTCGTCGAGTTCATCACCATATGATACAACTCGTCGAGTTTTCCTATGGGACTCGACGAGTCCAGCAGTCAGTGGCCAGAATTGTCATTTTTTCGGCTTTGAAAATCAAACAATTGCATCAATATAATAGAAAACACCCTAGGCTCTGATACCACTGATGGGTTTTGAGCAGTATAACATCCCTATGATGCATATACAACCCTAATGCTTTGGATCTAAGTTTTCTCTAATTATACATGCAATTTTCTTTTTCTGAAGCATGAAGCCTAACTAGCATACAATTTGACATATGAATCATAAAAACTAGTTAGAAGATTACCTCTTATTGTAGCTTGTTGAATTTGACCTTTCAAAAGCTTAGCGCCTCAAGTGTGATGCCTCAAATGGTTCACAAAACACCACGAACAATTGGAGAATTATGAGATAGAGCTTGGAGCACCAAAATCGGCTATATGCTTCTTAGAACACTTGTGTATCGATTTTGGCTAAGGGGTTACACATATATAGTGTAGAATTCCAAGGGTCACTTGTAAACCCTAATCCATAAACTTAGCTTATGATCCAATAACTGATATGGACTAACTCTTTATGGATTCTCACATAAACTTAGCCCAGCATGGATCAATAGCCCAAACCATATGTATCACTGATTTACATAATCAGTCCCCGTATATTTTATCAGTCTCTTTTGATCACTAAATTAATTCCAAATAAATTCTTGATCAATATGAATTAAATAATATGATTTCTCAATTAATATATTATACTCATAATATATTAATAAATCACAAATAACCTCTTTCTCAAATATCCATCCTATCAGATTGTTCTGGTGAATGCAACCCAAAATGGACCTTGCTACTATCGGGTCAAGTACATACCAATTATAGTATGGGCTTAGCCACCTAATCCAACATATATATATATATATATATATATATATATATATATATATATATATATATATATATATATATATATATATGTATATATATATATATATATATATATATATATATATATATATATATATATATATATGTTCATAGATTGAATAATCATATATGATTATAATGGTTGGTGGGGGAGGAAGTGGTGGTGGCAGAAATGGCGGTGGTATAAGTGACGGATGTAGCAATGCTTAGGTCGGATGGTGGTAGAAGTGGTGATAGTGGTGATGTCGGTGACAGTTGTGGTGGTGGGGAAGGTGAAGGAGGTGAAAGGAACGGGCGATGCTAAATAATCATTTATGATTATAGCTCACCCACCGTGCCGGTACGTTGGAGGGTTATAGCGGCATATGTAAACTATGTGGCTGTGGTTGTATCTCAAGATCTCTATGTTACTTTGAATCTCAACATAATCTACCTCTTTCTCTCTCTCTGTCTCTCTCTCTCTCTCTCTCTCTCTCTATATATATATATATATATATATATATATATATATATATATATATATATATATATATATTGATGCGACATTGGCTCCGACCACCTGCTCTGAGAGTGTGCTTCTACGCCATAGAAGATCTGGGAGGTCACAACAGACAAGGTCATTAGAACCGCCTCATGGACTGTGCCTTGGGAGCAGGCTCAGACGATCAAGTTAGATCGGTTGGTTGGATGGATAAGATGGTTCTCCGTAGCTAGAGAGAACTATCTTGGTGCTGAGGGTAGTGTATGGTGGCTGACGGCGGTGGGTGGCGACGGAGCTACCCGGCCAGAGTCTAGGGCGGTGGCTGAGCCGTCAGGGAGAGATCCCCTTCCAAGGAGGAGATACTGTTCACTTTATAGAGGATAATTAGGTCAAGGGTAATTCGGTCAGGCCTTGGGCCAACCCAATTCAAGCCCAGCTAGCAAGGGGCTGGGCAAGGCCGCCCGAAGGCTTCGGGCGAGGCTGGCGGGCATGCATCAGGCAAGGCTGGTGGTCGCGCACCAGGAAAGGTTGACAAGGGAGCGCCAGGCCGGGGCGGCAGGAGAGTCCCAGGTAAGGCTTGCAAGGGAGCGCAAGGCAAGGCTGGCAAGGAAGCACCAGGCAAGGCTGGTGCGCCAGAGCTGTCTAGGCCATACTAATGGACCATATATCTTCAAGTCCCCCAGTCTGATGTTATTGGTACGTGGCCAATGACATTGAACTGGACTTAGTCATATAAACCATGTGTCATGAAGTCCCCCTAGTCCGATGTGATTGGATTGCTGACAATCGAATCAGACTAGACAAAGCACCAATGCATTAAATAATAAAGAGAACGACCGAATCTCGCCCACGAGAGTAATTTTGATGCGCAATTAGTCAAGCATGGGCTGGCTTAAGGATATTTCCTTGTCAAGAGTATGATCCGGTCGGTGAGACGCAACGTAGTTGTTGTTGCGATGTTATGCAGAGCAAGGCTGCTACTAATGTTACACGGGGTGGGGTTGCAATGCGACAATGATGTCGATAAGACGTCGGGCCAAGGTAGTTAAGAAGCGTAAGCTCACCATTCAGTCCCTAAGATTGTTTTCCGACGTAGTCGCTGTTGTGGTCACGCGCAGATGGAATGTCACCGATAACAATCTACATAGTCTGTTTTACATACATCGATGACCGTCCTGAAGGTGTTTCCTGCTTGGGCTATACCTAGCTAGATTCCTCCCAGTCTGATGTGGGTAATGTAGGTAGCAATATCAGACTATGGTACACAATACACAACGAGGTTGTTGGCATAATAAAAGGTAGCAAGACTCTTGTCCGAGATGTCTTCAAAGCGATGGGACGAAAGGTTGTTGACCATAATATACTTGTCATGGGTTATATGTAAGGGATGTCCAACGAGACTGTCACCGACATCCAGGCAACAGAGGTGCTGACGGATACGCGGCGAGGCTATAGATAGGGGTTGTGCAGCAAGAGCGTTGACGAGAGCCAGACAACACAGATGCTTAGGGATAAGCGGAGAGGCTATAGATATGGGTTGCACAATAAGACCATTGGCGAGAGCCAGGTAACAGAGATGCTGAGGGATACGCAACAGGGTTACTGTTGTGATTGCATTTTGCTGGAGAGTAACCTCACTATAGCCGGATGTAATGTGGAAAATGCTTTATCGATCGTCCGAGCATAAGAGAACCATGATGATTGTGGGAGAAGAAACACCAAAAGCGCGATGCTAGGCATGGTATAAACTTATGATGCACGACTTACGGTGCGCGACAATGCGCGATTTATGTTGTGTGGCTTAGAAGAGTAGCTTGGGCTTGGCAGTTAGTGATCACGGAGATGTCACGCGGGAGAGCATCGCATGGAACCATGTCGGAAAAAGTTGCAAGCCTTTGAGTCTTGTTGGCGGGGCATGTCGCTGATGGAGTCGGGCTGAGAAGCTAAGCGACTCAAGGCAAGGGTGTTGAACCTTGCATGCAAAGCTTTCTAAGAAGCCATGCGAATCAAGGAAAGGGTGCTAAACCTCGCATGCTGAGCTTGCCCCTATAACGGATTCGGGCCGAAAATTCAGGCGACTAAAGGCAAGGGTAGTGAACCTCTCATTTGAAGCTTGCCGCTATACTGGAGTCGGGCTGAGAAGCCAGGCGACTCAAGGCAAGAGTGTTGAAACTCGTATGCCGAGCTTGCCGCTATATTGGCGTCGGGGTGAGAAGCCAATCGACTTGAGGCAAGGGTACTGAACCTCGCATGCGGAGCTTGCCGCTATAATGGAGTCGGGATGAGAAGTCGGTGACTCAAAGCAAGGGTGTTGAACCTTGCATGCGGAGCTTGCCGCTAGAATGGAGTCGGACTGAAAAGCCAAGCGACTCAAGGCAAGGGTGCTGAACCTTGCACGATTGGGCGTAGAAAATGTAATATTTTGTGTCTGGACCGGGTGATCAGTCTTGGTTGAAGTGTAATCGCACGTGATGCTTTGCTACATCATTAGTTGTAGTGACTATTGGTGCTTCGCTGTCTTGGCTGTCTGCCGAGGGCTATGTGGCGATGCCACTTAGATCTGGATAGTGTAGATGTTGTCAAGTGGTGCGTAGCGAGACTGCCGTCAAGAGCTAGTCAACAGGGCCGCTAAGAACTGAGCACCGAGTTGCTAGCGATAGATGAGCAGCACGACCACTGACAACTGGGCAATGAGACTACTGAGGGTTGAACCACGAGGATGCTCTTTCGATCCGAAATAGTAATGTCACCTCGGGAATGCACTATCATGCATAGCATCAGCTCTTCGTGTACTTTAACTCTGCGCCTTGGGAATAAAAATCACATCTGCATAGTGTCGTACCAACCCTTCTCCCTGCCTCTCTTTTTCCTTAGAAGATGCAAAGAAAGGGACAGATGGATGTATAACTGCTGAAAGCTGAGATACACAGCTGCTAGAAAGAGTTAGGCGATGCAAGTGCTGACAAGACATGGGTAGCGCGACTTGCGCGAGTTGGATAGCGCGACTGTTGGGAGTCAGAAAACGTAACTGCTGATGAATGGGCTTAGCGGCTGTTGAGCTGGGTAGTATGGCTGCTAGGGGTCAGGCAGCACGACTACCGAGACCCAGGGAACGCGGCTGCTAAGATCTAGGCAGTGAGACAACCCGGGGACGGTCAACATGAATGGTGAGAGCCGAGTAGCGAGACTTCCTGGATTTGGTCAATACGGCTGCTGATAGCCGAGCAGCTCGGTTGTTGAGGGTTATTTCGAAATGCTTCACGAGTAGTAGTAATGTACCACTCTTCCCACTCTCCTCCATTTACCTTTTTTTCTCTCTTTAGTTTTTATTATTATTTTTTTAGAAGTGCCAAGTGATCCGGGGCCGCATCGCATTTTTTGAAACGAACGCTCTTTGTTGAACTAAACACACAACGCCCTATCGTTAAATGGTGGATCTTGTAGGGTTGGCCCGTATAAGTTGTTTAAGCGTCCCAGTAAAAAACTAGTTTGGTAGGAGCCCAAAATAATAATAGCCCAACATCATGAAATGACCAATTTCGGATGAGCCCAAACTAAATGCAATCCATATGTGATAGGAGTAAGCCCAAAGTAAGAAATGATAGTCCATTAATGTAAACATAGTTAGCCTAATTTATCTCTCTCTCTCTCTCTCTCTCTCTCTCTCTCTCTCTCTCTCTCTCTTTTATTTTTGAAAATGTTGAATGATACGGACCGCAAGACATCTTCTAAAATTGAATTTTTTGAGTGGAATCGCAACATGCTAAGATTTATATTTTCCAAGAGCGGACCAATTTGATGTTGTTGAGGTAGTCCATCAAAATTAAAAGAAACCCAAGACTAGTGCAATATCCCAATCGAAGAACTAGGCTCAATATTTTTTTTGTCTGAAACGTATATGAAGCCACGAAGTCTCATACGGGGCCCATCACTTTTGTGTTTCCAAGTCCTTAGTGTGGTTTTCTATCATATCTAGTCGTGAAATACCCTAATTTGAATCATATATGTGTTATTACATGATAATTAGGATCCAATTGTGTTCGAGGCTTCATTTGACACTCAGCATCTCTTATCGATCCTTCATACAAACCACTCACTCGAGGTGAGTTCATACCCCTACGCTTTTACGATTTTTAAACGTTTTTAGGGGGGAATACAAGCCAAACACAAATGCTTTTGTGAACTAATACAAAAGAACTTTTAACAAGTATAAAACTCATGCAATTGATTCAGACAACGATCTTCATATATTTAGATATCTTATCCCTTTTGTACTATGTTGAGCATAAGGGACGTTTTCAACTTACCACCAAAATTGCATAGTTTTTCAGGTTCAACATTCACATTATATACATGTAAACTATAATAGGTATAGTTTGGGGTTTTCAAATCATAACTTTTACGAATTCAGAGTTAATCACCACTAAACATATAAACTATGGCAGATTTAGTTTATGGTATTCTTTACTACAAGGGCATGGCATTTAATAATTATTTAAGTATAATTATTACCGTATACTGCATCCAACGGATTCTAATACAAGAAAACACTTTAGAATTGTATGTAAACTAGATTGTATGACATTGTGAGGCTCTACTTCAAAACTGTACCCTTGGGGTATTGAATTAAATCCTATCCTAGTATAACCAGAGTCTCCTAGAGGGAGAGCATGAGATTTGTGAATAGATCTATTCGGGATTGACAATCCCACACCTGAACTGCTAGCTACAGTTAGGCAGGCATGCTTGGGGTGACAAATGTCATTTAACCAACACTTGAAGAACATTGTAAATGTCTCTAGGTCATATCAAGCATGGTTATACGACTCACAATAAGTATAAACTAATCATTTGTTTACGGAATTTCACTCTTCACTGGTTTTATTTAAGTAATTAAACCTACTATACATACTGGTGTTAACCAGGGTTTTCACACTATATGATACTTACGTTATTGGTGGTAGCCAGGGATTTCATACAAGTACTTTCAAATATAAGAAACGAATTCAATAACGAACTTACATTGGGTCTTAGGGTTAAAGACTACTTTTCATAACTTAAGAAAATATTGGATTTTCTTGGAAGCATGCAAACCTTTTCTACAAATTCATAAACAGATTTTGCTACATAACCTCGCTTATGAACTCACCAGGTTTATGCTGATACTCTTTCAAAACTGCTTGTATTCTCAGGAAATCAGTAGACAGATACCTTTTTGGAGTTTTGAGAAGTTGGAGCAACTAAAGTGATGTCTTTAAATTTTACTTTCACTTTCGATGTAATTAAACAAGTCTTAAACAGATGTAAACCTTTTTCACACATGTATTCAATGTTTGGTTGTGTTTATTGTGATTGCTATGATACAATTGTTGTCATACTATACATGACGTCATCCACCCCCGAACGTTTCCGTCGTTCCTGTTTGGGGGTGTGACAGATTGGTATCATAGCTCTTGTTTATAGTGAACTAAGTATACCGAACCTTACATGGTATACAACTATAAACACTAAGGGGCTGAAGCGCTCTGAAACTAAAAGTATATTTTCAAAATATAAGTAATATATAGGAAGTATACAAATATGCATACTTAACAGAACCAGAGTCATAGGTAGAACAAAACAAAAGTATTTGGATGTTGGACACTATGGTTAAACCTGGGCAGTTATGTAATCATGTCTAGGGTCAATATAGCCTGATCAACTATATTTACTCGAGAGATGACCAACATGTGCTTGGGAGTGACTGTAGTGTCGCAACAAGCCTAAAACTTACCAAGTATATATACATCAGATATCGGTAGAACAAAGCATACAACTTAAAATACTATAGGAGTATTTTAGCTAGAACCAAATACAGCATATAGATTCATTTCAAGTGGTACTACATATTCTTTCTTAGCGATATTTACTTGCAGTAGTAACTCTCCTCTATATATCGCTTCGTAGAACACTTTAGCTTTCATAATGATATATATCTTGTTTCATATATCTTGATTTAAATTCAGGGGACTTATCATCCTCTTCTTCCTGATTTTCTAGAACAAGATGCCTCCGCGAAGAAGACCCATTAGAAGGAACAACGACACTCCGCCACCGCCACCTCCACAATTCGATCCTGCCATGTTCCAGGCAGCAGTTACCGCCGCCGTGGCTGCAGCAATGGTGGAAATCAATCAGGGAAGCTCTGGGGGATCAGGAGGTGGACCAGACCCCCAAAATCTAGGTGGAGGCCACAGACACCAGAAGGAGTGTTCCTATAAAGACTTCATGAATGCCAAACCCAAGTCCTTCGATGGCAATGATGGAGTCATTTCCTTGACTCGATGGTTCGAGAAGATCGAATCCATCTTCGAAATTTGCGCCTGTTCCGAAGGAAACAAGGTTAAGTTTGCCGCTTGCACCTTCACCGACCGAGCACTGACCTAGTGGAATGGTCGAGTAAATCCCTAACCCTGCCGATCGCCAATGCCATGGGTTGGGAGAGCTTGAAAGAACTCATGCTGGCTGAGTACTGCCCAAGGGGCGAGATGCAGAAGTTGGAACATGAGCTTCTGACCCTGAAGATGAAAGGTTCCGACATCGCTGCTTACACCGCTAGGTTTTGTGATCTGGCTCTCCACTGTCCGAGAATGGTCACCCTGGAAAGCAAAAAGATTGAGAGGTACATCTGGGGACTGACGACCCCAACCAAAGGAAATGTTTTGGCTGCTAGACCCACTACATTTGATAGCGCCAAGTGCCTGGCGCAGATCCTGATAGATCATGGGGTCGATCTTGATGAGGTGACAGCTGCTCCCAAACCACAACAGGAGAGTGGAGAGAAGAATAAGATGTTCTGGAACAAACGCAAGGGGCAGTCTTCACAGGAGCCCTCCAAGAAACAACAATCAGTGGCAGTTCATGTTGCTACTACTCCTGCTGCTACTCCAGCTGCTGTTACAACCACTCAAGCTCCTACTGGTGGTTATGCTGGAAACCTACCTCTGTGCAATAAGTGTAACTTTCGTCGTCACGGACCCTGCCATGAATTGAAATGCAACGGCTGTGGAAAGAAGGGACACACGGCTCGATACTGCAAGACACCCGTTCAACCAACCAACCAGGCTCCTGGGGCAGGCGCTGGTCAAGCCTGCTATAGATGTGGAGAAGTTGGGCACTTCAAAAGAGATTGCTCCAAAGCAACAACAGCTGGCAACACATGGAGGATACTGGCTATGGGCCAGGAGGAAGCGGTCGCTGATCCTACGGTTGTTACGGGTACGTTCCTCCTTGACAAATCTTATGGATGGATTCTTTTCGATTCTGGTGCGGAGAGGAGTTTTGTTAGTCATGCATTCAAACATCTTCTCAAATATAAATCCCAAACTTTAACTGAAACATTTACCGTCGAGATGGCTAACAAAAAGAAAGAAAGCACTAACGACATATTCATAGGCTGCACTCTTACCTTAGGCGATCATTCCTTTCCCATCGATCTTATGCCAGTTTCCATAAAGAGCTCCGATGTCATAATCAGTATGGATTGGTTGAGCCCCAATTGTGCTGATATCCTCTGCTACGAGAAAGCCATCTGCCTCAAACTTCCCTCTGGCGAAGCCCTCACTATTTTCGGGGATAAAACTCAGTTTGAACCTTCGTATCATTTCATGCATCAAAGCTCAGAAGTATCTGCGGAAGGAATGCCATGCATTCCTAGCTCATGTTGTTGATGAAACGTAAAAAGTTAAAGACCTCGAGAGCATCCCCGAAGTCTGCAACTTTCCTGATGTCTTCCCTGAAGATCTTCCAGGAATTCCTCCCGAGCGCCAAGTTGAGTTTCGTATCGACTTAATCCCCGGAGCTACTCCGGTAGCTAAATCCCCATATCGTCTAGCGCCGACAGAAATGTAAGAGTTATCCAGCCAACTCAATGAGCTGATCAACAAAGGATTCATAAGACCGAGTTCCTCACCCTGGGGAGCCCCGATCTTATCCGTGAAGAAGAAAGATGGATCCTTCCAGATGTGCATTGACTACCGAGAGCTGAACAAGCTTACCATCAAGAACCGTTATCCCCTACCCAGAATCGACGACCTCTTCGACCAACTTCAGGGAGCCAGTTATTTCTCCAAGATAGACCTTAGATCAGGGTACCATTAGTTACGAGTTCACGAGAACGATGTACCCAAAACAACATTCTGAACTCATTACGGACACTACGAGTTCGTAGTATTACCCTTCGGTCTAACCAACGCACCGGCATTATTCAAGGACCTGATGAATCGGGTGTGCCGTCCTTTCCTCGACAAGTTCGTGACCGTGTTCATTGATGATATACTTGTCTATTCACGGAGCGAAGATGATCATAAACAACACTTGAGACTAGTGCTAGAAACATTAAGGGCGGAGAAACTATATGCAAAATTCTCAAAGTGTGAATTCTGGATCAGGAAGGTAACTTTCTTTGGTCACGTGGTTAGCGAGGAAGGCATATACGTTGCCTTCCAAGATCAAGGCGATTGAGAATTGGCGGGCACCGAAAGCACCCACAGAAATCCGCCAATTCTTGGGTCTCGCTGGCTATTATCGCATGTTTATCCAAAACTTCTCAAAAATCGCTAAGCCCTTAACCACACTGACGTAGAAGGGTGTAACCTTTAGTTGGGGAGAAATACAAGACACTGCGTTTGAAACCTTGAAGCATGCCCTATGCAGCGCACCTATCTTGTCCCTGCCCGAAGGGACGGAAGACTTCGTTGTCTACTGTGATGCATCCAATCAGGGCCTAGGATGTGTGCTTATGCAGCGAGGAAAGGTTATCGCCTATGCCTCGAGGCCTTTGAAAACACACAAAGTCAATTACACAACTCACGATCTAGAGTTGGGAGCAGTGGTCTTCGCATTAAAGATATGGAGACATTATCTCTATGGAACCAAGTGCACTGTATTCACCGACCATAAGAGCCCATAACATATCTTTGATCAGAAAGAGCTAAACATGAGATAGCGGCGTTGGGTAGAGCTACTCAGTGAATACGATTGCGAAATACGCTACTATCCCAGCAAGGCCAATGTGGTAGCAGATTCCCTCAGCCGCAAGGAGTATTCAGGTCTTAGGGTGAAGGCATTGACTATGACCATCCATTCTCGATTATCCACAAAATCCGAGAGGCTCAGTTGGAAGCTTTAAAACCAGAGAACATGTTGGATGAAGCTTTGCGGGGAATGGAAAAGAACTTAGAGGTCAAGGGAGACGGAGTTTACTATTTCATGAACCGAATCTGGACCCCAAAGTACGGCGGGTACAGGGAGGTTGTCATGAAAGAACCTCACAAGACTAGATACTCCGTTCACCCAGGTTCAGATAAAATGTATCTGGATCTCAAACAACTCTATTGGTGGCCGAACATGAAAGCAGAAATTGCTACCTTCCTGGGCAAGTATTTGACTTGCGCCAAGGTGAAGGTAGAATACCAAAAGCCCTCAGGTTTACTTCAGCAGCCATAAATACCTGAGTGGAAGTGGGAAAGGATTACAATGGATTTTATCACTAAGTTACCCAGATCTCCGAGTGGGCACGACGCCCTCTGGATAATTGTCGATCGACTGACTAAATACGCCCACTTCCTGCCGATCAAAGAAAACTTCAAGATGGAGAGACTCAAATGGATATACCTTTGAGAAATAGTTCGCCTTCATGGGGTACCTGTATCCATTATCACCGATCGAGATAGCAGGTTTACCTCGAGATTCTGGCAATCACTACAGAAGGCTCTCGGAACTCAGTTGGATATGAGCACAACTTTTCATCCATAGACATACGGACAGAGTGAGAGAACAATCCAAAACTTGGAAGATATGTTAAGAGCCTGCGTCATCGACTTCGGCACGTCGTGGGACACTCATCTACCCTTGGTCGAATTTTCCTACAACAATAGTTACCATACCAGCATTAAAGTTACGCCGTTTGAAGCCCTCTGTGGCCGTAGGAGCAGATCCCCTCTATGTTGGGCTGAGGTGGGTGACACGCAGCTAGTCAAGGGTCAAGTTCCCGACAGCACTCTCACGGGTCCTGAAATCACCCGAGAGACGACTGAAAAGATCGTACAAATCCGAGAACGACTAAAAGCATCACGAGATAGGCAAAAGAGCTACGCCGATAAGAGACGAAAACCATTGGAATTCCAGGTTGGTGACTGTGTCCTTTTGAAGGTCTCACCCTGGAAAGGCATGATACGCTTCGGAAAGCGTGGAAAGCTAAATCAAAGGTACATAGGACCATTCGAGATCCTCGCTAGGATTGGTCCTGTAGCATAAAAACTCAAGTTACCTTGAGAACTTAGCAATGTACATCCCGTCTTCCACGTGTCGAACCTATAGAAGTGTCTGTCCGATGAGACACTTGTGATTTCCCTCGACGAGATCGAATTAGACAAGAGCTTACACTTCGTGGAGGAACCAGTTGAAATCATGGACCGGGAGGTCAAACGAACGAAACAAAGCCGCATCCTGATAGTGAAGGTTCGCTGGAATGCCAAGCGGGGACCTGAATTCACTTGGGAGCATGAGGATTCAATGAAACAGAAGTACCCTCATCTTTTTCCAAGTCCATGATTCGTATCTCTATTCTTGAATTTCGGGACAAAATTCCCTCTAACGGGGGGATGATGTGACAACCCGAAACTTCTGTCTTGTACATCTATTCAATTCAGTCAATGTTAAACTCGTTTCTGTTGTCTTTTAGCACTGTTTAAGGATTCGTTTAAGTGTTCTAAGCTTGAGTACAACCAAGGTTGAGATTAGGGATGAGATATCAAGTCGTAAAAGTAGCAAATCGGGCCATACACTCCTTTAGGAGGAGTGTTCGGCCGTACACATGGGTGTACGGCCGTACACCCCCTCATGGCCGCACACTCACCCCTATATATATGGGTAGACTCCTTTCCTTCATTCCTTTCTCGTCTTGGCTGCCCACTACTCCTTTCTCTCTCTAGTTTATTCAACTGTGAACCCTCCAAGGCTATAAAAACGTGAGTATTCCATCCTTTAGCTTGCTATACTTGAAGGACTTCTTGATTCAAGCCTTAGTTTATCAAATTCCATCATGTTCTTCACCCTTTGAAGGAGTATGGCCGCACACCCCTTTGTACGGTCGTACACCCCCTTAAAGGCACCTATCTTCAAGTTGGACATGATCTTAGCCTTGATGCACCTTAAAGTCGACAACTTGGACATAAACATGAAGAGTGTATGGCCTAACACCCCTTTGTACGGCCGCACACACACCTTAGGGCCATACACCCACTTTGATGAACATTTTGGGCCTCAAACTTGCATTACAACCAAGCATGGGACCTAGAACACTTCCTTGATGCTTGTTAGGGCCTTGAAAGACCTCAACATGCATACTATTTCATGAGTGTACGGCCGTACACTCATGGGCCGCACACCCATGGCCGTACACACCCCTAGGGTGGTCGTACACCTCCCTCACTCAATCATATGTGATTTTAGCACTTAGTCAAAGTGTTTCCAAGTCCTTAGGGTGGTTTTCTATCATGTCTAGTAGTGAAATACCCTAATTTGAATCATATATGTGTTATTACACGATAATTAGGATCCAATTGTGTTCGAGGCTTCATTTGACACTCAGCATCTCTTATCGATCCTTCATACAAACCACTCACTCGAGGTGAGTTCATACCCCTACGCTTTTACGATTTTTAAACGTTTTTAGGGGGGAATACAAGCCAAACACAAATGCTTTTGTGAACTAATACAAAAGAACTTTTAACAAGTATAAAACTCATGCAATTGATTCAGACAATGATTTTCATATATTTAGATATCTTGTCCCTTTTGTACTATGTTGAGCATAAGGGACGTTTTCAACTTACCACCGAAATTGCATAGTTTTTCAGGTTCAACATTCACATTATATACATGTAAACTATAATAGGTATAGTTTAGGGTTTTCAAATCATAACTTTTACGAATTCAGAGTTAATCACCACTAAACATATAAACTATGGCAGATTTAGTTTATGGT
Source organism: Lactuca virosa (assembly GCF_052849685.1). Classification (NCBI taxonomy): domain Eukaryota; kingdom Viridiplantae; phylum Streptophyta; class Magnoliopsida; order Asterales; family Asteraceae; genus Lactuca; species Lactuca virosa. The sequence continues at coordinate 135,777,502 of NC_136430.1, forward strand.
ATTCTTTACTACAAGGGCATGGCATTTAATAATTATTTAAGTATAATTATTACCGTATACTGCATCCAACGGATTCTAATACAAGAAAACACTTTAGAATTACATGGAAACTAGATTGTAGAACATTGTGAGGCTCTACTTCAAAACTGTACCCTTGGGGTACTGAATTAAATCCTATCCTAGTATAACCAGAGTCTCGTGGAGGGAGAGTGTGAGATTTGTGAATAAATCTATTCGGGATTGACAATCCCACACCTGAACTGCTAGCTACAGTTAGGCAGGCATGCCTGGGGTGACAGATGTCATTTAACCAACACTTGAAGAACGTTGTAAAGGTCTCTAAGTCATATCAAGCATGGTTGTACGACTCACAATAAGTATAAACTAATCATTTGTTTACGGAATTTCACTCTTCACTGGTTTTATTTAAGTAATTAAACCTACTATACATACTGGTGTTAAACAGGGTTTTCACACTATATGATACTTACGTTATTGGTGGTAGCCAGGGATTTCATACAAGTACTTTCAAATATAAGAAAAGAATTCAATAACGAACTTACATTGGGTCTTAGGGTTAAAGACTACTTTTCATAACTTAAGAAAATATTGGATTTTCTTGGAAGCATGCAAACCTTTTCTACAAATTCATAAACAGATTTTGCTACATAACCTCGCTTATGAACTCACCAGCTTTACGTTGATACTCTTTCAAAACTGCTTGTATTCTCAGGAAATCAGTAGACAGGTACCTTCTGGAGTTTTGAGAAGTTGGAGCAACTAAATTGATGTCTTTAAATTTTACTTTCACTTTCGATGTAATTAAACAAGTCTTAAACAGATGTAAACCTTTTTCACACATGTATTCAATTTTTGGTTGTCTTTACTATGATTGCTATGATACAATTGTTGTGATACTATACATGACGTCATCCACCCCCGAACGTTTCCGGCGTTCCGGTTTGGGGGTGTGACAATTTGAGTCTCTTCTATTCATACTTGAGAGTAAAATTGGAAACTTTACATGTGTTAGCAGCCTTTAAGGACAAGATCTGTATAATGGAGCTTTTTCTTGATGAATATTGTGCTTATTGTTTAAGCCTTAACCTTTTCAGCTAAGGGTTTGGCTTCTCTACCCATTAGGATGGTTCTTAAGGGTAAAGTTGGAAATTTTACCTTTCTAGTCGATATTTTGGTCCAGATATGAGTGGTGGACCATTTAGTTTCGAGAATGGTGGCTTAATGAATTAAGAGGTGTGTTTCCTGAAGGACTCTGCGACTTCATAGGTGAACGCGGCGAGTTGGATCGACGTTTCCCGATTCTGTTGGCTGAAGGGGAAACTCGGCGAGTTGAACCAGCCTTTCGCGATTCTATTGATTAATGAGGAAACTCGGCTAGTTGAAGAACAACTCGGCGAGTTGAGTCAACTCGGAACATTGACTTTGACCATGACTTTGACCAAGTTTGACTTTTATTGGGTTTTGATATATCGATCGGTATCTGTGGGATTGTTTCCGTTTAGGGTTGAGTAGAGCTGATTTTCGGGGCCGGTATTTATCCGGTTATCATTGAGCATTCGAGGTGAGATTCCTTACCAGGTTTAGCATGTTGAAGGCACCAATTCCGGCCCATGTTTATGTTATGTTGATATAATGCTAGTTGTCTTTGTGACTCTTGCATGTACATATGTTTATATGTTATTGGACTAAGGTCCGATGCCGGTCGATGCCCGATGACTATCTGTATACAATGTATTTTACATGTGTATGTGTTTATATGTTTTCCGAGCTCAGCTCGATGACCGAGCAGGGCCCGATTACCGGACAGGGTCCGATGACTGTGCGGGGCCCACTGTATGATTATTGTAGGTTTGGCATGGTGTATTTTGCGGGAACTCACTAAGCTTTATGCTTACTGTTAGCGCCAAGATCCTCAATGCTATCTAGGATCCCGGATCTAAAAGATGTCTAAGGATCCATAAACATATCCGGGATCACGGATCTTAAAGGAGTCTTAGGATCCTGAACATCGCTGTTATTATTTCCTAACAAGTTTAATGGCTATATTTCTTGTTTATTTCTCACATGTGCAGAATTGGTCAACATAGGACTCATTCACAATGAAGAATCAGTCCAACCAAGCAAAAGACCTAGAAATACCAAGTCAAAGCATGTTTTAAATACCAGTTCAACAGGATCCTGGAAATATCGGACATTTAGTTACTTAATCTAGAGTATAAATACACCTATAAAACACACACAACGGGGACAATTCTCTGACACCTTACTCATTTAGTATCACTTTACCATTTGTAATCATGTTATCATGTTTATCTCTGTAATTCTTTCTTCAATCAATGAAATCAAACAAGGTAGGTGATGATTATCACCTCCTTTTATGTTGGAGATCCTAACAAGGATCAATGGCTTTCCTTTTAAATCTCTTGTTCAATTTTGTTATAATTTCGTTAATCACTTCACCTACAACACCACAACCTCTCATTCAATTTGGTTGATATCCATTTTTTCGATTTTTTACCAAAACAATTTGGCGTCCACCGTGGGGCCGTGGTGTTCTGAATTCTCGAAAATTATGTCTACACAACCAACTTTATCTTCTTCCTTTATTCCTCCCATATCCTCAAACAAATCTTCCACCACCTCCAAATGGACCTCCTAGTTAGAGGAAAACTCTGGATGCCTCTAAAAACTACACTTCTCCGGTCATCAGCCACGAGGATTTAGGATCCCTGAGATTCCAGGATCCTCATGTTTTTGCGAACAGCAAACTCTTCTCCATGGTGAAGATGGTAAAGAAACAACTAAACCAACAACGGTAGAAAAACAATACTACACTCAAGGAGAATGAAAGAATTACGGAGGATATCCATAAACCCCAAGGAGCAGCACCCTCGATCTTGAAATCCAAGATCCTGAACTTTGACGATATAGGATCCTCACGAAATCGCTGTGAGATAGGATCCTCAGAAAACCGTTGCGAGATAGGATCCTCAACACCAACACCTACTCCCACTTGGGGTGTAACTCCAAACGAGCAAGCCTATGTGATCTAGGATCCCGACGAAATCTTCATCACTCCCAATAACAAGGATCATGTTAACTTCGTGAAGAATACTTTTAATACTAACTCTATGGACCTTGATACAGGAATGAGCCCCGTCATAGCCAAGAAACTTCAACAGTTAAGGCAAATGATCTTAAATATGCATGGAGTGGTACAGCCTATAGAAGATAGTGAAATCTCACGATAGAACTATGGATCATGAGAAACATGTGGCATAATACATGGAAAGAACGGAGATCATCCCAATTCCCTCACACCTGAAGGAAGCTAGCCTGTGCAAAAGTTTTGGTTTGACCCTCATAGGATCAACCTTAAAATGGCTTCTTAACATTACTCCTTACTCTATCACTTCATTTTTCCCATTTACTTAATCTTTTTAACAATCAATTTTCTTGTAGCAGGCTATTCAAAAAGATCACTAGTGACCTTTATCAGGTAGTCCAAAGTAATTAATGTTATCTCTGGGGGTTCTAATATTTGTTGAACGTCCTACTCTGCAACAAAAGAATACGCTGAGGTATCCAAAACAGAGAAAGAAGAAAGACCCTGGAAGAAGACTTCGACAACACAAGGATCCCGGTGGATGAAGGATGCTCGGTGAACATCACACTCTTAGATGCTATGACAAGGATGAACATCCCAGAATCCGAGACAATTAAGAAACCCTCAGTAGTAATGGGATTCAGCATTAAAATAAAGCATACAATTGTAGAAATCAAACTACCTATCTACATCGATGGTCTAAACGCTATGCAACGCTTTTATGTTACTAATGCTTTGTCTTCCTACAGTGTTATATTAGGTATTCCATAGATCCATGACGTGAAAGCATTTCCATTAATGTACCCTCAATGCATCAAAATGCCTACCCCTTGGGGGACAGTAAAGATCCTTAGAGATCAGCAGGAATCCAAAGAGTGCTATGGGACCTCGATGAAGCTTTCCTCAGTACCAAGGCAAGCATAGAAATTAAAGTAGGGGGCACGAAACATACCAGAAGTTTCCATAAACCTTGAGGATCCTGACACCAAAGTACTCATAGGATCCTCAATACCGGAAGACATCGAAAAGGACCTAATTACATTCCTGGAAGAAAGAAGTAAAACCTTCGCATGGAAACACGAAACAAAGACAGGTATATAAAAGAATATTATAACTCATAAACTTAACATTGATCCTTCTTTTAGACCCATACATCAAAATAGAAGGAAGTTGGCACCTGAAAGGTACCTAATCATTCAATAGGAAGTGGAAAAACTTCTCAAATAGAGATGATCAAGGAAGTCAAGTTCCTAAGGTGGTTGGCCAACGTGGTCATAGTACAGAAAAAGAATGAATCCATGATAGACGCGACAACAAGTCATGAATTATTAACATTCATGGATGCATCAGCGGGATTCCAACAGATCCAGATGGAACCATCCGACCAAGAGGATACGACATTCATAACTCTAACAAGTATCTATTGTTATACTACCCTGCTGTTTGGTCTTAAAAATGTTGGTGCAACATACCAAAGGCTAGTCAACAAGATGTTAAAAGAGAAACTAGGGGGCACCATGGATGTCTACATCGATGACATGGTGGTTAAGAAAGCTGAAAATCACCTCGGGGATCTTAAAGAAGCCTTTCATTAATTAGATGAATACAATATGAAGTTGATCCCATCCAAATGTCGCTTTGGAATAAAGGCGGGAAAGTTCCTTAATTACCTGATGAAGCGAGTCCTGACCAAGGATATCCGAATCGGGAACCACTCCTCCAATACCTTTCCGTATCTTCAGATCTTCTAAGTGCTATTCTGGCCAAGGATCTTTACGAGAAACAACATCCTATTTACTATGTAAGTAAAAGTCTATTGGATCATGAAACCAAGTACTCTCACTTTGAAAAACTAATACTTGAACTAGTTACAACTTCTACCTAATTAAGACATTATCTTGAAACTCATACTATACATGTCAAAACTAATTATCTTATCAAGAATTGCATGAGAAATCTAGAAATGTTAGATAGAATAACTAAGTGGTCAATAAAGCTCATCACATATGACATCAAATATGAGCTAGGATCCTCAAAAAAGTCATACGTACTAGCAGACTTTGTGGCTGATTTTAGTGATGATCTACAACCCTAAGCAAAATTGGAAAGTCGACAACTCCAAAAAGAAGAAAGCATGGGAAAATAAACGCTTTTCACAGATGGAACTCGCAACTTTAGAGGAGCAAGCCCATGGATCATACTAAACTCGCCACAGGGGGACATCCTACCCAGGAAGTTAGTTATAAATTCAATGCAACTAACAATGAAGCAAAGTATGAACCATTGATCATGGGGTTACAGCTGGTCAAGGATCTTCATATCATGGATCTTCAGGTATATGTCAAATATTTAGTAATAACTAACCACTTTAATGGATCCTATTAAATTAAAGGCGAAAGACTAGCACTATACCTTCAAATTCTTAAAATATTAGCCTCCGAATTTGAAGCTTTTAGTCTGAATCAAGTTCCTAGAGAAGATAATGCTGAGGCAGACACATCATTCAACTTAGGATCTTCCCTCGTGATCCCGCCAAAGACCAGGAGCCCAATAACCCATATAATGGTCCTGACGATAAAAGATCCATCCAAGAGACCAGACGACCCCAACGAACAGGATCAGACGACCAACCTAGCAGCAATCGGAGATCCTGATCCTCAACCTCCTCACCAGGATCCTAATAATCAGGATCTTGATCCTAATATTAAATATCCTCCACAAAATTCAAGATCCTGGATCCACCCCATTGTGGAATATCTCCAAAATGGAACGATTCCAAAGGAAGAGAAAAGTGACAGAGCATTTAAGACGAGGATCTCACACTTTGTGATGATCCAAGGAGAATTATATACGAAAACCATGGCAGGTCCATATCTTAGATGTTTGGAAGATCACATACATGAAGCAGATTGTGGCAACCACATTGGGGGCATATCTTAAAGTGTTAATAACAAGATACTATTGACCAACCATAAATAAAGATGCCTTCCTACATGATCATAAGTGTGATGCATATCTTACTGATTCAGAAGCAGGAAATGGGGCATAGTGGCTAGCATCTTGCCAAGATCCTAGAATGCTATACACCTCAAAGTGCACTTTATTTAAGTCGATTTAGTTACATTTCATCACGAATAAGACGAGGTACATACCTAATCCTTACTCTCCTTTCTTTCCTTTCTATATTTTTATTCCAAGAATAGTACTGACTTAAGCATTGGAGGGACATTAACCAAGATAGCGCCCACCCTAAGATAACGTTTGCAACATGCAGATACTCAAGGATCCTAGCCACTACGAACAGAGACTGATCATCTCTCCTCCGATTAAGGGTATTTAATCCCCTCTAAGGTTTAAAGAGTTAATAACCTCTTTCATCCGGGTTTGGGTTGAAGGGTTTTGAGCATCCTAACACTCCTAAGGTGTTCATGCAACCCTAAATACCTTGGATCTATGTTTTCACTATTATACATGCAAACTTGAAGTTTCCAATGTATTACCCTAACTAGCATAGAAAACTTTGATACATAGTGAATAAAACAAGTTAGGAAACATACCTTTTGTTATGGCTAATTGCTTGGAGCTTTAAGAGCTTAGCACCAATAATGTGAATGCCTCAAGTGGAATAACAAATCACCACCAACACTTTGGAAGCTTGGAAGAGAACTATAATGCTCACAAAAATCGGCCACTCGTTATCAATATGCTAGGGTCCATTTTCTTGAACCAAAGGGCTTCTTATATAGTGTGCACATTAGGGCTACACCATGTAACTCACGACTTTCCACATTCCTGATGATCCATGGGTTTTAACCTCCATGGAGCATCCATGGGTAACCACATGGGTTAAGCCCAACATAAGGAATCATGGATCACTAGCCCACATTATAAAAATGAATGATTTACACAATCAATCCCTATATATTTAATTAGTCTCTTTTGACCACAAAATTAATTCCAAATTAATTATTGATCAATAAGAATTAAATAATATGATTTAATATTAATATATCATAACTAATAATATTTTAATAAGTCATACATATCCTCTTCTCAAAGTCCAAATTGTTCCGGTGAAGTGCAACCCAAATGGACCATGCTAAATCGGGTCAAGTACATACCAAATATAGTTATGGACTTAGACACTTTATCCAACAGTCTCCCACTTGGATAAGTCTAATAACTATAATTGCAAATACGACTTTAGGATCCGACCAACAATCGTAGCTCCTAAAACCTGCTGAACTAGAATGCGCCATTTTAGACAAGTGATCATATAATCCTCTGTTCTCAAGATATCATCCGAACAAATACATGGAACAACGTCATACTTACTGTCCAACAGTTTGTTTCCCGATTTTTGATTTGCTTGACATAAAACTTAATCGAACACATCAATTGAGTTCTGACCGGACCCAACACATAAATCAAAACAAAATCACCGACGGGCCCAAGATATCGCTTTTAATCCTCTAAGGACTAAAAGGAACAGATAAACTGCGACAGTATATGCTTGCACTAACTATTCATAGAATCATACACAATAGCACATTTTATAACATTGAGTTACCGATGCATTTTCGTACTATCAATGTATGATCAACTCATAGTCAACAACTCATATATCTAGGTTTGAAAAATTATACGATATTATCGTTTCACGAACACTCGAGATAAATTCCATGAAGTGATACAAGTGAGCGTGGGTTTAATCCAATACTCAGAACTTATGAGTACTCATGAATGTCATAGCAATATCTAACCATTTCAGACAATCTACAAGCCAAATTCATGACAGTCTTGATTCAATGCCTACTCCCAAAGTATGACCGACTGTGGACAGTTTGAATAATCTTATTATTCTGGAAGTCAAAACATGCAAAATTGAAACAATAGTAAATAACTGACACAAGATAGTAACTTTACTCATAAATAAACAAAAAGTTTTATTTAATCATCAAATGTCAATTACATTTTATCTATTACAAGTTTCAGAAATAACTATCTAATTATTAAAACTAATATCGTCTTTCAGTCCGATGCTCCTCGCATGTTGTAAATGCTTAACCCTATTCAGTCCCTTCGTGAGGGGATCTGTCGGGTTCTCTTCTGACGATACCCTCTTTGCTACGAGGAGTCCTTCTTCTATCTTGTGCCTTATGAAGTGATATTTACTATCAACGTGCCTGGATCTACCATGATCCCTTGGCTCCTTGTCTAAGGGAACCGCACTATTGTTGTCACATAAAATCTCCATAGGCTCCTTTATAGCTGATACAACTCCAAGGTCTCCAATAAAGTTCTTCATCCATATCGCCTCCTTCGCCTCTTCGATCGCTGCTATGTACTCTGATTCACATGTTGAATCAGCTATGGTCTCCTACTTGGAACTTTTCCAAGTTACTGCTCCTCCATTCAGGGTAAATACCCAGCCCGACAGAGAGCGAAAATAATCTCTGTCGGTCTGAAAGCTGGCATCACAGTACCCTATTACTCTCAAGTCATCACTCCCACTGAGGACAAGAACCCAGTCATTAGTCCTTCGCGGGTACTTGAGAATATTCTATACCGCAGTCCAGTGAGCCTTACCAGGGTTTCCCTGATATCTACTGACGATGCTCAAAGCAAAGGCCACATTAGGCCGAGTACAAGTCATAGCATTCATGATCGAGACAACAGCGGAAGCATATGGTAATCGACTCATCTCAGCTATCTCAGCCTATGTACTCGGACTCTGATTCTTACTCAGTCTGGTATTATGCTGGATCCGTAAGTCACCTTTCTTGGAATTCTCCATGTTGAACCTCTTCAACACATTGTCCAAGTAGGTACTTTGACTATGTCCAATTAGTCTCTTACTCCTGTGTCTCAATATCCTTATCCCTAGGATATAGGCAGCTTCTCCAAGGTCCTTCATAGCGAAATGCTTCCCAAGCCAGGACTCATCCTCACTTCTCGAAAAGCCAAAAATCTAACTATACTCCCACTAACTCTGACATATACACAGGACTCATCCTCACTTCTCGAAAAGCCAAACTCTTTGACTTTCTCATCGAAACAAAGATTCCATCTACGAGATGCTTGTTTCAATCCATAAATGTATTTCTCAAGCTTACACACTCTATTAGGGTACTTAGCATCGACAAAACCCTCTGGCTAACTCATGTAAACATCCTCAGCGAACTTCCCATTAAGGAAAGCGGTTTTGACATCCATTTGCCATATTTCATAGTCATGAAATGCAGCAATGGCTAGCATAACCCTAATAGACTTAATCTTCGCTACTAGTGAGAAGGTCTCATCATAGTCAACTCTTGGAGTTTGAGTAAATCCCTTCACAACCAGTCGCACCTTATAAGTGTGTACCTTCCCATCCATGTTGGTCTTCTTCTTGATGATCCATTTGCACCCGACTGTCTTACGACCCGGTACATTGTCAACCAAGTTCCAAACTTGATTGTCATACATAGTCTGAATCTTGCTGTCCATAGCCTCTTTCCACTTTGCAGACTTGGGGCCCGTCATGGCTTCCTTGTAAGTGTTAGGTTCATCCAAATTTACCAGTGTACTATGACTAATAAATGTATCACCTTCTGTAGTAATATGGAAACCATAAAACTGAGGTGAGTTCCTAACTCTTGTGGAACGCCTCAGAGGTACATATTCGTCAATCGGCTCAACAGGAGTTTCCTCCTCAGGTTGATCGCTAGTGTTTGAGGTTCCTTCACCGCTTGACTCTTGAAGTTCTTCAAGATCAATTTGCCTCCCACTGTCCCCTTAGAATATGAGTTCCCTCTATCGGAAAACCCCTCTCCTCGCAACGAAGAAAACATTGTCACTCGGTCTGTAGAAGAGATAGCCAAAGGACTTTTGCGGGTAGCCGATGTGAATACACCGCTCACTTCGAGGTTCGAGCCTTTCGTGAGTCTTGCGCCTCACGAAAGCCTCACAATCCCAAACCTTGATGTGCGCTAACGAGGGAACCTTCCCTGCCCACACCTCATGACGTGTTTTGGCAACCTTTTTAGTTGGGACTCTATTAAGGATATGGGCGGCAGTCTCCAAGGCATACCCCCAGAATGAGATTGGTAACGAAGCTCGACTCATCATGGAACGAACCATGTCTAACAAGGTTCGGTTGCGCCTCTCAGCCACACCATTAAGCTGTGGTGTCCTAGGTGGCGTTAACTGTGAAACAATTCCACACTCCTAAAGATAGTCCTGGAATTCGATATTAAGATACTCACCACCTCGATTGGATCAGAGCATCTTTATCTTCCTGCCCAGCTGATTCTCCACTTCTTGCTTAAATTCTTTGAATTTCTCAAAGGTTTCTGACTTATGCTTGGTTAAGTAGATATAGCCATATCTGCTGTAATCATTAGTAAACGTCAAATAGAAGCGGTTAGCATCCCTTGTGGCAGTTCTGAAGGGCCCACACACATCGGTGTGTATGAGATCCGACAAACCCTCACCCCTTTCACAAGAACCAATGAAGGGTGACTTTGTCATTTTTTCAAGTAAACAATACTCGCAAGTCTGTTCCGACCTTAATTTGAATGACTCCAAAACTCCAGCCTTCTGGAGTTGGCCTATGCGCTTCTTGTTGACATGTCCAAGACGACAATGCCACAAGGAAGACTTATCCAAATCATTAGAAGAATCGACACGCAACACATTATTTCCTAAGTTGTCTACAACCATCTCAGTTTCACATACACCATTGCAAGGTAATGCTTTAAAATAAAAAACACCATTATAATAAGCATTTATTGTACCAATTTCATTATCAAAAGAAAATGTGAAACCTTGTTTGTAACAACCATGTAAAGAAATAACATTTCTCGCCATTTCAGACGAGTAGCAACAATTATTCAAATCTATTTCTAGCCCACTACTAAGCAATAAAGAGTAAACTCCAATCTTGGTGACAGGTGAAACCTTCCTATTCCCCATGATCAAGTTTATCTTCCCGTTCTCCACATCCTTACTTCTTTTTAGGCCCTGCACATCAGAACAAATGTGAATACCACAACATGTGTCAAGAACCCAAGAGTTAGAATGCGATGAGATTTTAGATTGAATAGTGTAAATACCTGTATTGGTGGGTTTAACCTTCCCATCATCAACATCCTGCAAGTACTTGGGGCAGCTTCGCTTCCAATGCCCCTTATCATGACAATAGAAGCACTCTGCTTCTTTTGGGTTGGCCGACGGAGTAGTAGAACCTCCTTTGGTTCCACTTGAAGAGGATCCATCAAGAGACATTCCCTTGCGGCTCTTGGAATGAGCCTTCCTCTTCTTCCCCTTACCTTGCCCGATTGCCAGAACAGGGGCATTAGCAGTAGGAATGGTTACAACATTTTTACCTTTGAGACCACTTTCGGCAGTCCTCAGAAGGCCCTGAAGTTTTCTCAAAGTGACTTCCTCCTTGTTCATATGATAGGTCATGCGGAACTGATCATAACATGGAGGTAGGGAGTGTAGGATAATATCGATAGTCAGCTCCTCATCAAAGTTCACATTCAGTTTGAGCAGACGGTCCACAAACCTTTGCATTTTCTGCAAGTGGCCCGTGATGGGTTCACCATCCTTTATCTTTGTTGGAATCATGGAGCAGATGATTTCATACCGCTCTTGATGAGCACTATGATGGTATCTTTCCATCAGGTCCTGGTGCATCTCAAAATGGTAGAAGTCCTCATAGAACCGTTGGAGTTCAGGAGACATGGTGACAAGCATGATACAAGCTACCTTGGTGGCATCCTTCTCATGTGCCCTAAAATCGGCAATCTCCTGAGGAGTAGCAGCAGACTCATTGATATCCTTGAGATCCTTGTCGAGGACATATTCCTTGTCCTTGTAGCGAGTGACCATCCTGATGTTCCTAATCCAATCATTGAAGTTAGTCTCATCAAAGATGACTCTCCCACAAAGGTTCACGAAAGAGAAGGAGTCGGTAGGGTTTGAGCCACAAGCAGCATTGTTGGAAGACATCTGAAAAAGAAGAAAGACAAATTTAGATTCGATACTTGGTCCTTAATATAACAACCAAAATGAAATATTAATGCTAGGACCCAACACAATATTTTACAATTTGGAAGAGGGATGCCATAATTCATCTTGCAAAATATTTGAAGTTAGGTAAATGACGATTATCAATTTCCACCATGAAAAACAAAATTGAATTATTACGTTTTAGACGAACTAAAATTCCTAGATTCTTTTGAGATTCATTGAACTCTTCAATGGCATGTTTAAATATCCATTATGCCCTTCAAGTTTGTGACTAGGATACCGAGGATCACAAAGAAGGTGTGAATAACCATACAAATATACTTGGTACTCTTAATGTCATTTATCACCTAATCGATGTTCCAGTTAACCATGCACACTCCATCGATCCATGACAAACATTAATCCACCCTTTGCGACCCTTACTAGTCCATGTTAGTGTGCCGGTTAACCACATACGCTCCACTAACGACTTGGTAAGGTGCAAAGTGTAATTTTATGGGTTAGCATCAATTTTACATTTTCTTAAAGTAACTAAGATTGGGAATTTATAAATATTCAGTATTTATCATTATACTTTTAATGAGAATTATAGTCTTTGTCCTACCCGTTCGGCTAACGACCCTCCACCAGTCAAGGAAGCGGTGGGTGAGAGTGGACACCCATTAAGCTTCCATTTGATAGGCAACAACCTTATACCCCCCTTATAGACCGACTTCGTGAATGAGGCCTACTAACGGTAAGCATGACATGTTCTTATACATAAATATATATATATATATATATATATATATATATATATATATATATATATATATATATATATATATATATATATATATATATATATATATATATATAAATAAACTTATAATATTATAATAGTATAAGGGTTGAATTTTAAACTTTTAAAATTCTTGGGTTTGGAACTAAAATATTAATGTGTGACTTTACAAATTCCAAAACATGAGGACAACTTTTGAAACTTTTCAAAACTTTTCAACTTCATAACATATGAGTTTAATGGTTCTTGAAAATGAGACTCTTCATTTTTAGAACCTATGACTTTTAATGATCCATTTAAAAGAAAACTTTTGGAATTCCATAAATTGAGGACAAGTTATGGAGTCCATTAAAATCATCAAGAACAACAATTCAACTAACAAGAATGTTCAAGTTGTAGATTAAACTCATATGATCAAGGCAATTCAAATCAAACAAATTCCATGTAATTTAGACTAATCATATAAACTAAAACAAAGCATGAAATTTTGACAATCACCTTTCAAATGGATTAACATGATCATTACCATATCTTAAAAAACATATTTTTATGATTCAAAACAGTTTGGGATAATGATCCTATCCATTTGGGGCCAAAAATTCTTTTTTCTACACTCTATACAGCCAACTCGGCGAGTCCATGAACTGGACTCGTCGACTAGCTCAATCTGTATATGGACTCGTCGAGTCCATCAGTGGACTCAGCGAGTTCAGCAGTCGGAAGGCAAAAACTCAATTTTTTTCAACTTCAAACCGCAAGTAGCATCAAGTATAATTGAAAGAAAGCCTAGGCTCTGATACCACTGAAGGGTTTTGAGCATCCTAACACTCCTAAGGTGTTCATGCAACCCTAAATACTTTGGATCTATGTTTTCACTATTATACATGCAAACTTGAAGTTTCCAAGGTATTACCCTATCTAGCATACAAAACTTTGATACATAGTGAATAAAACAAGTTAGGAAACATACCTTTTGTTGTGGCTAATTGCTTGGAGCTTTAAGAGCTTAACACCAATAATGTGAATGCCTCAAGTGGAATCATAAATCACCACCAACACTTTGGAAGCTTGGAAGACAACTACACTGCTCACAAAATCGGCCACTCTTTTTTCGATATGCTAGGGTCCATTTTCTTGAACCAAAGGGCTTCTTATATAGTGTGCACATTAGGGCTACACCATGTAACTCATAACTTTCCACATTCCTCATGATCCATGGGTTTTAACCTCCATGGAGCATCCATGGGTCACCACATGGGTTAAGCCCAACTTAAGGAATAATGGATCACTAGCTCACATTATAAGAATGAATGATTTACACAATCAATCCCTATATATTTAATTAGTCTCTTTTGACCACAAAATTAATTCCAAATTAATTATTGATCAATACTAATTAAATAATATGATTTCATATTAATATATTATAACTAATAATATATTAATAAATCATACATATCCTCTTTTCAAAGTCCAAATTGTTCCGGTGAAGTGCAACCCAAATGGACCATGCTAAATCGGGTCAAGTACATACCAAATATAGTTATGGACTTAGACACTTTATCCAACATGGGTTTCCACACGCCGCTTGGACGCACGATATCTTACTATGGGATGTGAGTATGGGGATCATTTCACGCTTTAGTGACTTGGCAACCCTCTTATTTCTGAACATATGTTAAGTTCCTAAGGTTTAAAGAGTTAATGACCTCTTTCTCACGAGTTTAGGTTTCTACACCTCGCTTGGACGCACAATATCTAACTATGGGATAGGAATAAGGGGATCATTTCATGATGAAGTGGCTTATCAACCCTCTTATCTTTGAACATAAGTTAAGATCCTTAAGGTTTATAACATTTTCATGTTATCTAAAAATGGGATCTTACCCCATAAATTACATAAGGTTTATAACATCTTCATGTTATCACATGTTGGGACTTTTCCTTAGAAAATACACACGAATCATAACATTTTCATGTTATCATAAGTAGGGATTTTTCCATGAAATACATCACAAGTTGGGCTCCTCCCCAGTATATAACATTAACATGTTATCGATTGAACTTGTGGTGTTACCCAAGAATTTTGTCAAGGTTTATAACCTAAACATGTTATCCTAAGAAGGGAATTCCCCCGTATGATCTTATGATCAAGGATCCTTATCCTTAAGGATCCTCATCATTAAGGATCCTCATCGGTAAGGATCCTCATCAGTAAGAATCTTATCATCTGAAGTCAACAGTAATCTTAAGTTCTTTCCTAAGTTGAGATTTATCCTCAGTAAATTTTAAGATTGAAGAACTTATGAAGCTTCAGGAAAAACTCGAACACAATCAGGTTCCATATTTCCTTGTTCTTAACTTTGAATTTTTTTTTACTAAAATTAAGGATCTTAAACTTTTCAAAATCCTAAACCAATTGCTGATTTATAAACTTTCATCACTTCAGAGTCATTTACTATTTTAAATTAATATCTTTAAATAAATTTTAAAGCAATTAGATTTACCAAAATTAGTTCTTAACAAATTCTTGTATACTTGTTTTATTATAAAAACATATGTTCAGATCCTAATGTAAATTTCTAAAGTTTATAACATTATCATGTTATCTTACGAAATGGGTTTATCCCCAGTTATTATATGAAGTTGGGTTTATCCCCAGTTATTATCTGAAGTTGGGTTTATCCCCAGTTATTAACTGAAGTTGGGTTTATCCCCAGTTATAATCTGAAGTTGGAATTTCCCCAGTTATTACCTATGTAGTTTATTTCCCGATATTACCGAAGTTGGGATCTTCCCCAGTATTACCTATGTGGGATCTTTCCCAATATTACCTAAGTTGGGATCTTTCCTAATATTACCTAAGTTGGGACCTTCCCCAATATTTCTTAAGTTTGGATTTTCCCCAACAAAAGCTATATATGGATTTTACCCAGTAATGCGTTATCTTATGTTGGGATTTTCGCTAGAAAATACCTAAGGTTTATAACATTTTCATGTTATCATACGGTTTGGGATTTTTCCCAATAAATTACTAAGATTGGGTCACTCCCCCGAATATATGCAAGACTTGTAGCATTACCATGTTACGAACAAGAGTTTTCTCAGTTCGATTTACCTCCACATGATTTCTAAGACGGAATCCTCCCCAGTTCACTAAGTAGAAGCTAAACAAGGATCTTCAATGATGAAATCCCAAAACAAGAATCCTCCTGATACAAGCTTCAAGATCACGTGGAGCTAAAAGACTTACAATGCAAAACTTCTGCTAAGTCAAAAGTCTTCAGAAGGTCGAAGCTAAGCCTAAGGTTCATCAGGTTCTATCTATCCTTATTTCCTAAAGTTTATCATTATAAGAAGATAATCAAAAGCTCATCCTTTTTAACTAAGGATCCTGATAGTTTCAACGCCCTTGGCAGATGATTAGCTATCCTAGATTATTAGGATCCCAATAATTCTTGTAAAACCTGAGCTCTTTAGGATCCTAATTTGCTAGGGATCCTTAAGAAAACCTATTTTGATTCTGTATCCAAATCAATCACGTAAGAAAAGAGATAGACCAAAGCATCAGTATTAAAAGGGGTTACCCTCCAACCTAACAAAAAAGAAAATATTGTTTTACAGAAGAAAAAATTAAAATTGTTTTTAAATTTATCAAACTTAATTCAAGGTTTGATCACCCCAGACTGGGATATACTTTGTCTCTTTCTTCTCTTCTCTACAGGATCCTGACCAAAATTTACAAGCTCACCAGTCAACTTAGCAAGGGTTTCATGTCAATCTTCCATATTCTAGGATCATGCATTCTCCAGATCCTCTTCTAGCTTGATCTTTACCTCTCAGTTGAACTCAACAACACTGCTATTAACCTCAAAAATCAACTCCTCGATCTCCAGCGCATGTTCCGCCCGATCGAGCTTAACCTTTAGATCTTCGGTGGATCAAGAAACATGATCAAGCAACCTGTAAAAGATCACCAATTTCCAGAAAGAGAGTATGTTCCTCAGTGCCTCGTCCAACGCAAGGCTCTCAACAGACTTCCTCTTTCGGGATCCTAGAGTATTAACGGTCAGATTTATCGAGGTTCTCTCCGTAGGAAGAGAAGATAAGTTCTTCTCCTTCTTCACCACAAGTTGGCCACCAGACATGGCGGAGTCGATATCAACAAGGGTGAACCAAGCACTAGAGTGTGTAGCCTTGGATCCTAAACATAACAAAGGAACTCAATAAGTTCAGGATCCTTCATGAAAAATAAAAAATAGACAAATAAAGTAACTTTACCTTTCGACGTGGGGGCAATAGCAGATTTACCTTTTGAACCTAACGGATCTTTCGGTTTTAGGCAAAGCAAGGAAACCCCCAATCTCTCCTTGGTATCTTCAGCAGCAGGGACGAGATCCTCGAACTTCAAAGCTACATCAAAACAAATAAACCAAGGAGGTGTGAATTTTACATCATCAACGGAATAAAATAAAATCCTATCCTTTCTAGCCTAATTTCTTGACAGGAGATCACCGGCTAGTTGGATTCATGTTTCACAAAAAAATATTTCTCTTTCCAGGAACCTTCATTTTGTTTTGATTTCAAAATAAGATGTGATTTACTTGTTTTTACTTTGAGTAGGAAAGGACAAGACCCAAAAGTTTGGAGATCACAAACATGGACCAACTTAGCTAAATCCCATGTCTAGATCCTTAGATTGATTCAATAAATAAACCTAAAGCAGGATTCTCCAGATCATGAGCATAGTTTGGATGGGACTAAACCTAAGTAGGAGAGACGAAGTCAGGTTGGGTCTTAGCATCAAAAGGCTTGAAAATAACATCGAAAGGAAAAGCCCTGATTGACTTCAAGGACTCAATGTCGTCATCACCAAAAGAACATGTTCCTTCATAAGACAGGATCCTTTGATCGATGAAGTCCTCGTCGGAAAATCAAGGATGCTCAAACGAGAATGGAGTACTTCTTTCACCATAATCAACAAACAGGAAAAATAAGAAGAAAGCAGAAGGAAATTTACCTTCAAACCAAGGAGAGAAAAGTGATGTGACAACATAATCATATCTTTTGAACGGATACAATTCTATCCGTTAGAGTTTGAATTTCGAATCCTTTATTTCGAATTAATTAAATTATACACTTTAAATACTTGAAATCAATTCAAATATTTTGCAGGTATAATTTGGGGGCAATTGTTAGGGACAAGATCCTCAATCCTATCTAGGATCCCAGATCTAAAAGATATCTATAGATCCTTAAACATATCCAGGATCCCAGATATTAAAGGAGTCTTAGGATCCTGAACATCGTTGTTATTATTTCCTAACAAGTTGTAATGATCATAACGTCCCTATTCTTCCGATGGAGAGAGGAACCTATGATTAGCTTTTTGGGAAATTTCCAAACGAACAATTTCAACGAAATCTTTCAATTTTATTTTACTATGTTGAACTCTATGTATTCCTCTATCCGTAGAGTACATTGAACATACAGAAATGGCTATAACAGAGTTTCTCTTATTCGTATTAACGGCTACTATAGGAGGAATGTTTTTATGTGGTGCTAACGATTTAATAACTATCTTTGCTAACCCCTCAGTAACTAATAATCAAGTTAGACACAAATTTTTTAGTTCGTATTTTTCCGGTAAAAATCAAAAAGGAGATAGGATTCCTGATTATACAGAACTGAATCGAATGACATGTACGGATCACTGTAATCTCAGATATCCGGCCATTCTCAATTCATTCTCGCTGACCACGTCCTATCAGAATCATTGAATCAATAACAATAAGCCCTAAATTCAGGTGCATGGTACATATCAGTATTCCAGTGCATTTCGCCTTCTGAGTCAGAATAAATATGTTTTCGAAGCTTCTTCCGGGACTATCGCACATGACAGGAGCTGGTTTGCTAGCTTATTAATATTCAGCCAGAGCTGCTGCTGTATAAGGAGCGAGGTATTCTAATGTAGTAGGGGAATCTTATTTCTTTTGTATTTCTCACATGTGCAGAATTGGTCAACATAGGACTCATTCATAACGAAGAACCAGTCCAACCAAGCATAAGACCCAGAAATACAAAGTCAAAGCACGTTTTAAATACCAGTTCAATAGGATCCCAGAAATATCGAACATTTAGTTACTTAATCTAGACTATAAATACACTTGTAAAACACACACAACAGGGACAATTCTTTGACACCCTACTCATTTAGTATCACTTTACCATTTGTAATCGTGTTATCATGCTTATCTCTTTAATTCTTTCTTCAATTAATGAAATTAAACAAGGCATGTGATGATTATCACCTCCTAAGGTTTTATGTCGGAGATCCTAACAAGGATCAATGGCTTTCCTTTTAAATCTCTTGTGCAATCTTGTTCTAATTTCGTTAATCACTTCACCTACAACACCACAGCCTCTCATGCAATTTGGTTGATATCCACTTTGTCTATTTTTGACCAAAACACTTACAGTTTTTAGTTTATGTTTCAGGCACTTCTTGTTCCAAGGGGAAGAGCTCGGGATGATTGCATCGCACACACCATTGGGATTTTGTTATGATGTTTTTACTCTGATTTATGAAAAATTGATACACTGGTTTATTACAAATGTTTGGATGATGTGGAAAATTACTATTTTATCTATTATTTAAAACGAAAATTTTTGGGACCATATTTTTGGATGTTACAAGTTGGTATCAAAGCCTTGGTTTGAGGCATTCGGGCACACTCCTGGGTGTGTCTGAACTCAAACTAAGGACTTGGTAGAAATTTTCAAAAAGAAACAGTTTTATAAAAGGATTTCTAAAAGAGAAAAGCGTGTGGTGCGTGCAATCATTCGAGCTCAAGTAAGTTATCCCAAAATACCCATGCATGATTATATATGTTATGAATTATGAATTGTGAATCACATTCTAGATTAGGGCTAAGGATCTAGGAGAGATGCCTTTGTATGCATGTTGTATAAACTTATAGATCTGCATGCTAGTACTGATCAGGCAGTGATAGGATGGTTGGATTAGTTTATGCTCATTTGTGTTTACATGATGGTCGAATGTTGCTTGCTCTGTGCTTTTAGGAGTTCTTGCTAATCACAGCTAGTTAGTAAGCGAATATGTTAAGTTACATATTTTTAAAACTAAATAATTTCAGAAGGTTAGGTTTAGATGTATTGCACAGCTCTTGTTTGAGTCCTACTGTTGTAGGGAGAGACCTCCCATTCGAAGAATTATCTAGTTTTTGTAATATGTAATTGTATTCATGAGCTAGTTAAAGATGGTTAGCATGAGTTCCTTCTGCACCTGATGACGGATAGTGGTGAGGAGTTGCCCTAGGAAAACCATGGATGAGATTTAGTGTTGAGAGCCCTAGATGCGACGGATTTGTTGGTTATAGAGTAACTTGGCTGAGTGAAGGCACTTCCTGAGGAAGGTACAGATTGATGTGGAAGGTAGTATTGGGTCCGTACTACTAGAAGCAGAGGATCCGTACTCGATTCAAGGAGGGTTGTAATGAAGCCAGGGAGTTTGTGTAGATATGACTTCCCCGATATGCGCATTGATGTTTTTCTAATAGCTTTATGGTATATTTTCAGTATGGTGGTATTGCGAGGTAGGCCAGTGGGCAGTTCCGGTGTCGGGGAGGGTTCAGGCTCAGGTTCTGGAGCCGGACAGCTTGATGACCATACGAGGGAGTTCATCTTGTCTGAGATTACATGCAGTTTCCTTGATCAGACTCCTGTGATCTTTGGCACGGTTAAGGAGGGTATTCTGGAGATTCTTGATGAGAGATTGAGCGCCTTTCACGATGATATTGTGGATTTGATTGGGACGTGCTCTCTGACTTTTCGGGAGTTTTGGGCATGTGGAGCACCAGACTGTCATGGGGCTAAGGATCCCATTGTAAGCAACAGGTGGTTTGCAGATGTTGCCAACACCTTCAGTACCAATCGTTGTCCCGAGGGGGGCAAGGTGAGACTAGCATCATGCCTCTTGAAGGACAGGGATCGTGATTGGTGGGATGAGGTAGGGCATGGTGTGGGAGGTGATGCAATTGATTCGATGACGTGGAGTGATTTATCGACCAGGTTCCGAGCCGAGTTTGTACGAGTGATAGAGGTGCAGCAGCTGGCACGAGAGTTACAGGTTCTCCGTCATACTACTAAGACGGTGACTGAGATCACTGATATGTTCAGGAAGAGGGCACTTCTGGTTTCGCAGTATGTGGCGGACGAGGAGATGAGGAAGGCCTGGTACCATGAGATGTTGAGGAGCGATATGCGGCAGTTTGTGTGCCGATCCAGCTGCAAGACACTGGATGACATGATAGCGAGGGCTAGATAGAGGGACATTGAATTGGAAATGGAGAGAAAGAGGAAGCCATATTCTATTGTGAGTGTTAAAGGTTCGGTCAAGTGCGTTCGGACTAGTAATATCAGTAGAGATTGTACTGCTACCACCCCTGTCACTCCAGTATCTGGTAATATTTGCTTTCAGTGCAATCAGAGGGGCCAGAAGAAGGCCCATTGTCTGAGTTTGGCTGCGACATGACCGGTGTTAGCACCCGCTCCTGCAACATTGAGGATTACTGACGACCGTCAGGGCCGGGCAGATGCGCTAGCGGTGAAGAGCAGGGCATTCCAGCTGACAACAGAGGAGGACGTGCAGCTCCCGATGTTATGACGGGTATGTATCTTTTCCTTATCTCTTTATTTATATTGAATTATTGCTTATGATTTTATGTTTCATCTTAGGATAGTTCCTCGTGAACGGTATCTCTTCCTTGGTATTATTCGATTTGGGGGCTACCCGATCTTTTCTATCTCTTACGCTTAGCAAGAGATTTGTTGGAGCTTCAGGGGAGCTGGATCGTCCTCTTGATATGGAGATTGCCGATGATAGAATGGTCAGGACCGTGAGGGTTCATCGGGATTGTACTCTTCAGTTGTTCAGCGAGCAGCATCCAGTGGATTTGGTTCCCATTCCTTTGCGCGTGAACATGTTTATCGTGGGTATTGATTGGTTGAGCCCTAATGGGGCAGTGATTGATTGTGAGCAGCAGTTGGTTCGGGTTAGGACCCCAAGTCGGGGAGAGTTGGTGATTCAGGGTGAGAAACCGCAGCGTGGGCTGATCATGTGTTTTGCAGCGAGGGCCAGAAACTACCTTCGTCATGGTTGTGCAGGTATTGTCGCCTATGTCATGGATACTCGGGATAAGGGTAAGGCGAACGTGGGCGATGTGCCGATTATGTGGGAGTATCCGGATGTGTTTCCGGAGGATTTGCATGGGGTACCTCCGGAGAAGCAGGTGGAGTTCATGATTGATTTGATTCCAGGTGCGGCTCCGATAGCCAAAGCACCGTATCGGTTGGATCCTCCAGAGATGAAGGAGTTGTCTACACTGCTGCAGGAGCTGTTAGAAAAGGGATTCATTAGACTGAGCAGTTCGCCCTGGGGAGCCCGGATTTTGTTTGTGATGAAGAAGGACTGATCCCATCGGATGTGTATTAACTACCGGGAGTTAAATAAGGTAACGGTGAAGAACCGATACCCACTCCCGAGGATTGATGATCTCTTCGACCAGCTTCAGGGTGCATCTTGGTTTTCCAAGATTTATTTGCAATCAGGCTATCATCAGATGAGGGTCAGGGACGAGGATGTGCAGAAGATAGCTTTCTGGACTCGCTATGGCCATTATGAGTTCGTGGTGATGCCATTTAGGCTCACCAATGCTCCTGCCGCGTTCATGGATCTCATCAACTGCGTATGCAGACCGATGCTGGATTGGTCTGTGATAGTCTTTATTGATGATATATTGGTTTATTCCAAGATGCAGGAGCAGCATGAGGAGAACCTGAGGGAGGTGCTGGAGACTTTAAGGAGGGAGAGACTTTTCACAAAGTTCTCCAAGTGAGAGTTTTGGTTGCGCGAGGTGCATTTCTTGGGGCACCTTGTCAATCAGAGGGGTATTCTGGTCGATCCTACCAACGGAAAGGCCGTGATGCAGTGGGAGGTTTCGAGGTCTCCATCCGAGATTCAGATTTTTCTTGATTTGGCAGGTTATTATCAGAGATTTGTCTAGGATTTCTCCAAGATTGATGTTTCATTGACCCGACTGACCAAGAAGTCAGTGACATTTTGTTGGGGCCTGAGCAGCAGGCAACTTTTGAGACTCTTAGGCAGCGATTGTGTGAGGCGCTGATTCTGACCCTGCCAGAGGGTGTTGATGATTTTGTGGTTTATTGTGACACAACGATCACGGGTTTGGGTGAAGTTTTGATGCAGCGGGGTCGTGTGATTGCTTACGCTTCGAGGCAGCTGAAGCGTCATGAGGCGAATTATCTGACGCATGATTTAGAGTTGGGTGCTGTGGTTTTCTCCCTCAAGATTTAGCGGCATTACCTCTATGGGATTCGTTGTACTATTTGTTGGGTTTTGAGCAAACTAACACTCCTAAGGTGTTCATGCAACCCTAGAAACCTTGGATCTATGTTTGTCTAAAATACATGCAAAATAAGTTTCCAAGGTTCATAACCTATCTAGCATACATGGGGTACTTTTAAACATAAAAGATACTAGAAGAATTACATACCTTTGTTAGTGAGTTGATTCCTTGGGAGTTTGAGAGCCAAGCACCAATAATGTGAATGCCTCAAATGGAAATCACAAATCACCACAAACTTGGAAAACTTATGAGAGAGCACTCTAAACCTCTAGAAATCGTCCACACCTTATGCACACACACATAGTGTCTTCTCAAGCACCATAAGGCTCTTTATATAGTGTAGATGATTAGGGTTATGAACCATGCAAACCCTAATAACCCATGTCTTTTCCTATTCCAAGGATTCATGGGTTAAAAGCTCCATGGATCATCCATTGACTCCCATTCAAGCTTAGCCCATTTCTTTATGAGTGTTAGCCCACACTATATAAGTACAATAGCCCATTATTTAATTAGTCACCTTATGATCACTAAATTAATTCATAATTAATTTAAGATCAATACTAATTAAATAATACAATTTCATATTAATATATTATAACTTATAATATATTAGTAGGCCGCAAATATACTCTTCTCATAATGTTATCCATATAAATAGTTCGGGTGAAGTGCAACCCAAATGGACCATGCCGGGTCGGGTCAAGTATATACCAAATAAGTTATGGACTTAGACACCTTATTCAACAGTCTCCCACTTGGATAAGTCTGATAACTGTATTTGCCTATATAGCTTCATGAACCAACCAGCAATCGTAGCTCTCAAAAACTCTGTTGAACTATGAAGTGCCATTTTAGATAAGTGATCACATAATCCTCTGCTCTCATGATATCAGCCGGACAAATACATGGAACAATGTCTTACTTATTGTCCAACAGTTTGTTTCCCGATTTCCGATTTGTTTGACAAAGAACTTAATCGAGCACATCAATTTAGTTCTGACCGGGCCCGGTACATAGGTCAAAACAAAATCATCGAGGGGCCCAGATATCGCTTCTATTTCTAGAAGGAACAGATAAACTTCGACTCATATGCTTGTTCTATTACTTATTGAATAGCACACAAAGGCACGTTTTTTAACATCAAGTTACTGATGCGTTTACGTGCAATCAATGCACAACCAACTCATAGGTAACAACTCATATCTCTAGGTTTGAAGACTTATATGATATTACCATCTCACGATCACTCGAGATAAATTCCATGAAGTGATACAAGTGAGCGTGGGTTTATTCCAATACTCATAACTTATGAGTACTCATGAATGTTGTAGCAACCATTGCTATGGCTAAACACCTTTAGTCATCTACAATCCCAATTCATGACAGTCTTGATTCATACCTACTTCCGACATATGACCGACTGTGGAGAGTTTGAATAAACTTATTATTCTGGAAGTCAAAACATGCAAAGCTGAAACAATAGTAAATAATTGACAATGATAGCAATACCTTACTCATAAATAAATCACTACTTTTATTCATCATCAAACATCGATTACATTTTACAAGTTTCAGTGATAACTATCTAATCTGTAAAACTAATATCGTCCCTCAGCCCGATGCGTCTCGCATGCTGCAAATGCTTCATCCTCGTCAGTCCCTTCGTAAGGGGATCCGCAGGGTTCTCATCTGACGATACCCTCTTTGCCACGAGGAGTCCCTCTTCTATCTTGTGTCTTATGAAGTGATATTTTCTGTCAATGTGTCAGGATCTGCCATGATCTCTTGGTTCCTTGGCTAAGGCGACCGCACTATTGCTATCACAGAAAATCTCCATAGGCTCCTTAATAGCTGATACAACTCCAAGGTCTCCGATGAAGTTCCTCAGCCATATCGCCTCCTTTGCCGCTTCACTCGCTGCTATGTACTCTGATTCACAAGTCGAATCAGCTACAGTCTCCTGTTTGGAACTCTTCCAAGTGATTGCCCCTCCATTTAAGGTAAAGACCCAGCCCGACTAAGAGCGGAAGTTATCCCTATCAGTCTGAAAGCTAGCATCACTATACCCTACTACTCTCAAGTCATCACTCCCACCAAGGGTAAGGATCCAATCCTTAGTCCTCCGCAGGTACTTAAGAATATTTTTTGCCGCAGTCCAATGAGCCTTGCCAGGGTTCCCCTGATATCTGCTGACCATGCTCAAAGCGAAGGCCATATCAGGACGGGTACAAGTCATAGCATACATGATCGAACAAACAACGGAAGCATAAGGTAATCGACTCATCTCAGCTATCTCATCTTCTGTACTCGGGCTCTCAGCCTTGCTCATTTTGGCATTGCTTTGGATCGGTAATTCTCCTTTCTTGGAATTCTGCATGTTGAACCTTTTCAACACCTTATCCAAGTAGATACTCTGACTAAGTCCAATTAGTCTTTTACTCCTTTCTCTTAGTATCCTTATCCCTATGATATAGGCAGCTTCTCCAAGGTCCTTCATAGAAAAGCACTTCCCAAGCCAGGACTTAACCTCCTGCAAGGTTGGGATGTCATTTCCTATGAGTAGTATGTCATCCACATACAGTACCAAAAAGCTAACTATACTCCCACTAGCTCTTACATACACGCAGGACTCATCTTCACTTCTTGAGAAACCAAACTCTTTGACCTTCTCATCGAAACAAAGATTCCAACTTCAAGATGCTTGTTTCAATCCATAAATGGATTTCTCAAGCTTGCACACTCTATTGGGGTACTCTGCACTGACAAAACCTTCTGGCTGATTCATGTAAACATCCTCAGCCAACTTTCCATTAAGGAAAGCGTTTTTGACATCCATTTGCCATATTTCATAATCATGAAATGCAACAATGGCTAGCATAACCCTAATAGACTTAATCTTTGCTACTGGTGAAAAGGTTTCATCATAATCAATACCCTGAGTCTGAGTAAAACCCTTCGCAACCAGTCGAGCCTTATAAGTGTGCACCTTCCCATCCATGTCGGTCTTCTTCTTGAAGATCCATTTGCACCCGACTGTCTTACGGCCTGGTACATTGTCAACCAAGTTCCAAACTTGATTGTCATACATGGACTGTATCTCGCTGTCCATAGCCTCCTTCCATTTAGCAGACTTTGGGCCTGCCATGGCTTCCTTAGCACCATTAGGTTCATCCAGATTTACCAGTGTACTGTCACTGATAAATGTATCACCTTCCGTAGTAATAGGAAATCCATAATAAAACTCAGGTGTGTTCCTAACCCTTGTGGAACGCCTTGGAAGTATAGATTCGTCAGCTGGATCAACAGGAATTTCCTCCTCAAGTTGATTGCTAGTGTCTGAGGTTCCTTCACCAATTGAGTCTTGAATTTCTTCAAGGTCAATTTGCCTCCCATTGTCTCCTTGGTTTATAAATTCTCTCTCTCGAAAGACCCCTCTCCTAGCCACAAAGACCACATTCTCACTGGGTCTGTAGAAGAGGTAACCAAAGGATTTTTGTGGGTAGCCGATGAAAATACACCTTTCACTTCGAGGTTCGAGCTTGTCATGAGTCTCGCGCCTCACAAAAGCCTCGCAACCCCAAATCTTGATATGGTCCAAATTGGGAACTTTCCCAGTCCACATTTCATGAGGTGTTTTGGCAACCTTCTTTGTAGGGACTAGATTAAGGATGTGGGCGGCAGTCTCTAAGGCATACCCCCAAAAAGAGATTGGTAGCGAAGCTCGACTCATCATAGAGCGAACCATGTCCAACAAAGTTCGATTACGCCTCTCAGCTACACCATTCAGCTATGGTGTCCTGGGAGGTGTCAATTGTGAGACAATCCCACACTCCTTAAGATAGTCGAGGAACTCAGTACTAAGATACTCACCACCTCGATCAGATCGAAGCATCTTAATGTTCCTTCCCAATTGATTTTCTACTTCCTGTTTAAACTCTTTAAACCTTTCAAAAGTTTCTGACTTATGTTTGATTAAGTAGACATAACCATATCTACTAAAATCATCAATAAAAGTCACATAATAGCGATTAGCATCCCTTGTGGCGGTTTTGAATGGTCCACATACATCAGTATGTATAAGGTCCAACAAACCCTCACCCCTTGCACAAGTACCAGTGAAGGGTGATTTTGTTATTTTTCCAAGTAGACAAGACTCACAACTATCATCCGACTTGAGGTCGAACGACTCCAAGACTCCATCCTTTTGGAGCTGGCCTATGCGTTTCTTGCTTACATGTCCAAGACGATAATGCCACAAAGATGCATTATCCAAGCTAGTAGAAGAATCAATACATAATACATTTTTTCCTAAATTATCTACAACCGATACAGCTTCATACACACCATCACAAGGTATTGCTTTAAAATAAAGAACATTATTAAAGAAAGCATTAATACTACCAACTTCATTATCAAAAGAAAAGGTAAAACCTTGTTTGTACAAAGCATGACAGGAAATAATATTCCTTGCCATTTCAGACGAGTACACACATTTATTCAAATCTAACTTTAACCCACTATCGAGCATCAAAGTATAAACTCCAATCTTGGCAACAGGTGCAACCTTCTTGTTCCCCATGATTAAGTTTATCTTTCCGTGCTACACATCCTCACTTCTTCTTAGGCCCTGCATGTCACAACAGATGTGAATACCACAACCTGTATCAAGAACCTAAGAATTAGAATATGGTGAGTTATTAGACAATATAGTGTAAATACCTGCATGGGATGGTTTCACTTTCCCATCCTTGACATCCTGCAAGTACTTTGGGCAGTTTCGCTTCCATTGCCCCTTATTTTGACAGTAGAAGCATTCAGCATCCTTAGGGATGGCAGAAGGAGTGATAGAACCACCTTTGGTTCCAGATGAGGAGCCTTCAAGGGACTTTCCCTTGGTACCCTTCGAAGGGTGCTTCCTCTTCTTCCCTTTGCCTTGCCCGATAGCCAAAACAGGGGTAGTAGTAGGAGTAGGAGTAGTAACCGACTTACTCTTAAGACCACTTTCGGCAGTCTTCAGAAGTCCTTGAAGCTTACTGAGTGTGACTTCCTCCTTGTTCATGTGGTATGTCATACGAAATTGATCATAACACAATGGTAAGGAGTGCAAAATGATATCAATTGCCAACTCCTCAGGGAAGTTCACATTCAGTTTCATTAGACGGTCCACATGCCTTTGCATTTTCTGCATGCGGCTCGTGATTGGTTCGCTATCCTTCATACGGGTAATGATCATGGAGGAGATTATTTCATACCGCTCTTGACGAGCACTCTGATGGTACCTTTCCATCAGATCCTGATGCATCTCAAAAGGGTAATAGTCCTCATAGAACTTTTGGAGTTCAGCTGTCATGGTGGCCATCATGATGCATGCCACCTTGGTGGCATCTCTTTCATGTGCCTGATACTCAGCGACCTCCTCAGGAGTAGCAGTGGACTCATCAAGCTCCTTTAGCTCCTTATCGAGGACATATTCCTTGTCCTCGTAACGAGTGACCATCCTGATGTTCCGGATCCAATCCATGAAGTTGGAACCATCAAAGATGACCCTCCCACAAAGGTTCATGAGGGAAAAGGAGCCAGTATGGTTAGAGCCCGAAGCATTGTTGTTGGAAGACATCTGAAAAGAAGAAAACAAGTTTAGATTAGATATATCGAATCCTTAATAATACACCCAAATGTAATATTAAGGCTAGGATCCAACACAATATATTATAACTTAGAACAGGGATGCCGTAATCTAAGCTATAAGATATTTGAAGGTAGGTGAATGACGATTCACCAATTTCCACCATGAAAACGAAATAAATTATTCGATTTAATTGGTTTTGAAATTCCTAGATTCTTTTGAGATTCATTGAACTTTTCAATGGCATGTTTCAATCTCGATTGTGCCCTTCAAGTTTTGTGACTGGGATGCCGAGGATTACAAAACAAGGTGTGAATAACCATGCAAATTCACTTGGTACCCTTAATATTATCACCTAATCAATGTGCCGGTTAACCACACACGCTCCACCGATCTATGATAAACATTAAGTCACCCTTCGTGATCCTTACTAGTCCAAGTTAGTGTGCCGGTTAACCACACACGCTCCACCAACGACTTGGTAAGGTACAAAGTGTGAATTTCATGGGTTAGCACCATATTCACATTTTCCTAAAGTAACTAAGATTGGGAATTTATTAAAGGTTTAGTTACTTTATAATATTCATTATACTTTTAATGAGAATTTAAAGTCATTGTCCTACCCGTTCGGCTAACGACCCTCCACCGATCAAGGAAGCGGTGGGTGAGAATGGACACCCATTAAGTTGCCATTTTATAGGCAACAACCTTATACCCCCCTTATAGACCGGCTTCGTGAATGAGGCCTACTAACGGTAAAACGACTTAATCTTATACGTATATATAATAATTAACCATTAATGTTATAAATAGTATAAGGGTTGAATTTTAACTTTTAAAACTCTAAGGGTTTGGAATTAAAGTATATTAAAGTGTGTGCAACTTTACAAATTCCAAAACTTGAGGACAAGTTTTGAAACTATTCAAAACTTTTCATTTCACAACTTATGAATTAAAGGTTCATAAAATGAAGACTCTTCATTTTCATGTAACTTATGTGTTTTAAGTGTGCATAAATGAAAGTAACCTTTGGAAATCCATAACTTGAGGACAAATTATGGACTCCATTAAAACACATAAATTATCAAGAATTATCAATAAACAATTTAGCAAATAATTCCTATGATCTAACAATAATTCATAAGAACATGAACATCATATCAAAAATTCCAAGAACATATGAACACATATCATCATGCAATTTTGATATAAGCCATTGTAAATGGATTAGCATAAACATTACACCATCTAAAACAGGTTTTATAACACCAAAACAGTTTAGGGTAATGTTTCTAGTCCATTTCCAGCAGCAAAACTCGAAAATCTGCATTCTGAGGCTTCTACTCGTCGAGTGCACGAACCTGCTCGACGAGTAGGATGAATTTACTCATGGAGTCGGCGAGTTCATGCTACAGAATGCAGAAAACTTGAGTTTTTCAACAAGTTTGCAACAAGTATCAAACAAACAGGCCTAGGCTCTGATACCACTGTTGGGTTTTGAGCAAACTAACACTCCTAAGGTGTTCATGCAACCCTAGAAACCTGGGATCTATGTTTGTCTAAAATACATGCAAAATAATTTTCAAAGGTTCATAACCTTGTTGGGTTTTGAGCATTCTAACACTCCTATGGTGTACATGCAACCCTATAAACCTTGGATCTATGTTTTCTCTATTATACATGCAAATATTAACTATTCCAAGGTTTCATCCTAACTAGCATATTATGAAGCACCTATACTACAAAGTTCTAGTTAGATGACATACCTTTTGATGTAGCTTGATGCCTTCAAGCTTTAAGAGCTTAGACCCAATA
This sequence comes from Lactuca virosa, assembly GCF_052849685.1. Classification (NCBI taxonomy): domain Eukaryota; kingdom Viridiplantae; phylum Streptophyta; class Magnoliopsida; order Asterales; family Asteraceae; genus Lactuca; species Lactuca virosa. The sequence continues at coordinate 135,808,320 of NC_136430.1, forward strand.
GTGTGGAAGCCTCAAATGGAATCACAAATCACCAAAACACCTTGGAAGAACTTGAGAGAATATGTATGCACACTAAAATGGGCCCACTCTTATTTTCACACACTTGTCCCAATTTTGTGAGCCAAGGACCCCTTTATATATTATGGAGGATTAGGGTTACATCCATGTAAACCCTAATACCCATGACCTTTCATTTACATAGGATCCATGGGTTAAAAGCTCCATGGACCATCCATGAAAGCTTAGCCCAACCTAAATGAACTTGGCCCATTCCATATATATAAGAGTCCATATTTAATTAGTTGTTTTTGATCACTTAATTAATTCTAAATTAATTCTTGATCAATACTAATTAAATAATATGATTCCATATTAATATATTAGAACTTATAATATATTAATATAAATCATAAATATACTATTCTCAAAAGACTATCCATATAAATTATGCCGGTGAAGTGCAACCCAAATGGACCATGTCGGGTCGGGTCAAGTACATACCAAATATAGTTATGGACTTAGACATTAATCCAACAGTCTCCCACTTGGATAAGTCTAAAACTATTATTGAGTATGACTTCAAAACCTAACTGGCAATCATAGCTCTTAAAGCCGCTGTCGAACTCTGACCTTGTCAATGACTTGTCCATTAGATAAGGGATCATATATTCCTCCATTCTAGATATCATATGGACTGAGACATGGATTATAATCATTCTCTCTGTCCATGTGTTGTTTCCCGATTTTCGATTTATGATGACTGACTGATTGAACAAATCAAATCAGTCCTGGCTTGGCCAAGCACTCACATGTGTCATCGCTAAATCATCGAGGGGCCCACATATATCGCTTTTATCCTGAAGGTAAAAGGAATGGATAAACTTCGACTCATATGGCTTGTTCTACTACTTGTTGAATCATACACAAAGGCACGTTTTATAACATCGAGTTACCAAATACGTTTTCGTGCAATCAATGTATAACCAACTCATAGTAACAACTCATATCTCTAGGTTTGAAGAATATAAGATATTATCGTCTCATGATCACTCGTGATAAAATACATGAAGTGATTCAAATTATCGTCTCATATAAGATATAGACTGAGACATGGATTATAATCATTCTCTCTGTCCATGTGTTGTTTCCCGATTTTCGATTTATGATGACTGACTGATTGAACAAATCAAATCAGTCCTGGCTTGGCCAAGCACTCACATGTGTCATCGCTAAATCATCGAGGGGCCCACAGATATCGCTTTTATCCTGAAGGTAAAAGGAATGGATAAACTTCGACTCATATGGCTTGTTCTACTACTTGTTGAATCATACACAAAGGCACGTTTTATAACATGGAGTTACCAAATACGTTTTCGTGCAATCAATGTATAACCAACTCATAGTAACAACTCATATCTCTAGGTTTGAAGAATATAAGATATTATCGTCTCATGATCACTCGTGATAAAATCCATGAAGTGATTCAAATGAGCGCGGGTTGAATACAATACTCAGAACTTATGAGCACTCATGAGTGTTGTAGCACCACTTTGTCCACCAACTTGGACCTCTACAAACCAACCCATGACAATGTTGATTCATATCTACTTCCAACATATGACCGACTGTGGATGGTTTGAATAACTTAATCATTCAGGAAGAGCGACTTAGTTATTATGGAAGTCAAAACATGCAAAGTAAAACACAAGAATAAATGAATCAAATATGGTATCAAACCCTATGAATATAAATAAACACTTTTATTTATCACCATACTGATTACTCATTATTCATTGTTTCGGCTTTATCAACTTTATACTTGAATTAAAAATACTAGTTGTCCCATGCTCCAAGCATGTACACTATGTTTTTCTTAAACAATAGCTTTGCCATACACCAAGTATGCACTTTATGTTTGTCTATGATCCTTGCTTTGTGAAATAAACCAATTGAACATAATTTCAATGATTCTAATTTCACACTCCCAAATCCTTATCGAAAAATGTGAGAATTTCAAATTCCTATCATTTATCAAAATTTGTTTAGATTTTAAACTTATATGCACTAACCCTCCTGTAATGAATATGTACAAAGTCACAAAGACTTGTCAACAGTCATTATAAGGTATTCCAATGGAGATCCACTCCATGGAAACTAAGTCCTATATTCAAAGTACATTGCTTTGGACATGCTTCTTGCATTAAGTTTTCTAATCTTACACAGATAACTTCCACCTATGGAGACAACTCCATATTCTCATTTTGACTATCACTTCTGAATAAGAGATGCCTCTTTTCAGAATATGTCAATATGGTCCTTCCAAAATTAGCACTAAACTTCCAACTGTCCCTGAGCAACCAATCTTTGGTAAACCTCAGATTGTCCTCGAAAATTGCTTAATCATTTTAGTCATATCCAATTCTAGCCCTTTTCCCTTCTTAATGCCTCTGGGCATTTGGAAAATTTAGAAATGACAAATATTATAGCACATGCAATCGATCCTGTACCCAAAGCAAATGGTACACGATTCATGATTTCTCACATAAAGACATGATTCTAGACCAGTCTTTTGCTACAATATTTTTATTTGCCATGTTTTCAAAATTTGACTATGAAGAGGGATGTCGCAATCATAATCGAATTTTGAGAACGCAATATATAGAATTTCCTTAAGTTGAACCAATCCAACATGAAATTTATATATATATATATATATATATATATATATATATATATATATATATATATATATATATATATATATATATATATATATATATATATATATATATATATATATATATATATATATATTCTTGACTAAAGATGATTAAGGTCTCAATCTAAGCCTTTAGAACTGAAATGAAGTATATCCTCTCCCTTAATTATAGCAAAACAACTTTTTCAATCCCTGCAGCCTCACGAATTGAAACTTTTGTTTTCTATAATTAACATTGCTAACTTGCAACACTAACAATAATTATCATGCTCCCACTAACATGATGATTATTAGCATAACACTTATGCTCCCACTAGCTTTGACATGTACTCAGAAATCAGCTGGACTTCTAGAAATCAATACTTTATTGACTTTCTTACCAAAGTTCAGATTTCTGATACGAGATGCTTTGATAAAACTTTATCAAAATAATACACCTTTCCTTAGATAGCATGCATGTGTGTCTAAACAATTTCAGAACTATGAAAAGGGATGCAGTAATCATAGTCTCAATTGTTTAGACCTTTTGCCATCTGCTTCAAATCTACTTGGTGGAAGTGTTTCCTCACCATCATTTTCATGAATCGGAGAGAAACCTTATGACCCTTAGATTTTATGGTGTATGTGTTCTTATCCATGTGAATCGTCAAAACCATAGTCACAAGACAAGGATAATGATAAATCGAAACTCATATGGACTGAAATTATGCAATCTTAACTTTTTGCCACCTGGCAGTACAGGGCCTGCCATTGCTTCCAAGTTGTTATGCAACCAATTGAGAACTTTCAAAACTCCTATGCAAAGCCAACTTTAACTGGAATGGGCACAGAATATGTCAACACGATAGGTTATAAACCTCAAGTCGTGTGCTAGTGAAGAACCTCAGGTTTTATTCTTGATTAGTTCTTGAAATTCTTTTTAGGATCTTTAAGACTCCCACTATCCTCTTGACATATAAGACTATCTTGCCAAATATTCAACAGATAGTGCGGATTCTTTATCAAGACAAACACTTCACACAAGTGGCCTTAGTTGGTCTTTGTTTTATCCAAAACATCACAACTTACCAATTTCAAATGTACAAGAGTAGGACACTTTTACTCTTACATTTGACAAGTGTTTTAAACCTTTCTTTAAGATATGTCACTAAAGTTACAATCTTGGAGTATGACTCTAAGAATTGTTTTGGAACGAAGTATGACTCATCTTCCTGATCTAACCATTTCAACAATTCATGACTCCTCATCTTAGTCATAAGAATGCACTAAGATGACCTTTAGAGGACTAATTGTGATATGATTTCTAAATCTTTAAGATGATCACAAACATGATACTAAAGTACTCTCCCATCTTTTCAGATTTGAGAAACTTTTATCTTTCTGCCTAATTTGATTCTTCCCATTCATTCTGCCATACATTGAGACTTTTCCAATGTTTCAGAATTATACTTAAACTTGTAAGTATAACCATATTTACTAAACTTTAGTAAATCAAATAGTCTTAACGAGCTTTGTGGTGGACATGACCAGTGCACAAGAATGTGTACTCGATCCCTTTAGTCCTTCACTTGACTCACCCATCCATGTGAACAAGTAATTAGTCTTGATTTTCCAATGCTTGAAAGTTCTCATTCATCATACTATTCAACTTGCATGATTCCAAGTTTCGGTCCAATTGTAACTTGGGCGATGAGGAACTTTCCTGATTTGGTAAATTTAGACACTACCACAAATGAAAGAATCAAATCCATTTTCCAATATTGCTGTTAGTGGAATCATATAAGCAACAATTTTCCACAAATGCCATTGTAAGGATACTTCAAATAAATAAAATTAAACAATTTTCTTTTATTTTAAAACTTTGCGGAAAAACTTATCCTTACAATCCACATGGAAAATTGTTGTTATCTATTCCTTAGCAATATATCATAACTTCTTAAGCAACTGCTCAAAATTCTGATGCGATCGAAATCCACCTTCGCGATCAGAATCAGCATATACTTCCTTTAAGATTTCTCTCTATTCTTTGATTCTTAAAACATCAACATGTGGCCCAGTCACATCATGTAATGAGGATCTCAGAATAGAACTTAACAGAGTTAGATAATGGGCTCTACCTGATGTAGAGTCAAACTTATTGACTTTAACATCCTTAGGTAAATTTGGCAGCTTTGCAATCAACGCCCCTTCCTTTGGCAAAATAAACATATGGACCCTTTGGTAATGGGACTATCTCAGACTTAGCCTTTCTCTTTACCATTTGGTTAACCGGGTTGACTATGGCCAATCCCTTTCCATTGGGAAGAGAATGCTTTTTCTGGATTTCCAGTGTCACCATTGTCACTGTCCATAAAGTTTTTGGGAAGTTGATCTTCTAATCAAATTTGCTTTACTATCGTTCCAAATCATTGCTGATTCAGCAGCACCAAGCAAATAGATATGATCATTAAGGTTCATGTCATAGTCTGTTTCATAGTAGTCCCAAAGGAACTCACTATGTGACTTAGAAAGTGATTGAACATCCAACTTTCTCAAGACTTTGACACCCAACTCTCCCATCTTGTCAATATGTGACTTCATCTCTAAGATGTGATCACACATAGACCTTGCTTGCCATTAGGGCTTGAGTGACCTTGAACTTGTGGGTTAGGGAGAATAATTGGAGGAGGTGGAGGAAGAGAAGTATGACTTCCTTGAGCCAAACTCGGGAAGTCATATTCATTAGGAAAGCTTGGTTTGGGAAGATCATTGTTGTCTAAACCAGACATCAACAATGGGAGAAATTCACGTAAAGTTGATTTAAGTCCTTAATATAACACCCAATATGATATATTAAGGCTAGGACCCAACAAACTATTTTATAACTTGGAAGAGGGATGCCGTAATCCAAGCTATAAAATATTTGAAGGTAGGTGAATGACGATTCACCAATTTCCACCAAGATAAACGAAATGTATTATTAGGTTTCAATTGGTTTTGAAACTCCTAGATTCTTTTGAGATTCATTGAACTTTTCAATGGCATGTTTCAATCTCGAGTGTGCCCTTCAGGTTTTGTGACTGAGATGCCGAGGATCACAAAACAAGGTGTGAAGTAACCATGCAAATATACTTGGTACCCTTAATATTTACCCCTCAATCGATGTGCCGGTTAACCACACACGCTCCAACGATACTATGATAAACATTAAGTTACCCTTTGCCTACCTTGTTAAGTCCAGGTTAGTGTGCCGATTAACCACACACCCTCCACTAACAGCTTAAACAAAGTGCAAAGTGTAATTTAATGGATTAGCACCTTATTCACATTTTCCTAAGTAACTAAGATTGGGAATTTATAAGTGTTTAGTTACTTAGTATTTATCATTATACTTATAATGAAGGGAGAATTATAGTCCTTGTCCTACCTGTTCGGCTAACGACCCTCCATCGGTCAAGGAAGCGGTGAGTGAGAGTGGACACCCATTAAACTGCCATTTTATAGGCAGTAACCTTATACCCCCCTTATAGACCGGCTTCGTGAATGAGGCCTACTAATGGTAAGACGACTTGCTCTTATACATATAATATATTAAACTTTTAATATTATAATAGTATAAGAGTGTATTTTAGACATTTAAAATACTTGGTGGTTTAATCTATTAATTAAACTAGACTTTTAATTTAATTAAACTCAAACCATATATTTATGGATTTAATAATACTCTTTTAATTAAACGCTTTAATTAACTATTAATAAAGTCCATAAGAGTTAATTTGAACTATTCAACAAAACATCATAATTCCAATTATTAAACTCAAACTTAAAACCATTTAATTAATTGTTTAAGTTATGAACCCAAGAGTATTAGAATTCAATTCTTTTTTTCATAAAAACTTTTCTCAAATTCCAAAACTTGAGGGCAAGTTTTGTAATTCTTGAAAACCTTTGGATTCCATAACTTATGGAATTAATGGTGTTTTATGATGAAACTTTCCATGTTCCATAACTTAAGAACAAGTTATGGAATTCTTTAAAACATTAACACCAAATTTTGTAACTCCATAAAAACTTTGAATCAATTTTTTTTTTTTTTAAAAAAAACTTTCATATCCATAACTTATGGAAGTTTCAAAAACCCTTAAGATCACAACTTTAAAAAAAACTTTTGAGCTCCAAAATTTTATGACAAAATATGTAACTCTTTAAAACATTTAGATCAAACTTTTAAAACTAATAAAATAATCATATCATTTTATCTTTTACTAAATTTGACCTAATTCAACTCATATAACAAATGATTCAAATTTTACAAATAATTCGTTTTTCACAAAACAAGTAATTATCTTAAAATTTGACAAACGTCAAGTTTTTTTTTCCTTTTTTTTTCAACTTGAAAATAAAACATTTGCATCAATATAACAGAAAACAACCCATGTCTCTGATACCACTGTTGGGTTTTGAGCATTCTAACACTCCTATGGTGTACATGCAACCCTATAAACCTTGGATCTATGTTTTCTCTATTATACATGCAAATATTAACTATTCCAAGGTTTCATCCTAACTAGCATATTATGAAGCACCTATACTACAAAGTTCTAGTTAGATGACATACTTTTTGATGTAGCTTGATGTCTTTAAGCTTTAAGAGCTTAGCCCCAATAATGTGGAAGCCTCAAATGGAATCACAAATCACCAAAACACCTTGGAAGAACTTGAGAGAATATGTATGCACACAAAAATCGGCCCACTATTATTTTCACACACTTGTCCCTATTTTGTGAGCCAAGGACCCCTTTATATATTATCGAGGATTAGGGTTACATCCATGTAAACGCTAATACCCATTACCTTTCATTTACATAGGATCCATGGGTTAAAAGCTCCATGGACCATCCATGAAAGCTTAGCCCAACCTAAATGAACTTGGCCCATTCCATATATATAAGAGTCCATATTTAATTAGTTCTTTTTGATCACTTAATTAATTCTAAATTAATTCTTGATCAATACTAATTAAATAATATGATTCCATATTAATATATTAGAACTTATAATATATTAATATAAATCATAAATATACTATTCTCAAAAGACTATCCATATAAATTGTGCCGGTGAAGTGCAACCCAAATGGACCATGTCGGGTCGGGTCAAGTACATACCAAATATAGTTATGGACTTAGACATTAATCCAACAAACCTATCTAGCATACATGAGGTACTTTTAAACATAAAAGATACTAGAAGAATTACATACCTTTGTTAGTGAGTTGATCCCTTGGGAGTTTGAGAGCCAAGCACCAATAATGTGAATGCCTCAAATGGAAATCACAAATCACCACAAACTTGGAAAACTTATAAGAGAGCACTCTAAAACTCTAGAAATCGGCCACACCTTATGCACACACAAATAGTGTCTTCTCAAGCACCATAAGCCTCTTTATATAGTGTAGATGATTAGGGTTATGAACCATGCAAACCCTAATAACCCATGTCTTTTCCTATTCCAAGGATCCATGGGTTAAAAGCTCCATGGATCATCCATGGACTCCCATTCAAGCTTTGCCCATTTCCTTATGAGTGTTAGCCCACACTATATAAGTACAATAGCCCATTATTTAATTAGTCACCTTATGATCACTAAATTAATTCATAATTAATTTAAGATCAATACTAATTAAATAATACAATTTCATATTAATATATTATAACTTATAATATATTAGTAGGCCGCAAATATACTCTTCTCATAATGTTATCCATATAAATAGTTCGGGTGAAGTGAAACCCAAATGGACCATGCCGGGTCAGGTCAAGTATATACCAAATACGTTATGGACTTAGACACCTTATCCAACACTATTTACACGGACTACAAGAGCCTGAAGTATTTGATGGATCAGCCGAACCTGAATATGAGGCAGCGTCGTTGGTTGGATGTGGTGAAGGATTATGATTGTGAGATCTTGTACCACCCAGGGAAGGCCAATGTGGTGGCCGATTCTCTCAACTGCAAGGCGGTCGCGGCTTCGATCAGGAATATATGTTTGAGGATGACAGTGATTACTCCGTTGTTGGAATGGATTCAGGAAGCTCGGGTCGAGGCTAAGAAGGAGGAGCGCCGAAAGTGTGAGCGGATTTTGGGTCAGGTAGCTTCCTTCGATTATGATAGCCACCGATTGTTGACCCTACATCGGAGGATCTGGGTTCCTTATTGGGGTGGTGTGCGCGAAGTTCTGATGGAGGAGGCTCATAAGTCGATATTCTCCATTCATCCCGGGCCGATGAAGATGTATAGGGACCTTCACCCTGATTATTAGTGGCCCTGAATGAAGCGGGATATAGCATGGTTTGTGGAGCGGTGCTTGACTTGCAGGAAAGTCAAGGCCGAGCATCAGCGACCTCACGACAAGATGCAGCCGTTGGAGATTCCCGTTTTGAAATGGGAAGACATCACGATGGATTTTATCACAAAGCTTCCCAGGACAACACGCGGAGTGGATTCTATTTGGGTCATCGTGGATCGATTGACCAAGAGTGTGCATTTTAATCCAAACCAGGAGAGTATTTATGCAGAGAACCTAGCCGATATTTATGTTCGGGAGGTGGTGGCACGTCATGGGGTGCCGGTATCAGTAGTTTCAGATCGGGATCTTCGCTTTACTTCCAGGTTCTGGAAGCGGTTTCATGACTAGATGGGCACTCGTCGCCATTTCAGTACAAGTTTTCATCCGCAAACCGACGGCAGAGTGAGCAGACGATTCAGACTCTTAAGGATATACTGCATGCGTGCGTATTATATTTTGGTGGGAGTTGGGATATGTATCTTCTGTTAGCAGAATTTTCGTATAACCACAGCTATCACGCTAGCATTGATCGACCTCTTTTTGATATGCTCTATGTGAGGAAGTGTAGGGCCCCGATTTTTTGGGGTGAACTCGGTAAGCGAGTCATGGAGAGTACCGAGGTGGTACTCAAGACTACTGAGATGATTCAGCAGGTTCGGAGCAGGATTCAAACATCTCAGAGTCGGTAGTTGAGCTATACCGACAAGCGACGTTCAGATTTGGAGTTCCAGGTGGGAGATATGGTTCTCCTGAAGGTCTCACCTTAGAAAGGTGTCATTCGGTTTAGGAAGCAGGGCAAGCTGGGGCCCAGGTATATCGGTCCCTTCAGGGTTTTGGCTCGGGTGGGCCGGGTTGCATATCGTTTAGATCTTCCAGCCGAGCTCAGCCAGATTAATAGCACATTCCATGTCTCTCAGTTGTGGAAGTGTTTGGTGGATGATTCCTCAGTTGTACCCTTGAAGGATATTCAGGTGGATGACCGCCTGAATTACGTCGAGCGAACGGTGGCAATATTAGATCGGAAGACGAAAACCTTAGACAATAAGGTGGTGGAGCTTCTGAAGGTGCAGTGGCTGCACCGCAAGGGTTCGGAGTGGACTTGGGGGCCCGAGGAGGAGATGAGGGAGAATTATTCAGGATTGTTCAAGGTGGCGTACTTTGAGGACGAAGTCTGATTCAAGTGGGATAGAATTGTAACGCCTTATTTCTGATAAGATATTATTCCAAGTATTTCATGTTTTCCTGAAGAACTCGTCGAGTTGGAAGCCCCAACTCGACATGTTGAAATTGTTTTGGCCGGGGGATTTTATGGGGCAACTCAACGAGTTGAGGAGTCTCAACTCGTCCAGTTGGCCGCTCAGAAGGAAACCCTAAGTTTAGGGTTTGCACCCTATTTAAACACCTTAAGTCCTAGGTGTTGGCCTCATTTCCAGCCTCGAAAGTCCCTAACCCTAATCTCGAAACCCTAAAGCCTTCTTTAATGTTGTGAGCCATTAGAGAGTGTGTTTTGGTGTGTTGAAGCCATTAGGAGAAGGAGAATCTTTGTGCAAGGTGGTGGTTCAAGTTTGAGCCTTCAAGATCTTGATTCCTTGCTTCATTTCCAGCATATTTCTGGTATAAAGTTCTAACCTTGCTCAATATTTGAATAGATCTCTTTTTGGGTAGTTTTGAAGCTTTTAGCTATGTTTGGGTGATTGGTCGGGTTGAAGGTCGTCCCAAGTGCTATCTTTCCAGATCTATGGTCCTCTTGAGCTCTTTCGGCATAAAGGTGCCAACTTTATGGTCTTAAGAGCTCCATGCATGCATTAAGTCCTTCTTATAGCTTCTTTTGGACATTTGAGTCTTTTTATGCATACTTGAGAGTAAAGTTGGAAACTTTACGTGTGTTAGCAGCCTTTAAGGACCAGATCTGTATTATGGAGCTTTGTCTTGATGAATAAGTGATTATTCTTTAAGCCTTAACCTTTTAAGCTAAGGGTTTGGGTTCTCTACCCATTAGGATGGTTCTTAAGGGTAATGTTCGAAACTTTACCCTTCTAGTCGATATTTTGGTCCAGATCTGAGTGGTGGACCCTTTTAGTTTTGAGAATGGTGGCTTAATGAATTAAGAGGTGTGTTTCTTGAAGGACTCGGCGAGTTCATAAGTGAAATCAGCGAGTTGGATCGACTTTTCCCGATTCTGCTGGCTAAAGGGGAAACTCGATGAGTTCATGGGTGAACTCGGCGAGTTGAACCGGCCTTTCACGATTCTGTTGAATAATGAGGAAACTTGGCTAGTTGAAGAACAACTCGGTGAGTTGAGTCAACTCGGAACGTTGACTTTGACCTTGAATTTGACCAAGTTTGACTTTTATGGGGTTTTGATATATTGATCGGTATCTGTGGAATTTTTTCCGTTTAGGGGTTGAGTAGAGCCGATTTCTGGGGCCGGAATTTATCCAGTTATCATTTAGCATTCGAGGTGAGTTTCCTTACCGGGTTTAGCGGGTTGAAGGCACCAATGTCGGCCCATGTTTATGTTATGCTGATAGAATGCTAGTTATATTTGTGACTCTTGCATGTACCTATGTTTATACATTATTGGACTTAGGTTCGATACCGGTCGAAGCCCGATGACTATCTGTATGCTGTGTATTTTACATGTGTATGTGTTTATATGCTTTTCGAGCTCAGCTCGATGACTGGGTGGGGCCCGATGACCGGGCGGGGCCCAATGACCGAACGGGGTCCAATGACCGGGCGGGGCCCTATGACTGGGTGGGGCCCACTGTATGTTTACTGTATGTTTGGTAAGTGGTATTTTGGGGGAACTCACTAAGTTTTGTGCTTATGGTTTTCAGTTTATGTTTCATGTACTTCTGGTTCCAAGCGGAAGAGCTCGGGATGACTGCATCGCACACACCATTGGGATTTTGTTATGATGTTTTATTCTGATTTATGACAAATTGATACACTCGTTTATTACAAATGTTTGGATGATATCGAAAATTACTATTTTATCTATTATTTAAATCGAAAATTTTTAGGACCATATTTTTGGATGTTACATCCATACTCAGGGTAAAAAGACCATTTTACCCCTCACCTAGCTTGGTCCAAAACTAAGGCCCAAAGTCACAATCTGAAAGACCCAAAAGCCAAATAATCAACCAAGGCCCACTTATGGCCCAACTTTCTAAATTGGGGCCAAACCCTACTTGGGCCTTACACTAAAGCCCAAACATTTTTCCTAGTCCAAAACACTTGTACTCAGATGGCCCATTAAGAACTCAAACACCCAAGCCCAAACTAGAAGCCTAATAAGCACAATCCCTCCTGACTGAGTACGTCGGGCATACTCAGTTGTACGTTAAGCGTACATGCTATTTGGATTGTACGCTGCGCGTACAGACTTGTACGCCCACCGTACTCATCCATTAAGCCAAAATCGACATTAAGCTCTTAATGCTTAATTCCAAAAGTCCAAACCACATATCTGAGTCCAAACAAGTGTCTAGAAGCATAAATTTACTGACTTGGTGACTTTGGATGCCCCAAAAGAACCCAACTTCAAGATATAGCATTATACTTTCACCAAATGGAAACAATCTCATACATGGGGGACTCAAAAGACAACTTTATGAATCTAGAACCTCAGAAACACCAAGAGTGGCAACTCATAGCTCCTGGAGTGTATCAAACAACTAGATCTCTTTCTTGGGGACCAAAAGGAACGAAAACTCATATATAATAGATCTAAGCCATTAATGAACAAGTTCATAGCTTTTTACTTCAAACAAGCTGGAAATGAAGCAAATAATCAAGATCCACATGCTCTTCCTTGTTTCACAACCTTGCACCAAACTCCTTATTCTTGAATAAGAGCCAAAACACACCTAGATGCACACAATGAGCTCAATGACACCACCATGGAGGCTAAGGGACGATTTCTAGGGTTTTGGGGACTTAGAGGCTGGTAAAGAGGCCAACCCTAAAGACTTAATGTGCTTATATAAGGTACAACATAAAAAAATATGGTTTTCCTTTACCCTTTGTATGCCCCACGTACTCCTCATACGCCCAACGTACGAGGTCTCGCACACCCGATCCAACCCTCACAGTATGCTAAGAATACACTACATTATGCCTCGCATTCTACCCTTCTCATTAGTACGCCCCTCGTACTACCTAGGTACGCCCCGCGTACTAGGGTTTCCCCTCACACCTTAACATATTCCGAAGGCCATAACTTCTTCGTTATAAATCCGATTACGACGATCCATATATCCATGAAAAGGTAACGAGAAGCTCTACACATTAATCAACTCATAATTGTCTTACAAATTACTGAACAAACATCCAATTTCTATAAAAGCCCGAGCTGACATATTACCAAAATACCCTTTGGCTCCAAAACACAAACCGGACACCTGGATCATCCAAATTTTATCATCCACCTCCAAATGAGACCAAACCTCAATTCTTCAAGGGTCCTAAGTCTTTTAATACCCACTCCTTGATCACCACCCCAAAATGGGAAACGATTCGAAACAGAGCATTACAACTCTCCCCCACTTAAATTAGATCATTCTTTACCATCCCCGGCACCCCAAACAACCTAAGCAACATGGCCACAACCCTGAGTATACCACATCCTTCCTAAGGCAACCAAACCAACCCTAGCAAGGATCTCCAACCTGAAGATGAATGAATCCTTCTCCACCTGAAAATAATCCCTTGCGAAATAACTGATGGGTTTTGAGCATAACAAACAATCCTATGTGTGCATGCAACCCTAATTGTTGGATCTATGTTTTCTCTATTAGACATAAAAGCATTGAACACAAAAATTAGAAACCCTAGCATGCTTCTACTATTTTAGAAATCAAGAAAATAGGGATTAGAACACATACCTTTATTGTTATATTGTAATAACAATGGATTCCTTGAAGATCTTGACTTTGAGAACACGTGTCACAAGTGTAACACCTTTAATGGCTCACAAACACACTATGTGAGAGGATGAGAGGAGAGAGGAGGGATGTTGCTTAAAGTTTCGGCTCTTCTAGGGTTTCATAAGCATGGCCAAAACTTAGAGGGGTGAGGCTCCTTTAATAGTTAGGTTGGTTAGTCCGAAAGCTAGGGCTTACAGGTGGAACCCCTAATTTCCAGCTTAAGGCCTAAGCAACCCATGGACTCCCCTTCACAAGGCTTTGGACGACAATCCCTAGGGAATCCATAGAATTTTCGGCCAACCCTCTTTAGGGTGATCCAAGATCCCAAACCACAACTATTAAATATTTGCAAAACAGCCCCTGAACTTTTAATTATTTCCTTTAATCCTAAAATTAATTTCTGATTAAATATTAATTAAATAACATGATTTCTAATTAATATATTATTTTCATAGTACATTAATAAATCATTTTTTACTAATTTATTATTCCAAATAATAAATTTCAACCTCTCTCTCCAAAAGTCATCCTGTCAAGTTGCTAGTATGAAGGCAACCCAAAAGGATTGTCCTACCATCAATTCCAGTACATACCAATTATAGTTATGGGCATAGACACCTAATCCAACAATAACCACATATACTCAGTCTGAAATCTGAAGTCTCGAGATGGCCTGACAGTCTGTAACAAATTATTGTTGCAGAACACTTATACTTGACAGAAGGCTCAGATAATCCTTCGTGTAGAAGACACATCCCTGCAACGGTTAGACTCAAATGAGAGCTGCGCAATAGGGTCAAATCATTTACTCTTAGATTATTTAATCCAAACTACAAGTGACCAAACATATTTTCCGAATAGAAAGCAACTTCACACACGAATTCAAAATTAATAATACCGCCTTGACTTATCTTCATGCCCTACATAGATAGAACCACTCCAAGACACAATCACAATGGCTTGATCTATCATAAAAAATGACTCCATTCCTTACCCTTGAACCATTAGATTGATGCCCTTTGCATATAGATACCCCAATTCTTATCCCACAGAAAATAAAATTGTGCACATAAACACTCGCGATACCAACTAGAGATCTCACCCAAAAACCAACCCGATACTCAACTCATAACCCGAGCTCCAGGGATCTGCACTTGCATTTCACCCAAAACCTTCTGATTCACGACAACCCCTAACTAGACCGGGATATAAAGGATCCCAAACCATCACTGAGACTACCACTCTCGCACCTGGTCCAACCACCAGGTTTCCAAGAGTCCAAATAACAAGGCTACCCAGCCTATAAAACCCTCTGCGTCACACACTGACCACCCACTCGATCCTGCAACTCTAGATCCAAAACCTTGACGCAACGACCTCTACGAGATCCCACCTGTATCACCATAATCACACGGGCCTCGCCCATGGGTCCCACCCAACTACACCACGGAGTAGCCTCGCCCACGGGTCCTACCCATCTAGAGTTACACAGGCTCGACTTCGCCTCGGACCCCAATGGTCCTCCACCTAAACGGAGAATTACCTCTCAACAATCCTGACCGGCGTGCCCAAGGCACGAACTGATTCCCCTTTACGCTCATGACCACCTCCAACGATAGTCTACCTCGAACTGGTGAATGCTACGACCCCATCACAGTCTTACAACACTTCTAACCAACCATGGTTACCGCCCATGGCCTTACCACACCCAAACCATCACAACCCCACTCATCTTGAGCCAAAACTCGCATCCAACTGTATCCAATCAGGTGTTTGGGTCATACTTCAAATTCCAGAGCCCTCAAACTAGACTCAACCCCAAACCTGCTATGCATAAAGAAAGAAGACGCCGACCAACGGTTGGAATTTTCTTGAACTCCCACTTACACAACCTCAATCTACACGGCCACTTGGGTCGTCGCTCCTCCTGGACAGGATGTGAAACTTGCCCTAGTTCCACACATGTCCTAACTCCCGGAAATCCTGATAGATTCTCCCCCACCTGGATTCAACAAATCGTCCTCACCTCTTAATTCCGATGGATTACCAACCCATCAACCGCATATAGCATGAACCGCCTATGACCTGTGCTAATCAACACTAACCATTACTAGTCAAACTCAATGATCACCCAACTTCTGAAGTCCTGAAGAATACTCTTGAAATCTTAAGCAGTCTGATAATCCAAATCACCTCCCGTGATACCTTACTAATTCCTTGAGTTCTTATTGTTATGTCTAAAAACCATAACCCTTGCCCTAAACTGAAGAATATTCACCCCAACTTCCATTCTCAAAGTGTAATTGAATTCTAACCGTCTACAACCCATGCGAATATAAAACTCCCATGACATTTCTAATGACCAACAACTCATGCAACTGACACCACCATCTTCCTGCTACCGCTCCTTCCCTAGCAACGGTGGTGCTTGAACCATAAATTTATTCCATAGGCAACCGCCAATCATACTAGAACATATGATGAAACCACTAAACCCTAACTAAAGATACTCCAAGCAATACCCCGAATCGATCCCGACAAATACCCAGATCAACAACTGAACACGTTGAAACCTACTCAACAAGATACGACCCTCTAAAGATTCATTGAAGACTCTCGACATGCAGAATGGCATATAACAATCCTTGATAACCCATACAATAGCATAGAACCAACCTGAGATATAACTTACCCAAATCCAAGCAAGATTCCAATGCCATACAAGTTCCTGATAACAACCCAAAAGATAACATACCCGCAAAAGGATCTGAAGGAATCCTGACCTCCTCCTCCCGAGTTACCCCAACCATCCTGCAAATATGGTGCAAAACTCTCCCTCCGATCCTAAATGACCAAAACTAACAATAAGATCCTCCTTCCTAAAGGATTCTAGGGGTCCACAACCTTTGGGCTCCAGATCATCCCCAACTGCCCTACTACAACCTCAGCCCGAACGACCCCGAAATAACCATCCAAGAGCTCCAAACTCCCTTCCTTGACTGAACTAAAGACCACCGAGGTCAGTTCCAAAATACCGCGAGTAGTCTCCGATGAGATGAACTCCCACATCCTCGCATCGATCGGCTCAGTACCTGCTTTTGAGCCGGAACCAGAACCTGAACCCCATTCTTGAGTGCTCAACACCATACCGAAACAACATGCAAAAGATCCGAATATACCCAACAATCCTCATCCCATAGGCTTCATAGATTCTCCAAGACTTTCCCTGATTCGAGTATGGATCCTGTCCTTTCAGTAGTACGTGCCCAATACTACCTTCCACACCTATCCTTACTTTCCTCAAGAATCCTCCCGATTCCTCTAAGTCACCATCTCAAATCCATACACCAAACACTCGCTACCCGGCGCAACAAAACCCAACGAAGCAATCCCTAGGCTTTTCTAGATTCCCGATCTCACCCTGCCATCAGCTACTGAAGAACTCCTCATAATGTCAGTTAGCTCCCTCATGAACACAATCACAAACAACAAAGCTTAGATAATGCTTCGAGTAACAGACTCATCCCTACAATGGTTAGACTCAAACAAGAGCTGCGTAATAGGGTCGGATCTGTCACTTTGAGATTATCCAACCTTCACCGCATGCCACATGACATATTCACTTAATAGCTAACTCACATCACTTATAAGTTCCATAAAGCACATTATCAAATCAAAGTAAATCATAGAATGCGGAAACATGTGGTGTGTGCTCTACAATCATCCCAATCTCTTCCATTTGAAACCGAAACATGTGAAACATAAAATGAAAGCCATAAGCACAAAGCTTAGTGAGTTCCACAAGATACCACATACCACACATACATAAATTAAATAATGGGCCCCCGCCCTCCGCCAGGCCTCGCCCGGTCTCGAGTCCTACCAGAGATGCAGGAGTTGTCCTCTCGGCTTTAGGAGTTATTGGGCGAGCAGTTTATCAGACCGTGCAGTTCACCATGGGGAACACTGATCCTATTTGTAAAGAAGAAGAATGGGGCTCACCGCATGTGCATAGATTATAAAGAGTTGAACAAGTTGACAGTGAAGAACCGTTACCCACTCCCTAGGATTGGTGGCCTCTTCGATCAGGTTTAGGTTGCATCTTGGTTCTCCAAGATTGATATGAGGTTGGGTTACCACCACATGAGAGGCAGATAGGAGAACATGGAGAAGACAGTGTTCCAGACTCGTTATGGTCATTCCGAGTTCGTGGTGATGCTGTTTGGGCTCACCAACGCAGCTACAACGTTCACGGATTTGATGAATCGGGTATGTAGACCAATGCTTGA
The DNA here is from genome assembly GCF_052849685.1 of Lactuca virosa. Taxonomy (NCBI): domain Eukaryota; kingdom Viridiplantae; phylum Streptophyta; class Magnoliopsida; order Asterales; family Asteraceae; genus Lactuca; species Lactuca virosa. The sequence continues at coordinate 135,826,594 of NC_136430.1, forward strand.
CCGGTTAGTTATTGTTTTTATTGATTATATTCTGGTCTACTCCAAGACCAGGGAACAACATGAGTAGCACCTTGTGACATCCCCATTTTCACGGCCAGAAAAGACCCATTTTTGTTTATGCTTTATAAAAATCAGAGTACCTCTTTTAATAAAAATGTTGCGGAATTTGTTCCCATAAAAACATGATAAGTACGTTATCAAAGCATTTCCGAAGAAATGTATTTTCATTCATTTTAAAACATTTGGGATGTCATCGTCAATACAGAAACATAAGTATAAACAGAACTTACATGCATTATCACTAGTGGTTTACATCTCATTAATCTCTCAGTGTAATGTAACTTCATATAGACACCTGTGATACAAATAAACTGAGTGGGTCAGGTTGGGAAACCTGGTGAGTACATAGGGATTTCAATCCCACAATGTTATATCATATATATAATTTAGATCTCACAAAATATATAATTTCCCCATATACATAATCGACTCTTACCCCACCCCGTCAATCCTCACAACGAGACTATCCATACTCTCGGACCTTAAACTTTACCTCTTACTCCTGGATCTAATCCATGCTCTCGGATCAATATTTGTGCCCATTCCATACTCTCGGATTAGGGACAAGTGTCTACGTCTAAATCCATACTCCCGGATTAATGACGGATAACTATGTCCTGTCCATACTCCCAGACTAAGGACAACTGACTATGTCTTAATCCATACTCCCGGATTAATGACATTTGACTATGTCCAATCCATACTCTCGGACGATGGACAATGAATATGTCTAATCCATGCTCCTGGATCAATGACATATATTAAAGTTCTATTCTCTGAGTATAACTCACTCGTACTCGTAAGAAGATACTACCCAATATTCCTCATAATTAAATTAGACTTTACTCTTTATCCTAAATCATTATATATATATATATATATATATATATATATATATATATATATATATATATATATATATATATATATATATATATATAATCAAGTATGTTCTTTAACACGTATTTCAGGCAACATCAAATAACTCGCACATAAACATATATTTAATACTTCAATCAATATTTGTATTAAAATCATGTTCATGAAAGGGACTATGCACTCACTTGTTAAGGTGGTGATTCCGAACTGAGACAGCACTTCGCTTCTTAAAAATAATTTCCTTCGACGAAACAGCGAGTTTTTCTCAAGACCGGGCTTTGCAGGAGCAGCGTTCCCGAGCCGAAAGGCTCTTCTTCTCGTAGTCGTCGGACGCTCCGGGGCTTCCGCCTCGTGCTAGGGAGGTTCCCTAGGATTTTTGGGGGGTTTCGGGGCTAGATAGAGGTTCTAGAGAGAGAGGGAAGTGATGGGAGGTGTGAGGAATGAAGAGGGCTTCACCTCTTATTTATAGGGGGCTGGAGGCAAACTCACTTCGTGAGTTTTAAGATGCTCACATCGTGAGCCAGCTGGATACAGCTAAACACAGCCTGGTGTTGACACGTGGCATCGCACACAGGGTGGAAATCAACCGATTTTCAAAAATTCATAACTTTCACATACGAGCTCCGTTTTCGACGTTCTTTATATCCACGCGTAGGTAACAATAAGATCTACAACTCTCATCTTGACTCAGTCAGCTAGTTCTCGACCTATCTTAATTTTAACAGTACGAAGGGATTACACTGTTAAATGTCCGCGTAAAATTCATTACTTCTACATACGGACTCCGTTTTCGTCTATCTTTTTATCGTTGAGTTCCTATTAATGAGATCTTGAACTCTCATTTAGGTTGCGTAGGCCAAAAACCGCTCGATCTAAAATTCGAGTTTCGGGCCGTGCACTGTTATGCCAAATCTTAGAAAAATCATAACTTCCTCATATGAAGTAAGATTTGGGCGTTCTTTTTATTGACGCTCTCGGTTTAACATATTCTACGACTTTTGTTTAGATTACTAGTGACAAAAATTCCTCTATCGTAAATTCATTATTTTACGTTTCCCGGTGTCGTGTCGGTTTTACCGCGAAACTTCGATAGGCCATAACTTCTTCGTTATAACTCGGATTTCGACGTTCTTTACATGTACGGAATCCTTGTAACATATGATACAACTTTTATTAAGACTATTCCTTCTAAATAATCTTCCATCAAAAACTCATTTTTGATGCTCATTGTCTCTAAATTGACTAGCCCGGATCTACGGGCGTTACAATTATCTCCCCTTAGGATGATTACGTCCAGGAATCATCAACGAAACAGGGCTGTATAATGTTTCCATACGTTATCTTTTCATCCTAGGTAATAATCGTAACTTCTATGTTGCTTCGAACGAGTATCTAACTCTTGGACTCCTTGACTGCAAGCGGAGCTCGATCTTGCACTTGCTACGCATCTCACGTTAGACTCCAAACTATGACCTTCAAGTTACAATCTCGATCCTTACTGGAGACTACTTCTTCTTCTTAACAAACTTAAGATAAGTTGTTTGATTTCTATAATAGACCGATGGGTCACGTTCTAATAACCTCTCATCGTAGGTTGCAATGCTTAGACTCAGGTCTCTTAGAGTCAAATTTCGGAATGGAATATACTTTCCTTCATGTTCTAATGTGATATAATCAAATTTCAACATGTAGAATTTCTAGCTACCAACTTCTATAACTATGAGCGCGATAGTTCTATTGATCGCTTCGATTATCTTTCACTTCAATCTTCTGGCTTGAGTCAGATGCTACATCGAACTCGGTTCTCTGAACCACGTAACATACTCATCGTAGTCGGACTCAATTTGATATCACCACTAGGGTCGGAATAATAATCATCTCCTTAGTAATTACCGAAACGATGGTAACGACATACTTGAACAAAATGAAATCAATTACTAGCTTCTTGGTAACCTTGTGACTTTCCTTCATCCAAGTGCGAGTCCTGTGCTTCCGGTAGTATAGAAATCTACTACCATTCACACCTACTCATACTCGTCCCAAGTATTATCTCGCAGTCCCTAAGTTCTTATTTCTTAAAAGCACAAAACAATGTGTCCAAATAATCATAAATATTTCCCTAGACTCTACTAGGACTTCTTCCATGCATATCTTCAACAACAATTCTGCTTCAACTCGGTTGGTGATGAAAACACCAGACGATAGGACAACTTCAGGAATTACACCAATCGTTCTATAATCCCGCCAATCAAATGTGTACATTCGTACGTACCATACTCCTCTTTACGTAACATTATTTTATCAGACGTATTCTAAAAGCAAGATATCACTCTTATGATATCTTCCGATAGGTATAATTCAATATCGTAAACCATCTCATTTCCTCCATTTATTCAATTCGCTACGAGTCTTCACCAAGACGTAATTTTCACGGAAGCATGCGTTTAGTGTATCGAGACGAGAATATAGATGGAGAAGATTTAAACGCGTATTCCACCTTATTACTCCGAAAAGTTAAATGCGAGTTCTAATATTGTAATTAAACGTTTAGAAGTCCGAACACATAAAATTTCTAGATCCGGTCGGCAACAGATCATAGATCCGATCATATAATGCATATCTTAAATCATTTAGCACAGAAAAGCATTTTAGGCAACTTCCCGAATTAAGCTAGTGCTTGTGTCTATTCAGGTGTACTACCTAAAATATATAAACACTCTTCTCACGATCATCGCTTAACATTCTAAGTTTAAGTCTAGAAATAAATCCATATTCCTAGTTCGCTTAAACTAATGCTCTGATACCAACTGTGACATCCCCATTTTCACGGCCAGAAAAGACCAATTTTTGTTTATGCTTTATAAAAATCAGAGTACCTCTTTTAATAAAAATGTTGCGGAATTTGTTCCCAGAAAAACATGATAAGTACGTTATCAAAGCACTTCCGAAGAAATGTATTTTCATTCCTTCTAAAAAATTTGGGATGTCATCGTCAATACAGAAACATAAGCATAAACAGAACTTACATTCATTATCACTAGTGGTTTACATCTCCTTAATCTCTCAGTGTAATGTAACTTCATATAGACACATGTGATACAAATAAACTGAGTGGGTCAGGTTGGGAAACCTGGTGAGTACATAGGGATTTCAATCCCACAATGTTATATCATATATATAATTTAGATCTCACAAAATATACAATTTCCCCATATACATAATCGACTCTTACCCCCACCTCGCCAATCCTCACAACGAGACTATCCATACTCTCGGACCTTAAACTTTACCTCTTACTCCTGGATCTAATCCATGCTCTCGGATCAATATTTGTGCCCATTCCATACTCTCGGATTAGGGACAAGTGTCTACGTCTAAATCCATACTCCCAGATTAATGACGGATAACTATGTCATGTCCATACTCTCGGGCTAAGGACAACTGACTATGTCTTAATCCATACTCCCGGATTAATGAAATTTGACTATGTCCAATCCATACTCTCGGACGAGGGACAATGAATATGTCTAATCCATGCTCCCGGATCAATGACATATATTAAAGTTCTATTCTCTGAGTATAACTCACTCGTACTCGTAAGAAGATACTACCTAATGTTCCTCATAATTAATTTAGGCTTTACTCTTTATCCTAAATCATTATATGTATATATATATATATATATATATATATATATATATATATATATATATATATATATATATATATATGTAATCAAGTATGTTCTTTAACACGTATTTCAGGCAACCTCAAATAACTCGCACATAAACATATATTTAATACTTCAATCAATACTTGTATTAAAATCATGTTCATGAAAGGGACTATGCACTCACTTGTTAAGTTGGTGATTCCGAACTCAGACAGCGCTTCGCTTCTTAAAAATAATTTCCTTGGACGAAACCGCGGGTTTTTCTCAAAAGCGGGCTTCGCTGGAGCAACGTTCCCGAGCCGAAAGGCTTTTCTTCTCGGAGCCGTCGGGTGCTCCGGGGCTTCCGCCTCGTGCTAGGGAGGTTCCCTAGGCTTTTTGGGCGGTTTCGGGGCTAGAGAGAGGTTCTAGAGAGAGAGGGAAATGATGGGAGGTGTGAGGAATGAAGAGGGCTTCACCTCTTCTTTATAGGGGGCTGGAGGAAAACTCACGTCATGAGTATTAAGATGCTCACGTCGTGAGCCAGCTGGATACAGCCAGGCACAACTTGATGCTGACACGTGGCATCGCACATAGGGTGGAAATCATACGATTTTCAAAATATCATAACTTTCGCATACGAGCTCCGTTTTCGACATTCTTTATATCCACGCGCAGGTAAAAATAAGATCTATAACTCTCTTCTTTATTCCGTTGGCTAATTCTCGACCGATATTAAATTTAACAGTATGAAGGGATTACACTGTTAAATGTCCGCGTAAAATTCGTAACTTCTACATACAGACTCCGTTTTCGTCTATCTTTTTATTGTTTAGTTATTATTAATGAGATCTTGAACTCTCATTTAGGTCGCGTAGGCCAAAAACCGCTCGATCATAACTTCCTCATACGAAGTCAGATTTGGGCGTTCTTTTTATGGACGCTCTCGGGTTGACATATTCTATGACTTTCGTTTAGATTACTAGGGCCAAAAATTCCTCTATCGTAAATTCACTATTTTACGTTTCCCGGTGTCGTGCCGGTTTTGCCGCGAAACTTAGACGGACCATAACTATTGGGTTTTGAGCATTCTAACACTCCTAAGGTGTACATGCGACCCTAAATACCATGGATATATGTTTTCTCTATTATACATGCAAATATCATTTTTCCAAGTTATTACCCTAACTAGCATACAATCATATGTAATAAGATAACCAAACTAGATAGAATACATACCTCTTTGTTGTAGCTTGATTCCATGAAGCTTAAGAGCCTAGTGCCCCAAGTGTGACACCTCAAATGGTTCACACAACATCATGAACATCTTGGAATAACCATGAGAGATGATACTTGACTCATAGAAATCGACTTGCCCTCTTGTGTATGCACTAGTGCCGATTTCACCAACCAATGGGGTCTTTATATAGTGAGCACATTAGGGTTACACCATGTAACCCATGACTTTACCCATTCCTTATGCTCCATGGGTTTTAACCTCCATGTAGTATCCATGGGTCACCTCATGGGTTAAACCCAACATAAAGAATCATGAATCATAAGCCCACATATATAAGAATGAATGATTTACACAATGAATCCCCATATATTCAATTAGTCTCTTTTGATCACTAAATTAATTCCAAATTAATTATTGATCAATACTAATTAAATAATATGATTTCATATTAATATATTAGAACTTATAATATATTAATATGTCACAAATATCCTCTTCTCACTAAAGGTCTATCCAAATGCCCCGATGCCATGCAACCCTAATGGACCATGCCGGGTCGGGTCAAGTATATATCAATTATAGTTATGGGCTTAGACACTAATCCAACATTCTCCCACTTGGATAAGTCTAATAACTATTCTTGCAAGTATGACTCCAACCTGACCAGCAATCGTAGCTCTTAAAAGTTGTTGTCGAACTCTGAACAAATCACTGACGCGTCCATTAGATAAGTGATCATATATTCCTCCATTCTAGATATCATATGGACTGAGACATGGATTATAATCATTCTGTCTGTCCATTTGTTGTTTCCTGATTTCCGATTTATGACGACCGACTAATTGAACAAATCAAATCAGTCCAGGCTTGGCCAAGCACTTAAGGTGTCATCACTAAATCATCAAGGGGCCCACAAATATCGCTTTTATCCCTTTAAGGGTAAAAGGAATGGATAAACTTTGACTCTTATGCTTGTACTAACTACTTGTTGAATCATACACAAAGGCACGTTTTATAACATCGAGTTACCAATGCATTTTCGTGCAATCAATGTATAACCAACTCATAGTCTACAACTCATATCTCTAGGTTTGAATAATATAAGATATTATCGTCTCATGATTCACTTGTGATAAAATCCATGAAGTGATTCAAATGAGCGTGGGTTTAATCCAATACTTGAATCTCATTCCAAGAGTACTCATGAATGTTGCAGCAACCTTTTGCTTTGTCTAAACACTTTAGACATCTACAAACCCAATTCATGATAGTCTTGCCTTAATACCTACTTCCAACGTATTATCGACTGTGGATGATTTGAATAACTTAGTCATTCGGTAAGAATGACCTAGTTATTCTGGAAGTCAAAACATGCAAAGTGAAACACAAGAATAATACTAATCCTATATGGCCCCAACACTTTGAGTGTAAATAAAAACACCTTTTATCTAAGCACCATATTGATTACTCATTATTCATTGTATAATGTTTCGATTTATCAACTTAATACTTGAATAAAAACAATAGTCATGTCATGCTCCAAGCATGCACACTATGTTTGTCTAAACAATAGCTATGCCATACTCCAAGTATGCACACTATGTTTGTCTTATGATCCTTATTTTGTGAAACAGATCAATTGACAATATTTCAATGATGCTAATTTCACAATCCCAATCCTTATTGTAAATGTAAGAATAACAAACTCTTGCCATTTACTATAATCTATTAGATTCTAAACTTATATGCAATGATCCCCTTGCAATTAATATGCACACAAGTCACAAAGACTTGGCAACAAACATTACAAAGTTTTCCAATGGAGAGCAATTCCATGGAAACGAAGTCTCACATTCAAAGTATATTCCTTTGAACACCCTTCTTGCATTAAGTTCTCTAATCTTTCACAGATTCAAAGCATAACTTCCACCTATGGAGACAATTCCATATTCTCATTTTGACTATCACCTCTGAACAAGAGTTGCCTCCTTTCAGTATATGTCAATATGGTCCTATCTCTATACTTCCAATTCTCCATGAGCAACCAATCTTTGGCAAACCTCAGATTGTCCTCGACAATTTCTTAATCACTTCAGTCAAATCCAGTTCTATTCCTTTTTCCCTCTTAACGCACTAGGCATTCGGAAAATTAGAATGGATAAATATTATAGCACATGTAATCGATCCTATACCCGAAGCATATGGGACCCGATTCATGCTATAAATTTTTTTTATTTGCCATGTTCTCAAAATTCGAACTATGAAGAGGGATGCCGTAATCATAATCGAATTTTAAGAATGCAACATATATAGAATTTCCTTATGTTGAACCATTCCAACATAACATTCATATATATCCTTGACTAAAGTTGATTAAAATCTCAATCTAAGCTTTTAGAATTGGAATGAAGTATAAATCCTCTCCCTTAATTATAGCAAAACAACTTTTCAAAGCGAATTGAACCTTTTGTTTTCTATAATTAACATTGCTAACTTGCAACACTAACCATAATAATCATGCTCCCACTAGCACCATGATTATTATCTTACTAGAACAACACTTATGCTCCCACTAGCTTTGACATGTACTCAGAAATCAATTGGACTTCTACAAATCAATACTTTATTGACTTTCTTGCCAAAGTTCAGATTTCTGATACAAGATTGCTTTGATAAGACTTTATCAAAATCATACACCTTTCCTTAGATAGCTCACATGTTTGTCTAAACCTTTTTCCATTCTCACTAGTTAGTGTGCCGGTTAACCACACACGCTCCGCTAACGACATGAGAATGCAAATATCACAATTGCTATCTACTTAAAATCTACTTACTGAAAGTGTTTCCTCACCATCATTTTCATGAATCGGAGAGAAACCTTATGACACTTAGATATTTTATGGTGTATGTATTCCTATCCATGTGAATTTGTCAAAAACATAATCACAAGACAAGGTTAGTGACAAACCCAAACTCATATGGACTGAACTTGTTCAATCTTAATTTCTTGCCACTTGGCAGCTCAAGGGCCTACCATTTCTTCCACATTGTTATGCAAACAATTGAGAACTCGTTGAACTCACAAGCATAGTCAACTTTAACTGGAATAGCCACAGAAAAAAAACTTTCTCAAGATCTTTTAAGACTCCCACTGACCTCTTGACATATAAGATTCTCTTTGTCAAGAATCATTTCTTGACAAAAAAAATATTCAAGAATTAGTGCAGATTCTTATCAAGTTAAACACTTCACACAATTGGTCTTAGTTGGTCTTTGTTTTATCCAAAACATCACAACTTACCAATTTCAAATGTACAAGAATAGGAAACATCTTACTCTACATTTGACAAGTGTTAAAAACTTTCTAAAGATTATGTCACTTAAGTTACAATCTTGGAGTATGACTCTAAGAGTTGATTTTGGAACGAAGTATGATTTATCTTTTGATTTAACCATTTCAACAATTCATGATTCCACTCCTTAGTCAAACAAATGCACTAAGGTGTCCTTAGATGATAAATTGTGATATGGTTTCATAATCACTAAGATAATCATAAAACAAGATACTCAAGTACTCTCCCATCTCTTCAGATTAGAGAAACTTTTATCTTTCTGCCTTATTTGATTCTTCTCATCCGTTCTGCCATACATTGAAACTTTTCCAGTGTTTTAGAATTACTTAAACTTGTAAGCATAACCATATTTACCAAACTTTAGTAAATCATGACGAATAATCTTATCATTCTTTGTGGTGGACATGATCAGCGCACAACCTAGTGCACCCGATCCTTTAGTCCTTCTCTTAACTCACACATACATGTGAACAAGGAATTAGTTATAATTTTCCAAAAATGAAAATTGTCACTCATCATACAACACAACTTGCATGATTCCAAGCTTCTATCCAACTGAAACTTTGGTGATGAGAATCTTTCCTTATTTGGTAAATTATGACACTACCACAAATGAAAGAATCAAATCCATTTTCCAATATTGCTTATCAATGGAAACATATAAACAACAATTTTTTCACAAATGCCATTTTAAGGATACTTAAAATAAATAAATCAAAATTTTCTTTTATTTTTAAACTTTGCAGAAAAATCTTATCCTTACAATGCAAATACATATGAAAAACATGTTGTTATCTATTCCTAAGAAACATATCACAACTCTTAAGCAGCAGCTCAAAATTCTGATTATCGAACCATGCGATCGAAATCCATCTTCGCGATCAGAATCAGCACACTCTTTCTTTAAGTTTCCTTTGATTCTTCCAAAACATCAAAATGTAATTACATTACATCATGTATTAAGAATCTCCAAAAGAGACTTCATAGAGTTAGATAATGGACTTTAACCTGAAGCAAAGTCAAGCCTTTTTGACTTTTACCAACCTTATGAACATTCAGGTAAACTCGGCAGCTTCGCAACCAATGCCCCTTCTTTTGGCAAAAGAAACATATGGACCTTTTGGAAATGGTACACTTGATTGTCTTAGACTTAGCCTTTCTCTTTACCATTGGTCAAATGACTTGACCATGGCCAATCCCTTTCTATTGGGAAGAGAAAGCTTTTCTGAACTTCTAATGTTACCATTGTCAATGTCCATGGAAGTTTTGGGAAACAGATCAATCAAATTTGCTTTACGAGTGCTCCAAATCATTGCTAATTTAGCAGAATCAAGCAAATAGGTAAGATCACTAAGGTTCATATCATGATCTGTCATCAGGGAGTGACTGAAGAACCAAGTCAACAGCCAGCTACCTCGAGACTTCGACACACGACTCTCCCGGCTTGCCAATATGTGACTTAACCTCAAAGATGTAAGCACATATAGTCTTTGCTTGCCAATAGGGATTGAGTGACTTAGAACTTTCCAAGTCTTGAAACTTGTGGGATAGGGAGAATTATTGGAGGAGGTGGAGGAAGTGAAGCATGATTTCCAGTCCCATTAATGCACAACAAAGGGATTAATCTTTCACCTTGATTGCCATGTGGGATATCATCTTCATTAGGAAGGCTTGTTCCTGAAGATTTGGGAAGACCATAATTGTCTGAAATAGACATTTATGAGGGAGAAATTCAAGTTTAGTTGATTTAAGTCCTTAATATAACACCCAATATGAAATATTAAGGCTAGGACCCAACAAACTATTTATAACTGGAAGAGGGAGGACGTAATCCAAGTTATAAAATATTTGAAGGTAGGTAAATGACGATTTACCAATTTCCACCATGAAAAACAAAATAAATTATTAAGTTTTAATTGGATTGAAACTCCTAGATCTTTTGAGATTCATTGAACTTTCAATGGCATGTTTAAATCTCGATTGTGCACTCTCAAGTTTGTGACTCGGATGCCGAGGATCACAAACAAGGTGTGAATAACCATGCAAATTTACTTGGTACCCTTAACTTTATCACTTAATTGATGTGCCGGTTAACCACACGCGCTCCACCAATCTATGATAAACATTAAGTTACCCTTTGCCACACATTGTCAGTCCCATGTTAGTGTGCCGGTTAACCACACACGCTCCACTAACGACTTAACAAAGGTGCAAAGTGCAATTTCATGGGTTAGCACCTTTTCACATTTTCCTAAGTAACTAAGATTGGGAATTTATAAGTGTTTAGTTACTTAGTATTCATCATTATACTTTTAATGAAGGGAGAATTATAGTCCTTATCCTACCCATTCGGCTAATGACCCTCCGCCAGTCAAGGAAGCGGTGGGTGAGAGTGGACACCTATTAAACTGCCATTTTATAGGCAGTAACCTTATACCCCGCTTATAGACTGGCTTCGTAAATGAGGCCTACTAACGGTAAGATTGACTTTATCTTATACATATCTATATAATTAAAATTATAATAATAGTATAAGGGTTGAATTTTAAACTTTTAAAATTTTAGGGTTTGATTTGGAATTAAAGCATACATAAGGGGTAAACTTTACAAATTCCAAAACTTGAGGGCAAGTATTGAAACCATTCAAAACTCTTGGATTTTCATAACTTATGAGTTTAATTAAAGTTTTAAAAACTTTAATGAAGAGACTCTTGAACATCCATAACTTGAGGACAAGTTATGAAGTCCATAAAACTATTTATGAGAAAAAGACTCTTCATTTTGTAACCTATGACACTTTTATGAGTTTTAAGATTCATAAATATGACTTTTCATATAACTTGAGGACAATTTACAAAAACACATTTTATGAACTACTTTTAGATCAATTTGGATTGAAAACAATTAACACATAATTTTTCCATTAATCTAAATTAACTCATAAAACAAGGAGACACAAAAAAAAACTTTAGGTAATCCATAACTTGAGGACAAGTTATGGAGTCCATACAATTTCATAAAGATCAAGAATTACACTAACAAACAATTTGCATATAATTCCTATGATATACCAAAACTCATAAGCATGAACAATCCATATCAACAATTTTCAAGAATCATATAAACATATATAAAACTTGAAACTTTGATAATGACTTTGAAATTGGTTTACCATAATCATTACCACATCAAAAACAGGTTTTATAAGTCCAAAACAGTTTAAGGCAATGATTCTAGACCAATTCCATCCTTAAAAGTCGAAAATATGTTGTCAGGGGATTCTACTCGTCGAGTGTATGAACCTACTCGACGAGCAGGATGAATTTCTTCATGGACTCGGCGAGTCCAGTGCCCAGGAAGCCAGAATTTTCGATTTTTAAGATATTTCAGCATGTATAACTTGAAAACAAGCCTAGGATTTGATACCACTGTTGGGTTTTGAGCATTCTAACACTCCTAAGGTGTACATGTGACCCTAAATACCTTGGATCTATGTTTTCTCTATTATACATGCAAATATCAATTTTCCAAGGTATTACCCTAACTAACATACAATCATATGTAATAGGATAACCAAACTAGATAGAATACATACCTCTTTGTTGTAGCTTGATTCCATGAAGCTTAAGAGCCTAGTGCCCCAATTGTGACACCTCAAATGGTTCAGACAACATCATGAACATCTTGGAATAACCATGAGAGAGGATACTTGACTCATAGAAATTGGCTTGCCCTCTTGTGTATACTCTAGTGCCGATTTTACCAACCAATGGGGTCTTTATATAGTGTGCACATTAGGGTTACACCATGTGACCCATGACTTTACCCATTCCTTATGCTCCATGGGTTTTAACCTCCATGGAGTATGCATGGGTCACCTCATGGGTTAAACCCAACATAAGGAATCATGGATCATAAGCCCACATATATAAGAATGAATTGTTTACACAATCAATCCCCATATATTTAATTAGTCTCTTTTAATCACCAAATTAATTCTTGATCAATACTAATTAAATAATATGATTTCATATTAATATATTAGAACTTATAATATATTAATATGTCACAAATATCCTCTTCTCACAAAAGGTCTATCCAAATATCCCGATGCCATGCAACCCAAATGGACCATGCCGGGTCAGGTCAAGTATATACCAATTATAGTTATAGGCTTAGACACTAATCCAACAATAACTTCTTCGTTATAACTCGGATTTCGGTGTTCTTTACATGTACGGAATCCTTGTAACATATGCTACAACTTTTATTAAGACTATTTCTTCTAAATAATCTTCCATCAAAAACTCATTTTTGATGCTCATTGTCTCTAAATTGACTAGCCCGGATCTACGGGCGTTACACACCTTAGGGGGCTACTTGGAGTATTAAGGCAGGAGTGGCTTTATGCCAAGTTCACCAAGTGTGAGTTCTGGTTATGAGAGGTCTAGTCTCTGGGAAACCTCATCAATTAGGACGGGATTATGGTCGAATAGGCAAGATTGGGGTGGTGATGTAGTGGGAGGTCCCAAGGACCCTGTCTAAGATTAGGATTTTTTTGGGGTTGGCTAGTTATTATCATGGTTGCAGAAATCGGGATTAATCAGCGATTAATTATGGATTAATCGTTTGGCGTTCTCTAACCGTCGAGGATTAGGGTATTAATCGGAAATTTAGGATTAATCGGGTTTTGCGGGATTAATCGATCTTGGCGGGATTAATCGGTCAACAAAAGTCAACAAAAGTCAAAATATTCCAAAAAGGTCAAAAAAAAAAATTAAAAAATCAAAAAAATCTATTTTTTTTACTCCAAATTTTCAAATACTATACCAAAATGTTCATATTTTCGTATTTTCAAAATTTCAAATTTCAAATTTTCTTATTTTCTAATTTTGAAGTACTTGTTTTTCTTAAGATGTATTAATATTTAATTAATTCTAATATTTTATTAATAATTTATGGTCCCCGATTAATCCCCACCAAGACCGATTAATCCCTAAACACAAGTCGACCGTCGAGCTACTGCTGAACGATTTTTACAAGCTTGGTTATTATCGAATATTTATTTAAGATTTCTCCAAGATTGTTGTTCCTCTGACCCGCCTGACGAAGAAGAGTGTGGATTTCCATTGGGGGGCTGAGAAGCAGACTATGTTTGATACTCTATGGAGGAAGTTATGTGAGGCCCTAATATTGACTCTTCCTAAGGCCTTTGAGGATTTTGTGGTATTTTGTTATGTGTCGATCACAGGTTTAAGGAAGGTTCTCATGCAATGCGGTAGAGTCATTGCTTATGCATCCAGGCAGTTAAAGCCTCATGAGGTTAGATATCCGACATATTATTTGGACTTAGGGGTTATGGTTTTTGCCCTCAAGATTTGGTGACATTATCTATATGGGGTCTTATGTACCATGTACACGGATCACAAGAGTTTGAGGTACCTTATGGATCAAGCAAATATGAACATGAGGCTGCACAGATGGCTTGACGTGATCAAGGATTACAATTGTAAGATCCTCTATAATCTAGGGAAGGATAATGTGGTGTCGATGCTTTGAGACTCAAGAAGGCTAGTACTCCTGCTCGAAGGCACTGTTTGAGGATGACCATCAACTCCCCACTTATGGAATTGATCACGGAGGCCCAGGCCAAAGAAGCCAGGAAGGAAAATTGGAAGCATGAGAGGATCAAGGGTAAGATTGACAAGTTCTCTACCGATAGTCATAGAATTTTGACCCGGTGCAGTCGGATGTGGGTACCTTTTTTCTGGACAAGTTCGACAAGTAGTGTTGGAGGAGGCTCACAAGTACAGGTTCTCGATCCATCCTGGAGCCACCAATATGTATTTGGATTTGAGAGTTAGTTATTAGTGGCCCTGCATGAAGCTGGAGATAGCATGATATGGGGAGAGATGCTTGACTTGTCTGATAGTCAAGACAAAGCACCAGATTCCGCATCGCAAGCTTCAGCCCTTGGAGGTGCCCATGTGGAAATGGGAGCAGATCATTACGTATTTCATCACCAAGCTACCGAGGACGGTCAAGGGATTTGACGTGATTTGGGTTATTGTCGACCAGTTGACCAATAGTGCCCACTTTCTTGCCATTCGGGAGACTTCTTAGGCCGAGAATTTGGTCGATGCGTATGTGCACGAGATCGTATCTCGCCATGGGGTTCTGGTTTTTATTGTCTCTAACAGTGATGTATAATTTACTTCTCGGTTTTGGCAGAAGTTTCATGAGAATTTGGGTACGAGGCTACATTTTAGCACTACTTATCACCCTTAGACCGATGGAGAGTGAGCAGACCATTCAGACGCCCGAGGATATGTTGAGGACTTGTGTCATTGATTTTGGTGGGAGTTGGGGTTCCTACCTTCCCCTAGCTAATTTCCTTTTCAAAAATAATTTTCATTCCAGTATTGGTGCGCACCTTTGAGATTCTCTATGGAAGGAAGTGTCAAACACCAATGTGTTGGAGCGAGGTTGGTCACTGGGTCATGTGGAAGACCAAAGTGGTCCTTCAGACTATGGAGCTTATCCTGCAGATCAGGAAGAGATTGCAGACAGCCCGGAGCTGACAGAAGAGTTATACCAACCGACGACGATCTAAGATATAGTTCTAGGTCGGGGATATGGTTTTACTGAAGGTGTCACCTTGGAAGGGTGTTATACGCTTTAGGAAGAGGGGCAAGTTGGGACCCCGATTTATTGGACCTTTCTATTTAATGTACAGGGTAGGCAGAGTAGCCTATCAACTGGATCTACCTGACGATCTTAGTCAGATTCACGTCACCTTTCATGTATTTCAACTTCGGAAGTATGTGGTTGACGATTCCATTGTGGTCCCACTCGATGACATTCAGGTCGATGAGGACCTGAATTATATGGAGAGGCTGATGGCTATTTTAGATAAAAATATGAAGACCTTGCGCAACAAGGTGGTGCCTTTAGTCAAGTTACAGTGGCAGCATCGGAAGGGTTCCGAATGGACTTGGGAACTCGAGACAGAGATGTAGGAGTACTACCCTGAGTTATTTGCTTCTGAGGACTTAGAGGATGAAGTCTGAGTCAAGTGAGGGAGAGTTGTAACACTCATTCCAGGTATGATTCATATTTAAATAATAACTTTATTTTGGGTGACCAAGCGTGGTGGAGTTTCACCACGGCGTGGTGGTATTGGGTTGGATCGCGGATTTAAATGACTTGTCACAACGTGGCCTTACGCGCCACGACGTGGCAGATGTTTTTAAAGAGAAAACTTAATCTATGGGCCTTGGGCCCTATTTAAAGAACATTAAGGCTAGGGTTTCGTGATCATTAAGCCTCCATCACCCTCTTTAGCTCAGAAACCCTAACCATATCCTCCATTGCTATTGTGAACTCATTCTTGGTGTTTTTGTGATCTTTGAAGGAAAAAGAAGCCCTTGGTCTGGTAGTTTACCTTGCAAGCAAGCTCTTCATCAGCTAGCACATCTTCTGGACCTTGGTGAGTGTCCATGACCCAAGCTTTTACTTGCTAAGTTGCTAGATCTTTAGGTTATGTCCCTTTTCTTCATGTCTTGAGGATTTTGAGTGGTGAGATCTCATAAAGTTTTGAACGTTATGAATCTCTAGGCCATTTGGAGTATTTGGTGATATGGACCTGGATTAGAAATGAGTTTTGGTGCCATGCATGTATTTTTGCCCATTAACCCTCATTTGACCTAATAGGAGTTCAAGACATGCATTGGACATGGATGTCTGAAAAGCATGGATTTTTATGTTAGTAATGGTGCTAGAACCTTTCTATAAATGTTGGACAAGAGGTATTCAAGATTAAGTGCTTGTTGATTAAACCAAGTTGTGTTTTGCCCTTTTGGACCTAGGAATTGAGATCTTTATCTCTTAGAGAGTCTAAAGCGATAAAATTGGAAAATTTATCCATTTAGACCATAGAATGGACCAGATCTAAGCTTTCTAGCCCTTAGAATCGAATAAAATGACTTAACTCATTAAGCTGTTAGGAACCCTGTGCCCACGACGTGGCCTTAGGTCGCCACGATCTGTCGACTGGGCTAGGGCTCGTCTGTGTTTGGTGTTTCACTGCCACAGCATAGCCAAGAATGGACACGACATGACGACCAGCTGGACGTTGACTTTTGGCTTTTGACCAAGTTTGACTTTACGTCATTTGGGGTATTTTTGAGTAAGTAGATTGCGGCTTGGTCTCTATTTGTAGTATAAGTGATATGTAGAGTCCATGTTGGAGAAGTGATCGGTTCAACTATCGTTCAGAATGTGAGGTGAGTTATCCTTACTGTACTCGTGGGTCGAAGGCACCAATGTCGGCCTACTAAATTGCGTTATTTATCCTAGTATATAGGATGTTGCTCTATTGTAGTAATATGTTAGATTGGGAGATCTGTATGATTACATGTACTTGCCTGTTTAATTGTTTATCTGTGCATATGTCGACATAGTGTGGTTAGGTTGAGGTTTCACTGCTTTATGTTGTAAGCCAACAAACCCAGGGCAATCCAGTCTAATAACTGTGGGTCAGGGCAATGCATTCCGATGATTGTGGGCTGAGGGTAATCCAGTCCGATGACTGTGGACCCGAGGGTAATCTAGTCCAATGATTGTGGACCCAGTATGCATTCTTGTATATGTTTTGTTGTGTGGAGTATTTATGGGAACTCACTAAGTTGTGGCTTACGGTTTAACTTTCATGGTTTCACGTACATCGGATGATAGGGTAAGGCGAAGGCATGATTGTGCACATCATCCTGGATTTTTACATGACTTATGAGTTTGGGACACTCTGATTTATGATTATGGCTTTGGAAACTATGTTTTGGTGTAATTTATGGATTTTGGAATGGTTTAAAAACAAAAACTTTTCCTTGACTTTTGGGTTGTTACAAGTTGGTATCAGAGCCATGGTTTGAGAGAATTGGATGAACATTTGTGTGAGTCTAGACTCTAATTAAGCATCTGTAAAATAATTTTTTCAAATTAACTCCATATAATCAACAAAGATGATGTGATGTGTACAATCATCCTGAGCCAAGGAAAGTACTCCCCAAGATTCCCATAATTGTTTTGTGTATAGATACTATGATAGAATTGCATGCTAGTTGGTATTCTAGGGATCTTCAGGAATTGCATGATATAATTGCCTGAATTATAGTGTCTGATAGCCTACGAAGATTTCATGTATGCTAGATGGAATTGACATCATTACTGTAGTTTCTTTGTGTACGCATCGTGGATGTACATAACTAAGATTTATAGTCTGAGAATGTTTGATTTAGCCTTATTTCATGTTCCTTGTTTGGTTGCGGGCTTAGGGTAGAATCAAGTATTCGACTGTATATGGAGTCCAGAGTTATGTATGATTGGCATGAACGAGCAGCTGCACGGTTGGTGGAAGTTCCATGAGCGAGTACGAATTGTACTAGACCGACACAGGGAAGGGTTATCCACTCTTGAGAGAATATATATATATATATATATATATATATATATATATATATATATATATATATATATATACATATATATATATATATATATATATATATATATATATATATATATATATATATATATATATATATATATATATATATATATGGTTTGTTCACTTGAGATTCAAAAAAAATAGAGATCTTGAAATTCAACCTCAACCACATATTACTTATTTGCCGCTCTAACGCTCCAGTGTAACGGCAACAGTAGCTATGCGTAATCATATATGATTATATGGAAAAGAGCTATAATCATATATGATTGTACATGTTTATATGTATATGCCTAATCATAAATGATTATACATATATGTATGTTCACAGATTGAGTAATCATATATGATTATAACGGTCGGTGGTAGAAGAGGCGGTGGTATAAGTGACAGAAGGGGCAGTGGTGGAGTCGGATGGTGGCAGAAGTGATGGTAGTGGTGCTGGCGGTGGTGGGGAAGGTAGCGGAAATGAAATTGACGGGCAGGGCTACATAATCATTTATTCTTATAAGTGACCCGCCGCGCAGGTACACCGGAGGGTTATAGCGGCAAAGGTGAATTATGTGGCTGAGGTTGAATCTTAAGATCTCTCTTTTATTTTGAATCTCAACGGAGGATATATATATATATATATATATATATATATATATATATATATATATATATATGACGGAGTTATTGTGCAAACTAAAAAGTATGTGAGAACTTGCGAACCATGCGTCCGTTGTTGAAAAACTACACGTCCGTTGTCATATGAATTAAAGGCGCAGATATGCATAGATACATATATGTGAGAATATGCAAAGATGTAGCTCTGCATGCATGCATCCACATCCATATGGATTGCGGACACAAATATGCATGTATGCAATATATATGTGAACATTTTTCAAAAAAATCATCAAATCTATTTTTTGAGCCTATATATCGCTTATACACTGCATTTGGTTAATATTGGTTGTTTAAGTTTTGAAAAATGATAGGCGGATTAGGAGTTCTCAAGTTATCGCATATATATATATATATATATATATATATATATATATATATATATATATATATATATATATATAGGAGTAGGAGTAGGATCAAATGAGAACACCTAAAAGGTTGAGAACGCGAGAACACCTATCAACCAATCGTTTAATTAGGGCAAATGAGTAATTTTGTATTTAATATAATTAATAATTCATATATTATCCATTATTTTGTACCTATAATCAATGGATATACCTTAACTATTGTTGATTTGAGATTACGATTTCTACCTAATTGAAAGCTAACAAATAAGAAAGTCAATCGACGATTCTTAGTCGATCGACAATTGCATCAGGAACATCGATTATCATGCAAAATAAGAACCGATACGTTTGAACATCCAAATCAAAATCGAAGATGGAATAGTTTCATTATAGTAGCGACGATAATGATCAATATGGCGATCAATCAATCGGCAAAAATCAATATTATGAAGACGATAATGATCGATCGTACGATCAATCAAGCGGAAGAAATCAATACTCTGATCATGCGAGTGAAGGTAACATTATCAATATCATTTACACACAAATCATGTCATGGGAGCCCTCCTGTCTTTTTAGCAAATAAAAATCATATTTCATTAATACTGTTATTTTGTTTTCAATTCGTGTATTATAATCAGCATTGAAGTATATGATTCATTAATTATCTTATTTTTATTAGATTTGTGTATTATAATCAGCAATGAATTATATGATTCTATGTTATACACATGAATAAGTAATGAATCAGAATGTATATCATAATCCCATGATGAATTGTTTACATTAATATAAAGTTGTTTTTATGTTATTTTATTGCAATTCCTGTATTATAATCATAAATGAAGTAAATTATTCATTTTTGTACATTTGTTAATTATTTTCAAATGATTAAATACTTCAATGTTGATTATTCTTAAACACATGTTGATTATGATCAAATTATGGTTTAGTTCATGAATAAGGAATGAATCTAAACGTATATTATGTCTCATTATTGGTTATGTTGTCTAAAAAAATAGGTATAAATCGATCGGATTCTGAAGAAGAATCATTCCATAGTAATGTTGTTGACTCGCCTGGTGGAAAAACGAAGTTGTGGAAACCTATTGTTCCTAAAGAATTTATGCCAAATGAAGATGCTACGTATCAATCATTAGAGGTGGCGGTTGAAACGTATAAATTATTTGCAGATAAAGCAGGTTTTGGTGTTAGGTTAAATACAATAAAGAGGTTTGGTGACAAACCCATTAAATTAAGGTATGTAGTGTGCAACAAAATGGGTAAAATACCTAACACATCAACTGACACTTTGGATCCTAAAGGAAGTGGTAGGAATAAACGAAACTCAAACTTCAGAATCACGGACTGCAAGCCATTGATAATGTTTGAACGACTACATA
This sequence comes from Lactuca virosa, assembly GCF_052849685.1. NCBI lineage: Eukaryota > Viridiplantae > Streptophyta > Magnoliopsida > Asterales > Asteraceae > Lactuca > Lactuca virosa. Next base: position 135,847,705 of record NC_136430.1, read on the forward strand.
TGGGAACTAATGCTTGCAAAATATATGAGTTCGAAGAGAAGCACAACCACCCCCTAGATACTAAAGAAGAAAGACGGTATTCCAAACGTGCACGACAACTTAGTTATAAAGACAGGGAGTTTATAATGCGTTCCGCAACATCTAACATTAATGCAACAAATGCACAAAAGTTACAAGCTAGTTTGCAAGGAGGTTATGAAAATGTTGGCCCTGAAGTCATTAATTATAAAATTTTTAGAAGGAAGATGGGATACATTATAGGTGACAAAGATGCAAAGCTGGTTTATGACAAAATGAACATGAGGAAAGATGGGTTACCTAATTACACATTTGAGAATAAATGTGTTGATAGTGTGTTAAACGCAATGTTTTGGGCGGATGAAACCGATAAGTTATATTACAAGGAGTTTGGATACGTGATCTCATTTGATGCTACATTCCGAACAAATAAGTATGATCTTATAGTTTTATATTTTTTACTTTAATTATGAATATTGTTATTTTATTTATTTTCAATAACCGGTGAATCTGTTTTTAATTAATTTTTAATACGGGTATGGAATGATTTTTGTGCCATTTACAGCCATTGATAACCACAAACGATCAATAAACATTGGAGCAGGTTTGTTAAGCAACGATTCAAGAGAATTTTATCGTTGGTTGCTTAAAGCTTTTTTGAAAGCACTCGGAAAAAACCCTCAATTAGTATTAACAGACCAAGATCCAGCTGTTATACAGGTGGTTGAAGCAATATTTCCTAATTCTAATCACAGATTATGTATGTGGCACACTATGAAAAAACTACAAGCTAAGGTAGGTATATTTAATTCATTTTTAACATAGAACCTGTTTTATTAAAAAATGATTACAACAGTTTCTGTTTTCGCACAAATGATTAGCACAGAACCTGTTTATTCACAAATCATCTTATCAACGTGTAATGTTTTTTAGGTTTCATCCGATTTTTTTGAAAAACACTGATTTTGAAAAGCTGTAACGTCCCAAAAATAATGACATAAAATTTCACTTTTAGATTAATAAATCGCTAATACATATCATTTACATAAAACCAAGGAAATCAAGATTTAGCAAAACGTCATCGAATCAGAGTAAATCACAGAATGCAGAAACATGTGGTGTGTGCTCTGCAATCATCCCAAACTCTTCCACTTGAAACCCAAAGCACCTGAAACATAAACTGAAAATCATAAGCACAACGCTTAGTGAGTTCCCCAAGATACCTCATACCATACATATCATGCAATAATGAGATATGGGCTTCGCCCACACTCAAATAATGGGCCCCGCCTACACTCAGGTAATAGTGAGATACGGGCCCCGTCCAATAAGCATACATATACAAGTATCACACAGACAACAAGTATAATCACATAACCAATCTAGGGTCGGCCTTGGTGCCTTAGACCCGCTAAACCAGTGAGGAAACTCACCTCGATCCGTTGCTAATCAGATAACACTCGGCTGCCGAACCGGAAATCCCACACAAACAACACATAAAACCCAATTAATAATTATGCCAAAATCCAATAACCGTGGTCTCAACTAGAAAGTCCTGACTCCTAGGGTAAAAGACCATTTTACCCTCTCTTAAATGGGACCAACCACAAACTAGGCCTAAGGCCCACTAATGGCCCAATAACACAAGTCGAGGCCCAAACCAAACCTATGGCCCACTCAAAGTCCTGAGGCCCATCCAGAGCCCAAACAGATAATTCATAGCCTAAAGAAACAAGCCCAAATCCTAAAACAAGCCTATGACCAAAAGCCCAAAAAGTCCATTGATCAACCGAACGCGCTGCGTTCCCTGGTGGAGCGCAGGGCGTTCGTTGCCAGACCACAGATCGGGACCCCTTTGCTGAACGCGCCATGTTCCCGAGATGAACGCATGGCGTTCCCGGCCATTGACCAAAAATTCACAGCAAACGTTGTAGTGGTTACATAATCGAATATGAATTATAGAATCGGAATGATATGAAAATGATGAACACAAGATCTAAATAATATTTGTTTGGCTCGATTATGCTTTCAATGAGTACAGAGTATTATTGACAATTACATGAAAGTTCTTATCTAACTCTAGTACTGAACCGCTATTTATAGGGAACTAGAAAGCACACAAAAAATATAAGGGACTAGACATGAAAAGCTTCGACACTAAAAGTACCCTTATAATAACATTACATATTAATGAAACTATCCCTTAACCTTCGACACCTCACAACTAATTTCGACATCAACATTCTCCCCCTTTGTGAGAAGCGTCGAACCAAGGTCATTAACATCTGGATAGCTTAATGCATCGAACTCCGAATCTCTGCTTACCAATTCATCACCTTCTTCAATTCAGCCTTATCTCCATCATTGTTCTTCTTACAGTTATTCATACGAACAATCAAGTTCATATACCGTGTAGTAGTATACCTTTCAACATCGCATGCTTGGAACAAAAACTTCGTCTTACTTCCCTTCTTTCTTTTACCAACAAAGATTATCCCAATTGGCTTCAGACAAATTTCTCCATCATCATATGGCTTCAAGTCAGCTTTACTCTTCAACAATGATTGAGGTACAGTAAACTCTTTACCCATTGTCAAAGCTAATTCGACATCTGTCAAGGCTAAACAATCGTAATAATTGTCGATGAATAGCTTGATATGAGCAAAACCCAGCCGGAAATCTTCTTTACTTATATCATGAAGTTTCGTTTCATCATTGACTTTAAGAATCTTCGTGATAGAGATTAAGTCATTCAGATTCATAAGAGGGAAGTCAGCAACAGAAAAGTTGAAGGTGGTATCGTTTGCTCTGACTACATGATATCGAAAATTTTGAAGTACACCCTCAAATAGAACATCTTTGGAAATACTCAAAACTCGAACTATCTTGACAAGTGACCAAACTTCTTCTTCTTCTTTCCCAAGTACGGCATGAAATCGAATCTTTAGCCTCTTGTACTCTTCCTTATCTTCGAACTTGTCAACAATATTGTGAAGTAATAAACATCATCTTTTTGATAGGAAAGTCCAACTGATTCATGTCTGAATTCTCAGTTGCATAACTCTTCTTCAGTTTCTTCTCAAAGTCATACATTTCACCATATACTACCATAGATTTAATGTTCTCATAGCTATGTATTTTCCTTGGATCACCTTTGTTCAATGTTGGAGGATCATTTTGACGAAGCCTAAGAATGCTTTGAATATGTCGTTGTTTTTCCATTTCAGCTTCAATAGCTGCTTTTCTTTCTTCCTTCGTCTCTTCAACACTAACATCCTTCCCTTTGCGTTTATCAACTTCAGTAGGCTTAGGTTTCGAAGAAGAGCTGGAGCCACCAATTACAATCCCTTTTTCCAAATGTCTTGTTGTTGTTGTTTTGAAATAATTGGATCAGTCGTCTTTGGCATAGTTGTCGGAATTTGAGTAGTCAAGACTTTTCCCACAACTTTTGCATCTCCACTTGACTTGGCAGATGATCCTTTGCCTTTACCTCCACTTGACTTACCATATGTACCTTCGACTTAACCTACACAAACATTTTTCCTTTCTCCCCCTTGCACCCCTGTGACAACAGGTGGGGAATCAGTTGGTAGTAAGTTTACGAATTTCGAAAGTGGAGCCAATTCAAAATGAATTGTCGACTCAAGCAACCGAAACTTCTGAGTTAAAAACTCAGGAGTGAACAAATATCAGGAACCAGACTTTGAAACCATTTCTTTCAAATCAACCAAAAGCGAATTAATCTTCCCAAAATTCTTTAAATCAACCTCAACCTTTTCATCTATCTTCGGAAGCATAGAATTGTAATACTCAGCAATTTTCGTTACTGCACCAACAACAATATCTACCTTCGTGAGAAGAGAAGAATTGTTGTGTGTCAAATTCATTATCTCCTTTTCCATGTCTGATCGTAACTCTTTAATTTTTCGATTGACATCTTCTCGAACGGTCTTTACATCTTGAACGAAAAGAACATGACGTTTCTTCGCAACAACTTTCAACTCTTTCAATTCGCCATTAAAGGTCTCAGATTGAGCTTTGACCCTTAACTTGTTGTTCTTGTCGACCTGATCAAGTTTACTTTGAAAACGAAGCTCTTCAGCTTTTAGCATGGCATCAACTTCGATACCAGACACCGAATGTTTACCCCTTGCATCAGCTTGAAGTTTGAGTAAAGAATTAAGCTTTTGGTTCATAATCTTGAACTGTTTCCCAGACATCAGTATATGATCAGGAATATTTTCCTCTTCAGGATCAAATTATATGTCAGCAAACGAACCTACGAACCCTCCATCATCTGTTTCATCATCATTAACTGTTTTGGGTTCTTTGGTGGATTGATATGGAAACAAAGATGTAATCGGTTGTTGCATGATGTTATCAATTGTAGGAGAATGAGTTGAAGTTGAGATAGTGGAATGAAATGGTGGTAGAGAAGTGGTATCATCAATGGTAGAAGTTTTGAAAGATGATGATAGAATAATATGTTGAGTACCTTGATGTTGATTATGTTGGGCTTCACTATTCGACACTCCATCACCCATGTTGACATTTGTGTCCATATGCTCAGGATTGGATTTTTTCGCAGGATCACCTTGATTAGTGGTTGTGTCCACATTAGATGCTTTCATAGAGCCACCAAAATTTCCAATCTCCTCGAAGTTCGACATGATTGGAGAATTCCTCGTTGGTGATGGATTACCCAAAATATAATCTCGAATAGAAGATTCAGGAACAACCTCATCATCCATTGAATCATCTTGAATGATTAACTTCCTCTGTTTCTTTTGCTTCTTGGAGATTTTCTTAGCCATATCCTCAGCACGCCTTTTCTTCGATTGTGGAGAAACAGGTGTGAGTATTTCTCTAAATACAACACCCTTTCGACCCAATTGAGGCTTAAGAACGAAAGATGGCGAAAAACATCCTGATCTTTTAAGAGAATGGCGAGGGTTGTGAGCCATTTTCTTGAGTCTCTTCAATACTCCTGTTCTCAAAGATACCACTTCCTTCGAAGGATTGACATTTTCTTCAACTATAGGCTTTGAGCTTTTCTTCGAAGGTCGTTCTCCTCCAACAACTTTCTTTGAATTCTTAGCCACTTTTTCAACTTTACTGACTTTCGAAGGACTAGGCTGAGCATCCTTCTTAGATCCTATGCTTTTCTTCGAAGGACCTATTGTTGTCTTAGGTAACAAAACCCAGTCTCAACAGGCGTATTAATCTGTTGCAAATAAGTCACCAGAACATGATTCGAAGTATCAACCTTTTTCAACATTAAATCTGGAATTCGAGCAATAGTTGGAAAGAGATTAACATCATCCTCAACTATTTTCGGAAAATGATACAAAGAAAACTCAGCAGTTGCTTCGTTATCAGGTACTTGAATACCTTCTTTCTTATAAACAAACTTAAGTATTAGACTCGAGTACCTAGCAAAAGAAATCCTACCCTTGACATTTGTATTCCCAATACTCTTTACAAATTCATCCCATAGTTGAGTAGCATAATCCACTTGTAAATCGTAATAGATTCCAGCCACCATCGCATAAAAATCCAAATGTGCTTTATCCAACCCCACATTGTGACCTGTCAAGCACCGAAGATAAATTCCAAACAGGAAATTCCAGATACAAGGCAACCCTGATTTCTTGAACTCGCTAATCTTGGTGAGAATAGGCTAATAAACCATCTCATTGAACATGTGAATCACCTACTGATTGGTTACCTTATAAAAGGGTTCAGAATTGGGAACGTTCAAAATCTGGGCAAATAGCTTCTTCAATAATATAAATTTCTTATCATTCACCAGTTGAAATGTGACAATTTGCATTGTTTTTTTGTATGTTGCTGTAGAACCAGCCAGAGATAACCATGAAAGAGGAACAACAAACGAATTGAACATAGCAGTCGATAGTACATAATTCTTAAGGGAAACAATGAGTATCTGTAAACCCGCCGGATAAACACTTTCATCGCCTTGAACTTGATAGTTTGTGCTTTGGATTTTCACAAGAGGTTGAGAAGAAACATCTTCAGTGGTTTGCGATTGATGAGAAACCATTGTTAGGGTTTCTGAAAGAACTTGAAGAACAGTGAGAAAAAGATCACCAATCGTCTGAGAATCGTATTGTGAGTGTAAAATTAGAATGAAATCCCCAATTCCCTTTTTATACGTATATGCAATTTGAATTTAGTTAGGATTACAAATCCTTGAATGATCAAGATCAATCACCAGGTTCTGGTTTGGTTTGATGACAAGAAGTAAGGAGTGTGCGGTTTGATCATGAACAAAAGAAGAAGTCGCCATTGTTGAGCTCTAGAAACATAATGATGAACAGTAGATTGCTTTGATCTCTGGAAATCTTTAATAGAGATTGAGAGTAGTAATGAGAGATGAAGCACGAAAACCGTTTATACCGTTTGCTTGGTGAGAGAAATCATGAGAGATAATCTGACGGGTACTGAAACGACTCCTGAAAAAGTGCAATTTCACAGCTGTGACGTTAGAAACGTGTGTCAGGCGGCGGTAAAGTAGGCGACCGTTCAAATTATCACGCGCCCAAAGCAAATCTTATCTCTTCAAAAATAGTCGTTTCAAATTCTCCTCTTTTTCAGTTATTAGATAAAAATGACATTCGTAGCTAATCATGAACTTTCTCATTGAAACTTTTATTAACCTGTGAAACTAAGAGCAACCATGAAAACCATGGACCAGACTTTGGAAAATCACTGGGATTTCCGTGCAAGAGTGTTCCAATGATAAAGAAATAAAGCAATAATTTTTAAATGATGCTAGTGGTGTCGAATTAGACACGAAACAGTGGATCCCGGGCATAGATCTCTTCCTTCAAAGTCAAGAGAGACCACGAAGTGTCTGTGTGGCTTCCCGTTGAAATACGATCAATAGTTTATTAAGAAACATTGAAAAACATCTTTTTAATAGGCTGAATGGGTGGCTTTGTCTCCAACCAAACTCCGAAACTTGATATAAGTACGAACGTTCAGATGAAGTACTCATGTGACCAGTGTAGTCAGTTGCACGAGTAGGTTTGGAATTATTTTTGGTGACTTGGATAAATATAGAAATCTCAAGAGAAATTAAAAGTGGATCTATTTGGAAGAAATGTGTTTGGTCTAGAACATTTCATTAAGATCTCGCAAACGGAAAGAGATGTCTTGGTACACACCACGAATGTGGCATTCGTTAATTCCTTGGTGAAAACTGTAGAACGTTTAATTGTTCATCGTCAATTCATTTATGTGTGTTGAATTTTGGGTTTTACTCAGTTCGTAGTGGAACGAAACTAAGATCATTAACACATATGTTTTGCAACCATAAACCTCAGTGGTAATGTTGAGAGTCTCAAGGGTTACCTGTAGGAAATCGAATGTCATGGAGAATAGTGTAAGGTGGTTTAAGGAAACGAAAGTACCTCTGCTATGCAAAAGTGACCAAGCAGGCAACTCTTGACTCATTATGAGAAGAGTAAGGTAGCTCATGACTTATGTGAAATTATACCCTGATTGGGAAGAAACGATTGGTATTACCGATTCATTAAGGTTTCAACATAAGGTCGTCGAGGATTTAGACAACATGCAACAGCATGCTTCTAGGGACACTTAGCTAGTTCATAAATATAGAGATTTATACCTGCCCATCATTCATGTTAAAAATTTAGCCTTGAAACCTGCACAAATGGTTAATTAACAAAAGAAGAACAATATTTTTTGTGACATCCCCATTTTTACGGCCAGAAAAGACCGATTTCGTTTATGCTTTTTAATAAAAATCAGAGTAACTTCTTAAGAAAAGTATTGCGGAATTTGTTCCCAAAACAAAATATGATATAAATTTATCAAAGCATTCATTAAAGAAATGTATTTTCATTACATTACAAAAACTCAGGATGTCAATCATCGATACAGACCATAAGCATAAACCAAAAAGAAATAAACATCTTAGGCCAGAAAACAAAATATGTCCTCAAATCCATAATCTCTCGTCAAGTCATCCAATTATGCTTTTGCCACTACTTGTGATACAAGAAAACTGAGTAGGTCAAGCTGGGGAGCCTGGTGAGCATATAGGGTTTTCAACCCACAATAATAAGTTCATTATTTATTTTCATCAAATCACTAACCCGATTACCCGCTCCCGTTATCCTCACTTTACGTCCCTAAAGCATCTATTATAAGGGACCTATCCTAAGGAATTTCATCAGGATGGACACTACTGCTAAGGGGGTTCCTCAGCCATATGTGTCCGTAAGGCAACCATGGGGGAGATGGAGTACATCTTCAAAAACACCTACAGGTTGCGAGCCTGCTAGCGTTCCACTGGACTACCTAGAAAAGTCTGTGGTCGTCATCTATACTCCGCTAGATGACTGGATTATCTTAAACATCGTAAACATCGAGGCCTCCCATCATTTTAATGTACATCATCTATTTCATCTACCCATTGTTTTACCAAACATATTTGTAGATATAAACTACATACATGGTCCAGATCTGTAAAACAAAGCTTGCATCATTCATCCAATATGCTTTTCTAAGCATAAAATACATATACAGTCCAGATCTGAAGAAAAAGTTCAGATCAGAAGGAAAGAAGTTCAGATCTTTCATCCAACATAGATCTCAAAGTATATAGTTTAGATCTGAAGAAAAAGCTTAGATCTGAGATGAGAAAGTGTAGATCTGAAGGAAAAGGTTTCAGATCTGAAAGAAAGAAGTATAGATCTTTCATCCAGCAAACATCTCAGGTAAACTGATAACATATATATACACATAACACATAATTTATGTAAAATACTTCATATCTATGTGTAAGATGAAAGTGACTATACACTCACTTGATACAGAGTGATTCGAACAACACTTCGCTTCTAAAAATAATCTTCTTTGACGAAACCGGGAAGTTTGCTTGAAAACAGGGCTCCGCGCGGGCATAGTTTTAAACCGAAAAACTCGTTTTCTTGGAGCCTTCGGGCTCTCCGAGGCTTCCTTCGAGGACTAGGGGGTTTTCCTAGGCTTTAAGGGGGTTTATGGATCTTAAAGAGAGAAAGTATTTAGAGAGAGAAAGGATTTTGGTGCATGGAAACCGGCTGCCCTCGCAGGGTATTTATAGGCGTTGGACTTCGGATTATGTTGGGCATACCGAAGATGTACGCTGCGCGTACGGAGGTTCGTACGAGGCATCTGTCATGGTTTCGGTGGTGGAGCGAGGCCTATCTCGGACCGCATAAGACCGAAGTACGCTAGGCGTACCCGATCTCGGACGCTGGGCGTTCTACTTGTACCCATTGCGTTTGCGAGCCAAGTGTCCAAATCCGAAGGCTGAGCCGTGATCAGCAAGCGACGGCCCAAATGCTGCCACGTCAATTAGTTCGCATCAGGTTTCGCAAATTGTACACTCGACTTCTAAAATTCGTAACTTTTGCATACGAGCTCCGTTTTCGACGTCCGTTTTCGTCGGGGCAGTATTGAGCTCGCAGGGTATTTATTTTAAAAGTTATATTTTAAAAGCCGGGGCAGTATTGACTAGTTAAAAATTCATAACTTGTTCATCCGACGTCCGTTTTCGTCTGTATTTTAACCGTTGAGCTCCTATTGACGAGATCTTCGACTCTCGTTTAGGTTGTGTCGGTTAAAAACCGCTCGATCTAATATTCGAACTTCGGATTGTACACTGCTAAGCTGAAACTTTGAAAAATCATAACTTCCTCATACGAAGTCAGATTTGGGCGTTCTTTTTATGCACGCTCTCGGTTTAACATTTTCTATGACTTTCATTTAGATCGCTAAGGCTAAAAGTCGCTCTATCATAAATTCACTTTTTACATCTCCCGGTGTCGTGTCGGTTCCTTCGCGAAACTTCGACGGGTCATAACTTCTTCGTTATAACTCGGATTCCGGCGCTCTTTATATCCCCGTAATCCTTGTTTCGACCACTACAACTTTACGTATCGATATCGGTTTATTCAAAACTTAATCATGACTTCGAGAGTGAAGTCTGATTCTAGTGAGGGAGAATTGTAACATTCGGATTTCCAGGTATATTATTTTAAGTATTTATTTTTGAGGATCATTGACCAACTCGACGACTTGGTGCTATAACTCGCCGAGTAGAGATGGGATGGCCACGTGGATTTAATGATCTACTCGACGAGTCCGGGAGTAGACTCGCTGAGTAGGCGTTGGAAATGAAAACCCTAGATCCCCGGGTTTGAGACCTGTTTAAAGGCACTTATAGCCTCCTTTGCGACCACCTTCCCTAGAGAGAAACCCTAACCTGCCCTTTTTGTGCATAGAGAGAGAGAGAGAGAGAGAGGCCATCTTGAGCATTCTTGAGCATTTTGGAGGAAAGATTGGAAAAGTTGTTGAATCTAATCAAGAGGAGGTTGTGGATCTTGCATTCTTCTGTCATTTGCTGCTATTTAGAGGTATAAAGCTCTCATTTTGACCTCTTGTTTGTTAGATCCCATTTTGGGAGCTTTTAGGGTTTTCTTCCAATCATCTTGTGTCCTTGAGTTATTTGAGCATGGTTTGAGGTTAGGACCTCAGATATGGACAGTAGGAGGCCTTGAGAGCCCAAAGGGCCAAGCTTTATTGAGCTAGAGGCAAGATCATGTGCTTTCAATCTTCCTTGGAGCTTGTAATGGCATATTGGAACAAATATGCCATACATGAACGTAAAGATCGAAGCTATACTTGACATTCGAGCCTAGGGAGCCTAGATCTAGAGTTTGGAGTGATAGATCTGCCCTAAAACGTCTGAATGGGAATATAGACTGGATGCACTCACCGAGTCCATGAGTTGACTCGACGAGTCGCTTGGGGTTTGTCCCGATAAGTCTGAGCACGCTGTGACTCGACTAGTAGGCGGGCCTACTCGACGTGTAGAGTTGGTCTTCATAGGGTCCCTGAGGGAACCAGGGAACTCGACGAGTCTCCTTAGTGCACTCGACGAGTCTGGTCAAAGTTGGACCGTTGACTGGAGTTGACTTCTGTTGACTTTAGGGTTTGGTCAAAATGAGTGAAAGAGGTCAGGAAGGGTAGAATGGTCTTCTACCCACTTTTTAGAGATAAGAGTAGAATATTAATTAGAAATATTAATTCGTGATAGGCGGAGGCTAGACCGAGGATTTCGGGCACGAGACTTTTACTAGCTATCTTACGAGGTGAGTCTTCTCACTATACTTTACCTAGAGTGGTAATTATATGCGACCAGAGGGTCTTATGTGCTTGGTTGAGATATGCATGATTGTGTGAAATGTATTGTATGCTATATTATTTGTTGTTTAGACCGGACTGGAGGGTCCAACGAACTATGAGGCCAGAGGGTTCTCAATCAGACCGGACTGCAGAGTCCAACGAGCTAGACCGCACCAGAGGGTCCAACGAGCTATGGGACTGGAGGGTCCCGCTGAGACACATAGACTGGGGGGTCTTACAGAGTATAGCCTCGAATGGCGAATTGCTGTATGTGGTATTTTGGGGAACTCACTAAGAATTCGTGCTTAACGTGTTATGTGTTATGTGTTTAAGGTACTTCCGAGGATCGCGGAAAGGCACCGGCATGATTGTACACACACTCTTGATATGGAGCTATAATTATGGATCCTGGATTTGAATAATTGTATTGAAAACTTGTTGGTTGTTTCTGAGGATTAATGACGAGACATATGTTTTATGAGTTTTAAAATTGAAAATTTGTTTTGAAAAATCATGTCGTTACAAGTTGGAATCAGAGCCTTGGTTTGAGGGATTCGGATACACCTTCGGGCATATCTGGACTCAAACTGAGGATTTGAGAAAAGTTTTCAAAAAGAAACAATTTTTCTAAAAGAGTAACAGATTTCCAGAAAAAGCGGAAAAGAGTAGTGTGTACAATCAGCCAGCGCCCGAACGGTGATTTTCCAAAATACCCTTACGTTATGTGTTATGAGATGTGTTATGCATGCTAGAGTAGGCTAGGTATTCATATTTAGGACTAGAGTGGGCCTTATTTGTGATGCCTTAGCCAAGGAGTTACTGCTACTGTGAATATCTTCGAGTATGAGTAGGTAGCAGAGAGGAGCTTATGAGAGGTCTACTTGGTGGTAGCCTGCGCTCAGCGAGATATAGGGTACTTGTGAACTAGAATCCTAGGAGGAGGACTTGGGGTGAATACTGATGTGGTGTGGAAGGTAGTATAGGGCCCGTACTACTGGAAACACTTGATCATTGAGCAGCCCAAGTAAGAATCCTTAGGGTACTAAGGAGCAAGTAGGGTTGAGTGATTGAGTGCGAGAATACTCGAGCAAGTCTCTGATTTCTTTTGTGTTATATTTCAGAGACATCATGATGGGGACGCGCCACACTCCAGAGAGCAGCGGTGTTAGCGATGATGAGATTCACAGGATGATTCATGATGAGGTGGTTGCAGCCATTCGAGATGAGATACCAGAGATGTTTGGGTCTATCAAGACCACGCTGATTGAGACATTTGACGAGCGGTACGCTGCTCTTACCGATGCTGCTGCTGTTGTGGCCACCGCAGCTGTTGCCGCTGCTAGGCCGCAAGGAGGTGACTTGTTGCTGTACCGGGAGTTCAGCAACACGAAGCCACCAGAGTTTGATGGGACTAACGATCCGATAGCCGCGATGATATGGATCTCTGACATTGAGGGATGCTTCTACACATGTTCTTGTCCGGAGCATCTGAGGGTACGGTTCACGCTGAACTAGCTTCGCTTGGGAGCGAAGGACTGGTGGAAGTTTTTGACAGCTGACTTTACTATTGCAGAGCTTACCACGGTGACTTGGGAGAGGTTCACCGCTATGTTTCGAGACTAGTACGTTCCCCCAGTAGAGAGGGAATGGTTGGCCCAGGAGTTCTTGTCCCTCAAGCAGGGGACTGAGTCTGTGACTGTGATCACACGAATGTTTCATGAGAGGGCATTGTTTTTCCCTGAGCACGTGTCTACTGAGCAGACACGTATGAGTCGATATCTGAGCATTATGAGGAGAGACATTCGCGAGTTCGTGGCGAACTCGACATACCGAACATTTGCCGAGCTCCAGGAAAATGCTCGGAAGAGGGAGATTGAGCTAAAGACTCGGGCCAGGGAGGAGGCGGAGTCTCGGAGGAGGGATAGGCGGCCGACACAGTCTCAGACGGCGGCCAAGCAGGCAAAGCCCGCTGATTCGAGATCGGGAGGTCAGAAGGGCCACACTTGTGGCAAGTGCGGCAAGAGCCATGATGGGGTGTGCAGAGCAGGTGTGTGTTACAAGTGTGGGAAGGAGGGGCATATCGCGAGGGATTGCCCTAAGGGATTTTTGGTTTGCTTCCATTGCAACCAGACTGGCCATAGGAAGGCCGAGTACCTGCAGTTGCTTCAGGGATCAGCGCATGGATCTGCGCCTTCTACTACTCGAGCTACAGAGAGTCGGCCAGTGAAGGCCGAGGCGCCGAAGGCTCGCGGTAGAGCCTTCCAGTTAACAGCGGAGGAGATCCGCGCAGCACCCGATGTTGTGGCTGGTATGTGATATTTTGCTTATTCTTTTGTTTATATATGGTGCTTATTTGTGATATGTTTCGGTACTTTTCTTGTGAGTTATGTACCTGCTTTGGTGTTGTTTGACTCGGGTACGAGTCGATCTTTCGTATCGCTAGCATTTAGTCATCACATCAGTATCCGTCGTGAGGTGTTGAGTCGACCTTTGAGAGTCTCCATAGATGATGAGCATGCTGTTTTTGCGACTGATGTGATTCGGGGATGTGTGCTTGAGATTTTTGGAGTCGAGTTTCCGATAGATTTGGTACCTATCGCGATGGGGGATGTCTGTGTCATCGTGGGCATGGACTGGTTGAGCCGATTCGGAGCTATGAACGACTGTGAGCGTCAGCTGGTGACCATCTGAAACCCTAGTGGGGGAGTACTTACAGTATTCTGCGAGGGTACCCGATCTGGGTCAGCATTTTGTTCGGCTGCTCGAGCGAGGCAGAACTTGCAGCAGGGTTGCATGGGTTTTCTGGTGTATGTGTCGGATACGCGGGATGTTTTAGAGAGACCGAGTACTGTCGCTGAGGTTCCGGTCGTTAGCGAGTTTTCGGACGTTTTCCCCGAGGAGTTACCAGGTGTGTCTCCCAAGAGGCAGGTGGAGTTTCGTATTGATTTACTTCCGGGGGCGGCACCTATCGCCAAAGCGCCCTATCGCCTTGCGCCGCCAGAGATGCAGGAGTTATTCTTGCAGCTTCAGGAGCTCTTGGGAAAGGGATTTATCCGGCCGAGTAGTTCGCCGTGGGGAGCACCAATCCTTTCTGTCAAGAAAAAGGATGGTTCACACCGGATGTGCATTGATTACCGGGAGTTGAACAAGCTGACGGTCAAGAACCGTTATCCACTCCGGAGGATCGACGATCTGTTCCATCTGTTGCAGGGTGCATCTTGGTTTTCCTAGATCGATTTGAGGTCCGGTTATCATCAGATGAGGGTTCGTGAGGAGGACATTCAGAAGAAAGCATTTAGGACTCGTTATGGGCATTACGAGTTCGTGGTGATGCCTTTCGGGCTCACCAATGCACCAGCAGCGTTCATGGATCTCATGGATCGGGTATGCAGGCCTATGTTGGACCGTTCGGTGATCGTGTTCGTCGATGATATTTTGGTGTATTCGAGGTCTAGAGAGCAGCATGAGGAGCATTTGAGAGAGGTTCTCGGAGTATTGAAATCGGAGAGGCTTTATGCCAAATTCTCCTAGTGTGATTTCTGGTTACGAGAGGTCCAGTTCCTGGGACATGTCGTTAATCAGAATGGGATTTTGGTCGACCCGGCCAAGATTGAGGCGGTTATGAGTTGGGAGGTGCCGAGATCCCCCACCGAGATCAGGAGTTTTCTGGGGTTGGCCGGCTACTACCGGAGGTTTATCAGATATTTCTCCAAGATTGTTGTTCCTCTCACCAAGTTGACCCGGAAGGCCATTGCTTTTACTTGGGGTCCCGAGCAGCAGACCTCGTTTGAGACTCTTCGCCAGAGATTGTGCGAAGCTCCAGTCTTAGCTCTTCCTGAGGGAATGGAGGACTTTGTAGTTTACTGCGATGCATCCATATTGGGGTTAGGTGCAGTGCTTATGCAGAGACGGCACGTGATAGCATATGCATCGAGGCAGCTAAAGCCTCATGAGACGAGGTATCCCACCCACGATTTAGAGTTGGGGGCAGTGGTGTTCGCCCTCAAGATCTGGCGCCATTACTTGTACAGGGTTCGGTGTACCATATACACGGACCACAAGAGCTTGAAGTATCTGATGGATCAGCCCAACCTAAATATGCGCTAGAGGAGGTGGTTGAACGTGGTAAAAGATTATGACTGTGAGATACTGTATCACCTGGGCAAGGCTAACGTGGTAGCCGATGCCCTGAGTCGCAAGGAGGAGAGTGCCCCGATTCGGGATATATGCATGAGGATGACAGTGATGACTCCGGTATTGGATATCATTCGAGAGGCCCAGGCGGAGGCCGTGAGACCGGAGAACCGCAAGAGGGAGCGGGTGATTGGGTAAGTATCCGAGTTTGTGATGGATAGCCGCGGACTTATGACCTTTCGAGGTCGGATTAGGGTACCTTATACGGGTCGAGCTCGTGGCACTCTGATGGAGGAGGCGCATAGGTCGAGATTTTCGATCCATCCCGGGGCCACTAAGATGTATTTGGATCTGAAAAGAGACTATTGGTGGCCCTGTATGAAGAGGGATGTTTCTTGGGTGATCGAGAGGTGCTTGACCTGCCGCCGGGTCAAGGCAGAGCACCAACGTCCACATGGTCCATTGCATCATTTGGAGATTCCCCAGTGGAAGTGGGAACAGATCTCGATGGACTTCATCACCAAATTACCAAGAACGGCGCGTGGAGTTGACGCGATTTGGGTGATTGTGGATCGGTTGACGAAGAGTGCTCATTTCCTTGCTATTAGTGAGAGCTCTTCTGCTGAGAGGCTGGCAGAGATTTATGTGTGAGAGGTGGTAGCCGGGCATGGAGTGCCGACGTCCATAGTGTCGGATCGGGATGTGCGTTTTACTTCCAGATTCTGGAAGAAGTTCCATGAGGAGTTGGGAACGCGGTTGCATTTTAGTACCGCCTACCACCCATAGACAGACGGACAGAGCGAGCGAACGATTCAGACGCTCGAGGACATGGTTCGAGTAGGTGTTATGGACTTCGGTGGGAGTTGGGACACATACCTACCCTTGGCTGAGTTTTCTTACAACAACAGCCATCACTCAAGCATTGGTATGCCTCCCTTTGAGCTCATGTATGGGAGAAGGTGTCGCACACCCATCTGTTGCGGAGAGGTGGGGCAGAGAGTTATGGGCAGCACTGAGATAGTGCTGAAGACGACGGAGCAGATTCAGCAGGTCAGACAGAGGTTACTGACGGCGCAGAGTCGTCAGAAGAGTTATGCGGATAGACGACGATCTGAGCTTTAGTTTCACTTCGGAGATTTTGTGCTCCTGAAAGTTTCTCCATGGAAAGGAGTGATCCGGTTTAGGAAGCAGGGCAAGGTGGGGCCTCGATATATCGGTCCGTTCAGAGTGACCGCCAGAGTAGGTAAGGTAGCATACCAGCTGGAGCTACCTGAGGAGTTGAGTCAGATCCATAGCACCTTCCACGTGTCCCAGTTGCGGAAGTGTGTGGCTGATGAGACGGCAGTGGTACCATTAGAGGACATTCAGGTGGATGCGAGCTTGAACTACATCGAGAGGCCGATCGCGATCTTGGATTAAAAGGTAAAAGTTCTGAGGAACAAGGAAGTGCCCCTGGTTCAGGTCCAGTGGCAGCATCGGAGAGGGTCCGATTTGACTTGGGAGCCGGAGTCAGAGATGCGGGAGCAGCATCCAGAGTTGTTTGCGGAGCACGACTTCGAGAGTGAAGTCTGATTCTAGTGAGGGAGAATTGTAACATCCGAATTTCCAGGTATATTATTTTAAGTATTTATTTTTGAGGATCATTGACCTACTCGACGAGTTGGTGCTATAACTCGCCGAGTAGAGACGGGATGGCCACGTGGATTTAATGATCTACTCGACGAGTCCGGGAGTAGACTCTCCAAGTAGGCGCTGGAAGTGAAAACCCTAGATCCCCGGGTTTGAGACCTATTTAATGGCACTTATAGCCTCCTTTGCGGCCACCTTCTCCAGAGAGAAACCCTAACCTGCCCTTTTCATGCATAGAGAGAGAGGCCATCTTGAGCATTCTTGG
Organism: Lactuca virosa; assembly: GCF_052849685.1. NCBI lineage: Eukaryota > Viridiplantae > Streptophyta > Magnoliopsida > Asterales > Asteraceae > Lactuca > Lactuca virosa. The sequence continues at coordinate 135,864,971 of NC_136430.1, forward strand.
GCATTTTGCAGGAAAGATTGGAAGAGTTGGTGAATCTAATCAAGAGGAGGATGTGGATCTTGCATTCTTCTGTCATTTGCTGCTATTCAGAGGTATAAAGCTCTCATCTTGACCTCTTGTTTGTTAGATCCCATTTTCGGAGCTTTTAGGGTTTTCTTCCAATCATCTTGTGTCCTTGAGTTATTTGAGCATGGTTTGAGGTTAGGACCTCAGATCTAGAGTATAGGAGGCCTTGAGAGCCCAAAGGGCTAAGCTTTAATGAGCTAGAGGCAAGCTCATGTGCTTTCAATCTTCCTTGGAGCTTGTAATGGCATATTGGAGCAAATATGCCATGCATGAACGTAAAGATCGAAGCTTTACGTGACATTCAAGCCTAGGGAGCCTAGATCTAGAGTTTGGAGTGATAAATCTGCCCTAAAACGTCTGAATGGGAATATAGACTGGATGCACTCGCCGAGTCCATGAGCTGACTCGACGAGTCGCTTGGGGTTTGTCCCGATAAGTCTGAGCACGCTGTGACTGGACGAGTAGGCGGGCCTACTCGACGTGTAGAGTTGGTCTTCATAGGGTTCCTGAGGGAACCAGGGAGCTCGATGAGTCTCCTTAGTGCACTCGACGAGTCTGGTCAAAGTTGGACCGTTGACTGGAGTTGACTTATGTTGACTTTAGGGTTTGGTCAAAATGAGTGAAAGAGGTCAGGAAGGGTAGAATGGTCTTCTACCCACTTTTCAGAGATAAGAGTAGAATATTAATTAGAAATATTAATTCGTGATAGGCGGAGGCTAGACCGAGGATTTCGGGCATGAGACTTTTACTAGCTATCTTACAAGGTGAGTCTTCTCACTATACTTTACCTAGAGTGGTAATTATATGCGACCAGAGGGTCTTATTTGCTTCCTTGAGATATGCATGATTGTGTGAAATGTATTGTATGCTATATTATTTGTTATTTAGACCGGACTGGAGGGTCCAACGAAGTATGAGGCCAAAGGGTTCTCAATCAGACCAGACTGGAGAGTCCAACGAGCTGGACCGGACCAGAGGGTCCAACGAGCTACGGGACTGGAGGGTCCCGCTGAGACACATAGACCGGGGGTCTTACAGAGTATAGCCTCGAGTGACGAGTTGCTGTATGTGGTATTTTGGGGAACTCACTAAGCATTCGTGCTTACCGTGTTATGTGTTAGGTGTTTCAGGTACTTCCGAGGATCGCGGTAAGGCACCGGCGTGATTGTAAACACACTCTTGATATGGAGCTATAATTATGGATCCTGGATTTGAATAATTGTATTCAAAACCTGTTTGTCGTTTCTGAGAATTAATGACGAGACATATGTTTTATGAGTTTTAAAATTGAAAATTTGTTTTGAAAAATCATGTCGTTACATTTATTACTTCAAAAAGAGTTACAATAGTTGACCTAGACTATAACATCATCTAACACTGCTTAGCCCCGAAACACGGGCGTTACAATTCTCTCCCCTTATGACGATTCCGTCTCGGAATCATGCATCAGCAAACACATGCGAATAGCGACTCATCATGTCACTTTCTGTTTCCCAAGTGAGATTCGGCCCATTCGTATGTTTCCAACAGACTAGCACTAAGTCGACCATGTTGCGTCGTAACTTCTTAGTCTTACGGTCAACGATTGCCTCGGGCTCTTCGATTAGCCTCTTATTCTCATCCATTCTTAACTCTGAGATTGGAATTATGTCGGGAACTTCTCCTGTGAATTTCCTCAAATAACACACATGGAAGGTGTTATGAATACCATCTAGCTCTTCTAGCAGTTCCAGCTTGTAAGCTTGGTTCCCAATCCTCTAAAGAACTTTGAACGGTCCAATAAATCTTGGACTCAGCTTTCCTCATTTCCTAAATCTTATAATTCCCTTCTACGGTAAGACTTTAAGCAAAACTGAATCCCAGACTTCGAATATCACCGGTCGCCTCTTCTTGTCAGCATAGCTCTTTTGACGATCCTGAGCTGCTAACATCCTTTCCCTAATCACTTTCAGCTTTTTAGCAGTCTGATGGACTATCTTGGGGCCCATAAACTGCTTTTCTCCGGCTTCAAGCCAGCAAGACGGCGTACGACACTTTTTTCCATATAAGGTTTGATAAGGTGCCATCTTGATGCTCGAATGGAAACTGTTGTTGTAGGAAAATTCTACCAGAGGTAAGTGTTCATCCCAACGTTACCTTGGAACTCTAGGGTACACGCTCTTAGCATATCCTCCAACGTTTGAATCGTTCTTTCGCTCTGACCATCAGTCTGCGGATGATAAGCTGTACTTAAACACAATTTCTTACCCAATTCCTCTTATAGACTCCTCCAGAATCTTGACATGAAACGACTATCACGATCCGATACAATCGTAATAAGAACACCGTGAGGTCTTACTACCTCCTTCACGTAAGCATTAGCGAGCTTATCCATAGACCACCTTTCTTTAGCTGCTATGAAGTGTGCACTCTTAGTGAACTGATCAACGACTACCCAAATCATGTCGTGACCGTCCTTCGGTCTGGGCAGTTTAGTGACAAAATCCATGGTGATGTCCTCCTATTTACCCATGGGTATAGGTAAAGGTTCTAAACTTCCGTACGGTTTTTGATGTTGTGCCTAAACTCTTGCACAGATTACGCACTCGGCCACATACTTAGCAACATTGAGCTTCATCGTCGGCCACCAGTAATAGGGTTTTAAGTCCTTATACATTTTTGTGCTGCCAGGATGAATTGAATACATGGTCTTGTGCGATTCTTCCATCAGAAGATCTCTTATTCCTCCCTTCTTAGCTACCCAAATCCGATCTTGGAATACCTTCAGTCCTTGACTGTTTGTACCGAACACTAACGTTTTGCCCAAACGTTCTTGCTTTCGATCATGCTTCTCTGAAGCTTCTTCTTGAGCTTTCCTGATACTTTCTACAATCGTCGAGACAACTTCTATTCTCAACGCTCTTGGCCTTCTTCTCTCAAGGTTGACTTTCCAACTGAGAGCATCAACGACGACATTCGCTTTACCGGGGTGGTAAAGTATCTCGCAATCGTAATCCTTAAGCAATTCTAGCCAGCGTCGTTGCCTCATATTCAACTCTTTTTGAGTAAAGAGATACTGGAGACTCTTATGATCAGTGAAAAGTTTGCACTTCGTGCCATAGAGGTAATGCCTCCATATCTTCAAGGGTAACACTAACACTGCCAACTCCAGATCATGAGTGGGGTAATTATTTTCATGCTTCTTCAATTGTCGAGATGTGTATGCTATCACCTTTTCTCTTTAGGTCAGAACACAACCCAACCCGACTCCAGATGCATCACTATAGACCGCGAAGTCTTCAACTCCATCGGGTAGAGAAAGAATCGGTGCTTCACATAATTTCTTCTTTAGCTTCTCGAATGCTTCTTCGTGTTTCTCACTCCATGTATAAGTAGCTCCTTTATGGGTCAAAGCTCTTAATGGAGCAGCTATCGAAGAAAAGCCTTGGATAAATCGTCTGTAATATCCGGCTAGTCCCAAAAAGCTTCGAATTTCCGTGGGACTTTTCGGTCGCTCCCACTTCATCACAGCTTCAATCTTCGCTGGGTCAACCATGATCCCTTCTTGGTTAACCACATGACCCAAGAATTGGACTTCTCGAATCCAAAAATCACATTTGGAGAACATAGCGTACAACTTCTCCTTCTTCAGGACTTCTAACACTTATCGTAGGTGCTTGCCATGCTCCTGCTGGCTCTTTGAGTAAACCAGAATGTCATCTATGAACACTATTACATATTTATTGAGGAACGGTTTACAAACCCTGTTCATCATATCCATGAATGCTGCTGGAGCATTGGTTAGTCCAAACGACATAACCAAGAACTCATAGTGTCCGTACCTCGTTCTGAACGCGGTTTTCTTAATATCTTGCTCTCACACCTTCAACTGATGATATCCTGACCTAAGATCAATCTTGGAGAAATAAATCGAACCTTGCAGTTGATCGAACAGGTCATCAATCCTTGGCAATGGGTACTTGTTCTTCACTGTTGCCTTGTTCAGCTCTCTGTAATCAAAGCACATCCTCATGCTTCCAACTTTCTTCTTCACGAATAACACCGGAGATCCCCAGGGTGATGAACTAGGTCTAATGAAACCGTTGTCCAACAACTCCTGAATTTGCGTCATAAGCTCCTTCATCTCCGTTGGTGCTAATCGGTATGGTGCTTTTGCTATTGGTGTTGTTCCTGGTAACAAGTCTATGTTGGATTAGTGTCTAAGTCCATAATTATAATTGGTATGTACTTGACCCGACTCGGCATGGTCCATTTGGGTTGCATGGCATCGGAACATTTGGATAGACCGTTTATGAGGAAAAGACATTTTGTGACATATTAATATATTATAAGTTCTAATATATTAATATGAAATCATGTTATTTAATTAGTATTGATCAAGAATTAATTTGGACTTAATTTAGTGATCAAAAAGAGACTAATTAAATACATGGGGATTGACTGTGTAAATCATTCATTCTTATATATGTGGGCTTATGATCCAAGATTCCTTTATGTTGGGTTTAACCCATGTGGTGATCCATGGATACTCCATGGAGGTTAAAACCCATGGAGCATAAGGAATGGGTAAAGTCATGAGTTACATGGTGTAACCCTAATAGCCACACTATATAAGAACCCCTTTAGTTCAAGAAATTGGCACTAGTGATACATATTTTGAGGGCTAGCCGATTTGAACATGTATGTCTTCTTCTCATGGTTATTCCAAGAGTTCATGATGTTGTGTGAACCATTTGAGGTGTCACACTTGGGGCACTAGGCTCTCAAGCTTCATGGAGTCAAGCAACAACAACAAGGTATGTATTCTATCTATTTTAGTATCCTAGTATCAATGTTTTGGTATGCTAGTTAGGATAATACCTTGGATAATCATATTTGCATGTATAATAGAGAAAACATAGATCCAAGGTATTTAGGGTTGCATGTACACTTAGGAGTGTTAGAATGCTCAAAACCCATCAGTGGTGTCAGAGCCTAGGCTTGTTTTCAATTATACTTGATGCAAATTGCTGAAAAATGCTGAAAAAGTCGAATTTCGGGCATTCTGGGCACTGGACTCGCCGAGTCCACTGATGAACTCGCCGAGTCCATGAAGAAAATCATCCTACTCGACGAGTAGGTTGATACACTCGACGAGTAGGAGCCCCTGGCAGCATATCTTCGAGTTTTTTGGCTAGAAATGGACTAGGAACATTACCATAAGCTGTTTTTGAACCTATAATCCTGTTTTTGATGTGGTAATGTTCATACTAATCCAATTTCAAAGATAATTGTCAATAGATTCATGTTTTGTATTAGTTTAGTGATTAGGCTAATTACATGAAAAAGTTTGATTAAATTATCTTGTTCTTATGAATTGCTTAGATTAATAGAAAAGTTAATTGATTATGTGTTTTCAATCCATTTTAATCTAAGAGTTTACTCTAAAATGTGTTTTTGTAACTTGTCCTCAAGTTATATGAAAAGTCACATTTAAGTTTCATAAAACTCATAAAAGTTGGTAATGGTTACAAAAATGAAGAGTCTTGTCCTCAAGTTATGAAGGTTCAAGAGTCACTTCATTAAGTAATAAAATGTGTAACCTTAATTAATTCCATAAATTACAAAATAAAGAAAAGTTACATTCTTTTATTAGTTTAAAGTCTTCCATAACTTGTCCTCAAGTTATGGAACTTCAAGAGTTTTTTTTAATTAAAACTACTTTAAACACATAAGTTATGGAATTAATTAGTTTTGAATAGTTTCAAAACTTGCCCTCAAGTTTTGGAATTTGAAAAGTTTTCTCTTATGAATACTTTAATTCCAAGTTAGCCCTTAGAATTTTAAAAGTTAAAATTCAAACCCTTATACTATTATTATAATTTTAATTATATAGATATGTATAAGATAAAGTCAATCTTACTGTTAGTAGGCCTCATTCACGAAGCCAGTCTATAAGGGGTGTATAAGGTTACTGCCTATAAAATGGCAGTTTAATGGGTGTCCACTCTCACCCACCGCTTCCTTGACTGGTGGAGGGTCGTTAGCCGAACGGGTAGGAAAGGACTATAATTCTCCCTTCATTAAAAGTATTAATGATAAATACTAAGTAACTAAACACTTGTACATTCCCAATCTTAGTTACTTAGGAAAATGTGAAAAGGTGCTAACCCATGAAATTACACTTTGTACCTTACCAAGTCATTAGTGGATCGTGTGTGGTTAACCGGCACACTAATAAGGACTAGTAAGAGTGGCAAAGGGTAACTTGACTCTATTATAGATCGGTGGAGCGTGTGTGGTTAACCGGCACATCGATTAGGTGATAAAGTTAAGGGTACCAAGTCAATTTGCATGGTTAATCACACCTTGTTTGTGATCCTCGGCATCCCAGTCACAAACTTGAGAGGGCACAATCGAGATTCAAACATGCCATTGAAAGTTCAATGTATCTCAAAAGATCTAGGAGTTTCAAATCCAATTAAAACTTAATTATATTTCGTTTTTCATGGTGGAAATTGGTAAATCGTCATTTACCTACCTTCAACTATTTTATAACTTGGATTACGGCATCCCTCTTCCAGTTATAAATAGGTTGTTGGGTCCTAGCCTTAATATTTCATATTGGTTGTTGTATTAAGGACTTTAAATCAACTCTCTTGAATATCTCCCAAAAGATGATCTTCCCAAATCTCTTGAAACAAGCTTTCCTAAATGAAGATGATGTCCCATGGAAATCATACTTCTTTCACCTCCTCCAATTATTCTCCCTGACCCACAAGTTCCTGAAAAGTTTAAGATCACTCAAGCAAAGGTCTATATTTGATCACATCTTGGAGATGTAGTCAGATATTGACAAGCCGGGAGAGTTGGGTGTCAAAGTCTTGAGAAAGTTGGTGACTCACCTATTTTCTAAGTCACATAGTGAGTTCCTTTGGGACTCCTATGAAACAGACTATGACAAGACCCTTAATGATCTTATCTATTTGCTAAGATCAACTTCCTAAAACTTTATGGACATTGACAATGATGACATTGGATATCCAGTAAAGCTCTCTCTTCCCAATGGAAAGGGATCGGCCATAGTCAACTCGGTTGACCAAATGGTAAAGAGAACGGCTAAGTCTGAGATAGTCCCATTATCAAGGGTCTATTTCCAAAGAAAGGGGCATTGGTTGCGAAGCTGCCAAATTTACCTAAGGATATTAAAGTCAATAAGTTTGACTCTACTTCGGGTAAAGTCCACTATCTAACTCTGCTAAGTTTCTATTCTGAGATTCTTGATACATGATGTGACTGGGTCACATGTTGATGTTTTAAGAATCAAAGAAAATGTGAAGAAACTTAAAGAAAGAATATGTTGAATCTGATGGCATAGATGGATTTCTATCGCATAGTTTGAAGATCAGATTCTTGAGCTACTTCTTAAGAGTTATGATATATTGCTTAGGAATAAATAACAACAAAGTTTTCATGTGCTTTTGCATTGTAAGGATAGTTTTTCCGCAAAGTTTTAAAATAAAAGAAATTTTTTTTTTTTGATTTTATTTATTTTAAAATATCCTTACAATGGCATTTGTGAAAACTTTTGTTGCTTATAAGATTCCATTAAGAGCAAGAGTGGAAATATGAATTTGATTCTTTCATTTGTGGTAGTGTCTAAATTTACCAAATAAGGAAAGATTCTCATCACCTAAGTTTCAGTTGGATAGAAACTTGGAATCATGCAAGTTGTATAGCATGATGAATAAGAACTTTCAAGCATTGGAAAAATTAAGACTAACTACTTGTTCACATGGATGTGTGAGTCAAGTAAAGGATCGAGTACACATTCTTGTGCACTGATCAAGCCCACCACAAATAATCGTTAAGACTATTCGTCATTATTTACTAAAATTCAGTAAATATGGTTATACTTACAAGCTTAAGTGTAATTCTGAGACATTGGAAAAGGTTTCAATGTATGGCAGAGCGAATAAGAAGAATCAACTTAGGCAGAAAGATAAAAGTTTCTCAAATCTGAAAAGATGGGAGAGTACTTTAGTATCATGTTATATAATCATCTTAATGATTAAGAGACCTTATCACAATTCATCCTCTAAGTGCATTCTGGTAGCTAAGAAGAGGAGCTATGAATTGTTGAAGTGGTTAAATCAAGAAGATGATTTATACTTCGTTCCAAAAACAATTCTTAGAGTTATACTCTAAGATTGTAACTTGAGTGACACGTCTTAAAGAAGGTTTAAAACACTTGTCAAATGTAAGAGTAAAAGTTTTCTACTCTTGTACATTTGAAATTGGTAAGTTGTGATGTTTTGGATAAAACAAAGACCAACTAAGGCCAATTGTGTGAAGTGTTTGTCTTGATTAGAATCCACACTATCTCTTGAATATCTGACAAGAAAGTCTTATATGTCAAGAGGACAGTGGGAGTCTTAAAGGTCTTGAAAGTTTCAAGAACTAATCAAGAATAAAACCTGAAGTTCTTCACTAGCACACGACTTGAGGTTTATAACCTATCGTGTCGACATGTCTGTGCCTATTCAAGTTGGCTTTGCATAGGAGTTCTGAGAGTTCTCAATTGGTTGCACAGCTACTTGGAAGCAATGGCAGGCCCTTGAGCTGCCAAATGGCAAGAATTTAAGATTGTACAAGTTTAATCCATATAAGTGTGGATTTGTCAGTAACCTTGTCTTGTGATTATGGTTTTGACAAAATTCATATGGATAGGAACTCATACACCATAAAATCTAAGTGTCATAAGGTTTCTCTCCGATTCATGAAAATGATGGTGTGGAAACACTTTCACTAAGTAGATTTTAGCTAGATAGCAATTGTGATATTTGCATTCTCAAAGTCGTTAGTGGAGCGTGTGTGGTTAACCAGCACACTAACATGGATTTGTGAGAAGTGGTAAAGGTCTAAACAATCGAGACTATGATTACGACATCCCTTTTCATAGTTCTTAAAATTGTTTAGACACACCTGTGAGCTATCTAAGATAAGGTGTATGATATTGATAAAGTTTTATCAAAGCAATCTAGTATCAGAAATCTGAACTTTGGTAAGAAAGTCAATAAAGTATTGATTTCTAGAAGTCTAGCTGATTTCTGATTACATGTCAAAGCTAGTGGGAGCATAAGTGTTATGCTAATAATCATCATGTTAGTGGGAGCATGATAATTATGATAAAGGTTGCAAGTTAGCAATGTTAATTATAGAAAACAAAAGTTTCAATTCGTGAGGCTGCAGGGGTTGAAAAAGTTGTTTTGCTATAATTAAGGGAGAGAAAATTATACTTCATTTCAATTCTAAAAGCTTAGATTGAGATTTTAATCGTATTTAGTCAAGGATATATATATGAATTTCATGTTGGAATGGCTCAACATAAGGAAATTCTATATATGGGTCCATTATTTGCGATCTAAAATTCGATTATGATTACGACATCCCTTTTCATAATCTGAATTATGAGAAGTTGGCAAATAGAAATGGAAATGTTATAGCAAAAGACTGGTTTAGTCTTTATGTGAGACATCATGACTCGTGTCCCATATGCTTCGGATATAGGATCGATTTCATGTGCTATATTCATCCTTTCTAAAATTTTCCAAATGCCTGGGGCATTAAGAAGGGAAAAGGTCTAGAACTGGATATGACTAAAAGGATTAAGCAATTGTCGAGGACAATCTAAGGTTTACCAAAGATTGGTTGCTCAAGGACAGTTGGAAGTATAGTGTTAATTCTGGAAGGACCATATTGACATAATCTGTAAGGAGGCAACTCTTGTTCAGAAGTGATAGTCAAAATGGAATATGGAAATGTTTCAAAGTTGGAAATTATTCAATCTGTGTAAGATTAGGAAACTTAATGCAAGAAGGATGTTTCCAAGGAGTTGATCTCCTTGGAATGCTCTGTAAAGTTTGTTGTCAAGTCCTTGTGACTCTGTGCATAATCATTACAGGAGGATCAATGCATATAAGTTTAGAATCTAACAGAGTTCAGTAAATGACATGAATTTGGAATTCTTGCATTTGCAGTAAGGATTTGGGACTGTGAAAAGAGGATAATTGGAGTGATGTTCAATTGATCTAATTCACAAAGTGAAGATCATAGACAAACATAGTATGCATACTTGGTGTATGGCATGACTAGTGTTTAGAAAACATAGTGTACATGCTTGGAGCATGGGACAACTATTGTTTTGAATTCAAGAATAAAGTTGATAGCTAAAACAGTATATAATGAATAATGTGTAATCATATGGTGATAAATAAAAGGTGTTTTATTTATGTTCATAGGTTTTGATACCATATTAGATTCTATTATTATTGTGTTTCATTCTGCATGTTTTGACTTCCAGAATAACTAGGTCGTTCTTCCTAATTGACTAAGTTATTCAAACTATCCACAGTCGGTCATATGTTGGAAGTAGATATGAATCAAGACTGTCATGGGTTGGCTTGTAGAGGTCTAAGATGTTGGACAAGGGGCTACAACACTCATGAGTGCTCATAAGTTCTGAGTATTGGATTCAACCCGCGCTCATTGGAATCACTTCATGGATTTTATCACGAGTGATCATGAGACGATAATATCTTATATTCTTCAAACCTAGAGATATGAGTTGTTACTATGAGTTGGTTGTACATTGATTGCACGAAAACGCATTCGGTAACTCGGTGTTATAAAACGTGCCTTTGTGTATGATTCAACAAGTAGTAGAACAAGCCATATGAGTCGAAGTTTATCCATTCCTTTTACCTTCGGGATAAAAGCGATATCTGTGGGCCCCTTGATGATTTGGTGATGACAAATTTAAGTGCTCGGCCGGGCCTGGACTGATTTGATTTGTTCAATTAGTCAATCATCATAAATCGGAAATCGGGAAACAACAAATGGACAGAGATAATGATTATAATCCATGTCTCAGTCCATATGATATCTAGAATGAGGAATATATGATCCCTTATCTAATGGATAAGTCATTGACAAAGGTCAGAGTTCATCTACAAGGATAGAGTTCGACAGCGGCTTTTGAGAGCTACGATTGCCAGTTGGTTCCTGAAGTCATACGCAATAATAGTTTTAGACTTATCCAAGTGGGAGACTGTTGGATTAGTGTCTAAGTCCATAACTATAATTGGTATGTACTTGACCCGACTCGGCATGGTCCATTTGGGTTGCATGGCATCGAAACATTTGGATTGACCGTTTATGAGGAAAAGACATTTTGTCACATATTAATATATTATAAGTTCTAATATATTAATATGAAATCATGTTATTTAATTAGTATTGATCAAGAATTAATTTGGACTTAATTTAGTGATCAAAAAGAGACTAATTAAATATATGGGGATTGAGTGTGTAAATTATTCATTCTTATATATGTGGGCTTATGATCAAAGATTCCTTTATGTTGGGTTTAACCCATGTGGTGATCCATGGATACTCCATGGAGGTTAAAACCCATGGAGCATAAGGAATGGGTAAAGTCATGAGTTACATGGTGTAACCCTAATAGCCACACTATATAAGAACCCCTTTAGTTCAAGAAATTGGCACTAGTGATACATATTTTGAGGGCTAGCCGATTTGAACATGTATGTCTTCTTCTCACGGTTATTCCAAGAGTTCATGATGTTGTGTGAACCATTTGAGGTGTCACACTTGGGGCACTAGGCTCTCAAGCTTCATGGAGTCAAGCAACAACAACAAGGTATGTATTCTATCTATTTTAGTATCCTAGTATCAATGTTTTGGTATGCTAGTTAGGATAATACCTTGGATAATCATATTTGCATGTATAATAGAGAAAACATAGATTCAAGGTATTTAGGGTTGCATGTACACTTAGGAGTGTTAGAATGCTCAAAACCCATCAGTCTATTCGGAGCTCCACTTGTCTATCAGGGGGCAATCCAGGAAGATCTTCGGGAAAGACTTCTGGATAATCACACACCACTGGTATATTTTTCATTTCCTTTTTCTCCTTCTTAGCATCGATCACAAATGCCAAGTATGATGTGCATCCATTGGACAAACATTTCCTTGCATTCATTTGGGAAATGATTCCGGAATTCACTCTACGTTTGTCCCCGTAGACCACAAGTGACTCTTTCCCAGGCGGGTTCACTCTTACTATCTTCTTCTTGCACAATATCTCGGCATCATTGGCGCTAAGCCAATCCATTCCCAGTACGATATCGAAACTATTTAGCTCAATAGGCAACAGCTCCTCGTGAAATTCGTTTCCGTTCAAATCGATGACGATATTCCTAATGTAATCGCTAACAGGTATGAATTTGCCACTTGAAACTTCTACAACTAGAGCATCATCAGGTTTTTCTATAGGCAATGCTAGTCTTCCACCAAATTTATGTGATATAAAGGAGTAATTTGCTCCAGAATCAAACAATATATTGGCAGGCAATCCATTTACAAGAAAGGTACCTGAAGCGACGTCTGATGCTTCCTTCTCGGCTTGTGTCATCTGGAAAGCTCTGGCTTTTGTCTTCGGTGGGAAATTGGGCTTTGCCGCCTCCTTCTTCTTCGGGCAATCCTTAGCGATGTGCCCTTCTTCATTGCATCTATAGCACACCCTCTTGTTGGATGTGCACTCGTTGGCGTAATGCCATGTCCTTCCACATTTGTAGCAAGTCACCTCCTTGCTACATTTCCCTGAGTGTTTCTTTTTACACTTTTCGCACCACTTTGCTTCATTTCCTCCTCCTACAGATTTCTTTGAACCAGACTTGTTCTTCTCGTTAGATCTTGACGACCCATCAAACCTCCTTTTTCGCCAACCTCAACCTTGTTGGCGGCTCTTCCCTTGATCATTTCTTCAACAGACTTGGCAACCCAGATAGCTGCCTCCAAAGTAGGTGCCTAGCGGACTAGCACAGCGTACTCCCATGGAAGTCCCTTTGCATACTTATCAACTTTCGTCAGCTCGTCTGGAATGATGCGCAAAGCAAACTCCATTTTGTCAGTGAAGGCATTGGTGTATTCATCAATGGACATGTTTCCCTTCTTCAATGTTAGGAATTGGTTCTCTAGCTCGAGCAGGTTTTGGACTGAGCAGTACCTGCACTTGAAGTGTACCAAAAATTCTGCCCAAGTCAGCTGTAGTGGCTCATTGGGGCTTAGGGTCTTCCCCAGAGTGTTTCACCAGCGAACAACGCCACCTCTGAACTGACGCACAACATATGTGGTATGTAGCTTGCCTTTGCAACCACATGTTATGAAAGCCAATTTCATCTCCGATATCCAGTCCACGACTCCAATTGGATCCTCCTTCCCTGTGAAATTTGATGGATTGCAAGTTGTGAAGTCCTTATACTTGCATTCGTTCCTCTCGACTCCTTCATCATGGTTGTTCCTCCTGATCACCGGGGGTTCCACCTGACTGACAGTGCGACTGTTATTCCCTTCTTCAGACTCTCTGTCATTCAGTTCTGGTTGCTCAATAGGCATCGACGGTTCACTTCTCTTATTCATCAACAATTGTCTCATCTCTTCCCTTTGTTCAGCCATCATTGCCCGAATCATGGCTTGTACTCCAGCCATAGTGACTGGCTCAGGTGCAACTTCTACAATTGGCACTTTCTCAATCCCTTGGGGTTGAGGTCGCTGATTCCTGTTTCCATTTGCATTTCTAGCTCCACTTCGGGTTCTTTCCATTTCGATCTATACACCAAATTTGGTGAATTTAGATCTTTATCACTCTGAAACGTTACATGCTAGTTCTAATATCGTAATCGAACTCTTAGAATCGTAAACACATAAGGTTTCCAGATCCTGTCGGCAACAGACCATAGATCCGAATAAATAATAGCATACAAGGAAAACATAAAGCACTTAGCACATAAAATCATTTTAGGTATCTTTCCTAAAATAAACTAGTGCTCGTGTCTAAAATATGGAAGAAACTCATCTTACGATCATCGCTTAGCATTCTAAGTTTAAGTCTAGAAATCCTACAAATTCCTAGTTCGCTTAAACTAATGCTCTTATACCAACTGTGACATCCCCATTTTTACGGCCACAAAAGACCTATTTCATTTATGCTTTTTAATAAAAATCAGAGTAACTTCTTAAGAAAAGTATTGCGGAATTTGTTCCCAAAACAAAATATGATATAAATTTATCAAAGCATTTCTTAAAGAAATGTATTTTCATTACATTAAAAAAAACTCGGGATGTCAATCATCGATACAGACCATAAGCATAAACCAAAAAGAAATAAACATCTTTGGCCACAAAACACAATCTGGCCTCAAATCCATAATCTCTCGTCAAGTCATCCAATTATGCTTTTTCCACTACCTGTGATACAAGAAAACTGAGTGGGTCAGGCTGGGGAGCCTGGTGAGCATATAGGATTTTCAACCCACATTAATAAGTTCATTATTTATTTTCATCAAATCACTAACCCGATTACCCGTTCCCGTTATCATCACTTTACATCCCTAAAGCATCTATTATAAGGGACCTATCCAAGGGATTTTCATCGGGATGGACACTACTGCTAAAGGGGTTCCTCAGCTATATGTGTCTGTAAGGCAACCATGGGGGGATGGAGTACATCTTCAAAAACACCTACAAGTTGCAAGCCTGCTAGCGTTCCACTGGACTGCCTAGAAAAGTCTGTGGTCGTCATCTATACTCCGCTAGACGACTGGATCATCTTAAACATCGTAAACATCGAGGCCTCCCATCATTTTAACACACATCATCTATTTCATCTACCCATTGTTCTACCCAACATATTTGTAGAAATAAACTACATACATGGTCCAGATCTGTAAAACAAAGCTTACAACTTTCATCCAACATGCTTTTCTAATCATAAAATACATATATAGTCCAGATCTGAAGAAAAAGTTCAGATCTGAAGGAAAGAAGTTCAGATCTTTCATCCAACATAGATCTCAAAGTATACATTTTAGATCTGAAGAAAAACTTTGATCTGAGATGAGAAAGTGTAGATCTGAAGGAAAAAGTTTCAGATCTGAAAGAAAGAAGTATAGATCTTTCATCCAGCAAACATCTCAGGTAAACTGATAACATATATATACACATCGCACATAATTTATATAAAATACTTCATATCTATGTGTAAGATGAAAGTGACTATACACTCACTTGATACGGATTGATTCGGACAGCACTTCGCTTCATAAAATAATCTTCTTTGACGAAACCGGGAAGTTTGCTTGAAAACCGGGCTCCACGTGGGCAGAGTTTCAAACCGAAAAACTCTTTTTCTTGGAGCCTTCGGGCTCTCCGGGGCTTCCTTCGGGGGCTAGGGGTTTTCCTAGGCTTTAGGGGGGGTTTAGGGATCTTAGAGAGAGAAAGTATTTCGAGAGAGAAATGATTTTGGTGCATGGAAACCGGCTGCTCTCGCAGGGTATTTATAGGCGCTAGACTTCGGATTACGCTAAGCGTAGCAAAGATGTACGCTGCGCGTAGGGAGGTTCGTACGAGGCACGTGTCATGGCTTCGGTGGTGGAGCGTATCCTATCTCGGATCGCATAAGACCGAAGTACACTGGGCGTACATGTGACATCCCCAAAATCACGGCCAGAAAAGACCGTTTTAATTTATGATTTTAAAATAATTTCAGAGTAAATCCATTGATTTAAAAGAGCTGCGGAATTTGTTCCCAAAACAAAATATGATAAAATAAAGTTTATCAAAGCATTTCATCAAGAGATGCATTTTCATTATATAACAATATTCGGGATGTCATGTTCCGATAAACAGACCAAAAGCATAAACAACAAAAGATAGACCATACAACAGTTACATATAACAACTGGTCTAATATCAAAAGATCTTGATAAGTCATCCAACTTATGCTCTTGCGTCATTACCTGTAATACAACAAAACCGATTGGGTCAGGCTTGGGAGCCTGGTGAGCATATAGGGTTTTCAACCCACAATAAATATTTATATTTAATTTCACCAACCAACAATAACCCGATTACCCATTCCCGTTATCCTCACTTTACGTCCCTAAAACAACATCTATCTCAAGGGACCTAATCTAGGATTTTTCATCGGGACGGACATTACTGCAAGGGGTTTCCTCAACAATAGATGTCCTAAAGGCAACCATGAGGGGGATAGAGTACACCGGTGAACACATCGTTCACAACACCTACAGCTTATGAGCCTGCTAGCGTTCCACTGGACTGTCTAGAAAGAGTCAGTGGTCGTCATCCATACTCCTCTAGATGACTAGATCAACAACAACATCGAGGCCTCTCATCAGTTTATCACACGACAAATATCTACCCAAGTTCTACCCAACATTTTGTAGATAACAATATACATATGCATACATATGCAACTTAAAAACTGATAAGATATTCATTCAATACTCATTCCAAATATGCAGATTTATTCCAAGTAACAGATCATATATATCTATATACACATAACACGTATTCACTAGGAGATACTTTATATCTATGTGTTAGAAGAAAAGGAATATACACTCACTTGATCAGAAGATGATCGGACAACACTACGGCTCTAAGAGTAGTACTTCTTCGGTGAAACCGGGAGATCTTCACGCACCGGGCTTCTCGCGGGCAGGGCTTTGGCTCAGAAACTCTTTCATTTTCGGGATCTTCGGTGCTTCGGGACTCGCTTCGGGTCTCGGGATGATACCGGGGCTTCGGGGGGGGGGGGGGGGGGGGTTAAAATAGGGCTTAGAGAGAGTATTGGGAGTGAGAGAGAAGAGATTTAGCAACCAAACTTGGCAGCCCCTTGAATTCTATTTATAGGACCAGCATTTTGTACTCACGTCGTGAGTTTTAGTTGTTCACGTCGTGAGCACAGTAGGTCACTGCATTCGTCATTCGTCCACTTGCTCTGGAGGACGTCCAGTCTGTTCTCACGTCGTGAGCACTATGCTCACCTCGTGAGTTCTGACACAGCTTTGAATGTGTTCCGAACTTCAAAAATTCATATCTTTCGCATACGAGCTCCGTTTTCGACGTTCTTTATATCCACGCGTAGGTGAGATCATGCTCTACAACTCTTGTTTAGACTCCGTTGGCTAATGTTGAATTTATTTTTATTATATTATTTTTAGTAGGCTGGGACAGGAAAACTCCATTATAAATCCATAACTTCTTCGTCTGACGTCCGTTTTTGTCTGTCTTTTTACCGTTGGACTATTATCGATGAGATCTTCAATTCTCATTTAGAAAGTTTCGGCTAGAAACCACTCGATCTCAAAATCGAACTTCGGGCTGCATACTGCTAAGCTGAAACTTCGAAAAATCATAACTTCCTCATACGAAGTCAGATTTAGACGTTCTTTTTATGCACGCAATCAGTTTAACGTATTCTACGACTTTCGTTTAGATCACTAAGGCTAAATCTCGCTCTATCTTAAATTCATATTTTACATCATTCAGCGTCGTGCCGGTTCTGTCGCGAAACTTCGACAGGTCATAACTTCTTCGTTATAACTCGGATTTCGGCATTCTTTATATATTCGGATACCTCGTCACGACCACTACGTCTTCATGTATCGATATTGGGTTTATCTAACATTTCATTTTGACGCTTATTCTTAACCTAAATTAAATTAAGACACACAATTAAGCATAAAACACAATACTCAAATAATACACTCCTATTATTTCATAATGGGTTACAAAGGTTAACCTAGACTATCACATCGTCATTAATGCCTGACCCAGAAACACGGGCGCTACAATTCTCTCTACCTTAGAATGATTCCGTCCCCGGAATCACACATCAACAAACAAATGCGGATAGCGACTCATCATGTCACTCTCCGTTTCCTAGGTGAGATTTGGCCCATTCGTATGTTTCCATCGGACAAGCACTAACTCGACCATCTTGCGTCGCAACTTCTTAGTCTTTCGGTTAACGATTGCCTCTGGTTCTTCAATCAACCTTTTGTTCTCATCAATTCTTAATTCACAAATTGGAATTATGTCGGGAACTTCTCCTGTGAACTTCCTCAAATAACACACATGAAAAGTGTTATGAATTCCATTCAGTTCTTCGGGTAACTCTAGCTTGTAAGCTTGGTTCCCAACCCTCTGAAGAACTTTAAACGGTCCAATAAACCTTGGACTTAACTTTCCCCTTTTACCAAATCGTATAAGTCCCTTCCATGGTGAGACTTTAAGCAAAACCGAATCTCCAACTTCAAAAGTCATCGGTCTTCGCTTGTTGTCAGCATAGCTCTTTTGACGATCCTGAGCTGCTAACATTATCTCCCTAATTATTTTTAACTTTTCAGCAGTTTGATGAACTATCTCCGGTCCCATAAACTGCTTTTCTCCAACCTCAAGCCAACAAGACGGCGTACGACATTTTTGTCCGTACATAGCTTGATAAGGTGCCATCTTAATGCTCGGGTGGAAACTATTATTGTAGGAAAATATACCAAAGGTAAATGTTCATCTCAGTTACCTTGGAATTCCATGGTAAATGTTCTCAGCATATCTTCAAGCGTTTGTATCGTCCGTTCGCTCTGACCATCAGTCTGTGGATGGTAAGCTGTACTCAAACACAACTTGGTACCCAATTCCTCTTGTAGACTTCTCCAAAATCGCGAGGTGAAACGGATGTCACGATCTGACACAATCGTTAACGGAACACCATGAAGCCTCACAATTTCCTTCACGTAAGAATTCACAAGCTTATCCATAGACCATTTCTCATTGGCTGCTATGAAATGCGCACTCTTAGTGAAGCGATCAACGACCACCCAAATCATGTCGTGACCATTCTTTGTTCTGGGCAGTTTAGTGACAAAATCCATAGCAATGTCTTCCCATTTACCGATATGCACAGGTAAAGGTTCTAAACTCCCGTATGGTTTCTGATGTTGTGCCTTAACTCTTGCACAGGTCACACACTCGGCCACATACTTCGCAATGTCGAGCTTCATCGTCGGCCACCAGTAGTAGGGTTTCAGGTCCCTATACATTTTAGTGCTGCCAGGATGAATTGAGTACATGGTTTTGTGAGCTTCTTCCATCAGAAGATCTCTTATTCCTCCTGACCTAGGTACCCAAATACAATCTTGGAATACCTTCAGCCCATGACAGTTTGTACCAAACACTAACGTTTTGCCCAAACGTTCCTCCTTTCGGTCATTCTTCTCTGAAGCTTCTTCTTGAGTCTTCTTTATACTCTCCACAATTGTCGAGACAACTTCTATTCTCAACGCTCTTGGCCTTTTTCTTTCAAGATTAACTTTCCGACTGAGAGCATCAGCAACAACATTGGCTTTACCGGGCTGGTAAAGTATCTCACTGTCGTAGTCCTTAAGTAATTCTAGCCAACGTCTTTGCCTCATATTCAATTCTTTCTGATTAAAGAGATATTGGAGACTCTTATGATCAGTGAAAAGTTTGCACTTCGAGCCATCGAGGTAATGCCTCCATATTTTCAGAGAAAATACTATCGCTGCCAACTCCAAATCATGAGTGGGGTAGTTCTTCTCATGCTCTTTCAGCTGTCGAGACGCATATGCTATCACCTTTTCTCTTTGGGTCAAAACACAACCCAACCCAACACCAGACGTATCGCTATAGACAGCGAAGTGTTCAACTCCATCGGGTAGAGAAAGAATCGGTGCTTCACACAGCTTCTTCTTTAGCAACTCGAATGCCTCTTTGTGTTTATCACTCCAAGCATAAGTAGCTCCTTTGTGAGTCAAAGCTGTTAATGGAGTAGCGATCGAAGAAAAGCCTTGGATAAACCTTCGGTAATATCCGGCTAATCCAAAAAAGCTTCGGACCTCCGTGGGACTTTTCGGTTGTTCCCACTTCATCACAGCTTCAATCTTTGCTGGATCAACCATTATCCCTTCTTGGTTGACCACGTGACCCAAGAATTGGACTTCTCGAATCCAAAAATCACATTTGGAGAACTTAGCATACAGCTTCTCCTTCTTCATGACTTCCAACACTTCTCGCAAGTGTCGGACATGCTCCTCTTGGCTTTTTGAGTAAATCAGAATGTCATCTATGAACACTATCACAGATTTATCAAGGAACGGATTACAAACCCTATTCATTAAATCCATGAATGCTGCTGGAGCATTGGTTAGTCCAAACGACATAACCAAAAACTCGTAGGTCCATATCGTGTTCTGAATGCAGTCTTCTCTATATCCTCCTCTCTTACTTTCAGCTGATGATATCCGGACGTCAGGTCGATCTTTGAAAAATAACTTGAACGTTGTAGTTGATCGAACAGGTCGTCAATCCTCGGCAACGGATATCTATTCTTTATTGTTGCCTTGTTCAGCTCTCTGTAATCGATGCACATTCTCATACTTCCATCTTTCTTCTTTACGAATAACACTGGAGCTCCCCAGGGTGATGAACTAGGTCTAATGAAACCGTTGTCCAATAACTCCTGAAGTTGCATCATCAGCTCCTTCATCTCCGTCGGTGCTAGTCGGTAAGGTGGTTTTGCTATTGGCGTCGTCGCTGGTAACAAGTCTATTCTGAACTCCACTTGTCTATCAGGCGGTAATCCGGGAAGGTCTTCGGGAAATACTTCTGGATATTCACACACGATAGGAATGCTCTGCATCTCCTTTTTCTCCTTCTTAGCATTGATCACGAATGCTAAATATGATGTACATCCTTTGGCCAAACACTTTCTGGCTTTCATTAGCGAAATGATTCCAGAATTTACTCTGCGTTTGTCCCCATACACCACAAATGACTCCTTCCCAGGCGGGGTTACTTTTACTATCTTCTTTCGGCACAATATTTCGGCATCATTGGCGCTAAGCCAATCCATTCCAAGCACGATGTCGAAACAGTTTAGCTATATAGGCAATAATTCCTCATGGAACTTATTCCCATTCAAATCAATTAAGATGTTTTTCATACGATGGCTAACAGGTACAAACTTGCCACTAGCAACTTCAACTAATAAAGCATTATCTAGTCTATCGACAGGCAAAGCTAGTTTTCTACCAAATTCATGCGAAATAAAGGAGTAGTTGGCTCCAGAATCAAATAAAATTTGGGTAGCCAATTCGTTTACGAGAAAGGTACCTGAAGCGACATCAGCTTCTTCCTTAGCAGCTTCCAGTGTCATCTGGAAGGCTCTCGCCTTCGGCTTTGGTGGAATGTTGGGTCTTGCTGCCTCCTTCTTTTTCGGACAATCCCTCGAGTTGTGCCCCTCCTCACCACACCCGTAGCACACTTTCTTGATAAGGGTGCATTCGTTGGCATAGTGCCCTGGCTTTCCACATTTGAAGCATGTGGCTTCCCCGCCACATTTCCCAAGATGCTTCTTCTTGCATTTGTCACACCATTTCGCTTCGCCTCCTCCACCTCCTCTCGAACTAGACTTCGAGAATTTACCCCTTTTGCTGGACCCCGAGGGTCCGACGAACTTCCTCTTCTCACCAACCTCTGACCTCTCTAGACCCTTCTCCCTGATCTGGGTCTCAACATTCTTAGCAGCCCAGATGGCGGCTTTCAAAGTTGTAGCTTGCTTAACCATTGGACCAAAGTCTGCTGGTAATCCACGGGCAAACTTGTTGACCTTTGAGAGTTCTGTTGGAACTAGATATGGGATAAGCTTCATCTTCTCCGTGAAACTTACAGCGTATTCAGCAACGCTCATCTTTCCCTTCTTCAAATTCTGAAACTCGTTATTGATTTCCAGAAGGTCCTGCTCTGAGCAGTATTGCAGTTTCAGTTGTTCCACAAAGTCTTCCCAAGACATCTTGCTAGCTTCTCCCTTAGGCATCGAGTCAGCTAAAAGCTTCCACCAACTCAACACGCCAGATTTTAACAAAGGGATCGCAAGAGCGGTCTTCTGCCTGTTGCTGCATTCGCAACTTTCAAACATTGTCTCCATTTCGTAGATCCAGTCCATAACTTGCACCGGCGTCGGGCTTCCAGATAGACATGGTGTTTTAGATGCCATAAAATCCTTGTATTTACATCCTCTTCCATCATTTCCTCCATCACGATTGTTTTGTCTAACAATCGGTGGGTTGGCTTGACCAACAGTCCCATTGAAGTTTCCTCCTTCCGACGGCCCTCCATTCACTTCGGGCTCTTCAACTTGAATTGAAAGTTCTTCACGATTTTGTTGAAGCAGACGTCTAGTTTCTTCCATCTGACGATCCAACATCGTCTGAATCATCATATGTACACCAACCATTGTTATTGGCTCAGGTGCAGCAGCTACAACAGGTATTTGCTCGATTACAGGTGGTCAATTCCTGTTTTCATTCGTGTTTCCAACTCCGCTTCTTGTTCTTGCCATTCTTGATCTATACACCGTATAAGGTGAATTTAGGTCCTCAATCACGATAGAAATCAAATCGTCCTTATTACTCCGAAACGTTTATATGCTAGTTCTAATACCGTAGTCCTACGCTTAGAACCCTAAACACATAAGGTTTCCAGATCCGGTTGGCAACAAACCATAGATCCGAACAAATAATATCATATATGGCAAACATATAACATTTAGCACGTAAAAGCATTTTAGGCAACTTTCCTAAAATAAACTAGTGCTCGTGTCTAAAATATAACAGACACTATCTCAAAATCTTTACTTAGCATTCTAAGTTGAAGTCTAGAAATCCTACAAATTCCTAGTTCGCTTAAACTAATGCTCTGATACCAACTGTGACATCCCCAAAATCACGTCCAGAAATGACCGTTTTAATTTATGCTTTTAAAATAATTTTAGAGTAAATCCATTGATTTAAAAGAGCTGCGGAATTTGTTCCCAAAACAAAATATGATAAAATAAAGTTTATCAAAGCATTTCATCAAGAGATGCATTTTCATTATATAACAATATTCGGGATGTCATGTTCCGATAAACAGACCAAAAGCATAAACAACAAAAGATAGACCATACAACAGTTACATATAACAACTGGGCTAATATCAAAAGATCTTGATAAGTCATCAAACTTATGCTCTCGCGCCACTACCTGTAATACAACAAAAGTGAGTGGGTCAGGCTTGGGAGCCTGGTGAGCATATAGGGTTTTCAACACACAATAAATATTTATATTTAATTTCACCAACCAACAATAACCCGATTACCCATTCCCGTTATCCTCACTTTACGTCCCTAAAACAACATCTATCTCAATGGACCTAATCTAGGATTTTTCATCGGGACGGACATTACTGCAAGGGGTTTCCTCAACAATAGATGTTCTAAAGGCAACCATGAGGGGGATAGAGTACACCGGTGAACACATCGTTCACAACACCTACACGTTATGAGCCTGCTAGCGTTGCACTGGACTGTCTAGAAAGAGTCTGTGGTCGTCATCCATACTCCGCTAGATGACTAGATGAACAACAACATCGAGGCCTCTCATTAGTTTATCACACGACAACTATCTACCCAAGTTCTACCCAACATTTTGTAGATAACAATATACATATGCATACATATGCAACTTAAAAACTGATAAGATATTCATTCAATACTCATTCCAAATATACAGATTTATTCCAAGTAACAGATCATATATATCTATATACACATAGCACGTATTCACTAGGAGATACTTTATATCTATGTTATAGAAGAAAAGGAATATACACTCACTTGATCAGAAGATGATCGGACAGCACTACGGCTCTAAGAGTAGTACTTCTTCGGTGAAACCGGGAGATCTTCACGCACCGGGCTTCTCGCGGGCAGGGCTTCGGCTCGGAAACTCTTTCATTTTCAGGATCTTCGGTGCTTCGGGACTTGCTTCGGGTCTCGGGATGATACCGGGGCTTCGGGGGGTTAAAATAGGGCTTAGAGAGAGTATTGGGAGTGAGAGAGAAGAGATTGAGCAACCAAACTTGGCAGCCCCTTGAATTCTATTTATAGGGCCAGCATTCTGTACTCACGTCGTGAGTTTTAGTTGTTCACGTCGTGAGCACAGTAGGTCACTGCATTCGTCATTCGTCCACTTGCTCTGGAGGACGTCCAGTCTGTTCTCACGTCGTGAGCACTATGCTCACCTCGTGAGTTCTGACACAGCTTTGAATAATGTGTTCCGAACTTCAGAAATTCATATCTTTCGCATACGAGCTCCGTTTTCGACGTTCTTTATATCCACACGTAGGTGAGATCATGCTCTACAACTCTCGTTTAGACTCCGTTGGCTAATTTTGAGTTTATTTTTATTATATTATTTTTAGTAGGCCGGGACAGGAAAACTCCGTTATAAATCCATAACTTCTTCGTCTGACATCCGTTTTCGTCTGTCTTTTTACCGTTGGACTATTATCGATGAGATCTTCAATTCTCATTTAGAAAGTTTCGGCTACAAACCACTCGATCTCAAAATCGAACTTCGGGCTGCATACTGCTAAGCTGAAACTTCGAAAAATCATAACTTCCTCATACGAAGTCAGATTTAGACGTTCTTGTTATGCACGCTATCGGTTTAACGTATTCTACGACTTTTGTTTAGATCACTAAGGCTAAATCTCGCTCTATCTTAAATTCATATTTTACGTCATTCAGCGTCGTGCCGGTTCTGTCGCGAAACTTCGACAGGTCATAACTTCTTCGTTATAACTCGGATTTCGGCATTCTTTATATATTCGGATACCTCGTCACGACCACTACGTCTTCATGTATCGATATTGGGTTTATCTAACATTTCATTTTGACGCTTATTCTTAACCTTAATTAAATTAAGACACACAATTAACCTAGACTATCACATCATCATTAATGCCTGACCCAGAAACACGGGCGTTACAGTACCCGATCTCGGACGTTCGGCGTTCTACTTGTACGCGCTGCGTTTGCGACCCAGGTGTCCGAATCCGAAGGCTGAGCCGTGATCAGCAAGTGACGGCCCAGATGCTGCCACGTCATCGAGTTAGCATCAGGTTTCGCAAATTGCACACTCGACTTCTAAAATTCGTAACTTTTGCATACGAGCTCCGTTTTCGACGTTCTTTATATCCACGCGTAGGCCGAGACGTACTCTACAACTTTCGTTTAGACTTCGTCAGCTAATTTTGAGTTTATATTAAAAGTTATATTTTTAACAGGCCGGGGCAGGATTGGTACGTTAAAAATTCATAACTTTTTCATCTGACGTCCGTTTTCGTCTATATTTTTACCGTTGAGCTCCTATTGACGAGATCTTCGACTCTCGTTTAGGTTGTGTCAGTTAAAAACCGTTTGATCTAATATTCGAACTTCGGGCTGTACACTGCTAAGCTGAAACTTCTAAAAATCATAACTTCCTCATACGGAGTCAGATGTGGGCGTTCTTTTTATGCACGCTCTCGGTTTAAAGTTTTCTACTACTTCCATTTAGATCGCTAAGGCTGAAAGTCGCTCTATCGTAAATTCACTTTTTACGTTCCCGGTGTCCTGCCGGTTCCTTCGCGAAACTTCGACGGGTCATAAATTCTTCGTTATAACTCGGATTTCGGCGCTCTTTATATCCCCAGAATCCTTGTTTCGACCACTACAACTTTATGTATCGATATCGAGTTTATTCAAAACTTAAATTTTGACGCTTATTTTTATTATTTCTTTATAATCAAATATATAAGCATCTAACAATGCTTAGCCCCAAAACACGGGCGTTACATTTTTGGATTTTTAAAATTTGAGAAAATAAAATAAAAGAAACAAAAAAAATATTTTTGTATTTTAGGAATTTTCTTAAAAAAATATAAATAAACAAATTATTTTTGAATTTTTGAAGTTTTCTGAAAAAGAATTAAAAACAGAATATATGTAAGAACGAAATCATGATAAACAATCATATAGTATACACAAGGATACAGGAAGATCCGAACCACGAATGAACAGTGGACTGCGAGCGTTCGCACCGATTCGCAGTGCCAAAGTAGACTACGAATCACTGCAAGCGTTCGCACCGATTCACAGTGTCAAAGTAGACTGCGAATTACTGCGAGCGTTCGCACCGTTTCGCAACGACAATTTTATTAAAGCGAAAGTGGTTTCGGAACAGATTCAGCTTCCATCATTCCTAGGCATTGAAGAATTCTATTGAAGGTTGTCTCAGGTAAGGCTTTCGTGAATATGTCAGCTAACTGATCAGCGGATCTTACGAAGTGTACTTCAACATTGCCATCTTCTGCATGCTCCTTGATGAAATGATACCTCAGTGCTATATGTTTCGTCTTTGAGTGTTACACTGGGTTGTGACAAATGCGAATGGCACTTTCGGAGTCACAATATAATGGGATTTGTTTCATATTCAGGGCATAGTCACGAAGTTGACTTTGAATCCATATAACCTGCGAAGTGCATGAGGCTGCAGCTATGTACTCTGCTTCAGCAGTTGAGAGGGATATGCAAGTTTGCTTTTTCGACTGCCAACTTACGAGTTTGCCATCCAAGAATTGACATCCTCCTGTTGTACTTTTTCTATCTAACCCACATCCTCCTAGATCTGCATCCGAAAAGGCTTGTACAAAGAACCCAGAATTTGAAGGGTACCATATTCCAAGTGATGATGTTCGTTTCAGATACTAGAATATGTTCTTGACAGCATTCATTTGAGGTTCACGAGGATTCGCTTGGAACCTAGCACAATAACAAACGGAAAACATAATATATGCTCGACTCACAGTTAGATACATTAAAGAACCTATCATTTGCCGATGAAGCGTCATATCTGCAACCGGTTTATCCAGAGATGGAGTGAGTTTCGTTCCGAATGCCATAGGGATTTTCACTTTTGAGTCTCCCAACATCCCGAATTTTGCAACCAAATTCTTCGTGTAAGCTTCCTGGTTAATAAAAATATCTTCCTGACTATGTCTAATGTTTAATCCAAGGAAAACGTTAATAGGACCCATGGATCTCATCTCAAATTTAGTTTCCATGAACTTTCAGAATTCAGCTGTTAGGTTAGGATTAGTAGATCCGAACATGACGTCATCAACATAAATGTGGAAAATCATCAATTGGTCACCCTCTTTCTTGCGAAAGAAGGTTGGGTCAACCGAACCTTATTTAAATTTTGACATTTTTAAGAAGCGAGTGAGAGTTTCGTACCAGGCTCTTGGAGCTTGCTTCAGACCGTAAACAACCTTGTCAAAAATGTAATAGTGATTAGGATACTTTTCGTTTACAAAACCAGGTGGTTGTTCCACATACACTGTCTCTTCAAGTTCCCCATTCAATAATGAAAATTTGACATCCATCTGAAACACTTCAAACATCTTTTGCGCTGCATATGCCAAGAAGATGTGAACGGATTCCAACCTTGCAACAGGTGTGAAGGTTTCTTCATAGTCAATACCTTCTTCCTAGAAATATCCCTTGACAACGAATCTCGCCTTGTTTCTTATCATAACTCCTTCTTTATCCAGCTTATTGCGAAATTCCCATTTCAAACCAACAACTGATGCATCAGTTGGAGTGGGAATTAGTCTCCAAAATTTGTTTCGTTCGAACTCGTTGAGTTCGTCTTGCATCGCTTGCACCCAATCAGAATGATCAAGAGCAACGTTGATGGTTTTGGGTTCAACGTTGGAGACAAATGAGTTAAGCATACAAAATTCCACTTTAGAGAATAATGCAGTTCGTTTCGCTTTTTGCTGGGATCTTGTGAGCACTCCTGTAGAAGACTCACCAATCACTTGGGTTTCCGGATGATCTTTGGTCTATTTGATGAAGGGAGGGTAATCCGGATCATAAGAGGGATCCAATTCAGCGTTTACCTCCTCAAACTATGATTGTACATTCGAATCATCATTCGCTACATCCGAATCATCATTGGCTTCTTTATTATCCCCCTCGAATGATGAGAGTTCTTCCACTTCAGGAATTGAAGTATCTCCTTTCGAATGGAGGATCATGAGTCATTGTGGGAGGGTATGTATCTTTATCAGAAAGCGGTTCAGAAGAAAAAGACGAAGTAAAACCCTCCCCGTGCAATGGAATGTTCGTATCTTGTGGTGTAGATTACTCCCCCTGAAACCGTGCATAGGAGTCGGAATTCCCCCCCTAGAATGTAGTATTTGTGTTTTGAGGGATGCTCGCACTTGGAGGTTGTTTGTGCATATCCTTCTCGGCGTTATCAATTATTTTCTTCAACTCATCCTCTTTGTTGTTAGCTGCTTTTGTTTCGAATGAAATGGCCTTCTGTGGCTCATCAAAGAGTAATGTGAATTCCTCGTAAAGGTTGGAGAGAGGAATCGTGGATGGACTTGGTTTCGGAAAGATCTCCTGTGATTGACTTTCATTCGACTGAATCTTCTTCAAGTAAGTATCATCGAACGTGCCATAGTAGGTCTCCTCCATCTTCTTGGATCGTTTCTTGAGAACCTTCTAAGCCTTTGGAGGTCAGCAAATATCCCAAAAATATACCCTCGTCAGCTTTCGCATCGAATTTGTTTCGTTATTCCTTGGAGTTGAAGATGAAACACCTAGAACCAAAACATGGAAAAACTTAACATTAGGTTTGCGATGATTTATGATTTCATAAGGAGTGATGAAAAATCGCTTATTCAGTATGGATCTGTTTTGGGTGAAGCAAGCAGTCGCAATTGCATCCGCCCAGAAATAATGAGGCAGACTTGCGAAAGATAGCATGGTTCTCGCAACTTCGCATATTGAGCGGTTTTGCCTTTCAACTACGTCGTTTTGTTGTGGGGTATAGGGAGCAGAAAATTTGTGTGAGACTCCCTTCTCAGCAAGGAATTCTTCAAACGCTTGGTTTTTAAATTCCAAACCATTGTCACTGCGAACATTGCGAACCAGCTTTCGCAATTGAAGCTCAATTTGCTTTATGAAATCTTTGAGTTTTGCTGTCGCTTTAGATTTCTGTTTAAGAAAGTACACCCAAGTAAAACGTGAAAAAATAATTAACTATGACAAGAATGTACTTACTACCACCAACTCTTTCGATTACAGAAGGGCCACAAAGGTCGATATGTAGAAGTTCTAGTGGTTCAATGATTTTTGTCTTTACTATCGTTGGATGACTTTTCCTACTTTGCTTCCCCACTTCAGAAGCTGCACATAAATGATCCTTATCGAATTTAAGGAGTGGAAGACCTCGGACGTTATCACCAAGAACAAGCTTGTTGATGTCTTTGAAGTTGAGATGCGAAAGTCTTCTATATCATAGCCAACTATCGTCTGAGTGAGCTTTCGTAAGTAAGCAAATAGCAGGCTTCCCTCGTATTGGATTCAGATTCAATGGATACATTTCTCCTTTGCGCTTCGACTTTAAAAGGACTGCTTTGGTCTTCTTTTCTATGATTTCAGACCCTTCGTCATCAAATGAAACCTTTAAGCCCGTTCCAACAACCAACTGCGAAACACTTATGAGGTTGTGTTCCAAGCCTTCCACAAATGCCACTTTACGAATCGAAAAGTCTCTATTTGTTATCATTCCATAGCCTTTAATCTTTCCAAAAGAGTTATTTCCATACTTCACATTTCCACCATCTTTGAGAGCTCGAAACTCTCGCAATTCCTCCTTCCTACCAGTCATGTGACGAGAGCAGCCACTATCGATGTACTATTCAGAGTCGAACTGCTCGTCATGTATTACCAGCGAAAATTAAGCAGATTTAGGAACCCAAAGTTGCTTGGGTCCTTGTGATCATTTTATAGAAGAGGGAAAAGTAATTGCAAAATCAACAACATAAGTACGTTTTACTAATATGGTCTCATCTTACTTAGTTATTGTGAAAACTTTTATCATTTTATCTTTTTGGTTCGTTTCTTTTGAAAAATATTGTTTTTGCTTATTTTTTATTTGATTCTTTGCGAACCCTTTTCCGACTTTCTTTGAGTTAGTATTTGATTTGGATGGAACTTCAGGATCTGAGACTAACTTTTCCTTTCCTTTAGCTTCTTTGGATGAAGCTTTCATGGGCTGAGAATAATGAAGTTTTGGCTTTTCCATAGGCCTTTTCGAAAAAGTAGGTTCGTGAATAACTTTCTGTTTAGAGTGTTGTGGAATGCGAAGGTGACAATGCGAAGATTGGTTGGGGTTCGCATGCGAAGGGGCTTTCGCATTTCGATTGAAAGATTTTTCATTGTGAACATAGTTGGGATTTTGGGATTGCCAAAATTGCTTCCTTTCATTGAGATTTCTTTGCTATCTCACATTCCTTTGCTTTTTTTGAGCTGCAAGTTGCTCTGAGGACTTGTGGATGTTTGCCCTTGGTTTCGCCTTTCTCACGTGAGTTTCGTCTTTCAGTGATTTTAGTTAGCTTTGAATTTCCTTGGTTCCACTTGGACTTCCTTTCTCATAGCTTGACCGATTGTTCAGTGGTTCGGCCACATACCTTCCTTTCACTCTCCAAGAGGTCTTTTCTGACAAACCTATGGTTTCGTCTGCATTGTCTATTGGAACGGACCAAAAATACTCATCACATCCATCTTTATTATCGTCATCTACGAGGGACGTAAATTCAACTGTTTGGTTTTTATCCAGACCTTTAGTAGAAAATACTTGATTAGGGACAGTTTGCACTTTGGGAAAAACCGTTGCTTTATCTTTTAAAATTTCAGGTTTATTTTGAGAGTTACGTGCAAACTCAACTGAGTTTTCTGAAATTAAAGCTTTCGCAGGTTCAGTTTCATTTTTCACTAATTCTGAGCAATCAACCTCATCCTCTACAGAAATTTTGCTCATATCATTGTCCTCGTCGAATTTAGATGTATTTTCAACATTGATTTTATTATCTGAACTCAATTTGGCACTCAATGAGTCAAAACTTTGTAAAGTATCAAATTTATTTGCTTCTTGTCATTTTCATCCAACAGTTGTGTTATCATGTTTTTATGGTCTGTGGACTTAATGTAT
Source organism: Lactuca virosa (assembly GCF_052849685.1). Taxonomy (NCBI): domain Eukaryota; kingdom Viridiplantae; phylum Streptophyta; class Magnoliopsida; order Asterales; family Asteraceae; genus Lactuca; species Lactuca virosa. Next base: position 135,895,858 of record NC_136430.1, read on the forward strand.
GATTCAATTCTTTCCAGTCCTACCCTGTAGGCATCAGAAGTTTCGTCAGACGAAACTATGGATTTGCATTTATAACAATCGGCGTCAATTTCGTCTTCCTTTAATTCAATAAATGGCAAGATCATCTTGTGAATTTTCTTACCAATCTCACAATCAAGGTGCAACTGATTAATATTGAAATAAAGTCTTTTAGCAATTAAACAAAAAATGTTACGTTGTTTCAAAAGCATTAAATTGTCTCGTTGCAAATAAATCAATTGATCCCTAGACTTAGACAAATCCGACTCGATCTTCTCTATCCACATGCGCCTCTCATCACTTTTCGACGAAACCCTTCTAATTTGATCAGTTAGGTTAGAGTTTGTCAAACGAGTTCTTTTTAGACTATCACTAATGCTTGAAAAGGTGAATTTTAGGTCATTTAATTCAGTTTCGTATCTAGACACAAATATATTGAGAGATTCAAGAATTAGATTTACCTTGTTGATCAACTGTTCGCACTCATTGATTTGTTCAGGAACTGGTCTTGCTGCGAAACAGCTATCATCTCCTGCTCCACTCTCAGTGGCATTTCCATGCATCTGTGACCTTTCGTTTGTCACCATCAAACATCTTCCTCCAAACTGCGAACTCTCTTCTTTCGCAACGAACGCCCTGCGATGTGTGGGCCTACGAACTTCATCATCTTTAGAGTCTGTTGACCAGACCTCAACTCCTCCAAACTCGTTTTCAGCTACATTTTCCTGTACAATTAAAGCAGGCATAGAGTTGTCAGCATTCTTTTTCTTCTTGATCTCGTCTAGCTTTCGCATGTAGTATGCCTCATCATCTTCTCCTTCCTTGTTCTCATTTAACCTTCTCAGCATGCATTCCTTGGCCAAATAATTTTTTCCATCACAATAATTGCAATCATAGCCTGCGTCTCCCATGAGCTTCTTCTCCTTCTTTTCTTCCTTCTTTTGAGAACCATTTTTATTTTCCTATTTCACTTTTTCAAAACTGTAGCTGCCCCTGCCAGTTTCGGTTCTTGTTTGAGGGGAACTTCTTCCTTGCCAACTGCTTAGGATTTGAAACCATTAAAGAATACTCCTTGTTCGTAAGCTCGCATTCAGAATGATCAGACTCAGACCCATCGTATGCAACTGTCTTTCCATTCGCAACGAGAGCCAGAGATCCCATTTCAGAAACAACTTTTGTTTCTTTTGTCACCTCAATTTCGTGTGCCTATAGAATTCCAACAATCTTGGCTAAGGTATAGTTTTTAAACTGCTCATGCGCCTTTAAGGTAGAAACAACTACCATCCATTCAGGTCTAAGCCCGTTCATGAGCGTAACCTTCTGTTTAATTACTTCTCGTCCAATACCATGTTTCATCATCTTACTCAGAAGATGATTATATCGATTGAAAGTTGAACTAAAGCTTTCTTCAGGCTTTTGTGCGAAGGCACCAAACTCTGAAAGCAAGAGTGTTTGAGTAGAATGCTCGAGATCTGCATCAGTAGAGTAAAGTTCCTTGAGCCTATCCCAGATAGCTTTTTCAGTGTCACACGAACTAACCAGACGAAAGGTATCAGCTGGCAAGGCGAATCGAATGATCCTCATTGTTTAACATTGTTGATTAGCTTTTCTTTCTCATCCCGAGGAACGTCTTTTACATCAAGAAGCAACTGGTTGTATTCCTTTTGAGTTTTAATAACTCTTTTGGTTTCAGTATGAACAAATGCACCTAGAGTGATGGCTTCCCATATTAAATAACCGTTATCCTCTAGGCCGAGAACGTAATCTTCGAAGTGAAGTGCCCAAACTTCATACTCATTGGGAAAGCGAATCGGGATCCTCGTTGTCGATCCAATGCTGCTGGAGAGATTTATGGAGTTGATGTGAGAATCGTCATGCTGCATGATCATATTTCATTTGAAACCTGTTAAAAATAAGAAGTGTAAACTAAAGAAGTTTTAGGGTAATATTAAGATCTCAGAATAGCGTCAAGAGAACGATGATGATGATTAAACTAGATCCAATAATAACGGAAACCCTAATGAATCTATAAACAGAAGAGATGCATATAGATTACACAGTCTCCTGCTCTGATACCAATTGTTAGGATTAGAAATGCTTGAATGATCGATTAGACTCAAACAGATTAAAGCAAGAACACGACAATGACTCAAAATATGTTGAATGATTAAAAGATCACGCCTCAGAAGAACTCGATAAAGAATTGCTACTGTAGAGGCGTGAATAGGGTTACAAGCTAATATCATAGTTACCAAAACACAACGCATGCATGCATCTTAAATACTCTAACCCTAGATAATAAATATGGGAGGACAGGCGCAACCCGTTTACAAAACAGTCTATACATAAGTCCCAATGACACAACACATTATACCCAACAAATTCCAAACGGTTGTCATTAATAACTTGCCACGTTTTCCTTGAAAATCGTACCAGTAGCCGTAAAGCACACCATGTCATGAAAAGTGATGAGTATTTTTGCCTAAAAAATCTCAAAGTAACCAAACCATCACATCAGACGTCTTTTCGAAAGCACCCAATGGATAAGGACCAAAAACCTTCTGCATGGAGGTTCGGCTCTTTTCACTTTTGGGTTCAAAAGCGAAGACATGTGCCAGACTTGCAAAATAGTCAACCTGAGTTGGTATTACTCATAACCTCAAGGATTTAATGAGTGCAATGTGTACCAAAGAAAAAGAGAAGAAACACAATAAAAAAAATTGATTCTGTGATGTCGAAAAAAAAAATTTGACATAAAGGCAGTTAGTTCCCAGGCAAAGATCACTTCGCTAATTATCAAGAGAGATAATCAACAACTTGTGTGGTTTCCCGTGAATTACAATTGAATACTTGTTAAAAAGTATCGAAGGACATCTTTTTATAAGGCTTCATGGCTGGTTGAAAATTTCGTTACATATCACAACAAAACATTAGTGTGAAAAATTGTAACTGAAATTACCTGTTTGACCAGTGTAGTCAGTGAAAAGTATGCTTTGGAAAAATTTATCAAGTAACAAGGAGGTAGAAAGATACTCACACTGAAATCATATTCCACAAATCAAAATTTATTCCTGGATCTTGTTGGGTAAAAATGTCGTGGGTTTCAAACATTTTAGCAAAACCACACAAAAAGAAAGAATATGATTTGGAGTATCGAAAATTGGTACAAAAACAAATGTTTCATTATAATCTGGAACAAAGTTCCCCATCAATTCCTTATAGGTTTTGAAATTTTGGGTTTCACTTTCATCACCGTTTCATGAATCTAGATCATTAACACAGAATGTTTACATACCTATAACCTGGTTGGTTTATACCAGAGATGTCTTGTGTATATGTCATTGTGTGTGATAGTGAAAGAACTTTGAGATTAAAAAGATTGGTTTAAGAATCGAATGTACCTCTGCTAAATATATGGACCAAGCAGTTAACTCCTAACTCAGATGAGAAGAGTAAGGTAGCTCAGGAACGAATGTGAATACAACCTGATTGGGAAGAAATCCTCAGGATGAGAAAACCATTAAGGCTTCGAAACACATTGCGTTAAGGAGGCTTGGGTCGACATGCTGCAGCATGCTTCTAGGGACATCTTAACTAGTACAATGTTTCGATAGTTTACCTTTCCCTAAACCAGCAAGCATGAGGCATGAAAAATCTTCGCTAAAAGCTACACAAGAAAAAATTAAACAAAAAAATTATTTTTGGATTTTTGATTTTTGAATGAAAAATTACAAAAATAAGAAAATCTATTTGGTATTTTTGAATTTTAAAAAAGTGTAACATCCGATTTTCAGGGACATTATTGTGTATGTTAATCTTGAGATTCAAGGAGCGACTCGACGAGTTGAGGGACCAACTCGCCGAGTCGAGTCGAGTTGCTCGCGTGGATTTAATGAGTGGACTCAACGAGTCAGAGGAGGGACTCGCCGAGTAGGTGCTGGGCAGAGAAACCCTAATTGTCCGGGTTTGTGACCTATTTAAAGGCCCTTATGGCCTTCATTTGCGGCCACACTTTCCCTTGAGAGACCCTAATCGATCCAGAGAGCATAAAGAGAAAGAGGGAGCTAATTTTCATCATCTTAGTGCATTATTGCAAGGAAGAAGGAGAGTGTTCAAGCTAAGCTGACTTGAGGGGCTCAGATCTTCTGCTATTTCATTCAAGGCTGTTGTTTAAGGTATGAATCCATACCTGTTTTCATATGAAAAGTAGATCTCATGAATTTAGGGTTTCTTTATCCTCTTTTAAGTTGAGTTATGGAATATGTGAAGTCCCTTTGAGGCTTAGACATCAGATCTGGACCTTGAGAGGTCCAGAGAGTCCCAAGAACCCAGCTTTATGCAGCCACATAAGAGTATTGAGTCTAAGACACCATTATGGAGGTCATTTTATCAAATAGAGCTAGATGTGTGAGGCATGGACATAAAGATCAAACCTTTACATGATTAATGAGCCTTGTGAGCATAGATCTGAAGTTTGGGAAAGTATCTTGCACTAAAATGGTCTGAATGCAAAAGACTCTTAATACACTCACCGAGTTGAGCCGCTGACTCGTCGAGTAGCCAAGGTTTTGTCCGGATGAACTGAGTCAGGTGGTGACCCGACGAGTTAGGGGTTAGCTCATCAAGTTGGAGTTTGCTGGGGTTGCCATGAACCACCTGGACTCGACGAGTCTCCCGAGTGCACTCGACGAGTCTGGTCAAAGCTGGAGTTGACTTTTGTTGATCTTAGGGTTTGGTTAAGATGAGTGAAAGAGGTCAGGAAGGAAAGAATGGTCTTTTACCCATCTGAGAGAGAGCATAGGAAGGGAATAGTCTAGCCTTTGAAAGCCATTGTTAATTAGAGGTAATTTATGTATGTGATTAGGCGGAGGCTAGATCGGTGTTTCGAGTTCGAGATCATCCGAGTTTACCTGAGGTGAGTCTTTTCACTATACATTACCTAGAGTAGTATCTATGTGCAGACCGGAGGGTCTTATGTGTATGTGTATGTTTGAGATTTATGTGCATTGTGTTATATGTATGTTATGTGTTATATAGACCGGACCCGAGGGTCCAACGACTCATGAGGCCAGAGGGTCCTCAATCAAACCGGACCGGGGGGTCTAACGATTTAAACCGGACCGGAGGGTCCAACGAGCTAGACCGGACCGGAGGGTCCAACGAGCTACGGGACTGGAGGATCCCGCTGAGACACATTGACCGGAGGGTCATACCGAGTTATAGCCTCGAGTGGCTTATGTGCTGTATGTGGTATTTTGGGGAACTCACTAAGCTTCGTGTTTACCGTGTCATGTGTTATGTGTTTCAGGTTTTCTCAGGATCGTGGGACGGCACCGGCTTGATTGTACACACCAGAGAAAGAGTTATGTTTGAGGATCCTGGATTATTAATGGAGTTGTGTTTTGTAAATTGAATAAACGAGATTTTTATAGACTATGTTATGAAAAGTATGCGATTTTAAAATGAAAAATTTGTTTGAAATTTTACGTCGTTACAAGTTGGTATCAGAGCCTTGGTTTGAGGGATTCGGATACACCTTCGGGTAAATCTGGACTCAAACTGAGGATTTGAGAAAAAAATTGAAAGAAATGATTTTTCTAAAAACGAGCAAGAGTTTCTGAGAGAAATCGAGAAGGAGCAGTGTGTACAATCAGCCAGAGCCCGAACGGTGATTTCCCAAAATACCCTATTTTTGTGATATGAGATATTTTGTGATATTTTGCATGCTAGAGGATAGGCTAGGTATTTCATATTTTAGGATTAGAGTGGCCTGATTTGTGATGCCTTAGCCTAGGAGTTGCTGTTATCTGTGATGTGCTATCGAGTATATGCTAAGTAAGAGTATTCAGCAGGAATCCTTTTCAGAGATAGAGTTTTGAATAGAGGAGTAATCTAGGAGGGATACCTTGACGAGCAATTGTGGAGTCTACTGAGAAGGTAGTCTCATGCCCACATGGGGTGAAGTTGCTTGAGTTCGGTGATATCCTACGGGTATGAGGAGAGCAAGTAGGATAATAGCCTAGAGGGGTTTTACGTGCTAGTGGAGATTTTTCGATGCCCGAATGCTGCTTGCTTCATGCTTTGTAGAACTCTCGATGATGAGAGTCAGCTACTAAGTGAATATGACGATATTCAGGAGGTAGATGGATGGCATCACTAGGAGTTCTTCAGCAGCTGATGGCAGAGAAGTGTGAGCACCTAGGAAGAACCTAGGGGGTGACCGTAGTCAGATGAGTGCGCTGACAGGGTAGGGTATTTCGCTGGGGAGCGAACAAGAGTAACGGGATGGATGAGCGAGAAGGTTGGGCAGCTACTTAGGAAATCTGGGATGGTCCATGTGGAAGGTATAGGTAGATGTGGCACGTAGTATGGGCCCGTACTACTGAAAGAAGAGGACCCATACTTGATGCAGGGAATATTCTGGAGATTCTAAGTAGCAAATTGGGAGGTGATGTAATGGTTCGAGTACCATGATTGGTAGCAGATTCGGAGGTGATGTCATGGTTTGAGTACCATGATTGGTAGCAGATTGAGAGGTGATGTCATGGTTCGAGTACCATGATTGGTAGCAGATTGAGAGGTGATGTCATGGTTCGAGTACCATGATTGGTAGCAGATTGGGAGGTGATGTCATGGTTCGAGTACCATGGTTTATAGCAGATCGAGAGGTGGCCACAAGGTTCGAGTACCATGACACGTGGCGGTTAGTGTTACTAGTTCTACCAGTTATTCTGTTGTGATTGGTTAGACCGAGACCGGATGCGATAGAGTATGAGGTCAGAGGGCCATGTGGAACAAGTTCCAGCGAAGCATCCCTTATGAGGGAAGTCGAGATGACTCCAAGGTATTTTTGGTAAGATGTCAGATGAAGTCGCAAGACTCAAGGATGAGTAGAGATAGCGTTTATGGAGGATTAGGGCATGAGTTGAGCAATCAGCCGATAGTGGAGATATCACCTTCTCTGACCTGGGTGGTGTTATTTCCGTTTCCTGTGGGAAACATAAGAGGTGTCGAGATTTCAGTTTCTGAGCTTGGGGGTAAAACCCTGCGGGTTAGCATTGATGGCGACCTTCCATCAGAGTATTTGGGCAGTATGTCTGCTGAGAGGTAATGATAGAGCATGAGTAGGTTGTCTGTGGGGACTGAGATGGCCAAGGACAAGGATACACCCTATTTGAGTATAGTAGGGCATGTATTAGCTGCTGCGTCGGACAATCAAGAAGAGGATATCGGGGCGGTGGCTCTTATTGTCTATGATGAGTATCGAGTGTGGTAATGAGGTCTCCGCTCTTATTACAACCCGCATGATGGAACGTTGGTTGAGGAGTCGAGGATGAGGAGTATGATAGTTCATTATTTTCATATTAAGAGTCAGAGTTACTACCGGACAGTTGAGACGTCCGGTAATGGGATGGCATGAGATTTTGTATGATTAGAGGTAATCATGATGCGAAGTTTCTGAGGATTTCATCTGAGATTCGGGGTAATTGGAGTTGTGGGGTCTCTATCAGGGAGACCATCGAGCATTGCGTAGTACCTTCCAAGAGTAAGTGTGATGTTCCTGGTGGAAACAGTCTGTGGAATAGATTATTGGTGCGCCAATTGGTGATGGTTCGAACCCTGAGTGGGGGAGAACCAGGTATTCTATCGAAAGGATCAGAGATTTGTTCAAGAGCGGTTAGGGAGCTGGATCGAGACATGCATTATGGATTCATGAGACCAGGGTTATTGGTGGTCGAGGTGAGCTGCAGAGAGAGTTAATACGTATTGTACGCGTTCAAGAAAGGATGAGTGTCTGCATGGCAAGTGGCCGTTGGTCAGAGGCCTTGTGGTAGATAAGAATTTTTCGAGGTGGTTGGTTCGAATGGATACTTCAGCAGTTGGGAAACTTTGGTTCGATGAATGGATTATTCTATGCTCTTTGGGAAGGGTAAGAGATGATCGGGCAGCCAATTTCCAGGTCGGCATGCGTAATCTTGCTTGGTTTTGAGCAATAGAGGAAAGAGTTTCGGAGGGTCATCTTCGTGTTCTGAGTCGTTGGCGATTTCTCCGTGTTTCAAATTGGGAGATGGAGTATTTCGGGGTTACAAGTGGCACGAGAGAAAGATCGGTTGCGAGATTCCGAGGAAGCAATGCAGTATCTGAGTATGATGTCATGAGTATGGGATCAGGGGTAGAGTCAAGACACGGCGAGGCGTCGTGATGGTGTACCAGGGTATCCGAGTTTAATGTCCTAAATCTCGGATTATTTTGAGTTTTGAGTTTGAGATGGCAAGTGGTGTATCAAGTATCTACGGTTCCAGTGGGAGCCCTTCGGCCAATTGACATCAAGCGAGATTATTCTAGAATGTGGATTGCAGCAGGGAAAGGTGTTTTCTTATGGCGGATGTCGTCATAAATAGCAACGCATAATTTGGGTAAGTGTGTACACCTATCTATGGTTGGTCCGCAGGGCATGAGTTAATGATCGCAGTGTGCATCGACCTGAGGATAAGATTATGAAGTGGTAAGAGTAAGTGCGTTAAGACTACGGGGAGCTGCAGTTTCAATGAGTTAGTGCATGGAGGTTGTGGTGATGCTACAGGGAGCCGTAGTACTCACTATTCAGTGAGAGGTTGTGGTGATGCTACGGGGAGCCGTAGCACTCACTATTCGGTGAGAGGTTGTGGTGATGCTACGGGGAGCCGTAGTACTCACTCTTCAGTGAGAGGTTGTGGTGATGCTACGGGGAGCCGTAGTACTCACTATTCGGTGAGAGGTTGTTGTGATGCTGCGGGGAGCTGTAGTACTCACTATTCAGTGAGAGGTTGTTGTGATGTTGCGTGGAGCTGTAGTACTCACTATTCAGAGAGAGGTCGTTGTGATACTGCGGGGAGCCGTAGTACCCACTAGTCAGCGAGAGAATGTTGTGATGAAGTACTCTCTGATCAGAGCATGACGCAGAAGAGTCTTAGGCTTGGGTAGCCCTAATATTTGAGTTGTGGGAGCCTGGTGGTCGAACCAGGGGCGAGACTGGGGTCTCCATATTTGTCGGGAGTCGTTATATTCTGAATTGAGTAGTGGTTTTCGCGACCAAAGGGAAGTGGATCAGTGAGGTATGCATCGGTTGCGGGTCATGAGTCATGAGTTGAGTGGTTCATTGGGACGAGTGGTTCCAACTCTGGGTCAGATCAAACTCTCGAGTTTCAGTTTGGCTCTGGTAGTGCGTCGGGTAGGCGAGATGATATTCCAGATTCAGAGATGAGTTCCATGTTGAAGGGTATTGGTTGTCATCTGGTGTCTTAGACCTTTGTGGGTCAATTCGTTGGTATGGGAAAACCGAGAAACGCATGCAACTAATGAGTAGTAGACGACAGAGGTCGAGGGTGGGACGAATTCCATATTCGCTTGAGGTAAAGCGAACTTCGTGACTTGTGTGTCACACTGGGCCAAAATAGTTGTATCGATAAGGAAGTCAGTGAGACGTTTTGGTACATGCAATGGGTAACCTTTGGAGGTTCAACTGTTGGGTCGGGAGATGACCTGGTGCTCAGTCTTGAAAGGGGTATTGAGAAGGGAGTTGAGGTTTATGTTTGTCAGATGTTGGAGGACGCTTCTGAACAAGCATGATCATTTTTCGTGCCTGAGGTCAGGGTGTTGAGGGTTCGTTGTTCAGAAGGGTCGTGATTGCAGTACAGTGGATGGGTCCCTGGTGTGATGTGATCCTTTCATACCTTGGTATATGATCTGGATTGTTTATCATGTCTGGGACGAGTGATCGATAGCTAGTTTTGGGCATGCACTTATTTTTATCAGTCCCCACTAGAGAATCAGAGGGGCAGTGAGTTATCGGGGTTTGTTATTCGAGGAGCGAGTAACGTGGTGATATCTTGAGAGGGCGGTCTAGCTGTGTGTCAGGCTACTAGAGTTTCCAGATTCTTGAGAGTCAGAAGGGGTAGCGTAGTGGCAGATGGGTCTATCCTTTTCCAGGGAGGAGTTCCTGTTTGGATTCAGGTGTCCAGAGAAGAAGATAGCTGTGTGGTATGAGATCCTTTCAATGGTACTGTTCAATTATTGGATTAGATCTATTTGTTGTTGAGGAGCGATTTCGAGGGCGAAATCTAATTTAAGTGGGGGAGAATTGTAACATCCGGATTTTCAGAGACATTATTGTGTATGTTAATTTTGAGATTGAGGGAGCGACTCGACGAGTTGAGGGACCAACTCGCCGAGTCGAGTCGAGTTGCTCGTGTGGATTTAATGAGTGGACTCGACGAGTCAGAGGAGGGACTCACCGAGTAGGTGTTGGGCAGAGAAACCCTAATTTTCGGGTTTGTGACCTATTTAAAGTCCCTTATGGCCTTCATTTGCGGCCACACTTTCCCTTGACAGATCCTAATCGATCCAGAGAGCATAGAGAGAAAGAGGGAGCTAATTTTCATCATCTTAGTGCATTCTTGCAAGGAAGAAGGAGAGGGTTCAAGCTAAGATGACTTGAGGGGCTCAGCTCTTCTGCTATTTCATTCAAGGCTACTGTTTAAGGTATGAATCCATACCTGTTTTCATATGAAAAGTAGATCTCATGAATTTAGGGTTTCTTTACCCTCTTTAAGTTGAGTTATGGAATATGTGAAGTCCCTTTAAGGCTTAGACATCAGATCTGGACCTTGAGAGGTCCAGAGAGTCCCAAGTACCCAGCTTTATGCAGCCACATAATAGTATTGAGCCTAAGACACCATTATGGACGTCATTTTATCAAATAGAGCTAGATGTGTGAGGCATGGGCATAAAGATCGAACCTTTACGTGATTAATGAGCATTGTGACCATATATCTAAATTTTGGGAAAGTATCTTGCACTAAAATGGTCTGAATGCAAAAGAGTCTGAATAGACTCACCTAGTTGAGCCGCTGACTCGGCGAGTAGCCAGGGTTTTGTCCGGATGAACTGAGTCAGGTGGTGACCTGAAGAGTTAGGGTTAGCTCGTCGAGTTGGAGCTTGCTGGGGTTGCCATGAACTGACTGGACTCGACGAGTCTCCCGAGTGCACTCGACGAGTCTGGTCAAAGCTGGAGTTGACTTTTTTTGACCTTAGGGTTTGGTCAAGATGAGTGAAAGAGGTCAGGAAGGGTAGAATGGTCTTTTACCCGTCTGAGAGAGAGCATAGGAAGGGAATAGTCTAGCCTTTGAGAACCATTGTTAATTAGAGGTAATTTCTGTATGTGATTAGGCGGAGGCTAGTTCGGTGTTTCGAGTTCGAGATCATCCGAGTTTACCTGAGGTGAGTCTTCTCACTATACATTACCTAGAGTGGTATCTATGTGCAGACCGGAGGGTCTAATGTGTATGTGTATGTTTGAGATTTATGTGCATTGTGTTATATGTATGCTATGTGTTATATAGACCGGACCAGAGGGTCCAACGACTCATGAGGCCAGAGGGTCCTCGATCAGACCGGACCGGAGGGTCCAACGATTTAGACCGGACCGGAGGGTCCAACGAGCTAGACCGGACTGGTGGTTCCAACGAGCTACGGGACTGGAGGGTCCCGCTGAGACACATTGACCGGACGGTCATACCGAGTTATAGCCTCGAGTGGCTTATGTGCTGTATGTGGTATTTTGGGGAACTCACTAAGCTTCGTGCTTACCGTGTCATGTGTTATGTGTTTCAGGTTTTCTCAGGATCGCGGGATGGCACCGGCTTGATTGTATACACCAGAGAAAGAGTTATATTTGAGGATCCTGGATTATTAATGGAGTTGTGTTTTGTAAATTGAATAAACGAGATTTTTATACACTATGTTATGAAAAGTATGCCATTTTAAAATGAAAATTTTGTTTGAAAATTTACGTCGTTGCAAAAAGAAAGAAAAAAATGAAAATTTTTTTTGTTGTTTTTGACTTGTAAAGAGAAATAACAAACATAACAAGAAATGTACTTAAGTTGCGAAATTAAGAAATTAAAAGTAGCGAAGAATTTTTCAAACCAATGTGCATGATGTCGAAAGCGAAGCATGTCGAAGCGTTGACTGTGAATAGTAACCGCTGAATAATGAACAGTAACCACTGAATCGACATCTTTCCTCCTCTTGTCATTCCATCAAAATTAGTACTGGAACTGAATTTGCATCGATCATTCCTAACTCATTCAATATTCTTACTAAAGTTTTTTCATCTAATGACTTCGTAAAGATATCAGCAAGCTGATCAGTTGTCTTTACAAAATGTACTTCAACATTGCCATCTTCAACGTGATTTTTGATAAAATGATAATGAAGAGCAATATGTTTTGTTTTCGAATGTTGCACAGGATTGTGACAAATGCGAATGGCACTTTGTGAATCACAATACAACGGAATTTTCTTCATGTTGATTGCATAATCACGCAGTTGACTTTGAATCCATATGATTTGAGAAGTATAAGCTGCAGCAGCAACATATTTTGCTTCTGTTGTAGAAATCGAAACATAATTTTGTTTCTTCGATTGCCAGCTCACAAGGTTTCCATCCAATAGTTGACGTCAGCCACTTGTGCTTTTTCGATCAAGTTGACACCCACCAAGATCAGCATCTGAGAATGCTTGAATGAAAAACCCTGTTTTCGAAGGATACCACAAGCCTAACGAAATTGTGCCTTTGAGATAGCGAAAAATATTCTTTATAGTAGTAAGATGAGGTTCTCTTGGATTCGATTGGTACCTAGCACAATTGCACATTGAAAACGTAATATCAGGTCGACTAGCCGTAAGGTATAGTAACGAACCTATCATGCTTCGATACAAATGTGAGAACAACAGTTGGTTTATCCAAAGAAGGACTTAGTCTTGTTCCAACTGCCATTGGTACTCATAATTTCGAACTATTCGTCATGCCAAACTTTTCAAGCAGATTTCGTGTATATTTTTCTTGATTGATAAAAATTCCTTCTCTGCTTTGACGAATATTTAATCCAAGAAAATTATTTATCTTCCCCATCATGCTCATCTCAAATTGACTTTTTCATCATGTTCTCAAGTTCTCTAGACAACTGAGGATCAGTAGAACCAAAAATAATATCATCGACATAAATTTAAACAAGCATTAAATGATCCCCAACTATCTTTCGAAAGAGTGTGGGATCAACTGACCCTTGTTTAAATTTCAAATATTTTAAGAAATTAGTAAGAGTGGCATACCAGGCACGTGGAGCTTGTTTAAGACCATAAATAGCTTTGTCTAAAACATAACAATGATCAGGGTATTGAGAATTGACAAAACCTGGTGGTTGTTCAACATAAATCGTTTCTTCGAGAACTCCATTGAGAAAAGCACACTTCACGTCCATTTCATAAACATCGAAATCCTTATATGCTGCATAGGTTAAAAATATTCGAACAACCTCGAGTCTTGCGAAAGGGGCAAAGGTTTCTTCGTAATCAATTACTTCTTGTTGCGAATATCCTTTAACTACAAGCCTAGCCTTATTTCGAACAATGCTTCCTTCTTTATCAGTTTTGATTTTAAAAATCCATTTTAGCCCTACTAGTGACACATCTTTTGGTTTAGGAACTAGATGCCAAACTTTAGTTCTTTCAAATTCAGCCAACTTAAAATTACATAGAAACAATCCAATCAGGATCTTCCATAGCAATCTTGACTGCTTTTGGTTCAATCTTCGAAATAAAAACATTGAACGTGCAAAATTCTTGATTAATATTTAGTACCTCATTTTTAGCACGAATTTAAGCTCTAGTCAAAACTCCATCTTGAGGATTACCAAGAACTTGTTCCTTTGGATGATTTCGTGTCCATTTTTCCAATGGTGGATATGCAGGATCAAACTCTAATGGTGCATCTTCGAATGTTTCATCATTCTCTGAACCTGCAATAGACACATTATCAGTTGTATCATGAAAAATTTCAGTTTGATTATTTGAAATATTTGGGTGATTTTCATTTTGCTCCCCCTCAACAAAATTATCTTCTGGATGCTCCCCCTCGACATCAGCATTCATTCTCCCACTCTCCCCCTCGAAAGTATGCTCCCCCTCAACATGAGTAGAAGAATTCAAGTGCTCCCCCTCCACTTGATCAGTTTGTAGACATGGCAGACTTTCGTTATGAACTGGAGAATTTGTTGTCGAGTTTAAATCTGCATCATCCTGCGTAATTGTCAACAGCCCTGTCAGGAACACCATATATTAAATCATAATCAAATCTAACAAATTTAAACTTTGAGATTCATCATTTGATTCATTAAGAATTGGCTTTTGTTCGAAAGATTTTTCAACACTTTTAACATGATAATCATCAAAGGTAAGATTGAACGTTTCTTCAATTTTTCGTGTTCGTTTATTCAACACCCTGTATGCAACTGAATTATGTGAATAGCCCAAAAATATTCCTTCATCAGCCTTAGACTGAAATTTCGAAAGATTATCCTTGAGATTCATAATGAAACACCTGCACCCAAAAACATTAAAAAATTTCACATTAGGTTTACGGTTATTTATGATTTCATAAGGAGTAATGTTGAAACGACGATGAATAAACGATCTGTTTTGAATAAAACTTGCAGTTGAGACTGCTTCAGCCCAAAAATATTGAGGAAGATTCACATATGTTAGCATTGTTCTTGCAGCTTCGCAAAGTGAACAATTTCTCCTTTCGACAACACCATTCTGTTGAGGCGTGTATGGCGAAGAAAAATTATGCGAAATTCCTTTGTCTGTTAAAAATGAATCAAGAAACATTGTTCTTAAATTCTGAGCCGTTGTCACTCTTGATCTTTCGAACATTTTTCTTTAAGCTTATTTCAATATGTTTGATAAAGTCGATCATTGCTTGAGCAGTTCCGATTTTAACTTGAGAAAATATACCCAAGTAAACCGCGAAAAATCATCAACAATAACCAAAATGTACCGTTTGTTGTTGATTGTTTCAACAGTCGATGCTCCACAGACAATTGGATGACCTTGTCTATGTTGCTTTCCCTGCTCACAAGTTGCACATAAAGTATCATTATCAAACTTTAATACAGGTTACCCACGAAGAAGATCATTTACCACCAATTTATTGAGATTTCGAAAGTTCAAATGAGAGAGTCTTCGATTCCAAAGCCAGTTGACATCTGATGAAGCTTTCGAGAGTAAGCATACTAGGGGAACACCAACAATGGGTTTTATGTCGAGAGTGAACATATCTCCTTTTCTTTTGGATTCAAGCAATACTTCTTTTGTGTCAATCTTCGAAATGACACTGCCTTCTTCATTAAACACCACTTGATTACCAGTACCCACAACAAGTTGTGAAACACTAATCAAGTGACGAGAGCACCCACTATCGATATACCATTCGTCATCATATTTCTCGTCACTCAACACCTGCAATCAACGAAAGAATTTAGGTCCCCAAGGCTGTTTGGGTCCTTGGTGATTAGATTGAAAAACATTGTGAAATGAAGAACCTAAGACTCAGTTACGAACTTTTGATTTGAGACTACCAATTAGGTCCACTTCATTAGTTAAAGGCACATAAATGTAATTATTCACAGGTTTAGAGTTTCCACAAACTTTCGCCTTTTTCTTCTTAGAACATTTCTCATCCACCTTTGCTTTCGAAATAGGCATCCACTGTTTGCTTGTGTGTTGCGAATCTTTAGAAGAAGTACTTCCATTCGAAGATTCATTCAAATACTTTTCATAAGCTTCCTTGATTTGTTGTTGAGAGAACTTCGTTGATTGAAATGATTTTCCTTTTCCTTCAAGCCAATGATTAATGTTTTTCACATCTGAATTTCCTTTTACGTACGAAACTTTGGAAAATTGTTTCGCAGGAGGATTTGGAAAATTTGGTTGTTTTGTTGTGAAATTCACTTTTCTTTTAGTGTTGATTTCATCAAACTTTTGATTTGAAACTTTTTTTGAAGAAAAATGATTTTGATAATTCTTCGAATTATTCGAAAATCGACTTTGTTTTGAAAAATGATTTTGTGAAAATCTTGTGTGAAGATTTGTATATGAATTACTTGTTTATTGATGATTTGAAAATTTCTTTTCATTTGATGTTTGATTATTAGTTTGAGAAGATGATTTTGACCCTTGAAAGTTAGATTTCGAAAACTCAGGCTGTGGTTTATTTGGAGACAAGACCTTTTTAGTTAGAGCGGGATTTTTCTTGTTTTCAGTATTCTTTGAAAAATATTTCTCAACTGATTTAGACTTTTTCTGTTCAGACGATTTATTTAGCAAATCAATTGATTTCTTTCGAGTCTCAATAACTTGCCAAAACACTTTCTTTCTGGATTGTCTTTTTGAAATTCCACTTTCTTTCGAAATATTTTCAATTTGTTCCTTAAACTCTTTACAATTAATTTTGACGTTTGGAAACATTTTCAACTTGTTTTGGAACCTCTTTTGAATTTTCAGATTTTTCAACCCATTTTCGTTGTGGTTATTGTCTTTGAAAGATGTAAGAATTCTTTGTGAGATTATTTTCGACAGTGCTTTGATTTGCCAAAAATCCTTCTTTCAACACTTTCTTGTTATCCTATTCAACTATTTTGTTAAATTCAGGTTTAATTTTATCACAATTTCCTAAAGTGACAAAACCCTGATTCGGAAAGATCACATCATCTGTGCACTTGAAGTTTGGATACACAATTGTATTTGTTTCAAGATAATGCGAACCTTTTTCTTTCATTATCTTGTCGAATTTCTCTGTTTCGTCAAAGAATTGATCAACAACAACTCTTGGAGTTTCCGTTGGAACATCATCACTTTTTGTGGTTTGTTTCGACACATCATCCTCATCACTATCAGTTTGACTATCTTCGACAATCACATGAACTTTTGAAGTTGAGGGTTGAGCTGTGTCTACTTTAACCTTAGAATCATCACATTTTTCTTTGCCTTTAGCCATTGATGTGACATTAATGACAGACAACTGAGAACAATCGATAACTTCCTCCTCCTCAATTTCTACTAATTCATCAGCACTCAGACATTCTTCATTTTTAACAACACCATAAGCATATCTATTGTCTGGTACTTTATCAAATTCAGCAATAGTTTGTTCACAATCATAGGAAATAGAGTCAATTTTCTCCCTTTCGAATTCCAAAAGGGGCAAAAGTTTCCTATGTTGGTCCTTGCTAATATCCTAAGAATGATGTAAAGCTGTCAATTTACCATACAATCTTTTGGCAGAGTTACAGTATATATTTCGTTGTTTTAACAACATTTTAACATCTGCATTTAGACTATCCCTATCACACATCAAATTAGTTATTAGCATATCTAAGTATTCTATTTTTATTTTCTTCGAATCCAACATCTTCTGGGTTTCTAAGAGTTGTGTGTTTGACTTCTTAGCATCATTACTAGCAGAAATAAGTAGATCATTAACGTAAGTAATTGCTGCTTCAAACTCAGAAAGTATTGAATCATATGCACTAGAGGGAATATTAAAAGATTGTAAAAGAGAGCGTACCTGATAAGTCGTTGGTGATTTGTGCGAAGAAGACGAAACAAAGCATTTTCCAGTTATTTTCCCTTCCTCTTCATCCTCATGCATATCGAACATCGCTCCATGGGTAGGATTTCGCGCTTCTTCATCATCTGAGCCAGATGACCAAATCTGGTATGTACCTTCGTTTTCATCCATACCTTTGGCCACCAGTGATAAACCTTTCGCTTTTGCACGCACCTCTTCCAATTTTTCAACATAGTAAGCCTCATTTCTTATCTTACTTTTCTTCCCATCTCTCTTTCTCAGCATGCAGTCATTCGCCATGTGATTCGCTCCATTACAATAATGTCATTTGAATCCTGAGTCTCCTTTGAGCTTTTTCTCCTTCTTCTCCTCATCAACACGAACTTCCTTCTTTTCCATCTTCTTCTCTTCACTCACAGTCTTCGTAGCGAAATGCTACGGGTTCATCATCTGAATTGACAGTAAGACCTCCATCCTCAGAATTCTGTTTCTCAACACTTTCTTTCTCAGCTCTCTCCTTGAAATCTTCGATACAAGAGCCAATGGACCACCAATATTGATTTTCGACTCTTCATCTATTTCATTCACTTCGACTTCTTGAGTTTTCAACAAATTGTAAAGATCATTCAAGGAGAAATAATCAAAACTCTGTTGAGTCTTCACCATCAAGCAAACATTTCGTCACTCCTTGCGAAGCCTCATAATGAATGTGAGATTAAACTCCATTGTAGACCTGGTGATTCCATATTGATTGCACTTGTAGATAAGCTCATTCAGTCGATCATAGTACAATTCGATAGATTCACCTTCTTTTGGTTTAAATTCTCTTAATTCAACCAGACAATTTTTCACTGAATTGATTTTTTTCTTTTCACTCCCTTGATACTTTTCCTTCTGATTATTCCAGATATCTTTTGTTGTTTTACAACTACGAACGTAATTGTAAACAACAGGAGGTAGAGCACCTCTAAGTTCTCTCATACACTTCTTCTCGTTCTTCAGCAATCTTTTAGTTTGTTCATTGACATTTTGATTGTTGGAAGAAGTTCCAATACTCTGAACAGCCGGAGGTGGATGAACATCACTGAGAATACACTTCCACAATTCTTGATCGATTCAATTCAAGTAATCCTCCATACAATCAGCCCACTGATCATAGTACTCGGGAATCAGCATCGGAATTTTCGTTGTGATGAACCAAGGAGATGAGAGTAAGACGTCATCGTGTTCATGTTGAAGTTCGCTATTGTTGTACGGAAAGTTTTTCTGAAAAGCTTCAGGAATTTGAAAATTTATGGATGATTTTGTCCGAAATCACAAATCGAACACTCGATTATACAACCTAATCGCAAAATCGAATCACTGCTGAAGATCTAAGAAGATTTTTAGAATCAAAAGTGCGGAAACTTTTGAATCTAAAACGAGACTCAAAATCAGATCATTGCAGAATGATTCCTGCTCTGATACCAAATGTAGTGGTTACGTAATCGAGTATGAATTATAGAATCAGAATGATATGAAAATGATGAACACAAGATCTAAATAATATCAGTTTGGCTCGACTATGCTTTCAATGAGTACAGAGTGTTATAGACAATTACATGAAAGTTCTTATCTAACTCTAGTATTGAACCCCTATTTATAGGGAACTAGAAAGCACAAAAAAAAATATAAGGGACTAGACATGAAAAGCTTCGACACTAAAGTACCCTTATAATAACATTACATATTAACGAAACTATCCCTTGACCTTCGACACCTCACAACTAATCTCGACATCAACAAACGTCTTAACACCTTAAGTCTAACGTCCAAACCCTCAAAATAGATTCATATCAATGACTTAATCTATAAAGTTGTCAACTTGGCACCGTTGCATGGTCCAAAAGGACCCAATCATGATTTCAAGTATTCTAACTCCATAAAGAGGCCAAGATGCACGCTTTTACCTTAAGACCTTAGTCCAAACTTCCAGATCTGATTCAAAGGGACTTCTTATGTCATAAAGTTTCCAACTTTATGACTTATCATAACTCACTGGGACCCAAATCAAAACCCTAAGTCCCAAACTTCATCAAAAGACTACCAAATCATGCATGGAAGGTTTATACAAATCAATATCCAAACTTTAAGACTTCATAACCCCAACAAGGACCAAATATGAAGTTCAAAGGTTCTTGAGTAACTTCTACTCACAAGAACTGCCACAAAGGGACCAAAACATAACCAAAACCAACTAGCTAGATGTACATGAAAGATTTGTCAAGGTTGAGACTTTATACCTCTAGAAGTTAGATCTAGGTAAGCAAGGCCTGGATCCAAAAGCTCTAAGTCAAGCATTGACTCTTCAAGAAGTTCCTTCTTTCTTTTTAAGTACAAAAAGACACAAAAATCACCATGAAGCTCACTAAATACACAAATGGAGTCTAGGGTTTCGTTCTTAGGGTTAGAGAAGACGGAGGCTAAAGAATAGAAGAGGTTTGGATTTATAATGATGCTTATAAAGGGACCAAACCCAAAAGACGAGCTTTTGAAACAGCCCACCGAACGCCCTGCGTTCCCTTAGGGAATACCCTGTGTTCCCAAGATGGCCCCCGTCTATTGTCTTTTTGAACGGCATGCGTTCCTACCTGGTACGCCATGCGTACCCGGTTTGGCCCAAACCCCCTCTAACTTCAAATGGTCATAAGTTTTGCATCCCTTATCCGTTTTCCATGTTCTTTATATCCACAGAAAGGTAACGAGAAGCCCTACACTTTTATTAACTTTATTTAATCTGAAAACCAACCGAACTAAAATCCAAAATTCATAAAAGGCCCGAACCAACGCCTTTACTGATACTCTTGGGCTCTAAAACACAAACCGAACCCTATCATCACATAACCAACACCACCCACATCCAAATGGGTCTAAACTTTTCTTCCCCAAGTCCCTAAGCCTTTATGATAACTGATGATCGGGCCACGACCATGAATAATGAAGCAATTCGAAACCGAGTGTTGCAACTCTCCCCCGCCTAGATTCGATTTCGTCCTTGAAATCATTCCTTACCATCCCCGGCATGCCCGACGGCCTGAGGGACACAATCACGACCTTGAGCATACAAAAACCATCCCAAAGCCACCGAACCCAACCCAACCAGAACTTTCCAAACTGAAGAAGACGAATCTATAATCCGATGCAGAAAACCAACCCTTTATTACCTGAAATCTAGAATCTTGAATCGGTCTGACTCCCCGACAGAACGTCCATACTATAACATTGTTGAATCCATCCCATTAATTTTCTCAACTGACTACTCAACTTCTAATACTTGAGATTCCCAAACTATCGCTGACACTACCAGTCTCGCACCTGGTCCAACCACCAGGTTCCTAAGAGTCCAAGTAACAAGGCTACCCAGCCTATAACCCCTCTACATCACACACTAACCACTCACTTAATCTTGCAACTCAAGATCTGAAACCTTGACCCAACGGTCTCTACTAGGACCTACCTCTATTGCCATAATCACACAGGCCTCGCCTACGGGTCCCACCCATCTAGAGCTACATAGGCCCGACTCCGTCTCGGACCCCCAATGGTCCTCAATCTAACACAAAGAAATACTCCTCGACAATCCTGACCGCATGCCCAAGGTACGAACTTATTCCCCTTTACACTCATGAGCACCTCCAACGATAGTCTACCTTGGACTGGTGAATGCTACGCTCCTATCACAGTCTTACAACACTTCTTACCAACCATGGTTACCACCCATGGCATTACCACATCGTAACCATCACAACCCCACGCATCCTGAGCCAAAACATGCATCCAATAAGATGTTCAAGTCATCCCTCGAATTCCAAAGCCCTTAACCTGGACTCAACCACAAGCCTACTATGCATAATAAAGGAGACGCCGACGATTGGTTGGAAGTTTCTCGAAACCCCACTTATACAACCTCAATCTCAACAACCATGTGGGTTGTATCTCCTCCTGGGCAGGATGTGAAACTTTCCCTAGTTCCACACCCTTCCTAACTCCCAAAAATCTTGATCGATTCTCCCCTACTTGGATTCGATGAAGATCTTTCACTTCCTCATATAGCGCAAACCACTCATGTCCTGTGCTACTCAATACTAGCGTTCCATTACTAACCAAACTCAGTGATCACCCAAATTCTGAAATCCTGAAGAATACCTGTGAAATCTTAACCAGTCTGATCATCCAAATCACCTCCCATGATACCTTACCAATTCCTTGAGTTCTTATGTTGGCGACTAATAACGACAACCTTTGCCCTGAACTAACGAATCTTTATCCGAACTTCCATTCCTAAAGAATCACTTAACTCCAACCGACTACAACCCATGCGAATATACAACTCCCTTGACACATCTAATGATCAACAACTCATACAACTGACACCACTATCTTCCTGCTACCGCTCCTCCTCAAGCAACAGTAAGATTTGAACCCAAAAGTTCTTTCAAAGGCGACTATCGATCCCACCGGATCAAAAGATAAAACAACTGAGCCCCGACTTCATTGGATAACTAATCTGCTAATCCTAACCAAAGATCCTCCAAGCAACACCCCTGAATTTATCCCGATATACACTCAATCTGCAACTGAACACGTTGAAACCCGCTCAACAAGATACGACCCTATGATGATACATTAAAGACTCTCCGCATGCATAATGGCATATAAAAAAATCCTCGATAACCCAGACAATAGCATATAACGGACCCGAGATAAAACTTATTCAAACCCCATCAAAATTCCAAAGCAATGCAAATTCCCGATAACCACCCTGAAGAAGCAGAAGATAACATACCCGCAAAAAGCATCTAAAGGAATCCTGACTTCCTCTCGTTGAGGACATGGTGTAATACTCCCCCCTAACCTCAAATGATAAGGACTAACAATAGGATCCTCCTTCCTGAAGGATTCTTGGGATCCACAAGCTTTGGGCTCCAGACGAGCCCCCAACTTCCCTAATACAACCTCGGCCCGAAAGGCCCCGAGATAACCATCCAAGAACTCCAAATTCCCTTCCTTGGCCTAACCAAAGACCACCAAGGTCTAATCCAAAACACTGCGAGAAATCTCCAATGAGACAAACTCCCTCGACCGCGCATCGATCGACTCAATATCTGCTACTGAGCTAGAACCAGAATCTGAACCCTATTCCTGAGTGCTCAACATCAAACCGAAACATCACGCAACATATCCGAATATTCCCAAGAATCCTCATCCCACAAGTTTCCTAGATTCTCTGAGACTCTCCTCGATTCGAGTACGGATCATGTGTTTCCAGTAGTATGGGCCCAATACTACCTTCCACACCTATCCATACTTTCCTCAAGAATCCTCCCAAATCCTCTAATTCACCTTCTCAAATCCAACAACAACACTCGCTAACCAGCACAAAAAATCCCACTGAAGCAAACCCTAGGCTTTCCTAGGTTCCCGACCTCACCCTGCCATCAGCTGCTGAAAAACTCCTCATAATGTTAGTTAGATACCTAATGAACCCAATCAAATGCAACAAAGCTTAGATAATCCTTCGAGTAACAGTCTCATCCCTACAACGGTTAGACTCAAATGAGAGTTGCGCAATAGGGTCAAATCCGTCACTCTGAGATTATCCAACCTTTGCCACATGTAACTTGACATATTCACTCAATAGCTAACTCACATCACTTACGAGTTCCACAAAGTACAAAGCAATCAGCATTCGTGCAGAAACACTCAAAGCCATAGAATAATCACGAGCATCCAAACCCACATACTACAACCCATACTAGGAGCTCCCACTCCCACTATTGATTGCCTTACGCATACAAATCATACCTAATCCAACATCCCATGCTTCCTAGACTACATGCATCATATATCAGGCCATCATATCACTGGCTAATCAGAACTAGCATGCAAGTCTACAAGCTCATACAATAGGCATACAAGGCATCTCCCCTAGCATTCTACCATGCAAAACTGAGCAGATCCTTAGCTCTAACTAGCATGCGATTCACAGATTCGTAAATCAAATCATATCAGATAACATGTATGGTTATTTTTGGACAAACTTACTTGAGCTCGGCTGATAGCATGCACCACACCCTTTTCTTATTTCAGGAAACTCTTTTCTTAAGAAAATATATTTCTTTTTGAAAAACCTTACCAAATCCTCAATTTGAGTTCAGATACACCTGAGGGTGTGCCCGAATCCCTCAAACCAAGGCTCTGATACCAACTTGTAACGTCCCAAAAATAATGATATAAAATTTTCATTTTTAGATTAATAAATCGCTAATACATATCATTTACATAAAACCAAGGAAATTAAGATTTAGCATAACGTCGTCGAATCAGAGTAAATCACAGAATGCGAAAACATGTGATGTGTGCTCTGAAATCATCCCAAGCTCTTCCAATTGAAAACCAAAGCACCTGAAACATAAATTGAAAATCGTAAGCACAAAGCTTAGTGAGTTCCCCAAGATACCTCATACCATACATATCATGCAATAATGAGATAGCCCCGCCCACACTCATATAATAGTGAGATGTAGGCCCCACCCACACTCAAATAACGGGCCCTGCCCAATGAGATACGGGCCCCGCCCACACTCAGATAGTAATGAGATACGGGCCCCGCCCACACTCAGGTAATAGTCAAATACGAGCCCCGCCCACACTAACATAATGGGCCCCGCCCAATAAGCATACATATACAAGTACATAAAAGTATCATACAGACAACAAGTATAATAACATAACCAATCTAGGGTTGGCCTTGGTGCCTTAGACCTGCTCAACCAGTGAGGAAACTCACCTCGATCCGTTGCTAATTAGATAACACTCGGCTGCCGAACCAAAAATCCCACACTAACAACAAATAAAACTCAATTAATAATTATGCCACAATCCAATAACCGTGGTCTCAACTCGAAAGTCCTGACTCCTAGGGTAAAAGACCATTTTACCCTCTCCTTAATGGGCCCAACCCCAAACTTGGCCCAAGGCCCACTAATGGCTCAATAATACAAGTCGAGGCCCAAACCAAACCTATGGCCCACTCAAAGTCCTAAGGCCCATCCAGAGCCCAAACAGATAATTCATAGCCCAAAGAAACAAGCCCAAATCCTAAAACAAGCCCATGACCAAAAGCCAAAAAAGTCCACTGATGAATCGAACGTGCTGCGTTCCCTGGTGGAGCGCAGGGCATCCGTTGCCAGACCACAGATCGGGACCCCTTTCATGAACGTGCCACGTTCCCGAGATGACCGCACGACGTTCCCGGTCATTGACCAAAATATCACTCCAAACGTCTTAACACCTTAAGTCCAACGTCCAAACCCTCAAAATATCTTCATGTCAATGACTTAATCCTTAAAGTTGTCAACTTGGCACCTTTGCATGGTCCAAAAGGACCCAATCATGATTTCAAGAATTCTAACTCCATAAAGAGGCCAAGATGCAAGCTTTTACCTTAGGCCCTTAGTCTAAACTTCCTGATCTGATTCAAAGGGACTTCTTAAGTCATAAAGTTTCCAAGTTTATGACTTATCATAACTCAATGGGACCCAAATCAAAACCCTAAGTCCCAAACTTCACCAAAAGACTACCAAATCATCCATGAAAGGTTTATACTCATCAATATCCAAACTTTAAGACTTCATAACCCCAACAAGAACCAAATATGAAGCTCAAAGGTTCTGGAGTAACTTCTACTAACAAGAACCACCACAAAGAGACCAAAACATAACCAAAACCAACTAGCTAGATCAACATGAAAGAGTTGTCAAGGTTGAGACTTTATACCTCCAGAAGTTAGATCTAGTGAGCAAGGTCTGGATCCAAAAGCTCTAAGTCAAGCATTGACTCTTCAAGAAGTTTCAACTTTTTCTTTAAGTACCAAAACACACAAAAATCACCATGAAGCTCACTAAATACACAAATGGAGGCTGAATAATGGAAGAGGTTTGGATCCATAATGATGCTTATAAAGGGACCAAACCCTAAAAATGAGCTTTTGAAATAGCCCAACGAACGCTCTACATTACCAAGTTGGCCCCCGTCTATTTTCCTTTTTGAACGCCATACGTTCCCACCTGGTATGCCATGCGTACCCGGTTTGGCCCAAAACCCTCTAACTTCAAATGGTCATAACTTTTGCATCCATTATCCGTTTTCCACGTTCTTAATATCCACGGAAAGGTAACAAGAAGCCCTACACTTCTATCAACTTCATTTGATCTGAAAACCAACCGAACTAAAATCCAAAATTCATAAAAGGCCCGAACTAACGCCTTTATCGATACCCTTGGGCTCTAAAACAAAAACTGAACCCTATCATCACATAACCAATACCAACCACATCCAAATGGTTCTAAACCTTTCTTCTTCAAGGCCCTAAGCCTTATCATAACTGAGGATCGGGCCATGACCATGAATAATGAAGCAATTCGAAACTGAGTGTTACAAAAGCGTTTTACTAAGCTTGTTTGGAATGTCTATATAGAGCCTAAAGTATTTGAATCAAGGTGTAAAGTTCTTATGAGAAAATTTAAATTATAAATCAAAAGATGGTTCAAAGCAACGAAATGGTCAACAGAAACTAGAGCATGATACAAAAAATGTAAACGATGAACTGACGCTTCCAATTGGATTAGTAGAACATGCAGTTGCGGTTTACACTAAAACAATTTTCTATGACAAGGAAATATTTAAAGCAGCTTGGTACTGTTCTATTGACAGCGTGGAAATGATAGATAAGTGGCAAGTTGTTATGATTACACAAATGGATAAGAGTAAACAATTGAAGATAAAATACAAGGTACTTTTCATATTTGACATCATATTCATTGATGATTACACATGTATATATTATAATTATTTATGAATAAATAGTACTTGTTTTAATATTATGTAATAACCACCAACTAATATGTTAATTCAACCACTTATTGACATATCATACTTTTCATCTACAATGTAGGTTGAACTAAAATTGCCTGAAAAAGAAGTTAAATGTTCCTGCTATCATTTTATACGTACACGCATTTTGTGTCGACATATTTTTATTGTCTTGAAGAACAACCATATTGAAGAGATTCCAGAGCAGTATATTCTCAGAACATGGAGAAGGGATGCAATTTCCAGCCATTTGCTTGCCATGAAACATGTTTCTATGGAAACAGAAGATGACACCTTTAAACTTCTAACAAAGGCTTACAGTAATATTGAATACTGTTTGGATCATTTCAAAACAAGTAAGGAGAAATTGTTGGCTTTTGTTGAGAACACACGTATCTTGAAGCAGACAGCAATGGAATTTGGTTGTTCAAACCAATCATCATCCGATAATGAAGAAGAAAATTCATTCGGATGCTAGGAATACGTAGCATTCCTAGAAAAAATAAATATCCATCTACCTTCAACTATATGTACCAAAGGGAGTGGAACTATGAAAAGAATGGTTAGTGCCACTGAGAAAGCTGTTGCAGCTGCAAAGAAAAAAACTAGAATATGCATGGGTTGCAATCAATATGTTAACCATAATTGGAGGACTTGCAAAGTCAGAATTGTATGAGAGTCAACACAACCTTAAAATGACCCATTAATTTGCGCAATTGATTCACTTTTTTCTATTAGATTTATGAATAAGAAGATGGTTCTTTGAGTCAATACGTTATTTTATTTTAAAACACTTTTATATCATTTATGGATTTATTTTACATGTTTGTTTGTTGATATAGTATTTCATGTTTGTTTGTTGATATATTTTAGTCATAACTTTGACAGCATTCATTTTTCACCATTTGTTATATTCAATAATGAATACTATTATAAAAACATCAATGAATCATATTTAAACTACAATTTACTTAAAACAAAACCAAATCATAACATAATAATGTTGTCAAAAAAAGTTAAATACTCCGTTCGTATGTGAATTCAGTTTTGGTTTACAATAACTATTGGAAAATAGAATTTTAACATCAATCATTGTAGACTATTGTTATTGTCATTTCAATTATAAAAACTTTTTATTGTATTGATTTAGTAGTATATTATAGTAATAAATGTTTACTTTTTAATAATCAGAACTGAATGAATCTACAAATCACAAATGAATAATAATATGCAAAATACTTACAAACACTACAACATAAAGTAACAATAATGTGCACACAATATTAATCATGTTAATCATAAATATTTGACAGAATCTATTTCTTATTTAATTATTCAAAAAAGTAATGTGAAATCAACCATAAATAAATAGATGAAAATATTACTTATCATTCCGGCCTAAAGTAGCAAACCAAGATTATCATAAACCATTGTACGTTCGACAAACAAACTTAATATTCTTCACATACAAAACCAATGTTTTAAAGATATCCAAAAGAAACCATTAAAGATATCCGCGTACGCCTTCTGTTTGGGCTTCGGGTATTGAGCCATCTATTGGGCCTTGATACTTGGGCCCTAATGGACTATCTGGATAGATGTGTCTTGGGCTAATTAGAGGATCAAACCTTTGGATAAGGCCCAATAAGAAGTGGGCCCAATTTGGAAAATTGGGCTAAGTGTGGGCCTTGAAGTAATTTGGACCTTTTGGATTAAGATTTGGGCTTGGGTTGCATTGGGATTTAGGAGTTTATTTTGATGTTGGGCCTTTTGTCATCTAGTTGGGACTTGGCTTTGTGCCAAGCTTGAGGAAAGGTAAAAGGGTCTTTTACCCTAAATTGGACTCATAGTATGAGTCAGTGGCTAGATGTTGATGGGTTGTCATTTTGGTATCTGTTAGCGCGTGTGTGATAGTGGATCTGCAGTCAGAGATTATTGATGGAATCAACTATTGAGGGGGTGTTGTCTTGATGTTGGCGGTTCGGGGATCTGGTAGCCAGCAGCCAGGGATCGTCTGTGTGTTTCGGTAGTGGGAGGTGAGTTTTTCCTCGTTGTATTTGCGGGTCGAAGGCACCAATATCGACCTTTTGGATTGTTATCCTGGTTTATCGTATGCTTGTATGTTGTAGTGATTTGTTATATCGGTATCCTGGTAGATAAGATGTTGCCATGTTGTAGTGATCTGTTAGATCGGTATCCTGGTAGATAGGATGTTGCCATGATGTAGTGATATGTTAGATCGGTATCCTGGTAGATAGGATGATGCTATGCCTAGTGATCTGTTAGATCTTCCTGTTATATGTTCTTGCTATATGTTTACCGGTCGCATGTGTTGATGTAGTGTGGTTGGGTTGAGACTGTGTTGCTTTGTGCTGCTAGTCAACAAACCCGATGATATTTATATTGGTATGTTATGTGTATGTTTATCTGTTATGTATATGTCGACATGGTTTGTGGGTATGGTTGGGCTGAGGCGGACATGCTTAGTGCTAAAGGCCAACGGACCCAGGGTGGCCCGGATAGACTGAAGGCCTGCGAGGCGGACCAGTCAGGCCGAAGGCCCGGAGAACGGTCCAAACATGCTGAAGGTTCGGAGAACGGTCCATACATGCTGAAGGATCGGAGAACGGTTGAGACATGCTGAAGTCCCGATGAGGCGGTCCAGACAGGCTAAAGGCTCTGCATGCATGCTATTTGCTGTTATGTTTATGATTATGTGTTGTGGTGGTACTTTAGGGGAAACTCACTAATCTTCGTGCTTACAGTTTTGGTTTATAGTTTCCGATACTTCAGTGGATCGTGGGAAGGAGAAGGCGTGACCGTACATATCCTCGTGTTTTTGGAACTTATGGTCAATAAGGCCCAAATACCATCAATCATAGACCTAGGCCCATAGGCCTTAATCCACAGGTGGGCTTGAGGCCCAACAATTCAAGGCCCAACAACCTAGAGCCCAAAGATCACTTTTGTCTACTGCATGCGTACGCGTGGCGTACTCTGCATGTACGCCCAACGTACGCTGGTCTTGACCAGATACGGGTGGTTAACCCAGTACGCACAGCGTACCAGGGATACGCCTAGTGTACTGGCCAGTCAACCCAAAACCTTCTTGTGACTTAATCCATTAAGCCCTAACATCCAAAACATAGATCTAGGTCCCTAAAAATTTTCTAATCCATAAAGATATAGACTTTATGCTTTTGCATGCATTGATGGGGACTAAGACATAAATCAAGTCCAGAAACACACTTAGTTGACATCTCACAATTGCATGGTTGAGGCTAAACCATCAAGGTCCAATTTTTATGGCTCCTAACACCTCCAAGACCCAAAAAGGACAGCTCATATGGACTGAAACTCCTTTAACTCAAAAAATCTAAACTATGGGACCAAAATATAACATTAATCACCCCAAAACTAGATCTAAGCATGTCATGGCCAAGGTTAAAGCTAAAATTTAAGGTTTGCCTCTGGCCAGACTACGCCCAGCATACACATGGGTACACCCAGCGTTCGCAGGGACTTCCCCGATCCGCGCCCAGCGTACGACCCTCCCCCAATAATCACATTATTATTATCTATTTCTTTTTTTGAGAAGCTTGCATTAGAAAAATTCCTGGAGACTCGAGCGTTACAAATCTCCCCCACTTGAATCAAATTTCATCCTCGAAGTCTGCTGCTTGGAATAACTCCGGGTAGTGCTCCCCCATCTCGTCTTCTGGTTCCCACGTCCATTCCGAGCCCTTATGGTGCTGCCACTGCACCTTCACCAGCTCGACCCTTTTGTTCCTCAAATCCTTTCTCTTCCTATCGAGAATCGCTACTGGTCTCTCAATATAGTTCAGGCAGTCATCCACCTGAATATCCTCCAAAGGAATCATTGAGGAATCATCAACTAAACACTTCCGTAGATGTGAGACATGAAAAGTACTATGGATCTGCCAAAGCTCCTCCGTAAGATCTAGTCGGTACGCCAGCCTGCCCACCGGGCTATAATCCTGAAAGTTCCGCTATACCTGGGGCCCATCTTGCCCCGCTTCCTGAAGTGAACGACATATCCTTCCAAGGTGACACATTTAGGAGGACCATATCCCCGACCTGGAACTCTTGGTCTGATCGGCGTCTGTCAACGTAGCTCTTCTGCCGACTCTAAGCCGTCTGGAGTCTGCTCCGGACCTGCTGGATCAACTCGGTCGTGTAACACCTGTTCCAGGTATTGATTAATTTATATTATTTTTAAGGTTTTGTGCATGGACTAGGCGAGTTGGGGTGATCCAACGCGTCGAGTAGATACTGTTAAGGGGACGCGTGGTTTGGGTTCTACTCGACGAGTCGGAAGGCCCCGACTCGACGAGTCGGAGCTGTAAAGAGAAACCCTAATTTTTAGGGTTTGCACCCTATTTAAGGAACACAACCCGCCTCTTGTGTCCTCCCTTACCACCCTACTATCCATAGAAAACCCTAATTCGACCTTGCACCTTCTTCGGTGAGAGTGGGAGCTTTTGTGAGTGATCTTGGAGTATTTGTAAAGAATCCTAGAGCTTGAAGAGGAAGGAGCAGGAAGAGAAGCATTATATACGACATCTACTCTATCTTGGCCATCATCTTGAGGTATAAAGTCGTCACCTTGATCCCTAGTTGGTTAGATCCCTTTTCTTGGAAGTAAATGGCCATTTTTGGTACAAAATGGAGTCAAACTTGGATCTGGACTTATCACAACGATATGGTTCCAGATCTAGACCTCTCAAGGTCCCCAATGACATAAATTTGCTCACTTTATGCAGCCTAGCCCCTTTCCATGCACAAAAATCTTATAAGATGCTTAGTTTTCACATTTTAGCCTTGTGAGGCCTTGCATGCATGTAAAGTTAGCAACTTTACGTGGTAACTGCTCTAGGAGAAGTTGGATCTGATGTTTGGGACCCTGGAGCCCACTAGAAAGGACCGAACAAAAAAAGGGCTGAAGGGACTCGACGAGTTGCTTAGCCAACTCGACGAGTCGGGAAGGGTTTTCCTGTTTTTGGGATCATGAGTGATTTCGGTGAAGCTGATTAAGAGATTTCGGTCAAGAGATTTCGGTGTAGGGTTTTTGGTCTTTGATCATGGAGGAACTCGGCGAGTTACATAGGTAACTCGGCGAGTTGATGAGTTACTCAAGAGACTCGACGAGTTGCTAGATGCACTCGACAAGTTGAGGTCAACATGGACTGTTGACCTTGACTGTTGACCTTGACTTTGACCAGGGTTGACCTTGAGGGTATTTATGGTACTCCGGGATTGTGACAAGTTAATCACATGATGACTATAGGCAGCGAGGAGGAGCAGTGTGTAGGATACATCTTGTGATCATCTTAGCAAGTTGATCATCTTGTGCAGGAGACTCGTTCTTGAACCCAACTTTAAACTCATTCATACTTCCACCCATATACGCTTCCATGTGACGCATTGTGAACACACCACAATCAATGTGGTTGTTTATTGTTCTCCAAGGCAATTCCAGTCTATGTGGCATCGCATATGAAAACATCTCAGTTTTTGGATGATTCTGAGATCTTAAGTAATCAAGTATGTACGTTTTTTGAAAATGTTAAAATTTTTTGTTAACATATAGGAAATGTTATTTAATAATTAATGTAAGTTTTATTGATCACTTACGACGATCTGGGGCAACTGACCATATCTGACCTTAATAGGATCATCAACTTTGTTGTTGTCAAGGATTACAAACTTTGGTGTTGTAGATTGATTACAAAAAGGAAATTGTGGAAGGAACGGACAACCGGTAGGAAAAGCTGGAAAATGGAGTAATTTAAAGGTATTCAATTTATTTTATATTTATATATGATTATTAATAAATTAACACAAAAAAGTAAAATATATTCAGATATGTATCTTACCAAACCAACATAACGTAGTGTTGAGTCCATATCTTCAATAGAAAGCAAAAGACTCTCAAGGAATTTAGCTTTGCATTCACTTTATGTTAACTTACCTTCTAGGTACGAATTCTATAATGTAGTTTTAAAAAGTCATTAGTTTTTTAAGAAATTGTATTTAACATATATTTTAATCAACAACGAATATTAATGAATTATACCATCAACTCCGTCTTGCAATAAACTCTCAGAGGAGATTCTGGTGCACGCTTACTTTCATCAAGATTCAACACTTGACTCCGAAAATCAATAACATGACCAAATAGTTCACATGTAGGAAAAAAAACTTTCCATGTGAAACCTCTGAGCAGAAAAACCATCCAGACTGTGGAAAACTATATCAGTGCAAAAAATATGACTGATTGTAACTTTTTTTAATATTTAACCAAATAAAGTAACTAACATTAAACATATGTTAATTGTAAATTACGTTGGCTCGTCCTGGAGAGAGAATATCCAGTCTGCGACACGTTTTTCTAGTCGTGGAATTCCTTTGGTGATATCAACTGCCCGTATAATGTAAGGAGATTTGATATAATCGGACTTCATGTGAGGCCTGTCCCCTCTTCTATTAAACCCCTTTTTGTTCATTCATGAATGGGACAACAAACAAAGGAATTGGCATTTCTATTTTAGATGGTGGTGTACTATGAAAAGACTTTTTTCCAGATCCATTCATGAAGTCTGCATAATCCTTTGACATTTGAATACTACAGTTTGCTATCGGTGAGTTGTCAAACTGTTTATGAGATGTTGCAAGAATTAGTGAACGTTCGATTTCTGCCTCATTATCATACCACCATTGAGATTGAACTGGTTCCTCTGATGTTGCAACTTCTTTAAATAGTTCATTTAATTTGTTTTTCCATTCTTGGACCAATGGATTCTTAGGGTATTTCTTGACAGAATCATTTATTTTATCTTCCAACACTTTCTTTTGATGCATGAGCATATCGTACATCTCCTTTAGTGTTGAAAGAGTGGCCTATTAAAGTTAACACGATGTAATTGTGTACAAAGCAAATAAAAAACATAAATATGTCATCAAATATTAATTAATACTATATTAATTCATCATTCACATGTGAATACAATGTAAACTACCTCAATTGTTTCACCACTTCCACTAAAATTTTCTTTTCCTTCATTTCCCTACGAAAATTAATAAATTAAGATTTTTTGAATTGAACATAATAGTATATTAAGAATTCTATAAATCATTTCAAATTATATAGGTTAACCAATATTAATCACTTTTGAATTTATTAATTCAATACATGAATTTATTAGTTTAAACATTCATAGATTATTTATTAATGATTATATCATGTTAATACCTTAAAGCTTCCATCACTTATTTTCACACGTTCTCCTGCTTCATTTGCCTATCAATATGTATGAAAATAATTAATGTCGTTTAAAGAAATACTAAAGTATAAATCTAATATGCATTATTAAATACAATAAGATAGTACCTAAACTTTTTCATGAACTATATTACCAGTAGCATCCGATTCATTGATGACTTTAAATGGTTCTTGCAATTCACCCATATCCAAACCTACTGTCCTACACTCGACTCTTTCTCGCTCACGTAGTTTACCAACATTCCAAAAACGTATTGCTGGTATGCCTCGTATAATCTTTACTGAATCGCACCGTACACTATCTACATATAGCAGCTATAATAGACACAAATAAAAATTTAAGTAAGTAAACACAATTTAATGAATTTGTACACATATTCATTTATTGTGAATCATTTTAGATAATGCATATGAAAAATTATTATGTTTTGAAATACATTTGAATTTCATACAAAATATTACCAAAAGAAAGATAATTGGCCCAACATAGAATCCTTTTCTGCTGTATGGATTCCATGCACTTCTTGTGTCCTTAAGGCAATCAAAAACATATTCACACCAATCAATGTCACTTAGATTCAGGTCTTTTGTTATTTTTGATAACATGGAAAGGTCACATGTTCCCATGCTCAATGATTGGCCTAGTGTATTACACGGTAGAACAAAGATGTTTACTTAAAAAAGAAATTCTGCATGTGTTGTTTTCATAATAGCCTTTTGAACTGCCCTTGGTCTAATATTATCTTCATCATCGAATTGTTTCTTCCAAACAGTAATCGTGTCGTCTGTAACCTGTCTATATGTCATCGACTTTATTGCAACATTCCCTAAAGGCAGACCCAAGAATTCGTGAATAACCTCCCGATTTATTGGTATATCACCATGATGAAGCCTGAGTACCATCCTATCTGCATCAAAATTCTTTACCGTATAATGCCCAATAATTGATGCGCACCCATCCATTTTCATATTTAACAAATTCCTAGATCAATAGAAGAAAGATATGATTCCTATTCCTCGCTAAGGTTATGCATACAACAGTAAAACATATTTGGTGATGTTCGTACTTGTATTCGCCTTGGTTCTTCTGCATTAGTATCTACCACTTTAGGAACTTTTCTTGCTTTCCCTACGTTTCCTTCATTATTCTTTCGCCTCTTTTGTACAACTTCATTTTTAACAAATTTCTTCACACGTTCTTCATTTTTATCTTTGAATGAAGTACCATGCATCCTATTTTTCCTAATAAGCACATGTTCTACATCTTCAAAATCCGAGTCCTCATCGGCATCAAACTTCTTGACCTTGACCTTACTTTTTATATTATATTCTTCTGTTAATACATATAAAACAATATAAATGATTATAAAGAAATACCGAAATAAACTTCAAATAAATTTAGTTTTAACTAATTCATTACTTGAATCTGAGTTCAAAACAACAAGTTCATGACCCTTTCTTTTACAACTGTCAAACCGTTTTTTTGTTCTGAATTCATTTTCCCTTTGTATCGAATTTTTCGGTGTGCGGTCTACGCTTTCATCCCAACCTGTCAAGATAAAAAGAACACAATCATTATAGAATACAATTGCAAATACATTTTCCATGACAGGTAATCATCATTAATAATTGTTTGTTTCTTTATTTTTTTTCTTAGATGTTGAATCTTCCTTTTGCATTTGTCTTTTAATTGGAGGTTGTTTTGTTTCGTTTCCTTGATGGTCTTCGCCTTCCATATCAATAAGCACCGGATTTGATTCTTCATTAGTGAATTTGCTGAATGTTGTCTTTAGTAATATCCTGTCGCTTTTCTTTCTACCTAAAAAACAATAAAATAACACTTTCATTGATTAATCACCATTGTATGTAACAATTAAAACCTAATAACACAATATATCTAAGTTAGTTAAACCAAACCAACAATGATTATCAAAACTTAATAAAACAGTATACACCATTGGCCACATACACCATTAATCATTAATTACTACATCAATCATACATGATCACTCATAAACACATATTTAATCAGTCAAATACACAATCACAGACTAAAATGCCTTTAACAATCAAAACTGAATACAACCTAGTGAATAATACTATAAAAATCATACTTTCCCTTTAATCAATATTAAATACATATAGTTCCTTTCATAATTCTACACCATCAATCATTTTTAAAAAAATCATAAAGAAATATAAAAACCATAATAGAGGCTATCAATGCACTACTTTTACAGTTAAACAACATTCAAAATCGTTTAGTAAATTTACTTATTCCTGTTCTGTTAATCATCGACTACATTCTTTGATCTTCCATAACAGAGGCTAGAATAAAAATTCAAAAACCCTGATTTTAGGGGTTTCATAATCGTGGTAAAATTGAAAGAAGTTATTCTTATCAAGTTCAAATACACATTCAGAGTCAAAAACAATTTTTGCGCGATTTAAGATTTCAACCACATTCATAAACGATTTTGCAACATTACAATTCCTATCAGACGCTTGACAATTTGGAAAAAAGGTATGATTATCAAATTCGATTACACATTCAGAGACAAGAATGATTTTTGCGACATTTAACATTTCAACCACATTCATATACGATTGTGCAACATGACACTTCATATCAGAGGCTATAACAAAAAATCAAAAACCCTAATTTTAGGGTTTTCAGAATCGTCTTAAATGTAAAGAAACAGAAGACTAAAACCTATGATTATACTCATTTTCCAGTTAAACACCATTCATAATAGATTACAAAACTTACTTCTTCCAGTTCTGTTCATTATCGACGACATTCTTTCACCTTCCACCTTCACATTCTCCACAATCGACAATAGTGTTTACGGAAGAACAGTAGCAATCGACGATTGTATAAATGGCTATTATTGAGATTATTTTCCATTGCAAGTGAAGATACGATCGGATCCTCCCAAAGATAAGAGCTTAGCTGTGATTACTAAAACATAGGAACAGTTTCTTTTGTTTATATCACTTACCCGATATATTGAAAATGGGTGACATCATAAAATTTTACTTGAATCCCTTTACTATTTTTTTTAATTTAAAATTAATTGAAAATCATTTATTCTTATTTAAAATAAATGATTAATAATAGCCTTAGATTTAGAAATTTTAATGTATCAGATGTGTTCTCGCGTTCTCAACCTTTTAGGTGTTCTCATTTGATCTTTTTCCCTATATATATATATATATATATATATATATATATATATATATATATATATATATATATATATATATATATATATATATATATATATATATATATATATATATATATATATATATATATATATATATATATATATATATATATATATATATATATATATGGCTTGGTTCACTTGAGACTCAACTAAAAAAAATAGAGATCTTGAGATTCAACCTCAGCCACATATTTCTCATTTGTCGCTCTAACGCTCTAGTATACCGACAGCAACATGGTATCCCCAATCATAAATGATTATATGGCAGAGAGGTATAATCATATATGATAATAAATGTTTATACATATATGCCTACTCATAAATGATTATACATATATGTTTGTTCACAGATTGAGTAATCATATATGATTATAACGGTTGGTGGCAGAAAAGGTGATGGTGGCAGAAGTGGCGGTAGTATAAGTGACGAAGGTGGTAGTAGTGGGGTTGGATGGTGGCTGAAGTGGTGATAGTGGTTGCGGGGGTGGCTATTGTGGTGGTGGGGAAGGTGGCGGAGGTGAAAGGAACGGACAGGCTACATAATCATTTATGCTTATAAGTGACCCGTCACACCAGTACCCTGGAGGGTTATAGCGTCAGATGTCAACTACGCGGTGGTAGCAAGTAGAGGCAGAGGCGGAGGTGGCGGTGGCAGAGAGGGTGGTGGAGGAGAGAAAATATGGTGCATTCATATATGAATATACGTAAATTTATATTGATATATAAATTTTTCATCTTCACTGTCGCGCCAGTGCGACGGAGGATTTTGAGGCAAGATATAATTGAGTGACTAAGATGGATTTTCCTGTTTCCAAGATTTTTTTCAATTGAATTCTCTCTCTCTCTCTCTATATATATATATATATATATATATATATATATATATATATATATATATATATATATATATATATATATATATATATGTATATATATATATATATATATTTGTGACATGCTTTCAGGGGGTTGAATGTTGGATGATGGATCAGACCTTGAAGCCTTCCTGAGAACACAACACAGAAGAATATGTTAAAGGACGTCCGGGTGTTCTCCCGGGACGTCGCTCCGATGATCAAGTTAGTTTTCTGAAAGAGAGAGAGAGAGAGAGAGAGAGAGAGAGAGAGAGTTTTAGGGTATCTTTCATGAGGAAGAAGATGGATCCCTTCCTTGAGCTGGAAGAGATCCTTTTATACCTATTACTAACGGATCGTGGGGACCTTGTCCAGTGAGTGTCAGACGTGGCCTCCTCTTACTGGGAGTATTATGTCCACACTAACTAACTACCAGGTGACGCCAGTTCTGGGCGTCACCTAGGGTTTTTGTCATGCCCTGATTGGTCGTGAGTGAATGAGAAGATCACGGGGAATATTCATTCCTCGTGAGGGAGAGCGAACTATCACCCTGGTGTTGGCTCACTTAGGCCTAGACCGGGTCTTGGCCAAGGTTCTGGCATGATAATGTCTCAGTTATGCTTTCCGTTATATTTAACATGGCCATACAAGGTAACGTTAACAAGTCCCTTAGACCAGTAGGCTTCTGCGTTAATGACATAGTAGAGTCCTTCTGGTTTACTCACAGACACGTGGCGGGCTGCTACCGATAGCTTATACGGTTGTCAGAGCGAAATCGCCGTTCTTCGGCAGTTTCATCATGAAAACGGTTTGCTACCCCTTTAGTTGCATTTAAACCACTGTCCTTCCTTGCATTCCCTCGTTACCTTCTGGCTTTCTTTCTTTGTCTTCTTACCCCAGAGAATCCTTTCAACCTTTTCTTTGCATTCTTTAATGGCTACTGCACGTTCTTTGGGAAGAGATCTTACTGCCGAGGAGTGGGAATCTTTTCATTTTTTATTCGGGTTTGTCCCCGAACACGGAGTGCAAATCCCCCTTTCTGATGCCTCGCATTACAGTCCTCCCAAGGGCAAAGTTGGTATTCTGATCGCCCTATTCGAAGCGGGTTTGCATTTGCCTACTACAGACTTCTTCAATCTGATTATCCAGGAGTATGGGTTTTCCGTGAGGGAGTTGACCCCAATTGCTATAAACAAGATAGTGGGTTTTGAACTCCTTTTTCGGGCCCTAGGGCGTCAGCCAACTGTTCCAGAATTCAAGTATTTTATTAACTCTTCTACCCAGTCTGGGACTCGGACCCTTTCTTGTCAGCGGGGAGTCCCTACCCTCATCCATGACAAAAAGTTCAAGAAGAACTGGCAGGAGAATATTTTATGGGTGAACGATGACCTTGTGGTGCTCAGCTACCCAAGGAATAAGGTGTATGTGGACCGCGCTCCAACGCTCTTTGGTGCTGACAAAGAGCTGGCTGATGCCCTGGAGAAGATTAACATCAACAGCAAGGACTGGCTCGACTGCTTCTTGGCCGCTGGTGGGATAAGCGCCGCATGTAGGGCTCGAGGGAAAATGCCTGAATTTTTCATCGAGAAAGAAGGTACAATGCTTCTTCTTCTATTTTCTCTTGTCCTCCCCCCCCCCCAACCTTTTTTTCGTAACCCTTGAGAGTGAGTAACTTTATTAACCGTTGTTGTTTTTTCTTTTTTTTTCAGGTGTGGAGGAGTTTATATCCTTAGAGAAAGCTCTTCAAGGGCTGTTCGACGGTGAACTTTAGTGTCGTGACGTAGATCTTGTAGAGACTCTTCCACCCCCTGAGTCTGGTCAAGGAATCGGGGCTACCGTCGGCTCCGAAGGTGCTACTGGCGCCAGCAAGGATTCAGACCAGCAGGACATTATTGTTACTGGCGCTTCTCAGAATGATCCTACTCCTTCTGGGTCCCCAAGGAGTCTCCTCCGTGTCAAGAGGCGCTTTGCTTTCTTGGAAGCCTCTTCCGGTGGCCATGCTGAGACGGTTAGCGCCGAGCCCCCTCTTTGCAAGAAACGTTATCTGAGTTTCTTGCTACAGGGTTCTAAGAGTTCCACCCGTGCCCCCAATGAAAGTCCTCCAAAACTGCTGGAGGGGGCACACCATAGGGCAACTGAACCGCCCAGTCATGAGGAAGAACACATCAATGTGACCAGCCCTAATCCTATCGTTGGAGGTGCCGAGGCAAAGACTGGGTCTTCACTTTCCCAAGGTATTGTATCAACTGCTTCTAGAAAAGCAGGAACTGTTCCTCTTGCCACAGGGTCTCATTCAAATGCCAACAAGCCACTGTAGAGACTAACTCCACAAAATCTTGTGTCTGAGCACGAAACAGCTCTTGAGTGGTGTCAGCACGCTTTTCCACCTGCTACAACTGAGGCTCTGGATGTTGTAACTGATAATCACATGGCTGACGACCTTCGCTATGCCGCCACCCAGGTGTCATCTTATCTGGTTTCAGCTGATGAACGCATCTCCAATATAGATACCATCCAGACTCATTCGGACAAGATGAGCATCGAATGTGTAGAGTTGTAAATGCATGTGGAAAAGATGGAAGCCGACAAGCGTAGCTGGGAAGCCAAGCAGGAGGTGGTGATGCTCGAGAAGGCAAGCTTAAAAGAGCAAGTGCCAAAGCTTGAGGAAGAAGTGAGGCACTTGAATGACCGCATGGGAGCCCTGAGTTTGGAGAATGCTGGTCTGAGTGAGCGGACGGCAGAGCTGGAGGTTGGTCTGTTCGGGGAGAACGCTGCAAAAGGAGCACTAGAGAAGGATATTTCATGGATCCTTAAAGATGGGCTCAGCAGAGTGGTGGACAGGGTGATTGAGAGCCCTCGGTTTCTCCAAGGTTTGGTTCATGTACAGGAGGTTTGTGTGGCGGCAGGTGTA
The DNA here is from genome assembly GCF_052849685.1 of Lactuca virosa. Taxonomy (NCBI): domain Eukaryota; kingdom Viridiplantae; phylum Streptophyta; class Magnoliopsida; order Asterales; family Asteraceae; genus Lactuca; species Lactuca virosa. Next base: position 135,936,542 of record NC_136430.1, read on the forward strand.
GAGCAGGGGATAAATGTTGTAAGGGAGCTGGTGGTTACCAGAGAGTTTGATCTAGAGATTGAGGTGGATGTGGCCACCAAGACCCAAGAGACGGTAGATGTCATGGCGACTTTCACTTAAACTGATTTTGCTGGTTATCTTCGCCTGGGCAGTCCGGACATGGCCGGGCTCCGTGATCTTTTGCCAAGACACTCAGAGCGATGGGTCGGGCCCTGGCCTAAGCTCTTCACCCAGTGATGGTAACACCTCCGCCCATAAGTAGCGTTGTGTTCTTGTTTTGTTTTGATGTAACCCTAATGAACAATATTTTCTATGTCTTTCTTTGTTTCTTGTCTGTGCTGCCCTTAGTGGCAACCTAAAAGTCCGGGAGTCCGACAATTTGACAATGCTCACTTTTGATTGTTGGGTATGAATGTTTCTTGCTACTGCATATAATCTTTTGTTTTTTTGCTTTGTGTATGGTTTATGTTGGACATCACATATTATTGATACAAGGTCTGCTGATATCCCTGGTTTGAGTTCTTTTCTTTGTGAACTCCTTGTGCTTTTCTAATGCTGGTCTTTGAGAAATTTGTTCTAATTTGCTGCTTAAAGACCCTAGGTGTAGCCAAGATCGTCATCTTAAGGCTCACCCAATTATGCTTTTCTCATTAGTGGGAGGTTATAAATCTTCTACACTCATGTCACATGTTCTTTTGTATGGTTGCTATAATGTGATTGATGAACATGTTTTGGGGGAAAGGTTATGAACCTTTTTTATACAAACCCTGTCACAACTAGCATTTGTGGGCTAAGAAATTCTGTCTACGTGTAATACACTCTTGTTGTATCTTGTAACTCCAAGTTTGACGTTATAAATAATACTTATTCAAAAACAACTATTCAAATAAAAACTCTCTCATGAAGCCCTAAACCTAATTCAATACACTACATTCACTCAACTTTGGGTTTGTAACCCTAACTTCCCGGTTCAAAACTATTATTGGGCCAGGAATCATTTATTGGGCCTAATGGGCCAATAAACTCTCAATTGAATTATTTTGAGCTAAGAATCCTCATTTGGGGCCTAAATGGACCCACATTCATTAAACTATATCCTTTTGGGTCATATTGGACCTAAAATGTCTCACTTTGTCTCCGTGGGCCTTAATGGGCCGCAAACATTATCATGAACATCATTGGGCCGAAAAACCCATCTTCTCTACCATTTTAGGCCACAAACACGTATGTGGGCCCAATGGTCCGAAAATCCTTATTGGGCTAACATTCTCTCGATCTTTACATGCACAATTTAAGCCCAACACCAAATTTCTTTTCTTTCCCTCCCATTTTCGGTTTAAAAATAAAACAAAAAAAGGAAAATGAATGGAGTTTGATCTAAGCTTGACAACACATAATTAACTTCCATGTTTCTAGGTAATCACATACTTCTAAGAAGCCATTGTCCTCCATGCAATAGAAATTGATCTCTCTCCTCTTTTCTCTCTACTTATGGTCGAATGATACTTTATCAAAATCCATCCATTCTCGGTAAGCTACTTCTCATCAAGGTGTTTAACTTCATGTTCATGATAAACTTACTCTAACGACCCAAATTTTCAAAGTAATTTTTTTCATTTTAGGGTAATCAAACATATTTCCATACATATAATACTTCCCACTCGTAATACCTTGAGGCTTCCTAAAGAACAAAATCACCGATCAACTGCGACTACCAAATAACAAGCAATTCCACACACAGGCCCCAAATCACTGAAGTCGCTCCTACTCCTTTTGCTGCCACATGGCTGCTTTCCTGGAGAACACCCGGGGACCTCCCTGGTCCCAACCTATCTACCAACTGCCCGGAACACCGTATTGATGAGCCAAAAACACACTCAGCAATCCCCTGTGACCTCCGAAGAATGCCTCGTCTAACCAAAACTGCCTTATCTCCTCCAATCCATTTGATCCATCCGAATTGTTACTACGCTCCTATCCAGAGATCCTCGAATCGGCATTTGCATAATGCAACATGACTTCCCGTCATCCTTTACTCGACCGATTAATAAATACCCTTGGCCGATTCCCTAAGATTTCCAGTCTCGCACCCGGTCCAACCACTAGGTTCTTATGAGATCCAATATCAAGGCTACCCAGCCGTAGCCCTATAGAAGCATGCACTAATCGACCACAAGATCCTGTATCACGAAGTCTAACCCATAGCTTAGCATTCTCTACCGGTTCCATCCTAAATTCCCATAACCATCCGGGCTCGCCCCCGGATAACTAATTGGTCAATCACCTCTGGTCCTGATCCTAACTAAGCCGTGGCTTCCCCACAACCTTGCGAACTAGCCTGCCCTAGACCAAATCACCTAAAAGAATCCGTGAACGCTACCGCACCCCCGCAGTCTTACAACACCTCCCACACTATCTGACCGATAGTGAATGCTACGGCTCCCCCGTAGTCTTACAACACTTTCCACACTGTCATGATCACTGACCAAAGCCCTATCGCTCATCTATCAATCCGAACACATCGCAACGATGAGCGCCCACGTGGTCTATCCTCCCAACTGAACTCAAATACTAACTGGAACTCTACTTGGTTCCCTCCCCCAAAGCCTGCTATATGACGTCTAAAAGACGCGATCCAAATGTTGGCGAGTTTCCCGAACTCCCATCCCACGATATCCTATATTCAGTCAGCCCCTAAGGTCGCATGTCCTTTTTCCAATGGGGATATGAAACGCATCCTAATTTCACACTTGCTTCTTTCCTGAATGTCTGAATGGTTCTCCCCCACTTAGATTTAACTAAATCCGCTCGTCATATGAGAATTGAAGGATTCCCAACCCTCTCTCGTTCCCATGATCAATCTGCTGATTGTTCGCACTTAACAAAGCTTGAACACCATGAATAACCCTTCCAAAACAACACGATTCCCGAAATCCAACTAACACATCTTGTGTCCCAACAATGCCAATGACTCTAGCTGTTCGTACTGATATCACACTCAGATCTCGGAGTCCAAAGTTCGGATGCTCCCACAACACTTCAGCGACAACTCTCTCTTCCCTCGGCAATCCTGATGGCTCTTCCAAACATAAATACTAAGGCTACTGAAAACTAGTCATAACTACCTCGTTCAAGCCCTTGAACCAACCCCGAAAGTGGCTGGAGCAGGCACACTCACTGCTCCTCCCCTGATCATCAGAAAGTTAACCCCCTTGTCGTACACCTGAACACAACAAAAATGCAACAGGCTTGCTCCCTATGGCCAATCCCTGATGACGTGGCCAAACCTGCTACACCTGTAGCAACCCAGATCACTGAACAGATTCCGACAACGACCCAGAGCAATCACGGTACACGCGGAATCCACTCCGCGAGATACATCCGTCTGAAGATCTCTCAAAGATTCCTCGACATGCTGAATGGCATCTGACTACCCTTCCTAACGCATACAATAGCAGAAAACCGACACAAGATCTCACTTATTACAATTCCTGAGCGATACAAATACCCGATATCCACCTTGAGAACATGGTGAAACACCTCATTCCGATCCCGAATGTGCAATAGATTGCACCATCCTTGCCGCCTGATCCAAGGAGAACCCTAATTTCTGGCCGTCCTTCCACTAACTGGCTCACCATTGGAGCTGGGACCAAACCCTGGTCCTACCCATGCGTGCTCATCCTCGTTCTGCAAAGCAGCTATTCCCAGGATCAAGGCATAATCAAGAATTCTCCTTCCCGTAAGCTTCTTAGATTCTCCAAGACTCTCACCGATTCGAGTGTGGATCATGTGCTTTCAGTAGTACGGGCCTAATACTACCTTCCACACCTATCCATATTTTCCTCAGTAATCCTCCCGAATCCTCTAAGTCACTTACTCTATCGGTATACTAAATGTTTACTAAACAGCAAGACGATCTCTACCGTAGCACCTCCTAGGCTCCCCCTAGGTTCCCAACTTCACTGGATCGCCCCACTAAGCCCACTGGAGCATATCCTAGGCTTTCCTAGGTTCCCAACCCCGCCCAGTCCTCAGTTGCTGAAAGATTCCCAGTAATGTCAACTAGCTACCTTATGAATATAGCGACATGCAACAGAGATCAGATAATCCTTCGAGTAACAGACTCAATCCTAGAACAGTTAGACTCAAACAAGATCTGCGCAATAGGGCTAAATCCATCACTCTGAGATTATCCAGCTTGTGCCACATGTGATCTAGCATATTCACTTAGTAGCTAGCTCACGTTACTAGAAGTCCCACAAAGCACAAAGCAAGCAGCATTCGGACAATAGAAAACTAATCAACATATTCCAATCAAACAATTCTATCTCTACATACAATTCACAATCAGGTGACTCATGTCACTAATCTCATCCTAGGCTCATCCTAGGGAAATCTCTGACCCACAAACTATCATAGAACATTCGACCCACATATCACAAACCATGTTGTCCACATCCATCCATCCTCGATGTCGGCTGCCTTATGCATGCAAATTATACACAGAACAGGATCAAATAGAATTTCGAATAAAAGATTCTACCCTAGGACCACAACTAGACAACGAACAGGAAATAAGGTCAAATCAATCATTCTAAGGCTATAAGCTCCTAACCGTATATAATTTTAAAAGCATACACATAGCAAGTTCCATATGATCATCAAAGCTCAAATATCAGAATAACATGGCTAGCACATTGGGGAACTACTTACTTGGCTCGGCTGATCACGTGCGTTGCACTCTCATCTTTTCCTTTCTTTCAAAAGCTTTTTAGTCATTTTTTTGAAAACAATTTTACCATTTCCTTAGTTTGAGTCCTGACACACTCGAGAGTATGCCCGAATCCCTCAAACCAAGGCTCTGATACCAACTTGTAACGTCCCAAATTTTCAAAGTAATTTTTTTCATTTTAGGGTAATCAAACATATTCCCATACATTAAGAAACCCAGTTATAATTGTTTTCAAAACATAAGTCAAATACAACTTTTATTCCAAATATCAGAGTGTCCCATAAAATGCATGTGAGAGAGTGCACGCTGCGCCATCATGCCTTGCCCTTGCCCTTGAGATGTGAAGTACCTAAAACCATAACAAACATGTAACCACGAAGCTTAGTGAGTTCCCCAGAGCATACCCCACACACAAACCACATAACATGCTAGCTATAAAAGCCACCTCTACCACATAATACATATCAATTAGCTATAAAGCTACCTCTTCCACATAACGCATATCAGTTAGCTATAAAGCTACCTCTACCACATAACACATATCAATTAGCTATAAAGCTATCTCTACCATTAGCCACAAAGGCTATCTCTACCCTTAGCATACAGGCTATCTCTACCATTAGTCCGGAAGGCTATCTCTACCACTAGCCCTGAAGGCTATCTCTACCATTAGCCCTGAAGGCTATCTCTACCACTAGCTGTAAAAGCTATCTCTACCACATATCAATGCATAACAATGCCACACACCTCTACATAGCAAGTATACCAACTATCATAAAATGGGCCGGCCTTGGTGCCTTAGACCCATTGGTATGGTGAGAAAACTCACCTCAAATGCAGAAGCTTCCTGAAGAAATCCTTAGCTGCTGCCCTGTCCACTTCCTGAACCATCAATACCGATCAATATACCCAATTAGCAATTGGGTCCCATACCATAATCCTTAATCCATGCATGGGGGGGGGGGGTAAATGACTATTCTACCCCTGGCCCAGCATGATCCAAAAACTAGGGCCCAAACCCCAAAACAAAACCCAACACTAAGTAGGCTTTCGAAGCCCACTAGTGGTCCACTAATGGCCCAATTTTCCAAATTGGGCCTAACCCCTCTAATGGACCTTACCTTAAGCCCAAACATATTCCTGGCCCAAAACATCTGACTTCTGATGATCCACTAAGGCCCAAAGGCCCAAAGTCCACTGTTTGGCCCAACCCAAGGCCCAAAACACTCCAAGCCCATAACTGATGAGTACGCGGGGCGTACTCCCTTGTACGCTAAGCGTACTGGCTGAGGGTGGTGTACGCTGCGCGTACCTGCATGTACGCCCAGCGTACTCCTCTGTTAAGTCACTTTTCCATTAAGTGCTTAATACTCTACTGCAGAAGCTACAATTACAGATCCAAGTCCTCTTCAACGTCTAAAACCATAAAGTTGCTTACTTGATGGCTTTGCATGACCCACATAAGCTCAAACTCCAAAAATGATAAACTACTTCCATGGAAGTGGTCTTAACTCATGCATGAACCCATAAAGACCTCCAATATGGCAACTTTCTACCTTAGGGACTCATTTAACACTGAGAGTGGCAACTCTAAGTCTAAGAATCGGATTTTAACCATAAAGTTCCATCCTTGGGACCAAAATGAACTAAAACTCACAATGGTAGATCTAAGAGATGAATGATAAAGTTCAAAGCTTTATACCTTCATCAAGCTGAGAATGAGTCCCAAAAGCCAGATCCATAAGCTCCTCCTTGATTCCCATCTTTGCAACAAGTTCCATCTTCTTGAAATGCACCAAAAACCACCCAAAATGCACCCACAAATCTCACAACACTCTTGGATGAAGCTACCACTCGAAATTAGGGTTTTAAGGCTCTGAGAATGAAAGGGAGGCGCACCCCTCGGACTTAAGGTGCTTAAATAATGAGCCAACCCTAAAAATTAGGGTTTTGGATATCCTGGGCGTAATCCCCGTACGCTGGGCGTACGTCTTCAGCACCCGCGATTCATTAACCAACACTACGTTGGGTGTTCTCCAGCTTACGCTGGGCGTACTCACCTGGCTGCCACCTTGCATGCACGGGCTGAAATGCAAACTTTTCCATTCAGGGACCAATTCTGCCAATAACTTCAAAGTACTATAACTTCGAAGTCTAAGTCCGTTTCCGACGAACTTTATATCCACGAAAAGGTGGCAAGAAGCCCTACGCTCCTAGATACACCCTAAGCCTTAAAACCTTTCGAATAAAACCCGAGACCCATAAAAGACCGAATCATCAGATTACGCTTATACCCTTGGCCTCCGAAGACACAATCGAACACTTTCAAAACCGGGTGTTACACTTACTTCCCTTAACACCCCATTTCGTGATTTATGCTCTTAGAACCCCATAAGCTTCGAGATCTACTCAAGGGAGCTTGCTAGGGCCGAAACCTCATTCTATCTCTTCATCAAAAACCGATCCAAACGCCAAAGTGAGTTCATACCCCTTATTTTCGGTTTTTACTATGTTTTGGGGGAGGATACAAGTTGCTTTGTGTTAGATCTATGTGTTTATGCATGGTTATGTGTGCTTTCCATGTTACATGTTGTGATTATGTGTTAAAACTTCATAAATCTCAAAAACTCTACCAAAACTTGGTGATGTTTGTAAACTAACACACATTATACAACTATTTATGAAGTGAAAGGAGTAACATGTTGTAGAACACTAGAAAACTAAACAAAACCGTTTAAGGGGCCATTTTTGACAAATAAACAAAAAGGTGAAGCCTTTAGGGCATTCTCGGTTTTTCAAGGACTAAAATAGTCATTTTTATATAAAAGTGGGTCTTAAAGATATTTATCGTTTTAAAAGGGCCAAAAGTGTTAATTTTCACAAAATGGGCTTAAGGATGGGCCTTCACAGTTTCATGGGCTAAATTTGTAAGGTTTTGACTTTTGTGGGTTAAATTCTCATTTTAAACAAATTTGGGCCAAAAATGTAAATTTTCGGTTTAATGGGCTGAAAATGTAAATTTATTTAACTTGGGCCGAAAAAGTAAAATTTTAAACATTTGGGCCGAAAATGTCAATTTTTCATAAAAATTGGGCCGAAATGTTATTTATAACAAGAGTGGGCTAAAAATGTTATTTTACTTGAAATAAGCCCTTAAATGTAAACTTTTGGGTGTTAAGGGACCTAAAGTGTCATTTTTACCAAAAATGTGTCTCAATTGTAAATTTTCGGTTTTATGGACCAAAAATGACATTTTTACAAAAATGGGCCTTTTACGTCATTTTGGTAAACAATTGAGCTTAAACAACCAACGTAATAACAAACGGACTAAATACGTCATTTACACTTTTAATCGGGTCTGGAATATACATTACATGTTTATTTGGGCCTTTGTGGTCCACTTACATACTCGTTGGGCCTTTTAACCTTAAAACATACTCGAAAACATTATTTACTACATTAAACAGTGTGATACAATATTCGCGTAAACATAGTTAAGGTTCTTGTGAGACACGTTCTTTCATTCGTACATATCTAGTGTACAACCTTTAGTCTTGTAGTTATAACCAGAGTCTCCTGGAGGGAGAGCAAGAGTTTGTGTATAGATCTATATGGGGTTGACAGCCCCGCACCTGATAAGTTCGCTACAGCTAGACTAGGCCAGTCTAGGGTGACAAATGTCTTACCTTAAACAAGTCGACGCCTGAAAAACCTCATGACAGGCAATTCCGTCATATCAGGCATGGTTATAACGACTCACATAGAAATTAACTCCACGGTAAAATTTACGGAATACATAAACAATTATGCAGTTGTGATACTATACAAACACCATTCTACGGTCTTTGGGTTTTAAGACCACAATACTTTTACAGGCAGAAAATATCGGATTTTCTGGGAAAACTTACATTATACATTACCCTCTACTTTCAACAGAAAACATAAGACTTTCTGGAATACTCTCTTTATACATTTTCAAAATAGAAACACACATGCTCTAATACAAGATTTGATACAAAGCGTTCAAACCACTTATTTCTTTTACAGAAAATATCGGATTTTCTGGTGTTTACAAAGTGATACAAACTTTTCTTACAAATATGCTTATGAACTCACCAACATTATATATGTTGACAATTTTCAAAATAACTTGTATTCTCAGGAAATCGTTAAGCAGGTTGGCCTTCAAGAACTCATGGATTTTGATGTATTTTTGCTATCATCGTACACTTATACTTTGGGAATGTAATTTTGTAAACAAAAACACTGATGTAAACAATGATGGTTGTATTATTGTATGTGTGATGATGATGTTGTCGTGATTCAATTATATACACTATGATGGTATTACAAGATGAAGTCACCCTAACCCCCGGACGTTTCCGCCGTTTTCTTCGGTTCGGGGGTGTGACAAACCCCCTGGTTGCCTCCTTGTACCGGTTTCGCTCGTGTGAAGTTGGATGATCAGTCCTTGTTGTCACACGGTAAACGTACAAAGCCTCTTTATTTTACTTTTCAAGCTTGAAAATAAGGAGCATTTGAATTGCCCTTTTTTTTCTAGTTTTGTTGTTAGAGTGTTATAAGACGGAAGGTAGTAAAGTAATTTTTGCTGGTTACATTTACATGTTAAAATGAATATACAATGCCTTTGTTAGCATTGAATCTATCTTTAACACTCATTCTAAGAATAAAACTAACGTAGGCTCTGTACATTCCACGTTCTTGGAATGGCACGCTCGTCCTGAGCTTCTAAGACATAATCACCATTCTTATGGACTTCCACAAATTTATATGGTCCTTCCCAGGTAACATTGAGTTTCCTTAATGGTTCGGCATGATTGGACTCGTTTTTCTGTAGCACCCATTCTCCAACTTTGAAATTCTTGACCCAAACTTGTCGGTTGTAATAGTTCTCGGTGCGCGATTTATACAGTGCTTGACGCATCTGTGCAACCTCACGTTTTTCTTCGAGCATGTCCAGGTCCTGGCGTCGCCCCTCTTCATTGGCCGCTTCCTCGAAACTCTCTGTTCGCAGGTAGTCTGCCACTATTTTCAGGGGGAGGACTGCTTCTGTCCCAAAAGTTAGACTAAATGGGGTTTCTCCCGCGCTTGACCTTGTTTTGGTACGATACGACCACAACACTGTCGGGAGCTCATCCACTCATGCGGACTTTGATCTGAGTAGCCTTTTCTTCAAACCATTAACTATGGTTTTGTTTGATATCTCAGTCAGTCCGTTGGCCTGAGAGTGCGCTACTGACGTGAACCGGCGATAAATTTTCTTATCTTCGCACCACTCCTTGAAGGGACTTCCTTCAAATTGCATACCATTATCACTTATGAGGATTCTGGGAGTGCCAAAACGAGCCAAGATATTCTTGGTCATGAACTTTATCATTTTCTTGCCAGTAACGGTGGCCAGCGGTTCTGCCTCTATCCATTTGGTAAAATAATCCACGCCCACCACCAGAAATTTTACACCCCCCGACGCTGGTGGGAATGCTCCCACTATGTCAATCCCCCATTGATGGAAGGGCCAAGGGCTGGTGATGCTAGTCAATGGCATGGCCGGTTGATTTTGGAAAGGAGCGAATTCTTGGCATTCTTTGAATTTCTTGCTTAGGGTCGCGGAGTTGTTGTACACGTCTGGCCAATATACCCCTAGGCGGAGTATTTTGCATGTGAGCGCTTGAGCACCTTCATGTGCCGCTGCGTCCCCAGAATGACTTTCTTCCAGGAATGTCTGCCCTTCGGTCTTAGAGATGCACTTTAGCCATGGGCTTAAATACCCTCGTCGATATAGTTGGTTGTCTCTGATTGCAAAAAGTGATGCTCTGATTTTGACTTTTCTCGCTTCCTCTTGGTCATCTGGGAGCACTCCATGGCGCAAGTAATCGACATAGGGTTTGGTCCATTCTGGAGTAGTCGATACTGTTCTAACCCTTTGGTTATCGATACTTCTCTCCGGGAGTACTTCAACCAACACTTTCTTTGTTAAGTGGTCATATGAAGTAGAGGCTAGCTTGTTGAGAGCTTCTGCCCTTGCATTCTTTCCTCGGGAGATTTGTTTTATTGAAAAACTTTTGAATGTGCTGGTTAAGCTACGGACTGCATCTAGGTATTTCTGCATCCTAGGATCCTTTGCCTCATATGTTACATTTATTTGGTTTATGACAAGTAATGAATCACTGAGTATCGCTAGTTGTTTTGCACGAACTTCCTTGTGACAAGTAACATGCACCTTGTGGGATTGAAAATACCTCCGTAGCCATCTAACAGCGTATACCAGGGCGAGGACCAACTTCTCTAACGCCGGGTAATTGACCTTTGGTCCTTGTAAGGCCCTACTAAAAAATTGGATGGGAACCTGCTTGCCTTCCCTCCCTACCGCTAACACCGAGGAGATAGCTTCTTCGGATGCTGCTAAATACATCTGTAATGTCTCTCCTGGAAGCGGGCAGGCGAGAGTCGGTAGTTGGTGTAAGGCATCTTTCAGTTGTTGCAATGTTGCATCTGCTTTTTTCTGTCCATTTGAACTATTTTTTTCTAGGCACCCTTTGAGTGTTTGGTATAGAGGAAGTGCTTTTTCTGTAGATTTGGCAATGAATCGTCCCAATGCCGTCAACCTACCATTGATCTCCTGTACACCTTTGAGGTTCTGGGGAGTTTTTGACTCAAGGAACTCCTGTATTTTGGTGGGATTGGGCAGAATCCCTTCTTTGGATATCTGATACCCAAGGAATTGACCTTCTTCTACTCCAAAAGTACACTTAGATGGGTTTAACTTCATCTGTGCTTTAGCTAGCGTTTTGAAAGTTTCTTCTACATCGTGTAACAATGTCTCTTCATTACGGCTTTTAACTACCATGTCGTCGACATAGACTTCAATATTTCTACCGATTTGGTCGACGAATATATTGTCCATTAGCCTCTGATATGTAGCACCCACATTTTTGAGCCCAAACGGCATTTTAAGGTAGCAAAAAGTGCCCTTCTTGGCGTGGAAGGCAGTTTTCGATCAATGTCCGGGAGAGGATAGCAATTCGGGAGAGGATATCTGATACCCAAGGCAGTTCTCGTTTCATTTGTACCTGATAGTAGCCCTTGTACGCATCAAGGAAACATTTGAGCTGAAAACATTCAAGAGATTGGACTTTCTGATCAATGTCCGGGAGAGGATAGCAATCCTTTGGACATGCGTTATTAAGATCTGAGTAATCAATGCACATTCGTCATGACCTGTTAGCTTTCTTTACCGTGACGGCATTTGCTATCCATGTCGGGAACATTACTTCCCTAAGTATGCCAACATTCACCAGATCAGCCACTTCTGCGTTTATAGCCCTGTTTTAGTCTTCTTCTTGACCCCTCTTCTTTTGTTTAACAGGATTGCTTCCAGGCATGATATTAAGGTTGTGTTCTATAACCTATCGATCAACGCCTATCAGATTTGTTGATTTCCAAGCGAAGACGGTGGAGTATTGCCTCAGGAGTGCCACCAGTCGTGCCCTGGTCTGGTATGATAGGTGAGCACCAATTCGCACGAGTTGTTCTGGGTATTCCATGTTTATTTGGTGTTGTTCGGTGGAACATCCCTCCTTCGACTTCTTTGGTACTCGCACCAACTCGGGAGCAGCTATGATCTGGTGGCAATGATGTGCCCTGGTGTTTGTGGCGAGGATCGTCGCTGATCCTTGACGCATGCTAAATTTAACTATGCCATGGATCGTCGATGGTACAAAGTGTAGTACGGAGATTGTCGACCGTCCAAGCAGAATATTGTGTTATGATGGATACCAGATCACAGAGAATTCGATTGTTCTTGTGATTCGGTCCCTCTCGTCGTGGCTGACCAACGTTAAGGGCAGCCGAAATAGTGCCCAATGGCCACAAGCTATGCTCGGTGAATCCTACCAATGGCCCACTGGTTGGGGGCTGTAGCCCTTCCTTCCACGCATCTGGTAGTTTCCGAAAACATTGTTCATAGAGTATGTCGGAGCAACTACCATTGTCAATGTATATCCGATGGATTTTCGTGTAACGAATGAATCCAGATATGAGGAGTGGATCTCGCAGATCCCAGTTCAGGGGTCTGGGATTGCTGCTCGAAAAACTAATATTGAGTAGATTTCTCGAGAGTACCTCTATCTCGTTCTCCTCTTGGTGAGTTGTGTTTCTCTTACGCGATTTAGAGATAGTGAGTACCTCTGTGCCTTCATACGGAGGTTTCTGCAACAGATTGGGATGCGATATCGCCATCTGAGGCAGTGAACCATCCAACGACAGTTGCCGAAGACTGCTCTGGAGTACTGGTTCTGCTATTTCTGCCGTAGGTGGTGGGATCTGTGCCATTAGCACCTGGATTGGGGCCTGTGTTTTATAATCGTGGTGGCGGTCGTTGCTTACCGTTACCTGTATTCTGAACAGATCTCCCACTGTGATCGCAGATGCGGTTGGGTTTAGATCCCCCTTCTACAAAGGACCAGCGTCGTTTATTGGCTGTATCACCCTAAGGATACGCCCGAATGGCGCCAAATGTTGTGACATGCTCTTTAGGGGGTTGAATGTTGGATGACGGATCAGAACTTGAGCCTTCCTGAGAACACAACACAGAAGAATCGTTAAAGGATGTCTGAGTGTTCTCCCGGGACGTCACTCCGAAGATCAAGTTAATTTTCTGAGAGAGAGAGTTTTAGGGTATCTTTCGTGAAGAAGAAGATGGATCCCTTCCTTGAGCTGGAAGAGATCCTTTTATACTTGTTACTATCGTGGGGACCATATCCAGTGAGTGTCAGACATGGCCTCCTCTTACTGGGAGTATTATGCCCACGCTAACTAACTACCAGGTGATGTCAGTTCTGAGCGTCACCTAGGCTTTTTGTCACGCCCTGATTGGTCGTGAGTGAATGAGAAGATCACGGAGAATATTCTTTCCTCGTGAGGGAAAGCGAACTGTCACCCCGGTGCTGGCTCACTTAGGCCAAGACCGGGTCTTGGCTAAGGTTTTGGCATGATAACGTCTCAGTTATGCTTTCCGTTATATTTAACGTGGACGTACAAAGTAACGTTAACATATATATATATATATATATATATATATATATATATATATATATATATATATATATATAGAGAGAGAGAGAGAGAGTTAGGTTCAAATGTTTCTAGCAACTATTGTGTGCCTAAATGCACCAATGAGAATTCAAGAAATTATAAATAATTAAATAAATCATTTAAGGGTATTTTGGACCTTTTGTACTTTTAATTAAGGAAATCATTTAATTGAAATCGTACAATTAAGGAAATAAAATAAATATATTTGACCTAGTCATTTAATTGAAATTCTGTCAACCATTGCCCTACTACCATCTCGTGTCGTCGCCTCCCTCCAGATCCACTTTCGTCGCCGCCTCTGACTTGCTCAACAGTTGTAGCCGCCTCCGACTTCTTCCACTGCATCACATTCGTCCACTACCGAGCACTCCACTGCCACCCCTCTATTTCAATGGAAAATCACCGCCAACGCCCTCCATTACTACTGTGATGCCGCTTTGAGAAGTCCTCCACCTCCCTTGACTTCGTCCGGCAGCAGGAGGCTGCTGGCCTCCACCGTTATCATTAAACGCCCCACCAACGCCGCTCGCCGGCTGTTGCTATTCTGCCACCTCCAGCCACCCATTTCGGTTAAAGGTAACCTCGCATACCTCTATTTGCTTCCTGTATACTTCGTCGATCAATAGAAAACACAAAACGATTTTATTTTGTTACTAGTCGTGCATAGAGGTCGATACAGGAGGAAAGTCTCCTCCTGTTTATCAATTGTTTATCAACTGAACCAAACTCCCAATTCAAAATAAATTTGTTTAACCCAATTTCAAAATCTATTACAAATCTAGTCCCTAACTCAATAAACTTCATTTAATTTGTGCAAAACAAACCCTCTCCCACAAATGATTTTTATATTGGTCCTAATAGCCTAAACTAATAATTATTTTATTTACATTTAACCCTCCTTGTGATTTATTTGCAAAATAATTTCAACTCTATTGCAAATGTGTGTTTGTTTCTTGAATTCATGACTGGGAATGAATGCAGATGTGTGTTGATGATTCAATCACAGCTCTTGAATTCTGTATTCAATCACAACTCTTGAATTATGTATTCAATCACAGCTCTTGAATTCTGTAATGTATTCTATTAGAATTTATTTATATAAACGTATTCTGTTAGAATATTTGAGAATAATTGTTAAGAACAAGTATATTTGTTTAACTGGTAATGAATTTGTGATACTTTATGGTTGACTTTATAGTCTCTACTACATTCTGTCAGAATTTATAGTTTTTATTTTCTACCATATTCTGTCAAACTTTATAGTTTTTAATACACTCTGTAAGAATTTATAGTTTTTATTCTGTTAGAATGCATTGAATTTTTTATTTTTGAAACTTGATTATGTTTTCTTTGTAATTTAGGTTTTGAAGAGGCTAACATTGATGTGGAGAAGGAAGATAACATAGAGAACGAGAGTGTATTATCCCAGAATGTGTTATGCTACAATGTATAAAGTGTTGCTTAAAAATAATATTCTCTCAGAATAGATTAGTGTTTTTGTTAGATTTTGATGTTTTTTTTCTTTTAGAATGTTGTTATTATTTAATGAATGACAATCATACAATGTAATTATTTGGTATATTATTGGTTCAAGAATTGATTTTGTGTATTCTTTTCAGAATGTATTTACTAGTTTACGGTTGGCATTCTGTCATTCTGACAGAATAAAATCAAAAAATATATTTACTAGTTTATGGTTACCATTCTATCATTCTGACAGAATAAAATTGGATTTTTAATTTTAAATTAATTTAAAATATTCAGATTTTTAAAAATAAAGGAATTAATTATCCCTAAAAATCCAAAAATTTCTTTTTTTAATATAGATTAATTGACTAAAATGCCTTTATGCTGAAATTTGTGTGATTATATGGTATATGTTATCCTATTCTACTATCATAGATCTTCAGATCATGATCTTTGATTATATTCAATCAAATGGTCCAGATCTGTGCATTCTGGCAGACAATAGTTAGTAGAAACAAAATAACCTAAACATATATATATATATATATATATATATATATATATATATATATATATATATAATGCTTTTTATAAAAAAAAATTAGAAAAATTAAAGAAGAAAAAAGAAGTATATTAAGGGTGTGCTTAGTGTTTTTAATCTTAAAAATGCTTTTGATAAAGGTGATTATTGGCTTATAGATTTTTGAGAAAAAGTTTTTAAAGAGTGTTTGTATTAACTTTTGTGCTAGAAAAAGCTAAAAAAATCAATATGTTTGTTTTAAAAAATGTTTGACTTAACTTTTTAGGTTATACAGAATGATTTATAGTACTATTACTGTGAAGACGTGCGACATCATCAAAAAAGCTAAGTTATTTGCATCTCACTGTGTAGAAGAAATGGTATTCAATGGTGAAGTTGTGGTAAGTTTGTGAAGAGAGATAGAGGGAAAGATGAAGAGAGATAGAGAAGAAATAAGAAGAGAGAGATTGTAATGCAGCATAGCTGCACACACTGAGGGCCACAAGTACACAAGGCGTGGGTAGTGTTCCCCTCCCAAATTCACAATAAGTAGCTTCGAAGTCACCATACACATATGAATCTCAACCCAGTCCGTATGGTAAAAAATGATAAGAAAAACTAAAAACTATCAGTAAGTTAGGATTTTTGTAGCTTTTAGAAACTCTTTTATTTTGTCTATTCAAAAAGTTATTTAAAAATGGCTTTGGACAACCTAAATATCTTTTTAGCTTATTAGTTTTTTTGAAAAACCCAATAAACAAATAAACTAATTTAACAAACACTCCCAAACACCCACTAAAGATAACTTTGCTTTGAATAGATACGGTTTGATTTAAATATATACAACTGTATATTTGTTATGTGTTTTTTTAGTTTAAAACATTACTTCTGTAAAATATAATAAAATGTGTAAGTAAAGCAAAAAATAAAAATGAAAGCACCCGCACATCACGGGGGACTGTTGGCGTGTCCATCCAAAATCATCAAACTGTTTGATGGATGTGAGTGTTGGTGAATGAAAGACGTATCATTTGATTTGACCTTCATTTTACTCCCCTTACGTCATCCACGTTACCAACAAATTTATGAAAACAGCTTTATTTCTAACAAATTATCAATTATGCCATTGAATTATAACTTCTACCTTCGAACACTATTTTCTTTCGTTTATAAAATAAAACGAGAATGAATTTTTATCCAACGAATTCATTTGATTCATAATTATTTTTTTTCTATTGTTTTAACGGCTAACAATAATTGCACATATTGATTCATACGAGTGTACATTGATTCATCCTTTTTCGATTGTTTTATCTACATTTAAAAAGAAAAAACGAATTTGTATCCTACTAATAATTGCACATAT
Organism: Lactuca virosa; assembly: GCF_052849685.1. Classification (NCBI taxonomy): domain Eukaryota; kingdom Viridiplantae; phylum Streptophyta; class Magnoliopsida; order Asterales; family Asteraceae; genus Lactuca; species Lactuca virosa. Next base: position 135,953,744 of record NC_136430.1, read on the forward strand.
TGCAAATGAGAATAATGATTCACAGTAATTTAATTAAATCAAGACAAATCATTATAAATGGTTCTTGTAGTTCTTCAGAATATAAAGTTGAATCCCTAATTTTTTTTTCTTTTTAAATAGAAGGCCGAATGCTTTTAATTTCTAGTTTTCTACTGTATTTTGTTTATCACCCATACATAAAGACTTTTATACCACTTTTAATTTATTTTATATTTTCTTTCAATAAAACTATTTAAAAAATGAAATAAATTCACACGACAACATCGTCTTCTTCCCTCCATCAGCGAAAACCAGGCCGGAAAAAGCATACTGCCAAGAATCTTTAAATATGTGTTAACAGTAGTGGTGGAAGAAGGGTGTTACAGTCGGCTGGAAGGTGAATCTAAAAATGATTTATGAAGAAAACAGTAGAGTAAATGGGCTTGGGGGGTCGTGTCGCCGATGGAGGAGTTGCATCGTCGGAAAGACATATATCACCATCATCATCTTTGTCAATTTCCTCGACCATTTTTGTAAGCAACAACAACCATAACCATCAATAATTATTTCTAAAAAGAATTATCAACCTCAAATAACAATGTTCGAATTCAAAAGCCAATATTGGACTTCGATTTGAACTTACTAAATGGTTTTTATGTCAATTTCACAAATAGAAACATGTTAAGAGTACACATAAGATCTGTTCAAAAGGAAGATAGATCTAAAGCTCTAAAGGGTTGTTGATTTCTAAAGAGGATCATCGGCTTGACTGAAAAAAAAAAAGTCAAAATTAGACTTCGATTTCAACTTAGAAACCATATCCTTTGTCCCCTTTGAAATTCCCTCATATTTTTTTAGTGGAATTGTGTACAAAATGTAGATGTTACTTTTGATTTTTGCCTTTTATAGATCGAGAACATGGTATGGCCTTAGATGAAAGGCTTAGAATTGTAAGTTTGGAATCAGAACTGGGAAAAGGAATATGACACTCTCATGGTTGTTGTGGATAGATTTTTGTGACATCCCCAATTTCACGACCATAAAAGACCGATTTGTTTATGTTTTATTTGAAAATCAGAGTATCCTTTTGAAGAAATATGTTGCGGAATTTGTTCCCAAAAATATGATAAGTAAATTATCAAAGGATTTCCGAAGAAATGTGTTTTCATTATATTAAAAACATTGGGATGTCATTGCCAATACAATACATAAGCATAAACAGAAATAGTACAAGCCTTACAACATCTATTATTCTAATGGCTTATAATCCATTGATCTCTCATCAGATCATCACTTCTGTTCTCTATTGCCACTACCTGTAATACAAGTAATTGAGTGGGTCAGACTTGGGAGTCTAGTGAGTACATAGGGTTTTCAACCCACAATAATTAAGTTTATTAATTTCATCAAATCAATCAACCCGATTACCCGTTCCCATGATCCTTACTTTCTGTCCCTAAAACATCTAAATTAAGGGACCTAACCTAAGGATTTTCATCGGGATGGACAACACTGCTTAGGGGATTCCTTAGCAGTAAATGTCAAAAAGACAACCATGAGGGGATGGAGTACACCTGGTGAACACTTACTTCAAAAACACCTACAGGTTGCGAGCCTGCCAGCGTTCCACTAGACTGTCTAGAATAGTCCGTGGTCGTCATCTATACTCTGCTAGATTACTGGATCATCTTAAACATCGAGGCTTCACATCATTTATTTCATCATCTATATCATCTACCCATCTTTATCCATCATAATTATAGGTATAAAATACATATACAGTTTAAATCAAGTAAAAACATGTATATTTTGTTCATCCAACATAAATATCAATTACACAGATAATATGCACACATATCACGTAATTTATATTAAATACTTCATATCTATGTGTAAGATGAAAGTAACTATGCACTCATTTGATAAAGTGATGGCTCCAAACTCGGACAGCGCTTCGCTTCTAACATTTTTATTTTCCTTCGACGAAACCTAGTATTATTACCACTAGCTTTTAGTCTAATATTTATTGCGACTATTTACGAGCAATATTGTTTTATAAGTATTAAATAATACTTTTCAACCACTATGTACAGACAATGGCCAGACATGAAACACCGAATGACAGGACCATTTTGGCATTTAAGCTCTTCTGAAATCCATCAACCCTATGCGGCCCTTCAAACCAGATTCCTCGTACCACGAGTAGTTAAAATACATTATAATAACACTTTATATTTTATAATACTTAGCACTTATATTGTTTATAGGTTCATAATAACGATAATGAACTTAAACACAAGCTATACTTAAATTAGGGTAAGCATAACTTACTTATAAGGTGCTTTTGCTAGGAACCGGGCTCCGCGGGGGCAGAACTTCTGAGACGAAAGCTCTTCTTCTCAGAGACTTCTGGCGCTTTGGGACTCACCTCTACCACTTAGGAAGTACTAGGGAAGGGGAGGGAAAAATTGGGATTATTGAGAGAGAAAGATGGGTTGAGGTGTGAAGAAATAGGGTGCTCCTCGCACCTATTTATAGGGGCTCGTTCAGACTACGCAGGGCATAATCCTCGGAGTACGCCGCGCGTACTCAGTATGCTGCGCGTATGAGGCCTACGCTATGCATACGAGGGGGAAGCTGTCAACATCCGAAGCGAAGACCGTGGGGAGCAAGCGATGGTCCAGATTCAACCACATGTCCCTCCTCGCATCAGCATATACACAACTTCTAAATTTTGTAACTTTAGCATACGAGCTCCGTTTTTGACATTCTTTATATCCACGTATAGATGGCTACGTAACCTACAACTTTCATTTAGACTCCGTCGACTAATTTTGACTTTATTTTTAAAGTTATATTTTAACAGACTTAAACAGTTAAAATTCGTTAAAAATTCATAACTCTGTCATTCGACGTCCGTTTTCGTCTGTCTTTATATCGTTGAGTTCTGATTAACGAGATCTTCAATTCTCCTTCAGATTGTGTCGGCTAAATATTGATCGATCTAATATTCAAATTTCGGGTTGTGCATTGTTATGTTAAATCTTAGAAAAAACATAACTTCATCATATGCATTCAGATTTGGGTGTTCTTTTTATGTACGTTCTCGATTTAACGTATACTATGAATTTTGTTTAGTTCATTAAGGCTAAAAAGTATTTTATCGCAAACTCACTTTTTTAAGTAACACAACGTCATGCCGGTTTTGTCGCAAAACTTCGACAGGTCATAACTATTTCGTTATAAGTCAGATCTCAGCGTTCCTTATATACCCGAAATCCTTGTTACGACTACTTCAACTTTATTCATAGATATTGAGTCTATCCTTTATTTTATTTTTGAAGCTTATTTTTATTATTATTTTAATACATCGTTATAAATAAGTATAATGCACACAAAATCACATAAATCACATAATACTCAAATAATTCCTCTTTATTACTTCAAAATAGGTTACAATTGTTGACCTAAACTATTACATCATCATAATACTTAGCCTAGAAACATTGGTGTTACAATTCTCTCCTCCTTAGGATGATTCTGTCTCGGAATTATGCATCAGCAAACAGATGTGGATAGCGACTCATCCTGTCACTCTCTATTTCCCAAGTGAGGTTCGGAGCATTCGTATGTTTCCATTGCACAAGCACCAAGTCGACCATCTTGCGTCGTAATTTCTTCGTCTTACGGTCACCAATTGCCTCAGGCTCTTCGATTAGCCTTTTATTTTCATCCATCCTTAACTCTGAAAGTGGAATTATATCGGAAACTTCTCCCATGAACTTCCTCAAATAACACTAATGGAAAGTGTTATGAATACCATCTAGTTCTTCTGGCAATTCCAGCTTGTAAGCTTGGTTCCCAATCCTCTAAAGAACCTTGTGTAACACCCATAAAATTCAAGCCAATTTAAAACTTTTTAATACATTTAAAAACCATTAAGTGATTACAGTTTGTTTTCAAAATAGTTTAAACATCAGAGTATTCACAGAATCAAATCATAAAACCATGAAATATGAGGAGCTGTACGATCACGCCTTCACCTTTCCGCGATCACCAGAAGTTCCTGAAACAATAAACTGAAACTGTAAGCCCGAGAGCTTAGTGAGTTACCCCCAAAATACCAACTCATACCAACCATAACAATATCATGTCAAACAAGAACAACATACTATGGGTCCAATCAGCCATTCGGTTGGAATACCCCAGGCCCTCAACCAACAGGTTGGAATGCCAACACACTGTGGGTCCAATTAACCATCAGGTTGGAATACCCCAGGCCCACAACCAACAGGTTGCAATGCCCATATACTATGAGTCCAATCATCCTCGGGATGGAATACTCACGGCCCAAAACCAACAGGTTGGAATGCCCATGTCTATTGGCTTTCGCATAAAGAAGATAAGCCTCAACCGCCAAACAAACATGTGCACATATAACAGATAATCGCATAGCAGTCTATAAACAACAACTGATCTAACGGATCATACCACATAACATATAATACCATCCTATTTACCAAGATACCGATCTAATAGATCATACCATATACTACATAATACCATCCTATCTACCAGGATGCCAATCTAACGAATCATATATGCATACAACATATCAATACTACCCGAATATCATTCCGGAGGGACCGACCTAATGTCGTAGACCCTGTCAGTATAGAGAGGAGAACTCACCTGGCACTACTGAAGTCCCGCGGATAAAACCGCAGCTGCTAGTCGACAGATTCCCGAACTGTGAACATCAAACAATACCCCAATTAATAATTGGGTTCCAAGCCCAAAGTCCAACTCACACTCCAAAGCCCAAAAGTCAAGTAATGGGCCAAAGCCCAACATATGGACCAATTTTCCAAATTGGGCCCAACCCTTCACATGGGCCTTACCCTTAGGCCCAACCATCTCTTATGGTCCAAACACTTGCCATTCTAGTGGCCCAATCTCTCATAATCATAAAGGCCCAATTATGACCCATCTATGGCCCAATTTTCCAAATTGGGCCCAAGTCCTCACATGGGCCTTATCCTAAAGCCCATCTAATTATTTTGGTCCATTAACTTGTTCTTGGATAGCCCACCAATAGTCCAATCGCCAAAGCCCAATAGGAAGGCCCAACTCAAGGCCCAAGTGAAATTAGGGTTTTTCTCATGAAATGACAATTAGGGTTAAGTGTTCCTACTTTACCCATTAAGGACTTAATCCATTAAGGACTTGCTCCATTAAGTCCATTATTGCCTTAGGTTAATTTGCCAATGATTATAATTTAATATTTTAGGTTTATTAAATAATTCCCGTGTGTGTCCCGATCAATTCCCACAAATTAGGGTTTTATGCCATTAGGGTTTTCCAACCCAATGCTAGCCCATTAGTCCATTGGTTGGGCTTTTAGGTCACTTTGGGCCTTATTGGGCCCATTAGGGTTTCTTTGGGCCTACTAGGGTTTCATTGGGCCCAATCTGCCCAAGCGTCCCAAACGAGTCCAAAACTCAAACGGAGCACACCGCCACCCAACACGGCGGCTGGTGGTGGTTTAGACTTTTCTTTTCATTATACCGACCAATACAATGATACAACGTGATAATCAATAACCGCACATACACAATAACACCTACACACGCACTAATAAAAACTCACACATACAAAATTCAGATTTGTTCAAAGGGGCCTGCCACCTACCTGGTGGCTCACGGTGCTGAGGGTGACACAAGGAGGCGGCAGCAACAGTAACAGCTTGCTAGTGGCGGCAGCCACCATGGCCGGTGGCCATGGTGGTTTATCTTCAGGTCTTTATGTCCATATCGCAATCAGCAACCCAAAAACACCCCCATGCTTGCGATACACGGCTTCAGCACACACACACACACACCCTTAACAGCGGTGGTGAGCGGCGACAGTTGGCTGGAACACAACATCATGAGACGGGCAACAACATCCTATGCAAGTTGGTTTCCCGGAGATTTCTGGTCACTCACGACCACCCATCAGCGAACAGGTTTCGATCGTCGGCCTCCCACAGTCATGCGAGCTGCACATGGCATCTTCGGTAGCGGTATAGTGGCGCTGATCGTGGCTGGAACGCAGCAAGCGAAAGACGGAGGGAGAAGGAAGCGACTTGAGTTGTATTAGCAGCAATTAGCTTCACTGGTCGGAAAAACGGGTATGAAGTGGTGTGGCGCCGGAGATCGAAGGTGTATAAGGTGGTGGCGGCTTGGAGGATCCGGTGGCATAAGGTGGCGGCTGGAGGATATGAGATGGACAGGATGGCGGCTGCTTATTGCTGCTAGGGTTAGGGTTTCACATGGTGTATTAAGGTGACGGCTGCTTATCCCATCTAAACTCCATATAATATTTTAGACATTCAGTCCCTCCTTGTATTATTCCTTTCAAAACAAGGCCACAATTTTCCCTTTTAACCCTGCCTCCTAAAACCCTTTACAAATCAAGTCCAAAATGTTGCCAATCAGCCCCTGTCTCCAAAATCTTTTCAAATTAAGTCCCAGAAGTTAACATTTAGTCCCCGCCTTCATAAATACTTACAAAATCAATCCAACACTTACACTTTTAACTCCCAACTTCTAAATTATGCCATTTGGCTCCCTAAAACCAACACCCCGCTAAATATTATTTGATTTTGGACTATAATAATATAAAATAATAATAATAATTACTTCTCGGGGTTCCGGGTTTTTTTTATTTAATTATTCTATTAAAACGGGATGTTACACCTTGAATGGTCCAATAAATCTTGGACTCCACTTTCCTCTCTTTCCAAATCGTATAAGTCCCTTCCACGGTGAGACTTTAAGTAATACCGAATTACCAACTTCAAATGTCATTGGTCGTCGCTTCTTGTAAGCATAGCTCTTTTGGCGATCCTGAGCTGCTAACATTATTTCTCCAATCACTTTTAGCTTTTTTGCAGTCTGATGGACTATCTCGGGGCCCATAAACTGTTTTTCTCCGGCCTCAAGCCAACAAGACGGCGTACGACACTTCTGACCGTACAAAGCTTGGTAAGGTGCCATCTTAATGCTCAAATGGTAACTATTGTTGTAAGAAAACTCTACCAGGGGTAAATGCTTATCCCAGATACCTTGAAATTCCCGGGTACATGCTCTTAGCATATCTTCCAGCGTTTGAATCGCTCTTTTGTAGTTGTGTTGATTATGATGGTATGTGCGGAATAAGAAAAGATCTAGTGAATCATCATACAAATGATGAACACATGGAGTAAATGAATCTTTTAAGCTCTCATTAGTTGAATTAGAAAGAGTACAAATAGGTTTTCTAGTTTCTCTCTCTAAAACTAATGCTCTCCAAATGATTCATTACATAATGGGAGTCACTCACTTCCTAATTATAGGAAAGACTCAACCCATTTACACATACAAGCGGGCAAGCCTAAACACTCCACATCCAAGCATGACTTTTCACCCTAACATTCTCCCCCCTCAAAGTTAGGACTAGATGTCCCGGCTTCAATATCCAATGAGCTCGCACGATCAAGACCAAACTCCCCCTCGAAATAATATCGGTCTTCAAATCCGCAAATGAATACCCGAAAAACCCGAGAAGCTTCGAATACCCACTTTTCATTCTCCCCCTTTTTATAATCAAAAAATGATTATAAAACCCATTAAGGGTGAGAAGCGCCTGAGGATTAATCTTCACAATACTCCCCCTTGATGTGTGCCAAAAATGAAACCTTGAAAATCTTGCATGAAAAACAATCACGAAAAATCCTCGAAAAGATTTCCAATTTGTGAAAATTTTCGACTTTTGGGTGAGAGTTGCAAGCTTTTCCAAAATCCAGGTAAAAACTGTCACTTTCTGAATTCTGTAGGGACCCATTGTGCCAAAAACAGCTTAAGATGCGAAACTCTACCCCATTTGCGAAACTGGGCATAAAGTGTGAATTCACACCAACTACAGGGACTGAATTTGTAAGCTTTTCAATTTCTCAGCTTTGTTAGCCCAATTTCGAAGTTAGGTATGTTCTGCCAAAATTTCAAAACTACATGGGCTAAATAAGAAATTCTGCCATTTTTCACAATTCGTTACACCAATGTCGAAGTTGGACCTTTTCTGCCACTTCGTTAAAAGTGTAGGGACCAAAATCGAAAGTTTAATGTTCTTCTTCTTCTTCACTTCGTTAGAAAAGGGAATAGAAATAAAATCATTCATTGGTTTGAAATCAGCGCAGGCTTTCCCTTTAACCTTCTCAGTTCGTTTCAGTTCGACTTTCGCCTTTGGAACAGCTTTCCACTGCCGAACTGATGGATTCGACTCCTTGGATGAGGAGCTTCCACTTGTTGATTCATTCAAGTAACTTTCATAAGCTACCTTGATTTCTGCTTGTGAAAACTTCCCACTTTGATAAACTTTGCCTTTCCCTTCCAACCAATGATTGATGTTTTTAACATTGGTTGTTCCTTTTGAGAAGGAAACATTACTTTTCTTCCTCGAGGAAGGATTGGGAAATTGAGGTTGGGTTGGTTTAAACGTCACATTTCGATTAGCATTGATATTTAACTTCTCATATTGTTGTTTTAGAAAGCAAGATTTGACTTGTGATTGAAATCGATTTTGAAACCGTTTTTGATAACCAATATTTGATCTATGAAAAGCTTGTGAATCTTTCGAAGATTTCTTTTGGTTCGAAAATTGAGAAGAAGTTCTTTGTTCATTTGGTTGAAAATCATTTCTTTGAAATTATTTTGTGAAAACCTTTTGTTTTGAGAATGATGAACAAAATTCTTTGTATGTTGATTTTTCACAAAATTGTCTTGTTTGAGTTTTGAAAGTTTGGTTTAGATTTAAATGATGAAACTTGTTGTCTGTAACGCCCGTAGATCCGGGCTAGTCAATTTAGAGACCATAAGCATCAAAAATGAGTTTTTGATGGAAGATTATTTAGAAGGAGTAATCTTAACCAAGTGGTAGTATAGGTTCCAAGGGTTCCGTACATATAAAGAACGCGGAAATCCGAGTTATAACGAAGAAGTTATGGCCCGTCGAAGTTTCGCTGCAAAACCGGCATGACACCGGGAGACGTAAATAGTGATTTTACGATAAAGCGATTTTTTAGGCTTATCGATCTAAACAAAAGTCTTAGTGTTCGTTAAACCGAGAGCGTCCATAAAAAGAACGCCCAAATCTGACTTCGTATGAGGAAGTTATGATTTTTCGAAGTATCATCTTAGCAGTGTACAACCCAAAATTCGAATATTAGATCGAGCTGTTTTTAGCTGACACAACCTAAACGAGAATCGAAGATCTCCTTAATAGTAGCGTGACGATAAAAAGACAGACGAAAACGAACGTCGGATGAAGAAGTTATGAATTTTTAACGGACCAATCGTGTCCCGGCCTGTTACAAATGTAACTTTTAAAATGGAGTCAAAATTAGCCGACAGAGTCTAAACGAAAGTTGTAGAGTACGTTCCCGCCTACGCGTGGATATAACGAACGTCGAAAACGGAGCTCGTATGCGAAAGTTATGATTTTTAGAAGTCGGAGTGAGAATTTGCGAGATGCGATGACGTGGCACGATCCCAGCCTTCCCTTGCTCCCCACGGTCTCGCATCCGATAAGGACACGTGGCCTCGCTACACAGCGCGTACAAGGAACGCCTAGCGTTCGGAATTGCTTGGTCTCGGAGCAGGCCACGTCGCACCATCAGGCTTCGGACACGTCTCGTACGAATGCACCGCGTTGGAAGTCTACGCCCTGTGTTCGAGGAACGCCCAACGTAGGTCCGAGGAGCGCAGCGCGTTCCCAGCAGCTCGGCCCTATAAATAGCATGCGAGGTGCAGCCTCTTTTCTCACTAATTTACTATCTCTTTCTCTCACTACTTTCTCTCTCTAGCCCCCTAAACCCCCGTAAAGCCTAGGTAAACCCCCTAGCACCCGAAGGAAGCCTTGAGGCTCCGGGAGTCCCGAGAATAAGGGTCTTTCGGTTCGGAAACGCTGCTCCGAGCAAAGCCCCATTTTTAAGAAAACCCGTTGTAAGTGAGCTACGCCTACACAATTTTTAATATAGCTTTTAAATAATTATAGTAATGTTATTAGGTCCTAAAAATAATTATTTGGGCTATTATTATGAGTTATATTGAATGTTATTTAACACTTATATACTAATAATAATAGCTAGACTATTAATTAGTCGCGGTTAACGTTAAAACTAAACTCTAGTGGTATTGATACTAAGTTTTGGTCAAGGAAAAATTGTTTTGAGATAACGAAGTGCTGTTCAAGTACCGAGTCACCACCTAATCAGGTGAGTGCATAGTCCCTTTCATCTTACACATAGATATGCAGTATTTAATATAAATTACGTGCTATGTGTGCATATTGTCTGTATACTTGCCGTCTGTGCTGGGTGAAAGATTTTTATACATGTTTTAAATGATTTAAAATGTATATGTATTTTATATCTACAAAATGTGTTGGGTAAAACATGGGTAGATGAAATAGTTGTTGTGTGACAAAAATATAATGATGAGAAGTGATATAGACCATGAGATAAGGGTGAGAGGTAAACCATGAGAGAAGCCTTTTACCCATGTGTTGGCCCCGTCATTCAGCAAAGTATGGATGACAACCACAGACTATTTTAGACAGTCCAGTGGACACTAGCAGGCTCGCAACCTGTAGGTGTTTTGAATTGTGTATTCACCAGGTGTACTCTAAAAAAACCCATTGACATGTATTGCGAGTGGATTCTTGGAAATGATACTGTCGATAAACAAACCCTGGTGACTATGAGACTTAGTGCCAAAACCCTGGCGACTATGCGACTTAGTGCCTATTGTATAAACCCTGGCGACTATGCGACTTAGTGCCTGTTGTATAAACCCTGGCGACTATGCGACTTAGTGCCTGTTGTATAATCCCATGGCGACTATGACACTTAGTGCCTAAAACCTGACGACTATGCGACGTAGTGCCAATTGAGTAGACTCTGGCAACGATGGATTTCGTGCTGATTCCTTAGGATAATCCTTAGGAATAAATGAACGAGGAATAGTTGATTCTTAGGGTAGAATAAAGAAGATAATGGGGATGGGTAATTGGGTTGATTGTTTAATTGTTTAAACATAATAATTATATTATCGTGGGTTGAAAACCCTATGTACTCACCAGGTTTCCCAACCTGACCCACTCAGTTTATTTGAATCACAAGTGTCGATATGAAGTTACATTACACTGAGAGATTAAGGAGATATAAATCACTAGTGATAATGAATGTAAGTTCTGTTTATGCTTATGTTTCTGTATTGACGATGACATCCCACTGTTTTAAAATGAATAAAAATACATTTCTTCGGAAATGCTTTGATAACGTATTTATCATGTTTTTCTGGGAACAAATTCCGCAACATTTTTATTGAAAGAGGTACTCTGATTTTTATAAAGCATAAACAAAATCGGCCTTTTCTGGCCGTGAAAATGGGGATGTCACAGTTGGTATCAGAGCATTAGTTTAAGCGAACTAGGAATATGGATTTATTTCTAGACTTAAACTTAGAATGCTAAGTGATGATCGTAAGGAATAAATTTAGGTAATACACCTGAATAGACACAAGCACTAGCTTATTTAGGAAAATGCCTAATATGCTTTATGTGCTAAATGATTTATGCCTTATATGCTATTATTGGTTCGGATCTATGGTCTATTGCCGACCGGATCTGGAAACCTTATGTGTTTATGATTCTAAACGTACGATTATGATATTAGGACTAGCATGTAAATGTTTCGGAGAGATAAGGATGATTTAAACGTCTATCCTAAATAAGGATCTAAATTCACCGTATTCGGCGTATAGATCAAGATGGCAAGAACCCGCAGTGGAGTTGGGAATGCGAATGGGAACAGGAATCAACCACCAGTGGTTGAGCAAATACCTGTGGTGGTAGCCGCTCCCGAACCAATCACAATGGTCGGAGTACAAGCGATGATCCAGATGATGTTGGATCGCCAAATGGAGGAAACAAGGCGGTTACTGCTACAAGAGAGGGATGAACCTACGATGCATGTTGAAGAGCCTGAATTGAACGATGGGCAGTCTGAGGAAGGAAACTACAGCAGGACCGTTGGTCAAGCTGATCCGCCGATAATTAGAAGGAACAACCAAGATGATGGAGTCGAGAGGAATGGATGCAAGTACAAAGATTTTCTAACTTGCAAGCCATCGACTTTCACTGGGAAGGAAGATCCGATCGGAGTTATAGATTGGATCTCGGAGATGGAATTAGCCTTCATGACATGTGGTTGCAAAGGCAAGCTACAAACCACGTTTGCAGTGTGTCAGTTTCGAGGAGGCGCGGTTAGTTGGTGGAACACCCTGGGGAAGACTCTGAGCCCTAATGAGCCCTTGTAACTGACATGGGAAAAGTTTTTGGTGCAATTCAAACGCAAGTACTGCTCAGACCAAAACCTGCTCGAGCTAGAGAACCAGTTGCTGACCCTGAAGAAGGGAAGCATGTCAATTGATGAGTACACCAACAACTTCACAGAAAAGATGAAGTTTGCCTTGCGTCTTGTGCCGGATGAATTAACTAAAATCGACAAGTATGCCAAGGGACTCCCATGGGAGTATGCGGTGCCGGTACGTCAGGTACATACTCTGGAGGCAGCTATCTGGGCTGCTAAGTCTGTAGAATAGATGATCAAGAGTAGAGCCGCCAACAAGGTCAAAGTTGGCGAGAAAAGGAAGCATGATGGATCTTCAAAGACCAACAAAGGAAGCAAAATCTCAAAATTTGGAGGAGAAGGTGAAGCTAAGTGGTGCGAGAAGTGTAAGAAGAAACACTTCGGAAAGTGTAGTGAGGAGATGACTTGCTACAAATGTGGAAAGATAGGGCATTACGCCAACAACTGCACGTCCAACAAGAAGGTGTGCTACAGATGTAACAAAGAAGGGCATATTTCTAGAGATTGCCCAAAGAAAAACGAGGCAGCAAGGCCAAACACGCCACCAAGGCCAAGGGCATTTCACATGATCCTTGACGAAGCAGAAAACCATGCGAGGAATCAAGGATGAGGAATTCATACCCGAAGATCAAGTTAAGAAGTAACCAAGGGGATAGAAACATATGATGTAGCCTATCAGAGGCATAGTCTAGGGTGAACTTGAACACCTATGTAATAGTTTCAAGAAATAATAAAGCCTTCGTTTTGTTATCTGGTGTGTTAAACTGTTATGTGATTTTCTTGTATGGTGACTTGGGGACTGCGAGACAATACTTGGGACGAGTATGAGTAGGTGTGAAAGGTAGTAGATGCATATACTACCGGAAGCACAGGACTCATGCTTGGATCAGGGAAAGTCACAAGGTTACCAAGAAGCTGGTAATTGATTCTGTTTTGTTCGTGTATGTCGTTACCATCGTTTCGGTAATGAATAAGAAGATGATTGTTATTCCGACCCTAGTGTTCATACCAAATTGAGTCCGACTAAGATGAGTATGTTACGTGGTTCAGAGAATCAAGTTCGATGTAGCATCTGACTTAAGATGGAAGATTGAAATAAAAAGCGATCAGTAGAGGTATCGCGAAAAGATGCTTGTAGCAAGAAATGCTACCTTTTAAGATGTGATTAGAACATGAAGGAAGGTATAGCCTGTTCCGGAATTTGACTCTAAGAGACCTGATTCTAAGCATTGCAACATACGATGAGAGGTCATTAGAACGTGACCCATCGGTCTATTGTGGAAGTCAAATAACAAGTTTGAAGAAGGAGTCTCTGATAAAGAGCGATATTGTGACATGAAGGCCATGATTGAAGGTCTAACATGAGACAGAGGGCGGGAGCAAGATCGAGCACCGCCTGCAGTCAAGGAGTCTAAGAGTTAGATACCCATTCGAAACAACATAGAAGTTACGGTTATTACCTAGGATGAAGAGATAATGTATGGAGTCATTATACAATCCTGTTTCGTTGATGATTTCGGGACGTAATCATCCTAAGGGGGAGATAATTGTAACGCCAGTAGATCCGGGCTAGTCAATTTAGAGACAATGAGCATCAAAAATGAGTTTTTGATGGAATATTATTTAGAAGGAGTAATCTTAACCAAGTGGTAGTATAGGTTCCAAGGGTTCCGTACATATAAAGAACGCGGAAATCCGAGTTATAACGAAGAAGTTATGGCCCGTCGAAGTTTCGCTGCAAAACCGGCACGACACCGGGAGACGTAAATAGTGAATTGACGATAAAGCGATTTTTTAGTCTTAGCGATCTAAACAAAAGTCGTAGTGTTCGTTAAACCGAGAGCGTCCATAAAAAGAACACCCAAATCTGACTTCGTATGAGGAAGTTATGATTTTTCGAAGTATCAGCTTAGCAGTGTACAACCCAAAATTCGAATATTAGATCGAGCGGTTTTTAGGCGACACAACCCAAACGAGAATCGAAGATCTCCTTAATTGTAGCGTGACGATAAAAAGACAGACGAAAACGAACGTTGGATGAAGAAGTTATGAATTTTTAACGGACCAATCGTGTCCCGGCCTGTTAAAAATGTAACTTTTAAAATGGAGTCAAAATTAGCCGACGGAGTCTAAACGAAAGTTGTAGAGTACGTTCCCGCCTACGCGTGGATATAAAGAACGTAGAAAACGGAGCTCGTATGCGAAAGTTATGATTTTTAGAAGTCGGAGTGAGAATTTGCGAGATGCGATGACGTGGCACGATCCTAGCCTTCCCTTGCTCCCCCCCACAGTCTCGCATTCGATAAGGACACCTGGCCTCGCTACGCAGCGCGTACAAGGAACTCCTCGCATTCGGAATTGCTTGGTCTCGGAGCAGGCCACGTCGCACCATCAGGCTTCGGACACGTCTCGTACGAACGCACCGCATTGGAAGTCTACGCCCTGTGTCCGAGGAACGCCCAGCGTAGGTCTGAGGAGCGCAGCGCGTTCCCAGCAGCTCGGCCCTATAAATAGCATGCGAGGTGCAACCTCTTTTCTCACTAATTTACTATCTCTTTCTCTCACTACTTTCTCTCTCTAGCCTCCTAAACCCCCCTAAAGCCTAGGTAAACCCCCTAGCACCCGAAGGAAGCCCCGAGGCTCCCGGAGTCCCGAGAAAAAGGGTCTTTCGGTTCGGAAACGCTGCTCCGAGCAAAGCCCCATTTTTAAGAAAACCCGTTGTAAGTGAGCTACGCCTACACAATTTTTAATATAGCTTTTAAATAATTATAGTAATGTTATTAGGTCCTAAAAATAATTATTTGGGCTATTATTATGAGTTATATTGAATGTTATTTAACACTTATATACTAATAATAATAGCTAGACTATTAATTAGTCGCGGTTAACGTTAAAACTAAACTCTAGTGGTATTGATACTAAGTTTTGGTCAAGGAAAAATTGTTTTGAGATAACGAAGTGCTGTTCAAGTACCGAGTCACCACCTAATCAGGTGAGTGCATAGTCCCTTTCATCTTACACATAGATATGCAGTATTTAATATAAATTACGTGCTATGTGTGCATATTGTCTGTATACTTGCCGTCTGTGCTGGGTGAAAGATTTTTATACATGTTTTAAATGATTTAAACTGTATATGTATTTTATATCTATAAAATGTGTTCGGTAAAACATGGGTAGATGAAATAGTTGCTGTGTGACAAAAATATAATGATGAGAAGTGATATAGACCATGAGATAAGGGTGAGAGGTAAACTATGAGAGAAGCCTTTTACCCATGTGTTGGCCCTGTCATTCAGCAGAGTATGGATGACAACCATGGACTATTCTAGACAGTCCAGTGGACACTAACAGGCTCGCAACCTGTAGGTGTTTTGAACTGTGTATTCACCAGGTGTACTCCAAAAAAACCCATTGACATGTATTGCGAGTGGATTCTTGGAAACGATACTGTCGATAAACAAACCCTGGCGACTATGAGACTTAGTGCCAAAACCCTGGCGACTATGCGACTTAGTGCCTGTTGTATAAACCCTAGAGACTATGCGACTTAGTGCCTGTTGTATAAACCCTGGCGACTATGCGACTTAGTGCCTGTTGTATAAACCCATGGCGACTATGAGACTTAGTGCCTAAAACCTGACGACTATGCGACGTAGTGCCAATTGAGTAGACTCTGGCAACGATGGATTTCGTGCCGATTCCTTAGGATAATCCTTAGGAATAAATGAACGAGGAATAGTTTATTCTTAGGGTAGAATAAAGAAGATAATGGGGATGGGTAATTGGGTTGATTGTTTAATTGTTTAAACATAATAATTATATTATTGTGGGTTGAAAACCCTATGTACTCACCAGGTTTCCCAACCTGACCCACTCAGTTTATTTGAATCACAGGTGTCGATATGAAGTTACATTACACTGAGAGATTAAGGAGATATAAATCACTAGTGATAATGAATGTAAGTTCTGTTTATGCTTATGTTTCTGTATTGACGATGACATCCCAATGTTTTAAAATGAATAAAAATACATTTCTTCGGAAATGCTTTGATAACGTATTTATCATGTTTTTCTGGGAACAAATTCCGCAACATTTTTATTAAAAGAGGTACTCTGATTTTTATAAAGCATAAACAAAATCGGCCTTTTCTGGCCGTGAAAATGGGGATGTCACATTGTCCTTTTGAAAGATTATTTTGTGACTGACTTTTTAACAAATCTTTTTGAGATTGAGTGGGAGATTTCTTAGTGAAAGATTTGTTCTGAGATTTTTTCTGAACATGTTTAGTCTCAATGGTTTCAAACGATTTAGTGGACAAAATGTTTTGCTTCTTTCGAGACTCAATATTTTGCTAATAAACTTTCTTCCTTGCTTTAGTCATCGAAATCCCTTGGTCTTTTGAAATATTTTAAATTTGGTCTTTGAAATTTTGATCCTTTCGTTTTGGCTTGTGAATATCTTTTTCAGATGATTGTTTTTCATCTTTGGGTTTCTCAGTTTTAACAACCCATTTTCTTTGAGGTTTTTGTCTTTGGAAAGTGAATGAATTTTTGTTGAGATTATTTTCGACGGTGCTTTGATTTGAGAAAAATCATTCTTTCGATGCTTCCTTGTTATCCTCTTTAACAATTTTGTTGATTTCCGGTTTAACTTTATCACCATTTCCTGAGGTAACAAACATCTGATTTGGGAAGATAACTTCATCTGAACATTTGAAATTTGGATACACAACAATATTTGTTTCAAGATAATGAGGACCCTTTTCTTTTAGAATTTTGTCGAACTTCTTAGTTTCCTCATAGACCTGATCAACAACAACTCGTGATATTGTTGTTTCTTTCGAAATGTTATCACTATCATCGTCACTGTCTGTTTGACTATCTTCGACTACCACATGGTCAGGATCATGAACTTTCGAAGTTGAGGGTTGACCAGTGTCAATTTTAACAAAAGAATCATTACATTTTCCTTCACCCTTCGCTAGAGAAGTGACATTAATGACAGACAACTGAGAACAATCAACAACTTCCTCTACCTCAATTTCACTCATATCATCAGAATCATCTTTGATATCAGCAAAATTGTTTTGAGAGTTAGATGTCGAATTTTCAGTTCTTTTCAAAATTTTGAATTGCTCGTTTTTGGTCAGGGTCTCATTCACAATATCGACAAGATCATTTGCATCTAAACAGTCATCAATTCTTACAATACCATATGCATATCTATTATCTGGAACCTTATCAAACTCAGAAATATGCATTTCAGTCATACGAAGTTGAGTCAATTTTCTCCCTTTGGAAAGCTAAAAAGGGAAGAAGTTTCCTATAATGTTCTTTACTAATCTCAGATGAATGATGCAAAGCACTTAATTTTCCATATAGTCGTTTAGCGGAATTACAATAGATATTTCGTTGTTTCAGTAAAATCTTAACCTCTAAACTCAGATTATCCCTATTACACATAATATTTGTTATTTGCAAATCTAAGTGTTTTATCTTTGTCTTCTTTGAATCCAAAATTCTCTGAGTTTCTTGAAGTTGAGAATTGTACTTTTTAGCATGATTACTAGTAGATATCAGCAAATCATTAACATAAGTAATTGCTACATCAAACTCAAAAAAATCGAATCATAAGCACTAGAGGTAATATTGAAAGATTGTAAAAGAGAGCGTGCCTGTGAAGTCATATGTGATTTGTGGGTAGAGGTCAAAACAAAGCACCTCCCGGTTACCTTCTCTCCATCCTCTTCTTTATGCATAGCGAACATTTCCCCATGAGTAGGGTTTCACATTTCTTCATCATCAGAACCCAATGACCAAATTTGATAGGTTCCTTCTTCATCATCTATGCCTTTCGCCACAAGAGACATTCCCTTTGTTTTTGCTCTTAACTCATCCAACCTTTCCACATAATAGACTTCATCTTTGACCATATTCTTCTTTTCATCCCTCTTATGCAACATGGAATCACTAGACATATGATTCGCTCCATTACAGTAATGACGGTCGAATCTAGAGTCACCTTTCAACTTTTTCTCCACCTTCTCCGCCTTCACATCTTTAGATTTAACTTCTTTCTTTTCCATCTTCTTTTCCTTACTTACAGACTTTTCCGAGAAATTTCCTTTCATTTCACTTCCTCTTGGCTTCGCATTAAAAGGCTTTTTAAAAAATTTCTTTACTCTATTAATCGAGTAAAATGCCACTGCCTCGTCATCAGAATTGACGATTAAGCCTTCATCTTCAGAATTCTCCTTCTCAGCAACTTCTTTTTCAACCTCTCTACCAGCAACCTTCGACACAAGAGCCAAAGGACCACTTAGACTGATCCTTGCTTCCCCAACAATCTCATTTACTTTAGATTCATGTGCTTTCAAGACATTGTAGAGATCATTCAATGAAAAATAGTCGAAAATTTGTTGTATCTTTATCATAAGGTTGACATTTCTCCATTCTTTTCGAAGTCCCATGATGAATGTAAAATTAAACTCCATTATTAACCTTCTAACTCCAAACCTGTTACATTTGAATATGAGTTCATTCAGACGGTCATAGTATTGCTCAATGGATTCTCCTTCCTTCTGCTTAAAGTCCCCCAACTCAAACAAAGATTGTTTGACTGAACTGATCTTTTTTTTCTCGCTGCCTTGATACTTCCCCTTTAGAGTATCCCAAATTTCCTTAGAAGTATTACAGCTGCGCACATAATTGTATACAACTGGTGGAAGAGCACCATGGAGTTCATACATACATTTCTTTTCATTTTTCAGCAATTTCTCAGCCTGTTCAGTAACTATTGTATTATTGGAAGTAGTTCCAATACTTTGGACAGCAGCAGGAGGATGAACATCACCAACAATGCATTTCCAGAGGTCTTCATCTATACCATTTAGTTAGTCTTCCAAACGATCAACCCAATGATCGTAGAACTCAGGAATCAACATTGGAATTTTAGTGGATGAATCAAGAAGATGAGAGTATGAAGTCATGGTGTTCATCTTAAAGTTCGCCATTGTTGTACAGATGAAATTTAGAAAAAGCTTCAGAAATTGAGATTTGATTGACAAATGTTCTAGAAAACAAACACACAACACTCGATCTAACAAATCGTAAGCAGAATCGAATCAAAATAGATGATTTGTGATGATTTTAAGAATCAAAAGAGCGGAATAGTTTGAATCTAGAACGAGACTCAAAACCTTTTAAAACAAATGAAAATCAGATTAAAGTTGAATAAATAAAGATGGAATGTGCGGAATAAGTAAAGATCTAGTGAATCATCATACAAATCATGAACACATGGAGTAAATAAATCTTTTAAGATCTCATTAGTTGAATTAGAAAGAGTACAAATGGGTTTGCTAGTTTCTCTCTCTAACACTAATGCTCTCCAAATGATTCATTACATAATGGGAGTCACTAACTTCCTAATTATAGGAAAGACTCAACCCTTTTACACATACAAGCGGGTAAGCCTAAACACTCCACATCCAAGCATGACTTTGCACCCTAACATCTTTCGCTCTGACCATCTGTTTGCGTATGGTAAGTTGTACTTAAACACAACTTGGTACCCATTTCCTCTTGAAGACTCTTCCAAAATATTGATGTGAAAAGACTGTCACGATCTGATACAATCGTTAAAAGGTACAACGTGAAGTTTTACTACCTCCTTCATGTAAGAATTTTCAAGCTTATCCATATACCACCTCTCATTGACTTCTATGAAGTGTGCACTCTTTGTGAAATGATCCATGACTACCCAAATCATGTTGTGACCGTTCTTCGTCCTGGGCAGTTTAGTCACAAAATACATGGTGATGTCTTCTCATTTACGCATAGTTACAGGTACAGGATCTAAACTCCCATACGGTTTCTGATGTTGTTCTTTAACCCTTGCACATGTTACATAATTTACCACATACTTTGCAACATCAAGCTTCATCGTCGGCCACCAGTAATAAGGTTTCAGATCCCTATACATCTTAGTACTGCCGGGATGAATCGAATACATTGTCTTGTGAACTTCTTCTATCAGAAGATCTCTTATTCCTCCCATGTTAGTTGCCCAAATCCTATCTTTAAATAACTTCAATCCTTGACTATTTGTACTAAATACCAATGTTTTGCCTAAACGTTATTCCTTTCGGTTATTTTTTTCTAAAGCTTCTTCCTGAGCTTTCTAGATGCTTTCCACAATCATCGAGACAACTTCTATTCTTAACGCTCTTGGACTTTTTCTTTCCAAGTTTATTTTTCGACTTAGAGCATCAGCAATGACGTTTGCTTTACCAGGGTGTTAAAGTATCTCACAGTCGTAATCTGTAACGCCCTGTTCTGAATCAATTCCTAATTCGAGGTTGTGGCCCGAAGAGCGGTCATCATAAGGATTAGGGCCTTTGAAAAGGTAAAATTTAGGCCCATTTGGATGTGGGTAATGTAGATATATGACCCAATAGTTCGGTTTGCACTTTGGAGTCAAAGGGTAAAAGTGGAATGTAGTGTTTCAGACTTATTTTATGAAATATGGATTTCAGTTGGATGTGTTTTAAGTCAAAAGTAATTAGATGGGGTTGTAGAGCTCCTCAATACCTTTCTGTGGATATAAAGAACGTCGAAAATGGAGTTAGAACGAATAAGTTATGACCGTTTGAAGTTTGGGTGGTTTGGGGCCAAGCTGAGTACGATGGGCGTACAAAAAGGTGTACGTTGGGCGTACTAATGGAATCCTAAGTACGTTGGGCATACGCAATCAGTTCCCAAACCCCATTTTCTTGGTTTAAGCCCTATTTAAGCTCCTTAACACCCCCAAACCCACTCCATTCTCAGCCTCCACCCCCCCAACACCCCTTTCATGAAACCCTAACCTTAGATGAGCCTTGTGAGCTAAAAGAAGGTGATTTTGAGTGCTTTGGAGTATGCATGGTGCACCTTGGAGAAGAAGGAACTTCTTGTAGAAGTGCTGGTTGCATTAGATCTTGTAGATCTGGACTTTGTTCACCTTGATCTATCTTCTAGAGGTATAAAGTTTAAATCTTGATGATACACTTGTTAGATCTAGCTAGTTTTGGATGTTATGAGCTTTTGGTCATTTTAGTGCATAAAGTTTAGATCTTGAAAGTTTGTGACCTTGTTATGGATAAATTTGGAAACTTTATCCATCTAAACATCATTGTGATTCAGATCTGAAGGTTGGAGACTTGGACTTAATGGATTAAGTTGAAAAAGATTCACTTTTGGTCCCATTTGATGCTTAAAAGGATAGATCTTGGTGGTTTGGACCATTCTAATGGATAAAGTTGGAAACTTTATCCATTATGGAGCTTTTAGGATCCATAAAAATGTAATCTTGATCCTTCTATACCTTCCATGAAAGTATCATGATGTCTTAATGGATTAATGAGTTAAGGTTTTAGCTTTTGGACCTTTTCTAGACATGGAAAGTCATAAAGGTGGAAACTTTATGACTTAGAATGATGTTGTGGGAGTAGATGTTAGTGTTGGATGAAAGGACTTAAGATATTAAGCACTTAATGAAAAAGTTCCACTTGGCCGGGTACGTCGGGCGTACCTTCGAGTACGTCGTGCGTACTCGTATGGGGTCCCG
Source organism: Lactuca virosa (assembly GCF_052849685.1). NCBI lineage: Eukaryota > Viridiplantae > Streptophyta > Magnoliopsida > Asterales > Asteraceae > Lactuca > Lactuca virosa. The sequence continues at coordinate 135,975,784 of NC_136430.1, forward strand.
ATTCTGTTTGGTAAGCATGCCATGCGCACGAGCTGAGTATGATGGGCGTACTCAACCTGAAGTTTGATTTTTTAACTTTGAATTCCGTTGACCGTTGACATTTGACCAAGTTTGACCTTGGGCCAAAATTTAGGGTTTTGACCTATTAAGTAAGATTTTATCTGGTTGTGGAACTGATAGCTCGGAAATCCGGGGGGGGGGGGCAACAACTAAGGATTTCTTCCAGGGAGCTTCTGCATTCGAGGTGAGTCTCCTCACTGTTTGTATGGGTCTAAGGCACCAATGCCGACCCATTTGGTTTATGTGTTGTAGGAAAACCCAGGGGTTAGCCCTAGGCATTATGTATGAAAGACCAGGAGATGACTCTTAACACATTGTATGCTATTATGTGTGATAGGAAGACCCGGGGGTTAGTCGTAGGCTTTATGTATGAATGACCAAGAGGTGGCTCCTGGCACACTGTATGCTAATTAGCTAAGTAGAGTAGTATGTATGCTAGTTGTCTTTGTGATGCTTGCATGGAAGAGCAGGAGGTGACTCTTGGAACTTGTCTGTAAAACCCAGGGGGTGGCCCCCGACTTGTCAAGAAAGACCACGTGGCAGCCCGTGGCATAATGTCAAGACTATGTGTCGACACATAGCACCTTTATTGATTATGATATATGAATGTTATGTATGCCTCATGGTTATGTATGGCAGTATGTGATTTATGTGCTTATATGCTAGACAGTATCCGGTCGAAAGAGACCAAATGGGTAGGCCAACACCCAGATATGCTAGGCAGTATCTTGATATGTATGATATGTGGTATTTGGGGAACTCACTAGTCTTCGTGCTTACGGTTTTCAGTGTTGGTTTCAGGTACCTCCAGTTTTCAAATAAAGGAGCTCGGGATGATCGCAACACATACACCTATGTATTCCGAAAGTTACATTTGAATATGAGTTCATTCAGTTTTGGTTTCTGATAAATGTTTTATTTGAAATGATTTTCAATGTGTGAACCAAGTTACAAATGTGTTTTAGTTATATTAAAAATAAAATTTTTGGTCATGAATTTTGGGGTGTTACAAGTTGGTATTAGAGCCTTGGTTTGAGTTCGGGCATACTCTCGGGTGTTCCTGAACTCAAACTGAGGGCTTGATGAAATTATTATAAAATAAACATTTAATTACAAAAGAATTTCTAAGCAAAGGAAGGGGTGTGATGCGTTCAATCGACCAAGCTCAAGTAAATGGTTCCCAAAATACCAATACATGTTTGTTATGTGATATAATTATGTGATTCGCATGCTAGATTAGAGCTAAGGATCTAGGAGAGATGCCTTTGTATGCTTATATGAGCTTGTAGATTTGTATGCTAGAACTGATCATCCAGTAGTAGGATGGCCTATTTAGGCTATGCCTAATTGTATGAGCCTTCGAATTGCATGCTAGTATAGATTCCTGATTAGAGGATAGAATGGTTTGATTGGAGTATGTTGGTTAGATTTTTCATTGTCTGAATGTTGCTTACTTTGTGCTTTGTGGGACTCTTAGCAATGTGAGTTAGCTACTAAGTGAATATGCTAAGTCACATGTGGCACATGCTGGATAATTTCAGAGTGATGGATTTGACCCTATTGCGCAGCTCTCGTCTGAGTCCAACCGTTCTTGGGTTGAGTCTTTTACTCGAAGGATTATCTGATCTTTGTTGCATGTGGCTATATTCATGAGGTAGCTAGTTGACATTAATAGGAATCCTTCAGCAGCCAAGGACTGGGTGGGTTTGGGAACCTAGGAAAGCCTAGGATATGCTGTTGTTGGTTAGTAGTATGGTTCAGTGGGTACTGACATAATGGTTTGAAGAAGTGAATTAGAGGATTCAGGAGGATTGTTGAGGAAATTATGGATAGGTGTGGAAGGTAGTATTAGCCCCGTACTACTGAAAGCACATGATCGATACTCGAATCAGTGAGAGTCTTGGAGAATCTAAGAAGCTTATGAGAGGTGGACTCTTGGGCAAATTCTAATTGTTGGCTTGATTGTATTTTAGTTTGGAGATGAGCACTCAGGCAGGTGGTTCTGGTTCGGATTCTGGCTTAGGTGCAAGTACTGAGCCGATTAGCGAGCAGATGCGAGAGTTCCTTTCATCGGAGATCTCTCGTTGTGTTTCAGAGATAGTGTACGAGCGCTTGGGCGCATTTCGTGTGAAGATTATGGCTATCATTGGAGCTCGCACACTGACTTTCCGGGAGTTTCGTGCTTGTGGAGCTCCTGCGTTCCATGGGGAAAGGGACCTCATTTTTAGTAGGAGGTGGTTAGCAGATATGGCTAACACGTTCAGGACGAGTTTCTACCCCGAGGAGGCATAGGTCAGATATGATTCCTACCTGTTGAAGGATCGGGCACGTGATTGGTGGGAGGAGATCGGTAGTGATTTGGGTGATGATACGATCGATGCTATGTCTTGGGATGACTTCTCGACCGGGTTATGAGCTGAGTTTACACCAGCGATTGAGGTGCAGCAGTTGGTGCGAGAGTTCCTGGATCTCCGCCAGACTACTGAGACGGTAGCAGAGATCACTTCCAAGTTCCAGGAGAGGGCTTTATTGGTACCACAGTATGTAGCATATGAGGAGATGAAGAAAGTGAGGTATCATGATATGCTACGGGATGACATCAAGAAATCCGTGAGTATTTCAGGGTGCAAGACCCTACATGATATGATCTCTAGAGCCCGAGAGCAGGAGATTGACTTGGAGCACATCAGGAAGAGGGGGTCAGATCAGGTGCACATATTGGAGGGTCTCGGGAAGAGACCCAAGACTTCCGATCAACTTTTGAGAGGCCATCAGGATCGGATTCAGTGCAGCACGTGCGGGAAACTGCACGATAGAGTTTGTCACTCCAGGGGTTTGGGTTGCTACAAGTATGGTAGGTTTGGTCATGTCAGCAGGGATTTCCCTCAGGGGCAAGCCCATTATGTTTTCACTGTGATCGGGTGGGCCATAAGAAGGCCGACTATCCGACGTTGAGGGAAGGAGCACTGAACGCGCCTGCTCCGACTTCTTTGAGGATTACCGATGGACGAGAAGATAGGGCAGGAGCCCCAGCAGAGAGGAGTTGAGTTCTGCAGTGTCACACCCCCAAACCAAGGATGGCGGAAACGTTCAGGGGTGGAGGACTTCATGTATAGTATCACAACAACGAGTATAATAGTGCGCATAGTAAATACAACCACCATAAATATAATTGAAAAAGTTACACCATAGTATGAGTTTACATGTTTCAAAATTAATTACATTATGATGACAAAAATGTATAATTTGACGTCTGGCGTCCCATCCTCAAAAGCAGTTGATTACCTGTTTCACGGGTTTCCTGAGAATACAAGTAGTTTTGAAAGAGTGTCAACAATTAAGTTGGTGAATTCATAAGCTTTTGGGTGAACTGTTGGAAAAACCTTTATTTGTAAAATGGAATGTGTGCACAAGAAAAATCCAATATTTTCCTTATCAAATATTATGTAGTCTTAAATCCCAAGACCGAAATGCATCAGTGTGTGTTCGTAATTTAAACGAAGAATACAGTTTTAAATAGATAAAACCCCTTTTTGTTTACCTTTTTAAAGTAGTATCTCCCGTAAACTATAAGCGATGTTAACTCCTTATGTGAGTCGCTATAACCATACTACAACCGGATGACCTGTTACAACGTTTTTCAGACGTTAAAATTTGTTATGACTTTTGTCACCCGTAGACCTACAGGTCCCGCTGTAGCTAGCAGCAAGGTGTGGGGTGTCAATCCCAATATAGATCTATACACAATTATCACGCTCTCCCTACGAGAGATTCTGGTTATAACTTACAGGAATTTCTAACCCGTACTCTAAGAGTACATTTGGAGAATTGTCTCACAACTTACGTTAACGAGTTTACGTGTAGCATGCTTAGAATACATAACTATGCTTCTTATGTTTTATCTTGTATATTTGTAATGTGAAAGGACACTTACAATTCAGGAAGTAAATTTATGTTATTTAACCATAACTTAACAGAAAACATGTGTAAATTATAAAGTCATCAAAGACAAACACTTTGCTCAACATGTTACAAAGTGTTATGAAAATTGTAAGCTGTGGATTAGTTTTTAACCTTTCTGCACTTCTTTAGAAAAATCATATAAAAATCATACGAAGTCGAAAACTGAATCTGTAAACATTGAGAGTTTAGAAAATGTGTCTAGTTTATCCATAATTTTTAGTATGATTTTTAGAAGTGTCTAACTTATGTAAAAATGTTCATATTCACAGACTGGTCCGAATTCATTTCAGAAATGATAGGCAGTTTTATAAAATTCACCATAAATTGTAGAAAACTCGTATGGAGGTGTGCAAGTAGTCATTAGAAAGGTATAAACCTGAAATACTTGCATATGAAACAGTTTTGAAATATATTAAGTTTAAGATGGTAAAAACAGTCCGTGAATAGGACTCAACTTTTCTGTGAAAAGTTGAAGTATGAGTTTGAGTTATATTAAGGTGTGTTAACTTGTATTCCGCCCCTAAAACTTGAAGAAAACATGAAAATGTAGGGGTATGAACTCACCTTGAGTTATTTCCTTAGATGTATGCTGAAGAGAAAGGGTTTCTAAGTCAAGAACACTTGATAGAAGCTTGGAGAGTTGAAGATCTAAGAACAATTATGGTGACATTGGTTATGAGAGATTCATAAGTTGAGTGAAGGAGTGAAGAATGTTCAAAGTAGGATGAGGATACTTACTGAATGAGGGTGAGAAGTTCAAAGGCAGCCTTGGAGTCTCGAGTTCTTAGAGAGGGAAAAGAGAGAGAGAAGTGTTTGTTTATTGGTAAGAGTGTGAGTAAAGTGGAAGAAGAGATGGGAGTTCCCAACTTTTGATCAAGTTACCAGTTGGAGGAGAGGTGTGAGAGGACAAATAGTTGACTAGGTAGGGGTGAATAGTGATTGGGGGTTGTCCTAAGTGGGTATGGGGGATAGCTTGTGTCACACTCTATGGGAAATCAACACTCTAACGCAATATCTCACCCAATAGATATTGTCCTTGGTTTACGATCCTTTCCCAAAATATGGTTTAAAATATGATAATATAGAGTCTTATATATAAAAATATAAGTTTGGAGTGTTTAAAATTTGAAAAATAAAAGTCTGAGGAAATTTCCGGAGCAAAAATCACTTAAAATCACTAAACAGTCCGAAATTGGTAAAAATCCGGAGTGAAGGGGTGAAATCTGGAGTCACAGCAAAATATCCGGAGCTCCTCTAAGCATTCCGGAGCTATAACCCAAATTCCGGAGGAGAGGATTAGGCTGCGAGGGTCCGAAGCTTCCTTCTCGGATCCAAGGTCAGGAGCGAGTTTGTCCGGTTCAGCTTGGAGGTCCGAACCGCCCCACATGTTCCGGAGTCTAAAAGGGGGTTCCGAAGCAGGAGGATAATCCGGACTAAGGGGGATCCGAAGTGAGAAGCCTATTGGTTCCTTAGAAGGTATTCCGGACTAAGAGGGTTCCGGACCAAGAGGAGTCCGGACCAAGAGGGTTCCGGACGAAGAGGGTTCCGGACCAAGAGGAGTCCGGACCAAGAGGGTTCCGGACCAAGAGGTGTCCTTTTGGGTTTTCTCCTTCGGTTTTTAGGCTGTTTTCGACTGAGGAAGGTACATAGAGAGATTTCACATACTTGGAGAGATTTGGGAGAGATTTCGCATACTTGGAGAGATTTGGGAGAGATTTCACATACTTGGAGAGATTTCTCATACTTAGAGAGATTTGGGAGAGATTTAACATACTTGGAGAGATTTGGGAGAGATTTCACATACTTGGAGAGATTTCTCATACTTAGAGAAATTTGGGAGAGATTTAACATTCTTGGAGAGATTTGGTAGAGATTTCACATACGTGGAGAGATTTGGGTGAGATTTCGCATACTTGGAGAGATTTGGGAGAGATTTCACATACTAAGAGAGATTTGGGAGAGATTTCACATACTTGGAGAGATTTGGGAGAGATTTCGCATATTTGGAGAGATTTGGGAGAGATTTCGCATACTTGGAGAGATTTGGATACAATGGGATAGATTTAGAGAGACTTTGTCGGAGGCCTTTATTAATGTTTTTCTTCTTAGATCAAAGGTCGTAGGCTTAGTTACATCCCATTTTGAGTGTTATACGCCCCCGAAGGGTACGTAATGGTGTTTTATAGAGTTGTTATTTCCCTCAAACTGATTAGGGTTTAGGATTTTGAACATTTGAAACTTTCAAGTGTTACTTTGCATTAAGATTTAGAGTCATACATTAGAAGACATAAGGTAATCCCTAACATATTGGCACTAGTTGAGTTGACCAGTTTGACTTGTTGACTTTCTTGACTTTGACTTGACCAGAAAGTGACGGTTGTCACATCACCCCCCCCCCCCCCCCCCCGTTAGAAGGAATTTCGTCCCGAAATTAGCGTTTTGACTGGGACTTCAAGAGTTGGGGAAAAGATGCGGGTATTTTTGTTTCATTTGATCCTCGCGTTCCCAGGTGAATTCGGGTCCTCGTTTTGCGTTCCAACGGATATTCACAATAGGAATACGACTTTGTGTCGTTTTCTTGATCTCTCGATCCATGATTTCTACCGGTTCTTCTACGAAGTGGAGACTCTCGTTGACCTCGATTTCCTCGAGTGGGATCACAAGAGTCTCGTCAGACAAACACTTCTTTAAGTTTGACACATGGAAAGTCGGGTGCACGTTGTTAAGTTCTTGAGGTAGCCGAAGTTTGTATGCCACTGGGCCAATCCTGGCAAGGATTTCGAATGGCACGATGTACCTTGGGTTTAGTTTACCATGTTTACCAAAACGTATCGTCCCTTTCCATGGTGAGACCTTTAGTAGCACCCGATCCCCAACCTGGAATTCCAAGGGTTTGCGTCGCTTATCAGCGTAGCTCTTTTGTCGATCTCGAGATGCTTTCAGTCTTTCTCGAATTTGAACAATCTTTTGCGTAGTTTCCCTTATGATTTCAGGGCCCGTGAGGGTGCTATTAGGGACTTGCCCTTTAGCTAACTGTGTGTATCCCACTTCAGCCCAACACAATGGTGATCTGCACTTGCGGCCATAAAGAGCTTCAAATGGCGCGACCTTGACGCTAATATGATAGTTGTTGTTGTACGAGAATTCAACAAGCGGTAAGTGGGTATCCCACGCTTTACCGAAGTCAATAACACAATCTCTTAGCATATCTTCCAAGGTTTGAATAGTTATTTCGCTCTGCCCGTCGGTTTGTGGATGGTAGGCCGTACTCATGTCTAGCCTGGTCCCTAGAGCTTTCTGTAAGGACTGCCAGAACCGTGAAGTGAATCTACTATCTCTGTCAGAGATAATGGATATCGGCACACCATGTAGTCGTACAATCTCTTTGATGTACGTCCTAGTCAACTTTTCCATCTTGCCGGTCTCCTTTATTGGCAGGAAGTGCGCGGATTTGGTCAATCTATCGATGATTACCCAAATGGTATCAAGACCACTTATCGTCTTAGGCAGTTTGGTTATGAAATCCATGGTTATTCGTTCCTACTTCCATTCGGGTATTTCAGGTTGCTGTAGTAGACCCGAAGGCTTTTGGTACTCTACCTTAACTTTGGCGCAAGTTAGACACTTGCTCACGTAGGTAGCGATTTCGGCTTTCATGTTCGGCCACCAGTAGAGTTTCTTCAGGTCCAGGTACATCTTGTCCGAACCGGGATGTACGGAGTATCGAGTTTTGTGTGCTTCGTTCAGGACGACGTCCCTGAAGCCGCCGAATTTCGGTGTCCAAATTCAGTTCATGAGATAACGAGCTCCGTCGCCGTTGACTTCTAGATTCTTATCCATTCCTCTTAAAGCCTCACCTGCCACATTCTCAGGCTTCAAAGCTTCCAGCTGAGCCTCTTTGATTTTCATGAACAAGTGCGAATGGATTGTCATGGTTAATGACTTTACTCGGCGACCCGAGTATTCTTTTCGACTTAAGGCGTCAGCTACCACGTTGGACTTACCTGGGTGATAATGAATCTCACACTCGTAATCATTCAGTAATTCTACCCATCGTCTCTGCCTCATGTTGAGCTCTTTTTGATTGAGGATGTGCTGAAGGCTTTTGTGATCGGTAAAGATAGTGCACTTTGTTCCGTAAAGGTAGTGCCTCCAGATTTTTAGGGCGAATACTACTGCTCCCACTTCGAGGTCATGTGTGGCGTAATTGACCTCGTGCGTTTTTAATTGCCTTGATACGTAGGCAATGACCTTTCCTCGTTGCATCAACACACATCCAAGGCCCTGGTTTGATGCGTCGCAGTAGACCACAAAGTCTTCGGTTCCCTCGGGCAGGGATAAAATCAGGGCGCTACATAGGGCATGTTTTAAGGTTTGGAAGGCGGTTTCTTGTTTCTCTCCCCAGCTGAAAGTTACACTCTTTTGGGTTAGGGTGGTAAGTGGTTTGGCAATCTTGGAGAAGTTTTGGATGAAACTTCGGTAGTAGCCAGCGAGGCCTAAGAATTGGCGGATTTCTGTGGGCGTCCTTGGTGGTGACCAGTTCTCGATTGCCTTGATTTTGGAGGGATCCACGTGTATCCCTTTCTCGCTAACCACATGACCGAGGAAGTCCACTTCTCGGATCCAAAACTCACACTTTGAAAATTTTGCATATAATTTCTCTGCCCTTAGTGTCTCCAATACCTGTCGTAGATGTTGTCGATGCTCTTCCTTACTCCTTGAATAGACTAGGATGTCGTCTATAAAGACAATCACGAACTTGTCTAGGTAAGGCCGACACACCCGGTTCATTAGATCCATGAACACTGCGGGTGCGTTTGTTAACCCAAAGGGCATTACTACAAACTCGTAGTGACCGTACCGAGTTCTGAACGCCTTTTTGGGAACATCCTCCTACTGAACCCGTAGTTGATGGTATCCCGATCTCAGATCGATCTTTGAGAAGTAAGATGCTCCTTGGAGTTGATCAAATAGGTCGTCGATTCGAGGTAAAGGGTATCGGTTTTTGACGGTAAGCTTATTTAGCTCGCGGTAGTCGATGCACATTCGAAACGATCCATCCTTCTTTTTCACAAAGAGAACTGGTGCTCCCCAAGGCGAGAAGCTGGGTCTAATGAACCCCTTGCTCAGCAGTTCGTTTAGTTGGCTGGATAGTTCTTGCATATCGGCTGGCGCTAGACGGTAGGCGCTTTGGCTACTGGGGTAGCTCCGGGGATCAGGTCGATTCGGAATTCGACTTGTCGTGCGGGAGGGACTCCGGGAAGGTCTTCCGGGAATACGTAAGAGAAATTACAGACCTTCGGAATGTCCTTGATGTTTTCCACCTCTTGTTTCCTATCCACAACGTGGGCTAAGAAGGCGTGGTATTCCTTGCGGAGATACTTTTGGGCTTTAACGCAAGAGATGATTTGTAGATTTGCGCTGGGTTTGTCACCGTAGATGACAAGAGTTTCGCCACTCGGCAGTTTAAGGCGTACCGCCCTTTCATAACACAGAATGTCAGCACGATTTGAACTTAACCAATCCATGCCAATGATGACGTCAAAACTTTTTATTGAGACTGGCAATAGATCGATTTTGGATGAGTAGTTGTCTAGAGTGAGGGTACACCCTGAGTATATGTCATTAGTGCTTTCTGTTTTTCCATTAGCCATTTCTACCACGTATGTATCTTTTAGTGATTGAGGATTTTGTTTTAATAATTGTTTGAATTTGTGGCTAACGAAACTCCTCTCCGCTCCACTATCGAATAATATGTATGCGTATGAGTTATTGAGGAGAAACGTACCGTAACCACCGCGGGATCCTCCCTTGCTTCTCCTTGTCCTATGGCCAAAATCCTTCCGACACCGCCGGCGTTTGCATTTCCAGCCTTTAGGCAATCCCTCTTGTAGTGCCCAGTCTCCCCGCAACCGTAACAGGCTCGGCTTGCTCCGGCGTTGGCTGCAGGTTTGGCTTGTTGGGCAGACGCCCTGTAGAAACGGGCGGTATGCCCCTTTTTGTTACAGCTTTTGCAGTGCATTTCTCGACAAGGACCGTTGTGGTGAAAGTTGCATTTGTTGCACTTGGGAAGGGTTCCAACATATTGTCTCAATGGTGCTGGAGTGGAAGGAGTAGTGGCAGCATGGATGGCAACAGTTTGCTGCTTCTTTGTGGGGCCCTGTGCCGGTTGCTTCTTTTTATTATCCCAGAATTTCCTCTTGTTGTTTCCTCGTTACGCTTGATCGGAGGTGGTTGTCACAGTGGTATGGCTGGCCCGATGATCAATGAGTTGTTGTGCCAACTCCTTGGCACTCTCGAAAGTAGTTGGTCGTGAGGCCAACACACTACCTTGAATTTCGAAAGATAATCCCCAGAGATATCGCTCCACCTTCTTGCTTTCCGGAATGACCATCGCCGGGCAGAGGAGTGCTAGATCATTGAATCGGGCGGTGTAAGCTGTGAGGTTAGAGCCCGTCATCTTGAGACTCCAAAGTTCCTGTTCTAATTCCTGCACTTCACTCCTCGGGCAATACTCCTTGCTTTCCGGAATGACCATTGCCGGGCAGAGGAGTGCTAGATCATTGAATCGGGCGGTGTAAGCTGTGAGGTTAGAGCCCGTCATCTTGAGACTCCAAAGTTCCTGTTCTAATTCCTGCACTTCACTCCTCGGGCAATACTCCTTCAACATCATGGTTTTCAAATCTTCCCAACTTATTGAATTTGCCACCAAGTAAGGGCCCTTCCGGTGAAAGTGCGAGCTGCGAATTTGACTTTGTTTGCCTCGGGGCACGCACAGATTTCGAAGACAGATTCGGTCCTCTCGAATCACTGCATCAAATCGATGACTCCCCCGCTTCCATTGAACGAATCGGGTTTGCCATTAGTAAAGTCCTTGAAGGAACACTCTCTCGAACGCCCTTGGCTATCTCCTTGAGTGGAGTTATTAGTACCGCTCCCGGTCCTTCTGGCACCATCCGTGCTGATTTGGGACATAGCAGCTGCCATCGCAGCCGTGACTGCGACTTGGAACATTACAGGGTCATACTGGGGAGGTGACGGTGGTGGATTTGTTTGCGTTTCGCCGGTGCGTCTAGCAGATCTACGAGGCGGCATTTTTCTGTTATAGAATTTCAAAGACGAAATGAGTATAAGTCTTTTAGAAATGGTTATTAGTCGGGTGGCGCAAAACTAGGTTATTAGTTTTCTCGATTTTTCGAATGTTGCAAACAATTCATAGCAGAAGTCTATATAAATAAACTTATGAATTTAGTAGTAATGATTCAAATGAAATCTTGTAAGCTTTGTTCCATGTGTGGCCCACTCATAAGACCACCTAATGTATACTAGTTGTGTATAACTAAGATCCAACAGACCGTCGAACTTAATGAGTCTGCCCTCAGCCCACAACCAAACAAGGAATAGGATCCAAGGCGGACTCGCCATTTCTAAGTCGATCGCCTCATGATTACACATAACCTCGGGGTATATATTAAATAATCTCAGAGTTACCATAAACAAATCGTTTGTTAATGCCATGTTATGCAATTTGAGGTGAAGTCCCAATAAAATAAAACGCATGCCAATCTTCATTGATATAATTTAGTACATGATTTTTGGAAAATTTGACCTTATAGAAGGTCTACATTATATCAACGTAACAGAGAATTTTGACAGCACATAGACCCTTTGACTAGTATAATCACTTAGACGCAGGGTCAAACCTACTTACAGGAAAGAGTAGTCCCAACACTTACTCGTAAACCTAGTTTAACAAAATGTGAGTAGTGCAAGCAGTACTCGCGGCGGGTGGCATCAGCTGGTCCATCGTGGCCTTGAGACGAGGTCGAGGCTCCCTGAAGTTCCGCAATCCGGCGTTCGGCCGCGATCACTCTCTCTTCGAGAGCCGCGTGCCTTATCTGGTACTCCCTTACTTCCGCCCGAGCGGTGGTAAGGTCCTCGATGAGTTGGTCCATGGGGTAGAAGTCTCTTTCCAAGTCCCATGTACGAGCATCGGATGCATCCACCACAGCGTTGAGGTTCCGAACTTGATTCGCCATCTCCCTATTCTGGTCCCCAAGGTTCGTGATCTGTTGGATCACGACTGGGAGGGCTCTGTCAGCCGGTCCCCCATGACTAAGGTCATAGTAACCCCGTTGCGCGCCAAATGGTGATCGTTGTCGTTGTTGACGGCTCCATCTCTCGATCACTGTTGCCCAACGGGGCTCAGGCCCGTTGTAGCCAAAACGGTTTGCAGGCACCCTGGCGATGTAAGGAGGGTTGATGACTTGCTCCTCCGGCTCCTCCTCTTCTTCTTCGTCCTCTAATTCCTCTTCTTCTTCGTCCTCTTCGGGGTCTTCTTCGGGTTCCTCCTCGAATACTTCCTCGGGATCCTCTTCTGGTTCTGCTTCCAACCAACCACCGTTCCCCTGGTTCGGAAAGTAGGGGTCTCCGGGTAAATGAAATCCTGCCATGTCGTCTGTACGAGAAAAAGGGGGGGGGGGAGGCGTAAGAGGCACATAATGGATCTAGAAATATTGTGCTTAGTTAACAAAAATACTCCTATAGTATTTTAACGGTTGTGTTTGATTCTTAATGTGTTTCTTGTATGGGTGTTAGTAAGTTGATAGACTTGTTGTCCACTATGAGTATCCCCTGGCCTATACTAGTCACTTCTCGGACGAATATAGTTGATCAGGCTATATTCCTCCCAGACTTGATTGCATATTCCAAGGCATATTCACATTGCATAACTCCTCTATTTTAACTTTTGCATTTTCCTTAGACGTAACACTATATTGGTAAGCATGTATGCACTTATACTTTCTCATAAAAATAACGCTTTTATTATTTTAGAAGTATACTTGTAGGGGAAAACTTTTAAATCAGAGAGTCTTAGTCCCTTTGTGTTTATAATTTGTATATCTTATATGGTTTGATATACTATGTTCACTATAAACAATGCCCTGATACCAATCTGTCATACCCCCAAACCAAGGATGGCGGAAACGTTCAGGGGTGGAGGACTTCATGTATAGTATCACAACAACGAGTATAATAGTACGCATAGTACATACAACCATCATAAATATAATTGAAAAAGTTACACCATAGTATGAGTTTACATGTTTCAAAATCAATTACATTATGATGACAAAAATGTATAATTTGACGTCTGGCGTCCCATCCTCAAAAGCAGTTGATTACCTGTTTCACGGGTTTCCTGAGAATACAAGTAGTTTTGAAAGAGTGTCAACAGTTAAGTTGGTGAGTTCATAAGCTTTTGGGTGAAATGTTGGAAAAACCTTTATTTGTAAAATGGAATGTGTACACAAGAAAAATCCAATATTTTCCTTATCAAATATTATGTAGTCTTAAATCCCAAGACCGAAATGCATGAGTGTGTGTTCGTAATTTAAACGAAGAATACAGTTTTAAATAGATAAAACCCCTTTTTATTTTCCTTTTTAAAGTAGTATCTCCCGTAAACTTTAAGCGATGTTAACTCCTTATGTGAGTCGCTATAACCATACTATAACATGATGACCTGTTACAACGTTTTCCAGACGTTAAAATTTGTTATGACTTTTGTCACCCGTAGACCTGCAGGTCCCGCTGTAGCTAGCAGCGAGGTGTGGGGTGTCAATCCCAATATAGTTCTATACACAATTATCACGCTCTCCTTACGAGAGATTCTGGTTATAACTTACAGGAATTTCTAACCCGTACTCTAAGAGTACATTTGGAGAATTGTCTCACAACTTACGTTAACGAGTTTACGTGTAGCATGCTTAGAATGCATAACTATGCTTCTTATGTTTTGTCTTGTATATTTGTAATGTGAAAGGACTCTTACAATTCAGGAAGTAAATTTCTGTTATTTAACCATAACTTAACAGAAAACATGTGTAAGCTGTGAATTAGTTTTTAACCTTTCTGCACTGCTTTAGAAAAACCATAGAAAAATCATACGAAGTCGAAAACTGAATCCGTAAACTTTGAGAGTTTAGAAAATGTGTCTAGTTTATCCATAATATTTTGTATGATTTTTAGAAGTGTCTAACTTATGTGAAAATGTTCATATTCATAGACTAGTCCGAATTCGTTTCGGAAATGATAGGCAGTTTTATAAAATTCACCATAAATTGTAGAAAAATCGTATGGAGGTGTGCAAGTAGTCATTAGAAAGGTATAAACCTGAAATACTTGCATATGAAACAGTTTTGAAATACATTAAGTTTAAGATGGTCAAAACAGTCCGTGAATAGGACTCAACTATTCTGTGAAAAGTTGAAGTATGAGTTTGAGTTATATTAAGGTGTGTTAACTTGTATTCCCCCCCCCCTAAAACTTGAAGAAAACATGAAAATGTAGGGGGTATGAACTCACCTTGAGTGATTTCCTTAGATGTATGCTGAAGAGAAAGGGTTTCCAAGTCAAGAACACTTGATAGAAGCTTGGAGAGTTGAAGATCTAAGAACAATTATGGTGACATTGGGTATGAGAGATTCATAAGTTGAGTGAAGGAGTGAAGAATGTTCAAAGTAGGATGAGGATACTTACTGAATGAGGGTGAGAAGTTCAAAGGCAGCCTTGGAGTCTCGAGTTCTTAGAGAGGGAAAAAAGAGAGAGAAGTGTTTGTTTATTGGTACGAGTGTGAGTAAAATGGAAGAAGAGATGGGAGTTCCCAACTTTTGATCAAGTTATCAGCTGGAGGAGAGGTGTGAGAGGACAAATAGTTGACTAGGTAGGGGTGAATAGTGACTGGGGGTTGTCCTAAGTGGGTATGGAGGATAGCTTGTGTCACACTCTATGGGAAATCAACACTCTAACACAATATCTCACCCAATAGATATTGTCCTTGGTTTACGATCCTTTCCCAAAATATGGTTTAAAATATGATAATATAGGGTCTTATATATAAAAATATAAGTTTGGAGTGTTTAAAATTTGAAAAATAAAAGTCTGAGGAAATTTCCGGAGCAAAAATCACTTAAATTCACTAAAAAGTCCGAAATTGGTAAAAATTCGGAGTGAAGGGGTGAAATCCGGAGTCACCGCAAAATTTCCGGAGCTCCGCTAAGCATTCCGGAGCTATAACCCAATTTCCGGAGGAGAGGATTAGGCTGCGAGGGTCTGAAGCTTCCTTCTCGGATCCAAGGTCAGGAGCGAGTTTGTCCGGTTCAGCTTGGAGGTCCGAACCGCCCCATATGTTCCGGAGTCAGAAGAGGGTTCCGAAGCAGGAGGATAATCCGGACTAAGGGGGATCCGGAGTGAGAAGCCTCTTGGTTCCTTAGAAGGTATTCTGGACTAAGAGGGTTCCGGACCAAGAGGAGTCCTGACCAAGAGGGTTCCGGACCAAGAGGGTTCCGGACCAAGAGGAGTCCGGACCAAGAGGGTTCCGGACCAAGATGAGTCCTTTTGGGTTTTCTCCTTCGGTTTTTGGGCTGTTTTCGATTGAGGAAGGTACATAGAGAGATTTGGGAGAGATTTCACATACTTGGAGAGATTTGGGAGAGATTTTGCATACTTGGAGAGATTTGGGAGAGATTTCACATACTTGGAGAGATTTCTCATACTTAGAGAGATTTGGGAGAGATTTAACATACTTGGAGAGATTTGGGAGATATTTCACATACTTGGAGAGATTTCTCATACTTAGAGAAATTTGGGAGAGATTTAACATTCTTGGAGAGATTTGGGAGAGATTTCACATACTTGGAGAGATTTGGGAGAGATTTCGCATACTTGGAGAGATTTGGGAGAGATTTCACATACTCAGAGAGATTTGGGAGAGATTTCACATACTTGGAGAGATTTGGGAGAGATTTCGCATACTTGGAGAGATTTGGGAGAGATTTCGCATACTTGGAGAGATTTGGGAGAGATTTGGATACAATGGGATAGATTTAGAGAGACTTTGTTGGAGGCCTTTATTAATGTTTTTCTTCGTAGATTAAAGGTCGTAGGCTTAGTTACATCCCATTTTGAGTGTTATACGCCCCCGAAGGGTACGTAATGATGTTTTATAGAGTTGTTATTTCCCTCAAACTGATTAGGGTTTAGGATTTTGAACATTTGAAACTTTCAAGTGTTACTTTGCATTAAGATTTAAAGTCATACATTAGAAAACATAAGGTAATCCCTAACATATTGGCACTAGTTGAGTTGACCAGTTTGACTTGTTGACTTTCTTGACTTTGACTTGACCAGAAAGTGACGGTTGTCACATGCAAGTATGTATCTTTTGCCTTCTTTCTGGTTATTTATATTCGTATTTATGGTTGTTAGAATATTGCATCAGTTTGGGTAAGCATATATTTGGTTTATTTCTCTGATTGTGTTCGGATTATATTTTCAAGAAATGTCATATGCTAATTGCATACCGTGAATTGTGAGTGGTTAGTGTAAGGTCGTTTCCCTTGTGCTAGTTCGGGGTGTCCAGTGTTATCTCGGCTCGTAATCGAGATCGGTTCAGGGGTATTATGTGGAAGATCTGCGGTCGGGGTTCAGCAGTGAGGTTACCCACCCTCGTCAGAATTTGGAGGGTTCAGTCATTGTACTCAGATTGACTCATGGGGTCGCCAAGGGAGGTGGTCTACTACCGAAGTTTTGCTCTGAGCATCTGTTAATTGGACTTCAAGATCTGAGTACGATATCATTTCAAGGCATCTAGAGTTATCAGTATTGCTGGGATTCAGAAAGTGTTCATCTAGTCTTCAGAGGTTGTATGGTCTTGTAAGTTCGGCTAGTAATGAATCGCTAGCATTAGTAAGCACTGGTTGTCAGCAGATCGATCATTGGAAGGTAGGAAGGATCGGAAATCCTTCCATTTCTCATATGACATGGAGACTTAGTCGGATCGAAGAGGCGGAGAACCGTTCAAGTACCCAGAACAGAAGCAAGCGTGAAATTGGGATGATCTTGTATCCCTATCAGGAAAGGAAAGGTAGCCCAAGTGGCTGCCTGTATGGAGGATAATGTGAATTGGAAGTTTGGGAAACTTCCAGACTTTGGGACCATACCTGATTGATGTGGAGCAGACTATGGGAAACCAGGTTGAGGATCCTAGTCAGGACATGAGTTCAGTGAGGGATGTTAGACTGTGTGTAAGCTCGACTTTGGATGTGTTCGAATTGGTAATCATTGGTAAGACCATGGTCTGCGGTTGAGTTAGCCTGGGAATTATGTAAGACGGCGGGACAGCCGTAGTATTCACCAGCAGCCAGATAGCATGGAAGGGGTTGTAAGACTGCGGGATAGCCGTAACATTCACCAACAACCAGATAGCAGGGAAGGTGTTGTAACACTACGGGATAGTCGTAGCATTCACCAGCGGCCAGATAGCGTGGGGAATGTGGTAAGACTGCGGGGTGACCCGTAACATTAGTCAGTAGACAGTATAGGAGTGTTGTAAGACTGCGGGGTGACCCGTAGTATTCACTAGTTAGCAGGTAGTGTACAAGTGTTATAAGACTGCGGTGTGGCCCATAACATTCACTAGTTGGCAGATAGTGTAGAAACGTTGTAAGACTGTGGGGGTGGCCCATAGCATTCACTAGTGGTCAGTTAGTATAAGAGTGTTGTAAGACTGCGGGGTGGCCCGTAGCATTCATCGGTTCCTCTTTGAAGAATGTGACAGATTTGTGATTCACTCACGGATTCCTTCAGATGATTTAGGCTAGGGCGGGTCAGTCGCACGAATGTGAGTAGGCCACAATATGTCCGGATTCGGGAAGCGGTAGGTCGAAGGAGACCGGGCATGATGTAAGACTACAATTATTCTGGTAGCATTCACCTTTTTGCGTCAGATTCAGTGGCGATAGGTTATCAGCCTATCATGATCAGATGGATCAAGAGGATTGAAGGAGCCATGAGTGGCGGTATAGATAGGGTAGTTATTGTTAGATAAGGTATCATTCGTAGGTCGCATGGGACAAATGAAAGGTTTCTTGTTGGCTCAGCAACCGGACAGGAATCTGATATTTCAGATAGTGGTAGGAAAGATTGGGATCCAGTGAAGTCATGCTTGATATGGAAAGCAGCTAGACGGCGGTATGCTATTCCGAGTACCGGCAGTGATTTGGGATCCTTATGTGGAGTAGCCGTTGACCGGGAGATGCTAAGCCACTTGCAGTGGGATTAAATAATCTCAGAGTAATCGATTTGACTCTGCTGTGCAGCTCTCTTCTGAATCTAACCATTGCAGAGATGGATCCTCTACTCGAAGGATTATTTGGACTATCTGTTAAGACGGGCGTTCGGCATCTGGATATGGCTGTTGGATGAGGTGTCTAAGTCCATAACTATTTCTGGTATGTACTTGACCCGACCCGGCATGGTCCATTTGGGTTGCATGGCATCATGCATTTGGATAGACTTAATGAGAGAAATAACACTTGTGGTTTATTAATATATTATAAATTCATATATATTAATAGTATTATTTAATTAGTATTGATCAAGAATTAATTTGGAATTAATTAAGTGATCAAAAGATGACTAATTAAATATATGGGTTGATTATGTAAATCATCCATAACTTGTATAGTGGGCTAAAAGGCTCCATGGATTATCAAGTTGGGTTAAACCCATTGAATGCTCCATGGAAGTTACAAACCCATGGGTCATGGAAATGAAGGGTCATGTCACATTAGGGTTTACATGGTGTAACCCTAGATGTGACACACTATATAAAGAACATATTGCTCACCAAAATCGGCTACACACTAAGAACAAGAGAGGGCAAGCCGTTTTATACAAGTGTTATACATTCTCAAAGTTATTCCAAAGCATTTGGTGTTGTGTGAAACATTTGAGGCATCACACTTTGGGTGCTAGGCTCTCAAGGTTTTCAAGGAATCATAACAACTACAAGGTATGTAATTCTAGCCATCTTTTATGATTAAAGTTCCCCATGTATGCTAGATAGGTTTATGAACCTTGGAAAAAGTATTTTGCATGTATTTTAGACAAACATAGATCCAAGGTTTTCTAGAGTTGCATGTACACTTAGGAGTGTTAGAATTGCTCAAAACCCATCAGTGGTATCAGAGCCTAGGCTTGTTTGTTGATACTTGATGCAAAATAGTGAAAAAAGTCGATTTTCTTGCTGTCTGCATGATGAACTCGCCGAGTCCATGACTAAACTCATCCTACTCGTCGAGTAGGTTCGTGCACTCGACGAGTAGGAGCCTCAGAATGCAGATTTTCGACCTTTGCTGTTGGAAATGGACTAGAAACATTACCCTAGCCTGTTTTGGTGTTATTAACTTGTTTTAGATGGTGTAATGATTGTTCTAATCCATTTACAATGGCTAATATCAAAATTACATGATTATATGTGTTCATATGTTCTTGAAATTTTGATATGATTATTCATGTTCTTATGAGTTCTTGATAGATCATAGGAATTACTTGATTAATGCTGAATTCATGATCTTTATGTGTTTTAATGGAGTCCATAACTTGTCCTCAAGTTATGGATAACCAAAAGTCTCTTTGTATTAATTCCATTAAAAGAACACACAAGTTATAAAAATGAAGAGTCTTCATTTTAATAACTCATAAGTTATGAATTGAAAGGTTTTGTAAAGTTACAAAACTTGCCCTCAAGTTTTGGAACATGTAAAGCCATCTTAATAAACTTTAGTTCCAACCTCTAGAATTTTAAAAGTTAAAATTCAACCCTTATACTTTATAATATTATAAGTTTAATAATATATATATATATATATATATATATATGTATATATATATATATATATATATATATATATATGTATATATATATATATATATGTATATATATATATATATATATATATATATATATATATATATATATATATATATATATATATATATATATATATATATATATATAAGATCAAGTCGTTTTACCGTTAGTAGGCCTCATTCACGAAGCCGGTCTATAAGGGGGGTATAAGGTTGTTGCCTATAAAATGGGAGCTTAATGGGTGTCCACTCTCACCCACCGCTTCCTTGACTGGTTGATGGTCGTTAGCTGAACGGGTAGGACAATGACTTAAAAAATTCTCATTAAAAGTATAATGATTATTATAAAGTAACTAAATGTTTTATAAATTCCCAATCTTAGTTACTTTAGGAAAATGTGAATAAAGTGCTAACCCATGAAATTACACTTTGCACTTTGATTAAGTCGTTAGTGGAGCGTGTGTGGTTAACCGACACACTAACTTGGACTTAACAAGGAAGGCAAAGGGTGACTTAAGGTTTTTCATATGTCGGTGGAGCGCGTGTGGTTAACCGGCACATCGATTAAGTGAAAAACATTAAGGGTACCAAGTAATTTGCATGGTTACTTCACACCTTGTTTTGTGATCCTCGGTATCCCAGTCATAAAACATGAAGGGCACACTCGAGATTGAAACATGCCATTGAAAAAGTTCAATGAATCTCAAAAGAATCTAGGAGTTTCTAAAAACCAAATAAAACCTAATAATTTATATTTCGTTTTCATGGTGGAAATTGGTGAATCGTCATTCACTTATCTTTCAAATATGTTTTAGCTTAGATTACGGCATCCCTCTTCTAAGTTATAATATATTGTGATTGGATCCTAGCCTTAATATTACATTTGGGTGTTTTATTAAGGACTATCTTTATATCTAAACTAAACTTGTCTTTTCTTCTTTTCAAGATGTCTTCCAACAATGCTGTCCCTGGCTCAAACCCTACTGGCTCCTTCTCTCTCATGAACCTTTGTGGGAGAGTCATCTTTGATGGATCCAACTTTACTGATTGGATCAGAAACATCAGGATGGTCACTCGATATGAGAACAAAGAATATGTTCTCGACAAGGAGCTTAAGGTACCCGAGCCAACTGCTAATCCTGAGGACTTTGCTGAATATGAGGCACATGAAAGAGATGCTACCAAAGTGGCATGCATCATGATGGCCACTATGACAACCGAGCTCCAAAAGTCCTATGAGGACTACTATCCTTTTGAGATTCACCAGGATTTGATGGACCGCTACCATCAGAGTGCTCGTCAAGAGCGATATGAAATCATCTCCTCCATGATAACAACCCGAATGAAAGATGCTGAACCCATCACGGGCCACAAGCAGAAAATGCAAAGGTTTGTGGACCGTTTGATGAAGTTGAATGTGAACTTCCGAGAGGAGTTAGCAATAGATATCATTTTGCACTCCTTACCTTCGTGTTATGATCAATTCCGCATGACATACCACATGAACAAGGAGGAAGTTACACTTAGCAAACTTCAAGGACTCCTAAAGACCGCAGAATCAGGTCTTAAAGGTAATTTGGTTGTTACCAATTCTACTCCTACTCCAAACTCCGCACCTGTCCTAGCAATCGGGAAAGGTAGAGGGAAGAAGAGGAAGAACCCTTCGAAGGGTACCAAGGGTAAGACCCTTGATGGCTCCTATTTAAGCGGAACCAAGAAAGGTTTCGTTACACCTTCTTCTGATCCTAAAGAGGCTGAATGCTTATATTGCCACGAAAAGGCGCACTGGAAGCAGAACTGCACAAAGTACCAACAAGATTTGAAGGATGGGAAAGTGAAACCCAACCATGCAGGTATTTACACTATATTATCTAATAACTCACCCTATTCTAACTCTTGGGTCCTTGATACCGGTTGCGGTATTCATATTTGTTCTGATTTGCAGGGACTAAGAAGAAGTGAGAATGTGGAGCATGGAAAGATAAACTTGATCATGGGGAATAGGAAAGTTTCACCTGTTACCAATATTGGAGTTTATACTTTGTTGCTAAGTAGTCGGTTTACAAGATTTGAATAAATGTTGTTATTCGCCTGAAATGGCAAGAAATGTTATTTCCTTTCATGCTTTGTACAAACAAGGTTTTACCTTTTCTTTTGATAATGAAGTTGGTGGAATAAATGCTTTCTTTAATAATGTGTTTTATTTTAAAGCATTACCTTGTGATGGTGTGTATGAAGCTGTGTCTGTTGTAGATAATTTAGGAAATAATGTGTTGTGTATTGATTCTACTAATGATAATAACTTGGATAAAGCATCATTATGGCATTGTCGTCTTGGACATGTAAGCAAGAAACGCATAGGCCAACTCCAAAAGGATGGAGTCTTGGAGTCTTTTGACCTAAGGTCAGATGATAGTTGTGAATCATGTTTACTTGGAAAAATGACAAAGTCACCCTTCACAGGTTCCTGTGCTAGGGGTGAAGGTTTGTTGGATCTAGTGCACACGGATGTGTGTGGACCCTTCAAAACTGTCACAAGAGATGCTAATCGTTATTATGTGACTTTTACAAATGATTATAGTAGATATGGATATGTCTACTTAATCAAGCATAAGTCAGAGACTTTCGAAAGGTTTAAAGAGTTTAAACAGGAAGTCGAGAATCAATTGGGCAGGAACATTAAGATGCTTCGATCTGATCACGGTGGTGAGTATCTTAGTACTGAGTTCCTCGACTATCTTAGGGAATGTGGGGTTGTCTCACAATTGACACCTCCCAGGACACCACAATTGAATGGTGTAGCTGAGAGGCGTAATCGAACCTTGTTGGACATGGTTCGTTCCATGATCAGTCCAGCTTCGCTACCAATCTCATTCTGGGGGTATGCCTTAGAGACTGCCGCCCATATCCTTCATCTGTTCCCTACAAAGAAGGTTGCCAAAACACCTCACGAGATGTGGACTGGAAAAGTTCCTAGTCTAGCCCACATAAAGATTTGGGGTTGCGAAGCTTTCGTGAGACGCGAGACTCACGACAAGCTCGAACCTCGAAGTGAGAGGTGTATTTTCATCGGCTACCCACAAAAATCCTTTGGTTACCTGTTCTACAGACCCAGTGAGAATGTGGTCTTTGTAGCAAGGAGGGGTGTCGTTCGAGAGAGAGAGTTCATAAGCCAAGGAAACAATGGGAGGCAAATTGAACTTGAAGAAATTCAGGAGTCAAGTGGTGAAGGAACCTCAAACCCTAGCAGTCAACTTGAGGAGGAAACTCATGTTGATTCAATTGACAAATATGTACCTCTGAGGCGTTCCACAAGGGTTAGGAATGCACGTGAGCACTACTATGGTTTCCATATTACTGCGGAAGGTGAGACACTTATTAGTGATAAGACACTGGTAAATCTAGATGAACCTAACAGCTATGCGGAAGCCATGGCAGGCCCCGAGTCTGCTAAATGGAAAGAGGCAATGGACAACGAGATAGAGTCCATGTATGACAATCAAGTTTGGAAGTTGGTTGACAATGTACCAGGTCGTAAGACAGTTGGGTGCAAGTGGATCTTCAAGAAGAAGACTGACATGGATGGTAATGTACACACTTATAAGGTGCGACTGGTTGCAAAGGGCTTTTCTCAAACTCCAGGAGTTGATTATGATGAGACCTTTTCACCAGTAGCCAAGATTAGGTCTATTAGGGTATTGTTAGCCATTGCTTCATTTCATGACTATGAAATATGGCAAATGGATGTCAAAACTGCTTTCCTTAATGGAAAGTTGGCTGAGGACGTTTACATGTGTAAGCCAGAGGGTTTTGTTAGTACAAAATACCCTAATAGAGTATGTAAGCTTGAGAAATCCATTTATGGATTAAAGCAAGCACCTCGCAGATGGATTCTTTGCTCTGATGAGAATGTCAAAGAGTCTGGTTTTTCGAGGAGTGAAGATGAATCTTGTGTATATGTCAAGGCTAGTGGGAGTATAGTTAGCTTTTTGGTATTGTATGTGGATGACATACTACTCATAGGAAATGACATCCCAACCCTGCAGGAAGTGAAGTCCTGGCTTGGGAAGTGTTTCGCTATGAAAGACCTAGGAGAAGCTGCCTATATTCTAGGGATAAGGATTCTAAGAGACCGGAGTAAAAGACTAATTGGAATTAGTCAAAGTACATACCTGGATAAGGTGCTGAAGAGGTTCAGCATGCAAGATTCCAAGAAAGGAGAGTTACCCATCCAGAGTAACGCTAGACTGAGTAAGACTCAGAGCCCGAGTACCAAGGTTGAGATAGCAGAAATGAGTCGAGTACCTTATGCTTTTGCAGTAGGCTCGAACATGTATGCTATGACATGCACTCGTCCTGATGTAGCCTTTGATTTGAGCATGGTTAGTAGGTATCAGGGGAACCCTGGTAAGGCTCACTGGACTGCGGTAAAGAACATTCTCAAGTACCTGCGAAGGACTAAGGACTGGGTCCTTACCCTTGGTGGGAGTGATGACTTGAGAGTTATAGGGTATAGTGATGCTAGCTTCCAGACTGATAGGGATAATTTCCGCTCTCAGTCGGGCTGGGTCTTTACCTTAAACGGATGAGCAATATCTTGGAAAAGTTCCAAGTAGGAGACAATGGCTGATTCAACTTGCGAATCAGAGTATATAGCGGCAAGCGAGGCAGCAAAGGAGGCGATATGGCTAAAGAACTTCATTGGAGTTGTACCAGCTATAAAGGAGCCCATAGAGATTTTCTGTGATAGTGAAAGTGCTGTTGCCTTAGCAAAGGAACGAAGGGATCACGGGAGATCCAGACACATTGATAGAAAATACTATTTCATCAGACATCGTATAGAAGGACTCCTTGTGGGAAAGAGGGTATCATCGGATGAGAACCCGGCAGATCCCCTCACAAAGGGACTGGGTAGGGTTAAGCATCTCCAGCATGCAAGGAGCATAGGGCTGAAGGATGATATTAGTTTTAGTAGTTAGATAATTTTTGAAATTTGTAAAGTGTAATTGACATTTGATGATGAATAAAAGTTGTGTTTATTTATGAGTAAAGTGTTGCTATCTTTTGTCAATCGTTTACTATTATTTCTTTTGCATGTTTTGACTTCCAGAATATTTATGTTGTGTTTACATATTATTCAAATTATCCACAGTCGGTCATATGTTGGAAGTAGATATGAAGTAAGACTGTCATGAGTTGGTTGAAAAGGTCTAAGATGTTGGACATGGCCTCAACACTCATGAGTGCTCATAAGTTATGAGTATTGGATTCAACCCACGCTCGCTGGTATCACTTCATGGAATTTATCTCGAGTGATCGCGAGACGGTAATATCATATAAGTCTTCAAACCTAGAGATATGACTTGTTGTCTATGAGTTGGTTATGCATTGATCGTGCGGAAATGCATTGGTAACTCGATGTTATAAAACGTGCGTTTGTGTGTGATTTAACAAGTAGTAGAACAAGCATATGAGTCGAAGTTTATTTGTTCCTTCTTGGATTAGAAGCGATATCTGGGCCCCTTGATGATTTTGTTTTGACCTATGTACCGGGCCTGGTCAGAATTAAGTTGATGTGTTCAATTAAGTTCTATGTCAAACAAATCGGAAATCGGGAAACAAACTGCTGGACAAAAGTAAGACATTGTTCCATGTATTTGGCCGGCTGATATCTAGAACAAAGGATTATATGATCACTTATCTTAAATGGCATATCATCATCTTCTCAGTTCCGAGAAACCTTGAAAAGAGCTACGATTGCTGATCGGTTCCTGAAGTCATACTTGCAGTTATAGTTATTAGACTTATCCAAGTGGGAGACTGTTGGATAAGGTGTCTAAGTCCATAACTATTTCTGGTATGTACTTGACCCGACCCGGCATGGTCCATTTGGGTTGCATGGCATCATGCATTTGGATAGACTTAATGAGAGAAATAACACTTGTGGTTTATTAATATATTATAAGTTCATATATATTAATAGTATTATTTAATTAGTATTGATCAAGAATTAATTTGGAATTAATTAAGCGATCAAAATATGACTAATTAAATATATGGGTTGATTATGTAAATCATCCATAACTTGTATAGTGGGCTAAAAGGCTCCATGGATTATCAAGTTGGGTTAAACCCATTGAATGCTCCATGGAGGCTGCATGGGAGTTACAAACCCATGGGTCATGGAAATGAAGAGTCATGTCACATTAGGGTTTACATGGTGTAACCCTAGATGTGACACACTATATAAAGAACATATTGCTCACCAAAATCGGCTACACACTAAGAACAAGAGAGGGCAAGCCGATTTTTACAAGTGTTATACATTCTCAAAGTCATTCCAAAGCATTTGGTGTTGTGTGAAGCATTTGAGGCATCACACTTGGGGTGCTAGGCTCTCAAGGTTTTCAAGGAATCATAACAACCAGAAGGTATGTAATTCTAGCCATCTTTTATGATTAACGTTCCCCATGTATGCTAGATAGGTTTATGAACCTTGGAAAAAGTATTTTGCATGTATTTTAGATAAACATAGATCCAAGGTTTTCTAGGGTTGCATGTACACTTAGGAGTGTTAGAATTGCTCAAAACCCATCAGTTCTAAGGGAACTTTGTAGCGACTGCCAGAACCTCGAAGTGAATCTACTATCTCTATCTGAGATAATGGATATGGGAACACCATGCAGTCGTACGATCTCTCTAATGTATGTTCTAGTGAGTTTCTCCATCTTGTCAGTCTCTTTGATAGGCAGGAAGTGTGCAAAATTTGTTCACTTGTCTACGATCACCCATATGGTATCGAGACCACCAGTTGTCTTGGGCAACTTGGTTATGAAGTCCATTGTGATCCGCTCTCACTTCCATTCAGGTATCTCCGATTGTTGAAGTAACCTGATGGTTTCTGGTATTCGACCTTAACCTTGGCGCAAGTAAGGCATTTACTCACGAAGGTAGCAATCTCTGCTTTCATGTTAGGCCACCAGTATATCGAGTGTTGTGAGCTTCGGTCATGACCAAGTCCCTGAAACCACCGTGTTTCGGTGTCCAGATCCGATCCATGCGATAAAAGGCTCCGCCACCATTGACTTCCAAATTCTTATCCATCCCTCTCAGGGATTCACTCGTCACATTTTCAGGTTTCAAAGCTTCGAGCTGAGCCTCCTTAATTTGTGTGGACAAGTGTGAATGGATAGTCATAGTCAGGGATTTGACTCTACGACCAGAGTATTCCTTTCGACTTAGGGCGTCAGCTAATACATTGGCCTTACCGGGATGATAACGAATTTCACATTCGTAATCACTGAGTAACTCGACCCACCGTCGTTGTCTCATGTTGAGCTCCTTCTGGTCGAATATGTGTTGAAGGCTTTTGTGCTTTGTGAAGATAGTGTTTTTCGAACCGTACAGGTAGTGTCTCCAGATCTTCATAGCAAACACTACTGCTCCTAACTCAAGATCGTTGTGGTGTAGTTGACTTCGTGTGTCTTCAGCTATCTTGAGGCATAGGCGATGACCTTACCTCGTTGCATTAGAACACAGCCGATCCCCTGGGTGGATGCATCTCAATAAACCACGAAGTCTTCTATCCCTTCGGGGAGGGATAGTATCGGTGAGGTGCATAAGGCTCATTTCAGCGTTTGGAACGCTTTCTCTTGCTTCTCTTCCCAGTCAAAGGCCACGCCCTTCTGGGTCAATGTTGTAAGCGGTTTCTCAATTTGAGAGAAGTTCTGAATGAACCTACGATAGTAGCCAGCGAGGCCTAGAAATTGACGAATTTCTATACGCGTCTTCGGTGCTGACCAGTTCTCAATGGCTTTTATTTTGGAAGGGTCCACATGTATTCCCTCTTCGCTAACCACGTAACCTAAAAATTCGACTCCTAGGATCCAAAATTCGCATTTCGAGAACTTCGCATAGAGCTTCTCTGATCGTAGCGTTTCTAAGACCTGTCGCAGATGTTCACTATGCTCCTCCTTAATACGAGAGTAGATAAGTATGTCATCGATGAAGACAATGACGAACTGATCCAAGTAAGGACGGCACACCCTATTTATTTAGTCCATGAACACTGCGGGTGCATTGGTCAATCCGAACGGCATCACTACAAACTCGTAGTATCCATAACGAGTTCGGAAGGCTGTCTTCGGAACATCCTCCACTAGAACTCGTAATTGGAGATACCCGGATCTCAGGTCAATCTTTGAAAAGAAGTTCGCCCCTTGCAGTTGGTCGAACAAATCGTCTATGCGAGGCAGAGGGTAACGATTTTTGACGGTTAACTTGTTAAGTTCCCTGTAGTCGATGCACATACGGAACGATCCCTCTTCCTTATTGACGAATAAGACCGGTGCTCCCTAGGGTGAGAAGCTTGGTCTAATAAAGCCCTTACTGAGCAATTTGTTAAGTTGCCCGGATAGCTCCTGCATCTCAGCTGGTGCTAGACGATAGGGCGATTTGGCTACTGGGGTAGCCCCTGGGACTAAGCCGATTCTGAACTCGACTTGACGTTGCGGAGGTAATCCTAGGAGTTCTTCTGGAAAGATGTCAGGAAAGTCGCTTACCACTGGGATGTTCTTTATGTCCTTCGTCTCTTGGCTCACATCGACAACATGAGCAAGGAAAGCGCAACATTCCTTTCGTAAAGACTTTTGGGCTTGTATGCTCGAGGTGATACGATGGTTCGTGTCGGGTTTGTCGCCGTAGATGATTAGGGTTTCGCTAGACGACAGATTAAGGCGAACGGCCTTTTCGTAACACATGATGTCGGCATGATGAGAACTCAACCAATCCATGCCGATTATGACGTCTTTTAATTGAGACCGACATGAGGTCGATTGGAAATGAATGGCTATCTAGTGTTAGTGTACAACCTATGAATATGCAGCTAGTGCTCTCTGTCTTTCCGTTAGCCATTTCTACAGTGAACGGTTCTTTAAGTGTACGTGATATTTTCATAAGCAAGTGAGCAAATTTCTGATTCACGAAACTCCTCTGTGCTGCACTATCAAACAATATGCATGCATAAGAGTTATCGAGGAGAAACGTACCGGTGACCAATGTGGGTTCGACAATCGGTTCCTCGTGGCCTATAGCCAAAACTCTTCCCACTCCGCTGACATTTCCTGCCTTCGGGCAGTTTCTCTTCTAGTGGCCCACTTCGCCACAACCGTAGCAAGCCAGGCCCACACCAGCGTCGGGAACTTGGGTGATTGGCCTTGCCGGAGCCTTGCAGAAATGGGCAGTGTGCCCCTACCTGTTGCAGTTAGAGCACTGCATTTCCCGGCAGGGTCCATTGTGGCGGAAGCTGCATTTGTTGCACTTTGGCAAGCTTCCCGCATACTGCTTTACCGGTGCAGCAGCGGCAGGTGCTATCGCAGCATGAACTGCCACGACCTGCTGCTTTTTGGCAGCCTTCTGCTTTTTCTTGTCATCCCAGAACTTCCGCTTGTTATCAGCGGCTTTGGAGGGTTCTGGGATGGCTAGGGTTGTTGTGGTTGACGGGGTACAGACTCCATGGTCGATGAGCCGCTGTGCCAATCGCTTGGCACTGTCGAAGGTAGTGGGGTGAGAAGCTAGTACGTTCCCTTGAAATGGAGGTACCAGCCCCCAAATATACCTCTCTATTTTCTTCCCCTCAGTCGGGATCATGGATGGACATAGTGCCACCAGATCGCCGAATCTGGCAGTGTAGGAGACTATGTCGGAGCCCTTCATGGTTAGGCTCCAGAGCTCTTGCTCCAACTTCTGAAATTCGCCCCTCGGGCAGTATTCCTCGATCATAAGCTCCTAGAGAGCTTCCCAGCCGATAGCATTTTCCACTATAAGAGATAGTGACTTGACATGGCTATTCCACCACGTCAGGGTTCGGTCCACGAAGGTGCAAGAAGCAAATTTAACCTTGCTTCCTTCCGGACAGGAACATATCTTGAAGATCGATTCCGTCTTCTCGAACCATTGCGAGAGGGCAATGATTCCGCCAGTTCCATTGAAGGCCCTGGGTTTGCAGCTGGTGAAGTCCTTATACGTGTACTCCCTAGAGCGCACTGGAGGTTCAAAAATAGTGGGAGGCACAATTGTCCGACCCCCTCTAGTACCGGTAGGGGTGAATTGTGCTAGGGCTGCCGTAACAGCCGCATTTACAGCATCTTGAATAGCTGCTGGGTTGTATTGAGGAGGAGTAGGTGGTTGTTGTGTTGGAGTTATCGGAGTAGCGCGTCTCGCTGATCGACGTGGAGGCATCTTGTAGCTATAAGTTTAAACAGACGAAGATATAGATAAGAATTTAAAGAGAGAGAATGATGAGAGTGAAACATGGACGAACTCTCCATAGCCCAACAAAACAGATGAAAGTATGGTCGAATTAAAGATTTCCCATTAGATTAGATATCTGCCAATAATACTAGAATTTTAGATGTAACAAGTTCGGGAAAAATGACCTAGGAGTAGTTCTTACATCACACCAAGATAAGAAAATTTCGACAGAATAAAGACCTATTGACCGAAAGTTCAAGGTCTTAAGATAAACAAGAATTTACAAGGGACAAAATTGACAGAATAAAGACCTATTGTCCCTCGCAGTTCTCTCACGAGCATCCTCCAGTCGACGAATGTGCACAGAATTGATTCCAACATTGGCATCAACCTGCATGACCCAGTTGATGGCTGCCCTACCCAGCTCTTCATTACGAGCAACCCTGCGGACCAGAATAGGAAGGATTCTGTCCAGTGAGCCTCCCTCGCTCAGGTTGTAGAACCTTCGGTCTCCATTGTATGGCATTGGTTGACCCTGTTCTTGACTCCATCCATCCAAGTATTCCGCTCACAGAGGCGTCGGGCCTTGAAAAGCCGGACGAGGGTTAGGATTGAGGATTGGAGCTTCCAGAGGTAGGTTGTTGACTTCTAGCTCGGAGTCAGAATCCTCCGGGAAGTTCTCTGCAAAGTCATCATCCAAAGGGATTGGATGATTCTCTTCTAGGTCTAAATCGAGCCATCCTCCGTTGCCTTGGTTTGGATAGTACGGATCTCCGGGGATATGAAATCCAGCCATGTTATCTATGCGAGAATAGGGGTAAAAGAAATAATTAATAGACGTACTAATTAAGATAATTATAAGATGATCCTTACCAGTTACTCCAACATTTGCGTTGCACATACCAGTCATATGTAACCAAAACGGGATAGACCTTCGAATAGGTGACCCTAACTCTAAGCCCACAACCAAACCAGGAACAGGAAGTAAAGCAAAGATCACAAATTCTAAGTCTATAAGACCCTAGTCATATATAACCTTAGCGTATCCACTCTGCAACTATTGATATACTAATAAGGACCTTTTTAGTTTGCACATAAGTAATTATAGTAACACAAAATACACCTATAGTATTTTATGTTTATGTTATGTTCTAATGTTTTCATTGTAGTAGTGTTGGTAAGTTTTTAGACTTGCTGCAACACCACAAGCATTCCTACGCACATGCTAATCACTTCTCGGAAAGATATAGTTGATCAGGCTATATCACTCCCAGATCTGATCATATGTTCCCAAGCCTACTTGTGCTGTCCAACAATCGTAATACTTTTGTTATGTCCTAGTGACACTGATTTTAGTATGAATGCAGGTATGTATACTTTAGTTAAATATTTTATTATTTAAAAGTATAAACTCTTGATCAGAGTTTTTTAATCCCGTTGTGTTTATAGTTGTATATCTTTTCTGGGTTGATATACTTAATTCACTATAAACAATGCTCTGATACCAATCTGTCACACCTCAAAACCGGAACGGCGGAAACATTCGGGGGCGGAGGACGTCATGTACAGTATCACAACAATGCATAATAGTAAACAAGCAACAACATCATCCATTGCATTAATAATAATAATTTTAATACAAGTGTGTTATGAAGTTTATAAGACACCAAAAATGTAAATCGAAATAAAAGATGAGTTTTGAACGTGCTCCATCTTCTCAAAACCTGGTCATCGGTACTTGTCTATTGGTGACCTGAGAATACAAGTTATTTTGAAAGCGTAGATCAGCATTAAAGCTGGTGAGTTCATAAGTATTTTAGTGTCATTGTTTGTATAAGTTTGAAGAATGTACTTGAAAATGTTTGATGTAAAAGTTTGTAAGTATTTGATGTGAATGTTTGTAAACTTCCTAGAAAATCCTATATTTTCTACTAAAGTAGTCTTCTACCAAGACTCAACTGTTCTCTATGTTTGTTCTTTTGAAGAAAGTGTGAGTTTTCCCAAAGTATGACTATCATTACCAAAATATAGTTTCTCATTACCATTTATGTGAGAAGATCACAATGTGAATGAAATGGGAAAATAAAGATGTACTGTAGTTTTATCTAGGTAACTACTAAAGTACTAACTACCTTTAAACTTGTTAGTTAATTAAGGTAAAATGTGATATGATTGTAACCATACTTGATCGACCAGTAAAACACGACGTTCGAGACGTCGAAATGATATGACATTCGTCACCCGTAGACCTGCAGGTCCCACCGTAGCTAGCAGCAAGGTGTAGGAGGGTCAGTCCTGTATGGATCTATACACAAATTCACGCTCTCCCTCCAGGAGACTCTGGGTACAAAACGTGACGCATCAGTATCTTGCCGAACCATGAAGTAGTATCTCACATTAATGTTGTAGTATTCTTGTATTTGTATAGTATGTACTAGTGTAGTGTATGTTCTCTCTGTCTAGTATGTAGTATGTTCTCTAGTGTGTAGTGTGTAGTATGTATTGATTCTCGTTATAGTATGCTCTCTCTGTTTCTCTTTATAGTGAGTATTGTTTCTCGTTATAGTATGTACTGACTCATGTATGAACTGACTCTTGTATGTTTCATTGTTCTAGAAATCGTAATAGTGACTTCCTAAACTATACCTATTATAGTTTACTAGCAATGTTGTTTGTATGAATGAACATGTTTGGACACCTTTGCTACCTAAAGGTATTGAACTAAAGGAAGGACTTTAATATCTATATACATACACATAATATATAACTAGGATTCAAACGACCTTTGGACAAATAACCGATACCCTAAGTCCACAACCAAACAAGGAACAGGAAAATAAGGCGAGTTATCAGTCCTAAGTCCTTTCAATCCTACTTATATAACTATATCTATATAGACATGATTTTGACAAAGTATAAGTTTAAAAGAGTTTAATAGAAAATATTTATCATGTAAAAGAGTTTATAAAATGATTTGAAACAGTTTGTTCGATAACACAGTTTGAAATGTAAGAAATCCAATGGTTTGATAGTTATTAATCACATGTGATTGATATAATAACTATAATGTTTGTACTTGTATTCCCCCCATAAAATCATTTAAAATCATTTAAAAGGTAAGTTAAAGGGGTATGAACTCACCTGCAGTGAGTGATACAAATGAAAGATTGATTTGAAGGATGCTAGGTGTCAAGTGAAGACTTGAGCACAACGGATCCTAATAAGCATATAATGAACATATGCGTATATAATTACTGTTTATACAACTAATCATGTAAGGAACACACCTTAGGAACTAGGAAACACTTATATGGAAGTGTTATAATCACAAAGGATTGCATCTAAGGAGTTTAAGGCCACACTATGGTGTTCACGGCCACATGAGTTTGCGGCCATAGGGTTTGCGGCCCTATGAGTTTATGACCGTAAACTCATGAAATCTCATGCCAATAAGTGATTTAAGGTCATACAAACATCAAGGAAGTGTTCTAGACCCGATCCAAGCCTTAAGGAAGAGTTTAAGTCAAACTTGAAGGCTTAACCAGGTTTACGGCCAAGGGAGATGCTCCTGGCCGTAAACTCTCTTTGATCTTGGATATTTGATGATTTCGAGTAGCATAACCAGTAAGTAATACACAAAGGAAAGTACTTACGAGTTTAGATGCCTTTAGGGGTGTTTGAAGTCCAGGAACTTAGTAGGTGTTCTTGGTGATTTTGAAGATCAAACCCAAAAAGATGAAGTTAATGGATGAAATCAAAGGTTGATACTAGATAATGAGATGTATCAACTAAACAAAGGATGAAACACTTACATTATTGAAGAATAAAACGAAGATCCTTATGATACTTGCGAGAGAATTCGAGTTTTTGAGGTTGAAATGGTGAATAATGAGGAAGAAAGGGTGGAATATCATGTTTATAGGGTGAGTTTACGGCCACCATGAGTTTACGGCCGTAAACTCATATGGTGTGGCCGTAAACTCCACATGATGAAGTTTATGGCATACTTGGTGCACAATGGACTCAAGCAGTTACTTCTTAATACCGGATCCTTCGATGTACTAGGCTTAACACGCTCTAATTGACTCTAAATAATGCTAGAAGATAGCAAAATGAGTCCAACCTTGATTGATTTGAACACTATTCAAGATAGAAATTTCAGGTTGTCACATCATCCCCCTGTTAGAGAGAATTTCGTCCTGAAATTAGAGTTTAACAACTAAGCTATTACAAATAACTAAACGAAAAGATGAGGATATTTCAGTTTCATTTGATCCTCGCGCTCCCAAGTGAATTTAGGTCCTCGCTTGGCATTCCAGCGAACCTTCACTATCGGGATACGACTTTGCTTCGTTTTCTTGACCTCTCGGTCCATGATCTCTACAGGTTATTCCACGAAGTTGAGGCTCTCGTTGATCTCGATCTCATCGAGTGGGATGACAAGAGTCTCGTCGGACAGACACTTTTTCAAGTTCGAGACGTGGAAAGTAGAATGTACGTTACTATAGGGCCGATTCTAGCGAGAATCTCGAAAGGCCCTACGTATCTTGGATTTAGCTTTCCACGCTATCCGAAACGTATCAAGCCCTTCCAGGGTGAGACCTTCAATAGAACACGGTCGCCCACCTGGAATTCCAATGGTTTCCTTCTCTTGTCTGCGTAGCTTTTCTGTCGGTCTCTAAAGGCTTTCAATCGTTCACGAATTTGAACGATCTTCTCTGTCGTTTCCCGAATGATCTCCGGACCTGTGAGAGTGCTGTCAGGAACTCGTCCTTTAGCTAGCTGTGTGTCGCCAACCTCAGCCCAGCACAGAGGGGATCTACACTTACGGCCATAGAGGTAAGTGAGTATCCCATGCCTTCCCAAAGTCTATCACGCAGGCTCGCAACATATCTTCCAAGGTTTGAATAGTCCTCTCACTTTGTCCGTCGGTTTGTGTGACAACTCGTAAATTTTTTTTGATTTTAAAGCCCAGTCAATCAACTCAAATGAGTGTCAAACTCATTAGTACTGAGTTGTGGCCCGGTTAAAGGTCTTTCTAAGGAGTTTCAGCCTAGTACACTTAAGGAATAAGTGTTGGAATTTACCTGCTAAAGGCCACAGTACAAGAATCAAGCCCTAAACTCCATCAAATGGAGTTTACAACCGTAAACATGGAGTTTACGGCCGTAAAATCCTCCATATAAGTTCATTTCCTTCACTTTTCTTTATTCTTTTACTTTCCCTTCAAGAACACATGAGTTTTCTCTCAAGTATCATCTCGATCTTCATGCTTGATCTTCAAAAATCGTACGTGTTCTTTCTCTAGTTTGTTGATAATCCTTCTTAACTAGCTTCATCCTCATGATTCATCCATAAAAATCATGTTTTCTTAGATCTTCAAGTTTCACCAAGAACAGCAAGATCACACACTAGTGTTCTTGGCCAATATCAACCATTTCAAGCTTCTAGATCGTAAGTACACTTCCCTATACTTCATATCTAGTTAGTATCCATGCTTAGAGGCTTGAAAACATCATGAACACAAGATCAAAGGGAGTTTACGGCTGTAAACTCCCAAGACGGTAAACCCCTTTTTGGTGGCCATTAGGGCCATAAACCCTATAGGATGCAAGGGAAGTGACCCAGAACCCTTCCTTGAAGTGCTTAGGACCTTAAACATCAAAAAGACCATGAACCATTAGATTTTACGGCCGTAAACACATGGAGAAATGGTCCATGGGTCGTAAACTCCATAAAGGGGTGAAATGAATGCCACAATCACTTCCTAAGGCTTAGACTTGAAGTAGGACGCTTCTTTATGGCTTAAGAAACTTCAAAACACAAAATGGTAGAAGTACCAGGGGTTTACGGCCGTAAACTCATGGGTTTACGACCGTAAACTCCATGAGAGTTGGTCCCTAAACCGTAAACTGATGTTAGTGCCATTTCACTTCCCTTTGTTGAATCACATGTGATTCCAACACTTGATCAAGGTGTTTCCTAGTCCCGGAAGGTGTTTCTTTTCATATAGTTGGCTATAAACACCATATTCATGTCAATATGTGTCCTTATATGTCATCTAGGACTTGTTGTGTCTCGGGACTTCATTCGTGGAACTACTCATCCTTACACGCGTACCCGTTTGAATCACCCACATCAGGTGAGTTCATACCCCGTAATGAATCTTTTAACTGTTTTAACTGTTTAAGGGGGGATACAAGTTGAACACAATGATAATTGTGTAAATGTTTCTTATAAACATCTTTCAAAATGTTACTTATGTTATTTATAAGTTGTCAAAATATTTCAAAAACTCTTTTAAAGTTATGTTACTTTATAGTTGTACAAAACTTTGTTTTTAAAGTACAAGCATAACTTAGTATATAAACGAGTCTTTTCAGTAACAGTCCAAATAGAACATTAGTAAACTATAATAGGTATAGTTTAGGAGAATGCTATTCATTACTTCTAGTACAATGAAGCACACAAAAAGTCAGTTCATATATGAAACAAACAATACCATACAAAACATATAGTGAAGAGAATCAAACAATACCATACAGAACATATAGTGAAGAGAATCAAACAATACCATACAGAGAGAACGTACAATATACAGTACAAAACAAACAAGTTAGGTTGCTATAACATGAGAACACTTACAGGATCTAATTATACCAATGAATCACTAACTCATTGTTTTAAACAAAAGGTGATAGTTATATTGGGTATACATGATCATATACTTTAATGTGAATTACACTGCTTCCAAGAATTTGCAGAGGTTGCGTTTGGTTCCCTTAATCTCCTGACAGGGAGAGCGTATAGTAAGGGTTCTAGCCTTCACATTATAACCGTAATAAAACAATTATGTTTTTAGGTTATTAGTACATCCGTATGTCTTTATAAACGACAACTGTGTACTTACATTCCCCTTTTCTTTCATGAAGTGACAGTACCACTTGAAAGTCCAACCCAAACTATTTTCGAGTCAAGATAGTTATAAACTAGGGAAAATATACATTCTTACAATCGACAAACGAAAGAGTCGAGTCTAGCACATAACAGAAGATGCCTTGGTAGAAGGATACGAGTAAAAGATAGGACCATAATGCTAGTCTTATGATTCCTTAATGTATACATAACATGATATATATATACCAATAGGGTCCGACAGGTAATAGGATGTGTGCTCTTCGCTTCATTTCCTGTTCCTTGTTTGGGTGTGGGCTTGGAACGAATTCACCCAGTCTACTTTCTACCCGATTCTATATATATGTATGCTTAGTATACATTAAGTCATCATAAGGGTACCAGGTATGGGTCAGGTTATAGGACACAGAGTCAAAGCACAGTTTTTCTAGTACAAAACATACTTTCAGTACTTTTAGTATACACAACTAGAAACTTCCCGGTAAAGGGTTTAATCCATTTTATTAAACCAGTACAATTTAAAAGACCTTAGGCGAGTAACTCTACAATACCTTAGTTTATACACCATGTTTATGTATAAAACTAATACCCAATAGGTAGTCGGATGTGTGCTTTCCGCCTTAATTTTTGTTCCTGTTTGGTTGTGGAATTAGGGCAGATTCGCTCAATTAACTTTCTATCCGATATTAGATTATATATAGTAGTATAAACTAAGCTATTATAAAAGTAGTCACTATGGTCGCCATTTTATTATAAGAAATAAGGGTTTTCTTAGAGAACTTCTTCATTAGATATAAAGGAAACCTTACAACTAACTCCATGAGTAACAAGTGAATACACCAGGGTTATATATGATGATGATCTAACAACCAATGGAATGTGTGCTATTCGCCTTAATTTCTGTTCGTTGTTTGGTTGTAAGCTTAGGGAAGATGCGCACAATCGATTGTTTGTTTACTCTGAGTCTTATATAACTTGTACCCACTTAGTACCCATAGAAAGGGTTGTAGTGTCATTTTACTTAAACTTCCATCAAAGTAGGAAATATATGATTTTCTAGAGGAACATGCGTACTTTTCAAAACAGAACTTACCACTTACAACATTTTACATCTACATTTTTAATAACACTTTACAACTTACTTACAACACTAAACTCTTATGAACTCACCAGCTTATTTGCTGATCAACTCTTTCATATAACTTGTATTCTCAGGAGACTATTAGACATGTGCTCGTGCTGGGGATTCAGAAGATGAAGCATTATAGCTTCAAGTCTTGTTTTGTTATTTGTGTATGAATTCTATGTTTTGTGAACACACACATTGTAAACACTTTCTTTGGAAATGAAATGGTTGTTCATTACATGCTTACCATATAAATATCTCGTGATATTAAACATGACGTCCTCCACCCCCGAACGAT
Source organism: Lactuca virosa (assembly GCF_052849685.1). Lineage (NCBI taxonomy): Eukaryota > Viridiplantae > Streptophyta > Magnoliopsida > Asterales > Asteraceae > Lactuca > Lactuca virosa. The sequence continues at coordinate 136,014,114 of NC_136430.1, forward strand.
TCCGCCGTTCTGGTTTTGGGGTGTGATAGATTGGTATCAGAGCATTGTTTATAGTGAACTAAGTATATCAACCGATAAAAGATATACAACTATAAATACAATGGGGATTAAGTGCTCTGGATAATGATATATTTTTAGAATATAACTATAAGTTATAAAAATATACCTACTTGCTTGTACATGTACATAATAGAACTAGTGTCACAAGGAGAACAGAGCGAAAAGTATTTAATGGTTGGGCACTGTCGTCAACCTGAACAGTTATGTAATCATAGCTAGGATCAATATAGCCTGATCAACTATATTCATTCGAGATGTGATCGACATGTGTTTGGGAATGATGTGGTGTTGCAACGGTGTTAAAATTTACCTGAACACCAGAACAAATACATTACGTTAGAATACTATAGGAGTATTTTAGTCCATATAAATAACTTATGTGATAACTTAAAGACCCTTACAGACAGGTCTATAATCTTGCAAGGTATATTCCTAAAGTTTTATATGTGATCAAGATCTTATAGACTTAGAATATGTGGTCTACGCTTCGCTATCCATTCCTCTTAAGGGTGTAGTTTTGGAGTTGGATCACTTATTCGATGGCCTATTTAATCTTCAGATACATACAAACTTGTGTACCTTGTACAATTATAGGAGGACTACCGTAAGGATCACCCCATAAAGATACCTTAAAGCTCATAGATCCTTTAGTTACTTTCATTCTCGCACGACAAGCCCAAATAGATGTAACCACTTCCTCATAGTAGACAACAGAAGAGTCCAGGAGAAACAAGAACAAGTTCATGAGAAGTTTGCAAAGAAGGATCAGTCGAAGTAACCAAAACGTCTTACACGTCACACTAATAAATAATAATCTGGTTAATTTATTGAGCGAGTGGAAACACTGCTCACATTATATGTTAAGATTATTTTCTTACATGCAACTGGTAACAGTTATTCAGGAAACAGATATTCATTCCAGGATAGTTATTTCAAATTCATAGAGTTGATTAGGTATAGACTCTTTTATGAATTGTTTCTAGAACCCTGGGGAAGTCAGGACCCGATACATCCAGAACTAGGATAACCTTGTCTTTTCAGCTTTCGGCTTGTGTCCATTGCTTTGGACTTATTCCGTCACATCTTTGTATTCTTTTAGCAAAGATGCCTCCTCGCAGATCTAACAGACGCACTACGCCGATAACTCCAATACCGCCACCTTCGCAAATCGATATGGCAGCGATAAACGCTGCAGTGGCCGCGGCTGTGGCAACAGCCATGGCTCAATATCACTCCATCAGTACCAGTAGAGGTAGAACGCCTACTGATTCTACTCGAGGTGAGGTCCGCGTGCGCTCGAGAGAGTTCTCCTACAAGGACTTCACCAATTTCTAACCATTGTCCTTTAATGGGCATGAAGGAGTCATTGCCTTCATGCAATGGTTCGACAAAAAGGAGTCGATCTTTGAAATCTGTTTATGCCTAGAAGGAAGCAAAGTGAAGTTTGCTGCCTGCACCTTCTCTGGCAAGGCCATAACATGGTGGAATAGCCATGTTAAGTCACTGACCCTAACAATGGCTAACTTAATAGGTTGGGAAAACCTAAAAGAGTTAATGCGGGAGGAATACTGTCCGTTAGGCGAAATTCAAAAGCAAGAACAAGAGCTGTGGGATCTCACTATGGTCGGCTCAGACATAGTGACCTACACCGACCGGTTCAGCAAGATAGCAGCTCTATGCCCCGGGATGATTACCTCGGAGAGCAAGAAGATAGAAAGATACATTTGGGGTCTGACTGCTCCGACCCAAGGAAATGTGTTGTCTTCTAACCCAGCCACGTTCGATAGTGCTAAACGCCTGGCTCAGCGACTCGTCGACCACGGAATCCGCCATGGTGTAAAAGTCCCTATTCCCGAGCCATCGGGGGAAGGGGGCTATAATCAGAAGTCGGGGAACAAGAGGAAGAGGAAGCGAACAACACAAGACACCCCGCAAGAGCAACGAGCGAGTACTATGTACGCCGCTACAACGCCTACTGCTTCAGCACCTGCCAGTTGATATGCTGGAAACCTTCCGAAGTGTGGAAAGTGCAACTTTCACCACACCGGAGTATGCCGGGAATTGCAGTGTCTGAACTGCCACAGAAAGGGACACACGGTCCGTTTCTGCAGGGCACCGGCTCAACCGATCTCCCAAGTCCCCGGAGCTGACAAAAACAAAGTCTGTTATGGCTGTGGTGAGAGTGGACACAAACAGAGGAACTGCCCGATAGCAAAGAACTCAGGGGCGGATGGACGCATTCTGATGATCACCGCAGGAGAATCTACCCCGCAGTCGTCGACGAGTAGCGGTACGTATTCGAAATAGTAATTACTTTTAAAATTAATTTTATATTCATATAAGATTAAAATTTGGGGATAACACTTAAAAGTAACTATAACAACTCACATGTTGAAATAGGTCACAGTATTTAAGAGAACTAAAGGATCCCTTAGAGAAGCTATTATGGCTTACCATATATATCGGGGTTGTGCACAACTAAGATGTTGCAAACTTAGAGTGAGTAACTCCGCTTAGGTCCCCATTCCTTAATTGGTTGAGGAATTGAGGCAGAGTTACTCAGTCGACTGCCTGGTTCATCTTAAATATTCATAACTTGTATATGGCAGGCGATTGTAGTGGTACCAAAGAGGATTATGATATAAAGTATCCCCACCAGTTAGTAGAGCACTTTTGTTCGTATGTATGCGCACATAGCGGTACAATACGTAGGAGTGTTAACTTCAAAGAGAAAACAGGAAACACGGGAACAGTTACAAAGAGTACATTGTCGAACACACTTGGGGTACACCATCGAACATACAAGGGATACATCATCGTATATCAGACGTTTCTTTCATTTGACCAAAACTTTGTTCAGTAAAGAGTCTGTTGCTTTCACTCGTCATGAGTTGGCGTGGTCCTCACCATACTGAGTTCATATGTTTCTATCGCCTCGATCGGCAAGTTCTCGAAACTTTCGTCATTCGTATCAAAAGTCCGACCTAAACCTCGATTTTATCTTTCGTATTCTAAACCCCCGAAGTACTCATGCGAAGAGTACTTTGTCCTCCGAAGACTTATCGTCAGATGTCCGCAGACCGTCACGAAATACCACTCGTCCAACAGACCAAGTTCGACCACAGAGGCTATGGACGAATACAGCCCACCTATCACTATTCAGTGCATACGCGAGGGTGGTATATGATTATGATTACGCAGATTTAGTATGTGTGTTTCCGCCCTATCTCCTGTTCCTTGTTTGGTTGTGGACCTGGGGCAGAGTCGCACATCCGACCGTCTTACTAACCCTAATTATATACTACTTGTATACACGAGGTAATGATAGATGGACCAAGTATGAATCCTATCATGAACAGAACGGCAAAGTTGCCAAGTCTACGAGTGGGTATTCTGCCAATCAGGAGAGCGCAACCCCAGTAGTAATGCTAAGAAAGCTAATTTCGGGACGAAATTCCAATGGTTTCCTTCTCTTGTCTGCATAGCTTTTCTGTCGGTCTCTAAAGGCTTTCAATCGTTCACGAATTTGAACGATCTTCTCAGTCGTTTCCCGAATGATCTCCGGACCTGTGAGAGTGCTGTCAGGAACTCGTCCTTTAGCTAGATGTGTGTCGCCAACCTCAGCCCAACATAGAGGGGATCTGCACTTACGGCCATAGAGGGCTTCAGATGGAGCAGCCTTTATGCTCGTGTGATAACTATTGTTGTAGGAAAACTCGACAAGGGGTAAGTGAGTATCCCATACCTTCCCAAAGTCTATCACACAGGCTCGCAACATATCTTCCAAGGTTTGAATAGTCCTCTCACTTTGTCTGTCGGTTTGTGTGACAATCCGAAATTTTTTTTGATTTTAAAGCCCAGTCAATCAACTCAAATGAGTGTCAAACTCATTAGTACTGAGTTCTAGCCCGGTTAAAGGTCTTTCTAAGGAGTTTCAGCCTAGTACACTTAAGGAACAAGTGTTGGAATTTATCTGCTAAAGGCCGCAGTACAAGAATCAAGCCCTAAACTCCATCAAATGGAGTTTACAACCGTAAACATGGATTTTACGGCCGTACACTCATGTAGGCCGTAAACTCCTCCATATAAGTTCATTTCCTTCACTTTTCTTCATTCTTTCACTTTCCCTTCAAGAACACATGCGTTTTCTCTCAAGTATCATCTCGATCTTCATGCTTGATCTTCAAAAATCGTAAGTGTTCTTTCTCTAGTTTGTTGATAATCCTTCTTAACTAGCTTCATCCTCATGATTCATACATAAAAATCATGTTTTCTTAGATCTTCAAGTTTCACCAAGAACACCAAGATCACACACTAGTGTTCTTGGCCAATATCAACCATTTCAAGCTTCTAGATCGTAAGTACACTTCCCTATACTTCATATCTAGTTAGTATCCATGCTTAGAGGCTTGAAAACATAAAGAACACAAGATCAAAGGGAGTTTACGGCCGTAAACTCCCAAGACCGTAAACCCATTTTTGCTGGCCATTAGGGCCATAAACCCTATAGGATGCAAGGCAAGTGACCCAGAACCCTTCCTTGAAGTGCTTAGGACCTTAATCATCAAAAAGACCATGAACCATTAGAGTTTACGGCCGTAAACACATGGAGAAATGGTCCACGGGTCGTAAACTCCATAAAGGGGTGAAATGAATGCCACAATCACTTCCTAAGGCTTAGACTTGAAGTAGGACGCTTCTTTATGGCTTAAGAAACTTCAAAACACAAAATGGTAGAAGTATCATGGGTTTACGGCCGTAAACTCATGGGTTTACGACCGTAAACTCCATGAGAGTTGGTCCCTAAACCGTAAACTCATGTTGGTGCCATTTCACTTCCCTTTGTTGAATCACATGTGATTCCAACACTTGATCAAGGTGTTTCCTAGTCCCGGAAGGTGTTTCTTTTCATATAGTTGGCTATAAACACCATATTCATGTCAATATGTGTCCTTATATGTCATCTTGGACTTATTGTGTCTCGGGACTTCATTCATGGAACTAATCATCCTTACACGCGTACCCGTTTGAATCACCCACATCAGGTGAGTTCATACCCCGTAATGAATCTTTTAACTGTTTTAACTGTTTAAGGGGGGATACAAGTTAAACATAATGATAATTGTGTAAATGTTTGTTATAAACATCTTTCAAAATGTTACTTATGTTATTTATAAGTTGTCAAAATATTTCAAAAACTCTTTTAAAGTTATGTTACTTTATAGTTGTACAAAAATCTGTTTTTAAAGTACAAGCATAACTTAGTATATAAACGAGTCTTTTCAGTAACAATCCAAATAGAACATTATTAACTATAATAGGTATAGTTTAGGAGAATGCTATTCATTACTTCTAGTACAATGAAGCACACAAAAAGTCAGTTCATACATGAAACAAACAATACCATACAAAACATATAGTAAAGAGAATCAAACAATACCATACAGAACATATAGTGAAGAGAATCAAACAATACCATACAGAGTGAACGTACAATATACAGTACAAAACAAACAAGTTAGGTTGCTATAGCATGAGAACACTTATAGGATCTAATTATACCAATGAATCACTAACTCATTGTTTTAAACAAAAGGTGATAGTTATATTGGGTATACATGATCATATACTTTAATGTGAATTACACGGCTTGCAAGAATTTGCAGAGGTAGCGTTTGGTTCCCCTAATCTCCTGACAGGGAGATCGTATAGTAAGGGTTCTAGCCTTCATATTATAACCGTAATAAAACAATTATGTTTTTAGGTTATTAGTACATCCGCATGTCATTATAAACGACAACTGTGTACTTACATTTCCCTTTTCTTTCATAAAGTGACTGTACCACTTGAAAGTCCAACCCAAACTATTTTCGAGTCAAGATAGTTATAAACTAGGGAAAATATACATTCTTACAATCGACAAACGGAACAGTCGAGTCTAGCACATAACAGAAGATGCCTTGGTAGAAGGATACAAGTAAAAGATAGGACCATAATGCTAGTCTTATGATTCCTTAATGTATACATAACAGGATATATATATACCAATAGGGTCCGACAGGTAATAGGATGTGTGCTCTCCACTTCATTTCTTGTTCCTTGTTTGGTTGTAGGCTTGGAACGAATTCACCCAATCTTTTTTCTACCCGATTCTATATATATATATGCTTAGTATACATTAAGTCATCATAAGGGTACCAGGTATGGGTCAGGTTATAGGACACAGAGTCAAAGCACAGTTTTTCTAGTACAAAACATACTTTCAGTACTTTTAGTATACACAACTAGAAACTTCCCGGTAAAGGGTTTAATCCATTTTATTAAACCAGTACAATTTAAAAGACCTTAGGTGAGTAACTCTACAATACCTTAGTTTATACACCATGTTTATGTATAAAACTAATACCCAACAGGTAGTTGGATGTGTGCTTTCCGCCTTAATTTCTGTTCCTCGTTTGGTTGTGGAATTTGGGCAGATTCGCTCAATTAACTTTCTATTCGATATTAGATTATATATTGCAGTATAAACTAAGCTATTATAAAAGTAGTCACTGTGGTCGCCATTTTATTATAAGAAATAAGGGTTTTCTTAGACTACTTCTTCATTAGATATAAAGGAAACATTACAACTAACTCCATGAGTAACAAGTGAATACACCAGGGTTATATATGACGATGATCTAACAACCAATGGAATGTGTGCTATCCGCCTTAATTTATGTTCGTTGTTTGGTTGTAAGCTTAGGGCAGATGCGCACAATCGATTGTTTGTTTACTCTGAGTCTTATATAACTTGTACCCACTTAGTCCCCATAGAAAGGGTTGTAGTGTCATTTTACTTAAACTTCCATCAAAGTAGGAAATATATGATTTTCTAGAGGAACAGGCGTACTTTTCAAAACAGAACTTACCACTTACAACATTTTACATCTACATTTTTAATAACACTTTACAACTTACTTACAACACTAAACTCTTATGAACTCACCAGCTTAATTGCTGATCAACTCTTTCAAATAACTTGTATTCTCAGGAGACTATTAGACAGGTGCTCGTGCTGGGGATTCAGAAGATGAAGCATTATAGCTTCAAGTCTTGTTTTGTTATTTGTGTATGAATTCTATGTTTTGTGAACACACACATTGTAAACACTTTCTTTGGAAATGAAATGGTTGTTCATTAATTGCTTACCATATACATATCTCGTGATACTAAACATGACGTCCTCCACCCCCGAACGATTCCGCCATTCCAGTTTTGGGGTGTGACAGTTTGCGGATGGTACGCTGTACTCATGTCCAGCCTAGTTCCTAGGGAACTTTATAGCGACTGCCCAAACCTCGAAGTGAATCTACTATATCTATCTGAGATAATGGATATGGGAACACCATGCAGTCGTACGATCTCTCTAATGTATGTTCTAGTGAGTTTCTCCATCTTGTCAGTCTCTTTGATAGGCAGGAAGTGTGCAGACTTTGTTAACCTGTCTACGATCACCCATATGGTATCGAGACCACCAGTTGTCTTGGGCAACTTGGTTATGAAGTCCAGTATGATCCGCTCCCACTTCCATTCAGGTATCTCTGGTTGTTGAAGTAAACCTGATGGTTTCTGGTATTCGACCTTAACCTTGGCGCAAGTAAGGCATTTACTCACGAAGGTAGCAATCTCTGGTTTCATGTTAGGCCACCAATATAACTTTTTAAGATCCAGATACATCTTATCTGAACCTGGGTGGACGGAATATCGAGTGTTGTGAGCTTCGGTCAAGACCAAGTCCCTGAAACCATCGTGTTTCGCTGTCCAGATCCGATCCATGAGATATAAGGCTCCACCACCATTGACTTCCAAATTCTTATCCATCCCTCTCAGGGATTCACTCGTCACATTTTCAGGTTTTAAAGCTTCGAGCTGAGCCTCCTTAATTTGTGTGGACAAGTGTGAATGGATAGTCATAGTCAGAGATTTGACACTACGACCAGAGTTTTCCTTTCGACTTAGGGCGTCAACTACTACGTTGGCCTTGCCGGGATGATAACGAATTTCGCATTCGTAATCACTGAGTAGCTCGACCCACCGTCGTTGTCTCATGTTGAGCTCCTTCTGGTCGAATATGTGTTGAAGGCTTTTTGTTCTCTGTGAAGATAGTGCTTTTCGTACCGTACACCGTACATGTAGTGTCTCCAGATCTTCAGAGCAAACACTACTGCTCCTAACTCAAGATCGTGTGTGGTGTAGTTGACTTCGTGTGTCTTTAGCTGTCTTGAGGCATAGGCGATGACCTTACCTCGTTGCATTAGAACACAGCCGAGCCCCTGGTTGGATGCATCTCAATAAACCACGAAGTCTTCTATCCCTTCGGGGAGGGATAGTATCGGTGCGGTGCATAAGGCTCATTTCAACATTTGGAACGCTTTCTCTTGCTTCTCTTCCCAGTCAAAGGCCACGCCCTTCTGGGTCAATGTTGTAAGCGGTTTCGCAATTCGAGAGAAGTTCTAAATGAACCTAAGATAGTAGCCAGCGAGGCCTAGAAATTTACGAATTTCTGTAGGCGTCTTCGGTGCTGACCAGTTCTCAATGGATTTGATTTTAGAAGGGTCCACATGTATTCCCTCTTCGCTAACCACGTGACCCAAGAATTCGACTCTTCGGATCCAAAATTCGCATTTCAAGAACTTCGCATAGAGCTTCTCTGATCGCAGCGTTTCTAAGACCTGTCCCAGATGTTCACTATGCTCCTCCTTAATACGAGAGTAGATAAGTATGTCATCGATGAAGACAATGATGATCTGATCCAAGTAAGGACGGCACACCCTATTCATTAAGTCCATGAACACTGCGGGTGCATTGGTCAATCCGAACGGCATCACTACAAACTCGTAGTATCGATAACGAGTTCGGAAGGCTGTCTTCGGAACATCCTCCACTAGCACTTGTAATTGTTGATACCCGGATCTCAGGTCAATATTTGAAAAGAAGTTCGCCCCCTGCAGTTGGTCGAACAAATCGTCTATGCGAGGCAGAGGGTAACAAATTTTGACGGTTAACTTGTTAAGTTCCCTGTAGTCGATGCACGTACGGAACGATCTCTCTTTCTTCTTGACGAATAAGACCGGTGCTCCCTAGGGTGAGAAGCTTGGTCTAATAAAGCCCTTACTGAGCAATTCGTTAAGTTGACCGGATAGCTCCTGCATCTCAGCTGGTGCTAGACGATAGGGCGATTTGGCTACTGGGGTAGCCCCTGGGATTAAGTCGATTCTGAACTCGACTTGATGTTGCGGAGGTAATCCTGTGAGTTCTTCTGGAAAGATGTCGGGAAGGTCGCTTACCACTGGGATGTTCTTTATGTCCTTCGTTTCTTGGCTCACATCGACAACATGAGCAAGGAATGTGCGACATTCCTTTCGTAAATACTTCTGGGCTTGTATGCTTGAGATGATACGAAGGTTCGTGTCGGGTTTGTTGCCGTAGATCCTTAGGGTTTCGCTAGACGACAGATTAAGACGAACGGCCTTTTCGTAACACATGATGTCGGCATGATGAGAACTCAACCAATCCATGCCGATTATGACGTCTTTTAATTGAGACCGGCATGAGGTCGATTGGAAATGAATGGCTATCTAGTGTTAGTGTACAACCTATGAATATGCAGCTAGTGCTCTCTGTCTTTCCGTTAGCCATTTCTATAGTGAACGGTTCTTTAAGTGCACCTGATTTTTGCATAAGCAAGTGAGCAAATTTCTGATTCACGAAACTCCTTTGTGCTCCACTATCAAACAGTATGCATGCATAAGAGTTATCGAGGAGAAACATATCGGTGACCACTGTGGGTTCGGCAATCGCTTCCTCGTGGCCTATAGCCAAAACTCTTCCCACTCCGCCGAAATTTCCTGCCTTCGGGCAGTTTCTCTTGTAGTGGCCCACTGCTCCACAACCGTAGCAAGCCTGGCCTACACCAGCGCCGGGGACTTGGGTGATTGGCCTTGCCGGAGCCTTGCAGAAATGGGCAGTGTGCCCCTACCTGTTGCAGTTAGAGCACTGCATTTCCCAGCAGGCTCCATTGTGGCGGAAGCTGCATTTCTTGCACTTTGGCAAGCTTCCCGCATACTGCTTTACCGGTGCAGCAGCGGCAGGTGCTATCGCAGCATGAACTGCCACGACCTGCTGCTTTTTGGCAGCCTTCTGCTTTTTCTTGTCATCCCAGAACTTCCGCTTGTTATCAGCGGCTTTGGAGGGTTCTGGGATGGCTAGGGTTGTTGTGGTTGACGGGGTACAGACTCCATGGTCGATGAGCCGCTGTGCCAATCGCTTGGCACTGTCGAAGGTAGTGGGGTGAGAAGCTAGTACGTTCCCTTGAAATGGAGGTACCAGCCCCTAAATATACCTCTCTATTTTCTTCCCCTCAGTCGGGATCATGGATGGCCATAGTGCCACCAGATCGCCGAATCTGGCAGTGTACGAGACTATGTCGGAGCCCTTCATGGTTAGGCTCCAGAGCTCTTGATCCAACTTCTGAACTTCGCCCCTCAAGCATTATTCCTTGATCATAAAGTCATTGAGAGCTTCCCAGCCGATAGCATTTGCCACCATAAGAGATGGTGACTTGACATGGCTATTCCACCACGTCAGGGCATGGTCCGCGAAGGTGCAAGCAATAAATTTAACCTTGCTTCCTTCCAGACAGGAACATATCTCGAAGATCGATTCCGTCTTCTCGAACCATTGCGAGAGGGCAATGATTCCGCAAGTTCCATTGAAGGCCCTGGGTTTGCAGCTGGTGAAGTCCTTATACGTGCACTCCCTAGAGCGCACTGGAGCTTCAACAATAGTGGGAGGCACAATTGTCCCACCCCCGCTAGTACCGGTAGTGGTGAATTGTGCTAGGGCTGCCATAACAGCCGCATTTACAACAGCTTGAATAGCTGATGGGTTGTATTGAGGAGGAGGAGGTGGTTGTTGTGTTGGAGTTATCGGAGTAGCGCGTCTCGCTAATCAACATGGAGGCATCTTGTAGCTATAAGTTTAAATAGACGAAGATGTAGATAAGAATTTAAAGAGAGAGAATGATGAGAGTGAAACATGGACTAACCCTCCATAGCCCAACAAAACAGATGAAAGTATGGTCGAATTAAAGATTTCCCATTAGATTAGATATCTGCCAATAATACTGGAATTATAGATGTAACAAGTTCGGGAAAAATGACCTAGGAGTAGGTCTTACATCACACCAAGATAAGAAAATTTTGACAGAATAAAGACCTATTGACCGAAAGTTCAAGGTCTTAAGATAAACAAGAATTTACAAGGGAAAAGTGCTACTTAGAGCATAACTATGAAGGCAATTCCTTAAACCAAAAGAAAGGATGAGCAGAGCATCTCCTACTGGCGACGGACATCCCTTGGGCGAACCCTCAAGTCAACCAGCTGATGCTCTACATCGAGAAGGTGTCGTTCAAAAACCCTTTGACGTACTCGGAGATCTATGACTTCAGCCCGAGTTGCAGCCAGTTCCTGCAGTAGAGACTCATTGTCCCTCATAGTTCTCTCACGAGCATCCTCCAGTCGACGAATGTGGACATAATTGATTCCAACATTGGTATCAACCTGCATGACCTGGTTGATGGCTTCCCTACCCTGCTCTTCATTACGAGTAACCCTGCGGACCAGAATAGGAAGGATTCTGTCTGCTGAGCCTCCCTCGCTCAGGTTGTAAAAGCTTCGGTCTCCATTGTATGGCATTGGCTGACCCTGTTCTTGACTCCATCCATCCAAGTATTCCGCCCATAGAGGCGTCGGGCCTTGAAAAGCCGGACGAGGGTTAGGATTGGGGATTGGAGCTTCCAGAGGTAGGTTGTTGACTTCTAGCTCGGAGACAAAATCCTCCGGGAATTTCTCTTTAAAGTCATCATCCAAAGGGATTGGATTATTCTCTTCTGGCTCTACATCGAGCCATCCTCCGTTGCCTTGGTTTGGATAGTACGGATCTCCGGGGATATGGAATCCAACCATGTTATCTACGCGAGAATAGGGGTAAAAGAAATAATTAATAGACGCACTAATTAAGATAATTATAAGATGATCCTTACCAGTTACTCGAACATTTGCGTAGCACATACCAGTCATATGTAACCAAAACGGGATAGACCTTCGAATAGGTGACCCTAACTCTAAGTCCACAACCAAACAAGGAACAGGAAGTAAAGCAAAGATCACAAATTCTAAGTCTATAACACCCTAGTCACATATAACCTTACCGTATCCACTCCGCAACTATTGATATACTAATAAGGACCTTTTTTGTTTGCACATAAGTAATTATAGTAACACAAAATACTCCTATAGTATTTTAATTTTATGTTATGTTCTAATGTTTTCATTGTAGTAGTGTTGGTAAGTTTTTAGACTTGCTGCAACACCACAACCATTCCTGGGCACATGCTAATCACTTCTCGGAAAGATATAGTTGATCAGGCTATATCAATCCCAGATCTGATCATATGTTCCCAAGCCTACTTGTGCTGTCCAACAATCGTAATACTTTTGTTATGTCCTAGTGACACTGATTTTAGTATGAATGCAGGTATGTATACTTTAGTTAAATATTTTATTATTTAAAAGTATAAACTCTTGATCAGAGTATTTTAATCCCGTTGTGTTTATAGTTGTATATCTTTTCTGGGTTGATATACTTAATTCACTATAAACAATGCTCTGATACCAATCTGTCACACCTCAAAACCAGAATGGCGGAAACATTCGGGGGCGGAGGACGTCATGTACAGTATCACAACAATGCATAATAGTAAACAAGCAACAACATCATCCATTGCATTAATAGTAATAATTTTAATACAAGTGTGTTCTGAAGTTTATAAGACACCAAAAATGTAAATCAAAATAAAAGATGAGTCTTGAACGTGATCCATCTTCTCAAAACCTGGTCATCGGTACCTGTCTACTGGTGACCTGAGAATACAAGTTATTTTGAAATCGTAGATCAGCATTAAAGCTGGTGAGTTCATAAGTATTTTAGTGTCATTATTTGTGTAAGTTTGAACAATGTACTTGTAAATGTTTGATGTAAAAGTTTGTAAGTATTTGATGTAAATGTTTGTAAACTTCCTAGAAAATCCTATATTTTCTACTAAAGTAGTTTTGTACCAAGACTCATTTGTTCTCTATGTTTGTTCTTTTGAAAAAAGTGTGAGTTTTCCCAAAGTATGACTATCATTACCAAAATATAGTTTCTCATTACCGTTTATGTGAGAAGATCACAATGTGAATGAAATGGGAAAATAAAGATGTACTTTAGTTTTATCTAGGTAACTACTAAAGTACTAACTACCTTTAAATTTGTTAGTTAATTAAGGTAAAATGTGATATGATTGTAACCATACTTGATCGACCAGTAAAACACGACGTTCGAGACGTCGAAATGATATGGCATTCGTCACCCGTAGACCTGCAGGTCCCACTGTAGCTAGCAGCAAGGTGTAGGAGGGTCAGTCCCGTATAGATCTATACACAAATTCACGCTCTCCCTCCAGGAGACTCTGGGTACAAAACGTGACGCAACAGTATCTTGCCAAACCATGAAGTAGTATCTTACATTAATGTTGTAGTATTCTTGTATTTGTATAGTATGTACTAGTGTAGTGTATGTTCTCTCTGTCTAGTATGTAGTATGTTCTTTAGTGTTAAGTGTGTAGTATGTATTGATTCTCGTTATAGTATGCTCTCTCTGTTTCTCTTTATAGTGAGTATTGTTTCTCGTTATAGTATGTACTGACTCATGTATGAACTGAGTCTTGTATGTTTCATTGTTCTAGAAATCGTAATAGTGACTTCCTAAACTATACCTATTATAGTTTACTACCAATGTTGTTTGTATGAATGAACATGTTTGGACACCTTTGCTACCCAAAGGTATTGAACTGAATGAAGGACTTTAATATCTATATACATACACATAATATATAACTAGGATTCAAACGACCTTCGGACAAATAACCGATACCCTAAGTCCACAACCAAACGAGGAACAGGAAAATAAGGCGAGTTATCAGTCCTAAGTCCTTTCAATCCTACTTATATAACTATATCTATATAGACATGATTTTGACAAAGTATAAGTTTAAAAGAGTTTAATAGAAAGTATTTATCATGTAAAAGAGTTTATAAAATGATTTGAAACAGTTTGTTCGATAACACAGTTTGAAATGTAAGAAATCCATTGGTTTGATAGTTATTAATCACATGTGATTGATACAATAACTATAATGTTTGTACTTGTATTCCCCCCGTAAATGCATTTAAAATCATTTAAATGGTAAGTTAAAGGGGTATGAACTCACCTGCAGTGAGTGATACAAATGAAAGATTGATTTGAAGGATGCTAGGTGTCAAGAGAAGACTTGAGCACAATGGATCCTAATAAGCATATAATGAAAATATGCGTATATAATTAGTGTTTATACAACTAATCATGTAAGGAACACACCTTAGGAACTAGGAAACACTTATATGGAAGTGTTATAATCACAAAGGATTGCATCTAAGGAATTTAAGGCCACACTATGGTGTTTACGGCCATGTGTTCACGGCCACATGAGTTTGCGGCCATAGGGTTTGCGGCCCTATGAGTTTACGACCGTAAACTCATGAAATCTTGTGCCAATAAGTGATTTAAGTTCATACAAACATCAAGGAAGTGTTATAGACCCGATTCAAGCCTTAAGGAAGAGTTTAAGTCCAACTTGAAGGCTGAACAAGGGTTTACGGCCAAGGGAGATGCTCCTGGCCGTAAACTCTCTTTGATCTTGGATATTTGATGATTTCGAGTAGCATAACCAGTAAGTAATACACAAAGGAAGGTACTTACGAGTTTAGAAGCCTTTAGGGGTGTTTGAAGTCCAGGAACATAGTAGGTGTTCTTGGTGATTTTGAAGATCAAACTCAAAAAGATGAAGTTAATGGATGAAATCAAAGGTTGATACTAGATAATGAGATGTATCAACTAAACAAAGGATGAAACACTTACATTTTTGAAGAATAAAACGAAGATCCTTATGATACTTGAGAGAGAATTCGAGTTTTTGAGGTTGAAATGGTGAATAATGAGGAAGAAAGGGTGGAATATCATGTTTATAGGGTGAGTTTACGGCCACCATGAGTTTACGGCCGTAAACTCATATGGTGTGGCCGTAAACTCCACATGATGAAGTTTATGGCATACTTGGTGCACAATGGACTCAAGCAGTTACTTCTTAATACCCGATCCTCTGATGTACTAGGCTTAAAACGCTCTAATTGACTCTAAATAATGCTAGAAGATAGAAAAATGAGTCCAACCTTGATTGATTTGAACACTATTCAAGATAGAAATTTCGGGTTGTCACAAAAGAGACTGAAGGGGTAGGCCAACACCCAGATATGCTAGGCAATATGTTGATATGTATGGTATGTGGTATTTGGGGAGCTCACTAAGCTTCATGCTTATGGTTTTCAATTTTGGTTTAAGGTACTTCCAGTTTTCAAATAAAGGAGCTCGGGACGATCGCATCGCATACACCTATGTTTTCCGCAATATGTGATTTCTGGGAACAAACTATAATAAATGTTTTATTCGAAATGTTTTTCAATGTGTGAACCAAGTTACAAATGTGTTTTAGTTATATTAAAAATGAAATTTTTGGTCATGAATTTTGGGATGTTACATAATACTTGAGCAACTCTAGCCAGCGTCGTTGCCTCATATTCAATTCTTTTTTTTACCAAAGAGATACTGGAGCCTTTTATGATTAGTGAAGAGTTTCCACTTTGTGCCATAAAGATAATGCCTCCATATCGTTAACGCAAATACTACCGTTGCCAACTCTAGATCATGAGTGGGATAGTTCTTCTCGTGCTCCTTTAATTGTTGAGATGCATATGCTATCACTTTATCTCTCTGGGTCAGAACACAACCTATCCCAAGTCCGGATGCATTGCTATAGACTGCGAAGTATTCAACTCCGTCGGGTAAAGAAAGAATCGGTGCATCGCACAACTTCTTCTTTAATTTCTCGAATGCTTCTTCATGTTTCTCACTCCATGTGTATGTAGCTCCTTTTATGGGTCAAAGTTATTAATGGAGCAGCTATCGAAGAAAAACCTTGGATAAACCTTCGGTAATATCCGGCTAATCCCAGAAAGCTTCAAATCTCAGTGGGACTCTTTGGCCGTTCCCATTTAATCACAGCTTCAATCATTGTTGGGTCAACCATTATTCCTTCCTGGTTAACCACATGGCCCAAGAATTGGACTTCTCGAATCCAGAAATCACATTTAGAGAACTTTGCATATAGCTTCTCCTTCTTCATAACTTCTAATACTTCCCGTAGGTGCTTGCTATGTTCCTGCTGGCTCTTTGAGTAAATCAGAATGTCATCTATGAACACTATCATCGATTTATGGAGGAATGGTTTACAAACCTTGTTAATCAAATCCATAAATGTTGTTGGAGCATTGGTTAGTCCAAATGGCATAACCAAGAACTCATAGTGTCCTTATCTCGTTCAGAATGTGATTTTCTCAATATCTTGCTCTTTCACCTTCTGTTGATGATATCCCGACCTAAGATCGATCTTTGAGAAATAGATTGAACCTTGCAGCTGATCAAACCGGTCATCAATCCTTGGCAATGGATACTTGTTCTTTACCGTTGCCTTGTTCAGCTCTCTCTAGTCTATGCACATCCTCATGCTCTCATCCTTCTTCTTTACGAATAACACCGGAGCTACCCAGAGTGATCAACTAGGTCTAATGAAATCGTTGTCCAACAACTCCTGAAGTTGCATCATAAGCTCCTTCATATCTGTCGGTGCTAACCGAAATGGTGCTTTAGCTATTGGTGTTGATCCTGGCAACAAGTCTATTCGAAACTCTACTTGTCTATCAGGGGGCCATCCAGGAAGATCTTCGGGAAAGACTTTCGTATAGTCACACACCACTGGTATTCTTTGTATCTCCATCTTCTCCTTCATTGCATCGATTACTAATGCCAAGTATGATGTGCATCATTTAGACAAACACTTTTTGGCTTTCATGAGGAAAATGGTTCCAGAATTCACTCTACGTTTGTCCCCGTACACCATAAAGGACTCTTTTCCAGGTGGGTTTACTCTCATGATCTTCTTCTTGCATAGTATCTCAGCATCGTCTATACTAAGCCAATCCATTCCCAGCATGATGTCAAAACCGTTCAACTCAATGAGCAACAACTCCTCATTGAATTTATTCCCATTCAAGTCGACGACGATGTTTTGAATGCAATCGCTAATAGTTATGAATTTGCCATTGGCGACATCTACAACTAGAGTACTATCAAGTTTATCTACAGGAAATGCTAGTCTTCCACCAAACTTATGCATTATAAAGGAGTAATTTTCTCAAGAGTGAAACAATATATTGGAAGGCAATCCATTTACAAGAATGGTACTTGAAGCGACATCTGCTTCACATCTTGCTGCTTTCAGGGTAGGGGTACAAACGAGCCAAGCTACTCGTGAGCTACTCAGGAGTGGCTCGTTAAAAGCTCGGCTCGAAACCGGTCTTAAACGAGCCCGAGCCGAGCTCGAGCTTAATGCTAAGCTCATTTATTAAAAGAGCTCGAGCTCGAGCCTATGTCACTAAGCTCGATTAGGCTCGCGAGCCTAAACGAGCCTTTATATGATATAATTTATTATTATTTTCATATATTAAAATACAAACATATTTGGGAAATTATGGATTTCGGGTATTAGTAAACGAGCTGCTTAACGAACTTGAGCCGAGCTTAGGCTTATTTCGGCACATCAAACGAAAAACGAGATGAGCCCGAGCCCGAGCCGAGCTTGTATAATTCTTTACAAGCTCAGTAAAAGAAAGCTTGAATCGAGTCGAGCTCAAGCCCGAGCCTCGTATTACTTAAACGAGCCCGAGCCGAGCCTGGCCAGGTTCGGGCTCGTTTGCACCCCTATTCCAGGGTCATCTAGAATGCTCTTTCTTTTGGCCTCGATGGAATGTTAGGCGTTGCCACCTCTTTCTTCTTCAGGCAATCCTTAGCAATATGCCATTCTTCGTCGCACCCATAACATACCCTCTTACTGGATGTACACTCATTGGCGTAAGGCCCAGTCTTCCCATACTTGTAACAAGTCACTTCCCTGTCACATTTTCCAAAGTGCTTCTTCTTGCACTTCTCGCACCATCTTGCTTCACCTCCTCCTCCTCCTCCTCCAAATTTCTTGGAACCAGACATTGATAATTTACTTTTCTTGTTGGACCTTGAAGATCCATCAAACTTTCTTTTCTCGTTAAACTTAGCTCTCTCGAGACCCTTCTCCCTTATTTGGGTCTCAACATTCTTAGCTGCCCAGATGGCGGCTTTCAGAGTGGTTTCTTCCTTGAACATTGGACCAAAGTCCTCTAGCAATCCATTAGCAAGCTGGTTGACCTTGGAGAGTTCAGGCGGAATTAGGTAAGGAACAAGCTTCATCTTCTCTGTAAAACTTGCAGCATACTCGGTGACGCTCATTTTTCCCTTCTTTAGGTTCTAAAATTCGTTTTTGATCTCCAACATATCCTGCTCAGAGTAGTACTGCATTTTTAGCTGCACCAAAAATTCTTCCCAAGACATCTTGCTAGCTTCTCCCTTGGCCATGGTATCAGGTAGTAGCTTCGACCAGCTTAGTACTCCTCACTTTAACAGTGTAACCGTGAGGGCGGTTTTCTGTTTGTTGTTGCAGTCGCAACTTTCAAACATCATCTCCATCTCGGAGATCCAATCCATGACTTCCACCGGCGTTGGGCTTCCAGAAAGAATCGGTGGTTTGGATTCCATGAAATCCTTATACTTTCACCCACGTCCATCATTTCCTCCATTGGGGTGGTTTCTTCTACCCACTCGTGGCTCATTTTGACTGCCATTTTGACCATAATTTCCTTCATCTGATAGTTCAGGTTGTATGATGGGTCCAATAGGTTCATCCCTATCATGCAACATCCTTCTCATCTCCTCTCTTTGTTCGGACATCATATCCCTAATCAATGCTTGGACTCCTGCCATTGTGATTGGGTCAGGTGCAGCTCTTACTTTCGGTGCACACTCAATCACAGGTCGTTAATTAGCATTAGCATTTCCATTAGCGTTTCCGAATCCGCTTTGGGCTCTTGCATTGTCGATCTATACACCAAAGTAGGCGAATTTAGATCTTTATTTTCGATAGACGTTTATTCCTACTGGTTACTCCGAAAAGTTACGTGTTAGTTCTAATATCATAGTCGAACGTTTAGAAATCTGAACACATAAAGTTTCCAGATTCGGTCAGCAACAGAACATAGATCCGATCAAATAATAACATATAAGACATCTTTATAGCCATAACATAAATCATTTAGCACATAAAAGCAATTTAGGCATCTTCCCAAAAATAAGCTAGTGCTCGTGTCTAAAATATAGCAAACACTCATCTCACAATCATCGCTTAACATTCTAAATTTATGTCTAGAAATCGTAAAAATTCCTAGTTCGCTTAAACTAATTTTTTGATACCAACAATGACCTCCCAAATTTCATGGCCAGTAAAGACCGATTTGTTTATGCTTTATTTGAAAATCAGAGTATCCTTTTGAAGAAACATGTTGCGAAATTTGTTCCCAAAAATATGATAAGTAAATTATCAAAGCATTTTCCGAAGAAAAGTGTTTTCATTATATTAAAAATGTTTGGATGTCATTGTTAATACAGTACATAAGCTTAAACAGAAATATTACAGGCCTTACAACATTTATTATTCTAATGGTGTACAATCCATTAATCTCTAATCAGGTCATCACTCCTGTACTCTATTTCCGCTACCTATAATACAAGAAACTGAGTGGGTCAGGATTGGGAGCCTGGTGAGCACATAGGTTTTTCAACCCACAATAATTAAGTTTATTAATTTCATCAAATAAATCAACCCGGTTACCCATTCCCATTATCCTAACTTTCTGTCCCTAAAACATCTAAATTAAGGGACCTAGCCTAAGGATTTTCATCGGGATGGACAACACTGCTTAGGGGATTCCTTAGGAGTATATGTCAAAAAGGCAACCATGAGGGAGATGGAGTACACCTGGTGAACACTTAGTTCAAAAACAGCTACATGTTGCAAGCCTGCCAGCGTTCCACTAGACTGTCTAGAATAGTTCGTGGTCGTCATCTATACTCCGCTAGATGACTCGATCATCTTAAACATCGAGGCCTCTCATCATTTATTTCATCATCTATATCATCTAACCATCTTTACCCATCATAATTATAGGTATAAAATACATATATACAGTTTAAATCAAGTAAAACATGTATATTTTGCTCATCCAACATAAATATAAAGTACACAAATAATATGCACACATAGCACGTAATTTATATTAAATACATCATATATATATATATATATATATATATATATATATATATATATATATATATATATATATGTGTGTGTGTGTGTGTGTGTGTGTGTGTGTGTGTGTGTGTAAGACAAAAGTAAATATGCACTCACTTGATAAAGTGATGGCTCGAAACTCGGGCAACGCTTCGCTTCTAACAATTTTATTTTCCTTCGACGAAACCTAGTATTATTACCACTAGCTTTTAGTCTAATATTTATTGCGACTATTTACGAGCGATATTGTTTTATAAGTGTTAAATAATACTTTTCAACCACTATGTACAGATAGGGGCCAGACATGAAACATTGAAGGGCATGACCATTTTGGCATTTAAGCTATTCTGAAATCCAACAACCCTATGCAGCCCTTCAAACTAGATTCCCCGTACCGCGAGTAGTTAAAAGATATTATAATAACACTTTATATTTTGTAATACTTAGCACTTATATTGTTTATAGGTTCATAATAACGATAATGAAGTTAAGCAGCAGTTATATTTAAGTAGGGTAAGCATAACTTACTTATAAGGGGGTTTGGCTTGGAACCGGGCTCTGCTGGGGCAGAAATTCCGAGCCGAAAGCTCTTCTTCTCGGAGCCTTCTATCGCTCCGGGACTCGCCTCTAGCACTTTGGAAGTACTAGGGAAGGGGAGGGAAAGTTTGGTAGTATTGAGAGAGAAAGAAGGTTTGAGGTGTGAAGAAATGGGGTGCTCCTTGCACCTATTTATAGGGGTTGGCTTCGGACTATGCAAGGCATAATCCTTGGAGTACACTGCACGTACGAGGGGCAGTTTTCAGCATCCAAAGCGAAGACCGTGGGGAGCAAGCGATGGTCCAGATTCACCAATGTGTCCCTTCTCGCATAAGTATATACACAACTTCTAAATTCCGTAACTTTCGCATACGAGCTCTGTTTTTGAAGTTCTTAATATCCACGCGTAGGTGGCGATGTAACCTATAACTTTCGTTTAGACTCTGTCGGCTAATTTTGACTTTATTTTTCAAGTTATATTTTAACAGACTTAGACAGTTAAAATCCGTTAAAAATTCATAACTTTGTCATCCGACATCCGTTTTCGTCTGACTTTATATCGTTGGGTTGTTATTAACGAGATCTTAGATTGTTGTTTAGATTGTGTGAGCTAAAAATCGATCGATCTAATATTCGAATTTTGGGGTACATTACTATGCTAAATCTTATAAAAATCATAACTACCTCACACGAAGTCAGATTTGGGTGTTCTTTTTATGTACGTTCTCGGTTTTACATAAACTACGAATTTCGTTTAGGTAACTAAGGCTAAAAAGTATTTTATCGCAAACTCACTTTTTATGTCACACAGCATCGTGTCGGTTTTGTCGCAAAACTTCGACAGGTCATAACTTATTCGTTATAGTTCGGATTCCAGCGTTCCTTATATCCCTGAAATCCTTGTTACGACTACTGCAACTTTCTTCATAGATATTGGGTCTATCTATTATTTTATTTTTGATGCTTTTTTTATTATTATTTTATGAAATCGTTATAAATAAGTATAATGCACACAAAATCACATAAATCACATAATAATCAAATAATTTGTCTTTATTACTTCAAAATAGATTACATTTGTTGACCCTAACTATTACATCATCATAATACTTAGCCTAGGAACACGGGCGTTACAATTTTTCACCTTACCATTTATATCTTGAACTTGTACTTACATCCCAGGCAAGCCTAAGATTTTGGATATAATAAATATATTGGACTGTCATCGTGTTTCTTGTAATATGTTATGCAAGATTTTAAAGCTTGACTAAAATGGAATATACCCGGTCAAAACACTAGTAGTCAATGCCTCATGAACGTTGAAGACCATCGTAAAACTGGGTCAAGCATGGATCAAGAAAGATCCCGAGAATTTCAGAATTTTTGTTATAATTGTTCGCTTTCAATCCTCTTAGGATAAAAGGAACGGATAAACTTCGACTTATATGCTTGTACTAACTACTTGTTAAATCATACACAACAGCACGTTTTATAACATCAAGTTACTGATGCGGTTTCGCACTATCAATGTACAACCAACTTATCATAAACAACTAATATATCTTGGTTTGAAGACTATATGATATTATCATCTCACAATCACTCGTGACAAATTCCATGAAGTGACTCATGTGAGTGTGGGTTTAGTCCAATACTCAAATCTTATTTCAAGAGCACTCATGAATGTTTGTAGCAAACTTTGCTATGTCTAACACCTTAGACAATCTTACAAAACAATTCATGACAGTCTAATCTCATAGCCTACTTCCAAATTATGATAGACTGTGGATAGTTTGAATAATCTTATTATTCTGGAAGTCAAAACATACAAAATAAAACAATAGTATACAATTGACACACGATAGTAACTTTACTTATAAATAAAACTTCTTTTATTCAATCATCAAATCTCAATTACAATTTAGCTATTACAAGTTTCTAAATATTTATCTAATCATTTAAAACTAATATCGTCCTTCAGCCCAATACTTATTGCATGTTGCAAGTGCCTATCCCTACTTAGTCCCTTTTTAAGGGGATCCGTTGGGTTCTCTTCGGACGATATCGTCTTTACCACAAGGAGTCCTTTTTCTACTTTATGTCGTATAAAGTGATGTTTTCTGTCGATGTGCCTGGATCTTCCATGATCCATCAGTTCCTTGGTTAAGGCAACTACACTCTCGTTGTCATACAAAATATCCATAGGCTCCTTTACAGCAGGTACAACTCCATGGTCTCCAATGAAGTTTTTCAGCCATATTGCCTCCTTCGACGCTTCGCTTGCTGCTATGTACTCTGATTCGCACGTTGAATCAACTACAGTTTCCTGTTTGGAACTTTTCCATGTTACTACTCCTCCATTTAGGGTAAATACCCAGCCCGACTGAGACCGGAAATTATCTTTGTCGGTCTGAAAACTGGCGTCACTATACCCTGTCACTCTTAAGTCATCACTCCCACCGAGGGTAAGGACACAATCCTTAGTCCTCCGCATGTACTTAAGAATGTTCTTTACCGCAGTCCAGTGAGCTCTACCAGGATTCCCTTGATATATGTTGACCATGCTCAAAGCAAAGGCATATCAGGACGAGTACATGTCATAGCATACATGATCGACCCAATTGCCGAAACATATGGTACCTGACTCATATCTGCTATCTTTTTGTCTGTACTCGGACTCTGAGCCTTGCTCAGTTTGGTATTGATCTGGATAGGTAATTCACTTTTCCTGGAATTCTCCATGTTGAAACGTTTCAACACCTTGTCCAAGTAGGTAATTTGACTAAGTCTTATTAGTCTTTTACTCCTGTTTCTCAATATCCTTATCCCTTGAATATAAGCAGCTTCTCCAAGGTCCTTCATAGTGAAACACTTCCCAAGCCAGGACTTAACCTCCTGTAAGGTTGGAATGTCGTTTCTTATGAGCAGTATGTCATCTACATACAGTACGAGAAAGCTAACTATACTCCCACTAGCTTTGACATATACATAGGACTCATCCTCGCTTCTCGAAAAACTAAACTCTTTGACTTTCTCATCGAAACAAAGATTCCATCTGCAAGATGCTTGCTTTAATCCATAGATGGATTTTTCTAGCTTACACACTCTATTAGGGTACTCTGCATTGACAAAACCTTCTGGCTGATTCATGTAAACATCTTTAACCAACTTCCCATTAAGGAAAGCGGTTTTGACATCCATTTTCCATATTTTCATAATCATGAAATGCAGCTATGGCTAGCATCACCCTTATAGGTTTAATCTTCGCTACTGGTGAGAAGGTCTCAACATAGTCAACTCCAGGAGTTTGAGTAAAGCCCTTCGCAACCAATCGCGCCTTATAAGTGTGTACTTTCCCATCCATGTCGGTCTTCTTCTTGAAGATCCATTTGCACCCGACTGTCCTTCGACCCGGTACATTGTCAACCAAGTTCTAACTTGATTGTCATACATAGACTGAATGTCATTGTCTATCGCCTCTTTCCATTTTGCATACTCAGGGCCTTCCATGGCTTCCTTGTAGTTTTTAGGTTCATCTAAATTTACCAGTGTACTATCACTGATAAATGTATCACCTTTAGTAGTAATATGGAAACCATAAAACTCAGGTGCCATTCTAACTCTACTAGAACATATCAGAGGTAAGGACTCGTCAACTGGTTCAACCGGAGTTTCCTCCTCGAGTTGAGCACTAGTGTTTGAGGTTCCTTCATCACTTAACTCTTGAAGCTCTTCAAGTTCAATTTGCCTCCCACTGTCCTCTTGGCATATGAGTTCTCTCTCACGAAAGACTCATCTCCTTGCAACGAAGACAACATTGTCACTCGGTCTATAGAAGAGATATCCAAAGGATTTCTGTGGGTAGCCGATGAAAATACATCGCTCACTTCGAGGTTGGAGCTTGTCGTGAGTTTCTTTTCTCACAAAATCCTCACAACCCCAAACCTGGATGTGTGCTAACGAGGGAACCTTCAATGTCCACATCTCGTGAGGTGTTTTGGAAACCTTTTTAGTTGGGACTAGATTAAGGATATGGGCGGCAGTCTCTAAGGCATACCCCCAGAATGAGATAGGTAACGAAGCTCAACTCATCATGGAACGAACCATGTCCAACAAGGTTCGATTGCGCCTCTCAGCCACACCATTAAGCTATGGTGTCCTGGGTGGCGTCAATTGTGAAATAATTCCACATTCCTTAAGATAATCTAGGAACTCGATACTAAGATACTCACCACCTCGATCGGATCGGAGCATCTTTATCTTCCTGCCCAATTGATTCTCCACTTCTTGTTTAAACTCTTTGAACTTTTCAAAGGTTTCTGACTTATGCTTGACTAAGCAGATATAGCCATATCTGCTGTAATCATCAGTAAAAGTCACATAGAAGCGGTTAGCATCCCTTTTGGGGGATCTGAAGGGTCCACACACATCAGTGTGTATGAGATCCGACAAACCCTCACCCCTTGCACACGAACCAGTGAAGGGTGACTTGGTCATATTTCCAACACATGTGTCATTCGACTTTAAGTCAAATGACTCCAATACTCCATCCTTTTGGAGTTGGGCTATGCGCTTCTTCTTGACATGTCCAAGACGATAATGCCATAAGCATGTTTTATCCAAACCATTGGACGAATCGATATGCAACACATTATTTCCTAAGTTATCTACAACCATCACAGTTTCATATATACCATTACAAGGCAATGCTTCAAAATAAAAAATTCCATTATAATAAGCATTTATTGAAATAATTTCATTATTAACCGAAAAGGTAAAACCTTGTTTATACAAACTATGAAATGAAATAATATTTCTCGCCATATCAAACGAGTAGCAATTATTCAATTCTACATTTAACCCACTACTAAGGAATAAAAAATATACTCCAATCTTGGTGACAAACAACTTTTTCCTATTCCCCATGATCAAGTTCATCTTCCCGTGCTCCACATCCCTACTTCCTTTTAGACCCTGCAAGTCAGAACAAATGTGAAAACCACATCTTGTATCAAGGACCCAAGAATTAGCATGTGATGAGTTATTAGATAGAATAGTATAAATACCTGCAAAGGTGCGCTTGATCTTCCCATCCTTTATGTCCTGCAAGTATTTGGGGCAGCTTTGTTTCCAGTTCCCTTTTTCATGACAATGGAAGCACTCTGCTTCCTTTAGGTTGGGAGAGGGTTTAGCAGAACCAACTTTGCTCCCACTAGAAAAGGATCCATAATGGGACTTTCCCTTGTGGCTCTTAGAAGGAGCCTTCCTCTTCTTTCCCTTCCCATGTCCAATTGCCAAGACAGGGGCAACATCAGTTGGAGTACGTACAACAGATTTGCCTTTCAAACTACTTTCAGCAGTTCTTAAAAGACCTTGAAGCTTGCTTAGAGTGACCTCCTCCTTCTTCATATGATAAGTCATACGAAACTGATCATAACAAGAAGGCAAAGAGTGTAGACTAATGTCAATGGCCAACTCTTCATCGAAGTTGACATTCAGCTTCAGCAAGCAGTGCACAAACCTTTGCATCTTTTGCAGGTGGGCCATGTTAGACCCTCCATCCTTCATTTTGGTAGTAATAATGGAGGCAATGATTACATACCTTTCCTGCCGAGTACTTTGATGGTACCTTTCCATCAAATCTTGGTGCATTTCATAAGGCCAAAATTCCTCATAAGACTTTTCAAGCTCAACAGTCATGGTATCAATTATAATACACGACACATTTGTCGCATCCCTCTCATGAATCTTATACTCAACAATCTGTTCGGGAGTAGCAGTGTTTTCATCAATCTCCTTTAGCTCTTTATCGAGAACATATTCTTTGTCCTCGTACCGAATGGCCATTCAAATGTTTCGTCATTGAAGTCCGATCCATCAAAGATGACCCTCCCATATAGGTTCATGAGGGAGAAAGACCCGGAAGAGTTTGTGTTTGATGCGGTGTTTGAAGTACATATCTGAAAAGAAAGACAAAGTTTAGATTAGATGAGGATCCTTAATATAACACCCAAATGAAATATTAAGGCTAGGACCCAACACAATATTTCACAATTTGGAATGGGATGTCGTAATCCAATTGTAAATTATTTGAAGGTAGGTAAATAACGATTTACCAATTTCCACCATGAAAAACGAAAATATAGATTATTAAGTTTTAAACGAATTGAAATTCCTAGATTCTTTTGAGATTCATCGAAATTTTCAATGGCATGTTTAAATCTCGATTATGCCCTTCAAGTTTGTGACTGGGATACCGAGGGTCACAAACAATATGTGAATAACCATGCAAATGTGCTTGGTACTCTTGATGTTACAAATCACCTAATCAATGTGCCGGTTAACCACACACGTTACATAGATCCATGATTAACATCAAGTTACCCTTTTCCACCCTCGTTACTCCCAAATTAGTGTGCCAGTTAACCACACACGCTCCACTAACAACTTAGCCAGGTGCAAAGTGCAATTTCATGGAATAGTACCATTTTCACATTTTCCTAAAGTAACTAAGATTGGGAATTTATAAAAGTTTAGTTACTTTATAATATCATTATACTTATTAATGAGGATTAATGTCCTATCCTACCCGTTCGGCTAACGACCCTCCACCAATCAAGGAAGCGGTGGGTGAGAGTGGACACCCATTAAGCCACCATTTTATAGGCAGTAACCTTATACCCCCTTATAGACTGGCTTCATGAATGAGACCTACTAACGGTAAGACTGACTTGTCTTATATATATATATATATATATATATATATATGTATGTATTAAACTTTAATATTATAATAGTATAGGGTTGTTTTAAACTTTTAAAATTCTAGGGTTTGGAATTAAAGTTTCATAAATGAGACTTTTCAAATTCCAAAACTTGATGACAAGTTATGAAACTCTTCAACACTTTTGGAATTCTATAACTTAATGATTTCATGCTTCATACATATATATATATATATATATATATATATATATATATATATATATATATATATATATATATATATATATATATATATATATATATGTATGTATGTATTAAACTTTAATATTATAATAGTATAGGGTTGTTTTAAACTTTTAAAATTCTAGGGTTTGGAATTAAAGTTTCATAAATGAGACTTTTCAAATTCCAAAACTTGATGACAAGTTATGAAACTCTTCAACACTTTTGGAATTCTATAACTTAATGATTTCATGCTTCGTGAATGAGACTTTTCATATATTCATAACTTGAGTACAAGTTATGAAATTCTTCAAGAAACATTTAGATCAAATTTAAACTAATACAATTATCAAATAATATGTCATTTACCAATTTGACCTAATTTAGTTCAAGTAGCATGACAAATTTTAATTCTACAAATAATTAGTTTTTTTCACAAAATCAAGTAATTATCTTAAAATTTTCAATCATCATGCTATTTGATGGGGATAATCATTACCATATTAGCAAAATCAAATTTTATGAACCAAAACAATTTGTGGTAATGATCCTAATCCAAAACAGGCCAAAATCTCGAAAATTCTGCCAATTGATGAGCCAACTCGTCGAGCCAGGCAATGGACTCGTCGAGTTCATGGCCAAATTCATCCAAATCGTCGAGTCCCTCTTAGGATTTGTCGAGTCCATCAGGCAGTGGACAGAAATGTCATTTTTTCAACTTTGAAAATCAAACAATTGCATCAATATAATAGAAAACACCCTAGGATCTGATACCACTGATGGGTTTTATGTACTCTAACAATCCTATGGTGCACATACAACACTAATGCTTTGCATCTAAGTTTTCTCTAATTATACATGAAAAATTTGGTTTCCAAAGCATGAAGCCTAGACTAGCATACAAAATTTGATATATGAATCATAAAACTAGTTAGAAGATTACATTTTGATGTAGCTAGTAAAACTTTGGCCTTTAGGATCTTAGCACCTCAAGTGTGATGCCTCAAATGTCTTACAACAAACCAAGAAAAAAAGGAGGCACTTGAGATAGAGGTTAGGGAGCACAAAATCGGCTAGCTTCTACCTTTTGTGCATTGGGGCCGATTTTAGGGAGTTAGGGGTTACTTTTATAGCCTAGGGTTTTGTCACACCCCCGAACCGGAGAAACGGCGGAAACGTCCAGGGGTTTGGGTGAATTCATCTTGTAATATCATCACAGTGAAGATAATTGAAACAAGGCAAGCATCATCATCACACGTACAATAATACAACAATACTAGGTTTACATCATTGTAATTGTTTACAAAAGTTACATTCTCAAAATATAAGTGTACGATGATAGCAAAAATACATCAAATCCATGAGTTCTTGAAAGCCAACCTGCTTAATGATTTCCTGAGAATACAAGTTATTTAAAAAATGGACAACATATATAATGTTTATGAGTTCATAAGTATAATTGTATAAGAGGTTTGTAGCACTTTGTAAACACCAGAAAATCCGATATTTTCTTTAAAAGAAATAAACGGTTTGAACGCTTTGTATCAAATCTTGTATTAAAGCATGTGTGTTTTCTGTTTTGAAAATGTATAAAGAGAGTATTCTAGAAAATCCGATATTTTCTGCTTGTAAAAGTGTTGTGGTATTAAACCCAAAGACTGTAAATTGATGTTTGTATAGAATTGTGATTGTAGAATCGTTTATGTATTCCGTAAATTTTTATAGTGGAGTTAATTTCTTTTTGAGACGTTATAACCATGCTTGATATGACGGATCTGCCTGTCATGATGTTTTTCAGACGTCTACTTGTTTAAGGTAAGACATTTGTCACCCTAGACTGGCCTAGTCTAGCTGTAACGAACAGCTCAGGTGCGGGGCTGTCAACCCCGTATAGATCTATACACAAACTCTCGCTCTTCCTCCAGGAGACTCTGGTTATAACTACAGGCTTACGGTTGTACACTAGATAGGTACGAATAAATGAAATGTCTCACGAGAGCCTCAACTGAATTTACGTGAATATTGTATTACACTAAGTAACGCAGTGAATAATGTTCCGTGTATGTTTTAAGTCTATTGGGCCCAACAAGCATGTAAATGGGCCACAAAGGCCCAAATAACATGTAATGTATATTCCAGGCCCAATAAGCATGTAATTGGACCACAAAGGCCCAACAGACATGTAGTGTGTATTCCAGGCCCACTTAAACATGCAAATGGACCACTAAGGCCCAATGACCATGTAAGGTATATTCCGGCCCAATTAAAAGTGTAACTGACGTATTTAGTCTGTTTGTTATTATGTTGGTTATTTAAACTCAATTGTTTACCAAAATGATTTAAAAGGCCCACTTTTTGTAATAATTTCATTTTTGTCCATAAAACCGAAAAATTATAATCAAGGCACATTTTTGGTAAAAATGTCACTTTAAGTACCTTAAGACCAAAAGTTTACATTTAGGGGCTTGTTTCAAAATAAAATAACATTTCTAGCCCACTTTTATTAGAAATAACATTTTCGGCCCTATTTTATGAAAATTGACATTTTCGGCCCAAATGTGTATATATTACCTTTTCGGCCCAAGTTTAATAAAATTGGCATTTCCAGCCCTTTTAACCGAAAATTAACATTTTTGGCTCAAATTTGTTTAAAATGACAATTAAATCCACAAAAGTAAAAAATTTACAAAGTTAGCCCATGAAACCGTGAAGGACCAATTTGGGGTCCATTTTGTGAAAATTTACACTTTTGGCCCTTTTAAAACTATGAACTTCATAAAAGTCGATTTTTATTTAAAAATGACCCATTTTGGTCCTCTTAAAACCGTGAGTTACATAAGAACCTCACTTTTTGTTTACTTTGCCAATTTTTGGCCCTTTACACGATTTTACTTAGTTTCATTTATCCTTAACATGTTTTTAATCCTTTCATCTTCATATTAAGTTGCATAAAGTGTTTTAGTTTACCAATATCACCATATTTTAGTAGGACTATCGAAATCTATGAAGTTCAACACATAAGCACAACATATAACATGGAAAAACACACATAATCATGCATAAACACATAAATCTAACACAAAGCAGCTTGTATCCTCCCCCAAAACATAGTAAAACCCGAAAAATAGGGGTATGAACTCACTTTGGAGTTTTGATCAGTTTTGGTGAGAAGTTGGAAAGGGTTTTCGGCCTTGGATGCCTGCTTGATGAGTTTTCGAGCTCTAGAGACTTCTAAGAGCATGAATCACGGTTTGAAGAGTTAGTGAGTGATAGGGTTAACATAAACATGAAGTTACTTCTTGAGTGAAAGTAGCTTACCAAGATGAATGGATTTTGATGGATTATCCTTGGTCTCACATACAAGCACCCACGATTTTTCTTGGAGGAAAATGAGAGGTTTTTTTAGAGTTAGAAAGGATTTTTGTAAATGAAAAATGAGTGAAGTGAGGTTGGTTAGGGTCCTCTCGGCCGAAGGTAAGAAGAAGAGAGAGGTGAGACAAGATGTGGCGTGGAAACATGAGATTGCATATATAAATGTTGTGTTTTGTGCATGGATATACATTATGTAATATTGAGGTGTCACTAATTCAAATAATCCATGTTTCTTTTCCTTTTTTTTATAAAACCGAGAATTGGAGATGGGAGGGAAAAGAAATTTGAATGTTGGGTTAGAATCGAACAACATTCGTAAATGTATGGCCCAATATGTAAGTTTCTGGCCCATTGGGCCCACATGTGTGTTTACGGTCCAATATAATAAAAAGAAATGGGTTTTTCGGCCCATTGAGGTTCAAGGTAGTTGTTTACGGCCTAATAAGGCCCATGAAGCAAGGTGAGACATTTTAGGTCCAATAAGGCCCATAAAAAGATCATGGCGCAAAATGTTATAGTTTAATGAACATGAGTCCATTTAGGCCCCAAATGAGGATTCTTAGCCCAAAATAATTCAATTGAGAGTTTATTGGCCCATTAGGCCCAATAAATGATTCATGGCCCAATAATAGGTTTGAACCGGGAAGTTAGGGTTACAACCCAAAGTCAAGTGAATGTAGTATATTGAATTAGGTTTAGGGCTTCATGATTGAGTTTTGATTCAAATAGTTTTTTTTGAATGAGTAATATGTATAACGTCAAACTTGGAGTTACAAGATACAACAAGAGTTGATTACACGTAGAATGAATTTCCTAGCCCACAAATGCTAGTTGTGACATCATCCCCCCGTTAGAGGGAAATTTGTCCCGAAATTCTTTCGAAATTTGTTCTTAGGAACTAGAGAAAAGGTGAGGGTACTTTTGGTTCATTTGGTCTTCGCGTTCCCATGCGAATTCCGGTCCACGCTTAGCGTTCCATCGAACCTTCACAATCGGAATACGACTTTGTTTCATACACTTCACTTCCCTGTCCATTATTTCAACTGGCTCTTCAACGAACAGGAGATTCTCGTTTACTTCGATCTCATCCAGAGAAACGACGAGGGTTTCATCTGATAAGCACTTTTTCAAATTCGACACGTGGAACGGGGGGTGTATGTTGTTGAGCTCCGCATGTAGCTGCAACCTATAAGCCACCAGACCAATCTGGGAAAGAATCTCGAATGGCCCAATGTATCGCGGATACAGTTTTCCCCACTTCCCAAAATGGATCATCCCCTTCCAGGGAGAGACCTTCAATAGCACCCGATCTCCGACTTGAAATTCCAGAGGCTTTCGTCGTTTGTCAGCATAGCTCTTTTGTCGGTCTCACATGCTTGGAGTCGTGCTTTGATTTGAATTATTTTCTCCGTCGTTTCCTGAATGATCTTGGGTCCTGTAAGAGTGCTATCTGGTGTTTGTCCTCTTTCCAAGTGGGTGTCTCCCACCTCAGCCCAGCAAAGAGGCGATCTGCATTTGCGACCATACAACACCTCAAAAGGAGCAACCTTAATGCTCGTGTGATAGCTGTTATTGTACAACAACTCATTTAAGGGCAAGTGGGTATCCCATGCCCTGCCAAAATCAATCACACAGGCTCGGAGCCTATCTTCAAGCGTTTTAATGGTTTGCTCGCTTTGTCCGTCGGTTTGAGGGTGGCAAGTAGTGCTCATGTCTAGTTGTGTTCCCATTGCCTTCTGGAGCGACTGCCAAAATTGTGAAGTAAATCTACTATCTCGATCCGATATAATAGATATCGGCACTCCATGGAGTCTCACAATTTCTTTTATATAGATTCGTGTTAGCCTCTGCATTTTGTACGTCTCCCTTATTGGTAGGAAATGGGCGGATTTTGTCATTCTATCGACAATCACCCAGATATGTCCGTTGTTTTAGGTTATTTGGTTATGAAATTCATGGTCATCCTTTCCTATTTCCACTCGGGTATTACTGGTTGTTGTAACAATCCCGAGGGCTTTTGATATTCCACTTTAACCTTGGCACAAGTGAGACACTTTCCCACGTAAGTGGCAATTTCTACTTTCATGTTGGGCCACCAATAATGTTGTTTAATGTCCAGGTACATCTTATCGGAACCTAGATGGATGGAGTATCGTGTTTTGTGCGTTTCATTCATGACTACATCCCTGAATCCTCCATATTTTGGGATCCAGATACGCTCCATGAAGTAGTAGGCTCCGTTTCCCTTGACTTGTAGATTCTTATCCATCCCGCGCAATGTTTCATTAGTGGCATTCCCCGACTTTAATGCCTCCAATTGTGTTTCCTTGATTTGTGAAGTTAGATGAGAGTGGATGGTTATCGATAATGTTTTCACCCGACGACCTGAGTATTCTTTCCTTCTCAGGGCATCGGCTACCACGTTAGCCTTGCCTGGATAGTACTTGATCTCGCATTCATAATCATTTAGCAGCTCAACCCACCTTCGCTGCCTCATGTTCAACTCCTTTTGATTTAGAATGTGCTGGAGGCTTTTGTGGTCTGTGAAGATGGTGCACTTTGTACTATAGAGGTAGTGCCTCTAAATATTTAGGGTGAAGACCACTGCTCCCAGATCGAGATCATGGGTGGTGTAATTTACCTCGTGTGTCTTTATTTGTCTAGATGCATATGCAATCACTTTTCCGAGCTGCATCAGACCACAACCTAGCCCTTGATTCGAGGCGTCACAATACACCATGAAGTCTTATGTTCCCTCCGGCAAAGACAACACCGGAGCACTACAGAGGGCTCGCTTCAAGGTTTGGAAAGCAGCTTCTTGTTTGTCCGTCCAGTTGAAGGGTACGCCTTTTATGTTACGGTGGTGAGGGGATTGGGTATCTTGGAGAAGTTCTTGATAAACCTTCGGTAGTAACCCGCAAGACCCAAGAATTGCTGGATTTCTTTTGGGGTCTTCGGAATCGTCCAGCCTTCAATAGCCTTGATTTTGGAAGGATCCACATGAATTCCCTCCTCACTGACTACATGACCCAAGAAGTTTACACTGCGAATCCAGAACTCGCATTTGGACAGTTTTGCATATAGCCTTTCAGCTCTTAGAATTTCCAAGATTTGACGGAGGTGCTGACCATGCTCCTCCTTACTTAGAGGGTATATGAGAATATCATCGATGAAGACGATTACAAAATTGTCGAGGAATGGGCGACATACTCGATTCATGAGGTCCATAAATGTTGCAGGGGCATTTGTCAGACCGAAGGGCATAACAACGAATTCGTAATGGTTGTATCAAGTTCGGAAAGCAGTCTTTGGAATATCCTCTTCCCGGACTCGGAGCTGATGATAGCCGAATCTTAGATCTATTTTGGAGAAGTAACTAGCTCCTTGAAGTTGGTCAAATAGATCATCAATCCGAAGGAGTGGATATCGATTTTTGATAGTGAGTTTGTTCAACTCTCAATAATCGATGCACATTCTGAAAGATCCGTCCTTCTTCTTGACAAACAAGACCGGGGCTCCCCAGGGTGAGAAGCTTGGTATGATGAACCCTTTGTTCAGAAGATCGCTTAATTGACTGGATAACTCCTGCATTTCGGTGGGAGCTAACCTGTAGGGTGATTTGGCAATTGATGTGGCTCCCGGTATTAGGTCGATTCGGAATTTAACCTGTCTTTCTGGGGGTATTCCCGGAAGGTCTTCAGGAAACACATCCGGAAAGTCACATGCCACTGCAATATCTTTGATGTTTATTTCCTCTTTTGCCTTATCCACAACGTGAGCGAGGAAGGCTTGATTTTTCTTGTGCAAGCATTTTTTTGCCTTGATGCACGAGATAAGACAAAGATTGGTGCCAGGCTTATCACCATAGATTATTAGGGTTTAGTGGTCGGGGAGGTGAAGGCGAACGACCTTCTCGTGGCACATAATATCAGCATGGTAGGGGCTTAACCAATCCATGTTGATTATCACATCAAAACTCCTAATATTTATTGGCATCAAATCTATTTCAAATGAATGGTTGTTTAATGTTATTGTGCACCCTACGTAAACATTTTTGGTTGTCTCGGTTTTTCTATTAGCCATCTCCACCGTGAAGGCTTCGCTTAGCTTCTAGGGTTGTTGGTTTAATAAGTGTTTGAATTTATTACTCACGAAACTCCGCTCAGCTCCACTATCGAATAAAATGCATGCGTAAAGTGTTGTTGAGGAGGAACACACCAGTGACTACCGTTGGGTCTTGAACTGCCTCTCCTTGACCCAGGGTCAGGACCCTGCCCGATCCTCCTGCCCCTTGGTTGTTGGCTTTGGGGCAATTCCGCCTAAAATGGCCAGTTCCTCCACATCCATAACAAGTATGGCTGGCCCCGACGTGGTTGTTGTTGTTGTTTGGCTGTTGGTTCTGTTGGGGTTGAGATCTATAGTACCGGGCGGTGTGCCCCTTGCGGTTGCAGTTGGCACACTGTGTCACACCCCCAAACCAGAACGACGGAAACGTTCGGGGGCGGAGGATGTCATGTTCAGTATCATAACAATGCACAATAGTAAAATAAGCAACAACATCATCCATTGCATTAATAATATAGTTAAAACAAGTGTGTTCCGAATGTATGTGTAAGACACCAAAAATATATTTATCAAACTAAAAGACGAGTCTTAAACATGCTCCGTCTTCTCAAAACCTGGTCCAGTGTACCTGTCTACTGGTGACCTGAGAATACAAGTTATTTTGAAAGAGTAGATCAGCATTTAAGCTGGTGAGTTCATAAGTATTTTAGTGTCAAATGTTTGTATAAGTTTGATGAAAATGTTTGTAAGTGTTTGATGTAAAGTTTGTATACTTCCTAGAAAATCTTATATTTTCTACTAAAATGGAGAGTAGTCTTCTACCAAGACCCGACTGTTATGTATGTATGTTCTTTTGTAAAAGTGAGTGTTTTCCTAAGTACATGACAATCATTACCAAAAAATGGTTTACATTACCTTTTATGTGAGAAGATCACTATATGAATGTAATGGGAAAATGACAATGTACAGTAATGTTGTAATAAGTAACTATTGAAGCACTAACTACCTTAAAACCAATTTGTTTAATTAAGGTTAAAATGTGATGAGGTTACAACCATACTGATTGACGAGTGTTTAACACGACGACCTGTTGGCGTCGAAACTGATGTGACATTTGTCACCCCTTGGCTTGTCTGTCGAACTGTAGCTAACAGTTGGGATGTGGGATTGTCAGTCCCGTATAGATCTATACACACAATGCCCGCTCTCCCTCCAGGAGACTCTGGTTACAAAACGCGACATAACAAGTATATTGCAATGCAGTGAAGTTGTGGTTTCACATTAATGTTATCTTGTTCTTGTAAAAGGATGTATGTTCCTTTCTGTTCTTGTTATTGTATGTTCCTTTCTGTTCTTGTTATTGTATGTTCCTTTATTGTATGTTCCTTTCTGTTCTTGTTATTATATGTTCCTTTCTGTTCTAGTTATAGTATGTTTGAACTGACTCATGTATGAACTAGCTCATGTAATAACTAACTCCTGTAAGTACTGATTCATGTAATTTTCATTGTTCTAGAAATAGTAAGTAGTAACCTCCTAAACTATA
Organism: Lactuca virosa; assembly: GCF_052849685.1. Taxonomy (NCBI): domain Eukaryota; kingdom Viridiplantae; phylum Streptophyta; class Magnoliopsida; order Asterales; family Asteraceae; genus Lactuca; species Lactuca virosa. The sequence goes on from NC_136430.1 coordinate 136,051,095, forward strand.
CCTATTATAGTTTACTAGTAAGCTCTGTAATTGAATGACTGATCATGTTTGTACACCTTTACTACCCAAAGGTATTGAACTGATTGGAAGTACTTTTATATCTACACACATATACATAATATATAACTAAGATTTAAACGACATTCGGACAAACAACCGATACCCTAAGTCCACATCCAAACAAGGAAAATAAAATAAAGCGAATTATTAGTCCTAAGCCCTTTAAACCTTATTTATATAACTATATCTATATAGACATGATTTTGAAAATATATAAGTTTAAAAGAGTTTTGTAAAACATTTAAAGAGTTTATCATATAAAAATAGTTTTAACCATTAGAATCATTATTGATGACTTGATGTCAGTTTATAAAAGGATTTGAAACAGTTGTTTGATAACACAGTTTTGAAGTATAATGAATCTCTTGGTTTGATAGTTATAAATCACATGTGATTGATTATACAACTATATTGTTTTCTAATTGTATCCCCACCATAAAAGCATTTAAAATCATTAAAAGATAAGTTTAGGGGTATGAACTCACCTGTAGTGAGTGATTCGAATGAAAGATCGATATAGGATGCCAAGTATGCCAAGTGAAGTGTCGAGCACAAATGGATCCTATTAGGCATATAATGACACATATATGTATATAATTAGTGTATATAACAACTAATCATGTAAGGGGACAACCTTAGGTACTAGGAAACACTTGTAATGAAGTGTTACAATCACATATGATTGTATGAAAGGGTGTTCACGACCACACTATAAGTGTTTACAGCCATATGAGAGTTTACAGCCACACATGAAGTGTTTACGGCCCTAGGATTGATCCTATGAAGGGTTTACAGCCATGTGTTGAAGGGTTCACGGGCACCCCAAGATCTTATGAAGGGTTCACGGCCCAAAGAAGGGTTTACGGTCGTGAATTCTTGAAGATCATGCATTTGGGTGTTTATTTCATCGTTAGAAATCAAGAGTTTCTAATGGATAACAAGCGTATAGAAAGGATACTTACTTAATGGAAGTCTTGAAGGTGTTCACGACCCAAAGAACAAGTGTGTGTTCTTGGTTAAAAGATGATGATTTGAAGATCTAAACCCAAAAGAGTTGAATTTGTGGATGAAATCAAAGGGTTTCACTTGAATAAGAAGGATATCAAGTAAATATGGGAGAATCACATACACTTTTGAAGATCAAGGAGAGTGTTCTTTATGATACTTGAGAGAGTTTTGAGAGTTCTAGTCTTGAATATGTGAGAAACGAAGGATCATCCTACATATGAAGAGGGGTTCACGGCCAACATGGGTTCACGGCCGTGAACCATAGTTTGCGGCCGTGAACTCCTTGTGAAGGTGTTGCCGGCTCAATTCCAACTCAATGAACTCAAGTAAATACTTCCTAACACCCAATCCTTGAGTATACTAGGCTTAGAACTCTCAAACAGACCCTTAACAAAGCTAAAAGTTAACAGAAACAAGTCTGACTTTTTATTGAATTGATTGGCTTACAAGATAGAAATTTCGGGTTGTCACATCATCCTCCCGTTAAAGGGAATTTTGTCCCGAAATTAGTGTTTAAGCAATTATAGATAACTAAGGGAAAAGATGAGGATATTTCAGTTTCATTCGATCCTCGCGCTCCTAAGTGAATTCAGGTCCTCGCTATGCGTTTTAATCGGACTTTCACTATCAGGATAGGGATCTGATTAGTCCTAACGACTTCACTGTCTACGATTTCTAAGGATTCTAACACAAAGTTTGAGGTTCTCTCTTACCTCAATCCAAGCGAGTGGGATAAAAAAAGTCTTGTCTGACGACCAGTTTTTCAAGTTAAAGACGTGGAAAGTAGGGTGTATGTTATTGGATTTCCGAGGTAGTCGGGGTCTATAAGCTACTGGATCAACTCTAGTAGGAATCTCAAATGATATTACGTATGTGAGAACAAAATTTATGCGCAGGGACAAGGTTTGAGAACTCAAACCTTGAATGAATGCTTGATATCAATGTCTGCTTAATAATGGATGTTCAAGTCCAAACTGGAAAGACCAGTCAAGTCTTAGATAATCAACTCAACAAAATGATCAAGACATTAATTAAGAACAAGTGAATAGTGATCAGAGTAAAGTTAATAAATAAGGAACAAGAGGAATGTTTGAATGTAATAAGAGTAAATGCCAAAAATGAGAGAAAAGATCCGTAGTTGACTTGTATTGAATGCTCCTATTTAAAGGAGAGAATGTTACAGCGAATTAACCCAGGTGTTTACATAGGACCGGACAAAAGATATACTTCTGACATTCTGATTGTCCTCAATCAACATTAGACTATGTCCTATGAAACTTTACATCAAAATACAAGACAAACGTAATAAATGCATAACAGACAAATTAACTTCATTCTGGACAAGTGATGTTCCGGAGATGAAAGTTTGTTTCCGGATCGATAAGCATTACGGACTTCAAGATCAATTCTGGAATGCGTTCTTCTTCAAAATTCTTCACTCCCTTTCTTCAGCTCCGGACAGGTTCCGGATCACATCTTCCTTCGGAACCAACAGCCTTCGGAATATGTATTTAGGATTGCTAGAGGTTCACTTTCAGGTTCCAACAATCTCCCCCTAAGTGAACTTAGCAATCCATCAAGCTTAGTTTATTTCTTCCTTGATGAAGGTGTATGCTTGGAACAACCATTCTCGCACTGCAATGTACCAAGTCAGTTGACTTACAAACTTTGCTTTAACCTTTTCCGGAGCATCAGACTTGGACGCCCTGGAAATGAACTTTTGCAGAGCTTTGGTAGGAACCAGGTGTTTGTCAAGGACTCGGAAGAAGTCCTTCTTGTTTGTTCTCCTGGTGGTGTAGACAAACCCTACAACCGGTTCTTCGATCGGACCATCTGCAAGAATTTCAGCTTCCAGAAGAACAAAGTCAATTTTTGGTACAAATTGTTCGGTTCCGTAGAGGTGAGCAAGTTCGTAATCACATCTGCAAAACTCAGCAACATAGTCTTTGAGAAAGCTGAGAGCAGAGTGATAGGCACCCATACTGATGTCATCCTTTTGGTTTTCTCTGAAGTACGCAACAAGAGTGAGGATGTCGTTCGGATTCATAGAAGGAAAATCCGCATCAGTAACAGTCATTGGAGTTGGTTTGTTCCAGAGAAGATGGAAACGGAACAGAGGACAGCTCAGCTCAAATTTTACTAAGATTTTTCTTCCGAAGCCATGAACCTTAGTGATCCTCTTTTTTGTCCATACCTCCTTGAAAGGCAGAGCATTCTTGGCGTAAAAGGTTTTGAGCCTTTCACGTTCGGTCCGGATGATCACTTCCGGATTGTTGTTTGGGTGGAGTGGAGCAAACTTTGTGTAGAACTTGCTGAAGGGAGAGAGAGGAAGATCTAGTTGTTCAGCATCGTGTGAAGGAAGGTCATAGTAGAGAGTTGGGATAATATCCTTGGATTGAAGAATGCCTTCACGACACAGAGGAGAAATGCCACGCATCGGATCGGGATGATCTTTCAATGCTTGAATCAAGATGCTATCCTCCAGTGCCTTTTGAATTTCTTCCTCAGACCATCCAAATTTTTGTTTAGGGGGAGGTCCGGAATGAAAAGCTTGTTGTTCCGAAGTCATTGGTTTCTTCCCTTTGTCTCTCTGAAGAGCTTTAATGACCATCTTCATGTTTTCGTCAATGACGAATTTCGGAGTAGGGGTTGGAAGTGGTTCTTCCGGAATGTCGTCTGAAGTGCGAAGAGGAGAGCCTTGATCAATTTGTGCTATTTTTGGTTCCAGAATTGGAGCAGGAGGTGTCATAGAGGGAGTGGCTCGGAAGGCTTGGGTAGTAAGGGAGGATTTTGCCTTAGCCATTTTAACAGCCATTTCGAAAGCCTCCGGAAGAGAGGATGGCCATGAAACGGCGGACCAAATCCTATTCTGTTCTTCTGTCAGCACTTTCGGAGCGATCGGCTTTGGGGCTTGAAGACCAAGAATCCCTTTGGGAGCTTTATCCGGAATCTAGACATCGTAGTCTTCATCTTCTTCGTTTCCTTCAGTAATGCCCAGGATTCTGGAGACAACTTGGACATCTTCTTCGGAATCGAGGTCTTCATCCCGGAGTGTGAATTCCGAGGCTGGCTTCCATTTCCTGCTTGGGCCTTCTCCCCCTCTTGCCTCGGTGACCCTGGAGACCGGTGCAAGCAATAAGTCCTCCTTGATGTCATCAAGTTTGGAGAACACCTTCTGAAGACCGGTGGAGAGTTGAAGAGTCAGGGTGTCATAGGCTTCAGAGGTGGGAGCTTGTGCGGATAGATGCTTGAAGGTGCTGCTAAGGATTTCGATCATCTCATCAAATTTCCTTATCGAAACATCAACAATGTTCCAAGTTGAGCGCAGGAGTTTGATGAGGACTTGTTGGAAGATCAGATTCATCTCATCCTTCTTCCGGATCTCCTTCTCTAAACGTTGAATTTGTTTCTCATGACGAACATGAGTCTGCTTGATTAGATCGTTGGTAGCAGACACAAGGTCGTCATGAACCTTGAGCATGGAAGAGATAGTGTTGAGGTAGTTGTCGACCAGAGCATCATATTTGGAATCAATTTGTTCAATGGTATGTTTCAACCGGATGGAGATCAACTGGTCAAGATGGGCTTCTCTCTCTGCTGTGGATGGTCCGGATTGTTGTGAAAGAGACTGAAGGATGGCGTCAAGTTTTGAATCAAGTCCGGAGACTTTTTGATCCAGTTTCGAATTCAGCTCAGTGACGGAAGTCTCTATAGAGGACACTTTATCCATAGTGTCAGAGACATTGGTGCGGATCTCCAGTAGGGCAAATGGATCAACATGATCACCAGCGGAGGATTCGGAATCGGAGTCTGAATGTTGCGGAGGGGGCTGGTGAGTATCCGGATTTGAGGAAGGACCCGGTTTAGCAGCATCATCGTCTTCTTGAAAATGGGAGTTGGGGCCATCGTCCGGAGTGGAAGTAGAGGAGGTTCCGAAGTCAAAAGCGGACTTGGATACGGAGGCTTTAGACTGATAATGAATGGATGTCATGAGATGAGCATCCGGAATTTTTGTTGCTTCTTCCTCCAACATAACCTCTTCGGAAATCTCTTCTTCCGGATCAGTATGGAAGATGCTTTGGTGAATGACTATTGGGGGCAGTTCTGAAGTAAGTTCCTTGATGACGTCATCGTCTGAGGGAAGAACATAGGGCATGTTGCTTTGAAGAGCTCGGTTCCTCATGGAGATGAGAGTGGATTCAACTTGAGCTCGTGTCAGATCCGCACGCCTTGATGCTGCCATGTTCAGATAATCTTCCCATAAAGAGTCATTAGCACCTGGTCGTCCTGTACGCCTTCCGGGTATCAAACCAGTTGGGGCATCGGAAGTTGGAGGGACTGCTCCTTCTTCCGGATGCTTGGGTTCCAAAACAACGGTTCCGGAGTGTGTGCGTGTGGAAGAAATAATATAATTATCAAGAGTGACACGTGGGTGTGTTCCAGGGGGTTGCAAGGAACTTTGGTCAACACCGACAACACCCTTTTGGGAGGGAGAGGGTGGAATATGTGTAGACTCCCCGTGAGTGTGTGCTTGTAAAGATGAAACATTGAGGGGTAACTCAGATGAGTGGACAGGAGGGGTGTGCGGACGGCCAGAATCAGCCGGAATGTCATGAGTGCCCTCCTGTTGAGAGGGGGCACCAACTTTGGTTTTCTTTTTGGCCTTGGGTTTGGAGGGAGAGGCCTTGCGTTTGGCCGGTTGCTTAACCTTTGGTCCGGACTTAGTGTGAGTGGCCTCTTCCGGAATAGGCTCAACTGAGACCGGGGCAGGTTGTGTTGGATCGAACACAACCGAAGTCTCAAGATGGTGTTTCAAATAAGGGGATCCGGAAGGAATGAGGGCCAACATATTGTCCGGAAGTCGTCTGACCGGACCAAAAGATGATTGGTCCGGAATTCTGTAAGATTTAACAAGTTTAAAAGATGCACATACCTCCGGAGGAATGGTGTTCACCGGAATGGGAATGTTAAGTTCCTTGAAGATTTGCTCAATCGTCAGGGCCCAAAATCTAGGGCTCGAAATTTCATTCGGCTTCCTCTTGATGGCAAATTTGCAAAAGTCTTGCCATAGGACTTCCGGAAGATTGACTGCATTGTTGCGTCCGGAATAGATGCTGAATACCACGTTCAGCCAGTCCCTGCTAAGAGTATCAGTGCCGCCATGCTTGCCTGATAGACCACGAATGATAAAGTGCATGAGAACGGTCCAGAGCTCGGAAACTGCAGTCTTCTTGAAATCCTTTGCTCAATAGTCTTGATTGTACCCAATGAAATTAAGAAACGTCTGAAACTCTTCAACTGTTGGTTCTACAACTTTGAAACCAGTAGGGTTGGGAGAAATTCTAATTCCCTTAAGGAAGGTTGCTTTATAAACAGGAATGGGGCGATCATCGATGATGGAAGCCATCAGAACATCATCTTCAAGTTTGATGTTTGTGAAAGCACGATGAAGATGAGAAAGAGGGAGTGGAGGATCTGGGATTTTGGTAAGTGGAATAGAGAGAGGATGATGAGCAAGGAACTCAATCATGATCCTGATTGATTCATCGTAGTCAAGGGGATTTAGTGAAAACAGTTGAGTGGTGTCACGAAGAAAAGGTTCTTGATCAGCCGACGACGATGAACCCTTTGATCCTTTCGATGATTTCTTCCTGGCAATGGATTTCTTTGGGGTTTGAGCAGTAGAGGCTGGGATCTTGGAGGATTCCATTGTTGAAGATGATAAGAGCTTGAAGAGCACGAAGAACTGTGAGGGTTTAAGAGAGGTTTGAGAATTGAGAGATAGTAAAGTGGTAAAGGTAATTTGTGAAAAAGGTATTTATAGGTAGGAAAAGTCGGGTCGGGTTGAAAAGGTAATGATGAGGATCCGAGATCCATCGGGTTGCATTTAATGTTGGGAGGATGAGATTAGACACTTGAAATGAAAGGGGAAAGCAATTGGTCTAAAAGTGGGAAATGTAACCGTCAATTCGTTTTCCATTTTAGAGGGCGTGCAATCGTGTCACGCAAATCGAGGAAGATTGGATAAGGATCTTCCTAAAAAGTAACCATTGAAAAAAAAAACGTTTCACCTTATTGCCTCTTGGTATTCCGGATGAATTGTTCCGGACAGTGCATGATCCCGAAGATAAGAGAGATATTCCGGAATAAGTATGATAAAAAAAGGTTTTCCGGAACACTTTTGAAAAATTTCCGGAGCAGTTTTGAAAATTCCGGAGCACTGTGGAATTCCGGAGCAAATTAAGAGAATTCCGGAGTAAATTTAAAAATTCCGGAGCAAGTTTGAAATTCCGGAGCAGATTTGAAAATTCCGGAATGGATTTTGAAAGTTCCGGAGCAAGTTTGAAATTCCAGAGCAGATTTGAAAATTTCGGAATGGATTTTGAAAGTTCCGGAGCAAGTTTGAAATTCCGGAGCAGATTTGAAATTCCGGAGTGGATTTAGATGATGGTCGATCCAGATCGTCGTAAAGAAGAGAATAAACTGTATAGCTTAAGAAAATCAAGGGATAATTAGAAAAAAAAAAGATAAGTAAAAGGATCCTTTGTATTTAGAGGAAAAATAGTTCCGAAGTAAAATAAATGAGTTCGGAGCATATTTTTCTGCTGAATACTTCGATCAAAGAGAACATGTCTCCTGAAAGAATTGAGGATCAGGCATCATCATACCCATTTTGTTCAGAAAACCATTAAATTTGGTTTCGTCTAATGCCTTAGTAAAGACATCAGCAATTTCATCGTCAGATGGAACAAAAATAAGTTCGTGGTTACCATTTAGAACATGATCTTTAATAAAGTGGTACCGAATGTCAATGTGCTTCGTCATGGAGTGTTGAATTGGATTGTGTGAGATGGCAATGGCACTTTGAGAATCACAGTAGATAGGAATGCGTTGAAATCGGTAACCATAATCCAAGAGTTGAGATTTCATCCAGAGAACTTGAGAGGTACAGCTGGCAGCAGCAATGTATTCAGCTTCGGCTGTAGAGAGAGCAATGCAGTTCTGTTTCTTGGATGACCAGCTGACTAAATGACCACCTAGGAATTGACTTCCTCCTGATGTACTTTTCCTATCGAGTTGAAGACCACCACAGTTTGAATCAGAGTAAGCTTGCAGAAGGAAACTTTCATTTGTTGGGTACCAGATTCCGAGGTTCTTTGTACCTTTGAGGTACCGGAAAATTTGTTTCACAGCCGAAAGATGAGACATCTTCGGATTGACTTGAAATCTGGCACACAAGCATGTTGAGAACATTATGTCCGGACGACTTGCAGTGAGATAGAGTAAGGATCCAATCATTCCACGGTACTTCTTTTCATCTACTGAAACACCCGAAGGGTCGGCAAAGATTTTGTGACCGAAGCCCATAGGTACCTTGGCTGAGGCACAGGTGTCCATAGAGTATTTCTTAAGAAGCTCATAAATGTACTTTTCTTGGTGAATGAAAATACCTTTGTTAGTCTGTTTGACTTGAAGGCCAAGAAAGAAGCTTAATTCTCGATTCATGCTCATTTGAAAACGACTGACCATAAGTTTGGCAAAGTCAGCAACCATAGATGAATCGGTAGATCCAAAGATGATGTCGTCCACATAAATTTGTACCAGCATGAGATGTTTTCCATTTGATCTTCGAAATAAAGTTGGATCAAGTATACCTCTTTGAAAACCTGAGTGCTTGAGAAAATCAGTGAGAGTCTCGTACCAAGCCCGAGGAGCTTGCTTGAGTCCGTAGACAGCCTTTCAGAGTTTGTAACAGTAGTTTGGAAAGGAGAGATTAATAAATCCGGGGGGTTGTTGAAGGTAAACTTCAGTGTCAAGCTCACCATTTAGAAAAGCACTCTTAACATCCATTTGAAAAACTTTGAAACCTTTGTGGGCTGCGTAAGCAAGAAAGATTCTGATAGCTTCAAGTCGTGCAACAGGAGCAAATGTCTCGTCGTAATCAAGACTTTCAATTTGAGTGAAACCTTTAGCTACCAACCTTGCCTTATTTCTGATGATAAATCCTGCATCGTCTAGTTTGTTGCAAAATACCCATATTCTACCAACAATAGGGTGATGTTGAGGAGGAGGTACGAGAGTCCAGACTTCATTTCGGTCAAATTCTGCCAGTTCGTCTTGCATGGCTGTAATCCAATCAGCAAGCTCTAATGCTTCCTTGATGGATTTGGGTTCAACCATGGAAATGAATGCTGAAAAGTGGCATTCATTTTGAATGTTGGTATCTGAGCGAGTTTGAACACCAACATTTGGGTTGCCAATCACTTGGTTTGGAGGATGATCCTTCGTCCAAACATGCAATCGAGGGAGTTATTGTGCAGCGGAGGATCCTATATCAACAGTAGAATTGATTTGCTCCCCCTAAATGATTTGAATATTGGAATGATGCTCCCCCTGAACTTCTGAACCAGAACCAGATAGGTTAACATCATCATCAGAGGGAAACTTAAAGAAATTCTCATTTTCATCAATGTTGAGAGGATTTGAGTCATCAAAATCAGCAGCTGCATCTTGGAAGCCATCCACATTTGATTCAAGAGAGGGATTTGCATTATTCTCCCCCTCAACCTGTGAAGGATGGAATGGTTCGGAATCAAATGGAGGTAGGCTCGGAAGAGGACCGGAGAGGTTGTGAGAAACTGGGGCTTCCGTAGGAGGAGTTGGAAGCAGAGATGGACGTGATCGTGATTCAGAATCTGTGACAACCCGAAATTTCTGACTTATACGTTCTTCATTTTTCTCAAAGTTAGCCTCGTTTTGCTATTTTGTAATAAAGTTTTGGGTCTATATAAGTGCTAAAGGCTTAATATAATCAAGATATGAGTCTTAGGAAGGGTTGGAATGTGTGTAGCATCACAAAACCGGGCCAAACACACCAAACAAGGTGTGTGCGGCCGCACACACGAGTGTGCGGCCAGCCAGCCGCACACAGTCGACCTTACACCCTTTTTCCCACTCCTTCAAAGCTGGAACATTTTCTCTCTAGAGTTCTTCAAGTTTTCTTCTCCAATCGAAAATACAAGTAAACATCCTTAGGTCGTTACTACAACAAATTAGAAAGCCTTATTCTCGGTTTTGATCCATGAAATCATCGTTATAGATGATCTTCATGTGTGTACAGCCGCACAGACGTCATGTGTGACCGCACACACATCTTTTGGCCCTAAAATGGGCTTAAACATCCATCCAAGCTTCGCATCGACCAAAACACCTTCTTAGGATCATCCCCAAGCCTTGCAAAAATCGATTTGGACACATTTCGGTGGGAGTGTACGGCCGCACACAGGCCTGGCCGCAAACTCTGGCCGCACACACCATGTGTACGGCCGCACACACCATGTACAACCGCACACACCCTTTTAAGGGCCCAAAATGACAACAAACTCCTAATCCGGTTAAGAAATGGTCAAAACACCTTCACTAGAACATCCCAAAGGCTTGGAACCACGTTTCTGACACACTTCATAGTGAGTGTGCGGCCGCACACACACCCTGGTTGCACACTCTGGCCGCACACACATAAAACCCATGATTTTATGGCCTTACACTTAAATATAGGGCCATACACCCCTTAAGTGCAACCATAGGCATTGGTAACACTTAATTCTAAGTGTTTTTATGTCCTTAAGACATGTCCCTATCACCATTAGTGGTTATATCTACTAATGTATTCACATATGTGTGTAATTATATGTTAAATAGGATTCGTTTGTGCTCGAGAATTCATTTGGCACCCAACAATCCTATATCGATCTTCCATTCGAGTTACTCACTGCAGGTGAGTTCATACCCCTTAATTAACCTTTGAAATGATTTTAAATGCTTTATGGGTGGGGAATACAAGTTGAACATTTCTAGTTATTGCTTTAATCACATCTGATTAATAACTAGAACAAACAGAAAGATTTTCTATTGCTTCCAAATTGCTATCAAACTCATGGATTTTCAAGTGTTTCAAACATTTTATTAAACTCTTTAAATGCTAAAACTGTTTTCAAATTCTTTTAAACTTACAATATTTTCAAACCCATATTTACACCAATATATTTATATAAGTAAGACTTGAAGGACTTAGGACTGATAGCTCACCTTATTTCCTGTTCCTTGTTTGGTTGTGGAATTAGGGTATTCTGTTATTTGTCCGACTGTTGTTTAATTCTTAGTTATATATCATATATATATATATATATATATATATATATATATATATATATATATATATATATATATATATATATATATATATATATATATATATATATATATATATATATATATATATATATATATATATATATATATATATATATATATATATGTGTGTGTGTGTGTGTGTTGGATATAATAGTTTTCAGTTCAGTTCAGTACCTTTGTGTAACAAAGGTATGCAAATAACATTACTATTTAACTATAATAGGTATAGTAAAGGATTACTACTCATTACTACTATTACAATGACACTTACCAGAGTCATTTCAGTTATGAGTCAATACTCATTTTATACTCTACAAGAGAACACTCCATACATTATACAAGAAAACATACTATACAAGATACAAGAGAATACACTATATACTACTACAAGAAAACATTACTACACTAAGACATATTACATAAACATTTGAATACTATAAAAAGAATGTGACATACTACTTCTCGATACGACAGAATGCCAAGGGTTGACAGAATGCTACCCCACTATATGACCTGGAGGGTCATCAGTTATTCAGCCGTCGATCAGCATGGTTACATACGAGTTCACATTCAAACCTTTAATTAACCAATTAATAATTAAAGGCAAAAATAGACTTTTCGAGGCGTATTGTTCAATTAATGCCACCTGGAGTCTACACATTACTATTTTAGACTTTTCGAGGCGTATTGTTCATTTAATACCACCTAGAGTCTACACATTACTATTTTAGACTTTTCAAGGCGTATTGTTCATTTAATACCACCTGAAGTCTACACATTACTATTTTAGACTTTTCGAGGCGTATTGTTCATTTAATACCACCTGGAGTCTACACATTACTATTTTAGACTTTTCGAGGCGTATTGTTCATTTAATACCACCTAGAGTCTACACATTACTATTTTAGAATCTCCGAGGTGTACTGTACATTTAGTACTACCTGGAGTTTGTTCATTTAATACCACCTGGAGTCTACACATTACTATTTTAGACTTTTCGAGGCGTATTGTTCATTTAATACCACCTGGAGTCTACACATTACTATTTTAGACTTTTCGAGGCGTATTGTTCATTTAATACCACCTGGAGTCTACACATTACTATTTTAGACTTTTCGAGGCGTATTGTTCATTTAATACCACCAGGAGTCTACACATTACTATTTTAGACTTTTCGAGGCGTATTGTTCATTTAATACCACCTGGAGTCTACACATTACTATTTTAGACTTTTCGAGGCGTATTGTTCGTTTAATACCACCTGGAGTCTACACATTACTATTTTAGACTCTCCGAGGTGTACTGTACATTTAGTACTACCTCGAGTCTGTACTTCATTATTTTGTGATTTTGTCACATACTCGTTTAAGTAAACTATATTTTCATACGGATAGTTTCACTGGGGAAAAACCCTTACCTTTACAAAAGAACAAATATACAAACAATCGGGTCTTGGTAGAAGACTACTTTTACTAGAAAATATAGGATTTTCTAGGGAGTATACTATTTACAAACATTGAAATCAGTTATTACACTACATTTTAGTAAACATTTTTATACAAGCAATGACACTAAATACTTATGAACTCACCAGCTTTATACTGATAAACTCTTTCAAAATAACTTGTATTCTCAGGTCATCAGTAGATAGGTACAGATGAAGCTTTTGAGAAGATGGAGCACATACAAGACTCATCTTTTATTTTGATTATACTTTTGGTGTCTTACATATTATACAAAACACGCTTGTATTATAATTATTATATTAATGCAATGGATGTTGTTGCTTCTGTTTACTATTATGCATTGTTGTGATACTGCACATGACGTCCTCCACCCCAGAACGTTTCCGCCGTTCTTGGTTTTAGGGTGTGACAGAATCAAGAGCTGTTTCGGAAGGATCAAAGAGAGTTTCAAAGTCAACCTCGAGAATGGTTTGAGGGTTCGGACATCCTGGCGGAGGAGCATCAGACTCCATGATGTGAATTGTGATGTGAGTGGGGCCAGAATTCCGAATAAAGTTGTCATCAAAGGTAATATCGAAGCTTTCTTCAAGAACGCGAGTTCTTCGGTTGAGAACTTTGTAAGCCTTAGATTTGGAAGAGTATCCTAAAAAGATAGCTTCATCAGCTTTAGGTTGGAACTTTGTAAGCTGATCACGGTTGTTTTTGATGAAGCGTCTGCATCCGAAGATATGTAGGAATGAGATCGTTGGCTTTCGACCATTCATTGCTTCGTATGGTGTCATGTTGAGCTGTCGATTGATGATGCCTCGGTTTTGAGTGAAGCAAGCGGTGGATACAGCTTCAGCCCAAATATAGAGTGGAATGTTTGGATAATTCAGCATGGATCGAGCAGCTTCAACGAGTGTTCTATTACGTCTTTCAACTGCACCATTTTGTTGTGGAGTGTACGGAGATGAGAAGTTGTGATCGATTCCTTTTTCTGTGAGGAACTTCTCAATGGTGGAATTGACAAATTCCGAGCCATTATCACTTCGGATTCTCCTGACCGGGAGTTTGATAAGAACTTCTATTCCTTTGATAAAATTGATGAGCTCAGTGGCTGTTTCGGATTTCAGCCTTAGGAAGAAGACCCAAGTGAACCTTATAAAGTTGTCAACAATCACAAGAATGTATTTCTTATGATGAAGACTCTCTACAGTGGATGGTCCACAAAGATCAATGTGTAGGAGTTCTAAGGGATCCGAAATGGATTTTTCGATGATAACAGGATGACCCTTCTTTGATTGCTTACCACACTCGCATGCAGCACATAAATGATCATTTTCAAACTTGAGAAAAGGTAAACCTCTTACCATTTCACCTGAGACGAAATCATTCATGTACCGAAAGTTTAGATGAGCGAGCCTTCGGTGCCATAACCAACTAACGTCTGGAACAGCTTTGGAGAGAAGGCAGAGATGTGGTTTGCCAATGATCATATTGATGTCGAGTGGGTACATGTTTTTGTTGCGAAGAGACTTTATCAAACATTCTTTTCGGTCTTCAGTCATCACATAGCTATATTTTTTGCAAAATTCCACACGTCGGCTTGAGTCGGTAAGCTGAGAAACACTTATCAAATTATGTTTCAAGTCAGCTACATAAGCAACATGTAAAATAGAGAAGTTTCCATTGGTGAGAGTTCCATAACCACAAATTTGAGAATTTGAGTTGTTGTCATACGTCACGTAACCAGCATTTGGAGAGAGCTTTAAATCTCGCAGAAAATCCTTCTGCCCCGTCATGTGCATGGAGCAAGCACTATCAATATACCATATTGTTTCTTGCTCCGAAGCACAAAGTGCATGCAAAAATTAATGAGCAATGGAGCTTTTAGGCTCCGAGTTAGACTTTGGGACGTAGGCATGGACTTTGGACTGTGATTGTGACTTTGGTACAACTACGTGTTTCTTGGTGAGATTACTTGAGTTCTTTGGAAACAGACAGAATGCTAAAGTCTTTTCATCTATCCAGTAGTCATATTCAACTACTTGTGGGTTCGGGGCTAACTTCTTCAGAATGGAGGTATCTGAAGGATTGACACTTTTTGTTATCTCCGAGTCAGTTGTTTTGTTAACAGATGATTTGATTTTCCACACAAGATTTTTGTTTGAAGATTTTGAAACAATAAAATTTGAGCTGGTGGATTTGTTTGATGACACATTGTTCTTAGAGATTTTTGGTTTAAAAATTGTGCCATCAGATTTTGCAATAAAGACAGATAAAACATTTTGAGGCGCTGAAGAAGTGTTTTGGATGGTTTTGACATTAACATGAGCTTGAGGAGATTTGGAGCTAAAGACTTCCTTTGGTTCCGAATGAACAGGAGGTTCGGAAGGTCTCTTTAGAATTCTTGTTTGAACAAACGAATTTTGACTATGGTATTCACACACGGACTTCTTTGTGTTGTTCCGAGATGAGTTTGATTTAGAGTTGGCAAGGAACCTGGAATTTTGTCTATCCTTAATTTCCTTTTTGTAAGCATTCCTAGCTTCTACCTTGGGATCTACAACATCTTTTCTATTCAACATTGGTTTTCTCTTAGGATGAGGAGAGGATCCAGAGGATTGACCTTTGGATGGATTTGAAAACTTGGGAGTAATGGGAACCAATTTGGATTTTGAAAGAGCTACAGAGTCCGATTCACATGAGTCAGAGGACATATTGCTTGATACTTCAACTTTATCATCTAGAGATGCCCATGCAAATTCCGAGGCATTGACTTCAGTTGTTTCTGGAATAATTTCCTCAATCACACAGTTATTGACATGATTCCTTATAGGAACATGGTCTACACAATTTTGAAGACTATGATGATATTCCGTGGTCCGATTCAGGTTCAGGTTTATCAGAGGCGGAAGAGGCGTGGCATCAGGACATTTAACAACTATCGGTTGAAACTCAGGAATTAGGGACTCAAAGGATCTTTTAGTCTCCGGAAGGGGTGACAATGGAGAAACAGGAGTGTCCGAATGTTTAATGTTCGGAACCTCTCCCATGAATGTCAGATTTTGCAAATCCTTCAGGGGACTTACAATTGGTTTCGGAAACTCGCTTCCGAGACCAGGAGCTTTGGACCATGGATGACGAAAATTATGAGTCATCCGAATGTCAGCTTCAAGCATGTCAACTGAGTTATGCAAAGCATCTATTTTGGCATTGAGACGTTTGTTATCAGAAATCAAAATATTTTGTTCGGAATAAGTGATTTCACATTTATCTTTCAAAATGATACATTCATCCTTTGACATTACAAGTTCATGCTCTAAAGACTCGATTTTCAATTTCTTATCCTCAAAACGTAATCTAAGACGACTTAGTTCACAGTCTTTCTTCTCACTGGCTTCTATGGCTGACTCATAGGCTTTATAGATGGTGTTCATATCTGTTTGAATCTGGGTCAAATAAGGTTTACATAAAGTCAAATCAAAATTATTATCAGAGATCATGGATTTTACCTGTTGAACGATGCTTCGACCTGGTGGATCATTAGTGGCCATGTAGCAGTAGTTAGGTTCAGCAACATCTTCTTCATCTTCGGATCCAGAAGACCAATAACCTTCATCACATACAATGGTTTGTCTAGCCATCAAACACATGTTTCTTCCAGTTTCTACATCATCATCATCTCCGGATGACCAGTATCCTTCGACATCTCTTCAAACAGTAGTAACAAATGCTTTCTCACTTTCAGCCATTTCTTGTGCTTTTCGGACATAATATGCTGAGTCCTTGATTTTTGGTTTTTGTGGAGCATCAGCTAGGCAATCTTTGGCAAAGTGGTTTGCATGACCACATTTATGACACAAGATCTTTGGTTTTTTTGAGTTGGAATTTTTTGAAGATTTCGGGGCTGAGTTTGGTTTAGTGAGGTTAGGCTTGTATGCAGGAGGATTTTCGGAGGTTTGTTTTGGTTCCGAAGCAGTATATGGTTGAGGATGGTTTTGGTGAGGAGCGTTGAATCTGTTTTGGTATGGTTTGTAAGAAGAATTGAAAGGTCGTTTGTATTTCATGGAGAGTAAGGCAAATTCTTGTTGGAAACGGAGTTCAGAATCCAAGGTTTCGGAATCATCGTCAGGATAGATGTGGGTAGGAAAAGAAGTCAAGGATGGCTGAGGTAATGGATATGAGGGTTTGTAAGGTTCCGAAGCAAGTGGGTTCGAAATGGTTGACTCGGAAGAACTGACTAGAGCAAGAGGTCCTCCGGAAAGTTCTCTAATGGTTTGAGCAACGTTTGATTCATGTCCTTGAAGTTCATCACAAAGTTGATAGAGTTTCAATTTTTTTAAAGAACCATTACTTTGAAGACAAGACTTTACATTTCCCCATCCCTTACCAAGACTGTTAATGAACTTGAGATTGTACTCGATAGGAGTTCGAACAATCCCGTGGGCAGTCATGTTGTTGACAACGATTCAATATCGGTTGGAGGCTGAGGCTACAGATTCACCTGGAGTGGTAGTAAAGGTGTCAAAGTCATTGACAACGGAGGTGAGACGTTTGTCCTTCATATTTTCTGAACCTTCAATAAGATCCTGAAGAGTGTCCCAAATTTCTTTGGCTGATTTGCATAACTTGATGTGCTCAAAGAGTGATGGAGGAACACCAAACACCATTTCAGAGAAGGCAACTTGATCAGCATGCAATTTCTCAATATCATCAGCAGTTAGAGGGGCTGGACGAACTTCATCTTCTCGCATGAGTTGAGCAGCTGCATCTCTTACAACTGTTCTTACAGGAACATGAGGACCTTCTGTGACGGATCTCCAGATTTGTTCACCCTTCTCTTTGGCTAGTAAAAACCTTTCCATTATAACTTTCCAGTGATCATATTCTCCCACAACTAACAATGGGGCAGGTGTAGGGCCACCGACGCTATTTGCGATTTGCATTGAAATCATTTGTTGAGGATTTGAAGCAGCCATTGAAGTCAAGATATCTTCGAGCTTAAGTGGTATATAGAAGAACTTTTATCCTTAACACAGAAATGGTTGAATTTCCAAGGTAAATTCAAACCAACTATAATCTGATCTTATGGATTCAAAGGACAACCACTCGAGCTCTAATACCAATTGTGAGAACAAAATTTATGCGCAGCGACAAGGTTTGAGAACTCAAACCGTGAATGATTGCTTGATATCAATGTCTGCTTAATAATGGATGTTCAAGTCTAAACTGGAAAGACCAGTCAAGTCTTAGATAATCAACTCAACAAAATGACCAAGACATTAATTAAGAACAAGTGAATAGTGATCAGAGTAAAGTTAATAAATAAGGAACAAGAGGAATGTTTGAATGTAATAAGAGTAAATGCCAAAAATGAGAGAAAAAAACCGTAGTTGACTTGTATTGAATGCTCCTATTTAAAGGGGAGAATGTTACAGCGAATTAACCCAGGTGTTTGCATAAGACCGGACAAAAGATATACTTCTGACATTCTGATTGTCCTCAATCAACATTAGACTAAGTCCTATGAAACGTTACATCAAAATACAAGACAAACGTAATAAATGCATAACAGACAAATTAACTTCATTCCGGACAAGTGATGTTCCGGAGATGAAAATTTGTTTCCGGATCGATAAGCATTCCGGACTTCAGGATCAATTCTGGAATACGTTCTTCTTCAAAATTCTTCACTCCCTTTCTTCAGCTCCGGACAGGTTCTGGATCACATCTTCCTTCAGAACCAAAAACCTACGGAATATGTATTTAGGATTGCTAGAGGTTCACTTTCAGGTTCCAACAACGTACCTTGGATTTAGTATTCCACGCTTTCCGAAGCGTATTCTGCCCATCCGGGTGAGATCTTTACTTGACGAGGTCACTAACCTGGAATTTCCAAGGGTTTTCTCTTATCGAAGGCGTTAGCTTTTCTGCCTGACCCCGGGAGCTTCACGCCGCTCCTGGATTTGTACTCTCTTCTCGGTAGTTTCTCGGATGAAGTTCGGACCAGCGAAGGTGATGTCTGGAATTTGGACTTCTAGCTAGTTGCGTGTCGCCTACTTTAATCCAGTGCAGAGAGGATCTGCACTTGAGACCAAAGAGGGTTTCAAATGGAGCAACTTTAGATGCTAGCATGGTCAAGGACTCGACTAGTTGGCAAGTGGGTATTCTTGTTCTACCAAAGTCTATCACATATGCTCTTCGCACAACTTCTAATGATGGAATCGTTCTCTCATTCTGTCTTTTGGTTTAAGGATGGTAGGCTATGCATCAAGACTGGCCTAGTTTCCAAAAATTTCTGAAGTGACTGCCTGAACTGGGAGATGATTCTACTATCTCAAACGGAGATAAAAAAAATATTGGAACACCATGCAGTCTAATTAATTTCTTAGACTCACGTCCTAGTTAACTTCTCTATTTTGCTTGATCCTTTAAAATTGTAGGAAGGGTGCGGATTTGGCTAATCTGACGACGATCACCCAAAATGGCAACCAAGTCCACCTGTTTGTAGTAATCCTGCGGGCTTTTGCCCAAAAACTCTTGATAAGACTCATACTTAGGTCATCCACCATCACCTCGTGTATACTAGTCGTATACAATTTGGATTGAAAAAACGTTCGGATGGGTGGCTCTTCCCCAAGTCCACAACCAGACAAGGAACAGGAGATAGGGCGGAGTCACACATCCTAAATCTTGTTGATTCTAAATTATATACCACTCTTCCGTATACACTTAGCAGCGATTGATTAACCTAATGAGTTATTAGTCTGTATTTTTGAACTTGGTCTGCGGTACGAGTGGTCTTTCTCGTAGATCTATTGGGTATACTTCGGGTGGTTACTGACTTTTAAGACTTCTTTGGTGTTTTTCGCTTCAAGTCTATTAACTAATGGGTAGGTTAGAAGGGCGTGGTACCCCTTGCATGGGTACTTCTTTTGTTCTGAAGTGAGAGATGATATAAGGGTTTGCGTTATGGATCGGAAGAATTTCATCTGACGGTTGATTAAGGGAAGAGTTCTTTTTACACAGCACATAAATTTTGCATGGTAAGGACCAAGCCAAACCATGTTGGATGATGATGTCGGAACTTCTTGATGAATCAGATATTAAATTAATTGGAAGAAGAAATTATTACTAGGACGATGAACTAACCTTGGTATGATTACTATGAACCCTATTTTATCAAAATTAACAAATACAACTAAACGAGGGTTCGGATAATTTGAAACAATGAACTTTTATGAAATGACCCCTACTAGGTCCCTCTATAACCGTTTGGTGTACACCAGTCATGTATAATTAATTAATGGGGTTTGGAAGTGTACCAAAATTGTAGTAGGGTTCTTTGATGATTCCCTATATTCTGGATCAAACTCCTCCTGCTGCCCCGCTATTCTTCTCTGTTGGACAGTCCCTTTTGAAATGTCCTATTTCACCACAAAGGTGGCATATTGGACTGGTTCCAACCTTACTGGTTGAAGTAATGTGCCGGATCGGAATTCTGCAGAAAAGGGTAGTGTGTCTGTTCCTGTTGCAGTTCATGCAATGCATCACTTGGCAGACTCCCATGTGATGGAAGCTGCACTCTTTGCACTTGGGTAGATTTCCCGCATACTGCCTTGCTGGGATAGGGGTAACCGGGATACTAGTAGAAACGGCAGTAGGAGTAACAGATCTCGTGGCCACAGAGGCTGCCACTGGTTGTTGTCTCTTAGCTAACTTTTGAGGTGATTTGCCCTTCCTTCTATCCCAGAATATCCGTTTCTTGTTCTTAGATTTGAAGTTCGGAGTGTCTTTGCAAGTAGGCACTCGTTGTTGCACTTGGTTATTACTTTGATTGGGATTGCCAATAACAATTCCACTACTATTTGCGTTGTTAGCGTTAAGGTGAGTCATGACAGCTGTTACGACAGCTTGAAAAGTAGTTGTATCCATCTGAAGGATTGGTGTTTTGTCAGCGGGTTGGTTACGTTTCTTCGGAGGCATGATTCTATTATATGATATGGAAATGAGTTCGTGAGCGTTTATGGTTGGCTCTAGATGCATTCTAATCATTTATGTGAATGTAACTTTATCGTTTTGTTATATTGTTCGTGATGATTCGACCTACATCCCTATGATGCAGTCCTGGTAAGGAGTAGAAGTAAGCTTCTACAATGGTCACAAGGTGGGTGTCATCCAAACTAAGTTATCTTTGATTGGAGGATATCATGTTCCAACTTTCGAAAAGATTTGAAAGTAGCTCATAATAGAGTCTACATAAATTAGACTTATGAATTTGAAAAATAATCACTCTCAATTGAGATTTCGTGATCCGATTTATTGTTGTTAGTCATGACAGAAAAGACGATAAGCTTAAAACCTAATGCGAGTAATGTAATCACTAATTCACTAGGTTGCATTAGTTTATTAGTTATTACTATGACGAAAAAGGCATTCTAACACATCGTATGGACACGTGTGGTTTTCCCTTGAGAGTAGATGTCTGTCAATAACATTGGCATTAAAGATGTAACAAGTTCGGGAAAATGACCTTGAAGTAGGTCTTACATAAAACCAGAAATGAGAAAATTTTGACAGCATAACGACCTAGCGAAACAGTACTTTCAAAATAAGAATATTTACAGCGAAAAGTGCTACTTAGAGCGTAGATATGAAGGCTATTCCCTAAACCAAAATAAAGGATGAGGAGAGCATCTCCTACTGGCGACGGGCACCTCTCGGATGAACCCTTAATTCGGCCAGTTGATGCATTACCTCAAGAAGGTGCCTTTCATACACTGTCTGGCGTGCTCGGAGCGCTATGACTTCAGCTCGAGTTGCAGTTAGCTCTTGCTGC
This sequence comes from Lactuca virosa, assembly GCF_052849685.1. Lineage (NCBI taxonomy): Eukaryota > Viridiplantae > Streptophyta > Magnoliopsida > Asterales > Asteraceae > Lactuca > Lactuca virosa. The sequence continues at coordinate 136,072,647 of NC_136430.1, forward strand.
AGAGTCTCATTGTCTCTTATAGCTCTCCCAGGAGAAAATTCAAGATTGCGAATACGATCCGTATTGGCGTTTGTGTCTTCATCGAGCTCCAAGGTTTTTTGAATGGCTGTCATTCCTAGTTCAACATTGCGAGCCACTCGGCGAACCAAGATGGGAAGAATTATGTCTGCAGATCCTCATATATATATATATATATATATATATATATATATATATATATATATATATATATATATATATATATATATATATATATATATATATATATATATATATATATATATATGTGTGTGTGTGTGTGTGTGTGTGTGTGTGTGTGTGTGTAAGACAAAAGTAAATATGCACTCACTTGATAAAGTGATGGCTCGAAACTCGGGCAACGCTTCGCTTCTAACAATTTTATTTTCCTTCGACGAAACCTAGTATTATTACCACTAGCTTTTAGTCTAATATTTATTGCGACTATTTACGAGCGATATTGTTTTATAAGTGTTAAATAATACTTTTCAACCACTATGTACAGATAGGGGCCAGACATGAAACATTGAAGGGCATGACCATTTTGGCATTTAAGCTATTCTGAAATCCAACAACCCTATGCAGCCCTTCAAACTAGATTCCCCGTACCGCAAGTAGTTAAAAGATATTATAATAACACTTTATATTTTGTAATACTTAGCACTTATATTGTTTATAGGTTCATAATAACGATAATGAAGTTAAGCAGCAGTTATATTTAAGTAGGGTAAGCATAACTTACTTATAAGGGGGTTTGGCTTGGAACCGGGCTCTGCTGGGGCAGAAATTCCGAGCCGAAAGCTCTTCTTCTCGGAGCCTTCTATCGCTCCGGGACTCGCCTCTAGCACTTTGGAAGTACTAGGGAAGGGGAGGGAAAGTTTGGTAGTATTGAGAGAGAAAGAAGGTTTGAGGTGTGAAGAAATGGGGTGCTCCTTGCACCTATTTATAGGGGTTGGCTTCGGACTATGCAAGGCATAATCCTTGGAGTACACTGCACGTACGAGGGGCAGTTTTCAGCATCCAAAGCGAAGACCGTGGGGAGCAAGCGATGGTCCAGATTCACCAATGTGTCCCTTCTCGCATAAGTATATACACAACTTCTAAATTCCGTAACTTTCGCATACGAGCTCTGTTTTTGAAGTTCTTAATATCCACGCGTAGGTGGCGATGTAACCTATAACTTTCGTTTAGACTCTGTCGGCTAATTTTGACTTTATTTTTCAAGTTATATTTTAACAGACTTAGACAGTTAAAATCCGTTAAAAATTCATAACTTTGTCATCCGACATCCGTTTTCGTCTGACTTTATATCGTTGGGTTGTTATTAACGAGATCTTAGATTGTTGTTTAGATTGTGTGAGCTAAAAATCGATCGATCTAATATTCGAATTTTGGGGTACATTACTATGCTAAATCTTATAAAAATCATAACTACCTCACACGAAGTCAGATTTGGGTGTTCTTTTTATGTACGTTCTCGGTTTTACATAAACTACGAATTTCGTTTAGGTAACTAAGGCTAAAAAGTATTTTATCGCAAACTCACTTTTTATGTCACACAGCATCGTGTCGGTTTTGTCGCAAAACTTCGACAGGTCATAACTTATTCGTTATAGTTCGGATTCCAGCGTTCCTTATATCCCTGAAATCCTTGTTACGACTACTGCAACTTTCTTCATAGATATTGGGTCTATCTATTATTTTATTTTTGATGCTTTTTTTATTATTATTTTATGAAATCGTTATAAATAAGTATAATGCACACAAAATCACATAAATCACATAATAATCAAATAATTTGTCTTTATTACTTCAAAATAGATTACATTTGTTGACCCTAACTATTACATCATCATAATACTTAGCCTAGGAACACGGGCGTTACAATTTTTCACCTTACCATTTATATCTTGAACTTGTACTTACATCCCAGGCAAGCCTAAGATTTTGGATATAATAAATATATTGGACTGTCATCGTGTTTCTTGTAATATGTTATGCAAGATTTTAAAGCTTGACTAAAATGGAATATACCCGGTCAAAACACTAGTAGTCAATGCCTCATGAACGTTGAAGACCATCGTAAAACTGGGTCAAGCATGGATCAAGAAAGATCCCGAGAATTTCAGAATTTTTGTTATAATTGTTCGCTTTCAATCCTCTTAGGATAAAAGGAACGGATAAACTTCGACTTATATGCTTGTACTAACTACTTGTTAAATCATACACAACAGCACGTTTTATAACATCAAGTTACTGATGCGGTTTCGCACTATCAATGTACAACCAACTTATCATAAACAACTAATATATCTTGGTTTGAAGACTATATGATATTATCATCTCACAATCACTCGTGACAAATTCCATGAAGTGACTCATGTGAGTGTGGGTTTAGTCCAATACTCAAATCTTATTTCAAGAGCACTCATGAATGTTTGTAGCAAACTTTGCTATGTCTAACACCTTAGACAATCTTACAAAACAATTCATGACAGTCTAATCTCATAGCCTACTTCCAAATTATGATAGACTGTGGATAGTTTGAATAATCTTATTATTCTGGAAGTCAAAACATACAAAATAAAACAATAGTATACAATTGACACACGATAGTAACTTTACTTATAAATAAAACTTCTTTTATTCAATCATCAAATCTCAATTACAATTTAGCTATTACAAGTTTCTAAATATTTATCTAATCATTTAAAACTAATATCGTCCTTCAGCCCAATACTTATTGCATGTTGCAAGTGCCTATCCCTACTTAGTCCCTTTTTAAGGGGATCCGTTGGGTTCTCTTCGGACGATATCGTCTTTACCACAAGGAGTCCTTTTTCTACTTTATGTCGTATAAAGTGATGTTTTCTGTCGATGTGCCTGGATCTTCCATGATCCATCAGTTCCTTGGTTAAGGCAACTACACTCTCGTTGTCATACAAAATATCCATAGGCTCCTTTACAGCAGGTACAACTCCATGGTCTCCAATGAAGTTTTTCAGCCATATTGCCTCCTTCGACGCTTCGCTTGCTGCTATGTACTCTGATTCGCACGTTGAATCAACTACAGTTTCCTGTTTGGAACTTTTCCATGTTACTACTCCTCCATTTAGGGTAAATACCCAGCCCGACTGAGACCGGAAATTATCTTTGTCGGTCTGAAAACTGGCGTCACTATACCCTGTCACTCTTAAGTCATCACTCCCACCGAGGGTAAGGACACAATCCTTAGTCCTCCGCATGTACTTAAGAATGTTCTTTACCGCAGTCCAGTGAGCTCTACCAGGATTCCCTTGATATATGTTGACCATGCTCAAAGCAAAGGCATATCAGGACGAGTACATGTCATAGCATACATGATCGACCCAATTGCCGAAACATATGGTACCTGACTCATATCTGCTATCTTTTTGTCTGTACTCGGACTCTGAGCCTTGCTCAGTTTGGTATTGATCTGGATAGGTAATTCACTTTTCCTGGAATTCTCCATGTTGAAACGTTTCAACACCTTGTCCAAGTAGGTAATTTGACTAAGTCTTATTAGTCTTTTACTCCTGTTTCTCAATATCCTTATCCCTTGAATATAAGCAGCTTCTCCAAGGTCCTTCATAGTGAAACACTTCCCAAGCCAGGACTTAACCTCCTGTAAGGTTGGAATGTCGTTTCTTATGAGCAGTATGTCATCTACATACAGTACGAGAAAGCTAACTATACTCCCACTAGCTTTGACATATATATAGGACTCATCCTCGCTTCTCGAAAAACTAAACTCTTTGACTTTCTCATCGAAACAAAGATTCCATCTGCAAGATGCTTGCTTTAATCCATAGATGGATTTTTCTAGCTTACACACTCTATTAGGGTACTCTGCATTGACAAAACCTTCTGGCTGATTCATGTAAACATCTTTAACCAACTTCCCATTAAGGAAAGCGGTTTTGACATCCATTTTCCATATTTTCATAATCATGAAATGCAGCTATGGCTAGCATCACCCTTATAGGTTTAATCTTCGCTACTGGTGAGAAGGTCTCAACATAGTCAACTCCAGGAGTTTGAGTAAAGCCCTTCGCAACCAATCGCGCCTTATAAGTGTGTACTTTCCCATCCATGTCGGTCTTCTTCTTGAAGATCCATTTGCACCCGACTGTCCTTCGACCCGGTACATTGTCAACCAAGTTCTAACTTGATTGTCATACATAGACTGAATGTCATTGTCTATCGCCTCTTTCCATTTTGCATACTCAGGGCCTTCCATGGCTTCCTTGTAGTTTTTAGGTTCATCTAAATTTACCAGTGTACTATCACTGATAAATGTATCACCTTTAGTAGTAATATGGAAACCATAAAACTCAGGTGCCATTCTAACTCTACTAGAACATATCAGAGGTAAGGACTCGTCAACTGGTTCAACCGGAGTTTCCTCCTCGAGTTGAGCACTAGTGTTTGAGGTTCCTTCATCACTTAACTCTTGAAGCTCTTCAAGTTCAATTTGCCTCCCACTGTCCTCTTGGCATATGAGTTCTCTCTCACGAAAGACTCATCTCCTTGCAACGAAGACAACATTGTCACTCGGTCTATAGAAGAGATATCCAAAGGATTTCTGTGGGTAGCCGATGAAAATACATCGCTCACTTCGAGGTTGGAGCTTGTCGTGAGTTTCTTTTCTCACAAAATCCTCACAACCCCAAACCTGGATGTGTGCTAACGAGGGAACCTTCAATGTCCACATCTCGTGAGGTGTTTTGGAAACCTTTTTAGTTGGGACTAGATTAAGGATATGGGCGGCAGTCTCTAAGGCATACCCCCAGAATGAGATAGGTAACGAAGCTCAACTCATCATGGAACGAACCATGTCCAACAAGGTTCGATTGCGCCTCTCAGCCACACCATTAAGCTATGGTGTCCTGGGTGGCGTCAATTGTGAAATAATTCCACATTCCTTAAGATAATCTAGGAACTCGATACTAAGATACTCACCACCTCGATCGGATCGGAGCATCTTTATCTTCCTGCCCAATTGATTCTCCACTTCTTGTTTAAACTCTTTGAACTTTTCAAAGGTTTCTGACTTATGCTTGACTAAGCAGATATAGCCATATCTGCTGTAATCATCAGTAAAAGTCACATAGAAGCGGTTAGCATCCCTTTTGGGGGATCTGAAGGGTCCACACACATCAGTGTGTATGAGATCCGACAAACCCTCACCCCTTGCACACGAACCAGTGAAGGGTGACTTGGTCATATTTCCAAGTAAACAAGATTCACATGTGTCATTCGACTTTAAGTCAAATGACTCCAATACTCCATCCTTTTGGAGTTGGGCTATGCGCTTCTTCTTGACATGTCCAAGACGATAATGCCATAAGCATGTTTTATCCAAACCATTGGACGAATCGATATGCAACACATTATTTCCTAAGTTATCTACAACCATCACAGTTTCATATATACCATTACAAGGCAATGCTTCAAAATAAAAAATTCCATTATAATAAGCATTTATTGAAATAATTTCATTATTAACCGAAAAGGTAAAACCTTGTTTATACAAACTATGAAATGAAATAATATTTCTCGCCATATCAAACGAGTAGCAATTATTCAATTCTAAATTTAACCCACTACTAAGGAATAAAAAATATACTCCAATCTTGGTGACAAACAACTTTTTCCTATTCCCCATGATCAAGTTCATCTTCCCGTGCTCCACATCCCTACTTCCTTTTAGACCCTGCAAGTCAGAACAAATGTGAAAACCACATCTTGTATCAAGGACCCAAGAATTAGCATGTGATGAGTTATTAGATAGAATAGTATAAATACCTGCAAAGGTGCGCTTGATCTTCCCATCCTTTATGTCCTGCAAGTATTTGGGGCAGCTTTGTTTCCAGTTCCCTTTTTCATGACAATGGAAGCACTCTGCTTCCTTTAGGTTGGGAGAGGGTTTAGCAGAACCAACTTTGCTCCCACTAGAAAAGGATCCATAATGGGACTTTCCCTTGTGGCTCTTAGAAGGAGCCTTCCTCTTCTTTCCCTTCCCATGTCCAATTGCCAAGACAGGGGCAACATCAGTTGGAGTACGTACAACAGATTTGCCTTTCAAACTACTTTCAGCAGTTCTTAAAAGACCTTGAAGCTTGCTTAGAGTGACCTCCTCCTTCTTCATATGATAAGTCATACGAAACTGATCATAACAAGAAGGCAAAGAGTGTAGACTAATGTCAATGGCCAACTCTTCATCGAAGTTGACATTCAGCTTCAGCAAGCAGTGCACAAACCTTTGCATCTTTTGCAGGTGGGCCATGTTAGACCCTCCATCCTTCATTTTGGTAGTAATAATGGAGGCAATGATTACATACCTTTCCTGCCGAGTACTTTGATGGTACCTTTCCATCAAATCTTGGTGCATTTCATAAGGCCAAAATTCCTCATAAGACTTTTCAAGCTCAACAGTCATGGTAGCAATTATAATACACGACACATTTGTCGCATCCCTCTCATGAATCTTATACTCAACAATCTGTTCGGGAGTAGCAGTGTTTTCATCAATCTCCTTTAGCTCTTTATCGAGAACATATTCTTTGTCCTCGTACCGAATGGCCATTCAAATGTTTCGTCATTGAAGTCCGATCCATCAAAGATGACCCTCCCATATAGGTTCATGAGGGAGAAAGACCCGGAAGAGTTTGTGTTTGATGCGGTGTTTGAAGTACATATCTGAAAAGAAAGACAAAGTTTAGATTAGATGAGGATCCTTAATATAACACCCAAATGAAATATTAAGGCTAGGACCCAACACAATATTTCACAATTTGGAATGGGATGTCGTAATCCAATTGTAAATTATTTGAAGGTAGGTAAATAACGATTTACCAATTTCCACCATGAAAAACGAAAATATAGATTATTAAGTTTTAAACGAATTGAAATTCCTAGATTCTTTTGAGATTCATCGAAATTTTCAATGGCATGTTTAAATCTCGATTATGCCCTTCAAGTTTGTGACTGGGATACCGAGGGTCACAAACAATATGTGAATAACCATGCAAATGTGCTTGGTACTCTTGATGTTACAAATCACCTAATCAATGTGCCGGTTAACCACACACGTTACATAGATCCATGATTAACATCAAGTTACCCTTTTCCACCCTCGTTACTCCCAAATTAGTGTGCCAGTTAACCACACACGCTCCACTAACAACTTAGCCAGGTGCAAAGTGCAATTTCATGGAATAGTACCATTTTCACATTTTCCTAAAGTAACTAAGATTGGGAATTTATAAAAGTTTAGTTACTTTATAATATCATTATACTTATTAATGAGGATTAATGTCCTATCCTACCCGTTCGGCTAACGACCCTCCACCAATCAAGGAAGCGGTGGGTGAGAGTGGACACCCATTAAGCCACCATTTTATAGGCAGTAACCTTATACCCCCTTATAGACTGGCTTCATGAATGAGACCTACTAACGGTAAGACTGACTTGTCTTATATATATATATATATATATATATATATATATATATATATATATATATATATATATATATATATATATATATATATATATATATATATATATATATGTATGTATTAAACTTTAATATTATAATAGTATAGGGTTGTTTTAAACTTTTAAAATTCTAGGGTTTGGAATTAAAGTTTCATAAATGAGACTTTTCAAATTCCAAAACTTGATGACAAGTTATGAAACTCTTCAACACTTTTGGAATTCTATAACTTAATGATTTCATGCTTCATACATATATATATATATATATATATATATATATATATATATATATATATATATATATATATATATATATATGTATGTATGTATTAAACTTTAATATTATAATAGTATAGGGTTGTTTTAAACTTTTAAAATTCTAGGGTTTGGAATTAAAGTTTCATAAATGAGACTTTTCAAATTCCAAAACTTGATGACAAGTTATGAAACTCTTCAACACTTTTGGAATTCTATAACTTAATGATTTCATGCTTCGTGAATGAGACTTTTCATATATTCATAACTTGAGTACAAGTTATGAAATTCTTCAAGAAACATTTAGATCAAATTTAAACTAATACAATTATCAAATAATATGTCATTTACCAATTTGACCTAATTTAGTTCAAGTAGCATGACAAATTTTAATTCTACAAATAATTAGTTTTTTTCACAAAATCAAGTAATTATCTTAAAATTTTCAATCATCATGCTATTTGATGGGGATAATCATTACCATATTAGCAAAATCAAATTTTATGAACCAAAACAATTTGTGGTAATGATCCTAATCCAAAACAGGCCAAAATCTCGAAAATTCTGCCAATTGATGAGCCAACTCGTCGAGCCAGGCAATGGACTCGTCGAGTTCATGGCCAAATTCATCCAAATCGTCGAGTCCCTCTTAGGATTTGTCGAGTCCATCAGGCAGTGGACAGAAATGTCATTTTTTCAACTTTGAAAATCAAACAATTGCATCAATATAATAGAAAACACCCTAGGATCTGATACCACTGATGGGTTTTATGTACTCTAACAATCCTATGGTGCACATACAACACTAATGCTTTGCATCTAAGTTTTCTCTAATTATACATGAAAAATTTGGTTTCCAAAGCATGAAGCCTAGACTAGCATACAAAATTTGATATATGAATCATAAAACTAGTTAGAAGATTACATTTTGATGTAGCTAGTAAAACTTTGGCCTTTAGGATCTTAGCACCTCAAGTGTGATGCCTCAAATGTCTTACAACAAACCAAGAAAAAAAGGAGGCACTTGAGATAGAGGTTAGGGAGCACAAAATCGGCTAGCTTCTACCTTTTGTGCATTGGGGCCGATTTTAGGGAGTTAGGGGTTACTTTTATAGCCTAGGGTTTTGTCACACCCCCGAACCGGAGAAACGGCGGAAACGTTCAGGGGTTTGGGTGAATTCATCTTGTAATATCATCACAGTGAAGATAATTGAAACAAGGCAAGCATCATCATCACACGTACAATAATACAACAATACTAGGTTTACATCATTGTAATTGTTTACAAAAGTTACATTCTCAAAATATAAGTGTACGATGATAGCAAAAATACATCAAATCCATGAGTTCTTGAAAGCCAACCTGCTTAATGATTTCCTGAGAATACAAGTTATTTAAAAAATGGACAACATATATAATGTTTATGAGTTCATAAGTATAATTGTATAAGAGGTTTGTAGCACTTTGTAAACACCAGAAAATCCGATATTTTCTTTAAAAGAAATAAACGGTTTGAACGCTTTGTATCAAATCTTGTATTAAAGCATGTGTGTTTTCTGTTTTGAAAATGTATAAAGAGAGTATTCTAGAAAATCCGATATTTTCTGCTTGTAAAAGTGTTGTGGTATTAAACCCAAAGACTGTAAATTGATGTTTGTATAGAATTGTGATTGTAGAATCGTTTATGTATTCCGTAAATTTTTATAGTGGAGTTAATTTCTTTTTGAGACGTTATAACCATGCTTGATATGACGGATCTGCCTGTCATGATGTTTTTCAGACGTCTACTTGTTTAAGGTAAGACATTTGTCACCCTAGACTGGCCTAGTCTAGCTGTAACGAACAGCTCAGGTGCGGGGCTGTCAACCCCGTATAGATCTATACACAAACTCTCGCTCTTCCTCCAGGAGACTCTGGTTATAACTACAGGCTTACGGTTGTACACTAGATAGGTACGAATAAATGAAATGTCTCACGAGAGCCTCAACTGAATTTACGTGAATATTGTATTACACTAAGTAACGCAGTGAATAATGTTCCGTGTATGTTTTAAGTCTATTGGGCCCAACAAGCATGTAAATGGGCCACAAAGGCCCAAATAACATGTAATGTATATTCCAGGCCCAATAAGCATGTAATTGGACCACAAAGGCCCAACAGACATGTAGTGTGTATTCCAGGCCCACTTAAACATGCAAATGGACCACTAAGGCCCAATGACCATGTAAGGTATATTCCGGCCCAATTAAAAGTGTAACTGACGTATTTAGTCTGTTTGTTATTATGTTGGTTATTTAAACTCAATTGTTTACCAAAATGATTTAAAAGGCCCACTTTTTGTAATAATTTCATTTTTGTCCATAAAACCGAAAAATTATAATTAAGGCACATTTTTGGTAAAAATGTCACTTTAAGTACCTTAAGACCAAAAGTTTACATTTAGGGGCTTGTTTCAAAATAAAATAACATTTCTAGCCCACTTTTATTAGAAATAACATTTTCGGCCCTATTTTATGAAAATTGACATTTTCGGCCCAAATGTGTATATATTACCTTTTCGGCCCAAGTTTAATAAAATTGGCATTTCCAGCCCTTTTAACCGAAAATTAACATTTTTGGCTCAAATTTGTTTAAAATGACAATTAAATCCACAAAAGTAAAAAATTTACAAAGTTAGCCCATGAAACCGTGAAGGACCAATTTGGGGTCCATTTTGTGAAAATTTACACTTTTGGCCCTTTTAAAACTATGAACTTCATAAAAGTCGATTTTTATTTAAAAATGACCCATTTTGGTCCTCTTAAAACCGTGAGTTACATAAGAACCTCACTTTTTGTTTACTTTGCCAATTTTTGGCCCTTTACACGATTTTACTTAGTTTCATTTATCCTTAACATGTTTTTAATCCTTTCATCTTCATATTAAGTTGCATAAAGTGTTTTAGTTTACCAATATCACCATATTTTAGTAGGACTATCGAAATCTATGAAGTTCAACACATAAGCACAACATATAACATGGAAAAACACACATAATCATGCATAAACACATAAATCTAACACAAAGCAGCTTGTATCCTCCCCCAAAACATAGTAAAACCCGAAAAATAGGGGTATGAACTCACTTTGGAGTTTTGATCAGTTTTGGTGAGAAGTTGGAAAGGGTTTTCGGCCTTGGATGCCTGCTTGATGAGTTTTCGAGCTCTAGAGACTTCTAAGAGCATGAATCACGGTTTGAAGAGTTAGTGAGTGATAGGGTTAACATAAACATGAAGTTACTTCTTGAGTGAAAGTAGCTTACCAAGATGAATGGATTTTGATGGATTATCCTTGGTCTCACATACAAGCACCCACGATTTTTCTTGGAGGAAAATGAGAGGTTTTTTTAGAGTTAGAAAGGATTTTTGTAAATGAAAAATGAGTGAAGTGAGGTTGGTTAGGGTCCTCTCGGCCGAAGGTAAGAAGAAGAGAGAGGTGAGACAAGATGTGGCGTGGAAACATGAGATTGCATATATAAATGTTGTGTTTTGTGCATGGATATACATTATGTAATATTGAGGTGTCACTAATTCAAATAATCCATGTTTCTTTTCCTTTTTTTTATAAAACCGAGAATTGGAGATGGGAGGGAAAAGAAATTTGAATGTTGGGTTAGAATCGAACAACATTCGTAAATGTATGGCCCAATATGTAAGTTTCTGGCCCATTGGGCCCACATGTGTGTTTACGGTCCAATATAATAAAAAGAAATGGGTTTTTCGGCCCATTGAGGTTCAAGGTAGTTGTTTACGGCCTAATAAGGCCCATGAAGCAAGGTGAGACATTTTAGGTCCAATAAGGCCCATAAAAAGCTCATGGCGCAAAATGTTATAGTTTAATGAACATGAGTCCATTTAGGCCCCAAATGAGGATTCTTAGCCCAAAATAATTCAATTGAGAGTTTATTGGCCCATTAGGCCCAATAAATGATTCATGGCCCAATAATAGGTTTGAACCGGGAAGTTAGGGTTACAACCCAAAGTCAAGTGAATGTAGTATATTGAATTAGGTTTAGGGCTTCATGATTGAGTTTTGATTCAAATAGTTTTTTTTGAATGAGTAATATGTATAACGTCAAACTTGGAGTTACAAGATACAACAAGAGTTGATTACACGTAGAATGAATTTCCTAGCCCACAAATGCTAGTTGTGACATCATCCCCCCGTTAGAGGGAAATTTGTCCCGAAATTCTTTCGAAATTTGTTCTTAGGAACTAGAGAAAAGGTGAGGGTACTTTTGGTTCATTTGGTCTTCGCGTTCCCATGCGAATTCCGGTCCACGCTTAGCGTTCCATCGAACCTTCACAATCGGAATACGACTTTGTTTCATACACTTCACTTCCCTGTCCATTATTTCAACTGGCTCTTCAACGAACAGGAGATTCTCGTTTACTTCGATCTCATCCAGAGAAACGACGAGGGTTTCATCTGATAAGCACTTTTTCAAATTCGACACGTGGAACGGGGGGTGTATGTTGTTGAGCTCCGCATGTAGCTGCAACCTATAAGCCACCAGACCAATCTGGGAAAGAATCTCGAATGGCCCAATGTATCGCGGATACAGTTTTCCCCACTTCCCAAAATGGATCATCCCCTTCCAGGGAGAGACCTTCAATAGCACCCGATCTCCGACTTGAAATTCCAGAGGCTTTCGTCGTTTGTCAGCATAGCTCTTTTGTCGGTCTCACATGCTTGGAGTCGTGCTTTGATTTGAATTATTTTCTCCGTCGTTTCCTGAATGATCTTGGGTCCTGTAAGAGTGCTATCTGGTGTTTGTCCTCTTTCCAAGTGGGTGTCTCCCACCTCAGCCCAGCAAAGAGGCGATCTGCATTTGCGACCATACAACACCTCAAAAGGAGCAACCTTAATGCTCGTGTGATAGCTGTTATTGTACAACAACTCATTTAAGGGCAAGTGGGTATCCCATGCCCTGCCAAAATCAATCACACAGGCTCGGAGCCTATCTTCAAGCGTTTTAATGGTTTGCTCGCTTTGTCCGTCGGTTTGAGGGTGGCAAGTAGTGCTCATGTCTAGTTGTGTTCCCATTGCCTTCTGGAGCGACTGCCAAAATTGTGAAGTAAATCTACTATCTCGATCCGAGATAATAGATATCGGCACTCCATGGAGTCTCACAATTTCTTTTATATAGATTCGTGTTAGCCTCTGCATTTTGTACGTCTCCCTTATTGGTAGGAAATGGGCGGATTTTGTCATTCTATCGACAATCACCCAGATATGTCCGTTGTTTTAGGTTATTTGGTTATGAAATTCATGGTCATCCTTTCCTATTTCCACTCGGGTATTACTGGTTGTTGTAACAATCCCGAGGGCTTTTGATATTCCACTTTAACCTTGGCACAAGTGAGACACTTTCCCACGTAAGTGGCAATTTCTACTTTCATGTTGGGCCACCAATAATGTTGTTTAATGTCCAGGTACATCTTATCGGAACCTAGATGGATGGAGTATCGTGTTTTGTGCGTTTCATTCATGACTACATCCCTGAATCCTCCATATTTTGGGATCCAGATACGCTCCATGAAGTAGTAGGCTCCGTTTCCCTTGACTTGTAGATTCTTATCCATCCCGCGCAATGTTTCATTAGTGGCATTCCCCGACTTTAATGCCTCCAATTGTGTTTCCTTGATTTGTGAAGTTAGATGAGAGTGGATGGTTATCGATAATGTTTTCACCCGACGACCTGAGTATTCTTTCCTTCTCAGGGCATCGGCTACCACGTTAGCCTTGCCTGGATAGTACTTGATCTCGTATTCATAATCATTTAGCAGCTCAACCCACCTTCGCTGCCTCATGTTCAACTCCTTTTGATTTAGAATGTGCTGGAGGCTTTTGTGGTCTGTGAAGATGGTGCACTTTGTACTATAGAGGTAGTGCCTCTAAATATTTAGGGTGAAGACCACTGCTCCCAGATCGAGATCATGGGTGGTGTAATTTACCTCGTGTGTCTTTATTTGTCTAGATGCATATGCAATCACTTTTCCGAGCTGCATCAGACCACAACCTAGCCCTTGATTCGAGGCGTCACAATACACCATGAAGTCTTATGTTCCCTCCGGCAAAGACAACACCGGAGCACTACAGAGGGCTCGCTTCAAGGTTTGGAAAGCAGCTTCTTGTTTGTCCGTCCAGTTGAAGGGTACGCCTTTTATGTTACGGTGGTGAGGGGATTGGGTATCTTGGAGAAGTTCTTGATAAACCTTCGGTAGTAACCCGCAAGACCCAAGAATTGCTGGATTTCTTTTGGGGTCTTCGGAATCGTCCAGCCTTCAATAGCCTTGATTTTGGAAGGATCCACATGAATTCCCTCCTCACTGACTACATGACCCAAGAAGTTTACACTGCGAATCCAGAACTCGCATTTGGACAGTTTTGCATATAGCCTTTCAGCTCTTAGAATTTCCAAGATTTGACGGAGGTGCTGACCATGCTCCTCCTTACTTAGAGGGTATATGAGAATATCATCGATGAAGACGATTACAAAATTGTCGAGGAATGGGCGACATACTCGATTCATGAGGTCCATAAATGTTGCAGGGGCATTTGTCAGACCGAAGGGCATAACAACGAATTCGTAATGGTTGTATCAAGTTCGGAAAGCAGTCTTTGGAATATCCTCTTCCCGGACTCGGAGCTGATGATAGCCGAATCTTAGATCTATTTTGGAGAAGTAACTAGCTCCTTGAAGTTGGTCAAATAGATCATCAATCCGAAGGAGTGGATATCGATTTTTGATAGTGAGTTTGTTCAACTCTCAATAATCGATGCACATTCTGAAAGATCCGTCCTTCTTCTTGACAAACAAGACCGGGGCTCCCCAGGGTGAGAAGCTTGGTATGATGAACCCTTTGTTCAGAAGATCGCTTAATTGACTGGATAACTCCTGCATTTCGGTGGGAGCTAACCTGTAGGGTGATTTGGCAATTGATGTGGCTCCCGGTATTAGGTCGATTCGGAATTTAACCTGTCTTTCTGGGGGTATTCCCGGAAGGTCTTCAGGAAACACATCCGGAAGTCACATGCCACTGCAATATCTTTGATGTTTATTTCCTCTTTTGCCTTATCCACAACGTGAGCGAGGAAGGCTTGATTTTTCTTGTGCAAGCATTTTTTTGCCTTGATGCACGAGATAAGACAAAGATTGGTGCCAGGCTTATCACCATAGATTATTAGGGTTTAGTGGTCGGGGAGGTGAAGGCGAACGACCTTCTCGTGGCACATAATATCAGCATGGTAGGGGCTTAACCAATCCATGTTGATTATCACATCAAAACTCCTAATATTTATTGGCATCAAATCTATTTCAAATGAATGGTTGTTTAATGTTATTGTGCACCCTACGTAAACATTTTTGGTTGTCTCGGTTTTTCTATTAGCCATCTCCACCGTGAAGGCTTCGCTTAGCTTCTAGGGTTGTTGGTTTAATAAGTGTTTGAATTTATTACTCACGAAACTCCGCTCAGCTCCACTATCGAATAAAATGCATGCGTAAAGTGTTGTTGAGGAGGAACACACCAGTGACTACCGTTGGGTCTTGAACTGCCTCTCCTTGACCCAGGGTCAGGACCCTGCCCGATCCTCCTGCCCCTTGGTTGTTGGCTTTGGGGCAATTCCGCCTAAAATGGCCAGTTCCTCCACATCCATAACAAGTATGGCTGGCCCCGACGTGGTTGTTGTTGTTGTTTGGCTGTTGGTTCTGTTGGGGTTGAGATCTATAGTACCGGGCGGTGTGCCCCTTGCGGTTGCAGTTGGCACACTGTGTCACACCCCCAAACCAGAACGACGGAAACGTTCGGGGGCGGAGGATGTCATGTTCAGTATCATAACAATGCACAATAGTAAAATAAGCAACAACATCATCCATTGCATTAATAATATAGTTAAAACAAGTGTGTTCCGAATGTATGTGTAAGACACCAAAAATATATTTATCAAACTAAAAGACGAGTCTTAAACATGCTCCGTCTTCTCAAAACCTGGTCCAGTGTACCTGTCTACTGGTGACCTGAGAATACAAGTTATTTTGAAAGAGTAGATCAGCATTTAAGCTGGTGAGTTCATAAGTATTTTAGTGTCAAATGTTTGTATAAGTTTGATGAAAATGTTTATAAGTGTTTGATGTAAAGTTTGTATACTTCCTAGAAAATCTTATATTTTCTACTAAAATGGAGAGTAGTCTTCTACCAAGACCCGACTGTTATGTATGTATGTTCTTTTGTAAAAGTGAGTGTTTTCCTAAGTACATGACAATCATTACCAAAAAATGGTTTACATTACCTTTTATGTGAGAAGATCACTATATGAATGTAATGGGAAAATGACAATGTACAGTAATGTTGTAATAAGTAACTATTGAAGCACTAACTACCTTAAAACCAATTTGTTTAATTAAGGTTAAAATGTGATGAGGTTACAACCATACTGATTGACGAGTGTTTAACACGACGACCTGTTGGCGTCGAAACTGATGTGACATTTGTCACCCCTTGGCTTGTCTGTCGAACTGTAGCTAACAGTTGGGATGTGGGATTGTCAGTCCCGTATAGATCTATACACACAATGCCCGCTCTCCCTCCAGGAGACTCTGGTTACAAAACGCGACATAACAAGTATATTGCAATGCAGTGAAGTTGTGGTTTCACATTAATGTTATCTTGTTCTTGTAAAAGGATGTATGTTCCTTTCTGTTCTTGTTATTGTATGTTCCTTTCTGTTCTTGTTATTGTATGTTCCTTTATTGTATGTTCCTTTCTGTTCTTGTTATTATATGTTCCTTTCTGTTCTAGTTATAGTATGTTTGAACTGACTCATGTATGAACTAGCTCATGTAATAACTAACTCCTGTAAGTACTGATTCATGTAATTTTCATTGTTCTAGAAATAGTAAGTAGTAACCTCCTAAACTATACCTATTATAGTTTACTAGTAAGCTCTGTAATTGAATGACTGATCATGTTTGTACACCTTTACTACCCAAAGGTATTGAACTGATTGGAAGTACTTTTATATCTACACACATATACATAATATATAACTAAGATTTAAACGACATTCGGACAAACAACCGATACCCTAAGTCCACATCCAAACAAGGAAAATAAAATAAAGCGAATTATTAGTCCTAAGCCCTTTAAACCTTATTTATATAACTATATCTATATAGACATGATTTTGAAAATATATAAGTTTAAAAGAGTTTTGTAAAACATTTAAAGAGTTTATCATATAAAAATAGTTTTAACCATTAGAATCATTATTGATGACTTGATGTCAGTTTATAAAAGGATTTGAAACAGTTGTTTGATAACACAGTTTTGAAGTATAATGAATCTCTTGGTTTGATAGTTATAAATCACATGTGATTGATTATACAACTATATTGTTTTCTAATTGTATCCCCACCATAAAAGCATTTAAAATCATTAAAAGATAAGTTTAGGGGTATGAACTCACCTGTAGTGAGTGATTCGAATGAAAGATCGATATAGGATGCCAAGTATGCCAAGTGAAGTGTCGAGCACAAATGGATCCTATTAGGCATATAATGACACATATATGTATATAATTAGTGTATATAACAACTAATCATGTAAGGGGACAACCTTAGGTACTAGGAAACACTTGTAATGAAGTGTTACAATCACATATGATTGTATGAAAGGGTGTTCACGACCACACTATAAGTGTTTACAGCCATATGAGAGTTTACAGCCACACATGAAGTGTTTACGGCCCTAGGATTGATCCTATGAAGGGTTTACAGCCATGTGTTGAAGGGTTCACGGGCACCCCAAGATCTTATGAAGGGTTCACGGCCCAAAGAAGGGTTTACGGTCGTGAATTCTTGAAGATCATGCATTTGGGTGTTTATTTCATCGTTAGAAATCAAGAGTTTCTAATGGATAACAAGCGTATAGAAAGGATACTTACTTAATGGAAGTCTTGAAGGTGTTCACGACCCAAAGAACAAGTGTGTGTTCTTGGTTAAAAGATGATGATTTGAAGATCTAAACCCAAAAGAGTTGAATTTGTGGATGAAATCAAAGGGTTTCACTTGAATAAGAAGGATATCAAGTAAATATGGGAGAATCACATACACTTTTGAAGATCAAGGAGAGTGTTCTTTATGATACTTGAGAGAGTTTTGAGAGTTCTAGTCTTGAATATGTGAGAAACGAAGGATCATCCTACATATGAAGAGGGGTTCACGGCCAACATGGGTTCACGGCCGTGAACCATAGTTTGCGGCCGTGAACTCCTTGTGAAGGTGTTGCCGGCTCAATTCCAACTCAATGAACTCAAGTAAATACTTCCTAACACCCAATCCTTGAGTATACTAGGCTTAGAACTCTCAAACAGACCCTTAACAAAGCTAAAAGTTAACAGAAACAAGTCTGACTTTTTATTGAATTGATTGGCTTACAAGATAGAAATTTCGGGTTGTCACATCATCCTCCCGTTAAAGGGAATTTTGTCCCGAAATTAGTGTTTAAGCAATTATAGATAACTAAGGGAAAAGATGAGGATATTTCAGTTTCATTCGATCCTCGCGCTCCTAAGTGAATTCAGGTCCTCGCTATGCGTTTTAATCGGACTTTCACTATCAGGATAGGGATCTGATTAGTCCTAACGACTTCACTGTCTACGATTTCTAAGGATTCTAACACAAAGTTTGAGGTTCTCTCTTACCTCAATCCAAGCGAGTGGGATAAAAAAAGTCTTGTCTGACGACCAGTTTTTCAAGTTAAAGACGTGGAAAGTAGGGTGTATGTTATTGGATTTCCGAGGTAGTCGGGGTCTATAAGCTACTGGATCAACTCTAGTAGGAATCTCAAATGATATTACGTATGTGAGAACAAAATTTATGCGCAGGGACAAGGTTTGAGAACTCAAACCTTGAATGAATGCTTGATATCAATGTCTGCTTAATAATGGATGTTCAAGTCCAAACTGGAAAGACCAGTCAAGTCTTAGATAATCAACTCAACAAAATGATCAAGACATTAATTAAGAACAAGTGAATAGTGATCAGAGTAAAGTTAATAAATAAGGAACAAGAGGAATGTTTGAATGTAATAAGAGTAAATGCCAAAAATGAGAGAAAAGATCCGTAGTTGACTTGTATTGAATGCTCCTATTTAAAGGAGAGAATGTTACAGCGAATTAACCCAGGTGTTTACATAGGACCGGACAAAAGATATACTTCTGACATTCTGATTGTCCTCAATCAACATTAGACTATGTCCTATGAAACTTTACATCAAAATACAAGACAAACGTAATAAATGCATAACAGACAAATTAACTTCATTCTGGACAAGTGATGTTCCGGAGATGAAAGTTTGTTTCCGGATCGATAAGCATTACGGACTTCAAGATCAATTCCGGAATGCGTTCTTCTTCAAAATTCTTCACTCCCTTTCTTCAGCTCCGGACAGGTTCCGGATCACATCTTCCTTCGGAACCAACAGCCTTCGGAATATGTATTTAGGATTGCTAGAGGTTCACTTTCAGGTTCCAACAATCTCCCCCTAAGTGAACTTAGCAATCCATCAAGCTTAGTTTATTTCTTCCTTGATGAAGGTGTATGCTTGGAACAACCATTCTCGCACTGCAATGTACCAAGTCAGTTGACTTACAAACTTTGCTTTAACCTTTTCCGGAGCATCAGACTTGGACGCCCTGGAAATGAACTTTTGCAGAGCTTTGGTAGGAACCAGGTGTTTGTCAAGGACTCGGAAGAAGTCCTTCTTGTTTGTTCTCCTGGTGGTGTAGACAAACCCTACAACCGGTTCTTCGATCGGACCATCTGCAAGAATTTCAGCTTCCAGAAGAACAAAGTCAATTTTTGGTACAAATTGTTCGGTTCCGTAGAGGTGAGCAAGTTCGTAATCACATCTGCAAAACTCAGCAACATAGTCTTTGAGAAAGCTGAGAGCAGAGTGATAGGCACCCATACTGATGTCATCCTTTTGGTTTTCTCTGAAGTACGCAGCAAGAGTGAGGATGTCGTTCGGATTCATAGAAGGAAAATCCGCATCAGTAACAGTCATTGGAGTTGGTTTGTTCCAGAGAAGATGGAAACGGAACAGAGGACAGCTCAGCTCAAATTTTACTAAGATTTTTCTTCCGAAGCCATGAACCTTAGTGATCCTCTTTTTTGTCCATACCTCCTTGAAAGGCAGAGCATTCTTGGCGTAAAAGGTTTTGAGCCTTTCACGTTCGGTCCGGATGATCACTTCCGGATTGTTGTTTGGGTGGAGTGGAGCAAACTTTGTGTAGAACTTGCTGAAGGGAGAGAGAGGAAGATCTAGTTGTTCAGCATCGTGTGAAGGAAGGTCATAGTAGAGAGTTGGGATAATATCCTTGGATTGAAGAATGCCTTCACGACACAGAGGAGAAATGCCACGCATCGGATCGGGATGATCTTTCAATGCTTGAATCAAGATGCTATCCTCCAGTGCCTTTTGAATTTCTTCCTCAGACCATCCAAATTTTTGTTTAGGGGGAGGTCCGGAATGAAAAGCTTGTTGTTCCGAAGTCATTGGTTTCTTCCCTTTGTCTCTCCGAAGAGCTTTAATGACCATCTTCATGTTTTCGTCAATGACGAATTTCGGAGTAGGGGTTGGAAGTGGTTCTTCCGGAATGTCGTCTGAAGTGCGAAGAGGAGAGCCTTGATCAATTTGTGCTATTTTTGGTTCCAGAATTGGAGCAGGAGGTGTCATAGAGGGAGTGGCTCGGAAGGCTTGGGTAGTAAGGGAGGATTTTGCCTTAGCCATTTTAACAGCCATTTCGAAAGCCTTCGGAAGAGAGGATGGCCATGAAACGGCGGACCAAATCCTATTCTGTTCTTCTGTCAGCACTTTCGGAGCGATCGGCTTTGGGGCTTGAAGACCAAGAATCCCTTTGGGAGCTTTATCCGGAATCTAGACATCGTAGTCTTCATCTTCTTCGTTTCCTTCAGTAATGCCCAGGATTCTGGAGACAACTTGGACATCTTCTTCGGAATCGAGGTCTTCATCCCGGAGTGTGAATTCCGAGGCTGGCTTCCATTTCCTGCTTGGGCCTTCTCCCCCTCTTGCCTCGGTGACCCTGGAGACCGGTGCAAGCAATAAGTCCTCCTTGATGTCATCAAGTTTGGAGAACACCTTCTGAAGACCGGTGGAGAGTTGAAGAGTCAGGGTGTCATAGGCTTCAGAGGTGGGAGCTTGTGCGGATAGATGCTTGAAGGTGCTGCTAAGGATTTCGATCATCTCATCAAATTTCCTTATCGAAACATCAACAATGTTCCAAGTTGAGCGCAGGAGTTTGATGAGGACTTGTTGGAAGATCAGATTCATCTCATCCTTCTTCCGGATCTCCTTCTCTAAACGTTGAATTTGTTTCTCATGACGAACATGAGTCTGCTTGATTAGATCGTTGGTAGCAGACACAAGGTCGTCATGAACCTTGAGCATGGAAGAGATAGTGTTGAGGTAGTTGTCGACCAGAGCATCATATTTGGAATCAATTTGTTCAATGGTATGTTTCAACCGGATGGAGATCAACTGGTCAAGATGGGCTTCTCTCTCTGCTGTGGATGGTCCGGATTGTTGTGAAAGAGACTGAAGGATGGCGTCAAGTTTTGAATCAAGTCCGGAGACTTTTTGATCCAGTTTCGAATTCAGCTCAGTGACGGAAGTCTCTATAGAGGACACTTTATCCATAGTGTCAGAGACATTGGTGCGGATCTCCAGTAGGGCAAATGGATCAACATGATCACCAGCGGAGGATTCGGAATCGGAGTCTGAATGTTGCGGAGGGGGCTGGTGAGTATCCGGATTTGAGGAAGGACCCGGTTTAGCAGCATCATCGTCTTCTTGAAGATGGGAGTT
Organism: Lactuca virosa; assembly: GCF_052849685.1. Classification (NCBI taxonomy): domain Eukaryota; kingdom Viridiplantae; phylum Streptophyta; class Magnoliopsida; order Asterales; family Asteraceae; genus Lactuca; species Lactuca virosa. The sequence continues at coordinate 136,094,374 of NC_136430.1, forward strand.
GGGGCCATCGTCCGGAGTGGAAGTAGAGGAGGTTCCGAAGTCAAAAGCGGACTTGGATACGGAGGCTTTAGACTGATAATGAATGGATGTCATGAGATGAGCATCCGGAATTTTTGTTGCTTCTTCCTCCAACATAACCTCTTCGGAAATCTCTTCTTCCGGATCAGTATGGAAGATGCTTTGGTGAATGACTATTGGGGGCAGTTCTGAAGTAAGTTCCTTGATGACGTCATCGTCTGAGGGAAGAACATAGGGCATGTTGCTTTGAAGAGCTCGGTTCCTCATGGAGATGAGAGTGGATTCAACTTGAGCTCGCGTCAGATCCGCACGCCTTGATGCTGCCATGTTCAGATAATCTTCCCATAAAGAGTCATTAGCACCTGGTCGTCCTGTACGCCTTCCGGGTATCAAACCAGTTGGGGCATCGGAAGTTGGAGGGACTGCTCCTTCTTCCGGATGCTTGGGTTCCAAAACAACGGTTCCGGAGTGTGTGCGTGTGGAAGAAATAATATAATTATCAAGAGTGACACGTGGGTGTGTTCCAGGGGGTTGCAAGGAACTTTGGTCAACACCGACAACACCCTTTTGGGAGGGAGAGGGTGGAATATGTGTAGACTCCCCGTGAGTGTGTGCTTGTAAAGATGAAACATTGAGGGGTAACTCAGATGAGTGGACAGGAGGGGTGTGCGGACGGCCAGAATCAGCCGGAATGTCATGAGTGCCCTCCTGTTGAGAGGGGGCACCAACTTTGGTTTTCTTTTTGGCCTTGGGTTTGGAGGGAGAGGCCTTGCGTTTGGCCGGTTGCTTAACCTTTGGTCCGGACTTAGTGTGAGTGGCCTCTTCCGGAATAGGCTCAACTGAGACCGGGGCAGGTTGTGTTGGATCGAACACAACCGAAGTCTCAAGATGGTGTTTCAAATAAGGGGATCCGGAAGGAATGAGGGCCAACATATTGTCCGGAAGTCGTCTGACCGGACCAAAAGATGATTGGTCCGGAATTCTGTAAGATTTAACAAGTTTAAAAGATGCACATACCTCCGGAGGAATGGTGTTCACCGGAATGGGAATGTTAAGTTCCTTGAAGATTTGCTCAATCGTCAGGGCCCAAAATCTAGGGCTCGAAATTTCATTCGGCTTCCTCTTGATGGCAAATTTGCAAAAGTCTTGCCATAGGACTTCCGGAAGATTGACTGCATTGTTGCGTCCGGAATAGATGCTGAATACCACGTTCAGCCAGTCCCTGCTAAGAGTATCAGTGCCGCCATGCTTGCCTGATAGACCACGAATGATAAAGTGCATGAGAACGGTCCAGAGCTCGGAAACTGCAGTCTTCTTGAAATCCTTTGCTCAATAGTCTTGATTGTACCCAATGAAATTAAGAAACGTCTGAAACTCTTCAACTGTTGGTTCTACAACTTTGAAACCAGTAGGGTTGGGAGAAATTCTAATTCCCTTAAGGAAGGTTGCTTTATAAACAGGAATGGGGCGATCATCGATGATGGAAGCCATCAGAACATCATCTTCAAGTTTGATGTTTGTGAAAGCACGATGAAGATGAGAAAGAGGGAGTGGAGGATCTGGGATTTTGGTAAGTGGAATAGAGAGAGGATGATGAGCAAGGAACTCAATCATGATCCTGATTGATTCATCGTAGTCAAGGGGATTTAGTGAAAACAGTTGAGTGGTGTCACGAAGAAAAGGTTCTTGATCAGCCGACGACGATGAACCCTTTGATCCTTTCGATGATTTCTTCCTGGCAATGGATTTCTTTGGGGTTTGAGCAGTAGAGGCTGGGATCTTGGAGGATTCCATTGTTGAAGATGATAAGAGCTTGAAGAGCACGAAGAACTGTGAGGGTTTAAGAGAGGTTTGAGAATTGAGAGATAGTAAAGTGGTAAAGGTAATTTGTGAAAAAGGTATTTATAGGTAGGAAAAGTCGGGTCGGGTTGAAAAGGTAATGATGAGGATCCGAGATCCATCGGGTTGCATTTAATGTTGGGAGGATGAGATTAGACACTTGAAATGAAAGGGGAAAGCAATTGGTCTAAAAGTGGGAAATGTAACCGTCAATTCGTTTTCCATTTTAGAGGGCGTGCAATCGTGTCACGCAAATCGAGGAAGATTGGATAAGGATCTTCCTAAAAAGTAACCATTGAAAAAAAAAACGTTTCACCTTATTGCCTCTTGGTATTCCGGATGAATTGTTCCGGACAGTGCATGATCCCGAAGATAAGAGAGATATTCCGGAATAAGTATGATAAAAAAAGGTTTTCCGGAACACTTTTGAAAAATTTCCGGAGCAGTTTTGAAAATTCCGGAGCACTGTGGAATTCCGGAGCAAATTAAGAGAATTCCGGAGTAAATTTAAAAATTCCGGAGCAAGTTTGAAATTCCGGAGCAGATTTGAAAATTCCGGAATGGATTTTGAAAGTTCCGGAGCAAGTTTGAAATTCCAGAGCAGATTTGAAAATTTCGGAATGGATTTTGAAAGTTCCGGAGCAAGTTTGAAATTCCGGAGCAGATTTGAAATTCCGGAGTGGATTTAGATGATGGTCGATCCAGATCGTCGTAAAGAAGAGAATAAACTGTATAGCTTAAGAAAATCAAGGGATAATTAGAAAAAAAAAAAGATAAGTAAAAGGATCCTTTGTATTTAGAGGAAAAATAGTTCCGAAGTAAAATAAATGAGTTCGGAGCATATTTTTCTGCTGAATACTTCGATCAAAGAGAACATGTCTCCTGAAAGAATTGAGGATCAGGCATCATCATACCCATTTTGTTCAGAAAACCATTAAATTTGGTTTCGTCTAATGCCTTAGTAAAGACATCAGCAATTTCATCGTCAGATGGAACAAAAATAAGTTCGTGGTTACCATTTAGAACATGATCTTTAATAAAGTGGTACCGAATGTCAATGTGCTTCGTCATGGAGTGTTGAATTGGATTGTGTGAGATGGCAATGGCACTTTGAGAATCACAGTAGATAGGAATGCGTTGAAATCGGTAACCATAATCCAAGAGTTGAGATTTCATCCAGAGAACTTGAGAGGTACAGCTGGCAGCAGCAATGTATTCAGCTTCGGCTGTAGAGAGAGCAATGCAGTTCTGTTTCTTGGATGACCAGCTGACTAAATGACCACCTAGGAATTGACTTCCTCCTGATGTACTTTTCCTATCGAGTTGAAGACCACCACAGTTTGAATCAGAGTAAGCTTGCAGAAGGAAACTTTCATTTGTTGGGTACCAGATTCCGAGGTTCTTTGTACCTTTGAGGTACCGGAAAATTTGTTTCACAGCCGAAAGATGAGACATCTTCGGATTGACTTGAAATCTGGCACACAAGCATGTTGAGAACATTATGTCCGGACGACTTGCAGTGAGATAGAGTAAGGATCCAATCATTCCACGGTACTTCTTTTCATCTACTGAAACACCCGAAGGGTCGGCAAAGATTTTGTGACCGAAGCCCATAGGTACCTTGGCTGAGGCACAGGTGTCCATAGAGTATTTCTTAAGAAGCTCATAAATGTACTTTTCTTGGTGAATGAAAATACCTTTGTTAGTCTGTTTGACTTGAAGGCCAAGAAAGAAGCTTAATTCTCGATTCATGCTCATTTGAAAACGACTGACCATAAGTTTGGCAAAGTCAGCAACCATAGATGAATCGGTAGATCCAAAGATGATGTCGTCCACATAAATTTGTACCAGCATGAGATGTTTTCCATTTGATCTTCGAAATAAAGTTGGATCAAGTATACCTCTTTGAAAACCTGAGTGCTTGAGAAAATCAGTGAGAGTCTCGTACCAAGCCCGAGGAGCTTGCTTGAGTCCGTAGACAGCCTTTCAGAGTTTGTAACAGTAGTTTGGAAAGGAGAGATTAATAAATCCGGGGGGTTGTTGAAGGTAAACTTCAGTGTCAAGCTCACCATTTAGAAAAGCACTCTTAACATCCATTTGAAAAACTTTGAAACCTTTGTGGGCTGCGTAAGCAAGAAAGATTCTGATAGCTTCAAGTCGTGCAACAGGAGCAAATGTCTCGTCGTAATCAAGACTTTCAATTTGAGTGAAACCTTTAGCTACCAACCTTGCCTTATTTCTGATGATAAATCCTGCATCGTCTAGTTTGTTGCAAAATACCCATATTCTACCAACAATAGGGTGATGTTGAGGAGGAGGTACGAGAGTCCAGACTTCATTTCGGTCAAATTCTGCCAGTTCGTCTTGCATGGCTGTAATCCAATCAGCAAGCTCTAATGCTTCCTTGATGGATTTGGGTTCAACCATGGAAATGAATGCTGAAAAGTGGCATTCATTTTGAATGTTGGTATCTGAGCGAGTTTGAACACCAACATTTGGGTTGCCAATCACTTGGTTTGGAGGATGATCCTTCGTCCAAACATGCAATCGAGGGAGTTATTGTGCAGCGGAGGATCCTATATCAACAGTAGAATTGATTTGCTCCCCCTAAATGATTTGAATATTGGAATGATGCTCCCCCTGAACTTCTGAACCAGAACCAGATAGGTTAACATCATCATCAGAGGGAAACTTAAAGAAATTCTCATTTTCATCAATGTTGAGAGGATTTGAGTCATCAAAATCAGCAGCTGCATCTTGGAAGCCATCCACATTTGATTCAAGAGAGGGATTTGCATTATTCTCCCCCTCAACCTGTGAAGGATGGAATGGTTCGGAATCAAATGGAGGTAGGCTCGGAAGAGGACCGGAGAGGTTGTGAGAAACTGGGGCTTCCGTAGGAGGAGTTGGAAGCAGAGATGGACGTGATCGTGATTCAGAATCTGTGACAACCCGAAATTTCTGACTTATACGTTCTTCATTTTTCTCAAAGTTAGCCTCGTTTTGCTATTTTGTAATAAAGTTTTGGGTCTATATAAGTGCTAAAGGCTTAATATAATCAAGATATGAGTCTTAGGAAGGGTTGGAATGTGTGTAGCATCACAAAACCGGGCCAAACACACCAAACAAGGTGTGTGCGGCCGCACACACGAGTGTGCGGCCAGCCAGCCGCACACAGTCGACCTTACACCCTTTTTCCCACTCCTTCAAAGCTGGAACATTTTCTCTCTAGAGTTCTTCAAGTTTTCTTCTCCAATCGAAAATACAAGTAAACATCCTTAGGTCGTTACTACAACAAATTAGAAAGCCTTATTCTCGGTTTTGATCCATGAAATCATCGTTATAGATGATCTTCATGTGTGTACAGCCGCATAGACGTCATGTGTGACCGCACACACATCTTTTGGCCCTAAAATGGGCTTAAACATCCATCCAAGCTTCGCATCGACCAAAACACCTTCTTAGGATCATCCCCAAGCCTTGCAAAAATCGATTTGGACACATTTCGGTGGGAGTGTACGGCCGCACACAGGCCTGGCCGCAAACTCTGGCCGCACACACCATGTGTACGGCCGCACACACCATGTACAACCGCACACACCCTTTTAAGGGCCCAAAATGACAACAAACTCCTAATCCGGTTAAGAAATGGTCAAAACACCTTCACTAGAACATCCCAAAGGCTTGGAACCACGTTTCTGACACACTTCATAGTGAGTGTGCGGCCGCACACACACCCTGGTTGCACACTCTGGCCGCACACACATAAAACCCATGATTTTATGGCCTTACACTTAAATATAGGGCCATACACCCCTTATGTGCAACCATAGGCATTGGTAACACTTAATTCTAAGTGTTTTTATGTCCTTAAGACATGTCCCTATCACCATTAGTGGTTATATCTACTAATGTATTCACATATGTGTGTAATTATATGTTAAATAGGATTCGTTTGTGCTCGAGAATTCATTTGGCACCCAACAATCCTATATCGATCTTCCATTCGAGTTACTCACTGCAGGTGAGTTCATACCCCTTAATTAACCTTTGAAATGATTTTAAATGCTTTATGGGTGGGGAATACAAGTTGAACATTTCTAGTTATTGCTTTAATCACATCTGATTAATAACTAGAACAAACAGAAAGATTTTCTATTGCTTCCAAATTGCTATCAAACTCATGGATTTTCAAGTGTTTCAAACATTTTATTAAACTCTTTAAATGCTAAAACTGTTTTCAAATTCTTTTAAACTTACAATATTTTCAAACCCATATTTACACCAATATATTTATATAAGTAAGACTTGAAGGACTTAGGACTGATAGCTCACCTTATTTCCTGTTCCTTGTTTGGTTGTGGAATTAGGGTATTCTGTTATTTGTCCGACTGTTGTTTAATTCTTAGTTATATATCATATATATATATATATATATATATATATATATATATATATATATATATATATATATATGTGTGTGTGTGTGTGTGTTGGATATAATAGTTTTCAGTTCAGTTCAGTACCTTTGTGTAACAAAGGTATGCAAATAACATTACTATTTAACTATAATAGGTATAGTAAAGGATTACTACTCATTACTACTATTACAATGACACTTACCAGAGTCATTTCAGTTATGAGTCAATACTCATTTTATACTCTACAAGAGAACACTCCATACATTATACAAGAAAACATACTATACAAGATACAAGAGAATACACTATATACTACTACAAGAAAACATTACTACACTAAGACATATTACATAAACATTTGAATACTATAAAAAGAATGTGACATACTACTTCTCGATACGACAGAATGCTAAGGGTTGACAGAATGCTACCCCACTATATGACCTGGAGGGTCATCAGTTATTCAGCCGTCGATCAGCATGGTTACATACGAGTTCACATTCAAACCTTTAATTAACCAATTAATAATTAAAGGCAAAAATAGACTTTTCGAGGCGTATTGTTCAATTAATGCCACCTGGAGTCTACACATTACTATTTTAGACTTTTCGAGGCGTATTGTTCATTTAATACCACCTAGAGTCTACACATTACTATTTTAGACTTTTCAAGGCGTATTGTTCATTTAATACCACCTGAAGTCTACACATTACTATTTTAGACTTTTCGAGGCGTATTGTTCATTTAATACCACCTGGAGTCTACACATTACTATTTTAGACTTTTCGAGGCGTATTGTTCATTTAATACCACCTAGAGTCTACACATTACTATTTTAGAATCTCCGAGGTGTACTGTACATTTAGTACTACCTGGAGTTTGTTCATTTAATACCACCTGGAGTCTACACATTACTATTTTAGACTTTTCGAGGCGTATTGTTCATTTAATACCACCTGGAATCTACACATTACTATTTTAGACTTTTCGAGGCGTATTGTTCATTTAATACCACCTGGAGTCTACACATTACTATTTTAGACTTTTCGAGGCGTATTGTTCATTTAATACCACCAGGAGTCTACACATTACTATTTTAGACTTTTCGAGGCGTATTGTTCATTTAATACCACCTGGAGTCTACACATTACTATTTTAGACTTTTCGAGGCGTATTGTTCGTTTAATACCACCTGGAGTCTACACATTACTATTTTAGACTCTCCGAGGTGTACTGTACATTTAGTACTACCTCGAGTCTGTACTTCATTATTTTGTGATTTTGTCACATACTCGTTTAAGTAAACTATATTTTCATACGGATAGTTTCACTGGGGAAAAACCCTTACCTTTACAAAAGAACAAATATACAAACAATCGGGTCTTGGTAGAAGACTACTTTTACTAGAAAATATAGGATTTTCTAGGGAGTATACTATTTACAAACATTGAAATCAGTTATTACACTACATTTTAGTAAACATTTTTATACAAGCAATGACACTAAATACTTATGAACTCACCAGCTTTATACTGATAAACTCTTTCAAAATAACTTGTATTCTCAGGTCATCAGTAGATAGGTACAGATGAAGCTTTTGAGAAGATGGAGCACATACAAGACTCATCTTTTATTTTGATTATACTTTTGGTGTCTTACATATTATACAAAACACGCTTGTATTATAATTATTATATTAATGCAATGGATGTTGTTGCTTCTGTTTACTATTATGCATTGTTGTGATACTGCACATGACGTCCTCCACCCCAGAACGTTTCCGCCGTTCTTGGTTTTAGGGTGTGACAGAATCAAGAGCTGTTTCGGAAGGATCAAAGAGAGTTTCAAAGTCAACCTCGAGAATGGTTTGAGGGTTCGGACATCCTGGCGGAGGAGCATCAGACTCCATGATGTGAATTGTGATGTGAGTGGGGCCAGAATTCCGAATAAAGTTGTCATCAAAGGTAATATCGAAGCTTTCTTCAAGAACGCGAGTTCTTCGGTTGAGAACTTTGTAAGCCTTAGATTTGGAAGAGTATCCTAAAAAGATAGCTTCATCAGCTTTAGGTTGGAACTTTGTAAGCTGATCACGGTTGTTTTTGATGAAGCGTCTGCATCCGAAGATATGTAGGAATGAGATCGTTGGCTTTCGACCATTCATTGCTTCGTATGGTGTCATGTTGAGCTGTCGATTGATGATGCCTCGGTTTTGAGTGAAGCAAGCGGTGGATACAGCTTCAGCCCAAATATAGAGTGGAATGTTTGGATAATTCAGCATGGATCGAGCAGCTTCAACGAGTGTTCTATTACGTCTTTCAACTGCACCATTTTGTTGTGGAGTGTACGGAGATGAGAAGTTGTGATCGATTCCTTTTTCTGTGAGGAACTTCTCAATGGTGGAATTGACAAATTCCGAGCCATTATCACTTCGGATTCTCCTGACCGGGAGTTTGATAAGAACTTCTATTCCTTTGATAAAATTGATGAGCTCAGTGGCTGTTTCGGATTTCAGCCTTAGGAAGAAGACCCAAGTGAACCTTATAAAGTTGTCAACAATCACAAGAATGTATTTCTTATGATGAAGACTCTCTACAGTGGATGGTCCACAAAGATCAATGTGTAGGAGTTCTAAGGGATCCGAAATGGATTTTTCGATGATAACAGGATGACCCTTCTTTGATTGCTTACCACACTCGCATGCAGCACATAAATGATCATTTTCAAACTTGAGAAAAGGTAAACCTCTTACCATTTCACCTGAGACGAAATCATTCATGTACCGAAAGTTTAGATGAGCGAGCCTTCGGTGCCATAACCAACTAACGTCTGGAACAGCTTTGGAGAGAAGGCAGAGATGTGGTTTGCCAATGATCATATTGATGTCGAGTGGGTACATGTTTTTGTTGCGAAGAGACTTTATCAAACATTCTTTTCGGTCTTCAGTCATCACATAGCTATATTTTTTGCAAAATTCCACACGTCGGCTTGAGTCGGTAAGCTGAGAAACACTTATCAAATTATGTTTCAAGTCAGCTACATAAGCAACATGTAAAATAGAGAAGTTTCCATTGGTGAGAGTTCCATAACCACAAATTTGAGAATTTGAGTTGTTGTCATACGTCACGTAACCAGCATTTGGAGAGAGCTTTAAATCTCGCAGAAAATCCTTCTGCCCCGTCATGTGCATGGAGCAAGCACTATCAATATACCATATTGTTTCTTGCTCCGAAGCACAAAGTGCATGCAAAAATTAATGAGCAATGGAGCTTTTAGGCTCCGAGTTAGACTTTGGGACGTAGGCATGGACTTTGGACTGTGATTGTGACTTTGGTACAACTACGTGTTTCTTGGTGAGATTACTTGAGTTCTTTGGAAACAGACAGAATGCTAAAGTCTTTTCATCTATCCAGTAGTCATATTCAACTACTTGTGGGTTCGGAGCTAACTTCTTCAGAATGGAGGTATCTGAAGGATTGACACTTTTTGTTATCTCCGAGTCAGTTGTTTTGTTAACAGATGATTTGATTTTCCACACAAGATTTTTGTTTGAAGATTTTGAAACAATAAAATTTGAGCTGGTGGATTTGTTTGATGACACATTGTTCTTAGAGATTTTTGGTTTAAAAATTGTGCCATCAGATTTTGCAATAAAGACAGATAAAACATTTTGAGGCGCTGAAGAAGTGTTTTGGATGGTTTTGACATTAACATGAGCTTGAGGAGATTTGGAGCTAAAGACTTCCTTTGGTTCCGAATGAACAGGAGGTTCGGAAGGTCTCTTTAGAATTCTTGTTTGAACAAACGAATTTTGACTATGGTATTCACACACGGACTTCTTTGTGTTGTTCCGAGATGAGTTTGATTTAGAGTTGGCAAGGAACCTGGAATTTTGTCTATCCTTAATTTCCTTTTTGTAAGCATTCCTAGCTTCTACCTTGGGATCTACAACATCTTTTCTATTCAACATTGGTTTTCTCTTAGGATGAGGAGAGGATCCAGAGGATTGACCTTTGGATGGATTTGAAAACTTGGGAGTAATGGGAACCAATTTGGATTTTGAAAGAGCTACAGAGTCCGATTCACATGAGTCAGAGGACATATTGCTTGATACTTCAACTTTATCATCTAGAGATGCCCATGCAAATTCCGAGGCATTGACTTCAGTTGTTTCTGGAATAATTTCCTCAATCACACAGTTATTGACATGATTCCTTATAGGAACATGGTCTACACAATTTTGAAGACTATGATGATATTCCGTGGTCCGATTCAGGTTCAGGTTTATCAGAGGCGGAAGAGGCGTGGCATCAGGACATTTAACAACTATCGGTTGAAACTCAGGAATTAGGGACTCAAAGGATCTTTTAGTCTCCGGAAGGGGTGACAATGGAGAAACAGGAGTGTCCGAATGTTTAATGTTCGGAACCTCTCCCATGAATGTCAGATTTTGCAAATCCTTCAGGGGACTTACAATTGGTTTCGGAAACTCGCTTCCGAGACCAGGAGCTTTGGACCATGGATGACGAAAATTATGAGTCATCCGAATGTCAGCTTCAAGCATGTCAACTGAGTTATGCAAAGCATCTATTTTGGCATTGAGACGTTTGTTATCAGAAATCAAAATATTTTGTTCGGAATAAGTGATTTCACATTTATCTTTCAAAATGATACATTCATCCTTTGACATTACAAGTTCATGCTCTAAAGACTCGATTTTCAATTTCTTATCCTCAAAACGTAATCTAAGACGACTTAGTTCACAGTCTTTCTTCTCACTGGCTTCTATGGCTGACTCATAGGCTTTATAGATGGTGTTCATATCTGTTTGAATCTGGGTCAAATAAGGTTTACATAAAGTCAAATCAAAATTATTATCAGAGATCATGGATTTTACCTGTTGAACGATGCTTCGACCTGGTGGATCATTAGTGGCCATGTAGCAGTAGTTAGGTTCAGCAACATCTTCTTCATCTTCGGATCCAGAAGACCAATAACCTTCATCACATACAATGGTTTGTCTAGCCATCAAACACATGTTTCTTCCAGTTTCTACATCATCATCATCTCCGGATGACCAGTATCCTTCGACATCTCTTCAAACAGTAGTAACAAATGCTTTCTCACTTTCAGCCATTTCTTGTGCTTTTCGGACATAATATGCTGAGTCCTTGATTTTTGGTTTTTGTGGAGCATCAGCTAGGCAATCTTTGGCAAAGTGGTTTGCATGACCACATTTATGACACAAGATCTTTGGTTTTTTTGAGTTGGAATTTTTTGAAGATTTCGGGGCTGAGTTTGGTTTAGTGAGGTTAGGCTTGTATGCAGGAGGATTTTCGGAGGTTTGTTTTGGTTCCGAAGCAGTATATGGTTGAGGATGGTTTTGGTGAGGAGCGTTGAATCTGTTTTGGTATGGTTTGTAAGAAGAATTGAAAGGTCGTTTGTATTTCATGGAGAGTAAGGCAAATTCTTGTTGGAAACGGAGTTCAGAATCCAAGGTTTCGGAATCATCGTCAGGATAGATGTGGGTAGGAAAAGAAGTCAAGGATGGCTGAGGTAATGGATATGAGGGTTTGTAAGGTTCCGAAGCAAGTGGGTTCGAAATGGTTGACTCGGAAGAACTGACTAGAGCAAGAGGTCCTCCGGAAAGTTCTCTAATGGTTTGAGCAACGTTTGATTCATGTCCTTGAAGTTCATCACAAAGTTGATAGAGTTTCAATTTTTTTAAAGAACCATTACTTTGAAGACAAGACTTTACATTTCCCCATCCCTTACCAAGACTGTTAATGAACTTGAGATTGTACTCGATAGGAGTTCGAACAATCCCGTGGGCAGTCATGTTGTTGACAACGATTCAATATCGGTTGGAGGCTGAGGCTACAGATTCACCTGGAGTGGTAGTAAAGGTGTCAAAGTCATTGACAACGGAGGTGAGACGTTTGTCCTTCATATTTTCTGAACCTTCAATAAGATCCTGAAGAGTGTCCCAAATTTCTTTGGCTGATTTGCATAACTTGATGTGCTCAAAGAGTGATGGAGGAACACCAAACACCATTTCAGAGAAGGCAACTTGATCAGCATGCAATTTCTCAATATCATCAGCAGTTAGAGGGGCTGGACGAACTTCATCTTCTCGCATGAGTTGAGCAGCTGCATCTCTTACAACTGTTCTTACAGGAACATGAGGACCTTCTGTGACGGATCTCCAGATTTGTTCACCCTTCTCTTTGGCTAGTAAAAACCTTTCCATTATAACTTTCCAGTGATCATATTCTCCCACAACTAACAATGGGGCAGGTGTAGGGCCACCGACGCTATTTGCGATTTGCATTGAAATCATTTGTTGAGGATTTGAAGCAGCCATTGAAGTCAAGATATCTTCGAGCTTAAGTGGTATATAGAAGAACTTTTATCCTTAACACAGAAATGGTTGAATTTCCAAGGTAAATTCAAACCAACTATAATCTGATCTTATGGATTCAAAGGACAACCACTCGAGCTCTAATACCAATTGTGAGAACAAAATTTATGCGCAGCGACAAGGTTTGAGAACTCAAACCGTGAATGATTGCTTGATATCAATGTCTGCTTAATAATGGATGTTCAAGTCTAAACTGGAAAGACCAGTCAAGTCTTAGATAATCAACTCAACAAAATGACCAAGACATTAATTAAGAACAAGTGAATAGTGATCAGAGTAAAGTTAATAAATAAGGAACAAGAGGAATGTTTGAATGTAATAAGAGTAAATGCCAAAAATGAGAGAAAAAAACCGTAGTTGACTTGTATTGAATGCTCCTATTTAAAGGGGAGAATGTTACAGCGAATTAACCCAGGTGTTTGCATAAGACCGGACAAAAGATATACTTCTGACATTCTGATTGTCCTCAATCAACATTAGACTAAGTCCTATGAAACGTTACATCAAAATACAAGACAAACGTAATAAATGCATAACAGACAAATTAACTTCATTCCGGACAAGTGATGTTCCGGAGATGAAAATTTGTTTCCGGATCGATAAGCATTCCGGACTTCAGGATCAATTCTGGAATACGTTCTTCTTCAAAATTCTTCACTCCCTTTCTTCAGCTCCGGACAGGTTCTGGATCACATCTTCCTTCAGAACCAAAAACCTACGGAATATGTATTTAGGATTGCTAGAGGTTCACTTTCAGGTTCCAACAACGTACCTTGGATTTAGTATTCCACGCTTTCCGAAGCGTATTCTGCCCATCCGGGTGAGATCTTTACTTGACGAGGTCACTAACCTGGAATTTCCAAGGGTTTTCTCTTATCGAAGGCGTTAGCTTTTCTGCCTGACCCCGGGAGCTTCACGCCGCTCCTGGATTTGTACTCTCTTCTCGGTAGTTTCTCGGATGAAGTTCGGACCAGCGAAGGTGATGTCTGGAATTTGGACTTCTAGCTAGTTGCGTGTCGCCTACTTTAATCCAGTGCAGAGAGGATCTGCACTTGAGACCAAAGAGGGTTTCAAATGGAGCAACTTTAGATGCTAGCATGGTCAAGGACTCGACTAGTTGGCAAGTGGGTATTCTTGTTCTACCAAAGTCTATCACATATGCTCTTCGCACAACTTCTAATGATGGAATCGTTCTCTCATTCTGTCTTTTGGTTTAAGGATGGTAGGCTATGCATCAAGACTGGCCTAGTTTCCAAAAATTTCTGAAGTGACTGCCTGAACTGGGAGATGATTCTACTATCTCAAACGGAGATAAAAAAAATATTGGAACACCATGCAGTCTAATTAATTTCTTAGACTCACGTCCTAGTTAACTTCTCTATTTTGCTTGATCCTTTAAAATTGTAGGAAGGGTGCGGATTTGGCTAATCTGACGACGATCACCCAAAATGGCAACCAAGTCCACCTGTTTGTAGTAATCCTGCGGGCTTTTGCCCAAAAACTCTTGATAAGACTCATACTTAGGTCATCCACCATCACCTCGTGTATACTAGTCGTATACAATTTGGATTGAAAAAACGTTCGGATGGGTGGCTCTTCCCCAAGTCCACAACCAGACAAGGAACAGGAGATAGGGCGGAGTCACACATCCTAAATCTTGTTGATTCTAAATTATATACCACTCTTCCGTATACACTTAGCAGCGATTGATTAACCTAATGAGTTATTAGTCTGTATTTTTGAACTTGGTCTGCGGTACGAGTGGTCTTTCTCGTAGATCTATTGGGTATACTTCGGGTGGTTACTGACTTTTAAGACTTCTTTGGTGTTTTTCGCTTCAAGTCTATTAACTAATGGGTAGGTTAGAAGGGCGTGGTACCCCTTGCATGGGTACTTCTTTTGTTCTGAAGTGAGAGATGATATAAGGGTTTGCGTTATGGATCGGAAGAATTTCATCTGACGGTTGATTAAGGGAAGAGTTCTTTTTACACAGCACATAAATTTTGCATGGTAAGGACCAAGCCAAACCATGTTGGATGATGATGTCGGAACTTCTTGATGAATCAGATATTAAATTAATTGGAAGAAGAAATTATTACTAGGACGATGAACTAACCTTGGTATGATTACTATGAACCCTATTTTATCAAAATTAACAAATACAACTAAACGAGGGTTCGGATAATTTGAAACAATGAACTTTTATGAAATGACCCCTACTAGGTCCCTCTATAACCGTTTGGTGTACACCAGTCATGTATAATTAATTAATGGGGTTTGGAAGTGTACCAAAATTGTAGTAGGGTTCTTTGATGATTCCCTATATTCTGGATCAAACTCCTCCTGCTGCCCCGCTATTCTTCTCTGTTGGACAGTCCCTTTTGAAATGTCCTATTTCACCACAAAGGTGGCATATTGGACTGGTTCCAACCTTACTGGTTGAAGTAATGTGCCGGATCGGAATTCTGCAGAAAAGGGTAGTGTGTCTGTTCCTGTTGCAGTTCATGCAATGCATCACTTGGCAGACTCCCATGTGATGGAAGCTGCACTCTTTGCACTTGGGTAGATTTCCCGCATACTGCCTTGCTGGGATAGGGGTAACCGGGATACTAGTAGAAACGGCAGTAGGAGTAACAGATCTCGTGGCCACAGAGGCTACCACTGGTTGTTGTCTCTTAGCTAACTTTTGAGGTGATTTGCCCTTCCTTCTATCCCAGAATATCCGTTTCTTGTTCTTAGATTTGAAGTTCGGAGTGTCTTTGCAAGTAGGCACTCGTTGTTGCACTTGGTTATTACTTTGATTGGGATTGCCAATAACAATTCCACTACTATTTGCGTTGTTAGCGTTAAGGTGAGTCATGACAGCTGTTACGACAGCTTGAAAAGTAGTTGTATCCATCTGAAGGATTGGTGTTTTGTCAGCGGGTTGGTTACGTTTCTTCGGAGGCATGATTCTATTATATGATATGGAAATGAGTTCGTGAGCGTTTATGGTTGGCTCTAGATGCATTCTAATCATTTATGTGAATGTAACTTTATCGTTTTGTTATATTGTTCGTGATGATTCGACCTACATCCCTATGATGCAGTCCTGGTAAGGAGTAGAAGTAAGCTTCTACAATGGTCACAAGGTGGGTGTCATCCAAACTAAGTTATCTTTGATTGGAGGATATCATGTTCCAACTTTCGAAAAGATTTGAAAGTAGCTCATAATAGAGTCTACATAAATTAGACTTATGAATTTGAAAAATAATCACTCTCAATTGAGATTTCGTGATCCGATTTATTGTTGTTAGTCATGACAGAAAAGACGATAAGCTTAAAACCTAATGCGAGTAATGTAATCACTAATTCACTAGGTTGCATTAGTTTATTAGTTATTACTATGACGAAAAAGGCATTCTAACACATCGTATGGACACGTGTGGTTTTCCCTTGAGAGTAGATGTCTGTCAATAACATTGGCATTAAAGATGTAACAAGTTCGGGAAAATGACCTTGAAGTAGGTCTTACATAAAACCAGAAATGAGAAAATTTTGACAGCATAACGACCTAGCGAAACAGTACTTTCAAAATAAGAATATTTACAGCGAAAAGTGCTACTTAGAGCGTAGATATGAAGGCTATTCCCTAAACCAAAATAAAGGATGAGGAGAGCATCTCCTACTGGCGACGGGCACCTCTCGGATGAACCCTTAATTCGGCCAGTTGATGCATTACCTCAAGAAGGTGCCTTTCATACACTGTCTGGCGTGCTCGGAGCGCTATGACTTCAGCTCGAGTTGCAGTTAGCTCTTGCTGCAGAGTCTCATTGTCTCTTATAGCTCTCCCAGGAGAAAATTCAAGATTGCGAATACGATCCGTATTGGCGTTTGTGTCTTCATCGAGCTCCAAGGTTTTTTGAATGGCTGTCATTCCTAGTTCAACATTGCGAGCCACTCGGCGAACCAAGATGGGAAGAATTATGTCTGCAGATCCTCCCTCACTTAGGTTGTAGAAGCTTCGGTCTCCGTTGTAGGGTAAGGGTTGACCCTGCTCATGGATCCACCTACCCAAGTTCTAAGCCCACAAAGGCGTCAGGCCTTGAAAAGCCGGACGAGGGTTAGGATTTCGGATTGGGGCCACTAGGGGTAGATTATTGACTTCTGGCTCGGAGTCAGAATCCTCTGGGAAATTTTCTGCAAAATCGTCATCTAAGGGAATTTCATGATTCTCTTGTGGCTCTGCATCGAGCCATCCACCATTTCCTTGGTCGGGAAAGTACGGGTCGCCGGGGAGATGGAATCCAACCATGTTATCTACGCGAGAATAGGGGTAAAAGAGATAGTTAATAGACGTACTACTTAAGATAAGTATAGGATGATCCTTACCAGTTACTTTAATACTTGCGTAGTGCATACCAGTCATATGTAACCAAAATAGAATAGACCTTCGAATTAGTGACCCTAACTCTAAGTCCACAACCACACAAGGAACAGGAAGTAAAGCAAAGATCACAGATTCTACGTCTATAACACCTTAGTCACATATAACCTTAGCGTATCCATTCAACAACTATTGACCTACTAATAAATACCTTTTAGTTTTCAAATAAGTAATTATAGTAACACAAAATACTCCTATAGTATTTTTAAGTTTATGTTATGTTCTAAAGTTTTCATTGTAGTAGTTGATCAGCTTATATCACTCCCATCATATGTCCCCAAGCCTACTTGTGTTGTCCCACAATCACAATACTTTTGTTCTGCTCTAGTATGACACTGATCCTAGTATGAATGCTTGTATTTATACGTTAGTTAAATATTTTATTATTTAAAAAGTATAAAATCTTGGTCAGAGTATTTTTAATCCCGATGTGTTTATAGTTGTATATGGTTTATGGGTTGATATACTCAATTCACTATAAACAAAGCTCTGATACCAATATGTCACACCCCAAACCAGAACGGCGGAAACGTTCAGAGGCGGAGGACGTCATGTTCAGTATCATAACAATGCACAATAGTAAAATAAGCAACAACATTGTTGAAACATAAAAGTGACCCTCTTAAACTTGAAGAGATCCGAAGCTATCAACTAGATCCGCAGTCTAGCTCCACACCGCAATCAAGAACTGCATCCGCAGTTGAAGTCATCAACCTTAGTTTTTGTTTTATCTGTTTTTTATCTTTACACTTCTTTGTCCAGTGTGCCTTGCATGTCAACCTTTAGACAGATTCAACTTTGTAATCCTTAAGACTCTATAAATAGAGTTCTCTCATTCTTCATGAAATGTGAATCGATCAATCTATCTCTATCTTGAAATATCGCATTCTCTCTCATACTCTCGTCTTAAAAGATCTTCAAATTCTAATATTAAGATCGTTATCTCTTCGGAGCAAGTCAACTTGACTTAATCACTAAGCTTGATCTCATGTACTAACCTGGATTGTCTGCAATCCTTGTTAAGAATCAGCTTATAGTGTCTTCTTGATATAATACTTGTTGTCATTTATATTTCCTTATATTTCCGCACCTAATTATCTAACTATCTAACTTTAACTTATTATTATTGTTGAGCTTTATGATCCACTGAGTTAAACTTCATTCCGCATTATTACTTGTTCTAACGTTTGTTCAAGTGTGTTACACAAGTTTTTCTCTCAACAATTGGTATTAGAGCCAAAGTGGTTGCTTTTTAAACAAGAACTCTGATTTTAAAAGGCCTTCTATACCACTGGAGCTCATTTCTTAAAAAAGCAAAAAAATCTTTTCAAAAACAAGGAAATATGGCACAAGCATTATCTCTCAATGTTTCTAACAGTGTTGGAGGTTCGAATAGAGCTCCAATACTGGTGGCAAACGAATATCATCACTGGTCTCAAAAAATGGAGAGGTATCTACGAAGACTTGGAAGAGATGTATGGAGATCTGTAGAAGAAGGACCTCATGTCCCTGTTCTTACTCCAGTTCAGAACGGTGGCACTCAAGCTAGACTGGGAGGAGGTCAACCAGCCATGAATCGTCCCACCAAAGATGATATTGATAAGATGGAAAACGATGATGTTGCTTTTTACGAGATACCTTGTGGAGTTGCTCCTGACAACTTCGACATCATCATAAATTGCTAGTCAGCCAAAGAAATCTGGGA
Organism: Lactuca virosa; assembly: GCF_052849685.1. Taxonomy (NCBI): domain Eukaryota; kingdom Viridiplantae; phylum Streptophyta; class Magnoliopsida; order Asterales; family Asteraceae; genus Lactuca; species Lactuca virosa. The sequence continues at coordinate 136,113,201 of NC_136430.1, forward strand.
TGTTCTCAAGAACTTATATGAAGGTACAGAACAAGCTCAACATAAGAAGCTTACAACCGCACTCAACGAATTCAACAACTTCAAAGATCATGCTGGTGAAAGTCTGGAAGATTCCTTCAAGAGGTTCAACTTAATTGTCACAAAGTTATCTAATGCGGGCACCATCTGAAGTAACCATGAGACAAATCTTCAGTTTCTCAATGGTTTGGGTAGACATTGGACTACGGCTAAGATGATAGTCCAAGGAGATGTAACACCCATAAAAATCATGCCAAATTTAAACCTTTACAAACGCTTCAAACCATTAAAAATCATTACAACTTTGTTTTCAAAATGTTTAATATCAGAGTTTCCCAGAAACATAAACAAATCATGAGGAGCAGTACGATCATGCCTTCGCCTTGCCGCGATCCCCTGATGTACCTGAAACAATAAACTGAAACTGTAAGCCCGGAAGCTTAGTGAGTTCCCCCAAAATATCCATACCCACAATAATACACATATAATCGTAAACAACATACTATGGGTCCAGTCAACCATCGGGTTGGAATACCCCAGGCCCTCAACCATCCGGTTGGAATGCCAACATAATATGGGTCCAATCATCCTCGGGATGGAAGACCCCAGGCCCAAAATCAACAGGTTGGAATGCCCACATACTATGAGTCCAGTCATCCTCGGGATGGAATACTCACGGCCCACAACCCACAGGTTGGAATGCCCAGGCCTATTGGCTTTCGCACAAAGCAGATAAGCCTCAACCGCCAAACAAACATGTGTACATATAACAGATAATCACATAACAGTCTGTAGATACAACTGATCTAACAGATCATATCACATAATATTATCCTACCCTCTAGGATACCAAACTAACAGGTCATACCATATATCACATATTATCATCCTACCCTCTAGGATACCGATCTAACAGATCATACTAGCATAACATAACCAATAACAATTCAAAGGTCCGGCCTTGGTGCCTTAGACCCTTGAGTATAGTGAGGATAACTCACCTCGTAACTGCCGACTGGAAATAGAAAGCTCAACTCCCGGATCACCGCCACCAACTCCACCACCTATATCCAACACATCCCAAAGTTCATAAATTCCCAAGATACCCCCGGAAGTCAACTAGTCAACCCTTGGTCAAAGTCAAAGTCAACTGGCAAGGTCAACAGTCCATGTTAACCTCAACTCGTCGAGCACCCTCGACTACTCACCGAGTTCTTGCCTAATTTTACCAACTCACCGACTCGCCGAGTCCAGGGCAATCTTCAATAGACCCGCCGAGTCACTATCCTGACTCGCCGCTTCTACGACAATCTTCATCTAACTCGCCGAGTCGTTCATACGACTCGCCGAGTCCCTTCAGTCCTTCATCCATACGGATGCTTTTTAAGCCATGCAAAGGCTCCAGATTGCATATCCAACCTTCCAAGGCCTGCTTATCACGTAAAGTTGCAAACTTTACGTGCATTCAAAGCTTTAAGGAAACTAAGCTTGAAATGAAGTCCAACACTTGAGGGAAGGCTCATACTTGCCAAAGTTGCTACCTTTATGGATCTAGAGACCAAAGGGAGTCCAGATCTGAAGTTGCAACTTCAGATCTTGGCTCAAACACAAAAGCTTTTCCTAAAACCCACCAAAAAAGAGGTTAAAGATGAGATAAGACACTTAATATCTTCCAGAGAGTGTCAACTGATGTATATCTTTGCTTCCCACAAGTTCCTAGCTTGATTTTACTTGTTTCCCCCAAGTGTTCCTCTCCAAGATCTCTCTTCCAAGCTCTATCACACCAAAGAAACACACACACACGGTTTAGGGTTTAAGGGTGCCAAGGAACTGTAAACAGGAGGCTGGGGAGGGCCAATGATCCTTTAAATAGGGTGAAATACCCCGGGATTTAGGGTTTCATCTGCCAGCTCCTACTCGTCGAGGCCCTTCTTGGACTCGGCGAGTAGGTCACTAAAACACGCGGACCAACCCGCTGCTACTCGACGAGTGGGGCAGCCAACTCGTCGAGTAAACCTTTAAACCAAGAAGATTCTTACATGAACCAATACCTGAAAATCGGGGCGTTACAATTCTCCCCCACTTGAACTAGACTTCGTCCTCGAAGTCTGTTGCGGCGAACAGCTCCGGATAGTGCTCTCGCATCTCTGCCTCTGGCTCCCACGTCCACTCGAACCCCCTACGATGCCCCCATTGTACCTTCACCAAAGGTATCTCCTTGTTCCTCAGAACATTCATCTTTCTCTCCAATATGGCCACAGGCCTCTCCACGTAATTCAGGCGTTCATCGACCTGAATATCATCCGGCGACACTACTGCCTCCTGATCTATAATGTACTTTTGCAACTGCGAAACATGGAAAGTGCTGTGGATCCGACTAAGCTCCTCCGGTAGCTCTAGCCTGTAGGCCACCTTGCCAACCCTGTCAATGATCTTGAACGGCCCAATGTAACGGGGACCTAATTTCCCTCTCTTCCTGAAGTGGATCACACCCTTCCGGGGTGACACCTTTAGGAGAACCATATCACCCACCTGAAATTCTAGCTCAGATCGGCGTCTCTCGGCGTAACTCTTCTGCCGACTCTGAGCGGTCTGCATTCGCTGCCTAATCTGTTGAATCTTCTCGGTAGTCTGCAAGACTACTTCCGTCCGTTCCATCACCATGTGTCTGACCTCACCCCAACAAACCGGGGTGCGACATCTTCGCCAATATAACAGCTCGAAAGGCGGGTCGCCAATGTTGGAATGATAGTTGTTATTGTAGGCGCACTCTGCAAGCGGTAGGTGGGAATCCCAGCTCCCACCGAAATCAATGACACACGCCCTCAACATATCCTCGAGGGTCTGAATGGTCTGCTCGCTCTGACCGTCGGTCTGCGGATGGAATGTTGTGCTGAAGTGCAACCGCATGCCCAGCTCCTCGTGGAACTTTTTCCAGAAACGGGAGGTAAACCTAACATCCCGATCAGAGACAATGGAGACCGGAACCCCATGGCGAGCCACGATCTCAAGGACGTACACGTCGGCCAACTTCTCGGCCGATGAACTCTCCCGTATGGCCAAGAAATGGGCACTCTTGGTCAATCGATCCACGATGAACCATATGGCATCAAACCCCTTCGCCGTCCTTAGCAGCTTGGTAATAAAGTCCATCATGATATGTTCCCATTTCCACATGGGAATCTCTAGGGGCTGCAGCTTGCCACGCGGCCTCTGATGCTCGGCCTTGACCATCCTACAAGTCAAGCACCTCTCGACGTACCAAGCGATTTTTCGCTTCATCCACGGCCACCAGTAGCTCAAACTCAAATCCCGGTATATCTTGGTGGCCCCCGGGTGAATAGAGAAGTGAGGCTTATGAGCCTCCTCCATGACTGTCTGCCTGACCCCACCAGACATCGGAACCCATACCCGACCGCATCGGGTTAATAATCCCCGACTATCCTGCACAAACCGGGTGTTCTCACCCCTGATCCTCTCCAACTTCCAATTCTCTGGCCGCATACCCTCGACCTGAGCATCTCTGATCAAACTCACAAGTGGAGAATCCACCGCTATCCTCATACATATCGCTAGGGTGGAAGACCCCGCTGACTTGCGGCTCAAAGCATCCGCAACCACATTCGCTTTACCGGGGTGGTAAAGGATCTTGAAATCGTAGTCCTTGACTACGTCCAGCCACCTGCGATGTCTCATATTCAGGTTCAGCTGATCCATGATGTGTCTCAAGCTCTTGTGGTCCGTATATATGGTATAACGGACCCCATACAGATAATGTCTCCATATCTTGAGAGCGAACACCACTGCTCCCAGCTCTAAATCATGAGTAGGATATCTCGTCTCATGCGGCTTCAGCTGTCGCGATGCGTAGGCTATCACTTGTCCCCTCTGCATGAGGAATGCCCCTAAACCTGTGATGGATGCATCACAGTACACCACAAAATCCTCAACGCCCTCCGGGAGTGTCAAAACTGGAGCCTAACACAAACATTGACGGAGGGTCTCAAACGACCTCTGCTGCTCAGGGCCCCATCGGAAATCCACCCCCTTCCTCATTAAACAAGTGAGGGGTACTGCAATCTTGGAGAAATCTCGTATGAATCTTCGGTAGTACCCTGCCAATCCCAAAAAAATCTTGATATCTGAGGGAGATTTCGGAACCTCCCACTACATGACTGCCTTGATTTTGGCCGGGTCGACCAAAATCCCATCCTGGTTAACGAGGTGCCCGAGGATCTGGACCTCCCGTAACCAAAAATCACACTTCGAGAACTTGGTATATAGCCGCTCTCGTCTTAGAACTCCCAACAACTCCCTGAGGTGCTCCTCGTGCTGCTCACGAGTCCTGGAATACACCAAGATATCATCTATAAACACGATGACCGAGCGATCCAGTATCGGTCTGCAGACCTGATTCATCAGGTCCATAAATACTGTCGGCGCGTTGGTGAGCCCAAACGGCATCACCACGAACTCGTAATGACCATAACGAGTCCGAAACGCGGTCTTCTCCACGTCCTCCTCTCTGACCCGGACCTGATGATACTCCGACCTCAAATCTATCTTGGAGAACCAATATGCCCCCTGTAACTGATCAAAGAGATCATCTATCCTCGGGAATGGATAACGGTTCTTCACCGTCAACTTGTTCAACTCCCTATAATCAATGCGCATCCGGTGCGATCCGTCCTTCTTCCTGACAAAGAGGATTGGTGCTCCCCATGGAGAACTGCTAGGTCGAATGAAATGCTTGCCCAGCAGTTCCTGCAGCTGTGATGACAGTTCCTGCATCTCGGGTGGCATTAATCGGTATGGCGCCTTGGTGATAGGAGCCGCACCCGGCACCAGGTCGATCCGGAACTTGAACTGCCTCTCCGTAGGTACTCCTGGTAACTCCTCCGGGAACACGTCAGCAAACTCTCTAACCACTGGAACCTCTGAAACTGGAGTCGGATCCCTAGCCCGCGTATCCACCACATACGCTACATAACTCGGACACCCGTGCTGAATATACTGCCAAGCCCTGGCAGCTGAACAGAACCCTGATCCCACTCTGGTGCCCTCGCCATATACAATCAGTTCTCCCCCACTTGGGGTACGAACTACCACCCGCTGGCCCTCACAATCTATCATAGCACCGAACCGACTAAGCTAATCCATCCCTACAATCACGCACACCTCCCCCATGGGAATCGGTATCAAGTCTATCGGAAAGGACACTCCGAAAATATCCAACTCACATCCTCGGTAGACGGAAGAAGCAGAAATCCCGTGTTTGTTGGCGACGGAGACTCGCAGCGGACACTCTAGCTCACCTACTGGCATACTGAACTCCCTACTGAAAGTCTGAGATACAAACGACCTACTTGCCCCCGAGTCAAATAACACCGATTCGGGTAAGGAGTTTACTAAAAACGTACCTAATCACATATAGAACAGATAAGCATATAACAAATATAACAAATGAGAGTAAGGATAGAAACATACCAGCAACCACATCCGGTGTTGTCCTGGCCTCCTCGGCTGTAAGCTGGAAGGCACGACCCTAAGCCTTAAGAGGCTTTGCCCTGACTGGTCTCTCGTCCGTGATCGTCAAGGTAGCCGGTGTTGGAGCCTGCGCCGGCTTGGCGGCTATTAGAGGACATTAGGCCTTCATATGGCCCACCTGCTCACAATGATAGCAAAGCCTGACTCCGGAAGTCGGAGTCGGCTGCCTGCAATCCCTGGCCAGATGGCCCTGTTTGCCACATCGGTGGCACCCACTCCCTGCTTGGCACGTTCCTAAATGAGCCTTTCCGCACTTCCCACAAGTGCGGCCTGGCTGTCCCCCAGTCCTGGTATCAGTGGTCTTGGACCGATTCGGTGCCGGCTGCGATTGCGTCGGGGCCTGGTGCTACTCCCACAACTACAGCTCAATCTCTAACTCATGCTACTTGGCGGCCTCCTGTAACTCCAACAAAGTATCGCATCTCTGAGTGGCAACAAACTGACGGATGTCAGTCTTGAGCATGCTCAGATAGCATGTCATCTGAGCCTGCTCTGAGGCAAACTCCGGGCAAAACATCGCCCTCTTAGTAAACATACGGGTGATCTCCGTCACCATCTCAGTACCCTGTCTCAGCTCCAAAAACTCCTGAGATAACCGCTCACGCTCGACCCTCGGAATGTAGCGAGATCGGAACATGTCCCTGAACTGCTCCCAAGTAACAGCAGCTCTCTGGTCATCCGTATACGACCCCGTCATCAATCTCCACCAGTCCTTTGCCCCAGACCTCAGCAGGTTCAGGGCACATCTGACCTTCTGGTTAGTAGGACATAAACATGTAAAGAAACACCCATCCACATCTGACATCCACCTTATGGCTACAATGGGATCCTAAGTACCATCAAAAGTCGGGGGCTTCGTGTTATCGAAGTCCCGATACTGAAAAACTCGGCCCGCTCCCCCTCCTGTCGCTGTTACAGTAGCGGTGGTTGCAGGGGTAGCTGTCTCAGTAAGGGCTGCATATCGGTCATCAAAGTACTCCATCATAGCGGACTTGATAGTCCCAAATAACTCCGGAATCTGACCCCGTACAATCTCGACCACCTCCTCGCGGATGATCTCCCTGACTCGATCCTCTGTCAACAATGGCCCCTCCTGGCCGATAACCTCAGGTGCTACATGGGCCTCCTGATCACCCTGCCCTGATCCCGATCCGGATCCTGTCACGAAACGCCTCGTAACCACCATACTGAAAATATAACAAGAAGATATCAGCAATCCGCATAAATAACCAGGAACCAACTCCCGACTAAACCCTAGGGGTTGTGACTTCCTTGCTACGCGTATGGGTCTTGTGCTTTCAGTAGTATGGGCCCCTACTACCTTCCACACCTACCCATATTTTTCTCAAGTATCACCACAACACCCTAACACTATACACACACCTGGTGGTCGCTCAACCTCACTCCTAGAGGAAGCCTAACTATCTCACAACTGACCTACCGGTCTCACACAACCCACCCATCGATGAAACTTCCACCAACCCTGCAGCACTAGTGTATTCTAGTCATACATAATGTTGGACCCTATAGACTTTCGAATACCTGATCCTACACTAAGTCCTTCATCAAACAATAATAGGAAATAAGGCCAAACCAAACATTCTCAGGCTATAAGATCTTAGTTATGTACGACCGTGATGCATACACTAAGCAACTACAGTAATGATGTCAATCTCATATTGAGGAAAACCCTAGGCTACCAGGCATCATGTAATCAGGCGACTCTATCATGAAATTCCTGAAGATCCCTAGCCTAGCACTAGCATGTTGTTCTAACATATCACATAATTAAATAACTATATGGTATTTTGGGGTCAACTTACTGGCTTCGGCTGATCGTACACCCTGCATCCTCCCTTGTATCGAGCTCCACGGTTTATTGAATGGCTGTCATTCCTAGTTCAACATTGCGAGCCACTCGGCGAACCAATATGGGAAGAATTATGTCTGCAGATCCTCCCTCACTTAGGTTGTAGAAGCTTCGGTCTCCGTTGTAGGGTAAGGGTTGACCCTGCTCACTGATCCACCTACCCAAGTTCTAAGCCCACAAAGGCGTTGGGCCTTGAAAAGCCGGACAAGGGTTAGGATTTGGGATTGGGGCCACTAAGGGTAGATTATTGACTTCTGGCTCGGAGTTAGAATCCTCTGGGAAATTTTCTGCAAAATCGTCATCTAAGGGAATTTCATGATTCTCTTCTGGCTCTGCATCGAGCCATCCACCATTTCCTTGTTCGAGAAAGTACGGGTGGCCGGGGAGATGAAATCCAGCCATGTTATCTACGCGAGAATAGGGGTAAAATAGATAGTTAGTAGACATACTACTTAAGATAATTATAGGATGATCCTTAGCAGTTACTTCAATACTTACGTAGTGCATACCAGTCATATGTAACCAAAACAGAATAGACCTTCGAATTAGTGACCCTAACTCTAAGTCCACATCCAAACAAAGAACAGGAAGTAAAGCAAATATCACAGATTCTAAGTTTATAACACCTTAGTCACATATAACCTTAGCGTATCCATTCAACAACTATTGACCTACTAATAAATACCTTTTAGTTTTCAAATAAGTAATTATAGTAACACAAAATACTCCTATAGTATTTTTAAGTTTATGTTATGTTCTAAAGTTTTCATTGTAGTAGTGTTGGTAAGTTTTTAGTCTTGTTGAAACAGCACAACCATTCCTGGGCACATGCTAAACACTTCTCGGAAAGATATAGTTGATCAGGCTATATCACTCCCAGATCTGATCATATGTCCCCAAACCTACTTGTGTTGTCCCACAATCACAATAGTTTTGTTCTGCTCTATTATGACACTGATCCTAGTATGAATGCTTGTATGTATACTTTAGTTAAATATTTTATTATTTAAAAAGTATAAACTCTTGGTCAGAGTATTTTTAATGCCGATGTGTTTATAGTTGTATATCTTTTATGGGTTGATATACTCAATTCACTATAAACAAAGCTCTGATACCAATCTGTCACACCCCCAAACAAGAACGGCGGAAACGTTCGGGGGCGGAGAACGTCATGTTCAGTATCATAACAATGCACAATAGTAAAATAAGAAACAACATTGTTGAAACATAAAAGTGACCCTCTTAAACTTGAAGAGATCCGAAGCTATCAACTAGATCCACAGTCAAGCTCCACACCGCAATCAAGAACTGCATCCGCAGTTGATGTCATAAACCTTAGTTTTTGTTTTATCTGTTTTATGTCTTTACACTTCTTTGTCTAGTGTGCCTTGCATGGCAACCTTTAGACAGATTCAACTTTGTAATCCTTGAGACTCTATAAATAGAATTCTCTCATTCTTAATGAAATGTGAATCGATCATTCTATCTCTATCTTGAAATATCGCATTCTCTCTCATACTCTAGTCTTAAAAGATCTTCAGATTCTAATATTAAGATTGTTATCTCTTTGGAGCAAGTCAACTTGACTTAATCACTAAGCTCGATCTCATTTACTAACCTGGATTGTCTGCAATCCTTGTTAAGAATCAGCTTATAGTGTCTTCTTGATATAATACTTGTTGTCATTTATATTTCCTTATATTTCCGCACCTAATTATCTAACTATCTAACTCTAACTTATTATTATTGTTGAGCTTTATGATCCACTAAGTTAAACTTCATTCTGCATTATTACTTGTTCTAACGTTTGTTCAAGTGTGTTACTCAAGTTTTTCTCTCAACAATTGGTATCAGAGCCAAAGTGGTTGCTTTTTAAACAAGAACTCTGATTTTAAAAGGCCTTCTATACCACTGGAGCTCATTTCTTAAAAATAACAAAAAATCTTTTCAAAAACAAGGAAATATGGCACAAGCATTATCTCTCAATGTTTCCAACAGTGTTGGAGGTTCGAATAGAGCTCCAATACTGGTGGCAAACGAATATCATCACTTCAATAGATGATGTGACAACCCGAAATTTCTATTCTGTACAACCATTCACTTCAATAGAAGTCAGTCTTGTTTTTGCTAACTTTTGAGCTGTTTAGAGTCCGTTTGAGTGTTCTACAGCTTAGACCTTCAAAAAGGAAATTGTAAGACGTATACTCTAGGGTTTATTGTGCATCAATAAAGTCTCAAAACTCCAAGAGTTTGGAGTTTATGGCCCAAACATGGAGTTTACGGCCGTAAACTCTAAGGAGTATAAATATGACACTTAGTCATTTTATACACTTTTTACCATTTCAAGCCTAGAAACTCATTTCTCTCTCAAGTAGCATCCGATTTTTCTTCTTGATCTTCAACTTTGTAAGTGTTTCTTGCCTTAATTAGTTGATATCCTTCATCATCTAGTGATCTTACATGATTTCATCCATGAAATCTCTTCATTTTGATAGATCTTCAAGTGTTCTTCATTTCACCAAGAACACACACTAGTGTTCTTGGACTTTAAACACCCTTACAAGCTTCTATATTGTAAGTACTCTTACTTTAGCTTGTTATAGGCTTGATACACTTGTTAAGCAACTAGAAAACATCAAGAAACATAAGATCATAAGTGTTTACGGCCAAGGCAATCTCCTTGGGCCGTAAACTCTAATGAAAGGGCCATTGTGAGCCCTAGTCCCTTACTAAGCCTTGAATACAAGTCTAGATCACCTCGTTGTGGAGTATAGGACCTTAAACAAACAAAAGAACCAAGCACACATGAGTTTACGGCCGTAAACTCATGAGGAATGGTCCATGGGCCGTAAACTCTAAAAGGTGGTGCAATGGTGCCACAATCACTTCCTAAGGCTTGGACTTGATCATAGTATGCTTAACCTTGACTTGTAAGACCTTAAAACACCAAATGGTAGAAGTTACCATGGGTTTACGGCCGCAAACCCATTAGGACTGTAAACCCTAAACCGTAAACTCATGAAGAGTTTACCCTTGGACCGTAAACTCAAAACCAAAGCCCTACAACCCTTAGATGCAATCCTTGGTACTTATGGCACTTGAATCAAAGTGTTATCCATGATTTAGGGTGTCTTTACTTGATTAATTAGTTGTTAAATACCTAATTGGAATACATATATGTGTTACTATATGTTAATTAGGATCCGTGTGTGTGTTCAAGTCTTCACTTGACACTTAGCATCCTATACCATCCGTTCATACCCCTTAATCAACCTTTTAAATGATTTTAAATGCTTTTATGGGTGGGGAATACAAGTTGAACTAACTACTTCAAACTGTTTTGCAAACTCTTTTATGGGTGGGGAAAATCCATAAGTTAAATGCTTTTATGGGTGGGGAAAATCCATGTGATTAATAACTATCAAGCATATGGATTTTCTTACTTTTCAAACTGTGTTATCAAACAAACTACTTCAAACTGTTTTGCAAACTCTTTTACATGTTAAATACTTTTATTAAACTCTTTTAAACTTATACTTTGTTAAATGTGTATCTATATAGATATAGTTATATAAGTAGGATTGAAAGGACTTAGGACTGATAGCTCACCTTACATCCTGTTCCTTGTTTGGTTGTGGACTTAGGGTATCGGTTGTTTGTCCGAAAATCGTTTGAATCCTAGTTATATATTATGTATATGTATACAGATATAAAAGTTCTTTCTTTCAATTCAATACCTTTGGGTAGCAAAGGTATACAAACATGTTCATACATACAAACAACATTACTAGTAAACTATATTAGGTATAGTTTAGGAAGTTACTAATACTATTACTAGAACAATGAAACATCCAATGAGTCAGTTCATACATGAGTCAATACATACTATAACGAGATACAGATAGAGAATACCATGATGAGAAACAAACATAACATACAGATAGAGAATACTATGATGAGAAACAAACATAACATACAGAGAGAACATACATACATTCTAGACAGAGAGAACATACAATACAGCTAGTACATAAATTACACTAGTACATATAATACATATACAAGAACATTACATCAGTTATGTGAGCCACGTAACGGGGCATGGCATCACCTATCATGGCTCGTTTTGTATCCAGAATCTCCTTAAATGGGGAGCGTTGAATTTGTGTGTAGATCTATACTGGATTGACTATCCTACACCTTGCTGCTCGCTACAGTGGGACTTGCAGGTCTACGGGTGCCAAATGTCATTTCTTCCGACGTCTTTCATCGTCGTGTTTTTAGTCGGTAGTATAGTACAGGCATATCACATGTTACTTTAAATAACAATTGGTTTAAGGTAATTAGTACAGCAGTAGTTACTTAATACAACACTACAGTACCTTATTATTTCCCCATTGCATTCACTTTGTGACCTTCACACAATGAACAGTAATGTAAAAGCTATATTTTTGGTTAATGATAGTCATATTTGGGAAAATACACACTTTTACAAGAAACAAACATACATTTCATTTGATGCCTTGGTAGAAGGCTACGTTTAGTAGAAAATATAGGATTTTTTAGGAGATACAAATATTTACAAACATTTACAAACATTTACAAACTTATACATCAAGTACTTACAAACACTTTCATACAAATACAGACACTAAAATACTTATGATCTCATCAGCTTTAAAGCTGATAAACTCTTTCAAAATAACTTGTGTTCTCAGGTCACCAGTAGACAGGTACCGATGCCAGGTTTTGAGAAGATGGAGCTCGTTCAAGACTCATCTTTTATTTTGATTCATATTTTTGGTGTCTATTAAACTTCACAGAACACACTTGTATTAAATTATATTATTAATGCAATGGATGATGTTGTTGGTTGTTTACTACTATTCATTGTTGTGATACTATACATGACGTCCTCCACCCCCGAACGATTCCGCCGTTCTGGTTTTGGGGTGTGACAGATTGGTATCAGAGCATTGTTTATAGTGAATCGAGTATATCAACCCATAAAAGATATACGAACTATAAACACAGCGGGATTTAAAAATACTCTGATAAAGAGTTTATACTTTTAAATAATAAAATATTTAACCAAGTATACCTACCTGCATTCATGCTAAAATCAGTGTCACTAGGACAGAACAAAAGTATTACGATTGTTGGGCAGCACAAGTAGACTTAGAGACATATAGTCAAATCTGGGAAGATATAGCCTGATCAACTATATTATCCGAGGAGTGATTAGCATGTGCCTAAGTGTGGTTGTGAGGTTGTAACAAGTCTAAAAACTTACCAACAATACCATAACGAAAACCTTAGAACAAAACATAAACCTAAAATACTATAGGAGGATTTTGTGTTACTATAAATTACTTATGTGCTTATTTCTTATATCCCTTTTCTCGCATAGATATCATGGCTGGATTCCATCTTCCCGGAGACCCGTACTATCCCAACAACGGCAATGCAGGATGGCTGGGAGAAGAGCCAGAAGATGATCACCCAATCCCTTTGGATGATCACCAAGCTGAAGGCTTTTCTGATGGTTCTGACTCAGAACCAGAAGTCAACAACTTACCCCCAGTAGCTCAAAACCCAAACCCAAATCCTAACCCTCGTCCAGCATCTCAAGGCCCCACACCTCTGTGGGCAACAAACTTGAACAGATGGAGTCACGAGCAAGGTCAGCCGTCACCATACAACGGAGACCGAAGCTTCTATGACTTAAGCGAGGAAGGTTCAGCTGATCGAGTCCTGCCCATCCTAGTCCGTAGGATTGCTCGGAACACCGAGCAAGGTCGAGCATCTATTGACCGACTCATAGAGATTGACGCCAACTCTGGCGTTAACACGGTCCGCATTCGCCAACTCGAGGTAGCTATGGAAAGGACTAGGATAACCAATGGGACTCTGCAGAAACAGCTAGCTGCATCCCAAGTTGAAGTTAGGGAACTTCGGGCTAGGCAGTCAATGTATGAAAGGCGCATGCGAGACATAGAGCGCCGTCTGTCTGAATCAAGGACTCATTCGAGTGGTTCTCGTCGTAGATAGAGCCTACTCAACCTTCTCTTTTGGATATAACTTAGTTATGTAAAACTCTAGTATAATTTCCTATCTTTGTTAAAACTTGGACCTGTTAGGTCTTGATTAGGTCGTAGTTCTGTCAAAATTTTCCCATCTTGGTTGATGTAAGACCTACTTCTAGGTCATTTTTCCCGAACTTGTTACATCTGTAATACCAGTGTTATTGACAGATATCTAATCTCATGGAAATTATTATCCAAATGCTTTCATCTGTTAGTACTAGATCTACATTCAATCATACTATTCAATTGTGTTGTTGGGCTATGGAGAGTTAGTCCATGAGTCATTCTCATCAAAGTCTCCCTATTAAATTCTTATCAATATCTTCATATTTGTAAACTTATAGTTAAAAGATGCCTCCGCGCCGATCAACGAGACGCGATCCTCCGATAACTGCAACACCACATGCTCCCCAAATCGATACGGCAGCTCTAAATGCTGCAGTAGTTGTGGCTGTGGCAACAGCCATGGCTCAATATCATTCTTCCAGTTCCACTGGAGGAGGAACCCATGTTCAATCTACTCATGGTGAAATCTCTGTGCGCTTGAGAGAGTGCTCCTACAAGGACTTCACCAACTGCAAGCCATTGTCCTTTAAAGGGACGGGCGGAGTCATTGCCCTCTCGCAATGGTTCGAAAAGACGGAGTCGATCTTCGAGATCTGCTCATGCCCAGAAGGAAGCAAAGTCAAATTTGATGTGTGCACCTTCGAGGCAAAAGCCCTGACATGGTGGAATAGCCATGTCAAGTCACTATCTCTCATAGTGGCTAATGCTATGGGCTGGGAAGCTCTGAGGGAGCTAATGATTGAAGAATACTGCCTGAGGGGTGAAATCCAGAAGCTGGAGCAAGAACTTTGGAGCCTGACCATGAAGGGCTCCGACATTGTGACCTATACCGCCAGATTCTGCGAGCTGGTGGCCCTCTGTCCCAACATGGTTCATACAGAGGGAAAGAAAATCGAAAGGTACATCTGGGGGCTGGTGCCTCCATTTCAGGGGAATGTTTAGCTTCAAACCCCACTACATTCGATAGTGCCAAGAGGTTGGCACAGAGGCTCATTGACCATGGGGTTCGTACCCCAACAGCAACAACAACCCTAGCCATCTCAGAACCCTCCAAAGCCGCTGACAACAAGCGGAAATTTTGGGATGACAAGAAGAAGAAGAAGGCTGCCAAAAAGCAGCAGGTCGTGGCAATTCATGCTGCGATAGCACCTGCCGCTGCTGCTCCGGTAAAGCAGTATGCTGGAAGTTTGCCAAAGTGCAACAGATGCAGCTTCCACCACACAGGAGCCTGCCGGGAAATGCAGTACTCTAACTTCAACAGGAAGGGACACACTGCCCGTTTCTGCAAAGCTCCGGCAAGGCCAGTCAACCAAGTCCCCGGCGCTGCAGTGGGCCAAGCTTGCTACAATTGTGGTGAAGTGGCCCACTACAAAAGGAACTGCCCAAAGGCAGGGATCGCCTGCGGAGTAGGAAGAGTTCTGGCTATAGGCCATGAGGAAGCGGTTGCCGAACCCACAGTGGTCACTGGTACGTTTCTCTTCAATAACTCTTATGCATGCATACTATTTGATAGTGGAGCGGAGAGGAGTTTCGTGAACCAGAAATTTGCTCATATACTTAAGCAAAAATCACGAGCACTTAAAGAACCGTTCACTGTAGAAATGGCTAATGGGAAGACAGAGAGCACTAGCAGTATATTCATAGGATGTACTCTAACTTTAGATAGCCATTCATTTTCGATCGACCTCATGCCGGTCTCAATTAAAACTTTCGACGTCATTATCGGCATGGATTGGTTGAGTTTACATCGTGTCGACATCATGTGTTATGAAAAGTCTGTTCGCCTTAATCTACCGTCTGGTGAAACTCTAGTAATCTACGACGACAAACCCGACACTAATCTCCGCCTCATCTCGAGCATTCAAGCCCAGAAATTCTTGCGAAAGGAATGTCGCGCATTCCTTGCTCACGTTGTCGATGTGAGCCAAGAAACGAAATCTATTAAGAATATTCCAGTAGTACGTGATTTTCCCGACATCTTTCCAGAAGAACTCCCAGGACTACTGTCACACCCCCAAAACCTATGAACGGCGGAAACGTTATGGGGTGGAGGACGTCATGTACAGTATCACAACAATGCAAGTAGTAAACAAGCAACAACATCATCCATTGCATTAATAATATAATTTCATACAAGTGTGTTCTGTCAAGTTTTAAAGACACCAAAACAATATACATCAAAAATATAAGATGAGTCTGGAACGAGCTTCATCTTCTCAAAACCTGGCTCCGGTACCTGTCTACTGGTGACCTGAGAATACAAGTTATTTTGAAAGAGTTTATCAGCTTTAAAGCTGGTGAGATCATAAGTATGTTAGTGTCTGTGTTTGTATGAAAGCATTTGTAAGATGTTTTGTAAAATGTACTGTATATGTTTGTAAAAAGTTTGTATTTGTTTGAACTCTCCTAGAAAACCCTATGTTTCCTACTAAAAGTAGCCTTCTACCAAGGCATCTAGTGTCTGTGTGTGTATCTCTTGTAAAAGTGTGTATTTTCCCAAATCCGACTATCATTAACCAAAAATATAGTTTTTACATCATTGTTTATTGTGTGAATAACACAAAGTAAAATGTAAGGGAAAATGTTATAGTACTGTAGTGCTGTATTAAGTAACTACTGCTGTACTAACTACCTTAAGCCAAACGTAAAATTTTAAGGTAACATGTGATCGGCGTGTATCTTGCTACCGACTCAATAGTAAAACGACAATGTAAGATGCCGTAAAAATGACGTTTGGCACCCGTAGACTTGCAAGTCCCACTGTAGCGAGCAGCAAGGTGTAGGATAGTCAATCCAGTATAGATCTATACACAAACTCGTATGCTCCCCAATTAAGGAGATTCTGATACAAAAACAGTCATGACAGGTAGTGCCATGCCCTGTTTAATGGCTCACATAAATGTATTATTGTAAATGTTATGTGATTTGTGTGCTAGCTGTATTGTGTGTTCTTTCTCTGTCTAGTTGTATGTTTGTTTCTCGTCATAGTGTCTATTGTTTGTTTCTCATCACTCTGTTTTATGTTTGTTTCTCATCACTCTGTTTTATGTTTGTTTCTCATCATAGTATGTACTGACTCATGTATGAACTGACTCATTGTATGTTTCATTGTTCTAGTAATAGTATCTTCCTAAACTACCCCTATGGTAGCTTACTAGCAATGTATGAATATGTTTGTATACCCTTGCTACCCAAGGGCATGTAACTGAATGAAAGAAATAACCTTTCATATCCATATACATATACATAATATATAACTAGGATTCAAACGACCTTCGGACAACTAACCTTGATACCCTAAGTCTACAACCAAACAAGGAACATGAAGTAAGGTAGGCTAGCAGTCCTAAGTCTTTTCAATCCTACTTATATAACTATATCTATATAGATACACAGAATATAAGTTAAAAAGAGTTTAAGTAGTTTGTGGTAAAACAGTTTGATCAACAGTTTGAAAAGTAAGAAAACCATTTGTTTGGTAGTTATTAATCATAGGTGATTGATATAATAACTATAGTTGTTCAACTTGTATCCCCCCCCCCATAAAAGCATTTAAAAACATTTAAAAGGTTAATTAAGGGGGTATGAACTCACCTGTAGTGAGTGGTTTGGATGAACCAAAGAGATAGGATTGCTAGGTGTCAAGTAAAGACTTATACACACACAATGATCCTATTTAACATATAAATACACATATATGTATTCAATTAGTCTTTAAACAACTAATTTATAAAGTTAAGACATCCTAAGACAAGTTAAACACTTTATATAAGTGTTATAAGTCCCAAGGATTGCATCTAAGTGTTGTAGGACCAAGCTATGGGGTTTAGGGTTCAAGGGAACCCCTTTCATGAGTTTACGGTTTCTTGACCATAACCACATGAGTTTACGGTCGTAAACCCATGAGTTTACGACTGTAAACTCACACCTCTTTGACCATTTGTTGTTTTGAAGGTTTCTAAGTCCTTAGAAGTGTTTCCACTTGAAGTATAAGTCTATGGAAGAAGTTAGGGCACCATTTCACTCCTATTTGGAGTTTACGGCCCTAGGACCATTTCCCTTTGGGTTTACGGCCGTAAACCCCTATGGATGATGGTATTTTGATGTTTTCAAGTCCTAATCACATTAAGGTATAAGTCTAGACTAGTTTCCAAGGCTAAGGAAGGGACTACGGTCACTTTGGCCCCTTAAGAAGGGTTTACAGTCCAAGGCGTTCTTGGACCATAAACACCTTTGATCTTGGTGTTTCCTTGTGTTTTCTTGATGTAAAGATGTGTAGCAAGCTTAAATATACTCTAGGATAGAAGTACTTACAATATAGAAGCTTGAAATGAGCCAAAAGTCCAAGAACACTAGTGTGTGTTCTTGGTGTTCTTGGTGAAACTTGAAGATCAAGCCTTTTGGACTAATTTTTCGGATAGAAGTGTGTTAAAACACTAGATTAAGTGATATACTAACTCAAAAGGGCTAGAAACACTTACTAGATTAAAGATCTTGAATAAAACTTGGATGATACTTGAGAGAGTTTGATATTTGTTCTTGAAAAAGTGGAAAAGTGTTAAAAATGGCTAAGTGCCACTTATATACCCCTTTCCCTTAGGGTTTACGGCTGTAAACACCAAGTTTAGGCCGTAAACTCTAGACTTTTGATGTTTCGGGACTTTATTGTTGCACAATAAACCCTAGGGCATCCTCTCTCCTGATATCTCCTAAAGTATTAATCCTAAAATACTCAAACTTATTCCAAAAAGTCTGAAAATTTAACAGTAACTGTTTTGACTTCTATTGACTTGACATGTTGTACAGAATAGAAATTTCGGGTTGTCACATCATCCCCTCCTTAGAAGGAATTTCATCCCGAAATTAGAATTTAAGCAAAATAAGTAGTTACAGATAACTAAGTAAAAAGACGAGGATATTTCAGTTTCATCTGATCCTCTCGCTCCCAAGTGAATTCAGGTCCTCGCTTGGTGTTCCAACAAACCTTCACTATCGGGATGCGGCTTTGTTTCGTTTGCTTGACCTCTCGGTCCATGATCTCTACTGGTTCTTCCACGAAGTTGAGGCTCTCGTTGATCTCGATCTCGTCGAGTGGGATTACAAGAGTCTCGTCGGACAGACACGTTTTCAAGTTCGAGACGTGGAAGGTAGAATGTACGTTACTGAGTTCGCTCGGTAAGTTAAGTTTGTAAGCTACAGGGCCGATTCTGGCAAGAATCTCGAAAGGCCCAATGTACCTTGGATTTAGCTTTCCACGCTTTCCGAAGCGTATTAAGCCCTTCCAGGGTGAGACCTTTAATAGAACACGGTCGCCACCTGGAATTCCAACGGTTTCCTTCGTTTATCAGCGTAGCTTTTCTGTCGGTCTCTGGAGGCTTTCAATCGTTCACGAATCTGAACGATCTTCTCCGTCGTTTCCCGAATGATTTCCGGACCTGTGAGAGTGCTTTAAGGAACTCATCCCTTAGCTAACTGGGCATCACCCACCTCAGCCCAGCACAGAGGAGATCTGCACTTGCGGCCGTAGAGGGCCTCGAGTGGAGCAGCCTTTATGCTTGTGTGATAACTGTTGTTGTAGGAAAATTCGACAAGGGGTAAATGAGTATCCCATGCTTTCCCAAAGTCAATCACACAGACTCGTAACATGTCCTCCAAGGTTTGGATAGTCCTCTCACTTTGCCCGTCTGTCTGCGGATGGTAGGCTGTACTCATATCCAGCCTAGTTCCTAGGGAACTTTGTAGCGACTTCCAGAACCTAGAAGTGAACCTACTATCTCTGTCCGACATAATGGATATAGGAACACCGTGCAGTCGTACAATCTCTCTAATGTAAGTTCTTGTAAGCTTCTCCATCTTGTCTGTCTCTTTGATAGGCAGGAAGTGTGCGGACTTGGTTAATCTGTCGACGATGACCCATATGGTATCAAGTCCACCCGTTGTCTTGGGCAACTTGGTTATGAAATCCATAGTGATCCGCTCCCACTTCCATTCTGGTATCTCCGACTGCTGTAGTAGACCTGAGGGTTTATGGTATTCGACCTTGACCTTGGCGCAGGTAAGGCATTTACTCACGAAGGTAGCAATCTCTGCTTTCATGTTAGGCCACCAGTATAGCTTTTTAAGATCCAGATACATCTTATCTGAACCTGGGTGGACGGAATAACGAGTGTTGTGCGCCTCGTTCATGACCAAGTCTCTGAAACCACCAAGTTTCGGGGTACAGATCCGATCCATGAGATAATAGGATCTGCCACCTTTGACTTCCAAGTTCTTATCCATCCCACGAAGGGATTCACTGCTCACATTTTCAGGTTTCAAAGCGTCGAGCTAAGCTGCCTGTATTTGTGTGGATAAGTGTGAATGGATAGTCATAGTCAATGATTTGACTCTACGACCAGAATATTCTTTCCGACTTAGGGCGTCAGCTACTACATTGGCCATGCCGGGATGATAACGAATTTCGCATACGTAGTCACTGAGTAGTTCGACCCACCGTCGTTGTCTCATGTTGAGCTCCTTCTGGTCGAATATATGTTGCAGGCTCTTGTGGTCTGTAAAGATTGTGCTCTTCGTACCGTACAGGTAGTGTCTCCAGATCTTCAAAGCAAAAACAACTGCTCCTAGTTCAAGATCGTGGGTCGTGTAGTTGACCTCATGTGTCTTCAGCTGTCTCGAGGCATAGGCGATAACCTTACCTCGCTGCATCAGAACACATCCGAGACCTTGGTTCGATGCATCGCAATAGACAACGAAGTCTTCTATCCCTTCGGGGAGGGATAGTAGTGGTGCGGTGCACAAGGCTCGTTTGAGCGTTTGGAACGCTCTCTCCTGCTTTTCTTCCCAGTCAAAGGGTACGCCCTTCTGGGTAAGCATTGTAAGAGGCTTTGCAATGCGGGAGAAGTTCTGAATGAACCGGCGATAGTAGCCAGCGAGGCCTAGAAATTGACGAATTTCTGTAGGCGTCTTCGGTGCTGACCAGCTCTCAATGGCTTTGATTTTGGATGGGTCCACGTGGATTCCCTCTTCGCTAACCACGTGCCCTAAGAATTCGACTCGTCGGATCCAAAATTCGCATTTCGAGAACTTCGCATAAAGCTTCTCCGCGCGCAGGTTCTAAGACTAATCGCAGATGTTGGGTATGCTCCTCCTTACTTCGAGAGTAGATAAGTATGTCATCGATGAAGACGATGACGAACTGATCCAAGTAAGGACGACACACCCTATTCATTAAATCCATGAATACTGCGGGTGCGTTTGTTAATCCGAATGGCATCACTACGAATTCGTAGTGCCCATAACGAGTTCGGAAGGCCGTCTTCAGAACATCCTCCTCTAGCACTCGTAGTTGGTGATATCTGGATCTTAAGTCGATTTTGGAAAAGAAATTCGCCCCTTGTAGTTGATCGAATAAATCGTCGATCCGAGGCAAAGGATAACGATTTTTGACGGTCAGTTTGTTGAGCTCCCTGTAGTCTATGCACATACGAAATGATCTGTCTTTCTTCTTGACGAACAAGACTGGAGCTCCCCAGGGTGAGAAGCTCGGTCTTATAAAGCCTTTGCTGAGCAGCTCGTTAAGTTGACAGGATAGTTCTTGCATCTCTGCAGGTGCTAGACGATAAGGCGATTTAGCTACGGGAGTAGCCCCTGGGACTAAGTCGATTCTGAACTCGACTTGTCGTTGCGGAGGTAATCCTGGTAGCTCTTCTGGAAAGATGTCGGGAAAGTCGCGTACTACTGGAATGTTCTGAATAGGTTTCGTTTCTTGGTTCACATCGACCACATGAGCAAGGAATGCGCGACATTCCTTTCGCAAGAATTTCTGAGCTTGAATGCTCGAGATAATACGAAGGTTTGTGCCGGGTTTGTCGCCATATACTACTAGGGTTTCGCCAGACGAAAGATTAAGGCGGACAGCCTTTTCGTAACACATGATGTCGGCATGAAGAAAACTCAACCAATCCATGCCGATGATGACGTCGAAACTTTTAATTGAGACCGGCATGAGATCGATCGAGAATGAATGGCTATCTAAGGTTAAGGTACACCCTATGAATATGCAGCTAGTGCTCTATGTCTTCCCATTAGCCATTTCTACTGTGAACGGTTCTTTGAGTGCTCGTGATTTTTGCTTAAGTAAATGAGCAAATTTTTGGTTCACGAAGCTCCTCTCCGCTCCACTATCAAATAGTATACAAGCATAAGAGTTGTCGAGGAGAAACGTACCAGTGACCACTGTGGGGTCGGCAACCGCCTCCTCATGGCCTATAGCCAGAACTCTTCCTACTCCACCGGCAGTCCCTGCCTTGGGGCAGTTCCTTTTGTAGTGGCCCACATCGCCACAATTGTAGCAAGCTTGGCCCACTCCAGCGCCGGGGACTTGGGTGATTGTCCTCACCGGAGATTTGCAGAAACGGGTTGTGTGCCCCTTCCTGTTGCAGTTTACACACTGCATTTCCCGGCAGGCTCCCACATGGTGGTAGTTGCACTTGTTGCATAGCGGCAAACTTCCAGAATACTGCTTTAATGGAGCAGCAGCAGTGGCAGGTGTTGTCGCACTATGAACTGCCACGATCTGTTGTTTCTTGGCAGCCTTCTTCTTTTTCTTGTCATCCCAGAATTTCCGCTTGGAATCTGCAGTTCTGGCGGTTTCTGAGATGGACAGGGTGGTTGTTGCAGCCGGGGTACGGACCCCGTGGTCAATTAGCTGTTGTGCCAATCGCTTGGCACTATCAAATGTAGTGGGGCGTGATGACAATACATTTCCCTGGTATGGTGGCACCAGCCCCCATATATATCTCTCGATCTTCTTTCCCTCTGTATGAATCATGTTGGGACAGAGGGCCACCAGTTCACAGAACCTGGCGGTATATGCGACGATGTCGGAGCCCTTCATGGTTAGGCGCCAAAGTTCTTCCTCCACCTTTTGGATCTCGCCTCTCGGGCAGTACTCCTCAATCATGAGGTCTTTCATGGTGCCCCAGCCCATATCATTTGCCACCACTAGAGATAGTGACATAACATGGCTATTCCACCATGTTAGGGCTTTTGATTCGAAGGTGCAAGCGGCAAACTTGACCTTGCTTCTCTCCGGGCACGAGCAGATTTCAAAGACCGATTCTGTCTTCTCGAACCATTGTGAGAGTACAATGACTCCGCCAGTTCCCCTAAAGGACAATCGCTTGCAGTTTGTGAAGTCTTTGTAGGAGCACTCTCTCGAGCGCACAGGGGTTTCAACCTGAATAGTCGGAACAGGAGTCCATCCTCCAGTGGAACTTGAGGAATGATATTCAGCCATGGCTGTAGCCACAGCCGCAGCTATAGCAGCATTTAGAGCTGCTTTATCAAATTGAGGAGTAGGTGGAGTTGGTGCGGGAGGATTGCGTCTTGTTGATTTACGTGGAGGCATCTTTGAACTGAAAGTTTAGAAAGATGAAAACATTGATAAGAATTTGATAGAAATATGATGAGAATGACTCATGGACTAACTCTTCATAGCCCAACAGCGTAATTGAATGAATACTTGAATGAAGATGAAAGCATTTGGATAATAATTTCCATTAGATTAGATATCTGTCAAAGACACTGGGATTACAGATGTAACAAGTTCGGGAAAAATGACCTTGAAGTAGGTCTTACATCAACCAAGATTGGAAAATTTTGAAAGAACTACGACCTAATAATTGACCTAACGGTCTAAGGTTGAACAAGATAGGAAATTAGCCTAAAGTTTTTACATAAACTAGGTTATATCCAAAAGAGAAGTCGATAAGACTCTAACGGCAATGAGAACTGCTAGAGTGAGTTCTTGAATCCGATAGGAGACGCTCTATGTCCCTCACACGCCTATCAGATCTTGCTTGCTGAGTTCGAATTTCCCTGACTTCGGCTCGGGTTTCAGCAAGTTCCCTCTGAAGCATTGCATTACTAACCTGAGCCCTTTCATGAGCGGACTCCAGCTGGCGAATGCGGACAGTGTTAACACCAAAATTGGCATCCACTTCTACTACCCGGTCGATAGCTGCTCGACCCTGCTCGGTGTTCCGAGCAATCCTACGAACCATGATAGGTAGGACCCTATCAGCTGTACCTCCCTCCGTAAGGTTGTAGAAACTTCTGTCTCCATTGTAGGGAAAAGGTTGACCTTGTTCCTGACTCCACCTATTCAAGTTTGTGGCCCACAGAGGTGTTGACTTCTGGCTCTGATTCGGAACCATCAGAAAAACCTTCAGCTTCATAATCATCTAAAGGGATTGGGTGATTATCTTATGGTTCTTCTTCCAGCCATCCTGCATTGTCGTGGTTGGGATAGTACGGGTCTCCGTGGGGATGGAATCCAGCCATGATATCTACGTGAGAAAAGGGATATAAGAAATAACTAAATTAGACTAACTAAGTAGATAATTATAAGATGATCTTTATTAGTTGCTTCAATACTTGTTTAAAGCATACTAGTTACATGTAACGCAGACGGGATAGACCTTCGAATAAGTGACCCTAACCCTAAGCCCACAACCAAACAAGGAACAGGAAGTAAGGCAAAGATCACAGATTCTAAGTCTATGACATCCTAGCACCTATAACCTTAGTGTATCCACTAAACAACCATTGATATACTAATAAAGACCTTTAGTTCTCAAATAAGTAATTATTGTAACACAAAATACTCCTATAGCATTTTTAAGTTTAATGTTATGTTCTACTGTTCTCATTGTAGTAGTGTTGGTAAGTTTTTAGACTTGTTGCAACCTCAAAACCACACTTAGGCACATGCTAATCACTCCTCGGATAACGTAGTTGATCAGGCTACATCTTCCTAGGGTTGACCATATGTCTCTAAGTCTACTTGTGTTGTCCAACAATCGTAATACTTTCGTTCTGTCCTAGTGACACTGATTTTAGTATGAATGCAGGTATGTATACTTTATTAAACATTTTATTATTTAAAGTATAAACTCTTCATCAGAGTATTTTAAATCCCGCTTGTGTTTATAGTTTGTATATCTTTAATGGGTTGATACACTCGATTCACTATAAACAATGCTCTGATACCAATCTGTCACACCCCCAAAACCTATGAACGGCGGAAACGTTATGGGGTGGAGGACGTCATGTACAGTATCACAACAATGCAAGTAGTAAACAAGCAACAACATCATCCATTGCATTAATAATATAATTTCATACAAGTGTGTTCTGTCAAGTTTTAAAGACACCAAAACAATATACATCAAAAATATAAGATGAGTCTGGAACGAGCTTCATCTTCTCAAAACCTGGCTCCGGTACCTGTCTACTGGTGACCTGAGAATACAAGTTATTTTGAAAGAGTTTATCAGCTTTAAAGCTGGTGAGATCATAAGTATGTTAGTGTCTGTGTTTGTATGAAAGCATTTGTAAGATGTTTTGTAAAATGTACTGTATATGTTTGTAAAAAGTTTGTATTCGTTTGAACTCTCCTAGAAAACCCTATGTTTCCTACTAAAAGTAGCCTTCTACCAAGGCATCTAGTGTCTGTGTGTGTATCTCTTGTAAAAGTGTGTATTTTCCCAAATCCGACTATCATTAACCAAAAATATAGTTTTTACATCATTGTTTATTGTGTGAATAACACAAAGTAAAATGTAAGGGAAAATGTTATAGTACTGTAGTGTTGTATTAAGTAACTACTGCTGTACTAACTACCTTAAGCCAAACGTAAAATTTTAAGGTAACATGTGATCGGCATGTATCTTGCTACCGACTCAATAGTAAAACGACAATGTAAGATGCCGTAAAAATGACGTTTGGCACTCGTAGACTTGCAAGTCCCACTGTAGCGAGCAGCAAGGTGTAGGATAGTCAATCCAGTATAGATCTATACACAAACTCATATGCTCCCCAATTAAGGAGATTCTGATACAAAAACAGTCATGGCAGGTAGTGCCATGCCCTGTTTAATGGCTCACATAAATGTATTATTGTAAATGTTATGTGATTTGTGTGCTAGCTGTATTGTGTGTTCTTTCTCTATCTAGCCTGTATGTTTGTTTCTTGTCATAGTGTCTATTGTTTGTTTCTCATCACTCTGTTTTATGTTTGTTTCTCATCACTCTGTTTTATGTTTGTTTCTCATCACTCTGTTTTATGTTTGTTTCTCATCATAGTATGTACTGACTCATGTATGAACTGACTCATTGTATGTTTCATTGTTCTAGTAATAGTATCTTCCTAAACTACCCCTATGGTAGCTTACTAGCAATGTATGAACATGTTTGTATACCCTTGCTACCCAAGGGCATGTAACTGAATGAAAGAAATAACCTTTCATATCCATATACATATACATAATATATAACTAGGATTCAAACGACCTTCGGACAACTAACCTTGATACCCTAAGTCCACAACCAAACAAGGAACAGGAAGTAAGGTAGGCAAGCAGTCCTAAGTCTTTTCAATCCTATTTATATAACTATATCTATATAGATACACAGAATATAAGTTAAAAAGAGTTTAAGTAAAAGTATTTGATAAGTAAAAGCGTTTGTAAAGTAGTTTGAGGTAAAACAGTTTGATCAACAGTTTGAAAAGTAAGAAAACCATTTGTTTGGTAGTTATTAATCATAGGTGATTGATATAATAACTATAGTTGTTCAACTTGTATCCCCCCCCACCCCATAAAAGCATTTAAAAACATTTAAAAGGTTAATTAAGGGGGTATGAACTCACCTGTAGTGAGTGGTTTGGATGAACCAAAGAGATAGGATTGCTAGGTGTCAAGTGAAGACTTTTACACACACAATGATCCTATTTAACATATAAATACACATATATGTATTCAATTAGTCTTTAAACAACTAATTTATAAAGTTAAGACATCCTAAGACAAGTTAAACACTTTATATAAGTGTTATAAGTCCCAAGGATTGCATCTAAGTGTTGTAGGACCAAGCTATGGGGTTTAGGGTTCAAGGGAACCCCTTTCATGAGTTTACGGTTTCTTGACCATAACCACATGAGTTTACGGTCGTAAACCCATGAGTTTACGGTCGTAAACCCATGAGTTTACGGCCGTAAACTCACACCCCTTTGACCATTTGTTGTTTTGAAGGTTTCTAAGTCCTTAGAAGTGTTTCCACTTGAAGTATAAGTCTATGGAAGAAGTTAGGGCACCATTTCACTCCTATTTGGAGTTTACGGCCCTAGGACCATTTCCCTTTGAGTTTATGGTCGTAAACCCCTAGGGATGATGGTATTTTGATGTTTTCAAGTCCTAAACACATTAAGGTATAAGTCTAGACTATTTTCCAAGGCTAAGGAAGGGACTAGGGTCACTTTGGCCCCTTAAGAAGGGTTTACGGTCCAAGGCGTTCTTGGACCGTAAACACCTTTGATCTTGGTGTTTCCTTGTGTTTTCTTGATGTAAAGATGTGTAGCAAGCTTAAACATACTCTAGGATAGAAGTACTTACAATATAGAAGCTTGAAATGAGCCAAAAGTCCAAGAACACTAGTGTGTGTTCTTGGTGTTCTTCGTGAAACTTGAAGATCAAGCCTTTTGGACTAATTTTTCGGATAGAAGTGTGTTAAAACACTAGATTAAGTGATATACTAACTCAAAAGGGCTAGAAACACTTACTAGATTAAAGATCTTGAATAAAACTTGGATGATACTTGAGAGAGTTTGATATTTGTTCTTGAAAAAGTGGAAAAGTGTTAAAAATGGCTAAGTGCCACTTATATACCCCTTTCCCTTAGGGTTTACGGCCGTAAACACCAAGTTTAGGCCGTAAACTCTAGAATTTTGATTTGTCGGGACTTTATTGTTGCACAATAAACCCTAGGGCATCCTCTCTCCTGATATCTCCTAAAGTATTAATCCTAAAATACTCAAACTTATTCCAAAAAGTCTGAAAATTTAACAGTAACTGTTTTGACTTCTATTGACTTGACATGTTGTACAGAATAGAAATTTCGGGTTGTCACAACTACCTCTGCGACGTCAAGTCGAGTTCAGAATCGACTTAGTTCCAGGGGCTAGCCCAGTAGCCAAATCGCCCTATCGTCTAGCACCTGTAGAGATGCAAGAACTGTCAGGTCAACTTAACGAACTGATCAGCAAGGGCTTTATAAGACCAAGCTTCTCACCCTGGGGAGCTCCAGTCTTATTCGTCAAGAAGAAAGATGGATCGTTTCGTATGTGCATCGACTACAGGGAGCTCAACAAACTGACCGTCAAAAATCGTTATCCTCTGCCTCACATACATGATTTATTTGACCAACTTCAAGGGGCGAACTTCTTTTCAAAAATCGACTTAAGATCCGGGTATCACCAACTACGAGTGCTAGGGGAGGATGTTCCAAAGACAGCCTTCCGAACTCGTTATGGACACTACGAATTCGTAGTGATGCCGTTCGGATTAACCAACGTGCACGCGGTATTCATGGATTTAATGAATAGGGTGTGTCGTCCTTACTTGGATCAGTTCGGCATCGTCTTCATCGATGACATACTTATCTACTCTCGTACTAAGGAGGAGCATAGTCAACATCTACGACAAGTCCTAGAAACACTGCAATCGGAGAAGCTCTATGCGAAGTTCTCGAAATGTGAATTTTGGATCCGAAGAGTCGAATTCTTAGGACACGTGGATAGCGAAGAAGGTATACACGTGGACCCGTCCAAAATCAAAGCCATTGAGAGCTGGTCAGCACCGAAGACGCCTACATAAATTCGTCAATTTTTGGGCCTCGCTGGCTACTATCACAGGTTCATTCAGAACTTCTCCCGAATTGCGAAACCTCTTACAACACTAACCCAGAAGGGCGTGGCCTTTGACTGGGAAGAGAAGCAGGAAAGAGCGTTCCAAACGCTCAAGCGAGCCATGTACACCGCACCAATACTATCCCTCCCTGAAGGGATAGAAGACTTCGTTGTCTATTGCGATGCTTCAAATCAAGGGCTCGGCTGTGTTCTGATGCAACGAGGTAAGGTCATCGCCTATGCCTCGAGGCAGCTGAAGACACACGAGGTCAACTACACCACTCACGATCTTGAGCTAGGAGCAGTTGTGTTTGCTCTGAAGATCTTGAGACACTACCTATACAGTACGAAGAGCACTATCTTTACAGACCACAAAAGCCTACAACACATATTCGACCAGAAAGAGCTCAACATGAGACAACGACGGTGGGTCGAACTACTCAGTGATTACGAATGTGAAATTCGATATCATTCGAGTAAAGCCAACGTGGTAGCTGACGCCCTAAGTCGGAAAGAATACTCTGGTCGTAGAGTCAAATCATTAACTATGACTATCCATTCACACTTGTCCACGCAAATTAAGGAGGCTCAGCTCGACGCTTTGAAACCTGAAAATATGGCGAGTAAATCCCTAAGAGGGATGGATAAGAACTTGGAAGTCAAGGGTGACAGAGCTTTTTATTTCATGGATCGGATCTAGACACCGAAACACGGTGGTTTCAGAGACTTGGTCATGATCGAGGCGCACAACACTCGTTATTCCGTCCACCCAGGTTCAGATAAGATGTATCTGGATCTTAAAAAGCTATACTGGTGGCCTAACATGAAAGCAGAGATTGCTACCTTCGTGAGTAAATGCCTTACCTGCGCCAAGGTCAAGGTCGAATACCATAAACCCTCAGGTCTACTACAGCAGTCGGAGATACCGGAATGGAAGTGGGAGCGGATCACTATGGACTTCATAACCAAGTTGTCCAAGACAACGGGTGGACTTGATACCATATGGGTCATCGTCGACAGATTGACCAAGTCCGCACACTTCCTGCCTATCAAAGAAACAGACAAGATGGAGAAGCTTACAAGAACCTACATTCGGGAGATTATACGACTGCACGGTGTTCCCATAATCATTATCGCGGACAGAGATAGTAGATTCACTTCGAGGTTCTGCCAGTCGCTACAAAGTTCCCTAGGAACTAGGCTGGACATGAGTACAGCCTATCATCCACAGACCGACGGACAAAGTGAGAGGATTATCCAAACCTTGGAAGATATGTTGCGAGCCTGTGTGATCGACTTTGGGAAAGCATGGGATACTCATTTACCCCTTGTCGAATTTTCCTACAACAACAGTTATCATACGAGCATAAAGGCTGCTCCATTCGAGGCCCTCTATGGCCGAAAGTGAAGATCCCCTCTGTGCTGGGCTGAGGTGGGTGATACCCAGTTAGCTAATGGGCGAGTTCCTGACAGCACTCTCACAGGTCCGGAGATCATTCGGGAAACGACAAAGAAGATCGTTCAGATTCATGAACGATTGAAATCCTCTAGAGACCGACAGAAAAGCTACGCAGATAAACGAAGGAAACCGTTGAAATTCCAGGTGGGAGACCGTGTTCTACTGAAGGTCTCACCCTGGAAGGGCTTAATACGCTTTGGAAAGCGTGGAAAGCTAAATCCAAGATACATAGGGCCTTTCGAGATTCTCGCTAGAATCGGCCTTGTAGCTTACAAACTTAACTTACCCCGCGAACTCAGTAACGTACATTTTACTTTCCACGTCTCGAACTTAAAAAAAGTGTCTGTCCGACGAGACTCTTGTAATCCCACTCGACGAGATCGAGATCAACGAGAGCCTTAACTTCGTGGAAGAACCTATGGAGATCATGGACCGGGAGGTCAAGCAAACGAAACAAAGTCGTATCCCGATAGTGAAGGTTCGCTAGAACGCCAAGCGAGGACCTGAATTCACTTGGGAGCGAGAGGATCAGATGAAACTGAAATATCCTCATCTTTTTACTTAGTTATTTGTAACTACTTATTTGCTTAAACTCTAATTTCAGGACGAAATTCCTTGTAACGGGGGGATGATGTGACAACCCGAAATTTCTATTATGTACAACCATTCACTTCAATAGAAGTCAGTCTTGTTTTTGCTAACTTTTGAGCTGTTTAGAGTCCGTTTGAGTGTTCTACAGCTTAGACCTTCAAAAAGGAAATTGTAAGACGTATACTCTAGGGTTTATTGTGCATCAATAAAGTCTCAAAACTCCAAGAGTTTGGAGTTTATGGCCCAAACATGGAGTTTACGGCCGTAAACTCTAAGGAGTATAAATATGACACTTAGTCATTTTATACACTTTTTACCATTTCAAGCCTAGAAACTCATTTCTCTCTCAAGTAGCATCCGATTTTCCTTCTTGATCTTCAACTTTGTAAGTGTTTCTTGCCTTAATTAGTTGATATCCTTCATCATCTAGTGATCTTACATGATTTCATCCATGAAATCTCTTCATTTTGATAGATCTTCAAGTGTTCTTCATTTCACCAAGAACACCAAGAACACACACTAGTGTTCTTGGACTTTAAACACCCTTACAAGCTTCTATATTGTAAGTACTCTTACTTTAGCTTGTTATAGGCTTGATACACTTGTTAAGCAACTAGAAAACATCAAGAAACATAAGATCATAAGTGTTTACGGCCAAGGCAATCTCCTTGGGCCGTAAACTCTAATGAAAGGGCCATTGTGAGCCCTAGTCCCTTACTAAGCATTGAATACAAGTCTAGATCACCTCCTTGTGGAGTATAGGACCTTAAACAAACAAAAGAACCAAGCACACATGATTTTACGGCCGTAAACTCATGAGGAATGGTCCATGGGCCGTAAACTCTAAAAGGTGGTGCAATGGTGCCACAATCACTTCCTAAGGCTTGGACTTGATCATAGTATGCTTAACCTTGACTTGGAAGACCTTAAAACACCAAATGGTAGAAGTTACCATGGGTTTACGGCCGTAAACCCATTAGGACCGTAAACCCTAAACCGTAAACTCATGAAGAGTTTACCCTTGGACCGTAAACTCAAAAGCAAAGCCCTACAACCCTTAGATGCAATCCTTGGTACTTATAGCACTTGAATCAAAGTGTTATCCATGATTTAGGGTGTCTTTACTTGATTAATTATTTGTTAAATGACTAATTGGAATACATATATGTGTTATTATATGTTAAGTAGGATCCGTGTGTGTGTGTGTTCAAGTCTTCACTTGACACTTAGCATCCTATACCATCCGTTCATCCAAACCACTCACTACAGGTGAGTTCATACCCCTTAATCAACCTTTTAAATGCTTTTATGGGGGGGATACAAGTTGAACTATTATAGTTATTATATCAATCACATGTGATTAATAACTATCAAGCATATGAATTTTCTTACTTTTCAAACTGTGTTATCAAACAAACTACTTCAAACTGTTTTGCAAACTCTTTTACATGTTAAATACTTTTATTAAACTCTTTTAAACTTATACTTTGTTAAATGTGTATCTATATAGATATAGTTATATAAGTAGGATTGAAAGGACTTAGGACTGATAGCTCACCTTACCTCCTGTTCCTTGTTTGGTTGTGGACTTAGGGTATCGGTTGTTTGTCCGAAAGTCGTTCGAATCCTAGTTATATATTATGTATATGTATACAGATATAAAAGTTCTTTCTTTCAATTCAATACCTTTGGGTAGCAAAGGTATACAAACATGTTCATACATACAAACAACATTACTAGTAAACTATATTAGGTATAGTTTAGGAAGTTACTAATACTATTACTAGAACAATGAAACATCCAATGAGTCAGTTCATACATGAGTCAATACATACTATAACGAGATACAGATAGAGAATACCATGATGAGAAACAAACATAACATACAGATAGAGAATACTATGATGAGAAACAAACATAACATACATAGAGAACATACATACACGTTAGACAGAGAGAACATACAATACAGCTAGTACATACATTACACTAGTACATACAATACATATACAAGAACATTACATCAGGTATGTGAGCCACGTAACGGGGCATGACATCACCTGTCATGGCTCGTTTTGTATCCAGAATCTCCTTAAATGGGGAGCGTTGAATTTGTGTATAGATCTATACTGGATTGACTATCCTACACCTTGCTGCTCGCTACAGTGGGACTTGCAAGTCTACGGGTGCCAAATGTCATTTCTTCCGACGTCTTTCATCGTCGTGTTTTTAGTCGGTAGTATGGTACAGGCATATCACATGTTACTTTAAATAACAATTGGTTTAAGGTAATTAGTACAGCAGTAGTTACTTAATACAACACTACAGTACCTTATTATTTCCCCATTGCATTCACTTTGTGACCTTCACACAATGAACAGTAATGTAAAGGCTATATTTTTGGTTAATGATAGTCATATTTGGGAAAATACACACTTTTACCAGAAACAAACATACATTTCATTTGATGCCTTGGTAGAAGGCTACGTTTAGTAGAAAATATAGGATTTTTTAGGAGATACAAATATTTACAAACATTTACAAACTTATACATCAAGTACTTACAAACACTTTCATACAAATACAGACACTAAAATACTTATGATCTCATCAGCTTTAAAGCTGATAAACTCTTTCAAAATAACTTGTGTTCTCAGGTCACCAGTAGACAGGTACCGGTGCCAGGTTTTGAGAAGATGGAGCTCGTTCAAGACTCATCTTTTATTTTGATTCATATTTTTGGTGTATATTAAACTTCACAGAACACACTTGTATTAAATTATATTATTAATGCAATGGATGATGTTGTTGGTTGTTTACTACTATTCATTGTTGTGATACTATACATGACGTCCTCCACCCCCGAACGATTCCGACGTTCTGGTTTTGGGGTGTGACAGATTGGTATCAGAGCATTGTTTATAGTGAATCGAGTATATCAACCCATAAAAGATATACGAACTATAAACACAACGGGATTTAAAAATACTCTGATAAAGAGTTTATACTTTTAAATAATAAAATATTTAACCAAGTATACCTACCTGCATTCATGCTAAAATCAGTGTCACTAGGACAGAACAAAAGTATTACGATTGTTGGGCAGCACAAGTAGACTTAGAGACATATAGTCAAATCTGGGAAGATATAGCCTGATCAACTATATTATCCGAGGAGTGATTAGCATGTGCCTAAGTGTGGTTGTGAGGTTGTAACAAGTCTAAAAACTTACCAACAATACCATAACGAAAACCTTAGAACAAAACATAAACCTAAAATACTATAGGAGGATTTTGTGTTACTATAAATTACTTATGTGCTTATTTCTTATATCCCTTTTCTCGCATAGATATCATGGCTGGATTCCATCTTCCCGGAGACCCGTACTATCCCAACAACGGCAATGCAGGATGGCTGGGAGAAGAGCCAGAAGATGATCACCCAATCCCTTTGGATGATCACCAAGCTGAAGGCTTTTCTGATGGTTCTGACTCAGAACCAGAAGTCAACAACTTACCCCCAGTAGCTCAAAACCCAAACCCAAATCCTAACCCTCGTCCAGCATCTCAAGGCCCCACACCTCTGTGGGCAACAAACTTGAACAGATGGAGTCACGAGCAAGGTCAGCCGTCACCATACAACGGAGACCGAAGCTTCTATGAATTAAGCGAGGGAGGTTCAGCTGATCGAGTCCTGCCCATCCTGGTCCGTAGGATTGCTCGGAACACCGAGCAAGGTCGAGCATCTATTGACCGACTCATAGAGATTGACGCCAACTCTGGCGTTAACACGGTCCGCATTCGCCAACTCGAGGTAGCTATGGAAAGGACTAGGATAACCAATGGGACTCTGCAGAAACAGCTAGCTGCATCCCAAGTTGAAGTTAGGGAACTTCGGGCTAGGCAGTCAATGTATGAAAGGCGCATGCGAGACATAGAGCGACGTCTGTCTGAATCAAGGACTCATTCGAGTGGTTCTCGTCGTAGATAGAGCCTACTCAACCTTCTCTTTTGGATATAACTTAGTTATGTAAAACTCTAGTATAATTTCCTATCTTTGTTAAAACTTGGACCTGTTAGGTCTTGATTAGGTCGTAGTTCTGTCAAAATTTTCCCATCTTGGTTGATGTAAGACCTACTTCTAGGTCATTTTTCCCGAACTTGTTACTGTTGGATTAGTGTCTAAGTCCATAACTATTTTGGTATTTACTTGACCCGATTGCGAACATGGTCCTTTTGGGTTGCCTTCACACTGGTGACTAGACAGGATGACAGTTGAGGAGAGAGGTTGATTAGGGCATAAATATGATTTATTTATTATATTATATGATTAATATAATAATTTGGAATCGTATTATTAATTAGTATTTAATCAGAAATTAATTAGGAATTAATTTTGGGATTAAAGGAATTAATTAAAAGTACAGGGGCTGTTTTGTAATTATTTGATAGTTGAGACTTTGGGCTATTGGATCACCTTTATTAAGGCTTGAACGAAATTCCTAGAAGGATCTAGGAGTTTTCGTCCAAGGGCTTAAGGAAAGGAGTCCATGGACTTGCTTAGGCCCTAAGCTAAGGGATTAGGGTTTCCACCTTGAAACCCTAGCTAGCCTCAAGTATAAATAGCACCCTAAGGCACTAGAATTCGTCCAAGCCTTGGGAAACCCTAAAAGGGACGAATTTTAGGGCAAGATACCCTTCTCTCCTCTCTCCCATATTCATCCTTTCACCTAGTGTGTTTGTGAGCCATTAGAGGTACTACACTTGTGGTACTTGCTTTCAAGAGCTAAGGAAATTCAAGGAACTAGTTGTTATTACTACATAACAACAAAAGGTATGTATTCTATTCTTCCATGTCAATTTCGAAAATAGTAGATGCATGCTAGGGTTCTTTTGTGTTCATAAAGTTGTATAACTAATAGTGAAAACATAGATCCAACTCTAGGGTTGCATGCACACATAGGATTGTTTGTATAAAACCCATCAGTGGTATCAGAGCCATTGGTTTTTGTTTTCAATTAGCTTTATTCAAATGTATGAACTTGACATATTAGGGTTTATGGCTAATATACCCTGGAGGCTTGATTTTCGAAATTAGGGTTTCTAAACCCTAGATTTCGAAATTTTTGGTAAGATTTCCTAAACCTTTTTTTCTTTGGCCCCAAGATTTCGATTTTAGGGTTGTCTAACCCTAGAATTTCGAAATTGCCTCTTTCCCCATGATTAGATCCTAAATTTTAGGGATTTGGATATTGCCATATCTTGTAATTATCCTTTAAATGTTTAAATTTGGTAATTAAAGATTTTGAATATCCCATCCCATAATTTCGAATTCTAGGGGATTTAAGGGATTAGGTTAAATTAATTGTTTAATTTAAGAGATATCCTTATCAAAGTAAAAGATAATTGTCAAATTAATTAGATAATCATTTCTTTATGTGATAAACTTGATTTATTTGAATTATTTGATAGATTATCTTGCAAGAAATTGAATTAGGTCATATTAAGATAATTACTAATTAATTAGTTAATTATTATTAATAATTTGATCTAGAATGTTCTTGCTTATGTTTTGAAAAGTTTCAAAACTTACCCTCAAGTTTTGGAATTTAAAAGTTGATTAAAAGTTTAATTTTGAAATGTTAAATTCTAAAACCCTCGTATTTTGAATAAGTTCAAATTACACCCTTATGGTTTTGGAAAGTTAATAAAACCACCTAGTATTTTAAAAGTATAAAATACACCCTATACTATATATGTAACATTAAAAGTCTAATATTATATATATGAGTAAAAGTCAGTCTTACCGTTAGTAGGCCTCATTCACGAAGCTGGTCTATAAGGGGTGTTTAAGGAAATTGCCTATAAAATGGCGATTGAATGGGTATCCACTCTTACCCACCGCACTCTTGACTAGTGGAGGGTCGTTAGCCGAACAGGTAGGGTAGGACAGAAACCTTCCATTATAAGTATAATGAAGTACAAAGTAACTAAATGCTTTTACAAATTCCCAAATCTTAGTTACTCTAGGATAAAATGTGAAAGTGATGCTAATCCATGGAATTACACTTTGTGCCCCTGTCAATCGTTGGTGGAGCGCGTGTGGTTAACCGGCACACTAATTTGGGATTGACATTGGCGACAAAGGGTGGCTCGATGTTTTATCATAGATCAATGGAGCGTGTGTGGCTAACCGGCACATTGATTAGGTGATGAAGACATTGAGTGCACCATGTTGGTTCGCATGGTTATTCACAAACTTGTTTGCGATCCTCGGCATCCCAGTCGCAAAATTTGAAGTGCATATCGAGATTTAAACATGCCATTGAAAGGTTCAATGAATCTCAAAAGATCTAGGGTTTTCAATTCATTTAAAACTTAAATTTCTTTTTCGTTTTTCATGGTGGGAATTGGTAAATCGTCATTTACCTACCTTCAAATATTCTGCAACTAGATTACGGCATCCCTCTTCTAGGTTGTAGAGTATTGTGTTGGATCCTAGCCTTGATGTTTCATTTGGGTGTCACATCAAGGATTCTAATCAACTTAACTTGGATTTTCTCCCGTTTTGTAGATGTCAAAGTATAACAACTATGGTCTTTCCAAATCCCTTGGAACAAGCTTTCCAAATGAAGATGACGTTCCACGATACGATCAAGGAAATGAGAGTCATGCTTCACTTCCTCCACCTCCTCCAATTATTCTCCCTAACTCACAAGTTCAAAGGCTTGAAAAGTTCAAGCTCACTCAAGCCCTATTGGCAAGTAAACACGAAGATGGGAAACTTGTGTGTGCACACATCTTAGAGATGAAGTCACACATTGATAGGTTAAGGATGATGGGTGTCGATATCTCAGAAATGTTGGCTGTTGACTGGGTTCTTCAGTCACTTCCTGAATCATATAGTGAGTTCGTTAGAGAGTACTATATGATGGACCATGACGTGACCCTCATTGATTTGACCTATTTGCTTATAGCTGCTGAATCAGAAATGATTTGGCGTGCTAATCGAGCAAATTTGTCTGGCAAATCAAACTCCCAAACTTCAATGGACATTGAAAATAGTGACATTGGAAATCCAGAAAAAGGTAAATTCTGAGATAGTTCCTTGTGCCATTCCAAAAAAAGTCCATCTGCTTCTACTGCCAAGAGAAGGGGCATTGGAGACGAAGCTGCCCTGTTTACCTGAGAGATCTAAGAGATGGGAGAGTCAAGACGTATGGCTCTACTTCAGGTAATATCCAATAACTAACTCTATAAGTTCCTATTCTTTGATTTTCAATACATGATGTGATAAGATTACATTTTGATGTTTTGTAGGATCGAAGAAAAGAGAGGAAGCTTAAGGGAAGAAGTAAGCTGAATCTGATCGTGAAGAAATGGATTTCGATCGCATTGCTTGAAGATCGGATTTTTGAGCTACTACTTTAGAGTTAGAATAGATTGCTTAGAAATTGAAATAGCATAGTTTTCATTTGAATTGCATTGTAAGGACAAGTTTTTCCGCAATAGAATGAATTTTGATTTCGTCCTATTTATTTATCCTTGCAATGGCATATGTGAAAATGGATGTTTATGTATTTCTAATTTTAGCAATGTTGAATTGGATGTGATTCTTGATTATGTTATTTGTGAAATGTCGAGGATTTGCCAAATAAAGGAAGATTCTCATCACCCAAGTTTCAATTGTACAGAAACTTGGAATCATACAACTTGGTTGCGTGATGAATGAGAAACTTCATATTTTGGAAATTAGAAGGACCAGGAGATCGAGTACACTAGGTTGTGCGTTGATCAAGTCCACCACAAGAGTGATAAAGATATTCGTCATGATTTACTAAAGGTTAGTAAATATGATTATACTTATAAGATTAAGTATAATTCTGAGTTGATTGAAAGAGTTTAAATCAATAGCAGAACGAATAAGAAGAATCAAGTAGGCAGAAAGATAAAAGTTTCTCTATTCTAAGAAGAAGGGAGAGTACCTTTTATTGTGTTTTATGATAAGTCTTAATGATTAAGAACCATATCTCAATTGATCCTCTAAGTGAGTCTTAGTGCAATTGCATGTCTAAGAAGAGGAATCAAGAATTGTAGAAATGGTTAAATCAAGAAGTCAATCATACTTCGTTCCAATATCAAGTCTTAGAGTCAAGATTCTGACATGAGTGACAAGTCTTAAATAGGTTTATAACACTCGACAGATGTGGAATTTAAAAAGTTTTCTTATTCTTGCACATTTGAAATTGGTAAGTTGTGATGTCTTGGATAAGACAAAGACCAACCAGGACCAATTGTGTGAACAAAAGGCTACACTAACTCTTGAATATTTGTTTGTCAAGAAATGGTTCTTGACAAGAGAATCTTATATGTCAAGGAGTCAGTGGGAGTCTTAATGGTCTTGAAAAGTTTCAAGAACAAATCAAGAGTAAACCTAGTTGATCATCACTAGCACACGACTTGAGGTTTAAAGCCTATCGTGGATGACATACTCTTTTTCTGTGCCATTCCAATTGAGTTAATTATGCGTGTGAGTTCTATGAGTTCTCATTTGAATGCATAAAGACAAAGCACCTCGATCAATGGAAAGTACATTGATATGAAAGGGTGAGTTGCTTGGAAGATATGGTGGGCATTCATGTTACCATGAGGCAAGAAATCAAGATTGAACAAGTTCAGTCCATAATGTTTTGGATTTGTCGCAAACTTTCGTTTTGACAAATTCACAGGGATAGGAACACATACATCATAAAATCTAAGTGTCATAAGGTTTTCCTCCTTTATGAAAATGATTGTGAGGAAATGCTTTCACTAAGAGAGATTTTAAGAAGATAGCAATTGTGAAAATTGTATTCTCAAATTCGATTATGATTACGGCATCCCTTTTCATAGTTCGAATTGTGAGATTTGGCAATTGATCTGAACATTTGGGACTTAGTAACATAAATTCTGAATTGTTTAGACACACATGTGAGCTATCTAAGGCAAAGGTGTATGAGCTTAAAAAGCTTAGATAAAGGCTTATCAAAGCATTAGGTATTAGAAATATGAACTTAAGGAATTCAATAAGCATTGTTTTCTAGAAGTCCAATTGTTTTCTGAATACATGTCAAAGCTAGTGGGAGCATAAGTGTTATGCTGGTAAGAAAATAATCTTAGTGGGAGCATGATTATTATGGTAAGTATTGCAAGTTAGCAATATTAATTATAGAAAACAAAGATTCACTTTGCAAAGTTGCAAGGGTTGAAAAGTTGTTTTGCTATAATTAAGGGAGAGAATATTATACTTCGTTTCAAAATTCTAAAGCTTAGATCGAGAAATGTTAATAAATTTAGTCAAGGATACATAGTGCATTCTCAAAATTCGATTATGATTACGGCATCCCTCTTCATAGTTCGAATTGCGGGAACATGGCACATAAAATATTATGGCAGAAGGCTGATAAAGTATCACGTCTTTATATGAGACATTATGCATCGTGTCTAATACGCTTCGGGTATGGGACCGATTGCATATGTTATAATATTTGACCATTCTAAATTTTCCAAATGCCTAGGGCATTAAGAGGGAAAAAGGACTAGAATCGGTTTTGACTAAAATAATTAAACAACTATCAAAGGACGATCTGAGGTTCACTGAGGATTTGTCGCTTGTGAGTAGTTGGAAGTATAGTACTGGATGGACTATATTGACATTATTATGAATAGATAAGATTCTATTAAGAATAAGTTGTCATATAGCAAATATGGAAATGTTTCCATTAATGGGAGTTGGATATTAAGACTCTATGTAGATTAGAAACTTTTATGCAAAAGGATGTTCAAAGGAATGTACTTTGAGTGAGAGACATCACATCTATAAAATTGTTTTGTAACAATTTCTGATAGAGAACTTAGTAATTTCATTAGCCGGGTCTTGGTGACTTTTGTGCTATGACATTACGAAAGAATCATTGCATAAAGTGTTAGAATCTGACATATTCTAAAAGTGGCAAGAATTTGGTATTCTTATACTAATAATAAAAAAAAATTGGGGATTGTGAAATGAGTTTCATTGGGAAAGTTTTTCAATTGATCTATTTCACAGAGTATGGACCATAGGAAACCAAAGTGTGCATGCTTGGAGCATGGGACAATTGTGGTTATAATTCGAGTAATAAGTTGATTGTCTGAAACAATAAACAATGAATAATGAGTAATCAATATGGTGTTTAAATAAAAGTGTTTTTATTTACGCTCAAAAGTTTTGGGGCCATATAGGATTAATATTATTATTGCGTTTCACTTTGCATGTTTTGACTTCCAGAATAACTAGGTTATTCAAACATCCATAGTCGGTCATACGTTGGAAGTAGGTATGAAGGAAGACTGTCATGAATCTGTCTGTAGATTGTCTAAAGTGTTTAGACATAGCACAAGTTTGCTGCAGAGTTCATGAGTGCTTTGATAAGATTAGAGTATTGGATTAAACCCACGCTCATTTGAATCACTTCATGGTTTTATCACGAGTGATTGGTGAGACGATAACATTGTATATTCTTGAAACCGAGACGTGTGAGTTGTTATTTGCTGGTCGGTTGCACATTGACAATAAGTAAACGTACCAGTAACTTGGTGTTATAAAACTTATTGTTGTGTGTGATTCGATTAGTAGGTGCAAGCAAGCATTTGAGTCGAAGTTTATCCATTCCTTTTACCCAAGGTGGGATAAAAGCGATATCTGTGGGCCCCTCGATGATTTACTGATGACAAAGGAAAGTGCTCGGCCGGGCCAGGACTGATTTGATTTGTTCAATTAGTCAGTCGTCATAAATCGGAAATCGGGAAACGACACATAGACTGAGAGAATGATTTCA
This sequence comes from Lactuca virosa, assembly GCF_052849685.1. NCBI lineage: Eukaryota > Viridiplantae > Streptophyta > Magnoliopsida > Asterales > Asteraceae > Lactuca > Lactuca virosa. The sequence goes on from NC_136430.1 coordinate 136,154,438, forward strand.
ATCCATGTCTCATGTCTATACGATATCTTGTAGAATGGAGGAATATATGATCCCTTATCTAAAGGACACGCGTATCTGATAAGATCAGAGTTGACAGCGCTTTTGGAAGCTACGATTGCTTATCAGGTTCTGAAGTCATACGCAGAATAGTTATTAGACTTATCCAAGTGAGAGACAGTTGGATTAGTGTCTAAGTCCATAACTATTTTGGTATTTACTTGACCCGATTGTGAGCATGGTCCTTTTGGGTTGCCTTCACACTGGTGACTAGACAGGATGACAGTTGAGGAGAGAGGTTGATTAGGGCATAAATATGATTTATTTATTATATTATATGATTAATATAATAATTTGGAATCGTATTATTAATTAGTATTTAATCAGAAATTAATTAGGAATTAATTTTGGGATTAAAGGAATTAATTAAAAGTACAGGGGCTGTTTTGTAATTATTTGATAGTTGAGACTTTGGGCTATTGGATCACCTTTATTAAGGCTTGAACGAAATTCCTAGAAGGATCTAGGAGTTTTCGTCCAAGGGCTTAAGGAAAGGAGTCCATGGACTTGCTTAGGCCCTAAGCTAAGGGATTAGGGTTTCCACCTTGAAACCCTAGCTAGCCTCAAGTATAAATAGCACCCTAAGGCACTAGAATTCGTCCAAGCCTTGGGAAACCCTAAAAGGGACGAATTTTAGGGCAAGATACCCTTCTCTCCTCTCTCCCATATTCATCCTTTCACCTAGTGTGTTTGTGAGCCATTAGAGGTACTACACTTGTGGTACTTGCTTTCAAGAGCTAAGGAAATTCAAGGAACTAGTTGTTATTACTACATAACAACAAAAGGTATGTATTCTATTCTTCCATGTCAATTTCGAAAATAGTAGATGCATGCTAGGGTTCTTTTGTGTTCATAAAGTTGTATAACTAATAGTGAAAACATAGATCCAACTCTAGGGTTGCATGCATACATAGGATTGTTTGTATAAAACCCATCAGTTACATCTGTAATACCAGTGTTATTGACAGATATCTAATCTCATGGAAATTATTATCCAAATGCTTTCATCTGTTAGTACTAGATCTACATTCAATCATACTATTCAATTGTGCTGTTGGGCTATGGAGAGTTAGTCCATGAGTCATTCTCATCAAAGTCTCCCTATTAAATTCTTATCAATATCTTCATATTTGTAAACTTATAGTTAAAAGATGCCTCCGCGCCGATCAACGAGACGCGATCCTCCGATAACTGCAACACCACATGCTCCCCAAATCGATACGGCAGCTCTAAATGCTGCAGTAGTTGTGGTTGTGGCAACAGCCATGGCTCAATATCATTCTTCCGGTTCCACTGGAGGAGTGCTCCTACAAGGACTTCACCAACTGCAAGCCATTGTCCTTTAGAGGGATGGGCGGAGTCATTGCCCTCTCGCAATGGTTCGAAAAGACGAAGTCGATCTTCGAGATCTGCTCATGCCCAGAAGGAAGCAAAGTCAAATTTGATGTGTGCACCTTCGAGGCAAAAGCCCTGACATGGTGGAATAGCCATGTCAAGTCACTATCTCTCATATGTTTGGTGTCTATTAAACTTCACAGAACACACTTGTATTAAATTATATTATTAATGCAATGGATGATGTTGTTGCTTGTTTACTACTATTCATTGTTGTGATAATATACATGACGTCCTCCACCCCCGAACGATTCCGCCGTTCTGGTTTTGGGGTGTGACATGTACCTGAAACAATAAACTGAAACTGTAAGCCCGGAAGATTAGTGAGTTCCTCCAAAATACCCATACCTACAATAATACACATATAATGGTAAATAGCATACTATGGGTCCAGTCAACCATCGGGTTGGAATACCCCAGGCCCTCAACCATCCGGTTGGAATGCCAACATAATATGGGTCCAATCATCCTCGGGATGGAAGACCCCAGGCCCACAACCAACAGTTTGGAATGCCCACATACTATGAATCCAGTCATCCTCGGGATGGAATACTCACGGCCCACAACCCACAGGTTGGAATGCCCAAGCCTATTGGCTTTCGCACAAAGCAGATAAGCCTCAACCGCCAAACAAACATGTGCACATATAACAGATAATCACATAACAGTCTGTAGATACAACTGATCTAACGGATCATATAACATAATATTATCCTATCCTCTAGGATACCAAACTAACAGGTCATACCACATATCACATATTATCATCCTACCCTCTAGGATACCGATCTAACAGATCATACTAGCATAACATAACCAATAACAATTTAAAGGGCCGGCCTTGGTGCCTTAGACCCTTGAGTATAGTGAGGATAACTCACCTCGCAACTGCCGACTGGAAATAGAAAGCTCAACTCCCGAATCACCGCCACCAACTCCACCACCTATATCCAACACATCCCAAAGTTCATAAATTCCCGAGATACCCCCAGAAGTCAACCGGTCAACCCTTGGTCAAAGTCAAAGTCAACTGGCAAGGTCAACAGTCCATCTTAACCTCAACTCGTCGAGCACCCTCGAATACTCGTCGAGTTCTTGCCTAATTTTACCAACTCGCCGAGTCACTCACCAACTCGTCGAGTCCAGGGCAATCTTCAACAGACCCGCCGACACACTCTACTGACTCACCGAGTCTACGACAATCTTCATCTAACTCGTCGAGTCGTTCATACAACTCGTCGAGTCCCTTCAGTCCTTCATCCATACAGATGCTTTTTAAGCCATGCAAAGGCTCCAGATTGCAGATCCAACCTTCCAAGGCCTGCTTATCACGTAAAGTTCCAAACTTTACGTGCATGCAAAGCTTTAAGGCCCTAAAATGACAAAACTAATCTTGAAATGAAGTCCAACACTTGAGGGAAGGATCATACTTGCCAAAGCTGCTACCTTTATGGATCTAGAGACCAAAGGGAGTCCATATCTGAAGTTGCAACTTCAGATCTTGGCTCAAACACAAAATCTTTTCCAAAAACCCACCCAAAAAGAGGTTAAAGATGAGATGGAGCCAAAGAGACATCTTAATACCTTCCAGAGAGTGTCAACTGATGTATATCTTTGCTTCCCACAAGTTCCTAGCTTGATTTTACTTGTTTCCCCCAAGTGTTCCTCACTAAGATCTCTCTTCCAAGCTCTATCTGTCACACCCCAAAACCGGAACGGCGGAAACGTTCAGGGGTGGAGGACGTCATGTACAGTATCACAACAAAGAATAGTAGTAAACAAGCAACAACATCATCCATTACATTAATAATATAATTTTATACAAGTATGTTCTGTAAAGTTTATAAGACACCAAAAATGTAAATCAAAATAAGAGATGAGTCTTGAACGAGCTCCATCTTCTCAAAAGCCTGGCATCGGTACCTGTCTACTGATGACCTGAGAATACAAGTTATTTTGAAAGAGTTTATCAGCTTTAAAGTTGGTGAGTTCTTAAGTATTTTAGTGTCATTGTTTGTATGAAAGTGTTTGTATGTACTTGATGTATAAGTTTGTAAATGTTTGTATCTCCTAGAAAATCCTATATTTTCTACTAATCGTAGCCTTATACCAAGGCATCAAATAAAATGTATGTTTGTTTCTTGTAATAGTGTGTATTTTCCCAAATATGATTATCATTAACCAAAAATATAGTTTTACATTATCTTTTATGTGAAAAGATCATAATGTGAATGCAATGGGAAAATAATAAAGTGTAGTGTTGTATTATAGTAACTACTGATGTACTAATTACCTTAAACCAGTTGTTATTTAAAGTAACATGTGATATGCCTGTACCATACTACCGACTAAAACACGACGATGAAAGACGTCGGAAGAAATGACATTTGGCACCCGTAGACTTGCAAGTCCCACTCTAGCGAGCAGCAAGGTGTAGGATAGTCAATCCAGTATAGATCTATACACAAATTCAACGCTCTCCTTCTAGGAGACTCTGGATACAAAACGAGCCATGACAGGTGATGCCATGCCCCATTATGTGGCTCACATTTCTGTTGTAATGTTCTTGTATATGTATTGTATGTACTAGTGTAATGTATGTTCTCTCTGTCTAGTAAGCTCTGTTTGTTTCTCATCATAGTATGTTATGTTTGTTTCTCATCATAGTATGTTATGTTTGTTTTTCATCATAGTATGTTATGTGTGTTTCTCATCATAGTATGTATTGACTCATGTATGAACTGACTCGTATGTTTCATTATTCTAGTAATAGTATTTGTAACTTCCTAAACTATACCTATTATAGTTTACTAGTAATGTTGTTTGTATGTATGAACATGATGGTGTACCTTTGCTACCCAAAGGCACTGAACTGAATGAAGGAACTTTTATGTCTATACATATATACATAATATATAACTAAGATTCAAACGACCTTCGGACAAATAACTGATACCCTCAGTCCACAACCAAACAAGGAACAGGAAGCAAGGCGAGCTATCAATCCTAAGTCCTTTCAATCTTACTTATATAACTATATCTATATAGATATGCATTTGACAAAACATAAGTTTAAAAGAGTTTGATAAAATTATTTAGCATGTAAAAGAGTTTGTAAAATGATTTGAAGTATTTTGTTCGATAACATAGTTTGAAAAGTATGAAATCCACTTGTTTGGTAGTTATTAATCACATGTGATTGATATAATAACTATAATAGTTCAACTTGTATCCCCCCCCGACATAAAAGCATTTAAATTCATTTAAAAGGTTGATTAAGGGGTATGAACTCACCTGTAGTGAGTGGTTTGGATGAACGAATGGTATAGGATGCTAAGTGTCAAGTGAAGACTTGAGCACACACACGGATCCTATTTAACATATAATGACACATATATGTATCTAATTAGTCATTTAACAACTAATTAATCAAGTAAAGACACCCTAAGACATGGAAAACACTTTGATTCAAGTGCTAGGAGTACCAAACTGTTGCATCTAAGGGGAGTATGGCCTCTCATTGCAGTTTATGGCCAATTTGGGTGAATCACATGAGTTTACGGCCCAATGTCATTTCCACATGAGTTTACGGCCGTAAACTCATGGTATTTTGTACAAATTTGTGATTTAAGGTCTTATAAGTCATAATGAAGTATCCTATGATCAAGTCTAAGCCTTAGGAAGATTGGTGGCACATATGCACCATTAACTAGTGTTTACGGCCCAAGGTGATTGCCTTGGCCGTAAACACCATTTGTTCTTGATTCTTTTGATGTTTAAGGTCCTATACTCTTCTTGGAAGTGATCTAGACTTGTTTCCAAGGCTTTGGAAGGGACTAGGGCTCATATTGCCCCCTTTATTAGGGTTTACGGCCCAAGGAGATTGCCTTGGCCGTAAACACCTTATGATCTTGTGTTGTTGATGTTTTCTAGGTGTAATCTAAGTGATTCAAGCACACAACAAGCTAAGGTAAGAGTACTTACAATATAGAGGGTTGTAAGGGTGTTTAAAGTCCAAGAACACTAGTGTGTGTTCTTGGTGTTCTTGGTGAAATGAAGAACACTTGAAGATCTATCAAAATGAAGAGATTTCATGGATGAAATCATGTACAATCATTAGATGTTGTAGTATATCAACTAATCAAGGAAAGAAACACTTACAAAGTTGAAGATCAAGAAGAAAAAGCAGATGATACTTGAGAGAGAATGACTTATAGGCTTGAAAATGGTAAAAATGACTAAGTGTCATATTTATACCCTTAGAGTTTACGGCCGTAAACTCCATTTTATGGCCGTAAACTCCAAACTCTTGGAGTTTTGGGACTTAAATGTTGCACATTTAACTCTAGAGTATACTTCCTATATTTACCTCTTGAAGGTACTAGGCTTTAGAAAACTCAAACGGCTCTAAACAGTGCTAAAAGTTAACAGAAATGAGTCTGACTTAGATTGAAGTGAATGGTTGTACAAGATAGAAATTTCGAGTTGTCACATCATCCCTCCGTTAGAGGGAATTTCGCCCCGAAATTAGACTTTAAGCAAATAAGTAGTTACAAATAACTAAGTAAAAAGATGAGGATATTTCAGTTTCATTTGATCAGCTCGCTCCCAAGAGAATTCAGGTCCTCGCTTGGCGTTCCAGCGAACTTTCACTATCGGGATACGGCTTTGCTTTGTTTGCTTGACCTCTCGGTCCATGATCTCTACAGGTTCTTCCACGAAGTTGAGGCTCTCGTTGATCTCGATCTCGTTGAGTGGGATTACAAGAGTCTCGTCGGACAGACACTTTTTCAAGTTCGAGTCGTGAAAAGTAGAATGTACATTATTGAGTTCGCGAGGTAAGTTGAGTTTGTAAGCTACAGGGCCGAGTCTAGCGAGAATCTCGAAAGGCCCTATGTATCTTGGATTTAGCTTTCCACACTTTCCGAAGCGTATCAAGCCTTTCCAGGGTGAGACCTTCAATAGAACACGGTCGCCCACCTGAAATTCCCGGTTTCCTTCGTTTATCTGCGTAGCTTTTCTGTCGGTCTCTAGAGGCTTTCAATCGTTCACAAATCTGAACGGTCTTCTCTGTCGTTTCCGAAATGATCTTCGGACCGGTGAGAGTGCTGTCAGGAACTCGTCCTTTAGCTAACTGGGTGTCACCCACCTCAGCCCAGCACAGAGGGGATCTGCACTTTCGTCCATAGAGGGCTTCAAATGGAGCAGCCTTTATGCTCGTGTGGTAACTATTGTTGTACGAAAACTCGACAAGGGGTAAATGAGTATCCCATGCCTTCCCAAAGTCGATCACACAGGCTCGCAACATATCCTCCAAGGTTTGGATAGTCCTCTCACTTTGTCCGTCGGTCTGTGGATGGTAGGTTGTACTCATGTCCAGCCTAGTTCCTAAGGAACTTTGTAGCGACTGCCAGAACCTCGAAGTGAATCTACTATCTCTATCGGAGATAATAGATATAGGAACACCATGCAGTCGTACTATCTCCCTTATGTAGGTTCTTGTCAGCTTCTCCATTTTGTCCGTCTCTTTGATAGGCAGGAAGTGTGCGGACTTTGTTAGCCTGTCTACGATCACCCAAATGGTATTGAGACCACCCGTTGTCTTGGGCAGCTTGGTTATGAAGTCCATCGGGATCCGCTCCCACTTCCATTCCGGTATCTCCGGCTGTTGTAGTAAGACTGAGGGTTTCTGGTATTCGACCTTAACCTTGGCGCAAGTAAGGCATTTACTTACGAAGGTAGCAATCTCTGCTTTCATGTTAGGCCACCAGTATAGCTTTTTAAGATCCAGATACATCTTATCTGAACGTGGGTGGACGGAATATCGATTGTTGTGAGCTTCGGTCATGATCAAGTCTCTGAAACCACCGTGTTTCGGTGTCCAGATCCGATCCATGAGATATAAGGCTCTGCCACCCTTGACTTCCAAATTCTTATTCATCCCTTTCAGGGATTCACCCGCCACATTTTTAGGTTTCAAGGATTCGAGCTGAGCTTCCTTGATTTGTGTGGACAAGTGTGAATGGATAGTCATAGTCAAAGATTTGACTTTACGACCAGAGTATTCTTTCCGACTTAGGGCGTCAGCTACTACATTGGCCTCGCCGGGATGATAACGAATTTCGCATTCTTAATCACTGAGTAGCTCGACCCACCGTCGTTGTCTCATGCTGAGCTCCTTCTTGTCGAATATACATTGTAGGCTTTTGTGGTTTGTAAAGATAGTGCTCTTCGTACCGCATAGGTAGTGTCTCCAGATCTTCAGAGCAAACACAACTGCTCCCAGTTCAAGATCGTGAGTGGTGTAGTTGACCTCGTGTGTCTTCAGCTGTCTCGAGGCATAGGCGATGACCTTACCTCGTTACATCAGAACACAACCGAGCCCTTGGTTGGATGCATTGCAATAGACTACGAAGTCTTCTGTTCCTTCTGGGAGGGATAGTATCGGTGTGGTGCATAAGGCTAGTTTTAGCTTTTGGAACGCTCTCTCCTGCTTCTCTTCCCAGTCAAAGGCCACGCCCTTTTGGGTCAGTGTTGTAAGCGGTTTTGGAATCCGTGAGAAGTTCTGTATGAACCTGCGATAGTAGCCAACGAGGCCTAGAAATTGACGAATTTCTGTAGGCGTCTTCGGTGCTGACCAGTTCTCAATGGCTTTGATTTTTGAAGGGTCCACGTGTATTCCCTCTTCACTAACCACGTGCCCTAAGAATTCGACTCTTCGGATCCAAAATTCGCATTTCGAGAACTTCGCATAGAGTTTCTCCGATCGTAATGTTTCCAAGACTTGTTGAAGATGTTGACTATGCTCCTCCTTACTACGAGAGTAGATAAGTATATCATCGATGAATACGATGACGAACTGATCCAAGTAAGGACGACACACCCTATTCATTAAATCCATGAATACCGCGGGCGCGTTGGTTAATCCGAACGGCATCACTACGAATTCGTAGTGTCCATAACGAGTTCGGAAGGCTGTCTTCGGAACATCCTCCTCTAACACCCGTAACCGGTGATACCCGGATCTTAGGTCGATTTTTGAAAAGAAGTTCGCCCCTTGAAGTTGGTCAAACAAATCGTCTATACGAGGCAGAGGGTAACGATTCTTGATGGTCAGTTTGTTGAGCTCCCTGTACTCGATGCACATACGAAACGATCCGTCTTTCTTCTTGACGAACAAGACTGGAGCTCCCCAGGGTGAGAAGCTTGGTCTTATAAAGCCCTTGCTGAGCAGTTCGTTAAGTTGACCGGACAGTTCTTGTATCTCTGCAGGTGCTAGACGATAGGGCGATTTGGCTACTGGGGTAGCCCCTGGAACTAAGTCGATTCTGAATTCGACTTGACGTTGTGGAGGTAATCCTGGGAGTTCTTCTGGAAAGACGTCGGGAAAGTCGCGTACTACTGGAATGTTCTTAATGGATTTCGTTTATTGGCTCACATCGACAACATGAGCAAGGAATGCGCGACATTCCTTTCGCAAGAATTTATGGGCTTGAATGCTCGAGATGAGGCGAAGGTTAGTGTCGGGTTTGTCGCCGTAGATTACTAGAGTTTCGCTAGACGGCAGTTTAGGCGAACAGCCTTTTCATAACACATGATGTCGGCACGATGCAGACTCAACCAATCCATGCCGATAATGACGTCGAAACTTTTAATTGAGATCGGCATGAGGTCGATCGAAAATGAATGGCTATCTAGAGTTAAAGTACAACCTATGTATATGCAGTTAGTACTCTCCGTCTTTCCATTAGCCATTTCTACTGTAAACGGTTCTTTTAGTGCATGCAATTTATTCTTAAGCAAGTGAGCAAATTTTTGGTTCACGAAACTCCTCTCCGTTCCACTATCAAACAGAATGCATGCATCAGAGTTATCGAGGAGAAACGTACCAGTGACCACTGTGGGGTCGGCAACCGCTTCCTCATGGCCTATAGCCAGAACTCTTCCTACTCCGTCGGCGATCCCTGCCTTCGGGCAGTTCCTTTTGTAATGGCCCACTTCGCCACAACCGTAGCAAGCTTGGCCCACTCCAGCGTCGGGGACTTGGTTGATTGGCCTCGCCGGAGATTTGAAAAAACGGGCAGTATGCCCCTTCCTGTTGCAGTTAGAGCACTGCATTTCCCGGAAGGCTCTTGTGTGGTGGAAGTTGCATTTGTTGCACTTGGGCAAACTTCCAGCGTACTGCTTTACCGGAGCAGCAGCGGCAGGTGCTATCGCAGCATGAACTGCCACGACCGGCTGCTTTTTGGCAGCCTTCTTCTTCTTCTTTTCATCCCATAATTTCCGCTTGTTATCAGCGGCCTTGGAGGGTTCTGAGATGGCTAGAGTTGTTGTTGTTGATGGGGTACGGACCCCATGGTCAATGAGCCTTTGTGCTAACCTCTTGGCACTATCGAACGTAGTGGGGTTTGAAGCTAAAACATTCCCCTGAAATGGAGGCACCAGCCCCCATATGTACCTCTCTATTTTCTTTCCCTCTGTGTGAACCATGTTGGGACACAGGGCCACCAGCTCACTGAATCTGGCGGTATAGGAAACTATGTCGGAGCCCTTCATGGTTAGGCTCCATAGTTCCTGTTCCAATTTCTAGATTTCGCCCCTCGGGCAGTATTCTTCAATCATGAGCTCTCTGGGAGCTTCCCAGCCTATAGCATTTGCCACTACTAGAGATAGTGACTTGACATGGCTATTCCACCATGTCAGGGCTTTTTCCTCGAAGGTGCAAGCAACGAACTTGACCTTGCTCCCTTCTGAACAGGAGCAGATTTCGAAGACTGATTCGGTCTTCTCGAACCATTGCGAGAGGCCAATGACTCCGTCAGTCCCTTTAAAGGACTTTGGCTTGCAGTTGGTGAAGTCCTTGTAGGAGCACTCTCTCGAGCGCATGGGAGCTTCACCGTGAGTAGAATGGATAGGTGTTCCACCTCCGGTGGCACTTGAAGAATGATATTGAGCCATGGCTGTTGCCACAGCCGCAGCTACTGCAGCATTTAGAGTTGTCGTATCGATTTGAGGAGTAGGTGGTGGTGTTGCAGTTACCGGAGGATTGCGTCTCGTTGATAGGCGCGGAGGCATCTTTTAACTAAAAGTTTACAAAGATGACGATATTGGTAAGAATAGAGAAATTGATGAGAGTGACTCATGGACTAACTCTCCGTAGCCCAACAACACAAATGGATCGTATGATTGTATGTAGATCTAGTACTAACAGATGACAGCATATGGATATTAAACTCCAGTAGATTAGATATCTGTCAAATATACTGGTATTACAGATGTAACAAGTTCGGGAAAAGCGACCTAGCAGTAGGTCTTACATCAAACCAAGATGGGAAAATTTTGACAGAACTAAGACCAAATCATGACTTAACAGATCTAAGGCCTTCACAAAGATAGGAAATTAAACTAGAGTTTTTACATAAACTAAGTTATATCCAAAAGAGAAAGTTGAGTAGGCTCTATCTACGATGAGAGCCACTAGAGTGAGTCCTTGATTCTGACAGACGGCGCTCCATGTCTCTCAGGCGCCTTTCTGTCATTGCCTGTCGAGCTCGAAGTTCCCTGACTTCAGCTCGGGTTTCAGTAAGTTCTCTCTGCAGGGCTGCATTATGGATCTAAGTTCTTTCATGAGCGGACTCTAGCTGACGGATGCAGACTGTGTTAACACCAGAGTTGGCGTCAATTTCCACGACTCGGTCGATGGCTACTCTACCTTGCTCGGTGTTCCAAGCAATCCTACGGACCATGATGGGCAGGACTAGGTCAGCTGAACCTCCCTCGCTTAGATTGTAAACGCTTCGGTCCCCATTGTAGGGCATGGGTTGACCCTGTTCCTGACTCCATCTGTTCAAGTTTGTTGCCCACAGAGGTGTGAGTCCTTGAAATGCTGGACGAGGGTTCGGGTTTGGAGCTACTGGGGGTAGGTTGTTGACTTCTGGCTCGGAGTCAAAACTATCCGAAAAGCCTTCAGCGTGGTTATCGTCCAAAGGGATTGGATGATCATCTTCTGGCTCTTCTCCAAGCCACCCAGCATTGCCTTCGTTTGGGAAGTATGGATCTCCGGGAAGATGGAACCCAGCCATGATATCTACGCGAGAAAAGGGGTATAAGAAATAACTAAATAGACGCACTAATTAGATAATTATAAGATGATCTTTATCAGTTACTCCAATACTTGTTTAGTGCATACCAGTTATATGTAATCAAAACAGGATAGACCTTCGAATAAGTGACCCTAACTCAAAACCCACAACCAAACAAGGAACAGGGAGTAAAGCAAAGATTACAGATTCTATGTCTATGACATCCTAGTTACATATAACCTTAACGTATCCACTTAGCAACTATTGATCTACTGATAAAGACCCTTTTAGTTCGCACATAAGTAATGTATAGTAACACAAAATACTCCTATAGTATTTTAAGTTTATGTTGTGTTCTAATGTTTTCATTGTAGTAGTGTTGGTAAGTTTTTAGACTTGTTGCAACCTCACAACCACTCTTAGGCACATGCTAGTCACTCCTCGGAAAAATATAGTTGATCAGGCTATATCATTCCCAGGGTTGACTATATGTCTCTAAGTCTAATTGTGTTGTCCAACAATCGTAATACTTTTGTTCTGTCCTAGTGACACTGATTTTAGTATGAATGCAGGTATGTATACTTAGTTAAATATTTTATTATTTAAAAGCATAAACTCTTGGTCAGAGTATTTTTAATCCCGCTATGTTTATAGTTTGTATATCTTTTATGGGTTGATATACTCGATTCACTATAAACTATGCTCTGATACCAATCTGTCACACCCCAAAACCGGAACGGCGGAAACGTTCAGGGGTGGAGGACGTCATGTACAGTATCATAACAAAGAATAGTAGTAAACAAGCAACAACATCATCCATTGCATTAATAATATAATTTCATACAAGTGTGTTCTGTAAAGTTTATAAGACACCAAAAATGTAAATCAAAATAAGAGATGAGTCTTGAACGAGCTCCATCTTCTCAAAAGCCTGGCATCGGTACCTGTCTACTGATGACCTGAGAATACAAGTTATTTTGAAAGAGTTTATCAGCTTTAAAGCTGGTGAGTTCATAAGTATTTTAGTGTCATTGTTTGTATGAAAGTGTTTGTACGTACTTGATGTATAAGTTTGTAAATGTTTGTATCTCCTAGAAAATCCTATATTTTCTACTAAACGTATTCTTCTACCAATGCATCAAATGAAATGTATGTTTGTTTCTTGTAAAAGTGTGTATTTTCCCAAGTATGACTATCATTAACCAAAAATATAGTTTTACATTATCTTTTATGTGAAAAGATCATAATGTGAATGCAATGGGAAAATAATAAAGTATTGTAGTGTTGTATTATAGTAACTACTGTTGTACTAATTACCTTAAACCAATTGTTATTTAAAGTAACATGTGATATGCATGTACCATACTATCGACTAAAACACGACGATGCAAGACATCGGAAGAAATGACATTTGGCACCTGTAGACTTGCAAGTCCCACTGTAGCGAGCAGCAAGGTGTAGGATATTCAATCCAGTATAGATCTATACACAAATTAAACGCTCTCCTTCTAGGAGACTCTGGATACACAACGAGCCATGAAAGGTGATGTCATGCCCCGTTACGTGGCTCACATTTCTGTTGTAATGTTCTTGTATATATATTATATGTACTAGTGTAATGTATGTTCTCTCTGTCTAGTATGCTCTGTTTGTTTCTCATCATAGTATGTTATGTTTGTTTCTAATCATAGTATGTTATGTTTGTTTCTCATCATAGTATGTATTGACTCATGTATGAACTGACTCGTTGTATGTTTCATTATTCTAGTAATAGTATTTGTAACTTCCTAAACTATACCTATTATAGTTTACTAGTAATGTTGTTTGTATGTATGAACATGATGGTGTACCTTTGCTACCCAAAGGCACTGAACTGAATGAAGGAACTTTTATATCTATACATATATACATAATATATAACTAAGATTCAAACGACCTTCGGACAAATAACTGATACCCTAAGTCCACAACCAAACAAGGAACAGGAAGCAAGGCGGGCTATCAGTCCTAAGTTCTTTCAATCTTACTTATATAACTATATCTATATAGATATGCATTTGACAAACATAAGTTTAAAAGAGTTTGATAAAAGTATTTAGCATGTAAAAGAGTTTGTAAAATGATTTGAAGTAGTTTGTTTGATAACATAGTTTGATTGATATAATAAGTATAATAGTTCAACTTGTATCCCCCCCCCCCCCCATAAAAGCATTTAAAATCATTTAAAAGGTTGATTAAGGGGTATGAACTCACCTGTAGTGAGTGGTTTGGATGAACAAATGGTATAGGATGCTAAGTGTCAAGTGAAGACTTGAGCACACACATGGATCCTATTTAACATATAATGACACATATATGTATCTAATTAGTCATTTAACAACTAATTAATCAAGTAAAGACACCCTAAGACATGGAAAACACTTTGATTCAAGTGCTAGGAGTACCAAACGGTTGCATCTAAGGGGAGTATGGCCTCTCATTGCAGTTTATGGCCAGTTTGGGTGAATCACATGAGTTTACGGCCCAAGGTCATTTCCACATGAGTTTACGGCCGTAAACTCATGGTATTTTGTACAAATTTGTGATTTAAGGTCTTATAAGTCATAATCAAGTATCCTATTATCAAGTCTAAGCCTTAGGAAGATTGGTGGCACATATGCACCATTAACTAGTGTTTACGGCCCAAGGTGATTGCCTTGGCCGTAAACACCATTTGTTCTTGATTCTTTTGATGTTTAAGGTCCTATACTCTTCTTGGAAGTGATCTAGACTTGTTTCCAAGGCTTTGGAAGGGACTAGGGCTCATATTGCCCCCTTTATTAAGGTTTACGGCCCAAGGAGATTGCCTTGGCCGTAAACACCTTATGATCTTGTGTTGTTGATGTTTTCTAGGTGTAATCTAAGTGATTCAAGCACACAACAAGATAAGGTAAGAGTACTTACAATATAGAGGCTTGTAAGGGTGTTTAAAGTCCAAGAACACTAGTGTGTGTTCTTGGTGTTCTTGGTGAAATGAAGAACACTTGAAGATCTATCAAAATGAAGAGATTTCATGGATGAAATCATGTACAATCACTAGATGTTGTAGTATATCAACTATTTAAGGAAAGAAACACTTACAAAGTTGAAGATCAAGAAGAAAAATCAGATGATAGTTGAGAGAGAATGACTTATGGGCTTGAAAATGGTAAAAATGACTAAAATGACTAAGGGTCATATTTATACCCTTAGAGTTTACGGCCGTAAACTCCATTTTATGGCCGTAAACTCCAAACTCTTGGAGTTTTGGGACTTAAATGTTGCACATTTAACTCTAGAGTATGCTTCCTATATTTACCTCTTGATGGTACTAGGCTTTAGAACACTCAAACGGCTCTAAACAGTGCTAAAAGTTAACAGAAATGAGTCTGACTTAGATTGAAGTGAATGGTTGTACAAGATAGAAATTTCCAGTTGTCACACTATCACACCAAAGAAACACACACACGATTTAGGGTTTAAGGGTGCCAAGGAACTGTAAAGGGGAGGTTGGGGAAGGCCAATGATCCTTTAAATAGGGTGCAATACCCCGGGATTTAGGGTTTCATCTGATAGCTCCTACTCGTCGAGTCCCTTCTTGGACTCAGCGAGTAGGTCACTAAAACACGCGGACCAACCCGCTGCTACTCGACGAGTGAGGCAGCCAACTCGACGAGTAGACCTTGAAACCAAGAAGATTCTTACATGAACCAATACCTGAAAATCGGGGCGTTACAGGAGACAGGAAAATTCATTCTTTATCTCTTAACAAACTATATGGTGAACTGCAAGCACAAGAATCAACCGTACTCAAAGACTGTGTTGACTTCGGAGGACCACTTGCTCTTGTAGCACAAGCACCTCACACTCAATCTTATTCACCCTCGTATGACAACCCTCCGCAGTCATACGAAACAAACTCAGAATACGATGATGAAGAAGAATTTCAAAAAGCTATTGCTCTAGTTAGTCAACAATTCAACAGACTACCACCGTCATCTTTTCGCAAAAATCACCAGTTTACTAAACCTCCCTTCAACCGCAACTTTAATCCTCGGAACACTCACTCACGATATCCCAAAAATCCCCACCCAGCACCGCAATCTCAAAACACTCAACCCAAAGAGGCACTGCAGCCTGTCAAGACAACTGACTCTGGTACCTCAGCAAAAGAAAAATCTGATGTTGTAATTTGTCACAAATGCAACAAGGAAAATCACTTCATTAAAGATTGCAAAGCAAATGTAGTGAAAGACTGAGCATTCTATCTCAGAATGGCTCAAGAAATGGAAGAAAAAGAGAAAGCAAGGGCATACGTAGCCCAAGTTAAGAGAGACCATCAAGTTTGGTCATCCGGAGATGAGGATGAAGATATCAACGACATCAAGGGAAAAGGCAAAATCTGCATGATGGCTACTGAGGACAAGGATGGATCAACCAAACTAGAAAAGAATTACTGCTACATGGCAAAGGATGGAACTCTAAGCATCGTTGAGTAGGTAAAACTTATGATCCAAACTCTTAATTATAGCATGCATGATTGTCAACCATTTCTTGACAACCTTAATGACACATGTGCTGGCGTCCTTTCAGACTATAACAAAGCCTTAGATGAGAAGAACATTGCGTCCCAGGAAATGTTTCATGTTAGAGGACGATTAGAAGACAAAAGACTCAAAGTTTCAATGCTAGAAAATGACTTAGAATTAGAAAAGGATGCAAGAATGTTATGTGAAACTCAATTAGGCATAGCATTAGATCAGAGAGATTTAGCTCAAACTGAAATTGTACGTTTAAATCTTTTAATAGATAAATTGTTCAGTGAAAGTGAAGCTATTGAAAATCTTGTGAACAATGGAACCGTAGATAACAGTTATAATTGGGGTTGGTCCAACGGGTATCCTACCGCAAAGGATTCCTCACCCCGATTTAACAAAGACTGACTTTATGTCCTTCCTGACCGAGAGTTCCATTTCCCAGTCAATGACAAAACCGTTCCTGAGGACATCAAAACTCATTTTGGTCGACTTCATAATCTGAGTAATAAATGTGTTATTGAGGAAATTCTTCCTGAAATTTCGGCTCACTCAAATGATCAAATTCCTATCTCTGGCACAAGTTATCCCAACTCTCAGACTTCATCAGTTGCTGATGAAGAAATTCTTATGGAACCTGAAGTTCTCATGAACTTCCCATCACTGCCTTCAGACTCCAGTACCACCTACTGCAATTCTGAATCGCAGTCAGACCAATTGCCTCTGATCAAATGTCCCACAAAGAAAACAACTCAGACTTATGTTGCGGTAGTCCAATCTTCCTTACCGCAACCCACAGTTAAGAGTTTAGTGATCATTCAGCCAATTCATCAAGATTTGCCCATAGAAAATTTCGAATATGGTCAATGCTCCCAGAATTCTGAACATTCTAGTTTAGATCAATCAAGTCCTCGTGTTCAAAAGCAATATAATGGATTGAAGAAACCGCAGTTAAATCTCCATGATTGTGGTTCTAAAATTACTTTTCTAAAAACTCTGTAGTCAAGAAAACCAATAAAAAGGGATGTACAGTTCCTAAAACCTTTTCAAACTCTTCTGACACAATCCAAAAGAAAGTAAAGTCTTTTCGAAGCAATGGTTTTCAGATCTATTCCTCAGATGATCCAAAATGGAAGGGGATTTTACCAACTCCAACACTTTTAAAGTCACCTCAAACTTTTAAGAAATCACATCCTAGGAAATCTACACGTGCTCACACACTCTCAAATCGTACTTTTTCAAATTCCAAGAGCACATTTGTCTGATCTCACTCTTCTCGGACTAGTCACAAAACTATTCCCACACCCTTCAGAGCGCTGACCAAGCAGAATGTCAGGGTAAATGAAAAAAAATTCATGTAAATGTCATTGTCAAAAGGGATCATCTCAAGTCAAATCTCTCATTTTTCAAAAACCTCGTAACTTTTCTAAATCTCACAACACTTCAAACGTTCACAAACACCCAGTTTTAGGTCTCAAGATTGACATAAAACCTGTCCCTGCAGCCTCGACTCATGCATCTTTGAAAAATCCACCAGTCGCCTCGGGCTCCAAACTTGTTTGGGTGCCCAAACTAACCATGTAATTTTCAGGCAATGTGCAAGGAGGATCAAGAAGAGGAGTGGTTAATAGATAGTGCCTACTCCTTGCGCATAACCGGAAGGTTAGAGTACCTTCGAGATTTCAGGCCTATTTGGAATGGTGGAAACGTCACATTCGGCAACAATGTGAATGGAATAATCTGAGGTTACGGTGTGCTTACTACAGGAAACTTCTCTATTCAAAAGGTAGCCTACGTAAAAGGTCTTAAACACAATCTCATCAGTGTAGGCCAACTGTGCAAAGCAGGACACAGTGTTGAATTTGATAATGAATACTGCTACATAATGACAAGCGAAAGAAGCACATGTTTGATCAAATCCAAGTCCTAAGGGACCATGTACCCTTTGGACGTTTCTCTGATTATTGGGAAATCGCAACTGTGCTTTCTGTCTAAAGCAATATCCGAAGTCATATGGCTATGCCACCGTAAGCTTGCCCATATTAACTTCAGCTATATAAACAATCTGGTCACCGGAGAACTCGTCCGAGGTCTTCCCATTCTCAAATTCAACAACGACACCCTCTGGTCAGCCTGTGAATGTGGAAAACAATCAAAATCAAGCCATCCTATGGTAATTGATTCTTAAATTTCTGAACCTCTGGAACTCTTACACATTAATCTCTGCGGTCCATCTACCATAGCCAGTCTCCACCACAAAAAATACATACTGGTTATAGTTGATGACTTTACTCGTTTCACTTGGGTCTTCTTCCTGAGACTCAAATCCGAAACTCCGCAGATGCTGATCAAGTTTATCAAAGAAATCGAACTTCAAATCAAATTACCAGTGCGCCGCATCTGAAGTGATAATGGAACCGAGTTCACTAATCATCTTCTGAACAGTTTCTTGGTTTCAAAAGGTATCAGTCACAATTTCTCAGCTCCTTACACACCGCAGCAGAATGGAGTATAGAGCGAAGAAACTGAACTCTGGTAGAAGCAGCCAGATCTATGCGCAACTTTGCACATCTTCCTCTTTACTTCTGGGCTGAAGCAGTGGCCACAACATGCTTTTTTCAAAACCAAAGCATTGTCTGCAAGGCTAGTTGCTAAGGGGTATAGTCAACTTGAAGGTGTTGATTATGATGAAACATACGCCCCAGTAGCCAGGATGCAGGCCATACGCATCTTCTTAGCGTATGCTGCTCACAAGAATATCAATGTACATCAAATGGATGTAAAGAGTGCCTTCCTAAATGGTGAATTGAAAGAGGAGGTTTATCTTCAGCAACCTCTGGGCTTCGAATGTCTTGAATTCCCAAATCACTATTACAAGCTTGAGAAAGCAATTTATGGTCTAAAGCAAGCACCAAGAGCGTGGTACGAGATTCTCTCCGAATTTCTTGTCTCGTCCGGGTACAAAAGAGGAGTGATTGATCCCACTTTATTTAGAAAGGCAAATGGTAATCACCTTATGCTTGTACAAATATATGTGGATGATATCATCTTCGGATCAACTGATCAGGGGATGGTGGATGAATTTGCAAAGCTCATGACCAACAAGTTCCAAATGAGCATGAAATAGAGAGATTAATTTCTTTCTAGGACTTCAAATCAAACAAGTCCCTTAAGGGATATTCATCCATCAAGAGAAATACACCTCTGAACTACTAAAGAAATAGTCAATGGACAATTGTTCCTCTGCCAAGGTCCCTATGGCCTTCGTATATAACATTTCTGTTGATCCTTCCGGAGAATCAGAAAACCACAAAACTTATAGAGGAATAATTGGCTCTCTGGTGTACCTCACCGCAAGCCGACCAAACATTGTCTTCGCAACAGGTGTGTGCGCAAGATACCAAGCCGATCCGAAAATATCTCACATGACCGCAGCTAAGCAGATTCTCAGATATTTAAAGGGCAGCAAGACTTTAGGCCTCTGGTATCCCGCAGGGAATGACTTCAGCCTACAAGCTTTCACCGATGCGGATCATGCTGGATGTAGATTGGATAGAAAAAGCACTTCCGGTGGCTGTCAATTTCTTGGTGGAGGACTCGTCAGCTGGTCATCAAGGAAACAAAACTGTGTCTCACTGTCTACCGCAGAAGCTGAATATGTAGTCGTAGCCAGCTATTGTTCACAAATCTTGTGGATGAAAACACAAGGAACCAATCGCCATCCATTGCTTCAAGCAACTTTAGGGCAATCTTTGAAGATCATTCCTCCTACAATGAGTCTATTCGACTCATGATCAAGTTCATCACCAATCACCCACTGTTTGGACCCTTTGATTCCTTCTCTGATGTGGTTCCGATTTCCACACTTTTCAAATGTGCATGCTCTGCGTACCTCCCCTCAACAATCTGCAAGAAGTTCATTTGAACTTAATGGATGATTCCCTGGTCATCTTGACCAAAGACAAGTTTCTGAATGCAATTAATCTACTGGTTCATCCCTCTACCAAGTTCATCTCTCCCAGCGTGACAGGCATCATCTCCTCACTCTACCAAATGGGTTACCAGGAGAAGCTAAAGGGGATAGGAGAGTTCAAGAAAAACCAACTCCCTACGGTCTGGCAGATCGTCTATCACTATGTGATCCGCAGTCTGTCAGGAAGAACCGGAGGCACTGATAACATGGGCCTCAAACTGCTGGAGCTCGTCTGGAGTATCTTCACAGGCCACAACGTCAACTACGGTCAGATCTTATGGGAAGACTTCCTTTAGTACATCCCTAAGGAGACTCCGAGAGCAAATCCTACAGAGCTAACCTTTGCACAGTTTTGGTCCTTGTGCATCTCAGACCTTCACCGCGATGTGAAGATCAGCATGGGCAGCGACATCAATTTCTTCGTCACTCGTGATCTCAAAAGGTACCCTCCCTCCAAAGATCAAACTGTTTTTGGACCTTTAAGACGTTTACCCATACATATCTTGACTACTGTTGGCCTTGAGACAAAAGATGTCACTGATCACATTGAGGTTACGCAAGGTATTGACCCATACCTTTCTACCCCGCCTCTACCCAACCAGAATATACTTGCCTCTACTGCACCCGGTGATCCTGCACATACCGCAGCTCCATCTTCTACTACTCTCTCTAACCTTCCTTTAGCCCAATGACTCAAGAAGCTTTCTTCAAGAAAAACCTCACGAGGGAAGTCCAAGAAAAACACTCCATCCAAAGAAGTCGAACCATCCAAGAAACGTAAACTCAGACACGTTGTCACTTCAGATGAAGATTCTGATCCAGTTCAGACCCCTGCGGTCAATGTTGAAGATGAGTCTGATGATGACTCAGTCCCCATCCTTGTACTCAAGAAACGAAAAACCAACCAAAGTTCTAGCCAAATGCGTGACCGGACTAATACTAAAGTCTCTCAAAAGACTCCAGTAATCCTTGGGGTCCCCGCAGGCCCACTTGCTTCAACCCTTCCTAGCCACTCAGACACAGTAAGTGTGTCTGGTTCATCAAAATGTGGAGACTCTCCCCCAGCTAAATCCCAAGAGGATTTAATTGGTTCTTCTCGCCCTAAGGTCTCCCGCAGGCCCACTTACTCCAAACACTTGATACACCTTCCCAACCGCAAGACAATTCTTCAGTCCTTGCCAGAACTGAGCCGAGGCCAAACTTGACTACGGGTCAAGGAGAACGAGGAAGCTCAGGAAATCCTACTCTGCTTACCTTACATACAGGTGGTTTAGGCACGGTGAGCACAAATGTGCAAGGATCCGTGAACCCGAGGGACACCTCGATGCGAAATCAAGGTTTTGACTGTTATGAATCTGATGATACCTTCACTCGGGATCGTCCCACTACCTAGTCTGGTATCAAGAAATATGAAGCTTTTCGTAGGCCTTTTCAGGCTCGAAAAGATAGGCAAGCACAGCAGCTTCAGCAAAAAGAAAAAGAAATTCAAATGGTGGCTAAGTACTGGGCAGATGCAAGTAACAACGCCAACACAGTAGCCAATATTCTCAAAGTTCAAGAATGTATGACCACAATGGTTGAGACCATCGGTAAAGCTCAGTCCATTCCAGATGGTGTAGGTCCATCCCAACCCCCTCCAACTCAAACTGTTCAAGACTCTCAAGATGTTGGAACCGCAATCGAACTCAGTTCTGGGGCTACATTTGGCTTTGATGACTTTGACATGAATGAAGTCACCCAACCGGAACGATGAGATGATATGGTGATGATCTTCGACGAAGAAGAAGAATCAAGCAGATCCCAGTACTCTACTTCAAAGCCTAAGGAAAAGAAGAAGAAGAAGAAAATGGATGTTTCCAGGAAAGAGTTTCTAAACCTGCAAAACAAGATCGATCAGATCTTAGCCACAGTAAAATCCAGTCAACCGCAACTAGAAGATATGCCTGGCCCGCAATCCCTAATTGACAGGATAGAATGTTTGGAAGCAAGAGAATGACTTGCTGCTGAGAGAATCTCTCTCAAGGTTGAAATGGGTATCCAAGCCCTGGATACAAGCCGGAAGGCAGATCATCAACAATTTATCACCACTGCGAAGCGATTCATCACAGAAGTGACCGCAATCAAAACTGAGCTTCAATCTGTCATTGCGGCTCATGATGCTCATTCAAAGAAGCTTGTTGAGGAAACTCACAATGCTTATGAGTCCGCTATTTCAGTCTTACAATCAACCATCAACAGCCTCAGACGCTCCTTATCCTCAAACTTCCATGGCCAGGAGATTCTCAGATTTACCAAGGATATCCACAAACTGCTATTCAACAACGCAATCCCCACCAATCAGCAACTCAGTGAGGCTATCAAAGCTTAGTTCGCTGAAGTTTGTGCCAAAATTGATGGTTTTAAGCAATGGCTTGAGGAGGAACCCGGTGTTCCTTCCTCAAGAGGGGGAAGTGAAGACCATGGCTCGGACCACATCTCACCTCAACACTCACATCCGGATCAACACTTACAAACTCCATCCACTTTGGTCAGCATCCAATCTTATCAAATCTCATCACTCAACAAAAGGTTCCTACCCCGCAACCTTCCCCGCAACCATCTCCACAAAAGAAAACTCCTGTGCCCTTTCCTCAGAAAATTCCAATTCAATCTCCTCATCAATCTCCATTTCAACAAGTCCAAGATATTCAACATCTTTCTTCCCAGCATCCGGAGACTCCCCCTCATCTTAGAAACTTAGTTCCTGAAATGTCATCCGAAAACTCCTACGACTCTCCCAAAACCAAACAAAAGAAAGCTGACTGGAGAGCAGCTAAGTTAGCAGAAATGATTTGAGAGATCACGGATTCGACATCACTATGGATGAATCCCTTATCAATTCTTGGGTTAATCCCATCCGAAGATTACTCGATGATGACTACAAGCCCTATCTCACCTTTTCGGAACCTCCATCAGACGGTTATTGGGACATTCCCATCTCTCCCAACGCAAAGTTCTTTACCGTTTTTGAATCGTTTGACCGCAACCTCCCAGATGATCAGAGCTTGCCACTGGAATTTGAAAGACTTAACATATTCCATGCCAAGCATGGTTCTGCAATCGAGAAAATTTGGTCGAACGATAGACCGAATGCAGTTAAGAACTACAAGCCCAGAAAGTTTATGAAAGCAGAATTCATCCAGTATACTCTCACCAGAAGAAATTCAGACTACATCCGAACCCAAGCTGATTTCCCTTGCATGAACCCGGAGGAAATCTTCCTGATTGCAAAGGTATTTCAGAACAAATGTGAGAAGCTCCAAAAGATAAAGATTACGTATGAAAGGGCATGTACCTTTCTAAAAGAGATTGTGTGTGACTTTGCAAAAAATTGACGCGGACATCCACCCAGAACTTGCTCAGAAGTTCAACCTCCCTCCTCTTGACCAGCTCCGGTCCTGACCGAAGGTTTTCAAGAAAGATCCCTTGGAGCAACTAACTTCCCAGATCTTGGAGTCACTTTAAAACGTTTAAATGATGATACAAAATACTTCATTCCAATGACTGCCATGAACTGCAAGACCCGGAAGCAATTAGAGGTCACTCAAACTGTAGTCAACAGGTCAAAATACACAACTGTTGAAGTAAAGTTTGAAATCTCAAGGATAATTGTTTGGCTCAGGGAAGTCAGGAAGTTTTGGTGGATTCTCATCAAATTCCTTAGCCTCGACAAATGAAAGGAAATTTGAAGAGGTCACTTAGGGGGAATTGTTGAAACATAAAAGTGACCCTCTTAAACTTGAAGAGATCCGAAGCTATCAACTAGATCCGCAGTCCAGCTCCACACCGCAATCAAGAACTGCATCCGTAGTTGAAGTCATCAACCTTAGTTTTAGTTTTATCTATTTTATGTCTTTACACTTCTTTGTCCAGTGTGCCTTGCATGGAAACCTTTAGACAGATTCAACTTTGTAATCCTTGAGACTCTATAAATAGAGTTCTCTCATTCTTAATGAAATGTGAATCGATCATTCTATCTCTATCTTGAAATATCGCATTCTCTCTCATACTCTCGTCTTAAAAGATCTTCAGATTCTAATATTAAGATCGTTATCTCTTCAGAGCAAGTCAATTTGACTTAATCACTAAGCTTGATCTCATTTACTAACCTAGATTGTCTGCAATCCTTGTTAAGAATCAGCTTATACTGTCTTCTTGATATAATACTTGTTGTCATTTATATTTCCTTATATTTCCGCACCTAATCATCTAACTATCTAACTCTAACTTATTATTATTGTTGAGCTTTATAATCCACTGAGTTAAACTTCATTCCGCATTATTACTTGTTCTAACGTTTGTTCAAGAGTGTTACTCAAGTTTTTCTCTCAACAAACATCATCCATTGCATTAATAATATAGTTAATACAAGTGTGTTCTGAATGTATGTGTAAGACACCAAAAATATATTTATCAAAATAAAAGACGAGTCTTGAATATGCTCCGTCTTCTCAAAACCTGGTCCAATGTACCTGTCTACTAGTGACCTGAGAATACAGGTTATTTTGAAAGAATAGATCAGCATTTAAGTTGGTGAGTTCATACGTATTTTAGTGTCAAATGTTTGTATAAGTTTGATGAAAATGTTTGTAAGTGTTTGATGTAAAGTTTGTATACTTCCTAGAAAATCCTATATTTTCTACTAAAATGGAGAGTAGTCTTCTACCAAGACCCGACTGTTCTGTATGTTTGTTCTTTTGTAAAAGTGAGTGTTTTCCCAAGTATATGACTATCATTACCATAAAATGGTTTACATTACCTTTTATGTGAGAAGATCACCATATGAATGTAATGGGAAAATGACAGTGTACAGTAATGTTTTAATAAGTAACTACTGAAGCACCAACTACCTTAAAACCAATTTGTTTAATTAAGGTTAAAATGTGATGAGGTTATAACCATACTGATTGACGAGTGTTTAGCACTACGACATGCTGGCGTCGAAACTGATGTGACATTTTTCACCCCTTGGCTTGTCTGTCGGACTGTAGCTAACAGTTGGGATGTGGGATTGTCAGTCCCGTATAGATCTATACGCACAATGCCCGCTCTACCTCCAGGAGACTCTGGTTACAAAACGCGACATAACAAGTATATTGCTATGCAGTGAAGTAATGGTTTCACATTAATGTTATCTTGTTCTTGTAAAAGGATGTATGTTCCTTTCTATTCTTGTTATTGTATGTTCCTTTATTGTATATTCCTTCTTGTTCTTGTTATTGTATGTTGCTTTCTGTTCTAGTTATAGTATGTTTGAACTGACTCATGTATGAACTAACTCATGTAATAACTAACTCCTGTAAGTACTGATTCATGTAAGTTTCATTGTTCTACAAATAGTAAGTAGTAACCTCCTAAACAATACCTATTATAGTTTACTAGTAAGCTCTGTAATTGAATGGCTGATCATGTTTGTACACCTTTGCTACCCAAAGGTATTGAACTGATTGAAAGTACTTTTATATCTACATACTATACATATTATATAACTAAGATTTAAACGACATTCAGACAAACAACCGATACCCTAAGTCCACATCCAAACAAGGAAAATGAAATAAAGCGAATTATCAGTCCTAAGCCCTTTAAACCTTATTTATATAACTATATCTATATAGACATGATTTTGACAATATATAAGTTTAAAAGAGTTTTGTAAAACATTTAAAGAGTTTATCATATAAAAAGATTTTTAACCATTAGAATGATTATTGATGACTTGATGTCAGTTTATAAAAGGATTTGAAACAGTTGTTTGATAACACAGTTTTGAAGTATAATGAATCTCTTAGTTTGATAGTTATAAATCACATGTGATTGATTATACAACTACATTATTTTCTACTTGTATCCCCCCCCCCCATAAAAGCATTTAAAATCATTAAAAGACAACCTTAGGTACTAGGAAACACTTGTAATGAAGTGTTATAATCACATATGATTGTATGAAAGGGTGTTCACGGCCACACTATAAGTGTTTACGGCCATAGGAGAGTTTACGGCCACACATGAAGTGTTTACGGCCCTAGGCTTGATCCTATGAAGGGTTTACAGCCAAGACTTGATCCTATGAAGCTTTACGGCCATGGGTTGAAGGGTTCACGGACACCCCAAGATCTTATGAAGGGTTTACGGCCCAAAGAAGGGTTTACAGTCGTGAACTCTTGAAGATCATGCATTTGGGTGTTTGTTTCATGGTTAGAAATCAAGAGTTTCTAATGTATAACAAGTGTATGGAAAGGATACTTACTTAATGGAAATCTTGAAGGTGTTCACGGCCCCAAGAACAAGTGTGTGTTCTTGGTGAAAAGATGAAGATTTGAAGCTCTAAACCTAAAAGAGTTGAATTTGTGGATGAAATCAAAGGGTTTCACTTGAATAAGAAGGATATCAAGTAAATATGGAAGAATCACTTACACTTTTGAAGATTAAGGAGAGTGTTCTTGATGATACTTAAGAGAGTTTTGAGAGTTCTAGTCTTGAAGATGTGAGAAATGAAGGAATAATGAAGGATCACCCTACATATGAAGAGGGGTTCACGGCCGTGAACCCTAGTTTGTGGTCGTGAACTCCTTGTGAAGGTGCTTCCGGCTCAATTGCAACTCAATGAACTCAAGTAAATACTTCCTAACACCCAATCCTTGAGTGTACTAGGCTTAGAACTCTCAAACAGACCCTTAACAAAGCTAAAAGTTAACAGAAACAAGTCTGACTTTTTATTGAATTGATTAGCTTACAAGATAGAAATTTCGGGTTGTCACACACTGCATTTCTCTGCACTCTACATGGTGGTGAAAGCTGCATTTGTTACATTTTGGTAGAGTTCCTGAGTATTGCCTGGTAGTGGTTTGCGTAGTTGAGGCTGGAGCAGTTGGTGCTGGCGCAACTTGAGCAGTAGCAGCGTGGACTGCTACAGTTTGCTGCTTTTTGGAGTTTCCCTGGTTCTATCGCCCCTTTCGTTTGTTGTCCTTGTTTTTCTTGTTATCCCCTTCCTTATTGGTCTCAGTATCAGCAGTTTTGGTCCCTTTCTTGTTGCCATGGTCGTAAAGTTCTGAGCTAACCTTTTTGCACTGTCAAAAGTTTCTAGATTTGCCGCAATCACGTTTCCTTGGATTGGAGAAGTTAATCCCCAAATGAACCGCTCAATCTTCTTCCCTTCCGATGTGTTCATCCCTGGGCACAGAAGGGCTAGTTCACTGAACCTTGAGATGTAAGCCTCGATATCTGAATTTTGTA
Source organism: Lactuca virosa (assembly GCF_052849685.1). Classification (NCBI taxonomy): domain Eukaryota; kingdom Viridiplantae; phylum Streptophyta; class Magnoliopsida; order Asterales; family Asteraceae; genus Lactuca; species Lactuca virosa. The sequence continues at coordinate 136,181,773 of NC_136430.1, forward strand.
CTGTGAGGTTCCATAACTCCTGCTCCAATTTCTGTATCTCCCCACGGAGACAGTACTCCGCCATCAACATTTCCTTGAGCTCCTCCCATGGCATGGCATTCGCTACTGGGAGTGTCATAGCTTCCACATGACCATTCCACCACGAAATCACTTGGTCGACAAACGTTGAAGCTGCAAATTTCACCTTGCATTCCTCAGGGCATCCGCAGATCTCAAAGACTGACTCGATCTTTTCCATACATCGCTTTAAAGTTATCACGCCTCCCGTTCCATTGAATGTTCGTGGTTTGGCATTTGAAAAGTCTTTTTAGGTACAGGCCTTGGTAGGACCTTGGTTCATTCCTTGATTCGAGCTTCCAGTTCCTTGACCGTTACTTCCACCATTGTTCCCAGTTTGATTGTGTGCCAAGGTTGTTGTAACTGCAGCCGAGACTGCTGCTTGGAAAGCAGCAGAGTTCACCTCTAGCGGAGGTGGTGGTGGTGGTGCTGTGTTGTTGTTTCTGCGATTCGGTCTTTGAGGCATCTTCTGTCATGGCACAGAAGATGATGAGCACATTGTAGTTTGTGGTTTCGAATTTCTTTAGCATAGAGCGGTTTCGGTGGTTCGGTTGTGCACATAAGTGAATTCATACAATATCATGAAATAAGGAAAATAGAACACATAGCAGATAACAACATCACTAATAAACATTGAACCATTTCATTAATGATAAACTTTGTAGTACAATGCTTGAAAATTCGCCTTGCAAGGCGTACAGTACCTAGAGACATATATATAATCCAACAGCATAACGGCTTTATGAGTAGTGTAGTCACTTAATCATAAAGTTGATTCTACATACAATAGTATATAAAAGAGAAACATAACAGTAGTGATGAGAGGTGGAGTTGATCCTAGTCGCGACGGGAAGTGTCCGATGGTGCTGATGATGAGGTGGATGATGCTTGGGGGCTTGTAGTCGGGCCTCCAACGCTGCCTGTCTCGCCTGATAGTCCCTAACCACCTCATGAGTCATTCTCTCTGCGCGCTCAACCGCAGCTCTCATTGCAACCATCTAACCGGCGGTTGCCTGTGCCTGCTCACCTATATCACGCGTCCTCCTAACCATTACTGGCAGGGCTCGATCCGCAGACCCGCCATGACTCAGGTCGTAATAGTCTCGGTTCATGCCGAATGGGGGACGCACCCCTTGCTGGAGACTCCACCTCCAGATCGCATGAGCCCATGGGGCGTAGGGCCATTGGGACCCATCCTGTGCGGGGGTACCCTGGCCATGTACGGCGGGTGAATGACTTCGGACTCCGCGTCCGAGTCATCTGCGTCGTCACTGTCAGACTCCTCCTCATCTAAGTCCATTACCGGTTCTGTTGGTCCGTCCTCGGGTTCTTCCTCTGGCTCTTCCTCGGGTTCTGGCTCTAGCCATCCTCCGTTCCCCTGGTTGGGGAAGTAAGGATCTCCGGGGTGATGAAATCCAGCCATAGAGTCTGCACAGAATGTGACATCCCCTAATTTCTCGGCCAGAAAAGACCGATTTAATTTATGCTTTTTAAAATAAAATCAGAGAAATCCTTTTAAAAGATGTTGCGGAATTGGTCCCCAAAACAAAACATGATAAAAGTTTATCAAAACCTTTTTTTAAGAAATATACAATTTCATTTCATATCAAAACCTCGGGATGTCATGTTCCGATACAGATCAAAAGCATAAACAATACATTATAAGCCTTACAACAGTTATTTACAACTATTGGCCTATAATCCAAAAATCTCTCATCGTCCTCCGACTATGCTCGGGATCCACTACCTGTAACATAAAAAGCTGAGTGGGTCAGGCTTGGGAGCCTGGTGAGCATATAGGGTTTTCAACCCACAATAATAATAAACTTATTAAGTTCACCAATCAACAATAACCCTGATTACCCATTCCCGTTGTCCTCACTTTACGTCCCTAAACACCTATCACAAGGGACCTAGCCTAAGGAATATCATCGGGATGGACACTACTGCTAAGGGGACTCCTCAGCCATACATGTCCTAAAGGCAACCATGAGGGGGATGGAGTACGCCAATGAACATTTAGATCATCAACACCTACAAGTTGCGAACCTGCTAGTGTGCCACTGGACTGTCTAAAAAGGTATGCGGTCGTCATCTATACTCTGCTAGACGACAACAACAACAACAACAACAACAACAACAACAACATCGAGGCCTCTCACCATTTTAACACACATCGACTATTTCGTCTACCCATGTTCTACCCAACATATTTGTAGATAAAATACATATACAGTTTAAAACTTGTATAAAACATCTCTTCAACAGTCACCTCAAATAAACACTTAATATAATTACACATAGCTCGTATTTTATAGAAAATACTTCATATCTAGGTGTAAGATGAAAGTGACTACACACTCACATGATTTGATGATAATCGGGCAGCACTTCGTTTCCTAAAACGATCGTTTCTAATAAAATCGGGAGTTTTATTGAGAAACCGGACTCTGCGAGGGTCGGGCTTCAAAACCGAAAAGATAAACTTTTTCGGGTCTTCGGGCACTTCGGGGCTTGTTTCGGGTGCTATAATTGATATCGGGGCTTTGGGGGATGTCAAAATAGTAAAAATATTGAAAAAGGGGTGAAAAGGGCAAAATCTCCAAAACTACCCGGGAAGGCTCGCAAGCCTTTTATTTATAGGCGAGTCTGAAGGTCGGCTAAGAAGGCTGAGTCAGCAGCGAAGCTACGTGGCAGCAGGAGGCGAAGGCACGCAGATGGCTCGCACGTGCGAGGGTCCTGGTGTCACCTTCTGATTGGACCGAGGTCTAGGTCCGAGGAGGGGGGGTTTGTGGCACACCTGCGAGGCTCGGACACGTCAAGAGAGGGTACGCGTCGCACTCCCATTGGACCGAACTTCGAATGCGAGGGCAGGCGACACGCCTCGCCATGTGGCTTCAGTGACTCATTTCGGACACGTTGCACGTTTTGAGCGAGGGTGACGTGGCCGAAGTCCACCTATGCGAAATTTCTCGGATTTGACATTTTTTTCTCGATTTTTGTGCAAAAACTTCTAAAATCCATAACTTTCGCATACGAGCTCCGTTTTTGATGTTCTTTATATGCACGCGTAGGTAATATTACGCTCTACAACTTTCGTGTTGACTTCGTTGGCTAATTTGGATTTTAATTTTTATATTATTATTTTTAACAGACCGGGACAGGAAATCCGTTAAAAATTCATAACTTCTTCATCCGACGTCCGTTTTTGTCTGTCTTTTTACCGTTGTACTACTATTGACGAGACCTTCGATTCTCGTTTAGGTTGTGTCGGCTAAAAATCACTCGATCTAAAATTCGAGTTTTTAGTTGTCTACTGTTTAGCTGGAACTTAAAAAAATCATAACTTCCTCATACGAAGTCAGATTTGGACGTTCTTTTTATACATACTCTCGGTTTAACGAACACTACGACTTTCGTTCAGATCAATAAGGCTAAAAAGTAGTTTATCAAAAACTCACTTTTTACGACATTCGGCACCGTGTCGGTTTTGTCGCGAAACTTCGACAGGTCATAACTTCTTCGTTATAACTCGGATTTTGGTATTCTTTATATATTCGTAATCCTTGTCACGACCACTACAACTTTCTTAATAGATATCGGCGTTATCTAATATTTATTTTCGACGCTCATTTTTATTCTTAATTAATTAAATCCTAGTAATTAAGCATAAAACACATAATATTCACATAATTCCTTTTCATTTCTTCAAAATGAGTTACAAAGGTTAACCTAGATTATCACATCAATATTAATGCCTAGCCTAGAAACACGGGCATTACAATTCTCTCCCCCTTAGGATGATTCCGTCCCCGGAATCACATATCAACAAACAACTGCGGGTAGCGACTCATCATGTCACTCTCCGTTTCCCAGGTGAGATTTGGCCCATTCGTATGTTTCCAGCGCACAAGCACTAAATCGACGATCTTGCGTCGCAACTTCTTAGTCTTACGGTCAACGATTGCCTCAGGTTCTTCAATCAACCTCTTGTTTTCATCCAACCTTAATTCAGAAATGGGAATTATGTCAGGCACATCTCCCGTGAACTTTCTCAAATAACACACATGAAAGGTGTTATGAATACCCTCCAGTTCTTCCGGTAATTCTAGCTTGTAAGCTTGATTCCTGATCCTCTGAAGAACTTTAAATGGTCCAATAAACCTTGGACTCAATTTTCCTCTTTTACCAAATCTTATAAGTCCCTTCCACGGCGAGACTTTAAGTAAAACCGAATCTCCAACTTCGAAGGATATCGGTTGTCTTTTCTTGTCAGCATAACTCTTTTGTCGATCTTGAGCTGCCAACATCCTTTCTCTAATCACTTTCAACTTTTCAGCAGGCTGATGGACTATTTCAGGTCCCATAAACTGCTTTTCCCCAGCTTCCAGCCAACATGACGGCGTTCGACACTTTTCTCCATACAAAGCGTGATAAGGTGCCATCTTGATGCTTAAGTGGAAACAATTATTATAGGAAAATTCTACTAGAGGTAAGTGTTCATCCCAGTTACCTTGGAGTTCTAGGGTACATGCTCTCAGCATATCCTCCAACGTTTGAATTGTTCGTTCGCTCTGACCATCGGTTTGCGGATGGTAAGCTGTACTCAAACACAACTTGGTACCCAATTCCTCTTGTAGACTCCTCCAAAACCTTGAGGTAAAACGGCTGTCACGATCAGATACAATCGTTAACGGAACACCGTAAAGCCTCACAATTTCCTTCACGTAAGAATTCGCAAGTTTATCCATAGACCATTTCTTGTTAACGGCTAAGAAATGCGCACTCTTAGTGAAGCGATCAACGACCACCCAAATCATGTCATGACCGTTCCTTGTTCTGGGCAGTTTAGTCACAAAATCCATGGTGATGTCTTCCCATTTACCCATGGGTACAGGTAAAGGTTCTAAACTCCCATACGGTTTCTGATGTTGTGCCTTAAGCCTAGCACAAGTTACACACTCGGCCACATACTTAGCAACATCGAGCTTCATCGTCAGCCACCAGTAATAGGGTTTTAGATCCCTATACATTTTTGGACTGCCGGGATGAATCGAGTACATGGTTTTATGAGCTTCTTCCATCAGAAGATCTCTTACTCCTCCCGTCTTAGGTACCCAAATCCTATCTTTGAATACCTTCAGTCCTTGACCGTTTGTATCAAACACCAACGTTTTACCCAAACGTTCCTCCTTTCGGTCATTTTTCTCTAAAGCTTCCTCCTGAGCTTTCTTTATACTTTCCACAATTGTCGAGACAACTTCAATTCTCAACGCTCTTGGCCTTTACTTTTCAAGGTTTACCTTCCGACTGAGAGCATCAGCAACAACATTTGCTTTACCAGGGTGGTAAATTATCTCACAGTCGTAGTCCTTGAGTAACTCTAGCCAACGCCGTTGCCTCATGTTCAATTCCTTCTGATTAAAGAGATATTGAAGACTCTTATGATCAGTGAAAAGTTTGCATTTAGTACCATAAAGATAGTGCCTCCGTATCTTTAAGGCGAATACTACTGCTGCCAACTCCAGATCATGAGTGGGGTAGTTCTTTTCATGCTCTTTTAATTGCCTCGATGCATACGCTATCACCTTATCCCTTTAGGTCAGAACACAACCTAACCCAACTCCAGAGACATCACTATAAACTGCGAAGTCATTAACTCCTTCAGGTAACGAAAGAATCGGTGCTTCACACAATCTCTTCTTTAACTTCTCAAAGGCTTCCTTATGCTTCTCATTCCAAGTATAAGTAGCTCCTTTGTGGATCAAAGTTGTTAATGGAGTCGCGATTGAAGAAAAGCCTTGGATAAATCGGCAATAATATCCGGCTAATCCTAAAAAGCTTCGAATCTCCGTAGGACTTTTTGGTTGTTCCCACTTCATCACAGCTTCAATCTTTGCTGGGTCAACCATTATTCCTTCTCGGTTAACCACATGACCTAAAAATTGGACTTCTTGAATCCAAAATTCACATTTGGAGAACTTTGCATACAGCTTTTCCTTTTTCAAAACTTCTAGCACTTCACGCAAATGATTGTCATGCTCCTGCTTGCTTTTTGAATAAATCAAGATATCATCTATGAATACTATCACGGATTTATCAAGGTAAGGTTTACAAACCCTGTTCATCAAATCCATGAAAGCTGTTGGGGCATTGGTTAGTCCGAACGACATAACCAAAAATTCATAGTGTCCATATCTTGTTCTGAACGCAGTCTTTTCGATATCCTGCTCTCTCACCTTTAGTTGATGGTATCCTGACCTAAGATCGATCTTCGAGAAATAGCTCGAACCTTGCAACTGATCGAACAGGTCATCGATCCTCGGTAACGGGTACTTGTTCTTTATTGTCGCTTTATTCAGCTCTCTGTAATCGATGCACATTCTCATGCTCCCGTCTTTCTTCTTTACAAATAACATCGGGGCTCCCCAGGGTGATGAACTAGGTCGAATGAAACCTTTGTCCAATAACTCCTGAAGTTGTGTCATAAGTTCTTTCATCTCTGTTGGTGCTAATCGATACGGCGCTTTTGCTATCGGCGTCGTTCCTGGTAACAAGTCGATACAGAATTCTACTTGTCGATCAGGGGGCAATCCGGGAAGATCTTCGGGAAAGACTTCAGGATAGTCACACACCACCGGAATATTCTGCACCTCCTTCTTTTCCTTCTTAGCATCGATCACGAACGCTAGATATGATGTACATCCCTTGGCCAAACACTTTCTGGCTTTCATTAGGGAAATGATTCCAGAGTTTACTCTGCGTTTGTCTCCATACACCATAAACGACTCTTTCCTTGGCGGGTTTACTTTTACTATCTTCTTCCTACATAATATTTCGGGATCATTGTAAGCCAATCCATTCCTAAAACTATGTCGAAACCATTTAACTCGATAGGCAATAATTCCTCGTGGAACTTATTCCCATTCAAGTCAATGAGGATGTTTTTCATACAATGGCTAACAGGTACAAACTTGCCACTAGCAATCTCGACTATTATAGCATTAACTAGTCTATCTACAGGCAAAGCTAGTTTTCTACCAAATTCATGTGAAATAAAGGAGTAATTGGCTCCAGAATCAAACAAAATTTGGGCAAGCAATTCGTTTACAAGAAAGGTACCTGAAGCGACATCGGCTTCTTCTTTCGCAGCTTCAAGTGTCATCTGAAAGGCTCTCGCCTTCGGCTTTGGTGGAAGATTGGGTTTTGCTGCGTCCTTCTTCTTCGGGCAATCCCTCAAAATATGCCCTTCTTCATTGCACCCAAAACAGAAGTTCTTATTGAAGGTGCATTCATTGGCATAATGCCCTGGCTTTCCACATTTGTAACAAGTGACTTCCACGCTGTATTTCCCAGCATGTTTCTTCTTGCACTTGTCACACCATTTGGCTTCGGCTCCTCCTCCGAATTTTCTCGAACCAGTCTTCGAGAACTTGTTCTTTTTATTGGAACCTGAAGTTCCTTCAAACTTTCTCTTTTCGCCAACTTCAACCTTGCTGGCGGCTCTCCCCTTAATCATATCTTCAACAGACTTGGCAGTCTAGATAGCTGCCTCCAATGTAAGTGCCTGACGTACTGGCACCGCATACTCCCATGGAAGTCCCTTTGCGTATCTGTCAATTTTTGCCAGCTCATCTAGGACAATACGCAAGGAAAACACCATTTTGTCTGTGAAGTTATTCGTATATTCGTCAACGGTCATACTCCTCTTCTTCAACGTTAGAAATTGGTTTTCTAACTCAAGCACGTTTTGGGCCGAGCAGTACTTGCGCTTGAAGTGCACCAAGAACTTTGCCCAAGTCAGTTGTAGTGGCTCATTAGGGCTAAGGGTTTTCCCCGAAGTGTTCCACCAACGAGCAGCACTACCCCTGAACTGACGCACTGCAAATGTGGTTTGTAACTTGCCTTGGCAACCACAAGTCATGAAAGCCAATTCCATTTCCGAGATCCAATCCATTACTTCGGCAGGATCTTCTTTTCCAGTGAAGGTCGATGGCTTGCAAGTCATAAAGTCCTTATACTTGCACCCATTTCTCCCCACTCTAACCTCATGGTTATTTCTCCCAACCACAAGCGGTTCACTATGACCAACCGATCTACTGTTGTTTCCTTCTTCAGATCGATCGTCATTCAATTCGCGTTGTTCAACAGGAACTGAAGGTTCATCCCTGTTGTTCAGCAACATTTGCCTCAAATCCTCCCTTTGTTCAGCCACCATGGTCTGAATCATAGTTCGTACTCCAGCCATGGTGATGGGTTCTGGTGCAGCTCCTACTATAGGCACCTGTTCCACCACTTGGGGTTGAGGTTGTTGGTTTCTGTTTGCATTTCCCGCTCCACTTCGAGTTCTTGCCATTATGATCTATATACCGAATAAGGCGAATTTAGGTCTTTATCCTTGATAGATATTTCAATTCCCTTATCACTCTGAAACGTTTACATGTTAGTTCTAATCTCGTAATCATACGCTTAGAATCCTACACACATAAAGTTTCCAGATCCGGTCGGCAACAGACCATAGATCCGAACAAATAATGGCATATATGGCAAACATATAGCATTTAGCACATAAAAACATTTTAGGCATCTTTCCTAAAATAAACTAGTGCTCGTGTCTAAAATATGGTAGACATTCATCTCACAATCATCACTTAGCATTCTAAGTTTAAGTCTATAAATCCTACAATTTCTTAGTTCGCTTAAACTAATGCTCTGGTACCAACTGTGACATCCCCTAATTCTCGGCCAGAAAAGACCGATTTAATTTATGCTTTTTAAAATAAAATCAGAGAAATCCTTTTAAAAGATGTTGCGGAATTGGTCCCCAAAACAAAACATGATAAAAGTTTATCAAAACCTTTCTTTAAGAAATATACAATTTCATTTCATATCAAAACCTCGGGATGTCATGTTCCGATACAGATCAAAAGCATAAACAAGACATTATAAGACTTACAACAGTTATTCACAACTACTGGCCTATAATCCAAAAATATCTCATCGTCCTCCGACTATGCTCGGGGTCTACTACCTGTAACATAAAAAGCTGAGTGGGTCAGGCTTGGGAGCCTGGTGAGCATATAGGGTTTTCAACCCACAATAATAATAAACTTATTAAGTTCACCAATCAACAATAACCCTGATTACCCATTCCCGTTGTCCTCACTTTATATCCCTAAACACCTATCACAAGGGACCTAGCCTAAGAAATATCATCGGGATGGACACTACTGCTAAGGGGACTCCTCAGCCATACATGTCCTAAAGGCAACCATGAGGGGGATGGAGTACGCCAATGAACATTTAGTTCATCAACACCGACAAGTTGTGAACCTGCTAGTGTGCCACTGGACTGTCTAAAAAGGTCGGTGGTCGTCATCTATACTCCGCTAGACGACAACAACAACAACAACAACAACAACAACATCGAGGCCTCTCACCATTTTAACACACATCAACTATTTCGTCTACCCATGTTCTACCCAACATATTTGTAGATAAAATACATATACAGTTTAAAACTTGTATAAAACATCTGTTCAACAATCACCTCAAATAAACACTTAATATAATTACACATAGCACGTATTTTATAGAAAATACTTCATATCTAGGTGTAAGATGAAAGTGACTACACACTCACATGATTTGATGATAATCGGGCAGCACTTCGTTTCCTAAAACGATCGTTTCTAATAAAATCGGGAGTTTTATTGAGAAACCGGACTCTGCGAGGGTCGGGCTTCAAAACCGAAAAGATAAAATTTTTCGGGTCTTCGGGCACTTCGGGGCTTGTTTCGGGTGCTATAATTGATACCGGGGCTTCGGGGGATGTCAAAATAGTAAAAATATTGAAAAAGGGGTGAAAAGGGCAAAATCTCCAAAACTACCCGGGAAAGCTCGCAAGCCTTTTATTTATAGGCGAGTCTGAAGGTCGGCTAAGAAGGCTGAGTCAGCAGCGAAGCTACGTGGCAGCAGGAGGCGAAGGCACGCAGATGGCTCGCACGTGCGAGGGTCCTGGTGTCACCTTCTGATGGACCGAGGTCTAGGTCCGAGGAGGGGGGTTCGTGGCACACCTGTGAGGCTCGGACACGTCAGGAGAGGGTACGCGTCGCACTCCCATTGGACCGAACTTCGAATGCGAGGGCAGGCGACACGCCTCGCCATGTGGCTTCGGTGACTCATCAAATTTCGGACACGTTGCACGTTTTGAGCGAGGGTGACGTGGTCGAAGTCCACCTATGCGAAATTTCTCGGATTTGACATTTTTTTCTCGATTTTTGTGCAAAAACTTCTAAAATCCATAACTTTCGCATACGAGCTCCGTTTTTGACGTTCTTTATATGCACGCGTAGGTAAAACTACGCTCTACAACTTTCGTTTGGACTTTGTCGGCTAATTTTGACTTTAATTTTTATATTATTATTTTTAACAGACCGGGACAGGAAATCCATTAAAAATTCATAACTTCTTCATCCGACGTCCGTTTTCGTCTGTCTTTTTACCGTTGTACTACTATTGACGAGACCTTAGATTCTTGTTTAGGTTGTGTCGGCTAAAAATCACTCGATCTAAAATTCGAGTTTTTAGTTGTCTACTGCTAAGTTGGAACTTAGAAAAATCATAACTTCCTCATACGAAGTCAGATTTGGACGTTCTTTTTATACATACTCTCGGTTTAACGAACACTACGACTTTCGTTTAGATCACTAAGGCTAAAAAGTAGTTTATCAAAAACTCACTTTTTACGACATTCGGCACCGTGCTTGTTTTGTCGCGAACCTTCGACAGGTCATAACTTCTTCGTTATAACTCGGATTTTGGTATTCTTTATATATCTGTAATCCTTGTCACGACCACTACAACTTTCTTAATAGATATCGACTTTATCTAACATTTATTGTCGACGCTCATTTTTATTCTTAATTAATTAAATCCTAGTAATTAAGCATAAAACACATAAAACACATAATATTCACATAATTCCTTTTCATTTCTTCAAAATGAGTTACAAAGGTTAACCTAGATTATCACATCAATATTAATGTCTAGCCTAGAAACACGGGCATTACACAGAACTATATGAATGCGGGAAAAATGGGTAGCATGCAAGAATATTCCTATAGTATTTTAATTATTTTAGTTTGGTTCCTTAAAACTTTTTGGTTGCGAGGTAGATCTCTAGATTCGTTGCCCACCATAATCACTCCCAAACGCATGTTGGTCGTATTTTGAATAAATATAGTTGATCAGGCTCTATTTATCCCCAATACGACTACATAACTGTCTGGGTTTAACCACGATGTTCAATTCCTCCAAAGACTCTTATTGTTATTGTAATCATGCACACACAGATATGTATTTTAATTATTTTGTTCAGAGTAGTTTAGTCCCATTGTATTTATAGTTGCATATCTGGTATGATTAGATATGCCAGTTCACTGTAAACAATGCTCTAATATCAATCTGTCACACCCCGAACCTGAGAAACGGCGGAAACGTCCGGGGGTTTGGGTGACTTCATATTGTAATATCATCACAGTGAATATAATTGAAACAATGAAAGAATCATCATCACACGTACAATAATACAACAATACTAGGTTTACATCATTGTAATTGTTTACAAAAGTTACATTCTCAAAATATAAGTGTACGATGATAGCAAAAATACATCAAATCCATGAGTTCTTGAAAGCCAACCTACTTAACGATTTCCTGAGAATACAAGTTATTTTGAAAATGGTCAACATATATAATGTTGGTGAGTTCATAAGTATAATTGTATAAAAGGTTTGTAGCACTTTGTAAACACCAGAAAATCCGATATTTTCTGTAAAAGAAATAAATGGTTTGAACGCTTTGTATCAAATCTTGTATTAAAGCATGTGTGTTTTCTGTTTTGAAAATGTATAAAGAGAGTATTCCAGAAAATCCTACGTTTCTGTTGTAAGTAGAAGTTAATGTATAATGTAAGTTTTCCCACAAAATCCGATATTTTATGCTTGTAACAGTGTTGTTGTATTAAACCCAAAGACCGTAAATTGATGTTTATATAGAATTGTGATTGTAGAATCGTTTATGTATTCCGTAAATTTTTACAGTGCAGTTAATTTCTTTGTGAGTCGTTATAACCATGCTTGATATGACGGATCTGCCTGTCATGACGTTTTTCAGACGTCGACATGTTTAAGGTAAGACATTTGTCACCCTAGACTGGCCTAGTCTAGTTGTAACGAACAGCTCAGGTGCGGGGCTGTCAACCTCGTATAAATCTATACACAAACTCTCGCTCTCCCTCCAGGAGACTATGGTTATAACTAAAGGCTTACGGTTGTACACTAGATAGGTACGAATGAATGAAATGTCTCACAAGAGCCTTAACTGAATTTACGTTAATATTGTATTACACTATGTAACGCAGTGAATAGTGTTCCGTGTATGTTTTAAGTCTACTGGGCCCAACAAGCATGTAAATGGGCCACAAAGGCCCAAATAACATGTAATGTATATTCCAGGACCATTAAGCATGTAATTGGACCACAAGGGCCCAACAGACATGTAGTGTGTATTCCAGGCCCACTTAAACATGCAAATGGGCCACTAAGGCCCAATGAGCATGTAAGGTATATTCCGGCCCAATTAAAAGTGTAACTGACGTATTTAGTCTGTTTGTTATTACGTTGGTTATTTAAACTCAATTGTTTACCAAAATGACTTAAAAGGCCCACTTTTTGTAATAATGACATTTTTGGTCCATAAAACCGAAAATTTACAATTAAGGCACACTTTTGGTAAAAATGACACTTTAAGTCCCTTAAGACCAAAAGTTTACATTTAGGGGCTTGTTTCAAAATAAAATGACATTTTTAGCCCACTTTTATTAGAAATAACATTTTCGGCCCAATTTTATGAAAATTGGCATTTTCGGCCCAAATGTGTATAAATTACCTTTTTGGCCCAAGTTTAATAAAATTGGCATTTCCAACCCTTTTAACCGAAAATTAACATTTTTGGCTCAAATTTGTTTAAAATGACAATTAAATCCACAAAAGTCAAAAACTTACAAATTTAGCCCATGAAACCGTGAAGGCCCAATTTGAGGCCCATTTTGTGAAAATTTACACTTTTGGCCCTTTTAAAACTATGAACTTCATAAAAATCCATTTTTATTTAAAAATGACCCATTTTGGTCCTCTTAAAACCGTGAGTTACATAAGAACCTCACTTTTTGTTTACTTTGCCAATTTTTGGCCCTTTACACGATTTTACTTAGTTTCAAATATCTTTAACATGTTTTTAATCCTTTCATCTTCATAATAAGTTGCATAAAGTGTTTTAGTTTACCAATATCACCATATTTTAGTAGATCTATCGAAATCTATGAAGTTCCAACACATAAGCACAACATATAATATGGAAAAACACACATAATCATGCATAAACACATATATCTAACACAAAGAAACTTGCATCCTCCCCCAAAACATACTAAAAACCGAAAAATAGGGGGTATGAACTCACTTTGGGGTTTGGATCGGTTTTGATGAGAAGTTGGAAAGGGTTTTCGGCCTTGGATGCCTCTTTGATGAGTTTTCGAGCTCTAGGGACTTCTAAGAGCATGAATCACGGTTTGAAGAGTTAGTGAGTGATAAGTTTAACATAAACATGAAGTTAAAATTCTTGAGTGAAAGTAGCTTACCAAGATGAATGGATTTTGATGGATTATCCTTAGTCTCATACACAAGCACCCACGATTTTTCTTGGAGGAAAATGAGAGATTTCTTGAGAGTTAGAGAGGATTTTTGTGTTTGAAAAATGAGTGAAGTGAGGTTGGTTAGGGTGCTCTCGGCCGAAGGTAAGAAGAAGAGAGAGGTGAGACAAGATGTGGCATGGAAACATGAGATTGCATAGATAAATGTTGTGTTTTGTGCATGCATATACATTATGTAATATTGAGGTGTCACTAATTCAAATAATCCATGTTTCTTTTCCTTTTTTTATAACCGAGAATTAGAAATGGGAGGGAAAAGAAATTTAAATGTTGGGTTAGAATGGAACAACAACCGTAAATGTATGGGCTAATAAGTAAGTTTTCGGCCCATTAGGCCCACATGTGTGTTTACGGCCCAATATAATAAAAGGAAATGGGTTTTTCGGCCCATTGAGGTTCAAGGAAGTTGTTTACGGCCCAATAAGGCCCATGAAGCAAGGTGAGACATTTTAGGTCCAATAAGGCCCATAAAAAGTCTTATGGCCCAAAATGTTATAGTTTAATGAATGTGGGTCCATTTAGGCCCAAATATTCTTAGCCCAAAATAATTCAGTGGAGAGTTTATTGGCCATTAGGCCCAATAAATGATTCCTGGCCCAATAATAAGTTTGAACCGGGAAGTTAGGGTTACAACCTAAAGTCGAGTGAATGTAGTATATTGAATTAGGTTTAGGGCTTCATGAGTGAGTTTTGATTCGAATAGTTGTTTTTGAATGAGTAATATTTATAACGTCAAACTTGGAGTTACAAGATACAACAAGAGTTGATTACACGTAGACAAAATTTCCTAGCCCATAATTTGCTAGTTGTGATATGTTTCATCCATGCAGACCCTAATTCACATGACTCTTCACATTACATAGGCCTTTTAGGCTAAACCTTTATGGACTCTCATATAGTTTTAGTCCAACCCTAGTCAACATGGATCATGGGTCCAACTATAAGTATTACTGATTTACCTAATCAGTCCCCGTAACTTTAATCAGTCTCTTTTGATCACTAAATTAATTCCAAATTAATTCTTGACCAATACTAATTAAATAATGTGATTTCTCAATTAATATATTATACTTATAATATATTAATAAATCACAATAACCTCTTTTCAAATATTCATCCTATCAAATTGTTCCAGAGAGTTGCAACCCAAATAGACCATGTTATTTTCGGTTCAAGTACATACCAATTATAGTTATGGGCTTAGACACCTAATACAACACTAGCTACACCAGGGATTTTTGTTGTCAAGAGTTGAGAAAAGAGGAGGTAGTAGGGTCAGCCTGAATCATCCAAGAAGAAAAAGGGTTTTACAGGGAAGAAGGGAGAGGAGTTGAGCTACTATGGAAAGTGTCAGTCGTCCTTCAAGGGTCCTTGCTGCAGCAGCAGCACTATCAGTTGCAGATGTTGTGGCAAGCTGGTCCACTGGCTATTTGAGTGTATGAGTATCGAGCCTCTCTGCTATAGTTTCAAGTAGATGGGACACATGAGTAAGCAGTACCCTAATCCAAAAGTTACTGCAGGAAGTTTAGATCAGAAGATGGAGAAAGCCAAAGCATCAGCAAGTGCATTTCAGATGACAATGGAGTAGGCAATACGTGATGATGAGGTAATTCTTGGAACCTTTCTGGCTAATGATTTGCCTTCTATGGTTTTATTTGATGCTGCTGCAATTAGATCGTTTGTATCCCCTACATTTTGTGCTTAGTTTGTGATACCTCGTAGTCCTTTGAATCCTATGTTTGCCATTTAAGTAGTAGTAGGGAGTTCTGTTTTGGTGAGGGAAAAATTTGATGGGTGCTCAATCGTTATATCTGGCCACACCTTTCCTCATACTCTGATTCCAAAAGGAATCAAATATTTCAATGTTGTGTCGGATATGGATTGGTTATCTGGCAATCGAGTTGAGATCGTTTGTTTTGCGAAGTGTGTTCATATCAAGATTGCCGAGGGAGGGAGTATTATAGCTCGGGGGCAAAGGTCTATGAGGCTTATACCAATGATTTCTATGATAAAGGCATGCAAATTTTTGGCGAGAGGTTGTGAGGTCTTTTTGGCTCATACGATTGAGAGTGGAAGGAAGACAGTGGATCTTGCTGATGTGGAGGTGGTCATGGAGTTTAGCGATGTTTTACCTGATGAGTTGTCTAGTTTACCACCACCACGAGAAGTAGAGTTCAAGATTGATTTTGTCCCTGGCACAACCCCAATAGCCAAGGCTCCATACTAGTTAGCTCCATCGGAGATGAAGGAGATGTGGACTCATCTTCTGGAATTATTAGAGCAGGGGTTTATTATACCAAGTTCCTCACCCTGGGGAGCACCGGTTCTCTTTGTGAAAGAGAAAGATGGTTATATGTGGATGTGTATCGACTACATGGAACTGAATAAAGTAACTGTGAAGAATAAGTACTCAATCCCAAGGATTGATGACCGCTTTGCTCGGTTGTAGGGAGCTAGTCACTTTTCGAAGATAAATTTGCAATCAGGGTATCATTAGGTGCAGGTCTGAGAGTGGGATGTTCCCATGACCGCTTTCAGGACCCGATCTGGGCATTATGACTTCCTGGTAATGCCATTTGGTTTTACGAATGCACCTGTGGTTTTTATAGACCTAATGAATCGGGTATGCCGGCCATTTCTGGATAGGTCGGTTATAGGATTTATCGATGAAATTTTGGTATACTTTCAGAGTGTCGAGGATCATCAGAGGCATTTGCGAGAAGTTTTGGAGACTCTACATAGGGAGAAACTTTAAGCAAAGTTCTCCATATGCGAATTTTGGTTTAGGGAGGTCCAACTTCTTGGACACATAGCTGGAGCGGATGGGATCAAGGTGGATCCAGCCAAGATAATGGCAATTAGGGAGTGGGCCAGACCAAAAACTCCTACTTACATTCGTAGTTGCCTAGGTTTAGCGGGTTATTATTAGAGATTTATCAAAGATTTCTCTAAGGTAGCGGGTTCACTGACTAAACTGACAAAAAATTTGGAGCCGCTTGTTTGGATTGATAAGCAGGAGGATGCATTTCAGACATTGAAGAAGCTTTTACGCAAGGCTCCTATTCTATCTCGTCCTGAGGGGAATGAGGATTTTGTGGTTTTCAGTGATGCGCCATATTCAGGATTGGGTTGTGTGCTCATGCAGCGGGGGAAGGTGACCGCTTATGCTTCCTGACAGCTGAAAAGCATTGAGCAAAATTACTAAGTACATGATTTGGAGTTGGCAGTCATGGTATTTTCACTGAAGTTATGGTGACGCTACTTTTATGGGACGAAGTGCACGCTATATAGTAATCATAAGAGTTTACAACATATTCGGAACCAAACGGAGCTGAATATGAGATAATAGCGATAGGTGGAGTTGCTAGCATATTACGATTGTGAGATTAGTTACCAACCGGGAAAACCAAACATGGTAGTTGATGCTTTGAGTCGTAAAGAGTCGATGGTGTCGTATCACCTGAAGTCCATGGCATTGTTTATGACACCGGGTATATTCGAGTAGTTACGGACTGCACAGTCCATGGGTTTGAAAGAAAACCATATGAAAGAATAAGTAATGGTATCATAACTAGGGCACGAGTCGATGTGTTCGACAGGGACGTCGAACCCTATAATGGAGGTGAAGGTGGGTTGCACCTGATCCCACATCAGCTTGGAAGGATTACGAAACATTTCGTTATATGGGGTGTGGATACCTTCCTTTTCACAACACGTTTTAAAACCATGAGGGCAACTAATCCCATAAGATGTCTACAGTTAAGCGTAACCAGACGAGAGCAATTTAGGGATGGGTGACCCCATGGGAAGTTTTCATTTCAGGATCCCAAAGCAAACAATATTATGATACATGCCAGATGGGGATGTTACAAAAGGAATACAGAGAAAATATCTAGGACAAGAGACAAATATGAGAGCGTAAAGAGGGAAAAGTTTGATTGCAAAATCAATTTATAATGGGTTTTTTGGGTCGGATCGAAGAGTTAATCATGACACCCGATGGAATATAGGTTGAATTAAATGCAAGGAACTTGATAACCTTTTCCAATCGTCGTAAACCCAACTTGATTTGACATAAATTACGTTTATCTAGGTGAAATGATGTTTCAGTTACAAGATATAATCACATTTTACATTTTATTTTGTGGATAAACATGTTCCTTTATTTGTGGGGAATTTAAAATACACAATAAATTAACCTTAGAAATCAATGTTTATCTTCAAAAAATCTGATTAAAATGAAAAACCTTGAAATTATTTACTTGAAGAGAAACGTTGGTTTTAAACATCCCGAGATAGAAAAATGAATCGGAGACATTAGATAATTCAGAGTAATAAAACATCCTTGGATACATGATATTAATCAGATATTCATGCAAATATTTAATGGATATCATAGGTAAAAATAAAATATTAAAGATCTTAGAGGTCGGTTTTAGATAAACAAAGAAGCAAGAAGTTATCTGGAATTGAAGAGTCAATTGTCGGATGGACTGAAATAAGAAATGAACTCACCAAGGTCGGATTGGAATTCTGACGTGAAAGACGTTTGTCAGATACCATTTCTGGTAGTGAATATTGGACCAGCCAAAGATTTTTCAGTCATGTGCTCTATAGGTTAGATGCAACGATTATAGCTAAAACTTAAATAGTGAAAAGGTTAGAAAAAATATATGTAAATGACCCTCAAGAATGATCGGATATAAATATATCTTTTCGAGGAGGGATAATTTTATGTCGGATGTGTCTGAGTCTTAGATGTGATATCAGAGACTACAAACTTCATTGAAGAATTTCGGATCAGGAAGCATCATTCCTAATTTGTTCAGAAAACCACTGAATTTGGTTTCATTTAATGCCTTAGTAAGGACATCAAAAATTTCATCATGAGATGGAACAAAATGAGCTTAGTGTTCCCAATAAGAACATGATCTTTAAAGAAATGGTACCATGTATCAATGTTTTTGGTTATTGAGTACTGAATCGGATTATGTGAGATGGAGATAAAACTCGATGAATCACAATAGATAGGAATTTGAGTAAACCATAAACCATATTCTAAAAGTTGTGACTTCATTCACAGAACTTGTGAATAACAACTAGCCACATCAATGTATCCGGCTTCTGTTGAGGACACTATGATACAATTTTATATCTTAGATGACCAGCTCACCAACCTACCACCAAGCAATTGACATCCTCCTGATGTACTATAAAGTTGAAGACGGCCATAATTCGGGAATATGTAAGCTTGAAGTAGGAAACTGTTGCTAGCAGGGTGCTAGATTCCGAGAGCCTTGGTTCCGCAAGATATCATAAAATTTGTTTCATAGCAAGCAAGTGTGACATCTTTTGATCAGCTTGGAATCTTGCACAAAGACATGTTGAAAATATGAAATCTGGTCGACTTGAGGTTAGATAGAGTAGAGAACCAATCATGCCTATATATTTCTTTTGGTCCACATATTCACCCATAAGATCGGAAAACAACTTGTGTCTGAAAGCCATGGGAACCATGGCAAAGGAACAAGTATCATTGAGTAGTTCTTGAGCAATTTCGATACATACTTCTCCTACTGGATGAAGATGCCTAGGTCTATATTTTTACTTGTAATCTGAGAAAGAAGCTCCATTCTTGGTTCATACTCATTTGGAACTTGCTAATCTTGAGATTTGCGAAGTTATTGGCCATTGATGGGTCGGTTGATGAACATATATCTGAAGAAGTATGAGATCCTTTCCATTTGATCTTCTGAAGAGGGTTGGATCAAGAATTCCCCATGAAAAACCTAAACGCTTGAGGAAACAAGTTATAGTATCGTACGAGGCTCTAGGAGCTTGTTTGTGTCCATAAATAGCTTTTGAAGTTTGTAACAATGATTAGGAAATGAAAGATTTACAAACCCAGCTGATTGTTGAAGATAGAATTCTTCCTTGAGTTTGTCATTGATAAAATCACTTTTGACATCCATTTGGTAAACTTTGAATGCTTTATGGGCAACATAGGTGATAAATATATGAATGGCATCAAGGTGAGCAACTGGGGAAAAGGTTTGATCATAGTCAAGGCCTTCAATTTGCATAAATCCCTTGGCTACTAGCCTAGCCTTGTTGAAAATGATGACTCCAATATCATCAATTTTGTTTCCGAAAACCTATATGTTTTGATAACAGAGTGATCCGAGGAAGGGGCACTAAATTCCATATGTTCTTGCGCTCAAATTCAGCCAATTTATCCTACAATGTAGTAATCTAATTTTTAATGGTCCAAAGCTTCTTTAATCGAATTTGGTTCGATCATCGAAATGAAAGAAGCATGTTCACATTCAGTTCGAATATCAATTGTGGATTTGGTTTGAACACATGCATTCAAATGACCAATAACTTGATTTGGGGGATGCCTTTGTCCATATATGAAGTCTCAAAAGATCAATTGATGTACAATATCCAACATCGACAGTGGAGTTATTCAGCTCCCCTTACTTTTCTAAAACTTCTAGATGATACCCCCTCAACTTTAGAGCATCCTCCTGATAATCTGTTGTCATTATTTGGCAGGTTAAATAAATTCACATCATCATCAACAATCGGAATGGGATCAGTTTCAACAAAACATTCCACAACATCTAAGAAGATTTCAATTGGATCTAATGATTCGAAGGTTGGAGAATTAAATGAATGATTCTCCCCTAAACCTGAGAAGAGACAATCCTTGAATCGGCTTGAACTATTGGAGAAGGGTCTGAAGAAGATGCAGGTTGATAAAACAAGGGATTTAGAATATGACGGGTTTCCAAGATGAGAGGGAATTATGGAAGCCCAAACAATATAACATCCAGATTCCATGTATAAGTCTTCTGCTTTGGAAAGTTGATATTTGGGGACTTCTCATAACCACGACGCAAGTCACAACCTTAGCTGACGACGGAAATGTCGGGCGATAAGACGTCATCATGGATCACAGTCATTTACATACATAGAACAATAAAACACATAGAATAATAGTAGAAATATCATTACTGAAAATCAATTACAATGATACTTGTTTACAGGTATAATAAATTGATTCTTCAAATAATAGGATACTGATATTGTCATATATATATATATATATATATATATATATATATATATATATATATATATATATATATATATTGCCATTATTTTAATATATTTAAACTATAATTTGCTAAAATGAAAAGATATTTGGTACTTATAATGTTTGAATTCTATTTTGCAGCCAAAAAGGTCATTCTGAAGGAAAAAGGACCGAAACCGACGAAAGTCGGATACTTGGAGGATTGGAGCTAATGACTAGAATATACTTTTTGTGGTGATGGCTTTCAATAGCGGAAGGCCCACACAATTCAATGTGAAGAAGTTCAAGAGGTTTGGAATGACTTTTCGATTAGAACGGGTTAACCTTTCTTTGACTGTTTACCGCACTCACACACAACACATAGGTGCTAATTATAGAACATGAGGATTAGAAATCCTAAGACCATTTCTCCGATGATCAATTCATTCATATATCAGAAATTGAGATGTGCAAGTCTCTGATGCCATCACCAACTAGCACCAGGGACTGCTTTGGACAGAAGATAAATATGTGACTTTCTGATAATGAAGTTAATATCCAAGGCATACATGTTTTTGTTCCGACCGGACTAAATGAGTACTTGATTTAAAAACTCGTTTTCTTTATCAGGACGAAAAGTTTTATGATTGCCTCATTGATTTATATTTGAATCTTCACTGCGAAACAACTTGATCAATTCAAAACGTTTCAACAATAACGAATGAAAGTTGTTAGTGAAATTGATTAAGTATCTATCACCAAAATTATTCATGGGATTAAAAAAACTACATACATCAATATGTATAGTTCTTTTGTCAAGCCTTTTGTTCTTTCAGTACTAATAGAGAAAGACACTTGTGAATCATTTTCCCATATAAAGAGCATTCACATATATCAAATGAATCAAACTCATTGCCTTCAAAATTCCATCTTTTGAGGTTGGTATATGTATTTCTTGTTTATATAGTTAGGTGTTATCTTTTGAACTATTAGTTTAATGAAAACATATAGATTTACTTCATAAAGAACATGATGAGAAAATATTCTTAACACATAATACATCATTTTAGAACATGAATGTAAACATCCATTAAATGATAAGTAAATGTAAATTTATTCAAAAATTGCAATTGTAACATGTTCCTATAATTACACGTGGCAATTCGAGACACGAATACACGAATTCATGAGAGACACGACATGACACAAATACATCTTAAAAAGGGAGATATTGCTTATTTCTTTGTGTGTATTCATGTTATTCCAAATTCGTGTCTGACACGTGAAAATGACAAGAATACACGAATTTCCAGGTCTACCTATACTAATAGGTACAAAACATCTATTGTTCAAAATACAGACTATTTGGTAATCAAAAAGCTACAACAGTATCTGTAATGCTCGTGTTTCTAGGCTAGGCATTAATATTGATGTGATAGTCTAGGTTAACCTTTGTAACTCATTTTGAAGAAATGAAAAGGAATTATGTGAATATTATGTGTTTTATGCTTAATTACTAGAATTTAATTAATTAAGAATAAAAATGAGTGTCGAAAATAAATATTAGATAAAGCCGATATCTATTAAGAAAGTTGTAGTGGTCGTGACAAGGATTACGGATATATAAAGAATACCGAAATCCGAGTTATAACGAAGAAGTTATGACCTGTCGAAGTTTCGCGACAAAACCAGCACGGTGCCGAATGTCGTAAAAAGTGAGTTTTTGATAAACTACTTTTTAGCCTTAGTGATCTAAACGAAAGTCGTAGTGTTCGTTAAACCGAGAGTATGTATAAAAAGAACGTCCAAATCTGACTTCGTATGAGGAAGTTATGATTTTTCTAAGTTTCAGCTTAGTAGTAGACAGCTAAAAACTCGAATTTTAGATCGAGTGATTTTTAGCCGATACAACCTAAACGAGAATCGAAGGTCTCGTCAATAGTAGTACAACGGTAAAAAGACAGATGAAAACGGACGTCGGATGAAGAAGTTATGAATTTTTAACGGATTTCCTGTCCCGGTCTGTTAAAAATAATAATATAAAAATTAAAGTCAAAATTAGCCGACGAAGTCTAAACGAAAGTTGTAGAGCGTAAATTTACCTACGCGTGCATATAAAGAACGTCAAAAACGGAGCTTATATGCGAAAGTTATTGACTTTAGAAGTTTTTGCACAAAAATCGAGAAAAAATGTCAAATCCGAGAAATTTCGCATAGGTGGACTTCGGCCACATTACCTTCGCTGCATGCGTGCCACGTGTCCGAAATCTGCTGAGTCATCCGAAGGTGTGGCGCATCCGAGGAGTGACGCGTGTGCAGCCTAGTCCGAGCCTCGCACCACCTGTCGCATGTCCGATCTTCGCACCAGCTGTCTCCTTTCCCTCTTGCTTCGGGACCGAACCTCGGACCTAGACTTCGGTCCAATCAGAGGTCAGCAGCCCACCCCTCGCACGTGCGACCCATGTGACCTCTCTTCGCATCTGCTGCCACCTGGAAGCCTCTCAGTCGTGCGATCAGAAGCCTCGCCCCTATAAATTGAAGGGTGCGAGACCTCCCGGGGATACTTTGGAAATTTGTCAATTTTCACCCCTCTTTCAATATTTCTTTCATTCCAACTTCCCCCAAAGCCCCGGTATCATACCAAACACCCGAAACACGTCCCGAAGTGCCCGAGAAGCTCGAGAAATTTATCTTTTCGGTTTTGAAGTCCAGCCCTCGCAGAGCCCAGTTTCTCAATAAAACTCCCGGTTTTATTAGAAACGATTGTTTTCGGAAACGAAGTGCTGCCCGATTATCATTAAATCAAGTGAGTGTGTAGTCACTTTCATCTTACACCTAGATATGAAGTATTTTCTATAAAATACGTGCTATGTGTAATTATATTAAGTGTTTATCTGAGGTGACTGTTGAACAGATGTTTTATACAAGTTTTAAACTATATATGTATTTTATCTACAAATATGTTGGGTAGAACATGGGTAGATGAAACTGTATATGTATTTTATCTACAAATATGTTGGGTAGAACATGGGTAGATGAAATAAACTTTTATCATGTTTTGTTTTGGGGACCAATTCTGCAACATCTTTTAAAAAGATTTCTCTGACTTTATTTTAAAAAGCATAAATTAAATTTGGTCTTTTCTGGCCGAGAAATTAGGGGATGTCACAGTTGGTATCAGTGCATTAGTTTAAGCGAACTAAGAAATTGTAGGATTTCTAGACTTAAACTTAGAATGCTAAGTGATGATTGTGAGATGAGTGTCTACCATATTTTAGACACGAGCACTAGTTTATTTTAGGAAAGATGCCTAAAATGCTTTTATGTGCTAAATGTTATATGAATGCCATATATGCCATTATTTGTTCGGATCTATGGTCTGTTGCCGACCGGATCTGGAAACCTTATGTGTGTAGGATTCTAAGCGTATGATTACGAGATTAGAACTAACATGTAAACGTTTCGGAGTGATAAGGGAATTGAAATATCTATCAAGGATAAAGACCTAAATTCGCCTTATTCGGTATATAGATTATAATGGCAAGAACTCGAAGTGGAGCGGGAAATGCAAACAGAAACCAACAACCTCAACCCCAAGTGGTGGAACAGGTGCCTATAGAAGGAGCTGCACCAGAACCCATCACCATGGCTGGAGTACGAACTATGATTCAGACCATGATGGCTGAACAAAAGGAGGAATTGAGGCAAATGTTGCTGAACAACAGGGATAAACCTTCAGTTCCTGTTGAACAACGCGAATTGAATGACGATCGATCTGAAAAAGGAAACAACAGTAGATCGGTTGGTTATAGTGAACCGCTTGTGGTTGAGAGAAATAACCACGAGGTTAGAGTGGAGAGAAATGGGTGCAAGTATAAGGACTTTATGACTTGCAAGCCATCGACCTTCACTGGAAAAGAAGATCATGTCGAAGTAATGGATTGGATCTCGGAAATGGAATTGGCTTTCATGACTTGTGGTTGCCAAGGCAAGTTTCAAACCACAATTGCAGTGCGTCAGTTCAGGGGTAGTGCTGCTCGTTGGTGGAACACCTTGGGGAAAACCCTAAGCCCTAATGAGCCACTACAACTGACTTGGGTAGAGTTCTTGGTGCACTTCAAGCGCAAGTACTGCTCGGCCCAAAACGTGCTTGAGTTAGAAAACCAATTTCTAACGGTGAAGAAGGGGAGTATGACCGTTGACGAATATACGAATAACTTCATAGACAAAATGGAGTTTGCCTTGCGTATTGTCCCGAATGAGCTGGCAAAAATTGACAGATACGCAAAGGGACTTCCATGGGAGTATGCGGTGCCAGTACGTCAGGCACTTACATTGGAGGCAGCTATCTGGGCTGCCAAGTCTGTTGAAGATATGATTAAGGGGAGAGCCGCCAGCAAGGTTGAAGTTGGCGAAAAGAGAAAGTTTGAAGGAACTTCAGGTTCCAATAAAAAGAACAAGTTCTCGAATACTGGTTCGAGAAAATTCGGAGGAGGAGCCGAAGCCAAATGGTGTGACAAGTGCAAGAAGAAACATGCTGGGAAATGCAACGTGGAAGTCACTTGTTACAAATGTGGAAAGCCAGGGCATTATGCCAATGAATGGACCTTCAATAAGAACGTCTGTTTTGGGTGCAATGAAGAAGGGCATATTTTGAGGGATTGCCCGAAGAAGAAGGACGCAGCAAAACCCAATCTTCCACCAAAGTCGAAGGCGAGAGCCTTTCAGATGACACTTGAAGCTGCGAAAGAAGAAGCCGATGTCGCTTCAGGTACCCTTCTCGTAAACGAATTGCCTGCCCAAATTTTGTTTGATTCTGGAGCCAATTACTCCTTTATTTCGCATGAATTTGGTAGAAAACTAGCTTTGCCTGTAGATAGACTAGTTAATGCTATAATAGTCGAGATTGCTAGTGGCAAGTTTGTACCTGTTAGCCATCGTATGAAAAACATCCTCATTGACTTGAATGGGAATAAGTTCCACGAGGAATTATTGCCTATCGAGTTAAATGGATTCGACATAGTTTTAGGAATGGATTGGCTTAGCGCCAATGATGCCGAAATATTGTGTCGGCAGAAGATAGTAAAAGTAAACCCGCCAGGGAAAGAATCGTTTATGGTGTATGGAGACAAACGCAGAGTAAACTCTGGAATCATTTCCCTAATGAAAGCCAGAAAGTGTTTGGCCAAGGAATGTACATCATATCTAGCGTTCGTGATCGATGCTAAGAAGGAAAAGAAGGAGGTGCAGAATATTCCGGTGGTGTGTGACTATCCGGAAGTCTTTCCCGAAGATCTTCCCGGATTGCCCCCTAATCGACAAGTAGAATTTCGTATCGAGTTGTTACCAGGAACGACGTCGATAGCAAAAGCACCGTATCGATTAGCACCAATAGAGATGAAAGAACTTATGACACAACTTCAGGAGTTATTGGACAAAGGTTTTATTTGACCTAGTTCATCACCCTGGGGAGCCCCGGTGTTATTTGTAAAGAAGAAAGATGGGAGCATGAGAATGTGCATCGATTACAGAGAGCTGAATAAAGCAACAATAAAGAACAACTACTCGTTGCCGAGGATCGATGACCTGTTCGATCAGTTGCAAGGTTCGAGCTATTTCTCGAAGATCGATCTTAGGTCAGGATATCATCAACTAAAGGTGAGAGAGCAGGATAACGAAAAGACTGCGTTCAGAACAAGATATGGACACTATGAATTTTTTGTTATGTCGTTCGGACTAACCAATGCCCCAGCAGCTTTCATGGATTTGATGAACAGGGTTTGTAAACCATACCTTGATAAATCCGTGATAGTATTCATAGATGATATCTTGATTTATTCGAAAAGAAAGCAGGAGCATGACAAGCATCTGCGTGAAGTGCTATAAGTTTTGAAAAAGGAGAAGATGTATGCAAAGTTCTCCAAATGTGAATTTTGGATTCAAGAAGTCCAATTATTAGTTCATGTGGTTAACCAAGAAGGAATAATGGTTGACCCAGCAAAGATTGAAGCTGTGATGAAGTGGGAACAACCAAAAAGTCCTACGGAGATTCGAAGCTTTTTAGGATTAGCCGGATATTATCGCCGATTTATCCACGGCTTTTCTTCGATTGCTACTCCATTAACAGCTTTGACCCACAAAGGAGCTACTTATACTTGGGATGAGAAGCATAAGGAAGCCTTTGAGAAGTTAAAGACGAGATTGTGTGAAGCACCGATTCTTTCGTTACCTGAAGGAGTTGATGACTTTGCAGTTTATAGTGATGCCTCTGGAGTTGGGTTAGGTTGTGTTCTGACCCAAAGGGATAAAGTGATCACGTATGCATCGAGGCAACTGAAAGAGCATGAAAAGAACTACCCCACTCATGATCTGGAGTTGGCAGCGGTAGTATTCACCATAAAGATATGGAGGCACTATCTTTATGGTACTAAATGCAAACTTTTCACTGATCATAAGTCTCTTCAATATCTCTTTAATCAGAAGGAATTGAACATGAGGCAACGGCGCTGGCTAGAGTTACTCAAGGACTACGACTGTGAGATACTTTAACAACCAATAAAGCAAATGTTGTTGCTGATGCTCTCAGTCCGTAGGTAAATCTTGAAAAGAAAAGGCCAAGAGCGTTGAGAATTGAAGTTGTCTCTACAATTGTGGAAAGTATAAAGAACGCTCAAGAGGAAGCTTTAGAGAAAAACGACCAAAAAGAGGAACGTTTGGGTAGAACGTTGGTGTTTGATACAAACGGTCAAGGATTGAAGGTATTCAAAGATAGGATTTGGGTACCTAAGGCGGGAGGAGTAAGAGATCTTCTGATGGAAGAAGCTCACAAGACCATGTACTCGATTCATGCCGGCAGTACAAAAATGTATAGGGATCTAAAACCCTATTACTGGTGGCCGACGATGAAGCTCGATGTTGCTAAGTATGTGGCCAAGTGTGTAACTTCTGCTAGGGTTAAGGCACAACATCAGAAACCGTATGGGAGTTTAGAACCTTTACCTGTACCCATGGGTAAATGGGAAGATATTACCATGGATTTTGTGACTAAACTGCCCAGAACAAGGAACGGTCACAACATGATTTGGATGGTCGTTGATCGCTTCACTAAGAGTGTGCATTTCATAGCAGCCAACGAGAAATGGTCTATGGATAAACTTGTGAATTCTTACGTGAAGGAAATTGTGAGACTTCACGGTGTTCCGTTAACGATTGTATCCGATCGTGACAGCCGTTTTACCTCAAGGTTTTAGAGGAGTCTACAAGAGGAATTGGGTACCAAGTTGTGTTTGAGTACAGCTTACCATCCGCAAACCGATGGTCAGAGCGAACGAACAATTCAAACGTTGGAGGATATGCTGAGAGCATGTACCCTAGAACTCCAAGGTAACTGGGATGAACACTTACCTCTAGTAGAATTTTCCTATAATAATTGTTTCCACTTAAGCATCAAGATGGCACCTTATCACGCTTTGTATGGAGAAAAGTGTCGAACGCCGTCATGTTGGCTGGAAGCTGGGGAAAAGCAGTTTATGGGACCTGAAATAGTCCATCAGCCTGCTGAAAAGTTGAAAGTGATTAGAGAAAGGATGTTGGCAGCTCAAGATCGACAAAAGAGTTATGCTGACAAGAAAAGACAACCGATATCCTTCGAAGTTGGAGATTCGGTTTTACTTAAAGTCTCGCCGTGGAAGGGACTTATAAGATTTGGTAAAAGAGGAAAATTGAGTCCAAGGTTTATTGGACCATTTAAAGTTCTTCAGAGGATCAGGAATCAAGCTTACAAGCTAGAATTACCGGAAGAACTGGAGGGTATTCATAACACCTTTCATGTGTGTTATTTGAGAAAGTTCACGGGAGATGTGCCTGACATAATTCCCATTTCTGAATTAAGGTTGGATGAAAACAAGAGGTTGATTGAAGAACCTGAGGCAATCGTTGACCGTAAGACTAAGAAGTTGCGACGCAAGATCGTCGATTTAGTGCTTGTGCGCTGGAAACATACGAATGGGCCAAATCTCACCTGGGAAACGGAGAGTGACATGATGAGTCGCTACCCGCAGTTGTTTGTTGATATGTGATTCCGGGGACGGAATCATCCTAAGGGGGAGAGAATTGTAATGCCCGTGTTTCTAGGCTAGGCATTAATATTGATGTGATAATCTAGGTTAACCTTTGTAACTCATTTTGAAGAAATGAAAAGGAATTATGTGAATATTATGTGTTTTATGCTTAATTACTAGGATTTAATTAATTAAGAATAAAAATGAGCGTCGAAAATAAATATTAGATAACGCCGATATCTATTAAGAAAGTTGTAGTGGTCGTGACAAGGATTACGACTATATAAAGAATACCAAAATCCGAGTTATAACGAAGAAGTTAGGACCTGTCGAAGTTTCACGACAAAACC
Organism: Lactuca virosa; assembly: GCF_052849685.1. Lineage (NCBI taxonomy): Eukaryota > Viridiplantae > Streptophyta > Magnoliopsida > Asterales > Asteraceae > Lactuca > Lactuca virosa. The sequence continues at coordinate 136,211,095 of NC_136430.1, forward strand.
GGCACGGTGCCGAATGTCGTAAAAAATGAGTTTTTGATAAACTACTTTTTAGCCTTAGTGATCTAAACGAAAGTCGTAGTGTTCGTTAAACCGAGAGTATGTATAAAAAGAACGTCCAAATCTGACTTCGTATGAGGAAGTTGTGATTTTCTAAGTTTCAGCTTAGCAGTAGACAGCTAAAAACTCGAATTTTAGATCGAGTGATTTTTAGCCGATACAACCTAAACGAGAATCGAAGGTCTTGTCAATAGTAGCACAACGGTAAAAAGACAAACGAAAACGGACGTCGGATGAAGAAGTTATGAATTTTTAACGAATTTCCTGTCCCGGTCTGTTAAAAATAAAAATATAAAAATTAAATTCAAAATTAGCCGACGAAGTCTAAACGAAAGTTGTAGAGCGTAATTTTACCTACGTGTGCATATAAATAACGTCAAAAACGGAGCTCGTATGCGAAAGTTATGGATTTTAGACGTTTTTGCACAAAAATCGAGAAAAAATGTCAAATCCGAGAAATTTCGCATAGGTGGACTTCGGCCACGTCACCTTCGCTGCATGCGTGCCACGTGTCCGAAATCTGCTGAGTCATCCGAAGCTGTGGTGCATCCGAGGAGTGACGCGTGTGCAGGCTAGTCCGAGCCTCGCACCACCTGCCACGTGTCCGACCTTCGCACCAGCTGTCTCCCTTCCCTCTTGCTTCGGGTCCGAACCTCGGACCTAGACTTTTGTCCAATCAGAGGTCAGCAGCCCACCCCTCGCACGTGCGACCCATGTGACCTCTCTTCGCATCTACTACCACCTGGAATCCTCTCAGCCGTCCGATCAGAAGCCTCGCTCCTATAAATATAAGGGTGCGAGACCTCCCGGGGATACTTTGGAAATTTGTCAATTTTCACCCCTCTTTCAATATTTCTTTCATTCCAACTTCCCCCAAAGCCCCGGTATCATACCAAACACCCGAAACACATCCCGAAGTGCCCGAGAAGCCCGATAAATTTATCTTTTCGGTTTTGAAGCCCAACCCTCGTAGAGCCCGGTTTCTCAATAAAACTCCCGGTTTTATTAGAAACGATCGTTTTAGGAAACGAAGTGTTGCCCGATTATCATTAAATCAAGTGAGTGTGTAGTCACTTTCATCTTACACCTAGATATGAGGTATTTTCTATAAAATACGTGCTATGTGTAATTATATTAAGTGTTTATTTGAGGTGACTGTTGAACAGATGTTTTATACAAGTTTTAAACTGTATATGTATTTTATCTACAAATATGTTGGGTAGAACATGGGTAGATGAAATAGTCGATGTGTGTTAAAATGGTGAGAGGCATCGATGTTGTTGTTGTTGTTGTTGTTGTCGTCTAGCAGAGTATAGATGACGACCACGGACCTTTCTAGACAGTCCAGTGGCACACTAGCAGGTTCGCAACTTGTAGGTGTTGATGAACTAAATGTTCATTGGCGTACTCCATCCCCCTCATGGTTGCCTTTAGGACATGTATGGCTGAGGAGTCCCCTTAGCAGTAGTCTCCATCCCGATGATATTCCTTAGGCTAGGTCCCTTGTGATAGGTGTTTAGGGACGTATATTTGGATAACGGGAATGGGTAATCAGGGTTATTGTTGATTGGTGAACTTAATAAGTTTATTATTATTGTGGGTTGAAAACTCTATATGCTCACTAGGCTCCCAAGCCTGACCCACTCAGCTTTTTATTATTACAGGTAGTGGACCCCGAGCATAGTCGGAGGATGATGAGAGATTTTTGGATTATAGGCCAGTAGTTGTAAATAACTGTTGTAAGGCTTATAATGTCTTTTTTATGCTTTTAATCTGTATCGGAACATGACATCCCGAGGTTTTGATATGAAATGAAATTATATATTTCTTAAAAAAAGGTTTTGATAAACTTTTATCATGTTTTGTTTTGGGGACCAATTCCGCAACATCTTTTAAAAAGATTTCTCTGACTTTATTTTAAAAAGCATAAATTAAATCGGTCTTTTCTGGCCGAGAAATTAGGGGATGTCACAGTATCAATAATAGCACTTGTCATATCTCCAACATGGAATACCAGTCGTCCATAATCAACTGCTTATTTCTTCTAGACATCTACACATGATATCAAATATTAGTGTCACTTGTAGTATTAAATACTCAAGCGTATGATAGAAAAATAAATAGTTCTATCATATAGATACTTGAAGTGTTGGTTATGTCAGACTTCCTCGACTCGGTGAAATAAGAGGAGCAGTTCCTCTTTCAGTGTCCAGTTACTCTACAATAGAAACAACACTGGTCATTTTTTTCCCTTTTTTGATGTTTTGGGTTTATGTTTTATTTCCCTTAACTAAACTCTAGGTCTCTCATAGTACACATTCTCTTTGACATTCCTTTTATCCAATGATTGAATAGGTTTAAACCAGATTTTATTGTTCTGGATGAATATATGTTTTACGTGATGAAATATATGATATGCTTCATAATTCTTCAAGACCTTCTGCAGGTCAAGGTTATTATTCCCAATATGATGTGAGACACGTCAATAACATCACAATAATGCTTCCATAAAGCATCATGACATACTGACTGGTTGGCAGAGGTGGTTCTGGAATGAGATCTTTCAGTATATATAATTTCTGTTTATTCTTGAGGAAAAATCTCTAGTCTTCATACCATATGCAGAAATTATAGTCATCAAATGTTGTTGTCTCTTGGAACTCAACAAGAGAGAGGTTGTATAGAGGCGTACGAGTATTAGAAATCATATACAAAATTTAACAAAATTTCATTTAGTATTTTCAATATAAGTCTTTAAAAAAATTACTACCTTTTATTGTTTTTTAAATATTTTTTATAGTCTAGGATCCATGTTACGAAACAAGTAAATGGTTAGTTGACCTTTATCCCATCCACTTAATCCAACTTAGCAGTTAGTGATTACCAATTCCATCAAAATGTAATTCCTAGATAATGGGATCATAAATAACTATTTTTTGATTTAGCATGTTTGATCTCATCTATGCCTCGGACCTCTCATGCTTAGGTGACCTTTATCACACAAGATTCCCGATCAAGTCTTCTTACTTGAAAAACTTGTAGCATAGGTGACCCATCTGGCACTAGAAAGTATAAAACCACCTCGAACATCATAAGATAGAATCCAAGTGACCATGTGCCACCAAGACCGTACAAACGACACGCATGTGTTCTTCAAAACGACGACATTTAGTTGCATTTTAAGAAAATGTTTTATATATGTTTTATAAATATAGTTATAAAAAATGGTCTCATGAATATTGCATGCATCTAGCAATTCATGTACCTTTTGTAAAAGTAATATCTCTTGTATAAGGTTCTTTATGTTCCAAATAAATTTTCATTTATTAACCATTAGTCGTCATCAATTATAAACAAATATCTTATATTTAAGGTTTAGTCGTAGGCCGCTTTAAGAACTTATTATAGTCTTTTAATAAAATTTTATTTTTTAATTAAGATTTAGAGTTTTGGATGAGTTTCAAAATCACAATTATAACATGTGTTTTTATAACTATTGTAGCTTTTATAACATTCTTTTCAACTATTTAACCATGTTGGCATTTAAGTTATTTGTTCTAGAACAACTTGAACTTAATTTGGTCACTTCTAAAAAAGTAGAAACTCATTCCATTGTCACCCTTTACACCTAAGTCACTTCTTTTTACACCCAAGACCTAAATATTCAACTATGAAGGTAGCATGTGGCTAAAAACACGCTTCATACGACAAATCAACAAAGTCTTCTTAAAATATATATGATAACTACAATCATAAAGATTCCATCTATATGAATGATGCGTATTTGGACCACTCCAAGAGTCCACCACACGACTCAGATTTCCAACACCACAATTGACTTGAAAACTAGAGCTTGGAATTGAATTTGCAGCAGAATAACAACACAAACAAGAACAACGACAAGAACAAAGAACAAAAACAAATGACAAATGACAAGAATAATAAAGGACAATATGAAGATAAAAATAGACCTATAGTTTGAAACTTCGGTGAAAACAAATCAAGACCTATTACCTTGAGTTCAAGATCAGAATCAGGAAACGTGACCCAATAAAGACCAATTTTGAATTGCATGCAACAACTCTAATGAACAACAGTTCAACTTTTCATATATTCGACATAACTTAACCACTATTACAAATGATCGACATGGCAATATATAATCTACAAAAATAACAGATAAAAGAAACTAAAAGTCACCTAATTACTATGCCAATTATTGTCTTATTTAAAAGCTAATTAAAATAATAATAGAAGCTAGTAAAGTCTTGTCTTGGAAATAATGTCTTGGGAAGTGGAAAAGGTGGCTACAATTTCCAAGGCGTGAAACTTCCAAGGTTATCTTGAAATTCCCACCTACTTTCTCATCCAACAAGCACCCTTCGCATCCCATCAGCCTTTTTTCGCAATCAACACCCGGCCCGGACTTCGTCCATTCGCATTCCATAGCTCTCGACTTGATAACATTCCAAGACTCATATTCGCATCCCCAAACAAGTTGCAACCAAGCAAATCGTATCCAAATATCCATTGGAACCGAGTAGTCCATCGGAAAGTAAGATTTTTTTAGAATCGAAACCAACAACAAATCCCCCATTGGAACCAACACCAAGTAACAACCCATTGGAACCAAGCTGTTTGGAATAAGAGTCTAATGGCACCCAAGGATCACAATTGATTGCACTATGAGTCTGTTCCCAATCGATCATAAGTTTCAAGGCTTATCGTAGTCGTAACCCATTGCATCCAATCACATCCTGATGAGAACATGAAGTCGCAATCGCAACCAAGTCGTTAAAACTTGCAAGTGATCACAAGGGACTCTGACGTCTTCTACTCATTCGTAACTGACCTCGAGTGATTGCAGCGACTTGCGATTGTACGCATCCTTTCGCAGTCTTTTGCATCCATCCTCCATTCACAATCTATTGCAATGTGAACTAAAGTTTCTGTTGGATAATCGTCTTCCAAAACCTTCTGATCCTTCTAATCCCACCTCATTTGCCAATCACCATCAATAGTAATTGAATTGGAACTTGAAGTTGGAGAGTCACAATCCAAATACGTATCAGTATTATAGTTTGACGTTATAATGCTATAAACAAATTTTTAGTCTTTTTAATATAACTCTTACTATTTATTATAAAAGTCGTGGAGTTTAGATTTTAGTTTAAGCACATTTCAAACCATTTTAAATATTTTAAAGTTGGCTATTAAAAGTTTTACAATAAAAATCATATTTAATAAAAACTTAATTTTAAACGTTTTAAAACGCTTTAATAGAAACTCATTTATAAACATTTTTTTGTTATCTTTTAAATATTTATTTTTCAAACTCCAAGTGATGTTAATTTATGATAAAATATTATTTGACATGTAAAAACCATTTTGATACATGTAACAACATAAAATCAAAACCACTTAGGTTATGGTGACTCGGTGAAGGATGTGGAAGCATGGTCGATAACCTATTGACCCATGTTCAAAACCTGGTACTATTCAGCCAATGTGGCTATGGAGGTTCGCCAACAGTGACTCCAAGGAATGAGGCATACCCTCATGTTTTGTAGTGGGGGATTAGTCGGTGCGCAAAAGATGGTCCGGAAACCTTCGTTAGGGAAGTTCCATTTCCAAAAAAACAACATAAAATCAAACACCACAAACATGTGTCAAAAGTATATAAACCAAGCCTTTTTCTAGTAATAATTTTTATGAGTTAACACAAGAATTATTAAGACGTTCCTAAATGACTTAAGAGACATTTAAAAAGGTCTTCAAGCTCCCACTTGCCAATACAACTCTTTCTTACAAAAAGAACTTCAAGGAACCATGTGTTGTCGAGGTCATGACACTTAAACCATTAAGACCATAATTAAGCCAAAACCAAGAGTAGAAGATGAAGGTTGGGATTACAGTCTCAAGTAGTCAAGACATAACATATTCTTCCAAAGATGGTTATTTCTTCAACTTGTTACATTTGGTAAAAAGAATACAACCAATTTAACTAACTTATTACATTCAAAATAAACATATTAAAAAAGTACATATTTATATATTACATCTCATGAATAAATAAATATCAACGAACAATAACACAATGGTCCTAACGGCTTGTTTATATACAACAACATCATATGAAATATACAAATAAAAACTTTGTTTTTCTAAGGTAACTCTATACAACCAAATGCATGAAAAAAATTGGTTGCATAAAATTAACAATTATAAAAAACATCAAGTTGCGATAGAAAATAAATTTGGTGATTTCTTTTCCAAAAGAAATACCAAACATATTTTCTAAAACCAAAGGTTATCAAACAATTAAATAAATCTTTCTAATATGTAAAAGAAGATCTGATACCACTAATGAGTTTTGGGAAGCAAAAAACTATTTTTTTATAAAGTGATTTTAAGCGGCAAAAGGAAGACAATATTAAAAATAACTATTATTTTTAGACCATTTTAACAAAATCACCAAGGATCCATTTACATGATATTAGAAAGATTATGACAATATATGATGTTAAGAATACAACCTTTGAAGACTTTGATCCCAGTTGGTTTTGGGGAGTTGATGAAGATGGTAAAACTCAAGAAAGAGTTTCTCTATAATGTATCCACTAGCAAGATTAAGCCACCAAGTGTGACATCTCGAAATTTAGATCTAAATCTGTAGACAGTCAATTTACCGCGAACCACGCTATAGTAGGACCTACGCCATAGAACCTCGATGGTTTTAAGTACAAATAAGGTTTAAACCTTAACCCGAAACCCAATACGAAAACGACACGAAAATAAACAGTTTGACACGACACGATACGGTAATTAAACGGGCCAGGTTAGGGTCAATCCATTTCAACCCATTTAATGTCTTGACATAACACGAACTCGACACGACACGACATATTTGCCAGGTCTGGTCGCCGCCCACAGCTCCGCTACCACCCTCCTTCCATAGTTGTGCCGGAAAACGAGAGAAGAAGCAGTCGAGTTAAACCAACCACCACCCTCTTAACCCACCCTCTGCCTCCCTCGCTGTCAAAAAACACCACCACCTACTTTCTTTCTCCGATCTTGGAGCTGTGCCACCGCGAACCACCAAGAAACACCGCCAGCCTCCACCATTTTTCTTCCTTAGGCTGCCGACGCGAACGGCCACCACTCACCACAACTACTACTATCGGAATCCCTTCATCTCCAACTCATCATTCCCATCGAACAGAAGCAGAAACCAGGCATCAAGAGGCCACCAGAGCTCTGCCACCCTCCGCCATCGTCGACCCACTCCATTGTTGCCGCCACAGTTAAATTTCCGATCATATTCTTCCACTGTAAGTCCTTCGCCATCGCTATCTTTCGTATTTCATTTATTTTCCTTCATAACAATAAACCAAGGCCAAGAGACCCAGTAGAGGGGTCTCGTTTCTGTTTCTTCAACCTGCAAACGCAATGGAGGCTGGAGGATGACACAGTGTAAACCTAATTTCCATTTATTTAAAATAAACCTCCATGTTTGCTGATTTTACGAAATAACCCCCCCCCCCCATTTAAATAGCTCGCATATTAAACCCAAACTTCCATTTAAATTAATTAAAAACAGAACCTCTTCGAAAATGTTAACAGATTTGGTCCTAAAACTCCAACTTGGGCTTAAGATGTGCACTTCAGCCCCTGTTCTGGAAATAAGTAGTTTATCTTCACATACCTATGATATTGTTGTTTAAACATGTTACGAACTAGAGAATATAACTTATCATTTTACTAAATGATGTTATGACTTTACGCGATAATGCACGTCATAAGACGTATACTACAAATGTTTATCAACTTTGTATCATTATATCTATATCCTGCATGTATTTATACACATGTTAAACAGGTATGTATAAATTATAACACACATATCTTGGAATTTAAACATGCACTTGAGAAACTTACCATCTATTTAAGCGAGTAAAATATACTTATGCGGATTCATCGAACTTACTCGACTTTTATAGTGAAAATTTATCGTATAACATAGTTGATGGCCTTTATAGTGAGACACTATTTATTACCTATTTTAACCTCTTAGTATACCCATTTAGCTATAACCGTTAATCCTCGGAGTGAGATACGTATGTATAGATCTATACGGGTTGACACCCACACCTGCGGTTGCTAGCTACAACCTCGACGGATCAATCGAAGTGGGTGATAATTATCTTTTGTCATTTATCCATGACGTCTAATGAAGCATCGTAAGGGGTTATATCTAGTTACATATCTTGGTTATAAGACTCATTATAAGCATTAACTGGATCATTTATCTAGAAACCACGGATTCGGTTTCTCTCTTTATCAAACATTTGAAGTATGGATTTACTTATGATTTATCATTTTATCAAACATTTTAATTTTGGATTTACTTATGATTTATCTCTTTATAAAACATTTCTAGTGTGGATTTACTTATGATTTATCCCTTTTGAAACGCCGTAAATTTTCAACAATTTTTTTTAAAACACATGAAACTCGTCAGCATATATCACAAATCCCCAAATGTCAAATTATCAAAAACACATGTTCCTAGTTATTGGAATAAAATCCAGGATCCGTAGAAACATAACTCCATCTCGTGTGTACAATCAAGTCGGCGCCTTCCCGTGATCCTGAGAAGTACCTAAAACACATAACGCATAACACGGTAAGCACGAAGCTTAGTGAGTTCCCTAAAATACCACTCATTTTACTCATTAGCCCATCATGGCTATATCTCATATAAGACCCTCTGGTCGATGTGTCTCAGTGGAACCCTCCGGTCCCACAACACGGGTGGACCCTCTGATCCTATCCCAACAATGCACAGGATAATACATAGCACGAATCACAAGACAGAATGCATGATATCACATATCGCAGTATAAGCACATAGATCAACATATACACAGAATACTATAACAGCATAAGTCAAAAAGACAGTATGCACAATAACACATATCATATTATAAACAAATAAGACCCTTTGGTCAATAATGTACTAAGACCCTCCGGTCTACAATGTACTGAGACCCTCCAGTCTATAATGTACTAAGACCCTCCAGTCTATAACACGATTAAGACCCTCCGGTCACACATAAATTACCACACAGGTATGTATAGTGAGAAGACTCACCTCGGATGGCAGACAGATCCTATAAGTGCTGCTACTGTACTCCGGCTTCTAACACTGAGCCAAACCCACAATTAACCCCATTAGGATCTAAGACCCAACCTTCACATAATAGGTCTAAATATGGTTAGCCAATCCGGCCCATAAATAAACCAAGCCCATTGGGCCCACCAAGGCCCAATACCAAATGGGTCCTCAAAAGTCCACTAATGGCCTAACTATGGCCTAATTTTCCAAATTGGGCCCAAACCCTCATATGGGCCTTACCCCGAAGCCCATATAATATTCTAGTCCACATGGTTGCTCTTGGATGGCCCATCCATAGCCCAATCACCAAAGCCTAATAGAAAGGCCCAACTCAAGGCCCAAGCAAAGTTAGAGTTTTCACATAAAATGACGATTAGGGTTAAGTGTTCTCACTTACCCCATTAAGGACTTAACCCGTTAAGTCCATTATTCCACTAAGCCATCATACAATGGAATCGACATGAGTCATAACTTCAGCCCAACCAAACGCGGGTCCCAATAGGCCCAAACCAACAAACCCAAAATTAGGGTTTTCTAAACCCTAATTAGTGTTTCTAGCCCAATAACCATCCAACTAGTCCAGATCAAGCATTTGGGCCAATTAGGGTTCACTATGCCAAGCACCAACCACTACCACCTCAGGTAGTGGTGGTCAGTGGCGGCTCACGGCGGCGGCCACCACCTCACGGTGGTGGTGGTGGGTTTTTCGGCCACAAAACACACATACAACCTCCAAAATACCGAAAACAATAAAAAACACTAGAGCATACACCCATACACACACCCACAGCCACCTCCCATGGCGGCTGGTGGCGACGGAGGGTGGCAAAAAACAATAATGGGTGGCAGCCACCACCTCACGGTGGTGGTGGTGGTGGCGGTCTCTTTTGATTTTCAACCGTGCAAACCCATAAACACGCTCACATGTGCGATCCGAACACTCAAACACATCCAACTCAGCCTCATGGGCGGCAGACGACAATTGAAGGCATAGAAGCGGCGACCTAAGGCCACCGGCGACCACTGCCACTGTTCACGACGTCGCATACACAGCGAGAACAAAAGAGAGAGGAAGTAGGTTTACGATTGGACTTACTGAGCGATTTCGGTGGCTCCCAACTCACGCACGACGTACACATCGTGCCTCACAGTCCTCGGCGGTTCTTTCCGGCTTCAATCTCGTCTCCGGAAGCAGCATGAGGCGGCGCTCAACGGTGGGGCAGCAGGCAGCACATCGCCTGGTCGGAATAGCGAGGAAAGGATGGGTGGCGGCTGGGAACTCACTCGCGGCGGCTGGTAATTTAACTAGGTTTAGGGTTGTAATGTAGCATGGTGACGGACAAGAGCACCCGGTATAACCCGTGCTTTATTAAATTTTTGGACTTTTACAAGATTAGCCCCTCCTCACCATATATTCTTCAACTTTAATCCAATATTTCCCTTTTAACCCCTGATTCAATAAATTCATTACAATTTAGGTCCAAAACTTACCAAATTGCCCCTGACCTCAGAAATATTCACAAATTGAATCCAGAATTTACCATTAGCCCTTGTTTCCCAAAATCCATTTGATTTAAGTCCCAATAAATTACCAAACAGTCCCTTCCCTCATAAATATTCACAAATCACTTTGGAACTTACACTTTTAACCCCTAATTTCTAAAATTGTACAATTAACTCCCCGAGACCAATACCTTGCTAAATTATTCCGAATTTAAGGCTATTACTCATTTATTAATTTCACATATTGATTTATTTAATAAACGGCATATTACACCGTTATTAAACATTTTAAGTATGGAACTACTTATGATTTCTCTCTTGGTCAAACATTTCAAGTATGGATTTACTTATGATTTATCTCTTTATCAAACATGGTTTAAACTACAAGGGAAATACTTTTCAGACTTTTTGAAAGTATGATTACTGCGGTTAGCAAAAAACCTGTAACTCTCACCAACCTCTGTGTTGACCCTCAAACTACATGTATTCTTAGGAGATCATTGAACCAGTTTTTAGCAGAAGGAATGTTCATGGATTTCAGGCAACCTAGTTTTATCTAGTTTTTGTCATATCGGTCTACTTGTTAAGGAAAAATCATGAACTTATTATCATTATTTGTATGAACTTTGCATTCTAACCTTAAAGTGGAATGTAATTATTGTGTTGTTATTATTGTAACTTGTGATGTATATTAAATTTGTTTGTAATCCATGAACTAAGTCGCACAACCTGGCATATTCTGCTGCCTCGGCCGGGGGTGTGACAGATTGGTATCAGAGCTAAATTGGCTATAGAGAATTCGTGTCCTCGAAAGAGGAAATACAACTATAGCTACAGACTCCTAATAAAAATTATTATTAATAAATACACTACTTCTCGACTACTCACGGGAGAGGTAACTTGTTTGAAGGGTTGCTTGGGTTGCTAGATTTCAGAACGGCTTAATTGCTAAAATGGTCCTACCCTCCGATGTTTCCTATCTGGCCCTCATCCGTGCTTGATAGTATTGAAGTACAAAACATAAATTAATAATAGTACAAACCTCACCAACAATAATATATAAGAGTTATATATATACTCTGACCTGCGATGAGAACACTTAATAAAAAATTCAAACATACCTTCAACTAACGCTACCAGCTCAACCCTTTAGGTCAAATGCCTCAACTAAGGTTAGTATTGTACATAGGTCATACCATAAATAAACATGCAACGCACGCCTATGGTTGAGAGTTTTAAATATTGAAGGATGTTCTCAAGATTCGCTGCAGATACCTAGTACCTTAGAATCCTTATAACACAAACATCTGGCAAATCATAAAAATACTTCAAAATATGTTATCCCATATTTTCCTAATTTACCTAAATCCGAAGAAGAACAAAGAACCAATAGCTCTGCTACTTTCGTAGCAGAGAAACCCATAGTTCCCAATCAGTTGTTCAGTAGTCTCCAAACTTCCCTCTCCCTTATCTTCCAAAGATGACAAAGATCCTTCCGAAGACGAGCCATATAAAGAACCTACTGAAGGGTAGGAGTTTGAAGAAGAGAAAGGAACGATCAAAGATAAGAAACCGCTTGGAGAAAACCTGGAAGGAGAAGGACTAACAGATGAAGAGACCACAATTCAAACGCCACTAGTGTACTACCTCTACTGATCAATTTTAGGTGGAACGCTCCGCATGAAAACTCCTAAGGAAAGAATTCCCCCTCATTCCTGATGTGATACTCCCACCTAAAGGAATCAAACATCGTCACAAGAGCCAGGGAAGTTCACGAAAACTCTAGGAGAGAACTAATAATATCAATGAACAAAGCTGACAAGTCATCAATGACTCCTCAAGTTTGTTCCTCTCATCGGCAAGTCTATCAATAACGTTGTGCTTCTCTAAATTGAACGGAGTGTTCAAATTAAGCCAACAAATCAAATCCATGATAGGCAACATTGATGTAGTAGAATATGCCGCTCACACTCTAGGTTTGAGAGTCGGAGAACTCAAGGAAGAACAACATGATGAAAATGGCACTGCCCATACGCTATGCCATCATGTCAATTAACCAAAGAAAGGTTGTTACATATGGTTACAAAATCTATACCCTAGAGTATAGAGTCCAACTGACCTAAAGCAGGATAAGTATCGAATGATTGAAACAAATCAAAGGATGCGTGAAACTCATAACCAACTCGAGAAGTTAGTCAATCTGCCAGTTGGACATTTTAAATCTCTAACAAGGTTACCTAGGCCAATTTGTACCCTGAGGTTAAGGTTAGGGATCATGTCACACCTCAAAACCGGAATGGCGGAATCGTTCGGGGGTGGAGGACGTCATGTACAGTATCACAACAATGCAAAGTAGTAAACAAGCAACAACATCATCCATTGCATTAATAATATAATTTAATACATGTGTGTTATGTCAAGTTAAATAGACACCAAAAACATAAATCAAAATAAAAGATGAGTCTTGAACGAGCTCCATCTTCTCAAAACCTGGCACCAGTACCTGTCTACTGGTGACCTGAGAATACAAGTTATTTTGAAAGAGTTTATCAGCTTTAAAGCAGGTGAGATCATAAGTATTTTAGTGTCTGTATTTGTATGAAAATATTTGTAAGTATGTGATGTATAAGTTTGTAAAAGTTTGTAATTGTTTGAACTCTCCTAGAAAACCCTATGTTTCCTACTAAAAGTAGCCTTCTACCAAGGCATCAAGTGTTTGTGTGTGTGTCTCTTGTAAGAGTATGTATTTTCCCAAATCTGACTATCATTAACCAAAAATATAGTTTTTACATTGTTGTTTATTGTGTGAAGATCACAAAGTGAATGAAAAAGGGAAAATAAAATAGTCCAGTAGTGTTGTATTAAGTAACTACTGTTGTACTAACTACCTTAAACCAAATGTTATTTAAAGTACCATGTGATCGAGCTGTACCATACTACCGACTATAAACACGACGATGTAAGACGTCGAAAGAAATGACGTTTGGCACCCGTAGACTTGCAAGTCCCACTGTAGCGAGCAGCAAGGTGTAGGATAGTCAATCCAGTATAGATCTATACACAAACTCAACGCTCTCCACTTAAGGAGATTCTGGATACAAAACGAGCCATGACAGGTGATGTCATGCCCCGTTACGTGGCTCACATAACTGTATTAGTGCACTTGTATATGTATTGTATGTACTAGCTGTATTGTATGTTCTCTCTCTGTCTAGTATGTATGTATGTTCTCTTTGTATGGTATTGTATGTTCTCTCTGTATGGTATTGTATGTTCTCTCTGTATGGTATTGACTCATGTATGAACTGACTCTTTGTATGTTTCACTGTTCTAGTAATAGTATTAGTATCTCCCTAAACTATACCTATTATAGCTTACTAGTAATGTTGTTTGAATGTATGAACATGTGTGTATACCTTTGCTACCCAAAGGTATTGAATAGAAAGTAGTAACCTTTTATATCTATACACATATACATGATATATGACTAGGATTCAAACGACCTTCGAACAAACAACCGATACCCTAAGTCCACAACCAAACAAGGAACAAGAGGTAAGGTGAGCTATCAGTCCTAAGTCCTTTAAATCCTACTTATATAACTATATATATATATATATATATATATATATATATATATAGAGATACACATTTAACATAATATAAGTTTTAAGGAGTTTAATAAAAGTATTTGACATGTAAAAGAGTTAAATAAAACAGTTTGAAGTAGTTTGTTTGATAACACATTTTGAAAAGTAAGAAATCCACTTGTTTGGTAGTTATTAATCACATGTGATTGATATAATAACTATAATAGATCAACTTGTATTCCCCCCGCCATAAAAGCATTTAAAATCATTTAAAAGGTTGATTAAGGGGTATGAACTCACCTGTAGTGAGTGGTTTGGATGAACGGATGGTATAGGATGCTAAGTGTCAAGTGAAGACTTGAACACACACAAGGATCCTAGTTAACATATAATAACACATATATGTATCCAATTAGTCATTAAACAACTAATTAACCAAGTTAAGACACCCTAGGACATGAAAAACACTTTGATTTAAGTGTTATAAGTACTACGGATTGCATCTAAGGGTTGTAGGGCCTTGCATTTGAGTTTAGGGTCCAAGGGGACACTCTTTTGGAGTTTACGGTTTTATGACCAACCCCCTTGGAGTTTACGGTCGTAAACCCATGAGTTTACGGCCGTAAACTCATGGTAACTCCACCATATCAAGTTTTAAGGTCTTCCAAGTCATAAAGAAGCATCCTAACTTCAAGTCTAAGCCTTAGGAAGTGATTGGGGCAACATTTCACCCCTTTGTAGAGTTTACGGCCCATGGACCACTTCTCTATGAGTTTACGGCCGTAAACTCTAATGGTCCTTGATGTTTTCGATGTTTAAGGTCCTATACACTTCAAGGATATGATCTAGACTAGTATCCAAGGCTTGGTAAGGGACTAGGGCACACAATGGCCCTTTCATTAGGGTTTACGGTCCAAGAACATGCTTGGACCGTAAACACCTTTGATCTTGTGTTTCATTGTGTTTTCTAGTTGATTAATAAGTGTAACAAGCCTTATAACACACTAGGGTAAGAGTACTTACAATAAAGGAGCTTGAAAGGGTGTTAAAAGTCCAAGAACACTAGTGTGTGTTCTTGGTGTTCTTGGTGAAACTAAGAACACTTGAAGATCTACACAAATGGAATGATTTCACGGATGAAATCATGTAAGATCACTAGATTAAGTAAGATATCAACTAATTAGGACAAGAAACACTTACAAAGTTGAAGATCAAGAAGGAAAATCGGATGATGCTTGAGAGGATTTCGAGTTCTAGTCTTGAAAATGTGAAAAAAAAATGAGTAAAATGACTAAGTGTCATATTTATACTCTTTGGAGTTTACGGCCGTAAACTCCATGTTTAGGCCGTAAACTCCAAACTCTTGGAGTTTTGAGACCTTACTGATGCACAATAAACCCTAGAGCATCCTCTCTCCAGTTATCTCCTGAAGTACTAAGCTTTAAGACACTCAAACTGACTCTACAATGCTCAAAAGTTAGCAGAAACAGTTCTGACTTCTATTGAAGTGAATGGTTGTACAGAATAGAAATTTCGGGTTGTCACAGATCATGAGAAAAGTGATTATATGCAAACATTTATCCTTGCTTTATCTCTCAGTAGACAAAGCTTTTCCATTACTAACCTTGTTCTTGTTTGGAAACTGGGTGTAACAAGATGTAGTCAGAATACAAGTGTTTATGCTATCAAGTTGTTTCAAAGGTCGTAAAAATTAACAAGTTATCTCCCTATCATTTGAAATTGGTAGGATTCCAATTCTATCCCTATCATTGAAATCGGGTAGGATTTTAACTCTCTCTCTCTCTCTCCCTCCCTCCCTCCCTCCCTCTATCATTTGGAAATCTGTAGGATTTCCGAAATCGGCCACTCTCCCCCGCTATCATTTGAAATCGGTAGGATTTCAAATCTCTATCTATCATTTGGAAATCTATAGGATTTCCATAATCAATCTCTATCTCTCTGTCATTTGCAAATCTGTGGGATTTCCAAAGTCGATCACTATCTTTCTATCATTTGGAAATCTATGGGATTTCTGGAATCGATCACTATCTCTCTATCATTTGGAAATCTGTAGGATTTCCAAAGTCGATCATTATCTCTTTATCATTTGGAAATATATAGGATTTCCGAAGTCGATCACTATCTCTCTATCATTTAGAAATCTGTAGGATTTTAGGAATCAATCACTCTCTCTATCATTTGGAAATCTATAAGATTTTCGGTCATTATTTCTCTATCATTTGGAAATTTGTAGGATTTCAGGAATCAATCACTCTCTCTGTCATTTGGAAATCTGTAGGATTTCCAAAGTCGATCATTATCTCTCTATCATTTGGAAATCTGTAGGATTTCCAAAGTCGATCACTATCTCTCTATCTTTTGGAAATCTATAGGATTTCAGGAATCAATCACTCTCTCTATCATTTGGAAATCTATAGGATTTCCAAAGTCGATCATTATCTCTCTATCATTTAGAAATCTATGGGATTTCAGGAATCAATCACTCTCTCTATCATTTGGAAATTTGTAGGATTTCCGAAGTCGATCATTATCTCTTTATCATTTGGAAATCTGTAGGATTTCCGAAGTCGATCACTATATCTATATCATTTGGAAACCTGTAGGATTTCCGGAACAAGTTACACTAATACACTATCATACGATACAACTCATACATGTATGTTTATGACTAAAGTGGTTACTAGTATGTTTCCAAATCAACAATACTTATGCTTCTATGTTATTTGATTCTAGTTTCGATAGGAGCTTAATTGACCATAAGTTTAGAAGCATGCTAAACTATAAATCCTACAAACTTAATGAGGCTTATACAGTAGAAATGGCAACGACCAAGTAGAAGGCAACTTAGAAATACTTACCAATTTACTTATCATTTATCTCTTTATCAAACATGGTTTAAACTACAAGGGAAATACTTTTCAGACTTTTTAAAAGTATGATTACTGCGGTTAGTAGAAAATTTGTAACTCTCACCAACCTTTGTGTTGACCCTCAAACTACATGTATTCTCAAGAGATTGTTGAACCAGCTTTTAGAATAAGGAATGTTCATGGATTTCAGGCAACCTAGTTTTATCCAGTTTTTGTCATATCGGCCTACTTGTTAAGGCAAAATCATGAACTTATTATCATTATTTGTATAATTTGTATTCAAACCTTAAATTGGAATGTAATTGTTATGTTGTTATTGTTGTAACTTGTGATGTATATTTAATTTGCTTGTGATCCATGAACTAAGTCGCATAGCCTGTCATATTCTACCGCCTCGGCTAGGGGTGTGACACCAAGAATGCTAGTTCTTATCTTATATGAAGTACTTCTTAAAACTTTAAGCACTTACCACAATTAAGTATTATAAGAGAAGCACTTCTAAGCACCAAATCTTCACTAACTTCAAAAGACAAGAATAAGATGAGGGGGAAGAAGAACCTACGGTTCTTGTAAGGGAAGAGAGAAATAGATTCATGACTAGCTTTCTAAATAAAATCCACACCCTCTTTATATACTACTTCATGAAATCTAGAGTCAATACCCTTGCACAAGTCAAAGGAATGGAGTTAAGAGGCATAAAGTGTGTAAGAGGGAGGTTGGCAAGCAACCTCCCATACCTATTACAACCTACAACTATGATAGAGAACAGAGAGATGTGATGTTTTCAATTAAACAAGTATTTTTTTCATATATGTACAAGTTATATCTAGTGAATTCCAAAAGGTCCAAAAACTTGTACACAACTTATTAAATGATACCATATTATTTAATAAGTAGTTCCTAGTCTCTTGACATATTATTTTCATAAAATAATAATTATTCCCTAAATAATTATAAGATTTGAATTTAATTATAAATAATCAAATTATTAATAAATATTCAGTAAGTGACAACTTATTACAGGTGTGACCCTATAAGATCATATGTTATGGGCAAACATCATTCTAAAATGATTCAAGAGTATTTTGATCCAACATTGATATGGTGGAGGATGAGGAGCCTAAGTCTCCTTTGGGGTTAAATTCTTTAGTGACAAAGTTGGAGTAGGTGTTTTGACTCTGGTAGAGGGGAGAGGAGACTTCTTCAGTGAGGAATAATCCTCTGATTCTTCATGTAAGGATTGTCTCTTGGGAGGAAAACAATATGTCCTTAGGGGATTTGTTGAGTAATGGACCTTGAAGGTGGAGGTGATTCTGATACGACCAAATTATTTCTTCTTATTCGGCTTTGTTTAAGTAGGTGGAGATGTGGCTTTTGTTGAATTTGCTTTGTTGACATTGTCACACACCCAAACCGAAACGGAGGAAACGTTCGGGGGCGGAGGACGTCATGCACAGTATCACAACAGTTGTACAATAGTAATCAAAGCAACAACAACCTTTTCATTGATAACATATAGTTTACATTGTAAATGATTTACCTAGGTTTAACTTCCAAAAGTAAACAGCAAAACTAAGTCTTGGTACTATGATGCTCCGTCTCCTCGAAGCCTATACGCATACTTGACTTACTAACTTCCTGAGAATACAAGTAGTTTGAAAGAGTATCAGCATTAAAGCTGGTGAGTTCATAAGCATTTTTTGTTGTAAATGAGTACGTCCTTTTGTTCTTTGGAAAAGTGGAATGTTGCCTTTGAGTCTTAAGACCAAAATATATCTGTGTTTCTCATGTTTTTAAAGAACGTTTCAAAATTCTAAAGATTAGTAAGCAAAATATGTTCCTGGTGCGATTTCTTGGTGTGTACATGTTAGTAAAGTTTTAGATCGAACGGGTCTACTACGTATTTACTAAGACACTATTATCGAAAGTAAATCTCCATACTTAAAATAACATATGTAGTTTTGTATGTGCATAAAACCCCTTTTTGTGTGGTTCTTAAGTCTTTAATGTTTCCAGAAAATCCTATATTTTCCGTAAAGTGTGTTATAGCCTTTATTGAACCAAGGCCGAAATATGTAAGTATAAATATCGTACTTAGTTTACAAGTGTGTAGTTTTGCTATTAAGAAAATTAGTTTGAAGATGTCCTCACTTTGCCAGTGATGACGCTTAACCTGGTGGATTATGTGTTTTCAAAAAGATAGCTTGTAGCCTTTAATGTATTAAGACTCCATTTTTGTAAGTAAATTCCCATACCTAAAATAGTATACGTAGTTTTAATACCATAAAAGCCAATTGTGTAAACCCGGTACATTGTAATGTACCCCTTTAGTATAAACCCGGTACTTTGTAATGAACCCCTTTTGTATAAACCCGGTACTTTGTGATGTACCCCTTTTGTATAAACCCGGTACTTTGTATTCGTACCCCGTTTATATGAAAACCCGGTACTGTGTAATGTACCCCTTTTATATAAACCCGGTACTTTGTATTCGTACCCCGTTTATATGAAAACCCAGTACTTTGTAATGTACCCCTTTTGTATAAACCCGATACTTTGTATTCGTACCCTGTTTATATGAAAAACCCGGTACTTTGTAATGTACCCCTTTTTGTATAAACCCGGTACTTTGTATTCGTACCCCGTTTATATGAAAAACCTTTTGTAATGAATTTGAAATGTAAAAGAAACATAAACTATACCTATTATAGTTTATCATAATGTTTGTATTGTATATGCAACCTAACTATACCTATTATAGTTTAGCATGTTTGTTTATGGTGTATAATAGAGTTTAACTTTACTTATTATAATTTATTATAATCATTTGTAGTAGTAGTACTTCTTTGTATACGATTCATACCTTTAAACTAAGGTAAATAATGTGTACTATCAGCAACATGTATCCAAATAATACTACACACCTTGCTCAGCAAGTTACAAGGTATAAATAGGATTGTTAACTATTTATAGAAAAATCATCGTAAGTCAAAAACTAAATTCGTAAACTCTGAGAGTTTGGAAAAAAAGTCTACTGTGTTCATAAATTTTCTTATAATTTTTGGTGGCCTCAAACCAGTGTGAAAATGTTCATCTTCACAGCTTGGTCCGATTTGGTTACTGCAGTGATAGGCAGTTTTGTAAAAATCACCATAAATTGTAGAAAACTCGTATGGAGATGTGCAAGTAGTCATTTTAAAGGTATAAACCTGAACTATTTTCATGTTAAACAGTTTTGAAAAATATTAAGTTTAAGTTAGGTAAAACAGTTCATGAACAGGTCACAACTTTTCTATTGTAAGCTGTCAAGTTAAGTTTTAAATATGTTTTGGTGTTTTAACTTGTATTCCCCCCCCCCTCTGAAAACTAAAGAAAACTGGAAAATGTAGGTGTATGAACTCACCTTATGTGATTTCTTGAAGGATGGAAGGTTGAAGATGATGAGTTTCAAGTCGAGAACATTTGATGAACACACGAAGTTTTTGGATGATCTTATGAACGATTTCGTGTTAATATGTGTGTAGATGATTCAAGAGTGTTATGATAACATGTAATAATACTTGATTTAGAAGGAAATACTTACCAATAAGTGAATAAATAACTCAAGAACACTTCAAAAGTGTGGCTGGAAGTTGAGAGAAAAAGAGGTTCTCTTGATGGTTAAGAAGTGTGTATGTGTTTGATGGAGAAGAAAATGATCAAGGAAATCCCCAGGCATTTCTTTATAAGAAGGATTGTTGGATCAAGTGGCTAGGGTGAAGGGATGTTTACATTGGTGTGTGTGATGTGGATAAGGGTGGACCAATGAGAAAGTGACACATAAGTGCAAGTGGACACACTTGACCCACTTGTAACATAAAATATCCTAAGCCCTTTTCTTTAATGTAAAATAATGATTGATAATTAATAAATCCTTGGGATGTGATTAAAATATAAGTTTAGGGAGTTTAAAATACTAAAAATATGAATTTGGTGAAAAATCCCCGTCAAAATCGTCAAAAACGGGCTTAAGAAGCGAAAGTAGTCGAAAACCGGGAATAAGGGGTGAAACTGCGAGGTTCGGTCCTTAAGAACCGAGAGGGAGGGTTCGGTCTCGGTGCATGCGAAGGTGGGTCTCGGGTCCGAATATGAGGAGGAAGCGAAATGGACCGAAGGCTCGGTTCATTTCGGTTGTTTATGAGGTTTCGGTTCTGCTGACTTCGGTCCTCAGGGAAGTTCGGACCGAGGCTAAGTTCGGTCCTGAAGGGACCTTCGGTTCCATGTAGTTCGGTCCCAATAAGGAGCTTCGGTCTTAGCAGGATTCGCCTCTAAGAGGGTTTCGCTTCAAGAGGCTCGGTTCCAATAGGATTTCGGTCTTAAATGGCTGTTTTTCAAGTAAACTTCCCGATTCGAGTGGTTTTTGACAAAGTTAAGCGTCGGGATGACCCGGATGACTATAAAAAGTTGAGAGAGATTTTGAGAGAGAGATTTGGGAGAGATTTGGAAGGGATTTGGGAGAGATTTGACTGTAGTCTTTGTTAGTGTTTATCCTCGCAATGCAAGGTTCGTAAACTCATTTAGGCTTTGTTTATGAATGTTTTAAGCCCCCAAAGGGTCCATAATCGTGTTTTGGTGCATTTAACTCCCTTCTTAGGGTTTTACATTGTTAAACACATAAAATCCCCGAGACACTTGAATTCTTGCCATACAAATGCACATTTTCATAGAATAACTTTTAACATAGAAGTACTAGTTAAGTTTGACCGGTTTGACTCGTTGACTTTGACTTTGACTTGTTGACTTTGACTTTGACTTGTTATTGACGATTGTCACATTATCCTCCCGTTAGAAGGAATTTCGTCCCGAAATTTGCATTTTGAGTGGGACTTCAAGGGTTTGGGGAATAGATGTGGATACCTTTGCTTCATTTGGTCCTCTCGTTCCCAAGTAAATTCGGGTCCTCGCTTGGCGTTCCAGCGGACCTTTACGATGGGAATGCGGATTTGCTTCGTCGATTTGACCTCTCAATCCATGATTTCAACAGGTTCCTCTACAAAGTGGAGGTTCTCATTGATCTCAAGTTCTTACAAAGGAATGACAAGGGTCTCATCAGACAAACATTTCTTTGAGTTCGACACATGAAAGGTAGGATGAACGTTGCTGAGTTCCTGTGGTAATCGTAGCTTGTATGCCACCGGGCCAATCCTGGCGAGGATTTCGAATGGTCCGATATACCTTGGATTTAATTTCCCACGTTTTCCAAAACGTATTAATCCCTTCCAAGGTGATACTTTCAGTAGTACTCGATCCCCAACTTGGAACTCCAAAGGCTTCCTTCTCTTATCCGCGTAGCTCTTTTGTCGGTCTTGCGAAGCCTTTATTCGTTCTCGAATTTGGACGATCTTTTCGGTTGTTTCCCTTATGATCTCCGGGCCAGTGAGTGTGCTGTTAGGAACTTGCCCTCTTGCTAGTTGCGTATCGCCCACCTGTCGCTACCCTTGAAGTTGACTTGCTATACGTGTGGTATTCTTGGAAGGTTTGTTGAGGAAAACTACGAAAAGTGTGGTACTCCTCACACAAGTACTTCGAAGGTTTGAGGCAGGCGATATTTTGGGGTTTGCGTCGGGTTCAACGCTATGAGTGACGATGGCTTTGTTAGTCGGCTAGTTTAAGACGAATATTAAATCCGTAGAACACACAATTGGTATGGTGAGGACCAAGACAATTGAGTTTGAATGATGACGTTGGGATCTCTTAGTTATTACTTGATCTGGAAAGAGTGTTTGTTAGACGGTAATGCCTCCCTTATATATGTTCTCGGTGTTTTTAGTTTTTCCTTTTGTTATTAGTATTGTGAACATTTGTGTATTGCTTCTTAGTGAGTATTAATAGTACGTGAGTTTTGGGAAGTTGAAATTGATGTCCTTTTTAGAATAGCATCCCTATCGGGTGTATTTATTATTACTTGGGGTATATGTTGGATTAATGTCTAAGTCCATAACAATATTTGGTATGTACTTGACCCGACCCGGCATGGTCCATTTGGGTTGCACTTCACCGGCACAATTTATATAGATAGTCTTTTGAGAATAGTATATTTATGATTTATATTAATATATTATAAGTTCTAATATATTAATATGGAATCATATTATTTAATTAGTATTGATCAAGAATTAATTTAGAATTAATTAAGTGATAAAAAAGAACTAATTAAATATGGACTCTTATATATATGGAATGGGCCAAGTTCATTTAGGTTGGGCTAAGCTTTCATGGATGGTCCATGGAGCTTTTAACCCATGGATCCTATGTAAATGAAAGGTCATGGGTATTAGGGTTTACATGGATGTAACCCTAATCCTCCATAATATATAAAGGGGTCCTTGGCTCACAAAATTGGCACAAGTGTGTGAAAATAAGAGTGGACCGATTTTAGTGTGCATACATATTCTCTCAATTTCTTCCAAGGTGTTTTGGTGATTTGTGATTCCATTTGAGGCTTCCACACTATTGGGGCTAAGCTCTTAAAGCTTGAAGAAATCAAGCACCAACAAAGAGGTATGTAATTCTACTAGATTTTATATTACATGTACTTTATATTATGCTAGTTAGAACAATACCTTGGAAAATTGATATTTGCATGTATAATAGAGAAAACATAGATCCAAGGTATTTAGGGTTGCATGTACACCATAGGTGTGTTAGAATGCTCAAAACCCAACAGTGGTATCAGAGTCATGAGTTGTTTTCTATTATATTTGATGCAAATGTATTTTTAGTTTGTCATATTTTAAGATAATTACTTGATTTTATGAAAAACTAATTATTTTTAAAATTTGAGTCACTTTACTATATGAGTTGAATTAGGTCAAATTTAGTAAAAAATAAAATGATATGATTATTTTATTAGTTTTAAAAGTTTGATCTAAAGAGTTTTTTGAAACCTCCATAAGTTATGGAACATGAAAAGTTTTTTTGTGTTACCTTGTTTTATGAGTTAATTTAGATTGATGAAAAATATTATTTGTTAAGTTGCTTTCAATCCATATTAATCTAAAAGAAGTTCATAAAAGGTGTTTTTGTAACTTTTCTTCAAGTCACATAAAAGGTCACATTTATGAATCTTAAAACTCATAAAAGTGACATAGGTTACACAAAAATGAAGAGTTTTTTTTCCATTAAACTATTTTATGACTCCATAACTTGTCCTCAAGTTATGGATGTTTAAGAGTCACTTCTTTAAAAGTGTTATTAAAGAATAAGAGGTTACATAAAAATGAAGAGTCTTCATTTTAATGAACCATTAAACTCATAAGTTATGAAATGAAAGGTTTTGAATAGTTTCAAAACTTGCCCTCAAGTTTTGGAATTTGTAAAGTCTCACACACATTAATGCTTTAATTCCAAACTCTACAATTTTAAAAGTTAAAATTCAAACTTTATGGACTTCATTAAATTAGTTAAAGTGTTTAATTAAAAGAGTTAATAATTCCATAAAGACATGGTTTAAGTTTAATTAAATTAAGAGTATAGTTTAATTAATAGATTAAACCACCAAGTATTTTAAATGTTTAAAATACACCCTTATACTATTATTATAATTTTAATTATATAGATATGTATAAGATAAAGTCAATCTTACCGTTAGTAGGCCTCATTCACGAAGCCGGTCTATAAGGGGGGTATAAGGTTGTTGCCTATAAAATGGCAGCTTAATGGGTGTCCACTCTCACCCACCGCTTCCTTGACTGGTGGAGGGTCGTTAGCCGAACGGTAGGACAAGGACTATAATTCTCCCTTCATTAAAAGTATTAATGATAAATACTAAGTAACTAAACACTTATAAATTCCCAATCTTAGTTACTTAGGAAAATGTGAATTTGGTGCTAACCCATGAAATTACACTTTGCACTTTGTTTAAGTCGGTTAGTGGAGCGTGTGTGGTTAACCGGCACACTAACTCGTATTTAACAAGGTAGGCAAAGGGTAACTTAATGTTTATCATAGTATCGATGGAGCGTGTGTGGTTAACCGGCACATGGATTGAGGGGTAAACACTTAAGGGTACCAAGTATATTTGCATGGTTATTCACACCTTGTTTTGTGATCCTCGGCATCCCAGTCACAAAACCTGAAGGGCACACTCGAGATTGAAACATGTCATTGAACAGTTCAATGAATCTCAAAAGAATCTAGGAGTTTCAAAACCAATTAAAACCTAATAATACATTTCGTTTATCTTGGTGGAAATTGGTGAATCGTCATTCACCTACCTTCAAATATTTTATAGCTTGGATTACGGCATCCCTCTTCCAAGTTATAAAAGTATTGTGTTGGGTCCTAGCCTTAATATTTCATATTGGGTGTTATATTAAGGACTTTAAATCAACTATCTTGAATATCTCCCATTGTTGATGTCTGGTTTAGACAACAATGATCTTCCCAAACCAAGCTTTCCTAATGAATATGACTTCCCGAGTTTAGCTCATGGAAGTCATACTTCTCTTCCTCTACCTCCTCCAATTATTCTCCCTAACCCACAAGTTCAAGGTCACTCAAGCCCTATTGGCAAGCAAAGGTCTATGTGTGATCACATCTTGGAGATGTAGTCACATATTGACAAGCCGGGAGAGTTGGGTGTCAAAGTCTAGAGGAAGCTGATGATCAATCACTTTCTAAGTCACATAGTGAGTTCCTTTGGGACTCCTATGAAACAGACTATGACAAGACCCTTAATGATCTTATCTATTTGCTAAGATCAACTTCCTAAAACTTTATGGACATTGACAATGATGACATTGGATATCCAGTAAAGCTCTCTCTTCCCAATGGAAAGGGATCGGCCATAGTCAACTCGGTTGACCAAATGGTAAAGAGAAAGGCTAAGTCTGAGATAGTCCTATTATCAAGAGCCCATAGGTATCTATTGCCAAAGGAAGGGGCATTGGTTGCGAAGCTGCCAAATTTACCTAAGGATGTTAAAGTCAATAAGTTTGACTCTATTTCAGGTAAAGTCCATTGTCTAACTCTGTTAAGCTCCTATTTGGAGATTCTATTACATAATGTGACTGGGTCACATGGTGATGTTATAAGAATCAAAGAAAAGAGAGAAAGCTTAAAGGAAGTATATGCTGCTTCTGATCGCGAAGATGGATTTCGATCGCATCAGAATTTTGAAGTTGTTACTTAGGAGTTATGACACATTGCTTAGGAATAGATAACAACAAGGTTTTCATATGGATGGTAAGGATAAGTTTTTCCGCAAAGTTTTAAAATAAAAGGAAATTTTTGATTTTATTTATTTTAAGTATCCTTACAATGGAATTTGTGAAAATTGTTGTTTGTATGATTCCATTGCTAGCAAAATTGGAAAGTGAATTTGATTCTTTCATTTGTGGTAATGTCTAAATTTACCAAATAAGGATAGATTCTCATCACCCAAGTTTCAGTTGGATAGAAACTTGGAATCATGCAACTTGTATAGCATGATGAATGAGAACTTTCAAGCATTGGAAAAATTAAGACTAACTACTGGTTCTCATGGATGTGTGAGTCAAGTAAAGGACTAAGGGATCGAGTACACATTCTTGTGCACTAGTTAAGTCCACCACAAAATATTGATAAGACTATTCGTCATAATTTACTATAGCTCAGTAAATATGGTTATACTTACAAGCTTAAGTGTAATTCTGAGACATTGGAAAAGGTTCCAATGTATGGCAGAGCGAATAAGAAGAATCAACTTAGGCAGAAAGATAAAAGTTTCTCAAATCTGAAAAGATGGGAGAGTACTTTAGTATCATGTTTTAAGACCATCTTAATGATTTTGAGACCTTATCACAATTCATCCTCTAAGTGCATTCTGATAGTTAAGAAGAGGAGTTATGAATTGTTGAAGTGGTTAAATCAAGAAGATGATTCATACTTCGTTCCAAAAACAATTCTTAGAGTTATACTCTAAGATTGTAACTTGAGTGACATGTCTTAAAGAAGGTTTAAAACACTTGTCAAATGTAAGAGTAAAAGTTTTCTACTCTTATACATTTGAAATTGGTAAGTTGTGATGTTTTGGATAAAACAAAGACCAACTAAGGCCAATTGTGTGAAATATTTGTCTTGATAAAGAATCTGTACTATATCTTGAATATTTGACAAGATAGTCTTATATGTCAAGAGGACAATGGGAGTCTTAAAGATCCTGAAAAGAATTTCAAGATCTAATCAAGAATAAAAACCTGTAGTTTAACACTAGCACACGACGTGAGGTTTATAACCTATCGTATTGACATACTTTATTTCTGTGCCCATTCCAGTTAAAGTTGGCTTCGCATATGAGTTCTTAGAGTTCTCAATTGGTTGCATAAGAACTTGGAAGCAATGGTAGGCCCTTGAGCTGCCAGATGGCAAGAAATTAAGATTGAGTTCAGTCCATATGAGTTTGGATTTGTCATTATCTTTGTCTTGTGACTATGGTTTTGACGATTCACATGGATAAGAACACATACACCATAAAATCTAAGGGTCATAAGGTTTCTCTCCGATTCATGAAAATGATGGTGAGGAAACACTTCCACCAAGTAGATTTAAAGCAGATGGCAAAAGGTCTAAACAATTGAGACTATGATTACGGCATCCCTTTTCATAGTTTTGAAATTGTTTAGACACACATGCATGCTATCTAAGGAAAGGTGTATGATTTTGATAAAGTTTTATCAAAGCATCTCGTATCAGAAATCTGAACTTTAGTAAGAAAGTCAATAAAGTATTGATTTCTAGAAGTCCAGCTGATTTCTGAGTACATGTCAAAGCTAGTGGGAGCATAAGTGTTATGCTAATAATCATCATGTTAGTGGGAGCATGATAATTATTGTTAGTGTTGCAAGTTAGCAATGTTAATTATAGAAAACAAAAGTTTCAATTCGTGAGGCTGCAGGGATTGAAAAAGTTGTTTTGCTATAATTAAGGGAGAGGATATACTTCATTTCAGATCTAAAGGCTTAGATTGAGACCTTAATCATCTTTAGTCAAGAATATATATATGAATTTCATGTTGGATTGGTTCAACTTAAGGAAATTCTATATATTGCGTTCTCAAAATTCGATTATGATTACGGCATCCCTCTTCATAGTCAAATTTTGAAAACATGGCAAATAAAAATATTGTAGCAAAAGACTGGTCTAGAATCATGTCTTTATGTGAGACATCATGAATCGTGTACCATTTGCTTTGGGTACAGGATCGATTGCATGTGCTATAATATTTGTCATTTCTAAATTTTTCCAAATGCCCAAAGGCATTAAGAAGGGAAAAGGTCTAGAATTGGATATGACTAAAATGATTAAGCAATTGTCGAGGACAATCTGAGGTTTACCAAAGATTGGTTGCTCAGGGACAGTTGGAAGTATAGTGCTAATTTTGGAAGGACCATATTGACATATTCTGAAAAGAGGCATCTCTTATTCAGAAGTGATGGTCAAAATGAGAATATGGAGTTGTCTCCATAGGTGGAAGTTATCTGTGTAAGATTAGAAAACTTAATGCAAAAAGCATGTCCAAAGCAATGTACTTTGAATATGAGACTTAGTTTCCATGGAGTTGATCTCCATTGGAATGCCTTATAATGACTGTTGACAAGTCTTTGTGACTTTGTACATATTCGTTACAGGAGGGTCAGTGCATATAAGTTTAAAATCTAAACAGATTTCGATAAATGATAGGAATTTGAAATTCTCACATTTTTCGATAAGGATTTGGGAGTGTGAAATTAGAATCATTGATATTATGTTCAATTGGTTTATTTCACAAAGTAAGGATCATAGACAAACATAGAGTGCATACTTGGTGTATGGCAAAGCTATTGTTTAAGAAAAACATAGTGTACATGCTTGGAGCATGGGACAACTAGTGTTTTTAATTCAAGTATAAAGTTGATAAAACCGAAACAATGAATAATGAGTAATCAGTATGGTGATAAATAAAAGTGTTTATTTATATTCATAGGGTTTGATACCATATTTGATTCATTTATTCTTGTGTTTCACTTTGCATGTTTTGACTTCCAAAATAACTAAGTCGCTCTTCCTGAATGATTAAGTTATTCAAACCATCCACAGTCGGTCATATGTTGGAAGTAGATATGAATCAAGACTATCATGGGTTGGTTTGTAGAGGTCCAAGTTGGTGGACAAAGTGGTGCTACAACACTCATGAGTGCTCATAAGTTCTGAGTATTGGATTCAACCCGCGCTCATTTGAATCACTTCATGGATTTTATCACGAGTGATCATGAGACGATAATATCTTATATTCTTCAAACCTAGAGATATGAGTTGTTACTATGAGTTGGTTATACATTGATTGCACGAAAACGCATTTGGTAACTCGATGTTATAAAACGTGCCTTTGTGTATGATTCAACAAGTAGTAGAACAAGCCATATGAGTCGAAGTTTATACATTCCTTTTACCTTCGGGATAAAAGCGATATCTGTGGGCCCCTCGATGATTTAGCGATGACACATGTGAGTGCTTGGCCAAGCCAGGACTGATTTGATTTGTTCAATCAGTCAGTCATCATAAATCGAAAATCGGGAAACAACAAATGGACAGAGAGAATGATTATAATCCATGTCTCAGTCCATATGATATCTAGAATGGAGGAATATATGATCCCTTATCTAATGGACAAGTCATTGACAAGGTCAGAGTTCGACAGCGGCTTTAAGAGCTACGATTGCCAGTTAGGTTTTGAAGTCATACTCAATAATAGTTTTAGACTTATCCAAGTGGGAGACTGTTGGATTAATGTCTAAGTCCATAACTATATTTGGTATGTACTTGACCCGACCCGGCATGGTCCATTTGGGTTGCACTTCACCGGCACAATTTATATGGATAGTCTTTTGAGAATAGTATATTTATGATTTATATTAATATATTATAAGTTCTAATATATTAATATGGAATCATATTATTTAATTAGTATTGATCAAGAATTAATTTAGAATTAATTAAGTGATAAAAAAGAACTAATTAAATATGGACTCTTATATATATGGAATGGGCCAAGTTCATTTAGGTTGGGCTAAGCTTTCATGGATGATCCATGGAGCTTTTAACCCATGGATCCTATGTAAATGAAAGGTCATGGGTATTAGGGTTTACATGGATGTAACCCTAATCCTCCATAATATATAAAGGGGTCCTTGGCTCACAAAATTGGCACAAGTGTGTGAAAATAAGAGTGGGCCGATTTTAGTGTGCATACATATTCTCTCAAGTTCTTCCAAGGTGTTTTGGTGATTTGTGATTCCATTTGAGCCTTCCACACTATTGGGGCTAAGCTCTTAAAGCTTGAAGAAATCAAGCACCAACAAAGAGGTATGTAATTCTACTAGATTTTATATTACATGTACTTTATATTATGCTAGTTAGAACAATACCTTGGAAAATTGATATTTGCATGTATAATAGAGAAAACATAGATCCAAGGTATTTAGGGTTGCATGTACACCATAGGTGTGTTAGA
Source organism: Lactuca virosa (assembly GCF_052849685.1). Taxonomy (NCBI): domain Eukaryota; kingdom Viridiplantae; phylum Streptophyta; class Magnoliopsida; order Asterales; family Asteraceae; genus Lactuca; species Lactuca virosa. The sequence goes on from NC_136430.1 coordinate 136,241,824, forward strand.
ATGCTGAAAACCCAACAGTATACCAGTCATGCATAATTAAGATTTGAAATACCGTCGACTGAGTGATGCTGCCCTAATTCCACAACCAGACAAGGAACAGGAAATAAGGCGGAATCACTCACTCTAAGTCTATAAATCTTACTTATAGATGACCCTGAGGTATACGCTAAGTCGTACTAGCTCACATGCGAGGGTCCTTAACTTTCATATAGATGATTGGGTTTATTTGGGTGAGGGAATAATTTATGAGTTTTTGCCTTAAATGTCGGAATTTTTAGAGTAAAATTTGATGTTAAATTATCGTTGTTAGGATGCGTACCAAAAATTCTAGCAGGGTTCCTTGTTGTTCCGCCACGTCCCGTTGTTAAACACCTCCTACTCCTCCGTCATTCTTTTCTGTTGGACAATCTCTCTTGTAATCCCCTATTTCCCCACATGCGTGACATGTCTGACTGGTACTAGCATCGGTGGTTGAAGTGATGTGTTGGGCTGAGTTTCTACAAAAAGGGAAAGTATGCCTATTTTTGTTGCACCCAATGCAACGCAACACTCTGAAGGCTCCGGTATGATGGTAGTTGCACTTGTTGCAGTTTGGAAGCTTTCCAGCATATTGGCGCATTAGCGTTGGTGTTGGGGTAGTAGATGTTGTGGTTGCAGGGGTTGCCGCAGTTTGCTGCCTCCTGGCAAGTTTTGGGGATACTCCGCTCTTCTTTTTGTTCCAGAACTTTCGTTTATTGATCTTAGATTTGTGAGTTGAAGGATTCTTATAGGTAGGTACTTTTCGATTTCCTTGGTTGTTACTACGGTTTAAATTTCCTATACCACTTCCATTTTCACTAGTGTTATTTGCATTGAGATGTGCCATAACGGCAGACACGGCGGCGGAAACCGCAGCTTGAAAGGTAGCAGAATCTATCTGCAGGAATGGTGTTTTGTTGGTTGACTGGTCATTTACATGGGGAGGCATGATTCTGTTTCAATGTATGAAATAAGTTGGTAAGTAACAATAGTTGTTTCTAGATGTAACCCATTTATTTATGTACACGCATAAATTTCTTCTTTTGATATGCGATTTCTAATGTCTCATCTTACATTCCCATGATGTACTTGCGGTAGAGAAAGGAAATAGGTATTTTATCTAGAATTTAGTTCGACTAAAATCGAGTATCGATACTGATTTTTAAGAGGGTCGATTTTTATGGTTCCGGAAGGGAGTATTTCCTCTCTTTCGATTCTTTCTCAGAATCCTCCTTGTGAGCCCTTTTTCTAGTTCTATCTCGACTCTTCCGTTGACTGCTTGCTCTGTCTAGGTGTGTTGGTTGCACGAGAATGAAAATGCCTAATGAGTCTATGAGATTAGTAAAATATTAATATTTTTATGGTGGTCCTCACTGGGTCCTTCTATAATTACGTAGTGTATACCGATTATACATAACCAAGATTAAAATAGACCTTCGAATAAGTGATCCTACTCTAAGTCCACAACTAAACAAGGAACAGGAAGTAGAGCGAAGATCACAGATTTTAAGTCTATAAAATCTCAATTATGTATAACTCTGAGAGTATACACTCCGAAATTATAGACCACCCAGTCAGGGTCTTTTCAGTTTTCATATAAGTTAGTTATAGCACCTCAAATACTCCCATAGTATTTTAGTTGCATGATGGATTCTTGAGCTTCTTGATATACGATGCTGATGAGTTTTAGATTTGTTGTTTATTGCATGGCATCATAAAATACTTCTATAGTATTTTAAATCTTTATGTTCGGTTTTAGTATTCCTTCATGTAGAATTGGTAAGCTTTAGTTCCGTCGACACACCACTATCACTCCTGAACACATGTTGGCCGTATCTTGAATAAATATAGTTGATCAGGCTATATTTATCCCAGATATGATTACGTAACTGTCTAGGTTTGACTGTAGTGTCCAACTCCTAAATACTTTTGTTTTGTTCCTTTTGTGATACTTGCTCTAGTATGTACATATATAAATAAATATATGCGTGTATGTATACTTTCGTAAAAATATTGTTATATTCTAAAAGTATAATTTTAGTCAGAGCACTTCGGCCCCATTGTATTTATAGTTGCATATCTTTTATAGGTTGATATACTTAGTTCACTATAAACAATGCTCTGATACCAATCTGTCACACCCCCAAACCGGAACGGCGGAAACGTTCAGGGGCGGAGGACGTCATGCACAGTATCACAACAGTTGTACAATAGTAATCAAAGCAACAACAACCTTTTCATTGATAACATATAGTTTACATTGTAAATGATTTACCTAGGTTTAACTTCCAAAAGTAAACAGCAAAACTAAGTCTTGGTACTATGATGCTCCGTCTCCTCGAAGCCTGTACGCATACTTGACTTACTAACTTCCTGAGAATACAAGTAGTTTGAAAGAGTATCAACATTAAAGCTGGTGAGTTCATAAGCATTTTTTGTTGTAAAATGAGTACGTCCTTTTGTTCTTTGGAAAAGTGGAATGTTGCCTTTGAGTCTTAAGACCAAAATATATCTGTGTTTCTCATGTTTTTAAAGAACGTTTCAAAATTCTAAAGATTAGTAAGCAAAATATGTTCCTGGTGCGATTTCTTGGTGTGTACATGTTAGTAAAGTTTTAGATCGAACGGGTCTACTACGTATTTACTAAGACACTATTATCGAAAGTAAATCTCCATACTTAAAATAACATATGTAGTTTTGTATGTGCATAAAACCCCTTTTTGTGTGGTTCTTAAGTCTTTAATGTTTCCAGAAAATCCTATATTTTCCGTAAAGTGTGTTATAGCCTTTATTGAACCAAGGCCGAAATATGTAAGTATAAATACCGTACTTAGTTTACAAGTGTGTAGTTTTGCTATTAAGAAAATTAGTTTGAAGATGTCCTCACTTTGCCAGTGATGACGCTTAACCTGGTGGATTATGTGTTTTCAAAAAGATAGCTTGTAGCCTTTAATGTATTAAGACTCCATTTTTGTAAGTAAATTCCCATACCTAAAATAGTATACGTAGTTTTAATACCATAAAAGCCAATTGTGTAAACCCGGTACATTGTAATGTACCCCTTTAGTATAAACCCGGTACTTTGTAATGAACCCCTTTTGTATAAACCCGGTACTTTGTGATGTACCCCTTTTGTATAAACCCGGTACTTTGTATTCGTACCCCGTTTATATGAAAACCCGGTACTGTGTAATGTACCCCTTTTATATAAACCCGGTACTTTGTATTCGTACCCCGTTTATATGAAAACCCAGTACTTTGTAATGTACCCCTTTTGTATAAACCCGATACTTTGTATTCGTACCCTGTTTATATGAAAAACCCGGTACTTTGTAATGTACCCCTTTTTGTATAAACCCGGTACTTTGTATTCGTACCCCGTTTATATGAAAAACCTTTTGTAATGAATTTGAAATGTAAAAGAAACATAAACTATACCTATTATAGTTTATCATAATGTTTGTATTGTATATGCAACCTAACTATACCTATTATAGTTTAGCATGTTTGTTTATGGTGTATAATAGAGTTTAACTTTACTTATTATAATTTATTATAATCATTTGTAGTAGTAGTACTTCTTTGTATACGATTCATACCTTTAAACTAAGGTAAATAATGTGTACTATCAGCAACATGTATCCAAATAATACTACACACCTTGCTCAGCAAGTTACAAGGTATAAATAGGATTGTTAACTATTTATAGAAAAATCATCGTAAGTCGAAAACTAAATTCGTAAACTCTGAGAGTTTGGAAAAAAAGTCTACTGTGTTCATAAATGTTCTTATAATTTTTGGTGGCCTCAAACCAGTGTGAAAATGTTCATCTTCACAGCTTGGTCTGATTTGGTTACTACAGTGATAGGCAGTTTTGTAAAAATCACCATAAATTGTAGAAAACTCGTATGGAGATGTGCAAGTAGTCATTTTAAAGGTATAAACCTGAACTATTTTCATGTTAAACAGTTTTGAAAAATATTAAGTTTAAGTTAGGTAAAACAGTTCATGAACAGGTCACAACTTTTCTATTGTAAGCTGTCAAGTTAAGTTTTAAATATGTTTTGGTGTTTTAACTTGTATTCCCCCCCCCCCCCTCTGAAAACTAAAGAAAACTGGAAAATGTAGGTGTATGAACTCACCTTATGTGATTTCTTGAAGGATGGAAGGTTGAAGATGATGAGTTTCAAGTCGAGAACATTTGATGAACACACGAAGTTTTTGGATGATCTTATGAATGATTTCGTGTTAATATGTGTGTAGATGATTCAAGAGTGTTATGATAACATGTAATAATACTTGATTTAGAAGGAAATACTTACCAATAAGTGAATAAATAACTCAAGAACACTTCAAAAGTGTGGCTGGAAGTTGAGAGAAAAAGAGGTTCTCTTGATGGTTAAGAAGTGTGTATGTGTTTGATGGAGAAGAAAATGATCAAGGAAATCCCCAGGCATTTCTTTATAAGAAGGATTGTTGGATCAAGTGGCTAGGGTGAAGGGATGTTTACATTGGTGTGTGTGATGTGGATAAGGGTGGACCAATGAGAAAGTGACACATAAGTGCAAGTGGACACACTTGACCCACTTGTAACATAAAATATCCTAAGCCCTTTTCTTTAATGTAAAATAATGATTGATAATTAATAAATCCTTGGGATGTGATTAAAATATAAGTTTAGGGAGTTTAAAATACTAAAAATATGAATTTGGTGAAAAATCCCCGTCAAAATCGTCAAAAACGGGCTTAAGAAGCGAAAGTAGTCGAAAACCAGGAATAAGGGGTGAAACTGCGAGGTTCGGTCCTTAAGAACCGAGAGGGAGGG